>NW_028258324.1:13565000-16065000 GCF_053883595.1 Heterocephalus glaber | reverse complement strand
CCAGTGGAAAGAGTAGCCACGTAAGCTGCAGCCAGCAAAGCTATGAGGGTGGGGCTCTCCAAGCATCACAAGGTGCCTCAGATGCCAGATGTGGAGCTGTCCGATTTAATGCTTGCCCTGCTAGGTTTCAGTCTGCTTGGTTCGATCCATCATTATTTTCCTATTCCCATCACCTGGAATAGGAATGCTTACTCTATACCTCTCCACTATTATATCTTAGAAGGATATAGTAGGAGTTTTTTCTTTCTTTCTTTCTTTCTTTCTTTCTTTCTTTCTTTTTTTTTCGGTACTGGGGATCAAACTTGGGGCCTTGAGCTTGCAAGGTAGGCAGTAGCACTACTGAATTAAATCCCCAGCCCGAGTTTTTCATTTCCAAATAGTATATATGAGGAAGTCATAGTTAACAGTTGTCTTGAATTTCAGAGGAGACTGGATTTGGACTTTTGAACAGTTCTCGAACATATGGACTGAATGCATGTGAATTGTGAGATGGATATGAACCTTGGGATGAACCTTGGGAGGCAAGGGTAGAATGCTATAATTTAGGATCTGAAATGTCCCCAAAGGCCTATACGCTGAAGGTTCAATTCCAATCTTGGCAGTATTGAGAGGGGGTGGAAAGTTTAAGGCAGGGTATACTGGCAGATCTTCAGATCATTGTGGGCCAGCCTTCCCTCAAAGAGGGTTGTGGACATAATGTGAGCAATTTTGCTCTGCAGCCTACTCCCCAACATGATGTATTGCCTTGCCACTTGTTAAAGCAACAAGCCAGGTAACTAATCGGGACTGAAACTTCCAAAGCTTGAACCAGAATAAACCTTTTCTCTTTATAAGTTGATTACCTAAGTTATTTGTTACAGTAACAGAAAGTTGACTTGCACAATCATCTCTACCCAATATCAGAACACTCTCCCCCCCCCCCCCCGAGATGCAAAGGGTTGAGTCCAGGACTTTTGCACTGTGACAGCCTCAACCCTTTTTTGTTTTATATTTTGGGACTTTAAGACAGTCTTACTAAGTTGCTAAGTTGCCCAGACTGGGCTCAAATTTATGATCCTCCTGCCTCCTAGAGTGCCAGTGAGATACACTGTCACTGGAATGCATTTGCTGTATGCTTTGTCTACTTTGCATGTAAGTTCTTCTACTTTCTTTGTCTCACTTTCACAAAGCCATGCTTTCCTCACTTAAACTTTTAAAGTTGCAAGAGTACATTTTTCTTGGAGGGAAAAGTGACTCCATCAAAAACTTAAATCAGATTCAGTGTCTACCAACATATCAGCCTCTTGGGATGTCAATATAAAAATGTTGAATGAATGAATGATGCTTAATCAAAATGCACTCAAAGGTATTTTTAATCCCAGAATTCTACTTTACCCTAAGAAAATAAGCATAATTTTTAGTTTACAGTTAAGCAAGGATTGACAAATAGCTCGCTCAAGACAAAAAAAAAAAGTTGTCTTGTCCTTTACTCTTTCATTGTTTTTTTCCTTAAATTATTTTATTGGTACATTTTAGGTATACAATACATTTACATTTATCATTGGGTACTAGTACATGTACATGATGTATCTTGGTTCATATTTTTTCCCCAATCCCCTGCCCTGCCTTCAACCCCTGCATCCCACCCTATTTATAAAGACTTTGTTTCTATTTTTTCCTTTTCTCATAATTTTTCCTTTCCCTTCTTTCATTTCCCCTTCCCCTCCCACTTCCCCTACCCTTTTGGACCTTTCTTCCTATTTCAAATTATCAATTATTTGTTTTAATCATTTTAATCCTTATTTACAGTTTCAGTTTCTCACACCAGAGAAACTATTCAGTATTTATACATGTGTGTCCTATTTATTTCACTTAAGAGTATGGCCTGGTCACCATTCCACCACTCCCAGCCCAGAGGAAAGACCTTCGGGCCCACCACTCCACCACTCCCAGCCCAGAGGAAGGGGCTTCTGGGATGCCATACCACCACTGCCAGCCCAGAGGAAGGGGCTTCCAGGCCACCATTGCACTGCTCCCAGCCCAGAGATAGGGGCTTCCTGGCTGCCGATCCACCATTCTCAGCACAGAGGTAGGGGCTTCTGGGCCACTGTTCCACCACTGCCATCCCAGAGGAATGGGATTCTGGGGCACCATTCCACTGCTCCCAAATCAGAGGAAGGGGCTAATGGGTCACTGTTCCACCACTCCCAGCTCAGAGAAGGTGAGCTGCATGGGTTCCAACAGCACTCCAACCCCATTGAAATGAGAAGACACATAAACAAGTCTCAAAACCAGGCTTCCAGATCACCTTAAGCAACCCTAAAGGAAAATGAGATGGAACACTCTGATACTCAACCACCTGGACTCCCTGAACTGGCAATAAAAGAGGATCTGGAAAAAAAGAAATCAGAAATAATTTCACCAAAGATTGTGCTCCTAGTGCAAGACATGCTTACTAAATCTAGAGAAGAGCTGAGGAACATGATGGAATACTAACATAGGAAACAAATAGAATCCATAAGACAGATAAAAACAGATTTCCAGGAGATTAAAAACTCCATTGAAAGTCTACAGAGCCAAATGAGCCAATGTGAGGACAGAATTTCAGATACAGAAGATAAGATTGCTATTAGTGACCAAGAAAAGAAAAATTGCTTAAAATTATAAACATGAGAAATCAATCCAGCAGCTGCTAGATGATGCAAAGAAGAATAACATAAGACGGACTGGAGTCAATGAAGAAAGAGGAGAGAGTACAGATGACATAAAAAAACTGTTCACAGGGCCAGGATTTAGCTCAGTGGTTTCACCACCTGCTGCACAAGAGCAAGGACTGGAGTTTGATCCCTGGTACCAAAAAAAAAACTGTTCACAGAAGTAATGGCAAAAAACTTCCCAAGCAGGGGAAAAGAATTTGACAGACAGGTAAATGAGGCATATAGGGCTCCAAATAGCCTTGATCAAAAAAAAAAAAAATCTACACCTAGAAACCAAACAGAAGAACAAAATTCTACAAGCAGTGAGAGAAAAGAAACAAATCACATACAAAGGAAAGCCCATTAGAATCACAGCAGACTTCTCAATGCAAACCCTCAAAGCAAGAAGAGCTTGGAGTGATGTATTCCAAGCCTTAAAGGAAAACAGCCTCCAACCCAGAGTGATGTATCCTGCAAAACTCTCTTTCAAAATTGATGGAGAAATGAGATATTTTCATAACAAAGAGCACCTTAGGAACTTCATGAATACCAAACCAGCACTCCAAAGAATTTTACACAATATCCTAGGAACAGACAATGAGTATCACAACCCCAGGAAGCACAGCAGAAGAACCCATTGGGCATGACAAGAAATTAAAGGTAAAGGGGGAGAACCCAAAAAAAGAAAAAGTCATGACAATGATAAGTTAATACATTTCAGTTATAACCATCAACGTTAATGGTCTCAATTCACCAATCAAAAGAAATAGAGTGGCAGAATGGGTCAAGAAGCAAAATCCAACAATATGCTGCATACAAGAAACACATAATTAAAAATGAACTCGTAGATTGAAAGTTAAAGGGTGGAAAACAATACTCCATGTGACGGGAACCCCAAAAAAAGCAGGAGTAGCTGTCCTCTTTGCAGATCAAGAGGATTTCAAACCAACACTGATTAAGAGAGACAAAGAAGGACACTACATCCATGTAAAGGGAACAGTCCAGCAGGAAGAGATGACAATCGTAAACATGTATGCACCAAACACTAGTGTACCCAATTATATAAAACAAATATTAATGGATATGAAAAGTCATATATGCACTAATACAATATTAATGGGGGACCTCAATATCCCACTGTTACAAATAGATAGATCAAATAGACAAAAAAATAAGTAATGAAATACTAGAACTCAATCGAACTCTTGAACAACTGAACTTAACAGATGTTTACAGAATGTTCCACCCCAACAATCAGAATACACATCCTTTTCAGCTGCACATGGGTTGTTCTCCAAAATAGACAACATACTTGCTCATAGAACATGTTTAAGTGCAAAGGAATTGAAGTTATCCCCTGTAAATTATCAGATCATAATGTGATAAAATTGGAGATCCAAAGCAAAAGAAACTGCAAAAATTTCATAAACACATGGAAATTGAACAACACACTTCTGAAAAACCAATGGGTCACAGAGGAAATTAAAGAAAAATTCAGACAGTTCCTTCAATTCAATGACAATGACAATACAACATATCGGAATGTGTGGGACACAATGAAAGCAGTCTTACGAGGGAAATTCATAGCAGTGAACACGCATATTAGGAAAACAGAATGAGCCCAATTAAACAATCTGATGCTGAACCTCAAGCTTCTAGAAAAAGAAGAACAGGACAACTCCAAAGCTCATACAAGGGAGGAAATTATAAAGATCAGAGCAGAAATCAATTCAATGGAGACTAGGAGAATGATACAAAAAATTAATGAAGCACAGAGTTGGTTCTTTGAAATAATAAACAAAATTGACAAACCCTTAGTCAAACTTAACAGAAAAAGGAAAGGAAAGGCCCAAATCCATGCAATTAGGAATGAAAAGGGTGAAATTACAACAGACCCAGCAGAAATCCAGAGGATCATCAGTACCTACTTCCAGAACCAATAAGATGGAAAACACAGAAGAAATGGACAGATTCCTAGATACATATGAATTACCAAAGTTGAATGAAGAAGACCTAAAAATTCTAAACAACCAAATATCAACAAAATAAATTGAAAACATAATTATTTACCAACTAAGAAAAGCTCAGGTCCTGATGGTTTCACTGTTGAATTCTACAAGACACTTAGAGAGGAACTACTGCCATTACTGTTTAAACTCTTCAATGAAATTGAAAGGGAAGCAATACTCGCAAATTCATTCCTGGAAGCAAGCATCACCTTGATCCTCAAATCAGAGAAAGACCCAACCAAAAAAGAGAACTATAGGCCAATCTCACTAATGAACATAGATGCAAAAATCCTTAATAAGATACTGGCAAATAGAATGCAGAAGATAATCAAGAATATGATAAACCCTGACCAAGTGGGATTCATGCCAGGGATGCAGAGATGGTTCAACATACGCAAATCAATAAATGTAATATACTATATCAATAGAGCCAAGGATAAAAACCATATGATAATCTCAAAAGATGCAAAAAAAGCATTCGACAAAATCCAACATGCATTTATGATAAAAACCCTAAAAAAATTGGTTTAGGTGGTCTCTACCTCAATCTGATAAAAGCCATCTATGAAAAACCAACAGCCAACATGATACTAAAGGGTCAAAAACTGAAATCCTGCACACTCAAATCAGGAACAACACAAGGATGTCCATTATCATGACTCCTGTTCAATATAGTTTTGGAAACACTAGCCATGGCAATTAGACAAGAAAAAGAAATAAAATGAATAAAGACAGGAAATGAAGAAGTCAAATTGTTATTATTTGCAGATGACATGATACTCTATACAGAGGACCCCAAGAACACCACCAAAAGTCTTCTAGACTTAATTAGCAAATGCAATAGAGTATCTGGACACAAGGTCAACACACAAAAATCAATACCTTTCCTTTACACAAACAACAGACTCACTGAGACAGAAATAGGGCAAATAATTCCTTTCACAATAGCATCCAAAAAACTGATATTCCTAGGAATCAACCTAATGAAAGAAATCAAAGACCTTTTCTCTGAAAACTATAGCACTCTGAAAAGAGAGATTGAAGATGATATCAGAAAATTGAAAGACATGCCTTGCTCCTGGGTAGGAAGGATCAACATACTGAAAATGGCCATACTTCCAAAATTGCTATATAGATTCAGTGCAATCCCAATTGAAATCCCAGCAGCATACTTCATGGACCTTGAGAAAACAATCTAAAAAATTCATTTGGAACAAGAAGAGACCTACAATATCAAAAGCAATTCTAGGTAACAGAGACATGGCAGGGGTATCACAATTCCCAACTTGAAACTATACTACAAAGCTACTGTGATAAAAGCAGCATGATACTGGCAAAGAAACAGACCTGAGGACCAGTCAAATAGATTAGAAGATGTAGAAACAACTCCAGACACACTCAGCCACCTCATCTTAGACAAAGGAGCCAAACACCCTCACTGGAGGAAAGATAGCCTCTTTAATAAATGGTGCTGGAGAAATTGGCTTTCAACTTGCTGAAGACTAAAACTAGACCTATATCTCTCACCATGCACTAAACTAAAATAAAAATGAATTAAAGATGTAAATACTAAAACGGAAATGCTGAACCGGCTTGAACAGAGGTTAGGTAGAACTCTTGAAGACATTGGTATAGGAAAAGATTTTATGAACAAAACCTCAGTTGCCCCTGAACTAGCACAAACAATCAACAAGTGGGATCTCTTCTTATTAAAAAGCTTCTGCACAGCAAGAGAAACCACCAGCAGTGTGAAGAGACAACCCACAATATGGGAAAAAAATTTTCACCTGCTGTTCCTCAGACAAAAGTATACTATCTCAAATCTATAAAGAACATAAAAAGATCAGACCTCTGAAATTTAAAGACCCAGTCCAAAAATGAGCATCTGAAATGAAAAGACGTTTCTCAGGCAAAGAAGTAGAAATAGCAAATAAACATATGACCAAATATTCAGGCACACCCTACTGAGGTCCTGAGTCACACAGAACATGCTGAATCAGCCCTCTGCACACAGGAAGGTCTGTGCACACCCTACCGAGGTCCTGAGTCATGCGGAAGACACTGAATCACCCCGCTGCAGACAGGCAGCCACCTGATTCCACACTACAAAGACACAGAGGACACCAGACCACCAGAACAAGGTACTGAGTTCTGCTGTTCCTGGCCCAGAGGTAGGGGCTTCTGAGCCATTGTCCCACTGCTCCTGGTCCAGAGGAAGGGGTTTCTGGGTCATATTCACTCCCGCTGCTCCCAGCAAAGAGCAAAGGGCTTTTGGGCCACCTTCTGTCCCACTGCTCCTGGCCCAGAAGGAGGGGCTTCCAGGCCACAATCCGACTGCTCCTGGTCCAGAGGAAGGGGCTTCCCGGCCACCATCCCTCCCTCTGCTCACAGCCCACAAGGAAAGGGCTTTTGGGTCACCATCCCTACCGCTGCTCCCGGCCAATGCCCCACCTCTCCCAGCTCAGAGAAGGTAATCCATGCAGGCGCTAACAGCACCCTGCCCCAGTTGAAATGAGAAAACATGTAAATAAATCTCAAAACCAGACTTCCAGATCACCTACAGCAACCACAAAGGGAAATGATATGGAACACTCTGATACTCAACCACCTGGACCCACTGAACTGGCAACAAAAGGGGATCTGGAGAAAATGAAATCAGAAATAATTTCTCAGATAACAGGAGAAATTGTGCCCCTAGTGCAAGACATGATTAATAACTCTAGAGAGGAGCTCAGGAACATGTTGGAATCCCAACATAAGAAACAAAAGGAATCCATAAAACACATGCAAATAGATTTCCAGGACATGAAAAACTCCATTGAAAGTCTACACAGCAGAATGAGCCAATGTGAGGACAGAATTTCAGATACAGAAGGTAAGATTGCAATTAGTGACCAGGAACAGAAAAATTGCTTCAAAATTATAAGGGAACATGAGAAATCAATCCAGCAGCTGCTAGATGATGCAAAGAAGAATAACATAAGACTGACTGGGCTCAATGAAGAAACAGGAGAGAGTGCAGATGACATAAAAAAATCTCTTCACAGAAATAATGGCAGAAAACTTCCCAACAAGGGGAAAAGAGCTTGACATACAGATAAGTGAGGCATATAGGACTCCAAATAGCCTTGATCAAAAAAAATCTACACATAGGCATATAATTGTTAAGATTCCAGAAACTCAAGAACAAAGTTCTCCAAGCAGTCAGAGAAAAGAAACAAGTCACATACAAAGGAAAGCCCATCAGAATCACAGCAGACTTCTCAACACAAACCATCAAGGCAAGAAGAGCTTGGAGTGACATTCCAAGCCCTAAAAGAAAACAGCCTCCAACCCAGATTGATGTACACTGCAAAACTATCTTTCAAAATGGATGGAGAAATAAGATACTTTCATGACAAAGAGCACCTTAGGAACTTCATGAATACCAAACCAGCACTCCAAAGAATTTTACACAATAGCCTAGGAACAGACATTGAGGATCACAACCCCAGGAAGCAAAGCAGAATGAACCCATCTGGCATGACAAGAAATTAAATGTAAAGGGGGAGAACCCAACAAAAAGAAAAAGTCATGTCAATGACAAGTCAATACATTTCAGTTATAACCATCAACATTAATGGTCTCAATTCACCAATCAAAAGAAATAGACTGGCAGAATGGGTCAAGAAGCAAAATCCAACAATATGTTGCATACAAGAAACACACTTAATTCAAAAGGAAACTCATAGACTGAAAGTTAGAGGGTGGAAAACAATACTCCATGCGACAGGAACCCAAAAAAAAGCAGAACTAGCTATCCTCTTTGCAGATCAAGTAGATTTCAAACCAACACTGATTAAGAGAGACAAGGAAGGACACTACATCCTTGTAAAGGGAAGAATCCAAGAGGAAGAGATGACAATCATAAATATCTATGCACCAAACACTAGTGCACCCAACTATATAAAACAAATACTAACAGACATGAAAAGTCATATATGCACTAATACAATTGTAGTGGGGGACCTCAACACACCACTGTCACAAATAGATAGATCAACTAGACTAAAAATAAGTAATGAAACACTAGAACTCAATCGAACTCTTGAACAAATGAACTTAACAGATGTTTACAGAGTCAGAATACACAAAATCAGAATACACATTCTTCTCAGCTGCACATGGGTCATTCTCCAAAACAGACCACATACTCACACATAGAACATGTTTAAGTAAGTGCAAAGGAATTGAAGTTATCCCCTGTATATTATCAGACCATAGTGTGATGAAATTGGAGATCCATAGCAAAAGAAACTCAAAAAATTTCATAAACACATGGAAATTGAACAACAGACTCCTGAATAACCAATGGGTCACAGAGGAAATTAAAGAAGAAATCAGACAGTTCCTTTAATTAAATGACAATGACAATACAACATATCGGAATCTATGAGACACAATGAAAGCAGTCTTACGAGGGAAATTCATAGCAGTGAATATGCATATTAGGAAAACGAATGAGCCCAATTAAACAACCTGATGCTGAACCTCAAGCTTCTAGAAAAAGAAGAGCAGGACAACCCCAAAGCTCATACAAGGGAGGAAATTATAAAGATCAGAGGAGAAATCAATGCAATGGAGACTAAGAGAATGATGCAAAAAAATCAATGAAGTCAAGAGATGGTTCTTTGAAAGAATCAACAAAATTGACAAACCTTTAGCCAACCTTGTCAGAAAAAGGAAAGAAAAGGCCCAAATCCATGTAATTAGGAATGAAAAGGGTGAAATGAAAACAGACCCAGCAGAAATCCAGAGGATCATCAATACCTACTTCCAGAACCTATACGCCAATAACATGGACAACACAGAAAAAATGGACAGATTCCTAGATACATATGAATTACCAAAGTTGAACGAAGAAGACCTAAAAATTCTGAACAACCCAATATCAACCAATGAAATTGAAAATGTAATTAAAAACTTATCAACTAAGAAAAGCCCAGGCCCTGATGGCTTCACTGCTGAATTCTACAAGACATTTAGAGAGGAACTGCTGCCACTACTGTTTAAACTCTTCAATGAAATTGAAAGGGAAGCAATACTCCCAAATTCATTCCTGGAAGCAAACATCACCTTGATCCCCAAAGCAGAGAAAGACCCAAGTGAAAAAGAGAACTATAGGCCAATCTCACTAATGAACATAGATGCAAAAGTCCTTAATAACATAATGGCAAACAGAATGCAGAAGATCATCAAGAAGATCATACACCCTGATCAAGTGGGATTCATCTCAGGGAAGCAGGGATGGTTCAATATACGAAAATCAATCAATGTAATACACTATATCAATAGAGCCAAGGACAAAACCCATATGATTATCTCCATAGACACAGAAAAAGCACTTGACAAAATCCAACATGCATTTATGATAAAAAAAAAACCCTACAAAAAATTGGAATAGATGGTCTCTACCTCAAACTGATAGAAGCCATTTATGAAAAACCAACAGCCAATATCATACTAAATGGTCAAAAACTGAAATCCTTCACACTCAAATCAGGAACAAGACAAGGATGTCCACTATCACCACTCTTGTTCAATATAGTTCTGGAAACATTAGCCATGGCAATTAGACAAGAGAAAGAAATAAAAGGAATGAAGATAGGTAATGAAGAACTCAAATTGTCATTATTTGCAGATGACATGATATTCTATATAGAAGACCCCAAGAACTCCACCAAAAGTCTTCTAAACTTAATAACCAAATTCAGTCAAGTAGCTGGTTGCAAGGTTAACACACAAAAATCAATAGCTTTCCTCTACACCAATGACAGACTCACTGAGAGAGAAATAGGGCAAATAATTCCTTTCACAATAGCATGCAAAAAGCTGAAATACCTAGGAATCATCCTAATGAAAGAAATCAAAGAACTCTTCTCTGAAAATTATGGCAGTCTGAAAAGAGAGATTGAAGATGGTATCAGAAAATGGACAGACAGCCCCTGCTCCTGGGTAGGAAGGATTAATATAGTGAAAATGGCCATACTTCCAAAACTGCTATATAGATTTAATGCAATTCCAATTGAGATCCCAGCAGCATACTTCATAGACCTTGAGAAAACAATCCAAAAATTCATTTGGAACAAGAAGAGACCCAGAATAGCAAAAGCAATTCTAGGTAACAGAGACATGGCAGGGGGTATCACAATCCCCAACCTGCAACTATACTACAAAGCTACTGTCATAAAAACAGCACGGTACCAGCAAAGAAACAGACTTGAGGACCAGTGGAACAGATTACAAGATGCAGAAACAATACCAGACACACTCAGCCATCTCATCTTCGACAAAGGAGCCAAACACCCTCACTGGAGGAAAGATAGCCTCTTTAATAAATGATGCTGGAAAAATTGGGCTTCAATTTGCCAAAGATTAAAACTGGACCTGTATCTCTCACCATGCACTAAACTAAAATCAAAATGGATTAAAGATCTAAATATTAAAATAGAAATTCTGAACCAGTTGGAACAGAGGTTAGGTAGAACCCTTGAAGACATCAGTGTCGGGAAAGATTTTATGAACAAAACCTCAGTTGCCCATGAACTAGCACAAACAATCAACAAGTGGGATCTCTTCTTATTAAAAAGCTTCTGCCCAGCAAGAGAAACCAACAGTAATGTGAAGAGACAACCCACAATGTGGGAAAAAATCTTTACCTGCTCTTCCTCAGACAAAGGTCTACTATCTCGAATCTATAAAGAACTTAAAAAGATCAGACCTCCCAAATTTAAAGACCCAATCAGAAAATGGGCATCTGAAATGAACAGACATCTCTCAGATAAAGAAGTAGAAATAGCAAATAAATACATGAAAAAATGTTCAACATCACTGGTCATTCGAGAGATGCAAATGAAAACAACGCTGAGATTCCACTTCACTCCAGAAAGAATGGCTGCTATCATGAAATCAACCAATAACAAATGCTGGCGGGGCTGTGGGGAAAGAGGAACCCTGCTCCACTGCTGGTGCGAATGTAGACTGGTGCAAGCACTGTGGAAATCAGTATGGAGATACCTCAAAGAACTAGGACTGGAAGTCCCATTTGACCCCACTATTCCACTGCCGGGTATCTTCCCCAAAGAATTAAAAGAATCATACCGCAGTGATATATGTGCACCCATGTTCATAGCAGTGCACTTTGTAATAGCTAAAACTTGGAAACAGCCCAAATGCCCATCAACTGGAGACTGGATAAAGAAAGTGTGGTTTTTTTAATAAAATGGAGTACTACTCAGCCATAAAAAATGAGGAATTAGAGACATTTATAGCTAAGTGGATGCACATTGAGGCAATACTCTTAAGTGAAATAAATAGGACACACATGTGTAAATACCAAATAGTTTCTCTGGTGTGAGAAACTGAAAGTGTAAATAAGGACTAAAATGTATAATAGGTAATGTGAAATAGGAAGAAAAGCGGCAAAGGGGAAGGAAGTGGGAGGGCTAAGGGAAAGGATAGAAGGGAATGGGATTAATATGAGAAAATGGAAAAATAGGAACAAAATCTTTGTAAATAGAGAGGAATGGAGGGGTTGAAGGGAGGGCTGGGCAAGCGTGAAAAGTAAGAACCAAGAGAGACTATGTAAAGGTGCAAATTTCCAATGATGAATGTCATTATATTGTATACCTAAAATGTACCAATGATTAGAATGAATAATCGATAATGCAAAATAGGAAGAAAAGTTCCAAAGGGGTAGGGGTAGTGGGAGGGGCAGGGGAAAGGAAAGAAGGAAAAGGAAAAACGCTGAGAAATGGAAAAAATGGAAATAAAGTCTTTGTAAATAGGGAAGAGTGGAAGGGGTGAAGGGAGGGCTAGGAATGGGGAAAAAATAAGAACCAAGATGCATTATATAAAGGTACAATTCCCAATGAGAAATGTAATTGTGTTGTATACCTACAATGTACCAATAAAAGAATTTAATAACGTGCAAAAATATAAAATAAAATTAAAAAATACAAATGAGAAATAAGAAACATTTATAGCTAAATGGATACACATTGAGGCAATACTCTTAAGTGAAATAAATTGGACACACATGTGTAAATACAGAATAGTTTCTCTAGTGTGAGAAATTGAAAGTGGAAACAAGGACTAAAAGTAAAATAGATAATGTAAAATAGGAAGAAAAGGGGCAAAGGGGAAGGGGAAGTGGGAGGGGTATGGGAAAGGAAAGAAGGGAATGGAATTAATATGAGAAAATGAAAAAATGGAAACAACGTCTTTGTAAGTAGGGAAGGGTGGAGGGGGTGAAGGGAGGGCAGGGAATGGGGAAGGAAATAAGAACCAAGATACATCATGTAAAGGTACAAGTTCCCAATGATAAATGTAAATGTATTGCATACCTAAAATGTACCGATGAAAGAATTTAAGAAAAAAAAGAGTATGGCCTCAGTATGCATCCATTTAGCTATAAATGTCTCTAGTTTCACATTCTTTATGGCTGGGTAGTACTCCATTTTATAAAAGACCCACATCTTTTTTATCCACTTTCCAGTTAATGGGAACTTGGGCTGTTTCCAAGCTTTAGCTATTACAAACCATGCTTCTATAAACATATGTTCACGTTTATCTCTGTAGTATGATTCTTTTAATTATTTTGGGTAGATAACCACCAGGGGAATAGTCCTAGTTCTTTGAGGTATTTCCATATTGATTTCCATAGTGGTTGCACCAGTGTGCACTCCCACCTATAATTGAGAAGTGTTCTTTTCTCCCTACACCCCTGCCAGCATTTGTATTGGTTGATTTCTTGATAGCAGCCATTTTTTTCTGGGGTGAGGTGGAATCTCAGTGTTGTTTTCATCTGCATCTCTCCAATGACCAGTGATGTTGACATTTTTTCATGTATTTATTTGATGCTTTTACTTCTTTGAGAAATTTCTGTTCATTTCAGATGCCCATTTTTGAACTGGATCTTTGAATTTGGGCAGGTCTGATTTTTTTCAGTTCATCATATATTCTAGATAGTAGTCCTTTGTCTGAGGTACAGCTGCTAAAAATTTTTTCCCACATTGTAGGTTGTCTGTTAGCCCTGTTGGTGGTTTCTGCTACAGTGCAGAAGCTTTTTAATGAGATGAGATCCCAGTTGTTGATTCTTTGTGCTAGTTCCCATGGTGTTCAGATTTTGTTCATAAAGTCTTTTCCTATGCCAGTGTCTTCAAGAGTTCTACCTAACTTATCTTCCAGCAAGTTTAGTGTTTCTGTTTTAATATTTAGATCTTTAATCCACCTCGATCTTAGTTTAGTGCATGGTGATAGATATAGGTCTAGTTTTAATCTTTGTCAGGTTGAAATCTAGTTTTTCTAACACCATTTATTAAATAGGCTATCTTTCCTCCAATGAGGGTAGTTGGCTCCTTTGTCAAAGATGAAGTGGCTGAGTACGTCAGGAGTTGTTTCTGCATGTTCTAATCTATTCCACTGAGGTCTGTTTCTTTGCCAGTACAATGCTGTTTTTATCACAGTAGCTTTATAGTATAGTTTCAAGTTAAGGATTGTGCCTGCCATGTCTCTGTTGCCTAGAATTGCTTTTGCTACTCTAGGTCTCTTCTGGTTCCAAATGAATTTTTGGATTGCTTTCTCTAGTTCTGTGAAATATATTGTTGGAATTTTAATCGGCATTGCATTAAATCTATATAGTAGTTTTGGAAGTATGGCCATTTTCACTATATTGGTTCTTCCTACCCAGGAACAAGGGATGTCTTTCCATTTTCTTATATCCTCTTTGATATCTTTTTTCAAAGTCCTATAGTTTTCAGTGTAGAGGCCTTTTGCTTCCTTTGTTAGGTTGACTCCTAGATATTTCATTTTTTTGGATGCTATTGTAAAAGGAATTGTTTCCCTAATTTCTCTCTCAGTGAGTCTGTTATTTGTGTACAAAAGGCTATTGTTTTTTGAGTGTTGACCTTGTATCCAGCTACTCTATTGAATCTGTCAATTAAGTCTAGAAGTATTTTGGCCAAGTCTTTTGGGTCTTCTATATAAAGTATCATATCATCAGCAAATAATGACAGTTTCACTTCTTCCTTTCCTATTTTTATTCCTTTTATGTCTTTCTCTTTTCTAATTGCTGTGGCTAATGTTTCCAGAACTATATTGAACAGGGGTGGTGATAGTGGGCATCCTTGTCTTGTTCCCAATTTCAGCATGAAATTTTTCAGTTTTTGACCATTTAGTATGATGTTGGCTGTTGGTGTTTCATAGATAGCCTTAATCAGGTTGAGATAAAGACCTTCTATTCCAATTTTCTATAGGGTTTTATCATGAATGGGTATTGGATTTTGTTGAATGCCTTTTCTGCATCTATTGAGATGATCATATGGTTTTTGTTCTTGGCTCTGTTAATATAGTGTATTACATTTATTGATTTACATATGTTGAACCATCCTTGAATCCCTGGGATAAATCTGACTTGATCAGGGTGTATGATCTTCTTGATGACACTCTGTATTCTGTTTGCCAGTATCTTGTTGAGGATTTTTGCATCTATGTTCATTAGGGAGATTGGCCTGTAGTTCTCTTTTTGGGTTGGGTCTTTCCGTGATATTGGAATCAAAGTAACTCTTGCTTGCAGGAATAAATTTGGAAGTATTGCTTCCCTTTCAATTTCATTGATGAGTTTAAAGAGTAATGGCAATAGTTCTTCTTTAAATGTCTTGTAGAATTCAGCAGTGAAGCCATCAGGACCTAGGCTTTTCTTTGTTGGTAAATTTTTTATTACATTTTCAATTTCACTCATTGTAATTGGGGTGTTTAGAACTGCTGTATCTTCTTCATTTAACTTTGGGAATTCATATGTATCTAGGAATCTGTCCATTTCTTCTGTTTTCCATTTTATTAGAGTACAGGTTCTCCAAGTAGGTATTGATGATCCTCTGGATTTCTGCTGGGTCTGTTGTGACTTCACCTTTTTTATCCTTAATTGCAAGGATTTGAGCCTTTTCTTTCCTTTTTTTGACAAGGTTGACTAAAGGTTTATTCATTTTATTTATTCTTTCAAAAAAAGTAACTTTTTGATTCATTGATTTTTTTGTATCATTCTCTTAGTCTCCATTGCATTGATTTCTGCTCTGATCTTTATAATTTCCTCTGTTGTATGAGCTTTGGGTTTGTCATGCACTTCTTTTTGTAGGAGCTTGAGGTTCAGCATTAGGTTGTTTATTTGACCTCTCTCTGTTTCCCTAATATGGGCATTCACTGCTATGAATATCCCAGGTAGAACTGCTTTCATTGTGTCTCATAGATTCCTGTATGTTATACTGGCATTATCATTTACTTGTAGAAACTGTCTAATTTCTTCTTTAATTTCCTCTGTGACCCACTGCTTGTTCAGGAGAGTATTATTCAATTTCCATGTGTTTGTCGATGTTTTGCGGTTTCTTATGCTACTGATCTCCAATTTTATTGCACTATGGTCTGATAATATACAGGTAGTAACTTCAATTCTTTTTGGTTTACTTAAATATGTCCTATGAGGTAGCATGTGGTCTATTTTGGAGAATGACCTGTGTGCAGCTGAAAAGAATGTATATTCTGATTTTGTGGGGTGGAACACTCTGTAAACATCTATTAAGTCCATTTGTTCAATAGCTTGGTTCAGTTCTAGATTTTTGTTGTCAATTTCTTGTCTAGATGATCTATTTGTGATAGTGGGGTAGTCAGGTTCCCCACTACAATTGTAGTAGTACTTATTTGATTTTTCATGTCCATTAATATTTGTTTTGAATAGTTGGGGGTATTCATATTTGGTGCATATATATTTATGATTGTCATCTCTTCCTCTTGGATTGTTCCCTTCACAAGGATGTAGTGACCATCTTTGTCTCTCTTAATTAGTTTTAGTTTGAAATCTGTTTTGTGTGCAAATAAGATTGCTACCCCTGCTTTTTTCTGGGTTCCTGTCTGATGGAGGAACTGTTTTCCATCCTTTTACTTTCAGTCTGTGAATTTCTTTTTGAGTTAGGTGTGTTTCTTGTATACAGCATATTGTTGAATTTTGCTCCTTAATCCATTCTGCCAATCTATTTCTTTTGATTGGTGAATTGAGGCCATTTATATTGATGGTTCTAATTCATAGATATTGACTCATCCTTGTCATGATTTTTTAGTATTGTTGGCTCTTTTATTTTTCATTTTTCCTCCTTTCCCTTTAGTTTCTTGCCTTGCCTGATGGCTTCACTCTGTTGGACCTCATGGAGTTGTGACCTTCATTATTTTTTTCTAGGATATTGTTTAGAATTGTTTGGAGTGCTCATTTGGAGTTCATGAAATTTCTCACGTGTTCTCTGTTGTGGAAGTATCTAATTTCCCCATCAATTTTGAAAGATAATTTTTCAGGATACAATAATCTAGGTTGGAAGTTATTTTCTTTTAGGGCTTGAAATACTTCACTCCAGGCTCTCCTTGACTTGAGGGTTTGTGTTGAGAAGTCTGCTCTGTTTCTGGTGGGCTTTCCTTTGTAGGTGATTTGTTTCTTTTCTCTAACTGCTTGTAGGATTTTGTTCTTCCATTGGGTTTCTGGGATCTTGACTATTATATGTCTAGGTGTAGATTATCTTGATTATGGATAGTTGGAGTTTTATATGACTCACTTATCTGTATGTCCAATTCTCTACCTCTGTCTGGGAAGTTTTCAACTATCACTTCTGTGAAAATTTTTTTATGTTATTTGTACTTTCTCCTGCTTTTTCATGGACTCCTATCTGTCTTACATTATTCTTCTTTGTATCATCTAGCAGCTGCTGGATTGATTTCTCATTATTTTTAAGAAATCTCTGTTTTCATGGTCAGTAACCACAATCCTGTCTTCTATATCTGATATTCTATCTTCACATTTGCTCAATTTGCTCTGAATTCTTCCAATGGAGTTTTTAATGTCCTGGATATGTTTGAATCTGTTTCATGGATTCGATTTCTTTCCTATGTCAGATGATCATGATTTCCATTTCTTTCTTATGCTGGGCATTCATGGGTTCCATCGTGGTCCTGAGCGCATCTTTTTTTTTATCCATTTCTGTTCTAGAGCCTCAAATCATTTCTTTCACTCTGCTCACCATCTCTGAAGTTATCTGGGAAATTATTTCTGTTTTGAATTTTTCTAGAGCTTCATTCACCTGTTTTGTTACTTCCTGTGCTATCAGTTCAGGGTGTCCAGTTGATTGATTATCAGACTTTTCCACTTTTTTTCCCCCAGAATTTGCCTTCGGTGTGGTGGAAGTCTGGGTTTGTGCCTTTCTCAAATGTCTTCTCATTTTTGTTTCTGGTACTGTCCATGGTTTAATTTCTGGGTTGATACTTTGAAGTTGCTTATTGTAAGTATCTTTGTTGCTTGTAGTTAGAACCCTTATGGAATGATTGCTTCTCAGAGGGGTCTTCCAGATATAGCTGCTCTTTAGGTTTTGAGTCTCTGATGACTCTGAGGCTATCTCATTTCCATTATACCAGAATGGACAACTGTTTAGATCAATCACGACATCTTAGCCCAAGTGATACAATCAGCAGCAACAATAGCATCAAGCACAGCTTAGAAAATGACATTTTGTGGTAATCTATCACCTTTAACCATGTGAATTAAATCAAAATCGAGGACCAGACCAAAATATGTTTATAGTGAATAAACTCTTCAATATAGCAATTTTACCCTTTGGGATGGGGAGTTAGAAGGAGTTGGGGAGGGAGGGATAGGAAAAGGATAGGGAAAGGTTAGCAGTGAGGCCAGAGGGCACGGAAAGATCACTCAAACTCTAAGAAACTATTGAAGAAAAGAGGAAAAGACAGAGAAAGAACAAAACAAAGAAGAGAACAAAACAACCTAACAGCAATAGGGAGACTAGAAACTGTATTTAGTTCCTTTAAAACTAAGGACAATTGAGAGAAGGAAAAAGAGAAGAAAAGAAAAATAAAAAAGAAATCCAAATTAGGGCCAGAACAGGAACAAAGAAAGAGATGAAGAACAATGTGGGACAGCAAGAGAATGAGAGAGTGAGAGAGAGAGACAATGAAAGACAAGAGAAAAGAAAAAAGAAAGAAAATTTGAAAAGAGTAGAAAAAACTAAAAATTAAAAATAAGATAAAAAAATAATAATTTTGAAAATAACAAATAAAAAATAAAAATGAAGGGCCTCCTTTAGGGTATGTCTTTGCTGTCACAATAGACAATGTGGGCAGCAGTATGCAGATGTAAGTCAATGAATCTCAGCATGCCAGTAGCAGACCCATGAGATTCAGGCAGATTTCTGGTTCAAGTCCCAAGTTGAGCTCCCTGTCCTCCTGCAGGGCTGAATTCTGCAAGGTTCTACTGCAGGATCCAGCTGCCCTTCCCCTGAAGATAGTCCAGGTTCTGATGGGAGGTGATGATCCCTCCAACTTACCAAGTACAGTCATCTGGTGTGCCTTTATTGCAGAGATTCTCTTCACTTTTCCAGTGGGCTTCAATTTTTCATCAAGGAGCCTGAGAGAGGCCCTCTTTCTGTTGTTCATTTCTGCTCTATCTTCTGTAGCTCAGGACAATGGCCTTTATGACCCCCTGTGCCTCTGTAGTGTGGAACCAGGTACAAGCACAGCCAGGAGGTCAGAGGTGGGGGGGGGCACAGGGAATGCTGGTTGCTGGATGGCGGGGTGCAGGCAGGATGGAGCCCCATTCCACTCGGCCAATGTCCTCACCGTCTGCTTTCTGGTCGCTGGGGGGCAGGGTCCCTTTGCTCTTTCTTGTAGCTTATTTATCTTCTCCTTTGTTTAGCCTGGGCTACATAGTGAGTTCAAAACTAGCCTGGACTACATGGTAAGACCCTATCTTAAAAAAAAAAAATGAAGAGCCAAGAGGAGAGACTCGCTCTAGTGGAAAAACATAGTACAAAGGTGTAAAAATAACAGCCTTATGATATTGGCATAGGAACAGTATAGTACCATGTGTATTTAAGAACTAACAGGCAATCAAGGTAGTAACACAGAGAAATGAGAAAAGAGAATTGTTTAGTCAATGTTGTTGGGAAACTAGCTTGCTGTAAGAGAGAGAAATCTGGAAGGTCATTTTATGCCAACAGATTCCAAATGAAATAAACACCTAAGTGCAGAAAGTAAAATTATAACCCTCATAGAAGAAAATGCACTCAAATGCCTATAATCAAATACTCAAAAGTAGAAACTATATGGCAAAAACACTCAAAACTAGTTAAACATCACAACTTTATAGTCATGGGCTTTGACTAGAAGCACCACAGACAATGCTAACAGGTTAATGACAGAGTGGAAGAAAATGCTGCCATATCCAATGCCAATAATAATTTAGTATCTACCCTAGACTCTGCCAGAAACTCCAAATCATTAACAAAAAGGTGAGAAATCTAATTTTACAAAATGAACAAGAATATAAATAGGCAATTCAGATACTAGGAAGCCAAATGAATAATAAATTGGTGTTCTTACTACCTACTAATCAATGTATGCAAATTAAACCATGAATAAGACAATGCTTTACACCCATCAGAGAAGCAGAAATTGGAAGAGTGAGGGATTCATAATCAAGGTGAATATGTGAAGAGTTAGGAAACACTGTGCACTGGTTTCTGGGAGCTTTAAGCTGGTACAGCTGTCTTTGAATGCAAGTTATCAGTACTTAGTAAAATTATGGTTATTTATGTCTATACACAATAAAATTCCACTTTCATTTGCATATCTCAGAGATTGTACACAGATCTAGTAAGGGAATCAGAATGAGGGTGTTTATCAATAATGTTATTAGTTTTAATATCAGAAAGTTAAACTTGTGGACTTGTCATTGGAAGGATAATTAAGTGAAATGTGCTGAAGAATAAAATTCCAGCCAACTGTAAGACACTGTAGACTAGATAGACACAAATTGACATGGACAGACTTAAAAGCATGGGTTTGAATGGGAAAAGTGAGACCCAGAATAGAATTTATCAGACAAACTTTTTACATAAAGTAGAACTAAGAATGCACAAAATATCCAGAATTTTTAAGGAGACATTCCTATTGTCAACATAAATAACACAGAGAGAGAGAGAGTGAGATTCTCCAAAGACAATGAATTTTATCAGGAAAGAGCATCGCCATGGGAGGAAGTGTGCCACAGTAAATTATGGGTGTTTTCAAGGAGGCAAAAAAGACAAGGGTTTTTAAAGGTAAAATAAGGAGGATTGCATTAGAGGTTTTGAAACAATTAACCTTGGCTACAAGGATCAATAATAATGGTGGCATCAGTCCAAGATTGGATGGCAGTTGCTGGGCAGATGTCCTTGCCTAAGTGTTTTTTGTTTAAAGTTGGAGTGGCTTTTGTGCAAAGTGGTGCTTCTAGCAGAGTTTCTTAAAATAGTTTTTTATGATCAGACATGTGCTCATGAGACCCTCTCCTTGGTAACCCTCATTTTTATTTCTTTTTTGTTGAGGTTTGACACACAGAATCCATTTTGATGCTGACAATCTTCACTCTATTTAGACTTTTACATAAATCTTATTAACATAGGAATCTATGAAGAAGAGGGGAATGAGTATGAAGATCAAAGATAGGAGAAGAAATAAAAGTAAACAGACAAGCAGGCCTGGAGAGATGGTCCTGGGTGAACAGGTGATGATGCCAAGATACAAACCAAGAGTTATAAAGAGCTCCCCCTTGGCATCAGAAGTCCTAAAAATGGAGCAGGAAATAACAGAGGATGGAAAACACACAGCAAGAGAATCTAGAGCCACTTGTGACCCGAGCAATCTGCCTATCTGTTGTCCCTGTATCTATCACTTCATAGACTTAACCTTGTGCAAACTACTTCACTTAACTCTGCCTCAATTTCCTCAGCTGTAAAACAGAAGGAACAATACCTATGTCAAAGGTTAGATGGTATCCATGAGAAGAACCTGATGAATAGTAGGGACTCTGTGAACATTAGCCAAGATTGTTTCTACGTAAGTTCTATTTTCAATAGTGAAGCTATGTGCTTTAAAAGAACTACAGTGGCATCGCAAAGAATGCACACATAGGATCTTTTAATCAACCATTTTGCAGATCATTGATTCCCACTAAGAAATAAAGTAACATTCCCACAAAGTTGCTATTAGGGTTAATACCTAGCAAGTGTCTGTGAATATTAGTTACTAGTATTATTGCCAGGAATCATATATACAGCTCCAAATAGAAGATTCCATGTAGAAAATCCTTCACCAAATACTCTTGCATAATAATTAATTCTACCCAACCATGATCTCATGGGTGAATCCACCACCAAATCTGTAGTATCATCTGCTTGAATTTGAGTAGTGACATTTCCAGTCTCTGGGGTCTGTGTTCCAGGGAAGGGGCTTAGGGCACGGATACATATTTGTGCTCTCTCTTCCTGCAGCTGGCTCCCTCCCTTCTGTGGAAATGAAAGGAAGCTGTAGGGAGGAGAGTTGAGAGTGGCCTCTAACGATGTAGCCAGCAGAGACTCCAGGGGTTAGGCTGCCACTCTCAGAGATCTAAGGCAGCCCTTTGCCAAAGGCTCTGGAGAATTCTGGCCTCTGCTTTAGTAAAACTATTCACTCTCACCCAAGGAAATGGTGTTTTGAATTTCCAAAACTGTTTATGCCTGAAGTTTATTTGTCAAATGATGACTCTTCACTTCTGTTGAATTTTGTTCCTCCAGGTCCCTAATGCTTACCTTTCTGAAGTCTATAAAATTTTAAGAAACTTCCAGTCACACAACATGCCTTGGACTGCCAGAGCAGACTGGAAGGTGTCTTTGTCTCTAAAGAGTACCCCGCATTGCCTGTGCTCCAGGTGCCTAGCCCTGCACTAGGTCCTGAGGCTTTAGCAAATTCTTGTTCTGGAGGTACCATTGTCCTGGAGATGGGCCAAAGTTAAGATGTTCCCAAGATGGGTCTACTAACTAATACCTATTGAAACAGATCCTTATTATAATTGCCGTGGGCCAGCCCAGGGCCCTTTTGCCTTTTTGGAACACTTTCTGCATAAAAAAATTAAAATTATATTTTGTGATTACATTGGTAGAAAGATCAATATAATCCAGGCAAGGTTCATTTTTATATACCTAAAAGAAATGAAAATTATTCTCATGGGGTCCTGAAATAATCATGAAACTTAGCTTCTATGCCTGCTGAGCCGATTGGGTGAATTAGCCCCATATTGACCAATTGATATATGCTTCAGACCATTAATTGCTTTGAGTATTATAGGGAATGATAATAGTAAGGAGGAAGATAATGATGGCAGATATCATTAATTAAGAGCTTAATTCTATGACAGACACTATAAAAGGCCTTTATGCTTTTAAAAAAAAACCTAACAATGTATGATGTTTGTCATTGTAATTCCATTTTACAGACATAAAAACTGAGGCTCAGAGAAACGAGTAACTTCTATAAGCTGATAGATAAATGTAGAGCCAAGTCTAGCTAGCTATTAACCCCTACTGAATAGTCTCCTCTTTCCACAGCCTGTGTAAGACAGAACCAAGAGCATCAGAATCCAAGGGCAGCATCAAAGATTATTGGGTTCATTCAAATGGTTCAGATTATAGCTCAAATAGGCCTTCAGCAGATGAGGAGAAACCTGGAACTACCCTCACCAAATACAGGACACTTATTCAAGGCCTGTGTATTACTCAAGGTTCTCCAGAGAAATAAAAGCAATAGCAGGGTGATGTATTGAGCTTTTTTATGGGAATTGGCTCACATCATTATGGAAACCAAGAACAAAGAGTCCTAGAATCTGCTTGCTGCAAACCAGAGAAACAGGAAGTTGCTCTCTAGAGCAGGAGAAGATGGATGTCGCCACTCAAGAAGAATGAAAGAGAATTTTCCTTCCCTCTGAAGTTTTTTTCTGATCCAGTCCTCAATGGGTTAAGTCATGCCCACACACACTGATGAAGAAGGATCTTCCTTATTCAGCCAACAAATTCAAATGCAAATCTCGTGTGGAAACCCAATCACAAATACAGCCAGAAGTAATGTTTCACCAGCAATCTGGGCTTCTCTTATCCCAGGCATGCTGATGCAAAATTAACTATTGCAGTCCGGAAGATAGAAGCTAATTTAAGGGAGACAAGGGGGCATTCAAGTTAGGTAATAACACCTGAGCAAAAACGAGAGAATCATGTGTGAAAATTCAACAAGGAGCTTTTGCTTCCATATAGCCTCACTTCTACCTCTAAGTAAGGCTGTGTTGTGGCCTTCTAGCCTAAATGACCCAGGAAGTTTTGTTGTGCTAAAAGGGAGGGTGTTGGTTAGCAAAACAGAGTCCCAAGAATCAGCACCTGCTTTGTAGCCAACTATGCAGGGAAAACAGGTGTCGTCAAGCTGAGAAAATGATTTTATTATTCTTATAAATGATTATTCTACTTCTCTTGGGAACTCAAGAAGAGCTTATAAGAGAGAAACTTGATTTCCCAATGACAGGGCTGTTTTCAAATCAGAGTTGACATTTGCATCAATTTTGCTGAGAGTGAGCAATTCTTTTTTTCCCACTCCTGCATGATGAGGTAACAATAAAAGCTTTGGTTCCTTGCATGATAGGAAAGTAATATTTGAAACTGCAGCCTTGGGGAAAAGATGAAGGCTTCTAGGCTCAGCTTTTGTGATGGAAAAGATAATTGTAGTGAGAAACACTATGCAGAGCTGATGGTGTCCAACAGGATACAGCCAACTGGTGAGGTTGAACAGAGGCCCTGGCTATCCCTGCACAACAGGGAAGGAAGAGAGGGTAAAGGGAGAAAAGTTTACAGCACCCACTAGAGTTGTCACCTGTCTCACCGTGTGGCTAGTTTCCATCAGCTGATTATCTGATTCCTCTTCTGAGCCACCTGTCTGTCCTCCCTTTAAGCCTCCCACTCACAGAGTTCAGAAATCTTCCCAAGCCTCCTGTCTGCATTTTTTAGTCATTGACTCCTCCAAGGTTGCCCAAGCTCTCAACATCCATTGATACTTCCAAAATTGTTCACCCTATCCACAAGATAGTGACTTTTCTGGCTTTTCATTCCTCCATTGCATTCAAGGGCTGTACAGTCTTACCTGACTTTCCCGTGGCCCTCAGGCCTCTGCAGATCCCAACTGCTATACTTCTATTCAAATGTCCATCCAATCTAGATGTCCTCACATGTCCTTTCTACCACATATCCACAATACCATTCAGTCTAGGCTTACTGAGCTCCTGCTCTAGATCAACCTATGGCTTGGGGTCAAGGGCACAGAGACAACAAAGGCCGAGTACCACTCTCATGGAGCTAGGTAGAGGAGAGGGAAGAGACAGTCTTTTTCTGCTGCTAGGACAAAATGGCTGAGTCTGGGTAGTATAAATACTAGTTTATTTGGCTCATAGGTCAGGAAGTTAGGAAGTCTTAGCTAGCAGGTGGCAAGAGCCTTCATGCCACACCATTCCATGGCAGAGGTCATGAGAGCAAGAGGGGGCCAAAGTTACTCTCATAACAAGCTGCTCCCATGGTGAGATTCATCCATTTGTGAAGGCAGCGGCCTCCTGAGCCAACCACTTCACAACACTGCTGCACTGGGGAATAAATTTCCAAAGTATGGACTTGGTGCATGCATTCAAACCAAGGCAAAATGAAAAAGCACTGGAAACAGTGTGTTGAACAAAATAGAAAAAAGGCACATGGCACCATTGGGCACATGTAGGGGAGGAAGTGCAGGAGTACCCTTTCAAGTGCCCAACCTGAATCTTCCCCCGACACCACTAGCACAGCCTGTTTGACCACATTTGAGAAGCAGTCAGTGCAAGGGTGCTCATACTTTGGAGCCAACTGCCTGAGTTCGAATCCCTGCTCTACCACATACTAGCTGTGTGGCATTAAACAAATTACTTAACCTCTGTCAGCCTTAGTTTCCTTATCATAAAATTTAAATAATGATATTGACCTACTAGAGTGTTTATAACAATTAAATGATATAAGCTATAAAATACTACCAAAAGCAGTATCTGGTACAGTGTTAGTACTACAAAAATATGTACTGTTGTAAATAATAATAAAGCTTAGTGGGACCTTCATAATCTACTTCCTGTGGGCAAAATATAACTATCCCATAAATACTCATGGAAAGTGGTGTTTGGAAAGATACTGACTGCTTGAATTTAAATACATTTATTCACACTCTCCCTTCATCTCCATAATGACAATTCTTCCCTTGGCAATGTTCATTGGCTCACACATTATACCTACACTCCCAAAGAATGCTGATAACATTGCATTTTGATTGACACTTTAAAAAAATAATAGAAAAGAAACTTCTGTCTTGAATGTCCAAGAATAGTCTCTGCAAAAGTCTTCCAGCTTCGGGCCTCAGACAGAATTGGAAGAGGAAGTGATCATTTGTCGTCTTTCTTTATAGGCTGCATTTCTGGCATCACGTCTATGCTAAATGGAACTTTTTAAAAATAGTTTTAGCAAGCATTTTGACAGTGACTCCACTATGGATACCAGAGGGATATAGCTATAGAGAATCCACATGCATGAAATCTGAACTGCCCCACCAAATGGTCAGTGACTACAGCCTTCTCTCAGGGGTTATATCCAGTGACAGTAGAGTCCCTGGCTCAAAAAGACATTTTGGAATTACAGCGTTGGGCTGATGCTAAAGCTATAAATGCCTCATGCCCAGGAGTGCAATGTGGAATCCGCCAGATGACAGGTTGTTTCCTCCCACAGTGCCCAAGTCTCTATTGGGAGCAGTATATGAAATCCTTGGGGACATTTTTCAGGATCATTCTTTTTTGGAACCTTTTCTCTGCAAGATCAAGTCCAGATCAAACCTCAAATGTCAGCAAATATTGGCTCAGTGGCTTCATCCATAAGCAGTGAGCTTGGCTGGGACAAGGAGGTAGTTCAGAGAGAAAAAAAAGCCCAGCCTCTGCCATCAACAAATACCATCATATAGAAGGATCTGGGCCCCAGAGGTAGACACACCTGGACTCCATGAAAATTTAAGAAGTGTGTTAATCTCTGTGAACTCTAGATCCCCATCTGTAAGGGGGCTGTCCCTCAAGGGGATATGGTAAGGTGTTGCAATGCTTACTAGTGCAGATATGGGTGTGATCATTATTATGATATCACTGGAGATAAGATCCTGTCTAAGCAGGGTAAGTCTCACGAAGGCAGGAGACTAATGCTTTGTTCAGGGATCTGCTGCCACCCAGGATCCCAAAGTATCTGCTTATATTATGGTACCTACCCACGTTGGCTCCAAGGCCAACCAACCAATGCCCACAACTCTATGGCTGCCACTGACCCATCTCTTCTCACACACCTCAGCAGACATCGCTACCAATTCCAGAACTACTGCCCAATCCCACTATAGCCCTTTTCATGGGAGATTTCTCCTCTCCTTTTTCTCTACATTTCTTCTTCTCCTTCTCCTCCTCAGCACCTCCTTTTCCTATTCCTATTCCTACTCCTCCTACTTGCCCTCCTTTGCCTCCTCTGTCTACTCTAATCACACTACTCTGTCTTTTAGTCTTTTGGCCAAAGGGGAAGTGAAAACTTAAACTGGAACTGGGAAGTATAAGGGAAAGGAGCCACTCTTGATCATCCTCCAGCAAATGTAGCCACCAGTATAGCCAGGGTCAAGGTCCTATCTGGTATGTGCTCCCACCTGGAAAAACAGCACTGGAGGAAGACAGGTAGACCCGAGCCAACCCTTCCCACCACACATAGGAAAATGGCAGTACAGGGGCAAAAGGAGATTTAAACCATTGCAAGTTTGTGCCACAGCTAGAATTCCAGATGCCAATCAGAATCTGTCCCTTTTCCTCAAAGGCAGCAAGGTGTCTTTGAGACTGAAACTCCCATCCCTTCTTTTACAAGCAGATAGCAAGTCCTAGAATCCAAGTCGCAGGCTAGGCACCAGCTGAGGTGGAATTAAAATGCAAATCACCCCATTCCCCTACTTCTGCTGTCAGCTTCCCCTGTCTGTCAGCATTAGGACTGGAGAACTGGAGAAATATCAACTCTCTCTCTCTCTCTCTCTCTCTCTCTCTCTTCTCTCTCTCTCTCTCTCTCTCTCTCTCTCTCTCTCTCTCTCTCTCCTTGTTGATAATGTCAAGTGAAGAGATTTCTCTATTGCCTCTTTCCATTTTAAGAGATATTTATCAATTATTCAAGCAATCAACAAGCAAATTTCCTAGTTCTTAGTATTGTTCTTCCTTCCATGGGAGAACCAAAGAGGCAGAGGGTGCCCAATTTGCCCTGAAATAATTCACAATCTAGGTGAGAGAGAGTAGAAGATTTCTCATTCACATTTTTATGATGCAAATACTATACAATTCCCAGTTATAGTATAAAATTTAGTGGGTTTTGGCATATTCACAGAGTTATACAACCAAAATCACAATCAATTTCCTGACACTTGTATTACCCCAGAAAGAAAGTCTGTACTCATTAGCACTTATATTCCCCACTTTTCTTCCCCTAGTCAACCACTAATCTACTTTCTATCTCTATAAATTTGTCTACTGAACATTTCATATATAGAGAATTATACAGTGTATGATCTTTTGTCACTGGCTTTTTTCACTTAGCAGAAAGTTTCAAGGTATATCCATGTCTTAACATTATTAGTTCCTCATCCCTTTTGTGGCTAAATAATATTCTGTTTCACAGGTATACCACATTTAGTTTGTCCATCCATCAGTTGATGAACATTTGGATTGTTTCCACTTTCTATCTATTACGAATAATATTGCTATAAACATTCAAATACAAGTTCTTGTATGAATATATGTTTTCACTTTTCTCAGGTATATACTTAGAAATGGAATTTCTGGGACTTCTATAGCTCTGTGTTCAACATTTTGAGCAAGTGCTAGACTGTTCTCCAAAGCAGCTGTACTATTTTACATCCCCACCAGCAAGATATGAAGGTTCCAATTTTTTTACACCTTTTTCAATATTTATTATATGTTTTATTTTTTATCATAGCCAATCTAGTGGATGTGAAATATATTTGACATGGCTAATTTTGTTAATATCTTGTCATATGTTTATTCAGCTACTCTTATATGTTCTTTGCAAAACTATTCAAATTTTCTCCTTATTTTTAAAATGTGTTATTTTCCTGCTTTGATTTTAACTGTTTCTCTATGAAATAGATTCACTTTTGGTATGTTAGGATCTATAAATATTTCAATCCCATCAAATCTAGCAATGCTCATTTAAAAATGTTTATTGGTTCCAGAGCCCATGTGGTATCATATTTTTCAAATTTTTCCAAATTTCAGATCAAAAAATGATCAAACAGCCAGAGGGATAGACACAAACTCCTGGGCAGACAAGTTTAAGCGTGTCATACTTCAAACCAGAGATTTTGAACACTTATTTCTTGTCAGACAGGCCTTTCTTGGTCATGTAATGGGGATCAGTGCTGGCTGTTTTCTTATATCTGTGCAAACAGGAAGGGAACTGGCCTGAGAACAAGGGAAATGGCGTTTGTCTATGGAACCCAAGGCTCATCTGTCCTAGAGGCCATGAATTTGGAGATTACTCAGACCTGGGAGGGGGAGTTTCTGTGTCCCCCAGTCTCTGCCCACCACCTGTTTCCTCACCCCATGCATTAGGACAGCCAGTCTGAAGGGGTTCAACTCTGCAATCAAAAACAGATTCCCCGTTCACTATAGGACACATCCTCTGAGCATCTACCACATGGCAGGTTCAGGAACCAGCACTCAGCAAACAATTCCCCGACCTTAGTTAACTGTGGTCTGCTGGGTAAACAGGCAGTTTCTTTCCAGTGTGATTCATGGTTCAACAGAGGGATTCATAAAAAAATTTGGGACACAGAGGGAAGGCCTTGCTTAGCCTGTGTGTCCTTGAAGTCCTCCTAGAAGAACCTCAGGTTGGCTCTTACCAGTTTAACAGAAGTTATTCAGGCATCCCTGGCTCAGTATACAGTATGTGCACAAACATGGGGAAGAGGGAAAACTGCAGTGACTGCAAGTTCAAGATTATTTAATCAATAGTGCTTGTAATAACAGAACATCTGTAGTCTTGATTATTTTCTGTTTGTTTATAAATTTAATAAATCTCATGCAAAGCAAAATGAAAAAACTCCAATCTACAAGAAATTCACTGGTTACAATCATTTGCTTCACCTGCCCTGAAGCCACCCAGCTCCAGATTCAAACAGGTATGCTTTGTATTCACAGAGGATTGGAGTTTCGTGAAAGCAAGGACAATGGACCCTTCTGTCTCCGGTGTGTCCCAGCAAAGCAGTGGCCTCCCAGAAAGGGTGACTGTATCGGCTCTGTGTCAATCTTCCCAGCTCTGTCTCACCTACAGAAGGGTCCAGTTAGCACTGAGATGTGAGGGCAGCTTCAGGGTTGAACTGAACTATGCAAGCCTGAGCGCTGGGCCATGGAGCCTTTAAGAGAAAATGTTACTCACTTGGAGATCCCTCCAGCAGCCACTCTGTGGTCCCTCCAGCTCATATTCTTGAATATGGTTGAAATATTTCAAATGGTAAAATACAACTGATGCATTTTGACAGAATGATGGCCTTCTTTTTAGTGACTTTAAGGAATCAGGGAGGAGGTCATCTATAGTCTTCTAGGACAGGCTCTTCTCCACCAACATTTGTGGCAATCTCATATCTCTCTCTGCCTCATACCTGAATTCTAGTCTAAGCTCTGCCATCTAACATAGAGCGTGTAAAGTACCTACTGAGTTTTCTCCTGCACCTAGGGCTTCTACCTTTCAGGATCACTGAGATGGCTATTAGCACCAAGGGGAGTTGTCTCTGTGTCAAAGAGCCTTGGGTGGCTGAACTTTGGGAACAGGGACAGGGTGGACAGGAAAAGGGACACAAACTTCTTAACTTATTGGTCCTAGAACTCCTGGCTGGGCAAGCACAAAGCATTATGAGAAAGTTCACTTGGGCCTTTTTTCAAATGAGAAAGAAAGGAATCAAAGTATTGAGGAATGCAGAGAGGTGAGCACAGATCCAGAAGCACAAATTGGTTTGCCCCTGTATATGTGTGTGTGTATATATATATATATATATATATATATATATATATAATAAAATTATGCAGGGGGTTGTAAGATAGGCTTACAGTATAAGAAAAGGGGAGGTCCACAATGCTGTCTGCACATTGCAGAACCCAAGGATTCAGTAGCTGCTTAGTCCAAGAAGCTGGGAGCTCCAGGACAAGAGGGACCAAGGATATAATGCCAGTCTGGAAGGTGTGGAAGCTCCCTAGAGTGTCATATTGTGAGTCTGTGTGGAAAGACTGAAGAAGCTAGATAGAATCTAATGTCAGGCAATAGCAGTAGCAAAAGACACAACATGTCTGTTCAAGCAGAATGGAACTTTTCAAAACATACATCAACTCCTTTCTCTTTCAGTTCTATCTGGGCAGCAAGTATATTGCACCCTCACAATCAAAGTGAGATTTTCCCTCCATCAGTTTGCTGGCCTACGTGACAATCATCTCTGGACATTCCCAAAGGCACATTCAGAAGTGAGATTTATTAATCAGTTAGGCATCTCTTAATCTAATCAACTTGACAATCAAGATTAACTGTTGTACTTCCAACGACACTACACAAAACCAAGTAGAACTAGTTTAATGGAAGTGACATTGTTAGTTGGGGTTTAGCAGTGTGCTCACTGTTTTCCTTTTAAAATATATACATGAAGTAATACCCATGGAATATCAGTACATGGCATAAAGCAATAAATAATGATATAAGGTTTATAGTGACACACAGTATCACTTAACCTCAGTTGTGGCTGCATCAAGAAGCAATTGATGTTAAGCTTCCAAGCCCTTCATTTGGGCAAACCCTTCAAAAAATTTGTTCCTAACTTTCTATTTGTAGTTCTTTTTTCCTAGAGGATGCCAAACTATGCAAGCTTTGACATCAAAATTTCCAGCTGTGCCTGTTTGACTTTCCTACACTGGCCTACAATCTAGTTCAGCACCTCAGAGTAAAAAAAAAGTATCCAACACTTGTACATGTTTTTCTGGTTTATATTTCCATCTTTCTAGGTAAGTTGCTTAAAAGTCCAGTCCTTGGTATTTTTTAAGCAATATCCATCAACATCAACTTTGATGGAAAAGTAGTAAAAATTCCCATCCCACCCCCAACACACACACAGTCACACATACACGCATGTACACATGCACAGAGATGCCCAACATTTCTTCACCTTCCTCCCAATAGAACCACATCACAGATTTTGGATGAATCATACTGTTTACATTTCTAGGATCATGTAAATATTATTCACAACTGAGACAAATAGCATATTGTAACTATATTCATTTACTGGTATGTATTTTAAAATTTTTCCTGAAGATGAAATTGCCTCACTTCTTCACTTGCTTGTTTTTTCTGTATATCAATCACTAATTCACACTAAACAAGGATCCAGTTCTCATTAGAGTCCAAAACATGAAAACGATCTCTAAGTTTCATTTTTTTTTTTTTTTGTAAATCTCCCTTGGATCCTTCATGCTATTCTCTTCTCTGCGAAGTTGTTTTCTAGGACTACCACAGGGCTGTCATCCCAGGACATCCTTTGTCACCAACTTGCAAATCCCATTCTCCTTTCTCTGGCTCCTAGATCCCATGTATTTTTTTCCCTTTTCTCATATTTATTCCTTTCCAGTCTTTCCTTTCCCCTACCCCTCCCACTTCCCCTTCCCCTTTGCGCCTTTTCTTCCTATTTTGCATTATCTATTATACATTTTGATCCTTATTTACACTTTCAGTTTCTCACACCAGAGAAACTATTCAGTATTTATACACGTGTGTCCTATTTATCTCACTTAAGAGTATGGCTTCAATATGCATCCATGTAGCTATAAATGTCTCTAGTTTCTCATTCTTTATGGCTGAGTAGTACCCCATTTTATAAAAAAAATTTTTTTTCTTTTTCCAGTCTCCAGTTGATGGGTAATTGAGCTGTTTCCAAGTTTTAGCTATTACAAACTGTGCAGCTTCTGCACAGCAAGAGAAACAACCAACAGAGTGAAGAGACAACCCACAATGTGGAAAAAAAAATTTTTACAAGCTGTTTCTCAAACAAAGGTCTACTATCTAGAATCTATAGAGAATTTTTAAAAAGCAGACCTCTCAAATTTAAAGACCTAATCCAAAAATGGGTATCTGAAATGAACTGATATTTCTCAGATAAAGAAGTAAATAAACATATGAAAAAATGTTCAACATTACTGGTCATTTGAGAGATGCAAATGAAAACAAAGCTTAGATTCCACCTCACTCCAGAAAGAATGGCTGCTGTCAAGAGCCCCCATGTATTTTAAAACTGTCTCACTTCTGACACCCTCCTGTATAAAAGGCAGTGCCTGAGAGATAAATGTTTTATTCTTAACAATTTGGCCATGCAGAACATTCTAGAATGGAAACAATTTCCTTTAAAGACTTTGAACAATTTTTCTCCTTACCTACTAGCATTCTGGGTTGCTGTTAAGAAGTCTGATGCTATTTTGATTGCCACCTACTTTTACATGGTTTGTTCTCTCCTCTTCTCTTTGCTTATTCCTTTCCTTCATTCTTTTTCCTTCCCTTCAATCCTTCTCCTCTTCCTCCTCCTCTTCTTCTTCTCTCTGTCTTTCTCTCTGTCTCTCTGAATCTCAATATCTCTCTCTCTCTCTCTCTCTCTCTCTTCCTCCCTTCCTCCCTCTCTGCCCCTCTTTCTTCCTCCCTCTTCCAGCTTTTAGGATCTCTCCATTATCATCTCTGGTACTCTGGCCCTCTTGTGGGTCATTTTTCATCCATTGTGCTGAGCATGTGCCACGCCCTTTCTACTCACATCTTCCCGTTCTGGAAAATATATTTATATTATCTCTTCGATAATTTCCCATCAATCTTTTCTGTTCTCTCTCCCTTTAGCTCCTGTTAGTTAAGTTTAGGCCTTATAAATTAAGTCCATAATTTCCATTACTTCCTTCCTTCTTTTCTTCTTTACTTGAAAGTTACTTTTTTTTCCTCCTTTCTTCTTTCTTGGTTTCTTTCTTTTTAATTTTTGTCTCAATTCTGCTTTTTGTTTTACGTTCTGGAATATGCCTACAGAAGAGAGATAAGCATGACAGCCTGCTTTCTTGTGGGAACTGGGCAAAAGAAAGGGGCTGGGCTCTTGTCAATCAATTTCGGATTTGATTTGATCCCTCTGTTTTCAGCACTATGCCCCAGACCCTCCTGTGCTCCCTTTTGGATATCTTGAGTTCTGGGCCTCTTGGTAGCACTTCCTCAGAGTCATCCTCCATGACCAGCTAAAGAAGAAGAGGTCTGGGTCTTCTTGCTACCTGTACACACTTCAGGACCTGTTTCAACCCTTGCCTTGGAGTACCTGGGTTCTCCCAACCCTCCTGAGCCTCCCAGCTCTTGGTGGGAACAGTCAGGTCTCATTGTTCTTCTGCTGTAGACACAGCACTTCCTCTGTCTTCCCCACTCTCCAGATTTTGCAGCTTTCTCTTACCTATTGTCATCTTTGCTCCTACTCTTTAAATCTCTGAAAATTTACAGTTTTCTTCTTCTGCCATTTTATTGGTATCTCAGGAGAGAGCAGGGAAAAATGCCTGTGTGCAAATCGCTCTGTTTAACTCAAAGTCTCTATTTTTATTTCTTCTTTTGTATGAAAAAAATTGCGGTTTTATGTTTTTTCATTCCAAACATAACTGTGATTTGTCTTTAAAAATTTTAAATGCCAAATCTTACTTTTGACAATTTTAACACATTTTCAAGAGTCTTAAATTCTTTTCTAGGACTTTAAAGAACAGATACATTCAGTTCCCCCTCCCTGACCACTGGAACACTATGTGCTCCATCCAATCATCAAATATTCAATGGGAGTCATTTGCATTGCTTCTACATCATAGAATTGGATTCTCCATTTCTGTAAGATGTAAGGTGGTGGAGGTGAGCATGTTTCTTACTCATTTTCATGTTGCAGGGACAAAATACCCAACAGGGAAATTAAAGGAGGAGAAGTTTATTTTGGTTTACAGTTGCAGTGAGTTCAGTCAAGAATAAGCTGGTTCCAAGGCATCATGGCAAGGCAGAGAAAAGTTGTTCAGATCATAGCAGCTAGGAAGCAGAAGGAGAAAGGAGAAGCCAAGAAAAAGTATATATTTTTCCAGGTCAAGCCCCAGTAACCCACCTCTAATCAGGCTCCACCTCCTAACAGCAAGTCAGCTATGAGCTCATCAGTGGATGAATCCACTGTGAGGATGACACCCCCATGATCCAGTTACCTTCCAAACACATGAGACTTCGGTGGGACATTTTAGAGCCGAACTATAACAGCATGAAAAGAGAAGCTCCAAGTGCGAAGGTGACTCCTTAGGGTCGTGTAGAAAAGTGATGAGAGAGAGAGAGAGAGAGAGAGAGAGAGAGAGAGAGAGAGAGAGAGAGAGAGAAGGGAGAATTCAGCAGGGACATAAGAGTTCTATTCACCTTCTGTAACTCTTATTTCAGCATGCTATTGAACGGGCCAGCCACACTGTGCGGGCAAACGTGTGGCGTTGAGCCCGACTGTGCCCAGCTTCTCTGAATGGATGTTGTAGGAAGGAAACAGTCAATAGTCTTCAGAAAGATGTTGGAAGAGTGAAATGAGATGATAAATCTGAAAGTTCCTGGAAAGTAAAGGGTCTATAAATGCACAGCGTCATTACCAAACCTAATGCAGCTCAGACAAGTCTGGTCCTAAATATAACAATAATCTATTGTGCAAACAGAAAACCCCTTGGATACAAAAAACACCTGGAAGTGTCTGTGAAGAAATGTTACATTCATTAATGAAATTAAAGACCTTGACATCCAAGGTTGACTCGGGAAGACATCTGCTCCAACCTTCTTCTGCCTGCCATGGAGCTCTTAGAACATGTGTAAAGATGTTGGCACCTTAAAATGGAGGGAGTCTCTGTCCTATAGTCACCAACTGGAGGCCAGCCATTAGTGACCCATATTAGACTTTGTCCTGTGAGAAATTAACTCTTGCTGTTCTAAGCCACAGGAATTGGGGTTTTTTTGTGAGCACAATACAGCCCAGCCTTCCCTAACTAAGGAGCCTAGGTCTGCTGGCTCCCAGTAGTGCCTGGGAAGGTATATGGTAGTGAGAGGAGAGAGGAAAAGTCAGATGCATGAGTCTTTCCCTCATGCCTAGAGATGGAGATATGGAGCTGAGATTAGAAAGGACCCCTAGATTAGGCTTCACTGAGCCTTCCAAGGTAAATGAACAGAAGCAACAGGACTGGAGACGAGACACCTCAGGTTCACTGTAGAAGATTTCTCAGATTCATTGTGCAGGAGGCCACAGGATGGCTTCCCCTTCTCCCGGTTTCCCCCAGGCAGCAGACCCCTCAGTGTCATCTCTGAAACCCACCTATATGGAGACCTTTTCCTGCCTAGACTGTTTCTTGTGGCAGTGGTTCTCATTAGCTATTCACATATACTGCCTTCACATATACTCCTCCTTGGAGAACTTTAGGTCCCAGCCTTCAGCCTCTGCCATGGGAAAAAGTGCCAAAAACTTGGCTGGATCTTACCAACCTTTCCAATTAAGTTCAGGTATAAATGAATGTTCCAACTACAGTCATAACTTTGAAAAGCAGAAGTCCCTTAGACATTATGCATTTCAATAGCTCTTCATCTTTTTTACCATTGTGTGACCTGTGAGGATCCAATGAAACCAGATAAACACTAGTACACACATTAGTAATTGATTGGGTTTTTCCAATGGTTCCTGGATTTTTAGCTAAGCCCAACACTGGGAAAATGGAGTCAATATGCATTCTATGTTGCAAACTGAGCCCAAAGAAATTAGAACAAGACACTTCATCCCACTCTAGAGTTTGAGAGGAAATTACAGAAGGAGAGTTACTGTCCCCAGCCACAGGTCACCCGCTCCCTCCAGTCTATCTGATGTAGGGGAAGGAGGATGCCCTAAGAAGGGAGCTCAATGGAGAAAAGCATCATACTCCCTGCCAAGGACAAGCATATGGGGCTCCAAAAGATGAACTCAAGAGATTGGAGGAGGTTTCAAGAAGGGAGGGCTGCCCCTTGGCCCTAAGAAGGGTGCCAAGCTGACTCCTGAGGAGGAAGAGGTTTTAAATAAGAAACAATCAAAGAAAATTCAAAAGACGTATGATGAAAGTAAGAAGAATGCCAAAATCAGCAGTCTTCTGGAGGAGCAGTTCCAGCAGGCAAGCTTCTTGCCTGCATTGCATCAAGACCCGGCCAATGTGGCCAAGCAGATGTCTATGTGCTTAGAGGGCAAGGAGCTAGAGTTCTATCTGAGGAAAATTAAGGCCTGGAAAGGCAAATAAGTCCTCTCTCCTGCGTCACTCATGTAATAAAGGTGTTTATTGTTTTGTCTTTTTTTAAAAAAAAAAAAAGAAGAAGAAGGGAGGGCTGGCCTCACATGCCCACTCATAGCTTAGCAAATTTAGCACTCATCGGTGCTCCTATTGTTGATACTGATGATAATTTTTTTAAAAGCTTGACATGAGCTCCCTGAGTTTAAGAGTTTATGTCTAGGAAAGGCTAGGGCCTTCCTCCTAGAGATTTCTAAAGTTCGGAGGCTGGCCTAGCAGCTTGTACCAGCAGAAAAAGTGAGGCTGATGGTATAGAAAGCCCATCACCACCATCACCACATGTGAGCCATGTCTAGGACCAGAAGAGACCTCTCTCCTCCATAACATACCCAAAAGGGAAGTTGGGAATGTGAAGTATGGTATAGAATGATGGAAATCTTGGGTGTCTTTTTATAGATAAGTTCTCAGCTAAAGGAAAGTTGAACAATGCCCCCTAACCTTATGTACACCGCTAATATAGAACCACTGCATTGGGCACTAGCCAGAGTCAGGCCTGCACTAACCCTCAGGGAAATCAACTACACCTGCCTCCCCATACTAGCCAGTTCTCAAGTATGAGGAAAGACTTCTGCTCCCTTTTTTCTCCATTCTTGCCCTCAAAGAAAGAAGGGAGCAAGCATCTAAAAGGCAAGCCCCATAATCCCAACTCCCAGGAGTCAGTTGTGGAGGACACCTCCTTCCCTCCTACAGGTTCCTAGGGTTAGGGCTAAAGTCTTCTCTGGAGAATGCAGGCAAGGAGGTCTAAACAGTATTTGAGATTGAAACTTTAAAATATCCAATAAGTGAAAATTACAGAAAGTGATAGAGTCTGCCCAAGATGTAGCTAAAGATAAAGAGTCAATATACACAGTTGAAGGTTATTAGAAAATTAAAATAATGGCTCTATTTAATTCATCCCAGGTAAATTAAAACTGATCAATAAACTACACATGCCCCCAAATTTTATACACTCTTTCAATGTTTTCATAAACAACCAAAGATTTTTTAATAATCATTTTTTAAAACTTCAATTGATCCATTTTACAAATGAGTAAAATCAGAGTGGGGAATACATATCTAGTAGAACACAGAGCAACTTGCTTCTGTTGATTCCGCATGGGGTTAAAGGAAGCACCTGTGCTTGGCATTGTCCTTAACTGTCAAGCTGAGGATGCAAGGGGGCCCTTCGAATCCAAACCCCCAATAATTTCCTCCATCCCAGAACAATCTGAAGCTGTGTGGACGTCATTCTAGATTGAAGAGAACAACCTGTAGATGGTATTTTGCATCTATTTGAGACTTTGAGAACACATGTATTACTGTTTTCCCACTGCTAGAACAAACTACCTGCCACCCACAACTTAAAGAAGAAGTTTAATTTGGCTCAAAATTTCAGAGGTTTCAGTCCATGGTCAGCTGGCTTCAAAGCAGAAACATCATGGTGAAAGTGTGTGCTGGAGTAAAGCTGCTCACTTCATGGCAGCCAGGGAGCACAGCACAGGGGAAAAGTGCCAATGAGAGATAATTCCTTCCAATGGTATGCCTCCGGTGAACCTCCAACTGGGCCCCACCTCCTAACAGCATATTCAACTATAAACATCAGTGGATTAATCCATTGATGAATGCAGCACCCTCATGTTCCAATCACCTTTCTAGTATTGTCATAATCCAGTCAAGCTGATATTTAGGCTTACCCATCATACTAATGATACAGGGGAGGAAGGTAGGTTGTACAATGTACTGTTTTGCACAGCGCCATATGAGTTTCAGAACATTTGCATCCATATTCACATTTAGGTTGAATAAAGGCCAAACAACCAAAAATAATAGAGATTGTTGGCTGGTGTACCACTTTGGATAGTCTACCTCTTTACCTTCCCTCTAGAAGTGCTGACTTTTTACTTTCAAGAGATGACTGCCCTAAGGCCTAATTAAAGGAAGAAATGGAAATAAATGTGAATAATGAACCAAAATTTCACACTCACATCTAAGGAAAGGTATGTATTTCCAGGTTTGCCTTAAACATCATTGAATTGTTTTATTTTTCAAAAATTATAAGCTAGCTTTCCCTTCCTGTTAGAAATTGTGTAAACATGGCACATCCCCAGTATGCCTTGCTAACCATGGATTCCATTATGTGTTTAATAATTGACTATTCAATAGAGCATTGATGCATTTTTTTCTGGAACTAATTCACCTTTGTCTGTGCCTCAGCATGAATGTTTAGTGAATCACAGATGGGATCGTGGAATTGTTTTGTGTGCCAGCTGCCCAACACAGATCCACATCCTCAGGATTATTCATGTCAGGCCCTGTGCTTAGAAATGTTCTAGCATGCTAAAAAAAACCCCTGAAAATGTGATTTATGAAAGCCGTGGAGTGCGGGACTACACCTTTTCCCTTCTAATGAGAACTAACAAATCACAGTCTACAGGCCACTTAAACAAGTGAAGAAATTGTCAGTTACAAAATTAACAAAATGAATGCCCTTACAGCCATTAAGGGTGTAAAGCTACCCAGTTGGAAATGGGGCTGAGATGTGTTGACTAGGGAAGAAGTACTAGAAAATGCCATGTCTTGACTACTTTGTAGTGAAAGGAAAATCCCTGCATCCACCTAAAGAGTTTCCATATTGCCTTTCTAGGTTTGGATTTTTGGATCTGAGGAGCACACAGCAAACAACACAAATGGTGAATAATTTTGTGATGAAATGGGCCCTCCACCCTGCAGGATATTTTCCTAGGAAGGACCAGCTCTGTACCTGGGTGCTGAGACTGAGCGATGCTGGCTTGGCATGAACATCACAGACTTTTTTTTTTTTTAACATCACAGACTTTTAAAGGTAAAGGTGAATATTTATGCCAAAACTGTTCTTAGCCATTGTGATTATCTTGGTTATTTTTGTAGGAGAAACAGAGGAATTGGTATGAGTCTTGGAGGAGAAACCTAGGCTCTCCTTAGGGCAACTGTGAGGAGAGACCAGCAGGCGAAGACTAGTTGCTTGGGCCTCTGCCCAGCTGTGAAATAGTATTCTAGAATCAGGTAAAAGGAGAAATGGGATTATAGAAAGAGCTCTTGTAGTCACTTGTTTGATAGTTAGTATATTGTTTCATAAATTATCCATTCATTTCAAAATTCCAAACTTCCAGCACAGAATTCCATGCCTAGGCCTCTCTCCTATTTTAGCTTGAGTTTGCCAATGGGATTTCTACTGTTTGGGGATGTAGGATCTTTTTTGTCTGTTTGAGTGCATGCTCACAAGTAATGGATAATTGAATTCATTTATTCTATTAAAGTATTCTAGTCCTCCGTTAGGTGCAGAAAAGGAAAAAAATTTTCTCTGCCATCATCATTACTTGGACTAGGTCCATTTTGTCGACTTGAGTACAGGAACACAAATTAGCATGCACCCTAGGCTAGAGGCTGAGGATGGCCTGTGTTTCCTAGGGCAGCCAGAGCTGGTGATTTAAGCCTTGATAATCGAATCTGCATTTAGGCCAAGATTGAAAAGCTTTGGCCTGCAAATCAAATTTTTTTTCACTAATCAGTAAAGTTGTAAAATACCTCAAAACCATTGCCCAGGCCGCAAAGCCTCTTGAATGAACAGGATCCAGATGATTTTTGCTGCTTTATTAACTTTAATCAGAATAGTCAAGCTGAAGAAAGAACACTCAATATTCTAACTATAACAATAACTCAAACTTACATAGCACTTAAGGAAATTCAGGCTTTGTTCTAAGTGTGCCTATTATTTAATCATAGAAATTATATAAAATGATTACCTCAAAATTACAGACATGGAAATTGTGGTACAGAGAGGCTCGAAACTCACTCAATGCACACAGCCAATGATGGAGCTGGGCTTAAAACAGAGACTCTCTGGTACCATAGTTTATGTATTAAATCGCCATGCTACTATGTTGCATGAAATAGGAATATAACACTCTGCTATATTATTAATGATCTAAAGGTTTTAATTTTTTGCCACAAATTCCTTTATTCAGTCTGAAGTAAATGAATAGCATTGTAACAGACCTTAAAGGAATAATAAAATATGGATGCTAAGTATAAAAGCATAGTCTTTTCCTCCACAATCCAGACAGAAAAACCAGCATCTTGAAACCCATGCTGCAGAAAGGAAGAAGGACACCAGGAAAGTTCAGGGTAGGCTTCCTGAAAGAAGAGGATGGATTGGCTAAAACCAGAGAGTAAAATGACTTTCAGAGCAGCAAGAGTCATAACTAACCTATAATGTGACCTCTGAGGGCCCTGTCTGCCTATCTCAGGCCTCCATGCTGTGACAAGGTGACATCTCCACACCCAGAATGTAGAAAGTGGCCCTTCTGTAAAGCTGGAGCAGCCTGACACACCTGTCCATGCCTACTAAACATTTCCAATGGGGGCAGACAGAAATAAGACATTTGAAGGCCAAAAGCCACATCTATTTCCATAGTAACCTCCCAGACCCATAATTCCAGGCTTCCTACAGCATGGAGGTAGGCAGACATTACCTGGGAGAAACAGAAAAGGGAAAGAGTCAAGTAGGTCATGCATTCATTCAATCAACACCTGCTGAGCTCTGTGCCATGCCCTGGTAGATGCTAGGGTGCACCCTGTTTCCCTCTTTGAAGAGCTTTTGTTTCAATAAGAATGTATAAACAAAACCCAAGATTCATATGCATTCAGCCAGCCTGTAAATTTCCCCATTCTCCCTACAGTGAGGGCCTCAACCATGTGGCACATGCATCAGGTTGGCTATGGTTGTGACTGCCTCTACAATGCACAAGAACAGAGGGCCCTCCTTTGTCCTCACACGCCAGTGGAGAGTTGGAGACTGCTGGGGCACTGTGGGCCTCTGGTTCCAGCTACAGCATGAATTTCAAAGGGCTTGACAATAGATCTATCAAAGGAAAGGTATACTGGACAGATACCAGCCTGTCTGGTTTCCTAACCCACATCTCTCTAATCACCACTCTGGAGAAAAGGATGAGGAACCATTTATTGGGTGCCCAGAGGAGCTAGACACTGGCTTGGAGAGTTATTCCTGGGAGGTAGGTGCTGGAATTGCCATTTACATAGGTCAGGAAACTGAGACTTTCTGCATGAGAAACTTGACCACAGGTTTCCAGTTTCTAAGTGGCAGGATTGGGCTTTTAGGTCGTCAGACACATGATGGACCTGGCTGACTCATGCTTCTCCTACAGCCTGGCTTCTAGGATGCTGCCTCTCTGGCCTCACCTTTTCATGCTTCCACTCTACCCTCCACTCATACCGAGTGACTTAGGTCCCTCAGATGTCACCAGGACATCTCTTGAGGCTCTTCTAAGTCCCATTCCTGTCTGGCCATTCCTGTCTCTTTAGATGTCATCTCTTCTGGAATGCTTTTCTGGACATTCTTACCTGAACCTGCTACCATCAAGGCTGAGCGGCCAGGGTACTCTGCTTCCCTCTGTCATGGCTGATCCATGACCTGTCCTTTACTTCTCTGGCCCCTGAAACCAGACCCAGGTCAGATTAATCTTCCAGCTAAGGATCTATACCTGTACCTGGTTCACCTGGGACTCAATAACTGTGGGAAGGAAAGAAGAGAAGTAGGGGGGGAAGTAGAGAAGGAGGAAAGGAAGGAAAAACCTCACCCCAAGGACTGTCATAGGCCCCCCCATCCAATCCTAGCTGATCTGACTTTCAGCCACCACCATCTGGCCCTCAGATCCAACAAAGACAGTGACTTCTCCATCTCAAGATGAGGGACACAAATTCCCAGGCTGGGGCAGTAAACTGACACTGCAGTCAATTTTTAGTCTTCCCAAAGGGCACTATTTGTCAGCTGATGATCTGCAGTGAATTTTTAATCACAGATCAGCCACTGCTCCTCCTGCTGCCCTGACAGGTTGCAGTGCTTCTACGTGTGAGGTAATAGGAACTCTGCTTGCTGAGGATCTGCAGAAAGATTCATCAGGAGAGGGGGTTGCCACTTGAGACTTTGGCTGACTTCAGGAGACTCATGCAAACATTTTCACGTGATAACTCTTCTCAGTTCTAGGACAATGCAGAGTAGACAGCATTTTGGGGTGTAGGAATGGTTTTCTCTCCCTGGGTCACATGGGCCCATGACCATGATCACCAGGCAGCGCATGGAGATTGGCAATACAATCTACCAATTTGGATCTAGGGCTTCCCAAGTTATAAAGCCTTTCATGTCTGTAATCTTAATGAATCTTCACAGCAGCAACACAGGGTGTGAACTCACTAAAGCTACTATTTTGGGGGATGCATACAAGATACTGCATACATTTGCTTTACAAATGCCATCTCTTTTATGTTCATAACATCTAGGAGAAAGGTGGCTTTTATTGTACAGATGGTACTCTCAGAGATGCTAAGTTCCTTGCCCAAAGTCACACAGCTAAGAGAAATGAGATCTGGAGCCCAAATTCAGGTCTGTCTGATAACAAAGGCCATGCATATGACCACTTTGACACATGAAATGCCCATTTCACAGATGAAAAATTAGTACACAGTGGAGTCAGAACAGGACTTGAGCAAAAGAGCTGAAAAATCAGCATAAGTGCTGGAATAGATAAAATGGAACATAAGTCTTGGCTCAGACTCTGAAAAGACATGCAGCCTTAGGAAAGTTGCTCAGTCTCTGATTCCCCAAGTGCAGAACAGGGACAATAACACCTGTCTTGCAAGATCATTCACTGCAAAACTCCTCAAAGTGCTGCTTGGAGAAAATCAAGAGAGTCTCACTTTGGCCATCTTCTAGATTTCTGGAGCCAGAATTCCTTAGAAGCCAATGAGTCATTGTCAGCTCAGGGTCTCTCTTTTTGAAAAATTCATTCATTCAATGATCACAGGGTAAAAGAAATAATTGCTACTTTTGAGTCTGGCCCATGCTTCAAGCTCTGTGCTGGGCACTTGCACATGCTCAAGACCAGCTATAACGTAGGGATTTTTATGTGTGTACTTCACAGGAGAAGCATGGAGAGGCAAGATCATGGTCTCAGATCTGGTCTAGAGCAGAGCCCAGGTTTTCTGGCCCCACCCCCTTGCTGCCCCATCCTCCCTGTGATTTGCCAAAGCATACATCAATCACCTCTCAATAAAACAACTTTCTTAAAAAAATAAAAATAAAAAAAAAAAATAAAACACCTTTCTTGTTCAGAGCACCTGCTCTTTCATCAAGAAAAAGGCCAAGTCTTTCCTGTACACATTCTGTTGAATTTTAAACAGCACAGATCTGATAGGTTAAGAACTTAATTATTTGCGCATTTATGTTTTATTTTTCAGGACAAAATGCATTCACCATATGTGTAAGAGCTTTTCCCCTCTGTTTGTAAATAATATTATTTTGCCTTCTTTTACTGAAGAAAATTTACCTTGGAGTAAAAAAAAAAAAAGAAAGAAAGAGAGAAAGGAAAAAGAGAAAAAGAATGGAAGAAATTACACTGAATAAAAGACCTAGGCGACTTAATTACAGAAATACTGCAAGTTCTGCATTAGCTAGAAAATTGCAGCCATGTCATTGTGTGAGTAAAGCTATTTTCTTTTATTTTAAAGTGGATCCTTCACCTTCCAAAGGGCTAATTATGGTACTGCCTACATGTTGTGCTCATAGGCTCCAATTTCATCCTTTCATTAACCACACTGACAAATAACAAAATTGGGCCTGCATTGTGGAAACACCTTTGCAGTGGTTCCCATAACAGGCAGGAGGGATGTGGCAATCACTCACTCATGACTCAGTCCATGTTTTCCATAATTGAGCCCCCCAAGGACCTTGACACAGGCCCCTCCTCTAGCTCGGCCAAGAGAAATTCATAAAACAAAGCGGGTGGGCAGCAGGAGCCAGAGAAGGTCCAGGAAGGTCAATACAATAACTGGTAAGAGGTAAAAGCTCTAAAATGATGCTTATGGAGAATTTTTAATGATGTAGGAGATTATGAGAAATATAATACTTAGGAAGGAAAGCATGCAATATATGGACATTATGATTTCAACTATATTAAATACATCTGCACACACACATATATATCAATATCATTATATGCCATTATATTTTATATTTACTACATATCAATTAATAGAATCCTTTAACATCCAAATCTAATAACCCAAGCCCCAATATCACAGAAAGGAGAGAATCCAAAGCTTCCTCCCTGAGAGTTCAAGGATATCCTGAGGAAAGGAGATTGTATTTTTCTAGGAGTCACCTCTCATCTCTTCCAAATGCTCTTTCTAGCTGAGTTATTAAACCCTTTGAGAGTTAGGACCATTCCTCTGTGTCCTGCTCCTTCCCCTAAGCCATTTTTTTCCTTTGAGGACAAACACCCTCTTCTGCCTTCCCCAGGCGCCAAACAACATCAGACTATTTGGTGAGACAGACTTTATCCTAAAGGGTTGAAGTGAATAAGGGCAGAGCTGCGGCACCAATAGGAAAAGCTGAGAACTAAAGATCAGGCTTCAGTCTCTGAAGCTGGTTGGATATGCCGAGCCCCATGCAAAATCTGCCTAGTGTCTCTTACTGAGGAGGCAGGTGAACTCTGGGGTTCTGGGTATGCTGTGTGTGTGTGTGTGTGTGTGTGTGTGTGTGTGTGTGTGTGTGTGTGTGCGTGTGCGTGTGTGCGCGTGCGCGCGCGCACATGCGCATGCGTACACGTGCATGTATGTATGTGTGTGGTATATAGGTGTGCATTCCTGGTCCTTTCTATCATTTGTGTGTTACTCTGTCTTTCTGTGTCCCCTACTCCCCATCTCTGCCAGTCCCACTCTGCAACCCTCACTTTCTCCCTGTATATCTCTATCTCAGGTGATCTTTTAGGCTTCCCAATGCATTTATGGCCTGACTTCTCCAATGTCTGGCAACAATGAGAAATCCCTTCCTCTCTACTTTCAGCAGAGGACTAAGGACTTGTTTGATTAGAATGTAGACAGTCCAGAAAACTTTTCTTCAATGTTTCTCATCCACATTTACTGAGGAGAGCAAGTGAGAGGAGCTAGCAAGCCCATTAAGGTGTCTTCCCAAACAAGTACCTTCTTTGTCCTTCTGCCCAAATGCAGGAACAGCTGCATCTTTAAAAATAGCATGCTTTCATCTTTTGAAGGAAATACACCAAAATTTTAAAACTCGCTGTCTTTGGATGGCAATGAATAGTTTAGTATTATTTATTTCTGCCTATTTTTCTGAATTTTCCAAATCATTCATAGCTAGCATAAAGTGCTTTATCATAATAAAATCACTGTGTTATGCACCTGCCTGATAACTGATTTGATCTTACCAACAGCCTTAATAGGAAGATATTTATATACCCATTTAGAGGTTCAGAAAAGTTAAGCAATTTGCTCAAGGTCACACAAGCACAAGTGGAAAGCAGAGGAGACCTCAGGCCTGCAGTCACTAACTCATGGCTTGTGCATGGGCCCATGCTCTCCTTTGCCTATAGTGCAGTCTCCCACATGGCCAGAAGCTGACAGATAGCTGAATGACTTTGCCTGGATCCTCGTTGTGAGTGTGAGTGGCTCAGTACATGACTCACAAGATTAGCCTTCCAGAGGAGGATTCTACTTTCCCATCCCACTGACATCAGGCTAGGCTATGATCTGTGCGGGTACAATGCATCCTTGGCCCATGGAACCTAGAAATGGCCAATAAAATGTGGAGGAAAATGACATACCACTTCTGCACTGAAGTGTGAGGAATCAGTCAGCTTGGATTTTTTCCATGTCCCTTTCTTTTCTCTGCCACAAGGCAATGTCCCCAAGGAAATCAGCTTGTAAACATGGAATGGAGGAGATCTCAAGGGGCCTGTGGTGGACATGTGGCCTGGGCAAGAGCTGGATCTGTGTTGTTCTAAGCCACTAGGATGTGATAATTGTTTGTTACCACAGAATAACTTATCCTCAGCTGACTGATTCAATGTATGTAAAACTGTGGATGTATAAGCAGTTACTAGCATACTTCCTAAACCTTCTTGAAAGGAAAAACAGGGAAGTCTTCACGAGAGCATTAGTGTGAAATCCACTTGTCTTTTCGGACAGTGAACTAGGCCCAACAACTCAGCACGCCCTCCGCTGGTGCATTTCCACATCCCCCCTCTCCTGATAGGGCAAGCTGTCAGAATCTCCCAGTCATAGGCCCAAGACAGGTAGGCCAATTCGTACATGGCTCAATGTCATTGTAGCCCCACATTGGAGGAGCCCACTGAGCTCCCACCAGCTGGAGGCTCAGGGGTCATTCAGGCACAGTGTGAAATAATACAGACCAATGGAAAGGTAGGGAGGGGTCAGGGGGATTGTGACCAATTACCACCCCTTGGTCTGAGATCCAGAGAACCACACAGCCACCACAGGCAATCTGTTCTCTGCAACTTTAGCAACACTACCTTGGAGGGAGGAATGGCAACTTAACCCAAGAGCTGCAGACTCAGACTAAAAAGAATAGCTGTCATCACTAGAAACAGGCAGGAGAGAAAGCAGACACTGCTTCTGCCACCAAATGAAGCAGGCAAGTAATTTTTCACAGAATCCCTGGGGGGTGGACATGATTGTCTCATCTCTAAGTGACTCAATTGATAGTTCTGTTGCCAAAGTGTCTGCTTTCAATTTGTTCTTTTCTCATCTTTCTTGTATTCTTTCATCTGGGCCATCATTCTTTTCCTTGCTCATCCCCTTGTTCATGCATTCCTGGTGGCTTCAACTCAGCCAGTGAGAACTCCCAACACAGCCTTGTTGCAGACCCTAGCAGCCCAGGCAGCAGCAGCGGGCAGCGAAGGCATGGGCAAATACACAGGGCAGCACCCAGCAGGCAGAGGATGGAGTCAGGGCCAAGGTCCACAGCTGAGCTCCGATACTACATACAAGAACTCCAAGATGAAGTCTTCCATTCTAGCTATGATTTTAGGCTTTGGGCTATGGAAAAATCTTGTCTCTCACCACAGATATAGCCTAACCTACCTCACTTTGCTAGAAACTTTGACACAAAGCTGTGGGACATGTGTGGGGACCTAGGCCACCTCATGGGCAAATACTGATTGGTTGAAGGTTTGGGGGACATGGAGATTAAATCAAATCTGCCTTCAGAAAGGCCAGTCCAGTGAGGTCGGGGAGCAGGTTTTTGGACTGTCTGCTGTTGACTTCTTTAGGGTCTTTAGGTCTGCCTCTGTTTTCCAGTAAAGCTCATGCTATTCATGGATGGCCAATGATAAAAACAAAGTGGATGTCAGAGGCCTGGTTCTTGATGCCCCACAGAGGACTCCTGTAGAGGGTCTGCATCCAGGTCTGACAGCCCCCTGCCCAACCCTTTCACCCTTCTAAATTCATTTCATCATTTTCTGCTGGGGCGTGAACCAGCCACAGAAGGACTGGGGAAATGGCAGGAGGGGGGAAAAGGCAGGAGGGAGGAAAGAGTGAGCAGGCTTTTGTCATACTGGGAGCCCTGCGGTTTGAGAATGTACAGCATTTCTTGCCTGCTCTTCCTCAGAAGACAGAGCAAATACCAGGGATCTCACTTTGCTGTCAGGAGTCCTGTCATCTTTCTAATGTTCTCCCCTGAGACGGGAAGCACTACGCTAGTGGAGAAGATCAAGATATGGCCCCATGGCCCTACTAGACTAACTGGACCCACTGGACAGGGACAAGCTACTCTGACTGTGAGCATTAGAGTCAAATATAAAAAGAGAGTACTGTCAGGTCCTTGCTGAAGCCATGAGGAACAACATGGTTTGATGACACAAACATGGATCAGGGAGAGCTGCATGGAGGAGGAGTGATTTTTGATCTGAGCTTTGATAAATGAGCTTTCTGGGGCCGTCTGTACCAACCAAGACCCATGGCCTGCTCTATATACATATGCTTAGGGCACAGACCAAGGTGTCATTAAGGCTTCTTTGGACACCAGAAAGAGAAACCAACTGTGGCAAATGTACAAGGAAAAGAGATTGGCTTGGACAGCACCGGGGAATTGAAGGATCCACCAGGAGAGCAGATAGAAACCTGGGGTTCTGGGATCCTGTGTGGCAGAAGCTTTTCCCTAATTTCACCAAGTCACCAACCACTGTGAAAATGGATGAATCTACCATTTTCAGTGTCTCAATTTCTCTGCTCATGATTCCATTTCTAAGGAGAGGTTCAGTGTCCTCTCTCTGGCATGGTTGATGTCTCAATAAGCAGTCCTGGAGAGGCAGAATATACCTCCAAGACATGATAACCTAGACAATGCAAAGTCCCATTCTATGAAGGCAGCAGCCACCATTATCTGTGCAGCACACAGGTCCAGGAAAATGAGGACAAAGATTTACTCAGAGGAGCTGGAAATCAGCAGAAACAGTTTCAGTGTGGAGGTGGGGGCAGAGATTAGATGCTCTGGATTGAGAATTAAATGAAGGAGAAAAGTTATGAACAGACCACTCCTTTGAGAAGTACAGATAAGAAGAGAAGGTGAGAAATAGGCTATTAGAGAGCTCACTGTAAAGGGAGGATTCTTTGTAGCTTAGGAGGGAACTAAGGCTCTTTATAACCCAAGAAAGAGCAGGGAAGAGGAAAAGTAAAGATGCAGCAGAGAATGGTAAAGACAGACAAAGAACAGGGTCAACAAGTAGGGGCAAGGGTCCGGGCAAGACTGGCCTTGTACTCTTCCTTTGACAGTGTAGTGTGCTCCTTGCTGCTAAGAATGTATTAAAAATCATGCTTTCTTGTTCTCTCATCACTCCATAGTATTATTTTAACCCTGTGATTGTTCACCTAATTTTGCATGTCAACTTGACTGGGCTAAAGGATGCCCAGATAGTTGATAAAACATTATTTCTGGATGAGATGAAGGTGTTCCCAGCAGAGATCAGCATTTGAATTAGTAGACTGAGTAAAGCACACCCTATGTGCATGGCCATTCTCCAAGCTGATAAGGGCCAGACAGAACAAAAAGGCAGAGTCAGGGTGAATTCCCTCTCTCTCTCTCTCTCTCTCTCTCTCTCTCTCTCTCTCTCTCTGTCCTTGAGCTGGGACGTCCACCTTCTCCTGCTCTCCAGTGTCAGAGCTTCCTATTCTCCTGCCTTTGGACTCTTTAGAACTTTATCTAGCATTCCCCTTCCCTCCTATTCCCACCCTTCCTCTCTGGCCTTCAGATTTGTACTAAATTACACCACCAGTTTCCTGTCTCACCAGCAAGCAGAAGACAGATTGTGAGACTTCACAGCTTCATAATCATGTAAGCCAATTCCCATAATAGATCCCTTTTATGTATCTCTATATGTCTTATTGGTTCTGTTCCTCAGGAGAACCCTTTATAATACAGTCTCACTTTGACCATAGTTCTTGAAGGCAGGAATACTCTCTTTGTAAGTAGAACAGGAATGGCTCTGCATAAGAAATCAAAGACCAGAATTTACCAGGCATGGTGGCAAGTGTCTGTAATCTCAGCTATTCAGGAGGCTGAGGCAGGAGGATTGCAAGTTTGAGGCCGGCTGGGAAATTTAAATGAGACCATATCTCAAAATAAAAATAAAAGTGAAGGGATGTAGATCAGTGTAAAAGCCTTGCCCCAAAACCCCCACAAAATTCTAGGACCAATTTGTATTATCACATTGTGCTAGGCTGCATGTTCCTGATATTCAACTACAGTGACTTGGTCGATAAATTTTTAATTTTCCAATAAAATAAGTCTGGAGGCAGGCAGTTTAGAGTTGGTGCAGCAGTTCCATGATGCATTTAACACATCAGATTTCTTCTATTTATCACTCACCCATTCTCGGCAGATGACTTCAGATCTCATGCTTGTCACCTCATAGATTTAAGATGGCTGCTTTGCCCCCAGGCTCTTAGCCATATTCCAGTCCAAAAGAAGGAAGGAGGAAAGGGGCAGGGAGTTCCTGTGCTTGGAGAGCCAAACCTTCTAGGAATCCCATGCAGACTCCCATTTCCTTCTCCAGGCAACCTCTGGCTGCACAGGAGTCTACCACTCTGCACTAAATGGGATCTCACCACACCTTTCTCCTAAAGCAACCGTAGGGAGTTCCTTTTGCGGAATGGCTCTCTCCACCCTGAGAGTCTCAACAGCATAAATTCAGATGCCTTCCCTTCAACATTCGTATTCAAAGGGATTTGCCAACACCTTCCCAGGACAGTCAAAAGTATGTATAATAGGGCTGGGGATGTAGCTCAGTGGCACTGTGCCTGCCTGGTGAGTTCAAGATCCTGAGTTTGATCCCCAGTACCAAAAACAACAAAAAAAGTATGTGTAATTGTGCCCTGTCAGAAGGCCTCACCCAGGACTTTCACTCATGAGTGAGTGAGACGGGAAGGAAGTGTCTGGACTTTAATCATCCATCCCTATAGAGGAATCCTGCCTAAACCATCTCTAGTAACAGCTCACTCCTAAGGTTTTCACTTTCTAACTTTTCAGAGCTGCCTTCTTCCTGTCATTTTCTAAGCCCAGAATGCCAATCTTCCTGTAAGTTCTGCAGATCCAAGCCTACCATTGTGGTTCTTTCCACTCAGTGAGCAGACTGTTTCCATTGCTGAAACAGAAAAAAATGCCTGACTGATGTTCCAGCCCTATCCACTGGCCAGTTGTGTGTGATCCTGAGATAACCATCTAACCTCCTTGTGTACTCGCTCTTTCATCACAAAATGATGGGTTATCCCTAAAGTATTCCCCATCCTGAACAATGTGCTATGATTCTGACCACTTAGAGAAGAGATCAAAGAAGTGATCTTTCTACTGAGTAGTCCTAAATGGACATCAAAGCCTGGATTCCAGTTTTAGAAGCAGTGGCAAAATATAAAAGTTCCATTAGGGAAAGATGATTTATGCACTGGAAGCTGCTGGAGCATTCCGTAGACAACTAAGCCAACATAGATACTGACCAAAACTCACTCACTACTGGGTGTAATGTTTATTGTAGCAAACAGGCACTATTTGTATCTTCTTGTCATAATTTCAAGGGCCCACTTACAGCTATGGTTTCAGCTATTCTTGATTGCAAGATTTCATTGCACCACTGTAAAACATATTTTTAGGGAGCATTTGTTTTTCCCCTTGAAACCCTCTCCTGCAGCACACACACATCTGCCTTAGAAAACTTCAGCCTAAAGGGGAGCAGCCTCTGTAAACTCTTAGTCCACACCTTCAAGGAAAAATTATTTTGTTAGAACAGCAAAGTGGTCCCACTTTGGCCTTATGTTCTAGCACAAGCTCATTGTTTAGCTGCATTTAATAATCCATGAAACATTTTTATTAACTTTAGTGTGTGAATTGTGTGGCTGCGGAATGGGTAAGAAAAAGCAGGAATGCAGAAGATGCAGAAAATGAAAATAAGTGAGATCTTAAATATTTGATCAAGGCCTCTATTTTAAGGTAACTAGTTACCATACTGGGCTCTCCAACACCAAACAGAAGCCACAGAGCACAATTCTGAATTATTAAAATGACAAGGGGAACCTTTTTTCTTTTTACTATTTTAATTGAGAATGTAGCCCTTCAAACTAACCTTTATTTAAATATTTAACACAGACACTGGGTCAGATATAAACCAGCAAAATTTCTCAAATACTCAACCTGTAATTATGAATCAGATTGTATAATGCAGCTCAGCTACTTCATTTTACCTTTTCTGTATTCCCAAAACTCTTTCCAAGGCAAGAGGAATCCAATCTAGATTTCTTTGAAAGTCTTCATTCTAGAATACTTTTCCGTTGTATATTTACTGATAGTCTTCATTCATTCAATTCAATTTATTAAATTATTCTTATATTCACTCAATACATATTTTTGCATACCTATCAGGCACCAGGCACTGTTCTAGGTGTAGGTATGTCAGAAAATAAGATATATGGGTTCCGCCTCTTTTGGATCTTTTACTTTAGTGAGAGAAACAGCTATCAAAAATAAGCAATGAGTGCTCCAAAAAAGGGTAGTATATGAGAGTTCCTCACATGTGCATGCATGTGTGTGTGTTTGCCAGGTAGTCTATTAGAAAGCTAATGAATTGAGAAAGTTACTTTAAGTGTGTTGGGAATACATAATGTCAGTGAGAACAGCAACACAATAGGCCAGGTGTGCAAATAGGGCCAGTGTGTCCAAGAAATGGCAGCAGAGCCAAGAGGTGAGGGGTGGCAAATGTTCAGAGGGCTTGGCAGAGCAGGATTCATAAGGGCCTTGAAGACCATGGGGACATTTTGTGATTTTATCCTACTTGTGGTAGAGGCCACTGGGGTCTTTGAGCAGTGGAGTGTTGAGAACTGATTTGTGTTTTGCAAAGACTCTTTTAGCTCAATGCCAAATATGGCTAATGGAGGCTTTCTAAGGGAGCCTTAGTTCTACGGCTGTAAAAGAAAGACCTGGCACTAGCATTGTCCATTCATTAGTTGCAAGAAAGTGCCCACTTTGTGAAGTACTTGTAGTGATTTAAAAGTTTGCTCTCTTTGGTCATTTTAAAAGCTTATCAGTCTCCTTTTTCACTTTTATTTTTACTCAATGTATTAGCCAGGTTTCTTATCACTAAGACAAAGTACCCAAACCCCACAACTAAAAAAGGAGTTTAATTTGCTCACAGTTTCAGTCAATGATTCACTGACTCCAAGACAAAGATAACACGACAGAAGGATGTGAGCTTAGTTCATGGTGGCCAGGAAGCAGCACAAGGGAATAAGGCCAGAGAGGAAAGGGTGAGGGACCTGACACAGATCCCAAGGCCAAGCCTCCATGATCTCTCCACCCAGTACACCTGTAAGTGTGATGCACCAATCCCCAGGGTGGATCCTAAAGAAAATGAAGTTGAAACTCTACCCTAGCCACCACACCCAGGCTGCGTTTGCTCTTTCTGAAAGCTCAGAAGTGACGGTTAGAATTGGTTAGAATTGGTTCTTCTAAACACAGAGGCTGACCCAGCCTATAACTCCATCATAGCTCCTTTGAAAGCCAATTTTCTGTAATGTTCTCAGATCACAGCCCAAGACCATGACTATTGGCCACATATGCCCCTATAGCTGCCCAAAGCATCTCATTTCATTAGAATGAGGTGTGAGAGGAAGACTGCAGGTAGTGTTATATTATAGCTTGACCTCCTTTTGGTAACCACATTTTTATGCCTGGAAATAATTTCTTAAGTCTTTAAAAACATGAACTAATCTGTCAGTTTCTTCTATTTTGCACTTGAAGATCTGCCTCCTGCAGACAGTCCTTGGGCAGGATAATTGCAAAGCATGTTGTTTACACTGCGTTCTGGAGTCTTCTCCCAAGATTCAGCTCTAATCATCTGTTACTGTAGCTGGCTTTCCAAGGCCTTCTTCATAAGGTTGCCTGACATCTTCACTTCTCTATTGGTGTTCCCTATACCTCCCAAACACTCAACTACTTATCTTGGGATCTGCTTCTGACAGACTCAAACAGACACATCTTCTATGTAAAATCCTCTTCTTTTCTGAGATGACATCGCTTGGCCATCTTCCTTCAGCCAGATAAAGCGTGGCTGTTATGTGAGGCTCTTCTCTCCCACTGGAAGTAGACACTACTTCTTGTCCAGGAAGCCAAGGCAAGGTCTGTAGTCTTTACTAAGGCTAGACAGACTCTTTGTCTTTACTATCCTAGGAAGAAAGCTTCCCTTACATGGTTCTGAATCAGAATGACTTAGCCTTTGATTGTAACCCAACAGTTCTAAACAACCTGTGGTACTGCATGTCACACATAAAGATCCTTAGAAATCCCTAAATTTTCCCATGAAGCTCCCACTACACTGAGACACAGACTGACTCCACAACAATAAAAGAACATCAAAAAATAATCAGTTTTTTACTTTTAGATAATAAACTACCTAATCCTCCCTCAAACCCAGTGTGGGAGGAGGTTGTTACCTCCAGTTTCAAGGAAAGGCAAAGTGATACGCCCAAGGTCATTTTGTGGAGACACATTTTACACCCTAAGCAGGAGAGAAAGGAGACAGAGGGAGTAGATTCTCTGTCTCCAGTACCCTTTGCCTGGGAAATTAGTAGGTACCAGCTGTGTCCCTCTGTACTATACAGGAGGGACAAGTTATGGGGCACTGTGCCTGCCCAGCCCGCCTCATAGGAGCACTGTGAGGATACGGGCAATAGAGGCAAGGTCCAGAGCCAACTTCATAAAGCAGCCCCCATACTCAGGTGAGGACTTGTCACCATGATGGGAACTACCCGGAAAATTACATATACAGCAACCACAAAACCTTGATATTATCCTTGATGTCTTTTTCACACACTCAAGTTCATTTCATTAGGAAATCCGATTGGCAAGAACTGATGAATCTTGACCTTCAGGACCTGTCTCTGGATTGCTGGGCCCTAGTGAATGCTGGGAGTTATGACTGCATTAGGGAAGCAAATTAGAGACCTAAATTACCTAAGAAGACCTCAGGGCATAAGGATTGGAATCTCCAACCCCCTAGGATTTCTTTGGGACTTCTTTCCTCATTCTAAGTAAATGTCACCTTCCAGACCTAATTCTGTGTTCTCTTTCTACAACTTTCTCCCCTTCCCCCACAATTGTAGAAGCATCAGTCCCCAGAAAACCTTCATGCACTCCTGGTTTGAGGTCTCAGCCTGGCCAGGGCAGGGCTTCAGAACAGAGGTGTAAATTTGTCAGGAGAAGGAAGCAAGGGCGCAGTAAGAGTAAATCCTCATCTAACATGGCAGAGAGTCAATAGATAAATCAAGAAATCGCTATGTAAGCTTATTTTTTAGCGACGAGAGGTGACCACCAGAAAAACTAAACGGAGGAACTGATAAAAAGGCGTGTGGGTGGGAGCAAAGCAAAGGATGGTAGTCTGTTGCTTTGATTATAAGCGATAATTTTGTTTTGTAAAAAATACTTATGCATTACTCCGATTTTTAAAATTAAATCTTTAAGAAAAAAGATGAAATTAAATAAAAATAAGAAACAAACGGAATACAAAGCAGGAAAATAAAAAGCAAATGTGCACACCACACCAACAGGTACGGACCGGTTGGGACCCAATGGACAGGAGCGGAGGGGGTGGGAGTGGGCGGGGCTTGGCTAAGGGGCGGGGCGAGACTGGTTTTAGGACCCATCCACTGCGAGGGGGCGGGGCGCAGAGCTGTTTCCCTTAGACTCCGCCCCCAGCGGGGAGCCCGGGAAGCTCAAGGTCAAATTTGCCTTGGTCCCCACCCCCAGCGAGGGGGCGGAGCGGCCCAGTCTCTCGGCTGTCCGGCCCGGAAGCGACCCAGCGGCCCGACACCCGTCTTGGCCTCCGTCTGATCTTTGAGCGTGGACAACAGTCCTGGTTTGGCCCCGCCGTCCCCCGACATTCGCCCGCTGCCACTGCGGAACCCCGTGAGGCTCAGGTAAGTGCCGCCAAGGGCCCTGGTCCGCCCCGTTTTGACCCCCTGGGCGCCTGCGAGGACCTGGAGTTGGGCTGGGCCCACGTGACTCGCGTCCTGGTGGAGACCCAGGCGCTGGCTCTCGGGCGACTGGTGGCAGCGGAGCTGCAAGAGAACAGCTCCGCCCCATCTCTACGCGCCGCCCTTTGTCGCTGAGGCGCATCTTCCTAACCTCCCTGACCCCGTGACTCCCACTTGGGCCTAATTAGACTTGGGTTCGGATCCCACCTCCAGCAGCCTGCACTCAACACTTAAAAATAACTATTCAGCAAATACCTTGAGCTACTCGGTGCTGCCACAAGGTCAAGTCCACACTCAAAGTTGTGAGAGCTGAGGCTGGTAGGAGCCTTAGAGGTAGAAAACGTGGTGCTGGAGAGCTGTTATCAGGGCTGCTGCTGCTAAAACTAGGATGTCAATCAAAGAGTTTAAGGGTGGGAAACAACAGAGCGGGCACATTTTGCAGGGAGAGAAAGTGGCTTGTTTGAGGGAGAAGGGTCAGTAGTGTCTGAGAGGAGAGCTAGTGCCCTGCCATTGACTTCCTCCTCTGGACGCTGGGACTGTGCCTGCCCATGGGGACAGCAGCCTTAAGCGTGGAGGACAGCACTGTTCCCGGGAGGAGTGAGGAAGCGACGGAATGATGCTGTGCAAGAAAACCTCATGTTCTTGGACTGGCCGCATTGTGCCTGCCTCTGAGCCCTCCCTTCCCCTCTTCTGAGCCCTTTCTCTGTCCAGTGAGGGGCTCCCAGTAGTCTCGCAAACAGCCTGTTCTCTGAGGTGAGGACTGGGTTAGTCATTAATTCTGGAAACATTTGACTGGCATCCACTTTACCTTGCCCCAAGGATTCAGAGAGAACTCAGACACCAGACTCCTGGAGCCAAGTGTGGTGGGCCAGGTGGAATAAAGTGCCAGTTGCAGCCTGGTAGAAACAGAGCAAGGGGTCTGACCCTCTGACTTGGCCAGAGATGGTACCCTGCCAACTCCATGAGCCCCCCAGAACATCAGGCTCACACTGCACTGAGAATCAGTGCCTTTCTGCCCGTCACAGTGGCTCTGGGCTCCTGGAGTCATCCTCTCAAACTGGCAGAAGGCTCTCCAGAGACAGTGAGTCTGCTAGTCTCTGGCTTAGGTCTCTTAGACCCTAAGACCCCATGGATTTGGGAGAGTATTTGGGGCTGCAGAAAACACCTATCAGTCAGTTACGGGTGTATTTTATGGGCTTGAATGATCCACATACCTGCTGTGGTTCTTTTCACAGTGTTGGTGGAGACACTGCATTTGCTCTGTGAAATTGGCTGGGAGGGCCAGAGAGGGGAACACAGTGGAGGGAGGTGCCTGGTGCCATTTGTGGGGAGTGGCAAGATGTTAACCAAGGGTGTTGGAGGGAGCACGGAAGGGGGTCTTGGTGCAGCCGGTTTCTCCTCTCAAACCATGGCAGTGTCCAGCCACAGAGAGAAAGGAAGCTTGGTGGTCACAGACCTGGTCACCCAGCCTCTGAGTTGTGAGGATTTGGCAAGCTTAGCAGATGCTTGGCATGTAGTTGGCCCTGAAGAAATGTTAATTCTCAGCCTCTGCTTCCTCTGAATAAACTAAAATAGGAGTAAGCATGGTGCCTATCTTAGAGTTTATTATGGGGATTTTCATAAGTACCTAAAATACATACTGCCATGCCTGACGTGTAAAGAGTTACTAGTGCTGCTTCTTCGGCCTATTCCTTATTTCAGGCAAATGGTGATGAAACAAGATGATGGGGGGCCGAGGGAAGGTGGAGGGACATGAAGCACTGTGCAGGGTGATTAGTGGGAAAGTTGCATTATCTGTTGAAGTGGTTTTACTGGAAAGCCTCAGCCTCCGGATGAGAAGGCTGTTCTGCATGATAAAGGGCTTCTGGCAGCCACACTGTCAGAAGGCCTAGGAGTCTGAGTGTCTATGAAGACTCAATTCAGAAAATAGCAAATATTGGAAGAAGCAGGGACTACAGTTGAAGACTAAAATTGTCTCTTTCAGGCTGTATCTTTGGCTTATGGCAGGACACAGGTCCCCTGCAGGCGTCTGCCTCTCCCCTGTGTATGCATATGAGTAAACCAGGTGCCTGAAATTGGTCTGGCCCTCTCAATGGGCTAGGAACTGTGAACCCCAATTTTGTAACCCTCGCACCCAGCAGAGTACTATGCATAAAATACATGAATGATAGAACAGATGAATAAATGAAAATAAACCAAACATAAACTTTCCATAGTGTATAGGTGAATTTTTTAAGAGTATGAAGTCAGAGATAACTAACATTTTTAAGCATTTGCTGAGGGCCATACATTTTCATGTGTGTTGCAGTGTGGTAGTAGTCAGATAATATTGCCTGTGTGACCTCCTACACATCACAGAAACTCTCTAAACCAAATTTTTCCATCTGTAAAATGGGACTCATTGTATCTATTACATAAGACTCTTTGGGTCATTAACCAAGGTAAGTATATGAAGCACTGACCTCAGTGCACAGTGTATAGTATGGAAAGTGCTCAATAAATAATAGCTGTCATATTTTTATTATATTTATTAATCTTCCCAGTGCTCCCCACTGTCTGATGGATGCTAAAGGGCACAGGCACGGATGGCCTGAGTTCAGTCTCATCTGAAGTGCTCTGCAGACACTAAGCAGACAGCTTGTGTGAAATGTGCTCAACTTCACGTACATTTCATTCATTACTTAAAGCACTTGACTATGTGAGATCTTAAAAGGAAAGAAACCTGCAAAATTATAATTTATGTACCTTTCAAGTTCAGATATTTTATCATCTAGATAAATCTTCCATGCATCTATGTTAAACCACTTTTGGCTTCGAAGCTCTTAAATAAAGTGGCTTATCCTGACCAGTGTCTTTCTTTGCTCATTTATCATAGTTCCCTAGTAAAAATGAACAGGTCCCTTTGGGCTGGGCGGGCCTCAGGACAGCAGTTCCTGCTCCACTGTCTTAGCCATGCAGTTCTGTGTGATGCTGTTTAACAAACCACAGCGAACTCCTGAAACCCTCATCATTGTCTTTCATACACAAGACCTGCATGCGTGTTTAGGGATTAGGAATATTCTGTTGCTAGTGTGAACCTAGGAAATTAGCCCTTAGGGAACCTAAAGTTCTCTAAGGCAATGTGTTTTTGAGTGAAAGGGCTTTGCATGAAAATTGACAGTGTTTTCTGGAAGTCAGAGCTGCCTTTCTGTCCACCCAAGAGTGCTGTCTCTGCACCTGGCCTCTCCTTACCCAGTGAAGGCCTAGCCTGCATATCAGTGCCCTTACGTCTGCCTCTGGCCACAGCTGCCCCTAAAGCTGCAATACAGGGTAGCTTCAGAGCCCCTGCCTGTTTCATAAAAGCCTTCCTAGGCCCTCTCCCTTCCAACCATGGCCTTCGCACTGCACCAGGGGCACTTCTGGTGCTTGCCCCCACTCCAGCAGCCCTGAACACTTCCCTTGAGGACCACAAACACTTCCACTGTTGGGCACCAAGTCTTCCTGGTACCCAGCACTGTGCCTGGCATTCCATCTCCCCTCCCTCTCTCTCTTTTTCCTTCCCTTTATCCTTCTACAGATACTTCAGGCACTGCCCTGGGGTTTCAAATGGGAGTCATAAGTGACACAGTCCTGATCCTTCTGAAGCCCACACACATCATGAGACAGAAGCTCCTAATCATACAGCAATAAATCATAAACTGAGTTAATTGTCACCACAGAGGAGCCTTTGTGCCATGAGAGTGTGTAAAAGTGAGACAGATAGAGTTAGTATCAATATAGATATAGCAAACCCATAAACGTTGATTGGAGTTTTATATTCATTTATTCTTATACCTTTAAAGGTTTTGTATGGTGTTTCTTGCATTAATTCCAGTAAACAGTGTTTTATGCCACCAGGGTAATCTTACTGAGATTGTGTACTGTGAAAATGACTGTGCCACCGCTTCCAAATAGGAGAATGGTTTTAATTCTCCAATTCTCTTGCCTCTTTAGACTTTACAGAGTGTCTCCTTGGACACTGCATCACTGGGTGCTCCACTCATTAGTGTCATCCATGTCCTTCTGGGTGGCAGCAGCAGACAGGCATCCTGCTTGCCTGAAGGTGCATCTGGTGGGGTGAGTGCTGGAACCCTCTGCCTTCCAACTGAGAGAGTCTACCTGTCCTCTTTGATTTCCCTGGGCACCAGGCTGAAGGTCCAGTATGGTGTTATTTGTGTGGTGGCCAGCAGTCTGCCTTGGGAGAGGAGAGAAGGACAAAGCCAACTGCTGTCGTCCTGAAGGGCAGACTCACCAGTTTGCATGCGGCAGGGGCAGTGAGCTGGGGGTGTGCCTCACTAGGCAGAACCTAGCTATTGCAGCTCAGTCCTTCATGAGGAGCCAGCAGTCCTCCAGAGGACACCATGCCTGCCTTCAAGCATGTTCAGTTCCTCTGAGAACAGAGAGGCAGTGGTACATGATCCAGACAGCCCTGGGAAACCATACCTGGGTATTATTCATTTGCCCAGCACTATCAACAAAATACACTTTTGTTCTCCACCAGTCTTAGATGTAGAGCATATTTGGAGACATGAGCTTCCATCTTTCCAGGAGCAAAGAAAGGAGTGACTTGCATGGCTGCACAGAAATGGAAGAGGCCTCCAAGTTCTTCAGGAGGGGCAGATTCGACCTCCGAGACTAGGCCAGTGGGGAAGGCTGTACTCCAAGTACAGCATTAGTAGAATTGTGATTGTGTGGTTGTAGCCACATAGCAAAGAAGCAGCTCTGGAAATCTCTCTTCCATAAAGGCTGACACACAGGGATGGTATTTATGCCTCTTGAAAGTGCATATTAAGTGGTGGATATTTATGTAAAAGGTTCTGAGGAGTAAATGTGTCCATCACTCAACCTGGAATTCTTTTAGAGCTCCAAAGATGGTTTTAAATTACAGCCAATCTTCTTCCTGCCTTCTGCCTCCATCAGTCCCCCTCCCTTGCTTCCTCTTATAAAAATGAAGTGTCAGAACAGGACCAAGCCCAAGTGGGAGGTGGGGCTGCCTTGCAGGAGGGAGTCGGCATACTAGAGGCAGGCCTGTGGGGCTTAGTGTAGACCTTGGTCCCTCCCTTGTGTCACGTTGTTCTGAGGATGGCAGAATGTGGTGTTCATTCAGCCTGATTTCATCCTAGCCACAGCCATCAGCAGCTCTGCCATTTGCCAAGTAGTTTGCTTGGGGTGGAGGATGGCGAATGATAAAAACTTTCTATATTGCTTGTGCACACTAACCTGAATTTGAGCTCCACAGATGGGGTAGAGTGAATGTCAGTGTCAGTAAGGGAATCACACCAGGCCGGGAAAGAGAAGGCTTCGGAAGGCTGAAAGTTTCTCTGAGCAGGTGATCATAAGGACAGAACACTGTTACGTGAATTCTTATGTAGGAGTCTTATCTGGAAATTATTATTGACTTTCCAATGTGCATTTTAAAGATCAGAAATAGACGTTTACTGCACAGACCATATCCTTAGTATCAAAGCCTGCTTTGCTTTAAATTCCCCATCCAGCCTTCTTTGAAACATTTATGATGCCATTGGCCATTCTTGTATTCTTTGTGAGAGAAAGGATGATGGTGTCTGTTACCCACTTTCTATTTTGTGAGTTATCAAAGGACATAGATGATAAAAGTAGAAGGCCTGCCTGTTTTAGATGTCACTGAAATTCTACTACTTCTTGGCTTCTGGGATTCCACTTTAGGAAAATAGTCTGAAAAGTGGAAAGGGCCACTGTATAAAGTTGCTTACAACATTACTTATAAAGGTGGAAACTTAGATGTGACCTGAATGCACAGTATAGGTGGATAGTGAAATTACAAGCATACCAGATTGATGGAATACTATGTAGTGCTTAAAAAACGTGAAGGTTAGTAACATAGGAAACCTTTACATGCATAGTGAGCAGGATGCCATTACACTAAAAATGTACTCAGGAGAGCAGTCTGCAAGAAAACCCTCCAAAGGGACAAGAGTTGCATATGGACAGAGCAACTATGGGTACTTTTGTTTCCCACGATTTCAAACTTTCTATATTTCTTTATTATTCCTATAAAATTTTTAAAAATCTTAACATGAGCCAAGTTGAATAATGATCATTCTGCTGTTTGCTATTTTCAGGGTACCACATTTGTGGCCTTATCCTGAATTAAATATTTTAATCAACAATTTCTTTTTTTTTATTTTTTATTTTTTTATTAAATTCTTTTATTGGTACATTGTAGATATACAACACAATTATATTTCTCATTGGGAATTGTACCTTTACATGATGCATCTTGGTTCTTATTTTTTCCCCATTCCTAGCCCTCCCTTCACCCCCTCCACCCTTCCCTATTTACAAAGACTTTATTTCCATTTTTTCCATTTCTCATCATTTTTCCTTTCCTTTCTTTCTTTTCCCCTGCCCCTCCCACTACCCCTACCCATTTGGACCTTTTCTTCCTATTTTGCATTATCGATTATTCATTCTAATCATTGGTACATTTTAGGTATACAATATAATGACATTCATCATTGGAAATTTACACCTTTACATAGTCTCTCTTGGTTCTTACTTTTCACCCTTGCCCAGCCCTCCCTTCAACCCCTCCAGTCCTCCTTATTTACAAAGATTTTGTTCCTATTTTTCCATTTTCTCATATTAATCCCATTCCCTTCTATCCTTTCCCCTAGCCCTCCCACTTCCTTCCCCTTTGCCCCTTTTCCTATTATACATTTAGTCCTTATTTACACTTTCAGTTTCTCACACCAGAGAAACTATTTGGTATTTATTCATGTGTGTCCTATTTATTTCACTTAAGAGTATCGCCTCAATGTGCATCCACTTACCTGTAAGTGTCTCTAACTTCTCATTTTTTATGGCTGAGTAGTACTCCATTTTATTAAAAAAACCACATTTTGTTTATCCAGTCTCCACCTGATGGGCATTTGGGCTGTTTCCAAGTTTTAGCTATTACAAACTGTGGTGCTATGAACATGGGTGCACATATATCACTGTGGTATGATTCTTTTAATTCTTTGGGGAAGATCCCCAGCAGTGGAATAGCAGGGTCAAATGGGACTTCCAGTCCTAGTTCTTTGAGGTATCTCCATACTGATTTCCACAGTGCTTGCACCAGCCTACACTCCCACCAGCAGTGGAGCAGGGTTCCTCTTTCCCCACAGCCCCGCCAGCATTTGTTATTGGTTGATTTCATGACAGCAGCCATTCTTTCTGGAGTGAAGTGGAATCTCAGCATTGTTTTCATTTGCATCTCTCCAATGACCAGTGATGTTGAACATTTTTTCATGTATTTATTTGCTATTTCTACTTCTTTGTCTGAGAAATGTCTGTTCATTTCAGATGCCCATTTTCTGATTGGGTCTTTAAATTTGGGAGGTCTGATCTTTTTAAGTTCTTTATAGATTCGAGATAGTAGACCTTTGTCTGAGGAAGAGCAGGTGAAGATTTTTTCCCACCTTGTGGGTTGTCTCTTCACACTGCTGGTGGTTTCTCTTGCTGTGGAGAAGCCTTTTAATAAGAAGATATCCCACTTGTTGATTGTTTGTGCTAGTTCACGGGCAACTGAGGTTTTCTTCATAAAATCTTTTCCTATACCGATGTCTTCAAGGGTTCTACCTAACCTCTGTTCCAACTGGTTCAGAGTTTCTATTTTAATATTTAGATCTTTAATCCATTTTGATTTTAGTTTAGTGCATGATGAGAGATACAGGTCTAGTTTTAATCTTTGGCAAGTTGAAGCCCAATTTTTCCAGCACCATTTATTAAAGAGGCTATCTTTCCTCCAGTGAGGGTGTTTGGCTCCTTTATCGAAGATGAGATAGCTGAGTGTGTCTGGCGTTGTTTCTGCATCTTCTAATCTGTTTATCTGGTCCTCAAGTCTGTTTCTTTGCCAGTTCCATGCTGTTTTTATGACAGTAGCTTTGTAGTATAGTTGCAGGTTGGGGATTGTGATACCCCCTGCCATGTCTCTGTTACCTAGAATTGCTTTTGCTATTCTGGGTCTCTTCTTGTTCCAAATGAATTTTTGGATTGTTTTCTCAAGGTCTATGAAGTATGCTGCTGGGGTCTCAATTGGAATTGCATTAAATCTATATAGCAATTTTGGAAGTATGGCCATTTTCACTATATTAATCCTTCCTACCCAGGAGCAGGGGCTGTCTGTCCATTTTCTGATATCATCTTCAATGTCTCTTTTCAGAGTGCCATAGTTTTCAGAGAAGAGGTCTTTGATTTCTTTCATTAGGTTGATTCCTAGGTATTTCAGTTTTTTGGATGCTATTGTGAAAGGAATTCTTTGCCCTATTTCTCTCTCAGTGAGTCTGTCATTGGTGTAGAGGAAAGCTATTGATTTTTGTGTGTTGACCTTGCAGCCAGCTACTTGACTGAATTTGGTTATTAAGTCTAGAAGACTTCTGGTGGAGTTCTTGGGGTCTTCTATATAGAGTATCATGTCATCTGCAAATAATGACAATTTGACTTCTTCATTTCCTATTTTTATTCCTTTTCTTTCTTTCTCTTGTCTAATTGCCGTGGCTAATGTTTCCAGAACTATATTGAACAAGAGTGGTGATAGTGGACATCCTTGTCTTGCTCCTGATTTGAGTGTGAAGGATTTCAGTTTTTGACCATTTAGTATGATATTGGCTGTTGGTTTTTCATAGATGGCTTCTATCAGTTTGAGGTAGAGACCATCTGTTCCAATTTTTGTAGGGTTTTTATCATAAATGCATGTTGGATTTTGTCAAGTGCTTTTTCTGCGTCTATGGAGACAATCATATGGTTTTTGTCCTTGGCTCTTTTGATACAGTGTATTACATTGATTGATTTTCGCACATTGAACCATCTCTGCATCCCTGGGATGAATCCCACTTGATCAGAGTGTATGATCTTCTTGATGATCTTCTGCATTCTGTTTGCCATTATCTTATTAAGGACTTTTGCATCTATGTTCATTAGTGAGATTGGCCTATAGTTCTCTTTTTCAGTTGGGTCTTTCTCTGCTTTGGGGATCAAGGTGATGCTTGCTTCCAGGAATGAATTTGGGAGTATTGCTTCCCTTTCAATTTCATTGAAGAGTTTAAACAGTAATGGCAGCAGTTCCTCTCTAAATGTCTTGTAGAATTCAGCAGTGAAGCCATCAGGGCCCTGGCTTTTCTTAGTTGATAAGTTTTTAATGACATTTTCAATTTCATTGGTTGATATTGGGTTGTTCAGAATTTTTAGGTCTTCTTCATTCAACTTTAGTAATTCATATGTATCTAGGAATCTGTCCATTTCTTCTGTGTTGTCCATTTTATTGGCGTATAGGTTCTGGAAGTAGGTATTGATGATCCTCTGGATTTCTGCTGGGTCTGTTTTAATTTCACCCTTTTCATTCCTAATTGCATGGATTTGGGCCTTTTCTTTCCTTTTTCTGAAAAGGTTGGCTAAAGGTTTGTCAATTTTGTTGATTCTTTTGAAGAACCAACTCTTGGCTTCATTGATTTTTTGTATCATTCTCTTAGTCTCCATTGCATTGATTTCTCCTCTGATCTTTGTAATTTCCTCCCTTGTATGAGCTTTGGGGTTGTCCTGCTCTTCTTTTTCTAGAAGCTTGAGGTTCAGCATCAGGTTGTTTAATTGGGCTCGCTCTGTTTTCCTAATATGTGTATTCACTGCTATGAATTTCCCTTGTAAGACTGCTTTCATTGTGTCCCATAGATTACGATATGTTGTATTGTCATTGTCATTGAATTGAAGGAACTGTCTGATTTCTTCTTTAATTTCCTCTGTGACCCATTGGTTATTCAGAAGTGTGTTATTCAATTTGCACATGTTTATGAAATTTGTTGAGTTTCTTTTGCTATGGATCTCCAATTTCATCGCACTATGGTCTGATAATATACAGGGGATAACTTCAATTCCTTTGCACTTACTTAAACATGTTCTATGTGTGAGTATGTGGTCTGTTTTGGAGAATGACCCATGTGCAGCTGAGAACAATGTGTATTCTGATTTTGTGGAGTGGAAGACTCTGTAAACATCTGTTAAGTTCATTTGTTCAAGAGTTCGATTGAGTTCTAGTTTTTCATTACTTATTGTTGTCTAGTTGATCTATCTATTTGTGACAGTGGGGTGTTGAGGTCCCTCACTACAATTGTATTAGTGCATATATGACTTGTCATGTCCGTTAGTATTTGTTTTATATAGTTGGGTGCACTAGTGTTTGGTGCATAGATATTTATGATTGTCATCTCTTCCTCTTGGATTCTTCCCTTTACAAGGATGTAGTGTCCTTCTTTGTCTCTTTAAGTCAGTGTTGATTTGAAATCTACTTGATCTGCCAAGAGGATAGCTACTCCTGCTTTTTTTCGGGTTCCTGTTGCATGCAGTATTGTTTTCCACCCTTTAACTTTCAGTCTATGAGTTTCCTTTTGAATTAAGTGTGTTTCTTGTATGCAACATATTGTTGGATTTTGCTTCTTGACCCATTCTGCCAGTCTGTTTCTTTTGATTGGTGAATTGAGACCATTAACATTTGATGGTTATAACTAAAACATATTGACTTGTCATTGCCATGACTTTTTCTTTTTGTTGGATTCTCCCCCTTTACATTTAATTTCTTGTCGTGCCAGATGGTTTCATTCTGCTTTGCTTCCTGAGGTTGTGATCCTCAATGTCTGTTCCTAGGACATTGTGTAAAATTCTTTGGAGTGCTGGTTTGGTATTCACGAAGTTCCTAAGATGCTCTTTGTCATGAAAGTATCTTATTTCTCCATCCATTTTGAAAGATAGTTTTGCAGGGTACATCAATCTGGGTTTGAGGCTGTTTTCTTTTAGGGCTTGGAATATGTCACTCCAAGCTCTCCTTGCCTTGATGGTTTGTGTTGAGAAGTCTGCTGTGATTCTGATGGGCTTTCCTTTGTATGTGATTTGTTTCTTTTCTCTGACTGCTTGGAGAATATTGTTCTTCTGTCGTGTTTCTGGAATCTTAACAATTATATGCCTATGTGTAGGTTTTTTTGATCAAGGCTATTTGGAGTCCTATATGCCTCACTTATCTGTATGTCAAGCTCTTTTCCCCTGCTTGGATAGTTTTCTGCCATTATTTCTGTGAAGAGATTTTTTTATGTCATCTCCACTCTCCCCTGTTTCTTCATTGAGCCCAATCAGTCCTATGTTATTCTTTTTGGCATTATCTAGCAGCTGCTGGATTGATTTCTCATGTTCCCTTATAATTTTGAAGCAATTTTTCTGTTCCTGGTCACTAGTTGCAATCTTATCTTCTATATCTGAAATTCTGTCCTCACATTGGCTCATTCTGCTGTGTAGACTTTCAATGGAGTTTTTCATGTCCTGGAAATCTATTTGCATCTGTTTTATGGATTCCATTTGTTTCCTATGTTGGGATTCCATCATGTTCCTGAGCTCCTCTCTAGATTTATTAATCATGTCTTGCACTAGGGGCACAATTTCTCCTGTTATCTGAGAAATTATTTCTGATTTCTTTTTTCCAGATCCCCTTTTGTTGCCAGTTCAGTGGGTCCAGGTGGTTGAGTATCAGGGTGTTCCATCTCATTTCCCTTTGGGGTTCCTGTAGGTGTTCTGGAAGTCTGGTTTTGAGACTTATTTATGTGTTTTCTCATTTCGACTGGGGCTGGGGGCTGTTAGCGCCTGCATGGATTACCTCCTCTGAGCTCGGAGAGGTGGGACAGGGGCCGGCAGCAGCATTAAGGATGGTGACCCAAAAGCCCTTTCCTGTGGGCTGGGAGCGGCAGGAGGGATGGTGACCGGGAAGCCCCTTTCTCTGGACCAGGAGCAGTGGGATGGTGCCTCAGAAGCCCCTACCTCTGGGACGGGAGCAGGGGGACTCAGTACCTTGTTCTGGTGGTCTGGTGTCCTCTGCGTCTTTGTAGTGTGGGACCAGGTGGCTGCCTGTCTGCAGCGGGCTGATTAGGTGTATTCCGTGCAACTGGGGACCTCGGTAGGGCATGGGGAGAACTGCCTGTCTGCAGCAGGCTGATTTGGCATGTTCTGTGTGACTCAGGACCTCGGTAGGGCATGGGCAGACCTGCCTGTCTGCAGCGGGCTGATTAGGCGATTTCCGCGTGACTCAGGACCTCGGTAGGGCATGCCGATGTCTTTAACTCTTTCAGGAAGATACCGTTGGAGGCTTTTCCGAACCCGAGAAGGAGACTACAGAAGGAGGACTGCTGCTCTTGGTGTCTTGTCTGTCTCTTTCCTTTGCTGGGTGAGAAAACCTAATCAACAATTTCTAAAGCAGGCTTGGCTCCTTGCCTCCATCTCTGTAGTCCAGGGTCATATTCTGGTGCCCTGGCTGCTCACCCTGGTCCTGAAGACGGATTCTTAGAGCTTTTAAATTAAAGAAGAATACTGCCCCCCCCAACCCGCTTGGTCCCAGTGGTGTGGGAGAAGAGGTGGGGAGGCTTTGCCAACTTTGGGTTCCTCTTTGATGAAGTTTGTACCTCTAGCACAAACACCACACACACACACACACACATACACACACACACGCACGCACACACACTCATACCTGAGGTCAGCAATTGCCCAGGGTAACCCTGCATCCTTCTGCCTTCTTGTCCTGCAGTCTTTGGTACTCTTGTACCTCAGAAGCAGGCTTTTTTACTGCCAATTCTTCCTCTGTCCAAGTATCCTTTACTGTCTAAGGCTGGCTAAAGCCAAGGGCCTGGCCAACAGTATATCCTAAGTCAGCCTCATTCATTTGCCCAAACACTGGGAAGTCTTAACACATCCTTATTTGAGACAAGGATTTGAATTTAAGTAGTTTATCTAGGAGGGGATCTCAGGAAGCACCAGCAAGTAGATGAATGAGCCAAGGAAGTGCGCTATTAAGCTCGTTACCAACGTGAGAGTCTTCAGAACTCCTGCACCAGAGTTATCCTCTCAGGGGCTGGGGGCTGGGTATAGACACACTCTTCCTGTCAGTCATTAGTTGAACATCCTTCTTTATGGAAAATTAGTTCTTCGGTCCTCTGGCAGGTTCCAGTAGCCAGGTAAAGCCTCAGGACAGAGAGACGCAGATGCTCCCAGATGGATATCAAGCTGGTTTGCCCTAAGATGGCAAAGCCTGAGGCACAGGGCACATCCCTGGCAGTGTGCACTGTAACATTATTCCCTAAATACTATGGACATTGCCAGGGTGCTAAACTGAGATAACCAAATTCATAATTACATACTGCATCACACACCCAGTTACACCAAACTGAAGACTGCATTAAATAGTACAACCTCCCAAAATTATGAGATTTTGTGAAAATATTACCATAGACTCCAAATATGTGATTTAAGTGGCCAAACACTAGTGTTCTGCAGCTGTACAGTTTGAGATCCAGCACTTTAAAAGAGAATCTGAGTGTATAAGATTTATCTGGATTGTGGCAATGTCTGCCCCTTCTTCTTGGCTTGATTATTCCTGTTATTTTTCTAGTATATTGTGGTGATTTTAAAAGAAAAATTCATTGAGAAAAAGTATTTAACATCATCTGAATCAACCTATGGTTTATGTTTGTGCTGTTTCAACATTAATACTGGATTTACTATATGGACACTAATGCCAGAGGATGGCAGAGAATTTCGGTAGTTATGGATTTAGGCACTGTGATAAATGTTTTGTAGTCATTGCCTTTATACTGAAACACTCCATCTCCAATTAAAGATTTAGTAAGCTCTTCAGCAAAATATCTTCTCAACTGAGACATGGGATATGGTTGTGCTGACATTTTAGTTTAATTCACCTATAGTTGCATGGGTTCTTTTTTTCCCCCCTAGGTGTAGAGGAGGAATAGCAGCAGAAATTTGGGGCATAATGCTGATTCTAGGAACAATCTCCATATATTTTTTAAGTTTGTTCAAATACTTGCCATCACAAATGAAGATCTTACTCCAAGAGATGATTTTAAAATGTTCATATAGCAAACTCAATAGGGTTTAGTGGCTACAGTTCATATACTGAGAGTTATGGACATTTTAGAATTTGTATAGAAAGACTTCAAGATCCTGATGTTTGAAAGAAATGAAACTATTTCCCTTCAAATTGTGGTCTGAGATGCAGTCCATGAAGACTGGAATGACAGATCCCCTATTTCACGCCCTGTTCCCCTGCCCAATGCATGTGGCAGATGCCACTGAGTGATCTCAGAGCCTGTATCCTGCTCTGCAATGTGCTCTGCTTTGCTGCTGCAGTGCATCTAGTGGCTTTGAATCCTGTGGACTCACCTTGTGCCTGAAGCTTTTTAACTTGTCCTTACTGTTGCTGAGAATGGTCAACAAAAGAAGCTTTCATAGTTTCACTAGTAGAAAAACAAAGATGAATTGAAGAGGCAGTTGGTTTGATCACCTTGTGCCTTTTTAGCCAGCCCGTGTCATGCGATGGTAGTTATTTAATTTGTCAATGTTTGTCTCCCTTTTATCTTGTCATGTGAATTCTGATTTTTTTCATTTCTTCTTGATTTCCTTTCCTCTTGCTCAGAAGATTAAGCAAATAACTTAAAATTTTGTGCTATTCTCTCTCTTCTAAAGTTTGAGTGAAGTCATTTGTATTAATGGAAATACATAGAAATTTTGATTGTTTTTCTACCACTCCAGGATGACTGCTCTTCAGTGGGTCACCAGTGACCTCCACATTACCAAACTTTGCAGGCATTCTCTGTTCATATTTTCTATGCAACATGTGATCCCGCTATCCATGCCCACCTTTTGAACTGTTCTTTCTTGGATTTTTCTCTCCTCTTGTTCTTTCACTGATTCCTTTCCCTGCTCCCTTTTCCTCTGCAGGAATTTTCAGAGGAAAGTGATGACTTTCTTCTCTTGGCCTCCTCTTGTCTTATCGCTCCACCCAGATGATTTCATCCATACTTTGGATTTCAACTCTTACCTTTGTGTAGATACTTTGTGCGTCCTTATCTCCTCCTCATCTGGTACCCTGTTGCATAATTCCTCTTGTGGCTTCCAGAGACATCCAGAGTGACACATCGTATTTGTTCTAGACTATTCCTTCATTTGTCAAGGCCAACGAAACACTTTCCCCATCAGTGTATTTCTGATACCTTCTTGGAATCATAGGTAATTGTTATAAGCTTGTCAGAAACCTGCCATCTTAGAAAGTCAAATGTAGAATAGGTATAAAAATCAAGAACTGCTCCTTAAAACTTAGAAGCTTAAAACAAAACTATTTATATTAATCTTTTAATAAGATTTTATTAATCTCTATTAATCTTTTGACAATCTTTTAATCTTTTAACATTATTATCTCTCATATTTGTGAGAGTTGCCTGGGCTCGACTTGCTCTGGGGCTCTCATTCAGTGGCAGTTAGATGGTGGCTGCAGCCAGTCACCTTAAGGACTTCCTAACTTAGTGGCTGGTGGTTGACAGAGGCTGGACGACCTCAGCCAGGATGTTGGCTGGATGTCTTTTTCTGTGGCCTGGATCTCTTCCCACCATGGCAGCTGGGCTCTATAACACATATCCCAAGAGGACCAGACAGAAGCTGGCTCACCTCCTCTGACCTCCCCTCATAATTCTCATAGCATCACTTCTGCCATATGTACCGACCTGCCTAGCTTCAAGGAGAGGTACATAGACCCAGCTCATAGGAGGCATGTCATGGTCACAGTGTAAGAACAGTTTGTGGATGGGAGATAGTGTTGTGGAAGTATTGGAAAATACCTCTTCCCACAGTCCCCTACTGTGTCTAAGAGAACTAACCTAAATGCACTGAAGGTTTCTGTTTTGTTTTTCACTTTTTTGGAATAGCTAATATATTTACAGCATATGAAAGTTAAAGAAAAATTAAAAATATAAATATATACAATGAAAATATTCACTCTCATCCCATCTTCTACTGCTACTGCCTCATAAACAATCACTGGTTTTAGGGCCGGGGAGTTAGCTCAGTGGTTTCGCCGCCTGCTGCGCAAGTGCAAGGACCCGAGTTCGATCCCTGGTACCAAAAAAAAACCCAAAAAACAATCACTGTTTTTTTTTTTTTGTATATACTTTGAGAGTTAGCATACATTTGTGTACTTAACTGTTTTTATACAAAGCAGTATCCTGTACTATTGTTCTGCTTTTGCTTTTTTTCACCTAACAGTGTTTCTGGGAATGCTTTCCTTATTACTACCTAAGAAGTCTCTCTCATGCTATCCCTTTATTCTTCTCTTTTCTGTGCCCTTATCTTCTCTCTCCCTTCCTCCCTATCTCCCTCTCTCTGGCCCTCTGCCCACCTTCTTGGATAGCATTCTATGGGACAGCTTTACCTTGGCTTATTTTATCAGTTTTCTATGGGTGGGCACTGAGCTGCTTCCAGCACATTGCTGTTACAGACAACACTACAGTGAGTGACTTGCACATACCCTCATTCATGTGAAAGAATACATTTAGGAAGCCTCTCTCAAAAGCCCAGCCCAGTGTGGGCCTCCTCTTCCCATGCACCCTGCATTTCCTTCTAGCACGGTGTTTCCCAGGCCTCCTAGAGGGACATGGCCTCCAGACATGGGCTCCTAGAGGGCACATCCGAGGCTATAATAGCTCATTTTCCACACTACTCAGCCCAGGTAGCTGTGTTCATACTGTAAGATGAGGGACAAGGAGGGAGGAAGAGAAGCCAAGAGGTAACGGAGTACAGGTGGCTGGTGGCCTGTATTCTGCCTCTTCTAGTGGTGTCTTTGTGGCAGTTGCCACATCAAGTATAGCTCCTTCCTCAGTTTGTCCTTGACACTGGCTGGTCTTTAGGCACAAACAGGGAAGTTGTAGCCCAAAGGTCACCCTGGGATGACTCTGACACCTTGTCAGAGTCAGAATAGCACCCACAGAGCGGTGTAGTAGGGGACAGTGTGGACAGTGGTCATCACACATCCTCATATATCACTGATGAACTGCTGTCCTGATGAAAACCCAAGAAAGTGGAATTTTTCACTTCTTTTTTTTTTCTTCTTAAATTCTTTTATTGGTACATTTTAGGTATACATAATTACATTTCTCATTGGGAACTTGTACCTTTACATGATGCATCTTGGTTCTTATTTTCTCCCATCCTAGCCCTCCCTTCACCCCCTCCACCCTTCCCTATTTACAAAGACTTTATTTCCATTTTTTCCATTTCTCATCATTTTTCCTTTCCCTCCTTTCCTTTCCCTTGCCCCTCCCACTACCCCTACCCCTTTGGACCTTTTCTTCCTATTTTGCATTATCGATTATTCATTCTAATCATTGGTACATTTTAGGTATACAATATAATGGCATTCATCGTTGGAAATTTGCACCTTTACATAATCTCTCCTGGTTCTTATTTTTCACCCTTGCCCAGCCCTCCCTTCAACCCCTCCATTCCTCCCTATTTACAAAGATTTTGTTCCTATTTTTCCATTTTCTCATGTTAATCCCATTCCCTTCTATCCTTTCCCCTAGCTGTCCCACTTCCTTCCCCTTTGTCCCTTTTCTTCCTATTTCACATTATCTATTATACATTTTAGTCCTTATTTGCACTTGGAGTTTCTCACACCAGAGAAACTATTCGGTATTTATGCATATGTGTCCTATTTATTTCACTTAAGAGTATCACCTCAATGTGCATCCACTTACCTGTAAATGTCTCTAATTTCTCCTTTTTATGGCTGAGTAGTACTCCATTTTATTTTTAAAAAACACATTTTCTTTATCCAGTCTCCAGTTGATGGGCATTTGGGCTGTTTCCAAGTTTTAGCTATCAAAAACTGTGCTGCTATGAACATGGGTGCACATATATCACTGTGGTATAATTCTTTTAATTCACTGGGGAAGATCTCCAGCAGTGGAATGGTGGGGTCAAATGAGACTTCCATTCCTAGTTCTTTGAGGTATCTCCATACTGATTTCCACAGTGCTTGCACCAGTCTACACTCCCACCAGCAGTGGAGCAGAGTTCCTCTTTCCCCACAGCCCTGCCAGCATTTGTTATGGGTTGATTTCATGACAGCAGCCATTCTTTCTGGACTGAGGTGGAATCTCAGCGTTGTTTTCATTTGCCTCTCTCGAATGACCAGTGATGTTGAACATTTTTTCATGTATTTATTTGCTATTTCTACTTCTTTGTCTGAGAAATGTCTGTTCATTTCAGATGCCCATTTTCTGATTGGGTCTTTAAATTTGGGAGGTCTGATCTTTTTAAGTTCTTTATAGATTCGAGATAGTAGACCTTTGTCTGAGGAAGAGCAGGTGAAGATTTTTTCCCACCTTGTGGGTTGTCTCTTCACACTGCTGGTGGTTTCTCTTGCTGTGGAGAAGCCTTTTAATAAGAGATCCCACTTGTTGATTGTTTGTGCTAGTTCACGGGCAACTGAGGTTTTCTTCATAAAATCTTTTCCTACACCAATGTCTTCAAGAGTTCTACCTAACCTCTGTTCCAACTGGTTCAGCATTTCTATTTTAATATTTAGATCTTTAATCCATTTTGATTTTAGTTTAGTGCATGATGAGAGATATAGTTCTAGTTTTAATCTTTGACAAGTTGAAACCCAATTTTTCCAGCACCATTTATTAAAGAGGCTGTCTTTCCTCCAGTGAGGGTGTTTGGCTCCTTTATCGAAGATGAGATAGCTGAGTGTGTCTGGCATTGTTTCTGCGTCTTCTAATCTGTTCCACTGGTCCTCAAGTCTGTTTCTTTGCCAGTCCCATGCTGTTTTTATCACAGTAGCTTTGTAGTATAGTTGCAGGTTGGGGATTGTGATACCCCCTGCCATGTCTCTGTTACCTAGAATTGCTTTTGCTATTCTGGGTCTCTTCTTGTTCCAAATGAATTTTTGGATTGTTTTCTCAAGGTCTATGAAGTATGCTGCTGGGGTCTCAATTGGAATTGCATTGAATCTATAAAGCAGTTTTGGAAGTATGGCCATTTTCACTATATTAATCCTTCTTACCCAGGAGCAGAGGATGTCTGTCCATTTTCTGATATCATCTTCAATGTCTCTTTTCAGAGTGCCATAGTTTTCAGAGAAGAGGTCTTTGATTTCTTTCGTTAGGTTGATTCCTAGGTATTTCAGTTTTTTGGATGCTATTGTGAAAGGAATTCTTTGCCCTATTTCTCTCTCAGTGAATCTGTCATTGGTGTAGAGGAAAGCTATTGATTTTTGTGTGTTGACCTTGTAACCAGCTACTTGACTGAATTTGGTTATTAAGTCTAGAAGACTTCTGGTGGAGTTCTTGGGGTCTTCTATATAGAGTATCATGTCATCTGCAAATAATGACAATTTGACTTCTTCATTTCCTATCTTTATTCCTTTTCTTTCTTTCTCTTGTCTAATTGCCGTGGCTAATGTTTCCAGAACTATATTGAACAAGAGTGGTGATAGTGGACATCCTTGTCTTGTTCCTGATTTGAGTGTGAAGGATTTCAGTTTTTGACCATTTAGTATGATATTGACTGTTGGTTTTTCATAGATGGCTTCTATCAGTTTGAGGTAGAGACCATCTGTTCCAATTTTTTGTAGGGTTTTTATCATAAATGCATGTTGGATTTTGTCAAGTGCTTTTTCTGTGTCTATGGAGATAATCATATGGTTTTTGTCCTTGGCTCTATTGATATAGTGTATTACATTGATTGATTTGCATTTATTGAACCATCCCTGCATCCCTGGGATGAATCCCACTTGATCAGAGTGTATGATCTTCTTGATGATCTTCTGCATTCTATTTGCCAGTATCTTATTAAGGTTTTTTGCATCTATGTTCATTAGTGAGATTGGCCTATAGTTCTCCTTTTCAGTTGGGTCTTTCTCTGCTTTGGGGATCAAGGTGGTGCTTGCTTCCAGGAATGAATTTGGGAGTATTGCTTCCCTTTCAATTTCATTGAAGAGTTTAAACAGTAGTGGCAGCAGTTCCTGTCTAAATGTCTTGTAGAATTCAGCAGTGAAGCCATCAGGGCCCGGGCTTATCTCAGTTGATAAGTTTTTAATTATGTTTACAATTTCATTGGTTGATATTGGGTTGTTTAGAATTTTTGGGTCTTCTTCGTTCAACTTTGGTTATTCATATGTATCTAGGAATCTGTCCATTTCTTCTGTGTTTTCCATCTTATTGACATATAGGTTCTGGAAGTAGGTATTGATGATCCTCAGGATTTCTGCTGGGTCTCTTGTAATTTCACCCTTTTCTTTCCTAATTGCATGGATTTGGGCCTTTTCTTTCCTTCTTTCTGATAAAGTTGGCCAAGGGTTTGCCAATTTTGTTGATTCTTTTGAAGAACCATCTCTTGGCTTCATTGATTTTTTTGTATTTTTCTCTTAGTCTCCATTGCATTGATTTCTGCTCTGATCTTTATAATTTCCTCCCTTGTATGAGCTTTGGGGTTGTCCTGCTCTTCTTTTTCTAGAAGCTTGAGGTTCAGCATCAGGTTGTTTATTTGGGCTTGTTCTGTTTTCCTAATATGCATATTCACTGCTATGAATTTCCCTCGTAAGACTGCTTTCATTGTGCCCAATATGTTGTATTGTCATTGTCATTGAATTGAAGGAACTGTCTGATTTCTTCTTTAATTTCCTCTGTGACCCATTGGTTATTCAGAAATGTGTTGTTCAATTTCCACCGGTTTGTGAAATTTTTCGAGTTTTTTTTGCTGTGGATCTCCAATTTCATCACACTATGGTCTGATAATATACAGGGGATAACTTCAATTCCTTTGCACTTACTTAAACATGTTCTATGTGTGAGTGTGTAGTCTACTTTTGAGAATGACCCATGTGCAGCTGAGAAGAATGTGTACTCTGATTCTGTGGGGTGGAAGACTCTGTAAACATCTGTTAAGTTCATTTGTTCAAGAGTTTGATTGAGTTCTAGTATTTCATTACTTATTGTTGTCTAGTTGATCTATCTATTTGTGACAGTGGTGTGTTGAGGTCCCCCACTACAATTGTATTAGTGCATATATGACTTTTCATGTCCCTTAATATTTGTTTTATATAGTTGGGTGCACTAGTGTTTGGTGCATAGATATTTATGATTGTCATCTCTTCCTCTTGGATTCTTCCCTTTACAAGGATGTAGTGTCCTTCTTTGTCTCTTTTAGTCAGTGTTGGTTTGAAATCTACTTGATCTGCCAAGAGGATAGCTACTCCTGCTTTTTTTCAGTTTCCCATCACATGGAGTATTGTTTTCCACCCTTTAACTTTCAGTCTATGAGTTTCATTTTGAATTGTGTCTCTTGTATGCAGCATATTGTTGGATTTTGCTTCTTGACCCATTCTACCAGTCTGTTTCTTTTGATTGATGAATTGAGACCATTAACATTTGATGGTTATAACTAAAACATATTGACTTGTCATTGCCATGACTTTTTCTTTTTGTTGGATTCTCCCCCTTTACATTTAATTTCTTGTTATGCCAGATGGGTTCATTCTGCTTTGCTTCCTGAGGTTGTGATCCTCAATGTCTTTTCCTAGGATATTGTGTAAAATTCTTTGGAGTGCTGGTTTGGTATTCACAAAGTTCCTAAGGTGCTCTTTGTCATGAAAGTATCTTATTTCTCCATCAATTTTGAAAGATAGTTTTGCAGGGTACATCAATCTGGGTTGGAAGCTGTTTTCTTTTAGGGCTTGGAATATGTCACTCCAAGCTCTCCTTGCCTTGATGGTTTGTGTTGAGAAGTCTACTGTGATTCTGATGGGCTTTACTTTGTATGTGACTTGTTTCTTTTCTCTGACTGCTTGGAGAATTTTGTTCTTCTGTTGGATTTCTGGAATCCTAACTATTATATGCCTATGTATAGATTTTTTTTGATTAAGGCTAGCTGGAGTCCTATATGTCTCACTTATCTGTATATCAAGTTCTTTTCCCCTCCTTGGGAAGTTTTCTGCCATCACTTCTGTGAACAGTTTTTTTTATGTCATCTGCACTCTCTCTTCTTTCTTCATTGAGCCCAATCAGTCCTATGTTATTCTTTTTGGCATTATCTAGCAGCTGCTGGATTGATTTCTCATGTTCCCTTATAATTTTGAAGCAATTTTTCTTTTCCTGGTCACTAATTGCAATCTTATCTTCTATATCTGAAATTCTGTCCTCACATTGGCTCATTCTGCTGTGTAGACTTTCAATGGAGTTTTTCATGTCCTGGAAATCTATTTGCATCTGTTTTATGGATTCCATTTGTTTCCTATGTTGGGATTCCATCATGTTCCTGAGCTCCTCTCTAGATTTATTAATCATGTCTTACACTAGGAGCACAATTTCTCCTGTTATCTGAGAAATTATTTCTGATTTCATTTTTCCCAGATCCTCTTTTGTTGCCAGTTCAGAGAGTCCAGGTGGTTGAGTATCAGATTGTTCCATCTCATTTCCCTTTGGGGTTGCTGTAGGTGATCCAGAAGTCTGTTCTTGAGTCTTGTTTATGTGTCTTCTCATTTCCTTGGTGGGAGTGTGCTTCTGGCACCCACATGGCTCACCTTCTCTGCCCTAGGAGCTTGGGGTGGCAGTGGGGGAGCTTCCTTCTGGGTACTGGGACCGGCTGAGCGTCTCTGCCCTAGGAGCCTGGGATGGAGGCGTGGAGCTTCCTTCCAGGTGCTGGGACCGGCTGAGCTTCTCTGCCCTCTGGAAGTCTGGTTTTGAGACTTATTTATGTGTTTTCTCATTTTGACTGCGGGGCGGGGGGGGGGGGCAGCAGGGGTGCTATTTGTACCTGCGCGGCTCACCTCCTCTGATCTGGGAGAGGTGGAACAGAGACCGGGGAGCAGCGGTAGGGATTGTGGCCGGGAAGCCCCTTCCTCTGGATCAGGAGCAGTGGGATGGTGGCTCAGAAGCCCCTACCTCTGGGCTGGGAGCATCGGGATGGATGGTGGCCCAGAAGCCCCTTCCTCTGGGCTGGGAGCGGTGGGACAGACAGCGGCCCAAAAGCCCTTTCCTCTGGGCTGGGAGTGGCAGGATGGATGGTGGCCAGGAAGCCCTTTCCTCTGGACCAGGAGCAGTGGGACAGCGGCTCAGAAGCCCCTACCTCTGGGCCGGGAGTGGCAGGACAGAAGGCAGCCTGGAAGCCCCTTCCTCTGGGCTGGGAGCAGTGGGACAGATGGCAGCCCAAAAGCCCTTTCCTCTGTGCCGTTTTCACTTCTTGAGGAGGTAGTTTTAAATCACATACTTTTATTATTTCTGTTAGGAAACGTAGTCTTTAAGGAACATAGATTGGGTTTTTTTTGGGTTTTTTTGTTGTTTCTTTTGGTACTGGGGATTGAACTCAGGTCCTTGTGCTGCAAGGCAGGCAGTGGAACCACTGAGCTAAATCCCCGGCCAGGAACATAGATAGTTTTTGTTAAAGTAAGAAGACTAAACTCTAATATTCACAAGCAAGATTTGTAGTCATGCTTTAAAGAAGGATTTCTGGGATTGTATATTTTTAGAATTCTTTCTTTTGTAAGAAATATAACCCCTAAACTAGGTTAACAAACTAAGAATGTTCCTTTTGTTATAGAAAAGCTTCTGGGTATCAGGCCCAGCTGGCTCCAGGTGCTCAAGCAACATAGAAATATCACCTCCCCTGGCTTTCAGCTCTTCTTAAGAGCATGTGGGTGGGATACAGTGTTGTGGGGGATTGGAGAATACCTTTTGCCACAGACTCCCAACATACCACTATGTTGGCTTTGTTCTCTAAGCCGGGGAGGATGGCAGCTCCAGGCTCATGTGGAGTTTGTGGCTCCTGATCTCAGAAAACACTCTTTGTCTGGTGTCCAGATTGACAAGAAGCTCCAATTTGTCCTGCAGTGTTTGTGTGTCTACCTGTGGCCCAATCAGCTTTGCTAGCTGAAGTGGAAGTTGCCTAGCCATCCATATTGCCCCACCATCTGGAATCACAAGCAAGAGTAGCCAAAGAGTTTTCACAACCGAAGGAGACAGGACTGGCACAGTGGAGCTGCCCACCATGGTTGGTGACTTCAATTTTGAATTTCAGACTGTGACAAGTTCCTCAGCTTGGGATAGTGGACCTTTAAGAAAACATGCATTATGCTAATCTATTTTTGCATGTGTTTGAAAATATCTGTAATAAAAAGTGTTTTGTTTTGTTTTTTAAAAAATATATTAAAAAGAGAGAAAAGGAGCTTTTTTTTCTGCCTTGGTATGAGAATTCTCGACAAGCAAGCCTTTGCATCTCTATTTGTTTGCTGGCCAATTTTTTCACTCTTTTTCTTTTGATTATTCAGAGAAACCTTAATCTTTACTTCCCTCTAAGTTGGGGATTGGCAGGAACACATGCAGCACTTAACTTTAGATTTATGTGATGTACTGAGTTTGAGGAAGTTATGGGAGCAGTGGAGGGATGAAGGGCCTTTGAATCCACATCTCCATGAGGTTCCCAGGACGAAATTCTCCCAGCTGGGAAGATGAAGATGTCTACACTGTGACCATGAGCCTGCATCTCCCCCTTTCATGGGCAGTACTTGAGCTTGGGTCAATGTGGTTGGACCAGGCAAGGGCTTGGTAGGGTCCTGGACATTCTGATCTATATATGTAGTTAGGGGGAGGCCCAGATGTCGTCATGAATTGGTTGCTGGAGGAAATCTTAGACACCAGTTAGACAGCCTTTTTGTTTTATAAGTGAGAAAGCTGAGGCCAGAGGAGTTAAGTGAGTATTCCAAGGTCACATAAGGAATTAGCAGAAGAATTGGGTTTGAAACTCTTGTACTGACTTTGGAGGCTAGTACCACTTAATAGCTGTGTGACTTTGAGTAAGCTCCATTACCTCTCTCTGCTTCCGTTTCCTCACCTGTTGCAGTAGGCAGAATAATGACCCTCCCCAAAATGTCCCATTCTGAACCTCTGAGTACCTTAGGTCACGTAGCATGAGGAAATTAAGGTTGCACATGAAATTGAGGTTGCTAATCAGCTGACTTTAAGATAAGGAGAGGGTCCTGGATCACCCAGATGGTCCCTCTAATCACCAGGTCCTTTGTAAGTGAAAGAGGAAGGCAAGAGAGTTGTCTGAGAAATGCAATGTGAGAAAGGCAATGTGAGAAAGGCTGGACGGGCCACTGCTGACTTGGAAGGTAAAAGGGGCCCAAGCCAAGAAATGGGGTAAAAAAGCTGTAGAAGGCATGAAACAGGCTCTTCCCTAGAGCCTCCAGAAAGGAATACAGCACTGCCACCACCTTGATTGTAATCCCTTTTGGACTTCTGGCTCAGAAAACTATAAAATGATAAATATATGTTGTTGTAAACCACTAGGTGTGGGACAATTTATTAAAACAGCCGTAGTAAACTGTTATACCTCTGAAGGGGTATGACCACGCCTACCTCAAAACATTAGAGTTTAGAGTCAGGGAGATAATGTTTCAAAATTACCCAGCAAAGATACTGTTGAGGAATAGATGCTTAATAGAACCTTAATGGTGGACAATGAGAGTCATGGGTGGACAGTGGTGATCATTAACATAGAGAGAAGGGAGAGTAGCTTATGGGCAAGTCTCTTAGAAGACCCAAAGTTGGTGCCTCTGGTGAGTAGGTGGCCAGTGGAAGACACTAGATGGCCCAGTTGGGTGGGAATCCCTGTGCTCCAGAGTGAGTGAGACCTTCTTCCTCTGCTTCTCGAGCACTTCTATCCCAAGCATCCTCATTTTACATCATAGCTAGGCAGTGCTGACCCTACAACCTCTCATCAGGTAGAGCTCTCCCTTGGGGATTTGGTAAGATGCAGGCTTCTCTGACCTTGAGCTTCAACCTGATCCTTAACCTCACAGCTGTAAAGATTACTATCACCAGCCCCCAGTGTCAGTAGGAGAACTATGGTGAGCTTGTCATCTGACTTTACATGCAGCCTCCTGGACAAAACTGGTCACAACTGTGGGAAGAGTAACAGCAACTCTCTACACTGACTTGGACACTGTGGTCCTATACGAATTAATTCCCCTAAGTGTCCAGGAGGAGGCCTCCACTTCAAGGAATGCTCCATCCCAGCCTCCTGCACTTCTGGGAATGATGGAGGCCCCTGGTACAGCACACTTGCTTCTTAGGGACCTCGTGGGGACATTCACATAGGGCATTGACTTTGAGTTACCATAATGGTATCTGTGCTTTATGTTTCAAATGATATACACTAACATTGAACTGTTGTTAGTTGATATTAAGGGATTTTTGTTAATTATTGTTCATTTTGTCATGTGTGATTATGATATTGTGAATAAGTAAGAAAGTCTCCTTATTTTAGAAAGTGACCTTTATTTTTAAAGTATTTAGAAACAAAAATGTCGTGGTGTTTATAAAGGATCTTAAATACTTCAGGGGGGAAAAAGGTGAACTAAATATGGAAACATCACTTATGTGATAGTACATTATACTGTTTCCTCTACTTTTCTGCATATAATTTTCATAATAAAAAGGCCTAGTACTGAGGATTGAATCCAGGGCCTTCGAACTAAGCTACATCCCCAGCCCTTTTTTTTTTTTTTAATTAATTTATTTATTTTTGACACAGGGTCTCACCAAGTTGCCCAGTCTAGGCTCAAACTTAGGATCTTCCTGCCTCCGCCTCCCAGGTTGCCTATGTAATAAAAAGGTTTTTAAAGAGACCCTCACTGAGCCCTTAGGATTTACTCGGGCTGAAATAGACACAGCCCTACACTCCAGGAGAAGATCCACAAATAAGTCACTTGACTGGAGTGGAAGAGGCACCTTGATTGTAGCAGGGCCAGGCTGGCAGCAGAAGTGGAGAGGCAGCCTCCAAGGGGAAGTCAGACACCAGCCCTGATCCGGGGTCTCCATCACACTGGTGTTTTGTTGAGTTGCTGTTATGGGTTAGATCGAAAGTGGTCCCCAAAGCCTGCTGTGTTTGGAAGATGATTGGATTGTGGGGGCACTATCTGACTTGATGTTAGGGCTTGGTCAAAAGAGCACAGTCAGTGGGGCAGGACCTGGTAGGGTGTATCTCCCTCCCTTTTTCCACCCTGCTGTCTGCTTCCTGTCCACCATGCTGGAGCAGCTCTCCTCTGTGCCCCTCTGCCATCCTGCCTTGCAACATGACCCAAAATGAACCTCTCCTTTAAATTGCAGGTGTTGGGTATTTTGTTTGTCCCAGTGGTGAGGAAAGTGGCTAAAATGGCTATTTATAGCCAATCTTGAATCAAGTAAATAAGAAAGACTTGGTGAGTCCTCTTTGATGCCTGACCAATGAAGGCTTCCTTACGGTGTGACTGTCTTTCCACAAAGAGGCAGACCTAGTTTTCCTCTGCCGTGCCAATGTTCCTTTGCTGTATTAGTATATAAAAGAAGGACCATGGTATTTTGTCAGACATCTTCTGATGGTACATACTTCTTAAGAGGCTTTACATTTGTCATTTCAGATTCCTCAGCATGGTTTTTGGGGGAAGGGACCTGTAATCTCTTTGGTTTTACATGGAAGTTTATTTTTCAAACATGGCATTGGAACAGATAATCAGATTCCTTGATCTCAATCTTACATTGTGTTTTTTCTTATCAAAATAGCCAGCCAGTGAAGAGGAGCAGAACTTGGAGTGTTGTTCTTCCTTTATCTTCTCTAACTCTAAGGTAACATTATTGCCAAGTACTTTTCCAAATCTGAAGTCTTGCATTAAGCATCTTTTAAAGGAGATATCACTGCTAACCAAGAGACTAAGTTTGCAAAATACCGGTCTGGCTCTCTGAGTACCGTGTTATCTTTCAACTAAAACAGTATTTCTTTCCTATAAGCCTTCAGACTTAGGAACACATAACCAGTGACCCCTTACTGGTAATTTCATGAATTCTTGGAGAAATGAATTGTATCAGATCAATATGTCCGTGGATGCATTACATTTTTTTGAGGTGTGAGGGACTTTAAAATGAATCTGGTACAGCTCTGTTAGTGGAGGAAACATTCATTTTAACCGCATAGTCAATTCTCAATTAACAAGGGTAATGGAGTGGAAGGAGGTCACTGATAATCAAAAATCATGGTGAAAATAAGATTGTAGTCAACATTCAATTTTCTGGAGGCTGATTAAATGGAATGTGGATTAATTGAGGTTAAGCCACAGCAGCCTCTAGGATGTCATCCCCTTAGTAATTGGCTGGCAGCTGCTCATCACCTGATACCCACCTTCTCTGTCCCAGGGAGGAGTGGGATCTCGCTGGGGCCAGATTGGAGAGCTGGTAGACCTTGGGTGGATGGTACTGTGATGGTAGAGAGCTCAGTCTTGGGAGATGGTACTTAGGACTTGTCCTACCACCAAGACATGAGCAACAGATCCAAACATCAAGCCTCAGTGCCACCTAGAGGGTTTGTTAAGCTCCTGATTGCTGGACCCAAGCCTCAGTTTCTGATTGAGTAGGTCTGGAGTGAGACCTAGGAGCCTGACCTTTCTAACAAGTGCTAAGAGATGCTGCTGGTCCTTGAAAACCGCTGTACTCTAAAACATGTTTTTTATCCCATATTGTAAATTAGAACCACCTGGGGAGCTTTTAAAAACTATTGCTGTGCAGATGTACCTTGAGCAATTACACAAGAGGCTTGGGATGTGGGGCAAGGCGGGGGCAGTGTTAAAGCTCCCTGGGTGATTCTCATGTGCAGCCGTGATTGAGGACCGTGGCTTTCTTGCCTCCCACATCTCAGACATCTGCACCAGGCCTCGTGATTTTTCCTTATCTTTACTCCCCTGTGTATTTGTTTGATACTTTTATTTAAATCAAGGGGTTTTTTCATGTAAATCAATTTATATAAAAGGCAAACTATATACTGTACTGGTGTCTCTTTCATGTAGGAAAACTAGTGCCACAGCCATCAGTGGGCCATATCTGTAAACACAGGTGTATTATCTGTTGACTTGTTTAAATTCTCACACTGAAATGTCTTGTATCCCATCACACTTTGGAAGTCTCTACTCTGGATCTTTGTGTTTTTCGATCTTTTTTCTGTGACAGTAGTGTGAAGTACTCTATATGTTCTTCATACTCTCTCACAGGCCAAGGAGTGCTGTACTAACCTGTGCACACTCATTCCTTCCTTCTGCCCACAAAACAAACAGGTTTGAATGCCAGCGAACAACCGCAGTACATTTCCTTGATTCGGTGATAAACTTTATCAACTTTACTTTTAAAAGTAACTCAACGGTAGGAGAATAAGCTGGCATAGCCAAATAATGGACTACCACTCAGCAACAAAAAAGAGCAAACTGCTGATTCACAGAGCAACACAGATGAATCTCACTTAGCACAATCTACACTGTGCTAAGTGAAACCAGATGCAGAAGACTACAGGGCATAGGTCCATTCATAACTTGAAAGTTCTAAAACAGGCCGAACTAGTCATGGTAGAAAACATCCAAAAGTGGTTGTTTGAGGGAGGGGGACAAAGAAGAGTGAGTTGGACACAGGGCTCTGGGGCAAAAGGAATGTTCTATATGTTGATAGAGGTTGGAGCAACATGGGTTACATGCATTTGTCAAAACTCATCAAATGGTGCATTTTACTGTATGTTTAAAGGGAGGAAACCTATGCTAAACACATACTGACCTCTAGTTAGTGATATGCATGTGAAATTGTGTAGGGCTAAGTGTGCTAATGTATCTGAAAGGCATCAAAATACAAGCCAGATTAATGAATGGGTAAAAGGGCACATATACAATTAAACATAATAAAATATTAATTGTGGGATTTAGGTAGTAGATATGCAAGTGTTCACTTTGAAATTCTTTCACTTTTGCTGTATGTTTGAAAATTTTTTATAACAAAAGTTGGGGTAAAATTGACATCTGCATTCAGAACAAACAAGTACTTTACCTACATGCCTGACCTCTTCAATATTTGCCACCTCTCCCGCAGTGGGTCTTGCCAGAGATGGCTCCTCACGGTAGAGAGGTGGACAGGGTGAGGCAGGAGTGGAGGCAGGGTCCTTAATGAGGGGCTGCTGTACTGTGCGAAAGCACTGTGAGTCTGAGCTCCTTTGTGATCTGTCCCACTGCAGGAGAGAATGCTAGAGGCATTCTTTCCTCATCTGTGTTGGATCCTGGGGGTTCTCCCTGGACAGTGAGCCCTGGGAGAGGAGCCCCGCAGAAGCTGTGTGGGATATAAACCGCAAATACTTCATGCAATTTGCCATGGAGAGAGTTGCTTCCTGAGCTCCTCCAACCAGCAGGACCCCAAAATATGCCACCCCTGATTTCTTACCGGCTATCCTGAGCCCAGAGCATGTTGAGGATTGTGGTGCTGGGCATGAGCTTACTGTTCTGGGGACCAGGCAGGTTCCATGGGCAAGAATGGCCTTCCCAGACCTGGTAGAGGGCACTTGAAGGGACCCATAGCACCACTCTGACCAGGGACCTGAGGCACCACTGTGGACTGCAGAATCTTCCCTGCCCTCAACACATTCCCACAGCACAGCCCATACACACTGCATCCCATCAGTCTCCCATGGCAGACTTACAACACACAGCTGCACCGAAAACTCTTTCATGGCACATGCCCACAGTATATCCTGCATGATGTGACTGTCACAGCAGTGTAGCAGTACCGCTCTACTCTGTCACTCACCCTCACCCCACATTCATAGCACATCTCCCCATGAGATACCCCGCAGACTACCCTTCATCATACCCCCATGGCAGACTCCCACAGCAACCTCCACCCCATAGCCCATGCTCCTGTGTAACATCTCTGTGACTCATATCCTCAACACAGCCACAGCACACTTCACAGGCACAGCCCCCTTTGGCACACCTCTGCAGCCCCAAATGAGGCCCTTGCTTGGCCACTGGAGGAAGAGCACCTGCGAACCCTGCTGTGGCAAAAGCCAGCCTACTTTTACCTTCCTCGCTTGTGCAAGGATCTTGAGATGCACAAGAAGAACCATTTACTCAGGAGGGGAGAATTTTTGATTGATGTCTAAAGGATGGTTAATATGCTGATTACATCTGTTGTCTCCTACAAAAATGAATAAGCCTGTCTTGAATAGCAAAAAGCCTGGGGATTGGGTGGAAGCATGTGGACTCCTTCAGGGCCCCTGTTGGTTTCCCCATCTCCAGAGGCAGTGGACAGCGAAACAGCCCATGATTCATGATCCACAGGGGCTCATACTGCCCTGTGTTGCTGTCCCTGGATGAGCCTCCAGCTTGAATATTCCATGAGAAACAAGCTGATTGTAATTCTTTTAGCAGTGTTTGCACGGATTAAAGATAGCACACAGGACAGTGTAGATACAGACATAGGTTCTGCCAAAATATGAGTTCACAAAGTGCCTACCACATAGCACGCTAACTCTTAGCTATTGTTATTGTTACTATTGTTATTGATTCATTGTGGCTATGATTTATTATTGTCATCCATGAGGATTTAAAATGTAAAAACATTATATTTGGAATTTCTGCAGCTGCAATAATATGATTTCTTGTTTTTATCACAGATGGCGTTTGAACATTTAAGTAGCTGCTTGTTTTTCCCATGTCTGACTTTTCCTCTAAAATGAGTTCTTGAGAGCCAGGACTGTATCCTCTATACTTCTGTCCTCAGGACTGAGAACACTGGCACATGGAAGGTGTTAGAATCTGGACAGTTGGTGCAGTGGCACAATTTCTCGATGAGCAGGTCATCCTGATAACAATACTGATTAGCTCATCCAAGCTGCACTTCTGAAACAAAGACACCAACAACACCTTCAAAACCATAGTCACATTCTCATTCACATGCTATTGTGTCAGTCAACGTAACATGCCAATTAAATGGGACATTAAGTTGCCAATAGGTCTGCAACTCTGCAAGGTAGAATCATTTTCCCTTCAGTCAGTGACCTGAGTTCATTACTTTGCATCTATTACCAAGGCTTGTCCTCAACTCCCATCACCATCCAACAGCCACCAGACCGGCACTGCCCAGGTCTTGCCTTAGAGAGACCATGATGCCAGTTAGCATGGCCAGATTCCAATCATAGTATGAGCAAGCGTGGCAGCTGCTTACATGCATCTGAATTAGTGACATTCCCGTCTTTAAAAATTCCTTCTAGAGGCAGAAAAAGCAAAAGTTACTACCCAAGAATGTGAGGGACTTGCTTATCACATAAAGGCAGCCCAGTTTTCAAGGAGTTACTTTTGGAGCTGCATCTCTGCTGCCAGCTGAGCTCTTCCTGGCTTGCTGCAATCTGGGCCATGTTTTCGGTAAATAGATTGCGGTGAGCAAATGCCCCCTTCCAGAAGGTCTAGTCTGACACAGCCCACATCTTGTATTTCATTTTTCAGACTCTTGCTATTTTATTGCCATGGGCAAGAAGACTTGGTGATGCTTACTTCTTCCCTCCCTCTGTGACTTGGGCACTTTAGTAATTTAAAAGTGCTTCTCCTCTTTCTTCATCTAGAGAAGTAAAAATAATTATAATAGAAAATGGGTAATTTGCAGCTGCAATGCCAGGCTGATAATCAAAAACTTGTAAATGGAAACATGAGCATATGTTTATCACTTCTTGAAATTAGAATACAATTGAAAGTAGCTATGGCCTCAAAGAGAGGGTGTTGTGGAAGGGAAGGCAGACTTAGTTGTTGGTTGGAGACCTGCCTACTAATGAAGGTTTTAAGTTGCTGCTGCCTCAGGAGCAGTGAATAAAGGAAGGCATCCCGAGAGGTGCTCAGCTGTTCAGGGGACCCTCAGGTAATCACCTGTGGATTGATCATTCTCCTGTGTAAAACCATGCAGGGACTCCCCAGCCACTACCATCAAGATCAAGCTGCAGCTTGTCCACATGCCACACAAGGCCCTAGGCTACCTGGCCCAGACCCTCACTGAATCTTAGCTACTCCATTGACCTTCTTACAGGCCCGACACACATCCTGGCTGCTCATATTTCCAGGCTTTTGCAAACACTCTTCCCAGCTTATTTTCCTGTCCTACTCTTATTCATCCCTCAAAACTCAAAATATCTTTGATTTCTTCCTGGAACCCCTCCCTCAATCTGCCTGGGCTGGGTGCCTTCCTCTGTGCATCCAGACTCCTCTGCATTTATGCCACCTCTTACACTCTGGGTTGTGACTATTACTTGACCTTTCTGCCCCCTACCCACCACCAGCACAGACTGGTGAGCCTCTGGGCAGGAACATGGCTTACCCTTCTGTCTACCTTATTCCTGCCACACTGCCTGACACCTGGGAGATACTATTTGATGTCTGCAGTATGAAGGGATTATTAATGGCAACCAAGGGCTTTGAAATGATTTTAAAATTTGTCTTTGAAAAAGCACTATTATGACCTAAGGTCATTGATAAAATAAATCCTGTAATGCTTTCCACAGCTAGCTGAGATATGTGGACTGTCCATGACCATGTTCAAATTTGTGCTGGACTAAGGCTGGGTCATGAGGTAGGCCAGCCTTGTCTTCATGTCAAAAGCAAAATTGACCCAGACATTATGATCTTGGCCTGTCTAAAATTCTTTATGCCACTGTATTGTAATCAAGGCAATAATGTGTTTGCTGCTTTTCATCTTATTTTTGTGGTATTATTAGAAGGAACCAAGGGCATATAAATGCTGTCAGGAAGCCAGTCTCATTAATGAGTTATATGCAAGCCCAGAAAGCAAGTTTATCCCATTTGTGCCCATGTTGTGTAACCCAGCATCCAGCTGGCTCTCCCTAGCAGGCCCATTCTGAGTCAGTTCCAAGCACCCAGGTGAGCAGAGGCACTGCATTTAGATTTCAGCCAGTCCCTGGTTTGAGAGTTGATTGTTTTTATCTGTAGATTAATTGCCAGATGCTTAACTCTTCAGTTGGGTACCTCTTATGCCCCTGGCCATGGGGAAGAAAAAGGGAGTCAGGTATGATTCCTGCTGGATGGGTCTCACCGATCAGATAGCAGGTAGGGATACTCCAGATTCACTGTCATCTTGGGAGCAGTCCCAGCCTGGGGCTCATACTGTTTGCTGTTCTAGCTCCTGGAGACTAAAGGACAAGAACAGCCTCAGGACCTTATGGTGGGAGGAGAAATGCTGAGCACCAGGCACCATGCACCCCTTGTCAGGTCGCTGAGCTTGCTGGCAGAGTGCTGAACTATGGAATTGTGAGGCTGGACCACAGATCTCCTCTGGACTGCCATTGCACTCTGAGTCTGATTTAGAATGGGTTTCGGACCGTGTGACACAGGCGGTAAGTGAGTTGAAGTAGGTGTGGAGGGGTGTGGAGGCACCCTGGATCTGTAGGAGAAGCTTCTGTGGTGGGGTAGGGTTGGGCTCTGAGAAGCCCTGTTTCTCCATTCAGCTAGCATTTCCTAAGCCCTAGGTATGTACCAGTCCTGTGCTAGGCACAGAGATCAGGAAGGCCTTCAGCTGAGCCTTCTCCTCCATCCCTCCTCCCTCTACCACATATGTGCCACACTCACCAGGTAGGCTTTGGTTCCAGTGTGTTTGTGCCAGTTGTGTTTGTTAATATAATCATGTAACTCTTAAATATTACATAAACTGTGAACTATGAGCATGAAAGGAAAGAGTGATTTTTTTGAGAACTGAATCGAATGCTTTGGAAAGAAAGATTCAAGGTGAGAGCAGACCTCTCCGCTTTCTCCCAGATGGTTTTGGTGTAGGTACTGGGCTGTGAAAGATTGGTGGAGATAGAGGCAGGGGAATTGAAAACTTCAGATGGATTCTGCCCTTGTGCTGCTTCTCATGTTTCTTTAGGTAACTTCTCTATCTAAAAGAAAGTGGGAGAATTGTTGCTGATTGATGGGGTTTATAAAAGCTTCAGTCCCTGCTCCAAAAACAAAACCTTGGACCTGTATCAAATCACCTACCTGAGTAAGTTTTAATTTAAAGCTAGAGTTCACTTAGGCATTTTTAAATGATTCCCTGCTGTAACCATTTGTTTCTGCTCTTCCAGCCAGGCCTGCTGGGTAAGAGGGCCTTGGCTACACCTGGGGGCTGGTCACCACTGGGGTGGGGCTGAGGGCCCAATGGCCAGAAGCTACTTCATAGTCCACTGTGCTTTCTAACTTGCTTGGGCTGTAGCCTGAGGGCAGAGGAGTGGGTGAAGGCCATGCTGCAGCTGCAGCCAGAGTCTGATATTCAAAGAAGGGCTTGGCTTTGGCATCACAGACAAAATGAAGAGGAAGAGAGGTCAGAGAGAGATCTAGGAAGTAGATAGTCAGGATCTGGTGAGGGAAGAATTGAAAAGCAGATGGAGATGGAAGGAAAAGGGTGTACAGTGACTTCCCAGCAACTGACTGCATGATAGTTCTGTTCATTTATGGGAAACTGGAGGAGATCATGTAGGTACCCAGAGGAGATGGAGGTTTCCAGGTGAAGAGAAGAGCTCCAGGGAAAGGAAGAAAGCAAGTGGCTCTAGGCCAGATGTGTCAAGGAAATGGGTTCAAGATGCTTGCATCATTTATTTAGTAAGCATTCATTAAGCACCTTCTCTGTACCAGGTTGTAGGCTAGGAATATAAGGAACAAGGGTGTTGGTCCCAGAATAGGAGGAAGGTCAATTTCCTTGATGTTTGAATGCTGTGAGGGCAGTGAGGCACAGGCCACCCACTTCAGGATGCCTTCAGCAGGCTTGATAATGTGGAATGAGGAACCACAGTCATGGAGAAATGGTGCATCGTGGCAAGTTGGGTTTCAGGAGGTGGCAGTGAGAGGCAACCAGGGTCCTAGGGGCTAGACAGAGAGGCCAGAAACCTGCCTTAGGAAGTGGAGGCAAGGAAGGGAGCTGAGGACAAGATCAGGACAAAAGAAGGACTCTCAGAGGAAATAGACACAGAGGGTAAAGGGATTTGTGGCTCAAAATGCAGATTGTGTTATTACTGGCAGGACTCTGATTTAGGAAAATGATAGCCAAGAACCTGCTGATATATGATGTGTGTTTGATATCTCAGAAAATGACAACTTCAACTCATAGAAGTATTTTATAAATTCTGATTTCTATTACTTTTGAGCTGAACAGTTTTTTAATTGTTAAGTTTTAACAATATCACCTTTTTCATTATTCCATAACACATTGAGAGGTGTAATATTTTCTCTTCACTTTCTTCACTTGAAGTGTGGTGTGTGTGTGTGTGTGTGTGTATGTGTGTTTTAAAGCACCTCTGAGTTCTATTTTCTTTGCAGGATGACCTCTTAGGGGCCATTTAATCCAAACAAGTATTTTTATGAAATGGAGTAGTCACAAGAAATGACAGAATAACACCAATAAGGTTACATTTATGAAGCATTGATTCCTTGAACTTCTGACATTTCCCCTCTTTTTTCTATCCCTTAACATTTGAACTCCATTGTTTCAGTTAAATGGGAGTAAGATACTTTTCATGAGCCTCATTTTGAACCATTTTAATCTTCTCTCAAGTGAGTGTGCATCTCTGGTTTAGCACATTGAGCTAGTTTTTCTTTGGTTGCATTTACTTTTGAAAGCTGTCTACTCTCTGAGAAGCAGAGCTGCCTTTGGTTTTTCAGTGACCCAGCCTCTCTCCAGGGAGGCAAGGGATGATGATTTATTGGATCTCGATCCCCTCTCCTAGGAAAAGAGCCTGCAAGGTATCTCTTTACTTTTTTTTTTCACTCATTAAATTTATTGGTACATTTTAGGTATACAATATGATGACATTCATCATTGGGAATTTGTACCTTCACATAATCTCTCTTGGTTCTTATTTTTGTCCCCATTCCCCTGCCCTCCCTTCAGCCCCTTAACCCCTCCCTATTTACAAAGACTTTGTTTCTGTTTTTTCCTTTTCTCATATTTTTTACTTTCCCTTCTTTGCTGTACCCCTCCCATTTCCTCTTCCCCTTTCCCTTTGGACCTTTACTTTCAAAATTAAAAATGATTTAATCTGGTTTTGAGAGTGGTTTGCAATCCACTTAAACATGGTGTGGGTTCAAACATGGACGTCAGAGCCCTGAGTTCCTAGCAAAAGCCTCTGGGGTCCATTCATAGCTGAGATATGCTGCTGCCACCTACAGGTGGCCTTGTTCACACCTTGGTCCTGGGCGGCAGGACCACCCTACCCAGCAGAGAGACCTGGGGAACCTGTCAAGGTGGGGGTAGCTCCCAGCTCACCCCTCCTTGCTAAGTAGCCTTAAGCAAAGTAGTTCAGTTCTCTGAGTCTCAGTTTCCTTGCACCTAATTGGTTGATAACATTACCCAGCTCACAGGGTAATTCTACAGCTTTGCTCTACGCACCAGCACCAGTCAGCTTCACTTCTAGGTCCCGTTACATGTGGGTACCCTGATGTACACCTCACTGGAGTGTGGCTTTTAACTACGATGGCTCCTCCAACAACACAGGCTCCCATGGGGCAATGACATGCTGAGCCTCCTGGGACCCCATGCCTGGCCTGGGCCCTGGCTGGCTCAGATGAGACCTGTGGGCAGGAATCTTCCTGCCAGCATTGCTACCAGCCTGATGATGAGGAGCCAGAACATTCCCTCAGCCTTGAAGCTGAGTAGAACAATGAGGGCTGAACACAGCAGGGGTGGGCTGTCAGTGTACTGTTTTGTAAGAAGGTGAGTGTGCTTCCCCTGGTTGGCAATCTCCCTGTTCTAAGTGGTGGTGGGGGCTTGCTTTGGTTGCCTTGGTGGAGTGGTTGCCTTGGTTGGCAACAGAAGAGAAGAAGAGAAATGGCCAGAACAGGGGCACTGAGTTACTGTGGGAGAAGCTTTAACAGGCCATTGGGAATGGAATGGGAAGCATTAAGAAAGACCATTTTGCACCCTTGTTCCGAGCCTAAGGACCTTTGAGGGTCATGCTACCCTCAGACACAGACAGCCTAGGCATCTTAGTTCCAGCGGCCAACTTCAAGATGAACCTGTGATTTTTAGGAGCCTGGAATCTCATTTCTGATGGAAAAGCAGTTCAAAGCCCTTCACAGTGGGTCAGTGACATCGCCTGCAGATAAAGTGCTGAACATTATTGGCTTTTGCTCTCTCAATATTACGAATGTTATGCAGACTTCCTCCGCTCAGAGCAACCTCCGGCTTTTGAATTATTTTGGCATGGATATATGTGGACTCATCAGTGGAGTTTTAATCTATTTTGTTTTTATTTTATTTTTTCCCTCAGATCGGGAAATGTACTTTCTTGATCTAAGGCCTAAAAACAGAAACTCCTCTGAAAAGAGGGAATGTCTTATGAAACTTAAAGTGACAACCATATGGTGGGCAATATTATTTCATTCTAACACATGAGTTTTCATGATTCAAATGTTTTATATTCTGCAGGTGTCCATTAATTTTGCTTTCTGTCAAAGTTTTTGTATACCACTTTCTAGAGAAATCATAGTTAAGTTTTTACAACAACTCCATGCTCTTCTTAGTTTCCAGAATGTTCTCTATTTATAGTAGAAAGGTTCATGTTGGATTAAATCAGAAAGTCATTTTAAATAATCACTTTGGAGGTATCAAAGTGATGGGGTTTTTAAAATTTTAAAAATATAATAGTTTTCTCTGGCTATTTTTTGGATCCTACTGTTGAAGGGAAATCAGATATTCCCTTTTGTAAATGAAGTTGTGAAATCCTCCCTGAAGGGTTTTAGAAATAAGAGATAGTTCTCCCTGGGGGTGATGTCAGTGACTTCTGCCTCAAGGAAGGGAAATGGAGCAGAGAATTGCTCAGGGTCTTTTTTTGCCTTATATTTCTCTGAATTTATTCCCTACACAGAAAGGAAGGATCTTGTGCATATTCCACATTTGCCACCAAGCACCAGTCTCACTGGGCCTGGGATGGAGCTCTCTGTAATGATGCAATCTTAGAATTAAACCCAACATCTCCGGGACCAAAGGGCTTGCTCTGTAAGGCAGTCTCACTGGCCCTGAGCTGGCAGTTTTAAGCCCACAGTTCTGACTCTAGCTCTGTTATTTACTAAATATATAACCTCAAGCCAAGCAACATTACCTCTCCTGTCCTCAGTTTCTTCAACTGTAAAATAGGTGTGTTGGACCAGATGTTAACATACTGTAAATGGAAGCACCATGGTTAGATATTTTGATTAACATAAGCCTTCTAGTTAGATCATTTTCTCTGCTTAAAGAAAACTTCAACTCCCAATCTTCATGTTTTCCTGATGATTTCTTTTCAAAATAGGAAATGAAAAGCTTTCCTGACATTCATAATAAGGAATCAAAATGTAATGACTTCTAAAGAGTCTCAGCCAATCTTGGAGAAACCTACCTTGAGAAATAAATGCTTCATTTTATAGAGAAGAAAGGGGATTGGTTCCTTTCATTCAGCAAAAAGTGGTAATTTCACTAAAGCAGTGTTTGCAGAGACCTGTCACCTTCAAAGTGCTGTGAACCTGTAGCATGTGTCTTAGTGACCTTTGTCCCTGCTTTCATTTATCTGAAAGGGAAATGGGCTCAATTCTTGACTAGAAATCGCATCTCTGTGTTGGGGCCTTGAGACACTCTCATTCATCCCTCTGGTGCTCCTGAATTGAATGCTGTGAATCAGTGTGTGTTTCCTCCAGAGGTATTAATGCCTTTTTGATGTAGAGTTGATCAGCCTGATGTGCTTAATCCAAATAGTGTTTCAAATAGACTGTTGTTGGGGTTGTTTGATCCAGAAGCTCTCCCTTGTATGCAGTGGAGCCCAGGGTACTTCAGGGAGTGCTCTGAGGCATGAGGCTAGGCAAGTCCTTTGCAAAGAAATCATGTCCGCCTTCCTGGACAGCAGCTCAGAGACCCAGAGGGCCACACACAGTAGCAAATGCTGCAGGAATTGTTTGCTCACTAGCAAAAAACCCATAAAAACTCACCCATAAAAACTCATCCTTCTGAGGGTGTAAAACAACTGTTAGGAACATCCTCTTATAGAGCTTCTCAGGAAGAAATGTTCAAAAGCCAAATTCCCCTTTGCTTTGGTGTAAAACCATTGAGTCAGTGAATAGTGATTTTGCCCACTTCCCCTGTGGAAGAGACAAAAGTTACATTTGTCTGAGACTTCGGTTGCTAATTGTCTTTTAACAACACAGTGGCAACCCCAGAGAGTTTGGTATAAAACACCAGGATTTTGGCTCCAACCCTTGGGCACTTGCTGGGTTGCAGGAGACCTTAAGAAGCCACAGGCAGTCTGAAGCCCCTTTTCCACACAGTCCTGCCTGGGCAGCTTCCAGGGGGATCCCTGTGCACTCATGACGCATTTTTGTGCATTTCATGTTTGTTTCTTAAAACTACAGAAAGAGTAGAGTAGCTGTCCTTATCCAGTGGTGATACACTCCAAGCCCCCTGATGGGTTCCTGAATCCACAGATCATACCAAGCCCTATAATTGAATGCTTCTTCTGTCTTAACAAATCACTTATCATACACTGAGGCTGTAACCTTTGTACTTGAGGTGAGACACCAAAACTAGCATGAACTTCCTTTTCGTTCTTCACATTCACAGAGATGATTTGTTTTTACTGTATATCTTAACAACCTCCACATAGGTTTTTTGTTCTTAAATTGAGAACTTTCATCTTTTACTTTAATAAAAGTATTTTACAGCTTCTTTGGCATATGTGAATTGCCAGCATCCCTACTCTCTCATTTTAGAGCCATTATTAGGTAAAATAAAGGTTGTTTGAACACAAACACTACAGTACCATAGCATAAAAACCGAGATGGGTGCTAAGTGACTAACAGGCAAGTAGCATGTATGACATGGATATGCTGGACACAAGGATGAGTCATGTTTGGGGCAAGATGCAGTAGGACAGCTACTCAGAACAGTGTGAAATTTAAAAGTTGTAAATTGTTTATTTCTGTAATTTTTACTTAATATTTTCAGACAAAGGTTGATTGTGGGTAACTGAAATAAAAAAGCAAAACCTTGGATAAGGAGGAACTATTGTACACGCTTAGGACAAAAGGTCATTAGGATAAATGATATACTGATAAAGCCCGAGTCTGTTCATTCCTGTTTCAGTCTCCTAGTATCCCTGCTCCTTCTGTAATGATTTACTGTTAGGTGTGCACTTATTTTATGGATTTATAAATGTATATACGTATATATAAACTATATATTATTTCTGTATATTATAGCAATATAGATTGCTTTGCTGAAATAATATGAGATAATACTATATGCAACTTGCATTCCTTTCTCCAGTATTAACTCATTAATAATCTGCCACATAAGTACATGTAGCATTATGTTACTCTTTTTAACAGCTGCATAGTGTTACGTGAAATTTAACCACTTTCCTGTTGTAGACATTTGGATCTCTAATTTTTCATAATTGCAGGTAAGCCCATGGAGAATACCCTGCTGACACATGTTTGTAGACGTCTGGCCATGTTTATTAATAATTATACTGCATTTATTTGAAGATATGCTATGCACACACATATACACACATGCATGCATGTACACAACCCTATGCATACATAGCTCAACTATGAGGTTAATTTGTGGGACATTTCTTAAATCCTTGGCCTACTCTAGCCCATTCACACTTCAGATGTTAGCTTTAAGAACTGAACAGATTTTGTTTTGTTTTGTTTTTTTATGCCCTTAGCCTTCTGCTTTAGGAAGGAATATTGCCCAGAGACGGCAGTTGGCTACTTATTTTTCTTAACCTGTGTTAGCATTCAGACCTCTTAAATCTCACTTGCTGGGTGCATGAAGTTAAATTGTGGCAAATACCATCAAAGAACCTAGAGTGTTCGAGATAGCTTTTGTATAAATTAAAACTCTTCTTTTCAATACTTCCATCACTATATTAGATTCCTAGAGCTGCTGCAAAGAATATTTTGTAGTTTAAAACAATGGAATTTATTTTGTCATGGGTCTGGAGGCAAGAAGCAAAGTGTCAGTAAGGCCATATGCCCTTTGGAAGCTCTAGAGCAGTGGTGGCGAACCTATGCCTTGCATGCTGTTTGTTATCACTGAAAGCTCTAAAAGGTTTGCCATCACTGCTCTAAGAGGAATCTGTTCCTTGCCTGTTACAGCTTCTGGTGGCTGCCAGCATTCCATGGCTTGCAGCCACATCATTGTAATCTTCAAGGCAAGTATCTCCAAATTTCTCTCTCATACATCCTTCTCTTTGTGTATGTCGAATCTCCTTTTGCCTCCCTCATACAAGGATACATAAATTGTATTTAGCACCCCATCTCAGGATGCCTTACTTAATCACGATGGCAAAAATAGCATTTATGGGTCCCAGGGATTAGGACCTGATATCTTTGGGGCACACTATTCATCCTACTGTGATGGGGTTTTGATGCATTTTTCAGTGTACTTTAACTTTTTGCTGATACTTATGGTATTATCTTTGAACTCTTTGGAAAGAGTATTTTCATTCACAAGGAAGGCAGAGTTATTTTGTTTTGTGCTTTGAAAAATTGACTTCAAAGGTGAGGTCACAGAGTCAAGATCAGACAGAAACTTTTTGGCTGACAAACATCTTAAGCCAGAGACTGTATGGCATGTGTTACAGGCAGAACTGTAGCACATTAAAGTACAAATGTGCCTGTCTTCTTTTTTTAACCTGGAAGCTTTCAGCTGTGCAAGTTTTTGTGCACTAGCTGGAAGGAAATTGGGAAGCCTTCTGCTCCATCTGTATTTCCACCTTTCTTCCTGCAGCTCAAACCACACCTAAACCATGAAGTTCATTTTAAAATCTGCCCAGCTGGGCACACAGGTGTTTCACTGTTGTGAAAACAGTGGAGAGTACTGAGCAATACAACAGCATAGCATGCAATACAAGGATGAGGTTTGTGAGCACACATTTAACTGGCCTGCTCCTTTAGGCTCCTGGCTTCCTCTTGAAAGGCCCACTACAGCTTTTGACTTGGCCCTGCCCCTGCCATGTGAATGCTAATCTTATACTTCCATTTCCTGACTTCACAGTAGACCTGAGTGCTCATAAAATAAACTGTGTCACTCAGCATTATTGTGTGTGTTCTAGGATTTAGTCCAAAATGGCCCAAAATACTCCCTATTTCAGCAGAACTCCCTTTGGCCACTGCCTATTAATATATTTAAAGAACAGGGATGTGAGAGTGCACACTGGTCAGGTGGAGAACATGCTTCCCTGCAGAGAGGTCCCCAGGCAGACAGCAGTGGCCCAGGGGAGTGGATGGGGGAGATGCTGGCTGCCTCATTTCAGACAGAGGACAGTGTACAGGCAAATCTGCTGCACCTGAACCAGGAGCAGTGCATATACCCGGGTCTATCTGCTTATGAAGAGTCTTGAATATGAAGGGCTCAGATTTAAAGGTCACAAATCAATTGTAGGAAGTCAAATAAAGCAAGCCCCAAATACGGCTGTTTTTGTCACTTTCTAAGCCAGTGACAAATATTAGAAAACATCCCACAATATCCACCACAGAAGCAGATTGCCAAGAGTATAGAAAATAGTGATGCTGAGGCCTGCCCAGATACCATCAGTAAGTGCGTGCAGACCCCAGCCAGAAGCCTGCCTGGACAACAGCAGTGCAGGTGGGCACGCCCCATCCAGTGACCCACCCAGACCAGTGGCTCAGGCATGCAGGCCCTAGCCAAAGGCCAACCTGGAAAACAGCAGCACAGACGCACAGGCCTCAGCCATAGGCCCACCCAGATACTACCAGTAAGTACACACAGACCCCAGCTAGAAGCCTGCCAGGACAACAGTCACATGGATGTGCAGGCCCCAGTGGTGGCCCCACCTGGAAACCAGTGGCTTGAGCACACAGGCCCCAGCCAAAGCCCTGCAGGGAAAACAGTGGCATGGGTGCTCAGGCCCCAGCAAGAGACCCACCCAAATACCATGGCTAAGTGTGCACAGGCCCCAGCCAGAACCCTGCCTGGACAACAGCACAGCACAGGAACCCAGAAGGGCGACATTCTGAACCCAGGAATTGACACAGTGGTGACTGGCACAACAGAGAGAAGTCCACTCTGAGGCTTGGTAAGAACTGAAGCCCACTGGGCGAGCAATCACCTCAACAAAGGCACATCGGACTGCATCTGTTGAAATGAGAAAACACATAAACAAGACTCAAAACCAGATTTCCCTATCACCTAAGGCAACCCAAGAGATAGGACAATCTGATACTCAACCACCTGGACTCCCTGAACTGGCAACAAAAAGAGGATCTGGAAAAAATGAAATCAGAAATAATTTCTCAGATAACAACAGAGATTGTATCCATAGTGCAAGACATCATTAATAACTAGAGCAGACACAGATTAAAAAAAAAATAGAGGAGCTGAGGAACATGATGGAGTCCTAGTTGAGAAAACAAATGGAATCCATAAAACAGATGAAAACAGATATCCAGGATATTAAAGACTGCATTGAATGTTTACAAAGCAGAATGAGCCAATGTGAAGACAGAATTTCAGATATAGAAGACAGGATTGCAATTAGTGACCAGGAAAAGAAAGATTTCTTAAAAATAGTAAGGGACAATGAGAAATCAATATAGCAGCTGCTAGATGATGCAAAGAATTACGTAAGACTGACTGGAGTCAGTGAAGAAACAAGAGAGAGTGCAAATGACATTAAAAAAAATAAAAATAAAAAAAATTTTTAGAAAATGTTCACAGTAGTAATGCCAGAAAACTTCACAAGCAGGGCAAAAGAACTTGACATTCAGATAAGTGAGGCATATAGTACTCCAACTAGCCATGATCAAAAACAATCTGCACCTAAGCATGTCATAGTCAAGATTCCAGAAACCAACAGAAGAACAAAATACTACAAGTAGTTAAAAAAATAAATCACATACAAAGGAAAGCCCATCATAATCACAGCAGATGTCTCAGCACGAACCCTGAAGTCAAGAAGAGCCTGGAGTGAAGTATTTCAAGTCCTAAAAGAAAACAACCTCCTACCCAGATTGATATAACCTGCAAAACTATCTTTCAAAATCAATGGAGAAATAAGATACTTTAATGACAAAGAACACCTGAGGAACTTAATGAATACCAAACCAGTGCTCCAAAAAATTTTGAACAATATCATAGGAAAAGACAATAAGGGTCACAACCCCATGAAACCCAGCAGAATGAATCGGTCGGGCAAGACAAGAAATTAAATGAAAAGGCAGAGAATCCAATGACAGGTAAAGCTCATAACAAGGATGAGTCAATACATATCAATTATATCTATGTTAATGGTCTCAATTCACCAATCAAAAGAAACAGACTGGCAGAATGTGTCAAGAAGCAAGATTCAAGAATATACAGCATACAAGAAACATATTCAATTCAAAAGGAAATTCATTCATAGACTGAAAATTAAAGGGTGGAAAATAATTCTCCACACAACAGGAACCCAAAAAAAGCAGCAATAGCTATCCTATTTGCAAATCAAATGCATTTCAAACCAACACTAATTAAAAGAGACAAAAAAGGCCACTACATCCTTGTAAATCCAAGAGGAAGAGATGATAATCATAAATATATATGCACCAAATACTAGTGCACTCAACTATATAAAACAAATATTAATGGACATGAAAAGTCAAATAAGCACTAATACAATAGTAGTGGGGGACCTCAATACCCCACTGTCACAAATAGATCAACTGAACAAAATAAACAACAAAATACTAGAACTCAAACAAACTCCTGAATAAAGGGGCTTAATAGATGTCTACAGAGTGTTCCATCCCACAAAATCAGAATACATATTCTTTTTGGCTGCACACAGGTCATTCTCCAAAATAGACCACATACTTGCTCATAGAACATGTTTAAGTAAATGCAAAGTATTAAAGTTATTCCCTGTATATTATCAGATCATAGTGTGATGAAATTGGAGTTCTACAACAAAAGAAACCATGAGAATTTCATAAACACATGGAAATTGAATGACACACTTCTCAAAAACCAATGGGACACAAAGGAAATTAAAGAAGAAATCAGTTTCTATAATTGAATGACAATGCCAATACAACATGTTGGAATCTATGGGACACAATGAAAGCAGTCTTATGAGGGAAATTCATAACAATGAATACTCATGTTAGGAAAATGGAGTGAGCTCAAATAAACAACCTAATGGTGAACCTCAAGCTTCTAGAAAAAGGAAAGCAGGTCAAACCCAAAGCTCATACAAAAGAGGAAAGCATAAAAATCAGAGAAGAAATCAATGCAATGGAGACTAAGAGAATGATACAAAAAATCAATAAAGCGAACAGTTGATTCTTCAAAAGAATAAACAACATTGAAAAACCTTTAGCCAACCTTATCAAGAAAAGGAAAGAAAAGACCCAAATCGGTGCAATTAGGAATGAAAAGGGTGAAATTACAACAGATCCAGCAGAAATCCAGAGGATCATCAGTAACAACTTCAAGAACCTATACACCAATAATATGGAAAGCACAGAAGAAATGGACAGATATCTAGATACATATGATTACCAAAGTTGAATGAAGACCTAAAAATTCTAAACAACCTAGTATCAATCAATGAAATTGAAAATGTAATAAAAAACTTACCAACAAAGAAAAGCCTGGGTCCTGATGGCTTCACTGCTGAATTCTACAAGACATTTAGAGAAGAACTATTAACACTACTATTTAAACTCTTCAATGAAATTGAAAGGGAAGCAATACTCCCAAATTCATTCCTGGAAATAAGCATCACCTTGGTGCCCATAGCAGAGAAAGACCCAAACAAAAAAGAGAACTATAGGCCAATCTGACTAATGAACATAGATGCAAAAATCCTTAATAAGATACTGCCAAATAGAATGCAGAAGATCATCAAGAAGATCATACACCCTGAGCAATGCAGGGATGATTCAACATACACAAATCAATAAATGTAATACACTACATCAATAGAGCCAAGGACAAAAACCATATAATCATCTCAATAGATGCAGAAAAAGTGTTCAACAAAATCCAACACCCATTCATGATAAAAAGCCAACAAAAAATTGAAATAAATGGTCTCTGTCTCAACCTGATAAAACCTATCTATAAAAAACCAACAGCCATATCAAAAAAAAAAAAAAAACAAAAAAAACCAACAGCCAACATCATACTAAATGGTCAAAAACCGAAATCCTGCACACTAAAATCAGGAAGAAGACAAGGATGTCCACCATCACTACTACTGTTCAGTATAGTTTTGGAAACATTAGCCACAGACATTAGATAAAAGAAAGAAAAAAAGGAATAAAGACAGGAAACAAAGAAGTTAAATTATCATTATTTGCAGATCACATGATACTTTATATAGCAGACCTCAAGAACTCCACCAAAAGACTTATAGACTTAATAACCAAATTCAGTAGAGTAGCTGGATACAAGGTCAACACACAAAAATCAATAGCCTTCCTGTACATGAATAACAGACTCACTGAGAGAGGAACTGGAGAAACAACTCCTTTCACAATAACATCCCAAAAACTGAAATATCCAGGAATCAACCACATGAAAGAAGTCAAAGACCTCTACTCTGAAAACTGCAGCACTGAAAAAAGAGATCAAAGAGGATATCAGAAAATGGAAAGACATCCCTTGCTCCTGGGGAAGAAGAACCAACATATTGAAAATAGCCATACTTCCAAAACTGCTATATAGATTCAATGCAATCCCAATTGAAATCCCAGCAGCATACTTCACAAAGCTTGAGAAAACAATCCAAAAAGTCATTTGGAACAAGAAGAGACCCAGAATAGCAAAAGCAATTCTAGACACACAGACAAGGTAAGGGGTATCAAAATCCCCAACTTTAAACTATACTACAAATCTACTATGATAAAAACAGCATGGTACTTACTGGCAAAGAAACAGAACCATGAATCAGTGGAACAGATTAGAAGATGCAGAAACAACTCTAGACACACTCAGCCACCTCATCTTTAACAAAGGAGCCAAACACCCTCACTGGAGGAAAGATAGCCTCTTTAATAAATGGTACTGGGAAAATTGGGTTTCAACTTGCCAAAGATTAAAACTAGATCTATATCTCTCACCATACACTAAACTAAAATGAAAATGGATCAAAGATATAAATATTAAAACAGAAACACTAAACCGGCTGGAAGAGAGGTTAGGTAGAACTCTTGAAGATGTTGGCGTAGAAAAAGATTTCATGAACAGAACCTCAGTCACATGTGAGCTAGCACAAAGAATCAACAACTGGGATCTCATGTTATTAAAAACGCTTCTGCACAGCAGGAGAAACCACCAGCAGCACAAAGAGAACCTACAATGTGGGAAAAATTTTTCACTTGCTATTCCTCAGACAGTGGTCTACTATCTAGAATATATAAAGAATTTTTGAAAATCAGACCTCCCAAATTTAAAGACCCAATCCAAAAATGGGCATCTGAAATGAACAGACTTTTCTCAGATTAAGAAGTAGAAATAACAAACATATGAAAAAATGGACAGCACTGGTCATTCAAGAGATCAAAATAAAAACAACGCTGAGATTCCACCTCACTCCAGAAAGAATAGCTGCTATCATGAAATCAACCAGTAACAAATGCTGACAGGGTTGTGGGGAAAGAGGAACCCTTCTCCACTGTTGGTGGGAGTGTAGACTGGTGCAACCACTGTAGAAATCAGTATGGAGATACCTCACAAAACTAGGATTAGAGGTCCCATTTGACCCAGCTATTCCCCTGCTGGGTATCTTCTCAAAAGAATTAAAAGAATCATACCATAGCAATATATGTGCACCCATATTCATAGTGGCACAGTTTAAAATAGCTAAAATTTGGAAACAGCTCGATTGCCTATCAACTGGAAACTGGATAAAGAAAATGTGGGTGTTTTTTTTATAAAATGGAGTACTACTCAGCCATAAAGAATGAGAAATTAGAGACATTTATAACTAAATGGATGCACATTGAGGCGATACTCTTAAGTGAAATAAATAGGACACACACATGTAAATACTGAATAGTTTCTCTGGTGTGAGAAACTGAAAGTGTAAATAAGGATCAAAATATATAATAGATAATGTGAAATAGGAAGAAAAGGGGCAAAGGGGAAGTGGGAGGGGTAGGAGAAAGTAAAGGTAAAGGAATAAATCTGAGAAAAGGAAAAAATGTAAACAAAGTATTTGTAAAAAGGGAGGGGTGGAGTGGTGGAAGGATGGGCAGGGGAATGGGGGAAAAAAATAAGAACCATGATATATCATGTAAAGGTACAAATTCCCAATGATGAATGACATCATATTGTTTACTTAGAATGTACCAATGAAATTAATGAATAAAAGAAATGATGCTTCGCTTCTCAATAAACACTGACACTTTTAATCAAAATAATATATACACATGGTTTCTTTTTTTAATCAAGACAAAAGGGCTTTTTGTGAAAAATTACAGCTCCATCCCCAAAACTTCCTCCGCTTGTCTATATCCCAAAGGCAAATTCCTTCAGCTTCTTGAATCTTTTTAAATTATTTCAGGGAGTTAAATGCACAACTCTAAATTTTATACCACTAAGTTTTATTATGAAAGTAAAGCTTTAACTCCTTTATATTCTATACCTTTCCTTCTTCCTTCCTCTCATTTTTGATGTTTCTGTTGTAATTTTAGTCTTTTATTTGTTATCTTTTTATTTTAAATAATATACTTCTATCTCTTGAGTCACAGATTGCAAATTGTTTACCCATTATCCATTTTCCCATTCTTTCTTACTAAAACAAACCCAGTTCACTGTTCCATCTAAAAAAAAAACTATACTTCTCAATATTTATTGTGATCACTTTCCTTGTCACTGGGTACTGGCTGATGCAGTATAAACAGAATTTGTTAGGGCTACAAAAAAATATGAAGGGAGCTGACTTTAAAAGGTTGGCTACTTTTGCCATTCTCCCTTTTCTACTTCCCACTTGGAATATAGATAGGATGGCTAGAGTGCCAACAATCCTCTCAGACCATGCAGCAATCTTGAAGTAGACAGTTTTGAAGGAATAGTCTAAGAATAATAGATTCAAAAAAAATCTAGGAACCAGGGATTTGGCTCAGTGGTTCCATCGCCTGTCTCACAAGTGGAAGGTCCCAAGTTCGATCTCCGGTACTCCCCTCAAAAAAAAAATCTAGAAGGATCCTTGGATATTAATGATATCAGAGCTGGTACAGTAGCCCTAACCTGCCTATCTTCCAGTTTCATTTTGTGGTAAAGGAGTTTAAGCCCTGTCTTGTGTAAGCACTATTTTTCCCGTATATGTTATTCACAACCAAATCTCTGTTTCTGGTTCATCACCTTTAATCAGTGTAGACCAATAGTGGCGAAACTATGACACATGTACTGCAGCAGCTGTATCATTGAAAGCTCTACAAGGTTCTCCATCCCTGGTCTGGACTCTTCCTGTGATGGAGGAAAAATATTAGTGCTTCTTCCCATCATTCTTCCTCCACCTGCTTCTCTTCTAGTAGCTGTATTCTTACATTGCCAATGGTGTTGACATTACAATAAAGCCTTTGTATCTTTTCACTAGATTGACTCTAAATATTGAACACCATTAAGCAGGATTTAGGTCCTTATGACCTTGTGCATGTTCATTGCTAGGTCAAGTAGTCCTGGATCACATAAAGGAAAATTCTTAATGTCAGGATCAAATGAATTTTCTTATATTCAATCAAAGGCTTAAAACTATGTCATGTTTTACTGTATATACATTTAGCCCATGCTATATATATAGTTTTTTGTTGTTGTTGTTGCTTTACTTGAATTTGTTGTGGTTGTTGTCATTTACCTACCCTGTCCAGCATTCACCTGTTTTCTTAGAGCTCATATTTTCATGCTCTAACTTGTGCTTTGCTTGCCAACCTGTACAACTTTCATTCCAATTTCACCCTCCTCCTAGGTTAGATGCCTTATCTTTTTTGGTTTTTCTTCCTGTTTTGCTGGAACACATCCTCAAAGAACTTCTTAGGAAAGAATGTCTGAGAAGGGCCAGGGCTTGTAGCTCAGTGGTGGAGGGCTTGCCTGGCATGCTCCAAGGTCCTGGTTTGATCCCCAGCACTCCAAAAATAATATGAAGAAGAAGAAAGAGTGCCTGAGAGGTAAACTTTGAATCCTTTCATATCTAAAAAATGGCTTGTTTTGCCCTCATACTTAATTGGTAGTCTATCCAGATGTAGAATTCTAGACCTAGACTTTTTGCTCTCAGAAGTGTGCAGACATTGTTCATTGCCTTTTGCATCTAACGGTCCAAATAAGAGGTCAGGTATGAGGCTTAGTTTCATTCTCTTATCTGTGAACTTTCTTTTTCTCATTCCCTAAAAATCTCTAGGGTTCCTTCTTTATTTTCAGTATTCTTGTTCTCATGTTTTAGACCAAGTGTATTATCAATTTGGTTGATTTTGGTTGAAGTGTTATACCAGCTCAAATTGGCTAAATGGTAGGAAGAGATTATTGGCACAAATTGAAATGCCCTAAGTAGAATTGACTTTAGGAGCAGTACTGATCCTGATAGAACAGAAAACAAGGAACCAAAGCAAAGGTTTTCTGTTCTATTGGGATTATTTTGAAATGGAATTGCTTATGACACGATAATCAGAGAAATGGAGCCTGGCATCAGTGAAGACTTAACAAAGAAGAGCTTTTATTTTAAATGTTTAATTGTGGAAAAATACACATAAAATTTACCAACTTAACCATTTTTAAATGTACAATTCAATAGTGTTAAGTACATTGTTGTACAACTAAACTCCAGAATGTGTTTTATCTTACAAAACTAGAATTGTAAACTCATTAAAGAGTAACTGCCTATTCCTCCTCCTCCCAATGCCTGATACTTCCACTTTACTTTCTGTCTGTATGAAAATGACTATTCTAGGTACCTTGTATTCTTAGTGTAATCATATAATATTTGTCCTTTTGCGACTGCCTTATTTCACTTGGCATAATGATCTCAAGGTTCATCCATTTGTAGTGTCAGAATTTCTTGCCTTTTTAAGACAAAATAATATTCCATTATCTATATACATACAAATAGATACACAAACACAAGGTGACATGGAAAAATATAGTGTGTTTACATTTTTAGAAATTTTATTACATTAAAAGACACATTAAAAAATACACATTGCCATTAATTTCCCTCAAAATCCTCCCCCTTCCTTCAAACACACATATCCAATCATTCTTGCCACTGTCTGAAGAAGTTCCGGAAATCCTCTCTCCTCAGTGTCTTTAGTTGCAGTTTTGGCTCCCTTGATGTTCTGAATCAACTCAAAGCATTTACCTTTCATGATCATTTTGACTTTGGGGAAGATCCAGAAGTCACACAGTGCCACATCTGGTGAATAAGATAGATGAGGACACATGGTAATGTTTTTATGTGCCTGCCTTTCTATTGGATGACACTTAGTAGCAGTGTTCACAGTATTTTTAATTACACCTTGTAAAGATGTGAAAGAGGACTTACAGAACTGCTTCAGAAAGTGACAAGAAGGATGGGATAAGTGTGTTCCAAGCAAGGGAGAGTATTTTGAAGGTAATTAGTGGCAGTGTGTCTTTTACTGTAACACACTTTATTAATTTAAACTTTCACCTTTCAGTCACCCTGTGTGTCAGTGTGTATAATGCATATTTTGGTTTTCCGTTCACTTTGCCTATCCATTCATCCACTGATGGACAATCAGGTTTCATTCATCTCTTGTTTTTTGTGAATAATGTTACCATGAATATGGAGGTACAAATGTCCGTTTGTATTATTGCTTTCAGTTCTTTTAGGTATATACTCAGAAGAAAAATTGCTGGATCAGAGAATAATTTTATTTTTTATCTTTTAAGGAACCACTGTATGTTATCCATAGTAGCTGCACTGGTGTGTGTTCCCATCAACAGTGTACAAGGGTTCACATTTCTCCACATCCTCACAACACTTGTTTTCTGTTTTTTATAATAGTCATCCTAATGAATAAAAAGGTAGTATCTCAATTGTAGTTTTGAATTGCATTTCCTTAATTATTTTTTAATTCTTTTATTGGTACATTTTAGGTATACAGTACATTTACATTTCTCATTGGGAACTTGAACTTTTACATGATGCATCTTGGTTCTTATTTTTTCCCCATTCCCAGCCCTCCCTTCACCCCCTCCACCCTTCCCTATTTACAAAGACTTTGTTCCCATTTTTTCCATTTCTCATCATTTTTCCTTTCCCTTCTTTCCTTTCCCCTGTCCCTCCCACTTCTCCTACCCCTTTGGCCCTTTTCTTCCTATTTCGCATTATCAATTATTCATTCTAATCATTGGTACAGTTTAGGTATACAATATAATGACATTCATCATTGGAAATTTGCACCTTTACATAATCTCTCTTGGTTCTTATTTTTCTTCCCTCCCCTGCCCTCCCTTCACCCCCTCCATCTCTCCGTATTTACAAAGACTTTTTTCCATTTTTCCATTTTCTCATATTAATTCCATTCCCTTCTTTCCTTTCCCCTACCCCTCCCACTTCCCCTTCCCCTTTGCCCCTTTTCTTCCTATTTCACATTATCTATTATACCTTTCAGTCCTTATTTACACTTTAAGTTTCTCACACTAGAGAAACTATTGGTATTTACACATGTGTGTCCTATTTATTTCACTTAAGAGTATCACCTCAATGTGCATCCATTTAGCTATAAATGTCTCTAATTTCTCATTTTTTATGGCTGAGTAGTACTCCATTTTATAGAAAACCCACATTTTCTTTATCTAGTCTCTAGTTGATGGGCATTTGGGCTGTTTCCAAGTTTTAGCTGTTACAAACTGTGCCACTATGAACATGGGTGCACATATATCACTGTGGTATGATTCTTTTAACTCTTTGGGGAAGATACCCAGCAGGGGAATAGCTGGGTCATCCTTAATTATTAATTATTTGAGGCTCTTTTCATGTGCTTATTGGCCATTAAACAAATGTCTATTCAATTCCTTTGTCCACTTTTAATTCAGGGTTTTTTTTAATTGTTTTTGAGTGGAAGAGACCTTTTATGGGCAGTCTGATGTGTGGTAGGCATTGGGGGAAGATCATTTAACAGGTAGAAATGGTTCCATCATTCAGATAGTCCCAGAGATTCAGAGCACAGGCCTAGTAGAAGCAGAAACATGGAAGTGCAGAGTACAGAGCATATTCAGGCTTTTTCTAGCCATTAGGCTTTGTTGGGCCATAAAGCACCATAGGGGTACAGCCAGCATTGAGGTGGGAAAGCAAGGTTGCCCTCCACCCCTGGTGGAGAGCTAGAGTGTTCCACAGGAAGCAATCAAAGGTAAAGACCTTTCTCCAACATACAGAGCTGCCCTTAGCAAGGTTCCTACGGTGCTTGGGGAACATGGAATGCAGTTAAGAGAAGTTTGCTAAGAGATTCAAGAAAAATCTTCCGCTGAGATTAGTTCTAAGGTCACAATGTCAACTGAAAATCATGTTTACTTAAAATAATCATTGGAAAATTCCCAGCACAGTACATGTAAGTGTTCAGCATGCCATCTCCACCTCCATCCCAGAAGGTGTCTCTCGTACTCACTTCAGCAGCACATATACCAAAAGGTGTCCTCTCAGCTACATCCCAGATAAGCTTACTGCCTTGACTTCAGGCCCACATCATGCAGAAAGTGCCCATATTTACTACTGGAGTCACATTTGGCCCACAGAAGTACACACATTGTATGAAAAGGGCAAGAACTGACGTGTCTTGAGGTTCCTCTTGTGGTGCTTTGAGCCACAAGTCATCAAGTACCTGATAGTCATAACCTCATTAGTGAAAGTATTTTAGCAGTTCATATAATAATAAGCATGAACAGAGGTGTTACACGGTTAATGCAGTTCTGTAGGCCTTCCCTTTGTGGAATAGAAAGGCTATGGCAGCCACAGCCTCTATACCACACTGTCCAGGGCAGGACAGGCAGGAAAAGGCCACTGTTGTCATTGCTCTTTCATCATCTGGGGAAGTTTATCCCAGAGACCTGCAAGTACTTCTTCATTTCATGGGACAGAAGGTCACATGCCCACATTTGAGTGATCAGTGACAGAAGGAGTGCGAACTTCATGGTAGGTGCAGTGCTGTGGTTCCTGTCTGTGCATCTTGTCTCTGAAAGAACAAAATCAGGGTTTGCTAGCCAGGAAAAAGGGGGTCCCTATGCTGAAGGAAGAATCAGCAGGTTCTTTTTGATCAGCTCATACAGTAACATCTGCTTATGGACAGTGAACCTAAATCATTTCTTTTCAGCCTACATTTTATTTTATACTTGTTATTATTTTATTGACTCAGTAAAGCTAGCATGTACAGATGAATTCGCATGGGTCAGATGCCTATGAAATGAAGCTTCACTGACCTAATTTTGGAATTGATACCTCCAGATGTCTCACCTGGGCTTAACCTCAATCTCTGGGCATGAAGTACCCTGCCGTTCCTTTGGCCTGACTGGAGTCTAGCTCCACCCATTGACCATGAACCTCCAGGATCTATCGTGTTTTATCCTGGGGCCAGGCTGCTCCTTCCCTGAACTGCTGGCAGTTTCCCTGGTCCAAGTACAGGGAACACAGGCTTGTGGCCTACAAATTCTTACATTGCCATTTGTCACAGTGGCCTTGCAAAAAAAAAATTAGCTAAAGTATAGCAGATACATTAGTTCTTTTGAAATCATAGAAGCAAATTAACCTTGTTGCTAGTTTTCAAATTCATCCAGTGTCAGCTTTCTGTCACAAAATACCTGAGAAAAACAACTTAAGGAAGAAAAGTTTATTTTGCTAACAATTTCAGAGGTTTCAGATCATGGTCATCTGGCTCCATTTCTTTTAAGCTTGTGGCAAACCAAAAACATCATGGTGGAAGGGTGTGGTGAAGGAAAGCTGCTCACCTCATGGTAGTCTGGAAGCAGAAAGAGACAGCCCAAGAGAAGGGTTTGGGGACAAAATACAGCCCCTAATGGGATGGTCCCTTGACTAACTCACTCCCTTCAGCTGGGCCCTACCTCCTCTAAGTTTCCATTACCTCCTGATAATGCCACCAAATATGATTTTGTGAATGAATCCACTGATTAAATTAGAACCCTCATGATCCAATCACCTTCCTCCAAATGCATCTCTGAACACTGGAGACTTTTGAAGGATATTTTAGAGCCAAACTAATACACAAGTCAAGTTGTCATTTTGTGGGAGGGAACCTGGTGCAGGGTCAGCTGGAGTGTTGTGTTTAACTTGCTGAGATATGTACTGGGCTTCTTAGACCAGCCCATCCTAGCCACAAATCAGTTGGAAAACTGGCTCTATTGAATCCCTAATTCTGTGTTGTACAGGGCAGGATGCTTCAGACAAATGGTGGCTTCATTTGATTTGTTCTTGTGAGGAAAGATGGAATTTGTCATCAATAGAGGTATCTTGACACAGGATTAGCACATGTGAATACTACTTCCTGATTGTACACATAAAGTTCCATCATCTCAAAAAAGTATTAGGAGGCAGAATCTTCAGGTGTCTTAGTTTATCTTCACAGCACCCCCATCAGGGAGCTTTGGTTTATTTTTATTTTATATGGGCCTGGAAGGCTGGAGCATGTGAATGTCAAATTCCCATCCCAGAGGTCCCCCAAGTACAAGCACAGGTAACTTCACTTCAAAGCTAGTGGAAATGTCCCATGTCTGTCACTGAGTGCACATATCCTCATGTTCATGCAAAACATTAGCCTATGAGTAGGCTTTGGGGGGCCATGGACAAAGCATTTTTTTGTGTGTGTGAGACTTAATAGTGGATTTGAAAGCAGTAACTGAGGAATGAAACAAAATAAAGTTTTTCTGTTTAAGACTATAGAGACTACAGTTGTTACTATGAATTGCCCACCATTCTGGCCTAATTGCCAACCTACAACAATAGCAATTATGCATACTTTTAAATATATGTTAGATGAACTCAGTTAAAAACTTTAACTATAGCCCCAAACCTGGCTCATGTCTACTCAGACTTCTCAGATTACTGCCCAAATTTGTAGTTATCTCCTCATCACAATGGCAGTCTGCTCAGAGCTCAGTAAAGAAAAGAAGATGGGCTGTTTTGCTTATAATTTCTAGAGGAAATTATATTACACACAACTGGCAAGAGTGGCTCTGTACTTGGTTGTTTTGTGCCCAGTAAAAATCTCAAGCAAACACCTACCCTTGAGCTTTGAAGCTCTGTGTCCTCCTCTGCTGTGATTCACTGTGACTCACTCATCTCTTCTGCCTTCCTGCAGAGCCTGGCCAAGTTTCCACCTACCTTGTGTTTCAGGGGCCCCTTGGTGTCCTCCTGTGCCTTTGAGGAACTTGGTGGCAAGGGAAGCTTGTTTTCTTTTGGGGTGAGTAAATGAACAAACAAGCTAAAATAAAGTGGTCTTCTTTGTTAGAATTTTTAGATTTCATTATAGGGCTGATACTAAAATTCAGTCTAAAGTAAACTGGCTGAATTATAGGGACTACACTGATAGTAGCACAGAAGAGACAGCTGTCACCCTATATTCCTCGCAATTTTTCCCTCTGTCAGAATCTTCCCAGCTTACCTGAGGAGGAACAGACCTTGAGAAGCTCCCCAGAGGAAGTGGACCGTTAGTGTTGCAGCTATTAGCCTGGCATAATTGGATGAAAGTGACCACAGCACTCAGAGCAGGGTGGGAAGTGTTTGGTAGAACAGACATATAGAAGGGGTTTGAGAGTAACAATGAGGCTAGGACACAGGCCATGACCAGGTTATAACGGGCTATGGATGTCATGCTGAGGAATTTCAACACTGTCCCTAACGCAAAAGGTGGGGAGGTAGATTAAGCAGGGGACCAGATATTCATGCTGAAAGACCCCAGGACTAGCAGTGGGAAGGATGGATTAGGGGAAGTGAAATTAGAGATAGGAGGTAGGTAAAGAGTAGATTAAGACCCAATTGAGAAATAATGAGCCCCAATCCAATGACTGTGAACTTTGAGTGAGGGATGGATAGTGAAGATATTGCAGAGGTAGAACTGACAGGCTCTTGAAAGTAGGGAGAGGGAAGAGCCCAGTTAGCTGCCAGGTTTGGGGTTTGGGCACTAGAAGGGCCATGGTGCCATCCCCAGCTGTCATGAACAGTTGTTTCTGCATTTTATCCACATGGGGAAGCCCCAGGGCTGTAGAGGACATGGGATTGCTTTTTCAATACTAAATGTGGCTTATTGTCCACTGCTGATCTGGAGCAGAGGTCCTGTGCACAAAGCCCTGGGCAGAGGCCAGAGGAGGACAAAACAAACAAACAAAATCAAATGCTACCTCTAAAGTGGGAATCAGGACTCAAGATCCTAGCATGGAGCCCACCCAAAGCAGTGACCTAATTTATGGAATGAGAGGAAACTTTAAGTTCAGACAGAAGCTGACATCCCAGCTGGGAGACAGAAACCCTCAAGGGATGAACACTCTGGGAAAACCAGGACATGCCCAATACTGAAGGCAAGAATGGAAGAGTGGGGAGTGAACAGGCCAGCAGCTCTGACTTTTTAATTTGGGGGTGTTTCTTTCTTAGCTGCGTCCACCTGCTTCAGCCTCGACCCTGCTGTGAAGAAACTGTTGTTCTCTGGCTCCCATTTTGACCTACTCTTCACTTTAACCTTGTCCCTCAAAGTGGATATTCCTTCCTTGCTGCATCATACTCCATGGGATCCAGGCCCACGGTGTACTAGAAAAGAGAGGGGTCTCAGCAACATAGAAGAGTGAGTATATCATGTTTATGTGGTCTGAGGAGGGGCCACTGGGTTCCAGGGAAGCCACCAGGGGAAGCTCCACAGGAGAGGTGGCGTGGAAGAGACCTTTCCAGCACATGAAACAACAGCACAGAGACCCTAGGAAGCAGAAATGGTCATAAAACACATCAGAGAATGTGAAGTGACTGCAAATCCACTCCCCAAGGATATGGATCCTGAGGAGAAGGTGCTCGGGAGACAAAGGGAAGCAGAGCAGGGAGTGAGTCTCCAACTCCTGCTGCCAGATAAAGGACATAGCCTAGTAAATAAAAGCCAGGTCGGCCCAAATGCCCAGATTTTACACAATGCTTGGGGTGTGGGAAACCCCATAAGTTTATCACATTAGTTTGAGATGTTGAGCCTAAGTGTTAAGACTAGTTATCTGTTTAGCATATCGAGATTAGATTGGAGTCCGGCCAGTTTGGAGGCAAGGAGGTTATTCGAGTTGCTCTTGCCTTAGCAAGTATGGGAGACTTTGTTGGGCCAGGTGGGAGCTTTCTAGCCCACGTTGACTGCCCCCTTCTGGGAACCGCATTGTACACTGGCATGGACTCCAGTGACCATGTCTGTGCCATGGGACCCTGTCCATGTTGGGACCATGGCACTGACCTGCCTCTGGTGCACCCTGAGGTCTCATATCAGCTCTTCCTTTATTCTGTGAGATAAGTGTCCATGCTCTTTTACTGCTTTGGCTTTCGTAAGGAGTGGGACTAAGATACCCAGCGTTTGTTTTTCTCATTTGAAATAAAAATACTTTAATTAATACAATAATGTAATGGAATCCTATAGCAGAGGGCTCTCATTCGCAATGGAAAGTAAAGATCTTATCTAGGGAATATTGGCCATCCTTGGAGAAAGGAGGAATGAGGAGATATCATAACTGAGTGGCTCATCTTAATCATGGATAACTAGAAAAATGATGGGATCTTTTTCAGAAAAAGAGTAGAGAGAGCCATGCAGGGTTGGATGTGACTTATGTTTTGAACATAGGGAAAGGAAAGGAGAACCTCCTATAAGTCAGCCCCTGTTCGAAGTGTTCTTTGTGGATCAGTTCCAGTAACCTTGATAACAGTTCTAGGAGGTTTATGTGATTGTCTCTGTTTTCCTTATGGACTGCTGAAGCTCAGGATGGTTGGTAAACTCACCTGGGTAAGCACAGGCTATTCACCAAATGTTTCTGGCTCTCTACCTTCAGCACAGAGTTGGACTGTACTTTCTAGCACACTGTATTAGGAGGGTGGGGTCTGTGGAAGTAACTGTGCTAATTTGGGAGCAAGTGTAAAATTGCTACCAAGGACCTTCCAGAGCCCTCGTTTTCTTTGCTGCAGTGGCAGACTGTAATTCAGTAGTGGTTAATCTGTTGTCTTTAGTTCTAGGTTGAGGAACAAAAATGACACAAGAGCAGAGCTCCAAACCACCATGGAATGGATATGAAATATGAACATGAAATCAATTTTTATCATTTAAACTACTAAGATTCTGGGGTTGTTTATTAATGCAGTTCACCTGGGTTCTTCTGACTGATAGTATGGTCACTTGGGGTCACTTAGTAAGTACTTACATCTACTACTGGCTTTGCTTCCATGTCTATCTAGCTTGTTATCAGGCTCGTGTCAAGTGGACATCTGTGGACCTGTAGGGGCCCACAAGCAAGATCAATCCTAGGGCTGTAGATTTAGATTTTGGCATCATTGGCACAAATGTGATAGGAAAAGGTTAGAAAGGTATTGGGATTCAGTCTGTGGGCTTGGGGGTGAGGCTCTCTCTCTCTCTCTCTCTCTCTCTCTCTCTCTCATGTTCTTTTTCTCCCCCAGGTTTATGACCACCTCCACATGGCCTGCTGGTAAGTTGGACATCACTGTACCCTGCAGAGTCTGGTGGTCCAGAGATGTTGGCTTGAGCTTGTTGACAGCTGCACAATCATAACATTGCTAAAAACTTCATAAACTCTGAAGCCTGGAAATAGCCCAATTGACTTGAGGTTTCGCTCACTTGTAAATGTTTGAGTATTGTGTCCACAAATTGTGAATTGAGTAACTCAATTTTGAGGCACAGCTGTTATTTGGAAAAGACCCATCTAGGAATGCAAGCTCCTTGCAAAATGATTGTGCTTCATTTTGTCAAGTATCAGAAAACCATTAAACTGCCAAGCCATATGGCAAATGCCCACTTGAAGCAGAGTACAACAACACACCATAATGAATCTGTTTTGGGGGGGATACAGATAGGACAGACTCTGGTTTTTCTGATCTACAGAGAAGCAGATTTGCTGCTGCACATTTCAGACTTCCAGATTCCTGAGTAAGGATTTTTTTTCTCCCATGAAAAATTCATATAAAAAATTAAGTTATGGTGGATTTTTTTTCTTTAGGTGTGTATTCTGTTTCAAACAATATGCATTTGAGGCACTGCATATAAAATAGACTTAACTGGGGCAATAGAAACTTCCAAAAGTTTACATACTTTTTCATTTATTTATATACTGCTTCAATAAACATTCGTTAGATGTCAGTATATAAGTTAGAATTAGGTTCAGCTCCATATCATAGAAAACAATGGTGGCTTAGAAGAGTTCCAGTATTTTTCCCCCAGGTACAGATACCTGGAGGTAGGCCACCAAGCACTGGTATGGCAGTTTCTCTTCGTTTATTCTGTGTCAAACGTGGGTTTGTCCTTGTCCTCAGTATCCATTAGAGCTGCTATGCTCCAGTCATCACATTCTGGGCAGAGAAGTGGTAAAGGGAGAAAGGCATGCCTTTCTCTTTTAAAGAAAATTCCCAGAAGTATCACATAACTCTCTGTCCACAGCTCACTGGCCAGACCTTAGTCACATGCCTCACCCTGATGCCAAGGAGACAAGGATTCTGTGCCTGTAGAGGAAAGGAAGTCTGCTGGGGGCAGGGTGGGGGGGGGGGGTTGGTTCACCAGCAGACTCTGCCCTACCTGAGGTCTGGACTATTCATTCCTCCTGCCAGATTGTAACCTTGAGAGATTTTAACCTTGAGGACAGGAGCAGGTTTTGTTTCTTCCTCTGCCTCTAAGGCATTAGCACAGAAGCTGGAAAGTTGTGACTTTAATTATGTGTTACTTTGCCTTCCTCACAGCAGACCCCAGACACTTCTCATCTCCTACCCATTCTTCCACTTGCTTTGTTCCCAGTTGGCAAATTGGCTGTGATTTAGGGCATATTATTTGTTCATCCTCAAAAGACGCTATTTGTACCAGAATGACATGACACTACCTGTCCCTCTTTCTCTCAATATTGACTCTTATTCATGCCCATGGACAAGTGATGCTTAGAGCTGAGTCGCAGCAGTGGAGTGTGGGGTTGGCCTTCCTCAGGAGGACATGGCGACATTTCCCAGGGCTGGTGTGCATGACCTACCTGACAGCAGGAGGATGCTGAGTAGGTACCCAGGGCTGCCAGGTTTTTATCATGGGTGACTAGAAAAACTGTGGGAGTCTTTTCAAACAAAGTGAACAAGCATCAGAGAGCAGGTATAGGGAATGGCAGATTTTATTTTTAACATAATGAAAGAAAAGTGAAAGGAGGTAGGATTTCTGGAGAACTCCCTGTGGCCCAGATACTGTGCAGGGGTGTCAGCTCAGTTATCCTCATGAGCATTCTGAGAGATAAACATAACTGTTTCATTTTCCATGGGCCTCACTGAGGCCTAAAGAAGGTGACGAGGCCTTTTACCGGGATGCAAGCACAAATCCTTCCCTCCTAGGTGTGTTGGGAGAATGAGCCTTGACCTCTGAAGGCTTTTTCAGCACAGCACCAAGCCTGTCACTCCACTTACTGCCACAGCCGAAATTAGTCCCAGACTCACGAGTATGGGCTTTCAGGGGACTTCTTCCACTTCTCATGCTCCTTCAAATCTTCCGAAAGTTCTCAGAACTAAAGAGCAGGCTGCTTGCTTTCTTGGGAGTCTCATAATTAGGATGAGTGCTTAATTGGCATGTTTGTTTCCTCCAAGGGGTAGCTGGTGAGGATCTTTACACTGATAAAAAAAGACTTGCATTGCTTTTGTTCTTAGCAGCACTATGTGCCCATAGCAACAACGGGTGAATCCAATAAAGTTGAAAAGAAAAAGTACTGGAGTTTTCTCGAAGATTGATGGCCCTGAAGAAGTTGACATAGTACAGGTGGAAATGATTAGCCTGGGTCCTGAAAAATATGGTAAACTCCACAAATACGAACTGTGTCTCTTGTTTTCTTTGAGATGAGGAATCTGGCCAAGGGGCCTGTGTAATGGACAATGTTTGCAGGCTCCATTTCCATTCTGCCTGAAGTCATCTGCTTTATGTCTATAAAAAACAGGGATGTTTGCAACTGCATTCCCAGGTCTGGCCCATTGGAGGCGCCCACCACAGGGAAAGGTAAACTGACTGCCTCCAAAGCAATGAGCATCTGCACATTACACCTGCAGTGAGGGCTCCTCACCTTCCCGGCTTGCCTTCCTTTCTGTGTCTCTGTGAGACAGAACTGAGACCATGTGGGCATTGGCCAGCACCACATTACTTGCAAGCACGGAGTGATGTGAGCCATAGAAAAGGCCTCCTTTAGGAGACTGGGATGACCGACCTTCACCAGGCAGGACAGGGGCAGCTGGAGCCATCCTGTGGTTCCTTGCTGCACCCTCCTAGAGCATGTGAGTGCTCTTTCTGAAACAAAATCTGATTAAGGCAGGCCCCGGGCTTCATCCTTCAGAGACTTCTCTTTGCCTAGGAGGAAATCTAAGCTCCTCAGTCCTTGGAGCGGTGAGATCTTCACACACTTCAACTTCATGCATCAGCTCACACCTACCCATGTGCCACACTGACATCTTCTCCTTCATTCCACAGCCTCGGCTGCTTTGTTCTGGTGGTTTCCAGGCCACATAACTGTTCCCCATGCCTGACTCAGGCCTCATTGTCCCCTTCTCAGTTCCTACTCCCCTCCCGCCACAGCTCGAAGGCTGCTCTGAAAGCCTGCCCCTAGGTGCTCTGACAAATCAGCACATACTTAGTGGCAAGAAACAGCATGCATCTCTGTGCCTTGGGGAAGAGGCACAGTGTAAAAAGCAATGACAGTTCTGTTGTTGATGAGAAGAAAGTAACAGTGTAGCATTAGCGTGGTGGGAGAAAAGAGTATGGGCTAAATATTCCAAGGAGAAAACCTTGAATAGTTCTACAGGTCTGAAGTATGCTGTGAAGGTGGGGAAGGCCGGTGTACCTTGTGGAGGTTCTTCAGATGCCATGTCCTTGCCCCACGTGGCATCTAGAGACCTCTTACATTGTTTGATGTGCGGCCCTTCCCAGCACCTTCTCCCTTCTCTGATCACTGCTTCATCCATGCATCATCTCTTGCTGTCTGACCCTCCTGCCTCCCTCCTACCTCCCTCCTACAGGGACCTTCGTGATGGAACCCAGGAGACCCTTCCCATTTCAAGACCCTTTGTGTATTCAAGACTTCTGCACAGTCTCTTGTACCATGCAATGTAACATATTCACAGATTCTGAGGACTAACGTGGCCATGTGGGCACTGTCATTCTGCCTCTTGCAGAGGTGTTAAGCTCTGGGCCTTGTCCTGTGGCAGTTCCATGATGAATTTCCCATCCTGCAGATGACTGGAAGCTCTGTGAGGACAAGGGCCACATCTCCTTTGCCTTCCCTGGTACCCCAGTGCCCAGCAGAGGGTCTGGCCATTAGTAGATACTACTTAATAAACAGTTTCCCAGTGGCTACAGGGCAAGCAGGCAGTGCCAAAGGTCTGGCTGTGGTGCAGATACTAGATGGTCTCTGGAAACTTCCACTGTCACCTTTTCAGAGGAGCAGGCTAGCACCTGGGAAGGGGGATCTGGAAGGAGCTGGCTGGACTCTGCTGGCACAATGGCAGCCTTCGACTTTTCAGTTCTCCAAGGCATGGGAATGACCTGGACTTATTGTGCAGGAGGCCATGCAGCTCTGCTGATGGGATCATGGCATTGGAGATGGTGCTGCAGGGTGGCTGTCTTGTTTGATTTCATTCTGAATCAGTTGCAAGGGTTTAGGGGGAGGAGTCTTCGGTGCCCTAGGAAATGCAAAGGTCAGTTTCTGTCTCTGGAAGGCCCAATCTCAAGAAACAGAACCACAGAGAGGAGGTAGCTGTTAGTTGTGTGACAAAAACATGTGGTAGAGACGGGCAATCACCCTGGGCACGGTCATAGGAGGTGAGGGGACAAAGATGAATGGGAAACCACCTGCTAGGATTTACCTTCTACATGGGGAAAAAGCAATGACAGTTCAATGGTTGATGAGAAGAAAGTAATAACATGTGTAACAATACAGCATTAGCATGGTGGGAGAGGAGGGTATCGGCTAAATATTCCAAGGAGAAAACCTTGAAGATGGATCGCCAGGGTGGCTTGGTGAGGGAGGCATTTCATGACAGTGTTTACAGAGGAGCTGGATGAAATGCTGGGTGGCTGACTATTAAGATGAAGAGGAAAGAGCTCAGAGCTAGCCCAGGAGAGCTTTGTCTCCAGTTTAATGGAAAATTCCAGGAAGGAATTCTCAACTTATTAAATCCTTCAGCAGCAATTATTGCCCACTCTGTGGGCCTCCATTAAATGCTTATTGATGAGCAGCCTTTCCCAATAGCAAACATCTCCCATATTTACTTGTCTCACTAGACATTATTAGATGATAAGGGCAGATGGAGCTCTTTTACTGCACACATCTTGCCTTTTGTCTGATGAGGTTTGCACTTATACCCAAACCCAGTTTATTCCCTTGATGGACCCCTGGAGTGAGTCTGTTTCAACCCTATCTTTGTATTTCTCTGCATTTGCTTGGGAGGGCACTTAGTTGAAGTCAGCTGAAGTACACACATGGTGGTGCACTGCCCTTATTACTGAGCCTGAAATGTGCATGCACTGGGTTCTCCAGCCTGAGATGTGGCTGGGAAGGAATGAAAGAGAAGTGAGGCACTTAAGGCGGGTCATTTAGACTTCCCAACATCAAACTTCACTACCATTGATGCCATCATTCAAACAAACATTCTAATTTGTAGTTTGTGAAAACTTCTGGAAAATGGATCACAACCCCAGGTTACCCGAGGTGCTGCAGTTGCAAATTTCAATAGCTCTAAAACTTTATAGATTTTGTCAAAATGAAATAGAACGTTGAAAGACTTCAAAATAGTTGTCAAAAACAGTCACCCTCTTCAAATGCACTCAGCAGGAGGCTGCTCTTGTGAATGCCTCAGCACTCACTACAAGTAATATCTCAGTAAACCCCTCCACCACCACTACAGGAAGAAGCCAGTAGCAGCTCAGCAGCTCCTACTCTGCTTTCAGGCACAGGAGGGGGTGTTACTGCTGCCTTGAATGAAGCTTGGAAAGCCAGTCTAAGCCTGGGCTGAGTGCCTTCATCTTCACACTGTAGCTCAGGGTACATCCAGAACAACTTCTCTGTGCATTAGGCCTCTCCACTACTAGTAGGCAGGTCTACTGACCAGCTGGCCAGTGCACTGCTTCAGCCTCTACTGAGCCCTGCTCTGGGTCAGGCTCTGTGCATATAGTTGAGATCTAGAGACAAAGAAAACACCATCTATGCTCTCATGAGGCCTACTGTCTGGGGTATAGGAAACACACATGGGCATTTATTTTCAGTAGACTGTGACGTGATTTCCTGGAGATAAATTATAGATCAGCTGACCCAAGGTGGGTGTCACAGATGCCATCTCAGCAGCCCTGTGTACTCTCAGCTCCCAGAAGCTGTATCCCGAACTCTGTGCCACCCATTGCAGATTAGCTAATCCAATGTCCAACCCCCTTTTCCTTGGCACTTCTTACTGGAGAAACTTGGAGGGCTTCTACTTGCCTGTCCGGCCTCTCTTGTCACTGGCCAATGAGACAAAAGCAAAATCTACAGCACAGCTTCTGAAACAGTGCTATGCTCTACTAGACAGCCAGTCCAGTAGAGCTTCTTGCTCCTTTGGCTTGCACTGATTGAGGTCAGATGGCTGTAGCTGCAGCAGTGATCTTGTGACTGTGAGGCAAAAGTTCAGAGCTTGCAGCCCAAGATGCAGTCCATCAGCTGTCTACTAGATTTTTTCTTATGTGAGAAAGAAATGGACTCTGTTTAAGCCATGCAGTTATACTTCTGGGATGTAAAGCCTAATGCATCGCTAACTGATACAGAACCTAGCAGGTAGTCAATAAATAGTGATTGAAATCATAAGTAATATGATCATCTGAGTTAAATCTTAACAGATTGGGATGTTCTGGTTGAGGGAAACTAAAGTAGCACTGCATAAGCTTGAAGCAGGAGGCCAAGGATTGCTCACAGAGAATGCACTGACAAGTATTCATTGTTGCTAGTGTATCAAGTAGGAGGCAGAAAGTGACTGGAGACAAGCTTGGAAAATAGACAGTGGGGGCCAGGTTAAACTTTCCTTTTAAACCAGGTGTGGTGGTACACTCTGGAAGGGTAAGGGAGGAGGATCACAAGTTCAAGCCCAGCCTAGATAATTTAGCAACTGAGTGAGACCCTGTCTCAATATAGATAAAATAAAATTTAAAAAACGACGAAAAACAGGGCTGAGGATATAGTATAGTACAAAGGCCCTAGGTTCAGGACCATCTTAGATACAGAGAGGGTCCCTGGGCCCAGTGACTGAGAACTCTCCCTGTTAGCCCCAAACTACACAATAACAGCCAAGACCACCATGACAAGAGGTGTAAGAAAGGGAATGAAAGCATTCCTCCTGTTGGCCACAGTTGTAGTTATCTGTTGCTGTGTGACAAGTTACAAATTGTAGCAGCTTAAAGCAACACACTTATTTATTACTTGTATCTTCTATCTCAGCTTATTACTTCACAATTTCTGTGGGTCAGGAATCCAGATATAGCTAAATGTCTCTTCTGGCTCATTCTCTCACCTAGCTGTGACCAGTGCTCACAGGGCCGCTGCCTCAACCAAAGACATCACCTCAGGAAGATCTGCTTCCACGCTCAATGCACAGTTGTCAGCCAGTTGAGGGCCTCCTGGCTTTGGCCAGCAAGGCCTCCCTCTGTCCCCTGCCCCATGTGCCTCTCCCAGAGCAGCTCACAGCATGGCAGCTGGTTACATTAGCGTGAGCCCAGGTTTGTGTAGTCTTGTCTCAGTGGTGACATCCCGACACTTTGTGTTTATTAGAAGCAGGTTAATGGGTGAAGTCCAAACTGAAGGGGAAGGATTACAGTTGACTACTAGATGGCAGTGGTCACTGGAAGCCATTTTAAAGCTACGTACCACATGTGCACTGCCATCTCTTTCTCCCTTGTCAGCGTCAGTTTGCAGATGAGGAAACTAGGCTCAGAGAAGGGTTATAACTTGCCCTAGGTATCACAGCCATCGAGGACAAAACCAGGAGTCAGTGGCTGGTCCCCAGTGCAGCTCTTCCCCACCACCTCCAGAGGGTGTGCTGGAGGCAGGAGAGCCTCACAGGGGCTGCACACCACAGTGAGAGTGGGAGGTTGAAGGTGGGCTCTGCCTCCTGAGTGCTCTGATCCCAGGTGAAGGACAGTGGATGAAATCAAATAAGGTCTTTAGATAATAGTCCTGTAACTGTTAATTTCCTGATTCTAATCATTGTTGTGTAGTTGTGTAAGAAAATGTCTTTTTTCTTAGGAAACACATGCTGAAGTATTTAGAGGTAAAGTGGTATCATGTTTACAACTTAATTTCAAACATTTAAGGGAAAATTACCTGTAGGCATTTATAGGGGTGTATATGTGCATGTGTGTGTATGTGTAGGAAAAATGATAAACAGTCAAGTAAGTGTGGTTAAATGTTCACATTTGTAGAATATGTGTAGAGTATATAGTAATTCCTTGTATACACTTTTTGCAACTTTTTTTTTTTGGTACTGGGGATCGAACTCAGGTCCTTGTGCTTGCGAGGCAGGCAGCGAAACCACTGAGCTAAATCCCCAGCCCTGGCAACTTTTTTATGTGCGTAAAATTATTTCAAAATTAAAAATTTTTCAAAAATGCCACTCCACTCTGAGACCCTGGAGAGTTCTATTTGGAGCATGAGTGGTGACAAGATGGGAATCTTGCCAATTCCTTTCAACTCCAAGCTGACCCATTAGCACCCAGAAGTGTGTGGGGGTTAAGAGCAGAACATGGGCTCTGAGGTCTGCTGAGTTCCAGTCCTGGCCCAGAAGGTTCTAAGGCCACGACTTGGGGTTGTTGAAAAGATTTGGCAAAAGAGAGCCTATACCTAGACACAGCGCTTAGTGTAGTCCCAGCCCCACACAGTGGACTTCCCAGCAACGCTATTATTCCTGTTGCCTCTACAGTCATCTCCCAAGTGAGGCATAGTGAGCAACCAGGGTGTGGTTTAGAGACACTAATCTGAACAGCTGTCTCAGAGCCAGCTCCCTGACATGAGTTTTTCTCCTCACAGAGGCAGGGTGGCCACTGCAGGGGATGTGGATGTGCCTGACAAGATGAAGAACAGGATCCCTGTGGTGCTTCTGGCCTGTGGCTCCTTCAACCCCATCACCAACATGCACCTGCGCTTGTTTGAGGTGGCAAGAGACCACCTGCACCAAACAGGTCAGTCAGGGGCCCTGAGGCCAACAGACCTGGTGGGTGGGCCTCATGGGGCTGTGCTGCCCGCTGTTCTCACCACTAGCAGTAAAACTGTTCACCTGACTCATTTACCCTCTGTCATGTGCAGAGGGTTGATTGTGTGACACCTACGAGTCACATCCCTGGCCACAGATTCCCCTTCTCCCTGCCCACCTCACATTGTCTGTGAAGACTGAAAATACACCAGGCCCTTTATGGAGCCTGCCTCAGTCAGGCCTCTTGCACTCCAAGCATTTACCCCCACAGCCAGGTGAGTAGGTAGCACTTACCTCTGAATGCTCTGCTCCTACTCTTGTTCCTCAGAAGCAAGCGTTGGATGATAGTGATTTTTGACATTTTCACCTTTTGAAGAATAGATCTCAGACTGTTATAAATTAATAATCTTGTATATGGGGCATTTATAATACAGATGGCAGGACTTCATCAGAAATATTTAATCAGCTGGAAATATACAATCGGTCAATGTTTCATTACCTTGACTTTCTGTTTCACTATTAAGGGAGTAAAACAGTATTTAGAACCTGTATGATTATTTCTAAAGAATGTAAGTTATTTAAACTGTATGTTGATGTCAAATATTTATGAAAATTTTTCCTTAGTATGGATTTATGTATTCATGAATATATTTTATATAATTCAAAAATTTTTGCCATTAATGGCATTTTTACATCAGAATCAATTTCTGTTTACATTTAATAGAGAAAGAAGGATTTCAGTACATGTAAATCATTCCCTCAGAGAAGTCACATACATGTGTTAGTATATTTTAAAGAAAATGCATTTGTTTGTAAAACTTTTTAATTATTGAAAAAGTGAAAGTGGATGTCTATTCTTCATAAATAGCTTCTTACAAGAGAATTTTTAAAAATCCAAACAATACAGTTAAAACTGTTCAATGGATAATAGTAGGCAATATGCCAAAGAAGAAATATAGTCAATAAACTTGGAGACAGATACCCACATCCATGGCAATCAATGACAATGTAAATAAAAACATGACAGATATGACAAGGTGATAAACACCATGAAGGCAGTTACTGTAGCTGCCTGAACACCACAGAATTGCCACCATCTGTTACTGGCTGATAATTGGTCCCCAATAAACATCAGTTACAGGACTCAGTAGTGTTAGCCTATGAGATTGGCAGAATTTAAAGACCGACAGACGTCAGTGCTGTTAGAATATGGAGGGAGCCAGCCACTCTCACCTACTGGTGGTGATAAGATAAATGATGAAACACTTTTGGAAGGCAGTTTGATTCTGTATGACAAAAGGTTTTGAATCTGTAGCCACACTCATAATGAGGAGAAAAATCAATCAACAGAAACCAGACCAGAACTGACAAAGGATGACACAGATGTTAGAATCAGGAAAGCCATGAATACTTACAGTTATGCACCATACGTTCAAAAAGTTAAGTAGAGACATGGAAAGCTTAAAAAGGGCCCAAATCAAACCTCTAGAGATGGAAACTGTAATGTGTGAGATGAAAAATATACTGGGCAGGATTGACAACAGATTGGGCATTACAGGAGAAAAAATTAGTGAACATGAGGATAAGACAAAGGAGCTATCCAAAACGGAACACAGAAAAATTTAAACAGAAAGAATATTGGTGATATGTGTTAACTTCAGACAGTGTTATACATACATCAGTGAAATCTCAGCAGGAAAAACAAAAGGAGAGTGAAATATTTTTTCAAAGAAATAATAATTGAAATCTTTCCCAAGTTGATGAAAATGACCCACTGATCCAAGTAGCTCAACAAACTTGGACCACAAGAAGCATGAAGGAAACAACATCAAGGCATGTGGTAATCACATTTCTCAAAACCTACAATAAGACAAAATCTTAAAACCAACCACCAAAAATAAATGTAAGAATGACAACAGATTTCTGGTTCCTGCCTTCACCAAAAGAGATCTCAGCAAAATAACATCTTTAAGGAACTTAAAGAAAAAACTAGTTGACCTAGAATCTATATTCATTCTATAGATAAACATCTTTTATCTAGTAAAATATCTTCAGTAAAAAAGTTTTTCAAAAACAAAAGCAAAGAAAATAGAGGGTAATTTTAGAATATACATTTGATTGTGTTTGAATTATGAAATTTTCTTCAGATATGATAAACCATGACTCTTTGGCTGCTCAACATTTTAAAAAGCAAAATATTTTTACATAAACAAGAGCTGAATGAACTCACCATCAGTAAATCTGCACTCAAAAAAAAAAAAAAAAAACTAATTCAGGCAGAAGGAAAATGATGCCAAATAAAAATTTGGATCAACACACAAGGGGATTCAGACCACTGGAAATGGTAACTACATGGGGTATAATAGAATATTATAAAAGCTCTTTCTTTATTATTTAAATTTATTTAAAAGATAATTGACAGTAAGTAAGAATTATACTGTGGGATTGTAGCATAATGGAAGTAAAATACATGAAAGAATAGCATATAAGCTTGGAGGGTGAATGGAATTATATAAAATATCTCACTTGAAGGTAAACTGTGATAAATAAGTTAAAAGATATATATTATAAACCCTAAAACAAAAAAGCAAACACAGTTAATAAGTATACAAGAGAAATAAAATAGATTCAGAATATACTCAGTTAAGGCAAAAGAATAAAGGGGGAACAAAAAATAGATGGGATAGAGAGCAAATAAGATGAGAGGCTAAATAATTAGCCTCTGTTAATAACTGTTAATAATCACATTAACTACAAAGAGTCTGATGGCTTCCAATAAGGGGAGGATTGTCAGACTGGATGAAGTGAGCAAGTCTGGGCCATGCACAGTAGTCTTCTCGTCTAAGAGGAATATGTTTCAAGGCTGCCAATGGATGCCTGAAACTGCAGGGAGAACCAACCTCTGTACCGTGTTCTTTCCTATACAGACACACCTATGATAAAGATTCATTTATAAGTGAAGCATAGGAAGAGATTAACAACTCATGAAAAGTGAGACAATTACAATACACTATAATAAAAGTTATTTAAGATTTATGAATTGTTTTCTTTTTTCAATTTTCCATTTAACATCTTCAGTTCACAGTTGACCTCCGGTAACTGAAACTGTGGAAAGCAAAATTACAGATAAGGAGGGACTGTGTATGAGAAGGATGCTTTAAATAGAAAAACACAAGTAGGCTAAAGAAAAAGAATAGAAAAACGCACCCATGCTAACACTAATTAAAAGAAAGCTTGAGTGTCTTATTAGAGAAAGTAGATTTGGAGGAAAGAACTTTCCCAGGGATGAGAAGGTCATTTCATAATTATAAATTTATGAACCTAGATTCAGAAATCTTAAACAAAATATTTCAAAACGAATCCAACAATGCATATAAAAATAATATTTCATCACCAGGTAATATCATCTTAGATATGTGAGGGTAGCTTGCTACTGAAAAATTAATCAATATAATTCAATATATTAACAAACTAAAAAAGAAAAACCGCTATAGTTATCTCAGTATACATAGGAAAGACAGTAGTCAAAAGCCAACATCAATCCATAATTTTTTTAAAAACTCAGCAAGATAGCAATAGAAAAAAATTCTTTAATGGAAGAAAAATCTTACTAATTTTGAAAGACTTCATATTTTACTTCCTGAGACCAGGAGCAAAATAAGAATGTCTGCTCTTGCCTGGCGTGCTGCACAGCCCTGTAATCCCAGCACAGAGGATCGGGAGGGTAAGGCAGGAGGATCATCATGAGTTCTAGGGCAGCCTGGGCCACAGAGTGATCAGGCCATCCTGAACTATAGAGTGAGACCTTGTCTAAAATAAAGAGCATATCCTTATTATTTTTGCTCAGCATCATTTTGGAAGTTCTAGCCAAAACAGTATGGCAGGAAAAAGAAATAAAAGCCATCAGATTGGATGGAAAAATGAAAGTCTACTTGCAGATGACATAATCATCTATACAGAAAATTCACAACAATTTTTTTTTAAAAAAACGCTTCTAAAATTAATAGGTATGAGCTGGATACACAATATATAAAATTCAGTTGTATTTCTACATATTAGCAGCACAGTGTTATAAATTGAAATTTTAAATAATGCCACTCAAATAGCGTTTAAAAATAAATAACAGGAATAAGTCTGACAGAGGTGTTCAGGACTCTATAATAAAAACTATGAAACATTCCTGAGAGAAATTTAAAACATCCTAATTAAAATGGAGAGATATACTTTGTTGGTGGGTTGGAAGACTCAATAATATTAAGATTTAATTTCTCTCCAGATATACTGTTAGAATCAATATAATCTCAAATGGCTTTTTGGTAGAGATTGATAAGCTAGCTCTGTGACACAGAAAGGCAGTAAGACTAGAATAGCTAAAATAACTTTGGAAAAGCACAATATTTGAGTGTTAATACTGACTTCAAAACTAATTGTAAACATACACCACTCAAGACAGCATTGCAATAGTGTAAAGATAAGTACACTAATGGAACAGAACAGAAAGTACCAAATTGGACCCTCACTTATACAGACAACTAATTGATGCAAAAGCAACACAGTAAAGAAACGATAGTCTTTTCAACAAATAACACTGGAATAACTAGATATTCATACACAAAAAAAATTCAATCCATAGATAAAATGACATCATACATAATAATTAACTCAAAATGGATCATATACCTTAGTGTAAAACCTAAAAGTATAACACTTATAGAAGAAAATGTGACCTTAGGTTAAGTAAATATTTCTTAGATAAAATAGCAAAAGCATGATCCAAAATGGAAAACAACTAGTAAACTGGGCTTCATCAAAATTAAATGATGCTAGGGGCTGGGGATTTAGCTCAGTGGTTCCCTCACCTGGCTTGCAAGTGCAAGGTCCCGAGTTTGATCCCCAGTACCAAAAAAAATAAAAAAGATTAAATAATGCTCTTCAAAGACAGAGCTAAGAGACTGAAAAGACAAACCACAGACTGGAAGAAAAGATTTTCAAAACATAGATTTGATAAAGGACTGGTGTCTCGAATGTTAAGGAATCTCTCAACTCAGTAATTAAAAGAATAGTCCAATTAAAAAAAATGGCCCAAGTGTTTGAATAGTCTTCTAACCAGTAAAGATGTATGAATACTGTGTACATAAAAAGATGGTCAATAACATAAGGGAAATATAGGCTAAAAAGAGGGTGATACCATTGCACCCCCTAAAGGCTGACTATACTGAGTATAGCTAAGAAACTGGAGCAATTGGAATCCTCATACACTACTCATGGGAATGTAAATGATACAAGTGGCTGCAGAAAACAGTTTTTCAGGATATTTAAACCTAACTGGATACTAGATGGCATTAGAGAATTATTGCTTAAAAATTAATTAATTTTAAGCAAATAATATTATTGATGTGGTATAAAAATCTGTCCTTGTCTCTTAAGAAAAATTGTATCTATCTACCTTTCTATATCTATCTATCTATCTATCTATCTATCTATCTATCTATCTACTGACTCCTGGCCAACCTCAACTCATTTGAAAGGCCCATGGCTAGTGCCCAGGAGGAGGCTCCCCCACCGCCATTCCACCACTCCTAGGGCAGAGGAGGTGATCCAATCCTAGCTCCCAGGAGGAGGCTCCCCTTCCACCATTCCACCACTCCTAGAGCAGAGGAAGTGAGCCAATCCCAGCACCCAGGAGGAGCCTCCCCTGCCACCATTCCACCGCTCCTAGGGCAGAGGAGGTGAGCCACGTGGGCACGAGCAGCACACCCCCCCCCCCGGAAATGAGAAGACACATAAACAAGACTCAAAAACAGACTTCCAGATCACCTACAGCAACCCCAAAAGGAAACGAGATGGAACAGTCTGATACTCAACCACATGACTCCCTGAACTGGCAACAAAAGAGGATCTGGAAAAAAATGAAATCAGAGATAATTTCTCAGATAACAGCAAAGATTGTGCCCATAGTGCAAGACATGATTAATAAATCTAGAGAGGACACAGATTAAAATAAATAGAGGATCTGAGGAACATGATGGAATCCCAACATAGGAAACAAATGGAATCCATAAAACAGATGCAAACAGATTTCCAGGAGATTAAAAACTCCATTGAAAGTCTACACAGCAGAATGGACCAATGTGAGGACAGAATTTCAGATATAGAAGATAAGATTGCAATTAGTGACCAGGAAAAGAAAAATTGCTGCAGTATTGTAAGGGACCACGAGAAAGCAATCCAGCAGCTGCTAGATGATGCAAAGAAGAATAACATAAGACTGATTGGAGTCAATGAAGAAAGAGGAGAGAGTGCAGGTGACATAAAAAAAACTTCACAGAAGTGATGGCAGAAAACTTCCCAAGCAGGGGAAAAGAGCTTGACATACAGATAAGTGAGGCATATAGGACTCCAACTAGCCTTGATCAAAAAAGATCTACACATAGGCATATAATAGTTAGGATTCCAGAAACCCAACAGAAGAACAAAATTCTACAAGCAGTGAGAGAAAAGAAACAAGTCACATACAAAGGAAAGCCCATCAGAATCACAGCAGACTTCTCAATGCAAACCCTCAAGGCAAGAAGAGCTTGGAGTGATGTATTTCAAGCCCTAAAGGAAAACAGCCTCCAACCCAGATTGATGTACCCTGCAAAACTATCTTTCAAAATTGATGGAGAAATAAGACACTTTCATGATAAAGAGCACCTTAGGAACTTCAGGAATACCAAACCAACACTTCAAAAAATTTTAGACAATATCCTAGGAAAAGGCAATGAGGATCACAACCTCAGGAAGCCCAGCAGAATGAATCCATTGGGCATGACAAGTTAAACGTAAAGGGGGAGAATCCAACAAAAAGAAAAAGTCATGACAAGTCTTTTAAAACTTTTAACTTCATCTCCCTAATGAGTGTATAATTCAATCTTGTTATTGTACTTATTAGTATTTTTCTCATTCTAGTGTTGCACACCTTTCCTTGTGCTGTACTGGCTATTTATCATCTTGTGTCTACTTTGTAATTGGGTTGTCTATTAATGAGCTGTAAGAGTTCTTTATATATTCTGGTCATAGGTTATATGCATTGTAAATATGGTCAGTTTTAGAACTACTTTTCCTTTTAACTATGTCATTTCAAGGTCTAAATTTTGGTGGAATCTCATTTATCAATTTTTTTCTTTTGTACTTCATGTTTTTTGTATCCTAGGAAGTTCTTGCCTACCCTAAATTCATAAACATTTTCCCTTATAATATTTTCTTAAAGTTTTATAGTTTCAGTCTTTCATATTTAGGTTCATAGATCCTTTCAAGTTATTTTTATGTATGGAAATAAAGGGTTGAGGTTAATTTTTTATATATGGATACCAGGTATTCTAGTGCCATTTGCTGAAGACACTATCTTTTCCTCAGCTCTTGAATTGAGTTTATATTCTATAAAATGTTAATGTTAAATAATCTTTCAAAACTCAGTGGACCTTATATGTGTGGTTCTATTTCTAGATTCTCTTTTATTCCAATGATCTATATGTCTTTCCTTACACCAACACTGCCTTGATTACTGTAGCTTTAGAGGAAGTCTTAAAATTAGGTACTAAACATCTTCCAACAATGTTTTATTTTTACTTTTCTAGGTCCTTTGTACTCCTACATAATTTTTCAATTTCAATATCCAATTCTTCATTTATAGCAAGTATACATAGACTTGAATTTTTATACATACCTTGTGTTTTCTAATCCTGCTAAATTCAAATACAAGTTCTAGGGGCTCCTAGAGATTTCTTAGTATTTTCTCTGTAGATGATCATTTTATCTACATGTAAAGATTTTGCTTCTACCTTGCCAATCCTATCCTATTTGTGTCAGTTTATTGCCAGACTACTTTGGTTTAGGCCTATGTTTCAAAGTTTAATGGACAGATGAAGAGTAGGCATATCTGCCTTGTTCCCCACCTTAGGGAGAAAGCATTGTATCTTCTCCATTCATATAAGGCATTTTTGCTGGAAGTATGGAGTACATGTCTTTAATGTGTTGAGAAGGTTCTGTTCTACTTCTAGTCTCCTGATAGCTTTTAACATGAACAGCTGTATAATTTAGTCTGATACTTTTTATCCAACTAGTGACAGGACCATATGGCTTTTTCCTTTCCTCTGTTAAAATGATGACTTTTGGGGGTGGATCTTCCAATGCTGAACCAACACTGCCATCCCTATAATAAAACCACTTTCTACATACTGCCAGATCTGACTTCTAATAGTTTGTTTTGTTAAACAAATTTCTATCTATGTTCATACTTTTTTCTTCTATTATCTTTATCCAGTTTTAGGATTAGCACAATGTTGATTTCCTAAAATGAGGGGAGAAGTGTTCCTTTTTTTTCTGCTTTAAATGTTTGATATAATTTATCAGTAAAAATGTATACCAGCCTGTTTTTGTTATATAGGTAGGTTTTCAAGCTAGCAATATGCTTTCTTAAATAGGTGCTATTCAAATTTTATATTTCCTCCAGAGTTAGTTTCATTAATTTGTTTTCCAAGGTACTTCTTAGAAGTTGTCAAATTTATTTCAAAACAGATTTTTGTAATATGCTTTCTATATCCTTTTAAATTCTGTAAAATCTGTGGTAATGTCTCCTAGATCTTGATATTGTAATTTTAAAAAATGTATAATTGATATTGTGTAATAGGAAGTAAAGGTCTAAAGGAGCAGGGGAAGTGGGAGGGGTAGGGAAAAGGAAAGAAGGGAAAAGAAAAAATATGAGAAAAGGAAAAAAATGGAAACAAAGTCTTTGCAATAGGGAAGGGTGGAGGGGGTGATGGGAGGGTAGGGGAAGGGGAAAAAAATAAGAACCAAGATACTCATGTAATGGTACAAGATCCCAAAGATGTATGTAACTGTATTTTATACCTAAAATGTACCAATAAACTTAAGGGGGGGGGCGGAATAAAGAAAGGCCCATGGCTTTGTGGATATTGTCTTTTGTTGTGAGGTTTGCTGAGGAGCAGGGCCTGTACTCTCCTTCATAGAATGGGCTGCTTTACGGACAGCTCCAGTACACTGTATCAGGATCTTAGATGTTTGTGTTGTGCCTACAGGCTCTCCTTTAGCCTCAAAGGAAGGCTTTGGGATGGCCCAGGGAGCTTTCAAAGCATTCCTGGTCTCCAAAGGTCATGATAACCACAGAATGTAAAGATACTTGATTGAATGGATACATTATATTATATCATATATGATTTCTCTCACTTGGGATATTAATAGAAGGGCCTTGGTCAAGTATGATCTCAATGACCCTCTTGCTTTTATTCTCAGCCCATCTTCCATGGAAAATACTTGGTCATTTTTGGAAGCCCAGGATGGATGCCTTTCCTGTGTCTTTGAGTGTTATATATCAAGTTACCACCTTTCAGTGTCCCACAGACTCTTACTGCAGCTTCTCCAAGCCAGGCACAGTGGCCAGAAATAAGAGTTGATTAAATTGCACCCCATGCACCAAAGGAGTACACAGCATAGTTGGAAGAGATATGGCAGCAAGTGATTATGGTATTAGGTGCAAAGGAGGGGCAGCTCTCATCTGACAGCTGGGGCATGGTCCCTGAAGGCAGTGACAGTCAATGATTGAAAAATGTAGAGGCCTCAAAGTTTAGAGGCACAGTTTAGTAAGCATTCTGGGCAGAGAAAGCTCAATAGCGGAAACCTGTAGATATGGAAGTTCGCATTCCAGGACATGCGAGAGATGAGGCTGATGGGGTATGGAGTACCCACGCCACGAAAAGGGACTTTCTTGCCATCATGAAAGTATGTGGCATAAATTCCCCTTCTCTGCAGTCAGGCCTCACCTCTCTCACCCACAAACCTGGATGCTGACCACAGCCTCCTAGAGCCAGCTGATCTGTCCACTGAGCTGTCACCAACCTGAGTCTCTCCTGGGATAAACGTTTAAACAGTGTCTTTACAATCTCCATGTGAATCAGCTCAAGATCAAGGCTGAATGAAAATCTGGCCCCACAGGTGATTTTCTTTCTCCATGAAAAAACTAAATCTCCCTTCTCTTGGTGTATTCACTAAAACACCTCACAATTTTAATTAGATATTGCATGCATATAAATTGAATTTTAAAAGCTGCATCAAATTGTATAGTATCTTTAAGTGGAAATTAATGGTGTCTTCCTACTTTGCTGCAATAGCTCAAATTTTCTTTTTGCTTGAAACTCTTTTCACAAGTAGCAGTTTGAAAAAAACTGCAACTGTCTTGCCTTCCTTTATTTTTTTCCCTTTTCCCCTAACACAAGAACAAAACCTCGAAAACTGACAGAGGCACTGTATCAAAAGTTTTTACTCTCTGGAGTCCTGTAATAACACTCCCCTCTTGTAATGAAAAGTGCATACATTAAAAAAAGAAAAGTATATGTGTCGGTTTTTATTGTCAATAATCCACTGCCAAAGTCATACATGCTCAGTGGATAAAGTGTTGCATGCAGATTTTTTTTTCACGCTCCTGTACTTAAAAGAGTGTTTGGGAATAAGACATGGGCTGATACAAGTGAGTAGTACCTGTGAGTTTTCTGAACTCTCTGGTGTGGTCCTTTAATCACATGCACATCCTTCCCAGCACCATGTGCTTCTGTTTTAGAGAAGATTCTCAAATGCTTGACAGATGAGTTTGTATAGTGGGTGCTGGTGGTTTTTAAGAGTTCATTTGGGATTTTAATTTTTGTTTTACTGATTTTTTTTTCTTTTTTATTAATTTTATTGGTACATTTTAGGTATACAATATAATGACATTCATCATTGGGAATTTGTACCTTTACATAATATATCTTGGTTCTTATTTTTTTCCCCATTCCCCTACCCTCCCTTCAACCACTCCACCCCCTCCCTATTTACAAAGATTTTTTTTCCATTTTTTCATTTTCTCATATTAATTCCATTCGCTTCTTTCCTTTCCCCTACCCCTCCCACTTCCCCTTCCCCTTTGCCCTTTTTCTTCCTATTTCACATTATCTATTATACCTTTCGATTATTATTTACACTTTCAGGTTCTCACACCAGAGAAACTATTCGGTATTTACACATGTGTCCTATTTATTTCATTTTATTTATTTTAAGAGTATACTCTTAAGTGAAATAAATAGGACACACATGTGTAAATACCGAATAGTTTCTCTGGTGTGAGAACCTGAAAATGTAAATAAGGACTAAATGTATAATAGGTAATGTGAAATAGGAAGAAAAGGGACAAAGGGGAAGGAAGTGGGAGGGCTAGGGGAAAGGATAAAAGGGAATGGGATTAATATGAGAAAATGGAAAAATAGGAACAAAATCTTCATAAATAGGGAGGACTGGAGGGGTTGAAGGGAGGGCTGGGGAAGGGTGAAAAATAAGAACCAAGAGAGCCTATGTAAAGGTGCAAATTTCCAATGATGAATGCCATTATATTGTATACCTAAAATGTACCAATGATTAGAATGAATAATCGATAATGCAAAATAGGAAGAAAAGGTCCAAAGGGGTAGGGGTAGTGGGAGGGGCAGGGGAAAGGAAAGAAGGGAAAGGAAAAATGATGAGAAATGGAAAAAATAGAAATAAAGTCTTTGTAAATAGGAAAGGGTGGAGGGGGTGAAGGGAGGGCTAGGAATGGGGAAAAAATAAGAACCAAGATGCATTATATAAAGGTACAATTCCCAATGAGAAATGTAATTGTGTTGTATACCTACAATGTACCAATAAAAGAATTTAATACAAAAAAAAAAGAGTACTGCCTCAATGTTTTACTGATTTTTGACAGAAATTATTCTGCCCAACATATGACTAGTCAATAGGTTCAGATATACCTAAAGCACTCATTGACTATATTTAGGATTCAAGCCTGCATTTCTCTTAAGCTGCTGGATGTATTCCCAGTTGTAAGTGGTTGTTTTCCCAACATGTAGTCACAAACTTACTAATGGAGGCTGAATTAAATTTAAATTCTGTTTTCTGTTATTTAGATGGTTTGTTATATCTGATCAATGTAATATGGCCATTGGCATGTATTTCAACAACAGCCCACTTGTATTCCCTTCTTGAAATCAAATTTTGTCAGCTTAATACCTATGCATTTGACAGCTAGTTAGCACCTGTTTATTTTATGCATTTATTGTGCATGTATGCCATCCTCCCTATTCTCCAGTTGGTATTCTAAGTGCATTTAATCTTCATAACAATCCTACAGTGTGGATACAGTTACTCTGTTTTACAGATGAGGAGGCTGAGGCGAAGGCTTAGAGAGATGAATAGATAACTTGGCTGACCTCACACATTCAGGAAGTAGCAGAGCCAGTCTCGTTCATTGCCTGTGCCCATGACTGCCATGCCATGCTGTCCCTATCATTCAACACCTATCTTTTTTTTTTTTTTTTTTTGTACTGGGGATCGAACTCTGGTCCTTGTGCTTGTGCAGTGAAACCACTGAGCTAAATCCCTGGCCCAGGTGCCATATGCTTTTAAAGGGACATTCCCAAAGCTATCAGTGTAGACAGTGTAGCAGTTTGAAGTAGGCTAAAGGTCCAGGGAAGCTCTTTCTCAGAGTGCCAAAGGCTGAGCTGAAGAAGAATTGTGAGCCACTTCTTAGGTTAAATGTGAGGTTGGCTGGTGTCAAAGGAAAGAGCAATCTGGGCATAGGAGATACCTGCACAAAGGCCCTGTGGCAGAAGAGAACATGACCATCAAAGAATGAACATATATGTGCCATTATGGATGGCAGAGTCAGGGCAGGGGAGTGCAGAGCCCTATGAGAAAAGAGCCTGTCATATATAAAGTTATAAGCACAGACATATTTTACAAAGAGGAAGGTACTTCTAATCCTCAAACATGTTGAATCAAATGGAACAAAGGGAGAAGATGGAATGGAAAACACTTCACATACAAGAATAACAGTAATGCACAGGAGAACCTCACATCTGCTGGTGATTTAAGGAGGTCATGTGCAAGGATGGTTCAATAGTCAGGAAGTAGTGTTATTCCTACATTTACATGAAGAGAAACTGAGGCTTAGGGAAGATGTCACTTACATTGCTAATATTGAGGTAGTGGGGCCTGTACTCAGGCTTCTAGCTCCAAGGCCAGTGTTCCTCTCACTGCCCTGCACTGCCCAGAGGTGACAGCCAGCTTAATGTGAGTCCTTCTGAATATGCAGGTTCTGAGATCAACTTGGGAAGGCAGAGAGTCTGCATGGCCTAACAGATGTAAGGAAATGGTCAGGACTTGATCTCAGAGTCTGAAGTGCCAGGTAAGGAGGGTGGACACACAGGAGGAGGGCTCATTGAGAGTCTTTAACCACGTGGCCCACCAGATACCCATGCGCTAGATAAAATCTAGGCCATGGAAAAAGTCTTGGTATAAGAATCCTCAGCCACTGGAAAAGCAACTGCTACAATCTTTTACAACATGAATATAGATAGCCTTGACCCCACCCAGTGTTAGGACAATTGATTTTGAGCATCTGGGCCTCTCTACCAGTGGGAGCAGGGCTCACCCCTGTCAGTCAGTTTTACAGGCTTGGACATCTCTACCTGCTTGAACCATGCCCCAGCGTGCATTCCCCACCTCTTTGCCAAGGTGACCTTGTGGAACCTTGTCAAATGCCTGGATAAGATTTTGCAATTATGGCTGTTACTTGCCTGCTCATCTGGAAGCTACCAGATGTAGGAAAAATAGGGAAATGACTTATTCCTAGGGAACACTTTTTAGCTTTGAGCAGTTATCACTTTTTCTAAGTGCTCAAAGACAATTTTAGATTCATTTCCTTGATTTGGCTCTGGTTCAAATTCAGAGTTTCAAACTGTAGTCTCCAGGACTTTTTCTTCATGCTTTTTCTGTGATTGATTCAACAGATGGTTCCAGAAGGAAAAGCACCAGTTCTCCAGGCTTGTCTCTGTCTTGTCCAAGACAAGATGCAGAAGGCCTATACCTGGCAGCCTGTCAGCATGCAGACCCCACCCAGGCCTGGCATCCTACCCAGCCAAGCTCAGCTCTGACTTGGTTACTTCTGAAATGTTATGGCTTGGGTCTAGATATCTCCCGCAAAGCTCCATGCGGTCATAGGTGGGGCTTTTCAAAGGTGGCTGGATCTGCAGCTGGAATCGAGGATGTGTGATTATTAAATTAACCCACTGATTGGTTTGGCATAGTTCTGGGTAGGATGAAGAGTGCCTCACCCTGGGTGTGAATGCTGTCTACCCTAAGGGTAGGTAAGCTGGATAAGATATGAGGGACAGAAGGAGGGTGGTCACTTGTTGTTTGTCCCTTACTTGCCGCTTGCTGCCTTCTGCCTGCCCTGTTTTGTCATGAACTGTTTCTCCTCTGTGAACTGTTTCCCCTCTGCCATGCCACCCTGCCTTGGCCAGATGATTATGGACTGAAACCTCTATGAACTATAAGCCAAATCAACCTTTCCTCCTTTAACTTTGGGTGTCGGGTATTTTTGTCTCAGCAATGAAAAAAGTAACCAAGATGTAGACCTTGGATTCTGCTCACTATTTCTGCTTTCCTTCAGATGCCAAAATAATGCAAAGTAGTGCTGGGCTTCCGAAGAGGCATTGTTCTCCTCCTTGTGATCAAAGGAGTCACCAATTTGTGTCAACCTTGGTATCAGGCCCACTCGCTAGCTACATTACTGAGTAATTCACTCCACCTCTCACTCCTGTCTTTCCTCAATTGTCACATGGGCATAATATCTCCTAGCCTTCAAGGTTATTTATTTTAAGACTTAAATGAGATGGTGTGCATCAAGTATCTAGCCCACACAATATATACAGTAAATGCTTGGTCTTCTCTGGCATCCTGCTTGGTCTGAACTCGGTGCTGGTGTAAAGGACCGCCCGGTCCTGTGGCCATGACCAGACAGGTTAACATAATATTCTCATGTCTAGGCATGGAAATGAGAAAACCACAAAATAGTTCTCATTTTCTTTTAGCCCTTTCTTGATACTTTATGATGTTATTTTCTAACAATCTTGTCCCACATGCTTGTGGCATCCCAGATTAAATTGCGTCATAAAGATAACAGCCCAGGCCAAAGCCTTGTCCTTCTTTCTTTTTCCCTTTGGACAACCTTGAGGAGGGGAAAGGTATTTTATAGCTCCCAGTTTTTCCTCTCAGTGACTTGCATTTTAAATTGAAGCATATTTATTGTAATATCATTTATACTAGCAATTCCCCATGTTAAATAAAAATGTCAAATCAGTGTCCAGTATGATACACAACACTTTTGCTACCCCTGTGATTTTAATTTTAATTCTCTATTACACAGTGCATATGGAGAAGATTAAATGCATCATGATAAGGTGGTGCAGTACAATCCAAGATAAGGGCAGAAATTAAGCTATAATAATTCCATTTAAGGCTGTAACAGCCCAGTTCTGGGTCTTCTGGGCTTTCAGAGATACCACAAGAGCATGAGTAAATATTATATAAGCTCAGCATGTTACTTTAATCTTGGGCTCACACAGACATTTATTAATCAAATAGGATGATTTAATATATATTCATGGGCAGTGCCCAGCTTGGTCTGAAAAAACTTCATTTTCACATTTCTAATTTAAAAGATTTTTCTGGAGAAGATAGGTTTTAAGAATGTTGAATTACTTCAGCAGTTGTTTTGAACCAAGATAATTTTTTCTGTCATGTGAGGCTTCAAGGATTTGAGGTTACATGTGTCACATTCCAAATTCTTTCAAAGTGAAAGGCACTTTCCTGATTAACAAATCAGTGTTTTCATTTTCCTTATATTTCTCCCTTGAGATGTGGCTTAATTGAAACAGTTCTTGGAAGGGTCTATGAAGAGGCAGTTTCTATGGCAGCTATTCCAGCACCAGGCCCAGCTACACCACTGTAGTGTTAACAGCTCTTTGCCAAGGCCTGTGCTTCATACCAAGGTCCTTGGGACCTTCTAGAAATCCATGTATTTGGGGTTTAGGATGCGCTGGAGAACTGGTCCTCAACCTTATGAACCATAAGATTCTCCCATACCTTCCCCTAACTTCTTATCTTCTCCTTTCCTCCAAGTAAATACAAAGCCAAAATATCAACGTACTTGTTTTATTTTTTACTTATTTAGTCTTAGTCTCTTATTCCTCTGAAAGAGTTGTTGCAAACCACACATTTAACAAGAGACTAATGTCTGGAATATATAAAGAACTCTCAAAACTCAACAGCAAAAGCAATTAATCCAACTAAGAAATGGGCAGAAGACATGAAGAGGCATTTCACTGAAGAGGACATGCAGGTAGCAAATAAGCACACAAAGAGATATTTACCAATATTAGCCATTAGAGAAATGCTACTTAAAAACATGATAAGACACTACCATACATTTACAAAAATAGCTAAAATAAAAAATAATGGTAACACCAAGTACAGGAAAGAATGCAGAGAAAGTGAACCACTCCTAATGGACATGGGGTGTAAAGCCACAACTAGTCTGGAAAGCAGTTTGGCAGCTTCTTATAGAACTGAACATGCAATTGCCAAGTAACTCAGCAATTGCACTCTTGGGCACTTATCTCAGAGAAATGGAAACATGTTCACACAAAAACAGGACACAAATGTTTACTATAGCTTTATTCATGACAGCTCAAAACCAGAAGCCACTCAAATATCCTTGAATAGCATAGAATAAACCTCAGCAATAAAAAGAAACAAACCACTCCTGCAGCAGCTTGGTGAGTCTCCAGGGGATAATACTGAGTCACAAATGGCAATCCTAAAACGTGACCTGTTATGTGATTCCATTTACATAAAATTTTTGAAGTGACAAAATTACATAAGTAAAGGACAGATTTGGTGATTGCCAGTGGTTAGGGAAGAGAGCTTGGGGGCAGAAGGGAAGCAGGTATAGATGTGATAGAGCCCTGCAGAAGTTCCATGTAATGATGGAATTGCTCTTGTCTTGACTGTGGTGGTGACATGAACACTACAGATGTCATGAAATTTTATAGAACTAATGCACACACCCTGTACTCACACAAATGAGTGCATAAAAAGCTGATCAAATCTGAGTAAAATTCTTAAAAGTGGATTATATCAGCCAGGCATGGTGTCACATACCTGTAATGTCAGCAGCACTCAAGAGGCTGCGGCAGAAGGATCATCATGAGTTTGAGGCCAGCCTGGGCTACACAGTGAGTTCAAGGCCAGCCTGAACTACGTAGCAAGACCCTGTCTTAAAAAAAAAAAAAAGTAGATTATATCAATCCCAGTATCCTGCTTGTGGATTATGTCAATCTTAGTATCCTAGTTGTGGGTTATATTGATCTCAGTATCCTGATTGTGATATTATAGTACGATACTGCAAAATGGGAGCAACTAGGTGAAGGGTATCATTCTGTATTATTTCTTCTATGTGTAAGTCCACAGTTATTTCAAAAAGGGTGAAGGGAGAAAGTGACACTGTCCTTCAGAGGACCTCTTCCTCTGAAGTACTCCTGGTAGGTAAATGTCAGTGTCCCCATTCTACATGAATAAGGAAGGCAAGGTCAGGAGGTGACATTCCACAAATGTTTGGCAAAGTACTCAGCCTCTGACCATTCAGAGTCAGTGGTCTTGTCATCCTTTTCCTGAGCAGACACTGCCCTCACTGTCCCCTTTGGCTGCTGCTGCACCAGCCACTCAGCTCAAACTCTCAGCTCCCTGAGGAGAGAGCATCAGGGTTGAGATGCCAGCACTGGTAACCATCTCCACCTTCCAAATGGGAAGCGACAATCGTTCAGAGCAGAGACCAGCATCTGGCTTGGTTGCTAAGCAGACCATAAAGAGAATCCATGCAAAGAGCATTCAGAAAACCCAGGCTGACATCAGATAAGACAGTCGGTGAAGGAGAATTCCCAACAGCACAAAGGGCATTAATTAAAATGAATTGAATAGATGTGTCTGTATAAATATTCCTAAAGATGAGGTTGTCAAACAGAGTTAGACCTTGGGGAAATTTATGAGTTACTGAAAATTATAGGGAAAAGAAATTTATAAGGACAAAATCATTTACAAATAGATTTCATAAACTAATGAGATTGGTTACTTACAGGGGTGTGGGGGAATGAGTGGAAAGAAAAGGGAAGTGGGAAAAGAAAAGGAGCCAGGATGAGTGAAAGAGACCCTTCTCTGAGTGGATCTCTTTTTATAGTTCTGCTATGGAATCACATACCAGAAAAATGAAATACTGTATATAATTAAAACCTACTAAGATATGAGGGCAACCCAAGATGAAATACAAACAGTGGCAAATGAGCCTAACTCTATTACAAACGAATATGCAGTCACCCTGAATGCAGTAGGAAAGGAAAGAATTAACTCAGCAACAAAAGCAGCATCGTAACCGGATACTGCAAGACTTATGACTTCTAGTTAGTTTGTGTGTTTTCTACAGGAGAATGAGTGAACAGTTTAGGAACTACTTTATAGAAATACTAGGAACAAGCAAATTAATGTATAATCTCAGGTTTCTTACCTTTTTGTGGGGGGGGATGGCATCTCACTAATTTACTCAGGCTGGCCTTGAACTCACAGTCCTCCTGCCTCAGCCTCCCAAGTAGCTGGGATTACAGGCATGTGCCAATGTACCCTGTCTGTAATTTTTAAGAATTATTAACTCATATTAATTATACAAATTAATGAGTTTCACTGTGACATATCATGCTTTGATCCTATTCACCCTCACTACCATCCTTTCCTGCCCTTCCTTCTCTTTCCCTCCCACACCCCTTCTCCCTCTTCACTGTTAGTCTGCCTTCAGTTTTCAGGTCACCTTTTTAAATTTTTATTTATTTATTTATTTTCTACATATGAGAAAAAATTTGTGATTCTTGTCTCTCTGTGTCTGACTAATTTCACTTTTCATGATAACCTCCTGTTCTATCCGTTTTCCTATAAATGTCATAATTTCATTCATTATGGTTGAAAATTACTTCATTGTATATATATGCCACATTTTCTTTATCCATTCATCTGATCTAGGCTGATTGCATATCTTGGCTACTATGATTAGTGCTGCAAATAAAGGTGGGTATGCAGGTATCTCTATACTATGCTTACTTCATTTCATTCAGGCCCATAACCAGAGGGGTATATGATAGATCTACTTTTAGTTTTTTAAAGAACTACTATATGTTTTCCATAGCAGCTGTCCTCATCTATATTCCCACGAACAGTATGTAAGGGTTCCTTTTTCTCCATATCCTTGCCATCATTTTTTTTATAATACCCATTCTGATTGGGATGAGATGGAATCTGTATGTGAATTTTTGTTTTGTTTGTGTGTTTGCTTGTGGTACTAAGGATTGAAGTCAGGGCCTTTGCACTGAGCTACAACCCCAGCCCTTTTTTATTTTTTATTTTGAAACAGTCTCACTGTGTCACTAATTTGTCCAGGCTGAACTTGAACTTGCAGTCTTTCTACATGAGCCTCCCAGAGACAGGCATGCACCACCATGCCTATCTAGTTTTAATGTACATTTCTTTGATGGCTAAAGATGTTAAGCAATTTTTTCATATATTTATTGGCCATTTGTACTTCTACTTCTGAGAAGTATCATTTCAGATCACTTACCCATTTACTGATTGAGTTACTTGTTTTGTGTTGACTTTTTTTGTGTTTTTTATATATTCCTGTCAGATAAATAACTGGTAGATTTTCTCCCATTCTGAAGGATGTCTCTTCACTCTGTTGATTGTTTCCTTTGCTATGCAAAAGCTTTTTAATTTGATGTATACCAATTGTTAATTCTTGATTTTACTTTCTGAGCTATTAGAGTACTATTCAGGAGATTATTGCCTGTACCAATATCTTGAAGTATTTCCCCTATGTTTTCCTCTAGTCTTTTCAGAGTTTCAAGCTTACATTAAGATCTTTAATCCATTTTCAGTTGATGTTTGTATAAGATGAGAGGTAGAGATCTAATTTCAGTCTTTTATACCTAGTTATCCACTTGTCACAGCACCACTTCTTGAAGAGGCTGTCTTTTCTCCAGTATCTCTTTTGGCACCTTTGTTGAGAATTTACAGATGGCTGTAGATATGTAGGTTTATTCCTGAGTCCTCTGTTCTGTCCTGTGTATTTGTTTTTATGTCAACACTATGCTGTTTTTGTAACTATGGCTTTGTAGTAGCTTTTAAAGTGAGATATTATAATGCCTGCAGCATTACTCTTTGCTCGGGATTACTTTGGCTATTCAGAGTCTTTTATGCTTCTAAGTGAATGTTAGGATTTTTTTCTGGTTTTTTGAACAATGTAATTGGTATTTTGTAAGGGATTACATTGAATCTATTGATCATTCAGTAGTATGGCTATCTAACATACTAATTTCTCCCAATTTATGAACATGGGAAGTGTTGCTTACTATTGAGAAAGGGAATTACAGATAAGGAAAGGAAGAGAGGGTAGAATGAACACTTTGGTGTTATAGACTGGAATTAGAGGCTTCAGTATGAACATGTAGTTAGATACAGATATAGATACACATAGTTATAGAAATAAATACAGAGAGGCTTGGGGGTACATGTCAAGATAGATATATACATAGACAGATAGGTAGAGTGAATATAATTACATATATATATATTTATAAAATTTCTGAGCTCCATCCTCTAAGAAGACTTAGAAACCACAAAAACCCCATAGCAGTGAGCTCTTGGCTTCTAAATGCCATTCTTCAATAAAAGAAACCAGAGCTCCTTGGAGAAATGGTTGATTCCAGGGCTGAGCAGGGAAATTACAAGAGAAGGCTGAACATATAGTGGTTCCAGAAAGCAATGAAGTACTTAATAAATGATGGGAGCATGTAAGAAAGATACAGGGGTAACCCACAAGGACTTCCACTGGGTAGATATGAGATAATTTAAGAAACATAATAATGATACTAGTTCATACTCCATTGAATAAAATTATACTCATGCACATATGTTGATAAAAATAAATGAATAGATAAATGCAGGAGAAAATGTAAGTTCTTTCTTACAGTAAAATTCTAATAGCGTAGAAGCAATGTTGAAAATAGAAAATTATCATTTTCTAAATATCATGGTAGCAATTGTTGCAGACCTGAATCATTAGTGGATGCCAAAATTAGTGGGTAAAAGTATGATGGGAGAAGGATATTTACTTAGTTTCGTAGTGTTTTTCTATAAGATACTTAGAGTTTAAATACACAGGGGAAAATAGGAACAACGCTGTGGAGAACCACATCTGGTGGACACCATCTCAATCAAGTATCAAAGTTAATATCCTCAGAGCGGCAGCGGCGGCGACGCGCAGGGAGGGCTGCGCGGGTTGCCCTCTGCAGCCGCGTCTCCGCCATCCCCTCGCCGTCCCGGGGCGTTGTACGTCTCCTTCCGGGACCGAAGCCGCCCGCAGTAGCGGGCAGCCCCAGCCGCGTCACACCTCAGCGCCCAGGGGACATGCTGGAGAGAGAATGAGCCAGAGGGACACGCTGGTGCATCTGTTCGCGGGGGGATGCGGTGGCACAGTGGGAGCTATTCTGACATGTCCACTGGAAGTTGTAAAAACACAGCTGCAGTCGTCTTCTGTGACACTTTATATCTCTGAAGTTCAGCTGAACACCATGGCTGGAGCCAGTGTTAACCGAGTAGTGTCTCCTAGACCCCTCCATTGCCTAAAAGTAATCTTGGAAAAAGAAGGGCCTTGTTCCTTGTTTAGAGGATTAGGCCCCAATATAGTGGGGGTGGCCCCTTCCAGAGCAATATACTTTGCTGCTTACTCCAACTGCAAGGAAAAATTGAATGGCGTATTTGATCCTGATTCTACCCAGGTTCACATGATTTCAGCTGCAGTGGCAGGCATTTACTGTACATCTCTCCCGAGAAAAGAGTGAGATCGTGTTATAGAGTGAGATCGTGTTATCTCATGCTCCCCATCTGCAGGTCACTTCCTGTAGAAATATGGACTAATTTAAACCTTGTTTCACTGCAATCACTGCAACCAACCCCATTTGGCTTATAAAGACTCAGTTACAGCTTGATGCAAGGAACCGTGGGGAAAAGCAAAGGGTGCTTTTGAATGTATCCGTAAAGTGTATCAAAGAGACGGAATTAAAGGATTTTACAGGGGCATGTCTGCTTCCTATGATGGCATATCAGAGACTGTTATCCATTTTGTTATTTATGAAAATATAAAGCAAAAACTACTGGAATGTAAGACTGCTTCTATGACAGAAAATGGTGAAGAGTCTGTAAAAGAAGCATCAGCCTTTGTGGGAATGATGTTTGCTGCTGCCACCTCAAAAACTTGTGCCACAACTATAGCATATCCACATGAAGTTGTAAGAACAAGACTATGTGAAGAAGGAACAAAATATAGATCCTTTTTTCAGACACTGTCTTTGGTGGTTCAAGAAGACGGTTATGGGTCGCTCTACCGTGGTCTAACAACTCGTTTGGTGAGACAGATTCCAAACACAGCCATTATGATGGCCACCTATGAATTAGTGGTCTACCTCCTCAATGGATAGCAGCACAGGCTGCCACACTGCAAGAGGGAAGACCAAAAGATTGCAGTGGATCATGGAATATTGAGGTCAGCATGGTGGACAGAAAGAATAGTAGTTTGGGAACATGTACCATAATATGCCCAAGTGGAAGTTTGGTGAAGATAGCTACACCACGTTACTTAGTCTTTCAGTAATGTGGAAAAACCTTAGCCACCTCTAAAGGAAATGTCTTTGGAAGCACTCCTTTGTCAAAATCGCCATTTCTCTACCGTGTCCACCAGATACAGTTGTGTTTTATTGACCTATAACATTGAGAGTATAGTGTTTATTCCAAGAGGATTTTTCAAGTCTTCTAAACAAAGCCATCCTTAAATATATACTGTACTGTAGATAACATAAATATCTAACTTCTGACTTTTAATTCCTAATACTGTAAGATAACAATAATTGGTAGATACTCAGTATTCCCATTTTGCTGAGATGACTTGGCACAATATTTTAATTATTTGGCACCAGTAATCACTGTTTTTGACAACCAAGGAACTGTAGTCTAAATATCTTGTGTATTAAAATGTTTGAGTCTCTTCAGCTAACAGGTGCTTGATGTTTAGCATAATGTAGACATCAAATTGTTACCATATAAAACTCACATCATAATACTTTGCAGATTAAAAAATTAACCAATAAAATATTGATTCTTGATCATTAAAAGAACAAAGTTAATATCCTCAGAATCAAGACAAATCAACATCCCATACCCTCTTGATATGAAACACCAAGAAGGAGACCACATCACCTCTGAGTTGTTCTTGCCTAAAAGGAAAAGACTTAGTCTAATCATGAGAAAATATCAGCAAGTGAAACTGAGGAATGTTCTACAAAATAGCTGGCCAACATGGTCTAGTATCCACATCCTAAAGCACTGAGGAGCTTTCCCTCTTTGGAGGAGACTAAAAATACCGGATAACTACATGCAGTTAATCCTGAATTAGATCCTGGATTAGACCCTAGGCCAGCAAAAGGGCATTGGGTGAGGCAGGGGAAATATGAATGAATCAATGAATAATGTTATGTTAATGTCTAGTTTCTTAATTTAGATCATTGTACCTTGGTTTTGTAAGATATTAACATTTTCAAAAGCTGAATCAAGTGTATAGGGGAACTCTTTGTACTATCTTTGTAACTTCTTTAAATCTAAAATTATTATAAAATAAAAAGTCAAAATAAAATAAGTAGAATTACAAAGGAAGCCAATTATGTTGAAATTATTATCTAATTATATAAATAAATGTGTTATAGTAAAAATACTTAATTTAACCACACAAAACAAAAATAATAGTATATAATAATACATATAAAGAGCTTCTTATATTTTGCAAAACATTTCATATCCTATTATATAATCTTCAAAACCCATGAAATTGACACTTTGACCCCATTTTAGAGATAAAGAATCTAATCTGAGAGGTGTCTGATACAGTTAAAACAAACACAAAACACAAAAACAAGCAAGCATTTAACTGCCAAACAAATGGATCTGCTTCCAAATCCCACTGCTACCATTCCAGCCTGCAAATGATCACCTTGGCCAAGCCAATTAAAAAATCAGAGAGAAATTCCTGCAGACATATCTTGGGATTTTTTAAGGACTTAAACCATATAAATACCCAGCTCAGACCCTAACACATCCTGGGTACTGATAAAGAGGCGAGGATGGTGAGCATGGTAATGGTGATAGAATCTTAGAGCTGAGAAGCATCTTCAAGTCCAGCCAGTATCCTCTCTGGATACAGAGTCAGAGCATCCCCAACTATGGTCTGGACCCACCGTGTACACTTAGAATGAGGCACAGCTTAACACTATGGAGAGTCCATCTCTTTTTAAAAAATCATTCTATTTATCCACATTTGTAGATGGTAACCTATATATATTTCATCTATTTGTATATTTAAGAGTTAATAATAGGTGCATTTCAAAGTGATCACTTCTGTATCATCTGCACTCTCTCCTCTTTCTTCATTGACTCCAATCAGTCTTATGTTATTCTTCTTTGCATCATCTAGCAGCTGCTGGATTGATTTCTCATGCTCCTTTACAATTTTAAAGGAATTTTTCTTTTCCTGGTCACTAATTGCAATCTTTTCTTCTATATCTGAAATTCTGTCCTCACATTGGTTCATTCTGCTGCATAGACTTTTGATGGAGTTTTTAATCTGGAAATCTGTTTGCATCTGTTATATGGATTCCATTTGTTTCCTATGCTGGGATTCCATCATGTTCCTCAGATCCTTATTTTTTTATCTGTGTCCTCTCTAGATTTATTAATCATGTCTTGCACCATGAGCAAAATCTTTGCTGTTATCTGAGTAATTATTTCTGATTTCATTTTTCCCAGATCCTCTTTTGTAAGCCAGTTCAGAGAGTCCAGGTGGTTGAGTATCAAATTGTTCCATCTTGTTTCCCTTTGGGGTTGCTGTAGGTGATCCAGAAGTCTGTTTTTGAGGCTTATTTATGTGTCTTCTCATTTCCATAGTGGTGGGGAGGGGTGCTTGTGGCACCCTCGCAGCTCACCTTCTCTGCCCTAGGAGCTTGGGATGGCGGTGGGGGAGCTTCCTTCTGGGTGCTGGGACTGGCTCAGCTTCTCTCCAAAGTGATCACTTCTAATATCAAGATGTTTAAGGAATCAACAGGTGAGCTGGAAGGATTGATGATCACCTGGCTACCCCTCTGCCCTGCCCTCGGAATCATCCCTGATCTGTCTCTTTTGCTATCTATCCAAGTGCTTGGAAAACTGCAGCTTATCATACCTGAGTTATATTTTTTTGAGACCTGCTCAGGGCTTCAGCACACAGGGTAAACTATGGGATAAGGAATAAGAGGGACCACATCCAGTGCCCTGCATACCACTGCCCCTCATTACGAGCTATTGACATGAGTTAATAAGAACTTTGACTGTGGTCACCCCACCACCATCAGACCATGCACCACATTGCTTTGTCCTTGAGGTCTTTCACATCACTTTTCTCCCTTAGGTGTCAGTGGAATGACATGTCCTCTGGGGCTATGCTCAGAATCACCACATGAGACAAGACATAAAATCAGCAGTACCCTTGAGCATCCCTAAAATCTCCCCATGCAGGATGATGTGTGTACAGCTGGCCTTTACATATTGCTGTGTGCATAGATGGAGTGCAGGCATTGTGTTCACAATGCGGTGTTTTGGTTAAGGTCATGAGCCCCTGAACTAGTTTACCTGACTTCAGAAGTTAGTCCTGCAGTGAATTAGCTTTGTGACCTGGGGCAGTTATTTAACCTCTCTTTTCATCAGAAAAGTGGGAATGACAGTCACAGTTCCTTTATACAAAAGTTGTAAGGACTAAGAAGATGGTATATGTAAAGCCAGTTCCTGAAGTTTTGTAACACTCATCTATGCCACCCATTGTTATTATTATTATAATTTATATATGCACAATATATATAGTGAAACATACAAAAATATAACTTTAAAACAGCTTAATTACTTAAAAAGAGCATATAGTTGAGTAAATTAAGAACTTATCTGCTATGACCCCCATAAACTGCATCCTCAGAGGAGTGTCGAGCTTCATTTTATGCAGGCCATAAGCCTTGCTGTGGTTGCTCCCTAACAACCAGTCAAGCCTATCATTCATATTTCCGTGAGTATAGCTGACATTCAGCCCTGTGTGACAGCTCTGACTCCTGTGATGGGTGTAAGATAGGGACCCCTGCCTTGGATGGGGTTCTTGTTAGTACTCCAGCCTTTAAATCCTAGAATTCTGCTGGTGCCATGTCAGGTTCCACTTGATGATTAGTGAGATGCCATATTAACAAGGAGAAAATATGTGAATATGTATCTAACCTTCTGTTATGGTTTAAATCTAACCCCACAATCACAAAATCTTGCATGTTCAGAAGTGGGGCTTTCAGGGGGTGATTGAATCATGAGGGCTCTCACTTCATCAAAAGATTAGCACACTGATGAGATCATGTTTGATGATATTACTGGGATGTGATGGAAACAGAAAGTGGAGCCTAGTTGAAGGGACAGGGTCATGGGGACACACCCTTGGTGACTATGTCTGGTCCCCAGCCCCTGCCTCTCTAGCTCTTTCCCTTTCTCTCTACTTCCTGGCTAACATGAGGTAAGCAGCTTTCCTCAGCTGTGCCCTTTTGCCATGAACTTTCGGCCTTAGAGCCAGCCAACCATGTCCTAAAAATTCTGAAATCATGAGCCAAAATAGATCTTTCCTCCTCTAAGTTGTTTTTCAGGTATTTGATCACAGCAGCAAAAAGCTATGTAACACACCTTTCAGTCTTTGTGTACAACCTAGAATAATGACACCATCTTCTACCTGCTCTTCTTTCCTAACATGGGAAGGATGGTAGCACCAGTAGAAACAGAAGTGATGGCTTCTGTGACAGCAGTGCTGATGGCTGCAGTGGTGCTGCAGATAATGGTGGTAATGACTAGCTTCTCGTAGTGTGGTGGTGATGCTGACAATAGTAACAGTAGAGGTGGTGATGGTGTTATTGGAGTGGCAGTGGAGGATACTGGTGGTAGTGAGAGTGATAGTATAAGTCATGTTGATGGTGTTGGCAGTGGTTCTGTTGGTAATGGTATGATAGGATGCTATCAATGTGATAATGGTGGTGAAGATCATGGTGGTAGCCAGTGATGCTGATCATGAAAGTGATGCTAATCATGAGTTGATACTAGTGACAGTGTTGGTGATGATCGAGTAAATGGTGATTCCTATAGTTTAGAACATTACTTAAGCTTGGATGACAGTGGCAGGAGGTTTGTATTTGAGGAATCCCCGCAAATGATCTCATAGTCATGCACAGTCATAAAGTACTTTCCTAGAGTATCATGGGCAGTACATCCAAATGAAAGTAACCTGATCCCCCGATGTAATTTACTCATGAAATTAACTGAGTATTTCACAAAGTGTGGTACTCTGAATACTCATCCTGCAGAATGATCTGTGAAAGTTAAATGAGCCTGGTAAACCCTGGGATTTCTGTCCCATTCCTGAAGAGTTGTAGTGTTTGGAGCTTTCCGTCTTCAGACTGCAATGAAGATCTGTTTCATTTTGTCTAAGCCAGTGCCTCCTAGAATATTTGATTACTGACCCTTTTTCTTTGGAGGAGGTGGTAGGTCCCTATTAACCATTACACAGAACAATTGGAAACACACTGAGCAGCCCTTGAAATGAAAGGAAAAATAAACTTTTAAAAATAAGTATAACCCTACAGACACTGCTTTTTAAGTGCTTGGTAGGAATGATTAGGTTCAGGTTAGTGTAAATTTTGTCTGCTATCATTACAAGTAGAAAAGATCATCTTAAATTTATGTAAACAGAATTGACCAAGGAATATATTAGAAATGTAAATTAAGGGCATTATTAGAAAGAAACCTCAAGAATGAAATTGCATTAACTCCATAAAATATTTACAACCTAAGAATCCCATACCCTTTTATTCCATACTCATAAAATTCATGATTTGATCATTATAAAAAAGTGGTCCTTGTTTACTTTGGAGCCTGGAGCTAGGTTAATAAAATAACCTTGGATGGCTGGAAGGAAGTAGTCAATCTGTGGTTCTCTCTCTTTGTGCATAAGGGGAAAAAATAAAGTTCCTCTTTGTGCATAAAGGAAAAAATACGAAGTTCCTAAGCCCCGTGTTAGTGAACAGGCAACCTGGAATATGCATTTTAGCAAACATCAGTGAAGATCTCCCTTTGAGAATCACTGGAATAAGTAGTATGGACATGCTGCCATCCTCCACTCATTCCACCCAGTGTATGCCCCAGGAGAAATTCCCCTCCCAGGCTTCCTTTTCCTGCCACAATTTCAGCAGCAGCCCAGGTGGGGAGGCTGGCAGGTGGGCCCCTCATGTCTCTTCCTAGAGTGATGCTCGTTAACCTTGAGGCCAGAGTTCACAGCCCTACCAGATGTGCTTAAAGAATCAGGAAAATGGTTTCCTGGCTTCTACAGTGACCCTCTCCTAGTCACTGAATAATCATTAGTCTTAACAGGAATGATGCAAAAAAAGGCATCTAAGCAGTTTAAATTTTATCCATAAAATTAAACTCTGTGTTTCACCACAGCATTTAACTCCATGACCTGTTTTATTGAATCCCTTGGCAGATCTTGGACAGTTTCCTCCAGTGTAAATTACCATGAAGGTAAATTGAAAATGTATCAAGAAATGGGCAAGGATATTAGTGCAGGATCAAGGAGTCATCAAGCTTCAGTTGTTCTGAAGATTTTTTAAAGTCTCCTCTCAATACAATTAAAGTGGAGAGAATTGATTTGATTAACAAGGCCCCACCTTTCTTAGGTCACCACCTGCCTTCTGCATAAAGGTGACTCCATTTAGATGTCCCTTCCTCTGACTGCTCAGCACCTCCTCTGTGCCCCCAGAGCTGCCCTGATGAGCCTCTGCCCAGTGTTACTACTCTGTGTTGGCTGTCAGTCATCTCCCCAGTAGCAAGGGCCCCCACTGCGTGAGGGCAGGGCTCCTTCTGTATTTATTTCTGAATCTACCCTACAGCCCCACTGTCTAGCTTAAAGTGTATGCCGTCCGCTGAATAAAGGTATGTGTTCTCCTGTTGTCTGAAAAAAAGGGAAATGGTGTATGGAGTGAAAATGTGTGCTAGCCACTATGTGTCTCCCCCTGAACCAGCCAGCATCTGTTCCCTACTCTTGCTCATTTGACTCTCACACCAGCCCTCTGAACCATGTGGTTTTATTTATTCTCCTGGCACAGGTGAAGGGACCGGGCTATGGAGAGATGAAGTAATTTCTTAAGTTCCTGTCATTAAGAGAGCCTGTCTTGAGAGGACATTTGAAGTGACACATTGCCCCAGCCCTGTTAGTTAATAGGGAACAGGGCTGCTGTGCATAGATCCTACATGCAGAGGATGCTTTCCCAGGAATCCTTCAGAGGGCTGCATGCCAGCCAGAAGTGATTGCAACTTGCCCTCCCTGCTCCACCCCCACCTACCTCCCTTTGTGGAAACTTCCTGCCAGGTTTAAGGCCCTGAAGAGAAAGGAATCTGTTACTTAAGAGCCTTGAGACCTAGCATTTGAGAGTTCTGGTGAGTTCTTGTAAAAACCCATCTACTCTGCGAGCATACTCACTCCATTCACAGGTAGAGATGTATGTGGTCCAGACTTAAAAGGCAGAAGACGGTGGCATATAAAATAAATAGGTTCTGATAACCTGAAAGCAGTACGACCCCACTGCTTAGACAAACAAGTGCTGCCAGCCAGCCAGCACCAACCTGTCTTGGAGCCAGCAGAAGAGAAGTGGGCAGAAGAGGGGAATAAAAAAGGGTCTTTCTGTCCAGGCCCAGAAGAGAAGTTTAAACTATATGAAATATTGCCAGCTTTGTGATTTACTTTGCTAGGTTTTTATAAAGTTGCACACTAAGAAAGACAGACATTTGGAATTGAAAGAAAGACCTCACACTGACAAACTCAGGCTCTGAAAAATTCTGGAGACTAGAGGGGACTTTATATGTGCAGGAAGAGTTTGCTGATTGAAAGAAAGACATTGTACAGACCAAGAGAAACTGAGGTAGACAGAAGAGCAGCGTGTGCTGAGGGCAGTGAGAAGGGCAGATGGTATAGCAGACATCTCTGCCGAGTTATTAGCAGGCTATAGGTGGCACAAGCTTCTTGCCCCTCCATAATTCAGCTGTATTACATTAGGGGCTGACTGAAGCTTTATGTGACTCAAATGGACATGTCAGATAGAATTGGGCAGGTATAGCTCCTCCACTAATGGCTGCTACTGAGACTTACGTCCTAGTTGGTGAAGTAGCAGAGCCTCACTGGGCTAACTTCCAGCAAAGACAGCTTGACTCCAACTAAATTCTTTCCCTCTGAATTACCCGTTTGTTCTCTTCAGCAAAGATATGTTAGTGCCACCTTTTACAGTCCTGCCTGCTATACCCACTATCACCAGGTGTCCTCCTCCCCTCCTTCCCAGCTTGTAATGAATAAACATGGATGTCCTTCGTGCTTTTTGTCTTTGCTGCCCAGAGCAGCTTAGATCAGCCCAAGGCCCAGCTTTCAATCAAGTCTAGTTTCTGTCTTCTGTTCTTCTCAGCTTGCCTTGTATTGTCTCACAGGATATGAAGACCCACTGCAGGGGTCTTTGATAATGTTCTCTATAAGGTGGTCACACTTCCAGCAGCTAACTATCATTCCAGAAGGCTGAGACCCGACTCTGGGGGAGCAGAATACCTGAATCTGCTTTTCATCCTGCCCCTGACATCTGCAATCCAAGCATGCAGCAGCCTTTGAAATTGATGGAGCTGCTGGCCAGAAAGGTGGAGAGTGGAACAGTAAATAGGTAGTCTCCAAGCATTTGCACAGTCCAGGATAAGAGCTCTCTGGCTGAAAAACCAAACAAACAAACAAACAAACAAACACAGCTAAACTTGTTAAATATGCTTGGAATCTGATGAAGAAATTAAGAATGCCCAAATAGCCCCAAAGCCCTGGTAGCCTCAGCCAGAGCATGTTTTCCAGGCTTGTCTTGGAAGCCAAACTTAATCACAATAATCTCTTTTTAACAGCCTACATATCTATTTGGTTGAGATCCTGGTTGCTTGTTTTTGTTTTGTTTTATATTGTTTCATCTTTATCCTGCTATATTTCAGCTTCCCTTCCTTGTTTACTTGATTCCTAACAGCACTTGCAGCGGTTGTTCCTGATACATGTTAGGCTTTTGCCTTTCAAGACCTTGCCTCAGTGTACTTTTCAGACAGCACAACCAAAGAAAAGAAAATGAACAAAAGGGTACATGAGGGCTCTACTGTGACTGTGCCCAAAGGGACACTGAGCTGCTCCCAGCAGAAGTCCCAAAACTAAGTCTGCAAGAGGGAAGAGGAGAATTAGGAATCAATCCTCGCTCCCACATCTGAGCATTATTTAATGCTTTTCTCAATTGTTTTGACACATGTAGTTTTGTTTTAAATATGTATGGTAATTCTTAATAAAATGCTGGTAAACGTGCCAAGGCATTCTCTGTGGAAATAATAAAGTTTTTACAGTTTAGAACACCATTAAGTCTTTGCTTCATGGTTTGTGAGGCTGGTAGCATTTTAAGCAGCAATAAACATTTTACTGAGGCCCCGCTTGTTGAGGGAGATGATCTCATTTTTCAGGTTAAATCTCTATCCTACCCCAGAATGAACTGGGATGGGGGTGTGAATAGAGCTAGAGTGTCTCAGGGTATCCTTAGTGCCCTGGCTGCTTAGGCACTTCCCACCCTGGACCCCCACATTGTCCACTGTTAGTACAGTGCAGAAGAAAAAGCACAACCAGACTTGCATTCAAATTCTAACCGTACCACACTTCAATTGAACTAAAACCATGGGAAAATCATACAGCCTTTTTGTTTCAGTTCCACTAATTGTTACTGCATAACAAACCACCCCAAATTTAGTGCTGTAAATTTTGTTATTCTCCTCGATTCATCAGGTCAGGAATTTGGACAGAGTACAATGAGGTGACTTGTCTCTGTTCCACAGTGCCTGGGGACTCAGCTAAGACAGTTCACAGACTGAGCATGACTGGATGGATGGAGGCAGGAATTATCTGAAGCCTTCACACTCACCCAGAAGCTAACTCTAGGTGTTGAGACCATAACATGTTCTTAGAGCCCCTGTGTGAGGTCCTTCTGCAGAGGCTAGTTTGGGCTTTCACAGCATGGTGGCTGCATTCTAAGACCTCGTCCCAAGGCCCAAAGATCAAGGTTCCTCAGAAGTCACAAGTATCATTTCTGCTACTGGCTAATACAGCACATGGAGGAGTGGCCAGGTCCTTCAAGAGCACATGGGCATGGAGATAATGTTGGGCCATGTTCAGAAAAGAACAGTCTGCCACTGTTCTCATCTGCTGAGCCCACCAGGCCAGGACATGGAGGGAATGATGACTGCTAAGCACTAGCCATGAACTGTTTACATGTTATCTCATTCTAATTGTGTAGGTCTTAAAACAAATACCCACATGCTTTCTGGTTGTTCCAGATAAGGCATTATATCGGCCAATTTCAGCTGCCTTAAAACCACAGACTATCAGAGGCATGCTAGAATAACTGGTTTACTTCTTGATCACAGATCTGTGGGTCCATTGGGACTGGTGTATTCTTCTTGTCCTGTTCCAGAGCCTAGGAAAACAGGAGGGACAGTGGCTACACTGCTTATTCTTCTCATGAGGATGGCACAAGTGCCACCAAGCAAGCAAGTTTTACATCACTGTTCATGTCCCATCTGCTCATATCCCATTTGGCAAGGCAAATCTTATAACCAAGTCCAAAATTAAAGGTGGAGAAGTACATTTGCCTTTGTGTAGTACTATAGTGGCAAAATGAGGAATTGGAACCAATAATTCAATCTACCATAGCCATTTTCTAGCACAAAGAAAATTGGATAAGGATATTGTGGCATTACTGCTAGTGTTTAACAATATAATCTTAGATGAAAAATACTCATTTAAAGCAGTAGGTTATCAGATTGCTAATAAAAAAATAATTCAGTAAGACCAGGTTGCATTTATCTCAGGTATTTTAGGACAATGTACTATAAAGATATCTATTAATATATCACATTACTAAGATAATATATTTTTATGAAACCTAAATCATCATCTCAATATGTACTTAAAAGTCATTCAATAAAATCTAATACCTACTCAGTGATATTTTTATACTCTTAGTAAATTAGAACTGTAAGGCTACTTCCCTAATATGATGCATAATGGCATAACACTTCAGAAGCATTCCCACAGAAGCAAGGAAATAGGAAAAAAAAACCTATTCACCACTATTATTTTCCAATGGCAGCATTAAAAAATAAGAAATATAATAATTATAGAAAAATGTTTTTATTCTTTGCAGATAATATGACTGTATCTCTAGAAAATCCAGAAGAAACATTTAAAAACTATTAGAATAAGTTTAGTAAAGTATCCTAGATTCAGCATATAAACCAGCCAAAGTACAGGGTTTTCTATGTAACAGCTGTAATACAATCTAATGACATATATGATAAAATATTGTGGGGAAAAGAGCACTATCCACAAGGTCATGGACACATGTCCCTGGGACTGACCTGACCCAGAGCAAGGACACCAAGGACAACAGCTCTGCCCTCTACTTAGGCACTTGACTATGTAGAAATATGGCCACCTCCTCACAGGAACAGCCATTTATTTAAAGTGATTAAATGAAGCCAGGTGTGGTGGCCCACATCTGTAATCCTAACACTCTGGAAGACTGAAACAGGAGGATCACAAGTTTGAGCCCAACCTGGGCAACTTAGTGACTCAGTGAGACCCTGTCTCAAAATAAAAAAAAAAAAATTTAAGTACTGGGGATATAGCTCAGTGTGAAGGCCCTGGATTAATCCCCAGTACAGAAACAAAAAGTGATTAAATAAGTGTGATACTGATACCACACAGCACAATAGAACATAAAGTCTATATTAAAAGATGATATATGATCAGAGGAAAACTCAGTGGGGGTGGGTAGACAGATTATTTAATAAAAATATACAGGACTTAAGTAGAGGAGAAAAAGCAATTTGATTTCCTACCTCATATATTTCATTCAGTAAAATACTAAAAGTAAAATGGGCATGTGAAGAATTCCCTGAATGGCTGTTTCTTTGGACCTGCAACTGCCTCCTAGAACTACACAAACAGGTTTATTTCTCAGGTGCAAAGACACATTGCAATAAGCCTAAATGTTGTCTTCATCCTTTTGCTGTGAAACAGACCTGCCCAGGCTCTGACTGGCCTACACAGCAGCCAGGACTGTGCTCTTAGGCCTTTGTGGAGGAGGCTGATTAGTCAGAGCAAAATCGCAGGTTATATGACAAGAGACTGCAGTTCTAAGGGAGGTGCCCCGCTTCAGATTGAAGACAAGCGGCCTTCCACTGAAGAAGAAGATAGAATGCTTAAATTTCTGGTTCTCCATGAGACTCAAAAGAATGGGATAATAACAAAAGGGGACCGTTTTGTGAAAAAGGAGCAGTCTGAGAACAACAAAGTCCTTTTGGAATGAAAAATCCAAATATTCGGAATATTGTTGCTAAATTAGTGCTCAGAGGAGACCAGGCAGCAGGGGGCTATTTCTGACAATGAAATAGAGAATTAGAACACCAATCTGAAATTTCTTCCAGAACTTAAGAAAAAGATAAGGAGATGAGTGAGCAATGTAAGAACTGATGCAAGACTGTAGAGCGAAGGTGCAGTGCCCCTCCAAGAAAAGACGTAGTCCCTGAGATGAAGACTTGAGGCTTTACTTCTCTGGGAGATGGAGAGACTTTCCCGAAGACCCTGACCTAATTCTACAGCCCAATAGGAGCTGGGGGAAAGTGTCCAGGATTTGGAAGTAGAATTTTTCTACATTGTTACCTTGGGGGAAAGGCCCATAGTTCCAAAGAGAATCCCCTCTATATGGCTGCCAGCAGACCCAGCAGCCAAATGACGGATGTAACAAATAATTGTTAAGAAAATTTCATCGTGTACACATTGAATAGCAATAAATATGAACAGGCACTTCACAAAAGGAGAAACATAAATATCTAACAAGTAACAAAAAAAATCATATAAGTGAATTTAAATGCACATGTTAAGCCATAGAAAATTCCTGCAGATTGGGAAAGATGTTTTTAAATGAGTGGTCCCAATGCTGGCCAGTATTCAGTGGGAAGAGTCTCTCTTACTTCCTGCTAGCTCTCACCCCTTGTTAAGAATTTCTGAGAAGCAGTTAAACAGGGTGTAACAAATCCTCCAAAATGTTCAAGCCTCTTGAACATTTCTAAAAATTTATTTTTAATAACTATCCAGAATTTAAAACCAAGTTCTACAAAGATGATCATCATATATTGAATCTATTCATAATATATTGATTCTACATATACTGATTCCCAAAATTTATTTTTTAAATCTCCATTATTATCTAGTTATTACAAATCATGTTTTCAGCCAGGTGTGTGGTATGTGTCTGCAGTCCCAACACTTGGGAGGCTGAGGTAGGAGAACTGAGCTCAGCTCAAGGCTAATATGGGCAACATGCCAAGACCTTGTCTCAAATTAATTAATTAATTCATTCATTCATTCAAGATTGCGAATGCCCAAGAAAAATGCTGATGATATAATCTAATTAAAAGTAGATTTATATTATATGAAGAAAAATAAATACAACACAGAAAAACCAAACTGCAGTTTTAACCTATTAGATATGTTTTATTAACTTTGGATCACTTAAACTTTTTAGTATACTGGAGTATTTTTATAATGTTCATTAGTTTCTAAATTTATTTTATATATTGATAAATCTGTATTTTTAATAATATTTAAGTTAATATCAGGCTTATAGTGCTATTTGTTCTATCTCTTCCTGCCCCTGATTCCTGGTTCCCTGAGAAATTGCTTTTGACTCAGCTGACTTTGCTGGTCTTCAGCTCCCTAATTCTAAATAACAAGCTCATACTGTTGCTTCTTGATTTTTCAAATTTGCATATTATCTATTATCTTCCAATTATGAAAAATGAGGAGTTAGCCCTCTCAGACCTCTAACTTCCCATTCACACTTCACCCCTACCACACACTCTCAAATTTATCAACTCACAACTTTGGGTTCAATTAATGTTTATTGCTTACATGTCAGCATAGTGTTCAATAAACTATGCAGTCCATTATGGTTCCATTGTCTCTCATATAAACTGGCTTTTTCTAGAATTAATAATTGTCATTTATTTGTTTCCTCAAGTTCTTTCCACCTAGCTCTAATTGTCCCGAATTTTCTACACGATCTCTAAAACTCTTTATGCTACAGACAATTCACCATATGATCTGCCTGTTCCATTTCCCTTTGATGTTTCTCCTGGAACCCAACCCACTCACCCATTTCTTACCTGAATGGGTAGTTCTCCATGTGCACTATATTGCTGTATTCTGGGACTTCCTTTCATTGTTTTTGTAGAGATTCCCTAGGCCTGTCTCCTGATTCAGAAACCTGGTTTCTTAGGTCATGTCTTTACTTTTTTTGTTTACTGTCTCATTTAAGTGCAGTGCATCTTCCAGCATCTTTGTGAGAAGGGCTATATAGGGGGAGTCTTAGTCACTTTCCCATCGCTGGGTCACAATACCTGACACCCACAATTAAAGAAAGAAAGGTTTAGTTGGATTCAGGGCTTTTAAAGGTTGTGTTCCACGGTCAGTTGGCTCCAAGGCATGAAAGGTATGGCAGAGGGGCATGGCGGAGGAAGAGTGCTCACATCATGGTGCCCAGGAAGGGGATGGGGCAGATAGATACCCATCCAGGTCATGCCCCCAGCGACCCACCTCTCCCTACCAGGCCCTACCTACTAGTAGCATATTTGGTGCCCCCATGAGCTGATCATCTTTGAACATGTGAGGCTTTGGGGGACATCTAAATCATAACAGGAGGTAAATTTCCCAAGACCTTGCATATATGAACACAATTTTATTATACTCTCAAGGATAATACATTACAGCCCACAGGCCAAATATAACCTACAGCCTATTTTCATTCATTTTGTGACTTATGAGGCATTTTTAAAAATTTTAAATGTTAAAAAAAAAAAGAACATGCAAGAAAGATTGTATGTGGCCCACAAATCCTAAATCACTTATGTCTCTTTATAGGAAAAAAATCTGCCAACTCCTAACTGATTGGTAGTTTGGCCAAATATAGGATTCTAGGCTGGAAATCACCTTCCTTTAATATTCTGAAGACTTTGCTCCACTGTCTTCTGGATTCCAGAAGTGCTCTGAGAAGTACATTGCTCTCCTGCTTTATAATCCTGTGTGTTGACCTCTGCTTTTCTCTCTGGAAACTTCTGGGCTCTTCTCTTTAAACTGCAGGGTCTAAAATTTTATAATGGTTTACCATTGAGTTAACCTTCTTTTATTCAAAGTACTGAGCACTCAAAAGGCTGGTGATTCAAAAATGCATGTCTAGGGCTGGGGATTTAGCTCAGTGGTTTTGCCACCTGCTTCACAAGCGCAAGGACCCAAGTTCAATCCCTGGTACCGAAAAAAAAAAAATGCATGTCTTTCTTGTCTGGGAAAATATTTTTCTTATCTCCTGAATGATTTCCTGTTTCTCTGTTCTCTTTCAGGAATTTCTACTCAATTTGATCTGCCTCCTGGGTCACATCTCTAGTGCTATCTTCTTTCCAGCATATGATTCCTTTGATTTATCTTTAAGTCTTCTAATTGATCCTACTGCTTCTGTATCCACCAGAGTGAAGTCCTATGAGGACAATCATCAGCCTGTGGCATCAGCATTTATTTCCCTGGCAACCAGCACTGACCTAGCATGGAATAAGCAGCTGGTGATTATTGTTGGGTGAATATTTTTAATCTCTAAAAGCTTCTTCCTGTTTTATGGTTCTTTTTGGTTTCATGGGTGGGTTATCATCTCTGCAGCATTTCTGATATTTGGGGAAGGTTTTTAAATTTTTCTTTTGTTCTCTGCATTATCTTGTGTCCTCCATGTTCCTTTTCTCCTAGTAGTTATTTTAGTCTCTGTCTTCCATGATAGGGAACTTTCTAAACTTTGTCTCTTCCTAAGCTTTCATCTTAGTCCATTTTCAGTTGTGATAGCAAATTGCCCAAAGCTGGGTAGTTATAAAGAAAATAGAGAAGTTAACTCATAGTTTTGGGGGCTAGCAGCCTAAAGCTAGGCAGCCCCATTTGTTCAGCCTCTGATGAGGGCCTCGTGGTAGACAGCATCATGACACAGAAAAGCATGTATGAGATCACGTGGCAAAACAGAAGCCAGAAGGGGGAGGGACCAGTCTAGCTCTTGTACAACAAGTCACACAGGGAAACTAACTCACTTCATAATACCAGCATAATTCTTTCCAAAAGTGGTGCCCCCCCCAGTGACCTAGTTATCTCACATAGGTCACACCTCTTAATACTACCACACTGGGGACCATATTTTCAGCATGTAAGCCTTTGGGAGATACACTTAACCATATCCAAACCACAGCAGCTCTCCACTCATACTTGTAGATCAGACTATAAATGCAGGCTGGAAGCTCAGGGTGTGTGGGTGAAGCTGGTGTTCCCTATGGCCATATGATCATGCTATAGGTCCAAGACATCAAATGTGAATATGAATATGTGAATATGTCTCCTGGATAAATATGTTTCCCAGAGAAACAACTCTAATTTGGAAGTCTAGAGAACAAACAGTCCTCTTGTTTCAGGAATGTTACTTCCTTCAGCCTATGTCTGGGAGTCGAGGCTGTCTCTGGTCCAAAGTAGGCAAAAATCAGATATCTGGCCTCCTGCCAGGATGGAAAACCGAAGTATGCAATTGGAGGCTTAGGTGTTGAAAGGTCCTGCTTCCAAACTCTCTGGCTCCCCCACATGGAGAAGTTTCTGGTCTGGTGCCTGAGCCACTCACTCACCTGTGTATGCAGCTGTGCCTTCACCTGGCCTCTTCCTGCCTCTGTTGCCTACAGGTCCTGCTTGGTCTATTACCATTGTTTATCAGCTCTGCAGCTTCCAAAATTATCTTGACTTTTCCCAACTATTGTCTTCTTTTCCAACCATCCCTTTGTCCTTGTGATTTCATCCTCCCTGTAATCCTTTGTTGCCACCTTATTAGTTTCCAGAGAGTGTGGAGATAAGCAAGCAGTCCTATCTGCCATGTTAACAACAGCCATGTATTACTCTGATAATCCAAGGTGAGGATTGTATAGCTCCATACTGATATGCGTGTTACCCAGAAAGAAAAGGCAAGTTCATGTCCTTACGAAGCTCTCGGTCTTTAGGGAAAGACAAGAGCAGACAGATTATTATCATACAAGTGTTGTAAGAGAGCTGAGTGTAGATGGCAGAAGGTCACAGGAGAAGTACCTGCATGTAATAGAGGTGCAAAGGGTGGTTCACATAAAAAGCAACACTAGGATTGTGTCCAAGAACAGTAAGGTAGGGAAAAGCTTAAGTTCATGACCATTTGGAGGACAAGAAGGAGTTTTAGCTCAATTTGTTATTTTTATTGACTCTCCTTTCCTGGGTGCTATAAAAAAAAAAGCATTGATTTCTCAATACACAACCTGTGCTGTCAAAATGAGATAACCATCACAGTTGACACCTGGGTATCCAAGATGCCCAGCAGCACTGCTAGGATGGGCCAGTCCTCCCACCTTGCTTCCTTCAGTAAAACAGATTAATGTGAAGGTCAAATGTATGTTGGTTTCCCCAGAGAATTGGCACTGAACAGGAAGTAGTTCTTTCAGCCCCTTTTATTTCTTTTAGAGCAAAAAAGAAAAAGTAGCATGTCTATCCCATGGATAATATGGAACTTAAGAATGTCACTTTCTGTAACACTCAATTTACTCTGAAGACAACATTTCCACAAATGGTTAAAAAAATGCCACTTGGGCCAGGGATTTAGCTCTTTTCATTCCCTGCTGCCCAAGCGCAAGGACCTGAGTTCAATCCCCGGTACCAAAAAAAAAAAAAAAAAAGTGCCACTTGATGGTAACCCTTCTACAGGTCAATTATATACATGTCTTTTTCAAGTCAATTATATAATCAAGTTCATGAACAGGTTAAGACATCCTGCAAGGCTCCGAGTCCTAGCACCCATAAAGGGGTATTTGCACTCACTTTGCCCTAGCTGAGTGGTTTTGCCCTTAAAGAGCATTAGCCTCTGTTCTCTTTACTTCCGTGTTGACACCTATGTAGCTTCTCTTGGCTCAGCACTATTTACCTGGTATCTGCTGTACCTGGCTCTCCTTGGTACTCCCAACACTGTGGTCCCTGGCTTTGGGCTGTAGTCCCTGTATATTGTACCTTCCCCCAAGTGCCATGCTGACTGTTAGTTCTCAACGTCCTTCATTACTGCACAAAAGGAGCCTTGGAAATTGTCCTGGATCTCGCCAAGCCCTCTCCCCATTCATGGTACATGGCCATTTCTGCTTCTGTCAGTGCTGGCCTGTACTGGCACAAGAAATGTGAGGTGGTCTCCTCCCAGAATTCCAGAAGGGAAACAAAACATGAGCCCATCTGTTCTACAGTTTCCAAACTTAACTGGGCCTCTTATCGATGCCCTCCCAACCCCAACCCCAACAAGTTATCTCTGAAGGGTAACAGAGCATAAGGAGCAGGCCTTGACTCGTGTCTAAACTTGCTAATCATAACTTACTTCTGGGTTCTTCTCCACCCCTGCTGCACCTCACCACACCCTTTCCCAGAAAGGGCATTCCTCACATTCTTCTGTTCTTACTACTCTGGATTTTAGTACCATTGTGTGCTCTGAGTCCTGGGTTTGGCTTTCGGTTTTGTTCTGTTTTTAAGGAAATTAAACCTTTTTAATCTCACAACAAGCCTGGCTCATACAAATTAAATTTTTAGAACTTTTATTAATACATGCTTGCAGTACCCAATGATAACATTCATCCTTGGGAGTTGGTACATGTATACAGCACATCTTAATTATTTTTATTTCCCCTTTCTCTCCTCTCCCTCCGCCTTCCCTCCATCTCTTGGACAAATGAAAACTTTAACCTTTACATATGGATCCTCTAAAATGAGTTTTAGGAGCCAGTTCTGGAAGTCAAAACTACACATCACCTCCTTGTCCTCAGCTGGTTCTACCACCCCTTAAAGTAGCAGATACCTCAGCCCCCAAGAAGGACAGCCAGGAAGACTAGAGATGCAAAATGCATCAGAGGTCTTCCAGCTTTCAGCAGGGGAGCTACACTCTTTGGGTCAACTCTCCCATTAAAACAGCAAGAAATGGTGGGCAGAGCATCTTTCAAATTTCACTTCTAAAGCTGACAAACTGAGAGATGGGAAGGCTACTAGAGCACCAGAGCCACTGAAGCCCTGTGGGCACTGCTCACTGAGGCTTTAAATCAGTGCCCCAGCAAGCCAGAGGAGGCAGAGTTCAAAGGCAGCACCCTCTCAATCTGAGAAACTAAGGAACCACACCCTCAGGGCCAGGGTGAATCAGATCTTAAAGCACCTTCTTCCTCCTATTCTAGAAAGCTTCACTGCCTTGGTATCTTGGTGCTCAAGCAAGAAGAAGAAAAAAGAGAGGATGTATATGCATAGGAAGAAGTGGCCACACATGAGCTTTTCCTTAGATTTACAACCCTCAGTCTGGTATAGCCAAAGGAACTCAAGTTGAGAATTTAAGGTCATTTAATCACCCCAGGCGGCTGTATAAGCAAACATGCATCCCTTCTTGAGAAGGGATTATCTATCAAAGAACTGGAGGAGTCCCCACAAATAATGGGCTTTGGGCTTTGATCAACAAGCATTCAAAAATAACTGAACACAAAAGAAGCAAAGCAATATTACTGAGAACTAGCAGAAACAAAACACAGCAAAAATAACATGTAACAATTATGTTAAAGACAAATATACAAAGTAACTCATCAGATTTGTTGCAGAACCTATTAGAATTTCTAGAGGTGACTAAAACAAACAAAATTAGAAGTCAAATGAAGGTTCACAAAGAAAATTAACAACCCTAAATATGTACACACACACACAAAAAAAAACAGTCGAACTATATGAAACAAAAATGAGTATAGCTCAAAGGCAAAATAGACAAATTCATATTTACAAGTGAGGACTTCATTACCCTACTGTCAGCAATGACTACTACCTGACAGAACTACTAAACCAAAAATCAGCATAAGAAATTAACAATGCAATTAACAACAGGCTCAAGATGATGTGTATAGAACTCATGACCCAACAAAAGCAGAAGACAAATTGCTCTACAAGTATGGATGGAACATCCACTAAGATAGGCCATATTCTGAACTATAAAACAAATCTCAACAAGTTTAAAAGAATTGAAATTAACAGTAACATGCTGTTTTTATCACAGTAGCTTTATAGTATAGTTTCAAGTTGGGGATTGTAATACCCCCTGCCATGTCTCTGTTGCTTAGAATTGCTTTTGCTATTCTAGGTCTCTTCTGGTTCCAAATGAATTTTTGGATTGCTTTCTCTAGTTATGTGAAGTATATTGTTGGAATTTCAACTGGCGTTGCATTAAATCTATACAGTAGTTTTGGAAGTATGGCCATTTTCACTATATTGGTTCTTCCTACCCAGGAACAAGGGATGTCTTTCCACTTTCTTATATCCTCTTTGATCTCTTTTTTCAAAGTGCTGTAGTTTTCAGTGTAGAGGCCTTTTGCTTCCTTTGTTAGGTTGTCTCCTAGGTATTTCATTTTTCTGGATGCTATTGTAAAAGGAATTGTTTCCCTAATTTCTCTCTCAGTGAGTCTGTTATTTGTGTACAAAAGGCTATTGTTTTTTGAGTGTTGACCTTGTATCCAGCTACTCTACTAAATCTATCAATTAAGACTAGAAGTCTTTTGGTGGAGTTTTTTGGGTCTTGTAGGTAAAGTATCATATCATCAGCAAATAATGACAGTTTAACTTCTTCCTTTCTTACCTTTATTCCTTTTATTTCTTTCTCTTTTCTAATTGCTGTGGCCAATGTTTCCAGAACTGTATTGAACAGGGGTGGTGATAGTGGGCATCCTTGTCTTGTTCTTGATTTTAGCATGAAATTTTTCAGTTTTTGACCATTTAGTATGATGTTGGCTGTTGGTTTTTCATAGATAGCCTTAATCAGGTTGAGATAAAGACCTTCTATTCCAATTTTCTATAGGGTTTTATCATGAATGGGTGTTGGATTTTGTTGAATGCTTTTTCTGCATCTATTGAGATGATAATATGGTTTTTGTCCTTGGCTCTGTTAATATAGAGTATTACATTTATTGATTTATGTATGTTGAACCATCCTTGCATCCCCGGGATAAATCTGACTTGGTCAGGGTGTATAATCTTCTTGATGACCCTCTGTATTCTGTTTGCCAGTATCTTGTTGAGGATTTTTGCATCTATGTTCACTAGGGAGATTGGCCTGTAGTTCTCTTTTTGGGTTGGGTCTTTCCCTAGTTTTGGAATCAAAGTAGCACTTGCTTCCAGGAATGAATTTGGAAGCTTTGCTTCCCTTTCAATTTCCTTGATGAGTTTAAAGAGTAACGGTGATAGTTCTTCTTTAAATGTTTTGTAGAATTCAACAGTGAAGCCATCAGGACATGGGCTTTCCTTTCTTGGTAAATTTTTTATTACATTTTCAATTTCACTCATTATTCTTGGTTTGTTTAGACCCGAGGATCAGTGGAATAGATTAGAAGATGCAGAAACAACTCCAGACATACTCAGCCACCTCATCTTTGACAAAGAAGCCAACCATCCTCATTGGAGGAAAGATAGCCTATTTAATAAATGGTGTTGGAAAAATTGGATTTCAACCTGCTGCAGATTAAAACTAGACTCATATTTATCACCATGCACTAAACTAAGATCAAAGTGGATTTAAGATCTAAATATTAAAACAGAAACACTAAGTGTGCTGGAAGATAAGTTAGGTAGAACTCTTGAAAATATTGGCATAGGAAAAGACGTTATGAACAAAACCTCAGTAGCACGGGAACTAGCAGAAAGAATCAACAACTGGGATCTCATCTTATTGAAAAGCTTCTGCACTCCAAGAGAAACCACCAACAGAGCTAAGAGACAACCTACAATGTGGGAAACAAATTTTAGTAGCTGTACCTCAGACAAGGGACTACTATGTAGAATATATAAAGAACTGAAAAAAACCAAAACCCCCAAATTCAAAGATCCAATTCAAAAATGGGCATCTGAAATGAACAGACATTTCTCAGACAAAGAAGTAAAAGCAGCAAGTAAACATATGAAAAAATGTTTAACATCACTGGTCATTCTAGAGATGCAGATGAAAACAACACTGAGATTCCACCTCACCCTAGAAAGAATAGCTGCTATCAAGAAATCAACCAATAACAAATCCTGTCTGGGGTGTGGGAGAAAGGAACCCGTCTCCATTGTTGGTGGGAGTGCAGACTGGTGCAACCACTGTGGAAATCAGTATGGAGATACCTCAAAGAACTAGGGCTAGGGGTCCCATTTGACCCAGCTATTCCCTTGCTGGGTATCTTCCCCAAAGAATTAAAAGAATCATACCACAGTGATATATGTGCACCCATGTTTATAGCAGCACAGTTCATAATAGCTAAAGCTTGGAAACAGCCCCAGTGCCCATCAACTGGAAACTGGATAAAGAAAATGTGTTTTTTAAAAAATAAAATGGAGTACTACTCAGCCATAAAGAATGAGAAACTAAAGAAATTTATAGCTAAATGAATGCATATTGAGGCCATACTCTTTAAGTGAAATAAATAGGACACACATGTGTAAATACCAAATAGTTTCTCAGTGTGAGAAACTGAAAATGTAAATAAGGATTAAAATGATTAAAATTAATAATTGATAATTTGAAATAGGAAGAAAAGGTCTAAAGGGGTAGGGGTGGTGGGGTGGGAAGGGGAAAGGAAAAAAGGGAAAGGAAAAATTATGGGAAAAGGAAAAAATGGAAACAAAGACTTTGTAAATAAGAAAGGGTGGAGGGGATGAAGGGTGCACAGGTTATGGGGAAAAAATAACCAAGATATATCATCTACAGGTACAAGCACCCAATGATAAATGTAAACGTATTGTATACCTAAAATGTACCAATAAAAGAATTTAGGAAAGAAAAAAGAAAGAATTGAAGTTAGATAGAGTATGGTCTCTGACCATAATGGAATCAAGCCGAAATCAGTACAGGAAAGGGGATGAAAAAAAGAATTGAGGTGTGATATGTATGTGTACCAACTCCCCACAAAGAATGTAATCATTATGTAATGCAAACTTGGACTAATAGAAAATAAAAACTAGAAAATAAAAACAACAGGAAAATATTAAAACACTTGGAAATTAACACATTTCTAAGTAACTCACAAGCCAAAGAGAACATTTCAAAGGAATTTTTTAGTTAGGAAATTGAATAAAAGTAAAAATACAGCAAATCAAAATATGTTGGATGCAGTCAAAACATAGCTAAAAGGAAAGTTATTACCACTAAATGTTTACATGAGAAAAAAAAGGAAAGGTCTCAAAGAATAAGAGGCACATACATTGGACAGGAAAAAAATAAAATTTATTTGTATATGATGTGATTGTCTATATAGAAAACCCCACCAAGTCTACAAAAAGTTTTCGAGAATGAATTTGTCACAAGACAAATATTAATGTATATATATAATATATTACATATAATGCATATATGCATATAATGCATCAATAATAAATAGTAAACATCAAAATTTTTTAAATAATATCATTTAAAATTATCTAAGAAGGGCCGGAGATTTAGCTCAGTGGTTCGGCAGCCTGCCTCACAAGCGCAAGGACCCAAGTTCGATCCCTGGTACCAAAAAATAAAAATAAAATAAAATTATCTAAGAAGATAAAATACTTAGGTATAAGTCTTACAAAACATGTATAGCATTTGTGTCCTAGAAATTACAAGATGCTGATGAAAAAAATCTTAATGATTTTGAGTCAGATCAACAGAACCAAAATGTAAATTTAATGAACTGGAATATAGATCAAGTGAAATTATCCAGAACGAAGCATAGAGGGATTTTTATAAGTTCTAGAAGAGAGGATAAGAGACTGCAGTCTCCATATATACAATGAAAGGGCTCAGAGAAAAAGGAAGAGAGAGGACAAAGGTAATTTCTGAAAAGGTAATAACTAGGAATTTTCCAAATCTAATGAAAGATAGCAATCCACAGATTTAAGAGACTTGATGATCCCAAAAAAAGATAATAAAAAGAAATTCATAGGTTGACAAGGAAAATGTTTAACTCAATCATAAAACACAGATTACTTAACAGGAATAGTATTTAGACTTATAGAGAATTTCTCAAAACCAAAAGTATAAAACAATGGAACAATAATTTCAAACTGGAAGAAAAATTATTGTAAATAATTGCTTTATACCCAGTGTAACCATCTTCCAAGATTGAGAGTTTGAAAATGTCTTTCAAGAGTGAAGTCACCAGGACCCAGGGATTTAGCTCAGTGGCATCGCACCTCCCTTGCAAGGGCAAGGTCCTGTGTTCAATCTCTGGTACCAAAAAAAAAAAGAGGGCCGGGAATTTAGCTCAGTGGTTCTGCTGCCTGCCTTGCAAGTGCAAGGTCCTGAGTTCGATCCCTGGTACCAAAAAAAAAAAAAAGAGTGAAGTCACTAACTTAAGAAACTACAGGATATATTTTATCAGAAGGAGTGTGATTCCCAAATATAAAGTCAGGTATGTAGGAAGATATTAAATACAAAGAAAATAGCAAATACCTGAATACATTTAAATGTGCACTGGTAGCATAAAAGAGAATAATAAGGTTTAATAGGATAAGGAGAAAGATAAACTTAAAACTACAGTAATAATGACATGTAAGTCAGGAGAGTGGTAAACGGAGTTATAAAGTTCCGAAGTCCTCATCTTATTGAGCAAAAGGGTAAAGGTCCTCATTTACTTTGGCTCCAAGACAGAATATGTAACTTCTTGTCAGATGTTTTAAAAATATGAAATTTAAAAATCCAAGGAAAGTCAGGAAAAAAGAATAAAGGAAACAATATGTATGACCAAAAAGAAAAATACAAAATAAGCTAATAGCTTTAAATTCCAATATATCACTGTTCACATTAAATGTAAGTGAACCTAATGTTCAAGTTAAAAGTCAAAAATTGTCAGACTTGACAAAAAGATGTTTTAGCCGACTATTTGCAAACTCTTCCCTAAAACAAAAGTGTAGAAAGTTTGAAAATAAGGACCAGAAATATTCCAAGCATATGCTAATATATGATTAGACAGATACACTTTAAATTTAAAAAAATCATTCTGGAGACAGGCTCTATTCACAGGAAGATATATACCTATTTTAAATACATAGGTATTTAATCATGTATTCTTAAAATACATCAAACAAAACTGGAAAGAACTAAAAGGAAAAATAGAAAAATCTATAGTCATAGTGGGAAACTTTTTAACTTCTTGTAATATAACAGGCAGACAAAAATTCAACATGAACACAGGTATAAGCAAAACAATCAGTAATCTTGACCGAATAGATAGATCATTATACTGAACAACCACAGAATACAAATTCTTTTTAAGCACACATAGAACATTTCCCAAGACTGAGCATATACTGGGACATAAAGCAAGGCTCAACACAGTTCAAGAGGTTGAATCAATTTAGAATATGTTCTTACTACAGTTGAATTAAGCTAGAAATCAATAACAAAAATGTGATCCCAAAATCACAGAATGTTTGGTAACTACGAAATATACTTCTAAATAATTCATGGATCAAACTAGAGACATTTATACCTAAAGGGATGCATATTGAGGCCATACTCTTAAGTGAAATAAATAGGACACACATGTGTAAATACCAAATAGTTTTTCTAGTGTGAGAAACTGAAAGTGTAAATAAGGATTAAAATGATTAAAATGAATAACTGATAATTTGAAACAGGGAAAGATCCAAAGGTGTAGGGGTGGTGGGAGGGGAAGGGGAAAGGGAAGAAGGGAAAAGAAAAGTTATGAGAAAAGAAAAAAAATGGAAATGAAATCTATGTAAATAGGGAAGGGTAGAGGGGGTGAAGGGTGCACAGGTAATGGGGAAAAAAATAAGAACTAAGATACATCATATACAGGTACAAGCACCCAATGATAAATGTAAAAGTATTATATACCTAAAATGTACCAATAAAAGAATTTTTTTTAAATTCATAGATCAAAACATATAAAAATAGAATTAATTCGCTGATCATATATCACAATAAATTAGTAAAAGAACAACAAAATTTCACCAAAGGAGTAGGGTAGAATCAATGAAAATAAGAACAGAAATTGGCGAAACAAAAACATATTCAGTAGACAAAATCAGTATGGCAAAACTTGGTTCTTTGAAAAGACTAATAAAATTACAAACCCCTAGCAGTACAGTCAGTACTGCAGAAGGAAAAACATAGTAGACACAGGCAACATGGGGAAAGACAAAGGGCATCCCTGCAGATGGTACAGACATTCAAGAGATAAGAGAACTTTGTGAAGAACCTCATGCCAATAAACTTCAAGTTTTAAATGTAATGGACATAATCCTAGAAAAGTGCTAAGTTGCCAAAAAAAGTGTAATGAAGACATGAAGATCTCAATCATAGCCATTAAAAAATCAGTAGTCAAATGTTTTCACACAAGTTCAACTCCAGCCTCTTAAGATTTTGTTGAGTTCTACCACTCAAGAAAAAATGCTATCTCCATCCTCCACACAAGCCCTCTTAGAGTACAGAAGAAGGAGTTCCCCAACACTCTCAGCAAGAGTGGCATAACCTTGACCTCAAAACCAGATTAGGTGGCCGGGGATTTAGCTCAGTGGTTTTGCTGCCTGCTGTGCAAGCGCAAGGACCCGAGTTCGATCCCCAGTACAAAAAAAAAACAAACCCTAATTAGGACAATAAGAGAAAGGAGAGAATATAGACCTGTCTTCCTTCCCAAAAACAACTGGCAAAGTGAGCACATCAACACATAGAAAAGATACAATATCTTGATCACATCAAGTTTATCTCAGAAATGCAATGTTATTTTCAGATTAGAAAATTAATCAATGCAACATACTATATTAACTGACCAAAGGGGGAAAATTACACAATTATCTCAGGAGTTGCAGACAAAAATTGATAAAATTCAATATCCATGCGTGACAGCTTTCAATGTAGAAATAGCAGGGACTGTCTCTTAAAATAACATTGTCAGGATCATCTAGGCTCAGCTACTATAACTAATGCCCCAGTCTAGGAACTTAATACATTAAAGTTTCTCTCTCATCAGATAAATTCAAGGTAGGTTCACAAGATCTGCAGGCACTTTCCTTTGCTGATCTCAACCCACATTGGCATTCCCTCCCATGAACAGCACATCCCTCCAAAGTCACTGTGGGCGTGTGTAGTCCATCCACATCCCATCTTCCGCCAAACTTGATTCTTACTAAATCCCATCCCTTCATTGTCCAGCCTCAAAGTACTCTACTTGGGCTAAGAAACTACATACTATATGTGTCTTCCCCCACAGAGGGAACATGATAATATTCCTCACGTTCTGACCCTTACTGTCCACATTGCTCTCTATGGCCTTATTGCCTAGGCTCCACCTTCCTTTCCATAGAAGTACTGCTCTGAGTTGTAGAAGACTCTGGAGGAGTGGTGTGTAGTCACTGAGGTAGTGTCTTTTGCCTTTGTCCACCAGCAGAGAATGCCATGGTCTGTTCCAACTCAGGACAAGACAGAGATTTTTAGCATCTGCCTGAGCTCACGCTGACAGATGGCAAGCATCTGTTTGAACATGCAGCCTCACTACTGTCTCTTGCCTAGGAATGTACCAGGTGATAGAGGGCATCATCTCACCTGTTAATGACAACTACGGGAAGAAAGACCTGGTGCCTTCCCATCACCGAGTGACCATGGCCCGTCTGGCCCTGAAGACGTCTGACTGGATTCGGGTGGACTCCTGGGAGAGTGAGCAGGCACAGTGGATGGAGACAGTGAAGGTGCTGAGGTAATGGTAGCCATGCTCTGATGTGTGGAAGTTTAAAGCCCCCAGGGTGGAAGTCAGGAAAGATTGCTGGGCAGGGCTTCAGCCAGAACTGCTCAGCCAAGACCCTAGAAATGTCTCTGCTTAGGGTGAGAGAGACCTGTCAAGGTTTCAGAGAGGTCCTCAAGCAAAAATAAATCACAAACCCATCCATCAGAAAACAGTTTGTGGAAACACTTAACCTGACTGTTTCTGAAGGCTGTGGCATTGGGGACCTCAGCCATCACTTGGTAGCTATGTGACTTTGAGAAAGTGATTCTCCTGAGACCTAGTCCTTACTTGTCAAATGAGAACAATGAAACATACTGAAGATTTTTTAAATGTAAGTATTGAACTAGAAGTGCCTTCTATCATTAAGTGAGACTTTTTATTATTTTCATCATTGACTAGGTGGGAAAACTGAATCTATTTCAGAAGCTCTCTTTTCTAGTTGCACAAATCGTGGGTTTCCTAAATCCAGACTTTCATGTGAAATAGAAAAGACTATAAATTTAGAAATAGTTACCCAGGATTTTTTTTAAATCTTCAGAATTGCTATTAGTGTTGAGTATAAAAAACATCTTTAAAGACCCAGTCCAGCCCAGCATATTGAACTTACTTATGTCTGGAACTGCACAGGGAGTTTGTAGGAAAGAAATGAGTTCCCCATGTTCTGTCTGGCAGAGGGGACCACAATGTGGGCCTGCCTCCTGACCAACAACAGGCAACTCCACTGGAAGGGATTGCAAATTGTGGGCTGTCTTCTATTTGGAAGCACTGGGGTTGTGAGGGACACAGCAGAAGTGGCAAGGTCAAACAATTGGCAGGCCTGTTCATAATGTGTTTTGGTTTTCATATTTTATTTATCTTTGAAGGCACTTGGGAGAAGTGTTTATGTTTTCACTGAGCATTGAGATTCTAGGCCCTTGTCCTTATTACTTACTTTTTACTTGGAAAGAACCAGTTAGAAGCATTTAGCAGCTAGTTTTAGGTGCACTTCAGAACCTGCTGCCAAGCTAAAAGGAAAACAAACATGAAATAATTGTTAGGATACATGTTCCCTTCTTTTTTAACCACCCACCTGTATAAGCAAAGATTCAAATTGAAAATTGCATAAGGAATAAATTTATACCTCAATCATCTTTTGGGAATGAGTCTTAGTCATTTCTCATTTATCCAGGCTAATAAAAGATAGTAGAAGAAAGACAACAGAAAATCCAACAGGTCATTTATCTTTTATATGTAGTAAGAAATAGGTGTTTTCTCCTCCACCCTGTGAGAGGCAGTGTTGCAGAAGACATGGGTTTTAGAGCCTAATTTACTAGCTGAATGAGTTGATGCAAATTATTTGGCCTCCCTGAGCCTCGATTCCTCATATGATAAAATGGGAATTCATCACCTATTTCACAGAACCCTGTGTGAATTAAGTGAAATGATGTGGGCAAATTATCTGGTTATAGTAGGTGCTTAATGATGTTAACTACCTTTCCCTGCATCCTTAATGCTGGCCATGATTTGTCCTTAAAACCAGTAAGCCACTTGTTAGTACCTAGGTGTTGATCATAGCAATTTAATGTTACTGCGTCTGCTACAAGATTCAGGTGTGGGCAAAGATTTTACTGAACACATTCTTTTTCTGTTTTTTTCTTTAAAGTCCTTTAGTCCAGCGTTTCTCAATGCTGGCTGCACATTGGGACCACCTGCAGAGCTTTTAAAAAAACAGATGCCCTCATCTTACCCCAGAGACTTTGATCGCCTTGGTCTGGGGAAGGGCATGGAATTTTAACAGTTCCCTGCTGCTTCTAACTTGGGCCTGGTGGGGAGCCCACCTCAGTCCCTTACTATGTGAACCCCATTCCTAGTCAGTACTGAGATCCACTCAAAGTAGTCTAATCCCTGCTGCAAGAATCACCTGGAAAACTTGTTTAAAATGCTCATTCCCATGGCAGATATTTTGGTTTGCTGGGATGGTCTAAGCATGAGTATGCTTTAAAGGGTCCAGAGGATTTATATTGTACTACCACGGTTGAGAATCATTAATGTGGTGAACACAGTTTTAACAGATAGCTGACTAAGATGTTTTAAAGGTTGAAAATCTGGTCCAGATTGAAAGTCAAGTGGTTTTAGAAGTATGATAAAATAGGCCCTATCATTTTCTCCATTTAGTATTCTCTTGATAAATTTAACTGAATATACATCACAGTGATACAGTAACAAATATGAAGTCACTGTGGGGCTTATTAAGGATTATTTTTCTCCTTATCAGATTGTTTATTTTATGCAATTTATTTAAATCTAGGTCAACACTCATGTCTTAAGGGCATGTTATGGGGAAGAGGGCCTTCGTCGCAAGGCCATATCATGTGCTCCTTCATCCATCGACATCTCATAAACCCGTTCCAAACATGATCACATGTTGTCCTCATTTTACAGATGAAAACAAATGAAGCGCAGAGAGGCTAAGTTCATCACAGACTCAACCAACAAGCTAGAGGTAGAGCTGTAGTCTGCTCACTTCAGAAGTCATGCTGTGGCCATCTTCAAAGCAGTGACCTGCTAGCTGGGAACATGAGCCCACAACATGAAGACCCTGCTTTCCTGTTGGTCTTCTCTGGAGACCAAAGAAAGCTGAGGGCACAGAGAACGTGTTCCCCAGGCCTACAGCTGGATACACCAGGGTACCACTCAGGCAGGCAGCAAGAGGAAGCAATGACCCCAGCCCCCAAAAGACAGGGTGGAAGTCCATGGGGAAAGTGTGCTTGGTACTGAAAGTACACAACAAAGTTCCAATATCCAACCAATATTCAAAGCAGAGTTAACTTGAATTAGGAGGTTCAAGGTAAGTAAAATGAAATAACAATCACCATCTTTAGTACATCACCTGCCACAAGAACCAGGCTCTTTAACATATATCTAGTTAGAACAGCAACTCTAAAAGGTAGGTGGGTTTAACCCCATTTCACAGATGAAAATATGGAAGTTCTGCAAGGATCAGTAACATACTCCAAGTCCTAATTTGTTTAAAGTTGTAAAGTGGAGAAGAGACTCAAACAAATTTCACAGTCTGATGAAAGAGCCCACACCAACACAGAAGTGAATCTGTAGAGACAAAGCTTACAAAGACCAAAGCAATGAAAATAGAGTCCAGCAAGGCTCATAAACAGACCAAGTTCAAAACACACATTTTGACTTGGAAAGCGGGGATGGTAATGCCTACTTTTTAGGCTTTTATGAAGATAAATGAATTTTAGACATTAAGCACTGGCACGGTATGGCCCACAACTAGCTCTCAGTAAAGATTCTGGGCTCTGAAAAGACTCAGCTGAGTCTGAAATCATCAGAAGGGCTGTGGACCAGGGTTAGATATATTTTATTCATCCACTCCTCCATCTCTCCTGAACTAGTAGACTTTAGAGGGACACTTTCCAAGTGTAATAATACGAAGATGAGTAAAATGAGGTGCCTGTTCATAGTCTGGTGGAAAGACAGAGAGTGATGATCGTAATAAGAGCTAAAGTTTATTGAGCACATTCCATGTACAGGCCAGCCCTGAGCTTTTCAGTTACAGTGCACCCCTCCCTGTATAATCAGCAGCAGACTACTTTTCCCATATTTTGCAGGGGAGAAGCACTTGCTCATTTATGGTCTTGTGATTCTTGTTGTAGATAAGGCTGCATTTAACTTTTATGATCAATTAATGGATTAGGTCAGTGAGACTCTGAAAGTGTCACTGACTTGTGCAGGGTCATACAACCAGGACAGCTCTTACTTGAACCCACCAGCTTTGACTATGAGGCACATGCTTTTCTCACCAGACACTGTCCCTCCCATATACAGCTCTAATGAATGCATACAATAGTAAGTGGAAGATAAAAAGATCAAACTGAGACAAGAAAGACTGTACAGTGATTACTTCTATTAGAAAAAAAAAAAGAAGGTACAGATATCTCTTGATTTGAGGAAGCTAGATTGCTGAGCATCCCAGATTGATGTAAATCTAATCATATCTGAAATGCTCAGTGCAGTGTGCATGAATTAACTCCTCTCATCTTCATAACCTCCCATCAGAGGTGGGCACTATCATTGTGCCCCATTTGAAAATGAGGGTTCATTCACACAGAGACTTGAAATCACTCACTAAAGATCACACAGCCAGCCAGTGGGAATTGTGATTCAACTGAAGCTGTCTAGCTCCAAGTCCTGGCTCTTAGCCCTCACTGTGTTGCATTTTAAAACATTAGTTTATAATAAGAGCAAGCATCTTTACTGAAAGCTAGTGTGGGCCTTACTGTGCCTGTGCTGATTGTGTACAGCTCATCTACCTTCAGAAAAGCCTAATAGGCATTCCTGTTCCTGTTTTCCAAATGAAAGTGTATGAAGAAAATGTTACAAGAGTAGATTTAGGCTCCCTTTCCCACTTTCTCCCAGGGCACATGGAAGGTAGTAGGCTCTCTTGGATAGGGCTCTCCAGGAGGACCTAGGTGGTGTCTGCTTTCTGTCCTAGTGCCTGGCATAGTGCCTGGCACATAGTTGGCCCTCAACAAATATTTGTGGAATGACCAAACTAAGATGGCTAGGAGCAGGTTGAGACTTAAATCCTGAGGATCCTGGGGTAGACTCAGAAATTGGAGGATGATATACCTGAGCCTGTATGTTTCCACTGCAGGCATCATCAGAACCAACTGCTCAGATCTGCAACCCAGATGGAAGGCCTGGACCCTGGCAAGGCACCTTCAGACCGTGCAGGTCGGTACCAACCCTCAGGCCTGCAGGAGGGGGGATAGCAGGGATTCTTGTGAAAACTGATAGGGGATTTGCTGCTCAAAGGAGCTTACCTACCTTGTGATTTATGCTTGTGACATGGATTAGTCAGGGCTACACAGGAATAAACTGGTGAGTGATTCTGGGGTTCTTTGAAAGCCTTAGCCTTTTAAAATTCAAAATGGGCAATTATAAACCACTTCCTGGCAGTTACTCAGTGGTTTACTCAGAAGAGAAAACTCATTTTTAAAGGCTATAAAATCAACTTGGATTATTTTCCTAATTTGTAACCCTGTTGTCCTCTCCTGGTGTTGGATGGAAGCTGGCTGCTTGTGATTTCAGAGTATGAGTAGCCATGGTGTGTGCATCAAAGGCACAACCCCCTCATGCAAATACATAAGCAGGAGCTCTTTGAGGTGGTGGGAGGCAGGATGTAGTGTGAGCAGAAAATCACCACTCCACACTTTTGGCAGGCCATCTTCAGTTTTCTACTACAGGGTTCCCAGCTTTGGTTAGTGGGATACTACTTTTGGATCAAAAGGATTCAAGACTGCCAAGGATAAATGCAATTGAAATGGTTTAATTAGTGCAGGACTTTTCAGATCCTTTATTACATCCCTATGCATTGTTACTTGACAAGAAAGAGAGAAAACCTGGGGCCATTCCTCTCACTTTTAACTGTGAAACCTTTTCTTTTCTCTTTTGTAATGCCTGTCAGTATTTTTCAGAGCTAGTTCTCCCGAAGTATGAAGGAAACACTTCTGAAAGGACTTGGAACTGGGCCTGGTGGCACATGCCTGTATCCTAGCACTCTGAGAAGGTGAGACAGGAGAAGCACAAGTTCAAGCCCAGTCTGGGCAACTTAGTGACTTAGCAAGACCGAGTCTTGGAATGAAAGATAAGCTGGGAATGCAACTCAGTGTGAAGGCTCTGGGTTCAACCTCCAGTACTGAATGAGTGAATGAATGAATAAAATTAAAAAATAAATACAATAACTTGGAAAGCTACCAGACCCTAAAGGTGCCATGCAGTTCCCAGATGCTGGTTAAAAAGAATCCCACACAGCAGAATCACTTGTGGGAATTGTTAAAAACATTAATTCCCAGGCCCTTCCCAAACCTCCAGAGTGAAGGTGGGGCACAGTATTTAATAAGCACTCTGGTTTGCTTTGCCGCCAGTTGGGGGATGCGCACTTAACTGAAAATGTAAGGAGTTATAATGCCTCCCGTATAATCCACTGACATGATGTTTATTGTGTCTTCTGGTCTCTGCCTCTCCTTTACCTGCATGGGCTTCTCCCCAACCAGCCCATTGTGACTCAGTGCCCAGTATTCATCAGCCTCTGCTTCCTTTCTGCATCTTCTCTGGCACAGATGCTACTCCTGAAAGGCCCTACATGTGCCCCACAGGCACCTTCCCAGGCCAAGAGACAGCCTGGGAATGGAGGTGAGGCTCTGCACGGGTCAGGAAGTCTATATGGGGGAGGCAGCTGCCCACAGACTGGCAGACTGTGGATATAGGAGGGGGCATTTTGTACAGAGGGGCAGGCTAGGGCACAAAGAATGGACAAGCATCAGTGTAGGGCAGCCCCATCCCCATGCCTAAGGAGTGCTAGAACCTCCTGGTAGAGACAGGGAACAACCAGAGTGAAATGGTGGGATGCTGAGCTGAGCCCTCTACATGCCACAGTTCACCTCTACTGATGCTTCCAGAATCCCTGTCTCACCTCTGCCTGGCCTCCCCCTTCTGCCTCTTCCCTCCTTGGCTCCCCTATTGAAAACCTGCCTGTCCTGCAAGACTCAGTTCAGAGTCACTGCCTTGTGAAACCAGGCCATGCTGCCCTCATTCGTACAAGTTCTGCCTAAGCTCACCCCACATTCATTTGGCTAGGGGCTACTTGGCCCTGTAATATTCAGACTCTCTCTATTCAGACCCTAAGTTCTACTTGTCTTTTTCTATTCTAAAGTAACTGTGCAGAAGGGAAGTTTACATGAAGTGAAAAATGGACTTTTCTGCTTACCAAAACGTATCAGTGACTTAAAATCTTCCTGCCTTTTGCAAGTGACAAATTCCTCATCTAGGAATCTAGCTAAGGAGGTAATTAAAAATTGGGATAGATATTGATACATAAAGATGTTCATCATGGGAGTTTTTACAATAGCAGAAAGCAAAAGCAACCTCAATGTTTAAATACAAAGGAATATGTAAGTAAATTATACTTTATATATAGGACAAAGGATCTACATAAAAGGCTTTAGTGATATGGAGAAACATGAAGAAAGTACAAAAAATCAGAGTACAACACAGTACATGGCACCTCTAGTACATAAAAAAATGAATGTGGGGCCAGGGATTTAGCTCAGTGGTTTCGCCGCCTGCTGCGTAAGCACAAGGACCTGAGTTCGATCCCCGGTACCAAAAAAAAAAAAAAAAATGAATATGCTTTTATGTTTAAACTTTGCATGTTTAAATCACTAGAAAAGACTCAGGAAATGCACCAAAATGTTAGTGTTTGTAGAAAACAATTACTTTTATTGTTGCTGTTACTTTCTATTTTACAGTTGTATTTTCTGTGTTCCATATTAAGTACCTATTTATATTTGTAATCAGAAAAAATAAAACTAGAGCAGTTTTTAAAAGGAAAGTGGAGTTTTTCTCAACATAACTTTAACTTGTGATAAAGATAGCATGTGTGTGACTAGTGATATATTTCTAAAGGGCCATTTTGGGTGCCTTGTCTTTTATTATGTGTTGTTATACTTGGATTGCAAATTACGTGCTGTGCCCAGCATTTGTGGCTGTCAGACCCCAGCTTTGCCCATCACTTCTGTGACTGCACTTCTTAAAGTCACCCAGAATCATGTGAATGCCATGTTCTGGGACTGCTTGGGCGTGACACTGTGGAGTGGACAGTGCCTCTGGTCTTTTAACAGACTGATGCTGTCCTTTGTGAAGATGGGCTTCCCCCTTGGCTGATGGGGCTGCGTATGGCTCAGCAAGTTGAAAGGATTCTCTTTCCGTAAACACAGTAGGCATTTGATCTGTTTCCACTTTACACCGATCAGATGCCTGTTCCTAGCTTCATCTCTGGTGGCCTCCTATTTGGGCGCGGAAGTCCATGCTTCTGAGTGTCTGTGGGGCACCAGGACAGACACCGCCATTACTGGCTATGTCCATACCTGTGCCAGGCAGAAAACTGGCACTGCCTTCTTTCCTCCATCTCTTAATTTCCGCTACTGCCATAGTAGCCTGTATTACCCCCATTTTATAGCTGAAGAAACAGGCTCATGTGCTCAGGGTAACTTTCCCAGAGCACCAACATATCTGAAATTCAAACCAAGGTTAACTGACCCGCGATTGATGCTCTGTAATGTTGTCAACGTAGGGCAAGCAAACGTCCAAAGTTAAAAGTGCTGGTGGTGGGGCTGGGGATTTAGCTCAGAGCTTCCAGTGCCTGCCTCGCAAGCGCAAGGTCCCGAGTTCGATCCCCAGTACCAAAAAAAAGTGCTGGTGGCATTTCCTCACAGTTCATGTAAATTTTGACTTCATCCATGGTTCATAGCTACGCAGAGGCACCCTGTCCCCAAAATGCCCACAGACAACCATTTATGTCACTGTATCTCTGTCAGGATGAATCATATTGGCACCCTTTATACTAGTTCTTGAGTTATGTACTTTGGACTTAAAATCATTCAGTCTGAAAATTCTGTAGCATTGATGTGAATGGATTTGAAAGGGATATTGTGAATGCTTTTGTGAAGCCTGAAGACAGGAGGGCCACAGTTGGGGTCTGAGGCACATGTTTCTGTAAGAAGTGACCCATTGCATGAAACTGTCACATGGAATGACAGACAGCACTAGCCTTGTAGACATACCTTGTGGGACAGGGGTTAGGGGATATATGGGCACTTCTTCTCTCTAGAAAGGCTCAGAATACATAGTATTCCTTACTGTCATTATTAATAAATCAGAATACCTAATATTGATGCAGATATGTGGAAATTGTCCCCATAAAACCCACTAGGAGAAGGGGGTGTCTGTTTCCAGAACTATGGGAACATAGGAGATGTGCCTGTGCCCTCAAGAGACCTTGGAATTAAATTTCATTTAATGTCCCTCAGGGGAAGACCACGTAGAAACTACCCAGTCATCTGAAAGGCCAAACACTGATCTCTTGCTGCACTATAGTGGCTGAATAAACAAAAAATCAGGGTAAAACCTCACAGCTGTGGAACAGTGTAAATCCACATATGTGTTATAAACAATATATTAGAGAGAAGTATGAGTTACTGAATAATTTCTAAAAGGAACTTTATGGTTTTAAAAGGACCAATCACTGAGCAGACAATTTATAAATGTTGAGTGGATATTTGATGAATAGCTTGGTAAAAAAATGGGTAAATGGATAAGTGAGTGAATGAATGAATGGCAGTTAACACATATGAGTATAGCACATATTCTGCCAGCCATTGCTGTATGTACATCATATTTATAAGTTCACTCTATAATCTTATAAGGTAACCCTATAAGGTAATACTATTAACATCTTCATTTTAAAATGGAGATCATACAAGCTACCACATCGCAGAACCAGAATTTGAACTTAGGGTGTCTGACTCCAGAGTCTGAGCTTGTTACCACTAAGAATTCATACAGGCATGCATGAAGGGATGTTTGGATGTCATTTCTTAGACCAGTGTTATGCTGCTACAGGGTTTGAAAAGTGTGATTTCATAGTTATATTTGTTGCTTTGAATGAGTCTAGTGCTTGTTGGCTCATGTATGGGGAAATTGAGGCCCAGAGAAAGAAAGGTCTTGGCTGTAGTCCTACAGCAGCATGTGCCAGCTGAAGCCAGACATCAGACTTTTCCAAGGTACTGCCAGCCTCTCACCTTCCATGCTACTGCCAATCCAGGGCTCTTTTGTAAACCCATCTCTGCTCACATCCAGATTCTTTCAGGGTTCCACCATCAAGGGACCAAACTGAGCCCTTATGCCAGGTTTCCCCCAGTGTATGGTAGCCCTGAATCTCCTTACTGAGGCTTCATGGTGACAGATGCCAGCCCTCTGGGAGCCTGGCCTTTGCTGAAGCCGCCACAGAAGCTGGAATCAGATTGTGGAAGGACCATGGATATTGCAGCAAGATGCTAACAAAGACATGTTTTTTTCTTTTCAGATTAGCCCACCCAAGAACTTGAACAGTGCTAGGAAAATCTGCCTGGTCTCTAGCCCTCAAAGGCTTCTCAGTTTCGATGCATATACAGAGTCCTACCGGGCCAGCAGGAGGTGGCAGAGCCTAGCAGTTAGAGATGCCCCACATGCAGGCTGCCTGCCTGGGTTCAAATCCTGATTTCTGTGACTAGCTGAGGACCTCGGGCAAATCATTTGCCTCTCCGTGCCTCAGATTCTCCTTCTGCAAAATGGCACAACAATATTTACTGCATGAAGATCACATAGTATGATATACCATAAGTGATTAGTAATAGTGTGGTATTAAGCACTTCATAAATGTTCGGTGATTTTTCATCATCACAATCAGCATTTTATTAGAACAAATTCCAGGTTATCCACATTAATCATTTGTCCTGGAGCTTTGTTGTATTGGAAACTGAAATGAAAAGACCACCAACTGGAGTTATAGAGGCTTTTTGGTTATCCAAAGAGTCTTTATAATTAATTAATCTTTATGATGCGATTTCACATAAGAGTGCCAGGTCCCACTTCCTAACAACAGTAGGGTTGAAATGGATTTCAAATAGGTCAGTGACTTGTCCAAGGCCCACGGTTTGTTAGTCTTTGAGCTTTAAAAACTTAACTTTCATCAAAAAGTGGAATTTGGGGGACAACACAGCCATCCCTAGAGCTCTTTGCCGTGATCCAGAGCAATCACAGACGGATTTGTGTTACAACACTGGAAAGAAAAGAAAAACAAAAACTTGCTTGTATCCTTGGCACTCTGCCAATATTAAACAAACGATGCATTGATTAAATCATTACTTACAACTGTATTAGCTGCAATAGCTTCAGACATGCTTTTTAAGTCATGAACATGGAAACATTGAGTTCTCAGTAAATTCCAAGGTAAACATTTTGTGAGCTTGTCCAACAGAATAGCACAGTACCTTTCTTGGCTGTGACCCTTCCATAACTATCCACCTGAGATCCACCCTTGTTTTCACAGCTGCACCTGAGCTGAAACTCCTCTGTGGGGCAGACGTCTTGAAGTCCTTCCAGACCCCCAACCTCTGGAAAGATGCACACATCCAGGAAATAGTGGAGAAGTTTGGCTTGGTGTGTGTGAGCAGGGCAGGGCATGACCCGAAGCGGTACATCTTGAGTTCACCCATACTATGCAAATACCAGCACAACATTCAGCTGGCCAGGGAGCCGGTGCTGAACGAGATCAGTGCCACATATGTCAGGCGAGCCCTGGGCCAAGGGCAGAGCGTGAAGTACCTGCTTCCTGATGCTGTCATTGCTTATATCAAGAACCATGGCCTGTACATGACTGACAATTCCCAGAAAGGCAGAAGTACCCAGGGGAATTAAAGGACAGACAAGCTAGGCAGGCCACTGGTCAGCTACTCTGCGCCACCCAGCACCTCCTGCAGAGAGGTTTGTGTTTTGCTTTGTTTTCTGTTTTTCTGGGGATTTTTTTGTTTGTTTGTTTTGTTATTACCACAATGATTTTAATTCTGGTGAATCTTCTACCCCAGGAAAATACATTCTGTCTACATGGCCAGAAAAGATATTTAGCAAAGAAGCTAAAATGGTGTGCCAGATCATTAAGATTAGGCAGCACTGCTCAGAGCCACTGGACTAGGAGGCTTCCTTATTTTGTGTCACTGGTAAGATTAGAATTGCCCACGTGCATTTTTTAACCAGGGCCAGGTGTGGCCTGCTGGTCCTGATTGGCAGGATTTGACAGAATGCTAATTACCTAACAGTGGGCCTTGTCAACGTCCTTGTTTCAAACAGAGTAATGCTAAGGAGTAAAAAATTTGGAAACTACTCTTATATCATATCTTCCTTTGCAAACTGTCCTGCCTGCCTTCTGACCTTTTATGAAATTCAAACTAAACTCTAAGTAGTGAATCTCAAACAATATTTTTGATACATGCATTTTTAAAAAGACAAAGCTCCTGGTGTTCAAGTTTCTAAAAAGGAACTGAGGTAAAACAGATGCCTATTTTAGAGAATCTTTTTTGAATGTTTTATGATGGCCGGCCTGTTTGAATATTGGCAAAGTGATAAATAATAAATTGACATCAAAACGTTCTAATGAAAAGATTCTTTTTTTCCTTCCTTTGTTATATTATTAATGCCTGATATACCAGCTGTTGCTCTTCTCTGTAGCTAGTCCGTAATATTTGGTACTGTTCCACTGGAACAGGTATGAATTTAAAAGTCTGTGTCCCAGGTACTAGGATGGAGGAAGCAATTGCTCTTCAGTGCCACACAAATGGTTTTCTAATCCAAAGCACTGGGTCTATGGCATTGTTCAAGTGAGCCCTGAAAGACGAATGGAAGCCTTTGGTGTGTTCAGAACCTGTCATTCAGATTATGAAAAGGCTTTGATTGTGCTAATTCTGTTGGTGGTTACTGTTTATACTGCTGACCAGTTGCACTCAGAATTCACTTCTCTGTGGTCCTACCCTGGCACATCTTTACCACAGATTTAATGGTGCTGAAAAGGGGCTGGCAGGAAGAATCTAGTACCTCTCCTAAAATATCCCAGTGTTGTCAGATGTGTTATGAGATAAACAGAGAAGTGGGAAAACCAGGGTAGTGGGATTCTCTTGGGAACCCAGCCTTCCTTCTCTGATTGAGCTGTGACCTGCAAAGGTCCCTAGGACCTGGATAACTCAGAGACTAGGAACCAAACAGCCTAGTTCAAAAGCTGCACAGCAAGTAGTGTGACTTTGGCTCACTCCCTTCCCCACTGTGAGCCTCAGTTTCTCTACCTCCAAAATGAAGGGTTTGATTAAATTCTCATCCTGCTCTGCATTTTCAAGACTCAGCTTCTGACTTAAGCCTGTGCAGCTTTCTTTGGGTCCAGTACACTTCTAGCCATACTGGAAGCTCCCCAAGGGCAGCTCTTTGTTTTGTTTGCTATTCAAAGTGCAGTCACAGACCAGTAGTGTTTGCACCCATGAGGGTTGGTTAGAAACAGAATCTCAGGCCCAAGTGACTCAGAATCAGCTTTCTACTAAGGGTCATTGGCCTAGAATAGTACCATTCCAACAACTGTTCCATTTTTAATAAATTGAATGTTCAATTGTAATTCTGTGACATGCTGGTATCTTCCCTCCTATCCTCTGAGCAACACTGCCCCTACTGTTTCATGTGCAGCAGAGAAGGTAGACAAGGGGGCAAAGCCCTGCCTGCAATCAGCAGTAGTGTCTAGAAATAGAGAGAGAGCCTAGAGAGAGGAGAGAGAGAGAGGGGCCTAGGGAGCCTAGGAGTTTAAGGCAGGGTTTCTCGCTGTCAGTAATACTGACATCCTGGACTGCATAATTCTTTGCTGTGAGGTTGTCCTGTGCACCATAGGATGCTTAGCTTGTGTCCACTAGATGCTAATAGAACATCCCTAGTTTTGACAATAGAAATGTCCCAGACATTGCCAAATTTTCTTCCAGGGCACCAGATAATCACTGGCTTAGGACCCATTGGCTTAAGGATGTGACTGTCAGGGATTTGTGTATGAGAAAGGAGTGTCTGTTTCCCACTAAGGGAAATCAGGAAGCAGCATAAAGGTCTGCAGGGTGGGGTTGGGGGTATTTGCTCTACCGCTGGTGGAAGCATGCTTATCCTGACAGATGCAGTGCTGTTGACTGTAGGAATGGGAAGCCATACCCCTGAGCCCCAGGCACTCCCAGCTTTCATCTCTCTTTATTCCCAAGTACCCACAGTGGCCTCCTCTCCCACATTTTTAGAGCTGAGGATTCCAATATGCCCTGGGCCCTTGGTACTGACATCCAGGTATGGCACATGATGGCTCAATGAGTGGGAGTGAATAGTTTTGTTATTATTCCAATTTCAGGACTTATTTATTGGAATCACATCTATTGAAGACCTCTCTGCCACGGGTAGGTTGATGATCAGACAGTCTCTACCCTCAAGAAGCTTATAGTCCAGTAGGGTCTGGACAGAAACCAACTCATCACACACTACATGTGTGACTGCAAACTGAAGAGGACCCTGAAGGCAAACACAGACTGCCAGCTAGAGGCAGCAGGTTCACACAAAGCAAAGGAAGCTGAAGCTTCAGTCTCTCCGTTTCTAGCGCCCTAGAAGGACCCTAATTACATGGATATCTAATTCTAATTCTAATTATCTAATTCTAAATTTATAATTTTATTCTTTTTCTAAGAGGGGCCTTGGAGATTGAACAAGATTTGGACTCAATAAAATGGATTTGCCTGATGACAATGTAGACAAGTTACAATAAGCTTAAGAACTGAAAGATAAGTTCCCAAGACTTGGGGATGGGTGGAGGCAATGAGCTTTCAAGAGGAATAACTATGAACAAAGGCCCTGAGGCAGGAGAGTACAAAATGAGCACCATGATGAGCTAGATGCATTATCATCTCCTTATATCATGCACCTGACAGCAGGTACCCTTGCATGCCACCATCTCCCTGTCCTAGCTTAGGCTCAAGACAGCAGCAGGCCCAGTAGGCTTGCTGGAGGCGCCTTTGTCTCCCTAATCCATGTCTGTATCATATGGCTTCCACCAGGTAAAACAGCTATTTCTGAGTCTTTATGTTGTTCATTCTAAAATACAACACAACAAAAACTACCTTATTAGATATATAGTATACATATGTATACCTTCATACATATATATGTATCTTAACTTTTGTACTGTCACTTTGTCTCATGGATTCATGTCGCCTCCTGTTTTTAGCAGAAGAGAAAGTATGTCTCGTTGCTGTGCTCTTGATGTATTGCATTGACACTAACCTGCATACCTGATTTAACATTCCTTTCCATTCCCTTAGGTCTTTGCATCTAGTTTGCCAGGGTGTTTTGTTTATTTTGCAAGAACAGAAAAATAGTGGCATGGGCTCCTGGGTAAATAGAATTTCCAGCCTTAAATAAAGGTTCTCCTGTGATAACATTCACTGCCCAAATGAGAAGAGTGCTGTACTCTTGCCTGGGGAAAGAATTTTTCATTTATAATACTGTCTATGTCATTTGGGACAGAATGATGTGAAATCCCATTTTAAACAGACAGTGCTACGGATTTGCAAGGTACGTTTGGTAATTGGGTTAATATATGAATATGAATTTCCCTGTCCTTGTCCTCACGCTTCCTATGCTAACAGTGTTTCTGTCCTTTTTGCAGAGGTCTCCGTGCATGGATTGTGTTCGATTTCAGTCATGAAATTATTTTCTTGGACCAAAACTCAGCGCTATAGATACACTTATGTGTGACTAATAAACAATCTATAATGATACATCTTGGCACTTGCCTCAGGATAGTTTAGTATTAGTAAAACAACTTCAAAAATATTGTTCATGATACTATAGACTGTGGCAACCAGAAGGGACCCGAAAGTTCATCTGGTTTCACATTTCCAAATTATCAAACACTAAAATCCCACAAATATACGGGAGTTTTACTCTTAAAAATAATCCGTTCTGGCAACTTGGGGGAGCCTTACTCTGCCTGCTTCTGTTGCAAATCCATAATGTGCTGCTATGCCCTGACACTATTACCTCTGTATGCTCCTTATTTGTACCTACTTCCGTCCACCCCTTATCACCTCCAATCCGATTTCTATTCACTCTCACTCCAGCCACTGCAGTGACCTCCTAACAGGACTCCCCAGCCCACACCTGGCCCCTGCAACCATTCTCCACATAGGGATTTTGTGTCCGTGAAAATCTAGTCATATTACTGTCCTGCTTGGACTCCTTCTGGGAGACATGAGTAAGAAGATAAAAGGACAAGCTACAGACTGGAAAGAAACATTTGCAAAATATATAATTAATAAATTACTTGTGTCTACAGTATGTAAAAATCTCTTAACAAAAATATGACTAACAACCCAATTTAAATGATAAAAGAATTGGCTAGACATGTACAGGAGCAGGTGAACCCAGCAGCCTGATGTTGCTCTTCATAGCTGGTAGAACTGGTGCTTGCCTGGACTCTGTGAATTTGGCCTTTGGAAGGTTACCTATGATTTTAAGTGATAAGGCTGTTTTGTCTTCTTGAGACACTGAATCCTATTATATCCCTTACCTAGACTGCACAAAAAATGCCGTTTATGATGAAGTCCTGCCTTCTACAGTTTGGAATTTAAATACTCAAGGTTGGTGTCAGGGAAAGGGTTAAAAGTGATGAGAGTCAGGGAAATGTATGTGTTCGCTGAATGACCTTGGCTTGCATTCCTTTCTTCAAGGAAGCTATCTCCTGAGAAAGGAGTGTATAGAGATAACTCTTAGCACACACAAAAAAAAAACCCTGATCATTTCCAGGCTCTAACCTAGGCTGGGAACAATCCCTTCCAACCACACAGTTCTGTTGGTGCCAAGTCATTTTTGTCTGAACACAGTACTTAAGAAACTGAATGTGGTGTAGCATTTTCTCCCACCTGCAGAAGACTCTGTCTCATAGATCCTTCATCTTTGGTGCTGTCTCCTGCCTCATTGTGTGGTAATATATTATTTGACTATTCTCACATCTGCTCTAATTTTATAATAACTTTCATCTTTTTAAAATCATTATGTGGGTCTTCTCTATTCATGTGGATCCAAACCTCAAATTTCAATGGCCACAACCTATACATGGCTCCTTGCTGTTACAGTTGGTCATGTGGCAGAGGGTGCCTACATCACCAGCCCAAGAAGAAGCCCTGGACCTTGAGTCTTGGACAGGACTCCCTAGACAGAAGCAGTGTGAGTTCTTGCTGCATTTCACTGCTGGAGAAAGTATGTTCTGCAGGAATCCTTGCTCCAAAGTGGACATTAGGAGCCTGGACTCCAGGCTCCACCTGATGTGTCTTTCTTCCTGTTCTGTATCCTTTCTCTATAATAATCATTGCCATGGGATAACTACCCTGAGATCTCATGCAAGTCATCAGAGGTGGAACCCCACACAAAATAGTTGACAAGAGAAGATACATTAATGACAAGTCAGCACATGAAAAGATGCTCAACACCATTAGTAGGGAAATGTAAGCCATCACTTCATACCTACTAGAATGGTTAAAATTAATCCAGCAATTCCACCCCTAGTTATCTGCCCAAAAGAGAGAACCATGTCCACTCAGACTTGTATATAAATATGTGCACCAGCATTATTCATTGCAGTTAAATACAGGAAACAATTCATTATGTCCCTTTGGTGAATGGAGAAATGTGTTTTATCCATTCCGTGGAATACTGTTAGCATTCCATCACTGTAACAAATCTCTGAGATGATCATCTTATAAAGAGAAAAGGTTTATTGGTTTATTTTGGCACATAGTTTCAGAGGTTTCAGTCCATGGTCATCTGGCCCCATTGCTTTGGGGCCTGTGGTAAGACAGTACATCATGGCAGGAGCACATTATGGAGCAAGCTACTCACATCACGGCAGCCAGGAAACAAAAAGGGAGAGGAAGCGAAAGGCCTAGGGTCATAAGAGAATCCCCTTCAAGGGCACAGCCTGGTGACATAATCTTCCACCAAGCCCAACCTGCAACCTACAGAGGACTCCCTCATCTCTCAGAGGCACCATGGACTGGGAATAAGTCCTTTAACATACAGGCCTTCAGGGGAAATTCAAGGTCCAAATTATATAACATACTTAAGTAATTTTAAAAAGGATCAGATATACCTCCAACAATATGGATGAACCTCAGAAAAATGCTAAGTGGAAGAAGCCAAACATAGAAGATGACACACTATATGATTCTATTTATATGAAATTTCTAGGAAAGAAGCTATAGAGGTAGAAAGCAGATAGTGGTAGCCTGAGGACGAGGGTGGGTATTGCCTGCAAGGGAGAGTGAGGGAGCTTTTGGGGTGATAGAGATGTCCTAAAACTAAAGCATGGCCATGGTTCCACAACTATATAAAGATCATCAGGCTTCACACAAAATGGGTAAATTTGTGGTATTTAAGGTATACATCAATAATTTTTTTAAAAAACTCCTAAGCTTCCTCTGCTTGTCCTTGGAGTGACATCCTATCCCTTGGATGGTCAGCTGCACTCTCAGCCCTCCTTCTCTGCTCCATCCAGTTTCTCACCCCTCCCTCCTCTTTGCTATGAGTGCTTTTACAGGGTGATTCCATTTGCCTGGCAGGCCTTCTCCCTTCTCTCTTTCTTTGGGCTAACTCCCATCTATTCTGCTGTCTACCTCAAGTCACTTCTTGCAGGAAGCCCTCAAGAATCCCCAGGCAGCACCTTCGTGACACCTCTTGATGACACTCACTCCTCACTCATCTTGGTGAAACTACTGACCCTTCCCCCAGCAAAGCACCTGGCTTGTAACAAGCTCCCAATAAATGTTTCATAAAATAGTATCTGAACAGCTCTGTGAAGCCCATGATAAAGCAACCTGCTAAATTCTGGGTGAAGCATTGTTTTGAAGAATGTTTGTAAACAGAACCTTTTTTATACTTAATCATATGAGGAATGTAATACTCAAATGAGCAGTTCTTATCTGTGGGGGACAGGGGTTCCTATTTTTGTTGCTACAAACAATGTTAGAGTTAACACACCCTTATGCATAAACCCCTACAAGGCATTGCTTTTGTAGTGGAAATTACCAGAGTACTATTGATGAGTCAAATGGTATGCACACTTTATATTATAATAAATGTTACTAGATTGTAGACACCAGATTTTTAAACTGATTTTATTTTTTTTTATTTTTTTTCTTAAATTATTTTATTGGTACATTTTAGGTATACAACACAATTACATTTCTCATTGGGAACTTGTACCTTTACATGATGCATCTTGGTTCTTATTTTTTCCCCATTTCTAGCCCACCCTTCCCTATTTACAAAGACTTTATTTCCGTTTTTTCCATTTCTCATAAATTGATTTTAAAAAATAAAAAGAAGAATGTCATAGAGCTTTGAAATACTCATGGTCTTCTTTTGCAGAGAATTGCTTTCGTGATCTTTAATACAAGTCAAAACAAAACCCATTTTTATTTCAATAAATAATCTATAATGATGAATTTCAGGAACTCATTTGCCACCTAGAGACATAGTAAGTAATCTGTGGACAAAAAAATTGTTGCCAGTGTTTTCTGGGTGCCTTAGGGATTAGTTTTTGTTTTTGTTAAAAAATTCTAACTAGACTAGGGAGGTGTGAACATCAAAATAACAATTCCCCATTATTATTCTCATTACTTTGCTATGAAATTTTGGTTTTTTATAAAATAAAAAGATTAAAAAAATTTATATTTTATAAATGAACATGTCAACAAATAAGAAAACAATAAAAAAGAATGTCGACCCCCTACCGAGGTCCCCAGTCGTGTGGAACACACGCTGAATCAGTCTGCTGCAGACAGGCAGCCACCTGATTCCACACTACAAAGACGCAGAGGACACCAGACCACCAGACCAAGGTACTGAGTCCCACTGTTCCTGGCCCAGAGGTAGGGGCTTCTGAGCCTTCGTCCCACTGCTCCTGGTCCAGAGGAAGGGGCTTCCCGGTCACCATCCCTTCCGCTGCTCCCAGCCCAGAGGAAAGGGCTTTGGGGACAATTTCTGTCCCGCTGCTCCTGGCCCAGAGGAAGGGGCTTCCGGGCCACCATCCCTCCCACGGCTCCCGGCCCAGAGGGAGGGGCTTCTGAGTGTGGGATTGCATAACTCTGTAATCATAAAACTCCCCTAGCCCCAACTGTGAATGTGAGTAAATAGATAAAGATGCTTGTTAGTTCAGGGACACTAGATAAGATCTGTATCAGCCATAAGGTCCCAAAGTAAATTACTCAATTCTTTGTTTGAAACTGATGTTCCGAACACTGCTACCTATAGAACAATCTACAAACATCTGCTGACCATCAGTACGTGTCAGCTGACCACTAACCTTTGTTCCTCTTCTGTAAATTTCGCCAGTTAACTTCCCTTGCAACCCCCTATAAAAAGAGCCTCAGAGTCTGGGCTAGTCGCCTCTCTAAGCTACTTTGCTTTGGGAGTGCTGTCTGGCCAGACTAAGGTCTGTTTTACTTTCCAACTTGTCCGGTGTGTTCCTTCCCAGGTGTTCTTAGCTGCAGTCAGCTCCTCAGAGCGTTTGGTAAGGCCCTCCATCTTACATGAGCCACTATCCCACTGCTCCTGGTCCAGAGGAAGGGGTTTCCTGGCCACCATCCCTCAGGCTGCTCCCAGCCCACAGAAAAGGGCTTTTGGGTCACCATCCCTACCACTGCTCCCAGCCCCTGTCCCACCTCACCCAGCTCAGAGGAAGTAATCCGTGCAGGCGTTAACAGCCCCCCGCCCCAGTTGAAATGAGAAAACATGTAAATAAGTCTCAAAACCAGACTTTCAGATCACCTACAGCAACCCCAAAGGGAAATGAGATAGAACACTCTGATACTCAACCACCTGGACCCAATGAACTGGCAACAAAAGGGGATCTGGAAAAAATGAAATCAGAAATAATTTCTCAGATAACAGGAGAAATTGTGCCCCTAGTGCAAGACATGATTAATAAATCTAGAGAGGAGCTGAAGAACATGATGGAATCCCAACACAAGAAACAAATGGAATCCATAAAACAGATGCAAATAGATTTCCAGGACATGAAAAACTCCATTGAAAGTCTACACAGCAGAATGAGCCAATGTGAGGACAGAATTTCAGATAGAGAAGATAAGATTGCAACTAGTGACCAGGAAAAGAAAAATTGCTTCCAAATTATAAGGGAACATGAGAAATCAATCCAGCAGCTGCTAGATGATGCCAAAAAGAATAACATAAGACTGATTGGGCTCAATGAAGAAACAGGAGAGAGTGCAGATGACATAAAAAATCTCTTCACAGAAATAATGGCAGAAAACTTCCCAAGCAGGGGAAAAGAGCTTGACATACAGATAAGTGAGGCATATAGGACTCCAAATAGCCTTGATCAAAAAAAATCTACACATAGGAACATAATTGTTAAGATTCCAGAGACTCAACAGAAGACCAAAGTTCTCCAAGCAGTCAGAGAAAAGAAACAAATCACATACAAAGAAAAGCCCATCAGAATCACAGCAGACTTCTCAACACAAACCATCAAGGCAAGAAGAGCTTGGAGTGACATATTCCAAGCCCTAAAAGAAAACAGCCTCCAACCCAGATTGATGTACACTGCAAAACTATCTTTCAAAATGGATGGAGAAATAAGATACTTTCATGACAAAGAACACCTTAGGAACTTCGTGAATACCAAACCAGCACTCCAAAGAATTTTACACAATATCCTAGGAACAGACATTGAGGATCACAACCCCAGGAAGCAAAGCAGAATGTACCCATCTGGCATGACAAGAAATTAAATGTAAAGGGGGAGAACCCAACAAAAAGAAAAAGTCATGCCAATGACAAGTCAATACGTTTCAGTTATAACCAGCAACATTAATGGTCTCAATTCACCAATCAAAAGAAATAGACTGGCAGAATGGGTCAAGAAGCAAAATCCAACAATATGCTGCATACAAGAAACACACTTAATTCCAAAGGAAACTCATAGACTGAAAGTTAAAGGGTGGAAAACAATACTCCATGTGACAGGAACCCAAAAAAAAGCAGGAGTAGCTATCCTCTTGGCAGATCAAGTAGATTTCAAACCAACACTGATTAAGAGAGATGAAGAAGGACACTACATCCTTGTAAAGGGAACAATCCAAGAGGAAGAGATGACAATCATAAATATCTATGTACCAAACACTAGTGCACCCAACTATATAAAACAAATACTAACGGACATGAAAAGTCATATATGCACTAATACAAATGTAGTGGGGGACCTCAACACCCCACTGTCACAAATAGATAGATCAACTAGACTAAAAATAAGTAATGAAATACTAGAACTCAATCCAACGCTTGAACAAATGAACTTAACAGATGTTTACAGAGTGTTCTACCCCACAAAATCAGAATACACATTCTTCTCAGCTGCACATGGGTCATTCTCCAAAATAGACCACATACTCACACATAGAACATGTTTTTAATAAGTGCAAAGGAATTGAAGTTATCCCCTGTATATTATCAGACCATAGTGCGATGAAATTGGAGATCCATAGCAAAAGAAACTCAAAAAATGTCATAAATACATGGAAATTGAACAACAGACTCCTGAATAACCAATGGGTCACAGACGAAATTAAAGAAGAAATCAGACAGTTCCTTCAATTAAATGACAATGACAATACAACATATCAGAATCTATGGGACACAATGAAAGCAGTCTTACGAGGGAAATTCATAGCAGTGAATATGCATATTAGGAAAACGAATGAGCCCAATTAAACAACCTGATGCTGAACCTCAAGCTTCTAGAAAAAGAAGAGCAGGACAACCCCAAAGCTCATACAAGGGAGGAAATTATAAAGATCAGAGGAGAAATCAATGCAATGGAGACTAAGAGAATGATGCAAAAAAATCAATGAAGCCAAGAGTTGGTTCTTTGAAAGAATCAACAAAATTGACAAACCTTTAGCCAACTTTGTCAGAAAAAGCAAAGAAAAGGCCCAAATCCATGCAATTAGGAAAGAAAAGGGTGAAATGACAACAGACCCAGCAGAAATCCAGAGGATCATCAATACCTACTTCCAGAACCTATACGCCAATAAGATGGACAACACAGAAGAAATGGACAGATTCCTAGATACATATGAATTACCAAAGTTGAACGAAGAAGACCTAAAAATTCTGAACAACCCAATATCAACCAATGAGATTGAAAATGTAATTAAAAACTTATCAACTAAGAAAAGCCAGGGCCCTGATGGCTTCACTGCTGAATTCTACAAGACATTTAGAGAGGAACTGATGCCACTACTGTTTAAACTCTTCAATGAAATTGAAAGGGAAGCAATACTCCCAAATTCATTCCTGGAAGCAAGCATCACCTTGATCCCCAGAGCAGAGAAAGACCCAACTGAAAAAGAGAACTATAGGCCAATCTCACTAATGGACATAGATGCAAAAATCCTTAATAAGATACTGGCAAACAGAATGCAGAAGATCATCAAGAAGATCATACACCCTGATCAAGTGGGATTCATCCCAGGGATGCAGGAATGGTTCAATAAATGCAAATCAATCAATGTAATACACTATATCAATAGAGCCAAGGACAAAAATCATATGATTATCTCCATAGACACAGAAAAAGCATTTGACAAAATCCAACATGCATTTATGATAAAAACCCTACAAAAAATTGGAATAGATGGTCTCTACCTCAAACTGATAGAAGCCATCTATGAAAAACCAACAGCCAATATCATACTAAAAGGTCAAAAACTGAAATCCTTCACACTAAAATCACGAACAAGACAAGGATGTCCACTATCACCACTCTTGTTCAATATAGTTCTGGAAACATTAGCCACGGCAATTAGACAAGAGAAAGAAAGAAAAAGAATAAAGATAGGAAATGAAGAAGCCAAATTGTCATTATTTGCAGATGACATGATACTCTATATAGAAGACCCCAAGAACTCCACCAAAAGGCTTCTAGACTTAATAACCAAATTCAGTCAAGTAGCTGGATACAAGATCAACACACAAAAATCAATAGCTTTCCTCTACACGAACAACAGACTCACTGAGACAGAAATAGGGTAAACAATTCCTTTCACAATAGCATCCAAAAAAACCGAAACACCTAGGAATGAGCCTAACAAAAGAAATCAAAGACCTCTTCTCTGAAAACTATGGCACTCTGAAAAGAGACATTGAAGATGATATCAGAAAATGGACAGACATCCCCTGCTCCTGGGTAGGAAGGATTAATAGAGTGAAAATGGCCATACTTCCAAAACTGCTATATAGATTTAATGCAATTCCAATTGAGATCCCAGCAGCATACTTCATGGACCTTGAGAAAACAATCCAAAAATTCATTTGGAACAAGAAGAGATCCAGAATAGCAAAAGCAATTCTAGGTAACAGAGACATGGCAGGGGGTATCACAATCCCCAACCTGCAACTATACTACAAAGCTACTGTCATAAAAACAGCATGGTACTGGTAAAGAAACAGACTGAGGACCAGTGGAACAGATTAGAAGATGCAGAAACAACGCCAGACACACTCAGCCATCTCATCTTTGACAAAGGAGCCAAACACCCTCACTGGAGGAAAGATAGCCTCTTTAATAAATGATGCTGGAAAAATTGGGCTTCAACTTGCCAAAGATTAAAACTAGACCTATATCTCTCACCATGCACTAAACTAAAATCAAAATGGATTAAAGATCTAAATATTAAAATAGAAACTCTGACCCAGTTGGAACAGAGATTAGGTAGAACCCTTGAAGACATCAGTGTAGGAAAAGATTTTATGAAGAAAACCTCAGTTGCCTGTGAACTAGCACAAACAATCAACAAGTGGGATCTCTTTTTATTAAAAAGCTTCTGCACAGCAAGAGAAACCACCAGCAGTGTGAAGAGACAACCCACAATGTGGGAAAAAATCTTCACCTGCTCTTCCTCAGACAAAGGTCTACTATCTCGAATCTATAAAGAACTTAAAAAGATCAGACCTCCCAAATTTAAAGGCCCAATCCAAAAATGGGCACCTGAAATGAACAGACATTTCTCAGACAAGGAAATAGAAATAGCAAATAAATACATGAAAAAATGTTCAACATCACTGGTCATTCCAGAGATGCAAATGAAAACAAAGGTGCCTGGAGCACACTGGAGGAAGGAGAGAAGGACCAAGTGCCATTGCTCCCTTTTGTGGTACTCAGTCTACTGTGAGACCTGTGCTAGGCAAGGCTGGCAGACACCAGAGGGAGCTTGCCCTTGGCTCAGGCATTGCCCTTGTGTGTGCTTGTGTGGATTTGGGCATGGGAGCCAGGGGGCCTGAGGGCCTAGATTGCACAGGTGAGGATCAAGTAAAGGGATGGCACTGACCTGCTGGGACCTACCTGCAGCCTGGGGAGCCCTAGGAGCCAGGGTCTTTCTGCAAGACAGGCTGCTTCAAGGGCAGGACCCACTGCATGGAGTTGGCGAAGGGTTCCCAACCTCCAAGGCAGCCCCCAAGCCTGTCTCATCCCTCACAACCTCTCTGGGAGCCCAAATTTGGCCCAAACTCTACTGGCTTCTTGGCAGAAGGATGACAGATTTGTACAAATGGATGCCTCATGTGTAGAGGCCAAGCCCAGACATTCATCTTAAGATGTCACCTCACCCAGAGACCTGTCTTTCCTAATAACCACCCACCTTCTCACCCCTGTGTGTCCCTCTGTCATACCCCATTACCCTGGTCTCCCTGTCTTCATGGCTGTGTCCTGTACAGGCAGAGGCTGTGTCAGAATCAGCTCAGCACTTCACAGTGCCCAGAACAAGTGCCCATCAGGTGGCCTGGCCAACACCTGCCATCCTCTGCTCCTTCCCCACAGCAGCCTGAGCTCCTTTTAAGGACTTTTTTTCCTCTCAGGAAGATCACACCCAGATGCTCACTCTTAGACTTTAAATCTGGAACAAGACAGACTAAAAATGACTAGGGTCTTTTTGTCCTGGTGGCCACATTTTAACTAGTTTCCAGTACAAAGGTACACTATTTTTCCTGTTTTCTCTCAAAAATTGTGAGCCCTTGATAAATCTTTCTGTGAATTCCCTTATTTCTAATATTTTAGAATATTGGTAACAAGTTAAATAGGAAGGAAATTGGAGAAAGGAAGAAAGGGAGAAGTGAGGTAAAAGGAAGACAGAGAGGGAAACTAACTCAACCCCCAGTAGGTGAGTGAGTGAAACAAGACAACAGCCTCACTGGAAAGCTTGCCACCAGCTGGGCAGAAGTAGGCAGTGGTAGTCGTGCCTTCGATAAACAACTGTCTTTCTAGAACAACCAGGCCAAGCCCAGACATTCACATCTGTGTTAGCACTGTGTCAGCCATGAAAATGATTTCAGAAAATCCTCTTAACTCTCATAAATTTCTTCAGACTTTTGTATCCTCTGGTATGAGAGTAATGAGTAACAGACACCTCCAAGCTCCTGCTAATAAAGACAGGAAGGGCAAGGCTCCCAACCTCAGGCTGTTCCAGGCCTTTGGGACAGTTCCTGTATCCAGGGGATGCAGCAATTCTCTAGTGCCACAGCCAGAAAGCAAGGAAGGGGCCAAGATAACTGAGTCATAAAGATGCCAGGACCCAGGTCCCCACAATGCCAGGAACATGAGGAGCATCTAAAGAGCTTGGGAAAAATGTTACTTGCAGGGCCCACCTAGACTGTGAATTCAGATCTGGATGGGGAAGGGCCAGGATTCAGAGTTCTAACACCCCAGGATTCTGAGTCAAGTGGTATCTCCTTGGAAGACACTGAGAGTTAAGGAAGAAGAAACCAACTGGGTATACCTGAGGCAGCGGGTAGCTTGGCATCTGACTGCAAAGCTTAGAGGAGGAAATGCATTATGTTCCTCACCCCTTTGAGATAGTTCCTCCCAAAGTACCTCTGTATTGTGCTGCTGTCACTCTAGTTGTCAAAAATATCCCAAGCTTTCCATCACCTCAAAAAAAAAGACCTGTTGGCACCCAGGAGGAGGCTCCCTGCCACCATTCCACTGCTCGCTCCTAGGGAAGAGGAGGTGAGCCAATCCCAGAGCCCAGGAGGAGGCTCCCCACAGCCATGCCACCACTTCTAGGGCGGAGGAGGTGAGCCACGTGGGCGCCAGCAGCACCATCACCACCACCACCACCACCCCACCCCCATGGACATGAGAAGACACATAAACAAGCCTCAGAAACAGATTTCCAGATCACCTACAGCCACCCCAAAGGGAAACAATGGAACACTCTGATACTCAACCACCTGGACTCCCTGAACTGGCAACAAAAGAGGATCTGGAAAAATGAAATCAGAAATAATTTCTCAGATAACAGGAGAAATTGTGCCCCTAGTGCAAGACATGATTAATAAATCTAGAGAGGACACAGATAAAAAATAGAGGATCTGAGGAACATGATGGAATCTCAACATAGAAAACAAATGGAATCCATAAAACACATGCAAACAGATTCCCAGGAGATTAAAAACTCCATTGAAAGTCTACGCAGCAGAATGAACCAATGTGAAGACAGAATTTCAGATATACAAGATAAGATTGTAATGAGTGACCAAGGAAAGAAAAATAGCTTTAAAATTGTAAGGGACCATGAGAAAGCAATCCAGTAGCTGCTAGATGATGCAAAGAAGAATAACATAAGACTGATTGGAGTCAATGAAGAAACAGGAGAGAGTGCAGATGACATAAAAAAACTGTTCACAGAAGTGATGGCAGAAAACTTCCCAAGCAGGGGAAAAGAACTTGACATACACATAAGTGAGGCATATAGGACTCCAACTAGCCTTGATCAAAAAAGATCTACACATAGGCATATAATAGTTAGGATTCCAGAAACCCAACAGAAGAACAAAATTCTACAAGCAGTGAGAGAAAAGAAACAAATCACATACAAAGGAAAGCCCATCAGAATCACAGCAGACTTCTCAATGCAAACCCTCAAGGCAAGAAGAGCTTGGAGTGATGTATTTCAAGCCCTAAAGGAAAACAGCTCCCAACCCACATTGATGTACCCTGACAAACTATCTTTCAAAATTGATGGAGAAATAAGATACTTTCATGATAAAGAGAACCTGAGGAACTTCAGGAATATCAAACCAACACTCCAAAAAATTTCAGACAATAGCCTAAGAAAAGACAATGAGGATCACAACCTCAGGAAGCCTAGCAGAATGAATCCATTGGGTGTGACAAATTAAACGCAAAGGGGGAGAATCAAACAAAAAGAAAAAGTCATGACAAGGCTTTTAAAACTTTTAACTTCATCTCCCTAATGAGTGCATAATTCAATCTTGTTATTGTACTGATTAGTATTTTTCTCATTCTAGTGTTGCACACCTTTCCTTGTACTGTACTGGCTATTTATCATCTTCTTGTGTCTACTTTTTAATTGGGTTGTCTATTAATGAGCTGTAAGAGCTCTTTATATATTCTGGTCATAGGTTATATCCATTGTAAATATGGTCAGTTTAAGGACTACTTTTCGTTTTAACAATGTCATTTAAAGTTCTAAATTTTGATGGAATCTCATTTATCAATTTTTTTCTTTTATACATCACGTTTTTGGCATCCTAGGAAGTTCTTGCCTACCCTAAATTCATACACATTTTCCCTTATAATTTCTTCTTAAAGTTTTATAGTTTTAGTCTTTCATCTTTAGGTTCATAGATCTTTTCAAATTATTTTTATGCATGGAAATAAAGGGTTGAGGTTAATTTTTTATATATGGATACCAGGTATTCTAGTGCCATTTGCTGAAAACACTCTTTTCCTCTGCTCTTGAATTCAGTTTATATTCTATAAAATGTCAATGTTAAATAATCTTTCAAAACTCAGTGGACCATATATGTGTGGTTCTATTTCTAGATTCTCTGTTTCATTCTAATGATCTATATGTCTTTCCTTACACCAACACTGCCTTGATTACTGTAACTTTAGAGGAAGTTTTAAAATTAGGTGCTAAACATCTTCCAACACTGTTTTTTTTTCTTTTCTTTTTCTCTTTACTTTTCTAGGTCTTTTGTACTCCTACTTAACTTTTAAATTTCAATATCCAATTCTTCATTTATAGCAAGTATACATAGACTTGAATTTTTATATATACCTTGTGTTTTCTAATCCTGCTAAATTCAAATACAAGTTCTAGGGGCTCCTAGAGATTTCTTAGTATTTTCTCTGTAGATGATCATTTCATCTACATATAAAGATTTTGCTTCTACCTTGCCAATCCTATCCTAATTGTGTCATTTTATTGCCAGACTATTTTGGTTTAGGCCTATGTTTCAAGTTTAATGGACAGATGAAAAGTAGGCATATCTGCCTTGTTCCCCACCTTAGGGAGAAAGCATGGTATCTTCTCCATTCATGTAAGGCATTTTTGCTGAAAGTATGGAGTACATGTCTTTAATGTGTTGAGAAGGTTCTGTTCTACTTCTAGTCTCCTGATAGCTTTTACCATGAACCGCTGTAGAATTCAGTCCAATACTTTTTCTCCAACTAGTGACAGGATCATGTAGCTTTTTCCTTTCCTCTGTTAAAATGATGACTTTTGCGGGTGGATCTTCCAATGCTGAACCAACACTGCCATCCCTATAATAAAACCACTTTCTACATACTGTCAGATCTAACTTCTAATAGTTTGTTTTCTTAAACAAATTTCTATGTTCATACATTTTTCTTCTATTATCTTTATCCAGTTTTAGGATTAGCACAATGTTGATTTCCTAAAATGAGGGGAGAAGTGTTCCTTTTTTTTTTTCTGCTTTAAACATTTGATATAATTTATCAGTAAAAATGTATATCAACCTGTTGTTGTCATATAGGTAGGTTTTCAAGCTAGGAATATACTTCCTTTAACAGGTGCTATTCAAATTTTATATTTCCTCCAGAGTTAGTTTCTTTAATTTGTCTTCCAAGGTACTTCTTAGAAGTTGGCAAATTTATTTCAAAAAAGATTTTTGAAATATGCTTTCTATATCCTTTTACATTCTGTAAAATCTGTGGTAATGTCTCCTCGTTCTTGATATTATGATTTTAAAAATGTATAACTGATATTGTGTAATAGGAAGAAAAGGTCTAAAGGAGCAGGGGAAGTGGGAGGGGTAGGGGAAAGGAAAGAAGGGAAAGGAAAAAATATGAGAAAAGGAAAAAAATGGAAACAAAGTCTTTGCAACTAGGGAAGGGTGGAGGGGGTGAAGGGAGGGCAGGGGAAGGGAAAAAAGTAAGAACCAAGATACTCATGTAGTGGTACAAGATCCCAGTGATGTATGTAACTGTTTTTTATACCTAAAATGTACCAATAAACTTAATGGGGGAAAAAAAAAGAAAAAGACCTTTGAGCCTCTGTGGCTTGTCACCTGTTTTTCTCCTGTCTGTGCTCTGGCCATGTATCCGTGAAACCTCCTCCCTGAATAGATTGAGGTCTTCTCCATCCTGTAACAAATCAGAGGGTTCCCACCTCCCAACCTTTACTTGTGTCATGGCTCTGGTCTGGAATTCCCTTCCTTCTCTTCTTCACCTCTCTGAACACCATTCCTTGGGAGCCTCTGTAGTTCCACATCTTCCAGCAGCTCTTGCTCCCCACTCTGGTCTACAGAATCCACTGCTCTGAACCCACAGCTCGTGTTGGTGAGACATGAGAAGACTGAGGTTGACCAGGGATCCTCTGTTCCCCCAAATCAGAGAATGCCAGAGATTCAACAAGGACAAATCCATTCCAATTGCCTGACCTGGAAAGACTGGGGGTTGGGGGTTAGGGTGGGCAGATGTCCAGAGTAACTCTGAGCTGGACCCTCAGGGTCTCAGCCCATGCACCAATTCTAAGTGGTTCACTGTTTCTCAACCCAAACCCAAATCTGACAAACCAGATTCTTGTCTTACAATCAACCCCTGATTTCTCTCAGTCCCTTTCTCTGCTCCTGTTTTCTCTCTGCTGTGAGCTGTCTCTTGCCCATCTGACATCCAGTGTAGTGGTTCCCTTAGTTCCTTGGGTGGAACCCAGACTGATGGAAATAACTGAAAGACCTGAATTCAACAAAGATGGCATCCTATCCCACATCTCCATTGAGGTAATGCAAATAGATGACCACATAGTGTAGCAATAACAGAAATGAGCATGGGCTTTGGAATCACACAGAACTGTGTTAGATCGTGATTATTACTTAACATTATATCTCCATTTCATACTTTCCAAATTTTACCCCAGACCTCAAGTATTTTGCTGCATCATCCATAGTTCCTAAGTATGCTTTGAACTGAAAAGCTCTATTATAAAATAAAGATGGGTGGGTGGGTGGAAGGATGGGCAGAATGGTGACTTGAGTGGGTGGCAACACTGTACACAGAAGAGTAGGTGGATATGTGAATGGTAGGTGGGTGGTTGGATGAGGTCTGTGGAGGTGTACTGGATGGTTAGATAAAAGGAGGTTGTCTAGCTGGGTGGCGTATTTGTGGATGGGTGGGCAGATGACTCTATATCCTCTCCTCTCACCCATGCTGCCATGGAGCAAGACATTGTGCTGCCATTGTACAGTCCATGTACTATCCTGGCAGGTAGCACACTCATATCTCAACCATTGTGCTTGCAACCTCTGATCCTCCTGGGCTGGCTGGCTCAGCACAGAAACTCACTCACATGACTTTGCCGCCATGACTACATTTCTTTCCTTTTCTCCTTTCCTTCATGGTGGTCTTCCTGTGCTTAAAAACTTTTTTTAATATTCTGACACATACAAATATTCAAATCAGAGTAAACTTATTTATCTCATCAAACATCATTTCTTTTTGGTGTAAAAACATTTAAAATCATTTAGGTTTCTTGAAATATTGTACATTTTAATTTTATAGCTGCCCTACTATGAAAAATTGTGCAGAATTCATTTCTCCTCTCTAACTATAACTTAGTGCCTAGAGATCATCCTTTCCCCATCCTTTCCTGCCTTCTACTCTCCCCAGTAACCACCATTCTACTCAAACTTTATGAGTTCAAATTTTTTAGATTCTCTATATAAGTCAGATCATGCTGTATTTGCCTTTCTGTGTCTGGCTTATTATACTTAACATAATGACCTCCGGTTCAGTGCATATTGTCACAAATGACAGGATTTCATCCTTTTTTATGGCTGAATATTGTTCCATTGTGTATATGTATACAGCCTACTTGTTTATCCATTCATCACTCGATGGACTCAGGTTGTTTCCATTTTATAATTACTGTTTGCAATTTCTTGATTATTGTTATTCTTTCTTCAGTAAATATCAGAATGCAGCTGTCTCTTCAGCATAATGACTTCATTTCTTTTGAAATGTTGTTTATACCCAGTAATGGGATTGCTAGATCATGTAGTAATTCTATTTTTAATTTTTTGAGAAAGGTTCATACTGTTTTCCATGATGGCTGTTACTAATTTACATTCCCATCATTAGAGGTTCCCTTTTCTCCACATCCTCACACCGCTTTTTTTTTTTTTTTTGACCAAAGAAATACCTAACTAGAGTGAGGTATCTACCTCATTAAGGGTTTTATTGACACTTCCTTGATGATTAGGATGTTGAGCACTTTGTCATAGACCTGCTGGCCCCTATTTTTTATGTCTTCTTTTGAGAAATGTCTATGTGTCTATTGCTCAATTTTGTTATTTTGCTATTGAGTTGTTTGAGTTTCTTATATATTCACCTCTTTCAGATGTATAGTTTGTAAATATATTCTGTAGGTTCTCTTCACTCTGTTGATTGCTTCTTTTGCCATGCAGAAGCTATTTATTTATTTGTTTATTTATTTATTTATTTATTTATTGGTACTGGGGATCAAACTCAGGACCTTGTGCTGGCGCCAGAACCACTGAGCTAAATCCCCGGCCTGCAGAAGCTTTTTAGTTTGATGTTATCTCATTTATCTATTTTGAGGATTGTTTTCTTGTGCTTTGGGGGTCTTATCCAAAAATACTCCTTACCTGTTTCAATGTCTAAAGTGATTCCATTATGTTTTCTTCTAGTAGTCTCATAGTTTCAGGTCTTACATGTAATTCTTTAATCCATTTTGAGCTGATGTTTTTATGTGATGAGAAATGGGACCTACTTTCATTCCTCTATATGTGTATATCAAAGTTTTCCAGCACCATTTATTTATTTTTTTCATTATGTTTATTGGTACATTTTAGGTATACAATAGTTACATTCATCGTTGGGATCTTGTACCTTTACATGATGTATCTTGGTTCTTATTTTTTCCCCCATTCCCCTGGCCTCCCTTCACCCCCTCCACCTTTCTCTATTTACAAAAACTTTGTTTCCATTTTTTTCCTTTTCTCATATTTTTTTCTTTTCCCTTCTTTCCTTTCCCCTACCCCTCCCACTTCCCCTGCTCCTTTAGACCTTTTCTCCCTGTTTCACAGTATCAATTATATATTTTGATCCTTATTTAGACTTTCAGTTTTTCACACCACAGAAACTATTCAGTATTTACACGTGTGTTCTATTTATTTCACTTAAGAGTATGGCCTCATTGCAGCACCATTTATTGAAGAGACTGTACAGTGTGTATTCTTAGCTCCTGTGTTGGAGATTGGTTGACTATAGACGCATGGATTTATTTCTAGACTCTCTAGTCTCATCCATTGGTCTGTGTGTCTGCCTTTATGCCATGATGTTTTGACTGTTACACTTTGCAGTGTATATTGAAATCAAGTGGTATAATGCCTCCTGCTTTCTTTTTCTTGTTCAAGATGGCTTTGGTTATTTAGGTTTTTAGCTTTCATTTTGTTTTTGGTTCCACGCAAACTTTAGGGTTTCTTCTTATTCTGTGAAGAATTTCATTGCTATTTTTATAAATACTACACTAAATCTGTAGATCATGTTGGGTACTGTGGACATTTTAGCAAAATTGGTCCTTCCGATTTTTTTTTTCATGAACACAGGATGTCTATCTAGTGTGTGTGTGTGTGTGTGTGTGTGTGTCCTCTTCAATTTCTTTCATCACTCTTTTATAGTTTCAATGTGGATATATTTCTCCTTTTTTATTAAATTTATTCTTAGGTATTTTTGTGGCTATTGCAAATGAGGCCTCTGATTTCTTTTTCACATAAGTCATTGTTGGCATATACAAATATTACCAATTTTTGTATGTTGATATTTTTATCTTGCAACTTCACTGAATGAATTTATTAATTCTAATAGTATTTTGGTGGAGTCTTTGGGGTTTTCTATATATAAGAACATGTCATCTGCAGATAGTGACAGTTTGACTGCCCCCTCCAAGTTTGAATGTCCTTTATTTCTATCTCTTACTCAATTTCTTTGAGTAGAGATTTCCAGTACTATATTAAATAATATGTGTGAAAGTGGGCATCCTTATCTTATTCCAGATCTTAGACAGAAAATTTTCACTTGTTCTTGTTTGAGTTAGCTTTGTTCTTATTATATACGGCCTACATTGTGTTTGGGTACATTCCTTCTGTGCCTAATTTGCTTAGAGTTTTTATTATGAAGTAATGTTGAATTGTATTAAATGTCTTTTTTGCATCTATTGAGATGATCATATGAGGTTTTGACCATTCATTCTGTTAATATGATGGATCATATTATTTATTTGCATATGTTGAATCATCCTTGCATCGTAGGGAGGAACCCCACTTGATCGACAATCTTTTTAGTATGCTGTTGGATTCAGTGTGCTGGTATATTGTTGAGGACTTTTGCATCTATTCATCAAGGACATTGACTTGTAGCTTTTTGTTGTTATTGTGTCTTTGCATGGTTTTAATATCAAGATAACACTGGCCTCACAGAATGAATTTGGAAGAATTCTCTTCAATTTTTTGCAACAATTCAAGAAGAGTTAGTATTAGTTCTTCTTTAAGTCTTTGGTATAATTCAATGAAGCCATATAGTGCTGGGCTTTCCTTTGATGAGTAACTTTTTATTACTGATTCAACCTCATTGTTTGTTATTGATCTGTTCAAGCTTTCTATTGCTTCATGATTCAATCTTGGTAAGGTGTATGTGCTCAAGAATTTGTCCATTTCGTCTAAGTTATCAACTTTGTTGACATATAGTTGTTCATAATGATCTTGAATAATCTATTGTATTTCTGTGGTGTCAGTTACAATCTGTTCTTTTTTATCTCTGACTTTCAGTCTTCTTTCTTTTTCCTTAGTCTACCTATGAGTTTGTCAATTTTCTCTTTTCAAAAAGCCAGCTCAGCTTTTCGTTTTGTTAATCTTTGGGGGGGGGGGGTTGTGGGTTTTTATTATGTGTGAGGCTTTTTTATTTATTTTGCTCTATTTATTATTTCTTTTCTTTTCATTTGATGTTTGGTTTATTCTTATTTTCTAATTCATTAAGCTGCAAAGGTAAGGTTGTTTATTTGAGATCTCTAAGCTTTTTGATGTATACATTGATTGCTATAAACTTCTCTTTGGTACTGCTTTTGCTGTATCCCATAGGTTTCAGCATGTTGTGTTTTCACTTTCATTTGTTTAAAGAAAATTTTTTAATTCTCTTCTTAATTTTTTCCACAATACATTGTGTTTTCAGGAATAAGCTGTTTAATTTCCACGTATTTGTACAGTGGTAGAGTTTTTCTTATTGATTTCTAGTTTTATTGCACTGCATTCAGAAAAAATACTTAAAACTGTTTCAATTATTTGAAAAATGTTTTGTTGAGAATTATTTTGTAGCCTACAGTATGACCTGTCCTGGAGAATGTTCCATATGCTTTCGAGAAGAACGTGTATTCTGAAGCTTGGGGATGTTCTCTAGATACCTGTTCAGTCCCTTTGGTCTAGGGTACAATTTCATTGTACTGTTTCTTTACTGATTTTCTGTCTGGGTCTGTCCAATGTATTGGAGTCTATTCCTCCTCTTAAATCTATTAATATTTGCTTTATATATTTGTGTGCATATATATTTACAGTTATTACTTCCTCCTGCTGTATTGATGGCTTTATCATTATATGATTATCTTCATTGTCTCTTTTGACTGCTTTTGATTTAAAGTGTGTTTTATCCAGTGTAAGTATGGCTATTTCTTCTTTCTTTTGGATTTTATTTGCACGGAATATCTTATCCCATCCTTTCACTGTCAGTATAGGAATATCCTTAAAGGTAAAGTGAGATTCTTATAAGCAAAGTACAACTTGGCTCTATTATTTTTTATCCAGTCACTCTACGTCTTTTAATTAGAGAATTTAATCCAGTCATGTATAAGGTAATTATTGATGAAAAATATCTTATTGCTACCATTTTTTCACTTGTTTTCTAGTTTTACTTCTCTCTTTCTCTTTCTTTTTCCATCCCTTCTATTTCCCCTCCTTTCCTCTACCTCTCCTTCCCTCCCTCCTTTTGTACTTAAGCGATTTTCTCTAGTATTGTGTTTTGACTCTTTTATTACTTTTTGTGTGTATGTCTACTTTAGATTTCTTTCTTCATGGTTACCATTAGACTTACAAAAATATCTTTTGATTATAATAAGCTGTTTTGAAGTGATAACAACTTCACACTTATTTTAAAAATAGAAAAAGAAACAAAAAAATATACTAATGAAACCATAGACTGGTACTTCATTCCTCCCCATATTTTGAAATTTTGATGTTCTATTTTATATCTTCCTGTATTATCTATCTCTTAACACATTAATGTAGTTCTTATTTTAATTATTTGGGGTGTTTTGTCTTCATACTAATGATGTGAACTGTTTTTACATCATCTTTACCATCTGTATAGTTAGTATTACTAGTGAATTTTATACCTTCTGATGTTTTCCTCTTACTTATCAGCATCTCTTTCTTTCAGTTTGAAGAACCCTATTCATCATTTCTAGTACATAGCTAATGGTCATAAATTCTCTCAGCTTTTGTTTGTCTGGGAATATTTTTATATCTCTTTCACTTCTGCAAGATAGCTTTGCTAGGCACATTATAATTGGTTAAGAGTTTTGTTCCTTCAGCACTATAAAAATCTCATTCCACTCCCTGCTGACTTATAAGATTTCTGCTAAAAAGTCTGTTGTCAAGTTAACTGGAACATCTAATTTGCTTTGTTTCTTTTCTCTTGATGCTTTGAGAATCCTCTTTGTCTTTAACCTTAGAAAGCTTGATTATAATATGCCTTGGGGTAAATTCAGTTGAGATGAAACTGATTGGTGACATTTTACTTTATACCTGAATATTTATATCCTTCTCTAGGTTTAGGAAAATTTCTGTCATCTCTTTGAATAAAATTTTCTATCTCTTTGGCTTTTTAAGTCCTTCATGGACACCAGTATCCCAAATATTTGTTTTCAGTGATGTCCCAAAATTCTCATATGCTTTCATCATTCCTCTTCGTTCTTTTTTCTTTTTACTCCTCTATGTATTTTCAGGTAGGCCCATCTTTTAGTTCACTGTTTCTTTTTTTTCTGTCTACCATTGATACCTTCTATCATGTTTATAATTTTAGTTAGTGTGCTTTTTAGCTCAAAGATTTGTTTCTTTTTTAAATGATTTCGATCTCTGTTAAGTTTCCACATTTTTTCTGTGCTCTCTTGAAACTTCATGTGTTTCCTTAAAACTCCTTGAGTTTCCTTAAAAAGATCATTTTGAGTTCTCTTAAGATTTTATACAGTTTAGTTGCTATATGGTCAATTTCTGGTGCCTAATTTTGTCCAATAAATGAGGTCATGGTTCCATGAAAGTTCTTGATGCTTGTTGCAATATGATGTGATCTGTACATTGAAGGACTAGGTCTTTAGTCTAGCTTTGTGCCTGTGCTTACAGAAATTCTAAAAGGCTATTATTTTTCTCTGTGGTCACTTCTGCTGTTTCAGCACTAGACAGAACCTTAAATCCATTTGGTGACGTCTGTGGTTGCGGTTTTGTCTCTATTTCAACACTAGAGGGCACCCATGTTCAACTTTGTCCTAAATCCACACGTTCAGAAAAAACTGGGGTAGTGCCCAAAAAGGGTTATCCATCTCTGCCACCTTCCTCTTGATACCAGATGGGTCCCAGATGTCTTGTCCACAGTCATCAGCCTATAATCAAGTGCCATAGGGTTTTGCCCAGCTCTAGGCCTCCCCAAGGGATTGATCCCAGGCCCCTGTACAATAATTGTGTGCTACCTCTCTCTTCCCCAGTGTGGGCAAATACTGTCTATATTTTGTTGCCTAGAATTAGGGAAGAGATAGGGTGAGCAGTCCCATGGCTACCAAGACCACAATGTTAGGTCATGCTCAGAGCCCACAGGCCACAAGGATCAGCAAAGCAAATGGCCAGGACCAAGCTCCATGTTACTATGGTGTGTCTGCTGCTGTGCTGTACTTATGACCCATATTGTTACAACCAGCCACAGATGACACTGGCTAGAATAAAAGTCCAACTGGAGAAACATGTCTCTGCCTGGCACCATGGTGAGATCAGAATTCTGTCCACAAGCACTGTCCAGGCATAGGAGCCATTGAGAACTTCCCAGTATTGAGTTTCACCAGAGCATTAAGTGCCAAGTCAGTCCTGTGCTTACTTCCCTGCCCTACCACCCCCCCCACCCCCAAAAGACCCACACACAGCAGATAGAATTTTGCTCTGTGCTGTGCTACGGAGGGTTGGGAGGGTAGTCAAGGGATCCCTTGACTACCTGACTAATGCAGGCCCAGAGGTCATTCAATGAGCACTGCCTGATACTGGGCTTCAAGTCTAGGGCCTGGACTTCATTCCCTTCCCTTCCCCTAAAGGAAGACCCCCACACACACACACACACACACTGTATTGCTTAGGAATTTAGGGAGGAGTGACATGGGCAACTCTTTCTTTCTTGCCTTCTTCAATGTGTCTTTTCTTAGTACTATGCTAAAGCCAGGTGTTGTGGCTTCTCATCTAATTGCCTTAGCTCTAAAGAAGGTAGTTGGTTATATGAAGAGCTGTTTATATTGTTGTTTCCACAGGGAGATGATTACTGAAGGATCTGCCATCTTTCTCTGACTCAGAGAAATTTCTATGCTTAAAACTTTTTAGTCTCCCCTATTTTCTACAGGATGAGTCCAAGGAGCTATTCTCACTTTAGGGTTCTCCATGGCCTAATATTATTTGTCTCTCCAGCTCTCCAACATTTTCCCGTGGTGTGTCAGTCTGTTTCATCCCCTCTCCTCCCATGCTCCCCATCAGCTATGCTGAGCCATGTTCAATTATTCCACTTTCCCTAGAGATGCCAGCTCTCCTGCTCCCCACCTTTTGCCTGTGCAGTTCTGTCTTGGGAGAACCCAGTCTACTTCAGTTAGGCAAAAAAGGCCTATTCCTTCAAAATTGTGTTCCTATGCTCGGACACCATCTTGACCTTGAAGTACACTATACAATTCTCTTCTGTTACATTGCTGTCCCCCAGTAGATTTTTACTTCATTAGAGTTGCTTCACTTGTGATATTGTCCTCAGCATTTAACCTAATTCTAGGCACCTAGAAGGAGATCAGTAAGTGTTTGCTAAAAGTATCTATAACCTGAAGCTTTGACCATTCCCCTTGTTTTCTTAATAGTTCCCATTGAGCTCATGTTATTGTTTGTCTGGCTCCTGACCTAGTAATGTGAAGAACAGAGAAGGCATTTAAGAAAGAGTCACTGGCCACAAACCATTAGTCTTGTTGAGGGAGCTAAAGCAGGTGTGAACAAATATCCACACATGAGAAAGATCTCTGTCCGTCCAATGCAGCGTGAGGCACATGATTGTATGAGCTCAGGGCACTCAGCATTCACATAAAAGATCATAATGGAAATGGAACATGGTGACCTTGATAAACAGAGGAGAAGAAGAGGGAGAGCATTTGGTCCAAAGGATCTACAGTAATATGGCTTAGCTATGAGGGCCAAGAAGACAAAACCATCAGCCCAACTGGGAAACAGATGTAGGGCTGGAAAAATATGTTCAGGTCAGATGCCCAAAGACTTCCAGTGACATAGAAGAGAAGGATACATGTGTACTGGAATCGGTAAAACTACTCTGTGAGGGTAGTGGCTCAGAGACATAAAGTGACTTAACTGAGATTGTGCAACTAGAGATTGTGGCCTGATGTTAAAAACCAATCTCATTCTAAAACTCAGCTCTGCTCATTCCACCGTACTCTACAATCCAAAGGCAAGGGGCAGAGTAGAGCAGGAATAAAGGTCACAGATAAAAAGAGTCATATTTTAAGAAATTATAATGGAGCCAGGGATTTAGCTCGGTGGTTCCACCGCCTACCTCGCAAGCGCAAAGTCCGGAGTTCGATCCCCGGTACCAAAAAAAATAATAATAATGCTTTTGGATTAAGTTCTTTGTTCTTAAATCAATGAACTCCTGGCCCATTTCTTATCTTTTGGGGTGTCCATATGCTCCACAACTTGCCTAAAAAATGTATTTTCCCTCTACAACTTTCAAGGGGACAGAGCATAGACAGGGGCTTGAAGCTTGAGATGATTTTGGTCTATCCCCTCAAGGCCATCTCCCCCAGTCACAGGTCAGCATGAGCCCTGATCTGTACTCACTCACAAGGGAGACCTTAGAGTGCTCAGTCACAGGCTTCTTGAAAATCAATGTGTGTTTGACCAGCTGCTTCTCTTCTATCTCCATTGTATACTTCTGCCCCAAGTACGCAAAACCATTGCTTTGGCAAGATTTGTTCTTTTTAAATCTGGCCAAAGCTCACTAAGATACATTAATCTTTAACTGTTTAAAGATTTTTCTGCTTGGAATATATTCTCTGTGCTTTCATTTCACATGGGGATTCAAGTTCTACCTCCATACTGATGACGACTTGATTTTCTCTTTAGGATTTTCTTATGTAGCTTATTTATCAGATCTAGCAGGCCATGATCCCTGTGGTTCTTTGCCTCATTCACAACATAGTAGGTGGTTAAGACCTTGGGCTTTGGGATCAGACAGAGCCAGACACAAATTCAGTCTCCACCCCTAATGTTCCACCCATGTGATGCAGAGAAAGTCATAAAACCTCTCCAAACTTCACTCTCTTCTGAAAACAAAGACCCAATAATCTTATCTTACTCAGGATTCTGTAATCAACCAAAACCCTTATGTGGTCCGAACGGTTACTTTTGCAACATCTTTAACTTTGTGCAAGGACTTTGGTCTCCAGCCCTCCCGGCGCTCAACCTTTCTCCATCTCCCCTCTTCCTACAAGAGAAGCGGCCTGTTCTTTCTCTGTCCACCAAACCAGCATAACAGGCCTGTCTTACACCCCTGATGCACTTAATAAGAAGACGTAGGGGGAGATATACAAGACTATGATCTTCCATTAAAAAAAGGTGGGGAAAACTATGAATATATGTGATTAATATCTTTTTTCAAATGTACTACAGCCCCAAAATACATTTTAACAGTATCATCAAAGTGAAAACAGAAAATTTATATATCTTCTGACATCTGAAACTTTCAAGGCCCAAGTACACCAAGCGCTTGAGAAAGTCTGATCAAGTGATCAAAAAGAAACAAAAAAGAAAACATTGGCCCATCTTGTTTAATGGTCCTATAGAAAACAAAAGTCTTCCTACACCTATCTTTTATATAAATCTAACTTGACAATGCCTGCTCTAGCTGCCCAGCTTCTCAGATATCCTGCCCTTTCCCACATTTGTCCTTTTATGGACCTGTCTCAGGGGTGAGTGGCTGGCTGGCCACCACCAGTAGGCAGAATAATTATCAGAATAATTACATTGACCCCTTTCTCACCTTTCAGGGTCTCTAGTATAACCTAATTATCCTTGACATTGCATTTAAAAATTCCTTTAGTAGGGGCTGGGGATTTAGATCAGTGGTTCCACTGCCTGCCTCACAAGTGCAAGGTCCCAAGTTTCATCCCCGGTACCAAAAAAAAAAATTCCTTTAGTAATTGCTTCTGATGAAAAGACTTTCCTGCATCATTGTCATGACCCAATAAAGCATGGAATCATGCTACTTTATAGTCCATCATATCTCTCACTGGATGAAATGACCACTTACATACTGAAAGAAGATGGAAATTCAAAGTCTGACTACTTCTGATTTTCTACCAGCTATGATTCTGTATATGAAAGGCTGTCTCTCAATTGAAGCAGTGCTCTGGTGGCCATGGTTTTAAGAATCCATCACCGTTTAAAATCTCCCAAATTTGAATTCATGGGCCTCCATAAAGTAGGTCTCCATGCCATCATGTGTGTGGTCTACACCAGCAGTTTGGCAAACCCCACCTCATTCCACATCTATGCCTGCCCCACTGAAATCACAGGATTCTACAACATCCATGCTTCATTCTCCAGGAGTTATTTCCTATGAAAATGGGTAGATGTATTTGGTCTACAAGATTACAAAGTTGAGAGCCAGGTATCTTTGCCAAAGGATGTTAGACTGAGGGATAAAATAGATGTTCTCTTCCCCACAATACTGCCATGACCAACAGCAGCTGTCTCAACCAGTGACCTGGATCTAACCCTTGAGACATAGTGTTTGCACTGGGCAGGAACCTTGCCAGCTGCCACCTGCTGTATCACCCTTTCCAAGGTGCCCAGCCATCTGTGGCAACATGGGGGAGTCTACTACCCTAGACTGTGGCTGAAATTTCAAGAAGGCATGAGAAAAATGACCTCCTTGTCTAAAACTAGGCCCTGGCATGTGGGAACCTCTAAGATGGTAGACAGCTATGGTTGCCCACTGAGCTACTTTCCCACATCCCAGATCTGGGGGGCTTTGTCCTCCTCTGAGCCCTGAGCCTGCTATAGTGCTTCTGGCAACAGGCTGCATTGATCAGACAGTCACATGACATAACACCCAAGAATAAGAACAATGGGTAGAATTTATAAATATAATTCAATTAAACAAATCCAGGAATCATACTTGTGTTCAGTAGTTCTGTCATGTTATCAAGGTCATTCACAGGTAAAGAGGGAAACGAGGCTTTTACAATTCAGGCTAAATAAGAAAGTGACCGCTACCTCTTGGTACCAAAACCCTCATCAAATGCAAATGTAAACTACCTCAAGATATCCTTTTCCACCTAGCAAAAATCTAAGAGTTTGATAATATAATGTGTTGGAATGAGTGTCAGCAAGCAGATACTTCCATACACGGCTGGTAGGAAGGTGAATGACAGAATCCTATGGAGAGAAAGTCAGACTATACACCAGAGGTGCATTAGGTTTTTGCCCTTTACATAGCAAATCTGACTTCTAGGAACCTATCCCAAAGGAACACTGGCAAAGATATTAAAAGACTTAACCTCTCATTGCACCTCTCTGCTACGGCAAAAGACTAGGGCAATCCACATGTCCATAAGAGGGGCTCTTGTTCAATAACCTACAATGCAGCCACACAGGGGAGCACTATGCAGCTGTAAATAGAACAGGGGAGCTTTTTGTATACTACTGTGGATAATCTCCAGGATGTTTTATTAAGTAAAAAAAAAAAAACAAAAAACCGTCCTAGTCATTTTCTCACTACTGGGCACAATATCTGACAGCTGTTATTTAAAGGAGAAGAGGCGTATTTAGGCTCACAGTTTGTAGAGGTTTTAGTCCATAGTCAGCTATCTCCAATGCAAAAAAGGAATGGCGAAGGACCCACAGAGAAAATACTCACATCATGGAGACCAGGAATCAGAGTGAAGGGAGGATCTGGGAAGGTAGAGACACCCTCCCAGGTCACACTGTTTGTTACCACCTCTTCCAACCAGACCTTTCTTCCCAACAGCAAGTCATCTTTAATGCCTCCTGTCTTAGTTACTTTTTTCATTGCTGGGACAAAATACCTGACACCCAAAGTTAAAGGAGGAAAAGTTTACTTAGCTCACAGTTTGTAGAGGTTTCAGTCCATAATCGGCTGGATCCAAGGCAGAGTAGCATGGCAGAGAGACATCGCAGAGGAGAAAGAGTTCATGGTGGACAGAAGGTAGCAAAGCAAGCAAGGGATAACTGCAGCTCTTTCTATCCCTTATATCTTATCAGGCTACTTAGAGCGGGGAGCACTCACACCCTTAATCCTGGTGCCCTTGATCCTAGCAACGCACCATGAATCAGTCCCAGCGTCACACACTCTAGATCCAGCCACCTGTGAAAAAGCCCCACCTAATACCACATAAGGCTTTGGAGGGACATCGTGACACAGGCCATAACATCCCCATAACACAATCATCTTCCAAACACACAAACCTTCGGGTGTCATTTTGAATCTAAATCATCACATTATGCTATCATTTATCTAAGAAAAGGGAGGTATGGATAGATAATGTAATTACATTTATGGAACGACAAACCATAAAATAGAAGGTAAGTCAACCAATGGCAATATATGCAACTTATGGATCCTAATTCAATTTTTTTTTTTTTTGGTACTGGGGATTGAACTTGGGACCTTGCACTTGCGAGGCAGGCAACAGAACCACTGACCTAAATCCCCAGTCCCTGGATCCTAATTCAAATAAACAAACTGGAAGATAAAAGATAATTGAGTTCTTTCCAGACTTTCGATGATATTAAGGATTTAATATTATTTTTGTTGTGATAACGGTAATGTTATGTCTGAAAAAATGAGTCCTTCTCAGAAACAATTATCCAGAAAAAATATATTATCCATGTGCTATTATGCAATTAAATGTTCTCAGCAAGATAATCTCAAAGGGACTCACAAAAGAGTTCCAAGAGAACAAACTACTTTTGAACATCCACCAAGTCAGAGAGATCAAGAAGCAGATCACTAAATTAAAGGTCAAGTGTGAACTTCCCCAGTTAGAATCACTCACTACCTTACCTGCCCTGTGGTACAGGAAGAATTTATTTAAAAGCCCAGCTTTCTTGGTAACACAAAGACAACACAGAAAAATATTCCTGCATGCTTCCATCACAAGAGTCTTATATTCAGAGACCAAAAATTGGGGGACCACATTACAGTCTTGCTTATTATATTGACTGATGTATTTTTAGAACTAGAATGAGATTTCTCTTGTCCATTGGTGTTTAGGTAAAATTGTGGTGCTCCCAAAATGTCCTAATCTCAATACCCACAAATGTGTTACTCCTATGGTTTGGATTAGTGTCCTATAAAGGTCCATGTGTAAAGGCTCAATCCTAGGGAAGGGTTACTGGGAGATGGTGGAACCTTTAGAAGGTGGGACCATGTGGGACACCCTTATGTCACTGGGTGTACCCTTGAAGGAAACTGTGAGGCCCCAGCCCCTTCCTCATTCCTTGTGCTTTCTGACTTTGCTCCACCATGTGCTCCTTCCCATTGTCATCTGGTCTGCCCTTCAGAGTCTCAAAACAAAGGGTCTGCATGAAACACTGTGAGGTAAAATAAACCTTTTCTCTTAGTAGTTAATTGTCCTGGGTATTTTGTTAAAATAACAGAGAGCTGACTAGCACAGTTACCTTTTATGGAAAAAGGGACTTTTCAGATGTTATTAAATTAAATATTTGTAGATGGAGATTATCCTGGATTATCTGGGTGAGCACAATGTAAACACACAATGTATTTAAAAACTAGCAAAAGAAGGACTGGGGATGTAGCTCAGTGGCACCATACCTGTGTGGCAAGCACAAGGTCCTGAGATTAATTCCTGGTACCAGGAAAAAAAAAAAAACTAGCAAAAGAACAAGGGAAGGAGAAGTGAAGAAAAAAAGCAATGGTCAGAATGATATGGTCATGAGTGATAGAATGCAGCCAGCATCTAGAAATTGAAACAGAAACACTGCTGCATATTTTTGGGCTGTGGGCATAAGCTCAATGGTAGCATGCTTGCCTAGCAAATATGAGGCCCTGGGTTTGATCCCCAACAGTGGAAAAGCAAACAAAAAATAGAAACTGGAAACTACAAGAACTGGATTCTCTCCTAAAGCCTCAAAAGGGAAGGCAATTCTGCCAATACCTTGATTTTAGCCTGTGAGGTCATCTCGGACTTCTGACCTCCTGAACTATAAGATAATAAGCCCATATTGTTTTAAGCATAAAAATATGAGTCCTTATCTTTTAGAGATACTTCTTGAAATGATATGTTGTCTTATATTTGCCCCAAAATAATTTTGGAAGTTAGGGAGTGGGTAGGAGGGGATATAGATGAAACAAGGTTGGCCCTGGGTTGATAACTGTTGAAAATTGAGAATGAATCCATAATGCTTCAACATTCTATTCTTTCTTTTTGTTTAGGTTTAAATTTTACCATAGTATTATAGTTAAGAAAGGAGAGAAAGTGACAGAAAGAGAAGGAAGGGGAGGAGGAGGAAAAAAAGATGAAAAAAGAGATACTGAAAGAAAATAAAAGAAGAAAGAAAGAGAGGGGAGAAGTGAAGAGAGGGAAGGTAAGAAAAGGAAAGACAAAGAGAAAAAGAATCCCTTCCCGTGCAGTGTAAGCCGTAATCTATGGAAACAATTATCAGGTAGTGGAATGGAGGAATCAGATAGAAGGTAGCTGACTCATTCTGCAGAACCATTTTCTGCACAGAAATAAATCCCCCAGCCAGCCCCAAAACAGGGTTTAAGATTTGGGATTTGTAGACATGGCGTGTCATTTGCATGTTTGAATATTCATAAGCCCATCAAAACAGAGAGTCTTCAGTAAACCTCAGTGCCCCTCAGCCTCTGTGGACTCTTGACAAGTTCTCTCCCTCCCCAACACAGTGGACACAGGAAAGCAGCACACTGGGGCCTGCTCATCCTTTCAGCCATTAACCTCACAGAAGGCATGGGGACAGCTAAGAGACTGGAGTGTAACCCCAGAGACAGATCTACGCACCAGAAAAGAGATTTTACATGTCTTCAAAGTAAGCTAAGCCTTGGAGAAGAGAAGCAGGGACTCGATGTCAGAGCCAGTGCAATCCAGGAGGACAGCCTTCTTCATAAGCGTGAAGCAGAAGGACCTGGCCACCGTCCCTTGTCCCTTGCAGGGAGTGAGTGTCCTGGGGTGTGGGATATGGCAAAGAGGGCAGGATGGGGCTGGGACACCCTCCCCCACCCCAGCTTCCTGAGAGGAGAATTTTCTAAGGACAGAGTCTCAGGGTCTTTGCTCCCAGCCCATGGCCCTTGGGAAGCTCTGCAGCCCCAGCAACTGGGGACCCTGCACCAGGAGCTTGGCCTACCAGTGACATGGGCAGAGGACTGCTCAGCTCCCAAGGCCAGCAAGTGAGGGATGTAGGAATCATTTCCTGAAAGTGCTTCACATTCCTGAGCTCTCACATTCCTGTGGAGTTAACTGATCAGCTAAGGAATGAAAAGGTGAATTCTTCCTAGTCCTCAGTGGTAAGGCCTTGACCCTCTCTCTTTAACAAGCTGCCCCTTCCTTCCCTCTGCATCCCTTTGCGCACCTGTCTCCTTCTGTGCTGTCTCCTCCTCTTCCTCACCCATCTGCTCTTGGCAGTCCTAAAGAACCAGCTGGATCCTCCTCCCCGGAGCCCTAAGGATTGCCAGCCCACACAGACCCTCTCTCTTCTCTACATACTCTCCTCTGTTGCTCTTCCTTTGCTTTGTACATCCCAAGTAATATCACCACAGACAGAAAGCAGCTCCAGGAAGCGCTCTCTGGTTAATGAACTAGAGTGAGCAGGAGGGAGTTGGCAGAGGAAGGAACCGCCGTGATGCCCATGCTTCCACAGAGCATGCTCACTCCTCCTGGACTGATCCTAAGGCCCCAGCAGGGGTATAGATAAGCAGCATCCTTCTCTTGGCTGCCTGTCTTCTCCCTCACTTCTAAGCCTTCTCTGGCTCAGACATCGATGGGTCTGCAGCGTTTTTATCACCATTATGCCTCACCACCCTGAGAGGAAAGTACTTAGAGTCTCCATTTTACAGACGTGGAAACTGAGTAACAAATAATATAGACAGCACCACTTGGGGCTACAAACCTCTCCCCTCCCCTCACCTGAACCTGGACAGTGCCCCTGGGGGATTACCACAGGGTGGTAGAGATATGAAAAACAAAGATCCTAGCCCACCCAGGAAAATTCTGAAAATTCCAAACCAAGGCTCAGAGACACTAGACATTCCTGTGTGACCTAGAGTAGCCTTTCTTCCCCTGGTGTTCATTGAAAGTTTGTGCATATAGACTGCATCTTACACAAAAAAAATTATAACAGAGCAAATTATGGAAAAGGACATGTGCAATAGATACAGCAGGCAATACTCAGCACCCTGCCAATCATGGTGTCAATCATGCTCAAGAGCCCCCCACCCCCATGGGAGGTACCATAAAGCAGGTGGGACATTTAAACCCCTATACTCTACACCCTCAGAGCTAGCACCATTTTCCTTTTGCAGGCACTTACTCCAAGTGTACTTTCACCACTGTTTCCTTGCTGTTGTGTGCTATATACAATTCTTTGTCACACACAAGAATCTGGGAATCCATCTCCAGGCCCATTATTGACAGTAACACAAAGAGGCTAAGTAACTCACCCAAGATCACTCATCAAGACTGACACAGGCATCATCTGTCTGCCTCCAAAGCCAATACATGCAACCTACTCCTGGCTGTAAAAGATACAGCCAGCAAGGGCCCATGCCTCGGAGAGCCCTCCTGACAGGAGATCCAGAAGGTCAGTGTTACTGCTTCTATCTAGATGTCCCCCTACAGCCTCATGAACTCATAGGTGGGGCTTTGGGGAATGACTTTTGGGGAATGACTGGATAATGAGTGTGTGATACTGGATCATGGGTGTGTGGTACTGAATGGTTTAACATAGTTCTGGGTGTGGCTGAATGGATTTACTGAATGCAGATGGAAGACCCACTCTGGGTGGGAGTGGCACCAACCAATAGGCTTGTAGCCTGGATGGAATAAAAAGGAAAAGCAGAAGGAAGCCTGCTATTTCTTGCTTTCCATGCCATGAACTGTTTCTCCTCTGCCATGCCACCCTGCCTTAAAGCCAGCTGATTATGGACTGAAACCTCAACAAACTGAACTAAAATAAATCTTTCCTCTTTAACTTGTGGGTATTGGGTATTTTGTCCCAGCAATGAGGCAGTAACTAAAACAGGAAGGTATACATTAACCTCTTTAGGAATGTAGACAAAGGCACAGGGAGATACTAAGTAAAGGCAATGGAATTCAGTGCTATGAGCTCAGGCAGCCAGCTCAGAAGACACAGGTCAGAAGATCAGGAATGTCCACAGTAATGGCCAGATCTTGGTTCTTTGGGTGGACAGAGGAGGCCTGGAGAGGTGGGGAAAGGAGCAGGCCTCTGGCCAGAACATGAGGGGCCACTCCAGGGACATCAGGGGACCAGAACTGACTTGGCCCTTACCAGAAACTATACTGGCTTGGGCACAAACCATCTCAAGACTCAGCAAAGGGAGAAGGCTGGACAGGTGAGAAATCCAGATGGCTCAGCTGGATGGTGCCACAGAGAAGAAAGAAGACTTGTCTAGTTAGGGGCAGCCAAGCAATGGCTAGTTCACTGTTTAAGCCTTTGCCTGATCTTCCATACCCACAAGTCAGGATAACATGGAAAAGCAAGGCAGTAGCTAGCCCTGTTTATAAGTTTTAGACAATTCAGGCCAGACCAGGCCCCACTGTGCCCCCAAATGAACCACACATGTGTCTTCTTGCACCTTTGGTCTGGGGAGGGCCTGGATAGGCTGCCTTGGCTACTCATCTAAGAAGAGGTCTGGGCTAGCTAGGGAGGAGCACAGAGCCAGTGTCCTGAGCACCTCAGAGCCCAAGGAAGGACAAGAGGATGACAGAGGCCTGACAGGGGTACAGCTGTAGCATTCAGTCAGGGCAGTTTTGCCCTCCCACCAGGGCCCTAACTCAGGAATGTCTGGAGGCATCTCTGGATGCCACTGAGACCTAATGGATAGAAGCAAAGATGCTGCTAAGCATCCCACAAGACATAAAACAGCCCCAGCCCTGTGCCCATAATAAAGAGGTGACTGGTCCCAAACACCAATAATGCTAAGGTTCAGAATCCCTGGTGTGGGGCAAGGGAGGTGAGAGAAGCTGAGATCCTGAATCACTCCCTGGGAGGAAGCTGCCTCCTCCCTGAGGAAGGGGAGTCTTCCTAAGTCAGCCAAATGAGCTGCAGGGACTAACTAGAGCCCTGGGGCTGGAGAAGGCATGGTAGTGCTGCTAGAAGGGAAGAAAATGTTCCTGGTGTCACCTAGGCTGTGATTTGTGCTAAAAGCAATTTTAAAAGAGATATTTAGTCTTTAATAGAGGGTCAAAAAGTCAACCGCTGTAATTATGTCATCTCCTTGGAGGCAGAGAACTGTTTTAAAGCACTATGATAGACCTATACAGGTGACCAATGAGACAGGATCAAAGACATTTGTGGCAGTACTGGTTCCAATAGTGAAGGCTCAGAAGCAGCAGAACAGGGTCCAGGCTGGATAAACAATGGTTTGCCATCAAAACAGTGGGAATGCTTTCCATGTGCAGAAATGGGAAGGACCCCAGACTACATTAAGTGAACAAAGCAAGATGCAGAACACTGAGAACTGCACTGCCAGGAAGTGAGCGGGAGATAAAAGTAAGAAATAACTGTTAACTGCTTGTACTAGCATAGGACAGTGGGTCTCAAACTTGATCCTGCATCAGAATCTCCTGGAGGGCTTTTTATAGCTGTCTTCAAATAATATCAACTTTGCTTTCACTTTCCCCAGAAAGATGTGGCCAGTGCCCCTCAGTTCTCCCCCAAGTCGAACCGCCCAGCTTTCTCCAGCCTGGCCTCCTCTGGAGCACTGCCCGCCCCGCGAGGCGAGCTTTAGACAAAGGCCTGAAAAGTGGCCTCTTTCCCTATCAGCCCAGCAGACCGGAGGGGGCAGATTTCCAGTCCTCAAGTGGCCTCCCAATGTGAGAAGTTCACGGCCTTTGAAGGAATCGCTCAGGAACCCAAGAATTGGGGTCAATAAAGTCACCTTTCACCTCCCGCCGTCTCCTCTTCCTTTCTCGGGAAGTGAACTGCAGGTCTGAAGCGAAAGTGGCCGTAGGCTAGGGCCAAACAAGCCCTCCACCCCCGCCCCCGCCCCCCAAGCGGGGAGGAGCGACGGCCACAATGGATCCTCCTTCGGGCTTTGTGCGCTTGGTATCCAACTGTCGCAGCCCCACAGAGCCCCCTGTCCCCCGAGGGCGAGCATTTCCGGGCCGCCCACCACTGCGATAGAGATCACGTCGGCAGCAGTTACCTGCGCCGAGCTTGGAGCCGCTCCTGCCCTCTGCGTGGCCGCCAGTCCCCAGTCGCTTCCCGAAATGCCAGTGGATTTCACCGGGTACTGGAAGATGCAGAGCAACGAGAATTTCGAGGAGTACCTGCGCGCGCTGGGTAAGCGCTGCCCGCCACTCTCCGGGGGTCGCCCGGGCCCTCCCCGGAGTCCTCCCCAAGGTCCTCGTGAGCCGCCTCCCACACACACACCCTATGAGCGGCGACCTGGGTACCCCCGCGCCAGAGAGGGTAACCAGCGGGCTTCGACTTGGATCCGGGTTGTTAGGCTTAATTGGTGGCAAGTGTCTGCTAGTTGGCGCTGAATGTGGATAATGTAATTAGCAAAGCTGGGTTTGGGTTGCTAGGTTTTGTTCTTAAGGGGTTAGCGTGAGGGCAGAAAACTTTGCTGCCAAAAGAAAAAATAAATAAGGCACAGATAGGCTGGGCCCAGAGACAGCTCAAAGCAAGCGGAAAATCCCAACTGTGTTTCTGGGCGCGACCACTCTGCCTCAGGGACCCCGATCCTTTGAGAAAGGTTCTCTCAGTTTTCCTGTCTTCTTGCACCTTGTAGATGTCAATGTGGCCTTGCGCAAAATCGCCAACTTACTGAAGCCAGACAAAGAGATAGAGCAGGACGGCGACCATATGATCATCCGCACGCTGAGCACTTTTAGGAACTACATCATGGACTTCGAGGTTGGGAAAGAGTTTGAGGAGGATCTGACTGGCATAGATGACCGCAAGTGCATGGTGAGGATTTGTGGCTGTGAATGTCTCCTGCCCCGGGGAATCTGACCAACTGAGGGCTGGGCTGGTGGGAAGTGGAGCCAGGGCCCCTGTGTCCTGAGGGATTCCACTTCCCACTCCGAGTCCCAGGGTAGCCAGCAGCAGTCAGGGAGCAGACCAGATAGGACCCTCATGCAGGGTGCAGTTTGCTGAGTCTCCACTGTATGCAGCCTTTGAGACAGATGGGAGTTTGCCCATTTTACAGATGAAGAAACAGTCTCAGAGAGAGGACACTGACAGGTCTAGAGTAGTGCAGTGGAGGAGGGGTAGGCTGGAATTCCAGACAAGCAAGTGGGCTCTGTTCTCTTCTGGCTTTCGATAGAGGGGAAGAGAGAAAGAAGAAATACAGGAAACCACTCTGAAGTGTAAGCTTTAGTGAACAGGGCCAGCTTGGTCTCTGCTGTGGCCCTCTGGCCACTTCCTGTGAACCTTTTGACCAGCCCTTACTTGGGAGGTCAGTGTCCCCACTGCCCAGGCAGAGGAAGCAGCTGGGGGAATGGGAGGGGGGGGCTGAGCCACTCATTCCCCAAGGGTGGGAAACTGGTGACCAGGAGACCCCAATTAGCGCTACCACTGCAGACTCCAGAAGGTCAACCCCAGGCTTCCATCAACATCCTGGAGTGCTGAGAGGTCAGGGTACTCTCGGTCTCCCTGTCGCAGTCTTCGGTCCAGAGCTGATTTGTCTTCAGCCTAGAAGCTGCCTTACTTACCACCCAGCCCTCCTACCATTTGCCAAGGGTCTTTATGGTGGGTCTGCTGCTCACCCTGCCTTGTGCCAGTCATTATACACCACAGCCTACTGAGGGAGGGATTAGAACTCCTGCTATTTGGTGACTGAGGCTCAGAGAAGGGAAGAGACTTGCAAGAGTGCTCTCCTAAGGCTCCTGACTTTGCAGAAAGGAGAGAGCTGTGCCCTGTCTGAGAATAAAGAGCCTTGACCTGGACAACTCCTCCCCCACCTTGTTTATTCACCGGAAAGGCAGTCAGGACTACTATCTGAGTACTGTTTGGAATGATGGGAAGGGGAAGGAGTCAGCAAGGAATGTCCTTGGAGCAACCACAGATGAGAAAAACCCTGGAGGGAAATGGTGTGTTGCATTGTGCCTTTCAAAGTCTCAAGGCCTCTTAATCAGTGGGAGAGGAAGCCTTCAGACAGGCTCTGCCTTTCCCTTCCCTGCCTGACCTGCTCTCTGTCCACTACAAGGGACTCTGCCCCAGGAGGATGATCCTCATTCCCAGCTCACCTTTGGGTGCTATCAGAACACATCAAATGTCTGTTTAGGGTCACTGCAACTCTGACTGTACCAACTTGTACTCTGCCAATTACTTTCACTCTTTTGTTCCTTCCTTCATCCAGTAACCCCAGAAACATTTGTGACCACCTCCTAATACTAGCGAATATTCGTCAAGTGCTTTCCATGTGCCAGATGCTGTTGCTGTTCAGATTTCGCATTAATTTACTTACTATTCACAGCACACTTTCCAATCCTGCTTCATAGAGAGGATTTTTCACTGTGTGACCTTGGGGAGGCTCCCTGAGTGGCAGAGGATCTGAGCTAGCCACTGTGCATACTGCAGTCTTTGTGGTGGAGACAGACACACAGTGACAATGGTGTGCTCAGTGGTGACAAAGGAAGGCATGGGGTCAGGGTTGGAGAGATTATGACCACCCAGAAGAGGGGATTGCAGATTTCTGAAAGAGGTCACTTCTGCACTTAACTGGCAAGCAAAAAGGAAATAAAGGAGAGGACTCTGTACACAAATGAAGGATTAATGTCCACCTTGGTTTCTGAACTTAGCATGATAGGTGAGCAAAGTACCCTGGGACAAGAAATAGCCTGGGACAAACTCAATGAAACTAGTCTGAGTCTCTTGGTACCGTTCGCTGCTCCAGGATTCAGGGAGGCCCACTCCCAAGAAGATGGCCACTCACTCATCGTACTGCTGCCTGCTGAGAGGTGGGAAAGCCCAGCCCTTCTCTGCCTCACCTTCCCTTGACCCTTGCAGTGCAGAGAAGCCCTTCTCTCTGGGCTTCCTGCTGGATAGCATATGGCTTGGGACCCCCTGAGGAGCATGGCTGGGGGTGGGTATGAGATAGAATCATGGAGTTTGCACAGGAGGAGACCTGGGTGCCAAGAGGCCACCTTGGCTGAGGTTTCTGGGGACCTCCACATGTCCTGAGAGAAATGGTCGTCAGAGATTGCTTTGGGCACTTTGCCTTCTGCCCTCCATGCTCAGAACCTACCAGCCAGAAACAGCAGTCAGGACTGTTCACAGTGTGTTACAGGCCTTACATCCTCACCTTGGAACATTTACCCATCGTTTTGTTCATTTCCTCTCCTTTGGGTCCTACAACCATTTTATAATGCTTCCTCTGTCTTTGCAGCCCCTGTGTCAGTGAGATACTTGTGCCCTCATGGAGTGATATAGGGGTAGTTGGGGGAAGCAGTCACACTGTAGCAGGACCAGGCAAAGAAGCAGCCTGCCTTGGTCTGGGAGGTCAGGGAGGGCTCCCACAGGGAGTAAGTCTGAGCTGAGGCTTGGAGGAAAACAGGAAGCAGGCAGGCAAACAGAAAGAAGAAGAGAGGAAGACCAAGGCCAAGAAAACTGTGTCTGGTAAATGTTATTCCATTCATGTACCTTACCGGGCCCTGAGCTCAGCCTAGACACAAGGCCTTCTGGATGCCCAGGTCAGTGGAGGAAATGGAAACATCTTAGGGCCTTTGCCACCTAGTGCATGATGGGAGCAGGAAGGGGCTTCAAATGCACAGAGCTGTAAGCAGTGGTAAGGGAAGGTCCCAAGGAGGTGACAGCCGAGTAGGCCCTCGAAGGACAAGTGAGAATTAGGGCAGATTGGAAAAGGGAATAAAAGCATTTCAGAGCAAACCATGCACACTGAAGCCCAGAGATCAGAAAAGGCCTGGTCGAAAGGGGATTCAGAAGTACACTCAAAGAGACTTGAGTGTGGCTGGAGTGCAAAATATGGGGTGGGGGGAGCAATGAGGACCAGATGGGGGCCTCGGTGTGACCATCATGGGTGGGAGGAAGGGTTGGGGTCTCTGCTAGTGAGGTGTGGCCAGGCTGACATCCCCTGGCCCATCCCCACCTCAAAAAGGACCCAGAGGCCCTTGGGCTCAGAGATCTCTGATCCTGTCTGTTTTCCATGTGAATCTTATCTGTATTCTAGTGCAGCAGCCAGAGGGTAGACTCTGGCCTGCATATGTATTTTGTTGGGCTTGCACAATGTTTTAAAAACTTTTAAGAGGCAGTTGCCAATGATGGCCGAAGATAAGATTTCATAGAAAAATCCGTATTTCTGGCTGTCCTTAAACTCCCTCCTCCAAAAGAAAGAAATCAAAAGAACTAAAAACACACACCCATCTGTTCTTATGCTGTATGGACCCCTGGGACTCTGTCCTAATTGCTCCCCGTGGTGCAGGTGGACATTCTCCAGCCTATCACAGTCCTCACCCACCTGGTTATCTGAAGCCAAGGATCAAGTGCCGTTTGTCAATGTTTGCTCTGTGTGTTCCTTTGGAGCATTGGGTAACAGTGTGAAGGCAGCAGCAGCATAGGGAACCTCTTACAAGCATAAGTTCTAAGCCCATAGCTCTGGCCTCCTGTATCACAAATTCTGGGATAAGAGGGGGTGGTGTGCATGTAACTAATCCTTGAGAATCACTTCTCTGGAGTAAAGAAGCATGTGCGTGGACCTGTACGAAAAGGGGAAAAAACTACAAAATTAGGCATAGAGGATGCTGGGCTACTGGCCAATTTTGTCCCTCATCTGACCACTGCAAATGTTATGGTCCATGCCCAGAAACCTAAAAAACCATCTGTGTGGACTTTCACCAGTGGAAGGGTGCAGGGGGACTCAGAGCTGTGTGGCCCTGGATCCCTCAGCTTGCATTTCCAGGCTCGTCTGTCAGACTCCACAGGACCCAGGAGCAGTGATAGCCATGTCTTTGGTCAACATAGATAAAGCCTAGGCTTGCTCCAACAGGCACCAGGCTCTTCTTCGCTGCCTCTTGCAGCCTTTGTCCGTTAAAACTCAGTGTCAGGCCCAGGGAAAGCCAGTACCATTTGTCAAATATGGCACATGGGACTTTGTCACGGTGGGGGTTTGTGAGGCAGGAAGGTGGTCTTCACCCACAAATAATGTTTCCCTTTCCTGGGCAAGAAAGTCCCTCAGAATCATTTGGTTCTTTGTTCCCAGCTCCCCCCAGAGTGAGCAGCTCTTGTGGGAAAAGACTGAGCCTCAGGCAGAATCATAGCTGTGAGCCTGGCTCAGTATGATGGTGGTGGAAGGGCCATTTGTCATTCCACAATGGACACCAGGTCGGGATTTCCCTGGAAGAGGCCGCTTTGTTCACTTGGGCCTGGCCCCTCCTCCCCTGGCTCTAACCGTGCCTTCATATCCAGCTTTGAACTCAGGATGACCCCTCTAAGGGGCCTCCCTTCCTGTCCCAGCCCTCAGCCACTGTTGTTTTCTTTGTTTTTATTACAAAAGAGAAAAATTCATATAGCTCTAGAGTACAGACTGAAAAGGAAAACCCCATCCCCCACTTGGCCAATTCCCACTCCCCAGAGATTGTCAGCAGTACAGTTTCTGGTGAATCTATCCAGAAGTCCTCCTCATGTACATAAGCTATCTAGTGATTGATCAACTCATCAGTATCTCTGCCTAAAGCTGAAAGGAAGGAGGGGGTTGTCAGGGGTAGAGAAGGAAAAAAGAAAAGAAGAGTCCACTTTTGTGCACATAGTTCTTTCATTCAATTATATTTCTTAGGTGTCTTTCCCTATCAGCAATTACAGATTTTCCAAACTGTTAAAAAAGTCTCTGCTTCCTCCCTTCCCTCCCTCCATCCATCTAGACAGCTAACTAATTATATATGGTAATACACAAATCCACCAAGCCACTTTTAACACTTTGGTTTAAAGTCTTGCCAGCTTTCTGATCTTGTTCTTGACCCATTAAAGAGATCTTTTCCTTCTGATGTTAACAAACACAATGCCACTGGCAAAATTAACTCCCTGAGCTGCAGAGCTGAGGATGCTGTTGGGTTGTAAAACCTTCTGAGAGCCGCCCCTGCCCAAAGCAGGCACCGACATTGAGCTGGGTCCTTTCCAGGGTGGAAACACAGGGTCTCTTTCATGTCTTAGCTCAAGTTCTTTGACCTTTGAAATCAGTGTCAGCAGCATGCTTTTGAGGATTACAAAAGGAAGAATTAAAGCAACCAAATAAAATTCACAAAGTAGCTTTCAAAAATCACACTGGTTTGTTGTGTTTTGGTTTTTGTTAGGCAGGAACAAAGGAAAATGATATGTACTACATCTTTACGAGGCTTGCAGCAAGTGATTTTAGTGCTAGTTCTCCTTTGGTCCCCCACAGTAAAGGCTGTTCTGCAAGTTTCATCAGACCCATTTCGTAGATGAAATCTGAGGCTCAGAGAGGTGAGGTACCTTCTTAGCCCAAGTATACCCCAACTGGCCTTCCTCCTTCACGGGCCGAGGGAGGATTCTAACTAGTGTAATTATAAAGCTCTCTACCACAGTGTCTACCCGGGCATCAGCTAAGGGCCAGCACCTCAGCTCTACCCCTGCGTTGGAGGTGAGCACAGCCTTGTGGACAGGCCTGGGATGAAGACAGGAGTGCTGGTGTTTGAGTCAGTGCTGCTGGTTCTGAATCCCCTTGATTACCTAACTGCCAGGGTGACCTTAACCTTTAGAGACAAACTGCATCTGTTTTCACATGTGCAACCTGGCCATCCTGCTTGCTGCTCTCCCTGTCTCACAGGGCAAATTCTGAGGATTATAGAGACAGCCCAGGGGACAGTGCCTTGTGAAGCCACAATACTGTATATGGATTGGGACTAGGACCCCTTCCAATACCCCAGAGGAAGGAACAAGGTATACTCACTTATGGTGTCCAGGTGTTACTGAATTATAGCTGTTTGATTTTTGACCCACATTGCTTCCCTGCCCCTCCTCCACCTAGAGAAGCACCTCCTCTTTTGGGTGGGAATTTACCCCTATTCACCTTGTGGTCCTGGTGGGCCTGCACGTTACAGTGCACTGCCTCTCCTGGGATAAGCACCTCTGCCAGGGTGAGCACAGGCTCCATGGCCTGTCATGTGATTGCACATGTGGACTAATCACAGCCTTTCCTAGGACTTAATGTAGAGACAGTGGGAAAGAGGTGAGTGCTATTTCCTTGTAGATTGATAAACGGGTATGATGTTAGCTTTGGCTCTCTGAGACCAGTCCCCTCACTCTGCCTTCCATAGCTGCATGGAGAAATTCAATAGAAGGAAAACAGGTGAGGCCAGGAAGGGTGGGGCACATGGGAGATGTTATTACTGCTAATTCCATTCTAGGTTTCCATGTATTTAAACCAGTACATTTCCTTTCTTGTACCTTAAGCTCTTTGAACTGGTTTCTTGTCACTTGCATCTGATCATGATCAGACTCCAGAGATCATGGGTTTACCACAGAAGTCATTAGGACAGTAGTTCTCACATGCCCTGTCCTCAGCATGTCTAGTTCAGAAGGTCCGGGGCAGGGCTGAGTACTTGTCTTCCTAACATAGTCCCAGATGATGCTGATGTTGTTGATTCAAAGACCATACTTTCCATAACCCTAAGAAGGAAAAATGAGGAAGCAGCTGGCTCATGCCCAGGTTCCTGGGATGTTCTCATCATAACTCCATGTAGTAGTCTTTGCTGGGGCTGGAGGTACCCAGGAGCTCAGAGGGGATGAAGTACTTTCTCCCAGGAACGAAGCTGGAAGATAGAAACAGGATGGATGAGAGTGGAGAGGTGCTGGGGAGGAGAGGGGGCTGCCTGTGGACACCAAGCTTGCAGCAGCCCAAAATGGTTTGAGACTGACGGTCAAGTGATTAGTGCGATGGTGTATAGGGCTGAAGAGGGATGGTGTGATAGAGCAGTGTGGGAGCTCTGGGTTCAAGTGGGACCTGGATTTGAATCCCATTTCACCTCCCACTTGTGTTTCCTAGGAGAAAGTACTTTATCCCCTCTGAGTTCTTGTGTCCTCAGTTATAAAGAGGAGCCAGTATCCACCTAATGGAATTTTTGTGAGAGTTAAATCTGGCAATTATTTCCATTTTTTGTTGTGTTTTGTTCTTTGCAGTAGCAAAGATTGAACCCAGGGTCTTCACACTGAGCTACATCCCCAGCCTTTTTGTTATTTATTTATTTAGTTATTAACTTTGAGACAGGGTTTCACTAAGTTGCCCAGATGGGGCTCGAACTTGCAATCCTGTGGCCACCATGCCTGACTATTTCAGTTTTTTATTGTGTAGCAAATTACTCTGAAACCTAATGCCTGAAAATAACAGTTATTTACTTTGTTCACAAGTCTGCAATATGAGCAGGTAGCAGAGAGGATGGCTTATCCCTTCTCCATGCCAGGCAGCTAGGAGCTGGAGGATTCTCTCTGAAGATGGCTCACTCACCCTCGCCCTCTGCTGGCTGCTTGGGCTTCTTCACCACCTGCCAGCGAGAAAATAAGGCAGCTTGACTGATGGTTTTTATGAGCTACCTAGCCTCTGAAGTCACTGTCGTCAGCTTTCCATTACTATAACACAGTTCCTGTGATGATCAACTTAAAAGAGGGAAGGTTTATTTTGGCTCACAGTTTCATAGGTTTTGGTCCATGGTCAACTGGCCCTGTTGCGTGGCAGTTCATGGCAGAAGCTCCTGGCAGAGGAAATTTGTTCACCTCATCCCAGATTGAAAGAGGGTGAGGCTAAGGTCCAATATCCCCTTCAAAGGCACATCCTCGTATGACCTGAAGACTTTCAACTCGGTCTAACCTCTTAAAAGTTTCACTGCCTCTTGTCTTACTGGAGTGTAGCATGCTCTGCAAGAGCCTGCTGATGCCAGATCCTTGAGAGAGTTCAATGTACCATGTGTTTGCTACCTGTGCCTGGCACACAGGGAGAGCTCATTGGACTTGAAACAGGATTCTTTGGCTAACTTTAAAGGCCCATCAGGATGGGGCTGTTTTGTTTCTGACTAATCTTGAGTAGGACTCTGTGGGAGTGGGAGAGGGGCAGTGATAGTGTCTGAGCCTGTCCTTTGTCACTAGGGTGGAGACACCTTGCTTCCCTGGCCCAGCACTGAAGGTTGGCATGTGGGCTGGAAGGGGAAAGAGAGGATGCCGGGGGAAAGATCTGAAAGTGTTGGGGTAGCCCAAGATTTGCTTCACCTTCAACTGTGCACCCAAACAGATAGGTCTAAACAATGGATGAAACCACTTTCTGGGCTCAAACTCGGTGTGGGAGCCTCCCTTGTGCTACCCTGCCCTCCCAGCCTGAGGCCTTCCTGGCCCCTGGATCCACAGGGTTGGAACCAGAATAGGTAGGCAGGCAGAAAGCACTCCAGGCATCTAGATGTTTGCTGATGAGCACTGGAAAGGTCTCCTTTGTGGGAAGAGAAAAGGGGGTTGAGGGAGTTTATGCCTTTCCTTTTGCAGCCCAACCCCTTCATCTGGCATCCTGAAACCAGCTCTATCAGCTGAAGTCTTGTTGCAGACGTTTCACTTGGGCTTAGGTATTCTTGCTTTGGAGTTGACTGAAAATTTCTCTGACTGTAAGGACTATGTTTTATTCATTATAGCTTCCCTCTCTAGGAACCATTTTTTTAAAAATTCTTTTGTTGGTACATTTAGGTATACAATACATTTACAGCTCTCATTGGGAATTGTACCTTTACATGATGCATCTTGGTTCTTATTTTTTCCCCATTCTCTGCCCTCCTTTCACCCCTCCGCTCTTCCCTATTTACAAAGATTTTGTTTCCATTTTTTCCATTTCTCATCATTGTTCCTTTCCCTTTTCTAGGAACCATTTTTGTAGCTCTCTCTATTGTATAGGCTGAGCTATGCTAGCGCTCACAGGCATGCACACACACACACACATTCTGCCCCATTTCAGAGGTACCCCAGGAATCTGTCTTGCTTTCTGAGATCCCACCATTATACTGGTTAAATATCCAGGCTTCTCTACATGTTTCCTTTAATACTCAGACACCTTAGAGTGCCAGCTACCTGGAGTACACAAATAATACTACATCTTTCTTCTTTCCCTTCCTCCCTTCCTTTCCCCTTTCCATCTGAGGGTCTAAGGAAAGCATCAGAATTCTTTGGGGGAGAACTGTAACAAGATAGGCATGAAGACAGGGATGGCAGAGAACCTAGGCTCCAAAACCTATCTTTTCCAGCCTTACAGGGGTACTGGCCCTGCACTCAGAAAGTGATGGGAAAAAAATCCTATCTGCCAATGTGCAATGAGTCAGAAAATCATCTTACTCTGACTCAGAGATCCCATTATGAGACTATATTCCAGGAAAATCATTCAAAAGAAACAAGAAAAAAACTATTTGTACAAAGATATCCTTGTGCAACTCTGTGATAATAATCTTCAGCAACCCTCCTCAGGACAGCCACCCTCTGAGGTTACCATGAGGCCACCAATCTATCTAACACTCCAGTCCCAAAGAGGAATTGTTACCTTCCCAATTTACAGACTGGGGACTGAGTCCTGCCTGGGGTCACAGTACTGGATAGCCTGCTCCTCAGGTTTTGACTTCAGATATCTCTGATTCTTAACTTTGTGTGGTTTATAGAGCAGGCAGTCTCCTGTTAGTATTTCTAAATGGCAGATAATCATGAGTGGTTAAAAAGACTGGATTTTTAATTCCATAGAGCACTATGTACCCATATAAATGATCATTTTAAAGTGAAAAGAAAAGTGTTTATGGGCAGTTAGTCAACACATCCATGAATTCTCCTTCTTGATATCTCTTTCCCCTTTTCCCATCCCCACTGCTCTGCCTGTAATAATAACAATGATAATAACAATTAGCATTTCTGGTGCTTACTCTATGCCAGTCTCAGAGCTTTCCATGGATTATTTCATTTAATTACCACAGAATCTTTCTGTTCATCTCCCTTCTACCATCCTCAACACTTAGGCCGAACCTTCGTACGCAAAAAAGGGAATCCAATCATGCTGTTTCTTCCTGCTGACACATAAAAGCCAGACACCCCTTGGGCCCCTCCAGACATGGCCCCGCCTGCCTCTCCAGACCCATTCCCTACCTTACCCCTTATGCCCAGCCCCATCCCACTAGCTATGGATGCCTTCATTTGCCATCCTCTATGCATCTCTGTTCGCTTCTCTGGGATAATTCCCTTGCTTGGGAAAATAACAACTCAGTGATTGAGACCCAGACCAGGCTTGACTGCTCTGTAGACTCTGTCTCCATTGCCCTTCCCAGGACCATTCTTTCCTTTTGCCTCGAGGTCCCTCTCTACTGGGGCTGCTCTTCGGACAGCAGGGGCTCACACAGTGCACACCAGGATCCACTGTGTTAAGTGAGTGTTAACTGAAATTAGCAGAACAATATAAAAGGTTGTCATCGACCATATCACTGTGAGATCCCCTTGATCCAATTTATTGATAGCTAGTGTTTGTTGGGTTTGCCAGGAATTCCTCTAAGCACTTTCTGTGCGTGAATTCTTTTCATTCTCACAACAGTTCTGTCATGAAGGTGCCCAAGTTCTTAAGTTAAAGATGAAGAAAATGACAGATCAGTTAGCTGGTGGGACTAGGATTTGAATCCAGACAGACTGATTTCAGATTCTTAGCAAAGAGAGAGATGACCATTGTTATTTTAAGGAGTTACAGCTCTGCATTGATTTCTCTAGGAAATCTAAAATGCAGTGTCCCCTGATGAAATAGTAGTGGTGGTGAGGGATGGAATTGCCAATTGCAGGGGCACAAAGTCTGCTGTGTATCCTGTTTGCCCCAGTAATGGAGGCCTCATTGCTGGCTGTGAACCCCAGATTCAAGAGAGGCAGCTGTGCCTGGCCCTCCTGAATGTTCCTTTTTGTCTGTAGCCCTGATCCATCTGAGGCAGAAGCCTGGCGGGCCAACTGAGTGATGGTTGGTCAGCTCTGGAGCCAGCCCTTTTTGGAATTTCATGTCTGCCCCTTACAAACTGGGTGGCCTTAGGAAAGTTACTTCGCATCTCTGTGCCTCTGCACTGTGAAATAGAGATGTTGGTAAAGTAGACGCCTACTTCGTGGTGAGGATGAAATGGTGAAAAGTGTGGGGAAACCTATGGGTGACTGCTCCATCTAAAGGAACTGTTATTATAATCCCCTCACATACCTCAGAGGATAAATTCTAGGAGTGGTCCTATGTGTGAAGAGACATATGAGCATCCAGGGAAGAACTAGCAAGGTTCCAAGGGCAGAAGCATGAAAGGCATGTGCCTCACCACACCCACAGAGAACTGTGGGGTAGAGGAATGGGGGATCTACTGCTTACCCAGCACGGTTTGTGTCCTGCATTAAAATAGGTCCTTTCAGCCATTTCATCTGGTGGCTGTGACTCAGCCCCATTTTGTAAATGAGGAAATAGAGGCTTTCTCTGAGAAGTAGAGTAAATTGCTCAGGGTTACCCAGCCAGAAAGGTCCGGATGGACTGGAGCTCAGGCCTTCTTTTCTCCAAGATTATCCTTGGTGCTTCCCGAATGCCCAGCTGAGCAGGTGAGGCTGCTCCATGGCTGGGCCAGAACCAGGTGTGTGGCCTGCCAGGTGCTATTCAGTAACCTCAGGATCCATGATGCAAAGTGGTTACATGGGAACACTGGTCAGGCTGTGGGCCCTGTCAAGCAGAAAAGGGTTTATGTCTCATACTCTTCCTAGCTGCGTGGCCCTGTACAGGGTGCCTAAGCTCTTGGAGACCTGGGACCACATCTGTCCCATGACAGATTCATCTCTAGAAGGCCATCTATGGAAGAATAAGCAGCCTCACTTCCTGTGGTATTTTGTCTTAAAAAGGAGTGGGAGGCTGTTCATTGCCTGAAAAATTATCAGGGTGCTCCTAGAATGGTTTTCGTCATTCATTCATTCAACAAATGGTAGTGTGCATTTTAGGTAATTGCAACCCCCCATCCACCACCACTGGAAATAGATTAGAAGAAGAGGTGCTGTCACCTGCCACTCACTCAGTCTGGCCTCACAGAAAGCTTGTGGACTTCTTAGCCAGAGAGAACTGGGTTCAGTTATGGCTAAGCCCCTAGGCCCTAGATTACAAAAGCCCATTTTTATCAACCCTAAAGCCTGAAGATTGAGTGGAACATTGTGGAAAGCACCCAGCACAGACCTGGCACTTGGCCCTTTTCTGTTGCCTTCCCTGCCCTTCCCACTCAATCATTTGCTCAAACAAGCATTAAAGGCTGTGTTAATACTGTAATTGTCCCAGGAGCATGCATATCCTCAAAGGGAGGATTATGTGTGAAAATCAAACTCTAGGAGACAGGGCCAATTTGTATCTTTCAGCACTTCACAGGATGTATGTACAGAGAGTGTCTATTCACTGTGTTTTATAAAATTTACCCCTATATCTGAAGAGCATGGGGTTTGGAATCAGAGCTGAGTCAGTCTCGACTCTGGCCTTTATAGGCACCATTGCCATGGGTCAAGGTCAAACTTCTTGTAACCTGAGTCTAGAACCAGAGGCAACAGATTCAGCTCCACCATCCAGAGGTGGTTCTGTGAACAGAGATCCTGACAGGGATGAGTGGAGAGGTATGGAGGGACAGAAGTAATCAGTCATCTGCTGCTCTTTGGAGAATTTGAGAGTACATGAGAGCTTTAATAAATATCATGCATTTCCTGAAAGCCTAGTTGAATCCCACCATTTGCAGGGCATGCCAGGTCACTTCCAAGAGATGGTTCCATTTAGTGGAAATTGTTTGTCACCACTAGTACTAGTCACTGGAATGGGGCATGCGAACCTTGTGACATCCACAGGACCCAGCCACTCAGCTAGCTGCCTGTGGGAGCCAAGCTTTATTTCTCAATGGCTCATGAAGCAGTCCCAGCTGGGATTTCTAAGTTGTCAGGGGAGCTGGGTAATGGTTTTTGGAACGACAGCCCCTTGTCATAGTGGTGCACAGCTGTCATTCATCTGTTGGCACACGTCTCTCAGAAAGCTGCTGATACAGCCAAAGTGATGGGGGCTATTAGTTTGTACAGAAAAGTTAGACCAGCGTTTCTCATAAGCAGCTACCCTGGGCTCCAGCCCATTTATGCTTTTTCATAGTCTATGAAGTCAGGATATCTGCTGGGGAGCTGAGCTGAAGGTGGCTGTGCTCCTCCCTGCCCTTGGATTTGTCTGGGTTTCATTTTTAGGGTCTCAGAGCCCAAGGTGGGGGTTGAAGCAGTAGCATTTCATGTCCACCCCATCCCCACAGGCATCTGCCTCTGTCTGTGACTCGAAAAGCATTAGGAATATGATCCTGCCTCAAATGCCCCCAGTAGACCCTGATTAATAACAATTTAGGAAACTGAATGGAATGACCTCTTACAAAACCTTTCAGATCAGGCATTCTGGTAAGGCTGAATCCTGGTCAGGCTGAATCCTGGTCCTGTTCCTGGCCTGGTAAAGGTGGCTGGCTTCTGACATCATAGGGGGGGTCATAGAATAAGTCCTGGGGTCTTGGAGAAGATTGTTTTAAGAACTTACATTTGTGTCACAAGAAAATGAGTTATCTTTGTTACCCATCTTCCTTCTAACATTCCTTATTTCCCTTACTCTTTCATTCGTTTTTGAGTGGTTGGCCTCCTACCTGACTCTCTACCCTTCTTTTCTGTTCTTAGAGTAAATATGCTTTTTTTTAATGGTTCTGGGGATTGAATCCAGAGCCTCAGGTATGCTAAACACATATATTTCACTATTAAGCTACACCCCTAGTTAACTTAGGCGAAAGCTGACCTGTAGGGAAATAGCTGGTTTATTTCCACAGGATACAAAGCTTGAAAAGAAAAATCCAGTCCCTCTAAAGGTGAACATAGGATAACAAAGTCAGAGAACTAAGCCACCATGCTAGGGCATCACAGCGATCTGTAAGGAGGCTCCGTGTAAAGGATCTGCTTAGACAAAGAGGAGTTAATATTGAGGGCAGACAAGCATCACAGAGTCCCCATATACCAGTGCAGCTGAAAGTCTCCTCTTAAATCCAAATCTCCTGGAAGAAAGAGGAGGAGCTCCAAAAAAATTTTCACTAACTACTTTGCCAATCCTCAACCCTTAAAAAAGAGATTTTAGTTATTGTTCATCTTCAACAGGCAAACCCCATCATTGTCTAAGCTCTGGTCCCGTGATTAATAGCTAGTACCTCCTGTATGCCAGCCCTATACATTTATGTATCTTTTCTCTAATCCTCAGGACAACCTGGTAAAGTAGGTGTTTAATATAATACTATGTGAAAAAAAAAAAAGAAGCTCTCCCAAACTTACCAGCTTTAAACACCCAACCTATTTCCTCATGATGTGGGTCTATCACGCCATTCTTCAGCTCCATGTGGCTGTGTCCAGCTGAGTGTGCAGCAGGGTTCCTCAGCTCTCCACCAAGGAGCCTCTATCTCTCATCCTTCATGGCCTGCTCTGCAGCAGAAGAGCTTAGCCCGTTTCAAGCATGATAGCTGGGCTTCAGCAGGCAGGGTTTCCCGGAAACAAGTGCTCATGAAGGCACTGCGTCATGCTTGCCAATGTCACATGCCCAGTCCAAGCCAAGGGCATGAACGTCATGTGATTTGTAGATGGCCAGCAGTGGAACAATCTGCCACAGCAGGCATCATTTTGGCCTCTTTTGCAGTTGAGGACACTATGCACAGAGAGGGTAATCCAGTTACCCAAAGTCATTTCACACAACCACTAAGAGTAGACCCAGTTCTGTCTGATACCAAGGAACATGTCCTTTACTACCAATACTGGATCAACCTCATACAGGTGGTATGAGCAGGGAGGAAGCAGTAGCAGGGAGGGAGGAACAAGGAGTACGATGTAAATGGCAATTGAGCTTCTAGGCCTCTTTAACCCAGAGGATGGCCCAGCACATTCCCTGGCCTACCTGACAAGAGCCCTCCCTGATAGTTCCGTCCAGAAAATCACACTTGTGGGCAAAGAGAGGCATGGAGAATGAATTTCTCAGTCTGACATTGTGGCCTCAGTGAAACAGCTTTGTTCCTCCCTCCCTTTGGGTCCCAGATAGGCTTCTGCAGCCTTGCTTGTCACTTCTTCACTGCTCCTACCCCAGTGAGTCCTTATCCATTCTGCCTGGAATCCCTCATCCCACTTCTTAAGACTCCTATGAGAACAGGCACCCTCCTGGGCATCCCAGGCCCGTGCTTCCTCTGATCATGTATCTTCACACTGGGCCATGACAGTCTGCCACTTCTCTGTACTGATCTCTTTATGACCCCTTTCTGACTCCCAGCAGCCACACCCAGCAGTGATTGGACTGAACCGAAGGGTGTCCATGCAGGAGATCACTCAGAGCCTTAGCACATTGCTCACATTTTTTCTGCAACCCCCAGGACTAGCAGGTATCTACTGGGTGCCTGCCAGGGGCCCTGCCCTGGCAGGAAATGAGAAAGCATTGAGTCATACTAGGCTCATTGTCTAGCCCAAATCATTCCTCTCATTTTCTGGGTGACTTTTTTTTTTTTTGGTAATGTTTACAACATTTTATTAAAGTGTAAAATTTCTGGAATTAAGCTATACACAAAGATATAGTAAATATTTATAAAAACATCACTCAAGTAACACATAAGAATGCAGGAAAGTCTTGAAAAAAAGGTTGAAATTCTGGAGACTTCCAAAAACAGATCCTATGGCCTCTGTTGGACATCGCATTAACACAAAGTCTGAGTAAATGCTGCCCCTACTCCCCTGCAACTGACTGCTCCCTTGAAATCTGCTCTTGGGAGATTCTGACTCAAGGGCAGTGGCAGGGACAGGAAGAGAGAGGAGATGGTCAAATAATTGGTGTAATTTCTTCCGTCCTGCCAATTGTGTTGAAGTCATATAGCCATGGCCACAGTGGCTTTCTTTAGCCTCTGATGAATTTAAAAGATGAGCAATTTTTCATTGCTTAAACAAAAATTCAGCACATAAAAGGCTGAGCAGACAGTATATATACTAGAACTACCAAGTTCTATCTGATGGAATATTACCTGTAATAAGAAAAAGCAGAGCTAGTCTTGCTCTGTCTCATACTTAGTGAAAATAGGAAAGGAGGCATAGTGACACTTTTAAATCAAAGTGCTCTGGTTTTAGCTTAGAGTAGTTAATAAACTGTTTTATGCTGAAATGACCACATAATTTGCTCTAGTCCATAAGAGTTTAACATTGCATTTTAAAGGTCAAAGAAAATAGATGCAAAACAAAGACAAAACAGGAAAGATAACAATGCCCACGAGATGAGTCAGTATATTGTGTATGAGGCTGACGGTCGTTTGGGCTCCGCTGACTTCCTTCTGATATACCTGTTAAAAATACCTTCCCAAACTGAATTCAGAGGAAGGAAACCAAGACTTTCAGGTAACTTTATAGCAAGTCTTGGGTTCAGTAAGATCACTCCGTAAAATAATCACCACAGTTAAAAACAGATCATCTTCCCCTGACTCCTCGGGCACTTTATAGGTTTCTTTGCCCATCTAGATTTTGCCTGAGGAGCCACAGATGAGTCTAAGTCCAGATAGAAGTCATTGCTCTCCACCTTGAATTTCTTGTTTATGGTTCCTTTAGAAATGATTTTCTCAAAATTAGAATCAGAATCATCAGAGGTAGGTGGTTTCCTTTTGGGTCAACTCTTGGTTTTGGCAGGATCAGGCTTTTGAGAGACATACAAATTCAAGACTGGATCTGTTTTTGGTTCCTTTTGGTGCTTCCCATTTTTTGGTTCCAATAGTAGACTGAAGACTGACCTTTTGGTGCCATCTTCTTCACTGTCATGCTTTTTTCAGGAGGTGGCTTTATAACTTTAGTTTCAGCTGGGACATCAGCAGAAAGGCTTGAAGAAGGTGATTCACTGTCCTTAGCATCATCAGCCTGTAGGCCAGTTACTGAGATGGTACTTCTCTGTGGTTTTGATTTTTTTCTTAGTATTTTTGGGGGGAGTTTTGGCCTTAGGTGGACTAGCATCTGATGGGAGAAAATTGTCATCTTCAGTTTCTTCATACCATCTGAGAACTCTTCATCTGAATCCAAACCCATTGTGAGTTTTGTTTTTGCTGCATCTCTCCATGGCTCTTTCTCATGGAGGGATATCAAAATTACTTTCAGTACTATTCATATCTGATTCAGATTCACACTAGGGGTTTCCCTTCTTTCTTTTTTAGATAGGTTTAAATGGCACTTTAGTTTGATTCTATCCCTTGGTACATGGTTCTCTTATTCAGTTTCTTCTCTGGTCTTTGTTTGGTACCAGGGATCATACTCAGGACCTTGTGCTTGTAAGGCAGATGGAGGCACCACTGAGCTAAATGCCCGGTCCTCTTCTCTGGTCTTTGTTTCAGGCCTTCCAGTTCCACATTGTTCTCCGCAGGTTGCCCCCAGTATTTTCACTCTTCATTCTCTGCTTCTGCTTTCATCTCTATGGTTACTTGAGGAATTACTCTTTTCCCTTGTTGAGAACACTAAACTTCAGCTATCTGGGATTTTTTCCCCCTTTGCTCTCCTTTCCCAGGAAGTCCTACTTATTCATCTTGTTTTTCTTTGGCTTCAGTGACATCTAGTTTTTTCAGTAAAAGCAGCCAAATCTTCTTTCCACAAATCCAGCGGGTTCTTTTTCTTTAATGTGCCCAGCTCTTGCTCCTTTTCTGTTCTCTGTTTGCACACTTCATCTTTCTGTTGGTCCAGTATCTGTTGCAGTGTTGTCCTTTGCAGTTTACTTTTAACTGTCACTTGCTTCATTTTCTTCATCTCGAACTTTTGATTGGGCTTTCTCCAGACCCTCACAGGATCTGAATCATATCTCCTCTCCTGGGTGACTCTTGATAAAGTCACATGATCTAACTGAGTTCCTCCACCCCTCCACATCCAATACAGACAAGTATAATTGTATCTGCTTGTCCAATTCATCGAGGATCAGAGTCAAGAGGGGTTTGGGGCTAGGAAAGGGCTTCCTTGGAAACTGATATGATATCAGAGATTCTTCTCTTAAGAGATCCAGTTTGTAGAGCTCCCAGAAAGGTTTCTCTGCACCCAAATAGGCTTCTGTTTCCTGAACCCCCTGTCCATTATGCCTGCTGTCTGTCTTTATTTGGGGCTAAGGTTTAGTGTTCTGTATATCCAGATGGCCTCTGTTAAAATAAATATGGCAACCAATCTGCAAAGGGTAATACAGTACCCCAGGAATAAAGACCTGCTTTATCATAATGAACTTCTGTTTCAGACTTTTTTGACACTCATGTTAGAGGGTAAACAGGTGTGAGCCTGCTTGTGACCAAGATACTTAACAAAAGCTTAAAAAATATGCACATTCTTCCCCCCCATTAAGTTTATTGGTACATTTTAGGTATAAAATACAGTTACATTCATCATTGGGATCTTGTACCATTACATGAGTATCTTGGTTCTTATTTTTTTCCCCTTCCCCTGTCCTCCCTTCACCCACTCCACCCTTCCCTAGTTGCAAAGACTTTGTTTCCATTTTTTTCTTTTCTCATATTTTTTCTTTATCCTTCTTTCCTTTCCCCTACCCCTCCCACTTCCCCTGCTCCTTTAGACCTTTACTTCCTATTACACAATATCAATTATACATTTTTAAAATTACAGTATCAAGATCTAGGAGACATTACCACAGATTTTACAGAATTTAAAAGGATATAGAAAGCATATTAAAAAAATCTGTTTTGAAATAAATTTGACAACTTCTAAGAAGTACCTTGGAAGACAAATTAATGAAACTAACTCTGGAGGAAATAAAAAATTTGAATAGTACCTATTAAAGAAAGTATATTCCTAGCTTGAAAACCTACCTATATGACAGGCTGGTATACATTTTTACTGATAAATTATATCAAACATTTAAAGCAGAAAGAAAAGGAACACTTCTCTCCTCATTTTAGGAACTCAACATTGTGCTAATCCTAAAACTGGATAAAGATAATAGAAGAAAAAAGTGTGAACTTGGTAGAAATTTGTTTAAAACAAACTGTGAGAAGTCAGATCTGGCAGTATGTGGAAAGTGGTTTTATTGTAGGGATGGCAGTGTTGGTTCAGCATTGGAAGATCCACCCCCAGAAGTCATCATTTTAATAGAGGAAAGGAAAAAGCCATATGATCCTGCCACTAGTTGGAGAAAAAATATCAGACTAAATTCTACAGCTGTTCATGGTAAAAGCTATCAGGAGACTAGAAGTAGAACAGAACCTTCTCAACACATTAAAGACATGTACTCCATACTTTCAGCAAAAATGTCTATGAATGGAGAAGATACAATGCTTTCTCTCTAAGGTGGGGAACAAGAACAGATGTGCCTATTATTCATCTGCCCATTAAACTTTGAAACATAGGCCTAAACCAAAATAGTCTGGCAATAAAGTGACACAATTAGGATAGGATTGGCAAGGTAGAAGCAAAATCTTTATATGTAGATGAAATGATCATCTACAGAGAAAATACTAAGAAATCTCTAGGAGCCCCTAGAACTTGTATTTGAATTTAGCAGGATTGGAAAACACAAGGTATATATAAAAATTCAAATCTATGTATACTTACTATAAATGAAGAATTGGATATTGAAATTTAAAAGTTATGTACAAGTACAAAGGACCTATAAAACTAAAAAGAAAAAGAAAAAAAAACAGTGTTGGAAGACATTTAGTACCTAATTTTAAGACTTCCTCTAAAGCTACAGTAATCAAGGTAGTGTTGGTGTAGGGAAAGATACAGATCATTGGAATAAAAGAGAATCTAGAAATAGAACCACACATGTATGGTCCACTGAGTTTTGAAAGATTATTTAACATTAGCATTTTATAGAATATAAACTCAATTCAAGAGCTGAGGAAAAGATAGTGTTTTCATCAAATGGCACTGGAACACCTGGTATCCATATATAAAAAATTAACCTCAACCCTTTATTTCCATACATAAAAATAACTTGAAAGGATCTATGAACCTAAATATGAAAGCCTAAAAGTATAAAACTTTAAGAAGAAATTATAAGAGAAAATGTTTATGAATTTAGGGTAGGCAAGAACTACCTAGGATACCAAAAACATGATGTATAAAAGAAAAAAACTGATAAATGAGATTCCATCAAAATTTAGAACTTAAATGACATTGTTAAAATGAAAAGTAGTCCTTAAACAGATCATACTTACAATGGATATAACCTATGACCAGAATATATAAAGAACTCTTACAGGTCATTAATAGACAACCCAATTAAAAAGTAGACACAAGATGATAAATAGCCAGTACAGCACAAGGAAAGATGTGCAACTCTAGAATAAGAAAAATACTAATCAGTACAAAAACAAGATTGAATTATACACTCATTAGGGAGATGAAGTTAAAAGTTTTAAAAGCCTTGTCATGACTTTTTCTTTTTGTTGGATTCTCCCTCTTTGTGTTTAATTTGTCATGCCCAATGGATTCATTCTGCTGGGCTTCCTGGGGTTGTGATCCTCATTGTCTTTTCTTAGGCTATTGTCTGAAATTTTTTGGAGTGTTGGTTTGGTATTCCTGAAGTTCCTAAGGTTCTCTTTATCATGAAAGTATCTTATTTCTCCATCAATTTTGAAAGATAGTTTTGCAGGGTACATCAATCTGGGTTGGAGGCTGTTTTCCTTTAGGGCTTGAAATACATCACTCCAAGCTCTTCTTGCCTTGAGGGTTTGCATTGAGAAGTCTGCTGTAATTCTGATGGGCTTTCCTTTGTATGTGATTTGTTTCTTTTCTCTCACTGCTTGTAGAATTTTGTTCTTCTCTTAGGTTTCTGGAATCCTAACTATTATATGCCTATGTGTAGATTTTTTTTGATCAAGGCTAGTTGGAGTCCTGTACGCCTCACTTATCTGTATGTGAAGTTCTTTTCCCCTGCTTGGGAAGTTTTATATCATCACTTCTGTGAACAGTTTTTTTATGTCACCTGCACTCTCTCCTGTTTCTTCATTGACTCCAGCAGTCTTATGTTATTCTTCTTTGCATCGTCTAGCAGCTGCTGGATTGCTTTCCCATGGTCCCTTACAATATTGAAGCAATTTTTCTTTTCCTGGTCACTAATTGCAATCTTATCTTGTATATCTGAAATTCTGTCTTCACAAATTGCAATCTTATCTTGTATATCTGAAATTCTGTCTTCACATTGGTTCATTCTGCTGCGTAGACTTTCAATAGAGTTTTTAATCTCCTGGAAATCTGTTTGCATGTGTTTTATGGATTCCATTTGTTTCCTATGTTGGGATTCCATCATGTTCCTCAACTCCTCTATTTTTTTTTTATCTGTGTCCTCTCTAGATTTATTAAATCATGTCTCGCACTATGGGCACAATCTTTGCTGTTATCTGAATATTATTTCTGATTTCATTTTTTCCAGATCCTCTTTTGTTGCCAGTTCAGGGAGTCCATGTGGTTGAGTATCAGGTTGTTCCTTCTCGTTTCCCTTTGGGGTTGCTGTAGGTGACCTGGAAGTCTGTTTTTGAGGCTTGTTTTTGTGTCTTCTCATTTCCACAGGGTGGGGGTGTGCTGCTGGTGCCTGCGTGGCTCACCTCCTCTGCCCTAGGAGTGGTGGAATGGCAGCCGAGGAGCCTCCTCCTGGGTGCTGGGATTGGCTCACCTCCTCTGCCCTAGGCGTGGTGGAATGGCAGCAGGGGAGCCTCCTCCTGGGCACTGGGATTGGCTTCAAATATGCACATTCTTTGAGGCAACAATTTCTTACCTGAACGTATATTCTATGGAAACAATGTGTGCAAAACTATGTCTTCAAGGCAGTCTTATTTACAGCAGCACAGAATTAGAAATTACCTAAGTGTCCCAGAGTCAGTAGTCAGCTAAATAATGGTATCCAAGTACAACAAAACACCACCAGGCCAGTATCATGGGTGTGTGACCAATACAGTCCTTCAGAAGGGCTTCCCACCTGCCTAACTGCTCTGCTGTCACTGTCTTTAAAATCTTAATCATTTTTTAATGAGAGTCCCTCATTTTCATTTTAAACTATCCCTTACAAATTTATAACCACTGTTTGAATATACATAATAATTAAAATAATTCTTATGATGAATATTCTTTGAAATAGAAAATTGCTTTGAATAAATGAAGAGATGAGGATATAAAACCATAAATGATGCAGTCTTAATCTTGTAAAAACAAAAAAAAAATATGTATTTATTAATAGAAAAGACTGGATAGAATATACCAAAATGTTAGAGCAGTTATCTCTGAAGAAGCAAGATTACATGTCCACTCATTTTATTACTATTTTCTTCTTTGGCCATTTCCTCTGTTTTTCAGTATGGAGAGTATGAATGTAGTCTTGGACTCACATTTCTGAAAAAGGCAACAATGTGTTTATCAGAGCTAAGAACAAACAATTCTCTCTATGCTCTGATGGTGTCAGGAACCCTTCGCATGCAGAGTAGATTTCTGGATAAACACACAAAGAGAAAATCAGTTGCTGAGAACAAATGTTCTTAGGAGCTCCTTGAAGTTAAGTACAGATCTCAGTCTCCACTTCCCACCACAGGCCTGGGACATATAATCCATCCAATGACTGAGCGTCTTGCCATATTTGTGGCATAATATCAGTAGTAGTCTTCACCAATGACAATCTCATCAGACATTGACCATACTGTATTCTGACAGAGGTGGGACCTTCTCTGGCTTGGGGCTAAATGTGAGCTCTGAGTAAATCTCTAGACCAGGGAGAGGAGCCAACTCCTAAGTCCTGTGTGTCCTGTCTCCCTCTGGGAACAAGCTCCAAGATCACAGGTCAGACATTCCTGTGCACGGCATACTCCACTAGCCCTCCTTGCACCTGTATCAGCACAAACTTTATCCCAACAGCAGAGGGCAACAGTGATCAACAAGCCCAGAACGGAGGCTGATGGGCAATGAGATAGGCCTTGAGAAAAGAGGTGGTCCTCCAGAAGGGAGCAGTTCTGCTCACTCTGTACTCCTTCCCTAGATTTCTCCTCTCCCCAAGTCCTTATCGAGCCTTTCCTGACTGTCTTGATCTTAGCTAAGTGTGGCAGGTAACACAGGATTCCTAGAACCTTAGCTATCTAAAGCCAAGTCTTCTGGGTTTCTGGCCTCATATGGGCAGATGGGCTTGTGGAGGTCCAGAGAAGGGATGCACTTGCTCAGAGCCACGCAGTGAACAAAGGCAAACAGTTCTCCCCACTGCAGTGGGGAGGCAAGACTCATAATGAAGAATCACCCACAGGAAAGGCTATTCAAAAGGAGGCCAGCAGTGCAAATATAAGCGATGTTCACAGCACCTCCTGTGCACCCTGCTCTAAGACATGGGTCCAGGCACTCATGGCCGTACTGGGAGGCAGGGTTGTCTCACCTCTAAATTTGCACATTACTGTGAGCTCCATATTCTGGTGCAAAGGGTGTTGCTCCAAGGAAACTATGAAATCTCACAAGGACTCCTATCTGTCTTTCCTTCAGCAGACTCAGCACCTGGCAGGACACATGGTGCTCAGGGAAGATGGGAGGGTTCAACAGTGGGTGTGGGATGTGAGGGGAATCAGGCAGGGCCCCTCTGTGCTCTGCCAAACCCAGGCAGGACAGTCGGGTTTCACACCTCTTTCCCCCACTGTGTGAGTTCCTGTATATGCATACTCAGTACTGTCCCATCTCTTCCTTCATCTCACGATGGCCCTCCAAGAACATCTCCTCCAGGGCCTCCTTACCTCTCCTTCAGAGTAGTATCTGGCCAGAAGCTGATGATACAGGGCCCTTAGAGAAGCAGCATAGCACAGTGGAGAGGGAAACATCAGAGTGTCATTCACCTGTGTCCTGAGTACCAAAGTCCCTTAATCTTATCTGTAAAAAGGGGTTGCTAATCCACACCCAACTGGACAGTCTCAAAGACTTAGACATGGCACAAAGAGGGCCTGATAGAGCAGACAGGTGGCTATCAACTACCATTTGTACATATGGCTGGTTCCCTGTGAGATGAAGAGCTCTTTGAGGGCAGGGATGGAATCTTTGGATATCCCAAGACCTAGCAAAGGTTGAAATGTTTGGGGACAGGCAGAGTTCTTGAGAAGTCTGCTCCTCACCAGCAAGACCCAGGGAAACAGCCCTCAGTGACACCACCCACACCTGGCCTCTGCTCTTGCTCAGAAGCCCCTCCACTCCCAGCCCTTCTCAACCTTTGCAATGACAGCCCCACCAAGCAGTGTATTCCCTCCTAATTACCCTTCCAAATGAGATTTATGAAGGTTTTCATAAACTTTTAAAACTGATTTGCACACTTTAATAAAAGCCTGTGGTGGGCAGGGAATATTGTGCTGCACATTTTCTATAATAAAATTTACATGAGTGGCTTATCAAGGTTGGAGGGCTCCCCTTCCCTGGTCCTCAGGGCCTGCTTTCCCAGGACCAATGATTATGTTTGTTGCTTGGCAGACCACAGTGAGCTGGGATGGGGACAAGCTCCAGTGTGTGCAGAAGGGCGAGAAGGAGGGGCGCGGCTGGACCCAGTGGATCGAGGGAGACGAGCTGCACCTGGTAGGTTCTTAGATGGGGCCAGAATGGGCCCCCAGAGACCCTTGTCACTGTGGAGGTCCTGATAGACTTGGGAAAAGATACAATGTCTGGGTCTTGGTTCTACTCTGAAGCTTTTCTTCCAAGGGCCTGAAGAATATGTGTGAGTGACTTTTAGAACCATGCAATGCACTTTCAGGGTCTAGGCCAGTGATGGCAAACCTTTTAGAGTTTTCAGTGATACAAACAGCCTGCTGCAGCATGCATGCGATATGTTCGCCAGCACTGATCTAGGCAAACTCATTGACCAATCAGAGGGAAAAGGTGAGAAGGTACTCTTACTAAGCATCAGCAATGGAATCCCTTTTCCATTCCTGTTCTAGTGACTTAAAATAGGAATTTATTCCTGTTTTGCTGATGAGGATATGGGGTCCTGAAAGGCTAGATTACATGCCCACATTGCATACTTAGAAAGTGAGAGAACCAACTTTTGCTCCCAAATGATATATATGTGCATTATTCTAAATTGTGGTAGGCTGGAGTTGAGGAGGCCTCCCTAGGCTTCTCTAAGACATGATCCCAGCCTAGGGCTGATGGAAGAAAAGCCTGCCTTACCCACCCACCCTCTCCTCTACCCTGGAAACTCAGGTAAAAGATATTTCCATTCTGTCTGCTGTCTTGGAAAAGCATACACAGATACAGAGCAGAGCCATTAGCTCCTGGCAAGCTAAGGTAGCACGTATCCCCAAAGGAGACACCTTCTACTATTCCTCTTTCCCTGGGAACTCCCCAACTACTTCTAACTATGCAAGGCACCTCATCCAGGCAACCTGGGTTCTAATCACAGGCCATTCACTGGGTACCCTTTGGTAGGTCCCTTCTCTTCCTCAGTCTCTTCAGCATAATAACATCCTGTCTCACAGAAGTTCTGCAAAGATCTCTGAGGAGAGACGAAAGGGTGTTATTTCCTTAGGTGGCCAGCCTAATGCAGGGAGCTTCAGCTACAAGACCCAACCTTAACCTGGTCTCCTCCTGGGTCTTTGCTTCCCGAACTGCAGAGCCAACAGGTTAGGTGAAATGACCTCTATTATTCTCTCAGTTCAATAGTTCTGTGGCTCTATGCCAGAAGTTGCAAACTAGGAGCTGCAGGTCTAGTTTATTTAGCCCTAAAAAGACTAAAGTTCTTCAACCAGCAATTTAAAAATTAGGATATGTCACACAAACATTCAGATTTCCAGCTTTCTTTTAAAGAAAAAAACTCAGAGGACATGACAATACAGCTGTCCTTGTCTCCTGGCCACAGTCAGCAGGGACTGAACAGGAGCTGGTCTTGAGGGCAGGGCACAGGCTGTTTTGGCTGCATTCCTGGGAGGCTTCAATGGTAATAACAGCACAGCTCCACTTACTGGGATACTGATATAACTGGTGTGGTATGGGATGCAAGCATTTCCAAACTCCCTGGTGCCTCCAGTGTGCACTTCGCAGCCTTGTTCTGCAACAACCAATTGAGCCATATATATGGGCCCAGTTCCTTCCAAGCCTGGGCACAGACTCTGTCATGGGCTCAGGCTTTAGGTTCCTAAAGCTTTTCAGCCTCTTGAAGGTGGTGAGGGGAGAAGAGGTATCAAGGGTTCTTATTGGCCAGCTCTGAGCCACATCTGTGCCCCTGGCCAGCTCTGTCTGCAGGATACAGAGATTCTGATCTCTGCTGATCCTGTTCAACTAACTCTCATAGGAAATAATTATTTCAATTCATGGGGAACAATAGCAGCCATTATTTTCAGAGTTCTTGCCTTAAGATGCTCAGAGCCTCAAGTATGACAATGCACTGGCCAACAACCACCATCTGCTTTTGTTTCAGGAGATGAGAGTACAGGGTGTGGTCTGCAAGCAAGTATTCAAGAAGGTGCACTGAGGCCCAGACAGATGACCTCGATCTGGAGGAAACAGTAGAGTAGCATGGACCTGGGGCAGAATCCCTCTCTGCACAGCACGGGGCAGAAATGTTCAGCCACGCCCATCACCCGTTAGCAGAGTCTCTCATTGCCTTTGACTCTTTTCCCTTTTCTTAAAATGAAGCCATTCCAATAAAGGTAATCTCTGATAAGACATCTATTTTGCAGAAGTTTCCACTCCACTTTCTTCTCCAGTGCTTCTGAGGCCATCTTTTCCTGATGCCACCCACCTGCAAATTTAGTCCTGAGGTTGCATCTGGCATGCCTTTCCTCAGGGGCACAGGCAAGGCTCTGGGCTGCCTGTGCCCTGATATTCAGTCATCTGTGTACTACGTACCTTCCACATGACATGTCCAGACAGAGCCAAACCATAGAGCGTGCCACAGAATCACCTGCTCCCTGGTACTGGGAGCCGAGATAAGAAGGTCTGGCCAACAGAGAATGGCTTCCTAACTGCACCACACACAAGGAGATGCTCCATCATTTGTGAATGGCATGGAGTTGGACAGGATTTTCAGCCCAAAACTAGAATGAGATGACCCTTAACCAAAGCCAATTACCTATTGGATTTGATTTCAGACATGTCACAAACACATTATTTCATCCCAAGACCATTCCTACTCCACCTACAGCCGATGTAAAGCTTTTCTCTTCACTACTTTAGATAGAACAAGGAGAGCAGTCTTCTGTTCATACTAAAGTGTAAATGATGGCTACCTGTGCCTTTGAATAAAGAAACGTGGGAAAATGGAAAACAATCAGAAATGAGAAGACTCACTAGGAAGACTTACAAGGAAGAGCCTGGTGATCTGCCCGGCTGTACTATAATCTTTGAAAGGAGCTGAGTTCACATCCCAACTTCACGCACAGAGCAATATCACACCCCTCTGGAGCATGCTTCTCTAGCCAGAAAGCCACAATAATAACTTGCCTCACCTCCTTCACAGGTGGCTTTGTGGTTTAGATCTAGAGTGTCCCCTCGAAACCCGTATGTGTTCAAAGAGGGGATTTTAGAAAGTGATTAGATCATGAAGGTGCTGTACTTAGCAGTGGATTAATCCACTGATGCTTTCATAGCCGATTGTGCCCTTAGAAGTGGGGCCTGGTCAGAAGAGGTAGATCACTAGGGCTATGACCTGGAAATGTGTATCTCTCCTCCCTTATGTGCTTCCTGGTCAGCATGATATGAGCCGCTTTCCTCTGTTTGACTCTTCCACCATGTTCTTCCTGTCTTGGAGCTGGCTGACCGTGGACTGACTCCTCTAAAAACTGAGAGCCAAAATAAACCTCTCCTCCTTAAGTTGTAGGTGTGGATATTTTGTCCCAGTAACAAGAAAGCAAGTAAGACAGGTGCACTGGGAAGCCTGGAATGTTTATGGAACCTCTAGACTTCCAGGCACCAGACTGATGGTTCTCAGCCTGGCCACATGTTAGAACCACCAGCGGAGCTTCAGAATTCCCTGTGTCCCAGTCACTCCCCGAACCAGTTATATCTGAATGTCTCAAAATAAGAAGCATCATTATCTTTTTCCCCACAGGTGATTCTAATATGTGACAAGTTGAGAATGACTGCCCTAGACCAGTGGTTCTCAGCTAGAGGTAATTCAGCCCCCAACCTTACTCCAGGGCTGCTGAGCAGTGTCTGGAGACTTCATGACTTGACTTGGGTGGGGGAAGTGCTACTGGCAAGAACTGATTAGAAGCCAGGAATGCTGTTGAACATCCTACAGTGTCAAGGACCCCCCTCCACACACACATACACACACACACAAAGGATTATCCAGCCCAAGATGTTAATAGTGGTAAGATGGAAAAACTCTGTCTCACATAACTTTTTTCTTTTTTTCTTTTTATTTGCCTAGCCTGCACCCAGAAATGAAAACCTAGTGTTGGCTAAGTTCCTGGAACCCTCTCACTTTTGCAGGTTTGGTCTCACAGGCAACACTCTTTATAAAGACCATTTGTTCACTGACAAATAGGTAATGAAAGCCCACTGTGTGCCAGACACTGATCTAGTGCCACCTGGGAATGTGTGGAACAACACAAGTTCCCACTCTATCTCAAGTATGATCCTGGCAGGCTCAGCCTCTTCATCTGCTGCCTGAGTTGTTGCAGATGTGAATCCTCTTGTCGAATGTTGGAAGTTATATGATATGAATATATTATGATATTACAGTGGTGCCTCGGTTCACGACCTTAATTCATTCCGTGATTCTGGGGAAGATGGCCTCAGTTGTGTTTGTCACCCAGTGTGGAGTTCATGAACAGAAGCACTATTTTGCTGAATGAGAAACCAAGGTATTATGCAACTCAAGGTACACTATTAAACAATTTGGTTTGCAGATAGTAGTGTTTGGCAAAATTTGCTTCTGTTTGTGAACCCTGCATCAACACAACTGCGGTCATCTTCCCCACACAAACACAAATGTAACCATCTTCCCCAAAATTGTAACACAAATTAAGTTCCTGAACCAAGGTAACACTGTGCTAAGAGCACACTTTGAAATGTTATAACCCCTATTTCGAAAAAGTCAAAATCCCAAACTTCCACTCCAAGTAGTATACCCTGGGAATTGTGAGATGTGGTGACTCAGTTTCCCCGTCAGACCTTCATTCCCAATTCATAAATGCCTCACCCCTCAGTTAAGTCCTGATGACAGACTTCAAGGTATGGTCCTGATGGCATGAGTATGCATGCCTTGTAGGCCCTGTGCCCCACCCTCAGAAGTCAGGAATCCTGTGGGGAGACTCAGCCTTATTCTGATCAGACAGGTTGAATACTGGGACCAATTTTAATGGGCAGTGGGGAGCCCCAGGAGGTTTTGAGCAAGCCAGTCACCTGATCAGTCTTTGAGCAGAATTAATTTGGCAGCCATCCTCTCAGTAGGAAAGAGAGGAGGACATATATATATATATATAGAGAGAGAGAGAGAGAGAGAGAGAGAGAGAGAGAGAGAGATCAGGAGCTTAGCTTAGCACAGGGCAGTCACATTTAATTCAAAGTTCACTTCATCTTCACAAAGAAATACATGTAAACTGGGAGGAATATTTCTTACTGTGTGCAAACCTATAACTACAGCAACAGGCTTTGGCTTTAATGCTGCTTTTCCTTTATACAGCACTTTTTCCAATATTTTGCAAAGGGCTTGCTGCTAAATGAGCAACAGTGTGCATATGGTAACTGTTCAGCCTTCTTTGTGGCACTTTAGTACCTCTCACCTCCAGTGCAAAGCCATTGATGTTAGCTCCATTTTTAGAGCACAGCTGCAGGCCCCACCACTTCACCAGCTCTTGGATGTCATTGTCACAGGACACAAAAAGGATTTTCAAATCTAACAGCACCTGGTACTGATAACAGTACTTGCCTGGTAACAGTGACTGGGCACTGAGACTGGACTCTCCCACCAAATTTCCAAAACATGGCAATGATGGTGTGCTGCCCATGAGGAATGACACAGGGTGGTGCTCACCTGCTGCTGCGAGGCTGTGGAAATGGAGTCACCTCATCCCACAATTTCCTGGACATACCACCTGGAATGGAAGTTTAGAATTTGGACTTTCTGGAACTGGGAGTTACATATTTCAAATACATAATTTACAACATGTAACTTCAGACTTTCAGAAAAGAGGACTGCCAGTGTGCAGCAACTCAGCAGGAGGCATGGAGGCTGCACCCAGGGCAGCAGCAGACCCCTGCTGAGGACAGACAAGGGATAGGGATTGAGCAACAAAGCTCTGTAGCCACGTGGTCTGGGTTCAGGTCCCAGCTCTGCCACTTCCTAGCTCTGTGGGGTTAAAGCACTCAGGCAACCTCTCTGTGCCTCAGTTTATTCATCTGTCAGTCCAGGCTAACAATTTCTCATAGAGTTTTTTGAGACTTAAATGCCTCTAATAACGTATGAGCAACTTAGAACAGATGATAGATGGATAGACGATAGATATTATTCACAAAGAGATTTGAACAGTACTTAACATACATCAAGCCAGTTTATATGTGAATTAAACAAAAAATGTATCCAAGAGCACTTCAGGGGTACAATCAATATGATGACTTTTGACCCACAAGATGTGAGAAAAGGAGGAGCTGCCATTCAGGACAAGCGTGGAAGCAGAGGTCAGAAAAGGTGAGTCAGGAGGGCAGAAAGCCCCAGCTGTACCTCAGGAACAGAGGGAAGGGCTAGGGCAGGGCCTCTCTGAGTTTCTTGGGGGTATAAACCCAAGTGCAAGTTCTCTGCCACACACTATAATGCTGACTGAGAGCTTGGAGCTCCTGATGCTCAGAGCTAGTGACTGCAATTACAGGGATGGTAGGCGGACAGACCTCAGGCCCTGACCCACAAAGTCCTTAAGTGTTGTTCTCTGAGCAGCTTCCAAACCTTCCTACAAGAGAACTCTGGTAAGCTAAACCCCAAGGACTGCCCCAGAAGTCCTATTTTATATCTCTGTCTCAGTTAACTAGGACACTACTGTTCTTAACAGGTGCAAATTAAACAGCTCAACACTGCACTGCAATTAAATTCTGCTCAACTCTCCTACATTCCCTTATCCATGCCAACAAAGTGAGAAGCAATCCCCCATGCCTCCCCACCCTCACCTACAGATCTCAGTCTTCCATAACCTTGTATTCCCAAGGGTTTCTGTACCTTCTCAGCCCCACCACTGAGCTGGGAGACCTGCAGGGGGAGCTGACCTATAGAGGCAGAGAGGACCTGCTAGTCACTTACATCACAGGAATGAGCTTTTCTCATGGGATTCGAAACAAGAATAGTGACGGATGCCCTTTTGTTAAAAAAATGAATTGATTTTCTCTGAGAAGGACACTTACCAATGATGACATTTCCCATGCCACACTATAGATCACAATAAACCTTACTAGCCCTTCAGAAACCAATTTGGAGTCCCCACTAGTAGCCCTCAAGAGATCTTCTTTGAGCTCTGAGCCTCTCAAGCATGATCCTAGCTCTTTCTCCCTTGTGGGAATCCCTAAAGAAACTCTAGGTCAACTTTAAATGATTACAATATATCAAATTAAATAGCACACAAAAATATAATGTTGTAATATAATTAAGTAGTGCCAGTTCAGGATAATTACAGCATCTATAACATGTATGATTTATGGAGTACCTGAGTCAGTGCGGCCCATTCACAATGCACAAGTTGAAAGGTGGAGAATGAACTTCACTCTGTCCCATCATTGTCTCTCTGCAACCTCTTCACGTAACTTCATTTGGAGATAATCTCAAAAGCTAAAAAGCCCTTTGTGATGTGAGGTCTGAGCCAGATGGTTCCCCTCCCCCAACACTGCACACCTCATTGGAGGATCCTTTTTGAAATCCTAACACCTGCTCTCAGTCTCTCTTCAAAACTGATACATAACAATCATACATATTTATGAGGTAGTGTGATATTTCAACATATGACAATAATATGTGATGATCAAATCAGGTAATTAGCTTGTCCATCACCTCAAATTTTTATTGTTTCTTATTGTTAGGAACATTCAAAATCCATTCTGTTAGCTATTTTGAAATAAGTAGCAAACTATTGTTAAGTATAACTCTCTATTAACTATGGTGCTACTGTTCTTCAACAGGTGTAAATTAAACGGACCACTAGAACTTACTCCTCCAACTAATTTTGTGCACATTAGTCAATCTCTCCCCAACACCTTCCCCTTAATTCTCAGTCTTACTACTGTCTTTGACATGTCTAGTACATGTTGATCACATTTATGGCTCACTACAATCTTGTGAACAGTTCCCACATGTTCAGGGAATTCCCTTCCTTAGGAATTCCATTTCTTAAAGAATTCCATTCTTCATAGGAGGAAGAATTCCCTTCCCCAGCCCACTTACAACAATGCTCCAGGCAAGGACATAAGATGTCTTAGATCTGATGCACCCAGTAAACAGATTGGGGGAGAGAATCATGCCAGGAAGGTGGATTGTGTGGCCACAGAAGAATTGGCTTTGGTAGGGCACCATGGCAGAACTTCTGATTCCTAGTGTTCAGTGTCATGAGCACTAAACTGGCGGTGGACACTGAGTAGAACCACTGCGTAGATTGTGTATTACTCTCTGAGGTGTTGCCTCTAGAGATTTGTGGAAATCACAACACTTTGTAATAAATTTCTTTTCCACATAAACTACAGTGGGCTCTGTTTGCAATTAAGAACTCTGAATACTACACCTTTTGGAGAGTATCTGCCCATCTCATAACCTTCCTTTCTTATGTGAGACAAAGCCCTTCATATATGCAGTGAAAGGGGAAAGGAAGCTGCTGCCACTTTGCAGCCTAGCCCATCACCCATTCCTGATTGGACAAGGAGAGATGGACATGTGGCTCAAGAGGGCCAATGAGATGACCTCTCCTGGAAACCTGGAATGGGGACCCAGAGATGCTGATCAGTCTCTGGCTGGATGCAGAGCCTGAGGGTGGGGGAAGGGAGAGGTAGAGAAGCATTTTGTGCCCAGCATAAGGAGAGACATAGAAAACAATTCTGCAGAGAGAAAAATGACACAAGTGGGCAGAGACAATCCTAGGAAGGCAGCTGCCAGTGTTCCTGGTGGCTTTTTAGATCTTGGACATGAGTCTTTTGCCTTGTCAAGTGACACTTCCCACCTGAAGACTATAAGAGTTATTCCTGTAGTCTTCTATCACAGTTCTCTTTTGGACTTTAGCCAGTGGGGTTTTGTCACTCTAAGCTAAAATAATCTTTTCTAAAAATAATCATTCATTTGGTAATTAATCATGTACTTCTCAAGGTTTCCTTAGGTAGTTGTCTTGTATTGCTATTGTTTTCTATTGAGTTCATATAAGTAAAATACTATATTCAACATATTTATGTGATTCTACTTTTTATGTTACGATTTTTACACGTATAATAGATTTGTGCTATGCATAAATAGGTGAGTTGTGTGTCTATGCCACCACACATCTGTAGTACAACTTCATTCACCTTCCAGAAGTAATTATATTTTAAAACTATTATAAACACAAAAATTTGTAAAAGTGGTTACCTGTGAAGAGTGTAAAGAAGAAAGCATAACAATCCTTGACCTTTCCTTTTCCTTTTACATTATGTCATATGATTTAAGTTACTTTAGGACAAGAATATATTCTTTTTATAGTTAGAAAAATTTACTAACTCCTAATGAATTAGTGGTTTGAGGCAATGATAATGATGGTTGATAACATCACAGTGCAGACATGGACCAGGTGGTGCTTTTGCCCCCTAGGCTGCATCACTGATGGGAAACTCAGAACCTGGTATATACTTTGGATGGAGGAACAAATTTCCAGAAAATACAGAGACACAGGGACATGGTAAAGGGCATTACAGAGACGCCAATGGTAAAGCACAGGAGAAGCCCTGCAGCACAAACAACTGAGTTTCTTTAACAAATAAATTACAAAACCAAAAACAAATACTAAGAGGATGCTATTAGAGTCTAAAGGAGACTCAGGAGACATATCAACTAATTGTATTATATAGCCCTTATTGAATCCTAATTTGAATAAATGAACTATAAAAATAAAATAAAGCAAATAAAAATATAAAAAATAATTAGGAAAATTTGTAAACTGGATATTTGCTATTACTGGAAATACTGCTAAATATTCAGGTATGATAATGACATTGTGATCAAGTAGTTTAAGAGTTCTTATCTTTTAGAGACATACACTAAAATAATTATAAATAAAAGGTACAACACATGGGATTTGTTTCAAGATAATTGGAGAGGAAAAGAATAGTGGGAATGGGGGCAAACACAACTTGCCATGAAATTCGTGAATGTTGACACTGGGTCATGGGTCCATGGAATCTACTCAACTGTCCTATCTGCATGTGTAGATGTTTGAAATGTACCATGATAAAAAAATTTTTAAGAAAACAAGTTAAAATAAATGATTTAAAATTAAAAAGTGAGACTCACAAAAATCAAACTCCGCATGACTTCACTACGAGTACCCTTGTAGACCTGATCAGTAGGGTTAGCTAGGGACTTTCCATTGTAGATGAAAGCATAGAAAGCCATTGCTTCTCCTTGTCCCGTGGGGAGATGGAAGGGGAAGCTCCTTGGATGTGGAGGTTGAGGGGCTGTAGTGCACTCTGGCCATCTGGCTGCCCTGAAATCACAGATGTTCTGGTTGCCAGGGCTGCACTGGAAACCATGGGCCCTAGTACTATGGCTACCATGCATCTCCACTCCAGCCTACCAAGCTAGCTCTACTGCCCACCTGCAGCTGACTTTCTCGGGCATAAAACATCCACATGGACCTTTGTAGCCACAAGGATATTGGAAAATGTATGAATGTGGTAGAGCTGTGAGACACCACGGCAAGGCAGTTTTAGGGAGAGGAAGGGGAATTTCATTCAACAATGTTAAGGGAGACTCCAAAGGACTTAAAGATGATTAAATATGGAGAGAGAGGAAAAGAGAAGAATCCAGTGCAAGGCAGTTTATATTATTTGTCTCCTTCACTCTTTACCAGCTGAGGGGTGGACAACTGACAATTTGCTTGTTCTACATCTGTTCTCCTTTCTTCTGTTAATAACACTTAGTCCACGAGATTCAGACAGGACTGACCTCTGTTGCTCCCAAACAGTCTCAGGGATGGGCACATAAAACAGTCCTGGCAAATCAAACTCAAGTTCCTTGGACCTAGGACAAGTAATTGGAATTTTTAGTTTAAACTACTTGGACAAAAATGTCCTCTATCACTTGGATATGCCAATTGGGTAGAGTCAGCCTGGAGCTGCTCTGAGCCAGCACAGAGAGCCTTAATGAAAAGAAGCCTGCATAGAGGAAAATAGAGGAAGAAGATGAAAGGGTACTTCAACATTTGGGCATCAGGATCTAGCCTTTCTCAAAGCCATTCCTAACCCTGAGATTTTTACTTCTAAGCCAATCAGATCCCTTATTTTTCTTTAACTAAGTATGATTTGGGGTTTTGTAAGATAAATGTTATTATCTCCAACCTGCTGATGAGGAAATTCTGAAGAGTTAGTTAAGTTGCTTAAAATTATGCAAAAAGAGGTCAAAATTGGGTGTCTTCTACCCCGATACCTTCCTTCCTTCCTTTCTTCCTTCTTTCCTTCCTTCCTTCCTTCCTTCCCTCCTTCCTTCCTTCCCTTTTTTTCCCTCATGATATTTTATTGGGAAGGGTTTAAGAAAAGGTTTTTGTGAGCACTGAGGTTTTATAATAAGAAGTAGTGTCAGTATTAGCTAGAAAGAGTTCTCTTGAAGACACTTAAGTTTTAAAAGTGGAAGGACCTAAAGCCCCCTCCAGTCCTGCTTAGGACTCCGGATCTAATCCAGCACCCACTCCCACTGCTGCACACATACACAGCACTGTGCCATAGATCCTGGATCCTGGGGTGGAGGTTAGGGGCTGAAGAGACAGTAGAATAGCAGTAGATCTAAGAAGATGAAGACTGTGGAGATGGAAGCTATGGTGGTTTTTAAATATTTTGGCAAATTTTTCAACATACCCTACTTCAAAGGGTGAAGCCTGAATCCCCTTAAATGTGGATTGGTGGCAGATGTGATATATGTGACTTCTGAGGTGAGGTCATGAGAGGACACAGCTCCCTTCTTGCTCTCTCCTTTGACCACTTGATTAGCAGGGGCCAGGTCTTGAGGACACTTGGCAGCTCTATGGAAAGGCCTCTGTGACAGCAACTGAGGCCTCTCCACAGCATACTCTGAGCATCCTTCAAAGCAGATCCTCAAGCAAAAGGTAGACTTTTGGAAATAAGAGGGACCAGGAAGAAGGGCAGGAAAAGAAGAGGAGGTCATGGGAATTAAAATAATCAAGATATGTTATATGCATGTACCATTATACCAAAATGAATCGCATCATTCTGTATTACTGATGTGCACTAGTTTTTAAAAAGCACATCTGCCAGTTCAGCTGAGCTACTTTCAAACTGCTTGCCCATAGAACTATGAGATCATACGTGTTCATATTGTTGTAAACTTCTGTTTTAGGAAAAGTTGTTACACAGCAATAACTGATACAGGAACTCCTGGATACACAGTCAAGGTGGCCTCTGTGTGGGCAAACAATATCTTCATGGGAGCCACAAGGGACTTCTATACCAGGTCTTGTGGTCCTTGTGTATGTGCCATATCAGCTGGAAACAAGACTTCTGGTCCACTCTATAGGGCTTTATAGGCAGATTGGAGAGGCAGCCCTGGGATTGGCACCTGGATATCTGTGACACCAGAAACTGTGTGCCCTTTCAATGAGGCCACATTTCAGTCCAGATGCCAAGGAGACAGAAAAAGGGGCTATTCCATCAGAAGTGGAAGAAAGCACAAACAAACTTCACCTTTTCTCTTAAATCAGAGAGAAGCCAAGAATCGGGGGAAGAATAAGATGGTGGTTTTTCTATTAATTCAATTATTTTAAACCCAATGGAAATGTGATTAAGGTAGGGACTGAGATGTGATCATACTGGATAAGAGTGGGTCCTAGATCCAACAAGACTGTCCTTAGAGGAGACAGAAAAGGACACAAACAGAAGAACGTAGTTTGAAACAGAGGTAAAAATTAGAGTGACATGTTTGCAAGATTGCTGCCAACCACAAGAAGCTAGGAGAGAAGCACTGAATAAAAGATTCTCCCTCTGACTTCCAGAAGGGATCAACCCTACCCAGACCTGAATTTTTGACTTTTGGCCTCCTGAACTGAGTACACTCCTGTTGTTTTAAACCAAACAAAAACACACCAATGAAATTAAATGAGCACGTGGGGCAGTATCAGATAACAATTTAGAATAATGGCCTTAGGGAGTTGAGATGTCTTCCCTCCCCACCCCCAGTGTCTTTCATTCCCCTGTGACTGTGTGTTCATCAACTGCTCAGTGCCAGGGCCATGCTGGCCATCCACACAGGACATGCTACACCAAAGCCAGGGGTCTGTCCCAGATGAATGTAACTACAGGAGCCTGCTGCATGTAGGGAACAGTGTAGGTCCAAGAATGTAGAAGATCCTTGTGAGCTAGGAAGACTTTGCAAAGGTGGAACAGGGAGGAATTTCTAGCAAGCACAAGTATGCAACTCCAGGTAAAGTACATGGTGCTTGTCCATTATGGGGTGAATGGGGCTTACCTCTGAGAGGGGAAAAATATTTAGACCTTTTTCTTCTAAAAGAGCCTAAAGTGAGCAATGCCTTATTCCACAGACATGACCTTAGGCCCTCCTTGATGTCTCAGGCATTGGGATGAATGGCTGGGGAAGGAGTTTGAAAAAATGCCTGAGCCTATTGTGACAATTCATTTCCTGTCACACAGCACCTACCCTCCACATTTTGATGTTTGGCCCCCTTACAATCCTTCCGTGAAGCTCCTGAACACATTTTGTTTGACCCAGGCTTCCCTGCTGAAGTGAAGACACTAAGGTAGTTCCTCCACTGTGTTAATTTCCTTACCATTGTCCGGTGAAAAATGCCCTGTCCTTTGTGCCCAACAAATTCTTATGAATTTGCTCAAGCAAAAAAGTGTCTTCTCCAAGAAGCCTTCCTCAATGGACTCTTTCCTGACTAGTTCCACCCTATTTGGATAGACTAGATGCTGCTGGGATATTGGCCAGGCGAGACTGAGTCAGGCTAACTTTCCAGGAGCTCTTCATCACTGACCCCTTTCATAGCCACATGGCTCCTGCCTGACTTCCTCCAATTGGGAAGGACTTTGTTGCATACTGTTCTTCTCTTCCTTCTTGTTTCATCCTGTGTGTTCTAAGTTACTGGGCATTGCACTATGCACATAAGTTAATTAATAGCCTGAACTTCACGCACCGTGGTTATCATCAGCCTAACTTTGTCCATGCTGTCATTTATGGCCCTTCTAGGAAGACTCTAGATTGTGTTAAGAAATCTTCCTACCACACAGTAATAGGTGGGGACCTTTGGCCCACAAACAAGGCCACCTGTGACTGGGTGCTGCACTTGAGATGGAGTGGGGATTGCTGTTACCCAATGGGATATTAAGATAATATCTGAAGATGTCTTAAGAAAAATCTCTGCAATTTTGCACTTTGGAACTTTCTCTATTTTATAGTTACCAATTAATAGCCTTGAAGTTTCCTGTAATCAACCACAAACTTCTTCCCCCAAACCCTACCTATTTTTCAAGACTCAGCTAAAGTCTCCACCTAAGCAAGATGTGTTTCCACCAGCACTGAGTAACTTTTCCTGCCTAATATTATATCATTAAAAAATACTATTGTTTTTGTGGTCCATCACCTCTCTTAAAAAACTTGTAGATCAAAACTTAAATGGAGGATTAGGAATGTAGTCCAGTGGTAGAGAGCACTTGCCTGACATGTGTGAGGCTCTGGGTTCAATCCTCAGCACTGCAGAAAACAACCATCTTAACTAGCAAAATAATTAGAAATTGATGAAGAAAAAAGTATGTATTTACATATCTAACAAAGAACTCATATCTAAAATAAATGACTAAAGTCAAAAGAAGGAAAATAATCCAAGTAGAAAATAGTCAAAAGATGAGTGGAGAGTTCGCCAATGAAAGTATAATAGTAAATGATAGCATTAAAAGATGTTTAATATCATTAGCCACTGGAAAAAATGAAATTAAAAACACTATGTCATGGTACTATATACTTATTAGAAGGACTGAAATTTAAAATACTGATAATACTAAATGCTACAGGAATGCAGAGGTTTTAGATCATTTATACATTGCTGGTGGGAATATAAAATAACAGGCCCTTTCTGGAAATGAATCTGGACATTTCTTAAAATATTAAACATATCATATAACCTATCAATCAGAAATCTAGATATTTTTCAGAGGAATGAAACCTTGTATTTATGCAAAAACCAGTGCATGAATGTTCATAGCCACTTTATTTATGGTAACCCCAAACTAATGTCCTTCAACAAGTGAAAGGTTGAATGCACTATGATATATCCATACAGTGGACTATCAGTAGCAATTAAAAAGAAACAAGGTAGGGCTGGAGATTTAGGTCAGTGGTTCTACCTGCCTTGAAAGCAGAAGGTCCCAAGTTTGATCCCGGGTACTAAAAAAAATTAAATAAATAAAAAGAACAAGGTTGATTTTTTTTGCCTTTGTGAACAAGTTCTTCTTTTTTGAAATTATATTTTCCAACAAGATATGGCTGGCATAAAATAATGCTATTATTTTTATAGATTGTTCTTATATCTGGCAAACTTTCTGAATTGTCTTATAGTTCTAACAGTTTGGGGGTTGATTCTGATTTTTCTTACATAAATAATTATATAGTCTTAGTAAAGAAAACTTTAAGTCTTCACTTAAACACTTCTGTAAAATATCTATAAAAGGGAGAAAAAGAAAAAAAGCTTTCAATTTCATTTCATAACTATGTTAGTTACTTTTCTCTCATTGCTGAGACAAAATACTCAAAACCCCAAGTTAGAGGGGAAAGACTTTATTTAGCTCACAGTTTGTAGAAGTTTCAGTCCATAATTGGCTGCCTCCAAGGCAGAGTGGCAAGTGGCAGAAGACAACAAAGGCAACAAAGGAATTTAACAGTGTCTTCCTGTCCCTTTTATCTTATTCAATCTACTTAAGGAGGGTAGTTCTCACACCCTTAATCCTAGTGCCCTTGCCCCTAACAGTGCTCCATGAATCACATACTCTAGATTCAGCCACCTCTGAAAGAGCCCCACTTAATTCCCATGAGGTTTTGGGGTGACATCTAAATACAAGCTATAACATAAATCAACATAGTAAAGCCTCATTCATAAATATACATATAAATATTCCAAACAAAATAATCAAATATATTCTAGAAGTATATTTTTAAAATGCACCATGAACGCTGATGTTATTCCAGAATCTAAGGAAGTTTCAATGTGTTTAAGTCAAAGGAGAAAATCATATGATGTTGAACATCTAATCTCACTAAAAATAAATATAATTTAAAAATAAAAGCTTAGTAAAATCGATATGGATGTCTAGACATCTTAACATGATGTATAAGACTAAAAACTGATTAGTCTTATTGGCAAAATATAAAAAACATTTCTACTAAAGTCAAACAAAACAAGAATGTCCACTGTTATTGTTCTTATTTATACTTTTCTGGAAGGAGTAGCCATTGCTGTTGGATTATCAAAAACATTAAGAATATAACAACTAGAAACAAGGGAGCAAAATCTTCATTATTTGTAGATGATATGATTATATACATGGGTAGTGGTCTCATGAAACCATTGTTGCTCAACCAAAAAAAGTTCTGGAAATCCTGATTCAGTCCTCTGCTGTGATCTGAAAGTGGCTTATGTGATTGTGTAACAGACACCACTACCCCAGAGTAAATGTTTTAAAAGGCCAGTATTTGAAATGTCAATGTTTTTACAAGGCTCTGAGACTGTCCTTTGTTGGAGGTATGAACTCTGGCCTGTAGCTTACGGATGAGACTTCAGCAAACTTTGGTGTTAAACAAAAACTATTCACAAATTTCAGGGCTTTGGTTATTTTATTATTAAAAATTCTCAAATGTAAAAGAATTGATGCAAGTACATAAGAATAATACAACTGACAAGGAAAGTTGGTTGGCTTCCTGGTGATATCCAAAACAAAGATAATAAACCCATTTGCAAAAAACAAAAATAAAGTGCTTGTTAGATAATAAGTCTACTTTCTATGAAGTCAGTAAATATCATATCCAGTTTATAAATTTGAATGAATATATTTTATAGTGGAAATTTCTTGAGTTATAACATAATAATTTTTGAATACAGAATGTACACAATATACAAGAATATCAAAAAAGCAATTTGGTACATCTGAAATAAAGTTTAAACATCTCTATTTATATAAAATTTCATGAATAAGTTTGCTATGCATTGAGACCCCATGAAAATTAGTTGACTCAAACTATTTTAAAAAGAGAAAAGAGTCTGTGGTCAATTAAGATTTTAAACAATAACTAAAAATATTTTTATTCTATATTATCAGACAAAAATACTACTAAGACTCAGGAAAATTCAAAAGAACCATTTTCAAAGAACTTTAATCAGCCTTTTCTTTAAAATTAAAACGAACAGAAAATGAAGCATTGGCAAATCTGCAGGGACTTCCTATAATGTGTGAAGTTTCTGAAGAATTTATATTAATAACATCTCAGCTGTACAAATCTAACCTAGGAAAAACAACATCTCTTCTGATTTGACAGCTCTTCCCATGCAATCCACTAAACTATTATTTCCACCATCTGTCTCTCTCTGTCTCTCTGTCTCTCTACCTCTTTCTCTGTCTCTCTGTCTCTCTGTCTCTCTCTCTCTCTCTCTCTCTCTCTCTCTCTCTCTCTCTCTCTCTCTGGTAATGGTGGTGGTGGGGTGCTGGAGATTACACCCATTGAGCTACATCCCTAGCTTTTGTTTATTTTTTAATTTTGAAACAGGATCTCACATGCTAAGTTGCTAAATTGCCCAGGCTAGGCTCAGACTTTTGATCCTCCTCCCTTAGCCTCCCAATGTACTGGAATTACAGGCATATGCCACTGCATCTGCCTCCAGCATCCTTTTTATAGGTAGAAGAACAAATCTGTGTGATTTTCCAGAAACCCTCTGGGAAATATGAAAGACTCTTTAGATGTCCTGCAAGCTTTAGTTTATTTTTTTCTGTATTTCTTACCTAATTTTTGGAAGGTAAAAATCAAAAGGGTTGTTATAGATTTGGACATTTGATTACAATAGGTAATAGGTCCCTGAGAAATAGTATTTAGGTGCCTATTGAATCAAAGCAATAATATAACACTTAAAAATAAATACAGAGTAAGGAGATTGAAAAGAACCTTAACACTTTCATAAGTGAGGAATGTTCTTCCTCCTCCTCTCCCTCCTTCTCTTCCTCCCCCCCTCCTTCTTCCCTACTTCCTCTTCTTTGTTCTCCTTTCGCCCCTTCTGTTTCTTTCTTCTCTTTCTCCTTTTTCATAATTAAGAACATTAAGTTAATGTACAAAATATAAAATTATTCAGGTCAGTCACAGAGTCTTAGCTTCTAGGCAGATTACACAGAAAGTAAATAGGGTAACCAACTATCCTACTTTCCCTAGGACTATCCAAGTTTTAGCACTGAAAATTTCAATCCAAGAAATCCCTCAGCCACAGGCAAGTCAGGAAGCTTCGTCACCTTAGACTAAACATTTACATTGGTGGTAAAAATGTTAATTAGTAAGTAAAGGGAGCAAGCTCATCTAGACTGAGCAAACTTTGCAAAAATGTTAACAACTTTAGCAATTTGTAATATGCTTTTCAGACCTAATATTATAAACCAGGGCAAGTAAAATTTACTTTTCAATCTTTATCCCTTATGATGCTATTTTATATCTGGTGAAACTTTAATTCTAATACAGACCTTGGTGAGGGAAGCACACATGTAAAAGGAATTTCATGATAATATTAATATTTAAGATAGTACATTGTACCTTCATTATTGCTATCTTCAAATAAATAATTATTTTAAATATTTAAGAGTTTTGGATTTTAATGCAGTAAACATGAATACTTGTAACCACATAAACAAAAACTCTTTGAATTCTTCCGTAAGTGTGAAATAGTCTGAAGAACAAAAAACCCCAAGGACTTCTGTTTGTGGAAAAGCAAAAGCATTATGCGTTTCCCTGTCAAAACTGTTCCCAGGGCACTTGCAACCATGCATGGTCTTTATAACTTTTAACGGAAGTAACTAGGTTTTATTTCACAGAGAAAAATTGAATAACTAATTAAAAACTTGATGTTGGACTGAGCATTTTAGTAGATAAACAAAGCTTGTAATACAGCTTCTTACTGTCACATGTATCCCCGTGTGTAAAAATGAGGACTTTCATTAGCTTGAATCATTGCTACATCTTCTCTTATGGCATATAAAAATAAGTAAATTTATGTTTAATAATCAATGTGTCTGTGTTTTAATCTACTTGGAAAGCACCTAGATATCCAATGGTTACCCTCTATATAATTTAATTTAATATAAATTCAAGATTTTAGTTATCTAAAGATTTTGGAAATTATCTTCAAGCTGAAATTCTACAAAATATAATTACTGCTGGAATAAAAGTTTTTCAGAATAATTATTTAGTTTAGCTGATCATAAATTTTCTGACAGAGCCCTGACAGGGACACTGCCAGTTCAAACGAGCCCACCTACCATCTTAGAGAAGCATTGGTTTCATTTCATTTAGGTCACAGAGGACACACCAATGGTCCCCCGAGGACATGTGGTAGGTCAGAGAGTACACACCAGCAACTCACAAGCTTGCCATTTCTCCCAACCACATCCTCAAATGCCCACCAAAAACCACTATAAAAAAGCCTCTGACCCCCATGAGACTTTGGCCTTGCCAGGATCTGGATCCACATGGGAGATTTACCCAGGGCTAGAAAGGCCAATGAGCTTTGTAAGATGGTGCAGAAGTGAGCAGCAGAAAGAGGGCCTCTATGAGGATTGTTGTTGAAAATTGAAGCCCATTGGGACAGCGCAGACAGTTACTGTAATAAAGATGCAGCCAACTACAGTGGTTGGTGAGGGGTTGGAATCAGCACCTTCTTCTGGAATCCGGACTTGCTGTGGGGGAAGGGTGGCTTGGACCTTTAGCAGAACCTTGCAGAGTTCAAACCCACAGGAGGTTAGGAAGCTCAATTCCAGCCTCACAGCCAAGAACCAGCCTGAATCTCAGTGAACTATAGCTGGCTCACTGAGATTAATTTACTCAAACCTGCATGCTGCTGTCCACCCACTTTGTCTACCAGCAACAGCAGAGACATGCCTTAAAGGGGACATTTATTTTTCTTTCTTTCATTTTCTTTTCATTTCCTTTTTTCTTTTCTTCTTCTTCTCCTCCTCCTCCTTCTTCTTCATTTCTCTCTTCTCTTTTTCCTGTTTTTGTCCTTGATTGTTCTTATTTTTATAGGAGTGTGAATACAGTTTCTAGTTTTCCTGTTCCTATTAGTTTATTCTGTTCTGCTTTTTGTTCCTTCCTTCTCTCTTTCCCTCCTGCCTTCACCAGTTTCCTAAAGTTTGCATAATCTTCTTGTGTCCTCTAGCCTTATTTCTAACCTCTCCTCTTTTTATTTCTCTATCCTCCTCCCAACTTCAAGTCTTCTTCGTCCTGGAGGGTAAATTTGCAATATTGCAGGACTTATTTACTGCAAACATACTTCTGGTTGATCCTTGATTTTTAGATATAACCACAAGTCTAGTTCATGTGGTTAGAGGTGAAAGATTAATAGTTATCACAATTTGTCATTTTCTAAACTGTGTTTGATGCTATTATTGATGCTGATTGTATTACTTTGGCCAAGGTGATGTGATTATTCTAGTCAGTTGTTCTTCCTAGCATACCAAAACTGAGATTGCCTAAGGGTCACTACAGACTCAAAATCCAAAGACCAGGTATACCTGGAAGAAACTTCTGAGAAGTAGTCATTCACTAAGGGATCTAAATACTAGCAATACAGATCATCACAATAAGCAGTATACAAGTATCAATCCAGGAATTAAAACAAAAATATCAACAGCAAAAAAATAAAATAAGGAAACACCTAAACAAGACACAAACCCAGACTTCCAGCTCAACAAAGGAAAATTCAGGGGGCAATGAGGTGGAACAATCTGAAAATCAACCACCTAGACTCCTTGAACTGATAACAAGGGAAGTAACAAAACAGATGAATGTGGCTCTAGAAAAAAAAAATCAAAGGAGAAATAATTTTCCAGATAACTACAGAATGGTGACCAGAATGAAAGACATGCTTAATGACTCTAGAACAGAAACATATTTTTTTTTAAATACAGGAGCTCAAGAACATAATGGAAACCATGAATGCCCAGCATAGGAAAGAAATGGAATCCATGAAACAGATTCAAACAAATATCCAGGACATTAAAAACTCCACTGAAAGCATAGACAGCAGAATGAGCCAATGTGAGGACTGAATATCAGATATAAAACACAGTTAGTGACCATGAAAAGAGAGATTTCTTAAAAATAGCAAGGGACCATTAGAAATCAATCCAGCAGCTGCTAGATGATGCAAAGAAGAATAACATAAGATTGATTGGAGTAAATGAAAAAGCAGGAGATAGAGCAAATGATATAAAAATCTTATTCACAGAAATAATGGCAGAAAACTTCCAAAACAGGGGGAGAGAATTTAACATACAGATAAGTGAAGTATACAGGACTCCAACTAGCTGTCAAAAAAATCTACACCTAGGGATATAATAGTCAAGATTTTAGAAATTCAACAGAAGAACAAATTACTACAAGTAGTTAGAGAAAAGAAACAAATCATATACAAAGGAAAGCCCATCAGAGTCACAGCAGACTTCTCAACATAAACCCTCAAATCGAGAAGAGCCTGGGGTGCAGTATTTCAAGCCCTAAAAGAAAACAAACTGCAACCCAGATTGATGTACCCCGCAAAACTGTCTTTCAAAATCAATGGAGAAATAAGATAATTTCATGACAAAGAACACCTGAGAACTTTATGAATACCAAACCAGTACTCAAAAAAAATTTTGAACAACATCCTAGAAAAAGACAATGAGGTTCATAACCCCACGAAGCCTAGCAGAATTAATCCATCAGGCAAGAAAGGAAATTAAATGCAAAGGGAGAGAATCCAACAATAGAAAAAGGTCATGACAAGGATAAGTCAATACATATCAGTTATAACCATCAATGTTAATGGTCTCAATCCTCCACTCAAAAGAAATAAAGACTGGTAGAATGGATCAAGGAGCAAGATAACGAGATATGCTGCATACAAGAAGCACAATTCAAAAATAAATTCATAGACTGAAAGTCAAAGGATGGGAAACAATATTCCATGTGACAGGGACCTAGAAAAAATCAGGGGTAGCTATCCTATTTGCAGACAAAGTAGAATTCAAACCAACACTAAGAGAGACAAAGAAGGTCACTACATCCTTGTAAAAGGAACAATCTAAGAGGAAAAAATGGCAATCATAAATATATATGCCCCAAATATGAGTGCACACAACTATATAAAATAAATATTAATGGACATGAAAAATCAAATAAGCACTAATAAAATAGTGGGGACTCAATATCCCACTGTCACAAATAGATAGATCAACTAGACTGAAAATAAGTAATGAAATACTAGAACTCAATCGAACTCTTGAACAAATGGACTTAACAGATGTTTACAGAGTCTTCCACCCCACAAAATCAGAATACACATTCTTCTCAGCTGCACATGGGTCATTCTCCAAAATAGACCACATGATAGCTCATAGAACATGCTTAAGTAAATGCAAAGGATTTGAAGTTGTCCCCTGTATATTGTCAGACCATAGCACAATGAAATTGGATATCAATAGCAAAAAAAAAACCTTCATAAACACATGGAAACTGAAAAACAAACTCCTGAAAAACAAATGGATCATAGAGGAAATTAAAGAAATTAGATAGTTTCTACAGTTAAACAATAATGCCAATACAACATACTGGAATTTATGGGATGCAATGAAAGCAGTTCTATGAGGGAAATTCATAGCAGTGAAAGCCCATATTAGTAAAACTGAGCAAGCTCAAATAACCCAATGCTGAACCTTAAGCTTCTAGAAAAAGAAGAACAAGACAAACTCAAAGCTCCTACAAGGAAAGAAAGTATAAAGATCAGAGCAGAAATTAATGCAATGGAGTCTAAGAAAATGATACCAAAAAAATCAATGAAACAAAGCATTCTTCAAAATAATAAATAAAATCGGCAAACCCTTAGCCAACCTTATTTAAAAAAGTAAAGGCTCAAATCCATCCAATTAAGAATGAAAAGGGTGAAATTACAACAGATCCAGCAGAAATCCAGAGGATCATCAACACCTGCTTTGAAAACCTTTACTCTAATAAGATGGAAAACACAGAACAAATGGTCAGATTCCTAGATGTATATCAATTACCAAAGTTGAACCAAGAAGATATAAAAATTCTAAATAACCTAAAATCAATGAAATTCATGACATAATTCAAAACTTACCAACAAAGAACAGCTGTGGTCCTGATGGCTTCACTGCTCGGTTCTACAAGAAATTTAGAGAAGATCTAATGCCACTGCTTATCAAACTCTTTAATGAAATTGAATGGGAAGTAATACTGCCCAATTCATTCCTGAAAGCAAACATCACCTTGATTCCAAAAGCAGAGAAAGACCCAACCAAAAAAGAGAACTACAGGCCAATCTCCCTAATAAACATAAATACAAAAATCCTCAATAAGATACTGGCAAACAGTATACAGACGATCATCAAGAAGATCATACACCCTGACCAAGTGGGATTCATCCCAGGGAAGCAAGGATGGTTCAATATATGTAAATCAATAAATGTAATACACTATATTAACAGAGCTAAGGACAAAAACCATATGATCATCCCAATAGATGCAGAAAAAGCATACCACAAAATCCATTCATGATAAAAACCCTACAGAAATTCAGAGTAGGTGAACTTTATCTCAACTTGATAAAAGCCATCTATGAAAAACCAATAGCTAACAACATACTAAATGGTCAAAAACTGAAATCCTTTATGCTAACATCAGGAACAAGGCAAGAATGTCCACTATTACCACTCCTGTTCAATATAGTTATGGAATCATTAGCCACAGCAATTAGACAAGAGAAAAAATAAAAGGAATAAAGATAGGAAATGAAGAAGTTAAATTTTCATTATTTACGGATGACAGGATGTTCTATATAGAAGACCCCAAAAACTCCCCCAAAAGACTTCTAGATTTAATAACCAAATTCAGTAGAGTAGCTGGATACAAGGCCAGCACTCAAAAATCAATAGCCTTCCTGTACATGAGTAACAGACTCACCAAGAGAGGAATTGGGGAAACAACTCCTTTCATAATAGCATCCAAAAAAATAAAATACCTATGAATCAGTCTAAGGAAGTAAAAGACCTCTACTTTGAAAATTATAGCACTCTGAAAAAAGAGATCAAAGAGGATATCAGAAAATGAAAAAACATGCCTTGTTCTTGGGTAGGAAGAACCAATACAGTTAAAATGGCCATACTTCTAAAACTGCTGTATAGATTCAACACAGTCTCGATTGAAATTCCTACAGTATATTTCACAGAACTAGAGAAAACAATCCAAAAATTCATTTGGAATCAGAAGAATAGTAAAAGCAATTCTAGGCAACAGAGACATGGCAGGGGGTATCACAATCCCCAACTTTAAATTATACTACAAAGCTACTGTGAAAAAAATTTTAAAAATAAGAAAAACCAGCATGGTACTGGCAATAAAAAAAACAGACCTAAGGACCAGTGGAACCGATTAGAAGATGCAGAAACAACTCCAGACAAACTCAGCCACCTCATCTTTGACAAAGGAACCAAACAGTGCCTGGAGAAAGATAGCCTCTTTAACAAATGGTTCTGGAGAAGCTAGGTTTCAACTTGCCAAAGATTAAAACTAGACCCAGATGTTTCACCATGTACTAAATTAAAATTGAAATGGATCAAAGATCTAAATATTAGAACAGAAACACTAAACCTGCTGGAAGACAGGCTAGGTAGAACTCTTGAAGACATTGGTGTAAGAAAAGACTTTATGAACAAAACCCCAGTTGAACAGGAAGTAGCACAAATAATCAACAAGTGAGAGGCCGGGGATTTAGCTCAGTGGTTCCACCGCCTGCCTCACAAGTAAGGACCCGAGTTTGATCCCTGGTACCAAAAAAAAAAAAAAAAGAAAGAAAGAAAGAAAAAGAAAACCCAAGTGGTATCTCATCTTATTAAAAAGCTTTTGCACAGCAAGAAAACCACCAATAAAGTGAAAAAACAACCCACAATGTGGCAAAAAATTTTACCATCTGTTCCTCAGACAAAGGATTACTATCTAGAATATATAATGAACTTTAAAAAATCAGACCCCGGCCCTCCCCAATTTAAAGACCAAATCCAAAAATGGGCATCTGGAATGAATAGACATTTTTTCAGATGAAGAAGTAGAAACAGCAAATAAACATATGAAAAAATGTTCAACATCACTGGCCATCCAAGAGATGCAAATTAAAACAACACTGAGGTTCCATCTCACTCCAGAAAGAATGACTGCTATCAAGAAATCAACAAATAGGGGCCAGGGATTTAGCTCAGTGATGCCACTGCCTGCCTCACAAGTACAAGGTCCCAAGTTCTATCCCTGGTACCAAAAAAGAAAAAACAACAACAACAACAAGAACAACAACAAAAGAAATCAACCAATAACAAATGCTGATGGGGCTGTGGGGAAAAAGGAACCCTTCTCCACTGTAGGTGGGAGTGTAGACTGGTGAAACCACTATGGAAATCAGTGTGAAGATTCCTCCAAAAACTAGGATTAGAGGTCCCATTTGACCCATCTATTCCCCTTTTGGGTATGTTCCCAAAAGAATTAAAAACATCATACCATAGTGATATACATGCACTCATGTTTATAGTAGCACACTTTGTAATAGCCATCTTGAATATAGCCCAAATCTCCATCAACTAATGATTGGAAAAAGAAAATGTGGGTGTTTTTTTATAAAGTAGAGTACTACTCAGCCATAAAGATAAACTAGAAACATTTATAACTAAATGGATGCACCTTGAAGCCATACTTTTAAGTCAAATAAACAGGACACACATTTGTATATATAGCATTGTTTCTCTGGTGTGAGAAACTGAAAGTGTAAGTGAGGACCAAAATGTATAATAGATATTGTGAAATAGAAAGAAAATGTTGAAAGGGGAAGGGGAACAGGGGGTGGAGGGAAGAGGGGAAAGAAAAAAAAGAAAAATGAAGGAAAAAATGAAACAAAGCTTATATAAATAGGGAGAGGTGGAGGGGTTGAAGGTAGGAAAGGGGAATGGGAAAAAATAAGAACCAAGATATATCATGTATAGGTACAAATTCCCAATAATGAATGTGATCATAATAAATATCTAAAATGTACCAATAACTTAATGAAAAAAAAAAGCCTCTTAGCCTGTAAGAGATACTACTTCTGTTCTGCTCCCATGGAGAGAGGTCCCTCACAGGTTTAACAATAAACCTGCTTTGACTTTTGAGTTCAAGTCCCTCTTTTTCACTTAATTTCATTTTTCATAATTGTAAGCATTGCCTGATTAGCAAAAAAAAATTTAGAAAAATATACCAAGTAATAAACTGTTTGCTTTTATTATATTTAATAGTGATAAATTATAAAAAGATAAATTTGTTTTTATTAAGCCTGCATTAGTCAACTAGTCTTGTTTGCCAAACATTTATTTCAGTCATATGAATTCAGATTCTTAAAAGATTTCTGAGTTAGCTTCAGGAAGAATAATTTTTAGCACATTAAAGAATCAGAAATTTAATTAATCTCCATATTAGGAATTTTATTCAGGCATTTATTTATTGTATAAACCAATTAGAAAGTGCTTTTTTAATTTAAAAGATTTTGTAATCTAAAGTATTTATGCCCTCCAGAAATAGAAATATATACTCATATATTGAGAGATAATGACCTTCACAATTGTAGGTAAAGAGCCTATAGCTCTTAAACTCTACAATTTCAATCACAAGTTGAATGACACAAAAATATAAGCAAAACCAAAAATTTCACCATTTCATACATCAGAGATGTTCTTCATAGTAGGCATGAAAATCTTAACTAACTTGTGTTTAAAGGACAAATGCATAAGCAAATAAAATAAAACATTTAAAAATCATATTTTCTGTCATCTCTAACTCAATAGAGAATACTGTAAGTATATATCATTTAGCTACATCAGACCACATTGCCATATTCTCACTAATTGCTGTCTCCAAGGAAATATGACTTATTGACTAAAATGAACCTAAACCAAAACCAAACCAGAATTAATTAGGAGGGGTAAAAACCCAGAGAAAATAAGTTAGTGAATTCCATCTCCATTCCAGATTCAACTCTGGAAGCCAAGAAAAAAATATCTGCTTGAGCTGCTCATGAAATGCACCCTGGGTATAGAGTTTACCTGGCTCTATCAGTTGAATCTATTGTATAACTCATAAGAACTCCAAATTGGTTAAGAGATAACTTTTAAAGGTAAAAATAATGATTTCATATAAACATAAAGTAAATACTTTCCAAAGTTTTTAATTAACTCATTAATTATTGAAGAAACTAGCAAGTTGAAACAATTGATTCAAGTGAAGACTTGCAGAGATTTATACTCCTTACTGAAAAAAGCCTGCTTACATTGCCATGGTCAGAAATCATTTGCATACCTATAAGCCAGAACTTACCAGTTCTACAAGTTAACTTCCATTTCCACAGAGTTGGAAAATAGTCTTTTTCAAAGGCAGAGATAACCTGAATGGGTGGAGCTAAACAGACTACCCACTAGTATTTTGTTACATATTTCAACATTTTTGACAAAAGAATAAAGGTATTATAAATCCACAAATGCAAAAAAAAAAAAAAAAAAAAAAAAGTGAAAGAGAAGACAATAGCAAATGAATGATGGTGAAAAAATGAAAAAGTGGTTGAATGAGTGGGAACTCACCAGAATAAGAAAATGGAAACTGAGGTATCACACAGGGATACGATAATGAGAAGGAATCTAATTTACCTTCAGAAACCTTCAGTCTAAAGCACCAAATGCCATAAAAAGTAGGAGTGGTGACTAAAAATAGAAGGATCTACTAAATGCCCATAGAAGGAACAACTAAAATTTCAGATTTTTACCTCTCTCTCATCCAGAACATTAATTATGCCTACCTGACACCACCAAAAAGTGTGAATTTTCTCTCTAGGAACTATGCTCCGTGAGCTTATTTGTTCAAGGACACCAGACAGAGTACAGTCCCCTTGGGCTCAGGTAGGACCTAAACAGGAATAATATGATGGGAGCATAAAGGGCTCCCAAATAATGTTTTGAAGAAAAAATGACTTATCCTATATGCTTGATTATAGTGAGAGTGATTCTATAAAATGTCTGAGACTTTGGAAAGTGCTAGTGAAAGATGTGCACTAGGAAATATATTGAATTAAAAATATCCAACTATTTTTGTGTGTACAAAATCCCGAGGCCTCAAGCCCAGACTGGGCAATTTAGTGAGACCCTATTTCAAAAATTAAAAAAAAAAATTTAAAAGGGTTGGAATGTAGCTCAGTGGTAGAGTGCCCCTGGCTTCAATCCCAAGTACCACAAAACAAACAAATAAAAACTGGAGGCTACTGTTAACTCCAGGAAAAACAAAGAGTTGACAGAAATGGAAATCTAATCACAGATAATTGTTCATCTTAATTATAAATAATATTGAAATAGTTAAAATAATAAAAACACTGTATATTGACCACACCAAAAATTGGATATATATATAATCAACTTTGGATTGAGAGTAACTTGGTCTGCAAAAGTTCCACAAGACAAGCAAACATTTCTAAGAAATTTTAACTTGATAAACAACTGATGTTTTGCAATATGAATGGTATGGCGTGCCAAACATCTCATGATCACAACTGATTCTTCTCTCTCTCTCTCTCTCTGTCTCTTTCTCTCTGCTTTGATATTCAAGTGCTTTAGATTATGATGAAACAAATTATTCTCGCAAACCAAGGTTTTACTCTCTCTATATATAGAGTCTGCCCAAAAAATGTACACTCCAGGAAAGGAAAAACTTGTATAAATACTTTAATACTAAATTTATTGAGACAGCTTACCTCTAGCCTCTATAATTACAAAAGAGGCTCAAAGTGGTGGCCATTAGCTTCTAGACACTTGTTAATACAGCAAACTCCTGCTTGGGTAACCTTGGTCCATTGAGATTGCTGCACATGTATTTTCAATTTCTTCTCTAAGGGCTGGCAGTTTTTCTGCAATATACAACATTCTCTAGGGTCCCTCATATGAGGGTAACACCATGTTGCAAAAACATCATGCTATTTTTCTTTTCCTAAAGTGTACACACATTTTTTGGCAGAGAGAGAGAGAAAGAGAGCATCAATAGAAGGTATAGATATACATGTTAGGAGGAAGACAAAATATTAGTGCTAAATTTTCAACATTCATTGAAAAACTCAAAAGAAAATGTCTAAAATTGATAAAACAAAGAAAAACGAGCTTATTACTTAGAAATAAATGTGGAGATTAAGTGCTAGAGAAATAGCTAAAAGAGATAAAAACAGATGCTTCTTGGAGTCAGGAACTTGGGAAGTAGTGGTAGAACAAAAGACTTCTACTTTATTATTAGCCTTGTAGTACTTTGACTTTTCTAATAACTTAATGCATTGTTTTGACAAAAAAATAGAAAATATTTTTAAAGTGTAATAAAAAAGTGAACAGGAAATTATTTCAAACAGTTATATAATAAGATTAGTTTTCTTAACATATTTTGGAAAGTAGAAGAAAATGTTCAAATGGAAAGGGAAGCAAGGGAAGGGAGGGGAAAAGGAAGGAAGGAAAAAAGAGAATAGAAGGAAAAATTGGAAACAAAGCTTTTGTAAATAAGGAGGGGAAGAAGGGTTGAAGGGAGGGGATGAGAATGAGAAAAAAAGGAAGAACCAAGATACATTATGTACAGGTATAAATTCCCTGTGATGAATGTAATAAAAAACGTATAGAAAAAAGTACCAAAAATTAATTTTAAAAATAAGAAAACTCACAAACTGATACATAGGAAAGGAATTTTTTAAAAGTTTCTTTAATCAATAAAAAGACTAACAAGCCAATTTAAAATGAACAAAGGACATAAAAAGACAGCTTACAGAAAAAGAAAAGAGATTGACAACTATTCAAAAATATACTCAATACTGATAGTCACAAAATTCACACTAAAACGTCCAAATACATTTTTACAAACCGAATTGGCAGACAGATTCGAATCATTTTGATAATATACAAGAATGTGAAAAAATAATAACTGTCATACCCTGAATCAACCTACATGAAAAACACTTTGACATTTTCTGTGATGTGCACCAAACAGATGTACAAAATGATCAGAGTAGCATTCTTTGTAATTAAAAGTAATAGAAAACAACCCAAATGAACTTCAACTCAGAACCAGCTAGATTAATTGTGGTACTTGTAAGCAATGGAATGCTATGCAGCAATCAGAGGGAATGAGGAACTTCTTTCTGTAGTAGTTGAGTGTTAGGGCCTTTTGATAAGTGTTTAGGTCAAGAGGGCTCTGTCCTTATATGAACGGATTAATTGCCCTAGAAAGGGCTTGCAGAAGTGGGTTCCTAGTCTTCTGCCATATGAGAATGCAGCAAGAAGGTCCTCCCTGATTGCCATATGTTGATTTTGGACTGCTGAATTACATTCCATCTTCATTTATTCACTTACTTATTTATTTACTTATTTATTTTTTAAGTCACTAAATTGCTCAAGCTGGTCTCAAACTTGAAAATCTTCCTGCCTTAACCTCCCAGAGTACTGGGATTACAGGCGTGTGTTACTGCACCTGGCTAATTTCTATTTCTTATAAATTATCCAATCTTGAATATTGTGTTATAACAGCACAAAACATAGATGTATTTTATCTTTTGAATAAAAAAGCAAGAAGTAAAATGTATATTCACATTTAATTTTATATGCATAACTCTGGAAATATACACAAGAAATTAATATACTTTCCTGTTTGGCAATAGCAGGAGTGGGAACTGAACATAGGTGAACCAAACTTTTCACTGGATATCTTTGCATATTGCTTGAATTTTGAACTATGCAAATACACTAGTGCAATAAAATAAGAGTAGATGAATAAATAAAACTAAAGTAGTTCATATGTTCTGACTTGGAAATATTTATATGACAAACTAGGTAAAAATGTCAAATATTCCTTTAGTCTTATGGAAAGAAAGGTTACTGGGAAGCAGTTCTCATTGAATGTGATTGCCAAGGACACTCAAGGTTTCCTTGAAGGAGAAGCAGGGACAGAGTCCTTGGGAAGAGGTGGTTTGGTTTGATCCCTGCCAGCTCACTATCTCCTCTTAACCATTGGTTGGATAGTGGAGGGAGGCTGGGAGTGAGGCAGGAGACTAGGGCATGCCAAACCAGAGGAAGTGTCCTGTTAATCACAAAAATCCAGGCCACATGTGCAAAACACAGTTCCCAAGCTGTGCATCTGGGACCAATCAGAAAGAGCTATCTTCACTTCTTCCAGTGTGAAACCAAGCAGGTTTTTGACAGGATAGCCTAGATATGAGGTCAGCCTGAAGAATGAAGAATACAAAAGACCTCTGCTATTAACCTTGTGATCACTATGAACTCTCTCAGTGGCCCACTCTTACTCTGCAGAGCCGACTTCTTTTCCTACCTTTAATAAATGCAAAACCTCAGTATCTTTTTTGTGTGTCATGTCCAATTCTTTGTTCAGGACACCAAGAATCTGGGAAGAATCTACAAAATTTCAGAATCTAGTAACAGGGGGATAGGAAATTGCAAAGGGCTCCTTCCTGTAACTCCATTGCCAGGAAGTAATGGTTTGTGGCCTGCCCTGCCTTTGGGGAGCAAAAGTGAAGAAGGGGTACAATTCACGTGGAAAACCAAGACAAGGGCCAGCACTGTCTGGTGGCCTGAATGGGACCTGAAGGAACACCTAGGTCTTCCCCTTTGGCCCTCTAGGTAAAGACAAATCTGATTACTCATTCCCAACCTTGATCACTGAAGATTTCCCAGCCTTGAGCACTGAAAACACAGAATTTTTGGAGTTCTGTGTCTGGTACCCCATCTCTGTCCACAAGGAGAACAGACTTTCCTGGCTCAAACGGCCTCATAAGGGTGTCAGGTTGAGAAATGGGTGTCCACAACAGCCCAAACAGGCATGGTGTCGAGGTTGGGGAGCTGAAGAGGTGAGATCCCCAAAGAGAAGAAGCCACATGGGGAAGACATTAGCAAAAAGCAGCAATAAAGTTCTTTATTGCATGGCACTTATAGTGGCCATTATCACCTACTGAGGCATACTGAAAAACACCAGCTGTGTGTCCTTGCATGACCATACTGCACATGCATGGTTGATTTATGGTTACATAAGGAGGCCTATCATTTACCTGTGCTAACAATGGGGTCATGTCTTCCAGGAGTCCTCAGATGCCCAGGCTTTGACTGACATAACTCACAACACCTCCCACATATGTTCATGGTCATTACTAACACTTGTTCCTGATGCGTGGCTCTCCCAGGTCCAGGGGGCACTTGCAGAATGTGGGGATGGGAGGGAGCAATACAAGATTTACCCTTCCTTTGCCCCGTATCTTCAGCCGTACTTCAGTGGGTATTGGAATCACCTGAGGAACTAACAGGGCACATAAAGACCTGAGATAGTAGCACAGAGCCTGCCCTTCGTGTTTTCACACAGTTGACTGGATGATTCTGACAGGAGCAAAGTTGGAGAACTATTGCAATAGAATGATTTCAAAGATTATCCAAATTAATCCTCAATAATGTCTGGAGAGATAAATATTATTCTCCTTCATAAAAAAATCAGACTCAGTAAGGCCAGAGAGAAGTGTTTCTAAATTCAAATTCACCATCTTTTTACTAGCTATGCCTTCTGTGGGAGGCAGCTACCCTTTCTGAACCTCATTTCACCATCTTTAAAGTGAGAATTCAAAGACATTCCCTCCCTCGAAGGGCCAGGACAAGTGTTCTACAGACACAACAGAAGGTCACAATTGTCATTCTAACCATGAGTCAAACCAGGTATTAGAAACATAACACTATATAATAAAAGTTTTTGAATGGACACATCTTCATTGATTTTAGCCCATCAGGTGGCATTTGATAAATGGTGGGAGACTACATAGACCAATATCTTATTGATCAACTCACCAGTGTTTTTATTTAATTTGAAGTTTTGAAAAGAAGAATTGCTGGTAGCTCATAGCATCACTGGCGATCAAAGTCCATCTGCCCTTCAATCCCAAGAATGTGTAGACATTTGGGACTTTCTGCTTCAGAGAGATCTTCCCCTGCTCACACTCAAGCAGTCTTCATTCTATGAGTATATGAATATTCCTCAGCTACCACAAATCCATTCCTCAGCTACTGGCACTGGAGAGAAGGTGGTAAACAAAACAGAGTGGTCTCTAATCGCAAGGAGAGAGAAAGTAAGATTTTGCCTGATCCGGGAAATGTCAGACATTCCTTGGGTCTGGTGGAAGGAAGAGTTAGGGGGTAGCTGTTTCCACTAGGTGGCATTGATTGCCAAGGGCATTCCAAGTATCCCTTAAGGAACAGTGGTTTGGATTGACTCCTGCAGCTCACCACCTCCTCCTGACTGTAAGACAGAGAGAAAGTAAGGGGATTTCCAAGGGCACCTGCCTGTTCCAGAGCAATTTAGTCCCTGGAACCCTAAGAGCAACAAAGATGTATGGCTTCCCTACTCTGTTGCTATGCTTTCTGGGAGTGAAAGTGGAGAAGAAGCACAATGTACAAATGAAAAACTCATACATACATGAAAAACTAAGACAAAAGTCCAGGGCCGCTTGGTGCCTGAAGGAATTCTTAGGTCCCCTTCCTCAGGGTCCTCTAGGTAAAGACAAATCTGATGAAGTTTCTAGTGCCCAGTGAACATATACTCCTGGGTTTGGTGTGAGGCATTGCCTAAGGGAGAGTGGAAAGGATGACACTCTGCTGAGAAGCTCTGGAGCATCCAGCAGAGGGCCCTTGCCTAGCAAGGGAACTCCTTGACTTTCAGAGGAAGGAGACAGCAAGATGGAGCTGGGCAGGCCTGGGCAGGCCTCTGGGGAGAGGATACCTGGCTGTAGGGAGTCAGCCCGGGAGCCCAGCTGCTGGCGGACTGAAGGCATCCCTGGGGACCTTTGCTGAGCTCACTCTTAGCTGACTGATCTCAGACTCAAGCTTCAGCAAGATTCACATCTACCCTTTTTCTTGTGGTCTCCAGAAAAGTCTTGCAACTTGGATTGGTTCATTGTAGCTGTCACCCGAGGTATTTTGCACAGACTTAGGTAAGTAAATCAGAAATACAGTCACTCGGGTATGTGGTTTGTTACTATGAGTGAACAAAGTTGGGTGTCCTGGGACAGAACTTTTGAAGCTGGGACTCGGCTGCTGATTTTAAGATAGGAGTCTTCCTTGAATGGAAGGCTGGTGAACATTACTGGCTGAGTTGTTGAGTGGGCATTGCTTTTCCTTATCTGCTATCTCCTACTTTCCCCTTTCCTCCTGGCAACGCCCTGATCCCATATATACACAGATCAGGGATGGAAAAGCATTCCAATGCTGTTTTTTTGTTTGTTTGTTTGTATTTTGGAGAGGTTTTTTTAGTTTTTGTTTTGTGCGGTATTTTTGAGATAGGGTCTTGCTATGTAGTTCAGGCTGGCCTTGAACTCACTATGCAGCCCAGGCTGGCCTTATTTGCAGCAGTCCTCCTGCCTCAGCCTCCTGAGTGCTAGGATTACAGGTGTACCCCACCACACCCAGTTGCCAATGCTATTTTTTGAAGGACTGTGGCAAGTCAAACATTTGCTAGGAGCTTGAGCTACAACCCCATATACTGGGACGAGGAGATGGAAAGAAGTTAGGCTAACAGGACAGAGGTCCTGAATAGTTAAGTAAAGTTTAAGTAAACTGAAGGTTAAGTAACTGAAGGTCTGGACTTGGGGCTTGGATGAGTTAAAATGTAAAGGACCCGAAGAGCTTACCTGAGTAAACTAAAAACAGCCTTGGAGGAATAAAATATAAACAAGACAGCCTGCTTTCTGGACACTAAAGGCCCAGAACACAAAGCAGCCTCCCTGTATTCTGTCACATAGACCTATAACAAAGATGGTATAAAAGACCCTGGACTTAAACACCCATGGTTTTTCCACTATTTGGAATCCCCTCACCGACAGTGGGGAGACTTCCTTTTTATTTTTCCTAATAAGCACACACCTAGTCATTCCCCATTAGTTGATTGCTATTTTGCCACTTCCTTCTGTGTCACTTTAGAACAATGACCCTAAAGGGAGCTCCTTACATCTTTGGCACACAATGTGGGGCACTAACCTTCTCTATGGAGATGTAAATGTGATGGAATGGCCAGAACCACCCCCCCCACACACACACACCTCTTTTCTCTTAGAGTAGCTGCCACTCTTGTAGCAACACCCAGTTAATCACCCACTGAAACCAGTGGGAATGTTAGCCAGACAGGAAGCTGGATTCCCTGACTGGATAAGAGAGGTCTCCACTCATTTATTATCTCCACCTGCCCTCCTCCATGAGCTGAGAAGTAAACTTTCTTGGTAATCTCCAAATTCACTCTTTCCCAGAGTAACCTGAGACAACATTGTCAGAGACCTCTCTCCATCCTCCATTAAGAGTTAAGCTACAGGTTCAGACTTTTCTCTCTCCACTAGTACAACAGACCCCCCTCTTCAGATATGTCCTGGTAAATTTACTGGGCCAGGAACAGGTTAACAAAATAACCCCCTAGATTCCCTGAAAAACATGTTAGGACAAAGGTTGGAGTTCAAAAACAGTTTCCCCAGGCCCTTTATCATTCCAACTAACAGGGAGTTAGCTTTGGAACTCACTGGCTTCCTTCAAACTCCAGCCTATTTTTCTAAACAAAAGCCACTTGGCAACACCTCCTCTCTCCCCAAGAGGTTGGGCTAAGGAATATCCTTATGAGGACTTTCTGTCAGTCCTCAATCTGTATGGGTTGTGTCTAGATGTCCCCCAAAGCCTCATGTGGTCATAGGTGGCTGGATCTAGAGGATGTACTTTTGGGATTAAGGGTATGTGATTACTAAATTAGTCCAGTAATTGGTGTGGCACCCACCCTAAGCCCAGTAGACTATAAAAGGGGCAGAAAGAAGCTGCTCAGGTCACTTGGACTTGCTGCCTTCTGCCTGCCCTGCTTCACCATTGACTGTGTCTCCTCTGTGATGCCCCTCTGCCATGCCACTCTGCCTGAGAGCCAGACAACTACAGACTGAAGCCTCTACAAACTGTGAGCCAAATAAACCTTTCCTCCTTTTAACCTTTGAGTGTTTGGTATTTTTTTTCAGCAAGGAGAAAACTAACTAAGACACAATCCAAACCCATCTATCCATCAGGCTCTCGGTACACTTTCCCAGATGACGCATTGGCACTGAGTGCGACTAAGACCAACACCCACAGAGAACAGGAATCCACTCTCTTGCCAGTGGGCCAAGAGAGGTGGAAAAAGAGAGGGTAGGATTTAAGGTGGCGCCCTTATCTCACAACCTCTCTTACAAGAATACAGGAACTCAGTACTGCCTTTGTCCCCCCACCAGACCAGGGCAGTTTACTGAACAGATTACTTTAATACAGGGAATATCTTCCAAAAACAGTTCACCTTTAGCACAAGAGAGCAGCTGTTAGAGAAGTGATTTACGCTGGTGCCTTGCATGGAGGACATATGATTATCAAAACAGAAGTTTTCTCTATTAGCTGCGTGAAAAAAACCTTTCAGATCAACAGAGGGCTCTGAGAAGCCTGCAGAGCTATTCCACGATTAAGATAAACCATCAGTCTCATCCTTTTTTAAACAGTCCTTGCTTTCACAGTGTAAAGAGATTTTTCTTTCTCTCTCTCCCTAACTCTCACTGGTGTTAGCTTATTACAAGAGATCTCTGCACTAATTGGTCACCCCTAAAATGTTCCTACTAGTCTATTTATGGTTATGAACCTATAACTAAAACAGATTATTATAACTCAACTTGGCCAATGCTTCTAAGAGTGCACTCTGATCTAAAAGTAATTGTTTTGTGTGTCTGTGTTTGTTCATTTAAACTGATTAAGGTACCTGAAGTTACATTGTTAACTTCAACTTTATTTTCCTTTTATTCTTACTGACTCTTTTTGGCCTTTCATAAAAAAATAGTTGGCCAAGTTTTTTTAAATACCTACGTCCATTTAAAATATCACAGGAGGAAGGTTGAGACTGAAAACTTACATGAGACTTGCAAACAAAAGCCTTAAAGTCTGATAACATAAAGGTTATATATGTATGTATGTGATTTAAATTAATGTTTATGTTTCTATATGTCAATTTTCAAATACGTGTTCTACTTAGGTTTGCTTATAAATAAATAGACACTCATGATATTAGCCCAAATCCTTTTTGGTTCACAAAGTTTAGCAGTGGGCTAATTTGAATCAGTTTATAAAAGTAAAAATGTCTTTAAAGCTGGTGACATGTTTCCTTTCAGATTGTTAGTTAATAAAAATTATACAAAAATTAGTTTCATAAATACAATGTCTATTGTTGTCTGTATACAATAACTTAAGGGTTTTTCTTTGGTCAAAAATAATATATCACTTAAAAGTGTTAACTATGATGATCTGGTTCTCATGCATCATCTAAAATAATTGTTAAGATAACTAAGTGGAGACCCATTGGGCTTAGAAGAGCTACTGGACAAGACACTTCTTGTTAGATAAAAGGACAGCTGCCTAAATCAATTTATCCAGTTTTTATCTACTGATGGGTCTTGGGTAACTTTTCCAGAGATTTACAGTGACATACTCCAACAAACATTATTAAATATATTGTTGTAATATATTTACATCAATTATAGTCAAAAGGTAAGTTTTTTATGTCTAAAACAATAAGGTTTCCTTAAGATATTAGGATGTGGGCTGGGGATTTAGCTCAGTGGTTTCGCTGCTTGCTGCACAAGCACAAGGACCCGAGTTCAATCCCCGGTACCAAAAAAAAAAGATATTAGGATGCTCTTGATTAAATTTTACAAAGCTAAATTTAAAAACAAGAGTTCTAAGAGATCGAAGAGGATATAAAAAAATGGAAAGACATCCCATGTTCCTGGGTAGGAAGAACCAATATAGTGAAAATGGCCATATTTCCATAACTGCTATATAGATTTAATGCAATGCTGATTGAAATTCCAACAATATATTTCACAGAACTAGAGAAAACAATCCAAAAATTCATTTGGAGCAGAGGAGACCTAGAATAGCAAAAGCAATTCTAGGCAACAGAGACATGGCAGGGGCTATCACAATCCCCAAATTGAAACTATACTACAAATCTACTCCGATAAAAACAGCATGGTACTGGCAAAGAAACAGATGCAAGGATAAGCGGAATAGATTAGAAGATGCAGAAACAACTCCAGACATGCTCAGCCACCTCATCTTTGACAAAGGAGCCAACCACCCTCATTGGAGGAAAGATAGCCTATTTAATAAATGGTGTTGAAAAAACTGGATTTTAACCTGCCAGAGATTAAAACTAGACGCATATCTATCACCATACACTAAACTAAGATTGAAGTGGATTAAAGATCTAAATATGAAAACAGAAACACTAAACTTGCTGGAAGATAAGTTAGGTAGAACTCTTGAAAACATTGGCATAGGAAAAGACTTCATGAACAAAACCTCAGTAGCACGGGAACTAGCACAAAGAATCGACAACTGGGATCTCATCTTATTAAAAAGCTTCTGCACTCCAAGAGAAACCACCAGCAGAGCTAAGAGATAACCTACATTGTGGAAAAAAATTTTTAGCAGCTATACCTCAGACAAAGGACTACTATCTAGAATATATAAAGAACTGAAAAAAATAAGACCCCCCAAATTCAAAGACCCAATTCAAAAATGGGCATCTGAAATGAACAGACATTTCTCAGACAAAGAAAAGCAGCAAATAAACATATGAAAAAATGTTCAACATCACTGGTCATTGGAGAGATGCAGATGAAAGAAAGAATGGCTGCTATCAAGAAATCAACCAATAACAAATGCTGGCAGGGGTGTGGGGAGAAAGGAGCCCTTCTCCATTGTTGGTGGGAGTGAAGACTGGTGAAACCACTGTGGAAATCAGTATGGAGATACCTCAAAGAACTAGGGCCAGAGGCCCCATTTGATGAGCTATTTCCCTGCTGGGTATCTTCCCAAAAGAATTAAAAGAATCATACCACAGTGATATATGTACACCCATGTTTATAACACTGTTCATAATAGCTAAAGCTATTATGTTTATAGCATTGTTCATAATAGCTAAAGCTTGGAAACAGCCCAAGTGCCCATCAACTGGAAACTGGATAAAGAAGATGTGGGTTTTTTAAATAAAATGGAGTACTACTCAGTCTTAAAGAATGAGAAACTAGAGACATTTATAGCTAAATGAATGCATATTGAGGCCATACTTTTAAGTGAAATAAATAGGACACACGTATAAATACCAAATAGTTTCTCTAGTGTGAGAAACTGAAAGTGTAAATAAGGATTAAAATGATATAAAATGAATAATTGATAATTTGAAATAGGAAGAAAAGGTCCAAAGGGTTAAGGTTGGTGGGAAAGGAAGGGAAAAGGAAAGAAGGGAAAGGAAAAATTACGAGAAAAGGAAAAAATGGAAAGAAAGTCTTTGTAAATAGGGAAGGGTAGAGGGGGTGAAGGGAGCACAGGTAATGGGGAAAAGATAAGAACCAAGATACATCATGTACAGGTACAAGCACCCAATGATAAATGTAAATGTATTGTATACCTAAAATGTACCAATAAAAGAATTTAAGCAAAAATAAAAATAAAAAAATAAAAACAAGGGCTCTAACTTGCACTTAGTTTCTTGTGTTTTCCATTGTTAAACTTTGGTTACTAAAATTGAATTTTAAAGGTTAAATCAAATGTTGGCTTATAAAATATTTTCAATAACCAGTTTATGATGGCTTAAATAAGCAACTATTATCTCAGTTTATGACATAACTTATATATATAGTTATACAAACAGTGGTGCCTCAGTTCATGAACTTAATTTATTCCTTGATTCTGGGGAACATAGCCATGTTTGTGTTCATACAGGGAAGATGGCCACGATCATGTTTATCACCCTGTGCAGAGTTTGCCAACAGACGTTTTCATGAACCGAGGTATTACTGTATATGTATATATAACAAGATATGCTATACGTCTAAGCTTTAAAGTTAACTTTACAGAGTTAAAACTACATTAGTTTAATGCATACAAAGTAACTAATGTGTTTCCTCTTTTATGTAATATATATCTAGTTCTTAAACAAAAATTGGCAACTCTGTTTTAGGTTTGGCCCCACCATTTAAAACTTGATCTACATCTATTGGCTTTAATTAAACAAATATTTTGTTATTATATAAATGAGACACACTTGCATATTGGGTAAGAAGTCTTTTTGTGATCAGCAGCACTATTTCCTTATAAGACCTCTATAGATGCCCTTAATTCTTGTCAGTGTGGTTACACCGTATAAACATGGCTTTAAAATAAATTTATAAAGGGGATCCAAGTCCTATATATTGGTCTCTGCTGACAGTCTCTAGCTACAACTATACCTTGTCACTACTGGGTTTCCGTGAGGTTAAAAAGCTACAACAACAGCTATAAAGGTTCTACAAAAATCTTTTAATTCCTTGGCTGAAATTGTCCTTCAAAAGCACAGTGCCCTCAATATTGTTATGTCTAGAAAACTTACATGCTCATAAATAAAACTTGTTATGTTTAAGTAAGTCACATCAGATAAAAATATCTTAAAAATCAAACTTCTAGATAACCTTTGAACTGTCAAAAAAGAGAGGCTATGTCTATTCCTAAAATAAAATAAATGTTGCTTTTATTTATTTTTTTTTTATGAAATTCTTTTATTGGTACATTGTAGGTATACAACACAATTACATTTCTCATTGGGAATTGTACCTTTACATGATTAATCCTGGTTCTTATTTTTTCCCCATTCCTAGCCCTCCCTTCACACCCTCCACCCTTCCCTATTTACAAAGACTTTATTTCTATTTTTTCCATTTCTCATCATTTTTCCTTTCCCTTCTTTCCTTTCCCCTGCTCCTCCCACTACCCCTACCCCTTTGGACCTTTTCTTCCTATTTTACATTATCGATTATTCATTCTAATCATTGATACATTGTAGGTATACAATATAATGACATTCATCATTGGAAATTTGCACCTTTACATAGTCTCTCTTGGTTCTTCTTTTTCACCCTTGCCCAGTCCTCCCTTCAACCCCTCCAGTCCTATTTACAAAGATTTTGTTCCTATTTTTCCATTTTCTCATATTAATCCCATTCCCTTCTATCCTTTCCCCTAGTCCTCCCACTTCCTTCCCCTTTGCCCCTTTTCTTCCTATTTCACATTACCTATTATACATTTAGTCCTTATTTACACTTTTAGTTTCTCACACCAGAGAAACTATTTGGTATTTATACATGTGTGCCCTATTTATTTCACTTAAGAGCATTGCCTCAATGTGCATCCATTTAGCTATAATTGTCTCCAATTTCTCATTTTTTATGGCTCAGTAGTACTCCATTTTATTAAAAAAACCACATTTTCTTTATCCAGTCTCCAGTTGATGGGCATTTGGGCTGTTTCCAAGTTTTAGCTATTACAAACTGTGCTGCTATGAACATGGGCACTCATATATCACTGTGGTATGATTCTTTGAATTCTTTGGGGAAGATCCCCAGCAGGGGAATAGTGGGGTCAAATGGGACTTCCAGTCCTAGTTTTTGAGGTATCTCCATACTGATTTCCAGAGTGCTTACACCAGTCTACACTCCCACCAGCAGTGGAGCAGGGTTCCTCTTTCCCCTCAGCCCCACCAGCATTTGTTATTGGTTGATTTCATGATAGCAGCCATTCTTTCTGGAGTGAGGTGGAATCTCAGCATTGTTTTCATTTGCATCTCTCCAATGACCAGTGATGTTGAACAGTTTTTCATGTATTTATTTGCTATTTTCTACTTCTTTGTCTGAGAAATGTCTGTTCATTTCAGATGCCCATTTTCGGATTGGGTCTTTAAATTTGAGAGGTCGGATTTTTTAAGTTCTTTATAGATTCGAGATAGTAGACCTTTGTCTGAGGAAGAGCAGGTGAAGATTTTTTCCCACATTGTGTGTTGTCTCTTCACACTGCTGGTGGTTTCTCTTGCTGTGCAGAAGCCTTTTAATAAGAAGAGATCCCACTTGTTGATTGTTTGTGCTATTTCATGGGCAAATGAGGTTTTGTTCATAAAATCTTTTCCTACACCGAAGTCTTCAAGGGTTCTACCTAATCTCTGTTCCAACTGGGTCAGAGTTTCTATTTTAATATTTAGATCTTTAATCCATTTTGATTTTAGTTTACTGGGTCTAGTTTTAATCTTTGGCAAGTTGAAGCCCAATTTTTCCAGCATCATTTATTAAAGAGGCTATCTTTCCTCCAGTGAGGGTGTTTGGCTCCTTTGTCAAAGATGAGATGGCTGAGTGTGTCTGGCATTGTTTCTGCATCTTCTAATCTGTTCCACTGGTCCTCAGGTCTGTTTCTTTGCCAGTCCCATGCTGTTTTTATCACAGTAGCTTTGTAGTATAGTTGCAGGCTGGGGATTGTGATACCCCCTGCCATGTCTCTGTTACCTAGAATTGCTTTTGCTATTCTGGGTCTCTTCTTGTTCCAAATGAATTTTTGGATTGTTTTCTCAAGGTCCATGAAGTATGCTGCTGGAATCTCAATTGGAATTGCATTAAATCGATATAGCAGTTTTGGAAGTATGGTCACTGTATTAATCCTTCCTACCCAGGAGCAGGGGATGTCTTTCCATTTTCTGATATCATCTTCAATCTCTCTTTTCAGAGTGCCATAGTTTTCAGAGAAGAGGTCTTTGATTTCTTTCATTAGGTTGATTCCTAGGTATTTCAGTTTTTTGGATGCTATTGTGAAAGGAATTCTTTGCCCTATTTCTCTCTCAGTGAGTCTGTCATTGGTGTAGAGGAAAGCTATTGATTTTTGTGTGTTGACTTTGTAAGCAGCTACTTGACTGAATTTGGTTATTAAGTCTAGAAGACTTCTGATGGAGTTCTTGGGGTCTTCTATATAGAGTATCATGTCATCTGCAAATAATGACAATTTGACTTCTTCATTTCCTATCTTTATTCTTTTTTTTTCTTTCTCTTTTCTAATTGCTGTGGCTAATGCTTCCAGAACTATATTGAACAAGAGTGCTGATAGTGGACATCCTTGTCTTGTTCCTGATTTTAGTGTGAAGGATTTCAGTTTTTGACCATTTAGTATGATATTGGCTGTTGGTTTTTCATAGATGGCTTCTATCAGTTTGAGGTAGAGACCATCTGTTCCAATTTTTTGTAGGGTTTTTATCATAAATGCATGTTGGATTTTGTCAAATGCTTTTTTCTGCATCCATGGAAATAATCATATGGTTTTTGTCCTTGGCTCTATTGATATAGTGTATTACACTGATTGATTTGCATATATTGAACCATCCCTGCATCCCTGGGATGAATCCCACTTGATCAGGGTGTACAATCTTCCTGATGATCTTCTGCATTCTGTTTGCCATTATCTTATTAAGGATTTTTGCATCTACGTTCATTAGTGAGATTGGCCTATAGTTCTCCTTTTTGGTTGGGTCTTTCTCTGCTTTGGGGATCAAGGTGATCCTTGCTTCCAGGAATGAATTTGGGAGCATTGCTTCCCTTTCAATTTCACTGAAGAGTTTAAACAGTAGTGGCAGCAGTTCCTCTCTAAATGTCTTGTAGAATTCAGCAGTGAAGCCATCAGGGCCCGGGCTTTTCTTAGTTGATAAGTTTTGAATTACATTTTCAATTTCATTGGTTGATATTGGGTTGTTCAGAATTTTTAGGTCTTCTTCATTCAACTTTAGTAATTCATATGTATCTAGGAATCTGTCCATTTCTTCTGTGTTGTCCATTTTATTGGCGTATAGGTTCTGGAAGTAGGTATTGATGATCTTCTGAATTTCTGCTGGGTCTGTTTTAATTTCACCCTTTTCATTCCTAATTGCATGGATTTGGGCCTTTTCTTTCCTTTTTCTGACAAGGTTGACTAAAGGTTTGTCAATTTTGTTGATTCTTTCGAAGAACCAACTCTTGACTTCATTGATTTTTTGTATCATTCTCTTAGTCTCCATTGCATTGATTTCTGCTCTGATCTTTATAATTTCCTCCCTTGTATGAGCTTTGGGGTTGTCCTCTTCTTCTTTTTCTAGAAACTTGAAGTGCCGCATCAGGTTGTTTAATTGCACTCCTTCTGTTTTCCTAATATGTGTATTCACTGCTATGTATTTCCCTCATAAGACTGCTTTCATTGTGTCTCATAGATTCCAACATGTTGTATTGTCATTGTCATTTAATTGAAGGAACTGTCTGATTTCTTCTTTAATTTCCTCTGTGACCCATTGGTTATTCAGGAGTCTGTTGTTCAATTTCCATGTGTTTATGAAATTTTTTGAGTTTCTTTTGCTATGGATCTCCAATTTCATCACATTATGGTCTAATAATATACAGGGGATAACTTCAATTCCTTTGCACTTATTAAAAACATGATCTATGTGTGAGTATGTGGTCTATTTTTGAGAATGACCCATGTGCAGCTGAGAAGAATGTGTATTCTGATTTTGTGGAGTGGAAGACTCTGTAAACATCTGTTAAGTTCATTTGTTCAAGAGTTGGATTGAGTTCTAGTATTTTGTTACTTTTTTTGTCTAGTTGATCTATCTATTTGTGACAGTGGGGTGTTGAGGTCCCCCACTACAATTGTATTAGTGCATATATGACTTGTCATGTCCATTAGTATTTGTTTTATATAGTTGGGTGCACTAGTGTTTGGTGCCTAGATATTTATGATTGTCATCTCTTCCTCTTGGATTCTTCCCTTTACAAGGATGTAGTGTCCTTCTTCATCTCTCTGAATCAGTGTTGGTTTGAAATCTACTTGATCTGCCAAGAGGATAGCTACTCCTGCTTTTTTTCGGGTTCCTGTCACGTGGAGTATTGTTTTCCACCCTTTAACTTTCAGTCTATGAGTTTCCTTTTGAATTAAGTGTGTTTCTTGTATGCAGCATATTGTTGGATTTTGCTTCTTGACCCATTCTGCCAGTCTATTTCTTTTGATTGGTGAATTGAGACCATTAACGTTGCTGGTTATAACTGAAACGTATTGACTTGTCATTGGCATGACTTTTTCTTTTTGTTGGGTTCTCCCTCTTTACATTTAATTTCTTGTCATACCAGATGGGTACATTCTGCTTTGTTTCCTGGGGTTGTGATCCTCAATGTCTGTTCCTAGGATATTGTGTAAAATTCTTTGGAGTGCTGGTTTGGTATTCATGAAGTTCCTAAGGTGCTCTTTGTCATAAAAGTGTCTTATTTCTCCATCCATTTTGAAAGATAGTTTTGCAGGGTCCATCAATCTGGGTTGGAGGCTGTTTTCTTTTAGGGCTTGGAATATGTCACTCCAAGCTCTTCTTGCCTTGATGGTTTGTGTTGAGAAGTCTGCTGTGATTCTGATGGGCTTTCCTTTGTATGTGATTTGTTTCTTTTCTCTGACTGCTTGGAGAACTTTGTTCTTCTGTTGTGTTTCTGGAATCTTAACAATTATATGCCTATGTGTAGATTTTTTTTGATCAAGTCTATTTGGAGTCCTATATACCTCACTTATCTGTATGTCAAGCTCTTTTCCCCTGCTTGGGAAGTTTTCTGCCATTATTTCTGTGAAGAGATTTTTTATGTCATCTGCACTCTCTCCTGTTTCTTCACTGAGCCCAATCAGTCTTATGTTATTCTTTTTGGCATCATCTAGCAGCTGCTGGATTGATTTCTCATGTTCCCTTATAATTTTGAAACAATTTTTCTTTTCCTGGTCACTAGTTGCAATCTTATCTTCTATATCTGAAATTCTGTCCTCACATTGGCTCATTCTGCTGTGTAGACTTTCAGTGGAGTTTTTCATGTCCTGGAAATCTCTTTGCTTCTGTTTTATGGATTCCATTTGTTTCCTATGTTGGGATTCCATCATGTTCCTTAGCTCCTCTCTAGATTTATTATTATGTCTTGCACTAGGGGCACAATTTCTCCTGTTATCTGAGAAATTATTTCTGAGAAATTATTTCTGATTTCATTTTTTCCAGATCCCCTTTTGTTGTCAGTTCATTGTGTCCAGGTGGTTGAATATCAGAGTGTTCCATCTCATTTCCCTTTGGGGTTGCTGTAGGTGATCTGGAAGTCTGGTTTTGAGACTTATTTATGTGTTTTCTCATTTCAGCTGGGGTGGGGGCTGTTGGCGCCTGCACGGATTACCTCCTCTGAGCTGGGAGAGGTGGGACTGGGGCCAGAAGCAGCAGTAGGGATGGTGGCCCAAAACCCCTTTCCTCTGGGCTGGTAGCAGTGGGAAGGAAGGTGGCTGAGAAGCCCCTTCCTCTGGTCCAGGAGCAATGGGATGGCAGCTCAGCAGCCCCTACTTCTTGGCTGGGTGCGGTGGGAGGGATGGTGGCCTAGAAACCCCTTCCTCTTGACCAGGATCAGTGGGATGGCAGCTCAAAAGTCCCTATCTCTGGGCGGGGAGCAGCAGGACTCAGTACCATAGTCTGGTGGTCCGGTGTCCTCTGCTTCTTTGTAGTGTGGAACCAGGTGGCTGTACAGAGGAGCGGGATGGGGGTCCAGTGGATTGTTGTCCGGGTGCAGGCTGATTCTATTCAGTGGGATTTTTTTTGTTTATTTTTTTTTGGTACTAGGAATCGAACTCTGGTCCTTGCACTTTCGAGGCAGGTGGCAGAACCACTGAGCTAAATCCCTGGCAAATGTTGCTTTTATGCTAGCAGTTTCTTTCTTTTTTTTTTTTTTTTTTTGGTACCAGGGATCAAACTTGGAACCTTGCACTTGTGAGGCAGGTGGCTGAACCATTGAGCTGAATCCCCAGCCCTATGTTGCTTTTATGCTAATCAGTCTGGGATAGTGAAAGATGCAGCACAGAAATTAGCTGGCTGTACTTCTAAGATCTGCCAGAAACTATTCGAGTCATAGAAATCCTGGCTACCATGTCTGGAATTGGACATCCTGGCTACTCCCCCTAGCAGGGCCATTATTAATGCTACTTGTACCCTTGACATTTGGACCATATTTTCTCAACCTCCTAGTCCAATTCATTTATTCCCATTTAACAGCTTTAAAGCTACAAATGGTGATGTGGACAGACTCATTGACAAGCACTCTTCTTTCCTTCTGTTCAGGACCACTAGATAGGCCTCAGAGTGGTAGACTCTAACTGCTGCACCCCAGCAACACCCCCTTTCTGCAAGCAGTAGCCCAGGGGATCTTTCATCACTCTTGTATCCTGATGGCAGTCAATGATTGCTACTGTAGAGGAGGGAAACTGAGGCCAGAAGATAAAAGGAAGTTAGGCAGACAAGGCAGAGGTCTTGAATAGTTAACCTAAGTGAACTGAAGGTCAGGCCTGGGTGACTTAAAATGCAAAGGGCCTGAAGAGCTCACTGGGTAAACTAGAAAGTGCCTTGGAGGGTTAAAATATAAACAAGACAGACTGGTTTCCAGACACTAACGGCCCAGGAACAAAAGGCAACCTCCTTGCATTCTGTCACATACACCTGCAACAAAGATGGTATGAAAGACCCTGGACTCAAATGTCTATGGTTTTTCTGCCTTTCAGAACCCCCCTGACAAAGGGGGGGGGGCTTTTCTTTTTATTCTTCCCTATAAAGATATACCCAGTCATGCCCCATTACTTGCTTGCTGTCCTGTTGCTTCCTTCTGCATCACCTCAAAACAAGGACCCAAAGGGGAGCTAGTTGCAATGTACTGGTTAGTATCTTGGAATAAACATATATTATATGCCAGGAATTCAGCTAAGAGTTTTGTATTTTTTATCTCTTTTTTAATTCTCAGTGACCCTGAGATTCAGAGGATGAATGTGAGAGTCAAAGAAGGAAAGTATCCAGGGGTGCCACTGAAAGGAAGTAATGAAACCTAGGTTCTAAGCTTGGCCTGGCTAACTCCAAAACTCTAAGACTTTGTCTTTTCCTCTTGATTAATTTCCTCTTCTATTTCTGTTATTCTAAAACAGTAACTCCCAAGTTATGGTCCTGGAGCAGCAACAGTAGCGTGCAGGAACTTAGTAGAAATGCAAATTCTTGGGGCCCACCCCAGACACATTAAATCAGAAACTCCTGGGGTGGAGCCCTCCCTTTCCTGATCAGTCTGATGCTCTCTTGAGTTTGGGAATCACTGCTCCAGAGGGAACGCTCGAGTTTCAAGGCAATACTTAAACTTACATTGATACCAAACATCTCATCAATCAACAATTTCAGCTGTCTGAGCACGTTTACTCATATTACTCAGCTAATTTCTCATGTAGGTATCATACAGGATTTTAGTTTGCATTGTCACCAAATCTTTTCCATATAAGGAATCAGCACTTGTTTTGTTATATTCATTTTATTAAGGTATAATTTACGTACAATAAAAAGGCACAGATCTTAAGTGTACAGTTTGAGTTTTGACTATTGTCATAGAACCACCACCCCAAACTATGGAACATGTCCATGTATTTCTCTAAGAAATTTCCCTTTTGCTCACTCCTAGGCTATCTCCACCTACTATCTCTATACCCACCAAATACTGGTCTGTTTATATTAATGCAGTTTCAATTTGTACTTTTCTAGTGTGTTGTATAAATGGAAACCTTTAGCATGTAGCCTTTTATGTCAAGCTTCTTTTCCTGAGCTTAATATCTCTGAGATTCTGTGTTATTTTGTACATTAGGAGAGTGTTCCTTTTTTATTCTCGGGTAGAATTCCATGTGTGAATATACACAATTTGTTTACATATTAACTTGTTGATTGAAGTCTAAGTTGCTTCCAAATTGGAGCTATTGTGTCTGAAACTTACTAGCTTCAGAGACACCCTCAAACTTGGATAATATTCAGCTAGGTTTAGAATTCTTGCTCACAACTGTTTTCCCTCATCATCATAAGGTAATCTTCTATTATAGTCCAACAGAGTTGTTGAAAAGCCTAATTGATCAATTGATCTGATCATTTCCTTGTTCTTTTATACAGTTAGTGTATTTTTGTCCGCTTTGGAGGGCTTTAAATTTTATTACTATTTCCCTAAATTTTTGCCACAGTATATTCTGCATTATGTACTTTCTGAGCAATTTTCACAAATTCTCTCCTCAGCAGAATCAGCTGTTTAAATAGTGCCTTTTTAATTTTAACAACTATACTTTTAATTTCTGGAGCTACTCTCTGATTATTTTAATCTTTTAAAAAAGGCATTATTTTACTCCTTTGGTTAATTTTAAATGCTTTTCAATTTATTTTAGTCATTTTAAAAATACCTAATTTGCAATCTGCTTTTGCACATTTTATTAACTAAGACACTTGGAAATCTAATTTAACTGTATGTTTCTGCTGATGGTTGCTGTGTTGGATTAGTTTCAGCCATGTTTTATAATTTTGGGTTATAATCTATATTTGACATAGCTTTATAACAAAAAATTCTGTTATAGGGGCTGGGAATTTAGCTCAGTGGTTATGCCACCTGCCTTGCAAGTGCAAGGGCCTGAGTTCGATCCCTGGTACAAAAAAAAAAAAAAGAAAAGAAAAAGAAAAAACTATATTATAAAGGTTGGCATAGTTTGAAGGTATATTCTTCCAGACAATTTTTATGCTTACTTTTTCTTGCCTGGCAAAAGACAGTAAAAGCTCATCACTCTTTATTTTAGAATGAGTCTTTGGTTAGCCCAGAAGTATATATTCAAACCTCAAGCCAGGGTCAAAGCAGGACAAAATAATTATTTTTAACCCATGCAGATTCCAAGCTAAATATATAAGCTTTTTTGTTGTCGTCTCTGAACATATTTTGACTAGTTACATTCTCACAAAACAGTATCTTTTTAAGAGTTTTGCTTTATGCAGGCATATATATTTTAACTTCCTGACTTAAATCAGAACCAATGCCTCCCTTCTCCATGCCCATTAAAACCAAACCCCTTGGCTTTTTGCAATTAGCAACCCCATTCTGGTCCCCAGGCCCCTTCCTCTACCAGGTCAGTTTTTCTTTACATTTTTGCAGGGGAAGCCAATGAGGCACTCAACTGGGGGTAGGAAAGGCTATGTGAAAGCCCTTGTATCTGAGTCTGGAGGGGGAGGACCTACCTATCCAACCCTGAAGGCTGAGTGCTCAGCCTGTAGCAGCTTCTGGCTGGACCTCAAGGGATGATTCCCCTAAGTTCTCTTTCTGTCCATTTCTGCTGCCTTCATTCATTTTTCATTCTGGTATTTATCCCTTATTCCTCCTTCCCTTTATCCCACATTGACCTTCTGACAATACAGTAGAACCTCAAGTTATGACCATTCTGACATATGAACAACTTGGATTACTACCAGAATTTTAGTTTTTAAATTAAGACCAAAATCTTGAGTTATGACCCAAATGCCAGCCACTTGTGTTTCAGATGGTTTCAGATACAGATTTAACCCTTAAAGAGCTCTGTAAAGAACATCATGACATCCTTTCCTGTGTGGAGTTAATTAAGTAATCCTGGACCAGTGTCTCTAAGGACACTGAGATCTGCCTGGGGAGAAAGACTTTGAAAGAGAAAGACTTTGAAGGCTGTGTAGAGAAGGCTGAGCCTTCAGTTGACCAAATTAATTTCCAACCACCCTTTGTGAATGAACTGAGTTCGAAAGTCAAGGGTGTAGCTGGACCATTTCTCACTCAGTGACTCTAGTATATTTGCTGAAAGATAAATGTGCTATTTTACACCCCTCCACCCACACAGTCAGAGTTAATTAGATTTCACAATACAAAAATACATGTATAAGAGTTTCAAAGGGTCTTTTTTATGGTTTGGGTCTAGATGTGCCCCCAAATCCTTATGCAATCATAGGTGAGGCTTTTTCAGAGGTGGCTAAATCTAGATTGTGTGATGCTAGGATTAAGGGTGGGTGATTACTAAATCAGTCCACTGATTGGTTTGACATCACCCTAATCCCCATAGCCTGGATACAATATAAGGGACAGAAACAGACTTGTCTTCTCCCCTGCTTGCTTACTTTTGCTGTCTTCTGCTTACCATGAACTGTTTCTCCTCTGCAGTGCCCCTCTGCCAAGCCACCCTGCCTTAGAGCCAGCCAATTATAAACTGAAACTTCTGCAAACTGTGAGCTAAATAAACCTTTCCCACCCTAACTTGTGGGTGTTGGGTATTTTGTCTCAGCAATGAGGAAGTCACTGACACAGTCCTCATCAAAATTGGCCTCACTTTAGGAATTCCTGGTACATCTAGCACAGCCCCTACTCCCAGTCTGTTCTTCAGAGTATAAGGGCCCTTCATGAGAACTCACACCTCAGAGTAGGATGTCAGAGATATAAACCAACCCATCTTCTGACTCCTGGGATAGCCAATTTGGAGACAGCTCTGAAATTTGTACTTGTCCAAGTGCCAATTAATCCCCCCACCTGGGTCCAGGCAATCCGTAGCTTGCTTCTGGGGTCTCAAAGAAGAGTTTGACTGACCTTCTGTCTCCCTCTGGCCTCTTTCTGGGCCCCGGTTGCCTTCAGCAGACTCATGTTCCCAGAACATGCTCTTCTCATGGAACACTATTGCTTGGGAGCCCATGAACACCCTTTTGAGAAGCAAAGGAGAGTCAGGCTTCTAAGTCCGGCTCCAGTCCTCTTTCCAAGCTGATTCAGCACATTCTGGAGAAAAAGGCTCTGTAGCCAAACAGACCTGGGTCTGAATCCTGACTCAGTCACTCAAAAGCCATTACTGGACATGGGATTTAACATCTTTGAGTCTTTCTTTTTTGTGAAATGATGATGGAAATGATGACTTGAGTAGTGCTCCACAGGTGTGAGTTTACATCTTTTCAGATTTCCCAGCCTGGTGAGAAGTGCTGGCTACATGTCTCACAGATTCCAGGTTTGTGGTCAGAGTGCTGCCTACCCTCAGTGCATGTGGGTGGACACTGGATGCTTGTTTTCTTAAGGAATGGGATGGAGGGGTCTGTATGGGAGCCCAGCCAGCCAACAGTGAGCTGCTTCAGGGCTTTGTGTTGGTCAAGGTCACTGGGATACACACACCTGGCCACGTCAGGACTTTGTGCCTGGCTAGCCCATATACTGCTGAACTTTGTAAAGCAAAGTTTCTTTTGATTGTGCTTATGACCTTTGTCTCTTATCCTATCTTATCTTCTCTTCAGATGCATAAGCCAGGTCACCAAGCTATAAAAGTGATCCGTTTCAACACTTCAGCTTAGTCCTTAACATTTACCATACACCCACACCAAACCAGAGGCTGTCACCATGACAAGAGACCAGAATGGAACCTGGGAGATGGAGAGTAATGACAACTTTGAAGGCTACATGAAGGCCCTGGGTAAGGGGGATAGGGGATGGAGAGGGAAGGGGATGGTGGGAAGATGTTGTCTGGTCCTCTAGATAGTGTCATTGTGGAGTTCAACAGACATGTATGCAAATCCTCACTCTTTGTTTACAGCAGTGCACAAATTTCTGAGGCAAATCTCCAAATTGGGAATAATAATAAAAGAGATTATATTTAGAATGTCTTCAACACAGTGCCCAGCTCAGAAAAAAAATATGTTGAATGGAGAATACACACATATAACATGCACCACACACACATGTGCATACACACATACACACACACAGGATGAAAATTACCTTGAGGGAATAAGGCAGCCCTCTCCTGCCTTACAACCACCATCTCCTTCATGACCATTTAGTTCTGACATCATCCACCAATGACCCCCGCTTTCTCTTTGGTCAGACTTGTAATGGAAAAATAGGAAAGGAACAGCTAGAAAATCTCCCAGCCTAGAGAACATCAGGGCCTCAGAGGGTTAGGAGAGGCTTTTATCCTATAGTTCAACCACCCACTCTTTCTCTGACTTCCAAATTGGGCTCTAAGCCATGGGCTATAAGTTTCCAATAGGTGGATCTCTTCTGGAGCTGGCACAAAAGTGTAGCCTTCTTCAGCTGGTGGGTTCTACATAAAAGCAAAGGGGGTGAGTCTGCAAAGGGGAGCTTGTGGCTGCTGGTCAGCTCCTGTGCTCTAGGCACTGGACAGGGAGTTGGCTGCCTGTCATTTCTTCCCTGTAGCACCCTCACCACCAACACATTTCTCAGCTTTAAATTTCTCCATGTATAGAATTACCTCACTGGAACTTCCCACACAAACAGCATGAGAAAAATGGCTACAGGTGGGGTCAGAGGCCCAATAATTTTTCTGTGAAATTCACTTTTAGCTTGAAGAATATTCTTGCCATGTCAATAAAAAAGGAGACCTGTGCTCTGTATCACAATTTACAGAATTTAGACCTCTCTTCATATGGTTTAAACATGTTTCCAACAGTTAACTTTCTTTTTCCTCTTAGCCATCAAAATTTCACCTCTGTATGCTTGGGGGAGGAAGAAGGAGGCCAAAATTCTTCTACCAGGGCTCCACCCTATGCCCTGTTGCTCTTGTATTTTAAGTACCATGGTGGCAAATAGAAGTGAAATTGTGAACCTATCCATGGGTAACAGATTTGTTGCATTGTTCACAACTAACTCAGAAGAATAGCATACAGATGAGGAAGCCAAACCAGAGAGCTCAACATAACTGGGGCCAGGGCAGACTTATTCTGTGAACTTGAACATTTTTTTTAATCTTTCAGAACGTCAATTTCCTCATCTTCCAAACAGGGATAATAGCACCACTGTCTGTAGATAGTGTTGGATATGGTTGTGGTTTTGAACAATTGAAAGCACTGTGTCTAGTGCTGTTTGGAACTTCCAAGGTTTCAGCAGTATGCTGAACAAGCTGGACTCATCGAATACATCAGAAACCAACTTTGAGCCTTTCACTTCTTTTAAAGGCCTATGATGACTTTAGTATAAAATCCAGCCTCATTTAGTCTATGGCACTGCAGGGTAGCCCATAAAGCCCTTAGCATCCATCTTTTCAGGCTTCAGGTGGGAGGCAAGCATTCCCAGCACCCTCTCTTCTCTGGAGAGATGGGATGGTCCAGGGTGCATCACAAATTTTCTCCAAGAAATGCTCTCTCTAAAAGCAGCCTTCCTCTGGACTCCTTCACACCAATTTACATTCTCAGTGTGGGTGAGGTGCTGAAAGTCATGATGGTGATATTTACATGTCTCCCTCATATAAAGTTCTGGATCAGTCTTTCTAATTCTCAGTACCACAGACTTGTCTCATAGCATTGATCAAAACTTCAATTTAACATCATATTGCACTGACCTCACTCTAATGAGCGCACTGCTTGACCTTTTGTATCAGGGTCTCTGCTCGCAGAGGGGTAGCTGACACTTTGCTGGCGAGATGAATGCTGTAGGTGACAGTGCCAGTTAAACAGAGGGTGGAGGTGGTTGGTGCCTGACTTCCCCAGCTGCTGATAGCCCACAGTGGTGTCCCAGGGCCCCAGGAGTTTGTCCCATCTTGAGTCCATGAAGCCCTGCACAGAAATCCACAGCCACCTTCCCACACTTGAGATAGGGAACCTGATTTCTCCCATCTGACCATGGGGACATGGGCCAGGCAGGGAATGGCAGTGATTGAAGACAGGTTTCAAGGAGGTGAGTCTGAACATCTAAGGTGTGGCTTCTCAATCTACTCTGCTAAAGCAGCCCAGCAGATCATACGTTTCCTCCACACCCAGGCTGCAAGGCAGGTTGCTTTCCAAACACTGAAACTTCAATGAAGCTTGCCTTTCTTGCCCTTTTGAACACTGAGACCCTTGGCATTTAGGAAGAGTCTTTGTGGAGATCTGCAAATCCCCAGAAGTGTAAATATCACCAAGTTTAACACCATTCCTCAAGAGCTGTCACTTTCTTAGACTTTAACCCTGCATACCAGGGAATTTGGCTTTCTCTGAAGACCTGGCTTTAGGTTCACTGGGGCAGAAGAAACTGTTGAGATGTGGATCTGGGTGGCACAGGGGTTTTGTCTCTAGTCCAGTGACTTACTCCACACATTGGCTTCTCCATGTGACTCAGCTGCCAGTCTCAGCAGAGTGACACATAATGGCAACCTTTGGGTTTGCCTCAAATTATCAAAGTCATTAAGAGTTCAAAGAATGAGTGCCAAAGGTTTAGTCAGTGACACTTCCTTTCCTGTCTTCTTGGGTCCCTAATGTTTCTCAATGCTCTAGACTAGTATTGGCAAAGCTTTTAGAGACCAAGGACCCAAACTGCAACTTAAAACCCACTTATTTATTACAAGGTGCCAACACTGTTATTAAATCTGAATACTGAGGTTTTAGTTCAGAAAAAAAATGAATACATTTGTACTTGGCTCTGACAGAGAGGCTCTACATGCCTGACACATGCCATAGGTTCACTACCACTGCTCAAGACTCTTCTCTGACACTGAGGAAAGCAGCTGGTGAACTCCTGCACCCTGAACAATTTCTCCTGTCCTGAGGTCCTCCTTCTGTTGGGTCAGAGGGATGGGGAGGGCTGTTGGGAGCAATTCTATGTGATTTAATTATGAAATGAGCTTTCTCCTTTCCTCTGTTAAAATGATGACTTTTGGGGCTGGATCTTCCAATGCTGAACCAACACTGCCATCCCTATAATAAAACCACTTTCCACATACTGCCAGATCTGACTTCTCACAGTTTGTTTTCTTAAACAAATTTTTATCTATATTCATACTTTTTCTTCTATTATCTTTATCCAGTTTTAGGATTAGCACAATGTTGAGTTCCTAAAATGAGGGGAGAAGTGTTCCTTCTTTTCTCTACTTTAAATGTTTGATATAATTTATCAGTTAAAATGTATATGAGCCTGTTGTTGTCATATAGGTAAGTTTTCAAGTTAGGAATATACTCTCTTTAATAGGTGCTATTCAAATTTTATATTTCCTCCAGAGTTAGTCTCATTAATTTGTCTTCCAAGTTACTTCTTAGAAGTTGTCAAATTTATTTCAAAACAAATTTTTGAAATATGTTTTCTATGTCCTTTTAAATTCTGTAAAATCTGTGGTAATGTCTTCTAAATTTTGATAATGTAATTTAAAAAATATATAATTGATATTGTGTAATAGGAAGAAAAGGTCTAAAGGAGCAGGGGAAGTGGGAGGGGTAGGGGAAAGGAAAGAAGGGAAAAGAAAAAATATGAGAAAAGAAAAAAAATGGAAACAAAGTCTTTGCAAATAGGGAAGGGTGGAGGGGGTGAAGGGAGGGCAAGGGAAGGGGGAAAAAATAAGAACCAAGATACTCATGTAATGGTACAAGATCCCAATGATGAATGTAACTGTATTTTATACCAAAAATGTACCAATAAACTTAACGGGAAAGAATTTTTTTAAATAAAATAAATTTTAAAAAATTATGAGCTGAGGCCAGGTAGGGTAGGTATGAGGAGGAAGTCCCAGTAATGTGAAGGAACAGTTCATGTGTTGGAGGGTGGGGTGGGAGCCCAATAACTTACCTAGCATGGAGACTCACCCTGCTCTTGGGCCAGAGCTCCAGCAGCTGCTTGTGAAGCAGGGACTGTTCTATCTGAAATAGAACCAGACTTGCTTTCTGCTCACAAGATCAAAGTGGTATAGGAGATACAGGAGATCAAACTGACCATTACAGTTGGGCACGTATGGTGTTCCTGTTTTCTGTTAGTGTATGCAAAGCTTTCCAAAAATGTAGTGCCATCTTTTATTATCTCTCACAGCTCTGAGTTTGGGCAGGTTCACCCTGGTGGTTCCCAGTGAAGGGCTCTTGTTCAGTGCAACTAGACCTCCTCACCCAGATGTCTGTGTGCCTTGTGGCTGAGACCTCAGCTGGGCCTGTCAATATCTGCTTGTGGTCTCCCCATGTGGCCTGGTTGTCCTCAGAGCATGGTGCCTACGTCAAAGACAGGCAAGGCAGAAGCTGCATAGCCTCTTATGACCCAGCCTCAGAAATCACCAGGGACCACTCCCAGTGCATTGTATTGGTCCAAGGGGTGCAAGCCCTGCCTGCGGCAACAGAGACCCCTCTTCTTCAGTGAGAAGAATGTCAAAGTCACATTGGAAGAACAGTGTGTAAAATGAGATACAGTCATTTAAGAAAATATAATCTGCCACAGATAGCCAGTGGGTGATTCTATAACTGGAGCCCCAAAGGGCTAGATGCCCTGACAGCTAACCTTTTAGAGCTTTCAATGACATAAACCTCTCACTCAACATGAATGTCATAGGTTCACCAACACTGGGCTGGAGTAACTGAACAATAGTAACAAGAAGTATGTGCAGGATGGTAGAGGGAGCTGCAGTACATGTGTCAGTGAAGGCTTCCTGGTATTTCTGGGAGGGGTTTTGAAGGAAAGAGAGGCGTGCCCCATGCAGAGACAAAGTCAGGCATGGCCCCATGGCATGGGACTGGGAGTCCAGAAGGACTTGTACTGCCAGAGCTGAAGTACAAGGAGTGTGTAAGGGAAGAGTCTGAGAGGCAGGCAGTATACCACATGTGGACTTCAGCCCTCAAGGATGGGCGTTAGGGAGGAAGTGGTGTGCTAAGAAGATAGAAGCCATCACACTCACTTAAGAGTAGCACCTACTGCAAACAGTTCTGGTGGAGCTCTGGAAGCTCCACTAGGAAAGAGGCTGCCTTAGAGATAGAGTTCAGACAGGTCCCTCCTGAGTGATTTCTGCCAGGAAATATTTCCTGAACATGGACAATGTGCAAAACCCCAACCTGATTGGTTTTGGTGTTTGTTTGTTTGCTTTTTTAAATTTTGTGATGCTGGGAATTGAATCGAGGGCTTCACACATGCTAGGCAAGTGCTCTACCATTGAGCTACACCCCTGAAGCCCCCAAATGTTTAGGAACTTGCAGTCCAGCACCAGCAGAGTGTGGACACCCATTATTTTTAAGTGAGAATAAGCATTGTGCTACAGCTCTATATTCATTAATTCATTTTAATTAGCAAGTGTATTGGGCACCTATGACACATCAGGGAGGGTTCTGGGCTTTGGTGATACAGCAGTGAATGAGGAGTTCACCTGCTAGTGGAGGAGACTGGGAGGAAGCAAACAGTTTAGGATAATTTTAGGTAAGGGTAAATGCTTTAAAGCAATAAACAATGAGGAGGAAAGTGATGGGTAGTCAAGAAAGCTATCTAAGGAGGTGACAATGAAGTCAAGGCTTCAAGCTGAGAAATGTTGTTGCAGGCACAAGGGACAAGTGCAAAGGCTTTGGATGTGTTCCAGAAGGCACACCCACAGGAAGATGAGTGTTGGGAGTGCACGAAACAGGAGGAAGATGAGAGAAGGTATGGGGGTGGAATAGTAGGCAGAGATCAGACCAAGTGGCCCTATGATGGGAAGATGGAATTGATTCTCTTCATATGTTTGAAGGCTCACCATGGCTCCAGTATGGAGAATGAATCATAGGAGAGCGAGACAGGAAGCGGGGCCGGGGGCGGGGGGCACTAGGAGGGTGTTGTGTTATCCAGGCAGGAAATGGTGATGGCCTAGGATAGGGTCATGCCTATAGAGCTAGAAAAGAGAACAGACCCAGCATATATTCTGATGATAGAGCTGAAGAGGCTTGGATAATTTGAAGTGGGAAGAAATGAAACTGTTAAAGATGGCCCCCAGGTATAGACCTGAGGAACTGGAAAGATGGTGACCCTATAGGCCAAAATGGGGAAGACTGTAAAGGAGTGAGATTGGGTGGGGGGTGGAGACAAGAGAGAATGCATTAAGTATTCTGCTTTACATGTTCTGATTTCAGATGCTCACCGTGCATCCAAGTGGATTATTACACTGGCATGTTGATATAAGGTCTATTGCTCAGGGTATAGTCAGGGCTGAAGATAAAAAGGATGGTTTCCATTTTATAGAATGATGAATCTGAAGCCCAGAGAAGTAGAAGGATTTGCCTGGGACCACATGTGGCTGGGAAATGACAGAATCCAGACAGGAGCTTGGTCTGTCTCTTCTAATACCAGGCCCTTTCCACAGCACTGTTACAGGCATAGAGCTATGGACGAGGTTGGGGAGGAGGAGCTTCATTCTGAAAAAGGCTTATTTGAATGGGGGCCTCCAATGTAGACAAGTGAGGCCCTCAGAAACATTGCAAGAGGGTCATTTAGAGTTCCTGGGCAAAAGTAAATGAATGGATGATTGAATGAATGTCTGATGACCCAAGCAAGGATGAATTTATTTCACAAAATCTAGATTCCTGCTGGTGCTGACAAGTCAACAAAGTTATACATACATGCCTTGCCAAAGTTTTTGCTCAGATTACACAGTATCTGGTGGCACTTTCAAATGGGAAAGTGCTGAGAGGAGCAAAAGACAGATGCCACTATAAGCCTAGTCCCTGCCAATGGTCCCTCCACCTCATTCTCATCCCAGTGGTGAGTACCAGACTATAGGTGGGAGGTGAGGCCAAGCACAGGGGGCAGGGAGATGCCTAGAGCCCCCAGCTTGGCTCTGCTATCCCGGAGGGAGTGAGTGTGGGAGGCAGGCAAAGGACAGTCTAATTCCTCTCTAAATGTGTTCTCTAGAGGAGGAAATGGTATGGAAAAAAGGAGAAGATTGCTCTTCCACTCTGCTTCTCACAATTGCCTGAAAGTGCCAATGATTTGAGAATTAAGGAGTACAGGTCTGAAGCCCATTGAAGCTGCACTTTAAATGGTTCTCAGATCTCATATGATGAAAACTTGTGCATCTCTGCTCCTTCATTTACAAAGAGCACCTGCCCTTTTAGCCTGCAACTTTAGCTTTTTTCCCACAAGCATATTACAAAGCATTTTAATGTTGAGTAGCATACTCATATTTCAGCTTTATGACTTGCATTGTTCAAAATGCAGTTATGAAAAGTACGCTTTAATAAAGTCACTTCAGTGTTTTTTTTTCTTCTGCAGCAGCTATGAGCTACATATATTATTCAGAAACAGCTTGCCTTTGGACCTTTCCTTCTGAGATAGAAATTTTTTTCACCTGGCTATAAATCACACTCAGTGATGTCTTTAATCCACAAAGGCAGATAAAACATACTGGATAACACTGGTGTTAAAATACCATACCAGGAAAATAATTTTCTCTGCAAAGTTCAAAGAGAAAGTGTTTTTGTAATCCGCACACGTGAGCGTGTGTGTGTGTGTGTGTGTGTGTGTGTATGTGTGTGTTCTGCAGCTGCAGTTAAACCCTTTTGATTAGAAATATCCAACAATGAATCCACCAGTAGACTATCTGGCTCCCTTCCCTGGGGTGGAATGCAGAGGTGACATGATTAACTGGCCTGTGCAAATGCTAAGGGGTAGCCAAGCGGCCAAGCCATTTTTCAATCTGGAGAAGAAGGGATGCTTGATTCCATTTGCATAGAGCCCCTAATAAGATTCCCCAGCACTGGTCAGAAAGATTGACTAGGGTTGGTGTTGCCAGGACAAACCAGTTTTCTCAGCAATAGACATTTTTAGCTGGGATCTACTTTTCTAGGCAGCCAGGGACAGGCAATAATTTTTATTAGGGGGGCTTTGTTGTGAATGACAAACAGACTCTATTTGTAGGGAAGTTATTGGGAGCCCTGTTTTAGCTGGGTGACTGAACCACCACTTAAATCCTCTGGGCTTCAATTTTCACATCCACAGAGTGAAATAGATTTGCTTGCTAAGGAACAATTCAGTTCTAAATTTCTCTGTAATTTCCTATTCTTCCTTCGCACTTTTTCCTGAAGCCTTCCCCTTTGTTTCTTTTGGCTAATACATAACCTTTAACTTTCTTTTCCTAGCTCCTAATTATGACTCTAGCAGAATGGTATAGCACAGCTCTGACTTCAAGCACAGAGGGCTAGAGCAGGAGCTGCTTCTACCAAACTGCAGGGGAGAAAGCTGATCCAAGCAGGGCAGTGTCTCACCAGGCTGCTTAAAGAGCCCACGTGACAGGCTACAGTGATCGAGGAGTGAATTAGCCACCATTCCATCTGCTCCATGAACTGACACATGGCTATAGAGATGCATGAACATGACCTAAAATTTTCACTCTGGACTGAATTCTGATCTAGTCCTTATTTGACTCAAACAAATAAGGCAAAAGGTGGAGGCTAATGCGTGGTGAATACCACAAGCTCCTTGATACTGCGTAAAGCAGTTCACCATCATTTTTACTCAATCCTCACCATAGTAACCCTATAAAGTGATCATTCTTTTCCTCATTTTATCATGGCAAAACTGGGACACAAAAAAGGAAAGTAGCTTCTGTAAGACCACTTAGTTGGGAACTCAGGATAGATCTGCCCTTCACCCTTCACTCTTTCATATCAGTAGTTCAATTTTTTGGCAAACACAGAATGATTTGGAAGGCTTAAAAGAACAAGGAGGGGGCCGGGGATTTAGCTTAGTGGCACCACACCTGCCTGGCAAGTGCAAGGTCCTGAGTTCGATTCCCAGTCCAAAAAAAAAAAAAAGAAAGAAAGAAAGAGAAAGAAAGAAAGAAAGAAAAGAAAAGAAAAGAAAAGAACAAGCAGGGCCTGACCTTCAGAGCTTCTACTCAATGGCTCCAGAGTGGGTCCCAGAATTTGTGCTGTTAACATGTTCTAAGCTGCCCCTCCAGCTGTTGGCCCAAGGAGCTCATTTTGAAAACCATTGTCCTGGACCATGCTGCCTCCTTTAACCAATCTGTAATATTTATTAAGCACCTACTGTGTACAAAAGGAATAGCATTTTCTTTGTCTTCATAGAGGAGAGACTAGGGGGGACAGAATAATCAATTGCATGAAAAAGTCAAGGAAATCACCAGGTAGTATCTATGGTGCAGCCTGAATGGTAGGTAAGGAAGAGGGTAGGAGGACAAGACAGACTACAGATGGCAAGGCCGAGGCTTGGCTTCATGAGACATGGAAAACTGGCAGGAAAGCAGCGAGGATTCAAGAAACATCTGAAAAACACAAGGGACTCTGAGGAAACTGGCCTGAGAGATCATACTTACTAATAGTGATTAGGATGATGGCAGCTACCATTTATAGAGCCATTGTCACAGGCTGCCAGCCACTCTTCACAAACACTACAACTTCAATGCTACAATAATCTGATCCAGTTAGTAACAGCTCCACTATGACTACTGCTTTCCACTGCTTCCAGATCTGAACCTATGTGTCCAGTCATGGGACTAGAATTAAACACAGAAATGTTACTTGACTTGCTAACCATGTCTCTGAGGAAGGAGAGAAATATGAGTTGCAATGTGACCTGTTAGCCTCTTGCTAGTTCCTTTCCCACAAGCATGCATTTATATTAACTAGAACATGGGAGACATTCTTTGGTGGCTTTTAGCAATTTAAAAAAAGGATTCCTTTTAAAATCAGAAATATTTGACCACTTGGTCCTGTCTAAACAGGCCAGCAATTACCTTGAAGGGAGAAAAATTAAACAGGAGGCATGTGCATGATTTCAGTGTCAATGTGGCTGAAATAAATAACCCAGAAAGGCTCCTTTCAATCTTTTCCATGATATGTTTTGGAGAACACCCAGCAAGCTGGGTGTCCCACCTAGAGGTGCTCTATGCCATGCTAGTCTGGAAGTCTGCATCCTGAATCCCTCTCTTGGACTTACAAAGCATCGTTTCTATATAAATGACTCCATGATGGTCTTCATTGCAGAAACCAGCTTCTCTTGGTTTTAATTCCTCATTTTCCTAACTTAATCATGAGCCCATTTATTTAACCACTTAACCTTCCTGTTGGAGATGAGCCCCATGGCAGAGAGGGGAACCCTGGCCTCTGTGCATGATGGCTGAGAAGCCTACAGATGCTCACTACACAGAGGGCAGCGGAGAAGCGTTACCATCACCTCGTGTTCTGTGGCCTGCAGAGTGTGGCTCCACTGTGTTCATGAGCTTTCTGTGAGCCAATGAGCTGAAGCTAAATGAGCTGTCAGAGAATGTCCAGGGGATAGAGTGTGATTGCTCTAGCACTGACTTATAATTGAAAGCCTTAGGCCTAGAAACAATTGCTTTTTGAAGGGGGTAGTATGCAAGAGTCCTGAAAACCAAAAGCTGCCTCAGATAGAAAAGACTGCTCCAGTTGGATCCAAAAGTCCTAGTGTCTCCAGGGGAAATTTAACAAGTCAGAAGTTACTGTATGGTGAGCAGCCATACAATGCACAAAGGAAAGGGGGTTTAACTGGGCTCTCCCAGCACTTATGGAGCTTAGCATGGCCCTAGAGGCAGATTGTCCTGAGATCAAGTACTAGCTCTACTGCTTCATCATTATCAAGTGGGCAAGCGATACAGCTCCTCTGGGCCAGTTTCATCATTGATAAGAGAGTGATAATATAGTATTTATCTCATGTATTTGATTGGAGAATGAGGTAAGCAAAGCTTTACTCCCCAAGAGAGGTTCTATCATGGGCACTTCTCCTTGTAGTTTCCAAAGAGTGTTTTAGTCACCACCCCAAATATTCCCAAGGTTCCACATAGTGTGCCCTCCACATTCACTCTACATAAATTTAGGCACTATGTGCCCCATAAAATTAATTCTCCCTTTTATGTCCCTGAATCTCAACTTAGTCACCCAAACTCAAAACTCCTATTTTCTTCTCCTAACTTGACCCCTTCTACACACCCATTCATCACTGAGCCTCTAACTGCTATTTCAGTTGTGTATGTTCACACAAGTCCTAGTATCTCTAGACATCTATTCCCATACCTCTGACATGAAGCACAGGCACTTAAATAGTGGCTTTCACATTTTTTAAACCACAGAGATCTTTCCAAATAACCTATGAGGAAGTCCAAGATCTAACATCACTATACTTTACCACCAGAAATTCTGGGCCTACAGTAGGATTCAGCAATCTTCAATTTTTACATATTTCCAGGTGATCCTTATGGGTAGTGAACTTTGGGACCCACTGGTGAATTCTTAGGCCTAACAAGCACTTCACAAATAGTAGGTGATGATAGGCAAGCAAAGTATTTGTGCCCCAGCTCATGCCAACTTGAAGCCATTTCTCTTTTCAGTTTAAAATATAGGTATGTAATCTTTTACTTTCTGGGCTAGCTAATGTTACTTAAAATTATTTCCTTACACTCAAATCTGACTTCATACGATTGGGCTTGAAAGACCAACCAGATGAGCAAATGTGAGTCTGTTGTGAGTTGGTAACTGTGGTCAATCTGCTGGCCCAAAGCGAGGTCTGAGCAGCCAGCTTGGTCTCTCCTTGGTCTTTTGAGAAAGAGGGAATTAGTAGTAACAGAGGATTCAAAAGGAAATGGATGAGAAAAGAAATGGGGAGAGATGATGAGGGAACTGATGCTTTACCATGGGAAGAGCAGCAAGGTGTTAATTCTCCAAATTGAAAGGAGCACCCAAACTGTTGTTACCTGCTGGCCTCTCTTATGGACACATATATTTTTCCCATGCCAGACAATGCACAGTATGAAATCACTCACCTCAGAGAGGGCTGGAATTCTTAGAGAAACAGCATTCAATAAATCTGAACTGTTCTTACTGTTGGGGCTATTGTTACCATTAGGCTGTAATAGAATCAATGTCCATGTTTTTTGCAAACCCTTGAGGTGGATATTGTAAAGAGAAAAGAAAGAAAGAGAGAGAAGAGAAAGAAAGAAAGAAAGAAAGAAAGAAAGAAAGAAAGAAAGAAAGAAAGAAAGAAAGAGAAAGAAAGAAAGAAAGAAAGAAAGAAAGAAAGATTTAAATTGGCATCCAAAGATATCTGCAGAATTCACAGGCATAAATGTACTCAAATATGATTTGCTTAAAGATTAAGAGCCTGATGATATTCGTGGCATGGATGGAAACCTAGAAGTTCCAGAATTACTCTATTTCTAGATCTATTCCACAGGACAGCAACTTTTTGGCTTGGCTGACATTATATGAATAACCAGAGGTTAGCAAGTCAGTGGACTTAGCACTGAGCTTCTTACTGTGACATGCAAGGCTTTGGAAATTGAGCATTCCCCCAGAAGGGCACACTCCCTGTTACTTACTAATGATTGCTAAGAAATGAATAAGATTTGCCTTAAAATGTGAAGGCAAAGAAAAGATGTTACTATCGTAAATGTGGCAAACTCTTGATCCTGATGAATCTGGATGGTGAGTACATGAGGTTCCTTGTATGCTTCTTTCTGCTTTGATTTGCCCTAAAATATTTATTTAAAAAGGTAAACAATTATTATTCACAGGTGTAAATTCACATTTATGCCTGTGAATTCTGCAGGTATATTTGGATGTCAATCTAAATCTTTTATATTTTACTTTCTAGAAAATCCACCCAAAGGGTTTTCAAATAACTCTGAGATTGATTTTATTACAGCCTAAGGGTAATAATGGCCTCAAGAGAAAAACAAAAGAAAATCTCTGACCAAGTAGTTATTGTTTAAAATATGCTTAAAACTATCCTGAGGGCTTGTAACCATGGCAGAATCACCTAGTTTAGGAAGCCTACAATCTGCCTTAAAGACGGAAGTTGGTGCCCACCTGTACTCCCAGAAAATAGAGAGGCTGAGGCAGGAAGATCACAAGTTGAGTCATGCCTAGGCAATTTAGCGAAACTCTGTCTCAAAATAAAAAGGGATGAAGTTTGAACTCATGAGAAGAGTATTGGGTTCCATCCCCCAGACTTGGGGAAAAAATGGAAATTTGTCACTTTTCCTCTCTGCTATGTAAAGTTTTATCTTTACTCATGATTGAGACTGGTGATTTCCAAAGTGTTTTTCTTTTAAATCATGAAATCTTTACAATGAACTCTTAGGAGGAAGCTGAAATGTTGGAGAGAACAGAGCTGCTGTGATGGGGAGGGAGGGAAGGAGAAGGATGAAAGAAAGAGAGGAGAAAGCAAGAGGGAGTTGGGAGCTGCAGCTCAGGGTTGAGCCTCACCTGCTACAACTCCTCCCAGCAGGGCTCCCAGGAGATGCCAGGAAACTCCTCAGTCTCCTGGTGATTGACTGAGTTGCCCCTCTTGTTTGTTGCTTAAGCAAAGAAATGTGGCCTATGATCTGTGTCTCTAGTCCTGAGTGTCTGGCCTTGTTATCGAAATGAATGGATCTCACTGAGCGCATCATAACCTCTGCAACTCCCTTTTGCCAACAGGTATCGATTTTGCCACCCGCAAGATCGCAATACATCTGAATCAGACAAAGATCATTAATCAAGACGGAGATAACTTCAAGACAAAAACCCAAAGCACATTCCGCAACTATGACTTGGATTTCACTGTTGGGGTAGAGTTTGATGAACACACAAAGGGTCTGGATGGCCGGAGAGTTAAGGTAGTGAATTGGGTTCGAGGTTTTGTATCCTCTTTGCATAGGGGCTAGCTATTTAGCTTCTTAGTAAAAACAAATGATAGGAACAAGCTGGGAAAGATCAGGAAAGGGGAACCAGAATGGTCTTAGTGAACAATTATTGAAAGCTGGGTAAGAAGAGGCAGGCTAGAGAGACATTAAAGGATCTCAATCTCTCCAAGATTTTCTGCATGGCTGGGTACTCAGAGCAAAGAAGGCAGAGTGAAGGGGCATAGACAGGGATGGTGACTGTGACCAGCTGGGCAGGGCAGCTTCATGTAAAGGGACAGTCTGCTTACTCCCACCATGCACTGCCGTAGCAGAATGAGGCCTCAAGCTGTCAGGTATTTTTTTTCCTTTCAAGAGATATTGAGATGTCAGGTAATTTTACATGAAATATCTCAAGGGTAGGTGATCCCAGCTGGCTGAAAAAAATTTTTGAAAATCATCATGCAAATTTAAACAAACAAAAATTCGGTAGACTAAATGAAGTCATTGTTTATCTATCTAGTTCTAGTAACTTGGAGGAGTTTCCAGTAAGTTGGTGGCTGCTGTCTTAACCTTGCCTCAACTCACAGGTTAGAATCTAGGAAAGTCTGTGTGCATCAGGAGATCAGACTTCTAGTCACATGAACTACTGTACCTCTCCCTTATCCAGGGGTCTGCTTTCCATGGTTTCAGTTGCCTATAATCAGTTAAGATCCAAAAGTAGTAAATGGAAAATTCCAGAAATAAACAAGTAGCGAGTCTTAAATTATATGCTATTCTGAGTAGCATGATGAAAACTCACACTGTCCACTGCATCCTGCCCAGGATGTGAGTCATTTCTTTGCCAACATATTTATGCTGTATACATTACCCACATACTAATCACTTGGCAACCACTAACCACTTCATTACATATGTTGTATATATATATATATATATATATATACACATACATACACACACAGGTGGGACAGATCCTCCATAGATGAAGGGGACAACGATATTTGGGTATATAGGGCCCTGGAAGCAAGCAGGGAATGAGAAATTATCTCAAAGCCCAAGTGCTTGGGTTTGGGGAAATATCAGGTCCTTGGCCAGAGGCACTATTTGTAAATAAGGCAGAAGCTGATAAGCAGCAAGAAAATAGGGAGGGATAGCTTCTCTCCCTCTCCATCACTGAGTGATATCACAGTGTTCATATTCACATTCCTGTGTGCCTATCGTTGATTTTCCAAATCAAATTATGCTTGGTCAGGAATACAAAGAAATCCAGTTTCAGTCATGTATAATGACCTGCCTCCAATCCTAGAATCATACAGAACTCTAGAGTTTACACTGTCCAGGAGACTTGGAAGGGTTACTGGTTTGTCATTGGTCATGGTTTCCATTGACTGGTACTGCAGATGCCCATGCAATATACACAAGGGTGGGAGTTTGATATTCATAGCCACTTTTACCTCTGTTCCAAATCAGCCAACAGAATTTCTGTCTGGCTCTCAAGCTAAAGAAAATAAGAACTGAGTATTCTGTCCCCCAGCTTTGTGTGCCTTACCCCCAGCAAAGGGCTGGCCCTCTGGGAGGCCACAACCAAACAGGAACCTTTACCCTGCCCTTCCCTTTCAGGAGGGCTCACTCCTCCCAGGGGCAGGTCACCACCCGGTGCTGTCAGGAGCTCTTTCAAAGTCTCACCTCTGCCTCAGCAAGGGACACAAACTTGGGCTTGTCTCCTGGGGAGGAAAGAAAACTGTTATTGTGGTGAGGACTCTAAAGCCAAGATAGCAGGACACATTTCTCAATCAAGTTGTCCTGCGGTATTGATAACTTTAGTCATCAAGTGGAATTATATTTACTGTTCCTTGCTAAAGAAAAAGGCCGGGGTTGAAAAGCATTTTGGGAACTCTTGCATCAGAACAGCCCTATCATAAGAGAGCATAACCTTCCAGGCCTTGGAATATCCACTTGTAGAAACCTGTTCCTGAGCACATGATGATGGATAAAGAAGCCTCTTTGGAACTGTGGATGAAACGCCAATTAATCAGATACCAGAACTGATAGGAAAATGTGTCTCTGAATTTTGTATCACTCTCACATTCCAACCTAATCAGTTCAAAATGATTCATTTTCCCTGGCCTTACCATTTGGGGCGTGGGGGCTTGAAAAGCAGGCCTACCTTCTCTGACTTGTTCTTTGATGCTATAGAACTTGTTCTTCCTGAAATCAATCATGTTCTTCTGGCTTTCCCTGACCCTCAAAGGACTCTACCTGTCCACACTTGCCTTCCTTTAGCCTCTCTACTCCCCATTCTCATTCCTCTCTTCAAGAGCAACAGTTATTCTTGCAGAGAGAAAGAATCCTCTTTTCCATGGCTTGTTTCCTCTTTGTCTGCAGCAGAAAGCCAGAGTTAGTACACCACACACACACACACACACACACACGCACACAACTGGTGAGATGGGACATTTCCAAGATGATTTGCCCAGCTGCGGGCTGGACAAAGGTCCATTCCCATGAGAACCACAGTGCAAAGCAGGTGCCTTCGGGACTACTTCCCATCACTGGACTAGACCCCTTCAGCTGGGAGGGCACACCTGGAAGTTTGTGGGTCTGTTTTACTCATTAATCTAACTCAGGTGGCATGCCTGAGTGTGCACACAAGCTGTGTGTGTGTGCACATACATGTGTGCATGTGTGTACCTATGTATGGGTGTGTATATGTGTGTAGTGCTTCTTACTCCTCCTATCCTTGTTCTCCAGAGCTCCACTTCTCAAATCCTCAGTCACCCTCAGGAACCCTCTGAAAAGCTCCCCTCTGATTATCTGGGAGAAGAGATGTGCATGGGTTGCCACAGGGGCCTTGCAGAACGCTGTTCTAAGCCAACCCAGACTAGGAGCATTGGCTCCACATTTGCCTTGGGGTTGACACTTCTTTGAGGGACCTGGAGACCCCTTTCCTTCCTGTGGGTCATATATATTCCAAATTCCTATCCTGATTTGTTTCTAAGAGCGTTGAAAGCCCCTTTCAAAAATACACAAGCTACGTTAAAGTGAAATATGATTGATATCCATGCAACAGAATATGGAGCATCATGCAACTATGAAAGGAAATGAAATACTGACTCACGTGGCAACATGGATGAGCTTGGAAAACATGCTAAATGAGAAAAGCTACATATAAAAGGCCACATATTGCATAATTTATCTGAAATTTGTAGAACTGGCAAATTCACAGAGACAGAAAGTGTTTGCCAGGGGGTACAGGACAGAGGGAATGAGTAGTGATTGCTAATAGGTACAAGGTGGGGTAAAGAATGCAATGATGGTTACACAACCTTGTGTACTTCAAGAGGGTAAATTTTATTATTTGTGAATTGTATCTCAATTAAAAAAAATCAGTAAATATCTGAGCATGATGGCACACATCTGTAATCCCAGCACTCTGGAGGCTGAGACAGGAGAACTGCAAGTTCAAACCCAGCCTAGGTAACTTAGTGACTTAGAGAGACCCTGTCTTAAAAAACAAAACAAAACAGGTGTAGACAGTGGCAGTTAGCGCCAATATTATGTAGTTGTAGTGTCAGGAGAAGAGGGAAGCACTCAGAGCAGGGTCAGTAGGTGGTGGGGAGAAACTGTTCCCTTGGGAGGCAGCACACAGAAACTGCCAGAGGAGAGGGCTGGCCTGCAGGAGGCCAGAGGAATATTTGTATGAGGACGGTTGCAGGGGCAGGGGAGCCTCTAAGCATGTCAATAGTGTCTCTCAATGCTCTTAATTTAAAGAACTGTTATTTTCCTTTTTTAGAGAACTTACTGGGAAGTGATTCAATCTTATATAGATAGAAAAGCTACAAGAATATAACATGGAATGTCTATATTCGCTTAAGCAACAATTATCTATTAACATTTTGTTCCATTTTCTTATCATTTGCATGTGTTCTCTTCCATATATTTTTTCTTTTTCTGAACAATCTGATGTATTACTCTGAAATAATTCAGTATATACTTTCAAAGAACTAGTATACTGTATCCTTTTAGCTATCCCATTGTGTAGTTATCAATTACAAATTAAACACTGATACAGAAACTGTATCTAGTTCACCACAAAGGGCTGTTATATGGATGCTGTTATAGCCAGCAGGATTTGGTAAGGGAATACATTAAATACAGGATACATAATTTATAGGATTATTTTATGATAATTACCCAAAAAGTCAAATGCAAAGGATGCCAAGAGATTAACCGCACACTAGAGGCCCAAAGAATCCAGCGGAGGGCCTAGATCCCAGCAATTTCCCACACAAGTCCAGTTAAAGGCCTAAAGTCCAAGGCAATATCTTACACGAGTCCAGCCAGTGGCCTAGAGCCCACAGCCATGTTTCATGCTTGTCCATATCTAGGGTCTGTACCCAGAAGGCCCAAAAGCCAGTGATAAAAGCCAGAAAATCTATGCCGGTGAGATGAAGGATTTGTGCTGCCAAGCTGAGGTATCCACACTGGAGCCAGGAAGTGATGCTCACGGTGAAGATCAGAGCTCCTCTGACTAAAACAGCAGCCATTCCCAGTGACAGCAAGGCCCCAAGCTTCTCCTCCAATGAGAACAGCCTAGTTCACATCAGGAAAACCATCCACAGCAGGCTTCTCCTAGAAAATCAATAGGCCATAATCTTCCTCTCCAGTTCTCTTTTTATGGCTATTGGTATCAATCCTCAGGTGGATCTTCCACGCCCAGACCACACTGATTCAGTTCAGCTGGGCGTTACAAGTTGACCATTAGTCAATCCACCACACATGCTAACTTTGGACACTTGGGTGGGGAGGGTCCTTTTGTGTTTCTGTGCATCTGCCCATCCCTGGAGTGGTCTCCCTCTTTACCCTCTCCCTCAGAAGCAATGGCTTTCCTCAACCTCAGGATCTTTTAAAGCAATTAAATCTGTTTTTAAAACCTCTTCTGACACAGGATGAAGGGCACCAACTAAAAGCAAATTGAATTACAGAATTTCAGTTCATTTAACTGTTCTCTTCTTCTGCTTCTCAATGTCTGTTTCATGTAAAAATAAGATTGTAATATTTTAAGTATTACCATGATTGGTAATGAATTTACTTTAGGGTCAGAATAAGTTGTCATATTGCTGGCCAATGTGAGTTATTAAGATAAAATATTAGGACAGACCCCATGTACTAATATTTTCCTCCTTTTTTCTTTCTGCAAAGTTTGCTAAGTGCCTACTACATGCCTGGCCTGTGTCAGGAGCTAGAGATAAAATGATGGATCAGAGGCACTTTCCTGCCCTCAGAGATTTTGAGCCTTCCTGAAAGACAGATAAATAGATGGACAAGGACCGTATCATGTTCATCTTAATGGGCACTTGTGTTCTCTGTTGGGACCACCTCTGATGGAAGGAGACAGGTGAATTTACCACAAGATTCTGCTTCAATAAAATCAACCAACCTAAGATCCATTCAGCAGTGCTGATCACTGTGCTGAATGTGGTGTTGTAGAAAAGCACAGTGATGCAGTCTCTTCTTTTATGGAGCATACTGTCTACAGAAGAAGGTGGACAGCAATTCAGCCAGCATGTAGCAGGGCTCCACCAGGTGCAAGGTGACATGTGAGAAAGGAGAACAGAAGATACAACCCTGGCCAGACTGAAGGCAACAGTCCTCTCTCATCTATTGGAAGGAACCTCAGAGTCCAAGGCCAGTGACAGGCAACAGCAAATGAGTATTCCAGGCATTTATTTCTCCCAGGAGAGCGAGGAGAACAACTTGTGACTTGAACTGCTCTAAGACCTTCAAAGATGTGAGGCTTGGGATGACCTTGAAGAAGGAAGAGGCTTGTTTTTCCTTTAGAAAATACATAGAATTTTATTTTTAAGTTAGTTTTGGGAATATTAATATGTGCAGAGGGTAGAACATTTTAAGCAGTAAAAAATGAGATTTCCTTCCCACCCTGGCCCCCTGGCTCAGTCCCTCTTGAGGGACAATCACTACAACTGGTTTCTTTCACCTCCTTGTAGAGAACATGTACAAACATATGCATGTCCATATACTCCCCACCCAACCCCCTTGTTTTATGTACATGGTTCTGCACCTTACTATTTTTAAAAACCCTAATAATATACTGGGGCCATATTCTTTCAATGACTGCATAACAGGGAAGAACCACCCCATATTTAACCAGCCACCCACAACAGATTTGTACGAAAAAGCAGGCCCAAGTACACAAAGAGAGTAGGGGGAAAATCCGTAGGTCAGTTTATCACCAACTGGATTTGCAAGATATAGAGAAAGGTAAACATCTGACCCTTAGCATAATATTGTTCATAGAAGCATAAGGTAGTTTGTGCATACTTAGGAGAAAAAAGCAACTCACATCCAGGTCATCCCGAGGAAGAACAGCACACACAAAGTATTCCCTGGATGGAAATGACATAATCATGTCAGGAATTACATGAGTAAACCTAGGGCACAGATCTGGGTGGCCCTGGAGAGCTACATGGGGGTTACGCAGACTATCTCAAAGCAAGCATTAGGAGGGAAAGTGGGGAACAGAAGAAGAAAGAGTTTGGAAGTTGGAGTATTTGTAAATATGTACACAGGCGTTTGAGTGCTCTTGGGTTCCAGCAGGCTTGGGACTTCTCCAAACTTCTGGTCCACTCAGCTTGGTTGTCCAAGATGATTTCTGCTGATGTTTTTCCTATTCTACTAACCAGCTGGCATGACTGTTTGGAGGAAACCAAAGAGCAGGAGCAGGTCCACCCTCCTGGTTCTATATGAGAAGGCAGGCACTGGAGCCACCTGGGTGGCTCCCTGATTAATGAGAAACTTTCCTGACTTTTTTCCCATCCTCCAGGGGACAGCGTGACTCACAATGTAACTCCTGTAGGAAAAGTTCCCCAAAGTAGAATTCTATGTCAAAGAATATATGCACTTTTATATTTTGAAAGGCAATATAAAATTGCTCTCTAAAATGATGTATATTCCCACCTGCCTTGTATGCGCTTCTCTACCTCCACTCCAACTCAGTAAATCAGTCTTTGGCCTTGGACCACATGATGAATTATATATAAAAAGTAGTCTTGTTACCATTTATCTTATTGTGAGTGTGGGTGAATATCTTTTCTTGGGTGTAAAGCCACCTGCTAGGGGGTTCTCCCCTTGTAATCTGCTGGTTCAGATCCTTTGTGCTATTAGATTAATGATCTTTTTCTTCTTGATTGACAGGAGCCCTTCATATACAAGGAAATCAGGTTTTTGCTGATGTGCTACATTCTTTTCCCCTGTTTGTATTTATCTGTTGACTTTGAAGTATTTTCCCCTTCCAGAAAGTTTACATTGTTAATAGTCAAAGTCATCACCTTCCTCCCCACTGATTTGAAATGCTGTCTTTACCATATGTTGAAATGGTAGAATAGAATTCCTTAAAAGAGAACTGAGCCAGCCTGAATAAACTGTGGCCGGTATGGAGGATATTTGTGGAAAATAAGATTGGAAAGCTCTTGGCCTAGTAAAAATGAGATTGAAGGGATCTTGGGTCATGGAGGCCAGGGCTCTGCCCTGTGAGAAGCAGAAGCCAGGCAATGGCTGCAGGGATTGCAGCCACAGGTTGAGGCTTGTGGAGTCTCTCCAACCAGAAGTCCTATTTACCTGGGAACCTGTCATTGCAGACACTGGTCATCTGGGAAGGTGATGTCCTCATGTGTGTGCAGAAGGGAGAGAAGGAGAACCGTGGCTGGAGGCAGTGGGTTGAGGACAATAAGCTGTATTTGGTAAGTCTTGGGTCTGCACAGCTCTTTCCACTGTGCTTACAGGCACTCCTGTAGTCACCTGGCCAGGCACTGTAACAAGAAAAATGGCCATGCACTCCTCCTTTTCCAAGCTCCAGCCAAATGTATGTGGTCATATAGTCAGAAAGCCATTCCCGTCTGGCTCAGGGGACTCCAGGAAGAAATCTATATGGTTGTTTCTGTGAACAGCTGCAATTAAAAAGAAAGTTCAAAATGCTGAGCTAGGAAGCCAAGATCCAAGGAGAAATGCAGGGAACCCATTAAAGATCAGCTGGGGAGAAATGTGAGTCACAGAATTAAGATGCCCTGGAGGAGGGTAGGACCAGGCCTTCCCTCAATTATGAGCCTGGTAGGGAGGGGAGGGTGGGCTGCAGGGGTTGGGCAGCTGGGCCTGAGGGCATTGACCTGCCATCATGAGGTATGTCTATTTGACCCCAAAATATTTTAGGTTAATTTGATATTAGAACAGGATAATAGGAGCCATGGCTAATATCCTTAAATAACTGTATCTGTGTCTAGACAGCTTAATTTTTCATTCTTCAGTCTTCAAGGCAATTCATGGGCCCAGCATTCTACCAGTGAACATTTTTTCAGTCCTTCTCTGAATTCAGCCATTCATTTGTTAAATAAATTGTTCATCTAATGAATGCGTCTTCCTTCCTTTCCTTCCTTCCTTCCTTCCTTCCTTTCTTCATCCTTTTAGCTAAGGAGTCAAGTGGGTAACAGGCTCTAATGTTAGAATTCAGGGCACTTTGTTGCCCTTCAAAGCCAACCTTGGTTCACCTGATATCTCCATTTCAGAGGTAATGTCAGCTGATGATATATGGAAGGCATTCACTGTATTTTGTACTGACAGTTATCCCTACCTGCTCTAGTTTGGATGATGGATTTTTTTAATTGTAGTGCCATCCCCAGTGGTACTTACAGCTAAGACAATAGATCCACTGTCAACTACTGGGAGTATGGTAGTCTTCCCCATGCTCACTTTCTCTCCTTCAAGCATCAGTGAGGTACAAATAAGGCCTGGGGTGCTTTCTGTCTGGATGAAAAGCCAGACCCTGCCAGCTGCACAGGCGACTTGGGGAGCCCTCCTGCAGCTCACACCCTGTCATTGCCTGTGCCACTGCCAGCTGCTGTTGTATTCACCAGAGCCCAGAAAGCCCACACATGGAGGACAGCTCACCAGCAAAGGTCTTTCTAGGCCCTTACCTTCCTACCTCTCCTTCATGCTAGATCCTTCTCTTCCTCATGATTTTGCTGCCTTTTATAAATTAGGCAACCATTGTTAAAATCATGGGAGTAGGAAAAATCCCACCCAAGAGCATCATTTCTTTGCATTTTTCACTTTTATAGTTGTTCAAGCTCAATTCAAGTGTCAAAATCAAATTACCGCTTCCTGTAGGGCACACCAGCTGCTTGGGTCTGTGAGATCCACTTTCCCCAGAATGACTAAGTGTTCCCTTTATTCCAACCCCAACCCCAACCCTAGACACCACGTGCGCTGGGCGACGGGCAGAAGGCAGGCCAGGCTTGTTAGCCACACTCACTTTCTGACCTTGCAGGAGCTGACCTGTGGTGACCAGGTGTGCCGTCAAGTGTTCAAAAAGAAGTGATGTCAGCATGGGAGGCCAGCAGAGTGTGCAGAGTTCTCTGCCAGCCTCCAGAATCGGCATGGGAACCCTCCCACTCCTGACAGAGCCCTGTTAAAGTGCCCAGATAGGTTTTAAACTGAATGAGTGTGTAATATAACAGGTACAGTCTTCCCTCTTTGAAACGTGGCATTAAAGGGAAAAACAAAATCACTCCCATGCATCGAAATCCTTTATATATATCTCCCTTTATTTCTAGAGCTGTCAGATTTGACCCATGGGTAGAGGAAGTAACTACCTCCATGGTAGTTACTGTTTTGTTTTCGCAAAGCTTTGTTCTTTGTTGATTTATATTATTTTGTTTCTTTTGCATTAGTTTGAGGTGGCAGTGGACTGTTTTACCTAGGAACATTCTCTGGCTACTGATTCTTGAACATCCTCCACTTGGATGACACTCCTTTGGATAGCACATTTGTTCTCCAACACTGTATTTAAAGATATGTATGCCCTGCACTTTGTACCTTGCCCTGAGCAGACCATGCATAGCTGTCTGCAAAAGTCCAGCCCTCTGGGCCCTCTGTCCTTCAGCCCTGTTCTATACAGCATGTCACTGAGCACATGTCCATTCAGCCTCAGAGTACTTTCTTAACCACTGTCCTGTGCAAAGTGCTGTACCAGGGGCCTAAATTCAAGCAGTGCAGCTCCACTTTTTAGCTCAGCCCATGACGTCTTTGGGTCCAACCCATCTTGGTCTGCAAAGAGCCAGGAACCCCACCATCAGACAGCAGTTCCTTTGAAAAGCAGATTTATCCTAAAACAGGCAGCACATGGTGGTAGCACACTTTGGTATAATTTAATGACAAAAGCTTACCACTAATCCTAGGCATCCTGGGATTGGGGGATGGATAGGAAGGTGAAAATCCTACCATGTTGCCCAAGGCCACCCTTAGCGCAAACCCTCTGATCAGGCAACAGTCATGCCATGTTCCTGTGATAAGGAAGCAGGAAAGTGCCTGTCTGAGCCTCGTACTGGATGGGGAGCCGGAGAAGGCAGATGGGGCTTCCATGGGAGCTTTTTCAGTCAAGTCAGTGAGAGGTGCTGAGGAGGTGGGTGCGCCTCCCGAGGAGGTGCAGGCCCTGCCTCCTGGACACATGGGAGACAGAGCAAAGGGCCTGGAGTAAGCCCATGCTCTTCTCTTGGTTACTTTATTCATTGCTGAGACAAAATACCTGACACTCGAAACTTAGGGAAGGAGAGGTTTATGTTGGCTCATCGTTTGTAGCAGTTTCAGTGCATAGCTGGCTGGTTCCAAGGCAGGACAGCATGGCCAAGAGGTATGGCAAAGGGGGAAGAGATCATAAGCATGGCAAGAAGCAGAGCTCAAGGAATGGAGGAGGGAGGTATGCCCTTCAAGTTCACGCCCCCACCTCTTTCAGTCACCCTCTCTTCCAATCAGACTTCATCTCCCAAGTGACATTTAGGTATAAGCTCATCAGTGGACTAATCCAGTGATGAGTGTCATACCCCCATGATCCAGTCACCTCCCAGAAGCCCCATCTATGAGCTCATGAGGCTTTGGGGGACATCTACAAATAAACCCTAACACTCTCCCATGCATGCCTCCCCAGCCTTGCCCTTGTTCTCTGCAGCCTCAAATGAGCCCTCCCCTTTGTCCCTCAAGAAAACCCTACTGTATGAGACAGTGTCTGAAGCTCACTGGGGACTAGGTGTAAAGTGTTCTGCCCAGGAAAAGGGGTGAGTAGTTATTAAGGATGTGTTACCCTGGACTCTGCAAAACACACTCTAGGGGATGTTACTTCCCCCAAGGTTCTGTGAAAAGGCTCATGGTCAAATAAATCAGAATATGGGGAACTATAGCCCCTTCCTAGAAATTCAGAGTAAGAACTAGTACTTTCAAACTGACAAGTCCTGCAGTAATAAAGACTTTCTTAAACCATGGGACCCCTTTTCACTCCACAAAGTTTTGCTCCATGGGGTCTTTTAGGAGCACTAAATTTATACTTCTCCGTGGCAGATAACAAATAATATAATATAAAGTTCACATTTTCCAAATGGGACATTCTCAGTTTATTTTTCCTACAAATGAAAAGTAACTGAATGAAACAGCTTACATATGGTAGGAAAGCCCTGCCCTGGTTGAATTTATTCTAGTGATAATTCTTTTTCAAAGAAGATGCATATAAACTTGAAGAAGTACAATTTGAGGTCCCATTTCAAAGCCAGGGCAGGTGTTTTGGGCCAGGACTTCCCATACATTCCTGCACTCACTGTGGACAGGACAAGTCAAGTCACCAGGCTCCTATTTTTATTTCCTCCTCCTATTTTAAAATCAAGCATGGCAGGACTGCCCTGCCCCAGCCGCAGCAAGCCTCACTGGAACACGGAGGAAGAGATTACCTTTGATACCCACTGGGGCTGATACTGAGAACTCAGAACCTCAGAACCACAGCCTCAAGGGGGTGTCAGGAGACAGGCTAGAGTTAGTTATAAACCAAGGAAGGGGTCTATTCTTGAAATTTAAAGAAATATTTGGCTCATGATCAGGCAGCATCACAAAGTAGTTCAAGCACGGACTTTGGCGCCTGCCCTTGGCTCAGAAAGACCCCACCACTCTCCAGCTGCGTGGTTATGTGGCAGTTACTTCCCCTCTCTGAGCCTCTTTTTCCCCATATGTAAAATGAAGGCTATAAGAACCTGCTTCAAAGTGAGTGGTGAGGGTTGAATATGATCCAAGCAGAGAGTCTGACACAACAGTCAAACAGTCAAACACACACACACACACACGCACACACTTCTTTCCAATCATTCCCTTTGTTAAACTCTGTGCCCTGTAAAAGCTTTAACACTGGGATCCTTTACTATGGGCATTTCCAAACTTGAAGATCACCAGGCTTGGGGAGAAGAGGGTGCTGGAGGGCAGATCATGGGGTGGTGAGGCCTACTGCCTGTGAGGTGACATAGCAGTGACTGCCAAGGCCCTGTCCCCACCCCCATCAGCACCTTCCAATGGCACAGGTTACCTATCAGGAACCTATCAGCCCCCATTGTCTGGGCAGGAGGAGACTCAGGCTAGGCTGGAGTTGGAGTAGTCAGGACTCCACAGCTGGTTCTGAGGTCAGGAGATGGGGACTCATCGGGGTTAAGGAAAGATGGGAGAAAGGGGGAGGATGGGGGAGAGGTTAAAGGAGGAAGAGGAGAGAGCAGGAGGTGATGGGAAGAGGAAAGGAAGGAGAGGTGCAAATGGAGTGAAAAGGGAGCAGAGAAGAAAGGAAGAATGAGGGAGAGTAGGAGAAGGAAGGGAAGGAAGGGAGAGAAAAGGGGAGAGGAAGAGTAGAAGGCCAAGGAAGGGAGAGCAGAGAGAAAATGAGAGGAGGGGAGGAAGAGAAAAGGGCAAGGGAGAATGGGAGACAGGAAAGGAAGTGAGGAAAAAGGAAGAGGAGGAGAGGAGAGGAGAGGGAAAGAATGATAAAGGGAGAGGCAGGGAGAGAGGAGCAAAGAGCTCTGCTCCTCAGCTGATGTAGGGAGAGAACCAGAGTGAACCATGTCTGACTACTCAGGGTATGTGACCCGCAGCCAGGGCCATGGTGACAAGCCTCATCAGAAGAGTTGCCTGAATCTGTGTTGCTGGCTTCCCTAAAGCACAGGCAGTTTCATTTAGATACAACCAGTCAGCGAAGCCAAAGCTAGTGTACCCACAGCACTGAGGAGGGTTGGCTGGCCTTTGGCTGATCTTTTGGGAACGGAGCAAGTCCAGATTACAGGCCTAAACCTTGGTTAAATACCCTCTTTTGTCCTGGAGAGCTCTTCCAGGGCTGCCATACACATGCCTGCTTTACAGAATAGGAAACTGCGGGCTGGGGATTTAGCTCAGTGGTTTTGCCGCCTGCTGCACAAGCGCAAGGACCCAAGTTCGATCCCCGGTACCAAAAAAAAAAGTGAGAACAGAATAGGAAATTGAGGCTTGAAGTGGGTCAAATCCTCATCGAAAATTCCATATTTATCAAGTAGCAGAGGCAGAAATTGAACCCAGGTATGTCTGTTTCTAGAGCCTGAGGCACTTCACACAAAAGGCTGAGGTGACAAGGACAATACAACCCTTCCATAGCAATATCTAGACTCCGGCATCTTCAGAAACCTCTAACCCCACTTCTTTCCAGTCATTTGAAATTGAGCTTTGTTTGTTTTTTATTTACATCAGCATTAACTTTGGACAAACTCCAGTACAGACAGGTGGTCACCAGAAGTGACTCACATGTGCTTCCTCTGGTTGGGGATTTGTGTCCTGCCTCTGTGCAGAGACCCACAGAAGCAACAGCCAGAGCTGGCCTGAGCTGGCTCTTCTACTTCAGCCTGCTCTTTCCACGAAATATTTGTGATTGATTAGAAGGGCAGAGGTTGGGGATATTTAATTTCGGCTCACTGATTACTCTTGCTATGTAGATGGATACCATTAGAAGCAGGGACTTGAGAAAATGAAATAGAAATGAACGAATCTGAGTTTTCAAGAACTTTAAAGATTTGGTCATGGCTTTTTCTGGAGTCAGCCCTCACTGTAGTTATTCGTTGTGCTTCTGGAAAGCCTGAGAGCAAGCCTGAAGAAAGTGGACAAAACCCCACTCTTTCTGGATATTACTGTGAAAAATATAATTAGCCAAAAAGATCTTCCTAAGAGGCTACCATGGTTCAGATGCTATAGTAGAAGCTGGGGACACAGAATGTTTTAGTCTGTGTCCTAGAAGAGAGAAAGAGAAGCTTTGTCACACATTTCACATGTACGGAATTTAGTACAGGGGTTGGATACACAGGGTGGAGATGCTGAGAAGTCAAACAAGAGATGAGGTAGGTCAGAGCTTAGCAACACCAGGAAACTTCCAACACCACTAGGAATGGAAACATGAAAGCAGGAAAGTGGTGTTATCAGAATGCGAAGCCAGTGCTAACCATGTAGAGGGGATGTCATGGGAGACAGAGCCACTGCTAAAACTCATTCCCAAAATAGAAGAAGGAGAAAGAGTCAGATGAACTCTGTGGCTTTTCCATTCATCCCATTTTCCAATCTCTCATAATTTTCCCCATTGGTAGAAAACCCCCAGAAGCCTGCTGCCACCAGTGAAACTGGAAAATGTGTTCCCTGTAGGTCAGAGCAGAACAGGAAAGGAGGGGCAGGCATCTGACAGCAAACAGGCACTGAGGGGCGCACAGGTGAGTGGCCCTGGCCTCTGCCCTGGAGGAGGTCCACTCAGACCATCGAGAGGATGAAAGTGGAGTGCTTTAGGGTCTGGAGGTGGAGGGGCCCCCAGCCCAGCCCAGAATGGGAAGGCTTCCTTGCGGCACTATTGCCTAAATTAAGTTTTAAAGAGTGGATGTGGGCCTGGGGAGTTAGCACAGTAGCAGAGAGCACTTGTCTAGCATGTATGAGGCCCTATGTTCAATCCTCAGCAGCACCAATCTAAAATAAAATAAAGTAAAATAAAAGTGAATATGGTTTGGAAGGTGGTCTTCGAAGTAAAGGGAAGGGAAGGGTCCTCATCAACTGCCCTTGCCTTCCTTGTACCACACGCTGTACCGGGTATTTCACATGTAAACTTTAGCTCTCTCAATCCTCAACATGACCTAACCCCTTTACAAATGAAGAACCTGTGCTTTAGCATATGACAAACATGCCCACAGTGACAGCCAGACACAGCAGATCCAGAGTTGAAACAAAGTTTCACAGAGCCCCATCTCTCGCTGGCCTTGCAATGCAAGTGGCCACCTTCTATAGTTGTTCGTCAGATTTTGGGTGAGTGTGACCTTTTCCAAATGCAGAGAAACCTTAATCTAAATCTTAAAGGACAATGAAGTTAATAAAAGAAAGCTTTTACTGAACTGGAACAAAAGAGACTATTTTATTAGCCTAATTACTTTTAACTCCTATTAAGTGTTTAAAAGCTCAATGGAAATGTTTTCTGTTATTAAAGTTCATTGTTTTTGTTTAAACTAAAAATTCTCTAGAGCCCAAATCTTGTCCTAACCACAAACCCACAGGCTAGACTGCCACTCGGCAGGTGAATTCCCCTGCCAGCGCTGGGTGGACTGACATTTGCAGGTAACTCTGAACCTTCACCTTGCAAAACTTTTCACACTTGCAGTTATTTCAGGATTTGCGACTTTCTGAGCCACAGACTCCACAAACGCTGGCTGTTCTTTGTGTCCTGCATGCCATTGCATCCAATGTCTCCTGGTTTCTGCCCTTTGCCTGACAGCTTCACTGTCAACCAGTCAGCATTTATTGATCATGTATCAGTGCCAGGCCTGTGATAGATGCTAGACATTTTTTCCATCAACCTACTCATTCAAGGAACATTTATTTATCATCTACTATGAAACAGACCCAACAGCCACGACTTGAGCAGATAGTAGTAAATAAAGCTGGCATGTTCCTGCTCGTCACAGATTTTGGATTTCAGCAAGGTAAAAATTATGATCCTCGTTTTATAAATGAGAAGATCCAGCCTCAAATAGGGTGAGCAGAATGGCCAAAAGCACACCCTTCAGAAATGCCAGGGCCAAGATTCCAACCTCCATTCCTGCTACTATGGTTTGGATATAGTTTAAGTATAACCCCTGAAGGTTCTTGTTTTGTAGGCTTGGCTCTTGGTGCAGTGGCATGGGGAGGTGGGCTTTCAGAGGAGGGGCCCAGTGGAATGTCCACAGGTCAGTTGGGAATATGTCTCAAACGTCTGTGAGGTGCTGGTCTCTCTCTGGCTTCCTGTTTGGAGATGTGGTCTCTTCCTCCTACATGTTCTTCCATAGCTATGAGTGGCACAGCCAAGGAGGAGGTCTCACCACTGTTTGGACTTTCATCTCCCCAGAACTAGGAGCTAAATGAGCCCGCTGTCTTCACTAAGTTAGCCTTCCTCAGATATTTCACTATGGAATATAAAACCAGCTAATACACTGCCCACCACTGCTTCTTGCTGGGCGGGCAGAAGCGAGAGCAAACCTGCACATTAACTAGAGAAATCAGGGGGCCCTGTTGCTCTACATGTCTCTCATAAGGAAGGAAAATAAAAAGGTTTTTGTAATCCACCAGTCACAGAAAAACGAGACCCTGTCTGTAATATTCTTAACAAATGCTTAGCATATAACACTCATAATAAATAGTGGCTAAAACAGTAGTAGTCTATTGTTACTTTAATTTTTAAAATGGGGCCATTTACTCTAGTGCAGTGTTTCTCAGGCAGGGGTGATTTTGTCCCCCAGAGGACATTCAGCAATGTCCGGAGTCATTTTTTGTTGTCATAACTGGGAGTGTTGTGATGCTGGCATCTACCGAGTAAAGTCCAGGGATGCTGCTGAACACCCTACAACACACAGACAGCCCCCACAGCAAATTATCAGGTTCCAGATTTTAGTATTACAGAGGATGAGAAGTTGGCCTAGTGGGGACTGCTTTCCGCTCATTAACTATTCTTTGGCAATTTTATTTTTAGTGGGTGTGGAGTGATTGATCGCATGGCTGATGACTCCTTGCAATAAACTGAAAAGAAAAAGCAAGACTTTTCCTTGCAACCCAACAAAGGATTGATCTTCTTTGCCTCAGTTTAAGAGATTACAATAGTTTCAGTGGCTGTAGGAAGTTCTTCACAGGTCAGCTCAGGGTGCTGCCACTGTTCAACTCACCCCAGTCCCCCTTGGTCTCAGCTCTTCAGGGAGTACGGAAGAGCTGGACAAAACCTGCTTCTAGCTGGGTGTGGTGTGCACAGTTGTAATCCCAGCACTCTGGGGGGCTGAGGCAGGGGGATAGCAAATTCAAGCCCAGCTTGAGCAACTTAACAATTTAGCAAGATCCAATTTCAAAATAAAAAAGAGCTGGGGTTGTAACTCAGTGCAAAGGCCCTGGGTTCAATGCCCAGTACCACAACAAACAAACAAATACCTGCTTCTTTGCAGAAAGTGTTAGGGTTCCAAAGATTGAGTTTCTATTTTTATACGATTGCCCTCTCAAAGTCCTTTATCTCCCATATCCCAGGCCTGGGAGTCCTTGAGCTCAATATTGACCTTTGAGGAATGTTAATGCCCTTCTAGCCAGTGGGATCTCTGGAAGCCAATATCATGTGACATGATTAAAACTATTCCAAATCCCATTACAATTAAAGAACAATGACCTTTTCAGAAATGTAGGGATAATTAGAAAGAATCACGCTGTTTTCCCAAGTTAAGGTGAGGAGGTTCTGGCAGATGCAAAGGGTTCAGCTGGGAAGTAACTCAGTTTTCTCTAAACTGTGAGGCTACAGAAAATCAACAAAAGTTCAGACCAGTCCCTGGTCCTTCACCCTGTGCAGGACTGGCATTCCCCAGGTATTGTATGTCAATTATGTATGCCTCAATAAAGTTTTCACTTGTCTTTTTTTAAGTTGACTCTACATGGTGAATGTGATTGTCTCTAGCTATAAAGGTCAGGAATTCAATGAGACTTGCAGAATGGGAGCCAGGAGGGGCCCTGGCAGTCATCTGATCCTCCCTCACCTCCCAACCTGTTAGAAGATGAAGGGACTCGACAAGATCATTTAGTGAAATCTTGGCCTCGAGAAGCCTGGAACTCAAATTTGGATTTCCCCAGCTTCCACTCCAGAGTTCCTTCCAGTGATGATGGGGTCTAAGGAAGATGGGCACCTCATTGAAAGCCATGCTGTCCCCTCCCCTGGTCTTGTTTTCAAACAGGGAGAGCACAGCATTAGGTTAGGGTAAGCTAAAGGACCATCTTAGATTTATGGTATGAAGTATCACTTGTTTCCTTTGGCATTTTTCCTTCTATAGTCTTCACAAGAACCAGGAAGGAAAAGCAAGTATTATTAAAATCTCATTGGCAGATGAGGAAGCTGAGGCCCAAAGCTTCCCCCATCCCAGGTAGCCAACAGTAGGGCAGGCACTCTGCCACCCTTCTTCTCTCCTTTGAGGCTTACACCTCTTTCCTGGAATTCCAAAAGATAGCAGAAATGCCATGGTGCCCAGAAATCCTTGACAGAGCCCACTAAGATTGAGAAACCCCTTTTGAAAAGGAAAGGGAGCCCTGGAAAGAGAAACTCAGACAGACCCCAATGCCATCCTAGACCCACCAGCATCGAGGATGAGTATTTCAATAGGCAGAGGAGCCCACATTCTTGCCTGCTCTTGGAACAGTGGCCTCCTTTCAAGGGCAAGAGGGTAGAACAGGTGTTATCGACTCCAGCTCCCTCACTGGGATGAGAAGGAGTCAGGGATGAGGGCTATGCTCTCTTCTTGTACTCCTGCAGGAAGCCCCACCAACCAACAAATGGACTTTGCTCCTTGGCTGCTTGAAAACCCAGCTTGTCCCAAGTCCAGTTTTCAGTCTTTCATTTTGCACAAAACATCAACAAAAAACTGCTTGGAAGGATCCACATCTCCCACTAGTCAAACCAATGTATTTGCTTGAGCAGCCACACCTGGGCCCATCCACTCTGATCCGCTCCATGGGCTTCACTGGTCATTGCCTTGGGGAAGGCTCCCCAGCTTCTCTGCCCAAGAATGTTCTTCCTGTCTCCCTTCTCTCCACACCAGGAGGACTTTGCCATTAACCGACATCAATGGGATAAAGGACTCATTGAGGTAGGAAGGGAAAACATGACAAAGCCCATCAGTAGGAAGCAGGCTGATGGCAGGGCAAAGTGGGAGAGGAGGGGTTGGAAAGCAGCTGGTTTATTGGTTAAGGGCTGGGCTGGAGAGGAGTAGACAGCCAAGCACCAAAGTTCTAGGACATTCCACTGTGGGTTTGTCCCTGGTGGATAATGATTTACCAACTGTATACAGAGCGAAAATATCAATCACCCTCACTTTCTTCTTGCCCTGCTGGGCCTCCGTAGAATGCTAAACCACAAACCAACTCGCTTAAGTAGACATGGAGGTAAAAGGAAGACCCTGTTGCTGCTCTTCCTCTACCTGTGTGACTATGAGCAGTTTCTTAAACTCTCTGAAACTTTCTGTCAATCGGAAAAACTAAAGCTTGGCCATCTCATAAGAGGTCATGGGTTTTCAAAAAGCTAGAGGATGTTACAGCTCTGAAAACCTGAGAGCACTCACTACATGCCAGAGTGAGGGAAGCATGCATTAGGACAACACCAAAAATTTATTTGCCTGGCCATCTTCACATTTCTTCCTGCTCTTTTTCCCAGACTCAGATTTGATCTGAGGCCCATCATCTCTGGAGAGGAACTTCCTTAAGGGTCTGAGTTGTCCTAAATGAGCCTGGACAGGCGAAAGGGAAGACAGATCTTCCAGGTGAAGGGTCTCTTGTGTTCTGGCCCCACCCTCACAAGGAGGCAGGGGATTGCCCTGTCCTGCAGCTCTCCCTCCTGAGGCTCAGAAGAGGAGCATCTGAGTAGCTGTCCCTTGTGTGGAAGGCAGAGTTGGACCCTGAGAGCATCATTCTTGATTTGTAATGGTTTATATCTAGATGTCCTCCCAAGGCCTCCTATGCTCCCAGGTGGGGCTTCAGGTGACTGGATCATGGGGGATTAGTCCACTGATGAGTTCATAGCTAAATGTGATGTTGAGAGGAAGTGGGTCACTGAGGGCGTGGCCTGGAAGGGTCTATCTCCCACTGTCCTTCCTTGATCACTCTTTGCTTCCTGTCTGCCATGCCATGAGCAATTCCCCTCTGCCTTGGAGCCAGCCAACTGTGGACTGGAACCTCTACAAACTGTGAGCCAAATATGCCTTTCCTCCTTTAAGTTGCGGGTGTCAGGTATTGTGTCCCAGCACTGAGAAAGTGACTAAGTCAGCATTGCTGAACACTGAGTCCCTTACCTGGAGCCTGCATCACCTCTGGACTTCTGGAGTTGTGAGAAAACTAGTGTCCCTATTTTTCAAGCCCATTTGAATTGAGGTTTCTATTACTGACAACCCAAAGTGACATCACTGCCAATTCTGAGTGCTGCTCTTGCAAGCCAGATCCTGGAACCATTGTGTGCACTGGTGGAGACTGTGTCCTCCTCCATGCTCACCAGGAGACCTGTGGCCACATGGTGGGGCAGAAGGAAATGTCCAGCATCTCCAGCCATTCTCACGTCCAGCTGTCATGAAGGCCTCTCTCTTCCCAGCCTGCCTTAGGTCCTGAAATGCTTGCTCCAAGTCTCTGTTTTCCATTCTGTTCCTGAATTGTCCCTAGACCTATATCAAGCCTCATGTGGTTTCCCTGATGGAAGAGTCCTCAGTTGCGCAAGTCCTTATGGCCTCTGCTCAGGTCCTTGCCCAGGCTCAAACTGACACTGACATATACTCTGGTCATCCAAGAAGTCCCCATTGTGTCCTATGGTCCATGGCTTTAGGTAGCACAAGAGAAACACTTTAGACTAGGACCCCATTTAAAAAAATCTCATAGGAGACCATGTAGAAGGTGAATTAAAAGGTAGGCTCTGTCGGTCTGAGTCTTAGCACCCAGGCCTCAGGTCTGTGTACAGGCCTAATCAGCTGGTGGATTCTTTCTGGGAGTGGCAATTTTGACAGAGTCATCTTTTGGAAAGGAACAATGCATTTATTGTATTATAGATGTCTTACCCTTTTGGAGTATCTACCATGTGTCAGGCACAGTGCTAGCCTCCTCTCATACATTTACTCATCTAGTCCTCACAATAGTTCAGTGGAGCAGGTTCCATTTTTATCCCCAGGTTACAGATAAGGCTCCCTAATGATCAGGACATTGAAGTAAGTCACTTATCTACATTCTCCCAAATGCAAACCTGCAAGAAATCTGGATCTGAAAGCCCCTGACTCTAAGGAAGTTCTGATTCAAGTCTTGCAACATGACCATCATAAACACCACATCTCAAAATGCAGAAAAGCAGGGATGTTGGCTCATGGGGATTTCTCAGGACCAACATGTCAGACAATCAATCATTCATTAAGTGTCACTGGGAACAGAGCTCTCTCCAGCTCTGGGATTCTTGCTGCCACAAGAAGCAGAACTGCCAAAGAGCAGGTCCCAGAGCCTTTCGAAAGCCTGATTCTCTCTGGCCCCTTCTTCCTGTGCTCTGAAATGTGAAAATGATGTATGTGGTAACAGTGGATCCCATTGTATTCAGCTCTCTTTATGAGTGGGCGTGATGCCAGGAGGCAACAATGCCAGAGAGAACTGAGGCTCTTTCATGTCCTGGAGATGCACCCCGGGTGGACAAGCAGGTCAGTCCATGAGACCAGACTCTTGAAATCAAAGAGAAGGAAGTTTTTATGTCTGCCCCGCTTGCAGTTTTCTGGATGCCAGTGGGAAATGGCAGTAAGAATCCAATTGAGCCTCGATATTTTTAGGGTTCTGGAACCTGCCATTTGCTCCTGTATACTTGTCTTTCATTTCTGCCATTCACTGACCTGTTTGGAAAGGTGAACTTTAGCTGATTGCGCAGCAAGGGCCCCACTTAGGCAGCCTTCCTAGCCCTGCCTGGCTTCTCACCTGTAATGTTCCCTCAGATGCTGCCTCATGCCTGGCATTCTCCAGGCTGGGAAATCATTTCAAAGGGAACCTGCCAGAGCCCCCACCCCTTCAACCAACTCCCAACCTTTCCTCTCCCTTGGTTTCAACTTTGTTAATAAAGAAAGCTGACTTGATTGAGAGTATTGTGCCCTACCTACCTCTCCAAAGCAGCGGGTAGGCACCACTCAAGAGCCAGTTGGCATGACGACTGAGCCAGGAGGACACTTTCAAAATGGGTAATTTAGTTTTAAATGATCATTGCATTTTTAACTGAATGTCACATTCCCATAATTGCGAGGACAGCTAATTGGGCAATTGTTCAGAATTTCTCAATTTTGTTCTTATTTTACTTAATGTGTATACATGCAAGTACACATCTCTCTCTGTCTCTGTCTGTCTCTCTCACACACACAGACACACACAGAGTCACTCACAAGATGGGCCTAGTAACTAATTCTATATATATCATGACCAACACTGGACCATTTGATAGATGTTGATGCATTAACACCAACACTTACTGATTGTGTTCAGCCCAGGCCCAAGGCACTTCCTCGTCCCCTCTCTCATGTAGAGGATGCTTATGTGGGTCAAGATGTTGTCAAGCCTATGTCCACACTCACCCATCCCAACAGAGGAGAAATCATCTGATAGGGGATTTTGACTTGAGAAAGTCTGACATGGCTCTTCCTACATTTTTAAAAATTCTGAAGCCTGCATCTTTAGCACATGTCTTGGTTCTCTGGCTTATCTGTCTTTTTTCAACATTACCCTCCACATCTTGTAGCCTAAATGCTGTGTCATCTGAGGGGGAATTGCCTGGACTGTGTACAGATGTCTATTTGCTCTGATTTCATCCTGGATCTCATGGCCACATGCACTGTACCTGAACTGGAACCCAGATCCTTGAGTATACCCTGCTTTGGTATACTATTGCCACAAAATACTTTTCTTGTTTTTAATGTTGTTTCCAAAACTCCAGTCTGGTGAGGAATCCCCCTCTGATAAATTACAGTGTTAAACTGGTTTCAGAGAGAATGTTTCTGTCACACCCTTGGACAAACTGTCCCTTCAAAAAAGAGCAGAGAGAACCAGTTAATGCATCTTAACTGCTTTTTTAAAAAAATTCTAAATTGCTGCTCTGATTAGCCTACTGTTTCATCCCAGGGCAGAGGCTGCATCTACTGCTTAACTGAGCTGAAACTTAGAGATAAAAAGCCAGGGATGGAGAGTACATCACCTTGAGAAGGAAATGGGAACCGTATTTTCATCTCAAATGACAGATGCCATTCTGACCTTTCATTGCTGATTGTGAGCCTTTGGAGTACAAAGTGGTCCCTTTGCTCTGATTTTCTGACAACTGTTTAATCATGTCCTATTCATAGAAATTACAGTAGAATTTTCTTATTTCTCACTTATCAAATAAGATAATGGCACAGAGAAATCAAGTCCTAGAAACAAATAATCAAATTGTAAGACTCCTACAAGCAGCAGTGAGCCTCTGAGCATACTGAAGCCTGGCTGGGTGGGTATGAAAGTGGACAGGAAGGGCTTCCATCCTGCTACATGTCCAAATACATCTGCCCTTGACCTAAGGCTCCATGGTCAATAAAATGCGAGTCTAAGGTTAACAGACAAAATGGAAAGACATGGAGGAAGGACCTGATATTTATTGAATAGTTTTCATCTACATTATTTTATCTCAGCCCTACAATGGCCCTATAGTGTATGTTCAATTAATTCCATTTTATGGACAAAGGAACTGAAGCTACAGAGGAGAAATCATTACTCAAGATTGCCTGGCCTACCAGTAAGTTGGGTTTTCTCTTCAACAGCCTCGTTCTACTTTTCAAAATACTTCAACAGCCACAACTTCAACATCCCATTAGCTTCCTGTCCAGCTGGTAATGGGCCAAACCACTGTTGCTAAAAACATCAACAGGACTTGAGGCTGCAAAACTGTCCCAGGGCCACATGAGGTGTTCAGCCAGTGATTATGAAGTGAACTTGGCCCAGTCTCTTCTCTCCTGGCTTTTTTGTATGCCAGAATCCTTCAGGAAACACAAAAGTTCCCTGGCTTCAGGAGGCCCATTTGAAGTATAAGCTTTTATTTTTCTTTTCTTTATAAGAAGACAACGATTTTTAAATTGAAAAAATAAAAACAATAAATATTTTATATAAAAACATTTAACTCGACAGGCATGGTGGCTTACACCAGTAATCCTAGCACTCACTTGGGAGGCTGAGGCAGGAGGATTTCCTCGAGTTTAAGATCAGCTTGAGCTACATAGTGAGTTTAAGACCAGCCTGAACTACATAGTGAGACCTTATCTAACAAAACAAAACAAAAAACAAACACATTTAACTCAATGTAGAAAAGGGCAAAAAATTAGAAACATCCTGTCAGGCACTTCTCCAAACATAACTACAAAATCATAGGTTTACCAATCAACATGAAAAGTAGTTTTTCCTTTTTTAAAAAATTTTATTTTATTGGTACATTTTAGGTATACAATATAATGACATTCATCATTGGAAATTTGCACCTTTACATAATCTCTCTTGGTTCTTATTTTTCCCCCTTCCCCTGCCCTCCCTTCAACCCCTCCATCCCTCTCTATTTACAAAAATTTTGTTTCCATTTTTTCACATTAATTCCACTCCCTTCTTTCCTTTCCCCTACCTCTCCCACTTCCCCTTCCCCTTTGCCCCTTTTCTTCCTATTTCACATTATCTATTATACCTTTTAGTCCTTATTTACACTTTACAGTTTCTCACACTAGAGAAACTATTCAGTATTTACACATGTGTGTCCTATTTATTTCACTTAAGAGTATCACCTCAATGTAAATCCATTTAGCTATAAATGTCTCTAATTTCTCATTTTTTATGGCTGAGTAATACTCAATTTTATAAAAAACAAAAAAACAAAAAAAACCACATTTTCTTTATCCAGTCTCCAGGTGATGGGCAATTGGGCTGCTTCCAAGTTTTAGCTATTACAAACTGTGCTGCTATGAACATGGGTGCACATATATCACTGTGGTATGATTTTTTTAATTCTTTGGGGAAGCTCCCCAGCAGGGGAATACCTGGGTCAAACAGGACTTACAGTAAAAGCATTTTTTCCTTTACATGCTGCTTCAGAACCTCAGAAATATTCTCCTCAGAAATAGAGAGAGTAGATCTAAATCTTTATTCTGTTAATACTGTATAGTATTTCACTTTATAAATTTCCACCATTTATTCAACCAATCCTGCTACAGAAAATTGTTAACTTTAATAGACAACAGTGGAACAACTATTCTTGAATGGATATTGTTTTTGTTTTTAAGCTTCTGTGATTATCTTCTTAACCATTAGTTCCCAAAAGTATAGAGAGTTAATGAAATATTGAGGAGGGATTTTTCTTTCTTTCTTTATCTTTCATTGCCATAAAAATTTGGACAAAACATCTGCCTCAAAATGACCAGAAGAAATTTTCTTTTAATCCTTGAGTTTTCTTCCAGGTGAGGTTCTTCATCTACTCTTTGCTTTCCACACCATTCCTTCCTTTCAGACTTTAATGCATTCCTCTTTATTGAGCTCACTATATAACATAGATGGCTCTGAAAACACCTCTTTACAGCCTCCATTCCAGGCTATCTAAAACCTGTCTGTCTTCTCTAAATTCTAGAGGTGGATAATCTAAGTCTGTCCAAAGCTTTATAGCCTGAGGGTGCTGTAGGAAGGTGAGAAACACCCTTCTAAATAAAGTGAAACCTGAAAAGCTTTTTCCACTCTTTCCCTACTGGAGTTTTATTCAATCCCCAGGCAGCTCCCTTCAGGATTTGGAAAGGTAAACTCACTTCAAAAACAACCCTTTGAAAAGGTATAATAGATAATGTGAAATAAGAAGAAAAGGGACAAAGGGGAAAGGGAACTGGGAGGGGTAGGGGAAAGGAAAGAAGGGAATGGAATTAATGTGAAAAAATGGAAAAATGGAAACAAAGTCTTTGTAAATAGGGAGGGATGGAGGGGTTGAAGGGAGGGCAGGGAAAGAGTGAAAAATAAGAACCAAGAGAGATTATGTAAAGGTGCAAATTTCCAATGATGAATGTCATTATATTGTATACCTAAAATGTACCATTAAAATTAATTTTAAAAAACAAACCAAAAACAACCCTTTGGAGTGGTGAGTTTTATTTCCAAGGAGAACTTTCTAGGTTAGGTAGGTAGAAGCCTCTTCTACCTGAGGCTTTTTGGTTTGACTTTTAAAATTATACACAGAATGCTTGTTCATTGCCTCAGGCTATGTTGCCAGATTTAGCCAAAATAATAATATACTGGGGGATGGAGCTCAAGGGTAGAGTGCTTCCCTAGTAGAGGAAATCCCTGAGTTCCATCCCCGCCACCAAATAATAATAATAATAATAATAATAATAATAATACCACCGGTCATGGCACCAAAGTTCTGAGCACATTGCTGACATCCAGCCCAGCTGGCTAGACCATTTTACTCCATGTCTTCTACCATCCACAAGTGTCATGGGAAGGAACCTGGACACACTACAGCAATGCAACAGAATTTCCTCATCACTTGTAGAGAATCAAAACGCTTTCTCTTGATTTTTAGTCTTCAGGTTGATTTTGTCAAGTATTTTCTGCTCTGAACAGAAGTTGAAACTATTTCAGATTTGATACTTTTGTCTTGAATTTGCCTGGATTGCACCTTTGAATATGTGTGACGCGAAATTCACATTTAGTTGGCCTATAAACTGAGAACATCATCAAGGAATGAAAAAATCTCATCTTCCACTTGCTATGTACTCTTAGCCTTACAAAAACTAAGTTTTGAATGAAGTAGAAATATTCCTTTAAAATAATAATAACAGGACTCTCAGATTTAAATGCAAGATAACAACAAGTAAATTTTTAGTAAAGTGTGTCCCAAATATTCCATGGGGTATTTACTAAATAATTATTGTCTATTTAAAATGTATGTGTAAGTAGGTATCCTGTGTTTAAACTGGCAGCCCTGTATTAGTTATTTTCTCTCCAAATCAGAGCATAATTGTGTAAATTCTCACTTACCCTATTCCATCAGAATGACTTATAAGGCAAGTTTACAAGTCATGACAAATCAAGCCAGACTTCTCTGTTTCATTCTTTGACCACTTTTTAGACTTTATGGAAGGAAGTTGTATCTTTTCTTGTGATTGGCTGTTGCTAAGTGTTTGCATTTGGGGTGGGGTGTTGGCTATAATTTTAAAATTTTAAAAAAATTCTTTCATTAAGTATTTCAAGAGGATGCCTTTCCAATCCAACATCATTCTCTATCTAGAGCTTAAGAATTCCATTCTTTACTGGTACCTAATCCCCAACCCCTAGCAAATCTCCTTGGAAGTCTATTTTCTCTCTTTCCTAATTCTCTTACATTTCCACTCTTTCTGAAGCCCCCTACTAGCTAAAAGCTCTCAAAATTCTGTTCCTCTACCCCCCACAACTTCTCGACATTTTTTGCTCACTTCTTCCCATCCTTTTGTGGCCTGACCTCCTGCCTAAGAGACAGGTTCTCCTTCTCCTTTCCTTCTCCTTTCTCTTTTCTCTTGACCTATTCCATGCAATTAGTTCTGTATAAACAAACTCCAATGCTCCCTTCGTGGTTGTAGGCAGAAATTGAAGTAGGGATAGAATGAAAGCACATAACAAACTGGGGACTATTCTCTAGGATGGGCTGGGAGCAGGGTAGTATCACTGAAAACATCTATGCCAACAATTGATATTTTATCTCATAGGTAAGCAGTGGATCTCACAGTTTAGTGGTTCAGAGAATTTAAGTGGTTTGACCAAAGATAGTCAGGGATGTGACACAAGCCCAGGATTCTGAAGCTTCAGCACTCCTAGTTCATGATGCTATTTCTCACACATCTTAAGTGCACACTGTAGCAGGTAGATTAGTACAAGATTCATTACCTAATGAGTAGTAGCCCTCGTGACAATTGATTCTCCAACATTTAGTCTACTGCTCCGTTGTTAATTTGCTAAGGCTGTCATAACAAAGTACCCCAGAGTAGGTATCTTAAATAACAGCAACATACTGTCTCTCAGTCCTAGTAGCCACAAGTCTGAGATGAAGGTGCTGGTAGGATCAGTTCCTTCTAAGGGCTGTGAGGAAGAATCTGATCCGTGCTACCATCCCAGTCCTTGACCTTCCTTGGATTCTCAGCACAGCTCCATTCTCTGCCTTTCTGTCTACATGGCACCCTCCTTGACTGAGGGTCAGTGTCCATATTTTACTCTTTCACACAGAAGCCACTCATAGCTGATTAGAAGCCACCCTACTCTAGTATCACCTTCTCTTAATTTCCTGCAAGGACCCTAGTTCCAAGTAAGATCACATTCTGAGTTTCTGCAGACTAGAACTTCAACACATGAATTTTGTATGTGTGGTGGGGGAAATGAGGATAATTCAGCCCATAAAATCTCTCAAAAGATTGGTGTAAGCCAGTTGGGTTCTTCATATTTTGTTGGTCACTGATTTGCAAGTGGGAACATTCAGAATCCCATAGGAGAGGCTTGCTATTTCCTAAAAGAAAAAGTCAGAAAAACAGGGTTCTTTCTCAAAGAATTGTCAAGTCTGGGTGTGGCTTTTAAAAGTGCAGCCATCACATCTCACTCTGGGAATAACCAGCATTACATTCACACTCAACAGACAGAATCCCAGAACAGTCCAGAACTGTCCCAGATGCACACCCCTCTAGAATTCATGGCATGGGAACTAATACATTTTCCTTAAGCCAGTTCTATTATCTGTTGCCAAAAGCATCCTGATACTAACTAAAAAGGCACTACCAGGTAGCTATATTATAAATATTGCTCAAAATTTCTTTAGCCAACTAGCTTTGAAATGATACAAATCATGATGATGTATGTATTTGAGGGAAGTTCCATTATTTCACATTTGATGCAGAGTGAGAACAATTAATATACTACATTAAACAATTTTAAATTCTCTTAGCTCAAATTTGCAAAACAAAGTACAGTTGTTCTCGAACTTAAGTGCACCACAGAATTACCTAGAGGGCTGATTAACACAGATTGCTAAGCCTCAGCCGCAGTTTCTGACTTAGTAGATCTGAGGTGATGCTTGAGAATTTGTATTTCTAAGCAGTTCCCAGATACCACTGGTTGGAATACCAAGTTTGAGAACTATTGGTCTAGTAAAATAAATCTTGTATCCAGAACAGTTTGGTATTTGTCATCCTTTCTGGGGGAGGGAGGTGTCCTAAAAACAACTGTAGAAAGAATCATCATTTTTGGAGTATCTACCACATACAGAGGACTGTACTGAATAGCTTGTATTCATTTATTTATTTCTCACTTCCAATCCTTGAGGTAGGTTTTTCAACCCCACTAAAGGAGAAAACTGAGTCTGGACCAGGCCTGGGTGAGTTGGTCTTTTCACAAAGTATATATCCATCAGAGACAAAACGTTGTTCTAAAACTTGGGGCTTTTATGCAGAACAATTCAGAAATTACTGTGCATCACAGCTGAAGAAAAGAGACATCGGACCAAAATCAATTGCCCTCTGCTGGGCAAGGTGAATAGCTCTTCTTTGGATCCTTCCCTGAAGATGCTCAGCCTCCTGCTGCAAGGACTTGTTTTGGGGCTGAAGTCACAGGTCAACCCTGGTACTCTGCCATTTCCTCCTTGCTAGTGTGTGCTGGCCAGATGCAGCCAGCCATGCCCCTCTGCATTCTGAGAGTGCCTTGTTGCCACCGGAGGCAGGGCTGACCCCTCATTTTTCACCCCAGAGATGGCCCACTACTCCCTGCCATTACAGAGGATGGGGGGAAATCTGGAAAGGCTGACCAGGACTGTGTCTGAGAATCCCAGGATCTGAAACACTTCCTGCATGATGGCTTATTCCCATACGAAATGTCTCACTTGTCCCAAGAATAAAAATAAAGAAGGAGCCAAGTCTATGCTGGATTCCCCACTCGACAAAACTTTCTCAAATGTATGGCTCCCTCAAGAGGCAGCTAGGTTAGATTTTTCTTCTCATTGTCTTGGCATTTGATCCTGACAGAAATCACAGGGAAGTATCCTTTGAAAACCAGAAACTCAAAAAGATGGAATATGGCCAATTGCCAGGCCAAGTTGTCACCTCTGGTTTGGAACATTTGAACCCTGTCCCAAGAAATGATTTTCCTTTGCAGATGGATAGTGCCCCACTCACTGCACAATGCTCTGCTGGGTAGGGGTGTGTGCAGGGGTAGTAGGAACTAGAACTACCCTGACTTCATCATCCTTCTTCTCCAGCCAGACTTCCCAAAGGCCCTCCTTCCACTCAGGGTTGGACCACAGCCCAAGGCCCAAAAGGCTTCTGCATATCTGCATGTGCAAGTGCTTGCTGAGTTCTGCTGTTTCTTCCTTCCTGTCTAGAATCCAGGAGTGAAGGAGATGGAACCACTAGTGAAGGGCCCAGAATTATAAAGTGCAATCACCTGACCCAAGTTCTTCACTTAAGAGAAAACACCTGAGAAGGAAGGAGGTTGACATGCCCCAGGTCACGTGGAATGTCAGCAGCGAAGGTATGCCAAAGAGAGACTTCACTGAGCCTGGTGCTGGGAAGAAGCTGGCTGGCAGACACATTTTGACCCAGCTTTGGTTTGTGCTTACATTTCCTAAAGTGAGGCAGAGGGAAGTGCCAAGACTAAGATCAATGAGAGTCAAGGGAAAGAAACCAACAGGAAAGGTATAGGATCAAGATTACATATAGACCACCACCTCACTCTGGCTGTAAGACATTTTATCTACAGTCCCAGTTTACCTCTCACTTTTCTTGGGGATAGATTTTTATCCTTATTTTACTAAGGAGAAAATCAAGGGCCAAGAGGCTGATTTGTGCAATAGCACACAGCTCATCCCCAGCAGAGCTGGGATGCAAAACCAACTCTGCATAGTTCCCTTGATGTTCATACCTCCCTCTCTAAATACCTCCCCAGCCCCCATCCCACAAGGTGAGGCCAGAGTCAGCGCACCAACCTGAGAACTCTTGTCCCACCCTAGGAATCCCCACAAGTCACACCACCTCCACATCACCACTAGATTTTTTTCCCCAAACATCCATATTTAGCAATGCCAGAATATCATATGGCTGCAGTTGTATAATACATAGACTTTTGCCTCTATTTTCTTTCACTCACTGCAATGTTTCTAAAAGTCATTCATGTTTTTGTATATTCTCTCTTTTTGCATTACTGAGTACTGCACAGTATACACATTCTATAGTTTGTTCATCCATTTGCCAGCTGATGGGCATTTGGGCTGCTTCAAAGTTTGTTTTGTTTTGTTTTGGCTACTATGAGTAAAGCTGCTGTGAATATTCACACACAAGTCTGTGTGGACATATAATTTCAGTTTCTTGGGTGAATATGTAGGAATGGAATTGAATTGCTGGAAATTATGTTAAGGTTATACTTAACTTTATATGAGAAACTGCCAAATTTTTTCCAAAGTGACATTACTATTTTGCATTCCCTCCAACAGTGTATGAAAGTTCCGGTTGCTCCATATTCTTGGCAACACATGGTTTTGTCGTTTTAATTTTAGTAATCTAGTGGATGTGTAGTGGTATTCCACTGTGGTTTTAACTAATGATGTTTAACATCTTTTTTTAACAGTGCTGGGAATAGAATCCAGGGCCTCACACATGCTAGGCAAGTACCCTATTGCTGAGCATCCCAGTCCCTGTGTATGTTCCTTAGTGAAGTGTTTATTCAAATCTTTTTGCCTATTTTTAATTGAGCTGTTGCCTTATTATTAACTTGTAAGAATTATATGTTATAGCTATGAGTTCTTTGTTGGATATATGCTTTATGAATATTTTTACTAGTCTAGGGTCTTAATTTTTTAATTATGCTTTTTGAAGACATTGCCTTTTGAAGAAGTCCCATTTAATAATTTATTCTTTTATAATTCATGCTTTATGTGTCCTACTTAAGAAATCTTTGCCTAATCTAAGACCCCCTAAGATTTATTTCTCTGTTTTGTTTCAGAAGTTTTGTAGTTGGTTCTTACATGTAGGTCTATGATCTATTTAGTTTTTGTATACAGTGTGACATAAGGGTCAAGAGTCATCCTTTTGCATAAAGATATCAAACTGCCAATCCTTCTATTTTGGGGGAGGTACTGTTGGTATATTTTAATTTTAAAAAGTGAGGTTCTGCCAAAACAAAATTTTAAATTTTGTGGACTTTTTTGTTTTTGTTTTTGTTTTTTGAGACAGGATCTCACTATGTAGCACAGGCTGGCCTTGAACTCCTATGTAGCCCAGGCTGGCCTTGAACTCACAGTGATCCTCCTGTCTCAGACCCCTGAGTGCTGGGATTACAGGTGTGCACAACCATGCCTAGCTAATTGTGTCGTATTTTAAATGTTCCCATTTAACAAGTTAATTCTTTTAACCTAGTAGATACAATGATTATATATACAAGAAGTGATCAAAATATATAGTGAATGTTTAAATTTTAAAAATTTATTACAGTAAAAGACACAATGCCATTAACCCTCTCAAAATATTCTCCCTCACTTCAAATACACTTACTCCATGATTCTTGCCACTTTCTGAAGCAGTTCTAGAAGTCCTCTTTCATGAGTGTCTTTATGAGGAGTGATTAAAAATTTCGGTAAATGCTGCTGCTGAGTGCCATCCAACCAAAAAGCAGGCTTGTAAAAACTTCACTATGCTCTCATCCACCTTCTTCACTGGGATCTAGCACTGTGCAGCTTCTACCTTTTCCTCAAATTCAAAACTATGAAAGGTAAATGTTCTTAGTCCATTCAGGGCCTTGAGGCAGCCATGGCAGTGTAATAAAGACACACACTAAAGCACAAGTAAAGACACAAACTCATATAATGTCATTTGTTCAAATTATCTCATGGTTCTTGGAGACAGACTCCATCCCCACCCCACTGTGCACCATCCCCAAATCTGCTTCCTGAAGGCAACTCCCTGACTCTCCAGAAGGGCTAAATTGCCTGTGGGGCTCATGATGTGGCCTTCAGCTCATCCCACAACAGATGTTGCTTTGGCAGTCCACTGCGAGTATGTGTTACACTTATACATCTTATAAGACATGTACAAATGTAACGTGTGATTCTAACAAGAAATAGCATGTCACTATCCTTTCACAGTCGAGGAAACGGAGGCCCAAAAGTCTGAAGGTTCTTGTCCAAGGTCACTAAATGATGAAATAGCAAAGGAGCTGGGAGTTGAGCCCAGCTACACAGAGACCAGAGCCCCACTTGAGCATTGCTCCATAGAAGACCCAGGTTTAATGCTGTCGATATTATTAATGTGGATTCCCGTACATTGTGTGATCATGTTTTGTCAATAAATTTGAGACATAAAACATTATAGAATTATTAGTTTTTTAAAAAAAAATTTTAAACATGTCAAATGCTGGAAGAGGGAAAACTTACATCATGTACCTAGATTTAATAACTTAACATTTTGCCACATTTACAATACTGCATAAGTCACACATTTTTTAGAATTTTTTGAGAGTAAGTTGCAGACATCAAACATAAATAATTCAGTGTGTATCTCTTTAAAGAAAAAAAAAAGCATGTTCTTCTACTGAATGATAATATCAGGATCCCACCTGAGAAAATTAATTCCCTGGTTTCTTATATCCAGTCCAAATTCAGTCAATTGCTTTCAGTATGACTTTTACAGCTTTGTTTTTTAAAAAATTAGAATACCATTAAGAATTGGCGCCTCCGCCAGAGATTGAGCTCAGTGGTTCTGCCGCTTGCCTTACAACTGCAAGGTCCTGAATTTGATCCCTAGTACCAAAAAAAAAAAAAAGAATTGACACCTTACACTGGTTGCTATGTCTCTTTAGTCCCTTTTAATCTACAGCACTTCTGCCACTTTTATGTTTTTATGATATTGACTTTATAAATAGTACTGGCCAATTTTCTTGTAAATAGTCCACATTCTGGATGACTTGGTGTTTCCTAGTCTCCCAGCAAATGACTAAGTTCTGGGAAAGAGAGGTGAGAGGGATATGGAGGGTTATGTGAGTTCTGTGGCAAACAAGGGTTGCAATGTGTGGAGAGACAGCATGGTGCATTGGCAGACAGATAGCCTTGCTCTCAGGACACCTGACATCTAAATCCAGACCTTGGGCTTTTGGCGTTGACATCCTTGGATGTCCCCTGGGTGTACAATGGCGGGCGTGCCCTGGGGATCCATCCAATTGGCAAGTATGGCATTATGGAAGGGCTGAGAAAAGGATAAAGGCATGTGCAAAGACAGGACAGCCAACTTGAAGACAATCCCACTGACCAAAACTGGAAAAAAAATTGAAAAATAAGTGAATAAACTAAACACTGGATTATAAACCATAAAATAAAATAGCTATCCATGATTCCTTACTGACAGAAATAATAAATTACATAAATAAATGGAGAAATGACAACTCTTCCATACACAGAAATTTCAGTTAATGAATGTAGATGAAATAAGAAATATTTTAAAAATCATGAGATAAACACTAACTATGGTATTGTCCTAGGCAGAGTCTATGAATAGGTGCTCAAAACTGAGAAAGTTTGAGAAGCAGTATTTGCATAGTCCCAAAGTATCTCCTTCAAGATATTTATTAATTATAGAAGAAAAATGTTAACTTCACAGTGAAAAAAATCCAGCAATACCTCCTTAACCATGTGATCAAAGTTAACTACTCCCAGTTATAAGGCATACTGATATAACGTTGTTGTGACATTTCTGTCCAAAATGCATAACCTCAATCCAAAAGAGAGCAAACATCAAATAAACCCCAATTACAATTATCCTGCAATGAAACTGACCAACAGTCTTTAAAAGTTGCAAGGTTAAAAAAGATAAGAAAAGACTGAGGAACTGTTACAGACTACAGCACACCAAAGAGACACGGCAATTAAATGCAATATGACATCCATGCTAGTGAAAGAGCTTTTGAAATTGAAATTAGGCCTGTAGTTTAATTAGTAAAAATCAATACTATCAATAATATCATTAACAGTACCAATATTCATTTCATGGTTCTGATCACTGGGCTATGATTATGTAAGATGTTATATTAGCATTCAGGGAAGCTGAGCTGTAAGTTTATGAGTACACTCTGTACTGTTTGTGTAACTTTTCTGTAAATCAAAATTCATTTTAGGGCTGGGGATGTAGCTCAGTGGTGCCATGCCTGCCTGGCAAGCATGAGATCCTGAGTTCAATTCCCAGTACTGAAAAGGAAAACAATTCATTTTAAAATAAAAATAGAAGGGCAGTTGAAAGTCCAGTAGTCACTTTAGTCTGGGGTACATAAATGGTAGTTCTCTTTTTCAGCATTTTTCTTTCCAGCCTGCCGAGCTGTCTGAAATCCTGATTCAAGATGCATTACTTTCTACTAAGTTCATGTGGGTGTTCAACAAGTCATGCAATGGATATTTATTGAGCACTATGTGTGTTTCAGCATCTGCTAGGTATGAAAAGAAGGTAGTGGATAAACAAACAAGACTTTTATCCCTCTGGAGCTTATAATCAGCTATTTGTGTCTTATTACAATGCTAAGATTGGTTAGTTGGTTTGCTCCATTTCCTACAGGAGCCACAAACCAAGGGGTCTAAGGAGAAGTAAATTTTAATGAGTAAAAGAGGCTAAGCTTAGGTCAGGTGCCATTTGGAAATGGCAGGTCTTTCACCACCTGCTGCGCAAGCACAAGGACCTGAGTTTGATCCCCGGTACCAAAAAAAAAAAGGAAATTCCAGGTCTACATAGGGGCTTCTGGAAGTTCAAAGAACTGAGCATGGCACTGAGACAAACAGGATGGGGCATTTCATCAGCTAAGAAATTGAGAACTCAAAAGAAAATATTCAAATGGAAAAGGGAACAAGAGAGGGGGGGAAAGGGGAAGGGAAGGGAAGAAAAGGAAAAGGAAAAAAAAATAGAGAGGGAAAATGGAAACAAAGATTTTGCTATTGGGGAGGGGAAGAAGGGTTGAAAGGAAGGGAAGAGAATGGGAAAAGAAGAAGAATCAAGATGTATTATGTACAGGAACAAATTCCCTATGATGAATGTGATCATTATGTATATCAATGTGTTCCAGTAAAATTAATTTTTTAAAAAAGAATGCAGGTAAGGTCTGACTTGAACCTGAAGTAACAATAGTCAACATCAAGGAAGCACTACTATGGAGCAGGTGCTGCTCTCATGACCCTGTGTGTGGCGATTCATTAGATCTCCCCACGACAATCCTCTGAGGTAAAGCACTATCATCACTGAGTGTTTGAGACATGTGCCCAAGGTCCCACCACTGGAATGTGGTGGATTTGGGTCATGGACCTGGGCAGCCAGGTTCCAGAGTCTATAGACTGATGATCTCTCTCAGCTGCATCTTCCAGAGCTGATGACGACATCTTGGCCCCCAGGACCCCATCTCTGCGTCTGAGGAAGCAACTCAAAGGTGAATATTGCTTTGTGTGAGTTTCTATTATGTGTCTTACTGGCATTAGTCATCTAAAAACCATACTTTTGAGATACTATCATTCCGATTTTACAGGCTTAGAGAGGTCAAGTACTTTGGCCAAGGTCACAGAGTTCTAGTAATAGGTGAAGCCAGGATTTTGCTGATTTGTGGAAGCTTTAGACTTAGCTGCTATCAATCTCACCCCTGGCCATGCTCTAAATAAGCAGGCACACTCTGTCTTTCTCCCACTGTCTCTCTCCTTCCCTCACCCTCCCACTCCCTTTCTCAGCCTCCCCCTCCCTCTCGAACACTAAAGTTAATTATTTAATGCCCATAATATATATCTTGAGGATGGAATTTTGCAGTACTGAGCTTTAAACAGTGCATGTTTAAATACATTTAATCCAATGAATATTTCAAGGTTATTAATCTCCACAGGGTGAGAGAATGCTCAGGTTTCCTAGCACATCATAATACATCTGAATCAGCTGAGGAGATGATTTGCACACTCTGCAGTGGGTTGAGAAAGAAAGATTCACTTAAAGACTTTTAGAGCGAACTCCCGGGTGTTAACTTGCAAAAATGCTGCTAAAGAAAAGAGTTAAGGCACCGCCTAGCGGTTGCAAGTATTTACGCAAGGATGGAATAGGGTTATCAACTACAGGACGAGCTGGCTCTTTCTTTGGCTTTGGGGGTGTTGGGGTTTGTTTGGGTTTTTTGTGGTTTTTTTGGAGGGGAGTGCCTTGCAAATGTGTTCTATCACCATCGTACATAAAAGTTGTATAGGTACAACTGTTTTATGGGTGTGGGAGTGGGGTGGGGATAAGAGTGGGTGGGAATGTCCATGGGCATACACCCATTTGATCCTGTCTAGACTCTCTAATCCTCATGTGATGTGTTGAGATGACTATTTTTTAAAGTTTTTGAGACCATAGAATTCAATGGCATTAATAGACTGACAATGGTTTTTGGCACACGACGTTAGTAATAGTAATAGCTGAAATCACTTGAGGACTTATGGCTCTGGATATATATTTTTATACATTTTTATATTATATAATTTTATTTAGTCCTCTTGTTGTTCCTGGGAGAGATTAGTATTATCCCAAATTGCAAATGAAAAATAGAGGCTTGGAATTTAAGCAATTTGCCCAAGGTCACATAGCTGGTCCAGACCAGGCCCACTGATTTGTTATCCCATGTTGCTAGCCTTCCTATGATAGTGTATTGCCACATTGTACACTGCAGTGAACTTGTGCCTGTGGTATCAAACGAACTAATATTTACTACCTACCTACCAGATTCATAGTGCTGTGCTTGGTGCCACTGGGGGAGCGCACACACACATCACGATCCCTAACTCTCGAATTTGGATAATATTATATGTGGAAACTTAACTTTTTAAGTCTTTCTTTTTTTAAAACAAAGCCTTAAAAAGTTAACTACAAAAATATTTAATTACAGAACAACCTTAGAAAATTAGGCTCAAATGGTACTTGTTTAGATGTCATCTGCAGGGAAGTCATTCACAGAGTCTCTAGGTAGTCTTTGGAAGTTAGGTAGGGTTAGGTGGGCTGAAGTGGCAGGTAGTGCTTTCCTGGGAGGAAACTACCCCCAGGAGACTATGAAATATGAAACAGGAGACTCCATAGCTGGCTTAGTGGGAACTCAGATGAGGTATCCTTCTCTCTTTCCACATCTGTAAATTTAGGCAGCTGGTTCCTCTAAGAACATTTTGGCCTAAACTTCTGTGCTTCATAAGTAAGGAAATATAAGCTGAGTCATGGTGGATAAAGGACTAGTGTGTTAGGAAGGTTGTTTTTTTTTTTTGGCGGGGGATGGGGGCTGAGCTACCATCTCATCCTGCTCATCATCTGAAGAAGAAGACGAAAGTCCTTAAACATCCAAGGGCTCCCTTCATGGCTCATGGCAGCAGCCTTTCTGCTGTGCACTGCAGAACCAGAGACAGACAACATCATCACCTACATGGTAGCTGTGGTGTTTCATATAAAGATGTTTCTCCAGGGGCCGGGGATTTAGCTCAGTGGTTCCGGCACCTGCCTCGAAAATGCAAGGTACCGAGTTCCATCCTCAGTACCAAAATAAATAAATAAATAAAGATGTTTCCACAGGCCCCATGACTTGGTGCATTGCACTTCTGTCGCCTTGTAGCAGAAGGAACCATAGCATAGGTAATAGAAGGACCATAGCATCATGGGAACCCAGCTTGACAAATAACAGCTGATTGTTGCACTTCCCTGTAAATGGTCTCCAGTCCTCAAATTCACATATCACATCCCTCTAGGCCCTCTGCAGATTGTGTCTGCTCATAACAAGCACACATAATCACATTGGTGCACACATTCCTAAGCATGCACCCCTTTACTCATTGTGTTCCCTGTCATTTATTCAGTTCTTAGTACTGGCCATGAATCCCAAGAAACAGCACCAGAGCACAAGGAATATAACTTTAATTTTCTATAATTCAAATTAAATGCTAGTCTGAGCCCTTCTTCTGCTAGGTAAGTAGTCATGGAAGGGTCTCCTACCCTCCTGATTGCACCTAGATTCTGGGGCAGAATGAGGACGAAGCTTATATTAGGTCCTGATGTTTCCTGTCCATCCTGCCTGTGTGATCCTGTGATCTATCACTCAAGGGATCTCATTGTGGAGATGCTTCTTGTCCCCAGTTCATGAGCTTTTCTAACTACTCCTGTGCCTCGTCTCTGACACACAAATAAACATTCTGCCATGCCCCACATGACAGCTATGGCACCCTGTCCACCTCAACCTCCCTCACAGCCATCCCCCTCCCTCTCTGGGTAACTCTGGCCCTGCTGAGCCTTCCCCCAGAAAGTTCCATTAGCTTTTGGGTTCCACTGGTCTATTTGAAGCTTCTGCAGTCTTTCCCCCATGGATGTACCTAAAAGCTCAGGAGGGAAAGAACCTTGCTTTATAGAACCCAATGACAGATGTGACTTTCCTCCCTGCCCCTCCTCGTAGAAATTTTTTCTGAATGCCAGAATCCAGAAGCTTTGAGACGGCTTTGCCATGCAAGAGCTCAGTTCATTCATAAGAATATCCTAGGCAGATCCATAATGACGGTCACTGAATAAAATGTCTGATCTTTGCAGGTGTCAAGGTCATGACAAAAATAGGAAGAAACTGGAGATTGTCAGAGAACAGGGAGAAAGGACAGCCAAAAACAATGTGGAAGTCCTGCAACTTAAAAGAGCATTAGTGTTCAAGCCCCAGTACCAAAAAAAAGAGCATTAGTGAAAAAAGAATTGCTGAAGTCTGAATGGCATCTTGAACTTGGCTAATGCTATTGTGCCAACGTTCATTTCCCAGTTCTGATCATTGTGCTAAGTTTATACAAGATGTCAACAATTGGAGGTGCATAGATGAAGAATGTAAGAAGACTATGTACTATTCTGCCATTTTTCTGGAAATTCATTAGTAGTTAAAAATAAAGTTTGTTTTTTAAAAAAATCCACCTGCTCAAACTTCTAAGGCAGACTTGCTCCGGCTTGCTCTACCAGCTTACCACCAGCCACCAGGACAGGGTGAGGAGGACCCCCCACCCCGCCCCCTGGGCAGGCCCACCAGCTGACGGCTTGGCTGCACTGGAGCCTCCAACAATACACCCCCACCCCAGCCTCTGGCCTTTTGGCTGTGCAGCTACTTGGTTACACACTGCACAGGCACAGGGGGACAAAAGCCATTGTCCTGAGCTCCAGAAGTGAACAACAGACAGAGTCCCTGTCTCAGGCTCCCTGATGAAAACAAGCCCACTGGAAAAGTGAAGGGAATCTCTGCAATAAAGGCACACCAGACCACCGTGATTGTTGATCGGAGAGATCATCAGCTCCCATTGGAAACTGGACTTTCTTCAGGGGAAAAGCAGCTGAAACCTGCAGTAGAAACTTGCAGAGTGCAACCCTGCAGAAGGACAGGGAGCTCAACTCGGGACTTGCAACCAGAAATCTGCCTGAATCTCACGGGTCTGGGACTAGCTTACTGAGACTCATTGACTTATAACTGCACACTGCTGTCCACGTTGTCTATTGTGACAGCAGAAACACACCTTGAAGGAGACCCTTTATTTTTTAAAGGTGATAGATTAGTAACTACCACAAATTGTCATTCTTTAAGAGGTACTTGATGCTATGGTATTGCTGATTGTATGAATTAGGCTAAGGTGTTGTGATTGATCTAAACAGTTTTCCTTCCTGGTATAATGAAAATGAGATAGCCTCAGAGTCATTAGAGACTCAAAACCTAAAGACCAGCTATTTCTGGAAGCCACCTCTGAGAAGCAATCATTCCATAAGGGTTTTAAATAGATCAACAAAAATACTTACAATAAACAACTTCATAACATCAACCCAGGAACTAAACCAGGGACAGTACCAAAAACAAAAATGAGAAGGCATTTAAGAAAGTCACAAACCCAGACTTCAACCCCCCCAAAAGGCACTTTCTGGGGGAAATGAGGTGCAAAAGTCTGATAATCAACCACCTGGACACCCTGAACTGATAGCACAGGAAGTAACAAAACAGATGAATGAGGCTCTAGAAAAATTCAAAGCAGAAATAATCTCCCAGATAACTACAGAGATGGTGAGCAGAGTGAAAGACATGATTAGAGGCTCTAGAACAGAAACTGATAAAAAAAAAATAGATGAGCTCAGAAACATGCTGGAAGCCAGGAATGCCCAGCATAAGAAAGAAATGGAATCCATGAAACAGATTCAAACAGATATTTAGGAGATCAAAAACTCCATTGAAAGCATGAAGAGCAGATTAAGAGAATCTGAAGATAGAATATCAGACATAGGAGACAGGATTGCGGTGAAGGGCCGTGAAAACAGAGATTTCTTAAAAATAGTAAAGGACCATGAGAAATCAATTCAACAGCTGCTAGATGATGCAAAGAAGAATAACATAAGACTGATAGGAGTCCATGAAAAAATGGGAGAAAGTACAATTGACATAAAAAAACTGTTCACAGAAGTAATAGTAGAAAACTTCCCAGACAGAGGGGAAGGATTAGACATACAGATAAGCGAGACATATGGAACTCCACCCAGCCATGATCAAAAAAAATCTACACCTAGACATATAATAGTCAAGATCCCAGAAACCCAACAGAAGAACAAAATCCTATAGGCAGTTAGAGAAAAGAAACAAATCACCTATAAAGGAAAGCCCATCAGAATCACAGCAGACTTCTCAACAAAAAACCTCAAGTCAAGGAGAGAGCATGGAGTGAAGTATTTCAAGCCCTAAAAGAAAATAACTTCCAACTAGGCTGTTGTATCTTGCAAAATTATCTTTCAAAATTGATGGGGAAATTAGATACTTCCATGACAAAGAACACCTGAGAAATTTCATGAACACCAGGCCAGCACTCCAAACAATTCTAAGCAATATCCTAGGAAAAGACAACGAAGGTCACAACTCCATGAGGCTCAACAGAGGGAAGCCACCAGACAAGGTAAGAAACTAAAGGGAAAGGGGGAAAAAGAAGTAAGAGCCAACAACAGTAAAACATCATGACAAGGATGAGTCAATATCTCTCAATTATAGTTATAATATATATATAAATATAGTTCAATGTTAATGGCCTCAATTCACCAATCAAAAGAAGTAGACTGACAGAATGGATTAAAAAGCAAAATCCAGCAATATGCTGTATACAAGAAACACACCTAACTCAAAAAGAAATTCATAGACTGAAAGTAAAAGGATGGAAAACGGCTCTCCGCGTGACAGGAATCCAGAAAAAAGCAGGGGTAGCAATCTTATTTGCAGACAAAGTAGATTTCAAACCAAAACTAATTAAGAGAGACAAAGATGGTCATTACATCCTTGTGAAGGGAACAATCCAAGAGGAAGAGATGACAATCCTAAATATATATATGCACCAAATACAAATGCCCCCAACTATACAAAACAAATATTAATGTACATGAAAAATGAAATAAGCACTAATACACTTGTAGTGGGGGACCTCAATACTCCACTATCACAAATAGACAGATCATCTAGACAAAAAATTAACAACAAAATTCTAGAACTGAAGCAAGCTATTGAAAAAACTTAATAGACTTTTACAGAGTGACTTAGTAGACTTAATTGATATTTACAAAGTGTTCCACCCCACAAAATCAGAATACACATTCTTTTCAGCTGCACATGGGTCACTCTCCAAAATAGACCACATGCTAGCTCACAGGACATGTCTAAGTCAATGTAAAAGAATTGAAATTACCCCCTGCATATTATCAGACCATAATGCAATAAGATTGGAGATCAATAACATGAGAAACTGCAAAACTCCCACAAACGCCTGGAAATTGAGTAACACCCTCCTGAACAACCAATGGGTCACAGAGGAAATTAAAGAAGAAATTAGACAGTTTCTACAAGTAAATGATGATGCCAGTACAACATTTAGGAATCTATGGGACACAATGAAAGCAGTCTTATGAGGGAAATTCATAGCAGTGAATGTCCATATTAGGAAAACAGAGAGAACTCAGATAAATAACCTAATGCAGAACCTCAAACTCCTAGAAAAAGAAGAGAATAACAAACCCAAAGCCCGAACAAGAGAAGAAATTATAAAGATCAGACCAGAAATCAATGCAATGGAGACTAAGGGAACAATAAAAAAAATTAAAAATCAATGAATCAAGAGTTGGTTTTTTTGAAAGAATAAATAAAATGGGCAGACAGGCAGGTCTGTGCATGCCTTACAGAGGTCCGGAGTCGCGCGAAAGACACTGAATCACCCTGCTGCAGACAGGCAGCCACCTGGTTCCACACTGCAAAGACGCAGAGGACACCAGACCACCAGAACAAGGTACTGAGTCCCGCTGCTCCCGGCCCAGAGGTAGGGGCATCTGAGCAGCTGTCCCACTGCTCCTGGTCCAGAGGAAGGGGCTTCCCAGTCACCATCCCTCCTGCTGCTCCCAGCCCACAGGAAAAGGCTTTTGGGTAATCATCCCTACCGCTGCTCCCAGCCCCTGTCCCACCTCTCCCAGCTCAGAGGAGGTAATCCTTGCAGGTGCTAACAGCCCCCCGCCCCAGTCAAAATGAGAAAACACATAAATAAGTCTCAAAACCAGACTTCCAGATCACCTACAGCAACCCCAAAGGGAGATGAGATGGAACACTCTGATACTCAACCACCTGGACCCACTGAACTGGCAACAAAAGGGGATCTGGAAAAAAGGAAATCAGAAATAATTTCTCAGATAACAGGAGAAATTGTTTCCCTAGTGCAAGACATTATTAATAAATCTAGAGAGGAGCTGAGGAACATGTTGGAATCCCAACATAAGAAAAAAATGGAATCCATAAAACTGATGCAAATAGATTTCTAGGACATGAAAACCTCCATTGAAAATCTACACACCAGAATGAGCCAATGTGAGGACAGAATTTCAGATATAGAAGATAAGATTGCAATTAGTGACCAGGAACAGAAAAATTGCTTCAAAATTATAAGGGAACATGAGAAATCAATCCAGCAGCTGCTAGATGATGCAAAGAAGAATAACATAAGACTGATTGGGCTCAGTGAAGAAACAGGAGAGAGTGCAGATGACATAAAAAATTTCTTCGCAGAAATAATGGCAGAAAACTTCCCAAGCAGGGGAAAAGAACTTCACATACAGATAAGTGAGGCATATAGGATTCCAACTAGCATTGATCAAAAAAAATCTACACATAGGCATATAATTGTTAAGATTCCAGAAACTCAACAGAAGAACAAAGTTCTCCAAGCAGTGAGAGAAAAGAAACAAATCACATACAAAGGAAAGCCCATCAGAATCACAGCAGACTTCTTAACACAAACCATCAAGGCAAGAAGAGCTTGGAGTGACATATTCCAAGCCCTAAAAGAAAACAGCCTCAAACCCAGATTGATGTACCCTACAAAACTATCTTTCAAAATGGATGGAGAAATAAGATACTTTCATGACAAAGAGCACCTTAGGAACTTTGTGAATACCAAACCAGCACTCCAAAGAATTTTATACAATAGCCTAGGAACAGACATTGAGGATCACAACCTCAGGAAGCAAAGCAGAATGAACCCATCTGGTATGACAAGAAATTAAATGTAAAGAGGGAGAACCCAACAAAAAGAAAAAGTCATGGCAATGACAAGTCAATACGTTTCAGTTATAACCCTCAACGTTAATGGTCTCCATTCACCAATCAAAAGAAATAGACTGGCAGAATGGGTCAAGAAGCAAAATCCAACAATATGCTGCATACAAGAAACACACTTAATTCAAAAGGAAACTCATAGACTGAAAGTTAAAGGGTGGAAAACAATTCTCCATGTGACAGGAACCCAAAAAAAAGCAGGAGTAGCTTTTTTTGCAGATCAAGTAGATTTCAAACCAACACTGATTCAGAGAGATGAAGAAGGACACTACATCCTTGTAAAGGGAAGAATCCAAGAGGAAGAGATGACAATCATAAATATCTAGGCACCAAACACTAGTGCACCCAACTATATAAAACAAATACTAATGGACATGAAAAGACATATATGCACTAATACAATTGTAGTGGGGGACCTCAACACCCCACTGTCACAAATAGATAGATCAACTAGACTAAAAATAAGTAATGAAATACTAGAACTCAATCGAACTCTTGAACAAATGGACTTAACAGATGTTTACAGAGTCTTCCACCCCACAAAATCAGAATACACATTCTTCTCAGCTGCACATGGGTCATTCACAAAAGTAGACCACGTACTCACACATAGAACATGTTTAAGTAAGTGCAAAGGAATTGAAGTTATCCCCTGTATATTATCAGACCATAGTGCGATGAAATTGGAGATCCATAGCAAAAGAAACTCAAAACAATTTCATAAACACGCGGAAATTGAACAACACACTTCTGAATAACCAGTGGGTCACAGAGGAAATTAAAGAAGAAATCAGACAGTTCCTTCAATTAAATGACAATGACAATACAACATACTGGAATCTATGGGACACAATGAAAGCAGTCTTATGAGGGAAATTCATAGCAGTGAATACGCATATTAGGAAAACAGAATGAGCCCAATTAAACAACCTGATGCTGAACCTCAAGCTTCTAGAAAAAGAAGAGCAGGACAACCCCAAAGCTCATACAAGGAAGAAATTATAAAGATCAGAGGAGTAAATGTACCAATTATTAGAATGAATAATCGATAATGTAAAATAGGAATAAAAGGTCCAAAGGGGTAGGGGTAGTGGGAGGCACAGGGGAAAGGAAAGAAGGGAAAGGAAAAAATGATGAGAAATGGAAAAAGTGGAAATAAAGTCTTTGTAAATAGGGAAGGGTGGAGGGCGTGAAGGGAGGGCTAGGAATGGGGAAAAAATAAGAACCAAGATGCATTATATAAAGGTACAATTCCGAATAAGAAATGTAATTGTGTTGTATACCTACAATGTACCAATAAAAGAATTTAATACAAAAAAAATTAAAAAATTAAAAAAATAAAGATCAGAGGAGAAATCAATGCAATGGACACTAAGAGAACGATACAAAAAATCAATGAAGCCAAGAGTTGGTTCTTCAAAAGAATCAACAAAATTGACAAAGCTTTAGCCAACCTTGTCAGAAAAAGGAAAGAAAAGGCCCAAATCCATGCAATTAGGAATGAAAAGGGTGAAATTACAACAGACCCAGCAGAAATCCAGAGGGTCATCAATACCTACTTCCAGAACCTATGCGCCAATACAATGGACAACACAGAAGAAATGGACAGATTCCTAGATACATATGAATTACCAAAGTTGAACGAAGAAGACCTAAAAATTCTGAACAACCCAATATCAACCAATGAAATTGAAAATGTCATTAAAAACTTATCAACTAAGAAAAGCCTGGGCCCTGATGGCTTCACTGCTGAATTCTACAAGACATTTAGAGAGGAACTGCTGCCATTACTGTTTAAACTCTTCAATGAAATTGAAAGGGAAGCAATACTCCCAAATTCATTTCTGGAAGCAAGCATCACCTTGATCCCCAAAGCAGAGAAAGACCCAACTGAAAAGGAGAACTATAGGCCAATCTCGCTAATGAACACAGATGCAAAAATCCTTAATAAGATAATGGCAAACAGAATGCAGAAGATCATCAAGAAGATCATACACCCTGATCAAGTGGGATTCATCCCAGGGATGCAGGGATGGTTCAATATACGAAAATCAATTAATGTAATACACTATATCAATAGAGCCAAGGACAAAAACCATATGATTATCTCAATAGATGCAGAAAAAGCATTTGACAAAATCCAACATGCATTTATGATAAAAATCCTACAAAAAATTGGAATAGATGGTCTCTACCTCAAACTGATAAAAGTCATCTATGAAAAACCAACAGCCAATATCATACTAAATGGTCAAAAACTGAAATCCTTCACACTCAAATCAGGAACAAGACAAGGATGTCCACTATCACCACTCTTGTTCAATATAGTTCTGGAAGCATTAGTCATGGCAATTAGACAAGAGAAAGAAATAAAAGGAATAAAGATAGGAAATGAAGAAGTCAAATTGTCATTATTTGCAGATGGCATGATACTCTATATAGAAGATCCCAAGAATTCCACCAAAAGTCTTCTAGACTTAATAACCAAATTCAGTCAAGTAGCTGGTTACAAGATCAACACACACAAATCAATAGCTTTCCTCTACACCAATGACAGACTCACTGAGAGAGAAATAGGGCAAAGAATTCCTTTCACAATAGCATCCAAAAAACTGAAATACCTAGGAATCATCCTAATGAAAGAAATCAAAGACCTCTTCTCTGAAAACTATGGCACTCTGAAAAGAGACATTGAAGATGATATCAGAAAATGGACAGACATCCCCTGCTCCTGGGTAGGAAGGATTAATATAGTGACCATACTTCCAAAACTGCTATATAGATTTAATGCAATTCCAATTGAGATCCCAGCAGCATACTTCACAGACCTTGAGAAAACAATCCAAAAATTCATTTGGAACAAGAAGAGACCCAGAATAGCAAAAGCAATTCTAGGTAACAGAGACATGGCAGAGGGTATCACAATCCCCAGCCTGCAACTACACTACAAAGCTACTGTGATAAAAACAGCATGGTACTGGCAAAGAAACAGACCTGAGGACCAGTGGAACAGATTAGAAGATGCAGAAACAATGCCAGACACACTCAGCCATCTCATCTTCTATAAAAGAACCAAACACCCTCACTGGAGGAAACATAGCCTCTTTAATAAATGGTGCTGGAAAAATTGGGCTTCAACTTGCCAAAGATTAAAACTAGACCTGTATCTCTCACCATGCACTAAACTAAAATCAAAATGGATTAACGATCTAAATATTAATATAGAAACTCTGAACCAGTTGGAACAGAGGTTAGGTAGAACCCTTGAAGACATCAGTGTAGGAAAAGATTTTATGAACAAAACTTCAGTTGCCCATGAACTAGCATAAACAATCAACAAGTGGGATCTCTTCTTATTAAAAGGCTTCTGCGCAGCAAGAGAAACCACCAGCAGTGTGAAGAGACAACCCACAATGTGGGAAAAAATCTTCACCTGCTCTTCCTCAGACAAAGGTCTACTATCTCGAATCTATAAAGAACTTAAAAAGATCAGACCTCCCAAATTTAAAGACCCAATCCAAAAATGGGCATCTGAAATGAACAGACATTTCTCAGACAAAGAAATAGAAATAGCAAATAAATACATGAAAAAATGTGCAACACCACTGGTCATTCAAGAGATGCAAATGAAAACAACACTGAGATTCCACTTCACTCCAGAAAGAATGGCTGCTGTCATGAAATCAACCAATAACAAATGCTGGCATGGCTGTGGGGAAAGAGGAACCCTGTTCCACTGCTGGTGGGAGTGTAGACTGGTGCAAGCACTGTGGAAATCAGTATGGAGATACCTCAAAGACCTAGGACTGGAAGTCCCATTTGACCCCATTATTCCACTGCTGGGGATCTTCCCCAAAGAATTAAAAGAATCATACCACAGTGATATATGTGCACCCATGTTCATAGCAGCACAGTTTGTAATAGCTAAAACTTGGAAACAGCCCAAATGCCCATCAACTGGAGACTGGATAAAGAGAATGTGGTTTTTTAATAAAATGGAGTACTACTCAGCCACAAAAAATGAGAAAGTAGAGACATTTATAGCTAAGTGGATGCACATTGAAGCAATACTCTTAAGTGAAATAAATAGGACACACATGTATAAATACCTAATAGTTTCTCTGGTGTGAGAAACTGAAAGTGTAAATAAGGACTAAAATGTATAATAGGTAATGTGAAATAGGAAGAAAAGGGGCAAAGGGGAAGGAAGTGGTAGGGCTAGGAGAAAGGATAGAAGGGAATGGGATTAATATGAGAAAATGGAAAAATAGGAACAAAATCTTTGTAAATAGGGTGGACTGGAGGGGTTGAAGGGAGGGCTGGGCTAGGGTGAAATAGAAGAACCAACAGAGACTATGTAAAGGTGCAAATTTCCAATGATGAATTTCATTATATTGTATACTTAAAATGTACCAATGATTTGAATGAATAATCGATAATGTAAAATAGGAAGGAAAGGTCCAAAGGGGTAGGGGTAGTGGGAGGGGCAGGGGAAAGGAAAGAAGGGAAAGGAAAAATGATGAGCAATGGAAAAAATGGAAATAAAGTCTTTGTAAATAGGGAAGGGTGGAGGGGGTGAAGGGAGGGCTAAGAATGGGAAAAAAATAAGAACCAAGATGCATTATGTAAAGGTACAATTCCCAATAAGAAATGTAATTGTGTTGTATACCTACAATGTACCAATAAAAGAATTTCATAAAAAAAAACAATTGGACAACTCAAAAAAAAAAAGAATAAATAAAATTGATAAACCTTTAGCCAACCCTGTCAAAAAAAGGAAAGAAAAGACTCAAATCCATGCAATTAAGAACAAAAAAGGGGAAGTCACAGCAGAGCCAGCAGAAATCCAGAGGATCATCAATACCTACTTTGAGAACCTGTAGTCTAATAAAATGGAAAACACAGAAGAAATGGACAGATTCCTAGATACATATGAATTCCCAAAGTTAAATGAAGAAGATATAGAAATTCTAAACAATGAGTGAAACTGAAAATGTAATAAAAAATTTACCAACAAAGAAAAGCCCAGGTCCTGATGGCTTCACTGCTGAATTCTACAAGACATTTAAAGAAGAACTAATGCTATTACTCTTTAAACTCATCAAGGAAATTGAAAGGGAAGCAGGGCTTGCAAACTCATTCCTGGAAGCAAGTGTGACTGATTCCAAAACCAGGGAAAGACCCAACCCAAAAAGAGAACTACAGGCCAGTCTCCCTAATGAACATAGATGCAAAAATCCTCAACCAGATACTGGCAAACAGAATACAGAGGGTCATCAAGAAGATCATACACCCTGACCAAGTTGGATTTATCCCAGGGATGCAAGGATGGTGCAACATACGTAAATCAATAAATGTAATACACTATATTAACAGAGTCCAGGACAAAAACCATATGATCATCTCAATAGATGCAGAAAAGGCATTTGACAAAATCCAACACCCATTCATGATAAAAACCGTACAGAAAATTGGGATAGAAGGTCTTTATCTCAACCTGATTAAGGCTGTCTATGAAAAACCAACAGCCAACATCATACTAAATGGTCAAAGACTGAAAAATTTCATGCTGAAATCGGGAACAAGACAAGGATGCCCACTATCACCACTCCTGTTCAATATAGTTCTGGAAACATTAGTCACAGCAATTAGAAAAGAGAAAGAAATAAAAGGAATAAAGATAGGAAAAGAAGAAGTCAAACTGTCCTTCTTTGCTGATGATATGATACTTTACATAGCAGACCCAAAAAACTCTACCAAAAGACTTCTAGACTTAATTGACAGATTCAGTAGAGTAGCTGGATATAAGGTCAACACTCAAAAAACAATAGCCTTCTTATACACAAATAGCAGACTCATTGAGGGAGAAATCAGGGAGACAATTCCTTTTACAATAGCATCCAAAAAAATGAAATATCTAGGAATCAATCTAACAAAGGAAGCAAAAGACCTCTACACTGAAAACTACAGCACCCTGAAAAAGAAGATCGAGGAGAATATAAGAAAATGGAAAGACATGCCTTGTTCCTGGGTAGGAAGAATCAATATAGTGAATATGGCCATACTTCCAAAACTGCTATATAGATTTAATGCAATGCTGATGGAAATTCCAAAAATATACTTCACAGAGCTAGAGAAAACAATCCAAAAATTCATTTGGAACCAGAAGAGACCTAGAATAGCAAAAGCAATTCTGGGCAACAGGGACATGGCCGGGGGTATCACAATACCCAACTTGAACCTATACTACAAAGCTACTGTGAAAAAAACAGCATGGTACTGGCAAAGAAACAGACCTGAGGATCTGTGGAATAGATTAGAAGATGCAGAAATAACTTCACACATACTCAGCCACCTCATCTTTGACAAAGGAGCCAACCACCCTCATTGGAGGAAAGAGCCTATTTAATAAATGGTGTTGGAAAAAGTGGATTTCAACCTGTCAGAGATTAAAACTAGACCCATATCTATCACCATGCACTAAACTAAGATCTAAGTGGATTAAAGATCTAAATATTAAGACAGAAACACTAAACTTGCTGGAAGATAAGTTAGGTAGAACTCTTGAAGATATTGGCATAGGAAAAGACTTTATGAACAAAACTTAAGTAGCACGGGAACTAGCACAAAGAATCAACAACTGGAATCTCATCTTATTAAAAAGCTTCTGTACTGCAAGAGAAACCACCAACAGAGCTAACAGACAACCTACAATGTGGGAAAAAAATTTTAGCAGCTATAACTCAGACAAAGGGCTACTATTTTGAATCTACAAAGAACTTAAAAAAATCAGACTTCCCAAATTGAAAGACCCAATCCAAAAATGGACATCTGAAATGAACAGACATTTCTCAGACAAAGAAGTAAAAGCAGCAAATAAACATATGAAAAAATGTTCAACATCACTGGTCATTCGAGAGATGCAGATGAAAACAACACTGAGATTCCACCTCACCCCAGAAAGAGTGGCTGCTATCAAGAAATCAACCAATAACAAATGCTGGCGGGGGTGTGGAGAGAAAGGAACCCTCCTCCATTGTTCGTGGGAGTGCAGACTGGTGCAACCACTATGGAAATCAGTGTGGAGATACCTCAAAGAATTAGGTCTGGAGGTCCCATTTGACCCAGCTATTTCCCTGCTGGGTATTTTCCTTAAAAAATTAAAAGAATCATACCACAGAGATATATGTGTACCCATGTTTATTGCAGCACAGTTTGTAATAGCTAAAGCTTGGAAACAGCCCAAGTGCCCATCAACTGGAAACTGGATAAAGAAGATGTGGGGTTTTTTTTTTATAAAATGGAGTACTACTCATCCATAAAGAATGAGAAACTAGAGTCATTTATAGCTAAATGGATGCATATAGAGGCCATACTCTTAAGTGAAATAAATAAGACACACATGGGTAAATACAGAATAGTTTCTCTAGTGTGAGAAACTGAGAGTGTAAATAAGGACTAAAAGGATTAACAACTAATAATGGATACTTTGAAATAGGAAAAGGTCCAAAGGGGTAGGGGTGGTGGGAGGAGATGGGGAAAGGAAAGAATGGAAAGGAAAACTTATGAGAAAAGAAAAAAATGGAAATGAAGTATGTAAATAGGGAAGAGTGGAGGGGTGAAGGGAGCACAGGTAATGGGGAAAAAATAAGAACCAAGATACATCATGTACAGGTACAAGCACCCAAAGATATATGTAAATGTATTGTATACCTAAAATGTACCATAAAAGAATTTAAGTTAAAAAAAAACTTCTAAGGCAATTATTCACAATTAATTTAAGTTGTTCTACATTTACCAAAATACATTATTTGAACAAAATACAAAGTAATGATATTTTTTATTAAACTTTTTATTTAAAGGCAGTTGTAAATTCGCAAGCAGTTTTAATAAAGGACACAGAGATCCTATGTACTTTTTACCTAGTTTCTCACAATGGTAACATCTTGCAAAATTATCTTAGAATATCTCGACTAGGATATTGACATCAATATAGTGAAGACACAGACACAGCACTTTGCTACCACCAGAAAAATCCTCCATGTGGCTCTTGTAAGCTATACCTCTCAACCACAACCTCCATAACACTGACATCTAGTCTGTTCACCATTTCTACGATCTTCTCATTTCACCCTTATGAAATCATCAGTAATCTTCCAGAATTGGCTTGTTTTCAATGAATATAACTCTCTAATGATTTAGCTAGATTGTCACACATATCATTAGTTCATCCCTGTTTATTGCTGAATAGTATTCTATGGTACAGGTGTGCCGCAGATTGTTTATCCATTTACCTGTTGAGAAACATCTGGATTCTTCCACCTTTTTGCTATTATCAGTAAAAATGCTCTAATCGTGTATGTACAGTTTTTGTACAAACATAGTTTCATTTCTGTGGAATAGAAAGCCCAGAGGTACAATTGCTAAGTTTTACAGAAAGCAGCATATTTAGTTTTTAAAGAAACTGTCAGACTGTTTAGCCAGTGGCCTTACTAGTCAACATTATTACCAGCAATGTATGAATAATCTAGTTCCTCCACGTCCTTGTCAGCATTTTAACTATTCTGAGCAGTGTGCAGTGGTTTTCCCTAATGGCTAATGATGTTGAATATCTTTTCATGTGCTTATTTGCCTTCATATATTCTCTTTGATGAATTGTCTTTTCAGATTTCCTAGCAAATTTTATAATTGGATTGTTTGTTTTACCAATGATCTTTCAGCATTTTTTGTATATTCTACTATTTGGTTCTTTTGCAAACATGTGATATACAATGATTTCTCCAAATTTGTAGCTTGCCTTTTTATCTTCTTAACAATTTTTCACAAAGCAAAATTTCTCAATCTTTAGGCAGCAGGGATTCTTTCCTTTACTCTTAAGTATTGTGTTAGCTGAAGGTTTTTGTAGATGGTTTGCATTAAGTTAAGGAAATTATTCTCTATTCTTATTTTTCTTAGTTTTTTTTAACCATGAATAGATACTGAAAGTTGTCATTTGCTTTTCATATGTGAATTGATAGAATCATGTGATTTATATTCAAATCCTAGTGATATGATGGTTGTTATGGTTTATATGTAGATGCTCACCAAAAGCCTCATGCACTCATAAGTGGGGGTTTTGGGGGATGATTGGATCATGGGACCAGCAGATTCATCCATTAATGAGTTGTAGATAAATGTGATGTTGAGAGGTGAAGCCTAGCTGAAGGCAGTAGGTCACTGGGGGTGTGGCCTGAAAGGATCTATCTCCCTCCCATCTCCCTTGACCCCTCTCTCTGCTTCCTGTCTGACATGCCATGAGATGTTTCTCCTCTTCCATGCCATCCTGCCTTGGAGCCTTGGAGCTAATTATGGATTGAAACCTATACATGCTGTGAACCAAAATAAACCTTTTCTCCTTTAGGTTTTGGTTGTGGGATATTGTGTCTCAGCAATGAGAAAGTAACTAAGATAATGGATTACTGTTATGGTTTGGATCTTAAATGTACCCCCCTCCACAAAAAAAAACCTCTTGTTCTAAAGGCTTGGTCACCAGCTGTGGCACTAATGAAACTTGGAACCTTGAGGAGGTGGGGCCTAGTGGAAGGAAGTTAAGTTATTGGTGGCTTACCCTTGGAGGGAACAGTGGGACTCCTACCTCCCCCTCTCCTCCACTCCCCTCCCTTCTTTCTTTCTGGCAGCCATGATGTGAGCAGCCTTGTTTCACCATACATTGCCTGCCATGATGTTCTGCTTCACCATAAGCCAAATAGCAATGGAACCAACCAACCATGGACTAAAATCGCTGAAACTATGAACCAAAATAAACCTTTTCTCCTTTGAAGTTTGTTATTGCACATAGTTTATCACAACAATGGAAAGCTAATTAACATAATGACACTAATTGATTTTCAAATCCCTGGAACACACTGATTTTTTCTATTATTCTTCTGTTTTCAATATCATTAATTTCTGCTCTTTATTATTTATTTTCTTCTGCTTATTGGGGGGGTTATTTTGCTCCTTTTTCCCTCAAGTTCTTTTTTTTTTATTTTGGTACCGTGGATGGAACTGAGGACTTTGTGCTTGCGAGGCAGGTGTGATGCCACTGAGCTATATCCCCGGTACTCCTCCAGGTTCTTGAAGTGGAAGCTTAGATTTTTGATTTAAGACTTCTTCTTTGCTAATACAAGAAGTTAGTGCGATGGATTTTCCTTGCAGCACTACTTTAGTTGCATCCTGCAAATTCTGGTGTGGTATATGTTCATTGTTGTTCAGTTCAATGTGTTCTTTTTTCAATTTCCTTTGAGAATTTCTCTATTTTCCATTACTTAGATGTGTGTTATTTATTTTCAAGTGTTTGGAGGGTTTTCTGTTATATTTCTTTCACTGCTTTCTAGTTTGAATTGATTATTTTTGAAGAACACACTCTATATGATTTCAAATTCTTTTATATTTGTTAAGGTTTGTTCTATGGGCACTTAGAACAATTCATTTTCTCATGATGCTTGAAGGAGCGTTCTGTCTCTTGATTAGATACTGTTAATACTATTGAGTTCATAGAATTCTGTCTTTGCTAATTTTATGTCTAGTTGTTATATCAATTATTGAGAGAGAGATGTTGATGTTTCCAAGTATAATTATTGATTTGTCTAATTCTCCATTCAGTTCTCTCAATTTTTGTTTCACATATTTTGTAGATATATTGACACAATGTATGGACATAGGATTACTATGTCTTTTTGGTGAATTGAACTATTATCATCATATAATGTCTCTCATTGTCTCTGAAAATTTTCTTTGCTCTGAAGCTTACTTTATCTGAAATATAGAGCCACTTCTGCCTCATCTGACAAAGAGTTTGCATGATATATCTTATTTCTCTTACTTTCAATCTGCTGATATAATTATTTTTGAAGTGAATTTCTATAGATAACATATTCTTGAACCTTAGATTTTAAGTCACTATCCATCTTTGTCTTTTAATTAATGTATTTAGATCCTTCACCTTTAATATAATTATGTTGTTAAAAGTTAAGCCTAGCATTTTAGTTTTTGTTTCCTGTTTGTCTTATTTTTTACTTCTTTGTGTTTTTCAGCATACCTATACCTTATTTTGACTTTTTTTAGAACTCCATTTTGATTTATTGAAAGTCTTTTAACTATAACTCTTTGTATAGATTTTTAGTAGTTGTCCTAGGTTATTTGTGTTATTTATATATAATTTATCATAGTCTACTGATGCCATTAGTTCACTAATTTATGTAAAGTGTAGAACCCTTACCTCCTTTTACATATTTTTACCCTCTTTCATTTATGATACAATTTTCTTACACATTTCTTCAATATACATTTATAACTATATCAGATAGTAATGTACATAACTTTTGTTCCAAGTTTCAAACATAATGTAATTTAGGAGAAGAAAATTCTATTTTATTTACTATATTTGTGCTAACCATTGTTTTTTCTTTCCTAGTATTTCAAGTTTTCTTCTTTTGTCATTTCCTTTCTGACTGAAGAAATTTCTTTAGCCATTCATTTGGGCTAGTTTTGGTGGTGACAAATTTTCTTTTTGTATCTGAAAATGTCCTGATTTTTTTCATTCAATCCATTTAAGGTTAATTTTGCTGGATATAAGATTCTGTGTTGATAGTTTGTTCTTACAATGCTTGAAAATGTGCTATTTCTTTCTGGTCTCCAGGTTTCTGATGAAAACTCTGGTGTCACTCAAATTATTTCCCTTATAAATGTCATTTCTCTTTCACTAATTTCAAGATTTTTTTTTGTCTTTAATGTCCAGAAAACTGATCATGATGTGTAGTCTTGGTATAAATTTCATTAGGTTGATCCTATTTGCAGTTGTCTGAATCTCTTGAGCTTATAATTTGGTATTTTGCAAAATTTGAGAAACTTTCAGCAATCATTTCTTTACTAGTTTTTGGCCTTTGTCCACTTTTTGTTTACCTTCTAACACTCTAAAAAGCATAAATGTTAGATCTTTGTTATAATCCCAGAGGTCCCTAAGCCTCTAGTTTTCCTTTTTTGATCTATTTTTCTCTGCTCTGATTGAGTAATTTCTAATGTTTTCGCTAATAGTCTACTTATTTTTTGCTCTGCTCCCTCCATTTTGCTGTTGAGTCCAACCATTAAAGTTTTTTAAAAATTTTAATTATTTTTTTACTTCTAAAATTTTCACACACATACACCCCATGGCCATGTTTATTTTTGTTTGATGCACCTTTGCTTTTGGGGGGCAGGGGTCAGTAATAGGGATTAAACCCAGGGCCTTTGAACTGAACTACATCCCCGATACTTTTTTTATTTATTTTGAGACAACATCTCAGTAAATTGTTAAATTTCATTTGGCTCTTATATATTTTATTTCTTAGCTGATATCTTCTTTTCACCTAAGACTTTTTACTTTTGTTTCAAGTATGTTTATAATTGCTCATACAAAATTTTTATTATAGCCGATTTAAAAATATTTTCATATAATTCTAAAATCTCTGGTACCTTTGTGTTGACATCTACTGCCTTTTTCCACTCACATTTAAATCTTCCTGATTCTTGGTATGATAAACGATTTTCAATTGAAATCTGGACATATTGGGCATTATGTTTGATTATCTTATTATGACATTCTGTTTTAGCTGGCTTCCTGTGATACTGCACTAAGGAAGATGGCTGTAGGGCAGCTCTTTATTGATAGGCACAGATAGAAGTACAAGTTCCCCACTTAGCCTTTACTGGCACCCAAGGACTGGATGGGTGGTTCTTGTTACAGCTTAGTGAGAGAAGTTTCACATTCACATAGGCCTCCACTGATATCTCCCTGGTAAGGAGGGGTAGGTGTTGGGAGCAATGCTACATAATTTTAGGGAAAAATCATTTGGTTAGCCTAGTTCTCCTGCCTACAGCCCAGCTATGGAATTGCGAGACATAATTCCATTTTGGCCTCTGGTCACAACTGAGACCTCAACGATCCAGTGATGCTGTGATTCTCCAGGACAAGAAACATCCTGGGAGCTGAAAACATCCTGGGAGAAACAAACATCTACTCAGTTCCTCATTGTTCTTGGATTGTTACATCTTGTTTACGCGGATGTACTGAACTCTCTGCAAGTCATTTGTTCCATTTATTTCTCCAGATGTACTGAAGGTGCGTCTTTGCTGTCTAGAGCAGCACTGATCAGACCCAAAGCTCAGCTTCTCAGTCTCATTTTTCTACCTTTCCTGTAATTCGCCTTGTGCTGCCGTGGCTTGCAGGAGACTAGGACTTACTGCAGAGGTTCTAGTAACGTCCCCTTTCCCTACAGGTAGGAGTGCCTCATTGCTGCTCCTCAAGTTGCCTCTGCTGATTCCACAGTGGAAAAGAGGGTGGCATTCTGACTGCTAGGAATTCTTGGTACTACCTTACATGGTGGGGAACCTCGTTACTGAGAGACAGAGGTGCAAGTCCCGGCTTCCCACATAGTCTCCACTGACACTGGAGGAGTGGGGCTCCTTACCACCCAGGGAACAATAGGTCCTAACTCTCTACTTGGCCTTCTCTGGCACCATCCTGCAGGATAAAGTCAGGACACTTTATCGCAGCCTGGTGAGAGTGGAAGTCTGGGCTCTCTTCTTGGTCTTTGCTGGCACAAATGGGATGAGGTAGAATTTTATTTTTGTGGGGCTTAGCTGGAGTAGAGCAGTTATTACTTAGTTTTTAGTCTTGCTAGGCTACTCTTTTCATAGTCTCATTTGCTTGAGCTATTTTGTTTATACCCATTATTATTTTCAAGTTGTTGACTTCTCTAGCTCCAAGTCTAGGATATATAGTATAGTATAAAAGGAAAACCCAGGGAATGTATCCAAAAGTGTATCTTGAATTAGTATAATTGTCTTATGTGTTTTATGGGTTTTTTCACCTTATTGTCTGGCTGTTAATCTGTATTTATGATAAGTAACTTGATACGGATTTATAAAATAAATGAGGGCTAGACAGGGTGGCACATGCCTATAATGCCAGTCTGGAGGCTGAGGCAGGAGGATCACCAGGCATTTGAGGCCAACCTGGACTGCATAGTGAGACCCTGTCCCAAAAAATAAACAAATAAAAATAAACTAAATGAAAGAAAGAATGAATGAATCTGATGCTGGTAAAACAATTTTTTAAAAAAGGAGTGGAGGAGAAGGGAGAAAAGATTTGAGGTGTGTTATGTACGTGTACCAATTCCCCACAATGAATATAATCATCATGTACTGCAAACATAATCATATGTAGGTATGAAGATTTTAAAATTTTTTAATCAAAAAGAAAAATAAAACCCAGGGAACTCACCACTCTGTCATTATTTGAGTCTTGAGGTCCCTAGCTGATCTGTCATACTTAGAGAGAGGAATAGGGAAAATTATATCTACTCTGTTTTGTTGAAAGTGAGAATTAAGTACTGATCTTACAAATTTTAAGACATCTTGAATCATTAGGAATTCTCTAGCCCATTACTGAGTTCTTTCTTCCCCTACTCCTACCGGTTCAGTGATGCCCAAAAGACTCCTTGTGTATCTTTTTTTATGAGTACATTTCATCCCTGGCATAATTCTCACAGACTAACTGACCATGAGTAAGAGGATGCGGGGGGGGGGGGCAGCACAAACAATGAAAGGGAAGCACAAGTGTGCTTTTATGCTTTTCTGGGAGTGAAAACTTTTTTCCAGAATATATAAGGAACTTCAAAGCCTTAACAGAAAATCAAGTAATCCAATATTTAAATAGATAAGTGATCTGAGTAGACACTACTCAAAAGAAAAAAATATAAATGGTCTACAAATACATGAAAAAAAAATTATTTCCTATCAGGGAATTGCACATCAAAAATACAATGAGATACCATGTCTCAGCAGCAGAATGGCTATTATATTTTTTTAAATGCTGGCAAGAATGTAGAGTAGCTAGCCTCTTTCCTTGCAGGACCCCATGAGTAAGCTGTGGTGGCATGGAAGCACCTCTGGGGCTATGGAGACCCTCTAACCAGGGGAAGCCCTGGAGTTGAGCCTGGCCAGTGCCCACAGCCACGGAGTGCACAAGAAAAAGCAGAAGAAGCACAAAAAGAAACACAAGAAGAAACACCATCAGGAAGAGGAAACCGGGCCAACACAGCCATCTCCTGCCAAGCCCCAGCTCAAACTCAAAATCAAGCTGGGTGGGCAGGTCCTAGGCACCAAGAGTGTCCCTACCTTCACTGTGATTCCTGAGGGCCCTCGCTCACCCTCTCCCCTGATGGTTGTGGATAATGAAGAGGATCCTATGGAAGGAGTTCCCCTGGAGCAGTACCGGGCCTGGCTGGATGAAGACAGTAATCTCTCCCCTTCCCCACTTCGGGACCTGTCAGGGGGGATAGGGGACCAGGAGGAAGAGAAGGAACAGAGATGGCTAGATGCGCTGGAGAAAGGGGAGCTACATGACAATGGAGACCTCAAGGAGATCAATGAGCGGCTACTCACTGCTCGACAGCAAGCCCCGCTCCAGAAGACAAGGAGTCGGCCTTCCCCCATGCTGCCTCTCCCTGTCCCTGCGGGCTGCCTGGCCCCAGCCCTCACAGAGGAGATGCTGCTAAAGCTCGAGGAGCGGGCGCGGAAGCAGCGGCTGCAGGCAGCGAGGCGGGCAGAAGAACACAAGAACCAAATTATGGAGCGCCTTACCAAGTCTGCTGCGCCCAGTGGGCGCGGGGGCTGGGAAGCTGCGCGGGGCGAGCGGAGGGGAGGGCGGCCCGCGGCTCCGACCCCCATGGTGCACTACTGCAGTGGGGCACAAGGTTCCGCTCTTTCTTTCCCACCCGGCGTCCCCGCCCCCTCAGCAGTGTCGCAGAGGCCAGCCCCATCAGGTCCTCCCCGGCACTGCTCTGTCGGGGGGGCCCCCACCCGCGCTGCTACGCCTGCTCCCGCACGGGCCAGGCACTCTGCAGCCTTCAGTGTTACCGCATCGACCTGCAGGTGCGGCTAGGGGGCCCTGAGGGCCCTGGATCCCCGCTTTTAGCAACTTAAGCCCCTTATTAAACCTGGACACTTGTGTTCAAAAAAAAAAAAAAAAAAAGAATGTAGAGTAAAAGGAACTTTTATACACCATTGTCAGGAATGTAAATTAATGCAGCCATGATGGAGAACAGTATAATGGTACTTCAAAAAGTAAATATCGAATTACCATGTAATCCAGCTATCCCTCTTCTGAGTATATATCCTAATGAATTAAAACAACAGACCAAAGAGAAGCCTGCACCCGTATTTACTGCAGCACTATTCACAATAGCTAACATATGGAATCAACCCAGATGCCCATCAACAAATGAACAGATAAAGAAAGTGTGATGTATAGATGTAATACAATATTATTCAACCACAAAGAAGACTGAAATCTCGTCATTTGCAGCAAAATGGATGAGGACATTATATTAAGTGAAATTAACCAGACGCGGAAAAGTACCACAGGTTCTCCCTCATATGTGGAAGCTAAAACGTGTTTACCTGAAAGTAAAATAGTGGTTACTAAATATTGGGAAGGCTATATCAGAAAGATGGTTAAAAAGAGAGTACATACTATATGCATGTATGGAAATATCATACTGAACTCAATACATATAAATAAAAATTCATTAAAAGTCAATATCACAGTAAGGCAAGTCACATGATTTTTTGTTTTCCAATGCATATAAAAGTCATGTTTATACTATATGTACTATATTTAATGTGCATTATGTCTAAAAAAATGTATACATCTTTATTTAAAAATACTTTCTGTGTTGGCCAGGCTGACTCAAGCAATGCTACTTCTTCAGCCTCCTGAGTTTCTGAGACTTCCTGCATGTGCCAACATATCCAGCTGGAGTTAGTATTTTTTAAAGGTACTTTCATCTCTTACCTGAAATAAATAACTCTTTACAGCAAATCATGCACTAGGTATTCTCATCATTTTACTTTGCAAAGGCAGGTGGCCAAAGACATCAAACTTCTACAGGCTAAGAGAAGGCATTAAAGGGCCAGCTGTTTGTCCTCTTTTTTAGTTAAGCAGAGATTTTCCCAGAACTTCCCACCAACAGACATCTACGTGCAAATCACTGCCACAACAACAATATCACAAAGCATTTGTGCCACTGTAAGGAAATATGAAAAGCTAGTGAGTAAAATGGATGACAATAAGTAGAAGTTTGGAACTAGGTGCTGGGTCCACCATCCTGCAGGCTAGCCACAATCCATGACTATAATCCTGGTACCTCTTTCCTATACTGGATGATCCAAAATCCAGGGAGCCTACTTCATTTTTTAAAGTCATATTCAATATGCTTTGGTATTTGGAGACTTTATAAATGAATAATAAGTTTAAAGAAAATTAAGCTTAACCTCTTCTTAGGGTCTCAGAATCTGCAAAAGATGTAATGTTCTTTCATAGACTATGGTGTAAAGAAGGCATACGTTTCAAGATGTTAAAAAAACCACTGTATTAAGAAGTTAAGCAATATTGAGATATGCTACCCAATACCCTGAATGTTACAAGAAGCTCAAGGGCTGCATACAAAGATGAGCTGATTTCCTCTTTGTGAACTTTGTCTTATTTACTGAAGTGAGTTCTCTGGGTCTGTCTAGAGTCAAGCTGCAAGGAATCAGAGATTGTTTGGTGGTGGTGTTATCTGTTCAAAAATAAAGGGAGGGCTTGGGATGTAGCTCAGTGGTAGAGTGCTTGCCTAGAATGTGTGAGGTCCTGGGTTTGATCCCCAGAACAGAAAGAAAGAAAAAAAAGTAAAGGGAGACACACAGGGTAGGGAGAAAGAAGATACATACTGCCAACCACAGCCAGGGCTAAGTGCCTCAGTTAGCAGTGTTTTCCTTCAGGGTCACCTGGCACACAGAGTAGCCAAGCTCATGTAGTTTCAGGAAAAGATGCTCTACTCCACATGATTGCTAATTGCCCAAGGAGCAAAGCACAATAGAAATAGCAGGCAGATATGAAACTCCAAATGTTGATGATAACTATATTTAACCTTTCCTAAAGGAACATAAAAGAAGCTTTAATACTTCGGTGGAGGGAACCCCAATATGTGAAAAAGAAACAGTAATTGCTGACAGAGTCATTTTCCAACTAAAGGAACAGTGCCAGAATCAATTTCTAATAGGAGGGAAGGATAATGAGAGTGTATTGTGGATTACAGTCACATTCTACATCTTTAAGAGCTTCTCTGGACAGACTGTAAATTACCCTGACCTTAAAGAAAATGTTCACACCAAGGCTTTGGTTTTTATGAACATTCCACCTGGATGGTCTGACTCGGCTTTAGATAAAATAAGGAATGAGCCAAAAAACCAACTGAGCCACTCAGAGCCAAGGGTCAGGCCTGGTTTGATGATTGATTCTGACTGTTTTCTTGCTGCCCATATACCTAGAGAGAAAAGAGCATTATTTCTATAAATGATAACCAAACCTAGGGCCAATTTGGAATAACTACTTGCTTCCCTGCCCTCACTTTGGCTATCATTAAAGTCAATGTGACCTTTAGGGCTTTCCTTTACATTTCGAAGTCACTGTTAAGAGCACCATAGGGCCTTTCTGTGTGTAGACAGGTTATTGGAAGCTAGGACGAGCTCTAGGTTGAAAGCAATGGACAACTTAAACCTAAACGTGTGTGTCAGAAGTATGTTGGTTGGTGAACAAGGCACAGCCATGATCCTGCCACAGGATCTATTTGCTCTGCATAGCACCTTGGCAGGTGAGTATAAGTGCCCCGGGGTTCTCTCCACTGGCAGTGCTGCACTTCACTGCCATGGCATAACCTCCATGCTGTGACTGTGATGGAAATTCTCACCAGGTGACCACCTCTCCAGATTCAGCTCAGATATGAGCACATCATAGGTTGTATTGAGACCTCATAGCCACACTCAAGTCACTGGGGGGTTGAAGAGCCCTCCAAAACAGGTAGGGTATGTTGGACAGCCAAAGCAACACAATGCACTCTAGTAAGTTAGAATGTCAGTATCCCTTTGACATCCAAATTTCTAGATACATAATACTATGTATATATTTGAAGAGAAATTAGTGCTTCCTGAAAATCAGTCAATAAATATTTATAGTCAGGGTTCCCATGAATAGGTTTTAGTCATGGTAAAGTCTTTACTTTTTTACTGGGCATGGTGAAAAGACTCATTTTCACTGGGCCCACACGTGTAATCCCAGCACTCTGGGAGGCTGAGCCAGAAGGATTGCAAGTTCGAGCTTAGCCAGGGCAACCTAGAAACTTAGTGATATCTCATCTCAAAATAAAAAATAAAAAATGTCAGGAAATATACCTCAGTGCTAAAGCCTTGGGTTCAATGCCCAGTACCACAAAAAAGGAGCTTATTTTCAATTGCTTGGTAATAGAAGACAGACTAAAAATCCTCACATAGGGTTTGCACTGGGTGCTCTTCCAGCCTGCCAGACCACAGGGATCTTTACCACTTTCCTGCCCTTGGGACTTCAATCTCACCCTCTAGCCCACTTTTTAACCTTTTTTGTTAGACACTTACTGCTGAGTTGGGTACTATAAGAGTTGGAACACAGAAAGAGAAAGGAGGTGAAATTTTCTGAGGGCTCTTTTATGGCGTATTTTAGGACTTACTTGGCTAAACACTGTCCTTATGAGAGTAAGGGCTGTAACCCTACAACATCCATCTGGGTTTATGTCCAGTTCTATCACATACTGTGGCCTTGGAAAAATTATGTAACTTTGTGTCTACCAGATTTCTTATCTATAAGATAAGGCTACTTTCGGGCTGGGGATTAGCTCAGTGGTTCCACTGCCTGCCTCGCAAGCACAAGGACCCAAAAAAAAAAAAAAAAAAAAGATAAGGCTACTTTCAAGGTTGTTGAGCAAAAAGCATCAAATTCTTAGGAACACTCTAGTCAAATGCCATTATCTCTGTCTTCCAAAATTTGGCCCATTCCTTAAGCGACTTCTCCTTTATGAAGCTTTTCTCATTCTTCTAAGGAAAATGGCATCCCTCCTTTCTCTGGGCTCCTTTTGTCTTTAATTCACACCTGTATAGTGCTCAATACAGGCAGTGAAGGCTTCTGGATGGTAGGAAACTTTGCATAGTCCCAGCATCACCTAACAGTGCCCTGCTATAGAATAGGTCTTCCACTAAAAGTCATAGAATAGAAATACCCAAATTAAATTTTTCAAGGTGAATTAACTATTTAACATCCTAAATTTGCCAGTTGTCTAGATTGCTCTTTCTTGTCTTTGTTCTGTTTTCTTTTCTTTTTGTGGTACTGGGGATTGAACCTCAGCCCTTCACATTGGGCTACATCTCCAGTGCCCCCTCCTTTAATTTTTCATTTTGAGACAGGGCCTTGCTAAATCATTAAGTTGTCTATGCTGGACTTGAACTTTTGATAAAAAATACATTGTGTGTTTATTACATAGTCATACAATCAAGATTTGGGTGGCATATTTAGGATATTAGTGTAAAATTATAACAAAATTGTCTTCAAGATGTCCTTAGGAAGGAGCCATGCTGGAGACTGGTCTACAATGGACTTTTCATATGTCCAATGTAGGCATTTTCACCTTTATTGTTTTCCACGTTAAACACTAGATGATACATGTTTTGCATTTTAGGGCATATGATAGGAAAATGAGCTATTTAAACCTCAAAATCCCATTCATTGAGTCAATAGGTTCACATTATGGGAAGCACAAAGGAGCTAAACAATTCTGAGAAAATAAGTTCATGCCTTATGCTCATTCTGTTAATGTTTATTTTTCTTCATTTTTGAGCTAAATTTGTGTAAATGTAAGTGTATGATGCAATTCTTTATAGTCTTAGGCTAAGGAACTCAGTGTCATTGGTGAATTTTACTCAGAGTTTTGCTGTACATACTTTTTAACAAATTGCAAATGGGAGTAGTAGAAAATGAGATGGAAAACATACTTGATCTGTAAAAACGAAGTTCCAAAGCTACATCCGGGGCCCGTTTTGTTATAGTTGTAACTATTGGAAGATTGGCTAAACTTTTGTCTTTCTGCCTTTTCCCCTAATGCCAATAGCAAGAACGATACTTCCCCTTATCCAAGGCTTTTAAATAGCAGTGGGCAGCTCCTGTTTCTCTTTGGTGTCCCATGGATATTCTCCCTGTGGCAGCATACCTACCAATCATGTACACGGGAAAGCCATCTTGTGCAACTAACCACTGATGTTCCTGCAGGGTGGCCACTGCCATCCTTTGTTTTTCACTTGTCTGCCTATGTCTAAGTTACTTCCCTTGTTGCTGGGACATAATACCCAACACCCACAAATTAAAGGAGGAAATGTTTATTTTGGCTTACAGTTTATAGAAATTTCAGTCCATAGTCGGTTGGCTCTAAGGCAAGGTGACATGACAAAGGGGCATAGAAAAGGAAAATGACAGGTCATGCACCAATCACCCCTCCTCCATCCAGGCTTCACTTCCCAACATCACATTTAGCTATAAACTCACCAGTGGACTCTCAAGACCCTCATGATTCAATCACCTCCCCAAAGCCCCACATAACAGCACCTGGGGCTTTGGAGAATTTGGTCCATGGGTCACTAAAATCTGTAGCTAGCTCTGTGCTCTTTCTGTTATAATTGGAATGCAGGTCATATAATCTTCTTGCCTTTTGTAGACAGGTAGAATGATTTTATAAAGACTTTTCAAAATGGAACCACCAGGAACCTTCTGGATCACCTTACCACTGCCCCCAGCACTGAGGAGCAGAGCTGTCACAGCACCAAGGAGGTGAGCTGAGCAGGCACCAGCAGCACCTCCCCCCGCATTGAAATGAGAAGATGCATAAGGAAGTCTCAAAACAAGACTTCCAGATCACCTAAAGCAACCCCAAAGGGAAACAAGATGGAAGAATCTGATACTCAACCACCTGGACTCCCTGAACTGGCACAAAAGAAGATCTGGAAATAATGAAATCAGAAATAATTTCTCACATAACAGCAGAGATTGTGCCCATAGTGCAAGACATGATTAATAAATCTAGACAGGACACAGATTAAAAAAATTAGAGGAGCCGAGGAACATGATGGAATCCCAACATAGGAAACAAATGGAATCCATAACACAGATACAAAGTGATTTCCAGGAGATTAAAAACTCCATTGAAGGTTTATGCAGCAGAATGAGCCAATGTGAGGACAGAATTTCAGATGTAGAAGACAAGATTGCAATTAGTGACCAGAGAAAGAAAAATTTCTTTAAAATTGTAAGTGACCATGAGAAATCAATCCAGTAGCTGCTAGACGATGCAAAGAAGAATAACATAAGACTGATTGGAGTCAATGAAGAAACAGGAGAGAGTGCAGATGACATAAAAAAAAAAAAAAACTGTTCACAAAAGTGATGGCGGAAAACTTCCCAAGCAGGGGAAAAGAACTTCACATACAGATAAGTGAGGCATATAGGATTCCAACTAGCCTTGATCAAAAAAAGTCTACACATAGGCATGTAATTGTTAAGATTTCAGAAACCCAACAAAAGAACAAAATTCTACAAACAGTGAGAGAAAAGAAACAAATCACATGCAAAGGAAACTCAATCAGAATCACAGCAGACTTCTCAACGCAAACACTCAAGGCAAGAAGAGCTTGGAGTGATGTATTTCAAGCCCTAAAGGAAAACAGCCTCCAACCCAGATTGATGTACTCTCCAAAACTATCTTTCAAAGTTGATGGAGAACTAAGACACGTTCATGACAAAGAGCACCTTAGGAACTTCATGAATTCCAAACTAGCACTCCAAAAAATTTTAGACAATATCCTAGGAACAGACATTGAGGATCACAACCCCAGGAAGCCCAGCAGAATGAACCCATTGGGCACGACAAGAAATTAACCACAAAGGGAGAGAATCCAATAAAAAGAAAAAGTCATGACAATGATGTCAATACGTATTAGTTATAACCATCAATGTTAATGGTCTCAATTCACCAATCAAAAGAAATAGACTGGCAGAATGGGTCAAGAAGCAAGATTCAACAATATGCTGCATACAAGAAACACACTTAATTCAAAAAGAAACTCATAGACTGAAAGTTAAAGGGTGGAAAACAATACTCCATGCAACAGGAACCCCCGCAAAAAGCAGGAATAGCTATCCTCTGCAGATCAAGTGGATTTCAAACTAACACTGCTTAAGAGAGACAAAGAAGGACATGAAGAAGGACCTTGTAAAGGGACCAATCCAAGAGGAAGAGATGACAATCATAAACATATGCACCAAACACTAGTGCACCCAAATATAAAAAACAAATACTAGCAGATGTGAAAAAATCAAATAAGCACTAATACAATAGTAGTGAGGGACCTCAATACCCCACTGTCACAAATAGATAGATCAACTAGACAAAAAAATAAGCAACAAAATACTAGAACTCAATCAAACTCGAACAAATGAACTTAACAGATGTTTACAGTGTTCCACCCCACAAAATCAGAATACACATTCTTTTCAGCTGCACATGGGTTGTTCTCCAAAATAGACCACATACTCACTCATAGAACATGTTTAAGAAAGTGAAAAGGAATTGAAGTTATCCCGTGTATATTATCAGAGCATAGTGCAATGAAATTGGAAATCAATAGCAAAAGAAATTTCAAGAATTTCATAAACACATGGAAATTGAACAATACACTTCTGAATAACGAATGGGTCACAGAGGAAATTAAAGAAGAAATCAGACAGTTCCTTCAATTAAATGACAATGGCAAAACAACATATTGGAATCTATGGGACAAAATGAAAGCAGTCTTACGAGGGAAATTCATAGCAGTGAATATGCATATTAGGAAAACAGAGTGAGTGAGCCCAATTTAACAACCTGATGCTGAACCTCAAGCTTCTAGAAGAAAAAGAGCAGGACAAACCCAAAGCTCATACAGGGGAGGAAATTATAAAGATCAGAGGAGAAATCAATGCAATGGACACTAAGAGAACGATATAAAAAATCAATGAAGCTAAGAGTTGGTTCTTTGAAAGTATAAACAAAATTGACAAACCCTTAGCTAACCTTATCAGAAAAAGGAAAAAAAGGGCCAAATCCCTGAAATTAGGAATGAAAAGGATGAAACTAAAATGGACCCAGTAGAAATCCAGAGGATCAATACCTACTTCCAGAACCTATAGGCCAATAAGATGGAAAACACAGAAGAAATGGATAGATTCCTAGATACATATGAATTACCAAAGTTGAATGAAGAAGACCTAAAAATTCTAAACAACCCAATATCAATCAATGAAATAGCATATGTAATTAAAAGCTTACCAACTAAGAAAAGCCTGGGTCCTGATAGCTACATTGATGAATTCTACAAGACATGTAGAGAGGAACTACTGCCACTGCTGTTTAAACTCTTCAATGAAATTGAAAGGGAAAAATACTCCCAAATTCATTCCTGGAAGCAAGCATCACCTTGCATCATCCCCAAAGCAGAGAAAGACCCAACCGAAAAAGAGAACTATAGGCCAATTTCACTAATGAACATAGACGCAAAAATCCTTAATAAAATACTGGCAAATAGAATGCAGAAGATCATCAAGAAGATCATACACCCTGATCAAGTGGGATTTATCCCAGGGATGCAGGGATGGTTCAACATATGCAAATAAATCAATATAATGCACTATATCAATAGAGCCAAGGACAAAAACCATATGATTATCTCAATAGATGCAGAAAAAGCATTTGACAAAATCCAACATACACTTATGATAAAAACCCTACAAAAAATTGGAATAGACAGTCTCCACCTCAATCTAATAAAAGCCATCTATGAAAAACCAGCAGCCAATATCATACTAAATGGTCAAAAACTGAAATCCTTCACACTCAAATCAGGAACAAGACAAGGATGTCCACTATCTTCACTTTTGTTCAATATAGTTTTGGAAAGATTAGCCACGGCAATTAGACAAGAGAAAGAAAGAAAAGGAATAAAGATAGGAAATGAAGAAGTCAAATTGTCATTATTTGCAGATGACATGATACTGTATATAGAAGACCCCAAGAACTCCACCAAAAGTCTTCTAGACTTAATAACCAAATTCAGTCAAGTAGCTGGTTACAAGGTCAACACACAAAAATCAATAGCTTTCCTCTACATGAATGACAGACTCACTGAGAGAGAAATAGGGCAAAGAATTCCTTTCACAATAGCATCCAAAAAACTGAAATACCTAGGAATCATCCTAATGAAAAATCAAAGGCCTCTTCTCTGAAAACTATGGCACTCTGAAAAGAGAGATTGAAGATGATATCAGAAAATGGACAGACATCCCCTGCTCCTGGGTAGGAAGGATTAATATAGTGAAAATGGCCATATTTCCAAAACTGCTATATAGATTTAATGCAATTCCAATTGGGATCCCAGCAGCATACTTCATGGACCTTGAGAAAACAATCCAAAAATTCATTTGGAACAAGAAGAGACCCAGAATAGCAAAAGCAATTCTAGGTAACAGAGACATGGCAGGGGGTATCACAATCCCCAACCTGCAACTATACTACAAAGCTACTGTGATAAAAAACAGCATGGTACTGGCAAAGAAACAGACCTGAGGACCAGTGGAACAGATTAGAAGATGCAGAAACAACGCCAGACACACTCAGCCATCTCATCTTCGATAAAGGAGCCAAACATCCTCACTGGAGGAAACATAGCCTCTTTAATAAATGGTGCTGGAAAAATTGGGCTTCAACTTGCCAAAGATTAAAACTAGACCTATATCTCTCACCATGCACTAAACTAAAATCAAAATGGATTAAAGATCTAAATATTAAAATAGAAACGCTGAACCAGTTGGAACAGAAGTTAGGTAGAACCCTTGAAGACATCAGTGTAGGAAAAGATTTTATGAACAAAACCTCAGTTGCCAATGAAATAGCACAAACAATCAACAAGTGGGATCTCTTCTTATTAAAAGGCTTCTGCACAGCAAGAGAAACCACCAGCAGTGTGAAGAGACAACCCACAATATGGGAAAAAATCTTCACCTGCTCTTCCTCAGACAAAGGTCTACTATCTTGAATCTATAAAGAACTTATAAAGATCAGACCTCCCAAATTTAAAGACCCAATCCCAAAATGGGCATGGGTCAGACATTTCACGTTCATGGGCATGAACAGACATTTCTCCGACAAAGAAGTAGAAATAGCAAATAAATACTTGAAAAAATGTTCAACATCACTGGTCATTGGAGAGATGCAAATGAAAACAATGCTGAGATTCCACTTCACTCCAGAAAGAATGGCTGCTATCATGAAATCAACCAATAACAAATGCTGGCATGGCTGTGGGGAAAGAGGAACCCTGTTCCACTGCTGGTGGGAGTGTAGACTGGTGCAAGTACTGCGGAAATCAGTATGGAGATACCTCAAAGAACTAGGACTGGAAGTCCCATTTGACCCCGCTATTCCACTGCTGGGAATCTTCCCCAAAGAATTAAAAGAATCATACCACAGTGATATATGTGCGCCCATGTTCATAGCAGCACAGTTTGTGATAGCTAAAACTTGCAAACAGCCCAAATGCCCATCAACTGGAGACTGGATAAAGAAAATGTGTTTTTTTAATAAAATGGAGTACTACTCAGCCATAAAAAATGAGAAATTAGAGACATTTATAGCTAAGTGGATGCACATTGAGGCGATACTCTTAAGTGAAATAAATAGGACACACATGTATAAATACCTAATAGTTTCTCTGGTGTGAGAAACTGAAAGTGTAAATAAGGACTAAATGTATAATAGGTAATGTGAAATAGGAAGAAAAGGGGTAAAGGGGAAGGAAGTGGGAGAGCTAGGGGAAAGGATAGAAGGGAATGGGATTAATATGAGAAAGTGGAAAAATAGGAACAAAATCTTTGTAAATAGGGAGGAATGGAGGGGTTGAAAGGAGGGCTGGGCAAGGGTGAAAAAGAAGAACCAAGAGAGGCTATGTAAAGGTGCAAATTTCCAAGGATGAATGTCATTATATTGTATACCTACAATGTACCAATGATTAGAATGAATAATTGATAATGTAAAATAGGAAGAAAAGGTCCAAAGGGGTAGGGGCAGTGGGAGGGGCAGGGGAAAGGAAAGAAGGGAAAGGAAAAATGATGAGAAATGGAAATAAAGTCTTTGTAGATAGGGAAGGGTGGAGGGGGTGAAGGGAGGGCTAGGAATGGGGAAAAAAAAGGATTGAAACTAGACATATATCTCTCACCATACACTAAACTAAAATCAAAATGGATTAACAATCTAAATATTAAAACAGAAACACCAAACTGGCTGGAAGAAGGGTTAGGTAGAACTCTTGAAGACATTGGTGTAGGAAAAGATTTTATGAACAAAACCTCAGTTGCCCATGAACTAGCACAAAAAATCAATTCACAAGCACAAATCCTCTTCTTATTAAAAAGCTTCTGCACGGCAAGAGAAACCACCAACAGTATAAAGAGACAACCCACAATGTGGGAAAAAATCTTCACCTGCTGTTCCTCAGACAAAGGACTACTATCTAGAATCTATAAAGAACTTTAAAAAAAAATCAGACCTTCCAAATTTAAAGATCCAATCCACAAATGGGCATTTGAAATGAACAGGTATTTCTCAGACAAAGAAGTAGAAAAAGCAAATCAACATATGAAAAAATGTTCAACATCACTGGTCCTTTGAGAGATGCAAATGAAAACAATGCTGGGATTCTACCTCACCCCAGAAAGAATGGCTGCTATCATGAAGTCAACCAATAACAAATGCTGGCATGGCTGTGGGGGAAAGAGGAGCCCTGCTCCACTGCTAGTGGGAGTGTAGACTGGTGCAACCACTGTAGAAATCAGTACAGAGATACCTCAAAGAACTAGGACTGAAAGTCCCATTTGACCAAACTGTTCCCCTGTTGGGTATCTTCCCCAAAGAATTAAAAGAATCATACCACAGTGATATATGTGCACCCATGTTCACAGCAGCACAATTTGCAATAGCTAAAACTTGGAAGCAGCCTAATTGCCCATCAACTGAAGACTAGATAAAGAAAATGTGGTTTTTTAATAAAATGGAGTACTGCTCAGCTATAAAGAATGAGAAATTAGAGACATTTATAGCAATACTCTTAAGTGAAATTAGTAGGACACACATGTGTAAATACCAAATAGTTTCTCTAGTGTGAGAACCTGAAAGTGTAAATAAGGACTAAAAGGTATAATAGATAATGTGAAATAGGAAGAAAAGGGACAAAGGAGAAGGGGAAGTGGGAGGGGTAGGGGAAAGAAAAGAAGGGAATGGAATTAATATGAGAAAATGAAAAAATGGAAACAAAGTCTTTGTAAATAGGAAGGGATGGAGGGGCTGAAGGTAGGGCAAGGGAATGGGGAAAAAATAAGAACCAAGAGAGATTATGTGAAGGTGCAAATTTCCAATGATGAATGTCATTATATTGCATAGCTAAAATGTACCAATGAAATAAAAAAGGAACCATCATAGATAATGTTTGTAAAGTTAAACTTTATGTTCTTGTAATATTTTTATCATCATAATAAATTCAGGCACCTTCAGGACAAAGTGTATTTAAAAAAATCTATTTGTAGAACTTCACATTACTCATAGCACACAGAACATCACCTGGAAATATTTACTGAATTGGTGTAGCCTATGTCATTGGCTTGGTGCTTGAGTTTACTGTGGGCTTGACAAAGCTTTGAAATTATGAATAAATATGTGCATGTATTTTGCCCCTTGGGACCACAGCCAGCTCTAACCTGGGAATACTGGTGACTCCCCTCACATTCTAATCTGGTGCAAGAGTTAGAGAGAAAGGAGGACTTGAGACAGATGAATGAACAGTTTTCAAAGAGTTAGGGCTGAGAAATGCTGGCAGAAAGTAAGCATCTAAAGAAAAATGAGAAAATTTTTACCAAATGTGTAAAAATGTTACCCTGCCACATCACCTACAGATGGGTTCAATTTTCAGAGGCATTGGCCTCCCTATAATTACCTGTAGAAATGTGACTTTGGTGTGTGCTACAATTCCACTATGTACTTCTTATCAGTTGAACCAGGACCTCTTTTCTCCATTGTAAGTCAAAAAACTTACCAACATTATCATCTTTCATCCCTAAAACACATTTATTAAGACTCAATTATAAACTCTCTCAGATGCTTATGCTTTCTGGTACCAGCAGGCTACGTTATGCAGATCAACACTCTTGCTGAACACAGTAACAATAACAGAAAAACAGATAAATTATAATTACTACTACTTTAAAGTAGCAAATGTTTGACACACACACACACACACACACACACACACACACACACACAACTTCCAAGAGACAATTAAATGACCAAAACTGGTATGGACATCTGTCAATACTGCTGCAGTCACCAGGAGGGCTTGGTGGGTACTAGTCAAGACTTGGGGAACACGGGAGCTGGAAATGTTGCAAGACACCATCCCCAAAATAGCAGACATGCAAACTAAGGAAAAGTAGAATCTAAATCAGTCTTCTCTGCCCCTCAATCCCAAGGGACTGCAAGAGACTCTGCCTTGGCACTGAGCAAAGCAGAATAAAAAAGAAAAGGAACAAAAGAAGTTGTGACCATAGGCCAATTTTGGGTAGATTTGTATCCTGGGTACACTTAGGTAAGACATGAGACTTTCAAGCCATGTATGGAATACAAGGAGATCTCAGATGGTGGTGTCCTCAGGTGCCTGGTAAAAACAAAATAAATCCTCTCTGAAGGACAGAACATCCAAACCAGGCTTCAGAATACCTTGCAACTAATTTCAGAACAATGACCAGTTATCCAAGCAAAGAACAGAATCAAGAGAACAAGAATCAGAGAGGAGAGAAAGAGAGAGAGAGCCCTGCAGAATTTAGTTATAAAACATAGGTTTAGATATAGCTATGCTAAAGGTGTTAATAGAAATAAATGAAAACCTTAAAAATAGCTACAGAAGACTATACAAAGTTACATATTATATGTGAAAAGGAATCAAAGTAAAAATAAAAAGATAGTAACAGAATATTACTCTATTACTAAGATAGTAACAGAGATTGAGAGTTTTTCAGAACTGATGAAAGACGCCAATTTACAGATTCAAAGAAACAGTGAATTTCAAACAGAATAGAATGAAAGTCATGCTTAAACAATTTATCATGAAACTTCAGAAACCTAAGACAAAGAGGAAAATTGTAAAACTGCCTAAGAAAAAATGACCGATTCTTGCTTTTTGACAACAAGTCAAAAGAGGCAGACTGATAGGGCTTTAATATACACACACAAAAATTAGTGCTAGGCTAAAATGCTATGTACAAATAATAAATATACCATTCTGAGAACAACTGTGGCTCCTTTTCCTAGTCTGCAGTCCCCTATAAAATTCTGGACACTCTGGAAGAAGCTTGAAAGATTGTACTTTAAGAGTGATGAGCTAGGTAATGAATTCATCAGAAACATTTTGGAGAAAGTTACAGAACAAGGCCCTGCCATGACACAGAGTTATTGAAAAAAAAAGCATATGGGGCTGCTGGGGGTGGGGGACACTGCAAGACTGGAGGTAGTTACCAAAGACCACCAAGCCTTCTTAAAAACTTGTCCTACTATGAATATACCTTGTTGGTAGTTAACACTTGACTTCTTTTTTCATTAACTCTCACCTCTTAAGGGATCAGGGGGCCAGTTCTTTATCCTTACCTTACAGCATGGTTGACATTCAAAATAACTGGCACTCGTCCATCAAGAAAGAATCGCAGTATCAGTCCAGATGCTGGCTACTGCCCACAGTAACCCTGTGGAATGATCTGTTATCTCTGGAGGGTTGGAATGTGATGTGCTCAGCTGAGGAACTGTTCAGCTTGGGTGGTAAGCACATTTAAGGCAAAGGCAACTTAAAAACAAATATTTTCAATAGTATTTGGCAATACTGGTATATACCGGCCAAATATAAGCCTGCTTACAGTCCTCTTCATCAAACTTTATCCTTCCTCTGGTCCCTGATCAAGTACCTCTTGCAACTTTAAATCTAACAAAGTTGCTTATTTGTCTAGTTCTACCAGAAATACCCCTTAACATAAAATCTATTTCTTTCTTAAAACCTGGTTCATGGTTCACTTGAAACATTCAGCCAGGGATTACATATTCTTTTGACAAAGTGGTTTTTTTTTTCTGGTTATGACTATATTTTAGTGCACCTTATGTGGGTTTTATAAAATGAAACTAAGAGGTATTTCTTTGCTATACTCAGATTCAATACAGATTTCCTTCAAAATGGCAGGATCTTATGGCACATTTTATGTTTGCTTACAATAACATTTTTATTATGCAGTATAGATTTATGATAGAAAAAGTAGAGAATGAAAATAAGTAAAATCACTTAAAATGCCCTTTTACCTCCCCCAGATAATTTACTTTACCTATGTCTGTTTGTATGAGCGTATATAAAGTGAAATGTAACATGCATTTCATATATAAACGTTTTCAGGCTAAAGTTATATATGTATTCATTGTCAATGTTAAGTGCACAAAAGTTTGGCCATGTTTAGCAAAAGAAACAATTTCTTCTTCCTAAAGGCAATAGCTTTATTTGGATTTTGGTGACTGGATCAGGCACTATCAATGCAAAGTTGCTTTGATATCAAATGAAAAAACCAATAGTGGTGCAGCTCAACATATATTGGATTATCATCTTCAGGTACCAAAGCATATCAAAGCCCAAGGACTTCATTTTTAAACCTTTTGGTTTGAACTATATTTGAATTCAAATTCAGTAATGTCTTTAGATCACTTGAGCTGACAAATTTTTTAGAAAAAAGTGGAAGAAAGCAATTTGATGGAAATTATACTGTGCAGTGCCTTGTCATTCTAGATATTTCACTTTTACATTACATTTTTTTCAATTAATTTGAAGGTAACTACTATATGCCAGGTATTCAGGCTATTTGTCATTGTTATTCATTTATTTTTTATGTAGCACTGTCATTTACAAGGACATAATTCTTAAAGAAACATAATTGCCCTAAACTTATCTACTCAGTTATTTAAATTTTTGTGAAATCATTTCCCTCTGAAACTCCACCTGGGACCTTTTCATACAATGCACTCTTGGGCCTCTATTCCTATTCCCTCAAGCATACCAGGCCCCTTTTCCTGAGCCCCAGGACCCTTAGGTTTTATATCTTATTCTAAGCACAAGGAAGTCTCAACAAGAAACTCACTGATGGATGGTGGTTTTCAGAGAAAGAGTAATGCATGCTGTAAAATACGTGGAAAGAGAGAGGAATTAGCATATGATGGAAAAAAATCCAATAATATATCCTGCAGCACTCTCCTCATCCAATTAAGTTGACAAGAATACAGAATCACAGACCCAAAAGTCTAAAAAAAAGGTTGGAGTAAGAGAGACTTTAGAGCTGATGCCATCCAATATTATTTTGTTTTTGAACTAATTTTTTTTCCAGTACCGGGGATCGAACTCAGGACCTTGTGCTTGCCAGGCAGGCATGGTACCACTAAGCTAAATCCCTGGCATCCAATATTATTTTGTACATCATGAAACCAAGATCCAGAGCAGTCACTCCACAAAGACCTCCCTAGAACAAAAAAGTTCCGAGAGCCTGCTTGTCATGAACTACCATGGAATGGTTTTAGTACTGCATGTGTGAAGAGCAGGGTACAGAATGCTTGGTTAGGTGGAACACTATGGAAGTCACAAAATGACCAACTTCTAAAACACTACCACCATAATTAGCATATTAAGCAATTCCCATCTATGAAATCACCTTCTTCATTTCATTGAAAACTAACTTTAAACTCTGACTCCTCTAAAAAAATTTATTAAAGAAACATGAAGTTAATGTAAATTTTTAAAAGATAAAATTATCTAGATTTTTCATACCTTTTGGTAAATGAAATTTAACGTTCTCTCCACCCCAAATCTTATATCAAACTGGCACTGAGAAAATTTAACAAATTTTAAATTCTTAAAAGATGATCGGAAATGCACAGCACTCTGTGGTCAATCAAAGCTTCAACAGTCTGTCAGACCTTCTCTTCTAATTTTTAGACAACCACATCTCCCTTCTTCTTGGAAGACAGTTCAGTAGTTCTTCAACTCACTTTAGTCTGTTGATGGTTGGTATATGACCAGGTGGTCTTTTCCTTTCAGTCACTTTATGCAGAAATGAAGCTGATAATCTTAAAATTTTCTTTAATAAGGAAAGTAACTACCATGCAGAAATGAATCAGTAATGAAACATAAAGATTACCCTACTTAACATTCTTCCATGGATTCCCAAAGCCTTCAGGATAAAGTCTAGACTCCTTAAACTGACAATCATGGAACTTTAGAAGATGAGCCTCATCTGTCTTTCTGATTTTTTTTCAGTCCTTCCCCCTTATTCTAGCTCAGACAGGTTAAACTATTCTTAGTTCTCTGGGAAAAACAAATTTCCTTTATTTATAGTACTCTCTTGATATGTGCCTGGTTAGCTCCTGCTCACACCACTGTAAGACCGAGGGCCTTACCAGCTCTGAGGAGCTGACTGCAGTGAGGATCACCCGGGAGGAAACACACTGGACAGATTGAGATAGTAAAAAAACCAGACCTTTATTAGTCTGGCCAGACGGCACCCTCCAAGAAAACAAGCTTAGAGAGGCCCCAAGCTCAGGGGGTTGGAAAGTTTTATAGGGGCTGAAGGGGAGCTTGGCAAGCAGAACTACAGAAGTGGAATTTTTGCGGTTAGGGGACGGTTAGGGGAGTTTAGATGTTCTTTAGTTATCTAACAGGATGTTCTTTACACAGAAACAATGGTACATTCCAGGGTGTCTTAACAGATAAACAGGTACATTCCAGGAACTCTGTGTCCTTTAGTGAACCCGAAACCCACAGGGACAAGATGGAGGGCCTATAACAAGATGGCGTTACTTGTGCTACGTCTCACCTGGGTCTTATACCACAAAGGTGCATTTAGTTGCCTTTATCTATTAGGACTATTATCGCCGGGGATTTAGCTCAGTAGTTCCGCTGCCTGCCTCGAAAGTGCAAGGACCCGAGTTCAATCCCCAGTACCAAAAAAAAAAGAAAGAAAGAAGGAGTATTATTATAAAGTAATTAATGTCAACTACATCCTATATGCAGGAATAGTTAACCCATTTTCAGTGCTACATGTATCACATCAATATTTGCTTTTTATCACTAACTTCTTGGTAAATGTTTATATTCACAACTTCTACCTCTTTATCATCCAATTATGTCTTAATCCCTTGCAAACTTGCTTTAGCATTAGTCAACTGAAAATGCTTTTTTTGAAATTACTAATGTCTTTACAATCACAGTTCCTTGGCAATAGTTTATGTAAATTCTAAGCCTTTTTAAGGTCTTTAAAGATACCAAAACTACTAATCACCCTGTTTCATCTTCCCTCAATTTCCTTCTGTACTATGCAATTTTCTTGGGTGACTTTTACACTTTTCTTTCACCAGTTCATTTTTTTTCTCATTTTTTCTTCTTCTAGGTCTCTTTTCTGATTGTTCTTTCATTACTTCAAAGGCCATTTACTGGCTCTACATGTTTTTAAATTAAAGATATTCCTCTGCATTCATTAGATTCAAAACACCAGCATTAGGATCATTCCCACTGCCTTAGCAACAAAATCATTTGTACATCCAGTTGATTCTAGCTTCTCAAGGAAAAAGGAAGTCCAGTAAAAAGGGTATTATGATTCTTAGGTACAACTTAGGTTTGTGTCTTAGTTCTGTCACTCATTCTTGAGTAGTGTGGCATGGAGCATTTGGGCCTCAGTTTTTCACCTATAAATTGGACGAAATAATGCTTTTTAGTATTCTTATATTAATTACAGTACACAAAGTACATATTCCAATAGGGGGTAAATAGTAAGGACTCAAAAAAAGTTATTATGTTGTTCCCAACCCACTTCCCCCTCTTATAGTCCTGTCCCAATTCATTTCTTCCAGTGTGTTATACACATCAAGAAAATGTAAATCTTCTAGAGTACAGATGTGAACAGATTTCTTTTCTAGAACAATGGTTTCCTCTTGCTTACTGAATCAAAGCCCAATTCCTCCCCATTTAAAAATCTTTGGGTTTAGGGGGCGGGGATTTAGCTCAGTGGTGCTGTGCCTGCCTTGCAAGCACAAGGTCCTGAATTCAATCCCCAGTACTGGAAAGAAAAAAAAGAACTAATAAAAAACACAAACTTTGGATTCTACCTCCAACATCCCTCTTTTCCTTCTCCTTCTCTGCAATTCTAAATGAATACTATTCTCTGAGTCAACTGGACATAGTCTGGACCTCAAATATACCATGCACTTCTCACCTCAAGGTCTGCCTCAAATTCTATTTGCCTTCTTTATGAAACTGAAATTCTCCTTGGCTGGATATTTTATCCTGAGTATTTTACTGGTATGTCTGACGGTACTCATATTCTGCCTGGTATTCAATTATTTGTGCATAACACAAATAATTGGCTGCTTTGAGACTTTAACTCCTTTGAAGGAGAAACTAGGTTCTTATTCATGCTCCTATTACCACTCTGCTAAGTGATAAAGTATGTATATTCAAAAGCAAACACTGGGCCAGGGATTTAGCTCAGTGGTTCTGCCGCCTGCCTTGAAAGCGCAAGGTCCTGAGTTCAATCTCTGGTATGCGTCCCCCCTGCCAAGGCAAACACAAAACTAGACATTAGCTGAAGGAATTATTTTCATTTCTTCAATTTCTCACGAAGGATTAGAGTCAGGATGCAGAGGGAAGGGTATATTAGGATACTGCACTGCTGGCAGAATTCCTACTTGAAATTCTCTTAGCAACAGGAAAAAAAGAAAAGCCAAGCTTGACAGAGCCATCATAGAAATTGACCAGGTAAGACTTTAAGATCTGTTGATCAATTGCAACCAACCTCTTGGGAAATCCTTAACCAGTTTGTTAAGCATGTCCATATTTCTTTTCATCCCTGAAGCTATTTCCTAACTTCATAGACTCCTCTAAACCAAAGAGTAAACAAAGATTTTATTGAAAGCCCACTGTTGAACACAGTGACTATACATCCATATATTTAATGTTGGTTTATATATTAGTGAATATTTGAGATTTTATTTCTTTAAAATTAAATTTCTTTCAACCGAAGTCAACTACTGAAATTTTAGGGATATTATCTTCAGGCAGCATGCCATAGAGTGCTTTTTAATAGCACAAATTCACTGTGTAATGACTGAAAGAATGAATTTATAGTACATAATTACAGAACTTAACGTTGGCTAACTGCAGCATAAATTTTTGAAGATATAAAGTGAGCATGACACTTGCAGGCCTAGGCCTTCATCAAAACCAGCCAGATAAGTCTTTGTGTGCCTAGTAGTGTATAAGGATGTAAGAATCCCTAACAAAGTCCTTTAAGAAAAAAGGATCAAGATGCCTTATGTGTATGTACCAACATCCCATGGTGAATAAATTCATTATGTATCAAAAATATACACTACTAAAAATTTTATTAAAGTAATATAAATGATGTATCATTTTATTTTATATTAGTTGGTACTGCATCAAACCTCAAAATACTCTCAAGTGCAAGAGAATTCAGAAATCAGAAATAACAAAAGCCCCATTACTCAAGCAAATTAGGTATAGTTCATATTTGTAAAATTTTCATTCAATTCTTGTGATCCTCATTCACTGTAATAAGCAAAGAATGCAATCATTAGTCTCAATTATGTATAATGAGACCACACTACTGGCACTAAAATTCAGTTGAAGACCCACTCTTTTTTCTATTAAATGTTACTGAAACACAGGATAGTAAAAATGGAAGGATCTTAGAAATTATGCAGCCTGATTTTTTTAAGATGAGGAAAACAGCCTACAAAGAAGTCACATTAGAAGGCTCCCACTAAAAGCCAAATTACTTGAAGACTCCATAGGTTTCTCTGTGAATATCTGTCTACACATGCATTGCCCTTCTGGAAATCTAGGGGTTTTAAAAAGACCCCAAGTCTTCTCTCAGCTCAGAGGTACACGTTTATATGTAGTCAGAAGGTAAGTTTTATTTGCCTCATGATGTTTTATTTAAAGAAAAAGGAAGGAACAAAGGGAGGAAGGAAAGGAGGGAAGGAGTGAGGGAGACAAAGGGAAGAATGTAGGAAATGTGAAGGCCATCAGGCAAGTGCTCTTGCAGTTCGCTTTGTAACTCCTACCGCATAGGCCCTTCTTCTACAGTTCAACTAATTAAATTTACCAAGATATCCTGACTTAGTAGATAGAGCTGGTGCTCTCAAGTCATACTCATCTGAGTTCAAACTCTGACACTATTCTGTCTTGGCCAGAGCTCTTAAATTTTTTTGAACCCTGTGGCGCCACGCCTTCCTGGCAAGCTCAAGGTCCTGAGTTCAATTCCTAATACTGGGGGAAAAAGAAATTTCTTTGAACCTTAGCTTCTTCATCAGCAAACTGGAACTAATTCAGGTTTGATGCAAAGATTTGAGAGGAAAGCATGTCTGGCACATGGCTGAAGACTGATAAATGTGTGCTGAGAGATCAGGAGGGCAGGGCAGGGCAGGGCCAATGCTTAGTGAAAGGCAACTCAAGGAGGCTAGGTAGTCCTGACTCCCGGAGGCTCCGGACCTGAAAGTTCTTAAGCCTCAAATGACCTCAGAGGCCCAGAGTCCGGCCCACGTCTTCCTGGGCTCGGTCAGCGCCTTCCAAGGCCCACAGAGAGCTAGCTCTCTTGGCCCTGCTTTCTCGCCCACCAGAACACGCTACTTTTAGGACCTAGTTTCGCTATTTCTCTCCCCTTTCTCTCTCAGAGTCCCGGAAGATCCGACAGCGTTTCTCCGCCTCCGCGACGCCGCCATTAGCCTTCAGAGGAAATTCAATATTTCGCGTTTCTCATCTCTTATTCTCTCGGCTTTGTCATCCAGGCCCACGCTCAACAGCCCCACGGAGCGCTCGGCCTCACCCCTCCTCCCAACCAAGCCAAGTCAATCCCAGGACCTTTAGAAGGCCTCGTTGCCTCGGAAACCGGGGCGAGGCCTGAGAAAGGACAGCCCTGCATGATGTTTGCGCAGGCGCCTGAGGCCTGGCCTTCGACTATCGCGAGAAGCGCCTCCCGGAAGTTCCACGTCAGTCAGCCGGTGGATCAGTGGGTCGGTGGGTCTTTTAGGGCCTGCGTCGCCGTCGCCGGGAGCAAGTGAAGCCCTCCGGGCTCAGACCGACGGAGCCATGGTAAGTCCAGACTTCTCTGGAGAAGCGGAGACCTGTCGGCTGTGGCTGATTCCTGGGGCTCCTGGACTGCGGGCCCGATAGCAGCGGTCTATGATCCCACCGTGGCCGCCGCCTTTGGCCCTGCGGAGTCAGGGTCGTTGTTTGAGTCCTGGTGGGGAGGAGGTGATAGGAACCTGCAGACTCGGGTGCTTTGCGAGCGAGGGGTTCTGGCTCCGCTGGCGCTTACCAGAACACCTGCGCTCTACATTGGGGTCAGCGGTATAGGGAAATGTTAAGGGGAAGAAAACGTTGAACTCTGAAGTCAGCTGTGGCAAAACGCCTTCCTTCTATCCTTAAAACGGCCACAGCCAATCTTGCTCTCCTGTTGGACTCGTTTCTAGAGTAGTGTGCTAACCACAAACTACGAACTTAAACAGAAGCAAAAAAAAAAAAAAAAAGTAGTGTACGAAGTGGAACTTTTAACGTATTTGGAGCCCGCTCCCAGGTTTTTAGGGGAGAAAAAAATTGGGGAGCGTTTAAAAACTGGCTGATGTGCTTTTCTCCACTGCAAATATAGTTGGTAAGAATAGCAGGTGGAACAGTACATTTTCATTATCATTCTCAAACATGCCATACAAATGCTTTTGCACATAAGTATTATAGGGAAAAATGCAATATTGTGAGAATTTTTTTTCTGAAAAATTGTAAGAAAATCAGTATTTTTATTTTTAAACATTGTCGTGCCTTTTAAAAAGCTTGCTATGAAGCACATAACCAAAGATTTTGGAGCTTGAAGATTGTAGAGATTCATTATTTCAAGTCTCTTACCGTTAAAAAAAATTAAGTCTATAAAAGGCAGATAGTGATGGAGTTGGGACAACAGAGGTTGATCTCTTGGGTAAACTGGTGAAAGCTGTGGATACTCTCAGAAAAATGATTAGAGGAAGAAAATTTTGCATAAAATTTATTGTGTTGCCTCATTAGATACCTCTCCCAACACCATTCTGATCTGTAGTCTTTCATGAGTCCCCCTAAACAAGACATACAAACAGTCTTTGCTGATTTGAGTCTGCTGTGTTTCCTATAATGAAAAATTTTGAAAAAGGCTCTTGCATTCGTCTAATTTCAAGAATCAAGTATTTTTAACCTGAAATATTGCCTTCATTCTTTAATATATAGTGCTACATCCATTGGTTCCACATCCATAGATTCAGCCAACTGCAAGTTGAAAATATTTAGGGGAAAATTGAATATAATCAAAGCTTTTCTTCTTGTCATTATTTCCTAAACAATACAATATAACAGCTATACAACATTTACATCACATTAGATATTACAAGTAATCTGGAAATGATTTAAAGTATGTAGGAGGTTATGTGTAGGTTATATGCAAATACTGTAATTTGACTTGAGCATCCATAGATTTTTCCTATCCATAAAGTGTGGGCTGAAGTGCTGGAGCAATTCTTCCATAGATACTAAGGGATCACTGTGTTGTAAATCATCTGTAGAATGTACAAAACATAAATTTGTTTATTTATTCCAAAATTTTTACTCTGTGCTGTACACTTTGCTAAACATTTGCCATCTGATAACTCATAATAGCTGGCAGATAAGAATTATAATGTTTATGGGGTGATTACCATAGGCCAAGCACTGCTGTAACTGATCTCTAAATTTAATTCTAACATCAAGAGGTACACATAAGTATTATTTCTGGTTTAAAGTCAAACCAGAGAGAAGCTAAGTAAACTTACTCCATATTACATATCTAAAATGAGTGGTAGATCTTAAATTTAAATCCAGCATGACTGCAGACTTGGATGATACTGTCTGTCCTTAACTCCTCACCTCACTATTCCCAAATATACAAGACGTTATGGAGATAAAGTCATGCATAAGCAATGACCCTACCCTTAAGGAGTGTCTATTCTAGAAATCAAAAAGAGATGTGTGTACAAATGTACCATGAGTGGTTAAAATGAAATCTAAAGGGTCCCCTAAGAAAGAATATTTCAGACTAGGATAATCAGAAAGGTCTATTGGTGGCAGTAGCTTTTAAGTTGAGTCCTAAGTCTTCTAGCTTTTGCAAGATGGAGGGAGACATTTGGAATTGAGGATTCAGTGTAAGCATCTTAATCATCTTTGTCCCAGAGTGCCTAGTACAGTGTCTTATTATTTAAAACTGTTGCTGAAATGTTGAAGGAAATATCAAAACAGTTCTTGCCTGTGCTTTTTAAACTGGGATTTGTGCTTTGGGAATATATAGAGGTATATTGGGGTTGTTCAGAGTTCCTTGGCTCACTCTCTGAATATCACTTTTTCTCAATTATCAATTACGACATTGTTCCAATACAACACATGGTTTATAGGTATCCAATTTCTATAAGTATTAAATGTTTCATCTTATGTGAAAGTCCCCACCGTGGTTCCTGGCACAAGGACCCTTCATGTTTGTTGACTCTGAGGAGACAAGAAACAAGTTAAAATTTGTGATAGCAATTAGTGGGGCAAAATCCAGAAATGATTGACATAAAAAGTTCTACTTCCCTGAAACTAGAATGAAATTCAAAGCTGATTGTTTAAAGTACAGAGTTTGAGAAGAAGAGGAAGATACAACAGTAGAAACATTTTCAAGGCAATTGAAGAGGCAGGGAGCTCAGATCCTGTAAAGTGAGAGATAAAGGTGGTCTATATTTGTGTAGAAGTAAGAAGAGTTGGAGGTAGTCATTGACCCAGTTTTGATCCAGAGATAAGAGGCTTGTGCAGTATTTACTTTGTTTCAGGAAATTCTCTCCGCTAGATCTTCATTTTATATTGAAAAGTAAATTTCTGTGCCACTCATGATAGTTGTGGAAGATGACAGCAATGAAGATGTACCTCAGCTTGCCAAGAACTTTGAGGTTGTGTGTAAGACCTGTTGAAGAGGAAATAATATTTTAAATCAGTCTTTCTCAACCTACTTACAAGGAGGAATTAAACCTGCTGCCCTAGAATATCATTGTGAATAGTGAATTAACTTTTCTTCTAAAATGGGATCCTTGGGATAATTGAGAAATAATAACTATCATTTTCTTTTCATAGTTCAGATGAGGAATCTGGCTGAGAAAAAGAAAAACTTTTAAAATACTATTTTTTTTTTGGTACCGAGGATTGAACTTGGGTCCTTGCACTTTCAAGGCAGACGGCGGAATCACTGAGCTAAATCCCCGGCCCAATATTACTATTCTTTGACTCAAAATATATTTTTATTTTTATTTATATTTTATTTAAAACTGCTCTGATTTTTCAATAGGTTTGTGTAACTTAAATTCACGAAAATACTGCAGACATTCCCATTTGACTCCAGAGGTCTTCATCAGTCTGGATATAACTCTTACTTCACCTTACTTGCATTTACTAATTTTTTGACAAAATAAAATCTGCTTTTCTCTGAAGAACTCATTTAATACTGTGGCTTAAAGTTATTAGAATTGCATAAATAACACTTCTTCAGAATATTTTCTGGTATGATGCTAATGATATGGGCACAGTATTGTGAGTTAATAGATATTATACACTTATTAACTAGATAGTATAAACCAAGGCTTCTCAAAGTGTGGTCTGTATTTCCTTACATGTCCCCATTACTCTTTCAGGAGGTCCACAGATTAAAATGATTTCCTTTTTTAAAAAAAAAAAATGATTTTCTTAGTAGTAAAAAGCTATTGGCTCTTTTCACTGTGTTAATATTTGCACTTATGGTATAAAAGTAGTGAAACGTACACCTACTGGCACAGTGGCTAACAGTATATTCTTCATTGCCGCGTAGTTTTAAAAGGCCAGCTTCATTTAAGAATGTCATTAGTAAGACAGTAAACGCTACTGTTACTACATCTCAACACTTTAAAAAAAAATACTCTGTATGATGAAATGGGGAGAATGAATAAAACACTTCTGTTGCATACTGAAGTATGGTGGTTATCTTGTGAAAAACACTTGGCATTAGTTAAAAGTTTAAGATGTGAGTTTTACTTGAAACAGTGGCTGAGAAACTGTGGTTATTCAACCTTATCTGGTAGGCATATTCTAAAAACTAGAAGTTAGCTGGTCCCTGGAGTATTTGTTGCTAATGATAGCACTGGAGCTTTCAAGTGAAAATTAGAATTTTAGAGAACATTTATCATGAACTTGAAGGATATCTGATAAAGACTTATCAGTTGAGGTAGTAGGTAGTGATATTAATAAATGTAATCCTTTGATAGAGTAAAATGAAATGTGCCAATATTTGGAAGATCTTCATTACTGAATAAGCCAGTACCTTCAGATGACTAAAGTGTGATATAAAATCATACGTGACTGAAATACCCAAAGGACTGACCAGTAGATTTTAATTTAACAAAGTATAAATAGTTCATTGATACAGTTTCAGATTCCAAATTACAAGTATCATTTAAGAAACTCACATCTAGAGTTTTAATGTGGTGTCAAAGAAAAATATCCCGTTATTTCAATGATTATTAAAATATTTCAGCTACATATCTGTGAGTGGATTATCACTGCTTTTGGTATACATGAATCAAAACTATATCACAACATACTGAAAGCATAAACATGAGAAAACAACTGTCTTCTATTAAGTCAGAATTTAAGAGTTTTTACAAAATACGCACTATTGCCACTCTTATTAATTTTCTTTTGAAAATAGAACTTCTTTTGCTTCTCAGCCTTTTGGCTTAGTACAAAAAATATAACTTTCTAAGTATGTAAAGGGGTACTGAGAACTAAAAGAACTACTGCTATAAATAAAAAAATTTTTTAATTCTCATTTTCTTCTATGTATGATTGAAGAAGTGTTTTAGACTTAAAACTATGTGCACAGTTTTGCAAAGTAAAGGAATTACTTTTTAGGCCTTCTTAATATACTATTTGCAATTGAGATATCAAAAATGTTTTATTTGGCTTAGAAATTTAACTATTTTAAATATTTTTTCACCTTAGCCTCTTCGACTTGATATCAAGAGAAAGCTAACTGCTAGATCTGATCGGGTTAAGAGTGTGGATTTGCATCCTACAGAGCCATGGATGTTGGCAAGTCTTTACAATGGCAGTGTATGTGTTTGGAATCATGAAACACAGGTAGAATTTTTTAAAAGACTTTATTAAAAATAAAATACTGTATTAGGACAAACAAACAAAAATACTGTATTAGACTATTTGTATAATGAATAAGAAAAACTATCATAAGAGTCCAGTAGCTATATGCACACTGCTTTCTCAAATTGATACAAATTATTTTAAATGGCAACTACATTTATGAGGGTATTTCTTGGAGATATGTTATTTGTGATATTTAAATTTAGTAACTCTGATGTAGTAGTATTAGCTTTTCTTTGAAATTGGGGAAACTGAAGCTAAAATGTAAGGCAATTTGCTAGATAAAGCATTTCATTGTCAATACTTAATTTCCCATTCTAACTATCTTTTTAAAAAAATTAATTAAGTTTATTGGAACACTTTAGGTATACATCATGATCACATTCATCACAGGGAATTTGTACCTGTACATGATATATCTTGATTCTTATTTTTTCCCATTCCCCTTCCCTCCCTTCAACCCTACTTCCCCTCCTTATTTACAAAAGCTTTGTTTCCATTTTTTCCTTCTTTTCTCATTTTTTTCTCCCCCCCCCCCCCGCCCCGTTCCCCTACCCATTTGAACATTTTCTTCCTATTTCATTTTATCTATTATACATTTTGGTCCTTATTTACACTTCAGTTTTTCATACCAGAGAAACAATGCAGTATTTATACATGTGTGTCCAATTTATTTCACTTAAGACTGTGGCCTCAAGGTGCATCCATTTAACTATAAATGTCTCAAGCTCAACCTTTTTTATGGCAGAATAGTACTCCATTGTATTTTTTAAAAACCCACATCTTCTTTATCCATTCATCCATTGATGGGCATTTGGGCTGTTTCCAAGATTTAGATATTACACCCTGTGTTGCTGTGAACATGGGTGTGCATATATCGCTGTGGTATGATGCTTTTAATTCTTTTGGGAAGAATCCAAGAAGCGCAATACCTGGGTCAAATAGAACTTCTAGTTTTAGTTTTTTGAGGAATATCCTTACTGATTTCCTCAGTGGTTGCACCAGTCTACACTCCCACCAACAGAGGAAAAGGGTTCCTTTTTTCCCCACACCCTCACCAGCATTTGTTGTTGGTTGATTTCTTGAGAGCCATTCTTTCTGGAGTGAGATGAAATCTCAGCATTGTTTCAGTTTGCATCTCATGAAAGACTAGTGATGTTGAATATTTTTTCATATATTTATTTGCTGTTTCTACTTCTTTATCTGAGAAGTGTCTATTCATTTCAGATGCCCATTTTTGGATTGGGTCTTTAAATTTGGGGGGTCTGATTTTTTTCAATTCTTCATATATTCCAGATAAAGTCCTTTGTCTGAGGAACAGCTGGTAAAAATTTTTTCCCACACTGAAGGTTGTCCCTTTGTTCTGTTGGTGGTTTCTCTTGCTGTGCAAGAGCTTTTTAACTAGATGAGATCCCAGTTGTTGATCCTTTGTGATAGTTCCTGTGTGATTGGTGTTTTGTTCATAAAGTCTTTGGCTACACCAGTGTCTTCAAGAATTCTACCTATTTATCCCCAGATATGTAATGTAATGATATACAGGTAATTTTCAAGAAGCCATATAGAAATAATTGTAGTTAGCTTTTGACTACAAGTATGATTATGCCTGTTATAAATTTCCATAATGTGTATCTCATTCTCTTAATGTTCCAGTCTTTTTGGACTGTATTTAGTATTTCCTAGATGCGAAAGTATCATTAGCACTCTGCCATACAGCTATGGGTCTACTTATGTAGTATTTATCTTCAAAGTTAAGTTCTTGAAATCCATATAAAATTTGCAATTGAGGAATTTAAGATGACAAAAATAAGATTAGAGAGCTAAGGTTGGGAATAAACCTAAAAATACCCTGACGCTATTATACTCACTATAGTGCACACTAAACTATGACCCTCATCAGTGGCATTTTGTACATATTAACATTTTGTTCTCTACTGTATCCTAGTACCTGTGTCATTATCTCATACATAGTTAAGTGCTTAATACTTATTTGCTGAACTAAAGAATAAAAAGCATTCCTTTCTCACTAATTTAAAATTGCTGTTCTTTGCAGTTTCAGGTCTTTATTGGTCTTCCTCCTCCTCTTTCTCTGCCTCTCCGTTCCTCCTCCTCCTCATTCTCTCTCTCTCTCTCTCTGTCTTTCTGTCTCTGTCCTCCAATCTGCCTTTCTCTGTCCTCCCAACTATTTAAAGTATTTCTACTTTATGCCTAACAGGTTGGCGTCTCACCACCCTAATTCTTCCCGGAGAGTCCTTCTGTTGGCTCACTTTATACATCTGTTAGTATTGTCATTTCACTGTCAAATGTTCTTAAACCCAGGTTTACTTCCCGTAGTTTTCTCTAGGCTTTGATATATCTCTGTTTTATCTGGATATCTACTTTGCCTCCTTTTTCTCTTGTTCCCTTTTCTGCCCTCCTACAGCCTGTCTGCTTCCCCTTTTGTCATTAATCTCATTGGTAATTTTATGTTTAATGTTCTTCTTTGCTCTAAGAATGGAGATTCTGTGAGGACAGGAATCTCCTAGTCTTATTTCCCACTGTTGCTTCAGTGAATAGGACACTACATAGTATGAGGCTCATGGTAGTTAACAGTCTTTATTAAATGATTGATCTTTGGTTCTGCCTGTATTTTCCCCTCTATCACCAACAAGAGTTATTTGTCATTCATACATATCAAAAGCAACATTTTTGAGAGAGCCAAAAGGCTTTTGGAAGTAAATTCAAATGTGCCTCAATTTAAATAATGAGATAATTTACAATATTTTATGATTTGAAGCCTTTTAACCATGTTAATCCTTAGTGTATTTTATATAAATTGAAGATGATATTATTATGAGCTTTATATCACAAGATTGTTAAAAGGATCAAATATTAGATAACATTATATATGAGACCTATAAAGGGCTATGTAAGTATTAGTCCTGACTTTCCTAATTCACATGGGACATATGTATATTTGAGGGTATAGCTTTTCTTCCCCCTTAGATTGTTTAGCCCCAGAATGTGGAGACCATTTCATGTGTCATTTGTACCAGCCACAGCACCCAACATGGTAGGGAGCCATGATTGTTCTGCAGCTGATTTATTTTTATTGTTCTGCATATCCTGGGATTGGGTGGCTCCTCCTCAGTTTTCATGGATTTTTTTGCCATTTTATAGATTGCATATTCTGCTAATATCATAGTCAACTAGTAGCATTTGTGTAGGTGTGCACTGCTGTCTTCATTTGTTGAAGCATTGACATCTGGCCTAGAAAGCCAGAGTGGGCTCAACAGTTTTTGTGAACCAGTTCCTAATGATTCTCTCAGTGCACATGGTTAATAAACCAAAAGATTGTATTATATTTTTTAAATACTTCATTATTGTTTTCTAGTACAAAGAAAGGGATTGAAAAAAGATAGTTTGATTTCTAGAATTTTAAGAACATGCATCAAAGTGGGAACACAAAGAGGTACATTCATCTCTGCTCTTTCTAGGGGTTCTCCGATTTTTCTGCCTTTATCCTGTATAGCTAATACACTTGGAGCAGCTCAAAAACACATCTAAATCACTTAAGTTTTCATACTTACTGAGGAAGGAAAAGCATTTGTATGGGAGTCTATTGCTAAAGCATGCAAAAGAATTGTATCTTGTTTATGAGTCACAGCTGTGGGTTCAGTTTTAAAAAGAAGAAACCAAGAGTTAAGAGTGAATTCATTTAGTAAGTGCCAGCCACTGTTTTAGGTTCTGGCCATATAGTGGAGAAAATGATTCCCACTCATAGGACAGAACATAGCAGGGAATATTGAAATTAAACATGCAATTACGAGGTGCTGTTATAAAAGGAAAGTATAGGTTTCTATAGCAGGGCTTCTAAGCAGAGGGAATGGGAGCAAAGATCGGGCTGAGAGCTGCAAGGTAAAGCTAGATTGTGAGAAAAGGGCCAGAGAATAGGGAATCTGGAATATCATCTTGTGGACATTTGCTTTCCCCTTTAAAGACATTTTAATTATGAATCTATTAAGGAAAAGGTAATCAGGTTATTTTTTTCATTTTAATATTGAACTTTCATATTTTAATCTGAGAATATTTTTAAATTAGAAATGATCTAAGAGTTTGGATATTTTAAATAAAATAGAATTTTCAGTTACTTTTTCATAGTTCAATGTGTATATTGTTAAATTTTAAAGACACTGGTGAAGACATTTGAAGTATGTGATCTTCCTGTTCGAGCTGCAAAGTTTGTTGCAAGGAAGAACTGGGTTGTGACAGGAGCGGTAAGTTATTCTTTCAGTCTCTAATCCCATTTTCTGATTTGGTCAACATTATGTAAACTAGTTACAGAATTTTGATTCCTGATTTGTTTTGTTAATGCAGTGTTTTTTGTTTTGTTTCGTTTTGTTTTTTTGCGACAGGGTTCTGCTATGTAGTTTAGGCTGGCCTTAAACTCACTGTATAGTCCAGGCTGGCCTCAAACTCATGGAGATCCTCCTGCCTTAGGCTCCCAAATGCTGGTTGCACCACCACACCCAGATCAATTAATGCAGTGTTTTGAAGCATGGACGTTGTTTCTTGAGTCTGTAATACCGTGTTTTATGAAATTTACTTCATAAAAATGATGATGGTTTGTGCATTTCCATTGCTAGGATGACATGCAGATCAGAGTGTTCAATTACAATACCCTGGAAAGAGTTCATATGTTTGAAGCACACTCTGACTACATTCGCTGTATAGCTGTTCATCCAACCCAGCCTTTCATTCTGACTAGCAGTGGTAAGAGATGACCTCTTTTGGTCATATGCATCTCTTTGGGCAATTAATTTTCATTCAGTGAGATACACTATTCTTTACCTGCTGTTACCAGTAGAGTTTTAATTCTAAGCAGCTCTTAAGCCATTTAAATCCATTATTGTGCTATTGATGCTGCTTGCTTTTGTATTTCAATGAAATATCAGCTGTACTTAGGATTATATAGCAATTGCTCTGATTCCTGTCAAGGAAGACCTGAAGGTCTAGCTGTTTAAGCATCTGCTAAGCAGAAAGCTCATTTACATGCTGAGGAGTTGTTCGCAGATTGCCATAGACCCTACTCAGTTTTATCTTTGTATTCAGACTAGTTTGTTCCTATACAGTGAACCTTTGGGAGGGCAATTAAAATGAATAGCACTGAATTGGCATTACTGCTGAGTTTCTTTTAGTTTCTAAATTAAATATTGAGAACTTCTTAAAAACCAATCTTACAAGAGCAAATGCTTATTCTCAATTATCATTACTATCATTATTCAATCACGTGTAGACTCTAATCACACTTATATTATTCTTTTCATTCTTTGAAGCCCAGTGAGTTCTTTATAATAATTTTTTCACAACTTTTTATATTTGCTGTTAGTAGGCTATTTTATATGGACTCTTCTGTCTAGTTATGTTTATCCTTAGGATAAATGAGGATTTGGGAACATCTTTTTCAGTATGATTTTGTTTCTTTAAATCACAAAATGTGTGATTTGTATTGTTTGCTGCCTTAAAAGACACAAAGATTTTGTGTCTTAGTTCTGAAATAGAAAAAGGAAGTAGAAATTGTAACTAATTTGAGGCTTTTCTTTTGGCCTAGATGACATGCTTATTAAGCTCTGGGACTGGGATAAAAAATGGTCCTGTTCACAAGTGTTTGAAGGACATACCCATTATGTTATGCAGATTGTGATCAACCCCAAAGATAATAATCAGTTTGCCAGTGCATCTTTGGACAGGACCATCAAGGTAGGGGGCCGCTCTGTGTGTACATTACCATTGCTAACGAAGTACAGTTATGTGGGTGTTTCACTATTGACTATCCAGAAAGCTACTTCTGCCTTAGAAGTTTCTTTCACAAGTTCATTTTGAAGTCAAAATAGTCTCATTTTGATCCAGAAGGGCATGTTCTATTTAGAATATTGTAGCAGTCCTCTTACAGAAGGAGCATTTTTCCATGTGGAAGCAACACATTGTTAAGCTTTTTTTGCCTTCAGGAACCCGGAATAAGAAAAATGATGTGATCTTCTTTAGGCTATTACTTTACTCTCCTTAGTATATTCGTTGTTGACCTCAACTCATTATTAATCAATTTCACACTGGAATTCTTTGCTTCCATTTTCCCTTTCTTACTCTGTTACCCATACTGCAACCAGTATTTTTCCCAACAATAGATTTCGTCTTACCAGTTCTCAATGTGAGTGTAAAGTCCAAGTGCCTTAGGAGTGCCAAGGCTAACCTGCACTAATGTTATAAGACATCTGTAACCCTTGTCTCCTCACCATTCTGGAACCTTCCCTTAACCAACTCTTCCCCTCACCTTGAAGTTTCTTTACTCTCCCTTTTTGATTTATATTCCTCTAGACAACACAGATTTCAAGGCTTGCCACAAATACTTAACTCTGAGAAGCTCTTGTAAAGGCATCCACTTCAGCTGTGGATGCTCATTCCATTCCTTTTGCTTCTATTAATACCTTTCTCACATAGAGTCATAATTAATGTTTTTGGAACTCTTTATCCTCTGAAATACTAGACACTTGGGGAAGGAACTGCATGTTTTCCCCTTCTCCCAAATAGGCATTCAACAGCAAACAACACAATGTTTTGCTTGCACTAGATGCTTAATGCACATTGCAGTGAGTATAGTCATTCTTTTGCCATTATATTTAAAATCTCCATAAGCATAGATATAAAATCAGATTAATCTTTGCTTACGCATTTAATTTCATATAACATATTTACTGGTTTTCCTTTAATTTATATAAACTGTACACATCTGAATATTTTAGGGTTTAACTTTACTTTTTTTTACCCTTTTGGTGGAACAAAAATTACCTTTGGCTTAAGTAAAGTTTGTCACATACAAGTAAGTGGTAAATATTTGTTTACATAGCTTTAAACTCTCCTCAGGGCCTTCCATACAGTAGACAACCAGTAAAATATTTATAAAGATAAAGCTCAGTCCTGTAACTTTTGACTAATTTTCTGTACTTTAAATTTTTTAATCAGTAATTTTTTCCTTTCAGTACACTTTACTAAATCCACTTTCATTAGCTTTGTATTAAATCTCCCACAGAATCATTATCTGCCCTTAGAGTAATGTTTCTCAGTGTTAAACATCTAGATCCTTGGGCTTCACTGTAGATCAACTGTACGTATTCATAATCTCAGGATAAAGCCTGGAGATTGCCGTTTTCAGAGAACTTCACAGTGATTCTGCCTTGATTATTGGAAAGTCAAGTAAAATGAGAAGGAACTAAAACAGATAGGTGGGGAAAAAAATGAAAGCTTCTTAGCTTTTCTCTCCTGGGCTTTGGCATTGTATGTTGCATGTCAGAAGTGTGATGGATCTGCCTTCTGAAAACGAAGCTCTCTACTAAACTGGCTGTTGCTCTCTGAAGGTGTGGCAGCTGGGCTCTTCATCACCAAACTTCACTCTGGAGGGACACGAAAAAGGTGTGAATTGCATTGATTACTACAGTGGTGGTGACAAACCATACCTCATTTCAGGTGCAGATGACCGTCTTGTTAAAATATGGGATTATCAGGTACACTTTTTTCATTATCTTACTCAACATATATTAGATACATTTTTTCACTGTTTCTTACAGGGCAGTTAAAATTTGGTTGCTAAGCTCTGTTCATAGTGTAAAAATTGTGGTCTCAGAATTGTATAAAAATGAACACAGAGCTAGGGATGTAGCTCACCAGGAGAGTACGTGCCTCACATGTGCAGAGGCCTGGCTTCAATCTTCAGTAATGTTAAAAAAAAAAAACAAACACAAATGCATGTCAAGATTTTAAAAATAAAATGCTAGCATTTTTTTTTCATTTAATAATTGTATTGAGAACTTTGAACATTTTAATGTTATACATCTTGAGGATTCTCACTGGCAGACTTCTATTTTATATTTGAAAATAAGCAGGTCAGTGATTAATTTCATGACATAGCTATGGTACAAGCATTTTTCCACACAGAACTCTCATAAACCTAGTTATGAACTCTGTTACTATACTTTTTCTTACATTTGTTTTTTGTCTCTCACATCAAAAGTTTTTATGAGCAGTAGAGTCTAGAAAGCCAGGTTTACTTTGAAACTTTAAAAAATTTATACATGAATACAGAAGAAACTCATTATGCTAAGAATTTGAAGAAATAACATTCATATGAAAACTTAGATGTTTTAGTGGGTTTTTCTTTAAATACAATAGCTACATTTATCTGTTCTATGAAACAAGAAAACATCATGGATACTAGGTAATTGTTTTAAAATTTTCTACATTGGATCTATTTAGATTGTCAAACCACTATCATCATAATGTATCTATGCATTGAGAAAATTAAGGATAAATTACTTATTTTTCGCTACTAAAAATGTTTTCTGTGTCTTAATTACAGAATAAAACATGTGTGCAGACACTGGAGGGACATGCCCAGAATGTGTCTTGTGCCAGTTTTCATCCTGAGTTGCCAATCATCATCACAGGTTCAGAAGATGGTAAGTTAGAGTATGTATTTATTCCTATGCTTGTAATTATTCAATGAATATTTAAACTGTGTAGTATTTCCACATTGTAATAGGAAGTTTCTAGTTATTTTGATATTGCTATTAGAGTACTAGTCTTAAGTTACCAAAGAATAAAGGGGCTTTATCATCATTATCATTCTAATGTACTGTATTTTGATTCTATCACTTAAGAGGACAGCCAGATATTCTAGAGAAAAACAGAAAAAGCATGTGCTTTAGAGTTAAGTCTAGGTTCAAATTCAGTCTCTGCTACTTCACAAATGTGTGGTATAGACAGATTATGAAATTGGAAAATAATGTCTACTTCCTGGGATTATAGTGTGAGGGTGAGCAGAAATCATACATAGAAAGCATCTGACACATAGCACTCTACCCAGGAAATGCTATTATTATCTCACACTTAAAAATCACAATTCCTAAGGTTAGTTTCTTTTATAAGTTTCTGTGATTATGTTTGTTACTTTGTAAAAATCAGTTAACAATTATAGATCAAAAAAATTGGTCATTAAAGTTGGCCATAAAATTAGAAGTATTTTCTTTTTTTGGTACTGGGGATGAACTCGGGCCCTTGTGCCTTTGAGGCAGGCAGCGGAACCACTGAGCTAAATCCCCGGCCCAAGTCAGAAGTATTTTCTGTTGGAATAGAAAGACTTCATGTGGTTTATTCACTTCATTTTTTATTTTTAATGTTCATATCAAAAGGTAATATTCACAATTTTCTTTTTAGGAACAGTGCGTATCTGGCATTCAAGCACCTACCGGCTTGAAAGCACATTGAATTACGGAATGGAGAGGGTGTGGTGTGTGGCCAGTCTGAGAGGGTCTAACAATGTCGCTCTGGGCTATGATGAAGGGAGCATCATTGTTAAGGTAATTCTACTATCTAAATAAATGGACAGAGACAAAGCCACTTTCCTTATATTTCAGTACTGTCACTTTCCAAGATAATCAATATGGTTAGTTGGCACTTCTTTCATTAAGCACTAGAGGTTAAGCAGTGATGATTTAAAGTGAAGAAAGGAAGTAGACCTCTCTATTAAAAGAAAAAAATATCTGTTTTGTTGTGGTTTTGTTTACCTTTTCATTTCGTTTGTCACTCTTCCAGCTTGGGCGGGAGGAACCTGCCATGTCCATGGATGCCAATGGAAAGATAATTTGGGCCAAGCACTCAGAAGTCCAGCAGGCCAACCTAAAAGCAATGGGAGATGCTGAAATTAAAGATGGAGAAAGATTGCCACTGGCAGTAAAGGATATGGGCAGTTGTGAAATATACCCTCAGACAATTCAGCACAACCCTAATGGGCGGTAAGCCATCATCAAAATCTCTCTGAGCTTTTGTGTAAGTTAGAGCAGGGGCTGGCCTTTCTGGCCTACAGCATGTTCCTATGGTAGGCATCTCCAGTCACTGCTCATTGAGCTTTTGCCCTCCCTACAATCCCCAGCACAGCTGCACATAGCCATGCCAGTTTGTCCGGTCATTATGGAAGGTGCAGCAGCTGAATAATATTGTGCTTACTTTTACTTCACATGTGTTGCATTTAAGCTCTTGTCTGCCCCTTTGGGGGCAAGGATCATGTCTTATCTTAAGACTTAGTATGTGCTAAGTACTTGCTGATTCATTGCTCTTCAGAAGAAAAACTGAGGTATGTGTCCTTTGAGAACATTTGGGGATTGCTAATAATTCTTTTTTTCATAATCTGAACTGTTAGTTATTTCCCTTAACATTTATAAATCACCAAACATTTTTGAGAGAAGAGTTCCTAAAATGATAAATTTAAACCTACAGAACTTTAAAAAGCTCTAAAAAATTATTTTATAATAGGTCTGGGCATTTTATAATGCTGTCTTGAATAGTAATAAAGACAGTGTGCTTCGAGAGTTCAATAAATGATGAATTTAACATTTGTAATATAATTATCTTAAGGTTAAGAATGCATTATAATATATATTTCTCTTCTGTCATAAAACATCCTCTGTTGTTAGGTTTCGTTTTACCTTTGGCAGTGGTTAGATAGCAGGCAAGAGGTTCTAATTGCTCACTTGAAGAGAATTATTTTATGTCTATTGGAAAATTTTCATTGATTATTCAACATTCTATTTTTATTTAAATCCCTTTTATAAATTTAAGTCACTAAAAACTAGAATGATATGTTTTTCTTCATTTGAACGATCAGCTTCAATGAAGATAATCTTTCATTAATGAGAAAGTGCTTTCCTATGGTGTAAATGTCTTGAGCACAGTGCTAATACCAGGTACTCAGCAGATATGTGGTGAATAATTGAGATTCTCCTGCATTTTCAGCCATGCTTACCTTCCTTAGATTATAAGAGAAGGCCATGTGATAACATTTTTAGCAATAACCTCATATTCATAATTTGTTTTTGGATTTGTTGCCCTGAGTATTTTTGTCTAACTCTATTTTTAAAGAACTATATAACTTCAAAAGATTTTAAGTTGTAATAATTGACTGAAATAACATTTGTTATTAGAATTATTTTACCGAAAGAATGAGTATTGTTTCTCGACTTCTATATGTCGTTGGCCTGTGATTCTCTCCCTGACTTCTATAATTTCCAGGTTTGTTGTGGTATGTGGTGATGGGGAGTATATCATCTACACTGCAATGGCCTTGAGAAACAAGAGCTTTGGGTCTGCCCAGGAATTTGCATGGGCCCATGATTCTTCAGAGTAAGTTTTGGTTATATGATAACTAGATTGCCCGAACTGGTAGGTGCGTGTGCTACTCCAAAAAGATATTCGCAAGGCTCAGTGTGGTCTGTGTTTCTCTATGTAGTTAGTATCAAACTGGGTCAGTCAGGCTGGTCTATTCCATTAAACTGAGGACACAGCAGCCATTTTCTATGGCAGTACCTGGTCCTTATGAGCTTAAGGCAAAATGGGCCCTCAAATCTAGTCCTTTTGCAGGCCCTTCATAAGACATGGTCTCTTAAGATGCTGCTGGTCTTTCATGAGCTAGTTGGGAGAGATGCTGTGCTGTGATGTTATCTTAATGAGAACTTTATTGTGTCTTTTAAAAAACTTATTTTCTTGGGCTGGGGATTTAGCTCAGTGGTGCCACTACCTGCCTCGCGTGTGCAAGGTCCTGAGTTCGATCCCTGGTACCAAAAAAAAAAAAAAAAAATCAACTGATTTTCTTGAGGTTTCCCATCTCCATTCCATTCTTCACAAATTTTTGTCTGAATTCAGAGTATTCATAAAATATTCACAGTAAGAGCAGGAGTGATCATGTAACTGAATTGTTTTACTATGTGGTCACTGACTGGTTCCTTTTTAATTTTTGTTTGTGCATGTAACAAATATTAGGGCTTTCATGTTTTCAGACCACAGCTGAATTACCTCCTCACTGTTTTGTTGCCCCAAATTTCCTAAATATACATACATAGTTCTTTATACTCAGAAGTAGTTATTAACTTCAGTAAAATTATGGTTTGTGGATTGCCTTACATCTCTGTATACTTCTTCCTCTATTTTGATAGTTCCCTCTTTTGAGGTGTATCCAGTCAGGAACCTGCTCAGCATCTTAGTTTTCCTAAGCAAAGCACTCTGTAGGTCACTTCTCACACAACGTTAATATCCAGTCGTAGTCATGGCTCCTGTTATAGAAAGAAGCCTGGATTAATTTTCTGTTAATCAACAAACACAGCTGACTAATGATCTACTTGTCACAGTTTTTCTTAAGTTTTTTTTTTTTTTTTTGCAGTACAGGGGATCGAACTCAGGACCTTGTGCTTGCAAGGCTGGCACAGCGCCACTGAGCTAAATCCCTGGCCCAGTTTTTCTTAAGTTTTAAAAATCAGCTTTACTGAGTTATAATTGATACAGAGCAACATGTACATAACCCTACATTCAGTGGATTTGGACAAATATGTGTAATCTCACCACCAACACAGTCAAGTTATAGAATATCATTTCTACTCCCTACAATTCTTATTTCTCTTTAATAGTCAGACCACCTCCCACCTACCCAGGCAAACACAGGTCTGCTTTTTGTCAACATACAGATTTAATTGTCTTCCATGGAATTTTATATAAATGGAATCATATAGTATACGCTCTTGTGTCTGGCTTATTTTGCTCAGCATATTGTTATTGAGATTCATTCATGTTGCTTGTATCAGTGATTGTTTCCATTATTTGCAGAGTAATATTCCATCATATGACTAGACCACAGTTTGTCTAATCATTCACCTATTGTTTTTTTTTTTTTGGTACCGGGGATTGAACTTGGGTCCTTGGCTTGCGAGGCAGGCGGTGGAACCACTGAGCTAAATCCCCGGCCCATCATTCACCTATTGATGAACACATTTGTGTCATTTCCAATTTTTAAAGTTAGTTTGTAACCCCTAATTGTGTAATACATAGTATATCCCATTCCTTATATTTTTCCAACTGTAAAGAGTTCTCTTTACATTTCTCTGATACCCTAGGAAAAATTACATCCATGAATCTTCAAATATTCCTTTAATATTTTTGTATGATTAATTACTCAAAAATATTTGAAGATTTTTCTAATATTTGGTGGAATTGTGGTTTATTATATAATATGCTATATTTGCCTTTTCTTTTTTCCTCTCAGATATGCCATAAGAGAGAGCAACAGTGTTGTAAAGATATTTAAGAACTTTAAGGAAAAAAAATCATTTAAACCAGACTTTGGAGCAGAAAGTGAGTGCCATTTACGTATATTTATAGAACCTTTGTAATGGCTCAAAAATATCTAAGCAAGATCTTTTTATATTCTTTTAAGGTATCTATGGAGGCTTCTTGTTGGGTGTCAGATCTGTAAATGGCTTAGCCTTCTATGACTGGGACAACACAGAACTCATACGCAGAATTGAAATTCAGCCCAAACATGTGAGTTTTTTTCCCTCCACTGTTTTTGCAGTGAGTGATGAGTTCTGGGTCCCTGAAGCCAAGTTGTGTCCTTATACTCTGCTGTCTATTTCGTTGTGTTGAACACAGTGCCATTTACCTTAACATTGCTGAGAAAATCAGAATTGTGTTAGTTGAATGAAGCAGTAAACAGATATTTGACAGGTATAAAAATGTATACAAATTTCAAGTGACATATTTTAAGTGGCTTTTGACAGAAGAAGAAAGCATGCTTTAAAGACAAGAAGCAGTCAAGGTATTCTTGACTTGGAAAGGCCTGAAAAACTCCCCCCTCATTCAGAAAGCCTTTTCACACTTACTTGATGAAGGCTACTCAAGGCTCAGGGAGCTATCCAGTAACAAACCCACCTTTGAAGTGCCTGCTGCTTTGACAGCTTTCATGGTCAGGAAACTTTGCTTTCAGACAGGCAAACTAGCCTCCCTGTGGTCCTGGTTTTGTCTTATAGTGTATGGTGATAGTGGCCCTAAGAGGGGAAAAAAAATTGGTGGTGGGGAGCTTTACTCTATGTATGAAACATAGATTTGTGTATATACATACCATATATATTTGCATTATATGTATGTTTTAAAAGATATACACTGTATCTCTGATGAAATTTCTTTAGGGTAAGTGATTAGGGAAAAAAAAAAAAAGGCTCCAAATAGACTGTTGCTGCTCTCTAAATTACACATATCCAGTGATTCTGGCCACTCCCCTCTGTTTCCCACTCCTCTTCCCATTGTTAGGACAAATAGAATATCCCTGTCCTGTCCGCCCTCCCGAATGTATGTAGAAGTATGCTACATAAAATTGTTAAGTGCATAGTTAAAACTACCTTACTATAAGATTATTCTTGTAAGAAACAAAATATCTGCAGTTTGTCGTATCCGCTTAGAAATTCAAATCAGTTGTCTGTGTTTGTTGTGTTACAGATTTTCTGGTCTGATTCTGGAGAACTAGTCTGTATTGCCACTGAGGAATCATTTTTTATCCTTAAGTATCTGTCAGAAAAAGTTTTGGCTGCACAGGAAACACATGAAGGAGTTACTGAAGATGGCATTGAAGATGCCTTTGAGGTGATTGCTTCAGTACAACTTTAGCTTTGTTTTTAAATAATCTATAGTCTTACAATGGACCACAGATTTTAACATTTTATTATAAATTAGATTTGGGGAGCAAGTATTTAAGGGGTTCTGATGAAATGTGAAAAATTAAAATCTTGGTTCAAAAGACAGAATCTGAAAGTAAATATGTTTAAAAAATTTCTTCTTTAATCTTAGGAAATCTTTAGACTTATTCTGATATCTTCTAGTGAGGCAATTTGAAGTTATTTTGGTTCTAAGACTGTTTAGTCAGAGAGTTTTAAATTAGTTCCAAAATGGTAACAGTAAATCATCCATTGTGGAGATGTCCTATAAGAGCTTATGAAATACTTACTATTTAGTTTTATGTGTATTAGGAGATTTAAGTTAATATTTTTTTAACTCATAGTTTTGAACCTCATGACATTCAACTAGGAATCTATTCTTGAAGAAAAAAGATACAAATTCTAAGGAAATAATTTCTTTATTGAAATACAATTTTACTTTACATCCATTATTTTTTATCTTATCACTCTTGAATATATTCTCTTGTTATTGTCAGATTTCTAAAGTTGGATAAGTTAATAATATTATGTCTTTATTTTATTTTTACAGGTTCTTGGTGAAATTCAGGAAATTGTAAAAACAGGGCTATGGGTGGGCGACTGTTTCATTTACACAAGTTCTGTGAACAGATTAAATTACTATGTTGGAGGAGAAATAGTCACCATTGCTCACTTGGACAGGTAGCTGAGTATTGTTTTGTTTTTGTCATAAGTATCCTAAATTTTAAAGTGTGCTTTTAAAGCACATTGGCTTGTAGCAGTAATAGGTTGATTTTTCCAAGTTCTGGTTTTAGTAGGTTGCCTGTCATTAACCAAAATTGCATTAATCAAATGGAAAGATTTAGAACTAGAACCAAGGGGCATGCGTGTGCATGCTTATGCTTATGCTTGAGCTTACGCACATAGATTTGGGCTTCTGATTTAATATCTACTTTTCTCGTAGGACAATGTATCTCCTGGGCTATATTCCTAAAGATAATAGGCTTTATCTGGGTGATAAAGAATTAAACATCGTAAGTTACTCCCTGCTGGTTTCAGTTCTGGAATACCAGACAGCTGTCATGCGGAGGGATTTTAGCATGGCTGACAAGGTCCTTCCTACCATTCCAAAAGAACAAAGGACGAGAGTTGCACACTTTTTGGAAAAGCAGGTAAGAGGCTTTTTTTCTTCCTTGATTTTTAAAACCATCAATTTAAAAGAATATTAGTATGGATTTGAAAAATGTTATTTTATAATCACCATTTCTTATGGTGGTATAATTTCTCTTGTCATTTTAAGGCACCTGTACAGCATATGGTATGATCTCCTTATAGTCTTCCTGCTCCTTTCTCAGTGTCCTTAGTATCCCCTTAAATGTTGGTAGTGATTTCTTAGTCTTATCTGTGTATCTCTTTTCCAGTCTCTTTAATATTTTTATTTCTGTATGTCATTATTCTATCTCATTTGCCTTTTTTTCATTTTCAAATTGTAGCAAAATGCACATAACATGAAATTTACCACTATCAACATGCCTTTTTCTTTCTTTTTTTTTCTTTCCTTTTTCTGGTAACAGGGGATTGAACTCAGGACCTTATACTTGCAAGGCAGGTGTGGTGCCACTGAGCTAAATCTCAGGCCCAATATGCCTTTTTTTTTTAACATAAAAATTTTTAAGTCAAAGCATACTGTATAGAGTAATTCTGCAAAGGTTAAGAAAAACCAGGCTTCTCTTGTTTCCCCTGTCCCCTTTCTATTCCCAGAAGTAATTGCTTTTAATTCTTTTGGTACATTACTGATTTCTACATCTCTAAATAACATGCCGGCGCAATAAGCAATTTCTTCATTTTTCAGCTTTAGGCATTTCATATAACTTTCCATTCTATAGGAGATGAGGGTTTAGCCTTCTTCCTTCTCCTCCTCCATCTACCACATATATACCACTCTCTTACCACTTATCCTCCTAGAATAGTTGTATCATAATTTCAATTATTGGCATTTGATATTTATATTATGGCTGTAAATACCCTGTTCACATCTGAGCCATATTGTGTACTATGACTTCCTTTCCTGTAATCACTTGTTTTCCCTGAAGTTCATAATTGCTGGCTTTTTTCTTTGCTTAACTTTCTATATACTTACAATAAATCGTCAGTAGACTGCTGGCTCTCCAGATTTTGTTTAGTCTGCCTCAGACTGAACTGTATATCCCCTCACCATCATGTTGGGGCTTTTGCTTGCTTGAGGTGAATCTATTATTGTCTATATCTCATCTTCCCTGGTTTATTCCTGCATTTTGGTGGAATATGTTCTTCAGCAGTTTGCTTAGAAAATGTTTATTTATGGAGGTAAGTTTTTTGTAACATTCACTATCTGAAAATGCTGTTGTTCTACTGTAAACATATTTGACCATTCAACTGTGAAGAATTCTACAGGGAAAGTAATTTTCTCTCAGAATTTTGAAGGCCGTCTAGCTTCTAGTTATTGTTGAAGTTTAAAGGCGTTTTTATTCCTGATTGTTGGTACGTGATCTGTTTTTTCTCTGGAAGCTTTTCGGATCTTGTCCCTTTTATTCTAAAATGTTTTCTTTCATTCTTAGATAAGGTCTTTTAATAGAAAATGAATTCTTCATTTCTAAAGAGATTTTCGTAAATCATTCTGTGGTGACTTCTGTGTTTTGTGTATTCTTTCTGTACTAATCAAGTGTTGGACCTATCACACTGATGTTTTCTATCTTCCTGATCATCTGAAAAAAAAATTTTTTTTTAACTAGAGATTGAACCTAGGGCCTTTGTGCTGAGGTACATCCTGAGCACATTTATTTTTTGCGACAGGTTTCTCTAAGTTGTGTAAAGTTGTGTAGGCTCTTTGACTCTGTCTGACCCTCCAAGAGTGCTAGGATTACAGATGTGCTACTATGCCAGGCTGAATATTTTTGTTTGTAGTTCAGAAGTATCTTTTCCTCCTACATGTATGTTTCCTTCAACTTTTTTTTTTTTAATTGATTTGGGTTGATCTCTCTTTCCTGTTAAGAGATTTTCCTCAGGTGTCTGATGATCCTTGGACTCTGATTTAAGAGGGACATATAAGCAGTAGATCTGAAGGTCTAAGTTTGTAGTAGGATCTGTTGGATGTGGACTTCACAGTAAGTGAAGTAGTTGCCAGTTGACTAGAACCTCCATCTCAGTATCTTCATCTAATCACTTTTCATATATTCATTTAATGAGTTTAACAAACACGAGTATACCTGGCATTGTTCTAGGTAATGTATAACCTTTGTGGGATTGACATTTTAGTACTTTTCAGTCCTTCCTCCTTGGGCTGGTTAGGTTTTAAAGAGAAGCTCCCCAGTCACCATCATTCTGAGGGCTGAGTAGAAGACAGCTGGAAGTCTCAGAATTTAGGATTTCATTTAGTTTGCATATCCATTCTCATAACCTCCTGTTTTCCTTTGATATTCAATCCTCCTGCCTCCTGGGTTTTGCTGGGTATCCTCCAGGCCCTTTGGTTGAGTAAGTCTAAAGAATAGATCTGATTTCCTTGTGTGTTGGGATAGAAGGGACAGAAGTGATCTGGAATATCAAACAATTTAGGTAAGTTTTTTTGTTTTTTTACCACTGCCCTTCTCGATACACTGTTGGCAATTCTAAGTGTGAATCAGGTTATTTCTATGCTGTCTTCACCCCTGATGTAGGATTTTAGGATTCATTTGCTCTATTATCTTTACTCAACTAGCTTTCTATCTTCCAAAACTTTGTTACTCATGTTTCCCCTCCTTTTCTAGTATATCCTTGAGAGTTTATGCCTTTAAAAAACATTTTTTAAAAGTCCCTCTGTCATTTTAGTAATGATTTGAGGGAACACAAGTGTGTATTTAGTTCATCTTTTAATGTGGTCTGCCCTTGCCTATATATCTGACTAGTTCCACAGATCTTCTATCTTTGACTGTTTTTATGTTGTCCACATCAATGTTAGTGAAGTGATCCATTTTATTTAGAATGTCTGATCACATTGTACTCATGGATGGATATGGCAGCTTGATAATCTGAAGTTAAAGCATTTCAGATAGAATAAAACCATCCTGAAGATCTAGCTGAACAGAATTGAACTCTGAAAGCTCCCTGGCTTCTGTATCCTGGCCATCTCATACTGAGCATTCTCCAGTTTGAGGAAGAGGTTAATTAGCCCTGAGCTTTTCCTCTAACACACCACCACATCCCTAGAGCCAAATTACTTGACCTTTAGGGCTCCTCCCCCCGCCAACACACACCAATACTGTTGGTCTTGGAGAAGCTAATTTAGTAGTTGTTAGTTGATTTTAAAGCCTGTTCCTAATGGCTTATTAGAACATGGAAAGGAAATCTTAGGCTTTCTGTCCTTTGGGATACTTGCTGATAAATGAATCAGACAGGAGACCAACACTAAAGCCATAGGGAATGACACTTGATCAGTGTCTGGGCCTGAATACAAAATGTTTGCTAAATGGTCTACAGATGACAGGCACTTAGAACGTTCTTATATTTGCCTCCATTTTCTTTGCTTATTTGTTGCCATAATCTCATCTGTAAAATGAGGCCTAGACTAGATGATCCCGAAGGTCCAGCTTTGTTGAGATTACTAGAAACTGAGTTTATACTGCTATGCTTCGCTTCTTATGAAGTGACTCTTTAACTTTTCAAAAATCCCTCATCATTTCTATTTTTTAGTTTTACTTGAATTTATCTAAAATTAAGCCAGCTCCCATTATCTGAACAGTAGGCATTATGTGAATATTTTACCTTCAAGGTTTGTACTGTCCAATTAATCTAATGACTCCTAATTTTTGTCTTCTTATAGCAGGCTCTTAATCTGTTATTTTTAAGTTAATTCTGTCAGCAAGGTTTTGTTTTTTTTTCTGAAGGGGAAATGGATGATGTACTCTTAGGTACTTGCACTGTATTTTATAGACACATTTTTGAATGCACAAATCACAACATACATGTATTTTTTCTTTTTCTAAATCTGGTTAGGGCTTCAAGCAGCAGGCTCTCACAGTATCCACAGATCCTGAGCATCGTTTTGAGCTGGCTCTTCAGCTTGGAGAGTTAAAAATTGCATACCAGTTAGCAGTGGAGGCAGAGGTAAGTATTAATTCATGGCTTCTCAAAACTGGTGGAAAAGTCAGTAGTACTTCTGTGTATTTGTTGGAATGTTTTGGTAGTTAGGTTTTTCACATGGAAATTAGTGACTCATTTTGGTGATATTATTGTTTTTTGGTCTTTTTCAAAGATGCATTATTAATCTTTGCATAAATTAAATGGATTATATTCAAGATAGTCTTAGCACTGTGATTTCTGTAAGAAGTGTTTTCCCATCTTAGTGAGATTTATTTTGGAAAAGTAAGTAATTTAAGATAGTAAAGTAGCCTGGAAAGTCTAAGCAAACAATACAGTAATTTGCCAAAATCCCAAACTAGCAAGATACTGGTTTTTAAAGGGTTCTGACATTTTGAGACAGCTTCATGACAATACTTACACATATACTGCATGTTCCCAACTGTGTAAATCCAACATTTATGGTAAATTAATTTCAGATAGGTGAAATTAAATTTAGCTATGTTAAGATCATTTAAATGAGTAGCATTTTATTTGACAGATATTATGTAAAAATGTAATTTTCTTGGTTCCACTGCTTCTTGGTTCCGCTGCCTGCCTCTCAAGCACAAGGTCTAGAGTTTGATCCTCGGTACCAAAAAAAAAAAAATGTAATTTTCTACTCTTTCAGAAAAGTGGTATTAAATTTACACATTAAAATAACTGCAATCTAATTATCTTGAAACTTGTTAGATGGGTTACTTTTACTGTGATTAAAAAATAAAAATATTAGTTTTATTTTTCATGCATCATTAAAATTGTTTGAATTTTGTATTGTGAATAATTTTTACTTCCTTGGTATACATTTTGACTGATTGAGCTGACTTAATAAGCACAGTTCAATATCTATCTGTCTTTCATTCTGGCACAGTAATGTTCACATTAATAATTTTGAGGTTGGAAATGGTGAATATTTCCAAAGACATCTTAACTTGGAAACTCTTTCTTACAGTCAGAACAGAAGTGGAAACAACTTGCTGAGCTTGCCATCAGTAAATGTCAGTTTGGCCTAGCCCAAGAGTGCCTGCACCATGCCCAAGATTATGGGGGTCTGCTGCTTTTGGCTACAGCCTCTGGAAATGCTACTATGGTGAACAAGCTAGCAGAGGGTGCAGAGAAAGATGGCAAAAATAATGTAGCCTTCATGAGCTACTTTTTACAGGGCAAGTAAGTATTACTCCAAAGTCTACAAGACCTTGGTGACCAGTAATTAAAAGCAGTTATTTGTAGTGGAAGTGGTGGCACATACTTGTAATCCCACCACTTAGGAGGTGGAGCAGGGAATCACTGAGTTCAAGGCTAGCCTAAACTATATAGCAAGACAATGTCTCAAAAAAAATAAAACAAAAAGTACATTGACTTTGAAGATGCCTTTTGGAGAGAAATGTGAAAAATGAATTCTGGAGAGAGCTGTTGGTGTGAATAGTATGACGATGGGAAGAGGATACTGCTACCTTGCTGGCACTCACTTTTATCACAAGGGTGTTGTATGACATTTGGTCTAAATCTGTGAGCTAAATGAGGTGTTCAGGGTGGGAGAAATAATAAACCCCTTTCTCAGCAGCCACCAGGTGATGGCTGAGGCATTTTATTGTCTGGCAGCAGCAGGCCATTGAGCTGCTCCAGTAGGTACCTGAGTGCCAGGTAAATATCCTGGTCTTTGAAATTTGCTAATCCCACCTTAACTCTTCTTCAAAGCCCATTTAGGTTCTTCTTAAACAGTTGTTAAAAGTAAGTTAAGTAGGTTGAAAGTGGTTACAAGGCTGTCTTATCCCTCACACCCCTGAAGTCCACTGATTTTTGTAACATCATGTAAGACAAGTAAATGGCTCAGTAAAAATGAGACATTTATGTGAGGGCAGTTGAGGAAGGTTTGACTTTGCAGCACTACATCTATGTATCTTTCAGGTATTATGTATCGTTGTGACAGCCTTTATTCTTGTAACAGTACCTCTCCTTTTCATCTCTAGGCTTGATGCTTGCTTAGAGCTCTTGATTAGAACAGGACGACTGCCAGAAGCAGCCTTCCTAGCCCGAACTTACTTACCCAGTCAAGTTTCAAGGTACACCTTTAATTGTAGGAGAGTGTTTCAAATGAAAACAGAGCACACTTCCTTAGTCTTTCTTTGGTTCCCTGTTTATAATAGGGTAGTCAAACTGTGGAGAGAGAATCTCTCAAAAGTCAATCAGAAAGCAGCGGAATCCCTTGCTGACCCTACAGAGTATGAAAACCTTTTCCCTGGATTAAAAGAAGCCTTTGTTGTTGAAGAATGGGTGAAGAAAACACATGCTGATCTGTGGCCAGCCAAGCAATACCCACTTGTCACGGTGCGTAGCCAGTTGCCTAGCTTCACTCAGTGTGACCGCAGGGTGGAATTACATTTGTGACTTCAGGGTTTTGAACTGTGCTAAATAACACTATTGTTGGGTTGAGCTAATACCTGGGATTTAGACCAAATTACCTGATTAGTTATGATTTCAAAATATTTTATTTCATCTTTTATTCTTTGATAGCCAAATGAAGAGAGAAATGTTATGGAGGAGGCAAAAGGCTTCCAACCCTCAAGATCTGTAGCTCAGCAGGTCAGTAAGGGTGCCATGTGATAATCTGGCTGAGACTTGATTTTTAAGTACTGTCCTATACTTCCCAATCCTGATCTTCCTTGCCTCAGTGGGAAAAATTTAAATTTCTGGACAAATTCTTTTGTCTTCACATCTATCTGTACTTGTGGCTGCAGGAACTTGATGGGAAACCTGCTTCCCCTACTCCAGTTATTGTGGCTTCCCAAACAGCCAACAAAGAAGAAAAGGTAAGTCAGGCATCACCCCCCCCCCACCCCAAACCAGTAAACACATGCAGGCCTTGCTGGCCTCTGATTTAAGTGATGTAATCAGTGGGAGAGTTTGATAGTTGGGGCACTGAAATGGGAAGATGCTCTTTGACCATTAAGCAAATTTTGGTTCTTACTTTGGATGGTGAACCAGCTAACTTTTGACACAGTACTATGTAACTTCATCACTCTCTTTTGTTTTCAGAGCTTACTGGAGCTAGAAGTAGATTTGGATAATTTGGAATTAGAAGATATTGACACAACAGATATCAATCTGGATGAAGATATGCTGGATGACTGAACACAGTTTTCCATTTACTTGAGTGAACAGATCATTATTATATATGGATATTGATCATTACCCTGTCCACAATGCTTGCAACAGAGAAAACTTAAATTTTTATATGGAAATACTGTGGACCAATGGGAGAATGGCCTCCTCACCTTAAGAGGAGTTTATGTGTAAATTACTGTTTTCCTCATTAACTAAAACAGACATGGGCTTTTCTTTTTTTTTATATACTGATATTACACCATCTCTCATAAAATCTTTTGAATCAATGATAGTTTACTTTGTGAATAGTAAAAACAGACTTCTAGTTTTAAGAAGGCTGAGCAAAAACTATACCTTACACAGGAATCAGCCTCACATCCTTTCCTTGTATAGTGTAACTACATCTACATTTTTCACTTATCTATTACAGTTCTGAGAAGTGGATGTCCATGCTGTAATTATTTAAACCCTTTTAATCTCCTCATATTATCCTCAGTCTATATAGCTTGGCTAGGCTCATCCAGAGTTTGTCTAGTAGCTACGCATTTCTAGATTGAAAACCTGAAACCTATTCTGATCTCAGAAAGCCAGGCTGCATCTACATTACCAATAAGTGATACCTATTTGATACCACAGAAAAGCATGGTACTTCTTTTATTCTTTTTTTTAACTTTGCACTTGTCTTAACACCATCAGAGAAATTCATAGTCAGGCATTCAAATATATTGTTATTTGCTTGCACCCCAGAAAAGTGAGTGGGGTAACAAGTTTTTCTTTGTATTTTTGTCAGAGGCACCATCTGCCATTTTAAAAGCAAAACTTTTTTATAGAAAACTATAAATCAGTACCTTTTAATTATGACATTTTAAAACTTAAACATTCACCTTAATATTAAGGAGACAAGTAGGCAGTTTTTATAAAATGATACATAACTTTAAAGTATTTTCAGGAAGCCGCAGAATGGCTAATGAGTGCTTCTTGATAAGTTTGAAGTGTTAATTCTATATATGCGCCCCTCTGTGCTTCTGTTTTTGCAAAGACCTGTTTAAATTAAAAAAAATTTTTTTTAAAGCAATAGGACATACTATTTATAAAGTTCTTAGTTTTAAGACATTAACATTTCTATAACAGGAAACAATCCCAATTAATATCATGTTTCCCCTGCTTATAAAGCAATAATTATACATGTACAGGAAAACATCCCAGAGTTAAGCAATATTACTTTCTAAACACCAAATTAGCTGTTCTCTTTTAAGACACTGTACCTCCTGCTAGACTAAAGTGAAAGCATTAGGTTCAAGAGAAATGTGGAGAATTAGCACATTCATTTTTCACTTCAGTGTCCAAAAGCATTTTGCTTTATCTGGCTTATCCCTGAAAATCAGGATTAGTACCATAGTTTCTCTTCTTAGGGTGGTCACTGGTCATTTTTATCTTTAGTAAACTTTGTGATAGGTAAAGTATTACCACAATATAAGCCAGTTCAACAAGAGTATGTCTATTCTGCACATTAGAGGAGACTGAATTACACAATGACCTCCTCTTCCTCTCCTAGAAATATTAACTCAGCATTTGCAGAAAATTTATGTAAGCCCATGGTTTGGAGCAGTGTGTAGTCCCAAATGATAACAAATGAGGCTTGGTATAGCACCTCTGCCTTCTCTTCTTGGCACCTACCTCCCACCCCCATGTTCTGTCACCACAGGAAACTGCTTTTAGGGACATCCTCCAGCCCTTTACCTTGTCTTGCTGATGATTTGACCACTTCACATGCAGCTTGGCCCTTCATGTACTCCACAAAGAACAAGGGCCTTCTGCCTGCACTGTCTGAACCTCTCTAGACTCCAGCATACTAGTCCCTACCCAGAGCATTGTCCAGGATGGGGAAATATGGGGGCTGTGATCATACTGATGTTTTCAAGACCACAAATGTTTCATATTCACAAATCTGTCTGGTTACTATTGAATATGACCCACCTCTGAATCTTTTAAACTCAGTTACCACCACAGATCAGCCAGTATGAAAAAAAAAAGACTATTTACCTTAATTAAATTTATTCCCTCAGCAGCCTGCTCTCTGGCCTCTTGAGCTGATGGGCCATCTGGATGGAGCATGTGATACAGCTGGACCAAGCTGGTGGCATCATCAGTTCTAAGAATGAAAGAGCTTACTATTACCAAGGAGTTTTCTTCACTGGCTTCACAGTCCTATTAAAATATGTGCCAACTTCAAGATACAGTACATTTTGGACCGCTCAGGCCAGGAGGTGAAATAGGACAATGACAAAAACAACGGAAAGGAGACTCAGCTTTAGTCCAAAAGAATTTCAGAATTCTGACTACTCACATCAAGTCTGTGAGGCAGGTACAGCAAGAATCACTATAGGAAGTACCCAATTTGTGCAAATGAATCTACTCCGAATACAGCAATATTTTTGGAAACAACATCACTTTTCACAGAAACAACCTGCCTAGTAGCAGCCTGTTTTCAAGCTAGCCCACTTTACCAGCATGAAATAATGTGATCTAACACAGAGGGCAGAAGAACTATAGCTTCATCTCACAGAAGCAGGAGGCTAGTGGTTAGGTTCTCAAAGTCACCTGCCTTTAGTGGGATCCGCTAACCAGTTTTCACCGAGACTGGATTAACACATAAACACCTCTGGAAGAGGATCCCCAAAATTCCAAGAAAAGACACATTACTTGCATAGTCACAGGGACAAAGTTAAAAAATTAGCATCCTGGTAAAGCAAACTTGAATTAGGCACATCGGACTAAAGAAAAGCCAAATTCTCATACATCAACAGTACATCTAACTTTAGTGTCAAACCTAACTTTGATGAAGTGTGAATGACAATTTAATTCTGGGTTTGTGCTTACCTATTTAGAAATGCATACATTCTAACAACATTAAAACTTCCTAGTCTTCCCCAAACCAATCAATCACTGTCTTCTCACACTGTGAACACTTTGCTACCATTTTCCAGCTGGAGGGAGAAGAATGCATAAAAACTGGGGAGGAAGGTGGTGAGGATACCCTAATTCAGTGCTACCCTCAACTATCACTCTTTGATCTCCCTCACTTTGACATTACCTGAACAGGAAGATAGAGAGTAGGGTGACAATGAGTGACACTGAATTCCTTAACCCATGATTACATTAGCGAAATACTCTAGGCTAATCCCAATTCCCACCTACCCTAAAGGCCACCATGTGGGAAAACTGAAAATCCAGAGATGCTTGTATTAGGCTTTTCAGAGGCAGAAAACAAAAATGATCATTACACATCTACTGTGTTTGTTATAATCTAAAATATAAAAATAACTCCCTTTAGAGCTTAGGCATGTGGCCCTATGAAAAACAAATAGTGAGACTTAAGTCTGAAAGAAGTCCACATATGGAATCCTGTCTCCATTCAGTAAAGATGGTGCTCTCTACCGTTCAGCTGGGGATCTGCAGTCAGCTCAATGTCCCATTCAGTAATACTGCAGGAAGGGTTAAGTTCTCAAACTTCCCTTCCAATATACAGTAACTGCTTCACATGCCAAGGAGTAATATCACATATTAGTATGCCCAATAACTTAACTTTCAAACATTTCTGTGTTGCACTACTTTTTTACAAAAATAATGTTTTAGTTCAGAATGATCTGATTACATTTGAAAAAATTTTAAAGTAGAAAACTCATTTATGGGAGATGCACTGTTTCTGCACATAAAGGCATATCACTTTTTAGAATCATCACCACTCCTACATATAGGGGATGGAGGTATATTTCTGCCTTCTGAACTGAATGACACAGTGCGTGCTGAAGAGAGCTGGCCTGGAAATCCTCACCATTAGGAATACTGTTTCTAGAATTGATGCGGTTTCCAAATGTGGGCTTAGAAAAACTGAAACCTTTCAATTCTATATGCTTTATCTTAATGCCGTTATCAAAAATGTTATTGCTATAAATGCTAACTATCTGAAAAACAGCATCAATAAAATTGCTTTATGCAGGGTTGTCACTAACCTTCAGTTTGTTAAAAAAAAAATGCATAGAGTCATTTACAGCTAAATGGGTGCACAGTGAGGCCATATTCTTAAGTGAAATAAATAGGACACACCTGTAAATACCAAATAGATTCTCTGGTGTGAGAAACTGAAAGTGAAAGGATCAAAATGTATAAAAGATAATGTGAAATAGGAAGAAAAGGTCCAGAGGGACAGGGGAAGAGGGAGGGGTAGGGAGAAGGAAAGAAATAAACACGAGAAAAGGAAAAAATGGAAAAGTCTGTAAATAGGGAGGGGTGGAGGGGTTGAAGGGAGGGCAGGGGAAGGGAGAAAAAAAATAACCAAGATATATCATGTAAAGGTACAAATTCCCAGTGATGAATGTCATCACATTGTATACCTAAAATGTACCAAATAAAACTAATGAATTTTTAAAAATTACAATACCTGTAAAACACAATAGAAAGAGATGCTTATATGAGTCTCAGCTAGAAACCTGGGAGCACATCAGCTTGATGCTAACACACAATCTTTGTTTCACGCAACTTTGAAAAAAACACTTTTTGATGCCTTCAAAATCTTGTGAAAACAAGGGCTCTCAAACACAAAAGTACTTTTGTAAGTTAAGTGACTTTTACTGAAAACCCCTAGAAACAGTTCCACCACCAAACAAGCACCCATCAAAGCTTACATGTACTTCTGTGCAGTTTCTATTTCATCCCCTTTTGAAAAGCTGGAAAGTTCACTGCTCTTAAGAGCACTGGTGAGTGAGCCCAGGACAAGTCAATATTCAGATTCTACTATACAGATCCAAAGCTGAATTTCAAAGTATCTAGATGCTATGGCTGTGTCTTGATGTCCCCCCAAAGATTCATGAGGTCACAGGTGGAGCTTTTCAGAGGTGGCTGGATCTAGAGTGTGTGATGCTGAGCTTAAGGATATGTGATTACTAAATCAGTCCACTGATTAGTTTGCCACAGTTCTGGATGTAGATAATGGGAAGGCCTACCCTGGGTGTGGGTGGCACCACCTAAAAGACAAGTAGCCTAGACAGACAAAAAGGACAGAAAGAAGGCAGGCCTGCTGCTGATTCTTCACTACTTAGCTGCCTTGCTGCCTTCTGGCCATCATCAACTGTTTCTCCTCTGTGATGCCCCTCTGCCATGCCACCCTGCCTTGGAGCCAGCCAACTACAGATTGTGAGCTACAATAAACTTTTCCTCCTTTAACTTTGGGTACTAGGAATTTTTGTCTCAACAAGAAAAGTAACTAAGACACTAACCCTGTTTGTGAATATAAAAGCAAAGCCTGAGAAAACTGATTATGCTAGGAGAAACCCAGACAAAATGACGCAAGTGAAAGCTTCAATTTATCACTGAAAAAAGACCATACCTTAAATACAAACTTACTGTTAAGGCAATAAGAATGATTCCCAAGATCATACTTACAAATCTCTCTGAATCTGGTCAATCAGCAAACCATCAATCTTTTTCTTATTTACAAAATACCAAGCCATTCCACCAAAGTGTCTTGTTGAACGTAAAAGGTCATACTTTCCATGTTTATTGATATCTTCATAGGTCTGGTGATGAACCTATCCGAATAAAATGCAACTCTTCAGAAACAGGAAAATACAAAGGGAGCAAGCAGCATTACTCTACTTACTTTTGACTAGTAGAAGAGCTGGCCCAGGAAAGTATGAGTGAAACTAGGTTTACTTACAGCTGCCTCCACTATAATGAGCCATTTAGTAAGCTGTAGACAACTCCTGGTACACCCCCACCTTAGGTGGGAAGGAAGGTTTATCTGAAAAGAATTTGTTGAGTTGACAGCAAATCTGTGTCTTCCCCACTGCAGGAGTGTGTGGCAGCCTGAAGCAAGTCACACCAAACCTTTATAGCCTTATCAATACCCAAACTTTCAACACCCAAACACAAGCAATGATTTCATATATATAGACCCCTGGAAATAAATTATCACACCTTCTGGTCACTAGGGAAAAAAGAAACCACTTTTTTCACTTCTCCTTTTTCCCATCAACTACCCCATCCCATCAGCTCACCCATGCCATTCTACTGACATTTCTTCAGTTCTCCTTCCAGACTCATCTTCCTAAATGAGGGCTCTGGTGAGGGTATTACTCTGCTCAAAAGGCTTTCAAAGACCTACTGACTAAAGTACTGATTCCTCAGCCTAGCATCAAGGTCTCCAGTGATGTGGCCCCATCTACCTTTCCAGCTTAGTCTGGAACCCTCTCCTATATACACATTGGATGGTCAAGCAGACCAGATCACTGGCCATGTCTCAAGCACACTTGGGTTATTTTCTGCCTGTTGCTCTTTATTGTTCTACCTGAAACACCTCTCTCTCTTCAGGCAACTCCCCCTGCCACAGTGTTCCTAGCTCTTCCAGAATACTTTGTAAGACTTCTACAAAGCCTTTCCTGAAAGTACTCTATAACCTTTTAGCACCTAACATTTTAGATATAAGGTGATAATTACTGCCTACCTATCTAGCATCCTTCCACACAATCATTATTGGACTGTAGCCTTTGACACAGCACATCCTATCCTTGTTTGTGATATTACCTTACTACCTGTGATAATACCTTACACATAAAAGGTACTAATGAATATGTACTTACTGAGGTATTTAAGACACACACACTGCACTTTGACAAACTATAGTAGTAACTTTGTTCTAGTATGGTAAATTAAGAGAACAGGCTTTACCATTGTTTGGTCCAAACCCTACCACTTACTAGCAATGCACCTGTCAGTAAGCTACTTAATTCCCCAAGCTTAAATTTCCTCATCCTTAAAGGTTGTTGTGAGGATAAAATATGTGTCTCGTACACATCTGTATTCAATAAACTTTCAGGTATTTTCCTTCCCTTCTGCCTATATTGGTGGTGGTGAACCTATGGCATGAATGCCACAGCAGGCTATTTGCTATCATCGAAAGCTTTAAAAGGTCTGCCATCACTACTCTATACCAAAGTTTATAACCAAACTCAGTGTGCTACATTAAAAATCTTGCTCATAACTGTACTTTAACCTGTATTTCGGAAACTGTAAAATATACTTACCTTGATGTACTCAGTAGAATCTGGCTCAAACTGGGCAACACAAAGATTAAGGACATCAGCATGCCGGTCCTGGCTGTACATGGTCTAAAACCACACAGCAGAAATGGAATTAGATGAAAAGAACACAAAGTTTAGCTCCTGCCCTGACACTGTAACAGGGCTGCCTACCCACACACAGGGCACATGTGCGCCCATCAAGAGGCATACAGAAACAACATGGACTTTGCAATGGTTACACATGAATCCAAATCCCACCTAAGACAATTACAAGAAAAGAAACTCTAAGTCATGTAACCATTAGAAATACTTATCTGTATTTACCAAGGCAAAACACCAGGCAGCACCATACCCAAATGGTTCAACAAATAAATCACCATCACTGAGTCTAGAATATAAAACACAATTCACCTGACCTTAAGGTTTTCTTCCTTGAAAATTATTGGTGGTAAAACCCTACGACCTTCTTTGGGGAAATAAACTTGTATCACCCGGTCCCGTTCTTCCCAAGAAGCTTTGCGTAGTGTGCCACTTGGTTCTCTTACAACAATAAAACGCTCCTGAAAAACATAGTCAAGGATGAGTTGTGAAGACTTATGTTAATTTCTGCATTTCACTAAGTCCATTACAGAGGTCTCCAAACTCAGTTGCCAAACTTTTTGGCGCCAGAGACCAGTTTTGTGGAAGACAATTTTTCCATGCAATGAGGAGGTGGAGATGGTTTTGGGCTGAGTCTAGTGCATTACATTTATCATGCATTTTATTTCTATTATTATTAGATGAGATTCTCATAAGGAGCAGCAACCTAATGTCTTCTCTACATGTACGGTTCACAGTAGGGTTTGTGCTCCTATGAGAATTTAATGTTGCCACTAGTCTGACAGAGGCAGAGCCCAGGCAGTAAACACAAGTGATGGGGAACGGCTGTAAACATAAATGAAGTTTCTCTCACTTATCTACCACTCACCTCCTACTGTGTAGCCTGGCTAAGAGGTCATAGACCTGTACCAGTTGGTGGCTGAGGATTGGGGATCCCTGCTTAAAATAACAACTTGCAATCTGCAATATACAATGCAACTGGGAAACAAAATGCAATGATGTGTATGGGAGTTCAATGATAATTGTAAACCTTAAAAGACTTGGCAAGGTTTAATACTTCACTTCATTCACTATCATCCCTCTGATCATCAGAAACCTAAAATTTAGTGAGCACCAACTATGGTATTAATGTGGGTTTAATACATAAAATGATCAAACTAAAACTGATCTGAGATTCATCTGAATCCATTTTAGAAAACAGAAGATGGCTGTTTCAAGTTATTTCATTTCCCTAACCCATAGTCTCACTTAAACAGATCTTACCACTTTATGACCTACATTTTTCAGGATAACAGGAACACACTCAAGAATGTGCAGTCTTAATTCTGCACCTCTGTGATTTCTCATATTGACACTGGACATAAATCTATCAGACTGGCTGGTCCGGTCAGAGACCTCTGATCTCTTCACTCTTCCAAATGCCAAATCCCAGGCCACTGAAACACTTCTTCCTCTGAATTTAAACCAATATTTGTACCATTCATATGGCAATTTATTATGTGCAAGATTCTTAACATTTCTCACATGTTGTTATACAAGTGAAAAGGGGAAGGAAATGTGGATAATTCTTTTTAACACCTAGAGTTAGAAAGACATACACAGAACTTTGCACACTGCTGATAATTGATACACCCCTGATTAATTTATAAATTAAACAAATAGTATGTTCTACTTCAGAATTGTAAGAGTTCTGAGGAGAAAATAACTCAGCAACCACTGCAAACACACACACAAAAAAGATATAAAAATTCTTCCTCAAAAAGATTTTGGTGATTTGAGAAACCAGAATTCTAAGTTTCTTTCTCTTTCAAGCTACCAAAATGCTCCTATAATCGGCCTTTATAGCATCACAAATACAAAATAAAGCACAAAAATTAACTAAAATTCTACTTAAAGAAAACTTTCTAATTAAAATGAAAACTCTGTGATCCTTGTTCATGCCAGGTGTGCAGAGGACTGGTACAGGAATAGGCATAACTAAATTCATGTTTTCTAACTATAATCATATACGATTAGAGTGGTTAATATGGGGGTCACCCTTCTCCCACTCAGTATTCTGTAGTATTCTAATGCATTTTGTTGGCTGAACTTTAAATTACTCTTTTTATTCTTTATTTGTAAGGCTCATACATAAAACTGAAACATTCTTTAAATGCCAAAGTGTTCTTTAAAATTGGCAATCGGGGGCTGGGGATTTAGGTCAGTGGTTCCACCGCCTGCCTTGCAAGTGCAAGGTCCCGGGTTCGATCCCCAGTACCAAAAAAAAAAGGCAATCAAATCACTCTTACTGAAAATTCTGTAAAGTGAAAATCCACTAGGATGTCTGAATTTCTTGGCACCATCAAGGAATATACAGGATTAAACACCATCTTCTCAAAATATTTCAGCAAAGGAACCACTACAACTTAGGTAACAAGAATTTCCTCCTCCTGCTACCTTGTAGATTTTTGTCTATTTATGATTTGGGGAGTGGATTTCTGACTGGATATGCCTTGTTCTCTCTAAGCACATCTGTCTCCTTACAGCCAATCTAAAATACCCTGAGTTCACAATCTGTAGGGAAACGGTAATATCAAGATGTGAGGCTGGTATGCATCTCTCATCCTCCTTATACCGTATCTTCCAGAAGGATCTCGTGCAATCACAGGAATTCTGGTTTAGCAGCATCACACACAGCCAGGTCTTTCTGACCCCACTACAAAATCCCTCAGACTCATCTCCACATGAATTTCAAACACAGATCATTTTGCATTTAGACATATACTCACCCGGTGTGGTATGGCATATGATATATCAGTAAACACATATTTGGCTGTTTCTGTCCCTTCCAAAATCTTATCTTCTGCTAACACATCATTTATTGGTGCTCGTTCTTCCAGAACTGGTGGCATTTTTAATCGAACTTTAGCTGCTTCAACTGCCTTTCTGGTAGCCTAATAAAATAAAATATTTCTTAAACAAAGTCACAAGCTTATAGACCAAAAGAATCATTTGATAAAAACAGACATTCATCAAAAATGTCTTAAAGACTGCAAGGAAAAGAAGTTATAGCTAACAATCAGTGAGTGAGAAGCCAAACTTGGACTCGTGGGTCCCAGCCTTTGCCCGTGGTATGGCTGAGAACACCAGCTACAGGCTTAATCATTATCAAAACAACACTGGAGGGCCAGAGATTTAGTTCAGTGGCACCATGCCTGCCTTGCAAATGCAAGGTCCTGAGTTCGATTCCTGGTACCAAAAAAACCCCCCAAAAAACCTCTGGAATGCTGGGAGACAGTGTGAGACTACAAAATCTGCTTGAAATAAAGAATTGTATTTACTGGTTGGTTACTATGTGCTAGATATTGTTCAAATACTCTGAACAAACATATTTGCTCACTTAATACCCCTACCAACTTTATGAGGTAGGTGCCACTGTAATCTCCATTTCATGAAAGAGAAAACAGAAGCACACAGGTGTAAGAAAGTTGCTATGAAGCTGCAGCACTAGGATTTGAACCTCAGCAACCCAAATTCAGAGCCCACGCTCTTAACTACTGGCCACACTGACCCAAACCACATTACTACCAATGGCTACCTCTGATTGAAAAGGGAACTTTCATGCTTCACATGATATACTTGGCTACTTGATTTTTTCGCTATGACTATAAATTACTCTTGAATTAGAAAGACTGTTAATGTTTCACATATTCATACATCAAAGTGTAGACCACAAAAGACTCAGTACCCATGGCTCCAGGAAGTACTGGTGCCTGGAATAGGAAGCTGTTCAACATGATTTCATACTTTCACTAAAGTTTCAGCCCCCAAGGTAGCTCACAGTGGTGTTTCCATAGGAAAGAAGTTGGAACAGGCAAGAAAAAGGAAGGATGCTCAGGTAATTTGAGACCAGAGAGGAGCCTCTACTTTGAACATCCAGGCCAGGCTCATATACCCCAGTCAACTCAGTTCTGGTCATGCTCCTGGTCCCTAACTGCCTGCCTACTCACATTTCATTTCTCAGTTCTGTGCCATTAGTCTACCTCATAGGTGCCTGTAGAAGAAAGCTATAAGCATCTGCAGCAGCCTCTGCAAATCTTGTTTAAGCCTTTAATGAAAGATATTCTACCAATATTCCTGTGTTTATATACCTCTTCCAACTGTGCCTGAGTCATTAGCTTATAGGTTGGTGGCTTCAGCTCTTGTACAGCTGGCTTAAAAATCTTCTCCAAGTTCAATCCTGTCATCTTGATAAGGATGCTTTGGACTTCTTTATCTATAAATGTAGGTTTCTTCATCTCTGAGGTACCAGATTCTGCTAAAATAGATTTTAGTAAATAAGAAGCTAGCAAAAATGACAAGCCAACAAGACCTCTAAATAGAAAAGTAAGTTATCAGTTAAAACCATAAGTACAATGTCTACTTCAAACTGCATAATGCTAACACCTATGAGATTCATTCATTCAACTTCATTTAAAATTTACTGAACAAGCCAGGCATGGTGGTGCATGTCTGCTACCCAGTACTCTGGAGGCTGAGGCAGGAAGACTGCCATGAGTTCAAAGCCAGTCTGACCTACATAGCAAGGACTGTTTCAAAAAAATAATAATAAATAAATAATTAAATAAACAAAATATTTGAACATTCACTATGAGGACAGTCTCTGCCAAAAAGACAGTCTACTATTGGAAGCAACAGAAAAAACTAATGTAATAGTAATGACTGTTACCATTTACAGACTTGTCTCCTATTTTGTAGAGTTTGTTTTGTTTCTGTTTGTTTTGGGGGGACTGGCTGGTTGGTTCTACAGTGTGGGGTATGGAACCCTGGGCCTGTGCACAATAGGCAAGTGCTCTACTACTGAGCTACACCCTAAGCCCTCAAATTTAAGTCAGTATAACACACATTTTCAGGAATGCATATAATAAACTACAAAACAGGTATTGATACCCTAATTCTGTAAATGAGGATGCTAATGCTGACTCAAAGACAACCAGCTATTAAGGGACAGAGCTATGTTTAACAAGGTTTGTGTGGTTCTAAAGCCTCAATCACTTCCAATCTTATTTCAGTTCTGCCTCATACAATCTGCCTATTCCTTTAAATCATTTCTACCTCCACTTCCATTACGAAAAAAGAAAAAAAACAAACACATTTGCTTCCAGTCACCTCTTCCCTTGCTTGTCCTGTAAATATTGGTGTCTTACCGGATTCCAAACTATGTCCTTTTCTCTCTTTTCATGTTGTCACTGGATGATCCCTTTGCCTTCTATGACTTTAATTACCTGATATGCTGGAGACTGAAATCTGAACCTCCAGCTCAGACTATCTTTCACCCAATTAATGAACATCTCACTGTACTTCATTCAGTATGGCCAAATCAGAACTCATCAACTTTCTCTTGTCTCAAATCTCTTTCCTATTGTTCCCTATTTCAGCACCATCTACTAGGTCATGCAGGCCAGAAACCTTATAGTCATTCCTGACTTAACCTTACCCACCATGTCCAGCCAAGAGCAGGAGTAAAAATGACAATAGTGACAACCCTCAACATTTATTAGATATTTTCTACATGCCAGGACTTACTAAGCTAAGTACATACTGAGTACATTTCATGCTCACAACAACCCTATCAAGCAAATACTACCATGAGCCCCATATTACAAAAAGAAAAGGACAACACAGAACACACAACCTCCTATATCCCTCTAATCTTTGTAATCCTCCCTTTCCTACTGCCACTTCTCTAATCAAGACCACTCTTGCCTAGCTTCATTGCCTCCTTTCTGACCCCACTACAAAACATTCTCCACATAGATTACTTAAGAGTAATCTCTTTAAAAATGTAAACAAGATGATACCATGTTTAGAAGTCACCAATGACTTCCAACATCATTTAGAAAAATACTAAGGTGGTCTGCTTGCTTCACTGTGTTCCCCCACTAAATGATGTGGTCTCTAAATACCAGAACCCTGTCTCATCTCTGGCACCCAGGGTCTCTTAAGAGTGTCCAGCACATTGTAGGTGCTCAGGACTACTCTCTCCCCAATCTCATCTACTCACCCAACTTTAGTTACTATTTTTACTCTGATTTCCTCAATTTATATTTAACTGTATATGGAATACTACGCTCTTAAAGGCATTTAAATTTAGTATGTCTAAAACGGGTTTAATTCTGCCTCCCTTCCCATCTCCGCACTTCATCTACTCTGGCATCACCCCCACCCCCCACCCCACTGTTCCTACAATTTTCTCCAGTTTGGTACAAATGGGACTAGCCTCCATTCAACTGCTCAAGCCAGAGACTTGGGAAACAGGCCTTCATAATCATGCCTTATCAATCCTACCCCCAAAATAACTGTGTTCAGTCTTTTCCCGGACTCTTGCATATGTTATCCCCTCTACTCGGAATGACTCTTGTGTTCTCCTTTAGCCTAGTTAAGCCAGGGGTCAGCTTTGGTCTTGTCTTTCAGGAAGCCCCTCCCGCCCTTCCACCCTTCCTCTCATATGTGCGTCCCCCAACACTGCCAGAGTACCAATTAACTGCTGGTTCCCCTTGGGCTTCGCATTCCCTCAGAGGAGGATCCTTTTCAGCCTTAGCACACTGTACCCCCTAAGCTTAGCCCAGCGCTTTCCAAGGAACGGAGCTTAGAACCTGAGCGAACGCTTAAACGAGGGCGACGACACACTCTGCAGGTACAGACTGAAGCTGACTGGTTTTAGACTGCACAGAGGGGAGAGCAAGAGGGGCCGCCACGTGGTTTTCGCTAGCTAAAAAGAGCTTCTAGGCCTTCAAGGAGAACGACGCAGCGGCTGTCGGACAAGTCACTTACCGGTCCTGGAGCTGAGCCGACGGCGTGGCAGCCCTACAGCGAGGGGCAGAGGCAGCAGCTGGAACAGAGTATCCGGATGAAGCTGGGTTCGGGTCCAGATACAGACTGGCTCCATGCCTCGAGAACCTATCAAGAACCTCCACAGCAACTTCGGAGCTTTGAGGGCCGCCATGACCATTTGAGGCCGCTTGCGCCGGAAATGGACGTGATCAACCTCCGGTTCATGCTCAGTTTGTGTGGCATTCTGGGATATGTAGTCTGGTGAAGCGGAGAGCACCGGAAGCCTTCTAAACTCCGCCCTCCCTCTCCTTTTGAGGTTTTAAGTTTTTTTACTTTTGAGACAGGGTGTCCCAAAGTCGCTAAATTTCCCAGGCTGGGCTTAAACTTGTGATCCTCCTGCCTCAACTTCTCAGAGTCCTGGAACTGCAGGGTGCGCCAGCATGGACGGCCCCTTTTGTCCTTAGAGATTTTTTTCTAAACTGCTTATTCACGTGCAGCAGGTGTTTGTATTTCTGTGTGCACAGACTCAAAGTTCAGACCATTTCTTCCATCCCCAGGTTTAAATCCAGCTGCCTGTTGAACTTCTTCAAACTTTTACATACACACACACACGCACGCACGCACGCACGCACGCACGCACGCACGCCCCCGCTCCCCAGCCTAACTCCTGAGCCCACTGAGTGGCAGCCCCACAGCGAGGGGCAGAGGCGGGAGCTGGAACAGAGCACCTGGCGGAAGCCGAGTTACCAGATGATGGGTTCCATGTAAATTCTTTCCAGATTTTCGTGTCCTAAACAAAGAATTGGACAAACACAAAGAAAAGGTAGCAGGGATGTACATTTATTGAAGGTGGGGGGAAAAAAGTGTGCTCTGCAGAGAGTGGGCTGGTGAACAGACTCACGACGACGGCGAGGATAAGGGAAAGGGGTCTTCTGTGTCTGGAATTCCTGGGTTGGCTTCTCCCTCTTGCAAATATGACAATGGGACAGTTGTCCTATCAACAACTCAGTTGGCCTGCCACCAGGTTTAAACAGTCCTAACAAGGGCTCACTTGGCTTCACGTCAGATATAAATGAAAAATTGAAAAATAGCATTTTTCTGATTGGTTCTGTATACAGTGCTCAGGAACTGCAGTCTCCTGTATCCTCTGTTCTTCTAATGTGTCCTGGGTCTGCATGACTTTGACAGATTCCACCCGGTTGTTTGACTGGTTTTGTTCCATCCCTAATCTCCTACTTCACCAAGACTATCTAGTTGCAATACTGGTAACATTCATCAGATCGAATCTGCAGGGAGATCACCAGCTCTGTGGAACAGGAACAGTTTCCAGTTGTTTGTAATTCAAACACTTATTCAACTATCTGTGGTTTAACAGTAAAATTTTGTTTTCCTAAAAAGACTAGGATTTTGCCATGAACTTTTAGAATTCAATATAGGGGTTGGGTGTAGAAGTCAAGGGAAGGGATGGAGAAAGGAAGGACAAAGTTTACTGGAGAAAGGTGACAGTTTGGACAATCCAAGAACCCCTATGGTCTCCAGCAACATGCTTGCAAGTCTGTGTAGTCCTCAATACCTTATCCTTGAAGCCTTTCTAAGGCTCACACCTGTACCATTTTTGTGCTCCCCCAGAGTTTTTTCCCCTGCCCTGTTCAGAGTTCAAGCCCCCAACATGTTCCCACAGAGACACAAATCCATGGCCAAAGCTCTGTTGTGACCTAAGAAGGGACTATTAGCAAAGGGAAGAGTAAAGCTGCAGCAGTGAGAAAGGAGAAGTGATGAGGTGAGGTCCCTGATGAAGTCTCAGGGCATGAAGATCCTAAGTGGAGACATTGGCAGTTGCCAGGAAGGGGCCATTTTAATATGGCTACAGTGCAGATAAGCTATGGAGAGAGAATCAGAGGGCCTTCTTGACTCTCTGCCCCTTTTTCTGAGCAATGAGAAGCACAGTCATTGAGTAAGAAAGAGTAGGCTTGTTGGAACTAAAGGACTGAGAGGTTGATCTATCTGCTGGGGGATGAGCATGTGACTGAGAGCATGTGACTGAGATGCAGCCTGCCATGTGGTAGGACAGTTGGTAGCAGTGCATAAGGGAAGCCAGGATCTGGAAGCCAAGAAACTCTAGAGGGAGAGAGAAGACATTTGAAGACATGTCTGGGAGCCTGTGCAAGGCTATCCCTGATCAGTGAACAGTGGTAGAATGGTGAAAGATGTAACTAAGCCCAGAACCCTTGCCTCTCATTCAGAGCATACCACCTCCTCATTAGGCCTGTTGGTCTCCATAGCAAAAAAAAATGCATAAAGAGCAGGTACCAACATTCACATCTTTTATATGCTTAACTTGAGGCTTTTAACAGTTTTACCCAAGACCATATAATTTATTTAATGCAGAGCTAAGGATAAACTCTGGGGTCCCTGGCAACTGTTACAGTTGAAAAGCTGTTTTGCAGCCCAGAGGAAGGAGCTTCTGGGCCACCGTTCAACTGCTCCCAGCCCAGAGGAAGGGGCTTCCAGGCTGCCATTCCACCACTCCCAGCCCAGACAGAGGGGATTCTGGGCCAAGGTTCCACCGCTCCCAGTGCAGAAGAAGGGGCTTCTGGGCCTCCCTTCCACCACAGCCAGCCCAGAGGTAAGGGCTTTCAGGCTGCTGTTCCACTGCTCCCAGCTCATAGGAGGTGAGCCTCACAGGAGTCAACAGCACCCCCCCCATGAGAAGACACATTAACAAGTCTCAAAAATAGACTTCCAGATCACCTACAGCAACCTCAAAGGGAAATGAGATGGAACACTCTGATACTCAACCACCTGGACTCCCTGAACTGGCAACAAAAGAGGATCTGGAAAAAATGAAATCAGAAATAATTTCTCAGATAATGGCAGAGATTGTGCCCATAGTGCAAGACAAGAAGTGTCTTCTAGAGAAGACACAGATCAAAAAAATAGAGGAGCTGAGGAACACAATGGAATCCCAACACAGGAAACAAATGGAATCCATAAAACAGATACAAATAGATTTCCAGGAGATTAAAAACTGCATTGAAAGTCTATGCAGCAGAATGAGCCAAAGTGAGGACAGAATTTCATATATAGAAGATAAGATTGCAATTAGTGACCAGGAAAAGAAAAATTCCTATAGATTTTAAGGGAACATGAGAAATCAATCCAGCAGCTGCTAGACGATGCAAAGTAGAATAACATAAGACTGATTGGAGTCAATGAAACAGAGAGAGTGCAGACAACATAAAAAAAACTGTTCACAGAAGTAATGGCAGAAAACTTCCTAAGCAGGGGAAAAGAACTTGACATACAGATAAGTGAGGCATATAGGACTCCAAATAGCCTTGATCAAAAAAAAAATCTGCACACAGGCATATAATAGTTAAGATTCCAGAAACTCAACAGAAGAACAAAGTTCTACAAGCAGTTAGACAAAAGAAACAAATCACATACAAAGGAAAGCCCATCAGAATCACAGCAGACTTCTCAACACAAACCATCAAGGCAAGAAGAGCTTGGAGGGACATATTCCAAGCCCTAAAAGAAAACAGCCTCCAACCCAGATTGATGTACCCTGCAAAACTATCTTTCAAAATGGATGGAGAAATAAGATACTTTCATGACAAAGAGCACCTTAGGAACTTCACAAATAGCAAACCAGCACTCCAAAAAATTTTAGACAATATCCTAGGAAAAGACAATGAGGATCACAACCCCAGGAAGCACAACAGAATGAACCCATTGGGCGCAACAAGAAATTAAATGTAAAGGGGGATAATCCAACCAAATGAAAAAGTCATGACAATGATAAGTCAATACATATCAGTTATAACCATCAATGTTAATGGTCTCAATTCACCAATCAAAAGAAATAGACTGGCAGAATGGGTAAAGAACCAAAATCCAACAATATGCTGCATACAAGAAACACACTAATTCAAAAAATAATTCATAGATTGACAGTTAAAGGGTGGAAAACAATATTCCATGAGATGGGAACCCCCAAAAAAGCAGGAGTAGCTATCCTCTTTGAAGATCAAGTAGATTTCAAACCAACACTGATTAAGAGAGACAAAGAAGGACATTACATCCTTGTAAAGGAAACAATCCAACAGGAAGAGATGACCATCATAAATATCTATGCACCAAACACTAATGCACCCAACTATATAAAACAAATGCTAACAGACATGAAAAAATCAAAGAAGCACTAATACAATAGTAGTGGGGGACCTCAATACCCCACTGTCACAAATAGATGGATCAACTAGACAAAAAATAAGTAATGAGATACTACAACTCAATTGAATTCTTGAACAAATGAATTTCACAGATGTTTACAGAGTGTTCCACCCCACAAAATCAGAATGCACATTCTTTTCAGCTGCACTTGTGTCGTTCTCCAAAATAGACCACATACTCGCTCATAGAACATATTTAAGTAAGTGCAAAGGAACTGACGTTATCCCCTGTATATTATTAGACCATAGTGTGATGAAACTGGAGGTCAACAGCAAAAGAAATCACAAGAATTTCATAAACACATGGAAATTGAACAACATGCTTCTGCATAACCAATGGGTCACAGAGGAAATTAAAGAAGAAATGAGACAGTTCCTACAATTAAATGACAATGACAGGGCTGGGGATTTGGTTCAGTGGTTTCGCTGCCTGCTGTGCAAGTGCAAGGACCCAAGTTCGATCCCTGGTACCCCCCAAAAAATGACAATGACAATACAACATATCGGAATCTATGGGACACAATGAAAGCAGTCTTACGAGGGAAATTCATAGCAGTGAATACACATATTAGGAAAACAGAGCGAGCCCAATTAAACAACCTGATGCTGAACCTCTCAAGCTTCTAGAAGAAGAAGAGGAGGACAAACCCAAAGCTCATACAAGAGAGGAAATTATAAAGATAAGAGCAGAAATCAATACAATGGAGACTAAGAGAATGATACAAAAATCCAATGAAGCCAAGAGTTGGTTCTTTGAAAGAATCAACAAAATTGACAAACCCTTAGCCAACATTATCAGAAAAAGGAAAGAAAAGGCCCAAATCCATCCAAGTAGGATTGAAAAGGGTGAAATTACAACAAACCCAGCAGAAATCCAGAGGATCATCAATAGCTACTTTGAGAACCTATATGCCTATAAGATGGAAAACACCGAAGAAATGGACAGATTCCTAGACACGCATAAATTACCAAAGTTGAATGAAGAAGACCTAAAAACTCTAAACAACCCAATATCAATCAATGAAATTGAATATGTAATTAAAAGCTTACCAACTAAGAAAAGCCTGGGTCGTGATGGCTTCATTGCTGAATTCTACAAGACATTTAGAGAGGAACTGCTGCCACTACTGTTTAAACTCTTCAATGAAATTGAAAGGGAAGCAATACTCCCAAATTCATTCCTGGAAGCAAGCATCACCTTGATCCCCAAACCAGAGAAAGAACCAACCAAAAAAGAGAACTACAGGCCAATCTCACTAATGAACATAGATGCAAAAATCCTTACCAAGATACTGGCAAATAGAATGCAGAAGATCATATACTCTGACCAAGTGGGATTCATCCCAGGGATGCAGGGATGGTTCAACATATGTAAATCAATCAGTGTAATACACTATATCAATAGAGCCAGGGGCAAAAACCATATGATTATCTCCATAGATGCAGAAAAAGCATTTGACAAAATCCAACATGCATTTATGATTAAAAACCCTACAAAAAATTGGAATAGATGGTCTCTACCTCAAACTGATAGAAGCCATCTATGAAAAACCAACAGCCAATATCATACTAAATGGTCAAAAGCTGAAATCCTTCACACTAAAATCAGGAACAAGACAATGATGTCCACTATCACCACTCTTGTTCAATATAGTTTTGGGACCATTAGCCACAGCAATTAGACAAGAGAAAGAAATAAAAGGAATAAAGATAGGAAATGAAGAAGTCAAATTGTCATTATTTGCAGACGACATGATAATCCATATAGAAGACCCCAAGGACACCACCAAAAGTCTTCTAGACTTAATAACCAAATTCAGTAAAGTAGCTGGATACAAGATCAACACACAAAAATCAATAGCTTTCCTCTACACGAACAACAGACTCACTGAGACAGAAATAGGGTAAACAATTCCTTTCACAATAGCATCCAAAAAACCGAAACACCTAGGAATGAGCCTAACAAAAGAAATCAAAGACCTCTTCTCTGAAAACTATAGCACTCTGAAAAGAGAGATTGAAGAGGATATCAGAAAATAGAAAGACATTTCCTGCTCTTGGGTAGGAAGGATCAATATAGTGAAAATGGCCATATTTCCAAAACTGCTATATAGATTCAATGCAATCCCAATGGAAATCCCAGCAGCATATTTCACAGACCTTGAGAAAACAATCCAAAGAATCATTTGGAACAAGAAGAGACCCAGAATAGCAAAAGCAATTCTAGGCAACAGAGACCTGGCAGGGAGTATCACAATCCCCAACTTGAAACTATACTACAAAGCTACTGCGATAAAAAAAACCCAGCATGGTTCTGGTAAAGAAACAGACCTGAGGACCAGTGGAACAGATTAGAAGATGCAGAAACAACGCCAGACACACTCAGCCACCTCATCTTAGACAAAGGAGCCAAACACTCTCACTGGAGGAAAGATAGCCTCTTTAATAAATGGTGCTGGCAAAATTGGGTTTCAACTTGACAAAGATTAAAACTAGACATATATCCCTCGCCATGCACTAAACTAAAATCGAAATGGATTAAAGATCTAAATATTAAAATAGAAAGGCTGAACTGATTGGAACAGAGTTAGGTAGAACTCTTGAAGGCATTGGTGTAGGAAAAGACTTTATGAACAAAACCTCAGTTGCCTGTGAACTAGCACAAACAACACGTGAGATTTCTTCTTAATAAAAAGCTTCTACACAGCAAGAGAAACCACCAGCAGTGTGAAGAGACGACCCACAACGTGGGAAAAAATTTTCACCAGCAGTCCCTCAGACAAAGGTCTACTATCTCGAATCTACAAAGAGCTTAAAAAAAAATCAGACCTCCCAAATTTAAAGACCCAATCCAAAAATGGGCATCTGAAATGAACAGACATTTCTCAGACAAAGAAGTAGAAACAGCAGATAAACATATGAAAAAATGTTCAACATCATTGGTCATTTCAGAGATGCAAATGAAAACAACACTGAGATCCTACCTCACTCCAGAAAGAATGGCTGCTATCATGAAATCAACCAATAACAAATGCTGGTGGGGCTGTGGGGAGATAGGAACCCTGCTCCACTGCTGGTGGGAGTGTAGACTGGTGCAACCAATGTGGAAATCAGTATGGAGATACCTCAAAGAACTAGGACTGAAAGTCCCATTTGACCCAGCTATTTCTGTGCTGGGTATCTTCCCCAAAGATTTAAAAGAATCATACTACAGTGATATATGTGTACCCATGTTTATAGCAGCACAATTTGTAATAGCTAAAACTTGGAAGCAGCCCAAATATCCATCAACTGGAGACTGGATAAGAAAATGTGGGGTTTTTATAAAATGGAGTACTACTCAGCCATAAAAAATGAGAAATTGGATACCTTTATAGCTAAATGGATGCACATTGAGGTGATATTCTTAAGTGAAATAAACAGGACTCACATGTGTAAATACCAAATAGGTTCTCTAGTGTGAGAACCTGAAAGTGTAAATAAGGACTAAAAGTTATAGTAGATAATGTGAAATAGGAAGAAAAAGGGCAAAGGAAAAGGGGAAGTGGGAGGGATAGAGGAAAGGAAAGAAGGGAATGGAATGAATATGAGAAAATGAAAAAATGGAAACAAAGTCTTTGTAAATAGGGAGGGTTGGAGGGGTTGAAAGGAGGGCAGGGGAAGGGGGAAAAATAAGAACCAAGAGAGATTATGTAAAGGTGCTGTATACCTAAACTGTACCAATAAAATAATAATAATAATGGAAAAAGAAGAGCTGTTTCACATGAGTTCTGTAAAGTAAAGAAAACCACTGAGATGGCCAGAAATTATACAGACAATTTTCTGGGCCAGAACATGGCCCAAAAGAGCGAAGGACGGGAAACTGTACTCCAGCATGAGACAGTGGGGGTGGATGAGTCAGTTTCGCCAACCCTGGAGTTATCTGTTTATCTCCAGTTTTCCACATGACACTCTGTGTCTTTCCTTCTGACAGAATGTACCCCAAACTGAATGCTCAAAAAGAAATTCACTGCCAGAAGCCAAGGTACCTAGGTATGTGGGCAGACAGACCTGACATCCTATAGCACAGGGACATAAATTTCAAAAGTATTGAGGCCTGCTACTTTCTGCCCCCACAGTGACTTGAGCCCAGAGCACCCACTTCCTGTCGCAGCCATGCTGGATATAATCTGTAATAGGCTCACTTGGCTGTTGTCAGTTTTGGTATGTGGAACATTTTGTCTGAGGGATATGTTGGCCTGAGTTGAAAGTAATTCCCATCATCTCAGAACCAGGTGGTCTGTCATGAGGTTATGTTTCAATTCAGTATGGATTCAAGAAGTCCTTTGGACTGAGAGCTGGTATTTTCAAAGGTCAATAAGCCCATCAGAAATTTCTTTGATGGGAAATGTGATGCCTCTGCCTGACTTGCATGCAGTCCCAGGTCAGGTGCCTGAGCATAATTTCACTGTAGACTTAGGATTTCAGTGCCCTGAAGATTCCTTAGTCCTGGTCTGGAAACTAGCAGTGGGGGACCTTGGGAAGCCTGAACAAGAAGGGCATAATATATGTTCTTAGGGTGCCTCAAGTGTATACCAGGGTATAAACGTGTTGTATGTGTTTGGCTGTGTCATGCAAATATGTGTGTATGTATATATGTGTGTATTCAGGAGACATCTGTGAATATAGATTTGTCTATGCATGTGTGGCAATTTTTGTATTATATCTTTGGGGAAAAGCCAGATCCCATGAATAAAGTGGAAGAGGACACACCATAATGTTTTTACAAGCCTGCTTTCCATTGGATGGCACTCTACAGCAATATTCACTGTATTTTTTATCACACCTTGTAAAGACACTCACAAAAGAGAACTGCTAAAAGGAACCCTTCCCCATTGTTGGTGGGAGTGCAGACTGGTGCAAACACTGTGGAAACCAGTATGGAATACCTCAAAGGACTAGAGCTAGAGGTGCCATTTGACCCAGCTATTCCCCTGCTGGGTATCGTCCCAAAAGAATGAAAAGAATCATACCACAATGATATATGTGTACCCATATTTACAGCAGCACGGTTTGTAATAGCTAAAATTTGGAAACAGCCCAAGTGCCCATCAACTGGAAACTGGATAAAGAAGATGTGGTTTTTTTTATAAAATGGAGTACTACTCAGCCTTAAACAATGAGAAATTAGAGACATTTATAGCTAAATGGATACATATTGAGGCCATACTCTTAAGTGAAATAAATAGGACACACATGTGTAAATACTGAATAATTTCTCTACTGTGAGAAACTAAAAGTGTAAATAAGGATTAAAATGATTAAAATGAATAATTGATAATTTGAAATAGGAAGAAAAGGTCCAAAGGGGTAGGGGAAGTGGGAGGGGAAGGGGAAAGGAAAGAAGGTAAAGGAAAAATTATGAGAAAAGAAAAAAATGAAAACAAAGTCTATGTAAATAGGGAAGGGTGGAGAGGTGAAGGGCACACAGGTAATGGAGAAAAATAAGAACCAGGATACATCATGTACAGGTATAAGCACCCAATGATAAATGTAAACGTATTGTATACCTAAAATGTATCAATAAAAGAATTTAAGCAAAAAAAAAAAGAGAGAACTGCTAGAACTGCTTCAGAAAGTGCTAAGAATGGTGATATAAGTGTTCAAAGTGAGGAGAGTGCTTTGAAAAGGATTCATGGTAATGTGTCTTTTACTGTCATAAATTTTTAAAATATAAACATTCACCATATATTTTGGTCACATTTCATATGTGTACCCATGTTTGTAGGCACATATTTGTATACATTTGGTTGAGTATATGATATGTGTTTGTGTGGTTTTACATGTGCGTACAAGTAGATGTGTATGTGTCCACACATGTAGATCAGCCTGGGGATGGGAGCAGTTTAATGATAGGAGCCCAAATATGGGTTCAAATTCTAGCTCTACAACTTAGTATAACTCCCTGTTACTTACTATCTCCTGGGGCCTCCTATCTAAGATGGAGTGATAACAGCTTTGATGTAAGACTTAGGTGAGAATTAATAGACAAAAGAAGATAGTGCAAGCAGTCAGTGGCCATCAAGTAGTAATATTACTACATCAAATACTAATATTACTATTTCTTCATCATCATCATCATCATCATCATCATCATCATCATTTTTCTGTTTCATTTTAACTTCTTTCCTAGGTGGGTGGAAATCATTCTGCCTTCTTTAGAAACAGTCCAGTGCTACAAACATTTCAGATTAAAATGAATTGATTTGAACTAACAATACAGAAAGATGAGTGACCAGACCAAGTCGCCTCACCCTGTGTCTTCGGCTGCTTCAGTAAATCACAATTTCCCCATAAGTTAAATGGGACCAGTAAACATGCTTGTTATTAGCTGCTTTCTATACTAAAATGTCTTGTACAGATGAAAGTAATCAAAACTTTGTTGGCTACCTTATGGTCACACCTGAGATAAGCCCTGTGGGAAATATGAGAAGACATGTTCCTAACTTCACCAGTTGCCCAATGAAGTTGACCCTTTTAAAAAATAAATGAATGAATAAACAAACAGGTTTATTCAGGTGTAACTGACATACAATAAACTGCATACAGTTAGGATGTAATTTGATACGTTCTGGTATATGTGCACATAACTATAGTCAAGGTAATGAATATATACAGTATCCCAAAATCTTTCACTTAGTAATCTCCTCCTGCTGCTCTTCCACATACCTCTCTTTACCAGCAACTCCTACTTTCTTTTACATTAGATTACTTTGCATTGTCTATGTTTTATACAAAAGGTATCACATGTTTTTATTCTTTTTTGACTGGCTTCTTCTGCACAGCCTACTTGTTAAAAGATTTACCCAGTTGTCCCATGTATCAGTAGTTTTTCCTTTTTATTGCCAAGTAATATTATATGAATGTACAGGAAATTGTTATCTTCTCACCTGTGGAGGAAGTTTGGGTTGTTTTCAGTCCTTGGCAATTACAAATAAAGCTCCTCTGAAGATGGTGTATGAGCCTTTGGATGTGTTTATATTTGTCTTGGGTAGATGTCTAGGAGTGCATGGTCTAATCATATGATAAATCTTTGTTTAACTTAAAAATTTCTTTTAAATACTTATAACATTTTACAGCTCCATTAACAATATATGAGTTTTACTTCCTCACCAACACTTGAGTTTTTAAAAATTTTAGCTATTCTGATAGATGCATTATGTCATCTCACTTAACTTGCTTTGGGCTAATGCCTAAAGATGTTAAGCATATTTTCATGTGCTAATATGCCATTTATCTGTCTGTTATGGTTTATATCTAGATGTCTCCCTAATGCCTCATGCAATCGTAGCCAGGCCCTTTGGAAGGTGACTGGATTATAGGGCATGATAGCTGACTTGCTGTTAAGAGGTGGACTGGTCAAAAGGGGCTGGTCACTATGGGTTTCTGCTGGAAGGGTGTTTCTCCCTCTGGGCTCCTCCTTTGATACTCTCTGCTTCCCCACCATCATGCCATGAGCAGCTCTCCTCCCTTAAATTATGGTGTCCAGTATTTTGTCCCAGTGGCAAAGAAAGTGACTAAGACAATATCTCTTTTTTTAAAGTAATTTGTCTATTCAAATCTCTTTCATGTTTTAAAATTTGAGTTAGTTGTTATCTTACTCATGGATTTAGAAAATTGTTAGATCTTCACAATATATGACCTATATTAAAAATGTGTTTTGCAATGTTTTCTCCCAGTTTATGGCCTACCTTTGTATTTTTTTAAGAACATCTTTTAAAGCACAGTATTTTTAAAAATTTGGATGAAGTCTACTTTATCAAAGTGTTCTGCTGTGGGTCATGCTTTAACCTACAGTAACAAAAATCTCTTCTTATGTCTTCTCCTAAAGGGTTCATAGTTTTATATTTTACCTTTAGGCCTATTTTCCTTTTTTAGTTAATATTTTAAAACTTTAGTGTGATGCGCTAAAATCAGGAATGAGACAAGGATGCCCACTATCACGACTCCTGTTCAATATTGTTCTGGAAACATTAGCCATAACAATTAGAAAAGAGAAAGAAATAAAAGGAATAAAGATAGGAAAGGAAGAAGTGAAACTGTCATTATTTGCTGATGATATGATACTTTACATAGAAAATCCAAAAAGCTCAGTCAAAAGTCTGCCAGACCTAATTGACAGATTCAGTAGAGTAGCTGGATACAAGGTCAACACTCAAAAAACAATAGCCTTCTTATATGCAAATAGCAGACCCATTGAGAGAGAAATTCAGGAAATAATTCCTTTTACAATAGCATCTAAAAAAAATGAAATATCTAGGAATCAACCTAACAAAGGAAGCAAAAGACCTCTACACTGAAAACTACAGCTCTCTGAAAAAGAAGATTGAAGAGGATATAAGAAAATGGAAAGATATCCTTTGTTCCTGGGTAGGAAGAACCAATATAGTGAAAATGGCCATACTTCCAAAACTACTATACAGATTCAATGCAGTGCCGATTGAAATTCCAACAATATACTTCACAGAACTAGAGAAAACAATCCAAAAATTCATTTGGAAGCAGAAGAAACCTAGAATAGCAAAAGTAATTCTAGGCAACAGAGACATGGCAGGGGGTATTACAATCCCCAACTTGAAACTATACTACAAAGCTACTGTGATAAAAACAGCATGGTAAAAAAAATAAAATAAATAAAAACAGTATGGTACTGGCAAAGAAACAGACCCGAAGATCAGTGGAATAGATTAGAAGATGCCGAAACAACTCCAGACATACTCAGCCACCTCTTCTTTGACAAAGGAGCCAACCACCCTCATTGGAGGAAAGATAGCCTATTTAATAAATGATGTCAGAAAAACTGGATTTCAACCTGCCAAAGATTAAAACTAGACCCATACTTATCACCGTACACTAAACTAAGATTGAAGTGGATTAAAGATATAAATATTAAGACAGAAACACTAAACTTGCTGGAAGATAAGTTAGGTAGAACTCTTGATGATATTGGCATAGGAAAAGACTTTATGAACAAATCTTCAGTAGCACAGGAGCTAGCACAAAGAATCAACAACTGGGATCTCATCATATTAAAAAGCTTCTGCACTGCAAGAGAAACTACCAACAGAGCTAAGAGACAACCTACAATGTGGGAAGAAATATTTAGCAGCTGCACCTCAGACAAAGGTCTACTATTGAGAATATACAAAGAACTGAAAAAAATCAGACCCCCGCAAATTCAAAGACCCACTTCAAAAATGGGCATCAGAATGAAGAGACATTTCTCAGACAAAGAAGTAAAAACAGCAATTAAATATATGCAAAAATGTTCAACATAACTGGTCATTCGAGAGATGCAAATGAAAACAACACTGAGATTCCACCTCACCCCACAAACATTGGCTGCTATCAAGAAATCAATCAATAACAAATGCTGGCAGGGGTGTGGAGAGAAAGGAACCCTTCTCCATTGTTGGTGGGAATGTAGATTGGTGCAACCACTGTGGAAATCAGTATGGAGATACCTCAAAGAACTAGGACTACAGGTCCCATTTGACACACCTATTCCCCCACTGGGAATCTTCCCCAAAGAATTAAAAGAGTCATACCACAGTGATATATGTGCACCTATGTTTATAGCAGCACAGTTTGTAATAGCTAAAGCTTGGAAACAGCCCAAGTGTCCATCGACTGGAAACTGGATAAAGAAGATGTGGTTTTTCTATAAAATGGAGTACTACTGAGCGATAAAGAATGAAAAACTAGAGACATTTATAGCTAAATGGATGCATATTGAGGCCATACTCTTAAGTGAAATAAATAGGACACACATGTGTAAATGCCAAAGAGTTCCTCTAGTGTGAGAAATTTAAAGTGTAAATAAGGATGAAAATGATTAAAATGAATAATTGATAATTTGAAATAAGAAAAGGTCCAAGGGTTAGGGGATGGTGGGAGGGGAAGGGGAATGGGAAGAAGGGAAGGGGAATGGGAAGAAGGGAAAGGAAAAATTATGAGAAAGAAAAAAAATGGAATCAAACTCTGTGTAAATAGGGAAGGGTGGAGGGGGTAAAAGGTGCACAGGTAATGGGAGAAAAAATAAAAACTAAGATACATCATGTTCTGGTACAAACACCCAATGATAAATGTAAATGTATTTTATACCTAAAATGTACCAATAAATATATATATAAATTTTAAAAAATTTAGTGTGATGTGTAGACTGAAATATGTGTGGGGTTTTGCATATATATATTATATATATATATATATCAAATGTTCTAGAATAATTTCTTGAGAAGATCATCCTTTCTATACCAAATTGCCTTTGCACATCTGTCAAAAATCAGTTGTCTATATTAGTGGGGTTCTTTTTGGAGTCTCTGAGCTGTCTCATTGATCTGTTTTCATGCCAATGCTACAGTTTTGATTACTGTGGTTTTAAAATAAGATCTGAAATAAGTGATATTACATTTCCAATTCTGTTTTTTTCACCACAAAGATTTTTTTTTTTTGGCTATTTTATGTCTTATGCATTTCTACGTAAGTTTTAGAAACAAGTTTTTAACTTCTACAAAAATTATTCTAATTTTACCAAGAGTATTATATCAAATCCAGAAAAAAAATTCTAGAAAAAAATATCAAGTCATTCCAGAAATTGATAAAAAATTATGATACATCTATATGAAGTGGTTTTTATGCAGAATTGGTTTAATATGTAAAGCCCAATCAATTTAATTCAATTTTTAGAGTAATTAAGTTTCAGAATTTTTACTCTATGTTCATGAAAGGTATTGGTCTGTGGCTATCTTTTCTTATAATATCTCTGTCTGGTTTTAAAATCAGGGCAATGCCGGAGAGAATTTATATCATAACAATTTTGAGTCTTCCTACCTGTGAACAAAGCTTTCTTTCTATGTATATAGGTCTTCTTTAATTTTTCTCATCAATGTTTTATAACATTTGATATATATATTTATCCTTGTGTTTCATAATTTTGATGTTATTGTAAATGTTATTTTAATTTCAATTTATATGTTGCCAGTATATAGAGATACAACGGCTTTATGTACAGTGGTCTTGTATCTTGCATATTTACTCATTCTTCAGTTCTAGTAGTTTGTTTACAGATTCCAATCAGATATTTTATGTAGACAACCAACCCATCTGTGAATAAAATCAACTTTAATCTTTTCATCTAGAGGCTCTTCCTTTTTGTTTTGGCAGGAAGGTGGCTGGCTGAACTTGCTAGAACCTCCAGTACAATGTTGAATAGCAACAAGGAGAGTACATTCCTTGTCTTGTCTTTGATTGTAGAAGAGCATTCAGTCTTTCACATTCAGTTCAACATCTGTAGGCTTTTCATCAATGTCTTTTGTCAGGTTCCATGAATTCCTTTTCAATTCTGGTTTGCAGAGAGGTTTTTTTAAATATATATTTTTAGTATATGTTTATAGTTCATGTAGTTTACAATCATCTTGGGGAGTGGTTACATGTATATACCACAGCTTGTTTCTTTTTAAAAATCCCCTTCCCTTTCCTCCCTCCCTTCTCTAATTCCCCTATCCCATTTTTTAATTCTTGTTGATTTTATTAATTAGCCCATGTTATGGTACATAATGTTTACATTAATTGAGCTTGTTGAGTTCCTATACATGGCAAATCTTTATTCTACTTATTTCCCCTTCCCCTCTTCCCTACCCCTTGTGCTTTTTTCCCCTGGACCACTTCCCTATTGCAAGACATCCATTGCCTTGTCCCCTTCTATCCATCCTTTATTATTCTCTATGTGTTTTGCCTCACTCAAATGAGAGATATCATATGGTATTTAAACTGGTGTGTCTGGTTTATTTCAATGAACATTATATTTTCCAGGTGCATCCATTTTTCTACAAATGTCTTAAATCTGTCATTCTTTATAGCAGAGTAATATTCCATTATATATAGACACCACATTTTCTGTATCCAATCATCTGTTGATACAGGCTGCTTCCAGGATTGAGCTATTATGAGTTGTGCTGCTATAAGCACTGATATATATGTATTGCTGTAGTATGATGTCTTAAGCTCTTTGGAGAAGATATCTAGCAGTTCTTTGAGAAATCTCACACTAATTTCCATAATGGTTGTATTAGTTTACATTCCCATCAATAATGAACGAGGGCTCCTTTTTCACCAGAATCTTGCCAGCATTTGTTGTTTGATTTCATAATGATTGCCAGTCTTTCTGGAGTAAGATGGAATCTTAGTGTTGTTTTAATTTGCATTTCTCTAATGGCAGAGATGTTGAGCACTTTTTCATATATTTCTTGACCATTTGTACTTCTTCCTCTGTGAAGTGTCTGTTCATTTCTCTTGCTCATTTCTTGACTGGATCTTTAATTTTAGGTGGTTGAAATTTTTGAGTTCTTTGTATATTCTCAATATTAGTCCTCTGTCTGGGGAGTAGCTGGAAAATATTTTTTCCTGTTCTGTAGGTTGTTTCTTCACTCTACTGATTTATTCTTTTGCTGTACAAAAGCTTTGTAGTCTGATATAACCCCCCTTTTTTTTGGTACCGGGAATTGAACTCGGGACCTTGCGCTTGAGATGCAGGCAGAACCACTGAGCTAAATCCCTGGCCCCTAATCCCATTTATTGATTCTTGCTCTTATTTCTTGTGCAATTGAAGTTCTGTTTAGAAAATCCTTTCCTACATCTATATCTTCAAGTGTTTTACCTATTTTATTTTCCTTTAATGTTTAATGTTTCTGTTTTAATGTTTAGCTCTTCGATCCATTTTGATTTCAATTTAGTATATGGTGAGAGATAGGGGTCTAGTTTCAATCTTCTCTACACAGATAAGCAGTTTTCCCAGCACCACTTGTTGAATAGGCTGTCTTTCCTCCAACATATGCTTTTGGCTCTTTTCTTGAAGATCAAATAGCTGAATTGTCTGGAGAAGTTTCTGTATCCCCAATTCTGTTCCATTTATCCACATATCTATTTTTGTTCCAGTACTATGCTGTCTTGATCACTATTGCTTTGTAGTATAGCTTGAAGTCAATTATTGCTTTGCCTCCTGCTTTGCTCTTGTTGCGTAAAATTAGTTTTGTATTCTGGGTCTCTTCTGGTCCCAAATGAATTTTAGGATTATTTTTTCTAGATCTGTAAAGTATGCTATTAGTATTTTGATTAGAACTACATAGAATCTATACAATAGTTTTGGGGGTATAGCCATTTTGACAATATTGATTCTGCCTATCCAGGAGCAGGGGACATCTTTCCATTTTCTGATGTGCTCTTCAGTGTCCTTTTCCAGAGTACTGTAGTTTTCTTTGTAGAGGTCTTTCACTTCCTTGGATAGGTTAATTCCTAGATATGTCATTTTTTTTGAAGCTATTGTGAATGGTATTATATTCAGAATTTTCTTCTCATCCCATTCATTGTCGGTGTACCTAAATGCTAATGATTTTTGTGTTGATCTTGTATCCTGCTACATTGCTGAATTTCATTATTAATTTTAGGAGTTTTTTTGGTGGAGTTCTTTGGGTCTTCTATGTAGAGTATCATATCATTTGCAGTTAATAATACTTTGAGCTCTTCTTTTCCTTTATGTACACTTTTTCTTTCTTTCTCTTGCATAATAGCCCTGGCTGATGTTTTAAGTACTGTGTTGGATAGAATAGGTGATAGTGGACATCCTTGTCTTATTCCTCATTTTAGAGGGAACACTTTTAGTTTTTCCCCATTTAGTATGATGCTGGCTATTATTGGTTTGTCATATATAGGTCCTATCATATTTAGGTGTGTTCATTCTATAACTTTTCTTTAGGGTTTTATCATGAAGGGGTGTTGGACTTTGTTGAAAAAGCCTTTTCTGCATCTATTAATATGATGATCATATGGTTTTTTTACCTTGCTTCTGTTTATGTGATGTGTTACATTTATTGTATGCTGAACCATCCTTGTATCTCTGGGATGAAATTACTTGACCATGATGTATGATTTTTTTTTTGATAATGCATTGCATTCTACTGAGAGTTTCCTTTTAAAATCAAGGATGGATGTTGACTTTTATCAAATGTTTTTCCAGCATCTATTGAGATTGTTGTAGGGTTTTACTTTTATCATTTATTAATAAGATAAATTAAAATGGTTGGGTTTTGCATGTCAAACCAGCTCTACATTTTTGGGATAAAAATCCCCTTGAAAAGAATGAATAGTAAATTTTTGCCAATTGTATTTGATTTTTCTAGCATTTTTACTCCATATTCATGAAAGGTACTGGTCTGTGGGTATTTTTTCTTATAATGTCTCTGGCTTTGGAGTCAGCATAATACCACCCTCAGAAGAAGGGAAGTCTCTTAAGGAAGAGTTTGAATAGAATTAGTATTGTTTCTTCCTGAAATATTTGATGAAATTCATGAATGAAGCCATTTTAGTCTGAAGTTTTCATTGTGAGAAAGTTTAACTATCATCTTGCTATTTGGTTTCTCTTTGTCCAATTTGTCCTTGTTTTATTTTTCCTTTTTTCTGCTTTCTTCCCAATTAGTTGAGTATTTTATGGTCTTATTTTATATCTTTGTTGGCTTATTATATTTTTATTTGAGTGGTTGTTTTAGGATTTACAATATACATCAAGAAGATAGTCTATTTCAAGTAACATACCACTTCACATATAAGAACTTTAAAATAGTATACTTCTGTTTTGACCCTCCTAGAATTTATGATATTTTATCCTAAATTTTATTTTTTGTATATTATAAGCCTTCAATGTGATATGTTATTTTTGACTCATTATCTTTTATTTTTTGAAAAGGTCAGTTATCTTTTTCATTTTAATAGTTTTTTTTTAAAGTAGGTTTAGATTCATGGAAAAATTGAGCAGAAAGTACAGAGTTTCCATATAACACATCTTCCCCCAACACATATATAGTTTCTTCTATTATTGATATCTTACATTACTATGGCACATTTTTTACATTGATGAACCAATATTAATACGTTATTTTTACCAATGTCAATAGTTTATATTAGCCTTCACTTTTGATGTTTTACAGTTCTGTAGGTTTTGGAAAATGCATAGTCATGTACCCACCACTATGGTATCATTCAGAATAATATCTCTCTCCCTTTGCTTTACGTGTTCATCCCTCCTCTCCCTGAACTCCTGGCAACTTCCAATCTTATTACCATTTGTATGGTTTTGCTGTTCCAGAATGTCATATAGTTAAACTCACATAGTATGTAGCCTTTTAAGACTGGCACTTTTCACTTACCAATATACGCTTAAGTTTCCTTCATGTCTGTCTTAGTTACTTTTCTCATTGCTGAGACAAAATACTTGACACCTCAAATTAAAGGGTGGAAAGGTTTATTTAGCTCACAGTTTGTAGAGGTTTCTGTCCATAATCAGCTGGCTCCATGGCAGGGTGGCATGGCAGAGGGGCATTGCCGAGGAGAAAGAGTTCATGGCAAGCAGAAGACAGCAAAAGCAAGCAAGGCACAACCACAGCACTTTCTATCCCTTATATCTTATCCAGGCTACTTAGGGAGGGTAGCACTCACACCCTTAATCCTGGTGCCCTTAAGCCTAGCATTGCACCATGAATCAGTTCCAGCATCACACACTCTAGATTCAGCCTCCTCTGAAAAAGCCCCACCTGTGACTGCATGAGCTTTTGGGGGGACATCTAGACACAAGCCCTAGCAATGTCCTTTTGTGGTTTAATAGCTCATTTATGGTAAAAATCATAGTCCGTTGTCTGGATGTTCTACAGTTTGCTTTTTCATTCACCTCTGAAGGAATCTTGATTCCTTTTAATTTGGGTTAATTATAAATATGTGTACTATAAACATTCATGTACAGTTTACGTGTGGACATATGCTTTTGATTCGTTTGGGTAAATACTTAAGAGTGCAATTGTTGAGTCATATGATAAGAGTATGTTTAACTCTGTAAGAAGTCGCCAGTTTTTCATTCTCAACAATTATTTGCTGAAAAAATTTAAGTGATAAAAATTATATATTTTCTCAGGTAGATATCATTTCCAGAGCTCTTCATTTATTTGTATAGATACATATTTCTTCCCCATCCCCACTCTCACCCCCAGCAGGTTGTAGGAGGCCAGGGTATGACCAGTCGTCTCCCTTTTGGTGCTGGGTGGGCGGGCAAAGCAGGTGTCCCTGGAGGAAGAGAGAGCTGAGCTACGGCAAGAGGGGAGGACTCTTCCGGCGAGGAGGTCCAAGGTGAGTCTGTGCCACGTCCAGACAGCTGCTGAGTGTCAGAGTGGCTTCGAAGCCGTATCTGTCCGCCAGAGGGCCTGTGTTCTTCCCCAGCAGCAACACAAGTTCTGGGAAGACAACAATAACGGCTTTTTCCTGTCACCAGCTTTGGGAAGTGTGAATTGGCTTCTGGCGCTCGCAGGGTGAGCCTCTGTGTTTAGTCCACTTCTCTAAAACTCAGTTTCTCTTCCATGAGGTGAGCTTGACGGTCCCTCACATGTCAGCGCCGGTGTGGGGCTCAGTGATGACTGAAAGGACTGAGAATGTTCTCAGTGAGTGGCACTCAGTACTGTTCTCTGAAGGCACTTACCCGGCTTACACAACGGCCCTTCCGTTTGCCTCCTAAAATGACTTGATGGAAGAGGAAGGGCATCCTTCCCCAGGAGTGGGGCCGCGTGGACAGGTCAGTGTGGACCTAGTGGCCCTGGGGTGGGCAGGACAGCGCCCGCCAGGCTCCACCCTTCGCAGGTGCGGCTCCGCGCAGCCACTCACACGGGGTCTCCTAGGCTGCACGAGGTGGCGCTGTGGGACCGCTGTGGGGACCAGCCTCGGGAGTGAGCGTCCCCTAGGCGGCCCAGCCTCAGCGTCCCCTTTCCAGGCCAGCCCTCCCTCAGACAGAGCTGAGCGGCAGCTCCACGTCTCTCTGACTTGCAAACCCTGGGCATCTTCCTTTTCCATGCAGCCTCAGGCTGTCTCCACCCGCTCCGCGGACGGGGAGATTCAGTCTTCATTCCAGCCACTGAGGCACAGAGTCTCCCGGGATGGGGCAGACGGAAGCACCTGCTCCAGGAGAGAGGGAAACTCTGCTCCAAAGACCTCTCTTTCAACCTAAATGCCGAAAGCCCACTTCTGGCCATGCAGACCCCTCTTTTTACTTGGTGCCAAATCTTTGCACCTCATCTCTTGGGAGACTTTCTTTTCTCCAGGTCTGTTTAGGAAGACCAGAGAACCACCTCGCTACCCCATCTGGCACTTAGCAACCCACCTGTGCTGCAGGCCTTTGCCATGATCTTTCAGTGTAGTATGGAGGAGGGAGAATGTGTCAGGACCCAATAAATCTGGAAGTAAGCCCAGGCTCTACAAACAGGGGATCTAAAATCAGAGCCACTGTGCAGACTTCTCTGAGGTTCCTCTGCAAAGTGAGGCACATAATTCGTAGTAGGGTTGCGATGAGTAGTAGGTCAGTGTCTGGTGAAAGTGTCCCTTGGAAAGCTCTAGGCACCTGTGGGATGTGGCTACAACCAAAAGATAAATTTCCACAGCTTGTGGTTGGTATGGACAACAAGGGCCAGGGCAGCCAGAGGTGGCTGGGAGGGAGGCCTGGACCTTGAGCCAGATAGGATTAGGAGTGGGAGCAGGAGCGGGACTCTCCTGACCACAGCAATGAGAAAGTGTAGGTGAGTGGGGCCTGGCGTGCGTGGCTAGAAGATGATACAGTCAGCTCAGCTGGTCTTCAGTGCCTGGATGATGAATCAGAACCCTATGGATTCTCAGTCTCAACCCAAGCAGGGGTGGCTCTTGTAAAGACACCTGCAGCTGCAGGAGAATGTCGAGATGGGGGCCGGCCTGCAGGTGCGTGTAATCGTTGTGCACTCTGCCCTGCTTTCCACTGTTACTGCAGAGGCACTGTTACTCCTCTAGCTTTCCCTGACCATTGGACTAGGCTTGAGGGTGGAGGTCAGCTCATCTTTCTGCCCCAGGAGGATAGGTCTGGGCAGCATAGCAGGCAGCATTTGATGGATAAGTGTGCACGTTCCCATCCACACTGACACTATCAAGTGTCCCTGAGGCTTCACACACACACACACACACACACACATACACACACACACACACACACACACACACACACACACATTGCTTCTCAGAGAAGCAGGGAGCCCAGCCACAGGTCTGTCTGAGCTGTCTCAAGAGAGAAGCTGGGTCATGGTACCTGCAGTGGCCCCTGCTCTAACACACACACAGACAAACTGGGGGTATGAAATGTGTGGCGGACAAGGAAAGCCAGGCAGTGCCACACAGGGCCATATGCTGTGCCCACATGCCAGACTTTAGCTCCTGTGCCATGTACAAGAGGGAACCAAGTGGCAGCCAGCCTGCTCTCCTGTGCAGGGTGGTAAGGCTGGCTTTAGTGTCTCCCTCCATGGAACCTATCGCTCTAATCATTGGAACTATCAGCCAGGTGTCCTTGATTGCTGGCCAGAGGTCTTTGGCTATGGGATCTTCTGCTGGGAGGTAAAGGGGGTACCTGACATTGCTCCTCGCTGTCTGCAGCTGATATTCTTTCTGCATTGTCAGCATTCACAGTGACCATTATTTTTGGCACCTGTGGATAAACTATCCCTTGAATGTAACTAAACCCTAGCAATAGAGAAACAGAAGAAGGAGAAGGGCAAGACACTGGGAGAAACTGGCAGGACCTGAAGGTATATGTAGTACTTCCTCTATGGAGGAAAGTTGACATCTCAGTTTATTTCCATGCATTGTGATCCATCCTCATACAGAATGAAGACAGAATCCAATGCAAGGAGAGACTCAGCTTATATGGCCTGGCTTAGCAAGATTTATGTTCTGGAATCCAGGAGCAACCTCATATGTTCCACAATTTTCCCCCTCCCTTTGATAGCCTTGAGCTAGACCCTTGAGCCATAAAGGAGAGCAAGAAGCTGCCCCCTTTCTGTGTCTCCTGGACATTCTCCCATTTTTTTTGCTTCAGTTTCTCCATCTGCAGTATGGGACAGCAGTATATGAAGGTAAGTGATCGAGTTGCATGAGGTTTAACGAATAGATGTAAAAGAATCCAGGAAAGGGCAATGCACCAGTTAGTGAAGGTGGTATTTTCCTCCTAGTGGGAAAAAGAAGCAATATATTCTTACTACATACAAGTAAAACCTCAGCCCCCACACCAAGCAAGTTCATGACATGAAGCCAAAAGCAAACCTAGAGGGCTGTGGCTGGAATTCTTGGTGAAGAGGCAGGCCTTTGAAGTGAAGGCTCTCCCTCCCTCCATGGCCCTGGCAGCTCCCCCAGCCGTGCCTGATGAAAGGGAAGAGAGGCTGTGTTGTGGTTTGACACATGCCCTAGATGTCAGGTTGCAACTCTGTTCAGCAATTAGCTCGCAGAGGTGGCAGCTGTGTGGAGTGGGAAGGGCCAAGGCTTGGAACCAGAGTGCCCCGGTCCCGGTGCCAGCCAGGCCCCCCACTGGCTGAGCACCCTTGGGTGAACTGAGCTTCTCTAGTGAAGTGAGAACAATACCAGCCCAGGCCTCCTCCTTCGGGTGCCAGGTTGAACAAATAAAAGCACAGCATGATAAATAGATAAATTTGAATTTCAGATAATCAAATAATCTTTTATATAAGTATAGCCCTATAATATTTGGGACATACCTGTACTAAAAATACCATTTAATGTTTATCTACAATTCAAATTGAACTGAGCATCCTGCATTTTATTTGGCAACTCCACTCCTTACAACTTCACAAGGAATCACCTGGATGAAGGGTCTCTGAACTGAAGGCACAGGTTGGGAGGTGGTCTGGAAAGATGGAGCTCAGTAATTATAGCAACCAAAGTGAATTTTCACTTTGAACCTTCTAAACGTCCCCTCTCCCTTTCATCTCTATGCCCACTCCAGTGAAATCTCTCCCTTTCTAAAAGCGTCCTCCACCCTTCAAATCCCTGCTTTCCTCTGGCTGTCATGAATCCCCACCCTGTCCAACCCCAAGGTCCTAGAGAGAACCCGCTTGGGTCCTTAGAAGCTACAGAAGCCTTTCTCTGCTCTGCCCCATTCCTGGTCTTATCTCAAGATATTATAACAAAATACCATAGATTGAGTGGCTTAAGCAACAGAGATCCATGTTCTCACAAGAAGTAAGAGATTATGGTATCAGCATGGCCAGGTTCTGGTGAAGTCTGTTTTCCTACTTATAGATCGTGCCTTCTTGCTGTGTCCTCACATGTCCTTGGTGAGGGCTCATGGAGAGACACAACGAGATCTCTCTTCCTCTGCTTCTAAGGCCACAGTCCTCTCAGATTAGGGCCTCACCTTATGAGCACATTGACCCCCAGGTACCTCCTAAAGATCCTATCTTTAGTCACCTTGGGGGTTAGGACTTCAGTATATAAATTCTGGAGGGATACAACTCAGATCATATAATCCCCCTAATGTTGTCAACATGGCTTGGACTTATTATGACTATGGCTTTGAGGGGCTGTGTGGGGCAGGGGGAAGCTCACAGGTCCATTTAACAGTCCTGGCTGGGTGTGCATCTCTAAAGGACTGCTTCTCATCTTGGAGCCCTACAGTTCTCCTGTGCCATGGGGTGGGATTAGCCTTTCTCAAAAGGCTTTTGAGAAGAAAATGAAGGGATACCAATAAAGTGCCTGACATGGTGCCCACACACAGAGGGGCCCCTGCTCGCCTCCCCTCTGCCATGCTACATGTCCTGCTGGCAGTCACCAGGTGCTCTGTCTCGGGGCAAGGTGGGGGAGTCGCGCTCATGCCACCTCCCCCAACTGTGCCCACTGCTCTCAGCCTCCCAGGCTACTGGCTCTACCTCCATACTGCCATCTGCCTTCCCCTCCCTAATCCTCACTGAATATGCTCTTATGATGAGAATTTGGTCACTGTCATTGTTCCCAGAATGCAGCAGAGAACTAGACAGGCTCACAGCACCAGTCCATTCCCTCCCCTCCCCAACCAAGACCTCCCAGAAATTGGGTCAGCCCAGAGAAGTGGGCCAGTGCTGAGGCAGGGCTCTCTGTGACTCCCTCTTCAGGCCCCCAGCAGCACTTGGACAAAGTGTATTTAGGAATGGGCAGGTGGAGGACAATGACAAGAAGGACTTTGGGGTCTTTGACTTTTGTTCTGTCAGCACAAGGAGCTGGTCAACAGAGAGTGTCTCATTGGAAAATCCACAGGGTAAGCCTCTGTCCTTTCTTCCTGGGAGCCCTGGGGTCATCCCCTAATCCTGCAGGGCTGCAGCTTCTCCTCTTATCATAAGGAGAACTAGCCCTCAAACCGACCACCCCCCAGAAGCATGCATTCCTTTACCCAACATTCAACTTCTAATGGGAATCAGGCACACAGAGGGGGAACATTCTTGCTTTTGTGGGTCCCCTAGACCAGAGGGAGGGATAGAAATGAAGTGGCCACAGTGCAGGGAAAGATCCATGATAAAGGAAGGCTGGAGATCCTTGGAGCAGCACAGTGGGATAGGGAAGGCTCTCATTGGTAATGCAGGCCAAAGAGGGTGTGAAGAAGAATATAAGGAGAATATAGGTGTCACTGATTAAAGTTTAAATTTTGGCAATCTCAAGTGTTGACAAAGATGTAGTGCAACAGAAACATCACATTCTGCCAATGAGAGGTCAATTTAGTACAACGACTTATAAAACATGGGAGATGCCCATTCCCTCTGACTCAGAGATTCCTTCCTTATGCACGTTCCCTAAAGAAATGCAAACACATACACACAGGAGAGTTGTGCTGAACCACTCCCAGCAGCATCTCCCGCAACAGTCTCAGACTGAAAATAGTCCCCTCAGGGTCATCAGAGCTGGAATGTGAATGAATAAATGGTGGCATGTTCACACAATAGAATGCTACACAGCAATGGAAATGAATGCGACAATAAGGATGAATTTCACAAGCACACATTGAGAAAAAGAAGTCAGACACAAAAGAGTATGTACTGTATGTGCATTAATCACCTTTCTGATATCATGACAAAATACCTGAGAAAAGTAACTTAAAGGAGGAAAGTTTTACATTGGCTCACAGTTTCAGAGGCTCGGTTCCTTGTTTACTGGATTCATTTTTTCTGGGCCTGTCATGAAGCAGAACATCATGGCAGAAGGGCATGTAGAGCAAAGCTGCTGATGTCATTGTATCCAGGAAGTAAGGGCTGGTGGTGACAATACATACTTTTCAGGGCACACTCCCAATGATCCACTTTTCCAGTTAGGCCCCACCTCCTATGGTCTCCCCACAATGGCCGTTCAATTATGGACACATAGATGGATTTAATCCATGGATGAGATCAGATCCATCACTAATGATCCAATCACTTTCCAAAAGCCCCACCTCAGCATAGTTGCCCTGGAGACCAAGCCTTTAACCCATGAGCTTCTGGAGGACATTTCAGATTCAAACCAAACAGTATGATTGCATTTTTGTGAAGCTTTAGAACATGAAAAACAAAACTATGTTGCTTCAGGATGCACACATGGAAGTTGCAAGTCTAAACATCAAAGCCGGCACTATCACCAACTCAGAATAGTAGTTTACCTTTATTGAGTGGTTTTCTCTAGGACAGAGGTTCTCCCCAGATATTGTGGTCTGGATCTTAAATGTCCTCCAAAGGCTCAGGTCACCTGGGCTTGGCCACCAGTCTATGACATTATTGGGAGATGGTGAAACCTTTTGAACATGGAGTCTTAGTGGGACGAAGTGAGATCACACTAGTGGGTGTGCCCTGAAAGGAGATAATGGGACCCAAACTTCTTCCTCACTCTGCTTTCTGGCCACCAGGAGGTGAGCAGTCTCTTCTACCATTTATTATCACTATAGACTCAAAGCAACTGGGCCAAATGACCATGAACTGAAACTTCTGAAACTGTAAACCAAAAGAAACCTTTCCCTCTGTTCATTGATTTTCTCAGGCATTTTATTACAGTGACAGAAAGCTAACCAACACATAGCAGATATTTGACAGTGGAGATGTATTTGACATGGAGATGTTTTTTATTGTGATGACCTGGGGCAGAGGGTTGGAGGAAAGAATGATACTAGAATCTATTTGATGGTACTGGTCTGAGATGCTGGTAAACATCCTGTAATGCATGGGACAGGTCTCATGACCCTTCTCCCACACCAAAGGGCTATTCTTCCTACAATGCCATAGTGCCGATCTTAAGACAACTAGTCTAGGAGAAAGAGAGAGATGTTCATATGGGGCTTCTAAGACCTTGTGCAGGTTGGTCATTTTATGTGTATATATCCTTTAAAATGCACATAAATATTTTATTATACATTCCCAAAATAATTACAGAGAATGCAATTCTCTTTCAGCAGAGAGGACCATGAGATGAAGTCAGCCTGTAAGGATACCTGTAAGGACAGCTCAGGACCAGAAATGGGACACCTCTCAGAAGGATGTCACACACCAAAAGTCTATCTTCTAGTTTCCTGCCATCTACCATTTATTAATTTTTTTGGTCTGTCAGATAAGAGCATGGCTAGTTTCACTTAACGTGATGGTTTTTAGCTCCATCCATTTTCCTGCAAATGACATGATTTCATTCTCCTTTATGACTGAACCAACATGAAGGGCTGCTCTGGGGGCCTCACAGTGAAGATCTTGTTTCTGCTGCTGAGTCTTCACACCAATGCAGTATGATCCTCCCTCAATGCCAGGTCTGGGGCCACACTGCCATTCACAAGCATCTTCTGGCTGAGTGCATGATCACATGTGGAGTGGAGTCACTGACCCCATTTGATGGATAAGGAATCTGAGGCATGGACAAGTGTGTCCACTGAAAGACAGAAAATACCTTTTGACAGACAAAATTTTATAAAAATCACCATGAACCAAGAATTGCAGAACTGAAGAGGCAGTAGGAATATGGAGACATGGCAGAGGAGTTTCATAAAGAACTCCTACCACTCAGTAATAAGAAAGCAGCCCAATTTTTAAAATCGGGCAAATCCTCCAAGCAGACACTTTAAAGAAAATATAGGAGAGGCAAATGAACACATAAAAAGATGTTTGACATCAGTAATAGCCCCTAAGGCTGTGGTAGCAAGGGTGAGAGTGCAGAGATATAAAGGCATGAATATTCCAGACTTCTGAGGGGCTGTATCTGAGAGGGTGATGGAGTTGACTCTGGAGGTGTGCAAAACTAGCAGCTGCTGCCATAGGCAGGGCCACTGCTGGGGGAGGGCTGTCAGAATTAGGAAGCAGTGGTAAAGGAATCTGGCCCTTTCCTCCAGCCTCACAGGCTCTACCTACCACCCTCTTTTGGTGAAACCTAACAGGCCAGGTTTAATATACCCTGGCAGGATGCAAATGTGGTTTGCGGAGTCCCAAAATGTTCCAATGTAGTATAAGAGAGTAGATTTGGAATGGAGAGACAATAGCTTAAAAACCACACCACAGACATGGCCACTTGCCCAGGTACTACAGCTACTCAGTGATGGAGTTTCATCCAGGAGCACATGCCCAGCTGGGGGTTCAGAGAGAACACTTGTCTCATACCAGCCTCAGAGGCCAGGCCAGAGCCTGAGGCATCTGGGGTTTAAGGCACTGAGCAAGGGAAGAGGTCTGGGCAAGAGGTGCCACAGCAGGTGTCAGGGAGCCTACATGGGTCCTAAAATACAGAGCCAGGACTGTCAGGGAAGCCACACAAGAACAGTGTAGGTGCAGCCTGCATGGTCAGGAGCAGGGGGGTCCCCACCTGTTTCTTCTGCCCCTCCTCTTGCAGCCTCCCTCTGGGTGCGCAGCTGCTGAGTGGGTTCCCTGAGCGAGCCTCCCAATCTCTACTCCCAGTCCCCTGACCATCACCTCTCCTCTCTGGGCCATGGTATGCCCAGCAATTAGGTGCACTGGCTTGGGCTCAAAGAGCTGTAGTTCAAATCCCAATTCTGCCACAAACTAGCTATGTGAAGTTGGGCAAAGTGCTCCACCTCTCTGTATCTTGTGTTTGTCATCCTCGGTTAATACTAGTACACCTACCCCCAGAGTCTTGCTAGGATTGGATGGAGGCCAAGATGGATGCAGCCAGGCACATAGCCAGTGTCCAAACAAGGGAGCTGCTGCAATTAGAGTTAGCTTCTGATTTATCTTTTGGGTCTCCTTTGGTGCTCTGCCACCTTGTGGCCATAAACATCTGGGCTTCTTAGCTTCCTACACTACCTCTGCAGAGGACTGCATCCCGTCATCTATGACCTGGCTTTGGAATGAGGAGTCACTGACCCTATCAGGAACACCTTCAGCACAGGGTCCATACAGGTGCCCAACTGGTCCACAGCTCATATACAGACACCTGACCTGTGGCTACCAGGCCTGTCTGCTCCAGTATCCAGAGGCAGTGGGATGCTGCCTCCTCTGCTTTGATCAGGACAGGGAGATGCTCAGAGATGGTTTGGACCATCTCTGTGATGCATTTTGACAGCCTCACCCAAGCATATGCTTTAATTCCTAATGAGAAATGGTCTTTTTTTAGTGGAAAGAGAATCCACAGCAGGCTTCAAAGAGCTTTCTGGACAAATTAGGGGATATGAGGAAGAATCCTGGCTCTGTATCATTCTGCTGCCCCAGGGTGCAAGTTCAATGCTACACAAGAAAGAGAACTCCTGGTCTGTCCTAAAATCCAAACAGGTGACTCCTGGGTTGGGTGATGACCTAGTCCAGTTTCACCTCCACTGGGTTCCACCTCCTGAAATCTTTTCCGGGGTTACCATGTGCGCAGACTCCTGCTGAGCCCACTGAATTGGGGTGGGGGTGGGGTTTTCCATCAGAAACTGCCTTCAGCAGACCCCTGCATTCCTTCTAATGGCTTCAGAAGGAGTTAGATAATTTGTAACTGACTCACCTGGAAAAAACTTAATGAGATTTCAAGTCAGTACTTAATGAAAAATAAATGATATCCAGCCACAAAGACTTAGAGAGGAGATGGAACATTCCAGGCAAAAAGATTCCATTCTTTTGTTGTCCTTTTGTTATTAGTCTCTCATTCCAGTTGATACAAACATGTCACCTAGATGCAACTGCCACCCTGGGGCCCAGTTCTCTGGTTGACAGCAAGGTCTGTTCTCCCTCTCTCAGAGAAAGATTGTGCCTTGAGGAAAATAGAGGAGGAGGTTCGCTGGGCTGGCATGTCCTTCTGTGTTTAATTTTCCCATAAGTCAGCTCTGATTATGGGGACGTCCTCATGTTTCATGTATTCAGAGCTGAGCTCTGCAGAGCACCTTGCAGGGCTGAGGGAGCCCCTTGGCTGGCAGGCAGGGGCACAGGGGTGGCTGCTCACCAGGTCACCCCCAGCACACATGTCTGCTACCTATCAGGTCTCATTGGAGGAACGACCCACTGGACGCTGAGCTCATCTGACAGCTTCCTCCTAATGAGACCCAGGGCTGCTCCCAAGCCTGTGTGGGAGACTGGGTGGAAAGGAACCTCGAGCTAACCTGGGGAAACATCCCCAAGGCAAAAAAGGCAACCTCTTCCAAGTCTGCTTTGCCATGTGAAATGGTGGACCCAGGGCACTTCTGACAAACAGATGCCTTCACATGCCATTTGCCACCCAGAATCATTGTTCTCAGATCCCTCCAGGTAAGGAAACTTAAAAATTTACTTGTTGCAAAGGCATCTTGCTGCTGATGGCATCAGGTAGGTGTGAAGGGAGGTGAATTCAATTGTCATCTCTAAGAACTCTCATCCTCCAGGAGAGGTAGGATAGAAGATTCCCCAGGGAACAAGGAGGGTCAGTGTGCTCCATGGAGAGGAGCCATTCTGTGCATAGGGAAGCACTTCTAAAAACATAAATTATGCAGATGATACAATCTTCTGATGAAGATGCCCCACTATGTCTCATACCACTTGAAAAAATATTCCAGAGTCCTCACCAACATACTCTAGTTTCTATTTTGTCAGACTCCTGCCAGGGTGGTTTTCTTCTGTTCTTCAAATGCTACCTATTACTCCAAGTCTGTGCCCCTACTGCTCCTTTCCCTGGAAATCCCTTTCCCTGAATCTTGACCACTGAAGCCTCAGCCCAGTCCTATCTCTTCAGAAAGACTTTTGCAGACTGTTTAGTATGAATGAGGCCATCTCCCCAAATGCTCCTGATGGCACCTTGTCACAATGTCCCTCTTAGCCCTTCCTGATACCTTCTTCATTTACTGATTAATTATGTGTTAGTTAATTTCCCATTGCTAGGACACAATACCCAACACCCACAATTTAAAAGAGAAGAGGTTTATTTTGGCTCAAAATTTCAGTCCATGGTTAGCTGGCTCTAAGGAAGAAATAGGATGGCACAGGGGCATCATGGAGGAAAAGGTGCTCATGTCATGGTGATCCAGAAGCAAAGACAGAAGGGAGAGGCAGGGAGAAAAATATAACCATCCAGACCATGGCCCCAGTGACCACATCTAACCAGGCCCCACCTCCTGACAGCACACTCAGCCACTGAACTCAGTAGTGGATGAATCCACTCATGAGTCTAGGCCTCCTAGGTACAATTACCCTTCACAAGCCTCATCTCTGAACATATGAAGCTTTTGGGAGGCATTCTAGATCTAAACCATAAGAAATTGATTACCACTAGAATGTTGTTCCATGAGAGCAGAGACCTTGTCCATCCTGTTCTCCACTATATCCTAGAATGCTAGGATGTCTGATGAGCCTAACAGGGACTCATTGAATATTTGTTAAATATGTAATAGAAGAAGGACTCTATGCACGGCGGCCCATCTCAGTAGCCAGGGTGGTACAATAAAGACCTCCATCCCTCCAACTGCCACCATATGGGCACAAGTCTCAGTTCTTTTTTTAAAGAAATAATAGGATTATTAGGAGGACTATAGTGAGAATTAAGTGTGAGACATCATAAGTGCTCCACAACTTGTAGCTTCCACCACCATCACTGCTACCATTATCACCATCCTGATCATCATTATCATTACCACCATCAACATCATCTACACTGCAGCTCAACAATGACCCCCTTCAAACATTCTTTGTTGTTTCTTCTTAGTTTTTGCCAGAGGAAGCTTCTTGCTCTGGTTCCAATTCCTTGCTTTATCTCACTTAAGCCATTAGCAGACACTGTTGGTTTCTTGACATAGGGTCATCCTAACCTTTCTTCTGCCTAATAGAACCCTGATTACTGATGTCTTGTCAGAGCTTGGTCTAGGAAGTATGAACATGAATCAGCCCCAATTAAACTTCTGGGAGAAATTTCCCTCCCAGGAAAGACAGGCACATGATCCTGATTTGAATATGGTTGTAGAAGAGTGGATGTCTGGAGTTGTGGCAGCCTTGGAAACTAAAATGCTGCCATACTGAGGATAAGAAACAGACAGTTGCACTATCAGTGCCCGCTGGGGTCCTACACTGGGTCACCTTGGCCCATCCTGTCCTCATTGGGGCTGCACACCTGCTGCATGCACCATCAGGCCCCAGCTCAGTCCCCTCTGTTCTGGGGTCACCCTACCCTCACCACGGAAGTCCCATATAGCTGCACCCCACATTTTCCCCATCTCTCAGTGGGAGCTCATAACAAGTCTAGGCTCCTGTAGAGGAGTTTGAAGAGAACACCCCCCTGTCCAGCCTCCTCATCCAACCACATGGCTGATGCCGCCTTTTTTAAAAAAAAATTCTTTTAATGGTACATTTTAGGTATACAATAAATTTACATTTCTCATTGGGAACTTGTACCTGTACATGATGCATCTTGGTTCTTATTTTTTCCCCATTCCTAGCCCTCCCTTCACCTCCTCCTCCCTTCACTATTTACAAAGACTTTGTTTCCATTTCTCATAATTTTTCCTTTCCCTTCTTTCCCTTCTCCTGCCCCTCCCACTTCCCCTACTCCTTTGGACCTTTTCTTCCTATTTCGCATTATCAATTATTCATTCTAATCATTGGTACATTTTAGGTGCACAATATAATGACATTAATCATTGGAAATTTGCACCTTTACATAATCTCTCTTGGTTATTTCTTTCCCATTAACTTTATTGGTACATTTTAGGTATAAAATACAGTTACATTCATCATTGGGATCTTGTACCATTACATGAGTATCTTGGTTCTTATTTTTTTTCCCCTTGCCTTGCCCTCCCTTCAGCCCCTCCACCCTTCCCTATTTGCAAAGACCTTGTTTCCATTTTTTTCCTCTTCTCATATTTTTTTCTTTCCCTTTTTTCCCTTCCCCTACCCCTCCCAATTCCCCTGCTCTTTTAGACCTTTTCTTCCTGTTACACAATATCAGTTATACATTTTTAAAATTACAATATTAAGATCTAGGAGACATTACCACAGATTTTACAGAATTTAAAAGGATATAGAAAGCATATTACAAAAATCTGTTTTGAAATAAATTTGACAACTTCTAAGAAGTACCTTGGAAGACAAATTAATGAAACTAACTCTGGAGGAAATATAAAATTTGAATAGCACCTATTAAAGAAAGTATATTCCTAGCTTGAAAACCTATGTATATGACAACAGCAGGCTCATAAACATTTTAACTGATAAATTATATCAAAGAATTAAAGCAGAAAAAAGAAGGAACACTTCTCTCCTCATTTTAGGAGCTCAACATTGTGCTAATCCTAAAACTGGATAAAGATAATAGAAGAAAAAAGTATGAACATAGATAGAAATTTGTTTCACAAAACAAACTCTTAGAAGTCAGATCTGGCAGTACGTAGAAAGTGGTTTTATTATAGGGATGGCAGTGTTGGTTCAGCATTGGAAGATCCACCCCAAAAGTAATCATTTTAACAGAGGAAAGGAAAAAGACATATGATCCTGTCACTAGTTGGAGAAAGAGTATTGGACTAAATTCTACAGCTGTTCGTGGTAAAAGCTGTCAGAATACTAGAAGTAGAACAGAACCTTCTCAACAGATCAAAGACATGAACTCCATACTTCTAACAAAAACTCCTTCTACGAATGGAGACGATACAATGCTTTCTCCCTAAAGTGGGGAACAAGGGCAGATATGCCTACTCTTCATCTGTCCATTAGACTTTGAAACATAGGTCTAAATCAAAATAGTCTGGCAATAAAATGACACAACTAGGATAGGATTGGCACGGCAGAAGCAAAATCTTTATATGTAGATGAAATGATCATCTACAGAGAAAATACTAAGAAATCTCTAGGAGCCCCTAGAACTTGTACTTGAATTTAGCAGGATTAGAAAACACAAGGTATATATAAAAATTCAGGTCTGTGTATACTTGCTATAAATGAAGAACTGGATACTGAAATTTGAAAGTTATGTAGGAGTACAAAGGACCCAGAAAAGCCAAAAACAAAAACAAAAACAGTGCTGGAAGATGTTTAGCACCCAATTTTAAGACTTCTTCTAAAGCTACAGTAATCAAGGCAGTGTTGGTGTAAGGAAAGACATATAGATCATTGGAATAAAACAGAGAATCTAGAAATAGAACCACACATATATGGTCCACTGAGTTTTGAAAGATTATGTAACATTAGCATTTTATAGAATATAAACTCGATTCAAGAGCCGAGGAAGAGAGAGTGTCTTCACCAAATGGCACTAGAACACCTGGTATCCGTATATAAAAAATTAACCTCAACCCTTTTTTTCCATACATGAAAATAACTTGAAGGGATCTATGAACCCAAATAAGAAAGCCTAAAAGTATAAAACTTTAAGAAGAAATTATAAGGGAAAATATTTAGGAATTCAGGGTAGGCAAGAACTACCTAGGATACAAAAAACATGATGTATAAAAGAAAAAATTGATAAATGAGATTCCATCAAAATTTAGAACTTTAAATGACATCATTAAAATGAAAAGTAGTCCTTAAACAGACCATATTTACAATACATATAACCTATGAGCAGAATATATAAAGAATTCTTAGAGCTCATTAATAGACAACCCAATTAAAATGTAGACATAAGATGATAAATAGCCAGTATAGCACAAGGAATGGTGTGCAATTCTAGAATCAGAAAAATACTAATCAGTACAATAATAAGATTGAATTATACACTCATTAGGGAGATGAAGTCAAAAGTTTTAAAAGCCTTGTCATGAGATTTTCTTTTCGTTGGATTCTCCCCCTTTGCGTTTAATTTGTCACGCCCAATAGATTCATTCTGCTGGGTTTCCTGGGGTTGTGATCCTCATTGTCTTTTCCTAGGGTATTGTCTAAAATTTTTTGGAGTGCCGGTTTGGTATTCATGAAGTTCCTGAGGTGCTCTTTATCATGAAAGTATCTTATTTCTCCATCAATTTTGAAAGATAGTTTTGCAGGGTACATCAATCTGGGTTGGAGGCTGTTTTCCTTTAGGGCTTGAAATACATCACTCCAAGCTCTTCTTGCCTTGAGGGTTTGCATTGAGAAGTCTGCTGTGATTCTGATGGGCTTTCCTTTGTATGTGATTTGTTTCTTTTCTCTCACTGCTTGTAGAATTTTATTCTTCTGTGGGATTTCTGGAATCCTAACTATTATATGTCTATGTGTAGATTTTTTTTTTTTTGATTCAGGCTAGCTGGAGTCCTATATGCCTTACTTATCTGTATGTGAAGTTCTTTTCCCCTCCTTGGGAAGTTTTCTGACATCACTTCTGTGAACAGTTTTTTTATGTCATCTGCACTCTCTCCTCTTTCTTCATTGACTCCAATCAGTCTTATGTTATTCTTCTTTGCATTGTCTAGCAGCTGCTGGATTGATTTCTCATGTTCCCTTACAATTTTAAAGCAATTTTTCTTTTCCTCCTCACTAATTGCAATCTTATCTTCTATATCTGAAATGCTATCCTCACATTAGTTCATTCTGCTGTGCATACTTTTGATGGAGTTTTTAATCTCTTGGAAATCTGTTTGTATCTGTTTTATAGATTCCATTTGTTTCCTATGTTGGGATTCCATCATGTTCCTCAGATCCTCTATTTTTTTATCTGTGTCCTCTCTAGATTTATTAGTCATGTCTTGCACCATGAGCAAAATCTTTGCTGTGATCTGAGTAATTATTTCTGATTTCATTTTTCCCAGATCCTCTATTGTTGCCAGTTCAGAGCGTCCAGGTGGTTGAGTATCAGAGTGTTCCATCTCGTTTCCCTTTGGGGTTGCTGTAGGTGATCTGGAAGTCTGTTTTTGAGGCTTGTTTATGTGTCTTCTCATTTCCACGGCAGGGGGGTTACTTCTGGCACCCACATGGTTCACTGTCTTGGCCCTAGGAGCGTGGGATGGCAGCTGGGGAGCTTCCTTCTGGGTGCTGGGACCGCCTCACCTTCTTGGCCCTAGGAGTCTGGGATGGCAGTGGGGGAGCTTCCTTCCGGGTGCTGGGACTGGCTGAGCTTCACTGCCCTAGGAGCCTGGGATGGAGGCGGGGGAGCTTCCTCAAGACTTTTTCTTTTCTTTCTTTTTTTTTTTTTTTGGTACCAGGTATCGAACTCTGGTCCTTGCTCTTGTGAGGCAGGCGCTGGAACCACTGAGCTAAATCCCTGGCCCCCAGCAAGACTTTTTCATATGCCTCTCTTGATTCTTATTTGTCCCCCTTCCTCTGCCCTCCTTTCAACCCCTCCATTCCTCCCTATTTACAAAGACTTTGTTTCCATTTTTCCATTTTCTCATATTGATTCCATTCCCTCATATTGATTCCATTCCCTTCTTTCCTTTCCCCTACCCCTCCCACTTCCCCTTCCCCTTTGCCCCTTTTCTTCCTATTTCACATTATCTATTATATCATTTAGTCCTTATTTATACTTTCAGTTTCTCACACTAAAGAAACTATTGGGTATTTATAGAACACACATGATGCTGCCTTTTAAGCAGTGGCACCATGTTGGATGCAGAGCTTCTCTTGGAAAGGCCCGCCTACCTCCATGGAAGGGATACATATGCCCTGAATCAGACATGCCTTCCAACTCATCTGCATCTCCTCACCAGGGTTTCATGGTGGAGAGACTGTGGAGAAGCCAGATGACACAACCACCTCCCCTGTACCCTCCTGGCTTCTCCCTTTCAATGCTGGAAGAGGCTTTTCTTGCCTTTGCAGCCTGCTGGATCCTCCAGGTACTTCCTCCTCCCAACTCCACCAGCTCTCTTCTTCCCTGAAGCACTCACCTTGTGGCTTTGCCTCAGCAATGGGTGGGATTTCAGAGAATAGAGCCAGGTTGCTCATGTTGGAATATATAGAGGGGCATCTAAGGATAGTGTCTCATTCATGCTCCTGTCAGCTCTAGTCACTGGTATGCAGAGCATCCTTGTCATGATCCACATTTCCATATTCACCAGTTTGCTCTTAACCTTCCTGGGTCAGTTTCTTCATTTATAATGTAAAGATCATCATCTGGCCATTACAAAGGTCTGAGGATTATATACTTTCATGCCTTTAAAGCACTTAACACACAGTAAATGCTCAGTTAATGGCAGTTATTACTCTGCCTCTTCAAACCTCATGTGTTAAGGCAGGTTCTACTTTTTTAAGAAGTTTGCCTTGTTACCTGCAGGTCCATACAAGTTTGTGTCAAGGATACTTGTGGCCATTACCAAGTACATCACAGAGGAATGTGGCCTGTTTGGTGAGGCCTCATCCATCCTAGGGCCTCCAATTTCTTTGGAGTCTTATGAGGACTCTGTTGCCACCACCTTTCTTTTCTCTTGTGGGGACAGTAGAGAGCCCTAGGAACATTCATCCCTTCCTCTCCTCACTAGCTGTCCAGCTCTTCATTCTAAGTCCTCCCAACTCGCCTCCCTGCTTTTGTCCCCCACTTTTCCATTCCAACCACTCACACACCCACGCACATGTAAAAATCACATTCACATGTACCTTCATACATGCGCACTGCTACACGTGACCTTGTGTTCACTCATGCACAGCTTGGCCTTTCAGAAACCACACCCTAAGTTGCAAGCTACCAAAATGGATAAATACGTAGGTGTAGATGGCACTAGGGGATGAAGAGGCCAGTCCCCTCATATCTGGGAAATTAGGATTAACTAGATGAACAGAGATGATCTCAAGGTGGGAGAAGAAGAAGCTAACCGACATGTGGCCTGTGGAGAGAAGAGCACATGGCTGTAAACACCAGGCCCTGATAATTGCTCTTCCATTTCCTTGCTGTGTGACCCATAGCAAGTTACATAACTTCTCCATGTTTCATCTGAAAAATGAAGACAATAGAACCCACCTTTGAGTAAGGTTAACCAGTCCAGAAAATGTTGAACACAAAGTAGGCAGATGGCAAGCACTCACAAGCTGCTGTACATTACCATTACCAGGCACTCAGAGACTGGGGAATAAAACAAGGCCAGAGGAGCCATGGAGAGCTGTGGAGGGAGGGTGACATGGACTGGTCCCATGGGTCAGGGAGTTGATGGAAACAAGGTAACTCAGGAAATGGAATTTGCATATGTGTGATCATGGCTGGCAAAGGGTTTCTTCTGCAGCTTGGAGAGCATTCTAAGAGAAAACATTAAGCCTGGGGTAGATCCTGCTAAAAACCTTGTGCATCTCTGGTCCTCAGCATCAGAGAACTTCTGGGGTACAAGCACCAGTCTACACAATGAGGAAGCTGGGGCTCAGGCCCCAGGTCAGAGTCCTATTGAAAGACACAGTACCAACCCAAATCACAGTAGTATCTGGAAGAACAGGAACTTTGGAACCAAACACCCCAGCTTTGACCACAGCTCCCTATTTGCTGGCCATGTGACATTAACAGGGCAATCTGCCCTCTCAGCCTCTTTATGAAATGGGCCCAGCACTGTTGTGGTAAACAGTAGGTACCCAGTAATGCTTGTCAGCAACTGTAACTCCAGGGCCAGCTGCCTTCCAGCTCTGTTTCCTGCCTGAGCTTTTAATTCCCCTTTCTGAAGATCCAGACCACGTGGTCACTGTCCGTGATGTTCCTCCCCAAAATGTGAATGCTGACGCTCCTCTCCTCTCTGGAAGAATTCAAAGAGCCCTGGAAACTTGTTTATTAGGAAAAGCTGTGGGAGTCTGTCCTGTTTGGTGGAGGCACTGACCTCTCCCATCTTTCCCTGCATATTTCTCCCCAGCGACATCTTTTCATGTTCCCTGACTCACTTGGGTGAGTCACAGATCTGTAAATTTCGAACACAGAAAGCTTGGCAAAGTGTGTTACGTGTTTATTGGAAGGGGAAAGAGGCAAATGATCAAAACATTGGCCATAGCTCTAGTCTCTGAAATTTGCAAGAGCAAGTTTAAAGTCTACATTTGAAGCATCTAAACAGATTCATGGAGCACTCTTTTATTTTTTTTCTTTTCCCCTCAGAGCCATAATGAGAATAAGACTGTATAATACTCCTCAGTTGCAGTGAGATCTTTATATGGTGCCAGAGCTGAATAGAAACTGATGAATGCAATTCAGTTCTGGCCTGCCCCATCGATACAGACACAACCCTGCCAATATAGCTGCGCAGGCTGCAGGTCTCTGTATATCCTGCCTCTGTGCCCTGAACATGCTCTTCCCACTGCCTGCAACTCCATTTCAGTCACCACAGGAAGCTCATTGCCACTCTGTGTGAGGCACTGGGCTGGACACTGGTGAAAAAGATGAGTCAGGCATAGCTCCTGACCTCAAGACTTAGTGAAGGGGGAGGGTAACAGTGGGGGAGAACTGAGCTGAATCTTAACCATGAAGATGTCTCCAAAAAGACAGAAAAGGGAAAATCCTTTCTCACATGTACATATCTCTTTCTCCTCCAAGACCCAGCTTGCTTCCCCTCTCCTGGGAAGTGTCCCCTCTGGTTGACTTGGTTACTCCATGTCCATATTGTACCTTGGAAGCTGCCTCTCTTGCCTACCCCCATGAAAAAGCCCATCCCCTGCATTATATATCTGCTGGTGATCTGGACTAGGGGTTTTAGAGAACTAACATTATTTCTTGACTTCTGTATCCGGGTGTCCAGCTCCTGCTCTACAGCATGGCAAGTCCATTAGGTGTTTCGTGGTTTTTAAGCTGAGCACTGCTGTCATCAGCAGATGAGAACTAAAGCATCCAGGCAGTGCTGTCAGAGCATGGGGAATGCCACACCTGAACCCTGCCTGCAGAGCCCTGTCGCCTCCTGCATCTGAGCCCTGAAGGGGTCTGGGTGGGATTAACCTCTGGATCTCTGCCTCATTCCAGCATCCGTGGTTTGGTGGTAGTAGTGGGGGGGGGGGGGCTGTTCAATCAAGAAGTATGCTTTGAAATGAAAACGCTTCCCTTTCTGATCTGCCTGGCTCTGCAGTGCTCCCAGCCTTCTTAGTATGCATGTATTCAGCCCCCAGTTCAAGATGTACCCTCAGCATCTTCTCCACCCTGACAGGCTGAGCTGCACTCCTTTGCCTCTCCCCCCTCCAGTCCTCTCCAAAGACAAATTGCTTACATCTGTCAAGGCTTTTCTGATTAATAGAGGAATACGCCATGGGATGTCATCAGGGGTTCAGAGGCTTTTGATCAAAGGGGGAGGGGGAGCCAGGCCACACATCCCTGCTAGTTCATTTATCAGGTCAGTTCGGCACCTTCCACCACCACCCCCAGTGTCCTCAGCAAAGCCCTCCCCATGAGCCCACCACTGGCTCACATGGTTCCAGGCAGGGGAGCAGAGTGGAGTCGGGGGCCCCAGGAAGGGAACATAAGAAACAAGGAAAGAGGAAGTGTAGCAAGGTGGGGGGCCACAGTCTAGGCATTGGTCCTTGAGCAGTGTACCCCAAGTTCTCTTCATCCCAGGCAGCCACAGAAATGAATGTCTACCAAACAATTCCTCCCAAGCATGGACCAGATGGAGGGGTGGGAGAAAGGAAGGGAGGAGCCAATGAATGAATGATAAAGCCATAGACAGAATGAGAGTGAGGAATCTAAGGAAAAACTGAATAGAGGGACCTGGGCCTGGTGGTGCACACCTATGATCCCAGCTACTCGGGAGACTGAGGCAGGAGGATTACATGTTCAATGGCAGCCTGAGCATCTTAGCAAAACCCTGTCTCAAAATAAAATTTTAAAAAGAAAGATGCAGCTCAGCAGTGGAGCACTTGCCTATCATGTGTCAAAGCCCTGTGTTCAATTCTTAGTACCACCAAAAAAAGAAAAATGAATAAAGGAGGGAAAGAATAAATGAATTAATGAAACAATAGATGTCTGAAAGGACTGATGAATTAATGTTCACAGCAGTCTTTAAAAATTTGGACTTTGCAGCACAGGCTCATCTTTCACTCTTCCCTCTATTGCCATGGGTTGGTGTCAACAAAACCCAGCTTAGACAATCACTAAGGCAACCATGAAGGAGCTCAGGCCTTAGCCCACCCACCTTCCATCCTCCTCCTTCCTCGAGGGCCATTTGGTGTTGGTAAAAACCCCTGTAGGTTGGACAAAGCAGTGGTTTGGTGACTTATGTACACGCAGGGCAGCACAAGGATGGGATCTGCCTCCCTGTTCAACCTTCCTCCTGTGAACCAGGTCCCTGAGGAGTCATTGTCATTTGTCACAGGTACTGTGTGTATCACTGCCTGCTGTCCCTGGAAGCACACCTTTGCAAAGACTCTGCAATGGGAACTCCAGAGAACCACGCGGGGGATGCCTTGGAGGCTGCTAATTAGGCTCTGTGATTTAGATCAGCTAATTTAATGACACGGGTGGATGGCTGGAGGGAAGCTCCTTGCTACGATTTTTTTCTTTCAACTCACTCAACAATTATTTCCCTCAAGTTGTTGCAGATGCAGCCTGCCCAGGAATTATAATCCATTCCTTACTGAGCAGCAAGGAGGCCAGGGAGATGCTGGCCATGTCCGCACACACACCACCCAGGCAGGGGGCTGCCAGGGGGGCAGTGCTGTCTGCAGTCTGTGCCACAACTTGGAATTTGCAAGAAAGGCCATAGAGAGTCCTGCTTGGCCAGGCTGGCTGTCCTAAGACTCCAAGGAGACGGGGCAGCTGTCTCTACCCTAGTTCTCAGCTCAAAGTGAGCATCTCTACACAGAGAGGCAACACAGGGAGGCACACACAAATGCACATGTAGACACATCTGGGATGGGACTCTGATGGACACACACACACACACACAAGCACACACACACGCCTAGATATAATCCACAGAGGGATGGAAAGACACACATGCTCACCCACTCTAATAATACCCCACAGTCCTTAGCTTGGAATCTAATTCACCTCAACCCAGCACCCATGCCTGAAGTCCTGGCTAATGCAAGCTTTCAAAGATCAACCAGAGACACCAGTAGCCCAGGACAGAGGGTCAGAGAAACACATGGTTCATTTAGTGTCCACAGGACACTCCAGTATAGGTCTACAGTGGGCACAGGTGGGCATTTGGGGACACATCAGACCTCAAAGCTTTAATGACAAAGATAAAGAAGCATCCATCATGGTCATTTCACCCAGAAGCGAGGTTTCAAAGGTCTGTTCTGGGCTGGGACTTGGGAGACACATGCTGTGCTCTCTAGCTGGGGAAGCATACATGCAAACAGGCCAAGCACCACCACATTCAGTGCCCTGACAGGGTGGGAGTCCTGAGAAGCCTGAGAGCTCTTGGAGAAGCTGAAGGATTCAATGCAAAAGCAGGATGGGCACTCCAGACATGTAAAGGAGCCCAGGTACAGATCCCAGGACAGGAGGGAGAAGCTATGTTCAGAGAAGGGCAGTTAATGCAGCAGGACTATGCAATAAGCAGCAACCAAGGGACATCTGAAGGGAGTCCGATCCTAGACTGCTGCTGCAGCAAGGCAGCATCAACGTACAGCCCCAACCCTGCTGTGCTTCATGTCTCTGTCACATCTTCCCTCTGTGTGGACAGGTGTTTCAGGGCTCCTCGGTGCTGGCTAACCATATGGGCCAGGGCTCTGATCTCCCCACACCACTGGTTTCCCATTCCTCCACGGGCACAGCAGGAACATCTACGGCTGTCTGTGTGCTGCAGCCTCACACCTCGCCAGAACCCAGAGGCTTGCCCAGGACAGGGTTTGTGAGGCCTTGATCTTGATTGCATTTGTTCTGGGCAGATGCAAAAGACTTTGCAGCTGGGAGGCCCTGTGTGATTCGGTTCTTAGAGACACCCGTCTCTCATGCCAAGAAAACCCAGGTAACCTCACACAGTCCTTTCCCGGGATGTGACCCTGAGGCCAGGCTTGTCCCCTGCACTGTCCCCTCCCCACACTCCCACCCACTGTCCAGCCTTCCCCCGCTAACTCTTCTTGTCCTTCCTGACCAAGCTGAAGGGTCATCTCTTCCAAGAAGGCTTTCCACTTCTGTTCTGTTCTTTTCTTTCTTCCATTTGTTTGTAGTGTAGGGGATTGAACCTGACCTATGTCCACAGCCCTGTTTCATTTTTTAATTTTGAGACAGCGTCTCACTAAATTGCTAAATTGCCCAGGCCAGGTTCCTTGTGAACCTCCTGCCTCGGCCTCCCAGTGCTGGGATTACAGGCGTGCGCCAACACACCCCATTTTGAGAAGGCTTTCTGAGCCTCTCCTCCCTTCACTACCGCAGGGGAACCAGACACACTTCCTCTGAGCTTCGCTAGGTGGCAGCCTTATCAAGCAACATAATGACTGGCTGTTAAATTTAGAAATCTCCCCGGTGACACTGTATGTATCTACTGATGTATAACAAATTCCTCCAAAACTTAGTAATTTAAAGCAACAGCAGTTACTTACTACCTCCAAGGTTTCTGGAGGTCAGAAATTAGCACAGCAGGGACACCTTGTCCACAATGCCTGGGCCTCAGTTAGGGTCCTGAGCCATCCAATAAGTCATTCACAATGTGTAGTGATTCACAATACCCATCGACTGTCTCTCCATGTGGCCCGGGCTTTCTCCCAGCATGGCAGCTAGGTTCAGAGAGAGATGGAATCCATGTCATTTTTATGATCTAAAATCAGAATTCATATTGCATGTCTTCAACTCTACTTTGTTGGCCAAGGTATTCAGTTTCATACACCCATCCAGATTCAAGGGGAGCAAACATAGGTCACCACTTCTAGGTGGAAGAGACAGTCATGCTGCAAGAAAACCAAGTGGGTAGGATAAATACAGAAGTGTGGCTACCTTTGGAAACTACAGTCTGCAATGTTTGTTACCAGTAGATACTCAGTGAAGGGCTGATGAATGAATGAATGATTCTTCTCCTGCACCATCCACTTCTCTCCTGTCCTCAGACAGTTTTCTCACCTTAAGACTCCAGCCAACTTCAACAAGCCTGAGGGCAAGTTCAGCCCCACTTCTGCTGTGGAGACCAAGGGGTGTGGCATCCCTCCAAGTCTGAGTTGTCAGAATGTCTCCCTAGTTCTGGTAGGGCTCACCATAGCTTCAGGGAACAGGCAATGGGATCAGAAACGAGAGAGGCCGGCAGAGCAGAGCTGGGATGTAGTCTTCTTTCAATCCACAGCAGAGTTATGGAACTAAACATAAGGGGAAAGTTTATTTTAAAGGGCTTTCAAGATGTAAATAACTGTCTTTAGTTACTTAAGTTTTTAGCGGAAAAAGTGCTATTTGATTTTTGGAGCTTTACTTTTGAAGAATTACTCTGTGCATTGTCAGTTTTTCTAATTAATACAGAATGCACAGATATTTTACCAAGGACCAGGCTGAACATTAAGTGCTCTGGAGTCACTGTTTCAGTAAAAGGTCAAGATTACTAATGTGTGAGTATCCAGAGGCTTCTTCCACTTGCCACACTGATGAAGTCTGGGATCAGCAGAGAAACAACAGAAAAGGCTTTGGCTAAGTGAGGATTTAGGGAGCAGGTGTAGGAGAACTGAAAGGAAGAAGGCAACTTTGAGCATCGCTGTGAGGAGTCAGGGCATGGGACTCATGGGAAGTTACACAGTGAAGATTAAAACACACCTCTTCAGTGACTTTGGCTCATGGACTGAGCTTCTTTGACTCTGCCTGGTCTGAGCCACCAGGACATTGGAATTTATAGGGGTTACATCTCACTCGATCCGTGCAACAGTGTGATGAAATAGAAACTCTCATCTCCTTTCAACAGCTGAGAACAATATGATTCGGAGAGCTTGAACAATATGCCTAAGGCCACAGTGCTGAGAAACAGCTAAACCAGGGCCAGAGTACAAGTCTCTCTGATCTCTTACCCACAAGATCATAGTGCCTCTTGCTATAAACTTTGTAGATAATTGAAAGAGAGGAGCACAAACATTTTACAGAAGATTTTAGGCATGCTTCCCCAAATGGGAGGAGGGAGGGCAAGAAATCCAGGGCAGGTAGTTTCTACTCAACATGGGGCCTGGGACTCTGCAGAACCTTTTTAGCAGAAACATCCTAGATTGGTGACAGCTTTCAGGAACACACACCTTGTACTTCATTCAAGCCAGGCCTTGACCTCCTTGGCCCCTAACAAGCAGGCTTACTATTAGCCATGCTGTGCCCTACACCTGGAATGTCCTTCCCTCCAATTCCCACCAGTCCAGCTCCTGCCCTTCCTTTAAGACCCAGCTCAGATGCCACCCCCTCCATGGATCAACGGCAAGTACTCCAGCCCAGCACACAGAAATGGATGTTGTCCCATTACCTGTGTGCGGCAGAACACATCTGGTCCCTCCTCTCTTCTCTTCCTCTTCCTTCCCCTCCTCTGTCCTCTCCTCTTCCCTGGGCCCCAAGCACATGGTAAGTGTCCACCAAGAACACTCTGGACTGAACTGAGGGGAAAATAATCTGAATTTGGATGCAATCCCAGTGGACTGCATGTTTGCATTCCCCTAAAATTCATGTGTTGAAATCTAATCCCAATGTGACGATACATGGAGGTGAGGTCTTGGAAGTAACTAGGTCACGAGGGTGAACCTTTGTGAATGGGGTTAGTGACCTCATAAGGAGAGGCCAGAGAGCAAGCTGGCCTGGAAGAAAGAGCTCACCAGAACCCATCCCTGCTGGCATACTGATCTTGGACTTTTAACCTCCAGAACTGTGAGAAATTCCTCTCTTCTCTTCTCTTCTCCTCTCCTCTCCTCTCCTGTCCTCTCCTCTCCTCTCCTCTCCTCTCCTGTCCTCTCCTGTCCTCTCCTCTCCTCTCCGCTCCGCTCTGCTCTTCTCTTCTCTTCCCTTCCCTCCCCTCCTCCCTCCCTCTCTCTCTCTCTCTCTCTCTCTCTCTCTCTCTCTCTCTCCCTCCTCAGTCTATGGGATTTTTTTTTTTTACTGCTAGCCCAAATGGTCTGTGATAATGAGTCTTACAATAAATGTTTGTAAAAAGTCAAATCTAATAAAACAGTTGTGATGATTACAAATTCAGAGTTTCAGCTCTCCTTTTTGTGTTTATTCTGTTGAATGATTGTCCAGGGGACCTTAAAGCAAGCCAGCGTCATCTTAGCAGACCCAGAGCTCACCAATCAGTGCCCAGCCCTCTGTAACCCCAGGTCTTCTCCCAGGAAGTCACCACCCATCTCATCCCTCCCAGCCTTAAGGCCTTGAATCCTCAGGCAAATTACTTTACTTCTCTGAGCCTCAGTCACTACAACCTGGAAAAGAGGTGATAGGAGAAACTCATCAAAGAGGTGAGAATTGCATGAATGAACAAACACATTGGTACCTTGGTTCACAAATGCTTTTGTTTGCAAAAAATTTGGTTCACAGTTTGGCAAAATTTTGTTTTTGTGTGCAAACTCTGGATGAGGTTACTTTCTGCAGTCTTTCCCACACAAACACAAACATGACCATCTCTTCCAAAATCGTAGAACAAATCAAATTTGTGAACCAAGGCACCACTGTACCTCCCAAGTGACACGGAAGAGAAAGGAGCAGAGTCCACAACACTCAATACATAACAGCTCACAACTGGTGGAAAGAATGAAAGATTGCACTGTGAGGGTTTTTTTTGCCAGTCACAGCCAAAATTTCTCATACCCCCCCACCAATAACCACATCTCTATCTGCTTATCTAGGCATTATTAAGAAACAGTAACAAAAGAATAAAACACAAACCAAAACAACCAGCAACAAGTAACCCTGTAACTGCTCCCTATGACCACACACAGATGCCAAGCATAGCTCAGCTGGCCCAGTGCCGCCACCACAGAGACAATGCAATGTCCTGTTGATATCAGGAGGGCAAGCTGGGAGTGCTCCTGCAGGGTTCATCAGAGTGGAGGCCAGGACAGTAGGAAGGGCGGGGCACTGTGTATCACCAGGTGCGCAAGGAATTAGCATCCAGACTGATGCCCAAATGCCCGCATGCTGTAAATACAACTTGGCCCGAGTCTAGGGGTGACAGGCTTCAGGAGTCAGCCAGACACAGGCAATCAGAAGACCAGACGAAGCCCACGGTGAGCTCAGGTGTCCACAGGCAGAGCCTCATGCCAACCATACCATGTGGAAGCCTGCTTAAGCAGGCATCCTGCTCAGGGCGACCTGGCTATACACGGGGACAAGTCCACTTCCCGCACACAGCTGCTCAGCATGTCCACTGCCCATTTTCCAAGGTGGCCTGCCTATAGTTGGGCCAGTCCCAGGGACTCTAACAGAAGGCGTCTTCTAATACGGGTCATCCTGCTGATCTCTGTGTGGACATCTATGCAGCTCTTAGAAGCTAATATTATTGTGCATGCAGCTGAGGGTCACAATACCCTGTATGCAGGCCCTAAGTTCTCTGAGCTGGTGGCAGGCTACAGGCCATTTGGATCGTCCATTTTGTAAGAGGCAGGGCCCCAGTGGGAGCTGTGGGCTAAATTTCACGGGCTCACCAAAACCCAGCTCTCTGGACACTGTCAAGGACCCTGGACATCCAAGTTCCTCTTGACCCTCCAGTCATCCTTCTAGACCTCAAACCTGGACCTGAACTCTTTGGTGTGGAGGCAACACAGATGTTGTTTTGCTTGGCAGAGGGTATGAGGGGAAGCCTGAGTAGGTTTTTACTTCTGTCCAGTTGGGCCGCCCCTTCAGTGAGGCAGCTCCTTCCTCCAGGAGTCAATTGTGAGGCCTGAGGGCTGGGTTTTCCAAGCTGTGGGCAAAGCCAGCTCAGCAACATGTTGTTTGCAGCAGAAGCACCCCTCTCCTGCAAGTGGGCCGAGCTGGGACACTGTCCCCACACCAAGCCTTCATGTCAGTCTCGCACAAGGGCACCCAACATTCCCCAGTCCTCTCCTGAGCTGGCCTGTGGGAGCTGCCCCTGTCCTCACCAGCTGCAGAGGCACAAACCCAGCAGCTTTTCCCTTCATTTATTGTTATGGCTGGTTAGCTGGCTGTTTTCTTCAGCTACACAGCAGAGCCAAATCTGTGGATCTGTAGTACATTTTATAAACATAAATCTATAGAATATTTTACAAACACCAAAAGCTTCAGAGAGAAGCCATCAACATGATGGTATGTTTTTTAGTCTCCTCCCCTCTGTGCAGTTCATTTTCCTTACATAACTGAGATTCTAAAATTTCTATTATTCTATCATCCACAGCTCCTCCCATTCCAAATTTGGTTTAACATTTTCGCAGCCTTTTTCTCATTATATCAACTTCCCTTGGCAAACACCTTGTTTTTGTGGTTGCGTACACCATTTTAAAAGGCTGCATAGTATTCCCTCACCAGGCTGCAGGGAGGCTTTCTTTGTTGCTTTGTGGTATTGAAAATCAAGGATATGAAAAGCTTTGCTTGCATTTCAAAATATTTCTTTGGGGTAGATTCCTAGAAGGGGTATTATTGGTCAAAGTGTAGGAACATCTTAGGGGTTTTGGTCTCTGATGCCCAATGACGTCTGAAAGGACTGGGCCAGATTGCACTTGAGTAACAGAATTCATCATGTTGTGCTCAGCACCTATGACAGAGAAGCCCCCAACCACAGACCTTGCAGCCAGTTATCTTGCCACCACTACCCATTCAGGGATTTCCAAGCCCCAGTCTCCTTTCTCACAACCCCCAAAGGCCACTTTCCCCACAAAATAAAAAAGCCTTTGAACATCTTTGGAAATAGCTGTAGGACAGAAGACCAGGTTCCGGAGCCTCTCTGACACGAGGAAGCTGGGTGAACTCAGTCCTCAGAGTGTTCATCAGTTAAGCAGGAGGCTTGACCTGGAGGGTCCCTAATGCCACCTGGCCTGTGACAGTCTGTCTGTATAGTCATTAGAGGTCCAGGCTGTGGTATCAAGTTGCTTTGACTCAAGTCCCAGGTTTGCCATTTGCCAGCAGCATGATCTTGGGCACACACATTTAACTGGCCTATACCTCAATCTTATAATCTATGAATTGGGAATAAAGGAGATTGACCCATCCATCAAGGGATTGTGTGGGTTGAGTGGGATCATACACCAAACATTTTTAAAATAGTGCCTGGCACAAAGTAAAGGGTTCAATGCTATAGACTTTGCTTGCTTTGGATTATACAACGGATAGGGGTCTCTGAGGTTGGTGTGAACACTTTCAAGAGAGAAAATGCTCAAGCTCTCCAGCAGTTGCTTTGCTCACCACTGTCTGGGCACACAGGACCTAGTCATTGCTTTCCATCTGACCAGAGGCCTGGTTGTGCAGGCAGATGGCTCTGAAACAGGATGCTTCTACAGAAGAGAGGTGAAGGCCACTTCACCAGGTGGTTATCAAAGCTCTGGCTGCCACAGAAGCTTGGGAACATAATCTCTTGAAAGAGATTGCCTGAACTCAGCTTTCTGGGGAACAAGGACACTAACTGATAAACCTGAGTAGCAGCCAAGGAGGTAGGTACTGGGCCTGGGGGCTCAGGAAGGCTTCCACAGACATTTTGCTGGGGGGCTCTGGGTAGCCAGAAGCCAGACACCCACTCTAGGTGATGGGGGTGGGTGGGAGGGAGATCAGGACAGAATCTTCTCTCTAGGATACAGAGAGAGAAGGCCATGATCAGACACACACCTCCTTGGCAGGGGCCAGTCCTCAGCCTGCCATCCAGCCCTAGCCAAACCAAGGTTCCCTGGGGCAAGCACTGCTATAAGGTCTGAGGCTGCCTAGACTGATAAGGGCTAAGACTCTGGTCAGTTCTGTCCTCAGTGTCCCAGGTAGTTATGCCCAACAACAATAGGAACTCTTGATTCCAGGATAGGATGTCCTCATCCAGGAGACCGGGTGTGAGAGACGCCTGGCATTTTATATATCTCATCTAGAAAATGGGCGTGAGAGCAGACAGAAAACATGCTAAAACAAAGTGAATGAGGAGCCAAGCATGTCAATAAAGGCTCTGTGATGGCTCATGGGCCACTCCAGCTTGAGGAAGAGAGGTGCATATCTGAGCTGGGCATTGACATATTGGACCAAGCCCTACCCCAGAAATGGGTTGCTTCTATGTGGTAGGAATTAAGTTTCTTAGCAGACTTGATCCCTGCTTCTTAGCAAGAGCATTAGAAAGCAGATATTAAAAGGTATTTTTCCTTTCTCAGTGGCCTTGAAATTCAACAGTCAGCTAATAATCATTAACACCCACTTCACCGGATCCTGCTAACAACCTTCATCCCCTTTTTACTCTCTCTTTCCCAGAAAAATCCTAATTTTGTACAGGTGTTGACCTCCCTTGTGCCCAGCTCCAGAGAGGCACAGTTACCACCTTAAAATCATGGTTTCCAGATGACATACCAGGGCACCTCAGGGTGCAGCAGTGAATTCACAGTAGCACCCACTGATATTTTCCATTTTCAAGGGAAACACGTAACATGTGTTGGAATCATAAGAATAACTAGCACTTCATAACCTTAATACTGATGGCATCATAGCTTTGCGAAACTAGATTTTTAGTTTTTTCTGTCATAAAAAGCATGTACTGCCTAAGAATTGATGTAAATAAGGAGAAGAGATGGAGTAAGTATCCAGTCCAACTTCCGCATTTGAAAAATTGTGCTGTTCTCAACACGCATATATACCCCATTAGTAAATAATTGTGGTATAAAATATTAGTTTTCTTTTAATGTATGTACATGATGTTTTCAAATGGCTACTAAGTGGGACTATGATGTACTTATTAAATTGTTTGTACCTAGCTAACAGAACTGCTGGGTATTTATTTTGGTCTATGATGCTGTGAAAAAGTACTGAGGTGCTAAGGGTGCCATAAGAGAGAAAGTTTCCTAACCTCTGCCCATGCAATGAGAACACAATATTCCCCTGGCACTTGTCTATCATCCAGAATGAGTCCTGTCCCCATCGGACAGGTGATGTTGGGTGAGAACAGAGACACACAGACCCAAGTGTCACTGCAACCTTGTGATCTCAGGGAAACTGTCTTTAGCCTGGTACCCATGCTACACACCACAGAGTCAAGGGACAGGGAGACATGAATCCCTGACTGCATCAATGAACTCTAGATCTTTCCCTCTACTGCTATGCTTCCTGAAATATGAGATAAGGTATTGCAGTCATGGATTCCATTACTTGCAGCCAAAAGCACTTTAAGGGAGAAACGAATTCGCCATGATGGAACCTGAGTTAGGAAGAGCTGGGATTATGGAGAGGAGCATGCAGAGTTTCTGTCATTGGGGAATGAGGAGCAGAAGAATCCCTAGGACTCCACATGGGTGAAGCCTATGCACAGCTTTCCTGAGCTTGGTTCTTCCAGTGGAGAGGGAGAGGGCAGTCCATGCAGAAGTGTTCTAGCAGGCACTGTCCCCACAAACACGATGCCCAAGCCATCTTCCTGGACCTCCTAGGCACACCACACCAGAGGCTGCTGTTCCCCCAACTCTCCATGCACTATGACCCTCTTGGTGGCAGGAACCAAGGACACTTACTGGCCTGACCCCAGACACAGCTATTTTCTTCAACCATAGGGACTCTGCCAGATTGGAAGGACAACAATAAGAACAGATGCAACATGGGGTGGAGGTAGTTAGGGGACTTCTGAAAGGACACACCAGCAGGTGTAAAAGCAGGATATTTATAGACATAACAAGTATTATGGGCTTGACCATTGCCAGCACTGGATGTCAATGATGAAGAAAGCAGGCAGAGTCCTTCCCTGGGCGAGCTCACACCCAAATGGGGGAGGCAGGTGATATATATAATTCAAATTGTGGGAAAGAAGAAGAGCCTCTGAGACAGAACAACTGTGAGCCTCATCTGGCTTGGTGGTCAGGGAGGCCTCCTTGAAGAGGTGACACCTAAGTTGCAATGCAAAGGATGAAGAGAAGCCAGCCAGGCACAGTGGGAGAAGAGTACTGTGGGCAAAGGGAAGGGGCCACCAAGGTGGGTATACCCCCAGCAGAGTCCAGATAAGGCAAATTTAGTGGCACAAGTGCACCACGTGCACACACACAAACAAAAGTTAAACTATGATTTTAGAGAAATAATGACTATTTCTTTAGTATAAATATATCCTAAGTATTTCATAGGATATATTTATGCCTAAAAAGTATTCATTTCCATTCTGCATTTTACCCAGCATCCCCACTCCCAACTGACCAGGGCAGAGTGAGCGTCAGCTACTTTTCTCATTTTTGAGACAAAATACCTGCCACCTAAAGTTAAAGGAAGAAAGGTTTATTTAGCTCACAGTTTGTAGAGGTTTCAGTCCATAGTTGGCTGGCTCCAAGGCAGGGTGGCATGGCAGAGAGGCATCGCAGAGGAGAAAGAGTTCATGGCAGGCAGAAGGCACCAAAGCAGCAAAGTAGCAAACCAGCTTCTTTCTGTCCCTTTATGTTCTATCTAGGCTACCTACCCTTTTGGTGGTGCTGCCCACACCCACAGAGGGAAACCCTTAATCCAGTGTCATGTCCTTAATCCCAGTGTCATATTCTTAACCAGAACCACACACTCTAATTCAGCCCCCTTTGAAACTCCCCACCTATGACCACATGAGGCTTTTGGGGGGACATCTAGACACAAGCCATAACAGTGAGCAAGAGAAAAATGGCCAAGAGAGATCAGACATAGGGCCAGCACAGACCCTGCAGGGCCTGGCAAGGGTTGAATGTCATCCAAAGTACAGCAGCAGCTGGAGATCAGCAAAAACAGAGTTGGCACACAGGACACGGTATCAACAGAGCCTTATGGCAGGCAGGTTGACTGCTTGAATTATGGAACTCAACAACTGGGTTCTGATCCTGGTCACTGATAGTTCAAGTGAACCATTCAACATGCTGTGCCTGTTTCCTCACCTATAAAATGGGCAGATGAAAATGACAATGCTCCCTTCAAGGCTGATATGTGCAAAGCAGCTGGACCAGTACTGGATTAGTCTCTGCTTCAATAGTACTGCTCTTCAAATAGATCATTCTGGTGCTGGACAGACAGCAGAAGGAGAAGGCCACAGAGGAGGCCGTCATAATGCTTGAGGTGAGAGATGATATTGATGATGGAGATGGGGGAGTGGCTGGGCTGGAGGAAGAGCTGCAGGATTTGGCAAGGTTTGGGGCACAGGAGAAATGGATGAAGTGGTCAGTGTGGCTGGCAGAGGGATGCAAGCATCTGTCAAAGATGCAGGCACTGGCACTGCCCTCCCTGGACTAAGGCACAGCCTTCTCCAGGAGGCCGGACAGGATGAAGGCCAGGAGCCCTGGTCACCTGAAGGTCAGCCTTTGCTCGACAGCAGTCTCCATGCTTGGCCTTCTTGGCCTCCTTTCCCTGCAAAGGAGGATTTGAACTCTGGCCGCAACAAGAGTTGGCATCTCTATGGATCAATATTGGCTCTACATGTAAATTAAAAGGAAATTACAATGTGAAGCAGACTTGCCTTCTATTTCTGGCACCTCCGTAACTTTAGAAAGTCCTGAAAGATTTAAGTGGTTTTTCATTTCAGGAAAATTTCACTCCTCCTTCCAGGGTGAGGCCACGCTTGCCAAGCTCCTGCCCAAACCATCAGATGTTTCAGATGTGCGTTGTTTTCAGAGATGGCACAGATGGGAAACCACAACTCACCACTTACTGCTAGCCCTCAGATGCAGTGGTCCACATGGCCAGGCCTGCTGGGCCCCTGTTTCTCTCCCCACAGGCGGGACCAGTTCCTCCTGGACTCCAGCTGCAGCTGCTCTGCTCAGATGTGGGATCCGACAGGGGGCACCAGAGACTGCTTGGGACAGGGAACTCAGAGCAGCCCGAAGCTGCTGAGGGCTTCCAGGTCCAGAAACTCTGGTTCTTGGAGCAGCAAAGATCACTGTACATTCAGTGAGATTTTTTTTCCCCTTTGGCCTTAAAATAAAAAGTAGAGTGAAAAATGCTTTCAAATACTCTGGCCACATCTTCTTCACCCTGTGCACAGAATGTTATAACAGCTTCCAAATGAGACTGAGTTCCAAACTCCGGGCTGAGTTCAACTAGTCATGTCTGCACAGAAAGGGGAATGTGCCAGGTTTCCCAGTGGTGGTTGGGACAAATCTTCTCAGAATACAAATTTGATTGGTATTCATTAGTTGACAGGGCTGCAGTAGTCACCGCTGCTTGCAGAAAAAGCTAAGTTTGGTATCCAAGGCCCTTTGCAATCAGCATCTCCTTAGCCAGGCTTAATTCCCATCTGTCAGCCCACAGAAACCTATGAACCCAGACCAGCCACTCACTGCCAACCTGCATGTGTCATCAGTATTCCTAGTGAACCTTTGCTCACTGGGTTCTGCTCATCTGAAATGCCCTCTTTTCCTTTTCCCAAAGTCTACTGGCCCCAGAGGCCTAGTCCTCCAGAAGTCCCTTCCAATCACTCAGTCCCAGTGGCCACCTTCCTCTCAGCTTCTATAGCACCTGAATATTTGTGGCTTTCACTACCACTGCTTTTTCAAGGCCTGAAGAATCCCTTGCCTTTTGTGCACATGGAGATTTTCTGCCCATCAAGACTACAGTGGACTCTTGACTTATGAACTCAATTCATTCACAAGGGCTGGTTGTAACTCAAGTTGGTCAATTGCAGGCTCAGGCTCCTTTACACAGCCTTCAAAGTCTCTCTCCTGTATACAGGCAGATCTCAGTGTCCTTAGAGAGACATTGGCCCAGGATTTCTTAATTAACCCCACATAGGAAAGGATGCTATAATGTCCCTTCCAGAACTCTTTAGGGGTTAAATCTGTGTCTGAGACCTCTGAAAGCGCAAGTGGCTGGCATTTGGCTCACAACTCAAGGCTATAAGTTAAAACTAAAATTCTGGTTATAACCCAAGATGTTTGTATGTCTGGCCAGTCGTAACTTGAGGGTCCACTGTATCAGCTTCTTGAAGGCAAGGATGTTATGTTGTTTTTCTTTCAAGAAAGGAAATGAAATATCTGTGTGGTGGCAGAAACTGTGCTGGGGATTTTCTTCCATTCTTTCGCTTAAGCCTGTTAACAACCCCATGACATAAGTCCGGCCACTTGCATTTTATAAATGGAGAAAACAAGATGCAGAGAGGTTAAGTGACTTGTCCAAGGTCACACAGCTGATAAATGCCAGGGCTAGGATTCAGACTTTGATCTCCCTGAATGTAAATTCACTCCTCTTTGGCCTTGCTCCAGGACTTCTCTCCTGGAGAGCTACATTTGCATAAAGGACCTGAAAAGGACAAGGCTAAGCCCCAATGGATCAGTCTGACATTTTGTAGACATTCAATAAATATTTGTGCTCTGAATGATAAAACTGTCACAGTGGAATCTGACATGTGAAAGTAGGCAGTGGAGAGGCTCAGGAGGCAGAGGACCTGCCCCCCCCCCATCTTACTTCCCAGGTGACCACTGGTTCTACCCATGGAGGCCAGAGCAGCCAGTGAGCCGCTCCATGGCTCCATGATGTTCGGCCTCTGCTCTGTGCTGCCACTCCTTCCACCCCCAGCTGCAGTCTTCTCCCTTCCTGGATGACTCAGCCTTGAATAGCTGAAGCTACCACACAGAAAAGCCAGAAATGTCCATCATGTTGCCCTTGGTTTATCTTTAGAAGAATGAAAGGACCTCCACTGACCAGAATGATTGTTTTGACAGATTTTTATTGTGCATAAAATTGCGTCATTGTTTTAACATTGAAAGGAGTTAAACTGCTATGAACTTAATGCGCCACCCCCAGTAAACCATTAGGACCCTTCTGTGTTCCTGACTTTATAAGTCTGTTTCCCTCAGAGGAACATCTGTTGTATACTTAAATGACCTTAGTTCAAAGGCACGATCAACAAAAAATGTCTTAACTCCACTAGGAAGCATTCGAGGGGATCATTTCTCTGCACTAGCCGCAGTATCAGGGGCTTCTCTGTTAACAGCTGTGTACATCTGCCCGAGCGGGTAGAGGCCCCTCTCTTTCTGCACATCATTAAAGATGCTCCAGCCTGCTTTTGGGCCTCATTTCCACTCTGACCCAGGCAAGTGAGTCTCGCCAAAGTCTCCATTTTACGGGCATCGATAGCCAGGGTTCTACTCAAATGTAATTCTTACCCCGCATGAGGAGGGAGTGTGCTGAAAGACGAGCAAGGAGTGCTCTGCTAACCCTTGGAAAGAACATGAATGGGCATTAGGGATTTCGAGCAACTTGACAAACATAGAAAAAACAGCTTGTTCTTAGCCAAACACGGAGGTATTTGAAAAGAAAAATGAGCCTGTTGCAGACAAAGATTACAAGGCGACACCATCTTGAAAGCCATAAAAATCATATTGAAAACAGAGAGATGGCAAGGCAGCAGGCTCTCTGGCTTTCGTGCAAATGAGCTCATCCTGATGTTTTCCCATTTTACAGATAAGTCCAGGCACTGGAGCTCTGCATTTGCCCAGCAGAGTCCCCGGCACTGGGCCTAGCCATTCTCCTTCATGGCTAGGGTACATGCTCAGGGTTCAGGTGAGCAAGGCCACCATGTGTAGGGACAAAGCTAATGAGGGGACGATAATGGAAAAGTTAGCTCATAGTTTCTCTTTCCCTAGGGTTTGCTCAGATTTTCTAGCCATGTGCGCATCAAGGATGCTGTGATGCCTGTCTGATCAAGCATGAGGAAAGTATAAAATCAAATTTCTCCAGGAGGGTGAGGAGAGATGGGTTGTCCCAAGGGAACAAAGCTGAGCTTACTCATGGGGTTACCTTGTCCAGGCTGGCTGGGAGTTGTCACGGAGACAGAGACTAAGGCTCCAGGCTCTGTCTGGCAGCCTATTTCCTAAATGATGTCCTCTGCTGTTAGGCATATATAAACCTTCCTGAGTTGTAAAAACTTTCCTAGAAATCAGTGGGTTGCTGTAAGGCTGATTCATAGAATTATGTTTTCATACAGGAAATCACTGCTAAAAATAAAAAGGCAAGATGAGTTTTGCCTTCTTGGGATAGGACTGTCCTACATTGTCTCCCCTTCTTTTGTCATCTTTTGCCATAATTTGAAAGGCTTTAATCATGGGGAAAAAGGTGCTTTTTAAAGGTATAGATTAAATTCTATTGTCAATGCTTTCAGAGACTGTTAGAATCTGTTGGACCAAAATACTGCAGCCTTTATTCTATAGTGCTAGTAGCATGTGGATCCATCTGGATCTGAGGAACTGCAAAGGTTTTAATTTTGATCATTAAAGTATTAGTTGAAACTGAATGTGACCCATAGCCATGTTATTCTTTTATTTGTCCATCCTTTCATTCATTCATTCATTTGGCTGATTAAACAAAGATGATTAAAGATGAACTGTGTTAGAGGTCGCATAACGCAGAAATGAATGAGTCACCACTTTGCTCAGAGAAGGATCTCACTGTCTAGCTTCAGAGGGCAGTGACTGGCAGTCACAGTCCCGGTACCTTGGGGTACACTGGTGTTGGTGTGAGGGTTATGCAGTAGGACCAAAAAGGGTTCCTAACTGAACCTAGGAAGCAAGGGAAGAACTGCCAGAGCTGAGATTTAGAGAAAATTTAAAGAATCTAGGTGAAAACCAGATAAATGAAGAGAGAAGAGCAGAGACTTCCAGGCAGAGAGGATGGCATGTGCAAAGGCCCAGGGTACTCAAAGGATTGTAAGCAGTCACTTGGATCCCCATGGAGGTAAAGAATGAGACAGGCACATCCAGACATGGAGCCAGGGCTAGCGTGAGGGGAGTGAGGCTAAGGCTAGGATCTGCCCACGTTTACAAGACTCAATTCTCCTCCCTCCCTTGAAGCTGGCTTTATTGGTCCACATTATATTGAAATTTTGATTATTCGTTCATCATGGATTTTTTGCATTAATTTAAACATTTTTAAAATGTTGCTTTAAAACATTTTTTATTTTGGCTGCTGAGTTTTTGGTGTTCCTTTAAGTTCTGCACCCAGGATGGAGGGCTGCCTCACCCTCCTCCTGGTTAGGCGGGGCCAGCCCACCCTGTCACAGCAGGCACCTCCAAGTACAGCAAAGCAGGGAAGTAATGCCACTGAGTGGGAGCAGGGTACAGAGGGTGACAGACAGAGCCATGGGCAGCAGAATCCCGCAGGAGACTTGCAGACAGCCCAAGTCGGGGTCAGAGAAATGGGGTAGCAGCAGCTATCTGGAAGCAAAGGCCATTCTTGCTTTAGAAAAGAAGGCCTCTGCAGGGAGGGCACCCCATCACTATGTCTCCTCATCATGCCAAGAGGAGAAGAGATTAGGGAAACCTATGGTGCAGAGTCTCTCAGGAAATCTCAGCACCCACCTTCCCTGGGTTCCCTTTGGCAAAGGGGTGGGTGGAGAATTCCTGGATCCTCCAGTGGACAGAGGAGAGCATAGCAGTTAAAGCTGTCAGATGAGCTGGTGGCGGTTGCCAGGGGCCACCCTCAGGCCTAGTATGCCCACCTCAAAGCTGGAGTTGCTTTGCTGCCTGCAGAGTAGCTGCCACCTGCAGGGCTCTTACTCCACTCTGTCCCCACCCCCAGCCCTGGCCTGGTCTTGTATGTCCTGGAGCCATTGGGCAGGACAGGGCAATGCTCTCAGCTCAGTATGTAGCCAAAAAGACACATAGGCAGGCAGGTGGGAGGGCGGGAGGAGGTCTGGACCCCATTAGGGGCCATTTGCTTGTGGTATCAGGCCATTGGGACTGTGGGATGGTTAACAGGCATGGCCACGGCTGCTGGGAAGGAGCTGCTGCCTTGAAATCGCATTGATTGGCTCTAATTTCCCCTGCTCCGTGCTGGGGGCCCGAGGGCAGCCTAATGCAGGGTGGCAGCCGTGGCAGCCCAAGACAGGATGTCTCTCCTGACTTAAGAAAACACAGGGGGCTCTTTTTCTCCAAGTGGTTCTTAAAGATAATGTAATTTACTGCACTGAAACTTCAGATGATCAAGTTCCACCTCCTCCATGAAGTCTTCGTTCCCTGCCTAACCCCTGGGTGCTGTTGTCAGGCACATCTTGGTCCCTTTTCCATGTCTGTCTCACTCTCCCATCCCACTCCCTGCTGCAAGCCTCTTAGTCTCAGTTTTTTCAGCTGAGTCCTGTCCAGGATGGACAGGCAGGACCTCCATGGCAGATATGTGGTGATAATGACAGAGTGATACAATAATGGGGTGACCTGCACTACATAGCCCTGCCCTGTTCCCACCACCACCCCACCAGGCTTGATTCCAGCACTTCTCTGACGCTACCACAGAGGGAAGAACCCCGTTTTCTCCTTTGAGCAATGTCCTCTTCCCTACCCCTGCTTCAGAAAAGAAGCCAGACTTTTATGCACAGCTTTGTAGTTCCTACCAGCCATTCTCCAGACATGTTCTCCCGAGGGAAGGTGGAGATAAAGCCGAGGGCTGGCCCCTGGCTGACCTAGCAGGCATTGGCACTCCAGCAGGGCAGGGGTGGTGCGGACCAGGCTTCCAAGGCATTTGCAGCTGGAGAACTTGGGGGCAAAGCTCCCCCTCCACACCCGCTTCTCACTTTCCTGCTCCCTGCCCACTGTTCCTCTGTCCCGCCATCATGGCCTCTGTGGAGCCCACGCTCCTGGCTTCTCTCTTTGGCCATTTCTCTGGCTGTCCTTTTCATATCTTCTCTTTTCCCCCTTAATCCAACAATTCTTATCATATAGTCAATAAATATGTTTAAGTGCCTGCTCTGTGCTAAGGGCTATGCTAGGCATGGGGCAGAAAAGTGTGGGCCAACATCAAGGATGTCCTAGATGTCCTCTTGCTTTCAGTCATGTTCTGTCTTCCCTTGGGGTCTCTCTTGGGCTAGGAGGAAGATGAGGGAAACCCTATAACCACAGAAGGTTGCAGACAAATCTGGACCCTTGAAAGGATACCCTTCTCTCGCTCCCTCCAACTCCAGCCCATCCCTGCCTGGGATGCAGAGGCCCTCTTCCTCGCTGTCCTCCAGGGGCTATTTCTGCCCCCATATGGTTGTAGAGTGAATGAGGAGGAGGGCACCTCCTTTCTCAGCAACTCTATCATGGGAATGGGACAGAAAGACCAGAGAGGCACAGGCGAGGAGCGAGGGCCAAGGTCACCATCAAGTCAGGCCCATAAAGCGCTGCATCCCCCTCTGGCCTGGCCAGCAGCCCCCAGCCATTTCAAAGGGCTTGATAAACAGCTTGGCAGTGCTGTCTCTCCCACACCTGGCAGCACAGCAGCACAGGCTGGGAAAGGCTGCCTCCTGGCCGGCCAGCAGCACTGAGGGTAAGGTGCTCCTCTGCTGGGTCAAGGTGCTCCAGGCTCCTTTCTGAGCCCCAGAACTGGCTGCCTTCTGGCAGCCAAGCAGCTGCAATCCCTGCCTGCCTGTGAGGCACATCTGTTCACAGTCAGGGGTCAGTGCCCATCTGGAGAAGCGCAGTGAGTGAGGCCCCATGCACTCAGACCCCCACAACTGTGTGCCCAGGCTTGCATGCACCCAGAACACATGTGCACACACAGTGCCCTGCACAGATGGCTGCAGAGACACAGTCACCCACACGTGTCCACCGGTCCTCATCCATGCATGTACATTCCCATCACTAGGAATACGCCACTCACTCTAGGAATTATACAGCCAAGTGGATTGGAGGGGGCTGAGGAGCTCTTTCAACTGAAAAATAAAATACGGGCTAAGGAGATTCTGAAATAGCTTTAAAAGAAGAAGAAAAAAAAAGAAAAATGGAAGAAGCTAGCCAACATCTTAGTGCTCCTGATGCTATCGATAGGACCAGGCCAGGAGCTTAGCCCCCTGTTCCTCAGAGAGTTGTTACCCTCTGGGGCACCCCAGCCATGGGTATGGGGGCCTGGCCTCGGCCAGGAATGGCACCAGGCAGAGGTAATCCTGTCCCCATGAGCTAAGCCCTCCCTGGGCCTTCCACACAAGGGCTTCTCCAGGCCCTGAAGTAAGGTCACAGCTGGCTGCTGTTTTCCTGTCTGTCTTGAAAGACCATGGAGTATGGCAGCTCCACACACAGCTTTTGGGGCCAGACTACCTGGGTTCAAATCCTGGTTCTGTTGCTGCCCAATGGATGACTTGGGATGACTGGAGCCTGTGAGTCTCAGTTAATTCTTCTCTAAAATGGGTGTGATGATCTCATTTTACAAATCTCTTCTAAAGATTCAGTGAGATAACATTGGTAATGTGACTGGGATCCAATAAAAGCTCCACCAGTGTTATGAGTCCTACGGATGGTTAACTCCAATAAAATGAATTTTGAGACACCCTTGCTTCAAAAGCTGGGCTCTTTCTGTTCCTCAGAGGGTGGGATGGCAAAGGAGTTGAGGCAGTGGTATTAGAATGTGCTTCCTGGACCAGCAGCATCAGCATACCCTGGGAACCAGTTAGAAATGCGGACTTAGACCCTACCCAGAGCATGGAAAAGTCTTAGGCAGAGCCCAGCAGAGGACCTTGCTGCACATTCCAGTGTGAGAAGCAATGGTGAGGGCCAGGGCACATCACTGAGGCAATCAGTCCGCACTCCTACCTTGCGCTGGCTTTTAAGGGCTGCGGCCCAGAAACATCCACCGCCATGCTCTGGAGGGAGGCCCTGAGCACCATCCTGGCCTCCTTGCTCTGAACCCCTTCCTGGAGATGTCTGCCTCCTGCTGTCTGCGCCGCCTTTCTCCATAGCACTGCCGGCAGCCAGGGCCTCCCCTGGCCCTTCCTCCAGCACGTGCAGCCCAACCTCTGTCCTGCACTCAGCCTGAGTCCAGCTGGGCTGGGCCCAGCCCAAGTGGGAGACACAGGCACTTGACTTCAAAGCCTTGTCAGAGTGAGCCTGGTTTGCAGTGGAGGTCAAAGATAAACCAAGGAACAATTTGGCCAGAGAGGGGAAGGGGGAAGGGAAGCGGCTGTAGAGCACACAACCGGAAGAAAGACAACTGAAGCTTGTTTCTAGTGGCCAAAGGACAAGGAGCCTCCTGCACCCAGGGAATTGGGCAACCTGAGAGAGGAGGGGCCCCGGCTGAGTCCCACCCTACCCCCACATCTCCTTTACACTGCATTTGTGCTGTCCCGATACCTTGTCTTTCTTCTTAACAGTGACATGTGGTCAGAGCCAGGAGGGATACTTGCCTTTCCTACACCAACTTGGTGGAGGTAACACAGCCAGGTGGGGACAAGGCAGAGTCCAGGCGGAGCCAGGTCCCCAGTACAGGGGTTGCTGCATGAGCTGTATGGAGCTGCCTCTGCCACTTCTTGCACACACCCTTCCTGAGCAAGACCCCCACTGACCCCTAATCCCAGCATGAGTGGTGACAGCTGGTGGACATGCTTGAGGGGCTTCCTTGGACTCTGGACTTACCAGGGTCACCACAAGAAACAGGGCTGTCCCCCCACTACCAAAGAGGAGGAAGGTGGGCACAATGAGCATGATGCCACCGTGGGCTAAACACGTTCCTAGTATGATCTGATTTTATCCTCAAAGCCTTCTTTCAAGGCAGGCATTAATCTCCCTCTCACAAAGAAGGTAAGGCTGTGTGGGGCCCTCCCATCAGTTAGAGAACAGCCATGCTGGGATCGAAGCCAGCCCAACTCCAAAGGCTCGGACCTCATTCATCTCTGCTGAGGTCAGGGAGCCACGACGCAGCCTCTGTGGGCAGCAGCTGTGATCCCTCCCACCTGCTCTGCTGCGTCCTGGGTGTGGGGAGGACTCTGTGCCTACACTGCCTTTGGAAGCTCCCTGGAAATACTTGACTCACTGGTCATGCACAAGCCCATGCATAGCTGCCATGTCCAAGAAGAGCCAGGGAAGAAAGGCCATAATCATGGCTCCTGTTTTCAGGTGGGGAAAGAGGGGTTCGGGGAGGTAACTGGATTAGTTTGGCCCATGGGTAAGTGAGGAAGCCTGAAATTGGCAACCAGAGCAGGTGAAAGGCATCTTGGGCCTAATATGTGAACGGGGCAGGGGTTGTGGGGGAACCGATCCCTACGCATACCCAGATCCAGTCCATGCACATACACTCCCATCACTGAGAATATGCCACTCACTCTAGGAATTACAGTCAAGCTTTCATGCTTAGGGTGTTTATCAGTGCTGCTTTAAATTAATTGTACACTTCACAACACAAAGCACACAGAATAAGACATGCATGTCCCCTCCCCAGAGGGAACCACTATTGTAAGACAGCTAAATCTCTTTCTGGGGCTTTTCTATGCACTAACAGACACCCACAAGGACCTCCACGCTAGATGTTATTTACAGAAACATTTCCCCATCTTGTTCCATCCCTTGCTTTTTTTGCTATTTTGTTATTTTGGGGGCTGCAGAGGTTCCCCAAGAATGGAAGTCAAATGGTCAGTTTATTCACAGAGCCCAGTCCTGACCCATAGTTCGGCCCCACTCATCTGTGGGCTGGTGGGGGGGTCAGCTGGCCTGGCAGTGAGGCTGTTCCATGCCTCAGGCAAGACCAGAGGCTCAGGCTTCCCTTGGGGTGAGGCTGCTACTGGCATCCTCCTCCTCCCCATCCTCTTAGCACCCTGGCAGTGGCCTGAGTCTCTGCCTTCCAGTTCCACTGACCCATGCTGGGGCATCTGAGACCTTCTGTGCTGCCCTTTCTGGGAGTGTTGGCATTGCAAGAGCAGGCAGTGCCCTTAGCCAAATGAACAATGCCCCAGTGAGAGCTTAAGATGTGATGACAGGTGAGTAGCAGAGATGTGCAGGACAAAGTGGTCTTCCCCCAAGTGGCTTCACAGGGGACCTGAGCTTCCTGCCTTCATGATGTTCAGCCTGCACTCTTGCCCTGTGTGAGAACATCTACTGCCTACTGGGAGGGCTGGAGCAGTTTGGAGGGGGATCCTGAAAGCTGGCCCCAGTCTGGCCCAGCTTGCTGGCAGACATTCTGGTCTGCTGGCTCCCACAGGAGGCCCTGTATTCTCCTCCAGAAGAGGGCCTGGATCAAGGGCTTCCAGCTGCAGGCCCCAGGCTCACCTCTCCACCTTCCTCCCCCTCTGCTCTCAGCTCCCACACAACTTCCCTGCCCCTGAAGTGCCCTGCAGCTGTCTGTCTGCTATTGGCCCCCACTTCCCCCAACCTGGAATTCCCTTCCCTTTCATCAGGCCTGTGGAAGCATTACCTGTGTCCTCCCTTTGGGAGAACAGTCCCAGGTGCCACAGCTCTCCCCACTCCTCTAACAGGAATGCAAACTGTGACAGTCGCCACACAATGCCTGCTGAGTCCCCTGTCAGCCCAGCTCCTGTCTACCACACCAGAAGGCACATTCCCTAAGGACAGGAACTGCACCTTAGGCTTACCACCCTCAAAGTCCTGGCAGGTTTTTAGTAGTTTCTTGGCCAGGTGGCTACAGCCCGGGGCTCACCTCTTTCTCCAATGAGAAGATCCTTCTCAAATCACAGGAAGCCTAGTGCTGCAGTTCAGCCCCATCCTGATCACAGTAGGGAACAGATCACATAGCTGCTCATTATTGGGTTTTTTTCTGGTTCTCAGATATTCATCTAACAAATATTTGCAGAATTAACAACTATGTGACAAACATGCTGGTCCTATGGTCACTAATTTCATGGGGCATGTAATCTATCAGGGACACAGAGGGTATCTTGATAGAGGGAAGAAAGCCATGTGTGTGTTTGTGTGTGTGTGTGTGTGCGCACGCGCATGTGCGTGCATTAGTGCTGAGGAGTCTCTGAGGGTACAGCAGAGCTGAAGAAGTGAAGAAGACTTCTTAGAGGATGTGAACCTTGAGCTAAGTTTGGCAGGCTAAATAGAAATTTTCCAGGAAGAGAAGGGATGGAAGGATGTTGTAGGCAAGGGGACAACATGAGCAAAGTCACACTGACAAAATGGAGTGGAACCACATGGGGAGCCTTCTGTCATAGGACTGCCCTGTTTCCCTTGATCCCTCAGGGCAGGAACCATCAGGGACCTGTGCAGGCTTGGCCTGAGCACACTGCCCAGTGCATCTGGTGCACTGAACCAAGGAGCCCTGGCTGCCCCGCTGTTGCTGAGGCCTGCAAGGGGTGCAGTGAGGCTGCCGAAGCTCCATCACCTGCAGGGCCTTCTCTACTTCCAAGCATCTCCTCTCTCTGCTCAGGACAGCTCTTTGCAGGGAACAACAGGCCACATTTCTAGGCCAGGGTGCCTACAGCGTGGCTCCATCTGGAGCCTCGAGCCTGCAGACGAGAGGGGCAGCAGCTGGAGGCAGCGAAAGCAGCCCAGGGCTGGATGACTCAAGCCCTTTGCTTCACACTCAGCTGTTCCTCTCATGTGCTGGGTGGCAGTGTATACATTCCTTCCCCCCTCCGAGCCCTAGCTCCCTAAATCACAATGAAGCCCTTTCTTTTTTAATCATTAATTAAGTTCCTTGGTACAATTTAGATATACATAATGATCAGATTCACCATATGGAATTTGTACCTGTACATAATATATCTTCATATTTTTTCATATTCCCTCCCCCTCCATTCTACCCCTCTTCCCCTTCTTATTCACAAGACCTTTGTTTTCATTTTATCTTTCATTTCTCATTTTTTCTTTTCCCTTCCTTCCTTCCTTTCTCTCTCCCCCCTCCTTTGTGCCCCTTCCCATTTGAACATTTTCTTCCTATTTTACAATATCTATTATACATTTTGGTCCTTATTTGCACTTTCAGTTTCTCACACCAGGGAAACAACGAAATATTTACACATGTGTATCAGATTTATTTCACTTAAGAGTATAGTCTCTAGGCACATCTATTTAGCTATAAATGTCTCAAATTTATCCTTCTTTATAGCTGAGTAGTATTCCATCATATTTTTAAAAAGCCACATCTTTATCCATTCATCAGTTAATGGGCATTTGAGTTGTTTCCAAGATTTAGCTATTGCAAACTTTGCTGCTACAAACATGGGGTATGCATATATCGCTGTGGTACAATGCTTTTAATTCTTTCAGGAAGATACCAAAAAGGAGAATAACTGGGTCAAATGGAACATCTAGTCCTAGGTCTTTGAGGTATCTCCACACTGATTTCCACAGTGGTTGCACCAGTCTGCACTCCCAACAGCAGCGGAGAAGGGTTCTTTTTTCCCCACACCCCAGGAAGCATTTTCTATTGGTTGATTTCTTGATAATAGCCATTCTTTCTAGAGTGAGATGGAATCTCAGCATTGTTTAATTTGTATCTCACAAATGACTATTGAAATGTTGAACATTTTTTTCATATATTTATGTGGTATTTCTACTTTATCTGAGAAGTGTCTGTTCATCTCAGATGCCCATTTTGTACTTGGTCTTTAAATTTGTGGGGGTTGGTCTTTTCAGTTCTTTATATATTCTAGGGTCAGTTTTTTGTCTGAGGAACAGCTGGCAAAAATTTTTTTTCCTACTCTGTGGGTTGTCTCTTCACTCTGTTGGTAGTTTCTTTTGCTGTGTTAAAAGCCTTTTAATAAGATGAAATCCCAGGTGTTGATTCTTTGTAATATTTCCCATGCAATTGGGGTTTTGTTCACAAAGTCTTTGCCTACACCTGTGTCTTCTAGAGTTCCACCTATTCTTTCTTCCAGCAAATTTAGTGTTTCTCTTTTAACATTTAGACCTTTGATCCATTTTGATTTTAGTTTGGTGCATGGGTTTAGTTTTAGTCTTCAACATGTGGAAAGCCAGTTTTTCTAGCACGATTTATTAAAGAGGTTATCTTTCTTCTGGTGAAGGTGTTTGGCCCCTTTGTCAAAGATAAGATGTCCAAGTATACAATGAAGCCCTTTGTGATCAAAGATCCTCAACAGTTGGGACAAGCACCTGGTGCATTGAGTGGCTTTTTCTGATTATTTTGTGATTCTAATTCCCTAGGCCATCTTAGTTTGTACACCCCCCCCATTCCCCAAAAGACATTCTATGTCCCTCCCTACTATCTCACAGCTAGGCAGGCACAAAGCTAGAAGGCCACAGGTCAGGAACTACTCCCCTCTCCATTTTCATGCTGCTCAGAGTCCCTTCAGAAGATGTGCTTCCCAAGCACTCGCACACACACGCACACACACACACACACACACACACAGTACCTAGTACTGGACACGAGCCCGGTGACCTCTGAGGACTCTGCCATCTCACACTCCTCAGAACTGATTGCAGACTAACTAATCAGATCAGAGACCAAGGTGGTCAGAGGCCCTGGCCACAGTCTCAGAGCTGCTCAGGTCAGGCCCACAGCCAAGTGCCTGCCCCCAGATCTACCTGCAGGGATTGCCCTGTGAGGCCTGCACCTCAGGAAGAAGCAGGCACATACACATCTCCTGTCCAACTGCCAGAGGAACCATCGCAGAGCGAAGGCAGCACACTCAGTGGCAGCAGCATCTGCAAGGCATGACATTTACCAAGCAGAGAAGGAAAGAGAATGAAACCCCCTTCCTCACTTGCTCTAATCACCTCCTGTGGCTGGAGGAGAGAGAAACTGCCTCTTTCTGCTAGAACCCTGCCTCCCAGGCTCCAGGGGAATGGCTTCTTTTAGCAAGGCCTGGGGTAAGGGTGTGGAGTGCATGTCTTGGGAGGGAGAGTGGTGCCATTTGAGAAGGGGTGAGCAGCGGAGACAGCTGCCTCCCCTCTGTTGTGTGGCCCGCATTGAAGAGCTGTTGCACAGATAATTGGGTGACGTCCTGGTACATTGACAAGACCCACTTCCAGATGGCACTGAGGGACCACTTAGAACAATTAGCCAAGGGAGATGACTCCACCTGCTATTTTTAGAGGGCACCACATCTGGAGGTGCTATCTTTCTGCTGGAAATGTCTGCATCCAAGGCCGGGGACTTGCCTCATCTTCTGTGATCGACTCATCAAGATTTCTCCACCATGTTTTCCACTCTTCAGATGACAAATCATTCTGGTGTTTCTGTGCATGAGGCCTGGCCCAAAGCAGCCTCAGACACAACTCTCTAATTGGTACTCAGTGCAGCACTGAAAAGGAAGGAAGGAGCCTTGTTTGCTGGCTTCCTGCAGCCCCATTTTCCAGCTCTGTCCACAGGGGTGGGGCTGAGTAACAGAAACCAGCATGGCTGGGGCACTTCTCAGGGCTTGTGGCTCTGTCTGCTGGGAAAGCTGACAGCTCTTCTGGCTCCCTAAGCAGCAGGCTAGAGGCACTGAGACCAAAGTGGGTGACATGGACTTGGGTGTTGGACAGGTATGAGCTCAAATCCTAGCTGCCTGTGGCCTTGGGAGAGCTGTTTCCCCCTGTGCTAGCTCCCCAGCTGCAGAAGGGGAGAAGATTGCCCCAGAGGAGAGGCACTAAATACACTGCAGAGGAGAGTGAATTTTCACACTTATGATAACACTGTTCATCCCTTTTCTCAGGATAGCTTTGCTCTTGAATCCTGTGTTCACTTATGCTTGGCAGCCTGAGGGACACAGTCTCTGTGGGACTTTCTTGATCAATTCCTGGTTCATCTGGATGAATCTAGCACTTCTCCTCCCCTCTCTTTGTCTTCCAGGAGACAGAAGTTCCAAGCATTAGAGGGAAGGGCCCCTGCTTTCCCTCCAGCTGCCTCTGCCCAGCCTTTGTCCACTGACTTCTGGCCACAATGTGATTCCTGCTGTCACAACTGTTTGCGTCCCATCGCCTGTCCACCAAGGCCTTCTGGACACTCAATGTCCTGCCTGTTCTGAGGCAAGATGTCTCCAGATCTGCCTCCCACCCATGAGGCTGGCACACTCACCGATGCCTCCCAGTACCACACCAGAGGTCCTTGATGTCTCTACTGATATTTCCTGCCTTCACCCACCATGCTCAGCACCTCACCCCAGCGAGCCTCCCCTGGGACCAGTTGACTCCAGCCAATGCCTTTCTCTGCAGTCCCCAGCCGCAGGCCCTGTCTTCTCGCAGTTCATGCTGGTGGGCTGGGCCCCACAGGGCAGTCCCCGAGGGCAGCCACCGCGCTCTCTTCCACCAGCCAGGGTCCATGGTCTGGTTCCACACCAGGCTGTGCTCCTATGTGATGGGGGAGGGGTTGTGTCTATCGCCTTCTTCGTGCCCTCTGGTATTCTGTAAGGGTTATACAATCAACACAGACAACTTTTCCTTTCTACATTTTAAGGGATTTCTGATTTTTCATAAAGATAAAGAAGGCAGTCTTGGATAAAGAGCTATCCTTCCAGTCCCCTTACCACAAAGGGAAGATTGAGAAGTGATTAAAAGTGTGAATGTTAGTTTCAACCTGACTCAGCTCCTTACCTTGACCTTGGGTGGGTCTGTGTTCCTCTTTAGCTTCAGTGTTCTCACCTCCAGCAGAACATTAACCATGGCTCTGTCCAGTATGGCCCAGAAGGATAACTGCTCAGCATAGCATCAGCTCAGAGCATCCTTGTCACTATCATTGTTGTCACCTTTGTTGTGTTGGCAGAGCTGAGTTGGACAGACTCATTCCCAGGAGAATGTGCTTCTCACACACCCTCCAGCAGAGCACCTGGGTACCTCCATGCACAGAACCACCCCATGGCATCATGGTGAGAGGGGGCTCCAAGTCTCAGGGAACCTAGGACCCTGGAAGAGGGCAGATCCTTCTACACCTCTCCCCACCAATTGGAGCTGCTGTGGACAGGATTTGCTGTTGGCTCCCTGGCCCTCTATACCTTCTTTCACTCCTCAGTTGCCTTCCAGCCCCATAACTTCTTCTACTCACCCACTTCTCACCTACCCCAAAGTCCCTTTCACTGCTCTAACTCCCTTCCGTCTCTTTCAGGAACAAAGAGACTGGCCTCAGCCCATTTCATGTCCACCCAGAAATGCATGCTTCTAGTCCAGCTAGAGAACAACTGCAAACAAGGGAGAAGGCCACAAGAGAAGCCACCAGCCACCAAGGTGTGTTTTGGGTGCCCATGTGAGAACCAGTATCCGACACCCTGCAGGGTCTTCCATAATCGTGTCCCATGGCTTCTGACATCTAGGCTGGCCCATCTATGGGGTGTGAGTCCAGGGGTGCCTGCTTCCTAGACTGCCAGGCATGGGCAGTTTCCACACTGGTCAGAGGTGGCATCCTGTAGCCTCAGGACCAGCAGCCATGGCCTCCAGGCTGGCAAAGGGGGATGTTAGACAACGCACGTGGCATGCACTCTCAGCAGACTGTACCCATGGTAAGTGCACAGCTAGGCCATTTCTGGGAGTGCAGCATCTCCTAAGCCATGGAAGCGGCTGTTTGCTAATTGAGAGTACAACTCTTGCCAGTCACCAAGTATAAAACCCCAGCAATTTCTTAGGTTTCATCGAGTGTTTAGTGTGATGTGCAAACTCAAGAGAGATCTGTCTTCCCTTCAAATCTCTCCATGGCCTGGTACATGATATTTTACAACTAGCAGCTCACTGCTTTGGCGTCTCATCTTTTATAACACACAGGAGTATAAAGGAGTACGTGAGAAGGCCAGAAGAGTCATTGGCACCCTAGTATAAATTAATTCATCAGGCCATTCAAGAAGAACAGATTTGAGGGCAGGCTACTGAGGGAATGGAAGTTGCTAAGGGGAGAGCACAAGTGCTGACCTGGAAAAGAAGGTAGAAGGGCCTAAGAAGGCTGTTGAGATTGTCTATGTCACTATGACTCTCACATTCACTGGATATAAACGTGCTGGCTGCTCATGTGCTGGCCTAGCTTCTCTCTCTTCCTGCTCTGCTGATGGGGGACTGATTATTCTGCCCCCTTAGCTTGGGTGAAACAATGTATGAGGGTGGCTGGGGAAACCTGAACCCCAGAGGTTGTCCCTGTTTGCACCTTGTCACTGTGCTGGTTGGGAATCTTCTGCTTCAAGCGGAGGTGGCTTCTGAGGGTCTTGTGAGTGTGACTCCTCACCTCCGACCTCCTAACCTTCAGTGTCATAGCTCCCATTGTGCACCTGCCATGTGCCAGGCTCTGGCCTGGAGATCTCTCTCCCCAGTTTGCAGATAAGGAATCAAGGCACAGAGAGAAGTTCACTGCCTGGGGCTACACAGCCTAGGAAGAGTCACAGCTTGGATTCTAACCTGGCTGATTCCAAGGCTCCTGCTTCTACTCCTTAGGCTTGGCTATATTGAGGAGCTGTGGCTGGTGTCTCTGGGGTGAGAAGAGGACTGGGGGTTCCTCCAGGGTATGCCATGCTGTGATCTCCTGGGTGAGGCACCCCTGGGGAGAACCGGTACTTCGCATTCTCAAAGAGCACAGCAGATGTGAATGAACCAGGGCATGTTACAGAGGCCCGGGGCCCTGGCACACACTCTCAGACCTGCAGAGAGAGGGCTTCTGAGAAGAGGCAGGACAGAGGACAGACTTGGCTTCAAACAGACGGGACTGAACTCTCAGCCTGTAGCTCCATGCTTTGGGGGAAGTGGCTTCACCTCTCTGGCCTTTACCTTCTCCATTTAATGTCCTCCCTTTTGTAAAGGAAAGTGAGTAAGTATTCATAGTGTTTAGCACTGTACCTGACTCCCCACAGGAGCTAAGTAAATGGTGATAATTTTTATTAGAGTTTCAGGGTGGGTCTGATTTGGCCTGCAGAGGAGAGAACCAGGGATGAAGGACCTCCTGAGGGGCAGGGGTGTTGGGGCTCACATGCCCCCTTGAGAAAAAGGACTGGGCTAGGAATCACCAAGTTTTCCCTGCCCAAGATATCTTTGAAATCTGTACATGTTCTGATTACTACAAAAAGTGAGTATCACTCTTGTTTTCTAGATAAGGGAATATAGTGAAAGAGGTAAAATAACTTCCTAAGTATTGCATAGCAGAAAACAATAGAACTGGGCTGTAAAACTAGGTCTACCTAACAGAATTTCAGGCATTCTCTATGTATCACTCTGCTCTGATGTTCCAAAGCAGAATTCAGAGATAACTTCTAGACACCTCAGTTTAGTCACATCTCTTCTTTTCAGAAGCTCATAGCTATTGGAAAAAATTATTATGAAGTGTATCATTGCCATGGTTTGAATGTTGTCTGTCCCTTCCAAACCCATGGTGAAATTCGATACCCATCCCTGAATAACTCAAATGGCTGGAAGTTTGGTGTGGCTGTTGGCTGGGAGCTCACCAAACCTGCTGATTGGCGGGGGGGGGGGGGGGGGTCCTACTTCACAGCATGGGGATGGCCCCCAAAAGTGAACATTCCAAGACAGACTGCATGGCTTCCTACTGAGTTGTCCCCTGAAGTACTGCACATCATTCTGCCACACTGGGTCACTAATGCCAGCCCAGATTCAAGGTAGAAGGGATTAGATGTCACTGTCAACTGCGACCGGAAGATGTGACCATCTTTAACTTACTACATATGGGTCTGGGTGAAAAGGAGTATTTCAGTTTCAGAGAGAGAGAGAGAGAAAGGGATGAGGTGGGTAGCTGTTTATCTGTTCACTCAACCTTACCAGTATCATTTGAGGAAAAGAAGGTCCCAGTCATGGAGGGAGGCACAGATAGATGAGTGTGTTTGTTTATTCACCCCTTTAACATGCATTGTCTGAGCAACTGTTGTGAGTCAGGCCCTGCTCAGTGCTGGGATACTGGGTACCCACACTGGACAGCCCTTGTCTTATGGAGGTGAGTCTGTTAGAGAAGACAAACATCAAACCTGCTTGGAGAGGAGTTGCGTGGAGCTGGGCGGATCCTAGCAGGCAGGTGTGATACTGTCTTTCTGCACAAGGTGCATTTAAGCAGAAACCTGCATTTGGAGTTTGTGAAGTTGGAGGGAGGAAGCAACAGCTCTCCTGGTAGAAGGAATGACCAGTGTGAAGGTTCAGGAGCAAGGAATGAGAAGCACTGGAGGGCTTACAGATAACCTGGGTGGCACATGCTTGCATGTGTGCATCTGTGTATGCACCTGGCATGTACATCTATGTGTGCGCACCTGAAGTAGGTGTGGGTTTGTGTATATGTACATATGAATATGGTTACACAAAGAGCTGCCACTCTGCACTTGGCCTAAGCTGAAAGAGTCCCCCTACTCTGCAATCTAGATATCTGGCAACAGTGTGCTCTACTCCAACTGCTACACTCCCCAAGGGCAACCATGGCCACCCTTCTGACACTGCAGCCTGAGTGCAGGAACTTGTTGCATGGGGCATGCAGCACTGAGAAGAGGCAAGCTCCAGGGCCAGTCCCAAGGACACCCCTCTTCAGCCTGAGGGGGCATCCTGGGACCTCCGACCTCCCTCCTCTGTTGGGGCTGTGCAGGGCCCAGGCTCAGGGTGACAGTGGGGCAAGGGTTCTGGAAGAGCCCTGCCATTGATTGGACTGCACTGCTGGCTGTGACTTGGGCCAGCCCTTGCCCACCTCTGGGCCTCTCGATTCTCTGTCATGAGAAGGGTACCCCACCCTGCAAGGAAGAGACACCCTCCCCAGTGAGTCAGGCAGCCCCATCTCAAAGAGGTGGCATAAAAGCTCTCGGGGACCCACTCTCTAGCTTAGAGTCCGTTTAGGGTTAGTAGGATTAGGGGCTGCCAGGGGATGGGAAGAGGAGGCAGAATGGGTGGGGAGATAAATGAGCTACAAACCTGGGCCCTTCTTGACCTCAGCCCAGCAGGTAATCTTGGCCTCAAAGACAAAGCTGCCCCACAACACTACCTTGTCCGCAGAGAGAAAGAAGAGGACAAGTAATTATCAGAGAAGTAGCAACAGTCTTAGGACCAATCTGGCCATTCTCTTTTGGCCCTCCTGCAGCCCTGTGAGCTTTGGTCACACACAACAGTGGCAACAGCAAAAGTTAACAGCAACTTTGATAAGATAAATGTTTCTCTCACGCATAAAACAAGTCCGGAGGCAGGAGGTTTAGTCTCGATATGATGGTTTCACAAAGCCTACACAGACTAAGAATCCCTCTAATTTACTCTTCTGTGATTGGTGACACCTAATTCCTCATCTCCAAGACCAGAATGGCTGCTAGAGCTCCAGCCATCACATCTGTGGACAAAGTAGTTTTTTCTTTTTTCTTAATTAAAAGTTTTAGTGAGGTACAGTTTGCCTAAAATAAAAGGCACATATTTTAAGGATAGTTTGATGAGTTTTAGCAAGTTTAAAGTCATGTAAGCACAAACTTTCTGAGATATAAAACATTTCCATGTACCTAGAAAGTTTCATGTTCCTTTATAGTCAGTGTTTCCTTCTGCCATTACTATAGATTCATTTTCACTTTCTTATTCTAGAACTTGATATAAATGCAATCGTTTAGTATGTCCTCTTGTGTGGAGTCTTTCACTCAACATAACATTCTTGCGATATATCCAAGGATATATCCTTGTGGCCTAGGTGGTTTCTTCCTTCTTATTGTTGGATAAGATACTATAGTATGAGTAGACTGTTTATTAATTTATTGATATGTAAATATATCATTTATTTCCTTTTTCTCCCTTTTAGGAGACTTTCTTAAAGTTCTATATAGCATTCCCTCTTGAATTTCAATGGCCAAAGGGTCATATGGCCACGCCTAGCCAGAAGATGCTGAAAAATGTGGCTCTTAAGTTGGCTGGCAGTTGGACTATTTTTCTGGGAGGAAAAGGAGAGTGGATGTTGGAAACAATAGTGTTCTCATTCTGCAGATGAGAAATGTCCCAGACCAAGAGGAGGTTTGATTTTCCCAAAGTCATCCAGGTTCTCATAACAGAGATGAGTGTGGGCTCCAGATTTGTCAGTCTATTCCCCAGCAGACCACTTCACATCCAGTGCAATCACCACTGCCAGTTCCAGGGTACAGAGTCCAGGTACCAGGGAAGGGCTCCATGAAGGGGCTGTATGGCATCAGATAGGAGGGCTCACACTGATGCCACAGAGCATGTGAGTACTTGGTATGCACCAGGCACTGGGGCTGTTCCTTTATAGAATGTGCCAGCTCATTCACATAGCCACACAGCGAGCTGGCTACTCCTGTTAGCCTCTGGAAACTGACATTTAGGGAGGTCATGCAGCTGGCAAAAGGTGTCCTGGGGGCCTCAGAACTTCAGCTCTGCAGAAGTTAAGTCCTGACCTCAGATAGAAATATACTTAGAGCTTCTCAACATCCTTTCTAACAGATATAAGGACTTTCTTTCTTGAGACTCATAAATAAACAGTATTTTCAGAGCCCCTGCCTGTCAAGTCTCAGGAGCTGCCACAGACTTCTACTCTCCTAATTCACTCAGGACTTTTTCTCCTAATTCTCCTTTCCTCTATTTCATGCCTATAACATATTAACATAAACAGTGGTGCTGACAGCAGCTCAGCTCTCACGGGCTCATGCTGGAATCTGACTGATGATTTTCATCAGGGAAAAAGACTAAACAGGTTAAGATGATTAAATTTTCTTAAACCTACAGCTAAGCCTAATCAAAGCCATTTGTGCAGAGGTGTGTGCATGTTTGCTTTTGCTGGAAGGTTGATTGGCAGTTTCCAATGGATAAGTGGGACTTCTTAGCTAACAGAGTTAAAATAAAGTACCTTCTACAACTTCTAGACATCAGCATAGGCCATTTCCACTTCCCTGTCTGGGCTGGCACTATCGTTTCCCTGAGACAGCTGATGATGGAAATGAAATTCAGGGTGTCTACATTTCATCCTGTCTGTGATCCCCCCCCCCCATCAAATCCTTTTATAACTAGAGCTCTCCGTATTGAACAAATAGGGAAAGTCACAGTTTCCTAATTTCTAGGAGTTCAGGGGTCAGGAGCTTCTCACACAGGCTGACCACATGATGCTGGGCAAACCCCTTGGACTTAGCTTCCCCATCTATACAATGGGAAGGTTGGCCCTCCCTTAGGATCTCCTATTTTTCACTCCAGTCAGGGCAGGGGGAGCCCAGCAAAGGAGGTGCCACAGAAAAACAACCTTTTCCGCATGTGTGATGTTCTTTGTTACAAGGAGCTCACAGGAGGACTTGCTGGTTATGTTATATGCCCTACTTGCATTCCAAAGGGGCTGAATATGATAAGAGCACAAACAGGGAAAAGCTTCAATTTTCTCTCTTTGGCATCTTCAAAAATTCTTTCAAGTTCATCTTCCCATTTACAGTTTCAGAGGGTTCCATAGCCGGCAATTAAGTCCCACTTTCAGGTATTAAAAAAGCCAAACTCATCCCATTTAGAACCTCAAGCTCACCTCCAACTCCACATTCTTTTCCCTTCCAACATTTACCTGTGTGTCCTTGCTCAGGAGACTGTAGAGGGCAGGAGGTATGGTCTCTTTCACTCTTCCTCTCCTCAGTTTTAGGACACTCCAGGGCTGGGGTGTGGAGTGGGGCTACAGCAAGGAGAAAGGTTGCATTTGTAGGATATCTCTGGCTGGCTAGTTGCCCCCCTATAATATTAAGCATCCCAAAGCTGACTACTCCATCCATCTCCTAGAACAGAAGTTATGTGAGGACCCATTCACTGTTCAGTACAGTCAGTTCCCTGGCTGATCCCTTGTGGCCCCCTCCTCAGCATCTCTCTAAGTGGCTCTCATCACAGCCTCTTACCACTCAGGTTCCCTCTCTCTAGCAGGTGGGTTCATCAAGACAACTTGAGCCTTAGTACCTCCCAGTGTCCCCATCACCCATAGGAAACTCTCCTGTGAGTCAGATCTACTGTGACTGACCGTGCCCCTTCCCCTTCCCCTGCTACCTCAGGCCCCTCCAGCAAGCCCCAAGTCTCCATATTGACAATCACTACAATCCAGATGATGTGTGCCATGATGTTTCACACTGTTCCTGCCTCTACTACTGGCAGCAAGGTCTCTGAAGCTCAGCAATATCCTGCCAGGGGCTGGGGCCAGACCTTCCTTTTGATAGCCCACTCTCAAACTCTGCCAGTACTTTTGAAGTCCTGTTAACCTGTTTAGAAGGAACATCCTGTTTATTTCCCCATGAGGTAGAGGAGAGGAAAGGACACAAAGATATTGATTCCTTACAAATACTGCTTTCTTTCTTTCTTTCGGAACTGAACCCAAGGCCTTTGTACCAGTGCTACCCCAGTGTTTTTTTTTAAGATAGGGTCAATTAATGTAATACATCATATTAATAAAGGACAAAAGCCATATGATAATCTCAACAGATGAAGAAAAAGCCTTTGGAAGGAAGGAGAGGGCAAAGGTCTGGCAGGCAGGGGCAACAACGTGAACAAAAAGACAAGGGGAAAGGTTTTATTTAGTGATGTACAGAAAGCAAAGAAAACATTCTGAGAAAGGAGATGAGGTTCAAGCTAGAGAGCCTTGAATACCAGTTTGAGGGATCAAAAGGGAACCATGAGAATTTTAAGCAGAGCTTTAACATAATGAAAGCAGCATGTTAGGAAGCTAATCTGTACTAAATTATCCAGTGATCAATTTGTAATGCACCAATGTGGGTCTGAGATACAAAGTAACAATCACCAAAATTTTCTGGATGATAAATTACAATCTAATTTACTCCCATGGTAGACTAGGTTTTGTGGCTGGAAGCATATGCATTGTTTGAGGCTCTCTTTAAGAAAGAGAAAATAAAATTAGAAATTAAAAAATTAGGTACAAAAATTTTTATTTATAGTGAGAAAAGAAAGTACAACATGCCCATGGCTATTCCAAACCACTTAATGCAAGAAGTTCGATAGAGTGGCTTAGAGTGGAAAGATGCAGGGATCTAACTAATTACAGTTATTATATCTTTTGCCCACTGAACAAAACATGACAAAGTGATCATAGCGTGTGGGCCATGGAAAGATCCCTGCTCAGGAAGGGCCGTGGAATTTGAATCTCCTCAGCCTCCTGGTGACTCTGTCCTATACCTGTTGAGGCCAGTTTGTCCTGGTTCATGAGTGTCAATTGTTAGCTCCTCTTCCCCACTTTGCTTTTGGTAACATCAATTTAGTAGCTTGGGATCAGCCACAGTTGAGGTATAGTATTTAGAGTAAAGAAATTGTCAAATTCTACAAATTCTTTGCTTCCTCCCACTCCCACCCCAGAAAGCCAGTTGTTAAACATGAGCCTGCACACCACTGACTCCACTTCTATTTAGGGCTAAGTTCAGTGCCAGTTCTGGGCCTTAGCACAAAGTTCCAGTCACTGGCCATCAGAGGTGGACTATTCTATTCAGAGGTTTAAGTCATCAGATGCACATGGGAGCAGGAGAAGTCTCCTGGAACAGTGATCTCAGAGCCTTCCGTCTGTGCATTGTCCATTCTCCTCACCCTGCCCCCTTCAATCTCTCACCTGCTCTGCCTCTACCCAACAAAAGCCAAAGCCACCCTGCCAGCGTCTCTGAGTAGATGAGGTGAGACTGTCTCTAACCAGGATGAATGTGAGCTTGGGTCCTTATTGTAGGCCTAGTAGGAGGCAGCAGACAGATCACAGAAGAAGGCAACTCTTCAAGCTTCTTCCTCTGGCTAGCTGGCATTAGAGTCCTCTAGATTAACAACTGTAAAGATGAAGCTGCACCCTGACCCATCTCACCACAAGCCAGCCCTCTGCCTGGGAGACTGTGCCTCCTGATCAACTGACATTGCTAACTTGAGCCCTCTCAGAGCAGTGAGCTCCTAAGTCTCTGTCCAGTGCCCACACTGCCTCTCATCTGCTCTGCATGCGCTCACCTCTGGTTCTAAGGAGCCCTCATCTCACAGTGATGGGTGAGGAAAGGAGTCCATGCTCCTTGCTCTGTGCTTCCAAGGCCTTCCTCTTCAGAGAGAGGGTATTTCCTCAGGTTTTAGTGGGTCTCCATCATTCTGGCCTTTTCTACCCTTTCTCTGGGCCAGTGGGCCCATTTCATGGATAGAGAAACTGAGGCTCAGAAATTGGAGTCTCTCTGACTCCAATGTCTCTCCCTTTTTCATTCTGCTATGTTGCTTGTTGAATAGGTGTGGATTCTGTCTCCTGCCAGCATCAAGCTAGGTCCCTACACAGAATGAATCCCAACCCTCCTCATACATCCAGAATGACCTAGAATTCCCAGGGCAGCCATTCCTCACCCTAGGTCTGTGGGGATGAATAGATGGGAGACCAGGCAGGATAAAGGCAGGGAGGAGAAGTGGCAGGGCAGGAACAGGTCAGCAAGTCAGGTATATGGCCTTGAGGATATAAATGAATCCGAGTGGCCCATACCTGGTCCCAGTTAGGTGTGTGAGCATTTATCAGCCAGTGTTGTAAGTGCCTGTGAGCACACCTGCCCAGGTTCTGCAGGAGGACCTTTCAGGAACAAGCCCTGGATATCAACTGTTTAGGGATTATGTTTTGAGTCTAAAGACACAAGCTCAAATCCAGTTCCACTACTAACTAACCACAAGACCGAGAAATCACCTACCCTTCCTGGGGCTCTGTTTCTCTCCCTATAAAACAGACACAGGGGCCGGGGATTTAGCTTAGTGGCACCATGCCTTGCAATCACAAGGTCCCAAGTTTGATCCCAGGTATTGAAAAAAAAATAAAATAAAAGCAGACACAATAGAAGTACCCACCTAATTGCTTACCAAGGGGATTAGGGGAGATAATGCATGCAAAGTGCTTAGCACCTGGCAGATGGAAACCGTACACAGTGCATATTACTGTTTTTGGCTAAGATTGCACTATACCTGAGAAATGTTTGCACCTGAATGAATTGCAGCCCTTGCCCAAAGTTATCCATACCAAGGATGAGAGGCCACTCTACTTACTGGTAGTGGGTTTAGGCACAAATACTTAGAAGCACATAGATTCATTATTTCAGCTCAATCATCTGTAAACTAGAGATACTTGGAAAATTACTTAACTACTGTGTGATTCACTTTCCCACCTGTAAAATGTGGACAATGATAGCACCTAACCAATAAGACAGATAGATATGGAGATGACAGATTGATAGATAGATATGGATAGATATGTTAAATTAAATAATATTTGTAAAGAACCAAGAGCAGTGCCTGACACATTTCAAGTGCTATTCAGTGTCAGCTATTTCCATATCCAGGCCTCAGACTGTGGCTCTGTCTTGAGGACACTAGGCCCCAGGACTAAGTTACTCATTCTGGGAGGTTTTGTGCTGGCCACATTGCCCCATAAAGAAGGTCTCCCACAGCTGCCAGACTTCTATCATCCATCCCACTGGCCCCACCACTCACCCTGCTCAGAACTCACCCTGCTCAGATTTCCAATTATTTGTCCTGTTTTGAATTCAAGTGGGATATTAACAGCAAGTCTGGCTTTATTAATGGCGGTGTCTTTAGTGTTACCGACTTTCTCACTCACTCCTTGCTCTCATGGCAAGAAGCTGTTTCCTTTAATTAAGCCCCATGCTAAGTGCTGAGCAGGTGATGTGAGTCTGGAATTGCTTTTGTTCTGGGATTTAGGCGCTTTCTCATGGGCTGGGTTGGAGAGAGTGCACTGCTGCCTTTGAAGTCTGACATCCATCTCCACAATCAGGGAAGTGGGACAGTGTAGAATGCCAGGCCTGAGAGGACACAGCCCAGCTCTGGCTCCAGCCAGCCTCTACCTGTACATGGGATGAGGTGCATGAGGTTACCTCTGCCATCCTCCATGTATTTCCGCACCAGCACTTCAGGCAGCTACTGGATTCACTTTTCCCTAACTGCAGCCTCTGTGCCTCTCCTTCATCTCCCTACCAGACTGTGGGCTCCTCCAGGCTGGATCTGCTCTCCTTTTCTGTGCCACAGCACCTAGCAAAGGAGCCAACCCACAGCAGAAATCTAGGAAAGACTAGGAAATTGGCTTTAGTCACAGATGCCCAAATTATGTCCAGAGATATTTTTTAAATAGTCCAGCAGGCTGGGGATGCAGTTCAGTGGCAGAGGAAGTACTTGGCTAGTGTGCACAAGGCTCTTGGTTTGATCCTCATCACCAAAAAAAAATTTTATAGTCTCTAAATTTTGTTCAGTTCTAAAAGTGTCTACCCCTCACTCCTGGACACCAGTCTTATACCTAACTGTGAACATGAGAACTACTGGTCCCAGTGTAAAAGACTAAAACCCAACTTAAACTGGCTAAAACAAATGAAAGGGGGGAAATACTGGGCTGAAGTGAGCATGAATGGCCTCTTCCTGGACTCAGGTGCCTAACCATAGAGATAGGACTCTGTTCCTCAGCTCCATTTCTCAGCTATCAGCTTCCCTTTGAGGAAAGCTCCCCCTAAGTAGCGACCAGGTGGCACTAGAAGCTCCAAGTTTTGGTTTTCCCAGTGCAGCAATTCCAGAGGAAAGAACTCACCTGTCCATGGCAACACTCCTAAGGAGGCCTGCATTGGCCCACTGTGGGTCGTGTGCCCATCCCTGCAGAAATCACTGTGGCCCAAGAGAGAGTGCTCTGATTGGCCAGGTCCAGGTCACATGTCTACCTCTAGCACAGAGGGATGATGTGAGCATGGTCATCCCTAAATGGAGCAACCACAGGGAGTGAGCCTAGGGTGCTTCTTCCAGAAGAAGGAGATGGACACAGGATAGGAAAATGCAATTAATACTCACCAGAGCTCTTCCATTAAATAAGGCAAAAAAAAAAAAAACCCAACCCTGTACAGGAGCATCTAGCAGCCTTCAGAAGATGGTAGACCAATCACTAAACAGCTCAAGCAAGTGGTTGTTTAAGAAGAGCCAGCTCTATCTCCTTGAAGCCAAACTGTGTGTCACAGACTCTCAGTTCTATTGGAAGTAAAGACCGGAAAGCTTCATGGAGGGGGAGGTGGGGCTTGAGCATAGGGAAGATGGGTTTCTGTGCTGGCACATGGACGTGAGGGAGATGGATAGCCTTCAGGTGTCACACTACCAGTGCACAGCGTTGTCACCAGGCCCATGCTGGGGTCCCAAAGGGGAGGGAGATAGGAGAACCTTGCCCCTCCAAAGAGCCAGGCTCCACCCATAGGACCTGTGCCAGCAAGATCAAAATCTAATTTACTCATTAGGGGTGTTTCTTCTGTACAAATCAAATCATGAGCTATTTTTCCACATCGTAAATATTGTTTTAAACTCTTGCTCATGGGCAATTAGATTACAAGTATCGCCTGGTGAGCTATGCGCCAGCACATTTGGCTGGTCTCTGGCTGCTTTGTGAGCAGTTTCCTTTTAAAATGTTTCCCAATGATTTTTAAGGGTCTTTGAAATCTCCCTAGTGATGCGTGAGGACCTTTGTCTGGGGCCATTAATCTCCCTAACAGCCCAGGAGAGACTCGCCTCATCTCCGTTCCTTTCCAAATGGCCCAGCTGAGCCCTGCACCCCCTCCTCATATTTCTCCCTGTTGCTCTGATGGTCTTGAGCAGTTGGCTGGGCTTCCTTGCTGCCTCTGCCTCTGGGCTAATCAGAGACCCAGGAAAGTCTGCACCCTGAACATCTACTCTCAGAAAACCTGCATTCCAGTGCCCAGGTCTGTGCTCATTCGGGGCAAATTATCCCATCTATCTTCCCAGGCCCCAGTTTTGGTTTTGACATTGGCAGAAAGGGGTTAATTCTTGCCTCAATAGAACAACTCCCCTATTCTCTGTTGGCCTTTCTGGGCCCTCTGTGACCTTCTACCACTGCCAGGCAGACTTTGGCCTTGATGCTCCCCCTAAAATGTTCCCTTTCTGCCATGGAAGCCCTTTAGCGCCTTACCTGCTTCTGCCTGCCCACCCTGGCACACCTCGGGCTTTGCCCTGGAGTGTTAGCTCTTCTGCAAAACCCACATTACCCACCCTGGCCTGGCTGAGTGCCAGGGCCACCTCCTCCAGGAAGTATTTCATGACTGCTTTACCCTCTGTGATCTGTCCCTTCTCTAAACTTCCACCATACAGGACATTCTCTAGTTCCTGATAATAATAACTGAGAATAACTTTGACCAAGCACCTACTATGTGCCAAGTTGTACATACTATTTTTTCAGTCCTCCCAATAGTCTTGCAAGATAAATATTATTATTCCCATTTTTTTAAGGTATAGAAACTGAGACTCAGAGAGGTAAACTGATATTTCAAAGCCATGGGCTTGTTATGCCTGAGCTAGAATTTAAGATTTTTCTCCCTTAAAAAGAATGATCCTGTCAAGCGTGGTGGCACATGCCTGTAATCTCAGCACTCAGGAGCCAGATACAGGATTGCCATGAGTTCAAGGCCAGCCTGAACTACATAGTGAGATCCTGCCTCAGAAAACAAAACAGACAAAAACAAAAACAAAAAAGAAAGATCCTGTATTGAGTTTCTACAGAGAGTGTGCATCATTTAATTCCCACAGGACCCCCCCCATAAAGTAGGCAATGGTATCCCCATTATTTAGAAAAGGAAGCAAAAGCTCAGAGAACAGACATCTCACATCTTCCTTCCCCCTACAAAAAATGATGACAGCCTTGCCCTAAAAGGGAAGTGAACTGGCCTTTGCGGACCTCCAGAGAGCTATGAGAGCAATAAAGGACTTCCCCCATCCTCTGTTCTAGCATGTGTCTAGCTTTCCAAGCAGGGACCCCTCTGTGTGCTTAAAGTTTGGGTTGGCCCCTTGCAGAAAGACAGCCTGTTCCCCAGGATTTGACTCTGTCCACCCTGCTTATTCCTGCTGCAGTTCCTTCTACTGCACTGAGCTATGGCCTACACCAAAGGGCACTGGGTGATGCCTCCTCATGAAAGCCCTACTGTTGTAGTTGAAGGATATTGTTGAGGACATCATCCATCACATCTCATCCTATGACACTGACCCTTTGCAGCAGTTCTCTCAGTCCCTACATGGAGAGCACTTGTTTCTTCTAAGCTGGTAAGTATTTAATATTATGGGTATTATGAATCCTATATTTAATCAGAGAGCAACATAAGGATCTCCTTGCCTGCTCCCTGATTTCAGCCAAGACCTCTCTCTTGAACTTCAGACCCATCTCCAGTTTCCCACTTGACACATCCAGTTGAGTGGCTGATGAATGCCTCTCAAACAGAAACCCTATAATCTTTCCCCCACCTCTCTCTCCTTTTCTCTTTCACACCACATTTGGTCTATCATCAAATCCCATCATCCAGATTTTTATCAACTTCTCCAAGGTCCCATGTTCTCCCACTTGGGTGCCCTCTTTGCTGGTCTCTTGCTTTTCCCTGGTTCTTAAGTCTATTCCTAACATGGGAGCTAAGGTAGAAACAAATAAGATAATGCCATTCCTCTGCTCACACCCTTCTAGTGGTTTCCAGTTGTGCCAATGGTAAAAGCAAAGTCCACTCTGTGACCCACAGGTTTTCCATAATTTCTCCCCACCTGTTCCCATCTCTCTTGTCTCAGCTTTGACTACTCTCTCCCTCCATTACTCCACCAGCCAAACCTGCCCTTCTTAACATCTCTCTTTAGGGCCTTTGTACAGGCTGTTTCTCCTACAGACACTGTTTCTCTAACTAGCCACTTGGCTAATTTCCCCCGTTTCTCAAAATTACTCAAAAATTACCTTATCTTCCAGTATGGTCATATGATTTTCAACAAGGATGCCAGGGCCATTCACTTGGCAAAAGTCAGTTCTTTTCAACAAGTGAAGTTGGAAACAATGAATATCCATATGCAAAAGAGTGAAGTGGGAACCTTACCTAACACCATACACAAAAATTAACTCAATGCTCTTTTTTTTTTTTTGGCAGGGGGTGGGGGTGGGGGATGAGACAGGATTTCACTATGTAGTTTGGGCTGGCCTTGAACTCACTATGTAGTCCACACTGGCCTTGAACTCATGGTGATCCTCCTGTCTCAGCCTCTGGAGTACTGGGATTACAGGTGTGTGCCACCATGCCTGGCTCAAAACTCTTAAGAGAGAGCATGAGGGAAGATCTTCATGATACAGGACTTGGCAATGATGTCTTATATATGATACCAAAAGCACAGAGGAAGGGGAAAGGAAAGAAGGGAAAGGAAAAATTATGAGAAAAGAAAAAAAAAGGGAAATGAAGTCTACATAAATAGGGAAGGGTGGAGGGGGTGAAGGGCACACAAGTAATGGGGAAAAAATAAGAACAAAGATACATCATGTACAGGTACATGCACCCAATGATAAATGTAAATGTATCGCATACCTAAAATGTACCAATAAAAGAATTTAAGCAAAAAAAAAGAAAAGATAGACTAATTTGGCCTCATCAAAATTTAAAACTCTTAAGTGAAATAAGTAGGACACTTGTAAATAACAAATAGTTTCTCTAATGTGAGAAACTGAAAGCGTAAAGATTAAAATGAATAATTGATAAAGGGAAATAGGAAGAAAAGGTCCAAAGGGGTAGGGGAAGTGGGAGGGGTAGTGGAAAGGAAAGAAGGGAGATGAAAAATTATGAGAAAAGGAAAAAATGGAAAGAAAGTCTTTGTAAATAAGGAAGGGTAGAGGGGGTGAAGGGAGGGCAGGGGAATGGGGAAAAATAAGAACCAAGATACATCATGTAAAGGTACAAGTTCCCAATGAGAAATGTAAATGTATTGTATACCCAAAATATACCAATGAAAGAATCTAAGGAAAACAATTTAAAACTTTTTGGTCTAAATGAGTAGGGGAAGTGGGAGGGTAGGGGAAAGGAAAGGGAAAAGAAAAAATGTGAGAAAAGGAAAAAATGGAAACAAAATATTCATAAATAGGGAAGGGTGGAGGGGGTGAAGTGAAGGCAGGGGAATGGGGAAAAAATAAGAACCAAGCTATATCATATAAAGATACAAGATCCCAAGGATGAATGTAACTGTATTGTACACCTAAAATGTACCAATAAACTTATTATACAAATAATTTAAAATTTTGTGCATCAAAGGACAGCATTAAGAGAGTGAAAAGGGGGGGCCGGGGATTTAGCTCAGTGGTTCCGGCGCCTGCCTTGTAACCACAAGGTCCCAAGTTCGATCCCCGGTACCAAAAAAAAAAAAAAGAGAGAGTGAAAAGGTAACCTATGGAATGGGAGAAAATATTTGTAAATTATTTATCTAATAAAGGATTAATATCTGGAATAAAGAACCCCTAAAACTCAACAACAAAAAAGCAAATACAACAATTAGAAAATAGGTAAAAGACTTAAATAGCTGTTTTCCCAAGAAGATACACAAATGACATTTGCATGTGAAATAGCACATGAAAAGAAATATGATTAATCATTAGGGAAATGCAAAGCAAAACCTGCATGAGATATTTCAAACCGTTAGAATGAGTACTATTGAAAAAACAAAAACAAAGGTCAGCAAAGATATGGAAAATGAATGAAACAATTGTGTTTTTCTGGTAAGAATGTAAAATAATAAATATTAAATTACCATATCATCCAGCAATTCTGTTGTTGAGTATATACAAGAGAATTGAAAGCAGGGATTCTAATGATATTCATATAACAATTGATGTTCACATAGCTAAAAGGTGGAAACAGCCCAAATGGATTAACAACAAAATGCATTCAATGATATACGTATACAATGGAATATTAGTCAATCTTCAAAAGGAATGAAATTTTGATACATACTGCAGTATAATGAACCTGGAAGACATGTTATGAAATAAGCTCAAAACAACAAATATTGTATGATTCCACTGTTAAGAGGTACCCAGAGTAGTCTTCTATGAAGTATTATGTGGTATATTATGGCATTAATGTGAGTTAGAAAGCAATCAACTTCATAAGACAGAAAGTATCACAATGATTACCAGCAGCTGGGCTGAGGGGAAATGGGGAGTTACTGCTTAATGTGCACAGAATTTCAGTGTAGGATGATTAAAAAGTTCTGGAGATGGATGGCTGTGATGTGTGCTTAATGATGCGAATATACTTACTGCCACTGAACTATATATTTAAAATTATTAAAATGGCAAGTTTTATGATATGTATATTTTTACCAAAATAAAAATAAAAATAAATTTTAAATTACTTTGTCAATGAGGCTTTTCCTGGATACAATCTTTGAAATTTTAACTTTTACCCATTAGATATTTCATATCCCCTTTCTTTGCATTAGTTTTTCTTAGTGTTTACCATTATCTCACATATTAGTCCATTTACTTTGTTTTTTGCTCATTACTGTCTCCCCTATTACCATAAAAAAATACTAGAATGTAAGCTCAACAAGGGCAGAGATTTTTGTCTGTTTCCAGCTGCATCCTCAGAACCTAGAGCAGTGCCTGACAGAATATACATTTCTGTTGGCTGAATTTAAGGCACCAAGGGGTGGGCGGTGGCTGACAAGAGCAGCTTCAGGCATCTCTAGGGAACTCACAATTCCCAGGAGGAGCTCTGACCCTAGGAAGGGGCTGGGACCCTGGAGGTACTTCAAGGTTTTCCCACCCCAGCTACCCACCCTTCTGCGCTGCCTGGGGAGCTGCTCTATTAGATTATAATTTTGGCCTCCAGAAGGGCAGGGAGTTCATGGGAAAGGAGCTCATCAGAGCCCAAAGGGAAGCCAGGAAATATCCTTCGCTGTTGCTGCAAACACTTCCCCATCTCCTGGGGAAGGTGGCTGATGAGAGTGTCCCCAGCAGGAGCAACTGATAGGCCAGGCTCCAGGGCAGCGAGCCAGCTGAAAGCACTTCCTGGGGGCCCACTGTGTACCTAGCTCCTGCTGCAGTTATGGGACCAGTGAGAGAATTGTTTACTTCTAGGAGTTGTACTGGAGCAAACACACACACATACACACACACACACACACACACACACACACACACACACACACACACACGGTGGTATAAGTAAGCAGCCTGGCAATATCTCTTCCCTTTTTCATGGGTTCTTAGCCCCTTTCATGCAGTTAGAGAATTCTTTATTCGGGCCCCATCTCAGCTGTCCACATCTCTTCCCAGGTAAGTACACCATGCTGGTCATTCACACTTTAGTGTGACATTAACTTAAATGTTCTTTCTCTTCAAGAGACTTGACATCTAATATTCATCTCTAGCTTTATCTCCTAAGAAATGAATCTGAGGTGCCAGGTGTGGTGGGGGAAGGACTGTGTGGAGAGTTCCTGTGGTCCCTGGCTCCCTCTGCATGCCGAAGCAGTCCTAGAGGTCCTGAAGAGGTGATCACAGTGGGTTTAGGGAGACTCTGCTGGGTGGGATCAGTTTTGCAGGGACCATGAGCTCAGCTGATGAAACCCAATTCAAGAGGTCATGCTTTCCTTCCAGTGACCAAGCACTCATTCATGGAGCCTCACCACTGCCATCCCTGGGCAAGACACTAGGGACACTGATGCATCAGTTGTCATCCTCACCCTCACAGAACACACATGGAGGTCACTACTAGAAAGAGGCTCAATGAGGTTGGGGACCCCAAAGAATGAGAACCTTGCTCAGGAGGCTACAGAATCAGGACTCACTTTCTAAAAGGGAAAAACATCTAGGCTGGGTCCTGAATGTGTGGAAACAATTCAGCAAGTGCAAACATGAAGGAAGAGAATTACAACACAAGGGATGGCATGTCCAGGGACTCCATGGACACTTTAGGAGCAGTGAATGTAGTGGTTGCAAGTTGACTATGCTGGGGTTGGGAGAAGGAGACTGAAGAGATTGTGGGTTGGATCCTGGGATCTTGGGGTCACCATGAGCATCTGAGCTCTTTTATAGTCTAGATTCTTAGTTAGGAAAGACATGATATAGTCAGACATGAGGTTTACAAGATTCTTCTGACTGATTTGTGAAGAATGGATGGAGAAGAAGAGGGGAGGAAACAAGCATTGGTTGGATCAGTTGGAAACTTACTGAGTAATCCAGAGGGTAAACCAGGGTGCCACAGATTGTATGGCACCAGAAGCTGGTTATTCCCTCATGAGAAATCATATGTGGAGAGGTAAGGATAAGGAATGGCCAAGGATGAGCAGATGGTAGTCCCAGTGCCTGTGTGTGGTGTGAGGAAGAAGTGACATAAACTTCAAAAGTGTTGAGGTGAATGCTAGACAAGCAGCTGGAGACCTATGAAGTTCTGGAGCTCAGAAAGGAGGTTTGAGCTGAAAATATGGAGTTCAAAGCCATCTGTACTTAGAGAGTAACTGAAACCATGACCAGAAGTGAGGTTACCTAGAAAAGGTATAGTTTAGGAAGCATCCCAAGGAATATCAGCATTCGAAGTTGGGTAGAGAAGGACAGGTGCCCAGGTTGATGAAGACAGAGCAGCCAGGAAGACTAGCCCTAAGAGTGAAGAGGCCAGATGGCCAGCTTTAGGGGTGGTCATTTTGCTCTTCAGCAAACACTTGTTTGTGAGCCTGTGATTGCAAAACTGTCCCCCCACTTAGGGACCTCAAGTCACCTCTGCTACTTCTTCTTGGTCAGAAATCGCAGCAAAGCTGGGAAGAAAGGAGGCCCTGCAGGCTATGTTCCCTCTGTCCTTCATTTTCAGTCTGTTCATTCTATTTGTTCTGGGAGCCAGCATGAGTCCTGGAGTCAGACACATGGGGCCTGAATCTCATCTCCACCACTTATAAACTCTGTGACCTCCGACAACTTACTTTTCTGAGCCCTAGTACTCTCATTGACAAAATGGGGGCAACAGCTACATCTCAGGATTGTTAGATCAAGAAATTATGTGTGGCTGGGGATTTATCTCAGTGGCACTGGGCCTGCCTCACAAGTGCCAAGTCCTGAGTTTGACCCCCTGTCCCCACCCCACCCCCCAAAAAAGAAAGAAAGAAATTATGTGTGTAAAAAGCACCCAGTAGTGCTCTTGGCACATAGTTGGGGCTTCATATCTACCATTCTCTCCTTGAACAAATATCCTCTGAGTGTCTTCCATGTTTCTAGACACAGGGAATACAAAGATGAATAGTGCAGGATTCTCTTTCAGTGAAGGGGATGGCAGGTACCAGACGGTGGCTGTGCAGTCATATCAGCACCCTGAAGCTGGGGCATGGAGTACCATGGAGGGCCCTGGACTCTTCTCTGGCTTGGCTCTCACCAGCCACAGTTAGAATGGCCACAAGCAGCAACTTAGCCTCTCTGAACTCCAAGTTCATCTCTAAAATGGAGATACTGTAATGGCACCTGCCAGATGTTCCCTACCATGAAGGCATTCATAGGGAGGAGGGGTGGTTGAAGTGTTCAAATTCAGGACATTTATTTCCATAGATGCTGGAAATTTTGAAGAGAAGCTGAAGTGGAAGCCAGAGGTAAGAGAAACAATTAGGGGAAAAGCAAGCAATCTAGCAAGAGAATAAGCCAAGATTGCTGCCCTCTGGCTCCCACGGCCTCCACCATCCTATCGTGATGAAGGGGAGCTGTGGAGGACTTCTCAAACCAAAAAGGAAAACAAGTGCATTCTTGAGATTAGCGGAGGCAAACACAAGCCACAGAGCCTCATGTTCCCATGGACCCAGCCTGGGCTATCCCCATGAGAGGGCAGGGCAGCAGATGGATGAAGGCCAGGGCCTCTGAAGAAACCACACCTGTGAAAGGCACCCTCTGCCACTCATCCTGGCTCCAGGGACCACACTTTGGGCTTTCATCTTGTTTCCCACGGCCCAGGCTCAGAGCACAGCTGGACTCTGCAGACACTTGCCAATAGCTGGGCTCCCACAGCCATCAACACCTATCTAGCTAGGTCTACCAAGTCTTAGAGCATGCATCAGGCCCAGGGGTCACAGAAAGAATGAAGAGCAACTATGCCACAGCCCTGGTGTCCCCAGATGAGTTCCTGTATGCCCTGTGTAGAGGGCTGAATAGACCAGTTACAATCCGTACTGAGAAGAGTTCAAGGACCCAGAGCCAGGGGAGCCCTGAGTAATGCACTTTAACAGGTGCAGACCCCAGACCACAGATCACCATGGAACTCATGACCAAGGCTCCACTGATGGCCCAGAGGTCAAAGAACCTGGGCTCTCCAGAGATGTGGCCTGACTCCTGTCAGCTCTGCAGACCCCAGCAGTGCCTGAATCATGAAAACCTCAGACTGTCCTACACCTCACACTGCAAGAGGTGTAAAGGCTTCCCCAGGTCCCCCTCAGCACAATTATTCAGGCCCTACTCCAAAGAATGAAGTTCCTTGAGTTAGGCTTCACCTACAAGAGTATGCTTCCTCTGCCACATGAGAGGCCTTCTTCAAGTATTTCCAGTTGTGGCAAGGCTGTCATTCTGTCTGTTCTGGAAGGAGAAGCCAGAAGACCCCAAGGCCCAGGAAAGTCCTCCAGCTGTCCCCCTTCTCTCAGGCTGGCCTATTTTTCCTCTTCCCTTTCTTTTTGGCAGCACTTTCTGCTTATTCAGTAGAGTAAGGAGAGACCCCTCAGGACTGCAGGAAAGAGATGAAGGGCTGACTCAGTTCTGGTTATAAGGGGACCTTATCTTGAGCAGCTGGAATGGGGGACAGACTAAAACAGACCAAGAGGCAGGCTGTGCTTCTCAGGAAGGGGTCTTACGCCCATGGGGAGGGTAGGCTGGGCAGTTGGAAGCATGCATCCAAGACACCGGTGACCAAGGCAGCAGCTGGCAAGGAGTGATGGAGGAACAGGAGCTCATGCCCCCTAGTTGCAGTGGGAGCAAAGGAAATGAGGGGTTCTGCATTTGCCTCCCCTAGACCAGGCAGCCAGGCCTTAAGTTTTGAGCCACCTCCTACCTGAGGACTTTAGACTCTCAGAGTAGGAAGAATGAAGAGAGAGAAGTTACCTAGAATTACTGTAAATAATGTTCATTTTTAGACCCTATATCCATGGACACAGTCAAAAAGAAAGGAGAAGGGAAAGAGAAGTAAACAGGAAGGAGGGAAGTAGAAGAAATGGGGGAAAAGAATAGGAGAAAGGGAAGAGCTAGAAAGGGAGGAGGAGGAGGAAGAGGAGCACTCCTGGGATAGGAAGTCACAGTTGTGTGGGTGAGGAACCATATCTGATGGTACAGAGTCCTGCAAGTGACAGGACTCTGAATAGGGTGACCATAGGGCAATCAGACTTTCACTACTAAGTCTTGTGTCCTTTCCAGCTGCAAAGAAGGTGGCCAAGCCTGCTGTGGAAGGATGGGACTGAGTTATTAACTGGCCAGAACTGCTGTCTTTGAGCAGATCAGGCTGGCAGGTCTGCCTGGCCATGGGGCTGCAAACAGGAGGCCCTGCCCCCACAGCTTCCTGTCTCTACCATGCCAGGCCCCTGCTCCTCTCGAGGAGAGAGAGGAACACAACTCACAGTGACCTTTCAAGGTCCTCAGGTTTTATAGGTCCATGCACTGCTGTTTGATCCTACCAGTCACTGGGCTGCTATTTTGTGCAATTTTCTCTACTTAGTACACATTTTAGAATTTATTTTCAAAATACTAGTCCATAGAGATTGTGGCAAAATGGCATACTGAACACATGTGTCTGATTGTCCCTCCATAAATGACCAAGTCAAAAACAAGCCAAAACATAAACTTCAAAGCAGTGGAAAACACAAAGAAGTTACAGCAGTGACCAGAAATCAAAATGAACAGTTAAAAAGCATCACACAGCTGGGACTAAGCTGATGAAGTGATGGTAGTCAAAGCCTCTAACCCAGAGGCCAATGTGAGATACGGCTGAACCTGGGGTGCTCTAAGCTAAGAGGTGGCTAGAATGAAGAATAGAAAGAACTGACCATCAGGATGGTGGTGACATGTGGAATAGCCAGGCACATGGATCACTTTCCCTTATCCCTTGTACCAATCATCAGAGAGCAGAAAACTTGGTTTCACACTAAAACCAGAGCTTAGATCAGAGAATCTAAGAAGAGGCCTGGAATTCTCGTCTATATTACAGCATATTAACTCCACACACTTCTGTTCCCCCAAACTAACTCCAGTTTGTCCATCCATTAAGAAATTACTAGAAGCAGGTTGATGGGGATACAGTAAATAGACAGCACAGTATTTTCAGATCAATACACAAGGAGTCTTGAAAACAAAAGTATACACCACAGAATCACAATATATAAAAGAAAGGCATCAAACTAAAAAATAATAGTAAGGAAAGAGAGATAGGACATAAGCTGAAAGCAACTTTAAAACTATACTAATGTCCTCATAGGAATAATAAAGAATATTATGATCAGGAAAGAAGAAAAAGAAAACAATCAAAAGTCTTGAAAATAAAAACTATAGTTGCCAAAATTTAAAAACTCAATTAACTGTACTTAATTCCAAAAAGAAAAAAGCTCAAAAGTAAATCAGTGTGAGAAAAGATTGGCACGCCCTACCAAGGTCGCAGTTCCTGTGGAACACGCCGAATCAGCTTGCTGCAGACAGGCAGCCACTTGGTTCCACACTACAAAGGTGCAGGGGACACCAGGCCACCAGACCACGGTACAGAGTCCCACTGCTCCCGGGCCAGAGGTACGGGCTTCTGAGCCTCCATCCCACTGCTCCTGGTCCAGAGGAAGGGGCTTCCTAGCCACGATCTCGCCTATTGATCCCAGCCCAAAGGAAAGGGCTTTTGGCCCACCATCCCTACCGCTGCTGCCGGCCCCTGTCCCACTTGTCCCAGCTCAAAGGAGGTAATCTGTGCAGGCACCAACAGCTGCCCCCTGCACAGTTGAAATGAGAAAACATGTAAATAAGTCTCAAAACCAGACTTCAAGATCACCTAGAGCAACCACAAAGGGAAATGAGATGGAACACTCTGATATTCAACCACCTGGACCCACTGAACTGGCAACAAAAGGGGATCTGGAAAAAAGGAAATCAGAAATAATTTCTCAGATAACAGGAGAAATTGTGCCCCTAGTGCAACACATGATTAATAAATCTAGAGAGGAGCTCAGGAACATGATGGAATCCCAACATAAGAAACAAATGGAATCCATAAAACAGATGCAAATAGATTTCCAGGACATGAAAAACTCCACTGAAGGTCTACACAGCAGAATGAGCCAATGTGAGGACAGAATTTCAGATATAGACGATAAGATTGCAGTTAGTGACCAGGAAAAGACAAATTGCTTCCAAATTATAAGGGAACATGAGAAATCAATCCAGCAGCTGCTAGATGATGCAAAGAAGAATAACATAAGACTGATTGGGCTCAATGAAGAAACAGGAGAGAGTGCAGATGACATAAAAAATCTCTTCACAGAAATAATGGCAGAAAACTTCCCAAGCAGGGGGAAAGAGCTTGACATACAGACAAGTGAGGTATATAGGACTCCAAATAGCCTTGATCAAAAAAAATCTACACATAGGCATATAATTGTTAAAATTCCAGAAACTCAACAAAAGAACAAAGTTCTCCAAGCAGTCAGAGAAAAGAAACAAATCACATACAAAGGAAAGCCCATCAGAATCACAGCAGACTTCTCAACACAAACCATCAAGGCAAGAAGAGCTTGGAGTGACATATTCCAAGCCCTAAAAGAAAACAGCCTCCAACCCAGATTGATGTAGACTGCAAAACTATCTTTAAAAATGGATGGAGAAATAAGATACTTTCATGACAAAGAACACCTTAGGAACTTCGTGAATACCAAACCAGCACTCCAAAGAATTTTACACAATATCCTAGGAACAGACGTTGAGGATCACAACCCCAGGAAGCAAAGCAGAATGAACCCATCTGGCATGACAAGAAATTAAATGTAAAAGGGGAGAACCCAACAAAAAGAAAAGGTCATGGCAATGACAAGTCAATACGTTTCAGTTATAACCATCAACATTAATGGTCTCAATTCACCAATCAAAAGAAATAGACTGGCAGAATGGGTCAAGAAGCAAAATCCAACAATATGCTGCATACAAGAATCACACTTAATTCAAAAGGAAACTCAGAGACTGAAAGTTAAAGGGTGGCAAACAATACTGCATGCAACAGGAACCCCCAAAAAAGCAGGAGTAGCTATCCTCTTGGCAGATCAAGTAGATTTCAAACCAACACTGATTAAGAGAGACAAAGAAGGACACTACATCCTTGTAAAGGGAAGAATCCAAGAGGAAGAGATGACAATCATAAATATCTATGCACCAAACACTAGTGCACCCAACTATATAAAACAAATACTAATGGACATGAAAAGTCATATATGCACTAATACAATTGTAGTGGGGGACCTCAACACCCCACTGTCACAAATAGATAGATCAACTAGACTAAAAATAAGCAATGAAATACTAGAACTCAATCGAACTCTTGAACAAATGAACTTAACAGATGTTTAAAGAGTCTTCCACCCCACAAAATCAGAATACACATTCTTCTCAGCTGCACATGGGTCATTCTCAAAAATAGACCACATACTCACACATAGAACATGTTTAAGTAAGTGCAAAGGAATTGAAGTTATCCCCTGTATATTATCAGACCATAGTGTGATGAAATTGGAGATTCACAGCGAAAGAAACTCAACAAATTTCATAAACACGTGGAAATTGAACAACACACTTCTGAATAACCAATGGGTCACAGAGGAAATTAAAGAAGAAATCAGACAGTTCCTTCAATTAAATGACAATGACAATACAACATCTCGGAATCTATGGGACACAATGAAAGCAGTCTTACGAGGGAAATACACAGCAGTGAATATGCATATTAGGAAAACAGAATGAGCCCAATTAAACAACCTGATGCTGAACCTCAAGCTTCTAAAAAAGAAGAGCAGGACAACCCCAAAGCTCATAAAAGGGAGGAAATTATAAAGATCAGAGGAGAAATCAATGCAATGGAGACTAAGAGAATGATACAAAAAATCAATGAAGCCAAGAGTTGGTTCTTCGAAAGAATCAACAAAATTGACAAAGCTTTAGTCAACCTTGTCAGAAAAAGTTAAGAAAAGGCCCAAATCCATGCAATTAGGAATGAAAAAGGTGAAATTGCAACAGACCCAGCAGAAATCCAGAGGATCATCAATACCTACTTCCAGAAACTATACGCCAATAAGATGGGCAACACAGAAGAAATGGACAGATTCCTAGTTACATATGAATTACCAAAGTTGAACGAAGAAGACCTAAAAATTCTGAACAACCCAATATCAACTAATGAAATTGAAAATGTAATTAAATCTTATCAACTAAGAAAATCCCGGGCCTTGATGGCTTCACTGCTGAATTCTACAAGACATTTAGACAGGAACTGCTCCCACTACTGTTTAAACTCTTCAATGAAATGGAAAGGGAAGCAATACTCCCAAATTCATTCCTGGAAGCAAGCATCACCTTGATCCCCAAAGCAGAGAAAGACCCAACCGAAAAGGAGAACTATAGGCCAATCTCACTAATGAACATAGATGCAAAAATCCTTAATAAGATAATGGCAAACAGAATGCAGAAGATCATCAAGAAGATCATATACACTGATCAAGTGGGATTCATCCCAGAGAGGCAGGGATGGTTCAATATACACAAACCAATCAATGTAATATACTATATCAATAGAGCCAAGGACAAAATCCATATGATTATCTCCATAGATGCAGAAAAAGCATTTGACAAAATCCAACATGCATTTATGATAAAAACCCTACAAAAAATTGGAATAGATGGTCTCTACCTCAAACTGATAGAAGCCATCTATGAAAAACCAACAGCCAGTATCATACTAAATGGTCAAAAACTGAAATCCTTCACACTCAAATCAGGAACAAGACAAGGATGTCCACTATCACCACTCTTGTTCAATATAGTTCTGGAAACATTAGCCACGGCAATTAGACCAGAGAAAGAAAGAAAAGGAATAAAGATAGGAAATGAAGTCAAATTGTCATTATTTGCAGATGACATGATACTCTATATAGAAGACCCCAAGAACTCCACCAAAAGTCTTCTAGACTTAATAACCAAATTCAGTCAAGTAGCTGGTTACAAGGTCAACACACAAAAATCAATAGCTTTCCTCTACACCAATGACAGACTCACTGAGAGAGAAATAGGGCAAATAATTCCTTTCACAATAGCATCCAAAAAACTGAAATACCTAGGAATCATCCTAATGAAAGAAATCAAAGACCTCTTCTCTGAAAACTATGGCACTCTGAAAAGAGAGATTGAAGATGATATCAGAAAATGGACAGACATCCCCTGCTCCTGGGTAGGAAGGATTAATATAGTGAAAATGGCCATACTTCCAAAACTGCTATATAGATTTAATGCAATTCCAATTGAGATCCCGGCAGCATACTTCATAGACCTCGAGAAAAAAATCCAAAAGTTCATTTGGAGCAAGAAGAGACCCAGAATAGCAAAAGCAATTCTAGGTAACAGAGACATGGCAGGGGGTATCACAATCCCCAACCTGCAACTACACTACAAAGCTACTGTGATAAAAACAGCATGGGACTGGCAAAGAAACAGACTTGAGGACCAGTGGAACAGATTAGAAGATGCAGAAACAATGCCAGACACATTCAGCCATCTCATCTTCGACAAAGGAGCCAAATACCCTCACTGGAGGAAAGATAGCCTCTTTAATAAATGGTGCTGGAAAAATTGGGTTTCAACTTGCCAAAGATTAAAACTAGACCTATATCTCTCACCATGCACTAAACTGAAATCAAAATGGATTAAAAATCTAAATATTAAAGTAGAAACGCTGAACCATTTGGAAGAGAGGTTAGGTAGAACCCTTGAAGACATCAGTGTAGGAAAAGATTTTATGAACAAAACCTCAGTTGCCCATGAACTAGCACAAACAATCAACAAGTGGGATCTCTTCTTATTAAAAGGCTTCTGCACAGCAAGAGAAACCACCAGCAGTGTGAAGAGACAACCCACAATGTGGGAAAAATTTTTCACCTGCTATTCCTCAGACAAAGGTCTACTATCTTGAATCTATAAAGAACTTAAAAAGGTCAGATCTCCCAAATTTAACGACCCAATCCAAAAATGGGCATCTGAAATGAACAGACATTTCTCAGACGTAGAAATAGCAAATAAATACATGAAAAAATGTTCAACATCACCAGTCATTCGAGAGATGCAAATGAAAACAACGCTGAGATTCCACTTCACTCCAGAAAGAATGGCTGCTATCATGAAATCAACCAATAACAAATGCTGGCGGGGCTGTGGGGAAAGAGGAACCCTGCTCCACTGCTGGTGGGAGTGTAGACTGGTGCAAGCACTGTGGAAATCAGTATGGAGATACCTCAAAGAACTAGGGCTGCAAGTCCCATTTGACCCCGCTATTCCACTGCTGGGAATCTCCCCCAAAGAATTAAAAGAATCATACTACAGTGATATATGTGCACCCATGTTCATAGGAGCACAGTTTGCAATAGCTAAAACTTGGAAACAGCCCAAATGTCCATCAACTGGAGACTGGATAAAGAAAATGTGGGGTTTTTTTATAAAATGGAGTACTACTCAGCCATAAAAAATGAGAAATTAGAGACATTTATAGCTAAGTGGATGCACATTGAGGCAATACTCTTAAGTGAAATAAATAGGACACAGATGTGTAAATACCGAATAGTTTCTCTGGTGTGAGAAACTGAAAGTGTAAATAAGGACTAAATGTATAATAGGTAATGTGAAATAGGAAGAAAAGGAGCAAAGGGGAAGGAAGTGGGAGGGCTAGGGGAAAGGATAGAAGGGAATGGGATTAATATGAGAAAATGGAAAAATAGGAACAAAATCTTTGTAAATAGGGAGGACTGGAGGGGTTGAAGGGAGGGCTGGGCAAGGGTGAAAAATAAGAACCAAGAGAGACTATGTAAAGGTGCAAATTTCCAATGATGAATGTCATTATATTGTATACCTAAAATGTACCAAATATTTAGAATGAATAATCGATAATGTAAAATAGGAAGAAAAGGTCCAAAGAGGTAGGGGTAGTGGGAGGGGCAGGGGAAAGGAAAGAAGGGAAAGGAAAAAATGATGAGAAATGGAAAAAATGGAAATAAAGTCTTTGTAAATAGGGAAGGGTGGAGGGGGTGAAGGGAGGGCTAGGAATGGGGAAAAAGTAAGAACCAAGATGCATTATATAAAGGTACAATTCCCAATGAGAAATGTAATTGTACTGTATACCTACAATGTACCAATAAAAGAATTTAATAAAGTGCATAAAAAAAGAAAGCATAAAAGAAAATTAGGAGATATGTGGACTTAGAAATCAGAGCATTTATCTACCTAAGAGAAATTTAAGGAAGTGAACAGAGAAAAATAAGGGAGGGGTAGAATTCTAGAGGGAGTAGAGGACAGCAGCATCCTTCTAAGAAGGCAGGGCCAGCCTTATTCTCGGAAACCTGCCATGGGGTCACCCCAGAGTTATGTGGAGGACTAGCAGGTTTGCAAACCATATATGAACTCTGAGATAACTCCACCATCCCACAACAAATGAAGGTGTTTCCACAGCGATGTGTGTGTTGCAAAGAGGAGACTACTCTGGCAGCTCAGAACATAAGAGGTCCAGCACTGTGGATGGGAAATAGAAAATGGGGGAGATTTTGGACTGTCTTTTTATCTCTCGCACACTGCTCTGATAATAACATGCTTTCTCTGACTTCTGTGAGGCAGAAAGCTAACAGTCAGATAATATCAAGATGGCCCTCAAGTCCCACTGGGATGCAGAGTAGTTAAAAACCTATTGGGTGAGTCCTGCTTTCTAGCAGATAGTCTCTCACTACCTGCTACAGCCTTCTGGCTAGCTGGCTGCAATTGAGGGAGCCAGGTTTGAAAAGTAGCAGTGCCAGGTAAGGATAAATATGATAAACTTAGAGGCCCCTCTGCTTGAGGCACATCAATCCCCTTGTCTTAGACACATAAGGAGGAGAGGCAGAAGCATTTCTCCCAGGCTACGCCTCTTAGTGAAGTTAGCTAATACCCCAGGGTGTATCCCTCTAAGGACAAATACAGAGGCATCTTAGGAATGTGACTGCCATAAGAGAAGACAGACTGAACCATATCCACCAGGTGAAACAGAACTAATGGAAACATAAAACAACTTAAAAAATAGGTGTATTAAATTTCCTCAAAGATTTTGGAAAGAAAAAACAGGAAACAGAAGTCACAGAGTCACCTGAAAATCCTGGGAATGAAACATGCAGTAATGAGAATAAAGAACTTGCAGATAGGTGAAAAAGTAGAATGGACAAGACAAAGAAAGTATCTGTACATGCCATGATCAGATTGAGACACGATCCTAGATGGCATCAAGATGGACAAATATGAAAGAACAGCCCAGAGTTTCAGAGGACAGAAGAAAAAATGTAACTCATAGAACAAGTGAGCTGCAAGGAGGGACAAAAACAAACAGAGGAAGAAATGCATGATGAACCAATGTATGAGGATTTCTTGGGATTTGAGGAATAAAACCTCAGATGGAACAACTGAAAAAGTGAAGTGATGTTAATAAGAAAAAAAATCTCTTCATGTTATAATAAGAATAAAGAGCATAAAAAGAAAAAGAAAAAAATTTTAAGCAGCTGAATAGAAAATGCAGATTATCTATAAAGAGAAAGAGTCAGGTGGCATCAGTCTTCTCAATATCAATAAAAGATGAAGGAAAACATTATTTTCAAAGAGTCAAAGTAAAAGAACTTGAATCCAGAATGGTATACCCAGAAAAAGCATCATTTAAATGTGAGGTGAATTAAAGACACTTTCAATAATACAAGATTTTATGTGCTTTACCGTACATAAACTCTTACTGAAAAAAACTCTGGGAGGACATATTCAGAAGTAGAGAAACAGGTACAGCAATTCTCTGGAGGATTCTATGGAATATGGAAGATTCTATAAAATATAGATTCTATAAAATACAGAAGATTCAAGAGGCCCCACCACCACCATTCCACACTCCTGGGGCAGAGAAGGTAACCCACGCAGGTGCCAGAAGCACCCCCTGCCCTGTGGAAATGAGAGAAATGTAAACAAGCCTCAAAAACAGACTTCCAGATCACCTACACCAACCTCAAAGGGAAACAAGATGGAACAATCTGATACTCAACAACCTGGACTCCCTGAACAGGCAACAAAAGAGGATCTGGGAAAAATGAAATCAGAAATAATTTCTCAGATAACAGCAAAGATTGTCCTCCAAGTGCAAGACATGATTAATAAATCCAGAGAGGACACAGATAAAAAAAATAGAGACGCTGAGGAACATGATGGAATCCCAACATAGGAAACAAATGGAATCCATAAAACAGGTGCAAACGGATTTCCAGGAGATTAAAAACTCCATCAAAAGCCTACGCAGCAGAGTGAACCAATGTGAGGACAGAATTTCAGATATAGAAGATAAGATTGCAATTAGTGACCAGGAAAAGAAAAATTGCTGCAAAATTGTAAGGGACCATGAGAAATCAATCCAGCAGCTGTTAGATGATGCGAAGAAGAATAACATAAGACTGATTGGAGTCAATGAAGAAAGAGGAGAGAGTGCAGATGACATAAAAAAGCTGTTCACAGAAGGGATGGCAGAAAACTTCCCAAGCAGGGGCAAAGAACTTGACATACAGATAAGTGAGGTATATAGGACTCCAAATAGCCTTGATCAAAAAAAACTACACATAGGTATATAATTGTTAAGATTCCAGAAACCCAACAAAAGAATAAAGTTCTCCAAGCAGTCAGAGAAAAGAAACAAATCACATACAATGGAAAGCCCATCAGAATTACAGCAGACTTCTCAATGCAAGCAAACCCTCAAGGCAAGAAGAACTTGGAGTGATGTATTTCAAGCCCTAAAGGAAAACAGCCTCCAACCCAGATTGATGTACCCTGCAAAACTATCTTTCAAAATTGATGGAGAAATAAGATACTTTCATGATAAAGAGAACCTTAGGAACTTCATGAACACCAAACCAGGACTCCAAAAATTTTAGACAATATCCTAGGAAAAGACAATGAGGATCACAACCCCAGGAAGCCCAGCAGAATGAATCCGTTGGGTGTGACAAATTAAATGCAAAAGGGGAGAACCCAACAAAAAGAGAAAGTCACGACAAGGCTTTTAAAACTTTTAACTTCATCTCCCTAATGAGTGTATAATTCAATCTTGTTATTGTTCATGATTAGTATTTTTCTGATTCTAGTGTTGCACACCTTTCCTGTGCTGTATTGGCTATTTATCATCTTCTTATGTCTACTTTTTAATTGGGTTGTCTATTAATGAGCTGTAAGAGTTCTTTATATATTCTGGTCATAGGTTATATGCATTGTAAATATGGTCTGTTTAAGGACTACTTTTCATTTAATGATGTCATTTAAAGTTCTAAATTTTGATGGAATCTTATTTATCAATTTTTTCTTTTAAACATCATGTTTTTTGTATCCTAGGAAGTTCTTGCCTACCCTAAATTCATAAACATTTTCCCTTATAATTTCTTCTTAAAGTTTTATACTTTTAGGCTTTCATATTTAGGTTCATAGATCCCTTCAAGTTATTTTTATGTATGGAAATAAAGGGTTGAGGTTAATTTTTTATATACAGATACCAGGTGTTCTAGTGCCATTTACTGAAAACACTGTCTTTTCCTCGGCTCTTGAATTGAGTTTATATTCTATAAAATGTTAATGTTAAGTAATCTTTCAAAACTCAGTGGACCACATATGTGCGGTTCTATTTCTAGATTCTCTGTTTTATTCCAATGATCTATATGTCTTTCCTTACACCGACACTGCCTTGATTACTGTAGCTTTAGAGAAGTCTTAAAATTAGGTACTAAATGTCTTCCAATACTGTTGTTTTTTTTTTTACTTTTCTAGGTCCTTTGTATTCCTACATAACTTTAAATTTCAATATCCAATTCTTCATTTATAGCAAGCATACATAGACCTGAATTTTTATATATACCTTATGTTTTCTAATTCTGCTAAATTCAAATACAAGTTCTAGGGGCTCCTAGAGATTTCTTAGTATTTTCTCTGTAGATGATCATTTCATCTACATATAAAGATTTTCCTTCTACCTTGCCAATCCTATCCTAATCGTGTCATTTTATTGCCAGACTATTTTGGTTTGGGCCTATGTTTCAAAGTTTAATGGACAGATGAAGAGTAAGCATATCTGCCCTTGTTCCCCACCTTAAGGAGAAAGCATTGTATCTTCTCCATTCATATAAGGCATTCTTGCTGGAAGTACGGAGTACATGTCTTTAATCTGTTGAGAAGGTTCTGTTCTACTTCTAGTCTCCTGATAGCTTTTACCATGAACAGCTCTGGAATTTAGTCTGATACTTTTTCTCCAACTAGTGACAGGATCATATGGCTTTTGCCTTTCCTCTGTTAAAATGATGACTTTTGGGGGTGGATCTTCCAATGCTGAACCAACATTGCTATTCCTATAATAAAACCACTTCTACATACTGCCAGATCTGATTTCTAATAGTTTGTTTTGTTAAACAAATTTCTATCTATGTTCATACTTTTTTCTTCTATTATCTTTATCCAGTTTTAGGATTACCACAATGTTGATTTCCTAAAATGAGGGGAGAAGTGTTCCTTTTTTTTCTGCTTTAATTGTTTGATATAATTTATTAGTTAAAATGTATATGAGCCTGTTGTTGTCATATAGGTAGGTTTTCAAGCTAGGAATATACTTTCTTTAATAGGTGCTATTCAAATTTTATATTTCCTCCAGAGTTAGTTTCATTAATTTGTCTTCCAAGGTACTTCTTAGAAGTTGTCAAATTTATTTCAAAACAGATTTTTGTAATATGCTTTCTAAATCCTTTTAGATTCTGTAAAATCTGTGGTAATGTCTCCTAGAGCTTGATACTGTAATTTTACAAATGTATAATTGATACTGTGCAATAGGATGTACAGGTCTAAAGGAGCAGGGGAAGTGGGAGGGGTAGGGGAAAGGAAAGAAGGGAAAAGAAAAAAATATGAGAAAAGGAAAAAAATGGAAACAAAATCTTTGCAAATAGGGAAGAGTGGGGGGGGGAAATAAGAACCAAGATACTCATGTAATGGTACTAGATTCCAATGATGTATGTAAATGCATTTTATAGCTAAAATGTACCAATAAACTTAATGAAGAAAAATAAACAAATAAATAAATTTAGAAATAAAGTCTTTGTAAATAGGGAGGGTTGGAGGGGTTGAAGGGAGGGCAGGGGAAGGGGAAAAAATAAGAACCAAGACAGATTATGTAAAGGTCCAAATTTCCAATGATGAATGGCATTATATTGTATACCTACAATGTGCTAATAAAATTCATTTTAAAAAAATACAGAAGATTCTATAAAATAAAATGCTAAATTTAGGAGCAATGACAGGAGGATACCTGGTCACATGTGAATTTCAGAAAAATAAGAAATAAGTTCTTAAAATAAGTATGTTCCACACAATATTCAAATTTATCTAGACATCCTATATTTTACCTGGCAACCCTAGATATGGGGTATAAGTATGGATAAATAAATTAATAAAGATAATTGTCTAATTAGATAAGACCCTAATAAAACAAAAAAGATATCCCTGAAACTCCAGAACTAAAACTCCTGATGAAATATATAGTAAAGGGCAGAGGAAGAACCCAGGATGAAGTACAAGATGGTTAAGAGAATTAATATACTCAAGAAGACAGTGCTAATAAGCTAAGGTGATACATTAGAGGTAGCCAGAATAATATAGTATGTAAAACTTTCATACTACTAGAAGAAATATTTTGTTTAATTGAAGTTAGGAAAGGAGACAATAGAAATAAAATAAAAGGATAGTAAATAGAAAATAGAAATAAAATAATTGAAGTAAGTCTCATTAAAATAGTAATTACAATAAGCTTGATACTCAAAATTAGATTAAATTCATCAATCAAAACACACTCAGAATTGATTTTTTTAAACATCAAATAAAATATTGCCCCAATAAAACTCTCAAACAGAAGGGTATAGAATCTTGGGAAATAAAGGGTTTGGAAAAGATATGAAACAGAAACAGAAAATGAGAATGGCAATTTTAGAAGACAATAGATTTTAAGGCAAAAAAAAAAAATCTCACAAAGAGAAAATAACTATGTCTTAGTAAAGTGAATAATTCTATAAGCCACAAAGACTACATACATACATAAAGCTAAAGAATCGCTTCAAAATAAATAAACTAATGATATAGGAAAAAATAGTAAGTTGATCATTTTAGAGATTCTGACACAGTCCTCTAAGAAACTGATTATCAAGTAGAAAAACAATAGTACAATGAAGGTTAAAACCTTTGTTTAAAAATGATGGGATATTTACATCTGAATTGTACTGTGAGTCAACACCCAGAAGGCACAGCCAGCCAGTACTTAGTACTTAGGGTAAATTGATAGCTTTCAATACATTGATCAGATCACAAATAAAGTAGGCAATCAAATTAAGAACCATAGGAAAAAGGTTTTTTTAAATCTCCAAAAGTAAAAGAAGACAGATGAAAATAATCCAAAAAACTATACAGGAAGAAATCAATAAAACAGAAAACACTACAATAAAATAGCACAAAATATTAAATTGGTCCTTTAAAAGCATTAATAAAATTGACAAATCTATCGAGACTAATAAGGGAAAAAATAAAATTATAAGGAAAATACAGGATGAAGCAATATATAATTATAAGTATAACAGGAATAACTTACATTATGGAAATCTGTAAGTTAATAATGGATTAAAAAAAACTTTGGAAAGAATACACACTGCCAAATGTGGTAAAAGACAATCTAGAAATAAAAAATCATTAAAGAAATGTAAATCATATACAGGCTGCTCTGTAATATAATACATAATATAATTAAAGGCTGCTCACTTCAGCCACTGAGGAAAAAACCTCAGGCTCAAAACCTCAGATGGCCTTAAGGGCCGCCCAACACAATCTCAAAATGTTAAACTCTGTGTTGTGTCATATAAGTTGTTCTACAAAACAGAAAGAGTAAAGTTTGTCCAAGTCATTTAATGAGGCTCACATATCCATAATTCTAGCCAGATAAGGATCTTATTAAGGAAAAATAAGACCCTTAAAACGGTTACATGAATCCAAATATGTATCCACAAAAGAGTACATTAGGCCTGAAGGTATAGGCCAGTGGTAGAGTGCTTCCCTATTGTGTGCTAGGCCTTGAGTTCTATCCCCAGTGCTGCAAAAATGGGGGGGGGGGGGTTATTCAAAAGAAATTTTAAAAGGTTAATATATTCCATATATTTATGGTATAAGGGAGAAAATTACATGATTATGTCATTGGGTGCAAAAAATTCACAATCTAATTACTTAAGATATTCTATTTATGGTAAAAGTTATCAGAAAACTAAGAAAAGATAGAACTTCTTTGTCTTAACATAGGGGTACAGTAAAACATGAAGTAAACATCATACTGCATGGAAAACCTATAGGCATGTTCGCTTTAACACCAGAAACAATTAATGATGTTTGTTATTACTGCTTTATCTAGGTTCAACCTTGTATTAGCAGCCCCAGCATAAAGAACAGGACAAGGAAGAAACAAGAGATAAACATAGGAAAGAATCAAAACTCTCATTATTTGTAGATAACTGTTTTATTTATATAGAAAATACAATAAATTTGATAAATGATAAAAATAATGAGAATGTTTAGCAAGCTTACTAGAAAAACCAATTTCCAAACATCAGTACTATTCTTTAAAGCAATAACCACTTAAATTGTAATATAAAACAAGATAGCATTCATAATAGCAGCAAAAAACGAACAAACCCAGGAATTACCTTGAAAGTGCACCAACAAAGAATATCTCTCTAGGACAAAAAGGTCAGGCCAGTGGTAGATTGAGAGGAGATACTTGCAATAATTAACATCAGAATTTAAAAATAACTCTTGCAAATTGAGAATGCAAGTCAAGCAGGAGAAACTTGAAAGACTAACAATTTTATGAAAAGATTCTCAACCAAATTAGCAATTAAAAAAAATAACAAGACACAACTTTGCAGCCATTAGAATAGTAAAATTATAAAGCTTAAGAATGCCAAATGAGCACCTGCCTCGCAAGCACAAGGTCCTGAATTTGATCCCCAGTACCAAAAAAAAAAAAAAGAATGACAAATGATGGTGGTGTATACATGAGCAGAAACCATATTTCCACAGCAGTTCATCTGTGGACTGCTAGAGTAATTCTGGAGAACAATCTGGAAGCAATTAGTGAAATTCAGGATGTATATATCCTGTGACCAATCAGTTCCATTCCTGATACTCCTCCAGAAAAACTGGTATAGAGCCTCATAAAGGAACGTGTATAGGGTTGTTTATCACACAACACTTTCTCAAAGCAGGGAATGGAACGAAGCAACCTAAGATTTATTCAGTAAATAAATAAATAAAACAGAGATATAATTTGCAGATAGCAATAGGAACCATATGTTGAGACATATAAAAAACATGAATTTATTTAGAAATATTGTGTCAAGTGATGAAAAAAGATGAGAAAGAATGAATCTGCACCATATCATTTACATAAATCTAAAACATACACATGAAAACAATGACTGTAAATATTTCAAAGATCTATCCTTCCAGAGCCTTTAGGCAAGAAAAACTAACAATCAATAAACAAATATTAAAACTAAAAGAGAGGGTTTAGTAAGTTGTCAGGTATAATACTATGGTCTAATTATTTGTGTTCCTTCAAAATTTCTATGTTGAGATTCTCATCCCCAAGGCGATACCCTTGAGAGAGGGGATCTTCGGGAAGTCATCAGGTCTTGAAACTACATGGGAATATCTAGTAGGATAAAGATGTTAATCCAAAATGCCCTGTAACTATAATTAAAATTCCAAAAGGGATTTTTAAATAGCTTAATAAATTTAAAAGGAAATACATAGGGAAAAATAAAGGACCATAATAAACTATTTTGAAACTGTAGTTATTAAGATTCGTTACAAAGCTATAATGATACAAAACAGTCTATTACTGTTTTAGACAGACAAACTGCAGTCCAAGAATGGAAAAATGGATATTAGTCATGAAGATGGAGTTCAAAGATCTGCCCTTGTATATAAGAGAATTTGATACAGATAAAGGTAATATCACAAATTAATGCAGAGATGATTGCCTTGGGAAATGGCTTATTTTGGAGAAAAATTTAAACAAGATCTTTGTCTAATATAATACACAGAGATGGAATTCAGATGAATTAAAGCCTTAAGAATAAAGTTTAAAACTAAAGTTCTTAATAGATAATAAATCTCTGTATCCTAGAGATAGAAAAGACTTCTTAAATAAAAACTCAAAAGCATACATCATAAACAAGAATGTAAAACAAATAAAATAAAAGATTAATTTGATTAAATAAAATTTGAGGATTTCTCTTCACTGACAAACATCATAGGCAAAATTAAAGGCAGAAAATTGGGAAAAAAATATTTACAATGTATTACCCTGACAACTGTTATAAGAAGCTCCTTAAAAATCAACAATAACCATTTAAAAAACTAGGAAACCCAACATAAAAATATGAGAAAATGATATGAACAGCTAATCACAAAGAGAAAGCTGATATAGTTATAATGTTTAGTAATTACAGAAAGGCAAATTAAAACAATAAGAGAGATTCCTGCATTCCTACTAGATTGGAAAACAGTAGAAAACTGAACAATAGAATGTTAACCACATGTTAGAATATAGAGACTTCTATTCAATGGTGGTAGGAGTGCGCAATGATGCACACTTCAGGGGGAAGAAATCTGGTGGTAAACTAAGAAAATCTATAACCAAAGATTCAGAAATAGCACTCCTGAATACACAGTTCAAGAAAATCCCAGATAGGTCCATGGGCACAAGTGAGGTTGTTCATATCATCTCCTTTGAAGTAGAAGGGATGGAGGCAACCTAGATGCTCTTCAGTAGGGGCTGGAATGCTTTGCAGCAAATAAAATAATGGGCTGCTAATTCCAGGTCTAAGGACTGCATGTTCACAGAGCAATATGAATAGGTCTTTAGAAACAAGTGCCCAGTGAAAAGCAAAAAATAACTACCTCTGTGGCAAAATTCCATCTGTGTAAATTGAAAATAACGTGTAAAAATATTCAGATATATGGGGAAAAGGTGAATAGTTGAGGAAACAAGAAATAAATAAAACAAGAGAGGATCCTTGAATGGGCAAATAATGACAATGTTCATGAACTGAGGAGTCTGATAAACTCAATTCTTTGTACCTGAGGCCTAGAAAAGGACAAAAAAGAAAGGAGGGAGGGAGAAAAACAGAGGGAGAGAGAAGAAAAAGGGAAGAAAGGAAGAGAAAGAGACACTGTATATGCCAAGGATATATATCAAACACATTTGAAAAGGTACCATTGGAGAGAGGAGGAATGGAAATGCAGGTTACTAATAAGAAAGAAAAATTGTAAAATTAAATGGGAGAACGTGTACATAGAGCAACGGCAAGAAGGCTCTGAGTTGAAGATGGTGATAAAACCTACAACAGAAGTTTGAAGAAAGCAAAAACTATAGAAATAGTAGAAAACAATTTTCCAAAGTGTAAGTCCCTAAAGTCTTTCAAACCAGGATGGTGGCCATCGAAGTTGGAATCCGCCAAGGAGTGTGTAACAACTCACTTGCCAAATCAAACCAATGCTGTTAACTGAAAATGAGCATTGATACAATAATAAATAATAAATAACTTATACCTCATAGTCTTAAGAATTCTTTTTAGTCCTAGATGCTCCCAGAGAGAAAAATAATAGGTAAAATATAGAAGATTAAAAATTGTATTAGTAGGAGACTTCTTATGAGTACCATTTAGTGCCAAGTAACAATGGAAAAATAACTCTAATGTTATTTATTAAAGTTAATGATATTATTGAGAGTTAAAAGTAAATCAGAGCTAGGGATGTAGTTCAGTGGTACAGTGCTTGCCTAACATGCATGAGGCCCTGGATTCAATCACCAGCAGCACCAAAAACTAATAATAACAACAATAAATAAAATAAAAGGTTCCAACCTAAGTTCTATACCTAGCCAAATAATCAATCAGATATAAAAGCAGGTTACAGACATTTTCAGGCATTTAAGAATTCAGAAAGCTTTTCTTCTACAACAGCTGAAGAATAAGCTGTTAAATAACGGCTGAAGAATGGACTCCAGATGAAAGGAAAACTTAATCCAAAAAGACACTGCTAATTCTAGATAAGTATAGAATAATATCTTTATGTACTGACAATAAAAATTTACAGGCAACCAAAGATAAAATGGAACTAAGTATCGATACAACAAAGAACATGAGATAAAAACCTTAGAAAGACAATGAGAAAATAAGTATACTATCCTTATACTATAAGTAAAAACTTATAAGTAAAAACTATAAGTAAAAACTTAAAACAAGATGGCAGGGATGAGTTGATATATTTCAGACATTAAAATAATTTAATAAATTAAAATGTCCTTGTAAAAGTCAACAAGTCTCAGATTAGGTTAAAAAATAGAAAGCTATATAAGGAATGAAATAATACTCTCTCCTAACCCCTCAATATATCCTGCCCCAAAGGAAGACCTTTTCAAGGACAATAAACATACTCAGCTCCATAGAAATGCAAATTAAATCAACAATTCTTTGTTTGTTTTTCACTTGTCAGATACAAAAATGTTTTAAAGTGGTAAGGAAGAGAAAGGAGGGGTCCTTTCATATGAAGTGTGATTAAAAAGGTGAATATTTAATTTTTTAAAAATATATTATAGTAAAAGACATATTGCTATTAAACTCCCTCAAAATACTTCTCCTTGAATCAAACACACCCCAACTTTCTTGCCACTTTCTGAAGCAGTTCTAGAAATCCTCTTTTGTGAGTGTCTTTTGTGTGTATGTGTGTCTTTAGTTGCACTATTATGGCTGCAGCAATGTCCCGAACTGATTTAAAACATTTACCTTGAGAAGTCATTTTGTCTTTGGGGAAGAGACGGAAGTCTCATGGTGACCCAGTAGATGAGGACACACTATAATGTTTTTATGCCTTTCCACTGGATAGTACTTACAGCAGCATTCACCGTATTTTCAAATAACACCTCATAAAGCCATTCTCATATAAAAGGTTATTTTATGTTTCTAGGAGTGGCATGTAAATGGTACGTGAGAGTAGAAAGCCACTGACAGAATCCAGTAAGGGTGCAAATATCCACATTCAACAATTCAGAGATTCCATATAGTAATATATACCTGAAAGAACTTCCTGAATATTATCAAGGATATGGGATGGTACAGACAGTTTGGAGAAACATCTGGTAATACTTAGACTTGTAAAATTATGTACTTTGCAGCATTGTTTGTAATGGTGGGAAATGAAATGTTAGATAAAACACTCATCAATAAATAAATACAATCTGGGTGTGGTGTCACATGCCTGTAATCCCAGCATTCTGGGAGCTAAAGGAGAATGATCCAAGTTGAAGCCCAGCCTGGGGAACTTAACAAGACCCTGCCTTGAAATAAAAATGGCCTGTGGATATAATTCAGTGTGAAGGTACTGGGTTCAATCTCCAGTACTAGGAAAGAAGGGAAGGGAAGGGAAGGGAAGGGAAGGGAAGGGAAGGGAAGGGAAGGGAAGGGAAGGAAGGGAAGGGAAGGGGAAGGGGAAGGGGAGGGGAAGGGAAGGGGAAGGGAAGGGAAGGGAAGGGAAGGGAAGGGAAGGGAAGGGAAGGGAAGGGAAGGGAAGGGAAAGGAAGGGAAGGGAAGGGAAGGGAAGGGAAGTGAAGGGAAGAGAGGAGGGAGGGAGGGAAGGAAAGAGGGAAGGAAGGAAGGAGGGAGGGAAGGAAGAAAGGAAGGAGGGAAGGAAAGGAGGGAGGGAAGGAGGAAGGAAGGGAGAAAGAAAGAAAAAGATAAAGAAAGAAAGGATAGAGAAGAAAGAAGGAAAAAAGATTCTTTTTCTTTCATTGTATAATAAAAGTTTATGTTTCTAATGATGCACCTTCAGTCCTGATGAAGGATGAGGGAATTAGGTGTTCATTAGCTGCATGTACAACTAATAGGGAAAAAAATAAAAGTATACAAAATTTGATATCCATATTCTTTCAAATGCAAATAATTATGTGTAATCTCTATAGTACATAGTGATTAAAATCTATACAGCAAATTTCACACAACTAAATAGCAAAAAATTAAAACTTAAAATTTTTAAAGTACAAAATACCTCTAAAATAGCACAATAAAAGTGACAAAGAGGGACATTTGTACAGGTAAATGAGCACCTAGAAGATGTAAAATCATTAATCTTTTTACACCTAACACAGCTTAAAAGTACATAAAGCAAAAACAGAAACCAAAAGGAAAAATAGACAAGTCTATGATCAAAATGGGAGTCAAAATAGCAACTCAAGTAGAAAAATATAAGGGTATAGTTAACAATTATTCTCTAATAGCTATAAATAGAACTAACTTAATATCAAAAACCTAATCCTCATTTTTCCCAAACATAACTCAAACCATTTGGGAAAACTGATCAAGCTACAGAAAAAAATTTCAAGATTCCAAACATTAAAAAATTATACAGATCTCACTCACAGGTTTACTGGTGACTGTAAAAGCAAAGTAAAGAAAAATAGAGAGTGGATGAAAAGAGAGGAGGAACAGTGGTGACATCATCTAACAAGGGTGCCTGCAGATTCCCAGGAGAGGCCTGATGCTGGGCACAAAGCTGTTTTCCCTTCTACAAGTCCTGTCTGAGCACCTTGGGGCTGGATGTGACAGTCCCTTCTCTCAGGGAGTTCATGGTTCTAGAAAAGGAGAAGGCAATGCCTACAGGTGTAGAGTACCAAGAAAGTAGGCCCTGTCCATGGGGCTGAAGACAGAGAAACACTCTAGAGATTCTGTTTTCTTTCTTTTTTTTTTTTTCTTTTTGGCACTGGGGATCGAACTCAGGACCTTGCACTTGTGAAGCAGGTGGCAGAACCACTGAGCTAAATCCCGGCCCCTAGAGATTCTGTTTTCATCCCCACATGCAGCACCAAATTAATACCAGGTGGCTGCCAGAACACTGCCACCTGAGTCCTTACTTAAAATCCAAATGCTTCTGGGAGGAGGGCAGAAAGGTTCTCAAACCCATGATGAAAGTAAGGTTTTCAAAGGGTGACAGACAAAGACGAAGGAAAATGAAGATGTGGACAGAGTCCAGTAAGGACTGGGCAGAGCATTGCAAACGAAAATCCAAGACGCCATATTTACCCTGGGTTGATCCTATTTGGAAAGGAAGGTTAAGATAACTCTTGGGGGGGAAATATTAATGTGTACTTTTTCCAGCAGTGATTGTTATGTTCTTGGAGCATAATAGGGAGGGGAAAGAGAAAGGGAGAGTGAAAAGGAGGGAAGAGAAAGGAAGAAATCGATACTAAAATATAAATCTTTACATAAGGATTTGGATTGGGCCCCATCTCCATCCCCGCCTCCTGCTGTATTTTGTCTTATTAGGGAGAATTGTCTGTGAAAATACACCTGTAATTAGCAACAGTTTTTGGTCTGTTCCAAATTTTCTTAGGGTTTGAAATACGCTCATATTGTTTTTGACTAGTTCAATACCCCCCAACATTTCACTATGTTCTAAGACTCTGAGGCACATAGCATGAGAAGAATAAGGCCTGCTGGACTTGGGAAGGACACTGGGAAGTTTCTGGCATTCAAAGCCCATCCCTTATTTTCATTAGCATCCACCCCATATTTCAGTATGCAGAGAGCCCACGGCTTCATACCTGGCTCTTCATATGGATTTGGCACTGAGAAGGTGTTCATAAGTGTTTGTTGATGGACAAGTGGAGGAAGAAACAGAGCACAGGTGCCAGAAACAATACATGCCCCAGGAAGTCTGTGACACTAAGACATTTTACACCAAATCCCCTCTGACTTGGGCCCTGTGAAAGTCCCAGCAAGAGACCCAAGGGTCAAACTGATCTTTTGTGAGAGCTGGCATTGAGCTCATAGGGCCAGAGTAACTATAGGAGGACTTCCCTTGTGGACACTTTCTGGCTCTAGGTTAGTGCCAAATTCTCTTGGTCATTGAGGTCTCAGAAGAAAGCAAGGGGTGAAACTAGAGGAGAGTCAAATTGAGTTGTGGGTCTTTAAGTATTTCTCCATGGTCATGTTTTTTCGATAAGGAATCACATGCTTTGATAAGGAACAGCCCCAGGAAGCACCAGGGTGATGAACTCATCTTGCTCTCCAGCTGCCTTTACAGAACTATTTTCTTCTAGCAAAGCAATGTTATATATGTTCAGCTAAGATTTTTCTTTTCTGATGGAGCTAAAAGCCTTATCATAGACAAGATCTACCCATCTAATTTAAGAGATGGTCAGGAGGTAGAAAACTGCTTAAAGGGCAATAAAGTTATTGGAGAAACTGATTAAAGTCATACACATGTGCAGACTGGAGTTGAAAAAAAACAACTCTCCTTGGAATAAAACCAAATGATTGCCTGGATCCTAAAGTGAAGTGATATTGTTCCAATTTTTCCTTTATCAGACAAAAGAAAAGGTCTTTCCACGTAGCCTTTTGACATAGAGCTAATTTAAAGAAGATTTGGGAATATGATGCAGGATCAGATGCCTTTGCAAATTCCTTGCTGTTTTCATTTGAAATCTCTCATTTATGCTCAGATTTCCAATTGGAAATTTAATGACTTTTTCTTTAAGGGAAATTGGCAAGCTGGGTTGCTTTAAATATCACTCTCCCAAAGGTAAAAGATCAGACATCATTATAAAAATAGAAAATATTCCCATTGTCCTTTTGAGATGTTTCTCCTAGAAGACGTGAGGATGTTTCTGAACAGCAGATGGGTTTTGGTAAAACAAAGTTGAAAAATATGTGAAACTCTTGACATTGGAACTACTTCCTGAGCTGTGTCAAGTTTTGTGGCTGCCCAGAGTAACTGAGACCATTCTATTTGTGGCAATGAGCTCGCTGGAAACTGCCGCAGCAATAGAAACACTCCCCATCTGCTGCCGGGCGATTCTCACTTCAACTTTAGGCAAATCCTTTATTCTCTGGGCCTTGGGATTTCTATCTGCCCAACAAGGAGGCTGGTGTCCATAACCTTTAGGGGCTCTTCACACATGGATATTCTCTGAGTTTAAGGCTCACTAACATATAAGATGGCTTTTACACTGAGCTGTTAAGGAGCATTTTTTTTCTTCAACTAAAAAAATATCAGATTGCTGAGTAATTCCTCAAATCAGACATGCATCATCCAGTGCAATCAAGTAACCCATTTCCACAAGCAGCCCAAACTGACCTGAAATGATCTGCCTCTGTCCCACCCAGCCTGCAAGGAGCCCAACTGAAAGAGCCAATTATGTCAGAGAATAAATAAAGAGATGCCCTTCTATGATGAAAACAAACTCAGAATTGCTTTCTTGTGCTGACTAGGTGCACATCCATATCTTTGCTGAAAATATAAACATGGGTTGCACCTTGTCCCCTTTTTCAAACTGAGGGAAGTTCTGAGCAGCTTAACCTCCCTTGGAAACCTTTAGGGCCTAGAACCAGACTATTCACACCTGTGTTTCCAGATCCTACATCAGGGCCTGATAAAATCCAAAGTAATTGTGCTGAACAAATAGGCTAATTACAATGGCTAGTCTAGAGCCCTCCTAGCAAGCACTCAGAGCTTGAAGATAGGTTGGCAAGGACACAATTTACTGAGACATATTTTATTTATTACTTTAATTAATTAGTTCATTTAGACAGTTCTTAGGTTAGCTTAAGAGGGAAATGCAAATGGGAATTTGGGAAGCCTTCTTCCCAAACCACCCCCTGATGCCACCACTTAGGGAGATGGATGCTGTGATATCTGAGGACTTCCTCACAGAGGTACACAGAGGTATCCAGGAGAGAAGGGGAGTCTTCTTTCTTACAGGCACATGCCTTCTTTGTCTGCACAGCTCCAACCATGCAGTCACTACAGTCATAGGAAGGACCAAGTCCCTGGTGTGACCATAAGTGACCATGTATCTGCTCCACACAGTTTCTCAGGGACCGGTGGTGCAATGGGCACACATGGGCTATGGAGACAAACAGAGCTGGGTTTTATCCTGGCTGTGGTGAGAGATGGCACTGTGGACCCTTCTGGCATTGACAGGCCACTTACTCTCTCATCTAAAAGAACGGAGAATCCTACTCCCTTACTGAGTGCGCTGAGGACCTCAACCATAAATGACCGCAACTTACACAGTTCATTCATCTCCTGATTACACAGGCCTATTTTACATTGGCCCCTCCAGGCCTTGTGGCAGGCTCTGTGTACCTCCCTGCAAACACAAGGAACACATTTTCTTTGTCAGCCCAGCCTGAAGCAGCTGAACAAATCCATGCCGATGACCCCTGACCTTAGCCTGGAGTAGTCAAGGGCAATCACACACGGAGGCACCACGCACAGAAGCAGGGAGAGTTAGCGCCGGGTAGAGAAGTCTGGGGCAAATGTTAGGACAGGACAGACAGGACCTCAAATCGGTTTTGCCACTCAGACACCAAGAATCCTTGAGTCCTGACAATCTTGGCCTTGTCAGACCCCACCAATGATGACTGGGGTTGGGAGAGTCAGGTTAAATTTCCTGACCTACTTGTCCCAGCTTGACTGGGGTCATTTCTCATTCAAACCACAAGTCATAGCTGGCCATCGTGTCTGTGCAGGTATGTGTGCGTGTGCAAACACACATGTGCAGGGACACACACACACACACACATGCATATATGTATACAAATGGACACAACAAAATGACAGCATCTCAGGCCAAAGCTGCCTTCAACCTGTTAACAAAAGGAGGAAACAGCAAAGGCAACTGAAACGTAGTCATTTGAAAATGGAAACAGAAGACCTGCTTCAAATATTAGAAACACCTTTATGAAATAAGAGCTAAAAAATTCAATTTAGCAAATAAAACAGGAATATGAAAAGCCATAAAATATAAAAATAGTGAAATGTTGAGCATATATGTTTAGAAGATACCATAAAGTATACCAGTATCAATCACATGCAGATTTTACTTTTATTAAATATAATAACATTAAAATCAGTAATCACATAATCATTTTTGTGTGCTGTACTTTCACTTTGTAAGGCACTTTCTTATTGGGCTGCTACTCTTCTGAAGGCTCCAAAATGTTAGCTTAACAAAGGAATACGAATAAGAAATGAAAGCAATAGTCTCATAAGCATTCCCACATAAGGTTTGAACTTGGAGGCCAAAATACTGTCCATTAACTAAGCAAAACTTGGATCTTCACAAACTATTCCAGTCTTATGCCATTGTGTGGAAACAACATGCTTTTTCAGCAAAACCAGCTTATTTAGAGCAAACTCACTTTTTTACGTGGCCCGTGAGAGATATCAGCACATCCAGGTTTCAACATTTGCTCTGAGAAAAATGAAGAACAAGATCCTAATTTTTGGTGCACGCTTGATGCTGGAAAAATATCAGCTAGTAAGGATTATTAGCTATCTCTAAGTTGACAAGAATGCAGGATTAAGTTTCTTTAAGGCAATTACACTTTTGATGACCCCTCTGCATATAAAACATGTTAGCTAATGGGGATGCAGAGGGGCAGACTTAAGTGTTTGATCAGGAAATCCTGCGTGAGCATATTGGATGGAAATTTGATTAGTAGCCTTAGTGACGGGCGATCAGATCCTTCGGGTCTGCACAATCAGATCTGGCAGGACTTGCCTTCTTGCCTCTTTGAAGGAGGCGAACATTTGTGCAGAATCAAGACAGTGCTGGGTCCTTGATTTTTTTTCTGGGTCCATTTCTTTAAGTTATTGCAGACTAGAGCCCAAGAAGTACCTTTTATTTTCTTTTAACAATATGTTTGCAGTTACCTTAATGTTGAATACTAAAATAAAATCGGCCTTTCCCTGAAATTTTGAGGGAAAGGAAAAAAAAAAAAACAAAAAACAGAGCCAAAGAGGAGCTAGGAGAAGATCATTGCAAGATTCATGGCAAAAGTTGACACACAAATGCTGCTAATCATACTAGAAGCATGGCTGCAAGGATTTCCAAATGATTCTCCCCAGGACCTCATTTTATAGAGAAGGCAATTCCTGGTTCCATGAGGTGGCCAGAGGGTATGGTTCAGGATTTGACCCTGAAAAGCAGGCTCCTGACCCAGGCTCTTGACCACCCCACTTTTCCGCCTCCTCCATGTTGCAAGTAGGAAAACCAAAGAGAAGACCTGAGTCTCCCAAGTTGAATCAGCTATGCCTACAACCACAGGCTCCTTTCGTCTCCATCCAAAGCTCTTCTCTTAGGCCTCAAAATTTTACTTTCCTCCATCAGCCAAGAAGCCTGTGTGGGGGCTTTACATCCATCTTGCCACACAGCTTTTAAATAATCTGCAGAATGGAGAGGATTTCTATTTTACATGTGGTGATGCTGTAATCACACAGCAAGAAAAAAAGGGGGACTGATGTCATATCGGCTTCATCCCAGAGTCCTTTCTCCTTCTTTCTTTCTAAGACAAAATAAAATTTAAGGCTAGGAGAGGACAGATTAATGCCAGCAATATTTTGTGGCCAAAGAAGAGTTAAAATACAGTAATGCATTTACATTGTAAAAATGTGTTAATGTATTTGTTTAGCATGAGGAACATTATCCATTTTCCATATTAGGTGTTAAAACAAAAGGTAGTTTCCACATACAAAGCAAGGCTTGGTATTAGCAAGCAGTTGTGGCCAGATCTAGCCTTTAAAAAGCTGCTTAAGGGCCAGGGATTTAGCTCAGTGGTTTCGCTACCTGCTCCGCAAGTGCAAGGACCCGAGTTCGATCCCCGGTACCAAAAAAAATTTAAAAATTTTAAAAAATAAAAAGCTGCTTAAAAAAATAGTCTCACAGACACACAAATGGCTGCATGCACACACATACACACATACACTTTCCCCACATAGTCTATATCTCATTTTTCTCCTTTTTCACATAGATTGTAAGGTCCCTATGTCTCTCTTTCAGTGTGAACCCTAAAACATAGACATGTTTATATAGGAAATGAAACAAAACAATCCAGAAGTCTCTTGCCAGAAAAAGTGACCAATGCAGGTTCGGGCATCAGACTGACCCTGCATCACAGAAGAGTCAATTAATTGTGATGGCCATAATGGACCGATTATTCTGGGAAATCCATGACACGACTTTAGCCCGGCAGCCTGACAAGGGGACACACATCAAATGCACCGGCCCCTTCTGAGGAGCCCACCCCCAGAGCAGTTCACCTCGGATGGCATGGCCTCAACAGGCAGAAGTGGCATCTGTCCCTTCCTCAGCCATTCTGCCATTTCAAAATGTCTTGCTTTTTATAAGGTCATTTAATCATGAGTGAATGTATTTTTAAAATATAGTACAATACTAAAATTAAAACAGCAACTTGTACTTTTGCAAGGGAAGGAAGGATATATATGTACACATGTTATTTATGTCCAAATGAATCAAATTTGTTTCCTTCGGGTTTAAATGTCTCCCTTTCCTTTGAAAATTTTTATCCATTATAAAAATAATTCACAAAAGAATATAAGACAAAAAGATTTCCCAATTCTACCACCCAGAAAGAACCACTGTTAACATTAATAGTACATTTTATTCCAGACATCGTCAGTCTAATATACAATTACAATCATTAAATATAATCAAAATTGCTATACAAATTTTTGAAAAAGCACAGATTATTTTTCAGATTATAAAAGAGAAAGTTTAGGATAAGTAAACAGAATAGTAGAGAGAAAGATATGAAAATTCCTGATTGCCTACCCCTTAGCAAGAAACCCTCTTACTGAGAATCCCCCGGCTCAGACAGACTCCCTTCTCCAGTGTTGGGTCTTCGGCTCCAAGACCCTGCTGTCCTGTCTCTGTGTCCTTGACAGGAGACAAGGGAGTATCCTTTGCACTAGTGCTGCAACTCTGTCTGCTCAAGTCCAGGCTGCAAGTCCCCCAGCCCTGGGGCCACAAACCACCCTACAGTCCTTCATCTTCCTGGCTACTTTATGTCAAAATATTCATATTTGTTTTTTACTTATTAGCTAATATCCTTTGCCACCCACCCCTCATACCACCCCACTTTAAACATTATGGTCCTAATTATAGCAGATGATTACTGAATGACCAAATAGGGAGGGCAGACCCCAATCACACTCAGGAGCCCCAGCCTCTCTCTTACAAAATGGGACTCTTTTTTTTTTTTTTAACACCATCCAATGATGTCACCCGTTTGCGGTTTCTCTGGGACTTTATTAAAATGTTTGTGACGGAGCCAATGTAAACCATCCTAAATCCAACACAGAGCTGAAAGGACTGATTTTAGGGAATGCGAAGATATGGATCATTGGGCCTGTCGAAGCCCCATCTTGAGCCAATTATTGGTGTCATCTTGAGCCAATTTAATCAATCCAAGAGGGATTGGGGGGTGAAAGGAGGCGCAGGCAGGGGTTGTGAGTGTTGGTCAAACGTGCTGGCTCAAATGCTCATGTCATGAAGGAGATGGAGCCCCAGCTCTCTAGATCTCAGTTGCGGCTCTCACATGCTCTTTGTTCCTGGGGTATCCCATCTCATACTGCTTTCAGCCAAATTATTGGGTTTATTTGAAATCACTGAGCAGTGTTGGCCTCTGTTTGAAAGTTCAAGCCCTAGAAAGTCTTAAAGGTCACTTCTCACTCAGGACATGGTGTCAGGGAAGCAGACCTCACAGACATCACTGACATCTGGTCCAGTTAGGGGACCTCGGGAAATAGCCCTTCCAACTATCTCATCCCAGACCAGCTGGGGCAGGAAAAGCCAGGAGCACTCTGAGCAAGATGCTTAGAGACAAGCCAGCAACTCACAGCTTCCTGGAGTATTTATTTATCATTGAGTGCTCCTTTATTTTTTTTTAAACTGGGTCTCCAGTATTACAAATCATAAAGAAGATTTTTTTTCACTTCAAATAATAAAACACAAAACTAGAAAACAAAGACATAGAGTCACCATCACTGGAAATACGTGATGTCAGGAGCCAAAGTAACCTCAGCTTCAGTTTTTATAGTTTGTGCCTCAAACAGGTGACACAAATGTAGGCAAGATACAAACAGAAAATTATATTACACATTTCTTCACAAACCTGTATTAAAAAGTTGATATATGTGGCACACAATTATTATTTGTCAACATATTTATGTATATTTCTCCATGCTCGAAAAAAAAAAAGATATAAGGGGTAGAACTAGACCTGGGGTACAGATCAGCTGTCCCATCTCTCCTACCTACTGCTTTGTGAGTACTTTGTGTATTTTGATGAATAAAATCCATGAATATTCTCAATCACTTCTCCAGAACCTGCTGTTTGTCTTGAATGCAGTGCTGTGCACGCTGGGCAGTTTGGAAGGGTAAGGTGGCAGCGAGCCTCATCACTGTACCTCTCTGTGTGAGCTAAGGCCACAGAGTGGAATGGGGGTGGCCAGCACAAGTGTCCCCCACCCATAAAGTGGAAGAGAAAAGCCCTCTTGGGTTTTGGAATATATAGTCATTGTCAGTTCACAAAGGAAATATTCAAAACCTTAAGCCAGGAACCAAAAGAGGGAAGTCTGACACACGGTCCCAAGTTTACTCACTGTAAAGAACTCTGTCCTCCCTATCACTGATTATTTTCAGAAAACAATGGACACTGAATTCATCCCTTCCCATAAAATGCAATCTGAAAGCTGTTTTGATTGAAATTGACTTTCCTTCTATTTTAACTTATTTCCAGAGACTTTGATTGCTAAACTTGTAATTTCTGTAAACGTATTGTGCTTCTGGGACAACACAGGAGCTTCACTACTCTGAATGTGTTTGAAACAAATTCAGAATGAACTTTAATCGGTGCAACCTCTAAGGAAGACCAGGAAAGGAAGCTCTGGGATGGGCCGGCTTGGCCTCCAAGTTAGAATCTCTTGAGAATGCATTAGTCTGTTTAGAAGCCAGGCTAATCCTACCTTTCAATTACAGGAGGAAACAGATTTTAAATTAAAGACTCAAGGTGGGTTCCCCAAGTGTGAGGATCAAAAGCTCTGGTGCTTTCAACAAGCGAATGCTACTGCCTGTTTCAAGGCGGAGGCCAGCGGGACTGCAGGGTTTATAAACAACGCTCTGCTATTTATTGGAACTGCCCACCCGAATCCAAATCTTCCTCTCTTCAATAGCAGCCTATTTACTGCAGTTTAAACCAGGGTTCTGCAGCCCTGCTGGGGTCTGCAATTTATTACTTGCTGCGAGAGCTCAGTCCCAGAGTTTAAAAGTCCCTAGTTGAAAGTTTATACCAGTCAGGACAGAAAATTATTCTCTCTGCCTAGGTTGAAGCACATTACTTCTTTATTGAATTAATTATGATAAGGATCATAACTTTAAACGAGGGGTGAGGTGCTGGCTTTCCGCTGGGATTGCTTGGAGCAATTTTCATCCAAGCATTTTTGTGGAGTTATTGAGTCTGGCAGGTCTGAACTTTGGAGAGGAGTAACTTTCTCCAGAACTTGAAAGGGGTTGGACATTGATCCAGGCAAAGCTGTACCAGATTCCATGTCTTGAGACAGGGAAATTTGCACTGCATGCTGAACAAATAACTGTGGGCCCGGATGAAAGACAGCTTAGCAGCTCTTCATGTGGCCTCGAGCTTGGCCTTTCCCTGGCAAGCCTGGCTGAGAAGGGCAAGGGACAAACAGGGACAGAAAGGTCCCCAGCAAGCCTGTCCTCCCCTTCTTCCTAATCTTCCAGCCCAGGCTGGGTTTCAGGATTGTATAAGTGGCATTCTAGATCTGATATGCAGAGGATAGTGGGGCACTGCAAGGGACACTGGCTCTGGGGTCACAAGAGCTGGGGCTGGATCCTGATTCTGCCACTTAAAAGTGATAAGATACAGGGTGTCCCTTCCCACCTTTGTGTCTCACCTGTGACTCTGGACTAATTTAAAAAGTGTGTTTGTGTGTATGTATGTAATGTTAATAGACAGATATAAATAGATAGAATGCATGTGATTTTCTATTTCACACAGATACATTTCTATTCCTGGGACTTAGTTGGGGCTTAAAGGTAGTCGTGATTATTGTTATCATTATTATCAGGAAAGTGAAAAAGTTAAGCTAGATCAATGTCTCATATGTTTTTGAGCTAAAATCTCCCCCAATTCTGCCCCAGGTCCTAGGCGACCATGCAGTGAAGGTGTCGCTGCAGGCCCAGGCCGCTGTTCTGCCAGCTGAGCTGAACTTAAGGATGCCTCCCACCAATACCTGGGGCTTGGAGTTTTGTTGCTGAGGCTCTCAAGTGCTGTGGTTGTCGTGGATGTCTCCCAAATGGACCCTAAGCTAGACTCTGGTGGCCTGTAGTACCCTCCATTTCTTCATCTGAAAAATGGGAAAAAATAAGCCTTCTAACTTCAGAGGGTTGGCTAAAGATCAAATCAACCTAAACATGTCCTAATGGCATCTAGATATTATAAGTACTATAAGTGAATGTCAGCAATCATATCATCTACCACATGTACAGAAAGCCACACTGCTGTACTATGTCTTCCCATTAAGTGATGCCCAGTCATGGACTAGGAAGTTCCCTTCTTTGATTCTCTTATAATTTAAAGTTCACTGTATGTAAGGGTTATTTTAGGAGTTATAGTCATTCATTCATTCAACAAACATTTAAGGAGCACCTACAACCTGCAAGGCCCTAGGGAACCAGGATAGAACAAGACCTAGCTACCTCTGCCTTAAGGAACACACAGACAGGCTTGGAAACCAAGAGGATAACTAAAGGTAATGGTAAATCAGACAGGGTGGGGTGGGGAGGGAAGAGATAATCTAGCCTCAGGAAATCAGGGGAGGCTTCTTGCAGGAGAAGACATCTAAGTACTAAATGTTGCATCACATGAGGGGACCAGGGGGATGGATAATGGGCCTGGACAGCACTGGCTCAGACTAATTCATGATAACAACCACCACAACCAACTTACTGGGCATTGTCTTGGTGCCAAGGCCAGTGCCCAGCATTTTAGTCATATTGTCTCATGGAAGCCTCACCTCAGCTCTGCTCAGAGGGACAGTCTCTGCCTTGAGTTTTGTTCACAGCTATATCCTCAGTGCCTACAATGTTGCCTCAGGTGCTGTCCCATAAATGCTTGTACAATGACTAAAGATCAAACACTGCTATAAGGTTGGTTCTAAAAGCATTGCCATTTTGTTTTTGTTTTGTTACAGGAGATTGAACCCAGGGCCTTCACACTAAGCTACACCCCTAACTGCCCTTTTTTTTATTTTGAGACAGGGTCTCACTAAGTCACAAAGTTTCCCAGGCTGGGCTTGACCTTGCAATCCTCCTGTCTCAGCCTCCCAGAGTGATGGGATTACAAGTATGCACCACTATAACCTGCAACGATCCCCATTTTACAGAAGAGGAAACTGAGGTGCAGAGAAATCAAGTGAATTGCTGAAGGGCATCCCTTAGTCCATGGTCAGATAGAGCTGGGATCAGAAGGAGCTGCCTAGTGTCAGCTGGGCTCTTGCCACCTTCATTCACTGACAAGGCCAAGCTCACCACTCAGGTTCAAGGAAGTGAGATTGGCCTGCAGGGATCTTAGCAGTCAAAGCATCCACTGGCTCACAAACCTGGAAGGACCAGGTCAAGGAAATCAAGCCCACCTCCCTCACAGTGGGCTCTGTGAGGAGACTGGCCAGAAAGATGCCACTTCTCACCCCACCCAGCTCAGGGCTGCTGGCTCAGTAGCCTGTGTTTACATTTCTCCCTCAGTCTGGAGGTTGCAGACTGAAATTATCTCCACTCTGTCGTGTCAGCCTGTCCTGAGCTTCACTCAAAGCCCCAGCATCTCCCAGAAAGCCCAAAGCAGTCACAGCTGGGGCCTGATAAGGACTGCTCTGTCCCATGGGCCTAGCCTCCCCCTTACCTAGCCTGGGCTATAACAGAGCCTGCTCAGCAGGCAGCCCTTCCTGAAAGGGATTGGGGAGGAGGTAGAGGGACCCCTACCCCATCCTAGCCCCAGTGGCCTTTGTGAGCCATAGAGGTAACCACCACAAAACCCTGGGGGAGCAGAATCTACGGCTAATGCTAGGTCTCCTTATGGCATCCCAGATCACGTGGTGGGCAGGGGACTACCAGGGCACTGAAGACATGTAAGGTCTCTCTCATCTCCCATGGCCATCCTCACATCTTTGTAATGAAGTTGCTGTGCAACCCTGAGCTGGCTTCCTCCCCTCTGTGGGCCACAGTTACTGCATCTATCCAGTGAGGTACTAGGGTAGATGATCTTGGATTATATGTAGGGATTTACCTTGTGCCAAGCTCTGCTAAGTTCTCCCAGGGCAGAAACCAGACCTCAATTTTGTCTGTGTCTCCAGAAGCCAACACAATATCTGGCACTCAAAAGTGCTCAAGAAGTTTGTTGATTGAATGGATGAGGAAGATCTGTGTATCTTCTTCTGTTACCAGTAATGACTTCCCTTTTCAAGCCCAGGACCTTCCTGACCCTACCACACCCAGAACCCAGATCAGTGTCTCTTTAGCCAGGTCCAACTCCAACCCACATCTTAATCTATAGATTAATCTTTCTCTGTCTAAAGGGTCTCAATGAAAATCGCATAGTATGCTGCAGGAACTCAACAAATGCTGGCTGTTACCATTATTATTATGCTATCAGATAAACTTTTTCATACTAATATCTTAATGATGAATAGAAAATGAACAGATCTCTTTTCTAAAGCAGTCCTAAGAAGGACAATCCCAGAGAATAAACCTCTAACATGACACCCCTAGTACTGGTATACTGGGTCCTGGCCTAAGAAGGAGGTAGGGCAGCCTTCCCAGAATCAGTGTCCAGAAGTCAAGGATCATGTCTCAGAAAGGCTGAGAAGGCACATAGACAGGGCAGGAGCTTGCTAGATGGGCAGGCCAAGTCGATATGTCTGTGCTAAGGGATCGTGTCCTCTCCAGCACTTTGGGAAAGGGTATGGGCTGCTTGGTACGTGGTGTGGCCAGCACTGAATATGGAGGCATAGAGGCCTGAAATGGACAGGCACTGTAAGCCACACTTGGCCTAGGATATGGTACCAAGTATAAGGAATTTGAAAAGAGCTAAAGTATCAGCAATACAAACCAATGAAAGAAACAGAGGGTTGAGTGCTAGGCTATGGCATACTATGAACTCCTACTTATAATTCAAAATCCTGCTAAGGACTTCTGCTCCCGAGAGTATTATGGATTTCATGTTCTTTTTTTAAAACACTGATCTAATGAACACTGGATGAAATACATCAAACATCTTTTTAAATGCAGAGCTGAACTTGGAGTAAATGAAAAAAGGAGTCTCAAAATGTCAGAGATGAGGAGGAGACAGGACTCCAGCCTGGGGGGCCAGTACTAAACCAGGGTAGCTCCCAGGCTTCTATTGACGCCAAGACACTAGAATCTGAGGTTCCTCAGCAACAGAGAAAACAAGATCTTGTAGGTAGGCATAATCTGATCTCCCATCCTGTCCTATGCCTGACATTGAACCGAGGGTCCTTGAAGGGTTACATCTTCAGCAAAAGGACAGACTAGAAAAAAAGTCTTCTCATCAACACAGGAAGGCATGGTAACATCTTATACCCTTATGCAAGTGAGGAAAAGGGAAAAAAAGAACAGACTCCACTGAAAATTCATAGCCACAGCCTTGTACTCTGCAAATCTGGGTTTCAAATTTATAATACCTGCTCAGTCCAGGATCAAGAATCTCCACATTGACAAATTAAAGCATCCCCAGGCAGATGGTTCTCTGCAATACTGGGCAGAAGCAAAAGAAAATTCTCTCTACAAGAGCACACATATCATCAAGTCTGGTCCCTTAAGTTCCCTACAAGTTTAAAGTAGTCAAATAGGAGGAAGAGGAAGAGGAGGAGGAGGAGGAAGGAAGGAGAAGGAAGGGAAGGAGGAGGAGAGGAAGAGGAAGAAGAAGAGGAAGAAGAGGAGGAGAGGAAGAGGAGGAGAAAAGAGGAAGAGGAAGAAGAAGAGGAGGAGGAAGAGGAGGAAGAGGAGGAAGAAGAGGAAGAAGAAACAGGAGGAACAATGACTAGAAATCATCACAAGCAGCCAACAATAGAGTTACACCCAGAAAGATCGAGCTCCTGGGATGATTTGGTATAATATATGAAATAAGTTTAAAATGTTTGATGAAACCAAATAGGAAACTGAAAACTCAAGTAAGGAACAAAGACTATCAGAAATGACTAAGCCCACTTGGAAAAATAAATAAAACCTCTTAAGATGAAAACTTTAATCACCAAAGTTCAAGCTGTACTGCAATTGAACAGAGAATTTGTGAGTTGGAGGCCAAATCCAAAGAAAGTACTTACTGTGCAGCACGGAGACAGAGAGATGAAAAATGAAGGGGAGACTAAGAGCCATGGGGGATGGAATGGGAAGGTCTAACTTATGTCTCGTTGGTGTTCCTGAAGAAGAAATTTAGGACAGGCAAACTTTGTTGCTGTTGGTTTTTTTGGTACCGGGGATCGAACTCGGGTCCTTGCACTTGCGTAGCAGGCGGCAGAAACCACTGAGGACAGGCAAACTTTGAAGAAACAATAGCTAAGAACTTTTCAAAAATGGCAAAACATGTGAATAATCTGATTCAGGATCAAAGGAAATCCAAACAAGGTAAGTAAAAATAAATTTACATGTAAACACATCATAACGGAATTGTGGGAGATAAAAAAGTTCTTTGAAAATGCTACAGGAAAAAGACTGCTAATATAAGAACTACAAGAAGGACTTTTTACACACAATGTGGCAGCCAGGAGGCAGTGAGTAACACTGGCAGCATCCTGAGGGAAAATAATGAAGTACCTAACCAGCTTAACTCTCATTTGAGAATGAGAACATGAGGCTTTTCAGAAAAAGAGTTCAGGTGACCACACATGCCTTTGCCAAAGGACCAAGAAGAAGGCAAATGATTCCAAAAAGATCTTGCATATGAAAGGGAATTGAAAAAAAATAAGAAAGGGAATTGAGAACAAAGAAAATAATAATCATGCAAAGTTAAACAAACATCAGTTCTATTAAATGATAATAATAATGGTTTATGTTGAGACAAAAAATAATTTGGAATTAAACTAGTGGACAATGAAAATAACTGAGGCACAGAAGATGGGGGAAGGGTTATTAACCTTAAGCATTAAAGGTGCATATTAAAACTTTAACAGTAATCAGCAAAATGAGAGCACAAACTGTCTAAATCAATAGAGGAAGAAAATGGAATTTTAAAGTTGAGTGAGGCAGGGAGACTTTCTGATTTTGAAGATTTCACTGTCTGGTAAAAGAGGCAAGTAAATCAGGACAGAATTCTACGGACCACATTTTAAATATACAAGAAGGTCAAGCTTTGGGGAGGATCTTGGGATGTGGGTTGTGACAGTCACAACTTATAAGATGTAACTGGTGCAATGGCTGCACAGGATGACCAGCTATTGGCTTCCTGGCTGTTTTGGTTACTTTTGTCAATGCTGAGACAAATTACCTGACACCTAAAGTTAGAGGAGGAAAGGTTTTTTGGCTCACAGTTTGTAGAGGTTTCAGTTCATAGGTGGCTGGCTCCAAGGCAGGATGGCATGGCAGAGGGGCATCACAGAGGAGAAACAGTTCATGGCAGGCAGAAGGCAGCAAACAGCAAGTGACAAACAACAGCAGCTTCTGTCCCTTTATATTTTATCTAGGCTACTCGCCACTAGGGTGGGTATCACTCATACTATGCCAAACCAATCAGTGGACCAATTTAGTAATCACATACCCTTAATCGCAGAATCACACACTCTAGATCCAGCCACCCCTGTAAAAGCCCCACCTATGACTGCATGAGGCTTTGGGGGGACATCTAGACACAAGCTATAACACTGGTCTTCTCCTCCCTTGGAGTCACTGACCCACATACAGACCTGTGCAAAGGGCACACAGGCACAGGCAGACATGCCGCTGCAGCAGCACTGTGTAAATATTACAGACCCAAAAATAATCTAAATGCTCATTAATAGAAAAATGGCTAGTGTGAATATTTCTCTGGAGTGTGAAGGAAGAGAGTAAATCTACTATGTTCTAATATCTAGTAACTCACACACACACACACACACACACACACACACACACACACACACCTTACCACAGAGAGGTCTTCTAGGCCTAGGACAGGCTAAGGCTCTGGCACCTCAAAAGTGGACAATGAATGTGAAATTCAGCTGAACTGAATTGAGCAAATTACTCTAGAGAGACGTCAGGAGGAACAGAGAGATCCAGAATTTATAAGTCAGGAGATGGTTTTAGCAGAAAGGCTAAGAGAAGACAAACCCAACAACAGGTATTGTGGTATAGTCTTGTAATCCCAGCTCTCATGAGGCTGAAGCAGGAGGATTGCCAAATTCTTGGTCAGCCTGGACTACACAGAAAACTCAAGGCCAGCCTGTACTACAAGGAGAGATTTGTCTCAAAAATCCAAAACCAAAACAAAACAAAAAGCTCCAAAAGAAAAGAGAGTCTCCAGCTGACACTTTGGAAATGTTTCATCCACACACAAAGAGGGAGAGGCGGAGGGGGAGCCCACAAACCCTTCCCAGACACATCTGGTGCAGAGGGGCACAACCCCCTCCCAAGCCTACATGCCAGGAGCCTTGGGAGTTGAGGACAGACCAGAGTGGGTGTGAGGGAGGAAAGAGAAGGCAGGAAAAGGCCCAGGCAATGAGCCCCAACCCTTGCCTCCTTCCTACACTATCAGCTCTTGACTTCCTGTTTGACTAAGCTTGTCAAGTATGTTTTTGAAAGCTCCTATCTTTGAAAAAGAGTTATGGGAGCTGAGGGTCTGGATCACTCAGGGGGCCACCCAGCCCACATCTCCACCTCTGCCCTGAACCCCAGAGAGGGAATGTCTATAGTGCCTGGCCCTGGGGCTCACTTCCTGCCTGGCTTTTCTCCTGACTGTAGCCTGCAAGGAGAGGTATATATGTGCGTATGTGTATCTGTGCCTCTATCTCTCCAACTGAACACTACCTGGCCATACATGAAACTGGCTCCCAATATATGCTAAACATATTTTGGGACATGGGGGATGAATCTGCTCCTTAACTGTCTCTCCTACATCTCTGCTCCCATTAGGCACGATATGAGTACATCCCTCCACACAGCAGATTCTTCTTATTGCTCAGCCTTTACTCAGTGTGGTTCCTCCTGCCTGGGACTCCTCTCCTCTCTGACCTGGTTAACAGTTACTTGTTTTTTAGATTTGACTCAGAGGTCACAGCCTCCAGGAAGTCTTCCTTGACATCCTGTCTTAGTCATTTTCTCATTCCTGGGGCAAAATACCTGGATATCCACAACTTAAAAGAGAACAAGTTTATTTGGGCTTCTGGTTTCAGTCTATGATCCAGGAAAGAAACAGCATGGCAGAGGGGCAGAGCAGAGGAAAAGGCGCTAACCATGGCAGACAGGAAACACAGAGACTAGGGAGGAGCTGGGGAGAAGAACAGACCTTTCCAGGTCACCCTCCAGTGACCTACCTCCAACCAGGACCTAGCTCCTAACAGCACTTTCATCAACTGAACTCATCCCAGGATGAATTCATTGTTCAGTGTAGCGTTCCCATGACCCAATCACCTTCCGAACGTGTGAGACTTTTTGAGGAGCATTTTATATACCCCTACATTCCATGTTGAGCTAAGCATTTCTTTTCAGAATTCCTGACATTCCCTGAGCTTATGTTTGTTGTGAAATGTACAGAAATAGTAAATCCAACATCCCTAGAGTACTTTTTGTTTTCTAGGAGTGGTGCTAAGCAGCATTACATACTATCATTTTTAATCTTCATAGTTTCCTTATAAAATGGCATGATTTTAGCTGCCTTCTTGAGAGCCATTCTCCCTCCTTTCTTACTACTTAACTCTAATTCTGTTGGGACTAGGAATGGGCCAGCTTAATAATTACATATTACTCATAACCTCACAATTAAATTCTGACCAACAGAATGTAAGTGGAAATTGTAACATAAGAATATGGAAAAACTCTTTAAAGGGTGGCTGATGCAGCTCGAAAGCATGTCTTATCCTTCATCCTCCTTCTAGCCTAGAATGTTGATATGATGGTGGCAGCTGCAGTAGCAAGCTTACAACAATGAGGTGGTCTTCAAAAGGGGTGCTGCACTCTAAAAATGATGAATTTTTTTAAAAAACAGGAGGAGTTTCATGTCTGATATGGTCAAGTAAATTACTGGACCAAATCTCTCACCAATACAACTTAACTCTAAGCAAAAAAATTTAACTATCTAAAAGTACTAGAAAATGAAAAAAAGAAGGTATCTTTTGAAGGAGAGCTGAGATTGGGAAGAAGGGATGGGACGCAGGGTGTTTCCCATTTTAATGGCTTCGAGCTTAAAGACAGTTCAGAGGCATCTTGAGTAAACACTTAGCAGTGAACATCATGTAGGGTGACTAATGTACTCATAGAAAACCTACAGTTGTTTCAGCTTAAAGAACCAGAGAATAAAATTCAGGGAAACCTTGGCTGCTGGAAAGTAAAGGGGTTACCTTAGGGAGTAGTAAGTCAAAGATGAGGATCTCTGAGTTCTATATAAGTATTCTATCGAACTTCTGGCTGATTGATAAACTATGCATTCACACAGCAGGCTCAGAACAATCTAGCTAATGACAAAAGAACTCAGCTGAGGTTTGCATTGTTGCTTGAAACTCAGCAACAGTTTATCAGCTAAAACAAGTCTACACTTTCCAAAAGAATCCAGGGCTTCCACAGTCTGATACAATGTCCAGGGTACAAAAAACCCCCAAATTATGCAACATATGATGAACAGGAAAATGCAAACAATTCCCAAAAGAAAAGATAATTAATGGAGACCCAGACGTTGGAAATAACAAACAAGGATTTGAAAGCAATTATTATTACTGTGGTCAAGGATGTGAGGGAAATTTGCTTGTAATGAATGAAGGTAGGAAGAGACATTCGTGCTGCCTCTGGAAATAAGTGTACCTGAAGAAGGTGGGGGTACCTCTGCCAACATGGAGAAAAAGAGGGGAAAGGAGGGGAAAAAAGGGATGGAGAGGAAAGAGGAAGGGCAAAGTGAAGAGAGAGGAACTGGAGAGGAAGGTAAAGCCTGAAGTACTGGCCTCCAAAGAATGAAGAACTGTACTGGGAAGAGACAGCTAACTCCGCCTCCTGACCCTTGTAACCTGAGAGCCACCTCTCAAGGTATCTCAGTCCTCATTCTGTCACACTGCATCACCTTCAGGGGCACTGCTTACCCTTTGACCCTTCAGCTTCAGCTCCAGTTCCAGCTCTAATACTGCTGTATCCAGGCAGGGAGAGGAACACAAAAACAAAACTCAAGTTCTACTAGAAATTAGAGCAGCTGCAGGACAGGACTGATTCTGTACAACTGCCAAGCCCCTTCCAAGCTCAGCTCCTAGCTGCCATCCATGTGGTAGGCACCACTGAGTCTCTGCCCATGGGCAGAGTCATAGCCCATGGCTCCCAGGAGGGCTCTGTCTAGACAGTTGGTTCACCAATCCACACTGCCCAACCTCACCTTCATGTTGAAGTACAGCAGGCCTGGGCTAGTGTTGAGAATGCTCTTAGGATTCTGGAAGAACTCTGACCACCTGCTGAAAAACAAATTCAAGATTTGGTTTCTGCAAGTACAGCACCTAAGCAATAGCACTTTGTTCACCAGAAACAGCAAAGAGGACACTGATAAACATTAGCACCCGAGTTCTTTTGGTGTTGTCCCCAGACACTTTCATAGCTGATTTATGCCCCTCATGAGGGTTTTATGGGATTGATAGCACATTCTTCTCTCCCACTTTACACAGTAGGTAAAAACTGACCCCTTTAGAAATTGGTTTCATTTTGCTGTACAATAAATACTATATGTAAGTGTACAACCAAGAAGTCCTGTTTCCCACCTCTAGCTCTATCCCACTAACCATAAAGGCTGTACTCTCCTCACTGTGCTATCCCATCACCCTACCCCCCTACTATTGCTTGAGATACAGATATGCCCATCCCCAGCAGTTATATGTCCTTGGGAAGGTAGTGACTCTGTCCTTTCTCTTCTGTGTTTCCAGCAGTCAACACTATGAGACACAAGCTTAAATAAGTCTTGGAAAGGGGGGACTAAACTAGAGTCCAAGGCAGACATTCTCCAACAGTCAGCCCTTCTCTCCCAACAGGACTGTGACTGCCGCAGCTGCTTGGGGAAGCAGCCATCCCAGCACTGGAGACCACCAGCATAAACACAACCCATGACATCTTTAGGCGAAGGAAATTGAAACCAACTAGTTCTGTTGGCAATCTTAAAAAAAAAAAAAAAACTCTTTGAAAATATGCAGGCAAAGCAATCGGTTCAGAACCTGGGGAACTGGGCAACTGGAATGCATTTAGGGTCTCCAAGGTTGTCCAACCAGAACTTGCACATCCAGAGACCCCATCTCATTGCTGGCTCTGATGAGCTGATTGAGGCCGGACAGAAAGAGTAACTGGCTGGTGATTGCAGACTATCCAGTGTCAGTTTATTGTTCAGGGAGGAAGCTGTCAGGAACAGACCTCCCTGGGTGCCTGGGGCCTCTGGTTCTTATTTTCCCTTTGTAGGTGGGACGATGGTGGGGGAAGTAGCTGGGAGTCAACACCCTTACCCTCACTCAACTGGACATTCAAAATCAGATGTCATCAGTCCAAGATCTCCACATTTCCAACTCCTCAAGGCTTCAGATAAGAGGAACAGGAGCCACTTAATGCTATTTTCCCCTAGAGTTTTCTTCAAAACAAACTTTTATTATTTTTAATTTTAACTTAATTGTGGTTTGAACACTAAACATGAGCTTTATCCTCTTAACAAAATTTGAAATGTACAATATAGCATTGTAGACAATTGGTATAATGTCATACAGCAGATCTCCAGAACTTATTCATCTTGCTTGCCTGAAACTTTATGCCCTTTGATTAATAATTCCCCATTCCCCTTACCCACTCACCCCCTATGGAAATCACTAGTCTACTCCCTATGATTTTGATCTCCATGGTTTTTACTACTCTAAGTATTTTTTATGCCTCAGTTTGAATGTGTCTCCAAAATTTCATGTACTATAAACTCAATCCCCAAAATAAACTGTTAATGGTATTTGGAGGTAGGGTTCTTGGGAAGTAATTAGGGTTAGATGAGGTCAAAAGGTAGGCCCTCTACAATGGAATTAGAAGATGAAAGACCCCAGCAAGACGCTTGCTCTGCTTACCATGTGATACTCCCTGCCAAGTTATGCTGCAGGAAGAAGACCCTCACAGGATGCCAGTGTCATGCTCCTGGACTTCCCCACTCCAGAAACATGAGCTAAATAAACCTCTATTCTGGGCAGTTTGACTCCATAGTCTGTGGTAGCTGCTAAAAAAAGACTAAGACATCATAAAAGTAGAATCATATGGTACTTGTCTTTTTCTGACTGGCTTATTTCATTTAGCTTAATGTACTCAAGCTTCATCCATGTTATAGCATATATCAGAATTTGATTTATTTTAAAGACTGAATGATATTCCCTTTTATATATACTATATTTTATTATTTATTTATACAGTATACTATATTACAATATTTCTTTATCCAATCATCTATTGGTGAACATCTAAGTTTTTCCACATCTTGGCTACTGTGAATAGTGCTGTGATCAACATGGAAGTACTAAATAGCCCTCCAATGTCCTGACTTCAGTGGTTTTTGAAAACCAAAAGTACGATTGCTGTACCACAAGTAGTTCTAGTTTTAATTTTTTGAGACCCACCCCATACTGCAGCAATTTTCTACAATAATTACCAAAACCAATGTCATAAAGCATTTTCTCTGTTTTCTTCTAAGAATTTTATAGCTTCAGATCTCATTTTAATTCTTTAATCCATTTTGAGTTGATTTTAATTTATGGTGTAAGGGTCCAGTTTCACTTTTGCATGTGGATATCCAGTTTTCTCCAAATCATTCATTGAAGAGACTGTCCTTTCGCCACTATGTATTCTTGAACTCTTATCTAAAATCAGTTGACTGTATATGCATGGATTTACTTCTGAGTTCTCCATTCTGTTACATTGGCCTATGTCTATCTTTATGTCAGTACTGTTTTGACTATTGTGTTTTTGTAATGTATTTTGAAAATACCACAACATAATAAAGGTTGCATATGAAAAGCTCATAGCTAACATCATACTCAATGGTGAAAACCTCCATGTTTTTCCTCTAAGATCAGGAACAAGACAACGATGCCTCTCCTGACACTTCTATTTAATATTGTGCTGGAAGCCCTAGGAAGAATGATAGGTGAAAAAAGAAAGAAAGAAAGAAAGAGAGAGAGAGAGAGAGGGAGAAAGGAAAAAGAAAAGGCATCAAATCAGAAAGAAACAAGAAATGCAATTCTTCATATTTGCAGATGACATGAATACATATATATTTGTGTCATGTATATGAATACATGTCATATATTCATGTCATCTGCAAATATGATAAATAGATACATATCATAAAGATTATCAGAAAACTGATGAATAAATGAATTTGGTAAACTTGCAAGATAAAATATCAACTTACAAAAGCCAGCTGTGTTTCTACACACTAAAAATGAATATCTGAAAAGGAAATTATTAAAATAATCCCATTTATAACAGTACCATAAATTTAGCAGAATACTTAAGAGTAAGTTTAATTAAAGGGTTAAAAGACTTTTATCTTGAAAAGTACAAAACATTATTGAAAGAAAGTAGAGAATACACAAATAAATAGACATACCATGTTGATGAGTTGGAAGAATTAATATTGCTAAGTTGTCAGTACTGCCCCCAAATGATCTGGAGATTCAATACAATCACTATTAAAATTCTGATAATGATTTTTGCATAGAGAAGTTCATATAGAATCTCAAGGGATCCCCTCAAAGCCAAAACAATCTTGAAAAGTAACAAAGCTGGAGGCATCACACTATCTAATTTCAATATATATTATGAAGCTATAGAAATCAAAACAGTGTGGTACTGGCATAAAGACAAACATGTAGACCAATGGAATGGAATAGAGAGCCCAGAAATAAACCTTAGCATATGTCAAGTTAGTTTCAACAAAGGTTTCAAGATCATTCAGTGGGTAGAGGACAGTGTTTTCAACAAATGGGAAAACTCCCTAAAGCCTGAACTTGGGCATTTCTGGAACAATTGTTATGGTGAACTTTGCTTTTTTCCTATTTATAAAAATACTTTATTGAGATGAAACTTACCTTATTGAGGATAGCATACAACAGAGTGCACAAATATTAAGTGCACAGTTCAGTGAATTTTTATTTTTGCCTGCACATTGGAACCCCACAGGGATAAAGATATGAACTATTACCTATATCCCAAGAAATTCTCTCACACCTTGTGCCAGTCAGTACCCCATCCCACTAAAACTAAACATATTTTTACTTCTATCAGCATAGCCTGTTTTCTGTTTTCCTGGTTTTTAACTTTCATATAAATCATACCACATGTGTTCCTTTAGACTTCTTTGGCTCAAAATAATGTATATGACATATGCTCAAGTTATAATGTTTATCAGAAATTAATTCATTCTCTTTTGTTGTTGTGTAGTACTTTATTGTACAAATACAATGATTTGTCTATTCTCTTACAGGTGGATATTTAAATTGTTTTGAATTTTGAACTATTATGAATACAACTGTTATGGACATTCACATACTTGGCTTCATCATGACATGAAATATTTCTCAGTTTATTTATGTATATACCTCAGGGTAAATTTGTTTTTTTGGTACCGGGGATCGAACTCAAGTCCTTGCGCTTGCTCAACAAATAGCAAAACCACTGAGCTAAATGCCCGGCAACTCAGGGTAAAATTGTTGGTTATAATTGTGGCCTATGTTTAGCTGTTGTGGAGAATACTGAATAGCTTTTCAAAATTGTTGACCCAAATACCATTCTTACCAAATAGTATAGGAGAGTTTCAGTTGCTCTGCAACCCTGCCAACACTTTGAATTATCAAGTTATTGATATTGTTTGCTTGTCTGTCTGTTTATTTATTACCCCTGGGAAGGGTATAGAGAGCTTTCTCATTTTGATTTCAAGTGAGTAATGATGTTGAGATTTTTTTCATATGCTTATGTTCATTTGGAATCTTTTTTGGGAGGAAATAGCTGTCCAAATGTTGCTCCTTTTTAAAATTGAATTGTCTTATTGATTCAATATATATATATATATATATATATATATATATATATATATCCCAGATAAAAGTACTTCATTAGATATATTGTAAATATCTTTCACCAATCTTTGGCTCATCATTTGCATTTTAATTGATTTTTTTAAAAGATGTGTTGTATTGTACTTTTTGTGTTCTGTTTAAGAATTTTTTTCCTATCCCAGGATCATCAAAATATTTTGTTTTCTCTTAGAAGATTATTTGGCAGGGCCGTGATTGAGCCCAGGGCCTACTGCATGCCAAGAAAGCTCTCTACCACTGAGTACACTCCCAGTCTTCTTCTAGAAGATTTACTGCTTAACCTTTTACATGAAGTTCTGGGCTCCATCTTGAAGAAATTTTTGCAAAGTGTAAGGTAGGGATCAAGGTTTCTTTTTTATATGTACAGTTATATAGCTGTTTTAGCATCATATTTTCCAAATATTTTTTTCTCCCAGTGAACTGTGGTGATACATTTTTTTGGATATCAAGGGACAACATAATGGTCTTTCTATTCTATTCTATTAATTTATTTTTTATCCTTATGCCAATTGTACACTTTCCTAATTGCTGTATTTTTATAGTAAGTTTTGAAATCTGATAGTGTAATACTCCAAATTTGTTCTTATTCTTCAAGATTGTTTGGCTACTATTGATCTTTTGCTTTGCCATATAAAATTTAAAATCAATTTGTCATTATTCACCCCAAAAATATCTGCTGAGCTGTTGATTAGGAATGAGACGAATCTATAGATAAATTTAGAAAAGACTGATGTCTTAACAATGTTGAATTTTCCAACCCATATATATGAAGTAGGTCTCCATTTATTTAGGTCTTTTTAAATTTATCTCAAAATTTATATTTTGTGGTTTTCAGCTTTATATATCTTTCATTAGATTCATTCTAGTTAATTACTTTTGATTTAATCTTAATTTCATTCATAAACTTCATTTTCCAGTTGCTTGATGCTGGTTATAAAAATAGAAATGATTTTTATATATTGCCATTGTGTCTAGAAATCTTGCTAAATGTATTTATAAATTATATACTTTGAAGATTCTTTTGAATTCTCCACATATACTATCATTTCATCTGCCAATAAAAACATATTTTAAAATATTAAAAATAAAAATAAAAACATATTTACTTTTTGCTTCCCTATACCTATTGCACTGGGTAGACCCTTCGGTACACTGTTGAAAGAAGTTATAATAGTGGACATCTTTGCCTGCTTCCAGTCTCAGGAGAGAAGTATCCACTATTTCACTGGTGAGTATGATATTCAATCCATTCAGTGGGATTTCTGAGGCAAGCTATAGTGTTTTTTCTGTAAATACCTTTTACCAGATTGAGGAAATTCCTTTATACTCACAGTTTGTTGAGTATTTTCATCATGAATGGATAGTGAATTTTATCAAACACTTTTTTTACGTGAGCTACTGAGCACAAGTAGCAACAAAATTCATGATAAACTTTTTGGATGGTGAGAACTGTCATCATTACCTTCTTGAACTGTATGGAAATGGAAAAACTAAATTATGGGATTGGTGAAAACTCAGTGGAAGTCCATTACTAGGCGGTCTTTTGTACCAGAGTTTGAAAGTGAGTGTTCTTTTTCCAGTGCCATTTTCTCAAATATTATTACCTTAGTATTTTGGGTAATGTTGGTGTTCCTAGGCATTACAATATAGTATTGTTTATAGATCCTCTCTGCCCTTGGGGGAAAAGGCTGCTAGTTATTCTAGGGGTCCAGATCTTCTCCCTATAACCAGACTCTCCAGAAGCATGTGGTTGAGCTGTGCCTACAGCACAGTCTGGAAAGGACCACCTCCTTTCTCTCTCATTCATCCTACCAGGTCCATAAGACTTTCACCATTCAAATTGGAGTCTGTAAACTCTGTCCACCTACTCTTTCATCTCCCCCAAACCAGACCAGACAGCAGGGCAGAGCATCACTTCTGTGGGATGAGGGTGAGATTAGAGTGGGGTGAGGAGTATTGCTGAATGACCTGAAGGCCCAGGAAAGTCTACCACATAGAGTGCCCCTCCTACCCTAGTATCAGGAATCTAAACACTGTCTCCCCTGGGATCATTCCACAATTTAGGGAAATTCAAATAACCTAATTAGTAAGCTTAATAATTACCTATAAAACTAATAAATATCCTAAAAACTTCAGATGCTGCAATCTGGGCACAAATTGTCACAGGACAGACCAAAGAGGGTCAACAGAACTTGAAGGACAAGGCCTCCTACCTATATACAGAACTGAGCTTTCTTCTAGGCTTTGCTAGCTAAAGAAAACAACCAGTTGCTTAGTGAGGAGGGTTAGGTTGATATAAACTCACTTTGAGCTATTGGGATTTGTCCCCATAGCACATTGTGGAATGTTCAGTAACACCCAACTACCCATTTGTGATCTCGCTAAGGTCTTGACTTAAAGAGTGTCTCCTTTCAAACTGATAAATAAGATGCCTGGACCAGGTGGGCCATACCTATTACAGGAAAGAGTCTGGTGTTCAAACTGAACCAAAACAGACAAGACACTGGTGCTTGTTTGTAACTCTTAGGTGTGTTCTACATTTCTGCATTCATATTTTTGGGCTGGAAATTCCCCTCCCATGTCACCATTCTTTTTCACAGATCCAAACTCCATACACATATAGGGCCAAGTGTTTCAATTAGTTCCTGCACATCTTTAACAACTGAGCCCTATATCTTCACCATGACATTGGAAAGTAGCCCATCCTTCAAATGGCCCTGTCTCCTCAAAACCTTCTCTGATAGCCTCAGCAGGAGTGAAAATTCACTTCCTGAATTTAGGGAAAAGACCGTTATCATATAGCACTCACTGTTCTGTTACTGACCTCAATTTGTTTCATCTTTTATTTTCTGACTGGTTCCTTGAGATCAGAGACCAAATTTTACCATTCTTAGTAGCATCTTCTGCTTCATGAGCATTTCTAGGACTATCATGAGCAGATGAAGTGACTAAATGCTTCCTCCTGGAACATTCCTGGCCCCTTCACCATGCTTGGGATATCCTGTGGGCAAGCATCTTGGATACTACCATCACTGTGTATCAGGGTTATTTGACTGTTGGCTCCATCACTCAAGCAGTTAAAAGGTGATAATCCGATTCTGAGTGATAAACAACTGCCCAAGGAAAGCACTAAATTCCAAGAATGACAATTTGGATAAGACTGCCTAGATGTACAACTCGGAGGAGCTGGGCTAGAGGTTTCAGGAAACCCCACAAGAGTGTGGGTTTTAGACATTTTATTTGGCATGCAGCATGCTAGAGAAATCCAGCCAGTAAGACAGCTGCCTGCTTGCTCACCAACCACTTTCTCCTAAGTCCAGAACATTTGTAAAGCCAGGAGCTTTGGCATAAGGCTGCTCCCATCCTTGCCGGCATGGGATTATGGATATTAAAAATGTGCTGATGTGAATCACCATGCAAACACGCTTCACTAACAGTACCGCATGCAGAAATACTGCTTCTTTTATCATCGCCTCTACCTCTGTTGGAAACGTACACCCACAGATGATGTGGAGATTAGTGGGGCGTCAGACTGCTCTGTGTTTTTAGGCCTCCTGTCAGCTCCCATCAGCTATGGCTAAAGCTGTGGAGGAGGCTGGACACAACTCAGTGCCTTTGGCCAAGGCCCATGGGCAGAGTCTGGGGCAGGAGGGTAGTTTGGGAGTGGGAGAAGAAAGAGGCCATTCCCTAGCCCTATAGTTTTTCAAGTATCCAGGCCCCACGCATGGCCCACATTATGATGGCACCTAGCACCTCCAAGGCTTGCTTTCCCAGGCTGGACAATGGTATCATCATAAGTGTAAACCCCTCCTGCTCTGGGTACAGCCATTCTCTTTTCCACTCCCTTTCCTCTCATTCCCCTCCTTATAGGAGTGCCTAATAAAATACAGTCATGGGGCAAGACCAGAGGTGGGCTAGACAGCCTCTGTCCTACAGGAGGTCTCAGTGTACCCAGGAAGGTGTCATATCTGAGAATATCTGTGTGGAGGGCTGGGCTACTGTGTGGGCTGAGGATCCCTCTGCTGGGAGATCAGGGAAGGCAGCATAAAAGAGAGTACTGGAGTTGAGCCTTGAACTGTGGAGCCTTTAAACTGGTTCTGGAAGATGGCACACAGGTAATAAGAAAGGGCTGAGAAAACACGGGGAAGTGAGAATGCACAACATCAAGGACTAGGTGTTGCCCACTCTCCTCATTCATTTGCTGTATCACCTTCTCCCACCTTGCCAGCCATTACCCAGGCAGCATATTTAAACCCAGCAATCCTATCAAAACTCAAGCATGACCAGAAGTAAAAGAAGCATTCTCTTCTGTGTGTCCACGAGCTGAAGGGCCAGGAGCTCCTGCAAATGCTAGGAAAGGAAGCCAGTTGGAAGGAGGAGGAACAGTCAGGGGAAAGGAGCCCATTTCAGCTCATCTCTGACCCAGTTTCTCCTGCCATTGCCCCAAGACATCTACTTCCAACAATGAGAACCTGGTCCACTGTTGCCATGCCTCATCTAATGCCTCAATATTCAGAGTTCTATATACCCCAGCTCTGTGGAGGGCAAAGGTGGTGTCCTATATGTGTTGGCCCAAATTCTAGCATGTTTTTTGGTTCCTAGTGGATTCAAAGGACCTCATCTGGAAAATGGGGAATAATGACATCTACCCTCATTGGTTCACCTCATAATGTGGCTCTAGGAAGCTCCATCTACATGGGGATGAGAGACACTGTGCACAGCTGTGGTCTCATGCTCTTTATGCAGCTCACAGTGATCAAGCTAGGAAGCTAATAGTTATAGGGCTCCCACCATGTTGTGTTCCCTCTGAATCATCTCAGTTCTTACAGTGGGGAAGGACAATATTTCTGTCCCCTGATGGGGAACTTAAGGCACAGAGTGGTTAGATAACGTGCTTCATGTCACAGAAGTAGCAAATATAGGATATGTATCTTATCGATAGACCTCAGAGCCTATGTTCTAAACTTCTGCTCCCCTTTCCCCCTAAGAAGATCTCAACTTTGCCTTCTTTTGCAGGAAGTCCCTTCAAGCCCAGCTGCCTTTGCTACCTTATGCATGCCATGTTGTTTCGCCTCTGTGAGGCTTGTTTGCCATCCCGTCCTTGAAGTCAGATGATTATGGACTGAAACCTCTATGAACTGATTGGAGCAGGAGAGCCCATTCAGAAGGACTGTTTTTCTCTGAGGGCATCAAGGCCATGCCACCTGATGGAACCTCCTTGAAGTGACTGAGAGCCCCTAATTCAAAGGTTACATAACCAGGAGCAGAGCTGCCCCCAATGCAGAGGAGGTGAACCTTCCAGGTCACCATACCACCACCCCTAGCACTGAGGAGGTGAGCCATGCATGCATCAGCCATGCACACATCCCCCTCCGGTTGAAATGAGAAGGCACATAAACAAGTCTCAAAACCAGACTTCCAGATCACCTAAAGCAATCCCAAAAGGAAAGGAGATGAAACACTCTGATACTCAACCACCTGGAATCCCTGAACTAACAACAAAAAAGGATCTGGAAATAATGAAATCAGAAATAATTTCTCAGAAAATAGCAGAGATTGTGCCCACAGTGAAGACATGAATAATAAATCTAGAGAGGACACAGATAAAAACAAAAGATGACCTGAAGAACATGATGGAATTCCAACATAGGAAACAAATGGAATCCATAAAACAGATGCAAAAAGATTTCCAGGAGATTAAAAACTCCATCAAAAGCCTACGCAGCAGAATGAACCAATGTGAGGACAGAATTTCAGATATAGAAGATAAGATTGCAATTAGTGACTAGGAAAAGAAAAATTGCTTCAAAATTTTAAGGGACCATGAGAAATCAATCCAGCAGCTGTTAGACAATATGAAGAAGAATAACATAAGACTGATTGGAGTCAATGAAGAATCAGGAGAGTGAAGATGACATTAAAAAGCTGTTCACAGAAGTGATGGCAGAAAACTTCCCAAGGAGGGGAAAAGAACTTGACATACAGATAAGTGAGGCATATAGGACTCCAAATAGCCTTGATAAAAAAAAATCTACACATAGGCATATAATTGTTAAGATTCTAGAAACCCAAGAGAAGAACAAAGTTTTACAAGCAGTTAGAGAAAAGAAACAAATCTCATGCAAAGGAAAGCCCATCAGAATCACAGCAGACTTCTAAATGCAAACCCTCAAGGCAAGAAGAGCTTGGAGTGATGTATTTCAAGCCCTAAAGGAAAACAGCTTCCAACCCAGACTGATGTACCCTGCAAAACTATCTTTCAAAATGGATGGAGAAATAAGATACTTTCATGACAAAGAGCACCTTAGGAACTTCATGAATACCAAACCAGCACTCCAAAAAATTTTAGATAATATCCTAGGAAAAGACAATGAGGATCGCAATACCAGGAATCCCACCAGAATAAACCCATCAGGCACGACAAGAAATGACACACAAAGGGGGAGAATCAAACAAAAAGAAAAAGTCATGACAATGATGTCAATATGTATTAGTTATAACCATCAATGTTAATGGTCTCAATGCACCAATCAAAACAAATAGACTGGCAGAATGGGTCAAGAAGCAAAATCCAACAATATGCTGCATACAAGAATCACACTTAATTCAAAAAGAAACTCATAGATTGAAAGTTAAAGGGTGGAAAATAATACTCCATATGATGGGAACCCGAAAAAAAGGAGGAGTAGCTATCCACTTTGCAGGTCAAGTAGATTTCAAACCAACACTGATTAAGAGAGATAAAGAAGGACACTACAACCTTGTAAAGGGAACAATCCAACAGGAAGAGATAACAATCATAAATACCTATGCATCAAACACGAGTGCACCCAACTATATAGAACAAACACTAATGGACATGAAAAATCAAATAAGAATTAATACAATAGTAGTGGGGGATCTTCATACCCCACTGTCACAAATAGATAGATCAACGAGACAAAAAATAAGCAATGAAGTATGAAAACTCACTCAAATTCTTGAACAAATGAACTTAGCAGATGTTTAGAGAGTATTCCACCCCACAAAATCAGAATACACATTCTTCTCAGCTGCACATGGGTCATTCTCCAAAATAGACCACATACTCACTCATAGAACATATTTAAGTAAGTGCAAATGAATTGATGTTATCTGCTGTATATTATTAGACCATAGAGCAATGAAATTGGAGAACAATAGCAAAAGAAGCCACAAAAAATTCATAAACACATGGAAATTGAACAACACACTTCTGAATAACCAATGGGTCACAGAGGAAGCTAAAGAAGAAATGAGACCATCCCCACAATTAAATGACAATGACAATACAACGTATCAGAATCTATGGGACACAATGAAAGCAGTCTTACGAGGGAAATTCATAGCAGTAAATATTCATATTAGGAAAACAGAGCAAGCCCAATTAAACAACCTGATGCTGAACCTCAAGCTTCTAGAAAAAGAAGAGCAGAACAAACCCAAAGCTCATAGAGGGGAGGAAATTATAAAGATAAGAGCAGAAATCAATGCAATGGAGACAAAGAGAATGATACAAAAAAAATCAATGAAGCCAAGAATTGGTTCTTGGAAAGAATCAACAAAATTGACAAACCCTTAGCCAACCTTATCAGAAAAAGGAAAGAAAAGGCCCAAATCCCTGAAATTAGGAATGAAAAAGATGAAATTACAATGGACCCAGCAGAAATACAGAGGATCATCAATACCTACTTCCAGAACCTATAGGCCAATAAGACTGAAAACACAGAAGACATGGACAGTTTCCTAGATAACTATGAATTACCAAAATTGAATGAAGAAGACCTAAAAATTCTAAACAACCCAATATCAATCAATGAAATTGAAAATGTAATTAAAAATTTATCAACTAAGAAAAGCCCGGGCCCTGATGGCTTCACTGCTGAATTCTACAAGACATTTAGAGAGGAACTACTGCCACTACTCTTTAAACTCTTCAATGAAATTGAAAGGGAAGCAATAGTCCCAAAATCATGCCTGGAAGCAAACATCACCTTGATCCCGAAAGCAGAGAAAGACCCAACCAAAAAGAAGAACTATAGGCCAATCTCACTAATGAACATAGATGCAAAAATCTTTAATAACATACTGGCAAATAGAATGCAAAAGATCATCAAGAAGATCATACACCCTGATCAAGTGGGATTCATCCCAGGGATGCAGGGACAGTTCAACATACGCAAATAAATCAATGTAATACACTATATCAATAGAGCCAAGGACAAAAACCATATGATTATCTCCATAGACACAGAAAAAGCATTTGACAAAATCCAACATGCATTTATGATAAAAACCCTACAAAAAATTGGAAAACATGGTCTCTACCTCAAACTGATAAAAGCTATCTATGAAAAACCAATAGCCAATATCATACTAAATGGTCAAAAACTGAAATCCTTCACACTAAAATCAGGAACAAGACAAGGATGTTCACTATCACCACACTTGTTCAATATAGTTCTGGAAACATTAGCCACGACAATTAGACAAGAGAAAGAAATAAAAGGAATAAAGATAGGAAATGAAGAAGTCAAATTGTCATTATTTGCAGATGACATGATACTGTATATAGAAGACCCCAAGAACTCCACCAAAAGTCTTCTAGGCTTAATAATCAAATTCAGTTAAGTAGCTGGACACAAGGTCAACACACAAAAATCAATAGCTTTCCTCTACACTAATGACAGACTCACTGAGAGAGAAATAGGGCAAATAATTTCTTTCACAATAGCATCCAAAAAACTGAAATATCTAGGAATCAACCTAATGAAAGAAATCAAAGACCTCTTCTCTGAAAACTATGACACTCTGAAAAGAGAGATTGAAGATGTTATCAGAAAATGGAAAGACATTTCTTGCTCCTGGGTAGGAAGGATCAATATAGTGAAAATGGCCTTACTTCCAAAATTGCTATATAGATTCAATGCAATTCTGATTGAGATCCCAGCAGCATACTTCATGAACCTTGAGAAAACAATCCAAAAAATTCAACTGGAACAAGAAGAGACCCAGAATAGCAAAAGCAATTCTAGGTAACAGAGACATGGCAGGGGGTATCACAATCCCCAACCTGCAACTATACTACAAAGCTACTGTGATAAAAAAAAAAAACAGCATGGTACTGGTAAAGAAACAGACCTGAGGACCAGTGGAACAGATTAGAAGATGCAGAAACAACGCCAGACACACTCAGCCATCTCATCTTCAATAAAGGAGCCAAACACCCTCACTGGAGGAAAGATAGCCTCTTTAATAAATGGTGCTGGAAAAATTGGGCTTCAATTTGCCAAAGATTAAAACTAGACCTATATCCCTTGCCATGCACTAAACTAAAATTGAAATGGATTAAAGATCTAAATATTAAAATAGAAACTGAACCAGCTGGAACAGAGGTTAGGTAGAACTCTTGAAGACATTGGCGTAGGAAAAGATTTTATGAACAAAACCTCAGTTGCCCGTGAACTAGCACAAACAATCAACAAATGGGATCTCTTCTTATTAAAAGTCTTCTGCACCGCAAGAGAAACCACCAGCAGTGTGAAGAGACAACCCATAATGTGGGAAAAAATCTTCACCTGCTCTTCCTCAGACAAAGGTCTACTATCTCGAATCTATAAAGAACTTAAAAAGATCAGATCTCTCAAATTTAAAGACCCAAGCTGAAAATGGGCATCTGAAATGAACAGACATTTCTCAGACAAAGAAGTAGAAATAGCAAATAAATACATGAAAAAAATGTTCAACATCACTGGTCATTCAAGAGATGCAAATGAAAACAACGCTGAGATTCCACTTCACTCCAGAAAGAATGGCTGCTATCATGAAATCAACCAATAACAAATGCTGGTGGGGCTGTGGGGAGATAGGAACCCTGCTCCACTGCTGGTGGGAGTGTAGACTGGTGCAACCAATGTGGAAATCAGTATGGAGATACCTCAAAGAACTAGGACTGAAAGTCCCATTTGACCCAGCTATTTCTGTGCTGGGTATCTTCCCCAAAGATTTAAAAGAATCATACTACAGTGATATATGTGTACCCATGTTTATAGCAGCACAATTTGTAATAGCTAAAACTTGGAAGCAGCCCAAATATCCATCAACTGGAGACTGGATAAGAAAGTGTGGGGTTTTTATAAAATGGAGTACTACTCAGCCATAAAAAATGAGAAATTGGATACCTTTATAGCTAAATGGATGCACATTGAGGTGATATTCTTAAGTGAAATAAACAGGACTCACATGTGTAAATACCAAATAGGTTCTCTAGTGTGAGAACCTGAAAGTGTAAATAAGGACTAAATGTATAATAGGTAATGAGAAACAGGAAGAAAAGGGCCAAAGGGGAAGGAAGTGGGAGGGCTAGGGGAAAGGCAAGAAGGGAATGGAATTAACATGAGAAAATGGAAAAATAGGAACAAAATCTTTGTAAATAGGGAGGACTGGAGGGGTTGAAGGGAGGGCTGGGCAAGGGTGAAAAATAAGAACCAAGAGAGACTATGTAAAGGTGCAAATTTCCAATGATAAATGTCATTATATTGTATACCTAAAATGTACCAATGATTAGAATGAATAATCGATAATGCAAAATAGGAAGAAAAGGTCCAAAGGGGTAGGGGTAGTGGGAGGGGCAGGGGAAAGGAAAGAAGGGAAAGGAAAAATGATGAGAAATGGAAAAAATGGAAATAAATCTTTGTAAATAGGGAAGGGTGGAGGGGGTGAAGGGAGGGCTAGGAATGGGGACAAAATAAGAACCAAGATGCATCATGTAAAGGTACAAGTTCCCAATGAGAAATGTAATTGTGTTGTATACTTAAAATGTACCAATAAAAGTATTTAACAGCAACAAAAAAAGAAAATGTGGTTTTTTAAAATAAAATGGAGTACTACTCAGCCTTTAAAAATGAGAAATTAGTGGGCTGGGGATTTAGCTTAGTGGTTCTGCTGCCTGTCTCGAAAGCACAAGGTCCTGAGTTCGATCCCTGGTACCAAAAAAAAAAAAAAGATAAATTAGAGAAATTTATAGCTATAATTTATAGCTGTAATTTATAGCTATAAATTATAGCTATAATTTATAGCTATAAATTACAGCTATAATTTATAGCTATAAGCTAAATGGATGCACATTGAGGTGATACTCTTAATGAAATAAATAGGTCACACATGTGCAAATACCAAATAGTTTCTCTTGTGTGAGAAACTGAAAGTGTAAATAAGGCCTAAAAGGTATAATAGATAATGTGAAATAGGAAGAAAAGGGGAAAAGGGGAAGGGGAAGTGGGAGGGGTAGGGGAAAGGAAAGAAGGGGAATAGAATTAATATGAGAAAATGAAAAAATGGAAACAAAGTCTGTAAATAGCAAGGGATGGAGGGGTTGAAGGGAGGGTAGGGGAATGGGGAAAAAATAAGAACCAAGAGAGATTATATAAAGGTGCAAATTTGCTATGATGAATGTCATTATATTGTATACTTAAAATGTACCAATAAAATTAATTTTTTAAAAAAGTGCCTTCTGGACCCACACCCTCAGAAGAGATTCCAGATTTTCAATATACAGCATGCCAGAGCCAGGAAGGACTTTGGCACATAAGCAGATTGGACTTATAGCCATCAGCCCTGGATGGGATCAGAGAAGACATAGTCTTTCCCAAAGCTCTCTCCCTACAAAGTCAGCCTGTCATCAACCCTAGTCTTCCTTATCCACCCAACCTACCACTCTGCCTCTTAGAGAAGCCATAGACAGGGAAGAAGGGCCCCGTGTCGATCTGGTCCAAGCTCTCGGCAGCAGGTCCAGTCCTCCTGCCCCATCTCCCTCTGACTTCTAAAAGAGAACTGCCCTCTATAAGGTAAACAGGATGGTTAGTATTTATATCAGAGAGGCACCTTGGGTTGATGCAACTCTGGAGATGAATCCAGTCAATTCTTCTGGCCCTTTGCTAATGACTCAGCACAGCCAGAGTGGAGGGGTTCCTGGGGTTCCCTATAAAGAACACTGACCAGGCCCCAAAGTGTCATTAGGAAAATGAATCTCTCTATCATCACCTAAAAGGAGAGAAGAGGAGAGGTCGAGCCTCAGAGCCCATGTGGTCAGCAAACTTCCAGAACTCCCACCACTTAGGGTATGGACTGGGCCCAGGGACCACCTAGAAAACAGGAGCAACCAACTTCCTCCTCAGCTACAGGTGACCCCAGGTTTGTCTGCAGTGAGGAGGTGCTAAGAGCCTGAAATTCTTCCATGTTAAATTCTTTTCTTTGGGTTAAATCCAATATGAATAAGGTAAACTTTTTTTTTTCTTTAAAGTAATTTAAAGAGGTTAGGAAAAAAGTAAAGGGTCAATGCATTAAAAAAGATAACAAGATTTCCAAACAATCCAAAGGAGAACTTGCATTAAGTTTAAATGGAAAAATAATGTTTTAAATTACCTACAAATTAACTTTCTACCAAATATCTCCAGGTAGAGATGTCACTGCAGGCGGGTGAGTCGTGCTAATTCTTGGTTTTTAGTATTCCTGTAGGCCTCAGGTTGAACAGTCAGAGCTCAGAATGAGTGTCAAGCAGAAAGAATCTCAGGCCTCATTCAATTAAGGGAACCTCCATTCTTACACAAAGAATCTTCATTTTCCCCCCAGTATCCTAAGATCTTGGATCATGTCATCAAAGCCAATCAGGACTGGGGACTGGGATGAGCTAACCTTTAGGATCCTGCAGAGCTGGTGTTTCAACCAAATGCCAAACTCCCTTGATAACCTGGAACTCCTTATTCTGGTTAAACACTGACATTTTCATCTTTTTAGAACACTCAAAACAGTTTTATACATTTATTTCTATTCATTTTGGGCCTGACCTAACCAACTTCAGGGACTGGCCTGAAACCCTGAAGCAGTGTACTGAGACCACACACTTCATGGCTGCATGCTCCTCAAAAACAGATTTGTCTTGTGGCCATCAGTCCTGGATGGGATGGGGGAAGACATGGGGTTCCCCAAAGCTATCTCCCTACAGAGGCAACCTATCAGTAAATGACCCTAAGTGGCTCAGGAACTGTGCCACTTGATTCATGTCTTTGATACTGATAGATGACAAATTTCACTTTCCACTTGGCTTCCCAGTCAGGTCACTGAAAAAGGCCAGGTAATGGGACTCTTGGACTGTCATCTAAGCCAACAAAAGGTGGCTGCCTGGGCTGAGCCCCACAAAGCAAAATGTGGGTAACAAAAGTCAGTGACAAGTTTTGACCAAGTACAACAAGGAGCATTCCTTTTGTTTCAGGGGAAACCAGGTCTGAGAATGCTTGAAGATACCTATCTGTCCCCAGAAAGGGGCTACCTGAAGCTGAGAGGATGCAGAAGACAGCCCACATGTGACCCTTCCCTGGGGACAGAAATGAGGGGCTCCATGTGCTGGCAAGTACCTTCACAGCTTTTTCGGAGGCCCATCTCCCAACTTGGGGCAACATGAGGGGTCCTATTCTCAGCTGTTTAATTCCTGAGGTAAATCCCCTATTTACCTTTTTTTTTGTTCAGGGAATTTGCTGGGATATTCTGGGTCTTTTCTAGAAAGCAGAAAGTCTGTGTTTACAACCTAAATTTGTACCACTTTCAGTATTTAATTTCTGAAATTCCCTTTTCTTCTCATCTACCTGACACAATAGAATGAAGCAGGTAGATGCACTTATTGTATACAGGCCATGTACCTGTTCCTTGAGATACATTTATTTTGATCTGAACAATATTAATAGAATCTGATACTTTATTGAGGGTTACTCCTAGTCAGATTCTGTGCTGGGTTCTTTATATATGTTAATTTGCCTATTCCTCACAACAATTCTACAATGTAGACTCTGTATTTTATAGAGGAAGCTGAGGCTCAGAGTACTTTCACTACTCTACAAGTCATCATGCTAATGAGTGAAAAATCTGAACCCAGGCTGCACAACTCAAGAGCACACATGGCCTCAAGAAGGTTATTATGACTTGGATTTAGAGAATTCTCCTCTTGGTGTTGTGGGATAAGAACTTAATGCAACACACAGATGTGCTCAATGAATGGGACCTATTAACCTCATTTTTACTATTTCTCATCTTCCTACTGAATGGAGCTCAGAGGTGAAGGGTAGATGCATATCTCCCAACCCTGGTGACAGTGTCCACCACCCTACCATACCTACTACTCCCTCCACTGATTCAGGTCCAGGCAGCCTCAATCAAATCTAGAAGGACAACCTGTTACCTGTCCAATTTCCTCACTTCTACTAAGTAAATTTCTCCACTTCCACTTTAGATTCCTCAGGCTCACTGCCTCTTCCCAAATTCAGATGTCTATAGCTCTCAGACAGAGTATAACTCCCCCTTAGCAGAACAGTTGACACAACTTTGTATAGATATCTCTGGGGGAGCCCATCCATCCCATGGATACAGGTACAGAAGTGAAGTTCTAAGTGTGGGCTCCCTGAAGAAGCCTGGGGAAAGAAGCAATGAGGACCTTGCCAGAAATCCCACTACCACGTCAGTCTGTTATTGTTTAAATCTAAAATGTCCCCCAAGTGTTACATGAGTTTGGAGGTGAGACCTGGTTGGAAGAGGTGGGTCACTGACGGCATGATCTAAAAGGGTATATTCTTGTCCCTAGCTCCTCCCTTCTCTTTCTTCTTCCTAATTGCTGTGAGTTGAACAGCTTTTCTCTGCCTTGCTCTTCTGCCATGCCATTCCTGCCTTGGAGACAGCCAACCATGGACTGAAATCATGAGTCAAAACAAACCTCTCCTCGTTTAAATTGTGGGTGTTGGTATTGTGTTTCAGTGCCTGGAGAGTGACTAAGACAGATTTTGGTACCAGAGAAGGGGGTCACTGCCGTGACTGTACCTGACCATGTAGATCAGAAGCCTTTGGAACTAGTTTACAGGAAGAATATGGAAAGGTTTGGAGATGCTGGCTAGAGAAGCCCAAGAATGCTGTAAACTCAGCTTGACCGGAGAGTCTGGTCAGAGCTTAGAAGACCAGAATGATAGAAATTCAGGCCACAAAGGCCAGGCTCAGGAGGTTCCAGTTTAGAACAAGGACTTCATTGATATTTGCACTACAGGCCATGTGTGTTACACCCTGGCAGAAAATATGTCTTCCGTTTGCTCATGTCCTGAGACTGTGGGAGACTGAGATTAAAGGCAGTGAACTAATTTATCTGACAGAGAAAATTTCAAGGAGCCAAACATTCAGGCTATGGCGTGGGTACTTATGGCTGCTTTTAGCCATATCTACAGTGACAATCTGGAGCAAAAAGCAGATGTAAAAAGCTTGAAGTTTAATCAGAAAGACATCTGCAAAGTTGGGGCAAAGAAGAGTGCAGTTGCTAAAAAGATTAACATTAAAAGAAAGCCAAGTATTTTGTATCAGGACAATAGGAAAGATGATTGAAAGCATCTCAAGAATTGACCAAATACTATTCATCACAGGCTCAAAGGTGCAAAAGTATAAACTTCCATGTTAAAGGGAAACTTGTTCATTTAGAGCCTCATGGGGAAATGTTTATTCAAATTTGGCCAGCAGGTATTCAGAAGCTGTTGCAGTCATAGCCCAAGAAGGTCCAGCTATTGCTCAAGCTGGCAACTGACCCTGACATCATCTATGTGATGCCGGTTTTGCAGGCATACAGGATGCAAGAGTTATGGGCTTACAGGGGTTTTCACCAAGATTTCAGAAGATGGCCTGAGAGGCCAGCAAAAATGTGTGACAGGATCACAGTTCTTACAAAGAACCCATGAGAAGGCAGTGTGTGAAGCTGTGAGAGTAAATCCAAAGGTTCAGTGGAAACCCCAGGAAGTTGGAGATGCCAAGAACATGGACTGTCCACGATGGAAAGCTATAAGCAGTGGGTGGGGCCACCAGAAGAGCGATGCCATGTGGCTTGCAACCAGTAATATCATAGGGGCAGGGCCACCCAAGGAGCCACTTTGGAGCTCCTATCTCACCACAACCTGCCCTGGGTGCTAGACATGAACTGCAGGATTTAATGTTTGCCCTAACGGATTTCAGTCTTGCTTTGGTCCCATTCCTTTCTATGCCCTTATTTTCCCCTTTTGGAATGGAAATAATTGCCCTGTGTCATTGTATATTGGAAGTATTTAACTTTATTTATTTTTATAATAACTCATAGCTAAGAGTCTGCCTGAAGTCTCAGAGGAGACTTTGGACTTGGATTTTTCAGTAATGCTGGAACTATTAAGACTGATGATTTTTTTTATTAGGTTTTTTTTTTTTGTATTAGATTCTTTTATTGGTACATTGTAGGTATACAACACAATTACATTTCTCATTGGGAATTGTACCTTTACATAATGCATCTTGGTTCTTATTTTGTCCCCATTCCTAGCCCTCCCTTCACCCCCTCCACCCTTCCCTATTTACAAAGATTTATTTCCATTTTTTCCATTTCTCATCATTTTTCCTTTCCCTTCTTTCCTTTCCCCTGCCCCTCCCACTACCCCTACCCCTTTGGACCTTTTCTTCCTATTTTACATTATCGATTATTCATTCTAATAATTGGTACATTTTATGTATACAATATAATGACATTCATCATTGGAAATTTGCACCTTTACATAGTCTCTCTTGGTTCTTATTTTTCACCCTTGCCCAGCCCTCCCTTCAACCCCTCCAGCCCTCCCTATTTACAAAGATTTTGTTCCTATTTTTCCATTTTCTCATATTAATCCCATTCCCTTCTATCCTTTCCCCTAGCCCTCCCACTTCCTTCCCCTTTGCCCCTTTTCTTCCTATTTCACATTAACTATTATACATTTAGTCCTTATTTACACTTTCAATTTCTCACACCAAGACTGATGATTCTTAATATGGACTAAATGCATTTTGCATAATGAGATTTCCTACTACACTGTTACTATAAACAACATTGCCATGAATATCTCTGAAGATCAATTTTTATATATTTCTCCAATTATTTACTTTGGATCTAGATCTAGAAAAGAATTTTAAAGCAAAGGGCAGGTGATTTTAGGAATTTTAATTAATTTATTTGTTTGTCTTGTTTTGATTTTTTACTGCAATGCATCTTCCAAATGGCCATGCAGGCATGTTGTACCACATTTCTATCAACTACAAGTAAATTGGGATGAGTTACAATCCACTTCCTGAAATAGGAACTAAGCAGTCCACTGCCCAATAAGGTGACTACCTCCAGGACTGCCCCATCAGGAGGCTTATTTGTGATCTGAGATTTATCAAAACCTTGAGGAGAGAAAGAGGCTGACCACAGAAGGGCCTGTTGCTACCTCTGCCTCTGCGGCTTCTGCTGGTGCTGCCCATTCCCTTGGAGCTACCCTCTCCAACTCAGAGCCTCTTGACTTCTACATCATTGAAGTTTTAGATGGACACTAATTTATTATAGGGGACTATCTTACACACTGTAGGTTGTTTGGCAGCATTCCAACCTCTACCCACTAGTTGATGATAGTACCTGCCAGTTATGAGTCAAAAACATCGCCACATGTCCCTGAGGGAGAAAGGACAAAATCAGTTAAGAACCACTGGTCAGGTCAGGCATGATGGAGCATGCCTGTAATTGCAGTACTTGGGAGGCTGAGGCAGGAGGATGGCTTTGAGTTCAAGGCCAGACTGGGCTACATAGTGAGACTCTGTCTCAAATTCCCCCCCCCCCCAAAAAAAGAAAACCTATAACCTATAACCGGCTTACAGAATACTTCAATTGAAAAAAGAGAGAAGACTTCGGTTCAGTTCTAAATTGGGTAGGTTTATGACCAAATGCAGCAAGGGCAATAAGTGATAAGATGGTTGTCAGACCATAGAAGAAAGACAAAGCAGCCACTGACACCTACAAAAACTGGTCATATGACTAAGGGGCCCTACTGGGCCAGTGAGCACACCAGTAAAGCAATGTTGGGCACAGGGAGTAAAAGTAGCCTATTCTGGGGGTTTCACAGACATACTAGTACACCCCATAGTGACTGATGTGGTACCTGCTGGCTTGTTCAGTGTTGTTTTGAATCTTTTAATGTTAATAGCATGCTGTCAACAGTTCTTCTGTTTGAAAGTGTACCATGCTGAAAATTACAATTCCAGCTTGAGCTCTGCAAACACCCCTCTGTAATGAAGTGAGATTTGTTTCATTTTGCCTTGCTTTTGTTTGTTTTTTAATTGAAGGAACAAACAAACTCCGAATGCCAGCCCCAAACCAGGCACTGAGTATAGCATTTAGGCTGGATTAACCAACATATTGGATAAGACCTTTGCCATTCCACAGCCCTCAGTCAGTTAAGAAGTCAGATTATTAAATAGACTGCAAGACTAAAATGGATTAACTGGGCTTTGGTTTCCTCCTTTTTCAAGTGGCAAGAACAGTTCTCATCATCCAATCTCCAGGATTGCAGGAAAATCATGAACAATGTTTGTGGGATACTATACTCTCAAGCAAACTCTTATCAGTACAGACACAAGGCAGACAGTGGGAAAGAGACAGCAACTAAACTCTAGCACAAAGAAAAAGTCAAGACCATTTTCTCCATGAAGCAAAATCAGGCCAAACTATGATCTATCATTTGGCTCTGTAATCTAAGATGTGATTAGATACACTTTCAGACATGAGGGTTTCTCTAGAAACCCAACACCTAATGGAGAGATGAACTATAAGTAATTTGGAAGCATGATTCACTAAAACAGGAAGTCCAGGTTTTCTTCGTTCTTCTCTATGCTAGGCCCTTAACCTGGTGTTCCTTCCTGCCCTTAGAAGAGGTGTATGTTGTATGTTGCCAGGCAGGAAACAGAAGCTGCTGAAAGACAGTCTTTCCTTCTGTTTTTATGGCCTGCTAAGTGATTTAAATTTTACAGATTCAGGTGTATATGGTAGAAACCCTAAATAAGATTGACATTTATTCTGTCACCATGTAAAGGTGTAAACAAGAATAGTCGCTGCTCCCAAAGACCCTGGTACCTAAGCTCCTTTTCCCTGGTCTACTCACCATGGAGCATCACTCTAATCTACTTGGCCCACAGTGACTCTCCACCATGTCTGTATAACAGCCAGCATGGAGGAAAGGAGAAAAGAGAGCATGCCTGGGCCATCTAAGGGCAGAAGTCAAAACTCTGAATCCCACTGGCTGCAAAAGATGATTGTGTATATTTCCGCTCAACTCATACTTGTAGCTTAAAATCAGCCATAATGAGAGTATTTACACCATGAAAACTGGCAAACACTACAATCAGGGCTTTATTTTCCCAGCTGTTAAATAATTATCAACACAGCCTTTATACAGCTGCTCAGAATCCAGTGATGAGAACTTAGTGGCAAAGGTATCTCCTAGCTATAAGGGAAGCTAAGAAATATAGTCCCCGACTGAATAGCTGTGTGCCTAGCTACAAAGCTTGTTGCTGTAGGACAGAGTTTTTGGAGACCCCTTGCATGCAGACCTCTTGGGCAACAGTCCCATGGGACAATCTGACCAACAGGATGTTCTCACAAATCTTAAAGTGCAAAGCACACTACCTACTTCCTGCTGCAAGCCATATGATCTGGGCACTCAGAGTGAGCCACGAAACCCCTCCCACCAGTTTGAGGAGAGGGCAGACACACCCCAACCTTTCCACTCCGGTGGCTTTCTCCAAAATGCTTCTAATCAAAATCTTTCTTATCGAACTCCCTCCAAACACATAGGTTTTTTAAAAAGTCACTGGGCTTACTTTGGTATTTTATCTCCATCATATCTTCCCAGTTCAGCTGAAACTTCCTATCATCCTATTATTCTGCTAATCTTAGCAACTAGCTGAGACCCAGCTACCATGGATAATTGCAAATACATGATTCAGACCCCAGATGTAACTGTTAATACTGAATGGTAACACTGATAAGCAACTGGTATGGGGGAGGTGAATCAAATGACAGTCATTACAGTTCCTAAGTCTTCATCTCAAAGTATCTGCTTCTGAGGGGCCTGCTTTCAAGAATTCCACAGCCATCCATACTCACTTGAGCAGTGCTGCAGTTAGATCAGGCAGAAGAGCTCCTGCTCTGGTCCCATACTTTAGATGGTTCTGCTCTGGCCCTTTGCTTGCTGCATTCCTGCTCCCAGGTGGGGAGTTCACAGGCCCAACAGGACATGGCCAGCCACACATGACCTTTCTACAACATGTTCTGGGTATTTAGGACTAGAATTACTGAACCTCTTTTCAGTACTGAATGAGCTTCTTCCCTGGTTCTAATGAACCACTGGTGGGTGTACCTCTAGATCTGTGAGATGGCCAAGGGTGGCTGTTGGGTGGGAGGTAACTAGAGAACCTGGTTAGAAAATGGGGTGTCCTTGTGCTTGTATGCAAGACTACTCATAGAGCAGGGTGGGAAGAGAACAAGGGTTGGCAATAGGTTAGGGGCCAGCTTACCCTATGCTGCCACAGTGCAGTAGAGTTCTGAGGAATCTGAGAATTCTAAATTTAAACTCAGTTACATGCTAGGTCATTACAAAGGTACATCTGCCAAGGTAGGAGGAAAGAAATACATTTCACTTTTCTTTGTTAGCTCGATTTATAACAAATACACATATGATCTTTCTACAACATGTTCTGGGTATTCAGGACTACCATACACATATGGTTTGAGGACCTCCATTTGTAGCCTTGCCCTGGGCTCCCAGATGTTAGGATCAGCCCACCCCTGAGAGTGCCTTTCTTTTGGTCCATGCTGTTCTGATCACAGAATGGCATTTACAGAGTACCTCTATCTCTAAGTAACTTGGCAGACAGAATTTTGAAGGTAAAAACCAGCCCATGGTTGCACTAAAAGTGATTTTCTTTTGTACTAAAAATGATTTCCTTTCATCTGTAAGGGTATTAAAAAGCATAAAACAGGTGTGTCCTTGGGGTTGGGGAGGTGGGAAAACATGGCTTTAGCTTGACAGAGACATTAATAAAGCTAGCAGGACGGGCTGGGGATTTAGCTCAGTGGTTCTGCCACCTGCCTCGAAAGTGCAAGGTCTTGAGTTCAATCTCCGGTACCGGAAAAAAAATAAATAAATAAAGCTAGCAGGATAGTTTGGGAGAAGGGACAAGCAGAGTGTGGGCTGGACGGGGCTGAAGATTTACTATTTAACATGAGCCCCTAATTGAAAATTATTTACTTCAACATATGACCCACTTGAACATTATAAATGTAAGCCTTAGATATTGTCTATTCCAATGGTTTCTAAGCCCTTTCTTATCAGCAAAATTAAAGAGATTTATCAAAATGAAAGCATATGTGAATTCCAATAGTAAGGTGGCCAAAAGTGAGAAATAAATTCCTCAGACCATTTAAGCCATTATTGATTTTTGGAAAATATTTACTATTATAGATATCCCTGAAATTCCACCTTGGAGGTCTGGGTTCCCCAGAACAGAGATTAAAAATCACTAATCTAGTAGTGTAGGGGGTTATCACTGGGGTCTGGCCAGCACTGATCTTCCTCTTTTCTATTAACAGCCCTCCCTCCACTCAGGGATCAGGCTGCATGGTTTGGATGGAGCCAAGACTTCATACCTCCCATCTCCAAGACAATAGAGGTCACGTGACCTATGCATGGCCAATCAGCACATTCTATCCCCAACTAGTGCGAAAGAAGGTGACAAAGTAGGGCCCAATCAGAGACCTGCTACAGCAACAGACAGAGTTTTGTCTCTTTGCTATTAGGTCTACTAAGAGAGTAGGCAGCCAGAAGAAAACAGAGCTGGAGTTCTGATCACACCTGGGAGGAGGCCCCTGGGTCCATTCTTCATGGAGTCAGAGCACCCAGAGCATTTCACTCACCTGAATCAATAGAAGTTTGTCTGGTAGCGAGTCTGGTTAGATTACTGAAATATGCCAATAAGAGAGCCCTGATTGGTCCAACTCACACATTTTATACATGAAAATACTAAAAGAGAGAGAAGACAAGCACTACCCAAGGCCTCCAGGAGCCTAGTCAGGAGCCAGACTAGCATCCAGCTCTCCACAGAGATGATTATTTTTGCATTTTTTAACTTCTTCATGTCCTTTTTGACTGTGGATGAGAATTCTAGACAAGAAACAGACAGTGGTAAGAAGTATCCTATCCTAATACTAGGCCAAATCCAGCCAGCCTGCACTCAGGGAAGAGTAGCTTTCCATAAAGGTGGGGTGCTTTGGTGTCATCTGAGAGCCTGGGAAGGTCACTTTGTGTGAATCAATCTCTTGTACCTTCTTTGCTCCCTGAAATTCCACCACAAAATTACATTTTCCCTAAATTAAGCATTTACTCCTTCAGATTTTTCTTTTAAAATTCAGCCTTTCTGGGAAACAGTGACATCCTATACTCCTAACTCCATTATGGGAGGAAGTTGACCAATCCCTTTCTTCCAGAACAGAGCATGCCAGGAAAGCCTGAGATATTACATGTAGGAGGAGAGGACATGCTGCAGCAGGTACTTAAAAAGTCCTGATGGAGAAGGCAAAAACACCATCGTATAAGAGAGAAGTTCTTTGAGTGAATGCCCAATCATACCACAACTAATTCCAAAGAAGCAATGAGACATGAAGAGAGACAGAAATGGCTTCTTCAAACTCTGCTCCAGCCAATTCCTATTTGGATGATGCCAGGCAAGTTATTTAATTTCTCTGAGCCTCCACTTTATCACCTGTCGTCTTAGTCGCCATTCTTATCATTGAGACACAATACCCAGCCCCTGCAACTTAAAGGAGGAAAGGCTTATTTTGGCTCACATTTCAGTAGTCTCAATCCTTTGCATGGTTTGCTGGGTCCAAGGCAGGAGGGCATGGCAGAGGAGAACAGCTCACACCATTGTGGCCAAGAAGCAGAGAGAGAGAGAGAGAGAGAGAGAGAAAAGAAGAAGCAGAGAGAATGAAGGGAGGAACAGGGGAGGGAGGTAGACCCTTCCAGGCCACACCCCACTATGACCCACCTCCTCCCACCAGGCTCCACTTCCAACGTCACATTTAGCTATAAACTCATCAGTGGAATAATCCACTGATCAGAATCCACCCCCTTGATCCAATCACCTCCCCAAAGCCCCACCTATGACCACATGAGGCTCTGGAGGAGGGGGGACATCTAGGTTTAAACCATTGCACTTGTGAACTAAAAAGCACAAATACCCTCATTTTCATCAGGATGAAATAAACATGGAAATATCTACTTGGCAGCAAGTGTTTAATAAATAAGTTCCCTTTGCTCAAAAGACAAAAGCAACTGGGCTGGGGCTGTAGCTCAGTGGCACCGCACCTGCCTGGCAAGCACAAAGTCCTGAGTTTGATCCCTGGTATCAAAAAAAAAAAAAAAAGAAAGTAAAAGAAAAAAGCAACCATCTCTACTGTTGTGAATCCTTCCCAGAGTTGTGACTCTTCTATTATACAACAGACAGTGAGTTTAGGAGGAAGATCTGCTTCCCTAGGTGGAAAATACTGTACCCACTGGAAGCAGTGAGGCTCTTCATAATCAGCCTCAGTTTTATTCATCCCCTGGAGGAGCAGCCAGCCCAGCCAGGAGCTCATGTCTAAGCTGACAATCACCACCATTTTTACATCAGTACTGGGGCACACACATCAAGCAGCATGCATTTCTTCCAGCCCAGTGGGCAGCAGGTTCCCAACCACAGGCAAAAGTACCTTGTGCCCAGGAATATATGAGGAACTGGAGCTCAGAGAGATTAAGGAACATGTTGACTGACACTCAGCAAATAATAACCAGACTGGGGTACAAAGAGACCAATCTATCCTTACTCAGGATCCTTTTCCCTGCCTATCTTACCTGGGTTGCCATTTCCAATGCCTCAAAATAGGGACTCTGGAAAGGACTTTCAGTAGACAGGGCTAAGTCAGAACTAGGGGGACCAAAAATAAAAGAGAAAAAAAGAACTAGGGACCAGGCTAGATGATGGAAAAGAAAAACAAAACAGAATAACACTAGTTTCACACTTTCCAAACTCCATCTTACTCAAGAGCCCAGTATTGGAGATACAGTATCCCTTCCACAGGTATTAAGAACTTCATATGACTGGGTGAGGTGATACATGCCTATAATCCCAGCAGTATGGAAAGCTGAAGTAGGAGGAATGCCAGGTTTGAGACCAGACTGGGCTATTTAGCGTTTTAGCAAGACCCTGTCTCAAAACAAAAACTCTTAAAAGGACTGGGGATGTACCTCAGTGCAAAGACCATGGGTCCCCAGTCTCTCATACACACACACACACACACACACACACACACACACACACACACACACACACACAGAGGAATCTCATTTGTCATTCCTTGAGGGAAATTTCCATCTGAAAAGAAGAGTGAATGTTTGGGGAGGTACCTAGTCTACCTAGAAATCAGGTTGGGCTTTTGGAGGGGTAAAGAAGCCAAATGGGGAGGTGAGACATGGCTTGAGCTGGGAGTGCAGGAAATGCAGCATGTTCAAAGATATGTTGCCGGAATAATGGAATGCCCTAGCCGCAGGCCAGGCTGACCTCCCAAAGTATGTGTTTGGGAGTTTGCAGCTGGAGTCCAACTGCTTGAAGAGAGCCAGGCCCACCCGAATACAGGCAGGGCGGCAGCCCTCCCCTTCCCCAGCCCTGGGCTCACAGCAGAGCAGTGTACCAAGCCTTTCCCACAAGCCATCTCAAGAAGGGGGCACCTGACCCAAACTGGGGCCTACAGCAGGCCAGGAGTGCTCTTGGGAGACACCCCCACGGGAAACCCCAGGCCAGCAGCCACAGATCCTGAGCCAGTCAGGCTGGCCAAGAGCAGGATACAGGAAGTGCATTGGCCTGCCTTGTAAACTGAAGGAAAGAGAGATGAAACAGGAGAGGGCTGGCACCCAGAGTGCTCTGGAGGGGAAGACTCTGACCTTAATGGAGCCTACTCTGAATCACTGTTCCCAATACATCTCCCATCCCACCTTCTATTTCTCCACAAGATGACCTCACGTGAAGCACTCTGCCAAGTAATGGGGGACTTTTGTCCTAAGAAACATTTTTGGATGGGTAGGCATTACCGAAAACTATGGGTCTTTGGCACAGCTGACCTCCATGTGGAACAGAGATTTGTTGTCAGAGGTGAACTCGGGGACCAATGACCTTTACACAGCCTGGGTTGTGTAAGGCCCAGACTAAGAATGGCTGTGGAGGGAGTCACCCTGCCCAGCGGCACTGGACTGTCCCCCTGATCTTGTGTGCTCCCATCTGCCATAAAGGTCCCAAAATTATGTCCACCGCAGCCAAGAGCTGTGGTAGGGCCAGAAGGATGGATAGGTTGCAATCTAACATGGTGACTCTGAGCTTCTAGGCTGGCTCCTGTCCATTCCCTGGGGCCTCCTGGGTTTCTCCCAAACACCAACAAGGTCAAGGCTGCAGAGCTCCCATTTCACAGGCAGAAAAGGGAGCTCACCTGAAGGTCTGTCCTGTCTCAATGTCCCTGGCTACTTTAAGGACTAGGGAGGCACTTCAGTTAAGTGGCAGAAGGTAGGGCTCTCAGCTCCTGTCCCTAAAGTCCCAGCCCTCTTACCTTTCTCTCTGCCATTCACAGCTCTTCTTGTTCCACCTGCAACACTGGCCAAGAACTCAAGACTGTCCAAGGCCCCACAGCTTCACACAATGACAAAGAACAACAGACATACATTACTATAGCCACATATACTCACTCACATTCACATAGCTCCATCTCCCTCAAACATACCAATTTTACACCAAACATATTCATTCTAATACACATTCATGGAAACCAAATGTTTGCACACTCACACATACACATAAGACATTCTCAGCCAAACAATTTTTTAAATACTTACATAAAAACCCACATCTGAACACACTCCCACAAATATACACATTCACATATACAAACATTCATTTATTCATACATGCATGTACATATTGGCCTTCTGGGAATAAACTTGTACCCCAGGAAAAGTGATCACTCATGCAAATAAGCCCAAGGCCCAGGGATTACCTAGGTATGAATCTCATCTCATTCATGAAATAGCAAAAATCTTAAGGCCCAAGAACAGAACTGTGATCCTTTCTTCTTGTGGCCCCAGGACACATACTGGACCCTCAGCTCAGCACTGCCCAAAGTTGCTGGCCTTAACTCATTCTATTCTCATTTGGCCCTTCCCAGTTGAAAGGCACCCATTCTAGGTTCAGACATTCGTAAGTACAAATTCCAATCCATTTAGAATGATGTACCTTGGGAAACCTCCTCTACTGGCCTCAGTTTCCTCATGTAAAAAATTAAAACAATAGTCCCTATTTTCTAGATCTAACATAAGACTATGGATATAAAGTACCCTACATAATGCCTGGCACACAGTGGGTTTTCAACCCAACCATGGTACCCCCTTCCCTTGTCCTGGTTATCCCCTTACCCACAATCCAAGGGGATTTACCCTTCAGGATGGAGTAGAGTGGAGCAGGTTCAAGAGAAGCTTGGGATGCCTGGCTCCAGCCCAACTCACTCCGGGCCATTCACACACACACAAGGCTACGTCTAGGTCTATTCCCCTCATGTAGGGCTCCACAGTTCTCAGACATCTTTTATTAATAACAAGCAGAAGGATAAGCCTCATGATAATTAATAAATCATTAACAGCATTACTTTTCATCAGATAAGCCCATTAATTGTTCTCATTTCCTTACAAAAAGCCCAGGCCTGGGGGCCCTTCATAGCAAGTTGATTTTATGAGAAAACTAAGCCCATGAAGGAAAGCAGGCCCTGGTGGGTTGATCTGCATTCCCTTGCAGAGGAGCTCAGAGAGTGGACATCCAGCCACACCTCTATCCTTTGAGAATGTGGGCTCTGAGTCTCCTCTGAAACCACAACTCACAAGACAAGCTCTGTTTGGCAGGGTTCCCCCAAGAGAATTCAGACATTCTTATCCCAGAGCTGGCCAAAAGGTTTCCTCCCTGATACCAACACCAAGCCACTGCCAGTTTCTGCTGTAGCCATACTAAGAAAAAGACATGTCTGAATTGAGAGGGGGAAAGGCCCTAAATGATCAAAAATGCCTGTCGGGGGCATGGGACAGGACATGAAGGCACTAGGGACATGCCTATCCATTCCTTTGTTCATTCATTCATCCACTCTGCAAATGATTAGTGAGTGCCAAATGTATGCAAGGATCTGGAGAAAATATGTGGAACAAAAAGAGACCAGTTCCTGCTTTCATGGAGCTTATATTTGCCATCTGTAAGGTACTGTTTCTTTTCAGGGGAAGAAACTACACCAGAGAACAGCTTCCTAGGCCATGTTGAGAGTCAGTGGCAAAACTGGCAAGAGCTCCTTCCCTGTCCTTTGCTAGGCCCTCCTTCCCCCAGAAGGACAGCAAAGAGATCCCAGCTCTCCATAGCTACTCCCCCCAACTCATACACACACAGCTCTTCTGCCACCTTCTCAGGCATCCACCCTGCACTCTGACAATAGCAACACATTCTCATTCACTTTGAAGAAATGCTTTGAACACTGGTTGTGTTTGTGTACAGGGTCAATGAAGTGGGGTGCACAGAAACTGCGCCTCTGAAGCTTGCTGACTGATTAGATGGGAAGCTAAGCTAAAAATAATAACACATTGTAAATAGGGAGGGGTGGAGGAGTTGAAGGGAGGGCAAGGGAATGGGGAAAAAAGAAGAACCAAGATATATCATGTACAGGTACAAATTCCCAATGATGAATGTCATCAAATGTATACCTAAAATGAACCAATAAACTTATTGAATAAAATAATAATAATAATAATACAAACAATTAGGAAGAATAAGAAGCATGCCTTATTAAAGTTCACTGAGAGATTAAAGGTAAATTGCATCCTTGCAAGCCAAAGAATCCAGGAAGGCTTTTTGAAGGAGATGATAAGTTAGGAACAAAGGGAAAGAAAGATCATTCAGGGTTTTCAAGCACTATTAGGGAGTTTTGATGTGTCCTTCGACTCTTCACTTGTTCTCCCAAAGGTATACTCAGGGTACCATTGCATGAACCTCTCTTATACTTAATTTGAAAGGGAAAGGGTTTAAGAGATTGTTAAAGTTTTCTTGCACCTATACAAAAATAAATTCCAGGTACACAGAAGACCAAAACATTGAAACAAACACAACTATGAAAATACTAGACTAAAACATAAGAGAATATTTATATCTACTTGTGATGAAGAAAACTTTCTGAAGAAGATAGGATGCCCCCCAAAAATGTAGAGATAGAACTAGAAACTCAGGTTCTAGGTTCACCTCATTGGCATGCTAGCCCCTCAGACCCAGGATCTAGGTTCATCCCTGTAGACCTAGGATCCAGGCTCACTCTCACAGACTCAGGTTCTGGACCTGCCCAGTGTACCATGATGCCGGGTCAGACTCCACAGACTCAGGACCAGAATCATCTCTGTAGACCACCACCAAGCCAAACCTTACAGACTCAGGCCCCAGGCCTTCCACACTGCCCAGCCAGTCCCTGCAAACCCAGATCCAGGCCTAACATATAGATCCAGGTACTAGGCCCATCCACACCATTAAAACTGTATACCTATCCTCCAGGAATGAAGCACCAGAGAACCCAGGTAACAAGGACATCCACATACTGATTCAATCACTATACTATACTGTTTGAGGACTCCAATAGCAAGGTTTCTCAAAGACCCACCAACTGTCCCACCCAAAATCACTGCACAGGCAAACTAGTGAAAATCTTGCCTTGGTGAAGCCAATCTGATACGTGGGAAGAGGTGCCTACATCTTCACATGCATAGACACCAATTCAAGGCCAAAACAGTGATAAAAGACATTGAAGATCACACCAGTAAATGCAAAATATCCCATGTTCATAGACTGGAAGAATTAATATTGTAAAAATCTTGTCATACTACCCCCCCAAATGTATTGATTGCATACAATCTTTATCAAAATTCCAATGATTTTTTTTGGGGGGGGGGGTACCGAGGAACGAACTCAGGACCTTGTGCTTGCCAGGCAGGTGTGGCACCACTGAGTTAAATCCCCAGCCCTCCAATGATATTTTTACAGAAATAGAAAACACAGGGCCGGGGATTTAGCTCAGTGATTCTGGCACCTGTCTCACAAGCACAAGGTCCAGAGTTTGATCTCTGGTACCAAAAAAAATAATAATAATACAATCACAAAATTTGTATGGAACCATAAAAGACCCAGAATAGCCAAAGAAATTCTGAATAAGATGAACAAAGTTGAAGTATCACATTACCTGATTTCAAAATATACTACAAAGCTATAATAACCAAAACAGTACAGTATTACATAAAAATAGGTATATAAGCAAATGAAATGGAATAGAAGACTTTTATGGCTTGTGTCTAGATATCCCCTCAAAGTCTCACACAGTCATAGGTGGGGCTTTTTCAGAGGTGGCTGACTCTAGAGTGTGACTAATTCATGCTGCAATGCTAGGATTAAGGGTACTAGGATTAAGGGTGGGTGATTACTAAATCAGTCCACTGATCAGTTTGCCACTGCCCTAATCCCAGTATTTTAGATATAAAAGGGTCAGAAAAAAGCTGCTAAGGTATCTTGCTTGCTTTTCTACCTTCTACCTGCCATGAACTATTTTTCTTTGCGATTCCTGTCTGACATGTCACCTTACCTTACAGCCAGCTGATTATGGACTGAAACCTCTATAAACTGTGAGTCAAATAAACCTTTCCTCCCACAAGTTATGGGTGTTGGGTATTTTACCTCAACAATGAAAACAGTAACTAACACAGAATTTGATACCAGAGAAGTGGGGCCCTTGCTGTGACTATACCTGACCATATCATTCAGGAGCCTTTGGAACTGACTTGTGGAAAGAGTTTGGAAAGGTTTAGAGATGCTGGCTGAAAAAGCAGAGCTGGAATCCCTTAGGCAGTACTTGATGGGAGATTCTGGTCAGAGCTCAAAAGATCAGAAGGCTCATAGGAATCCTGCCAGTAAAGACCAGGCTCGAGAGGTTTCTGCCAGGAAGAAGGACTGCACTAGTTATTGGACTCCAGACACTATATGTTACACCTTGGCAGAAAGTTTGTCTGCATTTTACTCATTTCCAGAGACTTTTCCTGAGACTAAGATTAAGGATGGCAAATAATTAATCTTGGAAAAGAAATTTCAAGGCAGTGTAACATTGAGGCAATAGCATGGCTACTATTGGGGGGTTTTAGCCAGATTTATGTCCAGAATCAAGAGCAAAGAGCCCAGTAGAATGATTCAAAATGTTGTGAGTTTGGCCAGAAAGGAAACTCCAGTAAAGCTGCAGCCTCCAATGATGGTACAGGGTAGAAACTGGTCACTGACAAGACTAGCAAGAAAAAGCCAAGTATTTTTTTAGAAGACAGTAGAAAAGATGACTTGAGGACATCACAAGAACCAACAAGACTCTAGCCTTTGCAGCCTCACAGTTGCAAAGGTGAAAGAGTTTGCTTTGAGAAGACATCCCCAGTGTTTTATGTTCCAGACTGGCAGTGGCCTAGGGAAGTTGTTTCTTGGGATTTGGTTCATAGCCACTTGACCCCTACAGCCAAGAGAGAAGGAAGCCTGGCTACTGCTGTAGCTGGCAGCAGACCTTGACATCACCCACATGGTGCTGGTTTTAGGAGCAAGCAGAATGCAAGAGTTGTGGGTTTGGGAAGGCTTCCACCCAGATTTCAGAAAAAGGCCTGGGAGGCTAGGCAGTGTGCTCTGAGAGAGCAGTGTGTGAAGCTGTGAGTGTGAAGCCAAAGGCACAGTGGAGAAACCAGGAACATTGATTGTCTGAGGAAAACTGCAAGGGAGGGAGCAGAGCCAGCCCAAGAGAGAAGCAGTGGGAGCTACAATCACCGGAACTGCTGTAGGGGCAGAAGCGTCTAAGCCCTTTAGAGTTCACATCTTGCCACAGATTGCCTCAGATGCTGGACATGGAACTACAAGACTTAATGTTTGCCCTGCTAGATTTTGAACTTGGTTTGATCGCATTCCTTTGTATCCCCCTATTTGTACCTTTTGGAATGGTAATGTCTATCTTGTGCCATTGAATGTCGGAAGTGTTTAACTTTCTTTTCATTTGTACAGGCACTCACAGCTAAGAGTTTGCCTTAAATATCAGAGGAGATTTTGGACTTGGACTTTTCAGCAATGCTGAAAATCTTAGGACTTTGGCGACTCTTAGAGTTTCTTTCTTTCTCTTTCCTAGCTGCCACAAGGTAAAGATGTTTCTTTTGCAAAGGACTTCCTCCTTGATCTACTGTGCAGCCATAGGCCCAAGGCAACTGGACCTAGTGATTATTCACTGAACCTTCTGAAACTGTGAGCCAACATGAATCTTTCTTCCCTTTATGTTAATTTCCTTTGTCACAGCAATGGTAAGCTGACCAACACAATCATAACAGTGTATAAAACAGAAAAAATGTAATATGTTTACTTAAAATTTAAATTCTCTAGCACAGTGATGGTGAACCTCTTAGAGCTTTCAATGATACAAACAGCCCACTACAGCACGCATGCCACAGCTTTGCTACCATTGCTATAGCACATCAAGGACAAATATAAACATCAGATGAGGAAAATATTTGTGATATATACAATCAACAAAAGATAAAGGGCTCCAAAACAGGAAAAGTTTCCTCCAAAAAGACATTGAACCTGTAATTTACAGAGAAAACACAAATAGCTGATATATCAGAAATCTGAAACTGTGTACTATTAACAGTCAAGACAAGTGACGCAAATAGCACCACTTATACTGACACCACCATCATCACCACCACCACGCCTACCTGGTTGTACAATCAAAAATGTCTCTAGGGCCAGGGATTTAGCTCAGTGGTTCTGCCACCTGCCTCGCAAGTGGAAGGACCCGAGTTTGAGCCCCGGAACCAAAAAAAAAAAAAAATGTCTCCAGACATTCACAAATATTCCCTGGGGGCAAAATTATGCCTAGTTGAGAACTACTACTAATGAACATGTGAAAACATTCTCAGCCATCTGAATGAACAGATAATTGCAAATTGAAATAACAATAAAACATCAGATTGGGAACATTTTAATTTTACAGAATATTGAGTTGCTTCATGGTATCTTCATACATGCATGTAACATACTTTAATCACATCCATCCCTCCTTTACACTCCCTTCTTCCCCTCTCTCCTACCCACAAGGATGAGGAAAATTTGAAAGATGGTTCAGGTAGAAGAATGTTCTCTTTTTTTCATGGTGGGACCATAAATAGATATAATTTTAGCAGACAATCTGACAGAATCTGTCAGTTTTTTAAATGTGCAAGTCCATTAACCTAGAAATTCCACGCTACCTCAGAGTACTATGCACAAGTACAGAAGGACATATATACAAAGCATGTTCAATGAGAATTTCTGATAGTAGTGAAAACTTTGTAACAAGTGTAAATGAGTAAGAGAATGGCTAACCTGTGCTATATTGACATAAATCAAAAATAAAAAGAGATCCCCAAGGCATATTGCTTAATCAAATTTAAAAAGTTGCAAAACTATAGGATACTATACATTTTAAGTTCAAATAATACACTCTCATATATTTCCATATGCCATTAAAAAGAGAGAAAGAGAGAGCCGGGGATTTAGCTCAGCGGTTTCACCGCCTGCTGCGCAAGCGCAAGGACCCGAGTTCGATCCCCAGTACCAAAAAAAAAGACAAAAAGAGAACCAAAGACTTGGAAAAATAAAGTGCAAATTATTATTACCAGTTAATCCTGGGGAGTGCAAGGGAGCTGGGAGCAAAGGAGGTGACGATAGTGTAGAGAGAGAAATATCTTTTTTTTTTGCTTTATAGAGTTTTATATTTGAGTTCTAATATTATTTTTATAATTTTTTAAATGTGTTCTAAGCAAATTCCAAAATAGAAAGGCTTCATGCACATGTAAGATCAGCAAATCCCACTGATCGCAGTTTATCTGTGTCATTTTTTCCAAAAGGCCAGATAATAGAGAAGTAGTACGTGCAGTGACACTCCTTACTCCCTCACTTAGGCAGAAAGCAGATCCCTTCCAGGTAAAGTAAACTGGGTAACACGATTTCAGAAAAAAACATATGGTCAAAGTCTCTGCCACAGGCTAGAGACAAATGCTGGGCAGGGTATGTTTTCTCAGCAGTTTCCTGAAATGATCTGAAAAAGAGTTTGCCAACTTCAAAAACCAGCTTCATTTTCACTTTTACTACTTAAAACCCATGGATCTCCCCAGGCTCTTCAGTTGCTACTCTTGTTTCCCTTGACCACATGTTCTGTTTACAAATCCCTGGGCACCTTTCCACTTCCCACCACAACAAATTGTCTTCAAACACAAAGAAACCAGAGGTTCTCGAATTTGGGGTTATTTTTATTTTCTTTTTTTACAGTATAGTTATTTTTAAATTATGTTTTTAACTTTGAACATGGGTCAGTGGTTAAAAATAGTAGGTATAAAGCATAAGCTTGTATCCAATAAAAATCTAAGTTTCAAGGCAAATTCAGAATGAGACGCAAGGATCTTGACGGACATATTGTTGACCTTGGAGCCCACCATATGATCAGGATAACCGCAAGGGCCAGAACTCTGCACCAGTTACATCTAGCAAAGTGGTAGTAAGCAGCTCCCCTAAAATATCTAGAGTAGGCCCAGAGGGTTCATTTTAGTAAAGTTACAGATAGGCATGCAAAATAAAGAAATGAGGCCATCTCTACTGCAGTGACATGGAAAAAGTATGCAATTTCAAATTTAAAAATCACAGAATAATTTGACAACATACAATAGAGAAGACTCAACTAAGAGAAATACACAAAATCAAAAAAAGCAAGTGAAAAGATTTGTTTCAGAAGTGCCTCCCAAGTTGGAGTTTGAATGGGGGGGGCTTAGCATAGTAAGGATATGCCCTAATTTGCATGTAAAAGGAGCAGCTGATCTGGATAAGGTGTCTTTACTGCATTATACCGTCTATCAATGTATTTTAATGGGTTCAGGAAAACAAAAACAAAACAGACTTCAATCACTCAGGGGAGGGATTCTGTGGTAATAATGAAAACATATATTGATTTGGCCCTTTTTTTGGTCTTTAGTCACCGTAACTTGAATGAGCATCTGTGAAGATGTCAAACTGTGAAGTGTGTGGTGGTCAAATAATAGGTGGAGATATTTTCATAGAAGATGTAAGCCTGGAAGAATCATCATCATCACCTGGGAAGAAGCATGGCACAGCCTCCTGCACAGGTAAGTCAGAGCTCTGAAGGCAAAATGGTAGAAGGTGGTGGCTTGTGGACCACTGCACCCAGTGAATGTTCTAGAATCACCTCACAGGTGAAGCATATTTTGTTGTAACTGATCTGCTCTTGAGTTTTAGGTGGTTAACTTTTAATTAAAATTTAGTATTGAAAATTTAGCAGTTTGAATACTTACCTCTTAAGGTGAGTTAATAAAAAAATAAGTTTTCTGAAAGCTTACTTTATCACGTGCAGGGTTAGTAGGAAGAAGATGCTGGTCTAGTTTTTCAGACTTGAGACTGATGTTTTTCAAAGGGAAAAATATCAACAATACCATGATGAAGGGCAGAAAATTCACTAAATTTTCACCAAACTATTGACTGTTGGCTTTCAGAATGTTTTATGTAGAATTTTTTTTCAGTGCTTAACTCTCTTAATAAACAACTGAAAGGCAAAACAGAAATGATTTTACTGCCATGATAGCTGTCATAAAAACGCAGTTAGAGTTGGATGACAAAAGTTGATCAGGAAACTAAATATAATTGATGCTCTCGGTTCACTTGCATGTGTCAGTTCTCTTTAGTTCAGTTGATGTTTTCAAAACTTTTTTTTTTCTCACCAGTATCCTTGCCATTAGCCAACGGGTCACACAGAAATTGTTTTGTCTTTCCCAATGGCAATAACTTAAAATGTTAATTTATACTTCTGATATCACCCCCATTATCTTGGATGCCTTCTTTTTCTGATGATCCTGGATCTTCTTCCTGCCCAAATCCTGGAATCAGTCATGACTCCAAGGTAAGCTGGATCCTCATTAGAAGACTCTTCTCAGGGATGATAATCTTGGCCCTTGTGAGTGGTACTCATCACTACTGGTGTAATCACTGTTTCTGCACCTTTTCAGAGGATAGAGCTAGAAAATTCTTTTTAGGATGTGATAACTTCTAAATACCTCCAATTCAAATTTAGAACAGGAGAGATCAACTTAACATCATTTTTCTTTCTCCCATGTATCTCCTTTCTCCCATGTTAAACTCACAGCTCCCCAAAGTACCATATAATTATTTATTTGCTTTATCCCACCAAAACTCATGCAGAATTTTTGAATTAGCAATACTAAGCATGTTAGAAGGCAGAGGCAAAGGATTACAAGTTCAAGCCGAGCCTGGGTAACTTAACAAATTAGTGAAATTCTATCTCAAAATAAAAAACGAAAAATGGCTAGGGATGTAGTTGAGTGTGAAGGTCCTAGGCTCAAACCCTAGTACTGAAAAAAAGTAAACCAATTTTAATAATACCAATAATTACATAATTATTAAAAATAATTTAGTTTTTTAATTTGGGTTTTTTAATCCATTATGCCCTACCTAGAACAGGCCTGTCCCTCTCCTAAGTCAATGCTTAGAAGGTAAAAGTCAGCTGGAGCACACTGAGATAGAATGGGGCAAGGGATGTGGGTATGAGACAGAGTCTGCTACCCTCACAAACGGAGGAAAGAGAATCCAGGTGTGTGGTGCAGCCAGCCAAGAGGGCTCTATACATCCTCCCTGCCTCTTTTCACCCTACCAAACATCAGAACTCATGACTGACCTCTTAGGTCCTCCCAAGGCCATTGTCCTATCTTTTATCTGGGAAACTTTTGCTTTTTTGTCATCTTGTGTTCAGACAAACTGATGACTCCCAACCACTCTGCCATCTGTGTCCCCATCCATCTGCCAACCTGAGATTTTCAATAGTAGAATTGTCTTTTCAAATAGATCCATTCAACTTCTGAACTTTCTTTTTCTTTTTGAGTACCTATTATAAGCCTGATACATGCTGGTCACATGCAAATAAGAAGTGCTTCAAAACTAAATAAGGTGAGTGTGTGAAGATGAGAAACTCACTGAAGTTTTCTATGCCTTAGCTGTCTTATCTGTAGAAAGGGCATACTTTCCCCAAGGAGATCACATGCCACCATAGTCCTAAGTGGAACAAAGTGCCAGAATTAATCAGTTATCTAATATGCATAAGCATCTATGAGGATAGGGTGGTCATTCCTTCTGAGCACATAGTAGGTATTCGGGAAAAATACATTGACTAGGATTTAATTCTGCAGTTACAGTAGTCAGTATTCAGTATTATGTTGCTTTGTACCTTGCTTAAATCTTTGATGACACAGATTGAGTTAGACCCTTAGTTTCAAAACCCTGCCAGATCAGTGGGGAAGACAGAGGCCCACTCAAGTCTATACAATGGCTGTAAGAATGAGATCTAATCAATAGATGAGCCAACTTTGCTGGTGCCCAGGAAAGGGGCCATGTCACTCTGCCCAAGTGGTAGACAGGGCTCCTGAGGAGCAGGACATTCGGACTGGGCCTGGAAAATGAACCCATTTGCCTCTCCTTCCTCCATCAAGAAAATCCTGGTTGAAGGCAGGAGCTGTGGAACAGTGTGGCTGGTGTAGGGAGCCATGGACAGTGGCTGAGACATCAGGCACACGTGGATCACAGAGGGCCCAGGCAGGGGCAGGCTGAGGAATATGCACATTGGTCTAAGCTATTAGGGAACCCTTCAGAGTTGTCTGCATTGTACAACAGGTGAGACCCAGCCTCTGGCATAGGACAGCTCTTACCACCAACAAGCTGTGTGAATGTGAGAAAATGTCCCTGCCTTAGTTATCTCAGCTGGAAAAGGTAAAATGATAGTACTTACCTCAAAGGGATATTAGAAGGATTAAATGAGTTAATTTTTACCATTAAGTTTATTGGTACAATTTAGATATACATAATGATCACATTCATCATATGGAATTTGTAACTTTACATGATATATCTTGATTCATATTTTATCCATTCCCCTCCCCTCCCTTCTACACCTCTTCCTTATTTACAAGACATTTGTTTCCATTTTTTTCTTTTCTCATTTTTTTCTACCTTCCTTTCTCTCCCCTCCATTGTGCCCTTTCCCATTTGAACATTTTCTTCCTATTTCATAATATATATTATATACATTTTGGTCCTTATTTACACTTTCAGCTTCTTACACCAGAGAAACAATGTGATATTTACACATGTGTATCCAATTTATTTCACTGAAGAGTACGGTCTCTAGGTGCATCTATTTAGCTATAAATGTCTCAAGTTTATCCTTGTTTATGGCTGAGTAGTACTCCATTGTATTAAAAAAAACCCACATCTTGCATGCCCTACCAAGGTCCCGAGTCGTGTGGAAGATGCCGAATCAGCCCGCACCCCAGCAACAATCTACTGGACCCCCAACCCCTACTCCTCTGTACAGCCACCTGGTTTCACACTACAAAGACACAGAGGACAGTGGACCACCAGACCACGGGACTGAGTCCCACTGCTCCCAGCCCAGAGGTAGGGGCTTCTGAGCCGCCATCCCACTGTTCCTGGTCCAGAGGAAGGGGCTTCCGGGCCACCATCCCTCCCACTGCTCCCGGCCCAGAGGTAGGGGCTTCTGAGCCACCATCCCACTGCTCCTGGACCAGAGGAAGGGGCTTCCCAGCCACCATCCCTCTGGCTGCTCCCAGCCCACAGGAAAGGGCTTTTGGGCCACCATCCCTACCGCTGCTCCTGGCCCCTGTCCCACCTATCCCAGCCCAGGGGAGGTAATCCGTGCAGGCGCAAACAGCCCCTCACCCCAGTCGAAATGAGAAAACACGAAAATAAGCCTCAAAACAAGACTCCCAGATCACCTACAGCAACCACAAAGGGAAATGAGATGGAACACTCTGATACTCAACCATCTGGACCCACTGAACTGGCAACAAAAGGGGATCTGGAAAAAAGGAAATCAGAAATAATTTCTCAGGTAACAGGAGAAATTGTGCCCCTAGTGCAAGACATGATTAATAAATCTAGAGAGGAGCTCAGGAACATGATGGAATTCCAACATAGGCAACAAATGGAATCCATAAAACAGATGCAAATAGATTTCCAGGACATGAAACACTCCACTGAAAGTCTACACAGCAGAATGAGCCAATGTGAGGACAGAACTTCAGATATAGAAGATAAGATTGCAATTAGTGACCAGGAAAAGAAAAATTGCTTCAAAATTATAAAGGAACATGAGAAATCAGTCCAGCAGCTGCTAGATGATGCAAAGAAGAATAACATAAGACTGATTGGAGTCAATGAAGAAACAGGAGAGAGTGCAAATGACATAAAAGATCTCTCCACAGAAATGATGGCAGAAAACTTCCCAAGCAGGGGAAAAGAGCTTGACATACAGATAAGTGAGGCATATAGGAATCCAAATAGCCCTGATGAAAAAAAAAAAATACACATAGGCATATAATTGTTAAGATTCCAGGAAATCAACAGAAGAACAAATTTCTACAAGCAGTTAGAGAAACGAAACAAATCACATACAAAGGAAAGCCCATCAGAATCACAGCAGACTTCTCAACACAAACCATCAAGGCAAGAAGAGCTTGGAGTGACATATTCCAAGCCCTGAAAGAAAACAGCCTCCAACCCAGACTGACGTACCCTGCAAAACTATCTTTCAAAATGTGTGGAGAAATAAGATACTTTCATGACAAAGAGCACCTTAGGAACTTCGTGAATACCAAACCAGCACTCCAAAGAATTTTACACAATATCCTAGGAACAGACATTGAGGATCACAACCCCAGGAAGCAAAGCAGACTGAACCCATCTGGCATGACAAGAAATTAAATGTAAAGGGGGAGAACACAAAAAAAAGAAAAAGTCATGGCAATGACAAGTCAATACTCTTCAGTTATAACCATCAATGTTAATGGTCTCAATTCGCCAATCAAAAGAAATAGACTGGCAGAATGGGTCAAGAAGCAAAATCCAACAATATGCTACATACAAGAACCACACTTAGTTCAAAAGGAAACTCATAGACTGAAAGTTAAAGGGTGGAAAACAATACTCCATGCGACAGGAACCCGAAAAATAAGCAGGAATAGCTATCCTCTTTGCAGATCAAGTAGATTTCAAACCAACACTGATTAAGAGAGACAAAGAAGGACACGACATCCTTGTAAAGGGAAGAATCCAAGAGGAAGAGATGACAATCATAAATATCTATGCACCAAACACTAGTGCACCCAACTATATAAAACAAATACTAATGGACATGAAAAGTCATATATGCACTAATACAATTGTAGTGGGGGACCTCAACACACCACTGTCACAAATATTCACAAAGAGATAGATCAACTAGACAAAAAATAAGTAATGAAATACTAGAACTCAATCAAACTCTTGAACAAATGAACTTAACAGATATTTACAGAGTCTTCCACCCCACAAAATCAGAATACACATTCTTCTCAGCTGCACATGGGTCATTCTCCAAAATAGACCACATACTCACACATAGAACATGTTTAAGTAAGTGCAAAAGAATTGAAGTTATCCCCTGTATATTACCAGACAATAGTGCAATGAAATTGGAGATCCACAGCAAAAGAAACTCGAAAAATTTCATCAACACGTGGAAATTGAAAAACACACTTCTGAATAACCAATGGGTCACACAGGAAGCTAAAGAAGAAATCAGACAGTTCCTTCAATTAAATGACAATGACAATACAACATATCGGAATCTATGGGACACAATGAAAGCAGTCTTATGAGGGAAATTTGTAGCAGTGAATACGCATATTAGGAAAACAGAACGAGCCCAATTAAACAACCGATGCTGAACCTTAAGCTTCTAGAAAAAGAAGAACAGGACAACCCCAGAGCTCATACAAGGGAGGAAATTATAAAGATCAGAGGAGAAATCAATGCAATGGAGACTAAGAGAACGATACAAAAAAATCAGTGAAGCCAAGAATTGGTTCTTCAAAACAATCAACAAAATTGACAAACCCTTAGCCAACCTTATCAGAAAAAGGAAAGAAAAGGCCCAAATCCATGAAATTAGGAATGAAAAGGGTGAAATTACAACAGACCCAGCAGAAATCCAGAGGATCATCAATACATATTTCTAGAACCTATACGCCAATAAGATGGACAACACAGAAGAAATGGACAGATTCCTAGATACATATGAATTACCAAAGTTGGGTGAAGAAGACCTAAAAATTCTGAACAACCCAATATGAACCAATAAAATTGACAATGTAATTAAAAACTTATCACGTAAGAAAAGCCCGGGCCCTGATGGCTTCACTGCTGAATTCTACAAGACATTTAGAGAGGAACTGCTGCCACTACTGTTTAAACTCTTCAATGAAATTGAAAGGGAAACAATACTCCCAAATTCATTCCTGGAAGCAAACATCACCTTGATCCCCAAAGCAGAGAAAGACCCAACCGAAAAGGAGACGTATAGGCCAATCTCACTAATGAACATAGATGCAAAAATCCTTAATAAGATAATGGCAAACAGAATGCAGAAGATCATCAAGATCATACACCCTGATCAAGTGGGATTCATCCCAGAGATGCAGGGATGGTTCAATATACGTAAATCAATCAATGTAATACACTATATCAATAGAGCCAAGGACAAAAACCATATGATTATCTCCATAGACGCAGAAAAAGCATTTGACAAAATCCAACATGCATTTATGATAAAAACATTTATGAAAAACCAACAGCCAATATCATACTAAATGGTCAAAAACTGAAATCCTTCACACTCAAATCAGGAACAAGACAAGGATGTCCACTATCACCACTCTTGTTCAATATAGTTCTGGAAACATTAGCCACAGCAATTAGACAAGAGAAAGAAATAAAAGGAATAAAGATAGGAAATGAAGAAGTCAAATTGTCATTATTTGCAGATGACATGATACTGTATATAGAAGACCCCAAGAACTCCACCAGAAGTCTTCTAGACTTAATAACCAAATTCAGTCAAGTAGCTGGTTACAAGGTCAACACACAAAAATCAATAGCTTTCCTCTACACCAATGACAGACTCACTGAGAGAGAAATAGGGCAAATAATTCCTTCTACAATAGCATCCAAAAAACTGAAATACCTAGGAATCATCCTAACGAAAGAAATCAAAGACCTCTTCTCTGAAAACTATGACACTCTGAAAAGAGAGATTGAAGATGATATCAGAAAATGGACAGACATACCCTGCTCCTGGGTAGGAAGGATTAATAGAGTGAAAATGGCTATACTTCCAACACTGCTATATAGATTTAATGCAATTCCAATTGAGATTCCAACAGCATACTTCATGGACCTTGAGAAAACAATCCAAAAATTCATTTGGAACAAGAAGAGACCCAGAATAGCAAAAGCAATTCTAGGTAACAGAGACATGGCAGGGGGTATCACAATCCCCAACCTGCAACTACACTACAAAGCTACTGTGATAAAAACAGCATGGGACTGGCAAAGAAACAGACCTGAGGACCAGTGGAACAGATTAGAAGATGCAGAAACAACGCCAGACACACTCAGCCATCTCATCTTCGATAAAGGAGCCAAACATCCTCACTGGAAGAAACATAGCCTCTTTAATAAATGGTGCTGGAAAAATTGGGCTTCAACTTGCCAAAGATTAAAACTAAACCTATATCTCTCACCATACACTAAACTAAAATCAAAATGGATTAAAGATCTAAATATTAAAATAGAAACTCTGAACCAGTTGGAACAGAGGTTAGGTAGAACCCTTAAAGACATTAGTGTAGGAAAAGATTTTATGAACAAAACCTCAGTTGCCTGTGAACTAGCACAAACAATCAACAAGTGAGATCTCTTCTTATTAAAAGGCTTCTGCACAGCAAGAGAAACCATCAGCAGTGTGAAGAGACAACCCACAATGTGGGAAAAAATCTTCACCTGCTCTTCCTCAGACAAAGGTCTACTATCTCAAATCTATAAAGAACTTAAAAAGATCAGACCTCCCAAATTTAAAGACCCAATCCTAAAATGGGCATCTGAAATGAACAGACATTTCTCAGATAAAGAAGTAGAAACAGCAAATAAATACATGAAAAAATGTTCAACATCACTGGTCATTCAAGAGATGCAAATGAAAACAATGCTGAGATTCCACTTCACTCCAGAAAGAATGGCTGCTATCATGAAATCAACCAATAACAAATGCTGGTGGTGCTGTGGGGAAAGAGGAACCCTGCTCCACTGCTGGTGGGAGTGTAGACTGGTGCAAGCACTGTGGAAATCAGTTTGGAGATACCTCAAAATACTAGGACTGAAAGTCCCATTTGACCCTGCTATTCCACTGCTGGGGATCTTCCCCAAAGAATTAAAAGAATCATACCACAGTGATATATGTGCACCCATATTCATAGCAGAACAGTTTGTAATAGCTAAAACTTGGAAACAGCCCAAATGCCCATCAACTGGAGACTGGATAAAGAAAATGTGGTTTTTTTAATAAAATGGAGTACTACTCAGCCATAAAAAATGAGAAATTAGAGACATTTATAGCTAAGTGGATGCACATTGAGGCAATACTCTTAAGTGAAATAAATAGGGCACACATGTATAAATACAGAATAGTTTCTGAGGTGTGAGAAACTGAAAGTGTAAATATGGACTAAATGTATAATAGGTAATGTGAAATAGGAAGAAAAGGGGCAAAGGGGAAGGAAGTGGGAGGGCTAGGAGAAAGGATAGAAGGGAATGGGATTAATATGAGAAAATGGAAAAATAGGAACAAAATCTTTGTAAATAGGGAGGACTGGAGGGGTAGAAGGGAGGGCTGGGCAAGGGTGAAAAATAAGAACCAAGAGAAACTATGTAAAGGTGCAAATTTCCAATGACGAATGTCATTATATTGTATACCTAAAATGTACCAATGATTAGAATGAATAATCGATAATGTAAAATAGGAAGAAAAGGTCCAAAGGGGTAGGGGTAGTGGGAGGGGCAAAGGAAAGGAAAGAAGGGAAAGGAAAAATGATGAGAAATGGAAAAAATGGAAATAAAGTCTTTGTAAATAGGGAAGGGTGGAGGGGGTAAAGGGAGGGCTAGGAATGGGGAAAACATAAGAACCAAGATGCATTATGTAAAGGTACAATTCCCAATGAGAAATGTAATTGTGTTGTATACCTACAATGTACCAATAAAAGAATTTAATTTAAAAAAAACCCACATCTTTATCCATTCATCGGTTGATGGCCGTTTGGGTTGTTTCCAAGATTTAGCTATTACAAACTGTGCTGCTATGAACATGGGTGTGCATATATCATGATGGTACAATGCTTTAAATTCTTTGGAGAAGATACTGAGATGAATGAATTGTTTATAACTGTGTCTGGTACAGAATAAACAGTCAAATGTTAGTACTAGCATTGGCACTATCACTTCTTTAATTATATTTTCAACTGTATCATCAGTCTGTTAAGGCAAGAAATCAATTCCTCTTCCTTATCCCATAATCTCAGTGTCTAGAAAAGGGCCTGACAAGTAGTAAGCATCCAGTTAATATCAGATGAATTAAAACAACTGGAAGGCCAGATGTACTTCCCAAGCTTCCCAAGCCCCAGGGGCCCTGAAGCAGTGACCTGCTGTCCTACCCCAGGCTGGGGATCAGGCCCAGTGGGACTTGCTCAAGGGTCCAGGGTCACGTGCTCATCTGCCATTCTTGGATGCAGGTGCCCTCATCCTCAGCAGGGCCGCCTCAGGATCCAGCCTTCTTCTGTGCCTCAGAAGTCTGCCCCTCATCACCCTGATGGGCCACCCTATGGCCAGCACACCTCCTCACCCAGGGGCCTAGAAATGTGTCACTCCCAAATAACTTCTGCTTTCCATCATCTGGTATTCAGACTACCTAGCAGTGCTCAATCCCTTGCAGCCAGACCCCTCCAGCCCACCCTCCTGGCCCTGGCCCAAATGACTCTTCCACATTCAAACCTCAGCAGGCCATGTCTGTGCTTAAAACCCAGACCTGCTGTCTCTGTCCTGAGGTCCAGTGCAAAGTGTCGAGCATAGCTGCTCACTAAGCCCTAAGCTCAGTCCCAGGCCCACACATCTAGCCTCATCCTCTAGCTCCATTGTTCCCCTGCCCAACTTAACCTGCAGTTTTCCAAAGACCCCAGGTCTTACATCTCTGTCTCCAATCCCCTTCTACCCTTTCGTCCTGGAAAACGGTTCTGAATCCTATGAATCCTGCTTCAATTATGGTTTGCTTCAGGGCATCCCTGCCCAGAAACCTGGGTGTGGCTTGATAAATCCTTTATATCAACTTATAATTATTTCTTCATATTTTTTGTCTCTATCACAGGAGTGGCCTTCTGAGCTAGAAATATCTGGTGTTATGGGATTGTTTTCCTGTATGCCCAGTATCCAGCCCAGAATATGGGACAATGAAGCATTTAGGAAATGGTTGGTTGGTTGATCCACTAGCAGAATGAATGAATGAACACATCTCTATTTTCCCAGTGTCCTGACATGTGGTAGGGCACAATGAATGTTTCTTTTGTGAATGAGTGGATAAGGTGTCCCTCCACTAGTCACCAGCCCTACCCAACACACACATATAGAAACAAAAACCTAAACACACACAGAGCTCTTCCAACCTCCAACTTCCATTTTTTCTTCAAGAATCACTTACTAAGCACCAACTCATTGCATTCTAGTTAATATAATTTAGTTTTTATGTTAGAATAAAAATATTCTAATTGGTAATGTTTCCAGAAGTTCTTCTCAAAAACACCAGCCAAGAACTGACAAGTAGTCCTATGGAATGCAGCACAGGAAAGCCTATGAGTGGATGGGGACACCCAGGTGCCCCTGCCTGTTCCACCTCCCAACCTTGTGACTCTTGGGGCCCCAACCCAACTTCCCTTTCTTGGCATTGAGGGGACACCTGTGTCTGTGCTGTAATCCCCAGGTAAGCCACCTACACATAGCACTGCACCTCCCCCCATCTGGTCATGGTGACATCAATAGCCAGGCACACCTGTGGGCCAGTGGTCACTGATCCATGGGTGGAGCCCAGCAGGACTGAGGTCTCAGCTTTTGAAGCACTGACAGGCCTGCCCCTCCAAGCCTGACCCCTGACCTACAGGTGGGTGCAACCATTGTCCCTACATGTCCCAACCACTGTCTGCCTCACTGCAGAAACCCGTGAAGGAATCCATTTCAGGTCAGTCCAAAGCAAAACAAATAGAAGGGCCAAGGGGCAGGTTTTTGTGTGGAAGGCTTTGCTGTGCAGGGAAGCCATTGTTGCAAGTACGAGTATAATCCTCACCAGGCAGGTCCCACAGACCAGCAGGGCTCCACCTGCCATAAGGTTGTTTATAATCTCATGGCTCAGGTTGGATCTCCACAGCAAGAGGCTCTGGAGGTCAGGGGCTCTGCAGGGACTGGAGGATGCCTCAGTATCAGAAAGCAGCACCTTCACCTCCTTGAGCTAACGAAAAGACACCTATTATCTCCCTGCCACAGACCAAAACCTGGGGCCGGGCACAGGCCTGGTAGAGAAGAGCTGCCAGAGCCCCTACAGGGCCAGAAGCTGCAGACAACTATTCCACTCTCAGACCACCTGCCATTAGCACAGGATGAATGACCTGAAGTTGTAACAGTGGTGGCAGCTATCAGTGTGCTACTGACAGAGACTAGAGAATTTATGAATATAGAGGCTTCGGGGGATTTGTGTTATTTAACAGAATGGGATAGGCCTAGATCCTGATTCTAATTCTAACTCAACACAACAAATGGTGGAAACTCAGACAAGTGACTTAACTTCTTAGAGTCTCAGTTAACTCACATATAAGACAAGCATGCCGAGACCCAATTTGAGGGGATATTGTGGGATCAACCATGTGCAAATTTCCAATCTATCTCACAAAGCAGATCCATAAGTTTCTAAAATACTAAGAGACTTAAATCACTTTATTGTTAAATATAACTTATATTCAAAACATACTTATAACATCAATGTATGGCAATAAATTACAGGTTGAATATATCTTACCCAAAATGCTTGGGACTGGAAGTGTTTGGGATTTGGGGTTTGTTTTTAAAGTTTGGAATATTTATACATACATAATGAGATAATCTTGGGTAGGAGACCCAAGTCTAAACATAAAATTCATTTATGTTTCATATATGCCTATACACACAGATTGAAGGTCATTTTCTACAATATTTCTTGCACCTGTGTTTTGACTGTGACCTGTCACATGAGGTCAGGTGTGGAATTTTGCACTTGTGGCAATCATATTGTTTCTCAAAATGTGTCAGATTTTGGAGCATTTCATATTACATATTTTCAAACTACATATAAAATGCACTATACTATAAGATGGATATCTATAGGATTCCCACCCAAGTCAAAAAATTGAACACTGGGGCCAGAGATTTAGCTCAGTGGCACTGTACGTGCCTTGCAAGTGCAAGGTCACGAGTTCAATCCCCAGTACCACCCCCCCAAAAAATTGAACATTGCCTGGACTCCAGAAGCCAGCACAGGTCACTTTCCAACCGTAGCCCTCCCTTGCACCCTATTGATATAAATACATGGATCCATACAGAATGTATGGCTCCTACAGTTCACCTTATAGATTTTTATTGACCATGGTTATTGTTAGTTCATTTCCATTGTCATATAATATGCCAGTACATGAATCATTCATTGTAATCATTTATTATTTATTATAATCTATTAGTAGGCATTCTTTTATATAACCTAGAGAACATGTATACATTTATTTGGGACATCTAGGAAATGAATTGCTGAGTCACAGGCTAGGGGGACCTTCAACCCTACTAGATAATTCTTCACTGTTTACCACTGTGGTTACACCAATGCAGCACTCTCACCAGCAATGTTTAACAGTTCCCACTGACTGTTCCATGTCCTCACCAATATGTGATGTTGCCAAATTGTTTAAATTTCAGTCATTTTGATAGATAAAATGGTACAATGGTATGGTTTAAGTTTTCATTTCCCTTATTAGTAATATGATTAATCATTATTTAAGATGTTTATTAGGCATCTAGATGTCACCATTTGTGAGATGCCTGTTTCCGTCTATTGCTGAGATTTCTACTCTATTTCTTTTTCTTATTAATTTGTAGGAATCTACTGATTTTGGATATGAATTTTTGTCAAGTACCTTCTTCTATCCTATCCCTTCAATTTCATCTCTTTTTTTTAATGTCTTTTGATGAACTATGGTCCTAAATTTTAATGTAGTTTTCCCTCCTCGTGCTTAGTGAATTTTGTGGGCCATATAGAAACTTCTCTCTACCCTAAAGACATGAAGATTTGTCCTAGCTTATCTTCCCAAACCTTCATTGTTTTACATTTCTCATACAGATACACAGCACATCTGGATTTGACCTATGGTGTTAAGGTAAGAGCCAAGTTTTCTTTTCAGATGTATATCCAACTTTCCCAGCACTATTTATTGAAGAGACCCCTCTCCACTCTTCTGAAATGCCACCTTTGTCATCAACCAATGTCTATGTGTCCACAATTTTTTGATAATTATAGGATTACTAGAATTTCTATTTCTCATAACCATTTTGGAAAGTATTATGAAATTGTCCATTCTATCTAAACTTGTAAACATTTTATCATAAAGATGTTACCCTTTCTTTCTTTTTCTAACCATGTCTATAGCTCTGAAATTGATGTCCTATTTTTCATTTCTAATATTATTTGACCCTTCTTAAAAACCAAGGCATTACAAATTGTGCCACTATAAACATGGGTGCACATGTATCACTGTGGCATGATTCTTTTAATTCTTTTGGGAAGATACCCAGTAGGGGAATAGCTGGGTCAAATGAAACTTCCAATCCTAGTTGTTTGAAGTATCTCCATACTGATTTCGACAGTGGTCACACCACTCTGCACTCCCACCAACAATGAAGAAGGATTCCTTTCTCCCCACAATCCCGCCAGCATTTGTTATTGGTTGATTTCTTGATAGCAGCCATTCTTTCTGGGGTGAGGTGAAATCTCTGGTATGAGAAACTAAAAATATAAATTAGAATTAAAATGTATAACTGATATTGTGAAATAGGAAGAAAAGGTCTAAAGGAGTAAGGGAAGTGGGAGGGGTAGGGGAAAAGAAAGAAGGGAAAAGAAAAAAATATGAGAAAAGGAAAAAAATGGAAACAGTCTTTGTAAACAGGCAAAGGTAGAGGGGGTGAAGGGAGGGCAGGGGAATGAGGAAAAAATAAGAACCAAGATACGTCATGTAAAGGTACAAGATCGCAATGATGAATGTAACTGTATTATATATCTAAAACGTACCAATAAACTTAATGGAAAAAAAAACCAAGGCATTAATTTTATTCATCTTTTCAATAAACCAAAAATAGCCTTCCCAATGTCTCTTCTAGTTTCCATTTGGTTTCTCTTGCATTAATTTATACTTGTACCTTTAATATTTAAGAATTTTCTTATATTTTTATAGGTTTATGTTGTTATTGATGATATTTACCTACTTTCCTGAGCTAGATCTTGAGTTCATTAATTTCCATTTTATGCTTCTGATGATATAAATTTCATATTAAGTACAAGTTTAGCTACCTTCCACAATTTTGAATGAAATATTTTTCTAATTCATCTCAAGATATTATGCTCAATTTCATTACAGATTTTGATAATATTACTTAATTTGGATACACAGCTATCCTTTTGCCATTGATTTCTAGCATGGTTATATTGTGCTTGAAACATAATCTGTAGGATTCTAATTGTTTTAAAATTTCTTCTGACTCGCTTTAAGCCTTAGTGTATGCAATTTTTACAAATTTCTTGTGTATATTTAAAAATAATATGTATTCTGCAAACTTAGGGCACAACTTTAAAACAAATACTGCTTGCCCAACTTTTTTTAAGGCTGAGAAACCTCCAGATGATGCCATTTCATGTTTCTTCTGTCCATGGTCAAAGACATGACCTTAAATAGCTTGCCTGGGTTACATAACTAGTAAATGTGATTCAGACCTAGGTCTTCTGGTAACAAAACATACACTTGTTTTTTCCCCTCTAGTCTACTTTTCTCAAGACTTTGTTTGGTAGGAAGCTTTTAAAAGATTAAATAAGAGTTCCACAACCAAAAGATATGTGGTCAACTAAGTTTGAGAAGTGCTTCATGAAGCCTAATGAGTTTTTTCACTGTAAGACTTTGTAGACTTTACTATTCTATTGTACCTTGTAGACTTCCAAGTGAGGGACATAGTATAGTTTCCCAAAGTTATTTGACACTGGAGCACTTTTCCTTTTACATAACCACTGCTAGAATTTTCACAATGTGAAACATACTATAATATGTCATGCTGCTTCCTACAGATACGCATTTGAGTGTGCATATGTGTGTCTGTGTATCCATGGTATATTGTTGATGGTAGTGAATCACCAGTGGCTCAGGCTTCACCCCTTTGACAATCAGACTAATGCATAATCCTGTTAATGAGCTAACTACCTAGTCAGATGATTTTTGTATATTTGTGTAATTTTAAAACATGGAGGAAGCAAAAGAAATGTTCTATGGTTCTAAATGGGAAATATATAGGGTCCTTGTGATGCTGGAAGCATTCAGGTGAGAAAATTTTATACAGTCTAATACACACATGTATAAACAAATGAATACAAATAAAACCAAGGATATTTGAATAATACTGATGGACTGTATAAACATCAATATTGTTATTGAGATATTATATGAAACCACTGCAGTGGGGGAAACTAGGACAAGTATATAGTGATTCTTCCCTTCTTATTGCTTAAAACTATATGTAAACCTATAATTATCTCAATAAAATTCCAATTTATAAAAAACAGAAATAAACCAGGTGCAATGCCTCACACCTGTAGTCCCAGCTACTTGAGGGGCAGAAGATTTTTTGAGGAATTTGAGTCCAGCCTGGGCAATACAGTGAAACTGCCACCTCTTACCTAAATTTGAAAAGATTAAGTTATATTCTCAACTTCAAAAAGAAAACTAAGAACTATAGAAAGCATTTTCAAAAGTTTCCAATGGAAAAAAAAAAATCTAACTCACAGAAACAGAGAGTAAAATGGTGATTACCAGGAGCTGCAGAGATTTTGATCCAAAGAAACCAAATTTCAGGTAGATAAAAGGAATAAGTTATAAGAGCTCTATTGTACAACATGACAACTATAATTTATAACAAGGTATATGTGAAAATCACTTTAAAAATAGATTGTAATTATTCTACCACAAAACAATTGAAAGTATGTGAGGTAATGTATATGTTAATTAGCTCAACTTAGCCTTTACACAATGGATACTACTATGGTTTAAGTGCCTCTCCAAAATTCATGCTGGACTTAATTGCCATTTTAACAGTATGAAGAGGTGGATTTAAAGGGTGATTAAGTCGTGAGGTCTCCACCTTCAGGAATGGATTAATGCCATTATCTTGGGATTGGGTTATTATCAAGGGAGGGAGTGGTTTCCTCATGAAATAAAGTTCTGGCCAATTTCCTTTCTCTGTCTCAAGTGTGCTCACTTGCTAGCACAGCAACCACACCTGTCTCACAAGCGCAAGGTCCTGAGTTCAATCTCCGATATCATTAAAAAAAAAAGTACATGAGTTAATAAGTAAAAGATTAAAATAAGGGAGAGGACAGGAAGTGAGACTAGAAACTGGAGTTGAAGAACAGGACAAGTGAGAGGCAGAAGAGATGGTAAATGGGATTAAAATTAAGATATGTTAAATGTATGTACCAACTTTCCCAAATAAGCCCCATCATCATGTAACATTAAAGTGCCCTAAAAAAATTATTTTGTGCCCTTTTTAACTCAATATTTTTACCCATTCCTATCTTTCATAAAGACCCTTTGAAAGAGATCACTTCTTCTATGAATGTACCACTTTTGATATAACTAATCTTGCTCTTAATGTTGTGCTTTGAACTTGGTTCTCTTTTTCTAATACTAGAAATTACATTGCAATGCACATATCCCTGGCTATTCCTTGTCCATATTTCTAGTATTTTCCTGGTAGTTATTTTTAGAAGCAGAATTATTATACAAACATTTGCAACATTTTTGAATTAATACACATTAAAAATACTGACCAGGTGGACCAAATGCTATCCAAAATACTAGCATCATCCTATATTTCTACCCGTAGCGCACACACACGCCCCTTTTACTACATCCTTAGCAGTGTTGTGTTCTCTTTCCTTAGCCTGTTAATCCAACAGGTTAAAAATGGTACCATGCTGTCCTTTTAGTTTAGCACCACTTAATCAATAGCAGAGGTAAACTGTGTTGTGTTTGTCAGCCAGTCTCTTTGTTGTGTATTGTCTTTACTTGAGTAAAGAGACCTTGAAATCCACTGACTTATAGAAATCTCTTTACATGGTGATTTGTTTCTCAGTACAAAGGCTCTGGAGCACGTGTGCTGTGAGACACGCAGTCTTGGGCCAGCCGTCAGCCAAGTACCTGGCTGGCCTAATGACAGAGAGCTGGAAACCCAAGTACCTCTTTGCAAAACCACTTTCATAATGACCAACCCCTGAATGGATGCAGATGCAAGATAAGCCAAGAGAAGGATAAAGTGAAAAGGCCATATGTGAGGTCTCTTAATTGCCACAGGACTGGAAACACTATTACACTTGTTTTTAATCTCCCCACTGTCTGTTCCTCTCTTTCCTTTTAATTTTCCTAAATGGCCCAGCCGCTGCTGTTGAGAAGGTATTTAATATGGGTGAGGATTTAGCTGTTCCTCCAGGAACAAGCCCAGCCACTGCTTTTGAAATGTCATCTTGATTTGCTGCTTCCTCACTAAGTAAGAGACTTAATAGGACTTAAGGAGATGAATCTGAAAACAAACCTCCCTAATGAAATGGGCCAGGGCCTCACCCACTGCTGCAGCTCAAGGGACAGCTGCCTGGGTACAGCAGCTACCGATAGGAAAGACCCTGGAGCCTGAATGACTGTCCTCCCAACAAACCCCTTCAGTGTCCCCACTTTGCTTCTAGCCACTCAGAACAACACCAGGCTCCCCTGGTTTGCCCCATGTGTCTCTCTTCCCCCACCTCACTTCCTTCTTTTCCTGGGTCAGGGGAGTCTCCCCTAAGTTTACCAAATACCTTGCCCTTATGTCCATTTATTCCACAGTGTTGGAATTATCTATTGTCTCTCTCCCATTTTCCCTTCCTCTTACATCCACTCCAAGCCATGAGTTTGAGATCAGGAAGTGTCCAGTTTGCCAGGACACCTTGGTGCCACAGTGGTTATTCCAAAAGAATTCTTAATAAGCCTTTGGTGAACACAGAAATGAATGGCTTGCTGGATGAGCCTTAGCAAGACCCTTAACATTTTTCTATCACAAGTCAGCTCCACCTGAGTTTTCCTGTCTATTAAGTAGGAAAACAGATCTCTAGGGGAGCTCCCTCACAGATATAGGATGAATGGGGTCTGGGATAAGGCTGGAGGCTCTGCCTACCAAGCCATGTGTTTATGGTGGTACCAGTCAGGCTACCAAAGAGGTATTAAACAGCCAAGTAGCAGACTTACATGGCTAATTTGCATCTGCCAGCTTCTGTCATTGGCTGCCATTGTATCTACCAGCTCTGATGATTCAACTGGCAGGTTGCTTGCCGCACAGCACAGATCTGCTTCAAAGCCCTTTCATGCACTGGGCCCTACTAAAAACTTTCAGCTTTCCTTATTCTCAACAACTGGATCAAACTAGCATTACCCAATGTGGCATATGCTACCTCCAGAACCAACAGAATCCTACCAAGCATTGTGCTGCTACTGCTAGGAGGTGCAAGAGGCACACTCATTATCCTGTAGAAGATATATCCCTGCATACCTCTGACCACTGAATCCCTAAAATTTTCATACAGCAGACCCCTGTATCTTCATATGATTTACTTCCAGCCATCTGGACATATATCATACCAACACCTCCAGCCCTTTCTTGATAATCTAGTTCAATTAACATGTCATTAATAGAGCAAACCAGGGCTGGGGAGTTAGCTCAGTGGTTCCAGTGCCTGCCTCAAAAGCATAAGGACCCGAGTTCGATTCTCAGTACAAAAAAAAACTTATAATAGAGCAAACCAATGGGACATTCTTCAGAACGTGCAGGTACCTTAGAACTATGTGATGACATAAGGAGAGAGGTCCCAAACCTCCCAATCATCTTTGATTTATTTTGGTTATATACATATTAACATGCACATTACACAAAGCTTGTGTTGGGTGCCTGTCTGGTGAGGCGGACTGTGGTCCTTTAATCTTCTCTACAATAACGTGCAGGTGAGATCTGTTGCTGCCACTCAGGTTTTGACTCTTATTACCATAATCATGCCCACCTTGTTTCTCATAGTTAAGTACTGTCATCTGGCCTCTAGTGTTTGGAATCCTATCATTTCTCCATTGCCATGAAAGACTGATATTGTAACACTTTCTCTTACCTGGCCCACTGGGCTTCTCCATGATACCAGTATTTCCCTCAGCATACACCTATCACAGAATGTCCTTTGAGCCCTACCACAGAGCACAAGTCAACTTTTTCCAGCCTTTCATGGTACAACTACTCTGCTCTCTAAGCCTTTAAATCCTTTCCGTGATGTTTGCCACAGTGGGTTTTTTTTATGTCTTCTTCATTCAGTGTTGCTGTTACTTTTGCCAAGTCTCCAAAAGCCATCCTGGCAGCAAATTAGCACCATCTTCTGGGGTCTTTCCAGGATATTAAATACTTTATGTGTTACCATATAGATAAACTCTCCCCAGCTCACTTGATATGACACTTCCCTTGACACAGCACCTTGATCCAATCCCCTGTGCCCTCTCCCAATACCTTCCACTCATATAACAAGTTAGCTAATAGACTCAATGTAATCCCTATCAAAACATTAATGTCATCCTTCACAAACCTAGAAAATTCACTTCTAAAATTCATATGGTACCACAAAAAAAAACACTCTGAATAGTCAAAGCCATGTTGAACACAAAGAACAAAGAAGGAAGAATCACACTACTGAACCTTAAAATATACTACAAAACTGTAGTAATTGAAGCAGCTTAGTATTAGCATAAGAACAGATACAAAGACCAGTAGAACAAAATAAAAGCTTCAAAATAAACCTAGACATCTACAGCCAATTGATCTTTGAGAAATGTGTTAAGAACATGCATTTGGGAGAAGACATTCTCTTTGATAAATGATACTGAGAAAATGGGATATTCACATTCAGAAGAATGAAACTAGGCTCCTATCTCTCACCATGTTAAAAAAAAAAAACTCAAAATGGATTAAACCCTAAAAATGTAAGGCCTGAAGCTAGGAAATGACTGAAGAAAACATAGGGGAAATGCTCCAGAATTTTGGAATAGGCAAGATTTTTTTGGATAAGACCCCCCAAACCATAGAAAACAAAAGCAAAAAGACAAGTGGATTGCATTAAACAAAAAATGTCTTTATAACAAAGAAAACAATCAACAAATTGAAAAGAACTTACAGAATGGGAGAAAATATTTGCAAACTTCATATCTGACAAGGGGTTAATATACAGAATACACATGGATCTCAAACAACTCAATAGTAAAAAATGTGATTTTAAAATGGGCAATGGATCTAAATAAATATTTGTCAAAAGAAGACATAGGGCCAACAGGTATATTTAAAATACTCAACCTTTCTAATCATCAGAGATATGCCAATCAGAACCACAAGGAGATATCACCTCACCCCAATTTAGAATAGCTATCATCAAAAAGGCAAAATATAATGAGCACTGGCAAGGATGTTGAGAAAAGGGAACCCTTACATATTGTTGATGGGGATATAAATTAAGACAGCTATTATAGAAAGCAATATCAAAGTTCCTCAAAAAGTTAAAAATAGAACTACCACATAACCCAGCAATCGCATTGCTAGGTTTGTATCCAAAGGAAATGAATCAGTCTGTTGAAGAGACATCTGCACCCCCATGTTTGTTGCAGCACTACTCACAGCAGCCAAGATGAAAACAACTTAAGTGCCCATCAACTGTTGAATAGGTAAAGAAAATGTGGTACATATGCATAATGAAATGCTATCTAGCCATTTTTTTAAAAAAAGGATGAAATCCTATCATTTGTGATAACATGGATAGAACTGGAGGTCACTGTGTTAAGTTGAATAAGCGAAGCATAAAAAGACAAATACTGCATGGAATCTAAAAGAGTCGATCGTATAAAAATTGAGAGTAGAATAGTGGCTATCAGAGGTTCAAGAGAGCAGAGGGAACAGAGGGATGAGGAAGGTAGACCAACGGGTACTAAATCATAGTTATATAGGAGTAAGTAGATCTGGCGCACTTTTGCACAGTAAGGGTGACTATAGATATGATGATGTACCATGTATTCAAAAGCTGAAAGAAGTTTGAGTTTTTACCATATCAAAATGATAAATGTTTAAGGAACTAAATATGTTTAACTTGATTTGAACATGGCACAATGCAAACATATATAGAGAAACAGCATGTGGTGCCCCATATGTACATACAATTATTAAGTAACAGTTTTGAAAATCAGCCAGATCCTGCTGCTCCATCAACATATAGTTCTTCTTCTCCCTAGGTACCCCAGCACCTCCCCATTGTAGCTTCTAAGATCTGACTTTTTTTGTTGGCCTGGTAGCCAAAAGAAGTGCGAATAAACCCCAAGGGTGTAAAATATATTTTTTATAAAGCACATGCCTCCTTTAATTTGAGGCTTCCAACTGATCCTCAAGCAAAGTGAGAATGGGAAGAGAGGAGGGGAAAGGGTAAGAGAAGGAAGAAAAGTGTCTTCTAAAAGTGGGGAGGGGCCCCTTCTGCCCAGCAACTTCAGGAGAATATGAAAGTTCAAGGTTCTCAGCTGAACCTACCGAGATATTCCTATTCCAGCTGCCTTAAGACTTCTCATCTAAGGTTTTCTGGGGGCTTAGAGTACAATTGGAGTTCTACTACTCTTGCAATTAAGGCTATTCTTATGTTCTGCTTGCCCTCTGCAAAAGATGAGCGTTTCCTTCAATATTGCCAAGAAGGCTCTCTTTGTTTCCCATTTTTCATTGAATTGGTGATTAGCTGCCCAGAGCCTGCAGTTATCTCTCTCCAGCAAATCAGTGGCACGTAGCAATAGCCATTCAATGTTATAGTTATTGTAGTCACTTGTTTCCCATATACCTCTCAAATGCCAGATATAATAAATCAGCCCACATTGCCTCCCAATAGAATTCCACTCAAGTTTACCATAGCAAATTTTTAGCATCTGCACTTCAACAGCAGTTGCTAAAACAACACACCAGAAGCCATCAGTGATTGAGTCCTCCTTACCAGCAAGCTGATTTTAGAGTCTGATTCACAGGACCACTCAGGATACCAACTATTAAAACTGAGTTCCCTAAAAATACCCTGAGAGAGCTGTGTACAGAAGTTCTATTGGGGATGCTGTCCAGAGAGACACCAGTAAAGGAGGAGGAAAGCAGAATCACACAGGGGGAGGCCCATGGTGCAATTTGCAACCAAAGCCTTAGCTGGGACTGTAGTATCTACACACCAGCCAGTCATTGGCCAAGGACCACCCTATGAGGGGACATGACCTTTAGTAATGCAGTTTTTCACTGCAGAGGGCAAAGCTCAGTGACAGGTGTGGCTATGAGCCATCAGCAGTGATGTACCCTGCAGCTGGGGGACAAGTGTGACAGCCCTGGCCAAGGAGATCTAGGCAGAGCACCATGGTATCCCACAATGATGCTAGGATGAGTAGGTGGTGGTAGGGCTTTCTATCATGGCTTAAAGTCTCATCTCAGTTCTCAGCTTCCCGCATCACAATCCCTAAAGGCCCCACCTCACCTCTGGTCTCCTCGCACCTGGGGCCTTGGCCTGTCTATGATAAGGTAACTTGCATGCTGGTATTGGGATTGATGGAACTTTAGGAACCAGTCCTACGAAGCTGTCACACAGGTACCAAGGCTCACTGCTCCTGAGTTGAATCACTGGATAGAGGGGAGTGAGGGCAGGCCTGCAATTTTCTCTCTCTCCTCTGCACCTATCAGTGAACAGAAGCTGCCTCCATTGAACCCTCCCTGCAAAGCCTGCTGTGGCAGGTGGGCAGATAAATCTATGGGAGCCTCTTCCAGGCAGCTCTGCAGTGCCTGTAACTCTAATACTATCTGGGCTCCCTGCACTGTCTCCTACAATGTGACAGGTCCTGCCCTTCATACAGCTTCTGAGACTCTGCTGTTCCCAGACAGTGACCATCCACCTTGTACCGGGCCCTGGGCTGGGCACTATGTGTGTAACATCTCATTGATCCCTCCTCACAATCCCTCAGGAGGTTCAGAAGGTGAGGTGACTTGCAGCAGCAGCATTTAAATCCTATTCTCCCAATCTCCACTCCAAAAAGTAGTCAGGGCATATTATCCCAGAGGCTGAGTCACTGTCCCTTTGCTCTCTGTTGGATCTTGCCTGGCTATCTATCTGCCTCCAGCATAGCTCAGCAAAGTCCTGGAGGCTGGTTTAGGTGCAGCCCAGTAGCTGTGGGAGTCCCTTCTTGGGTGGCCAACCATCCGGAGGACTGAAGGTTTTCTGGGACTCCGGACTTTCACCTTATTCTCTTTCTACTTTTGTCCCTATTCTCAGGAAACAGAAGACAAGCAGTCTGTGATTATGGGAAGGACTGGCCTCAGAGGGCAGAGCTATGACCCTTGCAACACTCTCCCTCCCCGGCAACCTGCCCAACCCCTGCTCCGCCTTTAAGATTCAACTCAACGTGTCGCTAAGAAGCTGTGTCATCTGTGCCAAAGACCCTGTGCTTTTGTATCAATCATGCACCTACTAATGCATCCTTTCTTGAAGTCAGGTTTTCTGCAGAACACTAAACACTTGCACATAGCACAGCACACCGTAGGTGCTCAGGAAAGCATCTAAATGAATAGTGGAAGGCACTTCCTTCCCTCAGCAAACTTTCTCAGGTTTCCCAGAGCACAGAGAATTGACTGCTGCTTTTTAAAATATCTCACACCCTGATATTTGTATCAGTTGCTGCCTTTGTGCTCAAGCACCCAGCCTGGCTACTTCTCTGCAGACCAAGGTTGTGCCTGATAAAAGAAGTGGTGGGGAAGGGCCCTGGGCAGACCTAAAGCAATTTCTGCACCATTTACTCTGGCTAGGAGTGGAACTTGCACTGGAGATGCCAGAACTTGCTATTTATGCTGCTCCTCTTTAAATTATGCTAAGGTCTTAGATTCTAATCTAGGATATCTGTCTACCTGTCTGCTTGTCTGTCCTTGGGCACCTCCAGCCCTTGCCCACTCCCCTCTCTGCATATCTAGCTGGTCCTCTGTAGGCACCAGGTCCCATCCATATGCACAAAGGTGAGTAGCTGATCTGTTCCCTGGGGCCTGACATTCTAAAGGAGAAGGGTATTCATGAATATGCTTAACTGGGCTGAGAGGTGCTCACAGCCTCCTGGACTTACTGTTCCTGGCAGTTGTTACTGACCTCAGAGTGCATCAGCAAAACCAAATTCTACTCCCACCCTGCTGGGCATCTTTCTGGTTTCAAACTAAGACTTGAGGATAGGGTTAGGAAACTAGTTCAAAGAGAATTTTTGAAGCACTGAAAGTTGCAGCAACCCTTAACTCTACTTGTTCAAATGGTTTGTTTTGCAGGGGACTCCTCCCCCAATACAGTCGTACACACCCCATACACTCACACTGCCTTCCAACATTCCTGGCCTGTGTTCTTTATCTAATCAGCCCTTGACACAGCCTTTGACAGAAGCAGAAAGGGAGATAGATCCTTCCAGGTCACTCCGCAGTGACCTGCCCCTTCCAACCAGGTCCCACCTCCCAACACCACACCCCCTCAAGCAGCCCCCTAATCCAATCACATTCCACAAGCCCTGTCTCTGAACACATAAGACTTAAGGGGGACATCTAGATATAAAGCACAACATCTTTGTATTAGCTCTATTTTCTGGATTTAAAAAGTGAGTCTCAGCAGTTAAGTGACTTATCCAAAGGCACACAGTGGTAAAATCAGAATTGAAACCCATGTTCTTCTGACCAAATGCCTGGTAAATCTCCCTAATTGCATTTTTAAATAACACGTAAGAGCACCGTGGCTTTCTTGTGTGCCAAGACCACCACCATACACCTCTCCTTACCTTCCCTTGTTATCCAAAGTCTGGAGGCAGCCTTAACTCTGAGCTTCCCCACTCCTCTCCCTTCAGTCCCCTTGTCTCCAGTCCCCTTGTGCTTGCCAGGAAAGTCCTCACAGCTCTCCATGGGTTCCCATCACAACCTGCCCTCTCCACTTTTCTAATCTTTTCACGTCTTCATCCTCTCCCCACAAAACCCCAAACCTGCTTCTCCGTGGTCGTCTCACCCCTTCCTGAGCCTGCACTCTCATGACTGGTAGGACAATAGTGCTCCCCCATCTCTGCTTGTCACATTTGTGGTCATCCTTTAAGACCCAGCTCAAGTGTATCCTCTGCTGGGAATCCTCCCAGTTCCAAAACACAGGATCAGTGTTCATCCTTTGACCCTTTCACTATTCTATACTTGGCTGTCCTGTCCTGTCCCTTGGTGCTCACTAGTTTATGTATATGTGTTCTCTCCATTATTTTGTGAACTTCTTTGAAGCAGGAATTATCTCTCATTTGTTGAGAGAGAGAGAGAGAGAGAGAGAGAGAGAGAGAGAGAGAGAATGTGTGCGTGTGTGCATGTGTTTGACCTGTGGTGCAGAGACCTATTTGAAACATACTTCTCAGTTTCATGAACTTCATCATCATGGTCCATGCAGGCATCTGTCCTTTGTATCCTTATTTCCACTCTCCTTCCCCTCTTCCTACTTGCCTCTGTATGCCCAGAGTCTAGCATAAAACACAGAAGGGTACTCAGTAAACATGATTTAGCACAGCAGATGGGTGACAAATTAGTCATGGATCCTATTTAATCCATGCCTTGCAGATGCCATCAGTGAAGGGGATGGTTTAGCCTGTGGAGGCAGATGAGTTATTGAAAGAGATCAAGTCTTAATTGTTTGAGAGCTTGGCTGCTGCAGAAATAAAAAGCAATTTATACATCCAAGGCCAATTTATCACTTGGAAACAACAAGGTAAGGTTCTCAATGAAAATTTAGTTCAGTCTAACAGGCCTAACATGTGACTCTCAGCCCTTTCTCCCTAGCAATCACTGCAGAGGCTATCCCCTTCTTTCTAAAGATGTTGTTGCTCACAGATTATTGGGTATTTTATACATGTGCACACACACTCACACACACAAACACTGACAACTGTCTAAAATTCTTTTCTGGGACAGTTCACTGATAACCCATGAGATCGCTGTCAAGATTTTGAGGCCACAATACCGTTTGGAATAACAACAGTAACAAAAAAGTACCATAATTTAATTACTTGGTAGAGTGACCCCAAAACGTCATAATTGTTCACTCTTTCCTACATCCTTTACTATGTGACCAACTGGCCAATGGAATGTTGGAAGAAATAATGCACAGGCTTGAGATGAACTTGCACACCATGGTTTCTTTCCCTTTCTGCCTCTGAACATGCCCCAGCTAGCCTATGAGAGGACAAAAGACAAGTTAAAGAGAGTCCCACAGATATCCCAGATAGGCTCATCCAGCTGGGCCCAAGATATCTGAGCAAATGTAGCCATGATCAGATGACAGCAGATGCATGAGCAAGTCCAAGGAATATCAGCCAAACCAAGCCTACAGCAGCTAAACCCTTGCAGACTCAGGAGGTAAATAATGTTATTAAATATCTCTGAAGTTTTATGACTGGTTTTTTTCTTTTTAGCAATACTGTGGTAGTTGATATCTAGTTATATTACTCATGCATATACTTCATTGATCTGAGTTTGGGTCTTTTTAAATATGGCCAAATAGGGTCAGGGATTTAGCTCAGTGGTTCTGCCGCCTGCATTGCAAGTGCAAGTTCCCAAGTTCGATGCCCAGTACCAAAAAAAAAAAAAAAAAAAAAACCCGCCAAATATGCCCCCTAAGAACAAAGAATTGTCTTAACTAAAGGCACTGTAATAAACTTCTATTCAGGTCTGAAGGCAGTCATTTAGGGGAAACCATCCAAAAGGATGGAGTAATGACAATGTCTCTGTAATAAGTTTAGAGCCTCATCAGGGCAACTACTCAAAAAAAAAAGACAATATGGAAATACTGGCATATTTGCCCCTTTACTTATGATAATACCTCATATTTGCTGAGTATCCCACAATGTGACTGCTAGATTCACCAACATTTTCTTTTTCTGAACAGAAGAGAAGTTATATTAATATAATTAATGGACATTACCATAATCTAATCATGGGTTATTTTTCTTTAGAAATGCTGGATGCCCATTAATATCTGCAGAGAACTGCTGTATTAGTGGAAAATTATTTGAAAATCTGTTAACAGACTACCATGACACTCAACCATTATCTTTGGGATTCCAGGCACCAGTGTCAGAAACCAAGGCATATGTTTTCCATCCCTACACCCCAACACACATAAAAAATAGAAGGTCCTTTCAACCTAAAAATACAATTTGCAAATGTTCAAAGACTGCTTGTCATTACTTCTCATCTGAAGATGTGCAGAGCTTGCACTTTTAGGGGCAAATATCTAAAGGGTTCCAGACTGGGAAGAGCCAAAGCTTGGCCAAGCTGAAGCACACTCAGTCCAGTGTCCTTGCCACCAGAGAGCTGTCTCCACAGCTTGCCTAACAAGAGGTTCACGCCACTAACCCAGCGCCAGGTCTGTGCACTAGGAAGAGGGATATACTGGTCTTGAGGAACACAGGGGGACCTTTAGAAGTATATAGGAACACTGCACAGAGGGTTCACATAGTCCCATGATCAAGAAAATGGGCTTTGGAATCACACTGGATTCTATCCTGGCCCTGCTACTATCTAATGACATGTTGGTTGCATCAATCGACAAGTTCCCCATTCTGTTTGCTTACCATATTCCCACCTGTCTCTTGTCTATTTCTCAGTAGCCACAGACTGGGAAAAAAGCAAAATGAACAGAAAATATACTCATTAGAATTGTGCCTAAAGTAGGAATAAAATTGTGATTGAAGGTTTGAATCTGTGAAGATTGTGCCCAGATATTGGACATGGACTCTCCAGCTCCATCTTACCCTTTCTACTTCTTTCTCAAATGTATTACCTGTGACATGCTGCATACTAGGCCAGGTACATTATAGGCATTATCTCATCTAATTCTCACAGGACATTGTAAGATGTGTGGGGACATCCCAGAGTGGCAGATGAGGAAAGGAAGCAGAGTGGGTAAGTCATTGGCCAGATGTCAGACAGCCATTATGTGGCACAGTCAATAGTTGAACCAAGGCTGGGTGTGGTGGGACACACCTGTAATCTTAGCGCTCGGGAAGATGAGGCAGGAGAATTGTGTGTTCAAGATCAGTTAGGGCTGCATAGTGTGTTCAAGGCCAGCCTGGACCACATAAGCAAGATCCTGTCTCAAAAAAGCAAAAAAGAAAACACACAAACAAAAAGACTGAATCAAGATCTGTCCATCTCCAAAGCTCATAGTCTCACTCCTGCCTTTTGCTGCCATGATCTCCATGCTTCACAGACTAAGGCCAATACCGTGTACATTCACAGTAATCAACATGAGTCCTTTCTCATCAGTACCTCCATGATATTTCCCAAGTTTCACCAATTCAGTCCCTACCTCCACATTTGCCACAGTCATATATCTCTTCCACTCAGATTATCTTCTAATTTCCTTCATCGGATTAACTTTTCCTACTCAACTTTATTTTTAAAAGAAATCTTTTACACTACTGTAGCCCATATTACTTGCTATAATTAATTTTTAAAACATAATCATTACACTGAATAGTTCATCTGTATATCATTTAAAATCAGCTTGTGCATTACATGCTACATACCAACCATATCTACTGAAGATCTGCTATAAACATCACTCTCAGAAACATGTGTCTATTTTTACATATGTATGCACATATATCTAACTTGATTATGTTTCCTTATGGGAAATTTCCCTCCCAAAGTAGAAAAGAATTGTGGAATGAACCCCTATGTACTCCTCACTCAACTTCAACAGCTGTCAGCTCATGGCTAATCCTGTTTCCTTTGTAGCCTGATCTACTTCCCCAAATTCCCTATTATTTTAAAGGAAATCTGGGACATCATGTCACTTCATTCATATACACAAGCAACATTCTTGATATCAGTAAATATGTGAAGAGTGTTCCCTAGGTAGAAGGCAGGTAAAGCATGGCAAACATATGCTCATACACCACTGATCACCACAACGTTGGGAGGCTTGCAGAGGGAGAAGAGAAGGGACAGAAACATAAGCAACTTGTGCAAGATACCCTCACTGATAAGTGGAAGAGCTGGAACTTGAACTCAGGTAGCCAGTGCCCTGGACCACTGCACTGTACTACCTCACAGGAGAACAGGACTTATCCATTTTTGGCGGGGGTGGGTGGGTGGTACTGGGCATAGACACTTACAATATACTCTTCTCTCACTTGCCACAGAGCTTGTCCAGAAGGAGTTTTCTGAAGTTCAAGTGCACAGCTTGCCATCTTTGCTGTCCCTGTCCAGGACTCCTGCCACATCAGGCTGCCGAGAGGAGCTGTTGCCTCCAGACACAAGGTGAGAAGGGTGGACACTGAGGTGCCCCACAGCCTCTGCTAAGGGCAAAACGTGAAGCCACCATGGAGGAGATTAGCCCCCAGTCCCCAGGGCTAAAAACCCTAAAGTCAGTGTGTTGCAGCTGAAGGACACAATACACAAGTCAAGCCTTGACAATCATTAACAACTTGATACCCCTTGCTCTTGGTGTCAGCCTCTACTGTCGTCACAGACGCTGATTTCTCCAAGGCCTGGCTTTCTGGGAATGTGGCTGCTGCTTCAGTTGCCCTTGACCACCCTGGGATCAGGCAGGCAGGAATGCCTTGTCTTGATTGGAACCCTCCACATTCATTTGCTTTCAGCAGCATGCAGGGTCCTGGTTTAAGGAGGGGGTGAAAGGGTTTAAATGTCTCCAAAGGTTTCTGAGGACTTCTCAAGGGAGAAACAATGATGATTTCAGGGTAAAGGAATCAAAAGCACATGTACTGCCTCTCTCTGCACATACAGAGTGACTTAAAAATGAAGGAAAGAAAGCGTTAGAAAAAATAGTTTTGAGTTTCGTTGAACCAACATTGGAAAAATGCAGCAAGACTCTTTCCAAATCCAAAGCAGAACCGTGTCCTTCCACCTCTGTGGGAAATTCTGGTTTGGAAACCAAGTCTCTTGGGGCTGCCAAGAGTCCCAGCCACAGCAGCACCCCCCCACCCACTCACTTTGACTACAGAAGGAGATAGTCCCAAAGCCACTGTCCCAGACCTAAAAGTCCAACGAAGGGAAAAAGAATGGGCTAAGACTGGCAATTCCCCTTAGCAGAAACTTTCCTTTGCCCAACAAAACCACCTTCATGGGCAAGAACATGACTGAGCCCTTGGCCGGGCAGGATCCCTTAGGACACAAGAAGCTAAATGAGTTGAGGCTTTCCAAAGATACACAGATGTGAGATCATGTGAAGGCCTTTAGCTAGACCCCAAGAGCAGAAGTTACCTTCACAAGGTCACTGTTTTTCCTGTGGTTCTGACATTCCCATGACCTGGTCTTCCTCTGTCTCCTCCTGTTGTTCTCAGATTCCCTCTCAATGATCCCTGCTATCCTGCTAATCCTTGACCTCCACCTTTTCCCTGCCGGCCTGCTCATATCTATTCCTCTCGAGCACCGCAAGGGAGAGCAGCTAATATCGAATCTTGAGTCTCTACTGGACAGCATCTTGTAGTAGGTCACAAGCCTTTGAGAAACTATCTCTGGCTGAGTTTCACTGCCTAATCCAATCAGCTATAGCCAGAGGAAACCAATACATAGTTCATCTCAAGGCATCCAATGCAAAAGGGGCCACCTACTTCCTGCAATTCTGTTTAACATGGACTTGATGGACTTGTTAGTGGGAGGAGAATTGAAAGCCTACCTCCACTCCTTTTGTTGCCCCAGACCCTGAAACAAAGGCCTAGTGGCCAGGCATCACAGACTAAAATTAAAGCATTGGGCAGAGGGAAGTATGCATGTATGTGAAGAGCAATCCTAAGCTTTGATTAGCTTAAGCCTGTTTTGTAAGTTGGCCTGGCTTTTAAATCCCAACTGTCATGGAGGCCTCTGCTTTCCAGGAAGTTATTCCCATCAGCAGTTGTTTCTGCAATCATGGTTGTTATGAAACCTTTTATTTTGAAAACACATTTCAAAACAAAGCTTCTTGTGCACTCAGCTTTCTCTGGTCTACTAGGAGCAAAATGGCGCAGATGTTTCCCTGTGGCCCGCATATTGGTATTAGCCCTGCAGGCCATTCAAGTCCCAAAATCCATCTTGTAGTCACCATGGAAAAATGCAGAGGCACTGTGTGGGGAGAAGCATGTCAACTCATCCCAAACACTCCCCTTCAGCCAGCTCCCTGCCCAACACATGGCTGGACTATGACACAATGGCCTGTTCCTCAGAGAATAATTCATTATGTAATTAAAAGTTTTTCATCAGAGTTGATTTCTAAAGCAACTGCTGCTATAATACCAATTAGGAAACACTAACAGAGGAGGAGCTGGGCCCTGACGTCAGGCTCACACCCACAAGAGTTTACATGAGTTGTCAGATACTTGTGCCAGGGACCCTGACAAAACATTGGGCAAAAAATAAACAGCACACTTTCTTCAGGCGGGAAGGACCTTTCTGAAGAGGGCCTGTTCCCACAGGCCAGGCTTACAGAAAGCAGCAGGGTGGAGTCATGGAAAGAAATGGGCTTTGAGAGAAGACCAACGTGGGCTCTAATACCACCCTAACTGTTACCAGCTGTGGGACCCCATGCCCCCAAGCTTCAGTTTCTTCATTGGAGGGATGATTTTTACACTATCTACCAGGCTCGGTGAAGGTTAGAGGTAAAATGTACAAACACTGGAAAACAGTGCAGGCACATTGTAGGTTGAGCATGAAAGCTTATTAGTGTTAGCACCTGCCTTCCAACCTCAGTGTGAGTTGGGAGTCTATTGGCCAATCAGTGACATATCTGCCCAGGGGTCTCAAGAGAAGCAAAAAGCTGAGATGTGGAACACTGCTCTCCACAGACCATTCAGCAATTATTATCACCAGGGGGTTCCCCCCATTCCTCCTGGGTTTCATCCATGAGGAGTCTGGTTCATAAAACTCCTCCTAAGCTTCTGTTCTTAAGAAGCTCACTCTGAAGGGACATGACAGGAAACTACAAGCACAGCACCACCTGTTCAGAGTGATGAGACATGTGTGCACAATGCTTTGGGACACACAGAGGAAAGATCACGGACAACTTCCTGCAGAAGGAGAGAGACGTGTGAAGGGAGATGTTTCTAGATGGATAGGACAGGACCAGCAAAGGCTCACAGTGACAAGGTGGTGAGGCAGGAGCCATGGGTGAGATCAGGTCTTTGGCTACAGTGTTAAGAGCTTACTCTGCAGGTATGGATTTAGGAAGCTGACTCCAACCTGAGTGAGGAAAGTGGTCTGGACAGGAGAGACAGCAGAGGCAACCAACCAAGAGAAGAGGACAGCCTGGTGGCTTGCTGACAGCTGGGCCAGGCTTATCTTTACTCTGGAGCCAGAAGGGAAAACCAATTTGACAAATGAAAAAAACTCTACTACCCAGGAGTCGAGTTACCTGCTCGGCAAAGTGATGTGCCATAGTCCTTCCGTGGCCTTCCTCCTGAGGCAGGTCCTCACACACACCCATGCTGCAGGCCATTGTACTGTGTGGGGAGCCAAAATGGGCCTCAGGAAACACCACAGGATGACTGACATATGGCCAAACAGTCTCTCTGCTGGTTGAGCCATCCAACCTATTGGGTCAGGGCCAGATCTTCTGCCACCACAGAAATGACCCAGGAACCTCCTTAGTATCTCTACCTGCCACTACTAAGGATTGAGTGAGGCTCCAGCCTCTCAGGTGTCAGCCCCACTCCTGTCTGATAACACAATGGCCTTCTCAGCTGTAAAGCTGTCCACACTGTGTGCCCAGATGCCTCACCTACGGACTCAGTGTTGGACACCAATTGCCAGGTGTCTGTCTTCATGATTGGCATCTAATAACTTCAGCCCTCCTCTGAGGTCTCTGTGTGACCCTGAAAGTACCATGATCCCAAAGGCTGCCGTGGTGACAGGGGAGTGGTACTGGCCTGGCATAGGCTGAGAGGCCTTGGGGAAGAGTCTCAAGAGTTAAGCCCTGGTGGAGATGGAGCCCATAGTCGGGGGGAGTGGGCAGCTCCCCCTGTCTGAGCCAAAATATTCTGCCACTCTCTTCTCCATCCCTGCTCACATTTGTGACACAGTAAGAGAAGGTCCACTAAGGCCCATGCAAAACCAAAGCTGTCTGCCTCAACTGTGATGCAAGAGGGAAAAATGTGGCCAGCTTTTCATCTACCCCAGTTAGAACCAGAAATGCATAAATTTTGCAATGTAGACTTAAAGAAACAATACCAGACTTGTGCAGTTTATGTGCTCAAAAATATATAGTCACTCATTTCAAAAGGCACTCATCCCCATCACTCACTCCTAGACCTTGCCTTTCCCTTGTTATTCCCCATTCTGGACACCTTCCTTTCCCTTCCTATAGAAGAGCATTAGACAAGACTTAACTTTCGCTGTCCCTCCTACCTGCTCTGTGCCTTCCCTAAGCTACCAGTTATTTGTGACCACTGAGTTTCAGCTGTGGGTCTCCTAATGCATCTGCCTGAGAGCCTCCTCTCCCTGTGACCCTGCTCACTACAAACTTGAGGCATCTCCCCCTCACAGAACTGGACACATAGTAAGCACTCCTTGAAAATTTCCCTAACATGCAACTACTAAACCCAAGACTCTCCAATCTCCAGGTGACAATTTAGAAAGAATCTCTGAGAACAGCCTTGTCAGCCCCTTCCTGAGAGATCCAACATCCTTCTGGTGCCAGAACCAGGGAGCAAGGAAGGGATCTGAGCCCCTGGAAAGAGCAGGCAGTATTTGGCCCTGGTGCCCTGGAAGAACCAGAGACCTGCAGCTAAACTTGCCCAGCACCACCTCCCTACCCATTTCCCCCTCATCCAGGGCCCTAGGCAATCTTGGGATTGTACACTAAGGAACTGACAATAGCACCCAGCAATCCCATCCACTGAGGTTTGTGTGATGCACCATTAAAGGAGTTTATGGAACCAAGATAGGAGCCCCAAGTAAGGGGAGTCCAATACCCTTGAAAAACATGTTGGTCCTTCCATGACAGCAGCATCATCCTGCCACTGACCCCTGCACATAGCCAGAGACAAGCCTCCATCACCCTTGACCCCTCATGCCTTATGGTGTATGCTCAGTCCCTCAACCCAACCTCCCTGGCCACAGTTCTCTCTCCCTGAGTGACCACCACAATACCTCACACCCACCAGTCTCCAGTATCATGCCATACACTCTACCCTGTCAGCTCTAAAGCCTTCAAGCTGCCCATATCACTGCCCATAGGATGAGTCTAATCTCATAGCCTGGTCTGCACCCTGCAAAGCTAAGCACCTGCCTCTCTATGCCATATCCTTCTGCCTCTCCCCTCTACAACTTAATGTTCCCATCACACTGGATACCTGCAAGGCCTTCAGGGCCTCTTCAAATGATGCACAGTCACTCAGGCATGCACAATGACACCTGACTACTAACTCCATGTCTTCTCAAATGTCTTTCCCTGAACCCCTAGTTGAACTAGATGGCTCCTTCTACATTTTCAGTGTTCCCTCATGCCACCAAACCTTCCCCCTAAGCTCAGCGGGGCCAACCTTCCCTGGTTGGTCAAAATCATGTGATCTGTTTGCCTAGACCTGTCTCCTCTAGGCTCTGCATTAATACATGTTTGCTGCTTTGCTGATCCAGAGGACTGCTCCACCAAATGTCCTTGATTTCCCTGAGCCTCAGCTTTTTCTTCTGGAAAATATGGATAATAATAGTACCTGTCTCATAGGATTACTGGTGAGAATGAAATAAAAGTGCCTAGCACACTTGTAATCCCAACATTCAGTAGGCTGAGGCAGGAGGATCACTGCAAGTTCGAGGCCAACGTGGGGTACATAGTGAGTTCAAGGCCAGCCTGAACTATATAGTGAGACACTGTCTCAAAAAACAAAACAAAACAAAACAAAAAAGATAGCGTAGCTAGCACACACTTGGCTACTTTCAATAGGAGAGTCCCAATAATTTTATTCTTACTTACAGAACACACCCACATTCACCATCACACTTATACACAAAAGGACTATTGGCCAGGGATTTAGCTCAGTGGTTCCGGCGCCTGCCTCACAAGCACAAGGTCCTGAGTTCGATCCCCAGTACCAAAAAAAAAAACCAGAAAAAAAAGGACTATTAACCAAGGGCACATGGTTCTCTTCATGGAGGCCTCAGGAAATGATTTTAAATTTTAAGTGACAAGGCCCCTATTTATAGGATCATTCTTTTTTTTTTTTTTTTTTTTTTTTTGGTACCGGGGATCGAACTCGGGTCCTTGCGCTTGCACAGCAGGCGGCAAAACCACTGAGCTAAATCCCCGGCCCTATAGGATCATTCTTGCTCAACACTGTCTCAAACAGACAACCATTATGATTCTCATTGATGGTGAGGTACGAGGTATCTTACCCCAAAAACCAAGTGGAAAAAGTGAGACTGAGGGACAGCATGTGACCCCTTAACTGGAGACAGAGGTGGGCCTAGAACCTACAACTGCTGGCTCCACCTCTTGAGAACTCACTGTGTTCAGCAGGGCACTGTCCTCTGCTGGCTCCTCCTGGGTCCACTTGTGCAGACAGGCACATGATGAAGCAGCCTGTGCAGACCAGGGCCTAGGCAATGGCCAGGCAGCCCTCTGCACTGCCAGGAAAGCATTCCTTACATCTAACCTGGGAACTTTCCACTCTTGATAAGCCTGCTTCTTTGAGCTTGACAGGAGTACCCACCCTTGACCATGTCTATGTCACAGCCCTTGTTTCCTCTTTCAAATACAAAAAATTCATTTTTATTATTGTCTTCTCTCTTAAGATTTATTTTCCAAGATTCAGATTTACAATCTGCCCTAGCTAGAATCTTTCTGAAAAATAACAAAGACACAAAGAAGATCTTTAACTGGAAGCTTTCTCTTGGCAGCCTTGTGGAAAGACCCCAAAATACCAGACCCCTCCCCCAAAAAAGTTAATCTAGTATTTAGGAACTTATCCAACCAAGGAAGTAGATCAATTTGAGAGAGAGAGTGTGTTCAGAAAGACACTAGCACTAGTGGTGAGAGACCTTGCCTTCTAATCCCCTCTCCACTACTAGCCATGTGTCCCTGAGCAACTCATTTTGTCCTGTATGCCTCAATTTCTCTATCCAAGAAATGAATGAGTTGGAGAATTTCTGAACTCCTAACTAGAGGTCTCTAACATAGAGGCCCATCCTCATATATAAGTGGCCCCTCACACCAAAAAAAGGTATGTTTCACAAGTGCTATCCTTGTTCCAGAACTCTGGTAGACATCAGTGATCGACAACAGCAGTCCTTCCGAGAAAGACCCAGCTTCAGAAGACTCCGCAGTAGTGTACTGATGGAGCAACTACAATCAACCAGAGTTGACATACAAAATAAAATGTATTTGCATTGGAAACATTCAAGTCCCTGGAACCTTGCCTCAATCAAAATCCCCCAGTATAGACTACCTGGAGTTTGGAAACTACTAGGGCTCTGCAGTCACTGATGGTGGATTTAGGAGAGCTTGCCAGCCTCTTATAGACAACTGGGCCATCAGGAGAGCTGGACCTGTCGTGATCACTTCATAACAGCCTGGTGTGTGGTGCCCATAGCCTATTGCCCACAGATCCCTTAGAAGATTTCTCAGTAGAAACTTCTATCTTAAGGAATAATTCCAGAAAAGCAGAGGAACAAAAAATGGGTCGAACTCAATCCAGGGCTGCCCAACACACATACATACACCCACATCCCCCCACAGTTACACCCTTGCTCCCCAACAAGCTCAGGTATTCATGCATGCAGATTGCCACACACATCCTGCAAAGGGCTCCTGCAGGAAAATGACCTGCAACAGTGCCATCTAGTGGGGACCAGGGGCTGTCCTACCCTCAGAGGTTTCCCTGCAGAGCCCCAAAGAGGTAATTTTAAAGATTCAGCCGCGTAAAAGTTGTGGCTGTTTCTCATGGGGAAAGACACAAAAGAGTGATGACATAAGACTATCTACCCTGGAATCTCTCACCGCTCCATTCAATTACCACCTGCACATGGTCTTTACGGACTTCAGCCACACCCCTCTACTTCCTGCCTGTTCCTGCCTGCTCTCAGCCTTCACCCAGTCAACCCCTGCCCCCAGAATCCTACTATAGCCCCTTCTATCCAGCACCTTGCTTCTATTTCAGATTCATACTTCCAAGAAATGTGGATGAGATTCCAGCCAGAATCTGGTTCAGCTCTTCCGCAGTTTACAATTTCTACCTCTGAGCCTCAGTTTCCTCTTCTGCATAATGGGAGATGCCTTCCTGACAGAGCTACTGTAGAATTAAACAGTCTCTTCCAGTGACTCTCTGTCCATGAGCAGCACCCAGGGCACGCATGGCTCAGAGGTAGTCAGGAAGGCCCTTTCACAAAGGTCAAGGAAGGTGTCAACCTTACAAGCACTGGGAAATCCGGAACTCTGCTCCATCTCTCTCCAGTGAGTGTTAGGACACCATCATCTGAAATAATTAAATATGACTTATGCTCCAAGCCAGAAGGAGCCCTTCATGCCTTTCACAGATGGTGGGAAGTCTGTTCTAGGTTACTGATTTTAGGTTTTAATATTTCAGCCAATATAATGTAATAAAATATTATCACTAACCATGCCAGAGGAACCTGAGAGAAGTAAAAGTGTAACCAATCCCACGTCAGCAAGGCAGGATTTTCCCTATCTTCTCAAAGATAGGCTTCCCAGACTAAGATCAGCCATGAAAAAAGGGCTTCTGTAAGTTCACAGAGGGACAACGAGGCCCTAGAACCCAGGAGGCTGCTAAGGCTAGTCAGGAAAAGATGGCAGCATGTCCCTGTAGCTCCAGCCTGAAGAGGTTGACACCCTAGGGCCCCAAGTAGAACACCTGTCCACTCTGCCTCATTACAGAGGAAATGAAACTCTGTCCATTCCTCATGCCCATGCGAAGAGCAAAGATGCCTCCAAGGATGTACCAAAATGGCTTGTGTAAAAGGAAATGGTCTTTCCCTTCTTAGTCTCTGCACCCAAAGGGCAAATGTGCAAAACTGAGAGGGGCTTAGAGGCCAAGTCTGATGAAGCTCCAGACTTGCCACCCAGCCCTGAGACTTTGCTCTCAAATGGATGCCAGTCCCTGTCAAGTCCTCAGCTTCTAGGCCCATACCTGCTCTGCCAACAAAGCCTCTTGCCAAGTCACCAAACTTCATTCAAATCCTCCATCTTCCTGTTCTGTATGCTTTACTGAAATATAAGACCCCTTTGCAGTGATTTCCCATAATCCCAGGGATGGGCATCCTAGAGGGACAGTAGCTCCTTCAGGGCATCCTCCAAGGCCCATACAGACTCCTCAATTTTCCCTACCCACAATCCTCCCCATATTCCCACTATTCTTAGGGCTCAGACTCTGACTCTGGCCAGGAGAAGGCCAAGGCCACAACAGGACCCCAGGTAGGAAGTCACCAGAATACCACTGGCCAGATGGAGCAGGGGGAAGTGGACATGAGGATCCAGGAAAGGGAAGAGAGTAGGTAGAATCACATAAATGTCCTTCGGAGTAGAGAGCAGAAGGCAGGTAGACAGTAGCAACTGTGGGATGCTAGTCACACTGTCTCTTTCAGATAGCACAATGATCTGTGAACCAGGGCCTGAGAACCTTATTCACCCAAGGGACCCTCAAGATCACAGAGGTTAGGAGACTTGCCTAAGGTTGCAGAGAAATAAGCCAACTCTGAATGTGGGCATAGAGAGTGGTCTGGCTGGAGATCATAGTCATGAGAGTGAAGTGCCCACAGGGAACGGGAGCCATCAATGACCAATGCTGCATAGAGCTGGGCACATGGACTGAGGGCCTTCCTTAACCCTGGATGCACCATGAGAATGGACAATGACACCTTTGTTGACCTCAAGTGGAGGGGGAAAAGTGGGAGAAGGGAGAACAGTTTTATAGTGCCTATCACCCCCAACCTTCTCCTCTCCTCTGGCTCACATAAGATCACCTCTGGCTCTATTAGAAAGTCAGAACCTCCAACATCAACCAGCCTCCTGGGAGGCTTCACAGAAGGAAGACAGCCCTTATCATAGCCAGGAAGGGGTGTCAAAAGGAGGGACTGTTGTATTATGTGAAAGGATACAGGGATATCTCATGGCATCTGAGGCTAGAAAGCATAAATAGTCCTCATAAAAACTAAGGACATAGCTACCATATCTCTGGAGCCATAAGAGTGTTTCTTTCCCCTTCTAAACTAACTCTATCTCTCCTCCCCCCCCTCCCTTTTTCCCTCCTTCCCTCTCTCTCTCCCTCTCCCTCTCCCTCTGCCTCTTTCCCTCTCTCCCTCTCCTGCTTATACACAGCCTCATTCTGCCCCACTAGACTCTATCCTTAGCTCCTGACTCTAGGGTCCTGACAGTTTAATGCATCATCACAACCTTCTTCTCTTCCTGTTAGTTCAAATTTCAAAAGAGAATCTGGTTGGTTGGTTTGGCCTATGATGTGGGTCCTCTGGAGTCAGATGACCTTCCTTGTCCAATCAGCTGTGGAGAGGAAGGAAAAGATTGGGTCATGTGACACAAACAGGGCAACTGGAGTATGTGGATATGAGAATAGAGTGAAGGCAGGATAAATATGCTGTATATATATATATATTATATAGAGATGTTCTATGCTGCATTGTTTATTATTTTAAAAATCATGCTCCTTATTCACTGATTCACTCAAATTTGTTACTTCCCTATTCATTCTCAAAACATACACTGCTTTCTAATCTCTGAACAGAACACTGGATGCTGAAGCAAGTAAGTCAAACCTCAGATCCATCAAAGGCTCACTCAGTCACAGCTTGGACAGAGGCCCAGGCCACAGTAGCTTCTTAAAGATAGAGTGTATATCTTGGAAAGGCTGGCGGGTCGCAGAAAAGTAAGAGAGAAATCACCAGCAAATCAAATAAACTAAACCCTGCCCAATGAGAAATCTGCAAATCAACCAAGATGACCCAAACAGCAAAAGGTAGGCCCTTTCTGGGCTGGGTAGAGGTGCCAGTGGTACCAGAGGTCTGTAGGCCAGTGGTCTGGTTCTCTTCAGACCAGGCAGGTCCAATCTCTTAGTTAAAATCTGCCTTTTGGCCTATGGGCTGGCAGCCCCAGCCAACAGCTATGGTGTCCTCACCTCTACCTGAACTTAATTCAAACCATTCTGTCCAATACTCATTCAGAGCTTTTATTAGGTTTTAGGTTACCCTATATATGGCACAATAGAAAGATTTTTTTCAATCTTAAATTAGAAACATACTTCAGCAGGATTTTTTAAAAGCCTTTTACAACATTGTAGAATGAAATCTCAACTCTGCAACTGAAATCTAATCAAGGTAACCTTCCACTAGAGAAATTTTGATATCAAGAAAGGAAAGTGTTTCCTGTAATGTGTTTTTCTGCCTCTTTTCCAAAACCAGTGAACAATATTCCTCTAATTAGTCTGAGTGTCTTAGTTAATTTCTTATTGCGGGGATAAAATACCTGACAACAGCTTAAAAGAGGAAAGGTATATTTTAGTTCACTGTTTGTAGAGGTTTCAGTTCAATTTGGCTGACTCCAAGACAGGGTAGCATGGCAGGATGACACTGCAGAGGAGAAACAGTCCATGGCAGGGTAGGCAGGAGGCAGCATGTCTGCCTTCCACCATTCCCTTTATATTCCATCCAGACTACAAGCCTATTTGGTTGATGCCACCTACACCCAGGGTGGGGCTTCCCACTATCCACCCCAGAACTATACTAAACCAGTCAGTGAACTAATCCAATCATCACACCCTTAATCCAGGATCATACATACATTATCCAGCCACCTCCCAAAAGCCCCACTTAAGAGCACATGAGGCTTTGGGAAAACATCTAGATATAAATCATAATAGTGAGTATCAAAATTAAGAATACCCCAGGGGGGATTTCCAGGGGGAACAACAGTATTCCCAGGGAGGACAAAATGCAATTACCACTGTGACTGGTCTTTCAAATAGGCATGTCTACCACCATTTATTGCTACAAAGTGAAACCTGGAGAGAAGAAATTGTGTTCCAGATGGGTAAGGCCTGGTTCCTTGCTCACCTGGCATATTAGACACTTGAGACAAGTGGTCAGAACCCAGGTGCCCAAAAGTGCTTAAGCTAGGAAATGATCTGCTGACTGCTATGAACAGATCCTCCACAGAGCATCTCTCAGGTGAGCATGTTTCACACTCTGAATGAGGAGCTCCAGAGGTTCACCTGATAGACATCATGAGGATGACCTGTTGAATGATCAAAGATTCAGGCATACATCATGGCACATGGCAGAGCCCCAGTACTTTGGGCCTGATTTGGAATTCTGAAATGAGTATAGTTGCCTTTGAAAAGAAATAAAGGCAATTAATAAAAGGCAGCTGATAAGTGGGGGTAGGGGTGAGAATATGTACACATTTGTCCCATATAGAACAATCTAATTTGCTTGAATTGTACCCAGAAACCCTGGACTCTAAAAACCAGAACATGACTCATCAATTGGTGTCAGTATCTGCATGATGCCAGGAGGATAAATAACCTCTCTGAAGAACCAGGAGAGTGGGTTGACTCCTCAGTGTGCTGTATAAGATGAGACTGTGTTTGGTACCCAGCTTATAGGTCAACTGGTTGAATGACAAATGCTAAGTAGAATAAAAACCATCTGCACCTTCAATTGTTGCAGACTGAAGATATGGAGGTACCTATGAGAGTTCCCACTTGAACATGCACCATCCAACAGCTCTGCCTACAACCCTGAGGCTTCCTGCACACCTGTACCCAGCACTGGTTCTGGTCCCTGCTCACTACTACAGGTGCCAATCCTGGAGCTACAGAAGGTTCCCACCTGTTTGTGGAGACTACATTCTCATGGAACAGTAGGCACCTGTACAGGCCCTGGGTCTGAAGGATGTGTCACATTGGACATACATTACAGGAGGAACTCTAAGTGAGAAAAGACCCTATTGTACTGGAAATGGCATATAGGCTTCCAGAAGACAAGCCTGGAGTTGGGCTTCAGGAGAGTGGCAGAAAACAGAAAGCACTTAAGGCAGGTGATATAACCAGTGCTAAGACAGAGGTGGGAATAACACTGTGGCTCGGGAACAGCCAGTGTGGCACAAAGGGCTTGCCTTGAAGAGGAGCGGGAATAAGCAAAGTTTCAACCTCCCAACTTCATTCCTTGGGTACATCTTCATCTCTACAAATCCTCTGAGTTATACCTGACGGGTATTCCTGAGGTATAGTAGATCTGAATGCCACCTGACAAAGAAAAAACAGGCAGGGCTGCTAGGAGAGGTGCTAATCCTTCCCTCCTCCATTCCCAGCCTGAAGGCTTTCACAGTGTTGAAGGCTTAAGAGATGCTGGATGGTCTCGCTGCTCTCTCCCCCACTTCTAGTCCCCACAATCTTGGATGGCAGCTTCTCCCATTGATAACTCCCTGAGATCGGGCTCATTCTGTCCTGCCTCAGAACATGAGGTCAGAGTGAGCCATGGGCCTTGGGAACAGACCCCAGTTTCTGGGAAAGTTGAAACCCAGACTGAGATCCAGCCCCCTGCCTGCCCTTGGCCCTGGGAATATCATTCCACTGGGCTAGAAATCCAGGGAGCTTCCCTGCCTTTGCAAGTAGGAGCCAAGATAGCTTCAGAACCTAGAGTTGGGGACCAGTGGTTGGCTTAGCTTTCATCTGACTCTTGGTAATGAAAAAGGTCAAGGCTCTTCTTGTCTGAAGTGACCCACAGCAGACACAGCAGCCCTCGAGCTTCTGAGCTCTGCCAGGCCTCCAGGCTGTCCCTGCAGCCAGACTGAACTGGAACATCTGTTGAGGCAGCTGGTGTCCTTCCACTCTCTCTCTACCTCCTCCCCTTGGGCAAAAAGGGACACTAAGGAAACACCCAGGCCACCTAACACGCTGGCTTCTAGGTGAAGCCTGCTCAGCCCAGCTCTTCCACCTTCTCCTCTGCCCAGTGGGCATTGCTAGATCCTACTGCAGGGAGTGAAGGATAAGAATGCAGGGGCCCAGTGCACTCGGTTCAGAGCCCCAGTGACCAGCACAGGGCACTGGCAAGTGACCATGAGCCAGACTAGACCATGTCATATTCTGCCCCCAACAAAATCTACCTTGGAAAGCTACTGACTTTCCATGAGCAGAATGGAGGGTGAATAGACTCCCACTGTCTAGCACAGACCTGACCATGGCTGTTGGCCCTGCTCAGTCTCTCTCTGAAGGGTTCCACTTGGGATGATAATTCACATGGTCGACCTGTATTATAGTTTGGATCTGGAATATCTTCCAAGGCCCATTTCCTAAAGACTTAGCCCCCATCTTGGTACTGTTTAAGAGGTGGGGTGTAGTAGGCAGTCTTCTAGCCACTGGGGGCACACACTTGAAGGGGATATTGGGATCCAGGCCCTTTCCCTCTTCCACGAGGTGTGGGGCTTTGCTCCACTACCTGTTCCCTTCCATGATGTGCTGCCCCCCACCCAGCAGCAAAGGTCCAAAAGCAGTAAGTCCACCCAATCACAGACTGAAACCATGATCCAATAGAAACGTTTTCTCTTTATAAATTGATGTTCTCGGGTATTTGTCACAGTAATGATAAGCTGCCTAACACACCCTGCTTTACTGTAATCTGGCTAAGATCAGAATCAAACACAGACCTGGCTTCAAATTCCAAGCTCATATCCACTCAGACATGAAGACTAAAAAAGGCTTGGGAAGACAGATAGTAAACAATCTGGGTGGTCCTTCCATAAAGAGGAGTCTATAGGCAGAACAGACAAGAACCGGGAAGATCCTAGATGTGGCAGCCATGTGGCCATGGACTATGCCCGGTGAGCAGATGGAATAGTGAGCCCAGAAGTGGCAAGCAGCCTGACTTGATGGGTTAGCAGAGATCGCCTTAGAGACTGCCCATGATGCCAGCTAAAGACTGGTGCAAAGAAGAGATGCATTTTCAAGCACTGTCTCCTGACTAAAATATCTCTAGTTGAGCTTCAACAAAGAGGTACAATCTCTGAGTGGAACCTGGCTATTTAGAACACAATCAAAGCCAGATACTGAAAGCACTTAAAAGGACCCTGGATGGTTGAAAGATGACTGTTCTTCCATTAAAGCATCATGAACATCTGCTAGGCCGGGTCACAGGAAAGCCAGGATGGTACACACTGCCTGCAGATTTAGGGAGGCCTATCTTGGGAGAGCTGTCACACTTCATTAGTTACTTTTCTTGTTGCTGAGACAAAATACCCACCTGACACCCAAAGTTGAAGGAAAAAAGGGTTATTTAGTTCACAGTTTGTAGAGGTTTCAGTCCATAATCATCGGGCTCCAAGGCAGGGGGGGCACATGGCAGAGGGGCAATAGTTCGTGGCAGTGAAAGACAGCAAAAACAACAAGGGAACTTAATAGTGTCTTTCTGCCCCTTTTATCTTATTCAGGCTACTTAGGGCAGGTAGCACTCACACCCTTAATCCTAGTGCCCTCGGGCCTAGCACTGCACCATGAATCAATTCCAGTATCACACTCTAGCTCCAGCCTCCTCTGAAAATGCCCCACCTAAAATGGCATGGGGTTTTGGGGGGACATCTAGACACAAGCCATGACATACACCTTTAGCAGCAGAAGCACCAAGAATTTGGACGTTGACCCCCTGGAGCTTACAGACTAACAGTTGTAGGCAGGGTCCAGGGCACAGTCCAGAGGCGCTGGCCTATGAGGTCACAGAGCCCCCGCAGGCCCCCAAACCAGGACATCTGCCCTACACCCTTTTTCTCATCTCAGTTTAGCTCCTCTGAAAAGTCTTTTCTAAGTGGAATTAAGACTCCCCAAGTTTAATTGGGATCCTTTGTTATATAACATCATCATATCTCACTATTATTCAAGGAATTTATCACAATTTATAAATAGAGGGCTGGGGATTTAGCTCAGTGGTGCTGTGCCTGCCTCATAAGCCCAAGGTCCTGAGTTTGATCCCTGGTACCAAAAAAAAACAAAAACAAAACTATAAATAGAAATGTGTTTATTATCTGATTATCCCCAATACACAAAAGCCACAAGGGCAAGGACTGGGACTGTTTGCCACCAACATATCCCCAGTATTTAGTACATATCTATGTCTTTAGTGAGACTGGATGCATGCATGACTGACTGAAATTCTATCACTGGAACACTGTTTCTTGTGTCCTTTCATTTATTCCCAACCAGCTTTACTGGGCACCCACTATGTGCCAGACCCAAAGTTGGGGGAAATGAAGTTTTTTTAAAAAAAATTATTTTAAAATACAAATCCCCACAGGGGAGTTAAGCCTTCAGGTACTACAGTTATTCATGCTGGAAGGAATTTGGCTATTTGGACTGTTTCCATGGAAGGCCCTATGTCGAGACTCTATGTTGGGGGAGACAAGGATTTTCATCAGTGATTACAGGGTACAGTGAAGCTTCTGACACTGGCTGAAGGAAAGTATGCTTGGCTTTACCACAAAGAGGGGGAGGTAGCCACCCCCTCCCATGCTAATCTTGCCAGTCAAGGCCCCAGCCCTTGCTTCACAAAAGACCTTGAGAATGAAGGGGCAGGAGTGAAAAAAGTAGTTCACACACTTTTCACCAACCGTTCCTGGCCTGGAATGGTGGCCAGCACTGGCCACTGGCTATGTCAAACCAAAGACCCTGAGGTGACTGGAGACCCCCCAAAGTTGGGGACAGAGCCTGGGGCTCTAGTGGCTGCTGAGGGGAACTTCAAATAGCCAAAAGCACTCCTATCCAAGTCCCTTCACAGAGCAGCTATCTCCCCTCAACCCCGGCAGTCCACAGAGGGGGCTCTGGTGCAGAAGCAGCAGGGGGACCAGTAGCTCTTGACTGTCCTGACCTATCTCCAGACCGGAGTATTTAATGGGGAGTATGAAGAAAGGCAGACCCAGGCTCCCACATGAGGATGTGGGGACAGCAGATGGGATGCTCAGGGAAGAATCTGGAGGTCAGAGAAATTAATCCAAGGACTAGGCAGCACAGTCAGATACCACATCTTACTGCTAGGGAAACCAAGGCCAGACAAGGAAGGACTTTCCTCCAGGCCACAGAGTGAGGGAGGGCTGCTCTGGAGCTGGATTCTCAGGCCTGCATTCTTCCATGCAGCCTTGAAAATTGTGTTTCTCTCTACCTGGTCATACTCCAAGCCCATTCTCTCCAAACCCACCTGGTAGAACAGGGCTGAAGGTATACAAGTGACATGGGGGGCATGAGCAGTCTCGTGGGTGTGCCTATCCTTCACCCCCAGGAGCCTGTGTTTTGACATCGTCCCACCTTTCATGGTCATGTGCCAGAAGCTGTGCTCCAGGAGTCCCTCACATCCTACCCTGCACTTCTCAGGGGCTGACAGAAAAGAAATGGGATGCCACTGGCAAAGTGGAGAGTGCCAGCTCTGGTAGTGTGCAGACCTGCATTTAAACTCAGGCCCATGCCTACTGGCTCTCTGCCCTGAGTGCCCTTAGGTCTGTTTCCTCATCTGTAAAGTGGGGACCAGTAGCAGAGTCTGCCTCAGAGGCCTATGGAGAGCACTCACCAGGCCTTGCACCAAGCACACAGAAATATGCTCCTCTTCTTCCTCTCGAAGAAGTCTCCTCCTCCCACCACCCATGCAGTCCCTGAGCTTCTAGCAAACAGCTCTGCAGATTCTCCCAACACTGACAGGGCATTAGGACCTGAGAACAAGCACACCTCCATTGAGCTCCTCTGTGGGCCAAATCAGTGAGGACACTAATAACCTGGGTATAGAGACAACAGCGTCAGTAGGCATGTAGCTGGTCCTTCAAAGAACTGACCAATGGCTCAAATAGCCAGTCAATAATCACCCTCATCCCCATCCACCCATTCTTCACAAGTTTTCGCACCCAGAGGATGTGAGGAGGGCACAGAGACCCCATAGCAGAGATAGGACAAGGTGAGAAGAACTAGGTTTTATTAATAATCTCTGTCTCAAAGATCAAATTAGCTTAAATTTCCATTTCAAGCCCTAGCTTTCCCAAGGCTGTGTGACCTTAGGCAGGATACTTAACATCTCCGAACACCAGCACCTGCCCACCTTCGCTCCTCTTGCACTCCAGAGGGCAGTAAGACAATGCAAAAGCATGAAGTTATCAAGCAGCACAGCTCAATTCTAGAATGGCTATAGAAGAGCAGCAAGAAGATAAAAAAAACCACACAGGAGCTTGTTTTTAAAGACAAAGAAAAATATGATTAAGCAGGCCTGAGAATGCTGTTACAAAAGAATGAAAATATTTTCCTTACCAGGGCACTTATATGTCAACAGCGGAGGAGGGAGAGGGGAAGCAGCCACCACAGGGCTGCCAGGGACCTTCAACAGCACCACACATCATGTGGGTCCCTGTGGGATATCAGCAAGCTGGGACACAGCAAGCCCAGAGGCTATGGAGGTAAGGAAAGCCCCTCCAGGGCCTCAGTTCTACAGCCTGCAAAATGGGACTGTACGTCTGGTCTCAGTCCGATGATGGGCCCTTTCTCTGCCCTCTGGGTAAGCTGGAGTATAGCAGCTGTAATGACTGTCTCAAGGTCTAGGGGAATCAGTTGATTCAGTTGGGTTCAAGAGGTTAAGAACTGCTCATGAGGTCACACAGCTAATGTGGTGTAGCAATGTGAGACAAACGCCAGAATGGCCCTTCTCTGCCACTCTGTGTCCACATTCAAGGGGGCTCTGCATTCATTTCTCAGCTCTCTGCGCAGCACTGAGATGATCCAGACACTTTCTCACCCAACAAGCACCGTCTGCATCTCCTGTCCCACCTTCCCAATCTGTCACCTCTGCCGCTTTCCCCACACAGACACAACATGTGGGACTTTCCTTTGGCTACCCTCACCCTTATTCCCTCTCTGCTCAGCAACAATGACCAGTTTCCTGTTCTCAAATTTCTTGCCTTCCTTGCACCTGCACCTTCTCTTCCCCAGCCTGGTCCAATTCTCCTCTTCAAGTTCTCGGGTCACAGCAAGCACCTTTCTGATCTTGCACATTCTAGCTTTTTTGTCCCTCCCAAATGCTCCCACAGAAATCAGCTTCTGAAGAGCATACCTCTGCTACAGCCCTCTTCCACCTACACACTGTCCCCTCCCCTGTTTCAAATCCTGCGGCACCTCCCCACCTGATACACATCACATCTTTTTACACGAGCACAGCCTGTTTCTTAGTGACATTCTCCCCAGCTGTACACAGTAAGTTCCCAATGTATACCTTCTGATGATGTCTACTTCTGCACTGGTCTGACTTATATCACTAGGCTCCCCTTTTGTTTGCAGCATTTACCTGGAGATCCTGGAGTGTGTGAGCCAGAAAGGACCAGGCCTACAGTGGTGCTCCCAGAGCACTAGCTGAGCTGTCTTGGATTCTGCTATTCCCCTATCCTCAACCAGAACCCCACAGTGAACCACATCAAGTTGTGGGAGTTCACTGTTTGCCTGAGGAAGCTCAGAGAGGGGCTTCTCCATTCTCCCAAGAGGAAGGCCTCGTTCACATTATCTCAGCCTAATCTATTAGACTTGGAACCCTGAGAGCATGGCTGGTCCACTCTCACTCCATTTTCAGAAAGAGCCTTACAAGACTTAAAACACCAGCTTCAAACACCGGTTGTTCTGACCCTTTCCATTATCCATTATACCATACCATTCCTCTGGCCTTGGAGGGGATTATAATAAACGTTTAGCCCCAAAGGGAACCACCAGGTGCAGATCCTAAGGATCAGCAGTGCATCTGTAAATCCTCTCCATGACTTCTCTGCTTTCACCCTGGTTCAGCTTGCAGGGACTCTGCCATGTAAGTCCTACCCAGCTGCAGGTCCTTGGGATGGTCTCTTGGAAAATTTCCCAGGTTCTGGCAGCAAGTGGGGTGATGAGGGGATAGAGGCAACACTGCTGAGAGCAGAGATTTACTCCCTCCCCTCCTAGGAGATGGCCCAAGATCCACTCCCATATCTCCCTTCAGAAGGAGAGTCTCTGAGAGAGGTGGTCTGTTATGGAGAGCTGGGGCTGAAGGTGCAGATGCACTGTCCTGCTATCTGTGCTCCTCATGCAGTTACAAACAGGGGAAGAGTCAGGAGACCTCTGAAAGCTCTGCCATACCCAAGCAGTGAGATTTTTCAGACCAATAGCTGCCACTTGGATACTTCTAGAAAGACAAGAGTGGGACCTCAGACTGCTTACAGCCAAGTAGATACCATCAAAAAAGATTCTTCTGTGCTGAGCAATAATCTAGGTCTTTGAGGAGGTGGCTGGAGAATCAGGGCCCCACCCTATAGGAATTCACATCACTGCCTTGGTTCTCAGGCCACTGGTCTACTATACACCAGGTCCTGTTCTGGCACTGAAGATCTAGAAGCAAGTGAAATATGGGTCCCACTTCCACAGTGTGAGTTTTCAAGGGAGAAGAGTCGGGGGAACAGCCCCAAGTCTGTGTGCTGAGAGTCCAATGTGGACTAAAGGTACAGATCACTATACCCTACCCTTTCCCTCTCCCCTCCAAGAGATTCTGCTGGCCAAACTGTCCACTGCCTGGGCCATCATAATGTGGGACACGTGGATCCACCAGCCTAGTCCCATCCCATAGGACCAGGTCCCACCCTGGCACTAGCCAAGTGGCTAGTAAAAAAATTAATAGGTTTGAAAAGAGTCTGGCTTTACAGAATTGGAGTTCCAAAAGCAAGTGAGTTAGACTGGGACAGTGTATGAGCCCTTGAGAGAATCTCTGACAATCATATACAAGCTGTGGGGGCAGATCTTATGAAAAGCCTGGGCTTAGAAACAGGGAGGGACAGGATGGGGGGCCTGCTGAGCCAGGATCAGGAGATCAGAGAAGTCAGGGAAAGCTTCCCAGAGGGCTGGTGAAACCTCGGCAAGTGCAAAGCCAGACTGGAAAACTACAGTATCCTCAGGGCACAGAGATAGGTCTCAGGTATCATTCAATCCATGGGAACAATACTGTCCTAGCCCAGTGTTGGCCAACTTATGGCACACGTGTTGTTTTTCTTTTAAGACAAAAGATGTTAATGTATGAGTTACTTTTTCTACATTCAGAATTCAGGTTTAATTTCAGTGTTGGCACTTTGTGATAAATAAGTGGGTTTTGGGTTGCAGTTTGTGCACTTGTTTCTACAAGGTTTGCCGTCACTTCCCTAGCCAATTCCAGGCCCCACGCTAAGATGACTATACTTTGGCCCATGCCTCCAGGAATCCACAGCCTTAAGGAAGACACAAAAGAGGACTGCAATATAGATACCAGTGCTGCGAGTGAAGGAGGTCCAGGCAGGTGTGGGGACCACTTGTTTTCCTCGGGGAACTCAGTCTCCAAGTCCAAAGCTACCTTAGCAGTTGGAGCAGTTCCAGATATGAACCAGGCCCACTGGGTAAAAAAATGGCTCTGCTAGCCCAGGGAAGCACTCAAACAACTGGTGCATCATGTCCAGCAATCACAAGAGGCTGACTGTGCACTAACCTAACTGTTCCCTGAGTAATAGAGTCAGAGCAACAAGACCCTCTACTACATGTCCACTCATCTAGCAGTTAGTTGCCAGGGCAGCTCATCAAACTGGCCTAGCTCCAGCCTCAACATTGCCCACAGGGACAGGGTAAATGCACATGTGAAACAAACTCAATCAGACCATCTTTGTCTGCAGAGCCTATGCGGCGGGGGGGGGGTGAACAACTGACTAACTCTCCTAGGCCTTGATTCTTAATCTGAAAGGAAGAGCAAGCTGCTCCATAAGGTCATTCTGAGGGCTAAATGAGAACATGCAGATAGAGCTGGGTTCAATGCCAACTGTCCAGTAATTGCCCACTGCTATTGGAGGGCTGGGCTGGCAAAGCAGTCCTCCAGATTGGAGGCTGTGTCTTCTTCTTCTTCACATTCCCACCCCCAAAGGTGTGTGGAGCCTTTGCATCAGTGAGGCGCTTTTCTTTTCCTACCAAGGTATTCATTTTTTAATTTCCTGTCTTATTAGAACCAAGTAGTTACAAGAGTTTTCATAGTTTCTTTCATCGCTGTTGTTATCTCAAAAACTTACAGAGAACTAGCATTACTTGAGAAAACTTTGACTTGATGATTTACATACATTATCTCACTTGACTCCAGTATATACTGGAAGGCAAACATGCTACTTTAAACCATGACAGAATACCTTTCAGGTAGAGAACTGTGCTGGCCATGGCACCTACCCTCCCTCGCTCTCAATGTCCTCATCTGCACAAAGGGGATCATGACAGCACTGATGTCATGCAACTAATCTGAGGATTCAATTAGATCACACAAGGAAAGCACTAAGCACTATGATTTCTAGCACCTAGAAAGTGCTGAACATAAAACAGCAACCCAATGAATATTCATTGATTGGTTGGTTTCTACATAATAAACATTTGATAATAATTATTTTTACCATTGTTTGTTGATGAAGATGAGGCAATCAGAGAATATTCTCCTAGGTTAAAAGTATCAAGGGACTGTCAGGAATTTCATTCTAAGCTGTTGGCTCTGTTTTAAGATATAATTCCCACTACTACCTAAATCCTTTATTAAAATCTGCCACCTAGACAGCCTGGGTGATAGTGCTATCAGTGTGAAATGCCTGAGGCAGTGTCCATCAGATTCACAGGAAGAAGCTTCCACATTGACTGCAGTCAACAAACATACACACAGCAAGCAAAGCACATTCCTCATTCAGAACGCAACAACCACAGCAAGTACCAAAGCCCACAGAAAGTGCACTGTGGATTGGAATCTGTAGGATAACCAATAACAGGATAGTAAAAGAATATGTGATGTCTAAGCAGGAAAAAGTGGAATAATTTTAAAAATCCAGCAGAAAACAAGATAGGAAACAAGGAAAGAGAAAGCTACACCATGGGGACAAACAGAGGCATATAGTAAAATGGTACACTGATTGATTTTTATATTCTGCCAATTCTTTAATGATTTTCCTGAAGCAGGGGGAATGTTTTTATTATAATTATTAATACATATCAATTATACAAGTTAACAGGTTTCATTGTGGCATTTCCATACATGTATGTATCTTGCTTTAATTGCATCTACCCTCCATACTACCCATTTTGTACTCCCTTTGCCCCCCCACCTCAACCCCTTGCTCTTTCCTAGTAGTCCTTCTTCTACTTTCAGGTCATCTTTTTTTCCACATATGAGAGAAAATAGGTGATACTTGTTTTTCTGTGTCTGGCTTATTTTCCTTAATATGATGTCCTCCAATTCCATCCACTTTCCTGCATATGGCATGATTTCATTCTTCTTTATGGTTCAGTAATACTCCAGTGTGTTTATATATACCATATTTTTTATCCATTCATCAGTTGATAGGTACCTAGGCTGACTCCATATCTTGACCATTGTAAATCGTGCCATAACTAACATAACTATGCAGATATCTCTCTTGTGTGCTGACTTCAAAATTTTTAGATTTAAATATATTAAATTTAAGTGGATTCTATGCTCTAATTTAAAACTTTCAAGATCAACAGAAGTATTTTTAACTTAAATATACATGTTTGAAAAGGGAAACATAAAACTTAAGAACATAGAAAAGATATAAGTAAAAGAATTAGAAAAATACCAAGTAAAAATAAAGAAGCAATGTAGCTCTACTAACATTATTCAGTGACAGACTTAAGGTAAGAAGTATATAGGAGGGCCGGGGATTTAGCTCAGTGGTTTCGACACCTGCTACGCAAGCGCAAGGACCCGAGTTCGATCCCCGGTACCAAAAAAAAAAGAAGCATATAGGAAAGCCAGTCCATGATGGTGAAAAGTTCCATTAATGAGGAAGATAAAACAATTCTATTTTTTTTCAATACCCGGAATCAAACTCAAGACCTTGAGCTTGCCAGGCAGTGCAGTGCTGCTGAGCTACATCCCTGGCCTGATAAAACAATTCTAAATGTATAAGCAGTTAATAACATGTGTTCAAAACATATAGACCAAGTTTAGGCAAATTTAAAAGTGAGAGATTTTAATAATCAGTAATTACTAAAATAAGCAGACAGAAAATTAGTAAGAATAAAGAATATTTTAACAACATTTAACTAATGGAAAACGATAGAACACTGCACCTAACAACTGGAGAATGAAAGCTTTTCTCAACTATATACAAAACAATGACAGAGCTTGTGGTGTAGCTCAATAGTAGAGTACTTGCCTAGCATATGTGCAAGGCCCTTTATTTGACCCTTAGCACCATCAGAAAAAAAGACAAAACTGACCACATAATAGACATCTCAACAAACTGAGAAGTATTGAAATCATAACAGAATGTTCTCTGACTTTATATGACTAAGTTAAAATCAATAACAATAATAATAATACTTATATGTTTGAAATATTTTTGAAATAACCAGTGGATCAACATAGTCTCAATAGAAAACAGACAATACAGTATTTTGAAAGAAATGTTAATAAAAATACTACTTGCATCAGAATTTACCAGATACACCTAACTCAGTGCTTAGGAAAAACTTATAACCACGAATGAATATGTTTGTAACAAAAAAGAAAATGAGGGGCTGGGGATTTAGCTCAGTGGTTCCGCCACCTGCCTTGCAAGCGTAAGGTCCAGAGTTTGATCCCCAGTACCAAAAAAAAAAGAAAATGAAAATTAATGAACTGAGCATTATTCTCAAGAAGTTAATAAAAGGAATTTTGGGAAAATGACAGCAGTAGTGAGAGAAAAATTTTTTAAATTTTTCCTGGATCCCCATATAAAAACAGGCAATGTCAATGGTCAGCAAAACCAAAAACTTATCGGCAACATTTATACAGTAATAAAAATGGATAAGACCAAATAAATGGATATCATATGCTCTTCGATTGGAAATTTCAATATTATTAAGATGAATTGATTTGTAGAATACCCATCAAAATCCCAACAGGACTCTTTTTAAAGAATTTTCCAACTGACTCTAAAATTTACATAAGAACATTAAGGACCTAGAATAATCAAACAACTCTGAAAAAGAACAAAATTGTATAACTTACATTCCTGGATTTCAAGATTTACTAGGAAGCTATAATAATTGTTTTCTCTTTTATTATTAGTGCCCATTAATTTTTACAAACTATTGGGTTTCAGTGTGTATATTTTGATCATATCAATCCCCTCTATCACCTGCCCTTACACCTCCCTCTCCTTCTCCTTTGTTCCTTTCTTCTTGGCTAAAAATAGTCTCCCTTATACTTTGTCATCTTTTTTTATATTCAACATTGTAGGGAGAACATACAATATTTGTCTTTCTGAGTTTGCCTTATTTCACCCAACATGGTGATCTCCAGGTCCATCCATTTTGCTACAAGTGACAAAATTTTGTTCCTCTTTATAACTGAATAATATTCTACTGTGTATATATACCAAATTTTCTTTATTCATCCATTGATGGGCACCTAGACTGGTTCCATATCTTGCCTATTGTGAATTGTGCTACAATAAACATGGATATGCAGTTAACTCTATAGTATCCTTTTTTTTTTGGTACCGGGATTGAACTCAGGACCTCCAGCTTGCCAGGCAGGCGCCATGCCACTGAGCTACATCTGCTGCAACTTTATAGCATTCTGACTTTAATTTCTTCAGGTAAATACCAAGGACTAGTATAGCTGGATCAAACAGTAGCTCTATTTTTAGTGTTCTGAGGAAACTCTATACTGACTTCCATAGGGGCTGTACTAATTTACATTCCCATCAGCCATGTAAAATGTTTCCTTTTCCCCATATCTTCACTAGCATTCATTTCATTGTTTTCTGTATTCTTGATGGTAACCATTCTGATGGGGTGAAATGGAATCTTAATGTAGTTTTGACTTGCATTTCCCTAATGGCTAAAGATGTTGAACGTTTTTTTTCCATTCTTTTGTTATACAGATTACTTTACATTTTGGCAGATTGGTACACACACATAGTATACTTTGATCATTCTCCTCCCATCACTTCCCTTGCCCACTTTCCCCCCTAGTTTCACATTTTTGGGGGAGGTTTCAATGCATATATTTTTATTTTATCTATCCCCTTTATTACCCACCCTTCGACCCTCATCCCCATCTCTCTTACTCCCTTCTTCTTGTCTAATAATAGTCTTCCTTCTATTTTCTTGTCATTCTTTTCAGATTCCTTAGATTAGAGAAAACATGGTATTTTTCTGTTTGAGTCTTCCCTATTTTGCTCAAGATGTTGCACATCTTTCATATACTCATTGGCCATTTGTACTTCTTTTGAGAACTATTTGTTCAATTCATTTACCCATTTATCATTGGGTTATTTGATTTTTTTGTTGTTGTTAAATTTTTTGAGTTCTTTACATATTCCAGAAAGAGTAGCTGGGAAAGATTTTTCTCCCGTTCTGTAGGTGTCACTTTACCCTGTTAGTTGTTTCCCCTGGAAGCAACAGTAATTAAAGCAGAATTACAACGGCATATAAACATATAAATCAATGGAACACAATAAAGGATAAGAGATAGGTGCATATACATATGGCCAACTGATTTTTGACAATGATACCAAAGTAACTGGATAAAGAAAGAAAATCTTTTCATCAAATGATGCTGGAAGGATCATAAAGTCAGGAGACACAAACCACATCAGAATGCAAGTCTGTTGAGCTCAGATATGACAAACTACACACTGTCAAACAGGAAAAAAAATCTAGAGAAAAGGTTGGAGAAAAGCATGGATGACAACTGGGCCCTCTAAGTTACCTTGGTCTCTCATGAAAGCAGGTGGAGAAGCATCTCACCAGCGCAAAGAGGGTCTCTCACATACATACCAAAGTTATGCCATGAGAGGTGATTGATACCAGCAGGACAAGTATGCTGGATCTAAGACACTGTCTGAGAAGATTCCTGACCAAGCTGCCACCAACAGAGCACTGTGGGAGACTCAACTGCTTCCGGGCCCCCAGCAAGAGCCTGGGCTTCAGGGACCATTGGAGGGGTTGATGAAATGAGGGCAGGAGGAAAAGGAAGAAAAGGAGAAGGCCAGAGAAGGAATGTAGGCTCTGAGGTGAACTCTACGGAATGAACACTACTCAATGATCAATTCTACTCTGATCTCACTATGCAAATGTAAAAAATGGGGTGCAGAAGAGGACAGGACTGAAGGAAACTGCAGAGTCAAGTGGCAGATCCTGACTTCAAGTTTAGTACATTTTTCTCTACAAATGCAGCTAAAGCTGGTGTCTTAGTCTGTTTGGGGCTGCTATAAAAGAATATTATAGGCTGGCTAATTTATATGCAATAGAAGTTGATTTAGCTCACAGTTTTGGAGCTGGGATGACCAAGATCGAGCAGCTACATCTAGTGAGGGCCATGTTCCAAATCATAACACGGCAGAAGACAACATTCAACACCACAGAAAGCAAGAGGGGGCTAAAGTCATTTTAGTAACAAACCCACCCCTGCAGTAATTAATAACAATTAATCTATTCATGAGTACAGAGCCTTCATGACCTAATCACCTCTTAAAGCTCCCACCTCTCAATACTGTTATATTGAGGATTTAATTTCCAACACATAACTTTGAGGGACACACTCAAAACACAGCATCTGGCAAGGAAGGAGCTTCCTGGGAACTTGGGACAGAGGCCACTGTGATTGCCATGATAGAGGGTGGTTTTCTATCGTTCCGGGAGAAGTTTCAGTATCCCAGAGTGGATGAGCATTCCACCTGCCACCCACCTGGAAAGCATTCTCAGGAGCTCCAGGCAATCCCCTGGGCTTACACTTACCTCCCCCCCACCCCAGGTCTCCATGAGCCCAGGTACCATCCTTCTGGCTGATTGACAAGAAAGCAAAGGCAACACCTGCCCTAATTCTGTCAAGAAGGGTCTAGCCTGCGGTTTCAGGCTGCTCAAGGAGGCTGTCTTACTACCAAGCCCTGATGAAGAACAATGAATTCCTCCAGACTCCAACAACAGATAGGGTTTCTCCTTTGCTGGCCACCTGAGGAAATCCTGCCAGCTGGCAAAGCCAGGAGGGTAAGTTTAGAGCTCACACAGACTGGCTGAGGAAGGCTCAAATTAGGCTCCCACTACCCAAGGTTTTGGCCTTTTCACATCAGTCAGACTAGTAATTCCTAAAGAGCACCTACAGGCTGGACATGCAAGGGCCCTGTCCCTGTGGCAAATGGAAGAAGAAGGTGTTCTCCCTCAATCTCACCCCATCTAGGATGTCCCCATCTCCCCCTAATAGAGCCTCACACCATACTCTACCCTAAGGCTGACCCTTCTCTTAGTCTCTCTCACCAGCCCCCAAATGCAGGAGCCTATGGGATTCATCCCTAGCCAAATAACCTATCCCCCTGTAGGGATTTAGTATATGCTTGCCAGGTTGTAATTATATGAAAGGATGTGCTATCTCCTTTCACAAAGTTTTTGTAATTTCTTTGTTGATGCTGATAAGGTTTTTTAATCTCACACTGACCTTTGTTTTGGTTTGGATCTAAAATGTCTCCCAAGTGTTCGTGTGTTAAAGGCTTGATCTCCAATACAGAAAAGTATGCTTCCTTCCCCTTCCCCTTCCCCTTCCCATCCCTTCTCCTTCCCTCCCTCCCTCACCCTCCCCTCCCTTCCCTTTTTCTTCTTCCTCTTCTTCCTGTCTCTTATTCTCTTGCTCTTGCTCTCATTCTCACTCTCTCCCTCCCTCCTTCACTCTCTCCTTCCCTCCTTCACTCTCTCCTTCCCTCCTTCACTCTCTCCTTCCCAGTTCCCTTCTGCATGCCATGAGGTAAGCACCTTTGCTTGGCCTCATTCTCTCCATCAAGATGTTTCTGCCTCACCACAGGCCTAAAAACAATGAAACCAACCAGCCATGGACTGAAATCTCTGAAACCATGAACCAAAGTAAATCTTTTATCCTTAAGGCAGATTTTCTCACAGCAATCAAAAACTAATTAACACATCCTTAGTTCCATATTAAACTTTTAACAAAAAGTACAAACTTTGCCTCAGTCCAGATAAATGAAAAAGGAGGCTGCAAGCTTTGGCCAGGCCAAGATCACTGGCTAGGGGACCTGAAATCCTCAAAGCAAGAGCTGTAGAAGTGGTTGCCCATGCAAGTGGGAAGGAGGGAAGAAGTCATGCAGCTTGGAGACAGGGGTGGTGGATTAGGAAGGGGAGAGAAGATACAAAGCAGAGGAATGTGGGACTAGGAGGACTGCTCCCCTGCCTACCTGACCAGCCTGCTCTTTATCCTTCTTCTCTGCCTACACCTAACCTCTGCCAACCCAACAGCATGTTTGGAGCATTCTGCCTCCTGAATATTTCTCGAATCCTGCACTTCCCTCTATTACCTAGTCCCAGTCACTATTTTCCCTTCTATGAACAACTTTGCCAGTTCCTTCCAAAGCTGGCTTTGCACAGGACTAGACAAATATTTTAGGCACAGCTCTGATCACATACTCCCCCTACTTGAAACCTTTCCCTAGCTTTCCACACATTCTAAGAAAATCCAAACTCTCTTCCTTTGCTGACAGGCTGTATATGGTCTGGCTCCTGCCCATCATGGCCTACTCATCTTACATCTGATTTTCCAAGCCCCATCCAAGTCATCTTTCAATTTTTCCGTCCCCAGGGCTCCTTCCATCTCCAGGGCTTTTGTGCCACTCCTACGCAAGGAACCTCAACTGGATCCTGTTCATCTTCCTCATCCTCACCTTAACCTTCCTCTACCCTAATGAGTCTATCTAAAGTATATCTCCACTGTTTCATTCACAGCTCTTATCAAAATGTGGAATGATGCTATTTATGTTTGCTGTCTTCTCATAAGAAAATAAGCTTCATGAGACCAGGAACTGTATTTCTCATCTTCACCACAAATATCCCAGCACCAACAGTGCCTCCCACATAGTAGATACTTGGCAAGCATTTCACGTGGAGGGAATAGAGACAGAGACTCTCCTACCCCTTCCAGAAATCCCCAAGGGGCTATTTCCACCCCAGAACCCCAGAGCTCTAGGGAAGCTACAGAGAAATCCAGATACTGTGGTACATAAAGTGGGCCAGGGTCACACCGTAGGAATGAGAACCAAGAGCTGGAAAGAGAAATATTCCAGAAGGGTACAGAAGAGTCCTAGAAGTCTGCTCTAGAACAGAACCATCAACTTTGACTTACCCAAACTGTCTGCTAATCTGTAAGACTATATTCTTTATGACACCTTGGACCAGAGTATAGAGTATGGGGCCAAGATGGAACATTGCTAATGTTCTGCTAATCAATGGAGCAACAGTCAATGAGAGCAGAACATATGTATCCAAACAGACAGGCTTCTGGATGAATGGGCATGATAATACCTACCCCACTAGAATGTTATGAGAAATAAAGGCTATAATATACCAAAAGTTCTAGCCCCTTAGCCAGCATAAAGTAGAGACTCTTAATTCCCTTCTCCCATTCCACCTCCCAAGGAGAACAACTGGGGTGTGTGATTCCTTTCCCTGCCTCCTCCATGTCTACCCTGAACTGTGATATCTGGAAGGGAAACACCTTCAGGCTGCAGATGCTATGACAGTGTTGCTTAAATTGAATTACACTGAAACCAGAGAAGCCTTCAGTTCTCCCAGGGAGTTCAGAAGTGTTCACCCTGAGAGTAACTGCACACTACACAGGAAAAGTCATTCAAGTTGATAAGAAGTCATTCGGATCACCATCTAAGGCAGCTTTTGCCTTTGAAATAAACTCATTTCTTATTAGCACACACTCGGGATTTCCAGGATTGAATATTATTTCTATTACACAAAGCCCATTTTAAAACATTTTTTCATTCTGTCAGGGTCCTATGTAATTTAATCTCTCCACAGTGTTACGCCTTTTCATATACACAGAGCCATAAGCCCTGATAAGAGAGGTAAAAGAAAGAGAGAATGTGAACAGGAGGCATTCCTCCAACTAGGGCTAGAAGTAAGGCATTAGGACATAGGACAAACAAGTCCAAATAAATGAGAGCTTGTGGCCATGAAAAAGTATTTGCACTTCTCTGGAAACCAAAGAAAAACTATGGAAACCTAAATGAAGATTTAAAATAGGAAGTGACTAAAAAAAAAAAAAAGAAAAGAAAATAGGAAGTGACTGATAAAATCATTTTAGAATCATTTTGTTTATAATGAAAAAGTCAAATGCAGAGAGAAAAGATAAAAGTTAAAGAACTGTTTAAAGATTCATTCAATTTAGATAAGACACCCAAAAAACCCAAAACTGACAAAAGAAAGAATAGGTGAATTAAACATCAAAATAAAAAGTTTTGTACTTCAAAGTATAATATAAAGAAAATGAAGTCAAGTGTAGTTGCACACACCTATAGTCCCAGCACCCTGGGAGGCTGAGGCAGGAGGACCACAAGTTCCAGCCCAGCCTAGGCAATTTAGTGACTTAACAGGACCATGTCTAAAATAAAAAGTAAAAATGGCTGGAGATGTAGCTCAATGTGAAGGCCCTGGGTTCAATCCCATTACTGCAAAAAGAAAGAAAAAAAACAAACTTGCCTCAAAGATATACAAAGAACTCTTTCATCCCCACCATAAAAAGACAACCCAATTTAAAAACTGACAAAAGGCTTGAGTAGACATATCTCTAAAGAAAATATATAAATGATCAATAAGCACAAGAAAGATGCTCAACATCATTAATTATTAGAGAAATGTAAATCACAATGAGTCTACTTCATATCCACTAAGACGGCTATGATTGAAAAGACAGATGATAACAAGTGCTGGTGAGGATATGGAGAAATTGTTGGTAGAAATGTAAAATCATGAAGCCTCCTAAAAATCAGTCTGTCAGGTCCTAAAATAATTAAACAGAGTTATATGTAATTCCATTCTATCCTAACCAAGAGAATTAAAAACTTATGTCTACCAGAGACCCCCAAGACAGGTCCCAATCCACTCAGTGCTATGATGCATGGCGAGAAGAAAGACTCAGAGACAGAATCAAGGAAAAAAATATGGGGAGCCAGTGCTGAGCAAGTTGTGAAGACTGTGGCCAGCCAAAGCCAGTGATATTTATTAGTGACACAATCAGAGTTAACTTGGGGTAAAGGAGCCTCATATGGTTGCTAAGGATATATTGCTGATGCAAGCAAGGCTTATAAAAGAAGAAACAAAGCATTCTTGTGTTAGACTGGGAATGGAATTTGGGTAAGAGTCACTCTGACCTTGGCTGTGTGTTATATGCTTTGATCAGACTCACTTCTTAAAATCAGCCAATTTCGGGGTTAACTCTTTATAGCCTGCACTGCTTACAGCCTGCTTTGCGCATGATCAATGGGGTGGTCCCCCATGTATGCCCACACAAAAACTTGTACATGAACGTTCACAAAATTAATCATGATAGTCAAAGAGTAAAAATAATCCAAATGTCCTTCAGCTTATGAATAAAAAAGCAAATTGTGGTATATTCATATAATGGAATAGTATTCAGCCATTAAAAGGAAGAAAATGCTAATACATCATACTACACATAGATGAACCTTGAAAATATTATGTTAAGTAACAGAGGCTAGTGTAAAAAGATCACATATTGTATGATTCCATCTATATTAAATGTCCAAACTGAGCAAATCCACAGAAACATAAAGTAGATTAGTAGTTACCAGGGGCTGGGGAGAGGAAGGAAATGGGGGGAGGGGTGGCAGGAAAGGCAAGGGAACTAACATGACAAGGAAGTTCATGATGCGTGATGAACTATGAGTAATGAAATCCTTTGTCTCTGACCCAGGAGTTTCATAGCTTTTACGAGCATCCATGAAACTGATGGGCTAATACATTAGCTTATAAGTAAAGTAAAATCTCAGACCTTCTTACTTCTTAACAAAGAGGATCTGAAGTAACCAGATAGGTATCTAGTCAGAGGGGCCATAGAAAGAGCAGCCAATTGACTCACCTCTCCTTCATCCCTTGTCTGCCATAACCAGGCAGAAATATTTAGTTCAGGTGGGAGTAGTGAGAGAGAACACAGAAGGAGGGCAGCGCACAGTGTCTGGATGTACTTAAAAAGAACTTAGTACTCTCAAACTCAGAAGACTAACTAGTGACACACCCTACAAACAGCACCCACTCCATTACCAGAGTGCAATTAACAAATTCACCATTCACAGGCTAATTGAGACTCTCAGATACAAAGAGGATCCCAACCAACATTCACCAAACATTTGAGAAAACCAATACCATGAAAGAGGTACACACAAATACATAGAAAAGAGCACCTGAAGAAGGAGACTTAATACAGCAAATAGAGTAATCTTTAGAATAAGGATAATCAGTATGTATGTAAAGGTGCAAGAGAAAATTATAACTATAAAAAATTAAATGTCTAGAGATTTTAAATTTTGATCATAAAATAACAACTGAATAAAAGACTAGACACAACTAGTAGCAGATCCAGGAAATAGAAGATTAAGTCAAGCAAACTTCCTTTAGCACAACACAACGAGACAAAGAAACAGAAATATGAAAGAAGGATTAGGAGAAATTGAAATCCAACAGACAAAACATTATCAATATGGAGTCTCAGAAAGAGAGATTAGAGAATATAGAGAGAGTATACTCAAAAAATAACAGGAGGAAAAATGTTCCAAAGGTTGAGGAAAAACAAACCCTCAGACTAAAAAGGCCCAAAAATCAAACCAACAAATCTAAGTCAGAGTACTGCCGGGGATTTAGCTCAGTGGTTCCGGCACCTGCCTCGCAAGCACAAGGTCCTGAGTTCAATCCCCGGTACCAAAAAAACAACAACAGAGTACAGACTTTAAAACACCAGACAGAAATTAGGTAATAACATAGACCAAAATTACTTAATAATTCAGAGGCACCCCATATGATAGTCTATGTAAGCATCACTATTTAGATTTAAATTTAAAATAATAATTAAATAGAATTTAAAATACAGTTCCTCAACTACAATACACAGACTTGTAAGTGCTTGATGGTCAGATGTGGCTATAAGCCACTTCATCAGACAGTGCAGACACAGAATATTTCCATCATCCCAGAAAGCTCTGTTGGACACTACAGAAAGGATATAAATAATACAATTAATTCTGGATCTGAATGTATAACACAAAAATTGCACCCAACAAAAAGAGAACACATATTTTCCTCAAATGCATGTGAGGTCCGGGGATTTAGCTCAGTGGTGCCACCACCAGCCTCACAAGTGCAAGGTTCTGAGTTCGATCCCCGTACCAAAGAAAAAGAAAAGAAAAAAAAAGCACGCGAGACACTTCAAAGCGTTGACCACCACAAAGGAAATCATACAGTCTACATTCACTAATACAAGGCAATAGAATTCAAAATAAAAAAGAAAATGAGATGTTTAAGGTTTCTAATAATAGATATTTTTAATTTAAACATAATTCTTAGATCAAACATGAAATCAAAATAGAAGTCATCAACTGAAAATGAAAAGAAAATGACAAACTTGGAATACAGCCAGCAAAGAGCTTCAAAAATTTATTATCTTTAAATGCTTTGTTGGAGATGTAGGTTGGCAGGGTATTGAAAGGAATTTAAATTAAGTTTTTCTTAGAGACCAATAACAACAAGAAATAGGTAAAAATATCTTCATTTTTAGGGAATTTAATGAGCAAAGGCTGCCAAATTTTCAGAGAAAAGATAAATTCCAGGCTATAGAAACTGTTTCAGAGTATAGAAAAAACAGATACTTCAGCAAGGTCCCAAGTTCGATCCCTGGTACCAAAAAATACCAGATACTTCAACTTATTTCACAAGGCCAACATAGCTCTGATAGCAGAGAGAAGTTAAACAAAACTGTATGTCAACCATTTATATATATATATATATATATATATATATATATAATATATTATATGTCCTAAATAAGGTACTAAAAGCATAAATTAAACACTTTCCTTAATTTTTTAGAAATATCTCTTGACTTACTATTGACTAAAGAAAAAATTCTTCAAGGTGATAAACTAGCAAAAACCTACTACAAAATCCAAGTTAGGGATGAAACTTTAGGGTGAGTCCTAATAGTCAAATCCTAGCCAATGATACCTGCCATCACCACTGTAATTCAAGTGTGTAGAGGCAGCTATGACCAATACAATTATTCAAGGAGCTATGTATATGCATAGGAAAAGACCAAAATGTCAAATTTGTAGGTCATAATGATGAAGTATCAAACTAATTTAAGGGAATAAACAAGAAAACTGATCATAAGTACAATGAGGCCATTAAATACCCAAAAAGAAAAACAGGAACAAGAAAAGAAGGGAGGGAAGGCATAGCTTTCCTTTATACCTGCAACAAGCAATCAGAAAATGTAATAGAAATATATATATATACACTATTCACAAGAGGAATAAAATGATAAAGTAAATACAATAAGATGAATCTAAGAAAAATTGTAAGACTTGTATAGAGAAAATTTTAACACTCTACATAAAGAAAACCTGAATAAATTGTCAGATGTACTGTTTCTGGAAGGGAAGATATAAAATTATAAAGATGCACATACTCTGAAATCAATCTATAACTCAATGCCATTCTATAAAAATCAGAATAGGTTTTACTAAAGAAGTTAGTAAGTTTACTATGTATTCATCCAGAAGAAAATATGTGCAAGCACAGTCAAGATGATTTTGAAAGAGAAGGCTAATGAGCAAACTTACCCTACTAGATATCAAAAATTAATAACAATTTGGCTCTAAAAAATATATTATAGATTAATGACGCAACAAAGAATTTAGAAATATACCAACAAATAAGCAAAATTTTGTATAAAATGGAGACAATTCAAATAAATAGAGAAATAGAGCTGGGGTATATCTCAATGGGTACAGTGGGTGCTTAGTATATTTGAGACCCTAGGTTTAATCCCCAGCACCAAAATAAGAGACAGAGAGAGAAAAAATAGAATACATTATTCAACAATAGTGAAGAGACAATTGGCTATTCATTTAGAAATATAAAGGCAACTTTCATGCACTACACTAATAAAAGAGAAAAATTGACAGTTATTACAAGAAGTAATTAAATAAATATTTTGAATTGGTATGGGAAAATTTTATCAAAGTGACATCAAAATATAGACTATGATAAAAGATACTATAAATATGGTAAAAGAGAAGCAACAGATTGGAGAAAAGAGTAGCAAAAATTAATATCCATAACAAATAAGAACTTCTATTAAAAATGGAGGGAGCTACATACCAGAAAACTACACAAAGTATATAAGGGGCAATTCACTAATGAAACAATTAAATTCCTAATAAAATATAAAATGTGTTCAATCTCACTACTACTTAAGAAAATCTAATTAAAACAACAAGATGCAATATTCCACCCATGTGCTGAGGAAAAATTTTAAGACTGATAAAGTGTTTTAGAAGTTATAGAGAAACATAAACTCTCAGCTGCTGATGATGAAAATGTAAATAGAAAGGCTTTAAAGTGCCACTTGACAATATTTGTTAAAATTTTAATGTGAACACTGACTTTTGGGTTGAACATTCCCTCCTTCTTTTAAGAGAAATGATCCCAAAGGCAATAAGGATAGAAAAGAGGTTAAACCTCCAAATACCACTTTCAGGGAAACTAAAAGACACCTAAATCCCCAAATTACCAAATATGTGCCAAAAGGAAAGAAAACTAGGCAGATCTCAGTAAGAGTCAACAAGGCAAAACTCTCAAGAGGACTGGCTAAGGTGAAAATCCTAAACCTTTTCTTTGCTGAAATTGAGTTCCTGGGCTGAAATCAGGAGCATCCCTGAACCCACATGAATTCCAAAAGGACAGTAAATTGGGTTGAACAAGGAATCACACAGATAAGCCATATACACAAAGGAAATATGGAAAGGACAAACTCTTATTTTGTTTTTTAAAAATTCTGCAGGGGCTTATCTCACACATTTTAAAGAAACAAATGTTAAAATGGTGGAGTAGCAAGCAACAGCTAAGTACAACCTCTCCAGGACCTGAAATCCAGGCACCTGAAAAATAACAACTTGACAAAGAGGAGACAAAAAGAAATGGACCTCTGGAAATTGGGAGGGAATGGTCAGGAAAATTGGAAACTACAGAGAAATGGAAAACAATGCAGAAAAAGAATAAAGCAGTCTGGAAACTCACCCCAGCTCCTAAGGAGGGAAACTATCTCTGCAGATGCTACCAAGTAAGCCACCAGGGTAAGGAAAAACAACAGACGAGGTCAGCAGCACTAGGCCCAAGAAAAGCCTATGGCTATTGTAAACTGAAAAAATAGCATAGTGTTTTAATTTACTACAAAAGCACTGCAAGGTGCAGATGGTGAAGGAATCCAGTGCAGCACCAATCATATTGCCACAGTGTTAATCAGGCACCATTTCAGGAAAGGCTTGATTGTTTAAGGCTGAGCCATTGAAAAACAATAAAATAACTTCACTTTTGGGTTTCCAGTTTTACTCTTCCATAATGACTAGGTGAGAGATATCTATGGGAGAGGGTTGCAGACAAGGAGTGAGTAAGACATAGAACCCCTAAAAAGTTTAACTCAGGCTAGGAAGGTTATGGGTCCCACCTTAAATGGAGAAAAGCCAGTCCCTGCATGTGTGGCCTTCAAAAGTGGCTAGGTTTGAAAGTTCTAGCATTAAGTCCAGTGGGCTGCTTGAACCTTCACCCTATTGCAAAAATCTAGCAAAGGGCCGGGGATTTAGCTCAGTGGTTTCGCCACCTGCTACGCAAGCGCAAAGACCCAAGTTCGATCCCCAGTACCAAAAAACAAAAAATGGTGCTAATAAACTAGATATCCAAATATCTAGCAAAGATCAGAGGTCTGATTTCTTTCCCCATCTACGAACATAAGCAAGGACACTTCTAGGCTTGGATGGCTGCCACAGCCTAGTGTGAATGGAGAGAGGGGTCTCTTGAGCAGGGTAGGTAGGATGCCTCACAAATCCACAAGCTGTAAGGCTAAGAGAAGAAACTGTGACTTGCTGGATTCCAAAATGATAGATCCTGAAAAGAAATCACTCATTCAAAAGTACAGAGAGGAAAATTTTTTTTCTGCACTCATTTTTTTAGTTTCTTTTCTTTCTTTTTTTTTCCCCTCAACTGTTTTTCTTGGGGATGCGGATTGTTTGTTTGTTTGTTTTTCATTTTTCCTCTTCTTTTTCCTTTTAATGTTTTTAATTCATTTTTCTTTTTTCTTCTTTTTCTTGTTTGCTCTTTTCTGGTACATTTATCTAATTCTATTGATTTCCTTTTACTCCTTAACAAGATCCTTTATCTTGCTTTTTCTTTCTTCTTCACGTGTCATGTGCCATTGCTTAATTTTTCAGATTTTTCTTCTTTCATTCTCCCATTCCCCATCCCATCTTTACTAGCGTAACAACTAAGCTTTATTAATTTTTAGTTAACTCTATACTATTACTATTGATTGTTAGTAGAGGTATAGTTGTTACATTTAGTAGCTATTTATAGCTACTAAATATTGGTTATATGTCAATATTTGATGCGCCTGAGTGTTTATACAATAATTACAGATCTCTTTTCTATGGTTAAGGGTAGTATATTATCCGTTTTTTCTTTTTCTTTTTTTTTTTTTTTGGTGCCGGGAATTGAACTCTGGACTTTGCGCTTGTGAGGAAGGCACTATTATTGGTTCTTATAGTATGTCAATATCCAATTTGTCTTGGGTGCTATTATTATTAATTTAGTTGCTATTGTTGGGGTAGCACAGTTGTTGCTATTAACATTCTACATTCCAATATCCAGATTGCTTTCATATCATTAACAATACTTTGGTCCACTCCAAGAGAAATCAGAGCTGGACCAAATACACTGCATCCTCTCCTCCCAAATCAACAAAGGTGGTTGGACTGTGGAAAGAGGCAAACAGCTATAGTTAGCCATGGCCAGAGTGCATCACAGAAAAGTAGACACAAAATAAAGAGATATCCATATTAGCAAAAAAGTCTTTCCACAATAAATGCCCACAAGCCTCAGCCAAAAAAAATCCACAACAATAGAAATATGAAAGACAAGGCAATGAAATGTCTTCAAAAACCACCAACTCTCCCAAAGCTGATAGCTGGGACATCAAGGGGAGAGAAAGTCAAAACCCACACAGCTGAATTAATCAAAATTTTACAAAAGGAGATTTAAAAAGTCATCAATAACTTAATCAGTGAGGTCAAAGAAGATACAACTAAATAGACAATGGACTTAATAAACAAAATGATCAGTGAGCTTATAGAAGACCGTAATAAAAAATTAGATGCACTAAACAAAACAATACAAAACATGAATGACCCATTCAGCAAAGAATTTGAGGCCAGGAAAAGGTACTTAACAAAAATCCAGAAGATTAAAAATTCTACTTAAAGTATGGGCTGCAGATGCAACCAGTATGACAGGGTGTCATAAGCAAAAGACAGCTGATGTCAGTGACCAATTACTCTGAGACACCTTGAAAACAAGAGAACATGAAAAATGAATAGAGCAGCTGCTACATGACACAAAAAAGACTAAGCTAAGATTAATTGGAATTAGTGAAAAATCAGAAGACAACACAAATCACATAAAACAAACATGTTACAGAAATAATAATTTTCAAATATAGGGAAAGAATTAAACATACAGATAAGTGACACATATAGAACCCCAAATAGTCATGATCAAAGAACTAATTTTTCCACAACACAGCATAGTAAAAATCCCAGAAGTTGAGCATAAAGACAGAATCTTAAAAGCTGTTAGATAAAAGAAAATAATAATTTATAAAAGTAAGCCAATTAGAATTACAGCAGACTTTCAACACAAACCTTAAAGGCCAGGAGAGCTGGGAGTGAAGTACTTCAAGCTCTAGAAGAAAATGACTTCCAATCCTTACTGATACATCCTGTAAAACTACCTCTCAAAATTGATGGTGAAATAAAGTATTTCCAACAGAAAGAGCACTTTAAGAAATTTATGACCACCAAACCAACACTACAAAAACTTCTCAAGGATATACTAGACAAAGACAATGGAGACAGGAGGCAGGGTGAGCAATTATGCATAAAGTGGGGGGGAAGAAAATCAGCAGCAGGAAAATAAAGTAATGACAGAAATTACTTTCAATAATAATTCTCATTGTGAATGGTTTCAATTCCCCAATCAAAAGACACAGATTGGCAGAATGGATCAAGAAACAAAACCCAATGATATTCTGTATCATATTTAATTCAAAGGAAAGTCACAGATTAAAAAATCTAAGGATGGAAAACAATATTCTATGCAATGGAAACCCAAAAACAAGAAGGAGTAGCTATCCTATTTTTAGATAAAATGGACTTCAAGCCAAAACAGATCAGAAGAGGCAAAGGTCACTATATATTGGTTAAGAGAACAATTCAAGAAGAGATAAAAATTATAAACATATATGCAGCAAACACTGACACACCCAACTTCATAAAACAAACACTAGTGGACATAAAATATCAGATATACATCATTGCAATTAGAGTGGGAGACCTCAATACCCCACTATCAAAAATAGATCAACTAGACCAAAAAAATCAACATAAAAAATCAGTTAAATCAAACATTCAAATAAATGGACTTAATAGATATCTGCAGACAGTCTCATGCAACAACAGAACACACGTTCTTTCCAACAGCACACAAAACTTTCCCCAAAATAGACCACATACTAGCAGAGTAAGCATGCTTAAGTAAATGCAAAAAATATTGAAATTATACCATGCAAGCTATTAGATCATAGTGCAATGAAACAAGAAATGGATAACCAAAGAAACCTCAGAAATTATACAAACACAGAAATTAAACAATACCCTATTGAATAATAAATGGGCTACAGAAGAAATCAAGAAAGAAATTAGATAGCTCCTAGAATCACACAATAATGCCAGTACATCATATCAGAACTTAAGAGACATAATGAAAGCAGTCCTAAGAGGGAAGTTTATAGTCATGACTACCCATACCACCAAAATAAAGTGAGTCCATATAAATAAACATTTGTATTTTTATAAATACAAATATTGCCCTGACAATACACCTCAAGGTCCTAGAAAAACATAAACAATCCAAATCCAAAACCAGAATAAGGAAGAAAACTATGAAGATCAGAGCAGAAATTAACAAAATTGAGACTAAAAATCAATACACAGAATCAATTAATCAAAGAGCAGTTCATCAGAAGAATAAAGTGACAAACCCTTAGCCAATCTTACCAAGAAAAAGAAAGAAAAGACCTAAATCAATGCAATTAGAAATGTAAAAAAGCAAAATCACAATAGACACTGCCAAAACCCAGAAGATTATTAGTAACTACTTGAGAACCTGTACCCCAATAAATTAGAGAATCTAAAAGAAATGGATGGATTTCTAGATACACATGAATTACCAAAACTGAACCAAGAAGATATAAAAACCTAAATAATCCAATAACAGGCAATGAATTTGAAGCAGTAATTTTAAAAAAAACTACCAACTAAGAAAAACTCAGGACCTAATGGATTCACTGCTGAATTCTACAGAAACTTCAAGGAAGATCTAATGCCAAAATTCCTCAAACTCTTCAACAAAATTGAAAGGGAAGGAGTACTCCCAAAATCATTCCTGGAAGTAGCATTACCCTGATTCCAAAATGAGAAAAGGATCCCCCACCAAAAAACAGAGAACAAGTCAATCTCTTTAATAAACACAGATGCAAGTATCCTAATGAAAATAATGGCAAACACAATGCAACAAAGTGTTAAAAAGATCATACATCATGACCAAGTAGGCTTCATCCCAGGGATGTAGAAATGGTTAAACATATGCAAATCAATAAATGTAATATATCACATAAATATGAGCCATGACAAAAATTGCATGATCATCTTAAAAGATACAAAAAAGGCTTCTAAGGCTGGGCATGGTGGAGCACACCTATAATCCCAGCCCTCAGAAGGCTGAGGCGGGATGATTGTTGCAAGTTGAGGCCAGTCTAGACTACACAGTGAGCTGAAGGCCAGTGTGAACTATATAGTGAAACTCTGTCATCAAAATAAAAGGGGGCCTTTTAAAAATTCCAACATCCACTCATGATAAAAACCCTGAAGAAAATAGGAATAAAAGGACCTATCCCAATCTGATAAAAGCCATTTATGACCAACCTACCCAATTTCATATTAAATGGGGAAAAACTGAAAGCTTTCCCTCTAAAATCAGGAACAAGATAAGGATGTCCACTATTACCACTTCTATTCAACACAGTACTCAAAACTTTAACCAGAGCAATCATGCAAGAAGAAGAAAAGGGATATGGATAGGAAAAGAAGAAGTCAAACTATACTTACTTGCAGGCAACATGATCCTTTTCATAAAAAGACTAAAAAATTTCCACCAAAATACTCCTAGAACTAATAAAGAAACTCAATTTAAAAATGGCCAACCAAAATGAATAGATACTTCTCAGTACAAATGGCCAAGAAATACATGAAAAAATGTTCAAAATCACTGGCCACTAGAGAAATGCAAATTAAAACAACATTTAGATACCATCTTACTCCAGAAAGAATGGCTATCATCAAGAAATCAAATAATAACAAATGCTAGCAAAAAGGAACCCATCCACATTGTTGGTGAAAATGTAAACTAGCACAACCACTAAGAAAATCAGTATGGAAATTCCTCAAAAAACTAAAACTAGGGCTGGGGATTTAGCTCAGTGGTTACGGCACCTGCCTTGCAAGCACAAGGTCCCAAGTTCGATCCCCAGTACCCCCCCCCAAAAAAAACAACTAAAACTAGAAATTCCATTTGACCTAGCTGCATCACATCTAAGTATCTTTCTAAAAGAGTTAAAGACTTCATATTACCATGATATGTGTATATCCATGTTTATGGCAGCACAAGTCATAATAGCCGAATCTTGGAAGCATCCTATATGTCCATCAACAGATGAATGGATAAAGTAAATGTGGTATTATACACAGTAGAGTATATTCTGCCATAAAGAAAGATAAACTTCAGTCATTTGTAGAAAAATGGATGCACCCTGAGACCATGATGTTAAGTAAAATAAATCAGATATACAAGCTTAAATATCCCATGGTTTCTCTCATATGAGAAACCCAAATTATAAATCACATGGTTTCTCTTATAAGAGAAAACCCAATGTCTAAATAAGCTAAAGAGCAATATAAATAATAGGAAACAAAAAGGATTTTTCATAAATGGGAAGGGAACCAAGAGATAGGAGGGGCATGGAGGAGAGGAGAAGGAAAAGTAAAAAGAAAAGATGCAGTATGTAAATGTACCAACTCCCCACAATAAATGTAATCATTATATAATGTAAACATGCACTAATAAAAATAAAAGAAAAAACTAACACTCAAATCGAAAGCACTAACACTCTAACTGTATGTACCATCTAAATGGAGCTGAACGTGCCCACTCCAGCAGCACATACACTAAATGGAGCTGGAAAAGCTAGACTCAGCTCTGCTACTTCCTAACTCCTGGGCAACTTGCTACCACTTTTACATAACATTTGATCATTTGTAAATTAAAACCAAAAACAGATATACTGTACCAAAGAATTTAGTTTTGGTCAACTTATATAAACTCCTACTTCAGCTGATCTTAGCATAATAATTACTATAGTATTAACCCTCAGATAAAGCAGTAGCTGCTTATATCCAACGAGGCTAGCATTCCTTTGTCCTCCAAATTCTGCAAGATAGTACGATCATTCACAACTGAAGGAACAGAAGCATACGGATATCATGCCAAAACACACTGCATTATTTGGCCACAGGACAAAGAGGACACTCTCAGGTCAGGACCTGAACAGCAAGCTGGCTTACATCTCAGTGTCTCGCTTTGGCATTCCAGTCCAAGATTGCACCCTCCTTGCTCCCACAATACTTCTGAGATACCAGGAAGACGGCCAAGAAAAGCCAAGAATTCCACATCTGAAGCCAACCCAGAGAAAGGAAGTTGCTCTGCCCTCTATTGGACCATAAAAGTATTATCTAACAGTGACCTACCAACCACAGATGTCACTATTGGTCCATCTCCAGGGCGGAGCCCGCCTAGGGGCAGAGCCTAGGCTGACATTTTGCGACTTGGTTTCCCATCACCACTTGCAACAGAACAGGCCGCCCACTGCGCATCCTGACTCGCGTGAAGAAGGCACGAGATTCTAAGGGGTAAACCGGGACCAGTGGCAGAAGCTGCTCACTTACAAACCAGCACAGCAGGCCACCCAGAGGCCCAGCTCGCCTCAATTTTCACCCTCTCAGGACACTGACCTGTCACCACTCACAGGACCGCACAGCGCACGCCTGAAGCCAATCCCCGGCGCCCACTCACAGCCGTCAACATGATGGGCGTTCGGCCCCGCAGCCCTGGCGCCTATCCTGCGCCCTGGTCCACACCACAGCCTGGCCTGGAGGACCACGCCGGCCCAGAGACCCGCGCAGGGCCAGTCCTGGAAGACTCGGCAGATCTGCTCGCTGCGCCTGCGTTTACCTCCATTGTAATCCTGTCAGAGGGCTGCGCTCTGCAGCTGCCCCTAGATGGCTTCAACCTGGTGGTGGAGGCCATGCCCGACTCCGTCCTGCAAGTGACTCTGCAAGACCACACTCTCATCGTGGGACCCCACAGCCTGCTGGGCTCCACCGACCAAGGCTCCGGAGAGCACAGCAACTCTCTTGAAGGCCTGGCCACGCCTGGCGCCTACCTGGGCGCTCCCCTGGAGAACGACATCGTCCTCTTGGTCGAACAGCAGGAATTCTTCCCCTCTGTCCCAGACATGGCTGGCCACGAAGAGCCCCAAGATCATGATGACACGCACTCCGTATTCCTGGTGCCTTACGGAGACTGTCCGGGCAGCCTCACTGCTGGGCTCCTGCTCTGGCCCGCAGCAGTATTGAGCCCTGACCCACAGGGCTCCATCCCAGAGCCAACGCCTCTGATCCCCATCATTTCTTTTGCAAGTGGCTCTCCTGGCTTAGTCTTCGACCAGGACGACTTCCATCTGCTGAGGCCCTTCCCCACCTCGCCGCTCCAACCTCTGCCTCCCTTTCCCAGTCCTGGTCCCAATGAGCGCCCAGTGCGCATGGGTCCACATTGCAAAGCCAGGAGACGCCTGTTCCAGGAATGAATTGCCTCCTGCAACACTTTGCCACTGTTCTGGGGTCCAAGTGAGGGCCTTCTAATGGCTATTGTTTGTGTACTGCACACCTAAAAGATACATAATGGACGGGTTTTTTTAATGTAGGCAACGTTGCAGAGTTTAAATCAGTGGCTGTTTTAGAAAGTCTGGAAGACTTTCTGGTTAGCCAAAAAAAAAAAAGTGTGAGAGGGGAATGGCTCTTTGACAGTCTACTTTCAGACCTAGAGACTGCTACTCATTCCTTTTTCCCTGTAGAAGTCACCCTTAAGAAGTTTGAATTTGCCTGAGTCTTTTGTTTAGTTTTGTTTTTTGATGTGTATGTGCATGTGTGTTTTTTGACACACCATATTGCCATGTGGTTCAGGCAACCCTTGAACTCACTGTGGAGCCCAGGCTGGCTTGGAACTCTCAGCAATCCTCCTGCCTCAGCCTCCCAAGTGCTAGGATTACAGGCATATGGTACCACACCCAGCTTTAGACCTCAACGCCAGCACTTAAAACCCACCCTTTCTCCAACATCCTACCCATGGACCTGTTTTGTCCCAAAGCAGCTACTAAGTATCCTTTGTTTAAGGTTGCTTGGGCTCTAGTCTCTGCTAGTGTGTGACTACCTTCTCACCATGGACTTTTTCTGGAGGAAAACAGTCCCCTTTGGGATATCTCACAAAAAGCTGTACCATGTAATGCTAATGTCTGTTGTTTACAAAATGGACAGAACTGGGAAGAATGACCATTCACCTTCCTTGTGTTTTTTTTTTCTTTAATGATTTGGTTAGCAAAGAACTATTGTTGTTTTAACTGGGATTTTTTCCCCCCTTTACAAAAGAACCAGCTCTTTTCCATACATTTCTTCTTGTATATTATTAATATAATTCCCTGGTTCTGAAAAAGTTCATAATACTATATTTTAATGTTTTCACAACTACAAGATCTCAAATTTATTTGTACATTGTTCCTAGTGTATAAAAATATTTCTTTATATGTTAATCTAGTATCCAAGAAAATTATTTGTTTTATGACTTCTCTGTAGATTCTTTTGGTTGGTTAGTAAGGACAATAATAGCGCTAAAAATAAGAATACAGTATTGTCTTTTCACAAGCATCTTACATTTAATCTTTCCTTAATTTGTATTAGATATGACTTTCTTTAACAATATGGCTGATGGGGCATTCCCATCTTATGTCTTGTGTTGACAATTCTAAATTGTATCAATTATTTTTATTGTAAATGCTTGGTATATCACATTGAAGAAGTTTATTTTCGGTCTTTCTGATCATGAAATAACTGTTGAGTTTCTGGGATTTTGTTGGTTTTTGTTTGTGGGGAGTTGGCTAAGTAACTACAAAGACTATCAAATTATTGAAAATGTTGGATTAAATAACTAAATTCAGTTAATTTTATAATTTTAATTCTTTGTATGTACATATAGGAACTTTTGGACCACTGGAATATACACAGCAAGTTAACAGGACACATAAGACTAGGGTTGGGGCTACAGGGATTTAAAAATTGGATGTCCTTCTGAGGACTTGAGAAGAATGGAAGGAGGTATCTGAAGGGTCATGTTAAGGTTTTAAATGTTAAATTTTAAGAATTTATGTTCTGGGGCCAGGGATTTAGCTCAGTGGTTCCACCGCCTGCCTCACAAACACAAGGTCACAAGTTCCATCCCGGTACCAAAAAAAAAGGAATTTATGTTCTGTATGCATGATGTTTGGAGTATCATTTTTCATCAGTTCATATGGTGATTGGCACTTATAGAACTTCTACTGACTAAATATCGTTGCATGTCTGCTCTACTACATTATTAAAATTATAATTCCCTGTAGGTTGTATTTTGTATTGGGGGGGGTGGTAGGGAAGTTTTGGTTTTTGTTCTTGTGGGAGGGTTGGATTTTATGCACACCATTCTAATATTAAAATGTCCATTATTTTTCCAGTTGTCTCAAGGTTTCATAACAAAATAAATTATTACTGATAAAGCTGAAATCAACAAAGTGCTAATTTTTTTCTTTTGAATAGTAGCAATTATTATTTAGATTTACCAAAATGTAACAATTTGTCTGTTTTCTATTCTTATATTCTACTCCATCATTTGGTCCTCACTTGTCTTCTTACCATGGCACATTTTTTAAGAACTCTTTCCTCCATGGCCTGTATGGTAAATCTGCATTTTTCACTTCTGCATTTTTTTTCAGTTACACTTGCAAATTTGCGTGATATTTTAGCTAGGTGTAGAACTCTAAAATAATAACTATGATCTCTCACTACTTTAAAAACATTGTTTCCCCCAACATTTATTGTACCCAATGAGAATCTTTCATTTGTATTGTCATTCCTTTGTATGAAATTAAGCTATTTGCTGTAGTATTTTTAACTTTGATAATCTACAGTTTCAGACTGATGTGTTTACTTGTAGAATTTTGCCCACTGCAACTCAGAAAGCTTTCTAAATCTGGAGAAGTAATTCTTTCTTAAAATTCCAATTGAAAAAAATGAGTCAGTATCTCTTAGACCTTTGAATTTCTCTTTAATCTTGGAACTCCTACCAGAAAAGTGGTGGCACTGTTTAATCAAGGCCCTCCCCCAAATCTCTTATTTTCTATATTTTTATATCCTTTATCATAACTCTTTCTTGCAATTAGCTGATTCATTGTCTGTTTTCAAAATTATGTTTATGTTCTTTGTAAGATAGTATTTACTTCAAATACTGTATTTTTCCTTTTTAAGGCTTAATCAGTGTTTAATATCTATTTGCTCTTATTTTACAATTTTTGGTCAATGTCCAAATTTCTGGCTTCATGGATGTTATCCCCTTTCTCTCTAGAAATTTTAAATACTCAAATTCTGCATTAATCACCTCAATGATTATATTTCTTCAGGCATAAAATCTCCCATTATTTGGTAGCATCTAGTGACAGATGCTGCCTGTTTTGTTTCTGAGCAAAGAAATTTTGGTTTGTTGACAAATTTTGAAAGGAAATTCACCATATGTTCCATATTTTAATTGCATATTTGCCTCTTCTCTGGTTCTCTAAGAGCCAAACATTACAGAGTGCATATAACTGCCATTCAGAAATCATGGTTCTCACATGGTGGTGCACACCTGTAATCCCAGGTACTTAGTAGGCTGAAGTGGGAGAATCACAAGTTCGAGACCAGTCTGGGAAGCTTAGTAAGACTTGATCTCAAAAAATTAAAAAAGCTGGGGATACAGCTCAGTGGTAGAGTGCCTCTGGCTTCAATCCAACAGTTTCACAAAAGCAAACAAAATAAATAAATGGTAAATCACAGTTGTGATCCTCAAACATTACACGTGGGCCAATTTCCCATTTTAAGGCACTAATGATTCTGGGATGGACTATCTATATCTCCACCTTCTCAGGCTTGCTGGGAGAATTAGCAGCTAACTCAGCTCAGTTGCTCTCCAGAAATTATTCTCAGGCATTTATATAGTCCACTCCAGTAGCTGCTCAGTTAAGGGATATACAGGCCCAATCCATGTGCACCAAGTCAAGACAACTTGGAAAGATATCACAATTCTACAGCTGTCAGTGAGGTGACTGGTTGTTACAACTGCATTCCAGTATAACTCCTCCATCTGAAGGGTCATATTTTCTTTCTTCCCCCAAATTCCTTTATGCAAATCTCTATCTCACAGTCTTCCCAAACAGCTGGAGCCAAGAGTTGTCATAGGATATGGCCACTAAAATGGATTACAATGTTTGGGGGATTGTTTTGTTTGTTTTTGTTTTGTTTATAAGGGATTGAACCCGGTGCTTTCACACTGAGGTCTTTCTTTTTTTAATTTAGAGACAGATTCTCGCCAAGTTGCTGAGTTGCCTACTCTGGGCTCTGGAGTTCTTTCTTAGAGGAAGCAGAACTCTGGATTTCAATGTTGAATCATGGAGTATGAACAACCCATAGCATGTTACAGCAAAGCAGATAAACTCTTACTCAATGGTGAATTTATTGGGAGAGTAATAGAAGGAAATCACTGGCACTGGCAGTATCCAGGTATTTGAGAAAATCAGAGTTCAGACTATAAAAGTAATATTTACAAAGAGTGTGGAATTGAATGGCAGTTTCTAAGTGCATTTGAGAAAGAGGAGGATGATTAATTACCAATAAAATCTAAATATGAGACCTAGACTGTCTCTTTGGCAGCAAAAGGCCTGGATCTTTTTTTTTTTTTTTTTTTTTCGGTACTGGAGATTGAACTCAGGCCCTTGCACTTGCAAGGCAGGCGCTGGAACCACTGAGCTAAATCCCCGGCCCAGGCCTGCATCTCTTGAGCTAAAGTGAAAAGAAAAGCCTAAAGATCTGGCTCTGGCTTTACTTTAGGAATAGCACAGCACAATAAAATGTTGAAATCTCTAACAAGGTAAGGCTGTGCTGGTGAGGTCACAGTCACAGCCCTGATTGGGCCATGAGGCACTGGATGAGGAAAACTGGGTAGACATATTTGAGTATCTTGAGTTCCCAGACCCCTCTCAAGTCTCTTGGCCTACAGCTTCCTCCTCCCATAATATTATGATCTACTTTTGCCTCCTCTCCCCAATAAGTCCAGGAACTAAAATTGAGCACAATATAATCCAGACAGAGAAATAGTGGGCCTATATAATGAAATATATTGTGTATATCCTGGAAGAACTGCAAGATTCACTCAACATAAAATCCACAGTTCTCACTGTCAAGTGTCAGAGTCCAGTATAGGACTATATAGTTGCTGGATATGATTACAGTAAAATGAGAATTTATCAATTTAGAAGCACTCTCACACGATACAGGATTTAAGGCCCTGGAAAGAACGCTGTAATACAGTGCTAACATTCTTAAAAGGCAGCCCTTAGAATCTTGGAAAAAAAAGGATCTCCACACTAAGTTAAGTAGAAATACCTTAACTGCAAAGGTGGACAGTAGATAGAAGAAGGGATGAAAACATGCATATGATACAGTGGATATACTACCTAAGGCTGTAAAATACATCTGTTCCAATGATGTGTGAATGGGCCTTGAGGAACACAGCATAACAAAGCAACAAGGATTTTACTGGGTGGTACCAATATCATTTAGAAATTCAGGAGGCTAGGGTAATTGCAAAACATGCCATTAGAAAGCTGGATTCCTTGTGAGCCAGGGACATAAAGGGATCTGAAAGACTGAAAGTGCATATCAGCACCAGCCAAACTATACATGACAGTAGAACTCAAGCCCACAAACTCCCTCACAACTATCCCAGAAGCCAAACTGTAACTTTTAGAGTAACTGACCCCAAAACAGTAAGGAAGGTCAAACTATCACCTGTTGTTTGAACTAGCCTTACCAGCTGGTGACCAGATCAGCAACCATTTGAACAAACTTTGCTTTGGGTTATCAATAAAACCAGATGAGATTCTCTTGGTTTTTTCCTGAGGGTTTAGCTTTGATATAGAACAGTATACTCTCTGGTTTTCCAATGAATGCAGACTGTCAGATCCTCATTCAGAGGCCCCTAGCAAATGATTGACACAAGGCATAAGCATCACATTTTGCTGCCTAGTGCCAGCTCTTATGGTGTCATCCACCTGAATCCTCTCCCTTTCCAGGAAAAAAATCTGCTTTTTATATGATTTCTCATCATAGTCCTAATTCTTATGTCTCTAAATGGCACAATTTCATTAAGGATAATTAAATGAGCCTTTGGTGGGAAGTGTTTGACTTGAAAGGCACCTTTTTTTAAAAAAAAGGAGGAACTTTTCTCAGGTTAAATGAGTTGCATTTTTTGATTGGGTAACCAGAGGCCTGCGGACAAAATCCTAAATCAAACCTTTATCCAGTAAAGGATTCTTTGGCCAAAGCTAATGAGCAATTTGACAAAAAAATAACAAACTAGTCACATTTCCTTAATAAATTTTCTATCTTAGTCCTTCCCCTATTGAGATCTCCATCTGCCCCTTATCCTTCTAATCTCTCTCCTTTTGTACCTCCATGAGCTTCTCCTTCTAATTCTCCTTGTCTAAGCCCCCATCTTTTCTCAACAACTCTCTTAAAAACCTAAGAGGCCAGTTGCCTTTAAAGATCCATCCACACCAGAGCCAGATATTCAAGTAACCTTAGACCTTAGCTAAATTAAGAGCTAGTTTCCCTAAACACAGACAAGACCAGCAAATATTCACAAAAGAATTTAGATTTCTTCTAAATCTGAAATCTAGATTTCAGAACTTCCTGACATACAACACATATACATATTGGTCAGAGCCATAGATGCTAAATCTTGGATAGCAAAAGCTGATTAAACTGACCCAGAAAAGGACCTATGGATCTCCCTTTTTGTAATGAAACTGAGGATCAAAAAGAAATCTCCTAAAAGCTATATCCAAACATTGCTACCTTTGCATGGCCTCTTCACTGGAGTACTATATATGGTGAAAGGTATTTCAAATAATGCATAAATTTTCTCTTTTTTACAGCCATTAACTATAGCCTCATGGGCCCATGACTGAAAATATTCCTTCCAATTCTGTGCTAATATACCTGAAAATTTAATATGGAAATATTTACTTTGTACATGGAATTGTAATATTAAGAGCACAACAAATGGGCTATTTCTTAAATTGCCAGAGGACTCATAAGCATGTTGTGTCTGTTCTGGATATACCTTCACATTCTCTATTTTATTTGATGCATACCACAGGTAAAGAACTTGATATTATATCTGAAGTTCTATAGCCAGAAAATCCACCAAATTAGAAAAAATAACAGGAGCAGGATCTATGAAAGTTCAGATGGACCTTATCAAGCCACTGTTCAAACTTCCTTGAACATTGGAGGACAAATGGTGCAAATCCATAGTTGAAAGCCTCAAATACAAAGGTCTTCTCATACTGTGTACAAGCACTTGGAAACAGTCCCATTCTCCTAGTACAGGAGGGAAACAAGCATGGTATGGTGCCACACACCTAGAATTCTGCTCAGGCTGAAGGATTGCAAAGTTGGGACTAATCCAAGAAATTTATCAACACCCTGTTTCAAAATTTTAAAAACAAATAAGTAAATGGCTGGGATATAGCTCAGTGCAAAAGCCTCAAGGCCATCATCAAAATCATCATTCCTCTCTTCCTGCTAAAACTTGACCCAAATTCCATCCTGTCATCCATTCCATCTGAAGTCAATTCCTTCACTGTACTGAATCCTTGCTCTGTCTTTTTCAGTGTACTTCTAGATCAGAATAGTTAAAGTCTTTTTTTAAAGACTTTTTAAAAAGTCCTTACGTAGGGAAAACAATATCCCAGGAGTTCCCTGGAGCCCCTTCCAATTTTCCCAAATCCTCAGTGAAGACTTAAAATATCTAAAGTTCCCCTCTGTGATTTGGTTCTGAAAAAATCATATAAATTGATTCCTACTGTATTTAGAGAATAAGGAAGTCTGTAAAAATGATTCTAAAGAGGATTCTATTTACTTGCCTCCAGTTTCAGAAAAAAATAAATAAAATTTGAAAAGTTACAACACAGTTTTTCTCAAATTACAGGTCATTGTTAGAGTATGACTTACCTGAGAAGGGAAAAGCATTTATGACCTGCTGATAGGTTAAAGACTACCCTAAAATATTCTAGACCCTTCACAAATAACAACTGAGAATATTTCTGGGGTTTAACTTAGAATCCCAGACAGTGAGTGCCAAATTTTTCTGAGATTGTAATATCTTACTATGAATTGACTAAGTTCTCAGTAAGAGGTCCTCTTTTCAGGAAATAAATGTGAATAGACTTTTTAAATGAATTCCTAAGTGCAAAAACCTTTATCTATTTGTGCAAAAGCAATCTAGACAAATCCTTTAAATGCCACTCAGTTGGAACCACCAAAAACTTTTTTCTCCAAAACCTGGAAGCAACTAAGATATCCTTCAATGGATAAAGAAACTGTGGTGCATGGAATATTATTCAGTCACTAAAGAAAATGAGTCATGGACTGCACCCTGGGCACCTTTGATATAGGAGGTGGGGCATGGCAAAGCTAGCAGGGGAAATAAGGACAGGACATGTCAATTATAAGATCCCAGGACAGCATCAAATAATTCCCAGGACCACATACATAGAACTTCTCACGGATGCCCACAAGATGTGGATGACATGTAAGGACACAGATGCCATGAGGAGCCCCCTATTATGTCTCTTCAGGGTAGACCACTCTGTGTCTCCCAGGCACAGGGTATAGTTTTATTTTTGCTCTTTTTATCTTTTCCTCTCTTGTTCAACCCAAGTTTGCTCTACAGAGCATTTTTCCCTTACCCCTTTACCTTTCACTTTGCAAATAAACTTTTGCCACCGTTTTTGGCTTGTTTCGTCCATTTCTTTGTTCACGGTAAGAAGGCCCCATAATACGTTTAATTGGTGAGTCATTTCTAAAGGAATTACCAGATAAAATTTTTAGAATTAGCCAGTGAAGAAAGTATATTTTTGGTGTACCCAGCCTTGAGAACAAAGCTCAGATACTGTGGAGGCCAAAGTAAGCCGCATGTGGGCACACTTTTTGTTTCTCTCTAAAATGCCACAAGGTTTCTTTTCTTCTTCTCTCCCTCACTCTATCCCCTAAGCTGGGAATTGGGGACACTTCTTCTCATGGCACCAGAGAGAGGCTTCCTGGCCCTGCCATAGAGAATGGGGGAAGGGAATGCAGGTTTTTGCTTTTCTTTCTAGCTGCTTGCGTTCATTGTGCGCGTATGCCTCGTTGTCTGCACGTTTGTTTGTTATATATTTTGCTATCCATTTCAGAAATTAGCCTAGTCTTTGCCTACTCTAGTTTGTAAATGGTTTTTTCTCGGTTTGTCTTTTGGGCCAAAGAGCTGCCACATTACCTTGCCACCGGCCAGAAGACATAATGCCTTGCCACATGACCAGTCACCATCTTGCAATGTCATATGACTATGTATAACTTTTAGGTGGGCATGGGTCACCAGCTACCACCATCTTTTTTCTCTACTTCTTTGTTGGGTTTTTTTTTTAATAACTGGCCTTATGAGCTAACCCTTTGATTTTAAAGAACATATGGGCTTGTAAGAACAGGAGAAAGTGTGGCAGACCAGCCGTCACCAGTCGAAAGGTTCCTGAATGGGGGAAAGGAGGACTGAGAAAATAAGACAAAGAGACAGAGTCGGGAGGGCTCCCAACACCGAGCGCCCAAGTTTATTTTCACCTCTCTTTTATACACTCAGTGAGTTAGGTCATTAATCATGACCTTTATCAAAAACACCTGCTTCCTTGTTTACTAGTTCTTTGGAAATTCCCCGCCCTCACGGGCCTTCTTGTTTCTCGGGGTTACAGAACGTTCATCACGTTCCAGGGCAATCTAATTCGGCAAGGACGCGGTTCCTCATAACAGTCTCCTTGCTCTATACAATGGAGGGTCAGATTAAACATGGATCCTCTATGGCTAACACCGCTCTCCACAAGAAAGGAGCCTTTTTTCTCTCTCCCCACATGAAAGAAAAACTGTACTATTCCTTTAAAAACTTCGGAAGACTTTGGAAGGTGGAGCTACAACCAGAAGACCACATCCTGGGTCCCAGGCAAAGGTAGATGCATAAGGCAGGGCTGATGCTGCCCCATAGGCTACACCACAGGTCTGTCCCACAGGGGATGACCATCTTACTGTAAGGCTCCAGGGGAAATGCAGAAGCAAAACAAACAAACAAAAAAACACTTCTGAGATGAAAAAGAACACCAAATAAATACATGAAAAAGGGTTCAACACCACTGGTCATTTGAGAAATGCAAATTAAAACAAAGCTGAGATTCCATCTCACTCCAGAAAGAATGGCTATTATCCAGAAATCAACCATGGCTGGGGATTTAGCTCAGAGGCACCGTGCCTGCCTTGCAAGCACAAGGTCCTGAGTTCAATCCCTGGTACCACAAAAAAAAAAGAAAGAAAGAAAGAAAGGAAGGAAGGAAGGAAGGAAGGAAGGAAGGAAGGAAGGAAGGAAGGAAGGAAGAAATCAACCAATAACAAATGCTGGCAGGGCTGTGGGGAAAAATGAACCCTTCTCCACAGTTGGTAGGAGTATAGACTGGTGCAACCACTGTGGAAATCAGTGTAGAGATTCCTCAAAAAACTAAAACTGGAGGTTCCATTTGACCCAGCTATTCCCTTTCTTGGAATCTTCCCAAAAGAATTAAAAACATCATGCCACAGTGATATATGCACACCATGTTTATAGCAGAACAGTGTGTAATACCTAAATCTTGGAAACAGCCCAAATGCCCATCAACTGACAAATGGATAAAGAAGATGTGGTTTTGGGCTGGGGATTTAGCTCAGTGGTTCTGCCGCCTGCCCTGAAAGTGCAAGGGCTTGAGTTTGATCCCCAGTACCAAAAAAAGAAAACAAGAAAATGTGGGGGTTTTTATACAATGGAGTACTACTGTGCCATAAATAAGGATATTTATAGCTAAATGGATGGACCTTGAGACCATACTCTTAAGTGAACACACATGTTTAAATACTTAATTGTTTCTCTGGTATGAGAAATCAAAAATGAAAATAAGGACCAAAATGTATAATAGATACTGGGAAATGGGAAGTAAATATTCAAATGGGAAGGGGAACAAGAGAGGGGGCAGTGAGAGAGAAAGGAAGGAAGGGACAAAAAAAAAAGTGAAAATAGAAGGAAAAAAATGGAAACAAAGCATTTGTACATAGGGAGGGGAGGGGGTTTGAGGAGAGGGAGGAATGGAAAAAAAGTGGTGAGATGTTATCATGTATAGGTGCAAATTCCCTACGATGACTTTTATCATTATCTATGTCTAAAATGTACCAGTAAATGTTTTGCTATATTAAAAAAATAAAACACCCAAGGCTTTTGGTTGAAACCGAGCACCAGGCAACAGAGCACTGCTCAGGTGGGCACTGAGCATGCTAACCCTGGCACCACCCACTCCAAGCAGATGCACCTCTACATTGGGAAAGGCCCCGCCAGCACACAGAGCTGCTGGACTGGGAAGTGCACGGGGCCTCTCTATGTAGCCCAAACTGGCCTCAAACTTGAGGCAATCCTCCTGCCTCAGCCTCCCAAGTGCTGGGATTACAGGCATATACCACCATGCCTGGCTGCCACCTGGCTCTTGTGCTTTCCTGTTTGAATGCAGATAAGTTAAAGACCTATGCCTGATGCTTAACACTTAACAACATTTGAAAGCTAATTAAAGTGATTGTGAGTGTATAAAACAGAGCCATTCCCATTCCTAGTCCTTTTTTTTCATCAAAAGAAATAAAAGAGATATTTTTCCCATATGGTTTCACTGGTTAAGTAGAGTCATCAAGGGACTTGAAATACCAGCTAAGTCATCAAGTGGCTTAGAATAAATACAAGCTGGGCCAGCGAGAGGTTCAACTAGGCGGTTAAGAGGACGTTGCTTGGGAAAGTTCTGCCATTACCCCATGGGAATTAAAGGAGTAGGCAAGGTCAACAGATGGCTCAGGCCCCTTGTCCCCTAAAGAGTTAATGGGTCCAAATGTGGAGACAAAGGTTTCTTCTGTGGTAAATGATCACTGTAAGGTTTGGATAAGGATGTTTTTCCAAGCTATTTGAAGTCTCACAAAGGGTACCTTGTGGACTCTGGGTCTTCTCCTTCTGCATGGGGTGCCATCTTGAGGACTTAGCTGTCTCCTTCCCAAGCTGAGCCAGTGGAAAACCTCTTGGACTTCATCACCACACAAATTCCACCAACTTTGCCAGTAGGCCATATCCTTGATAAGTGAGCCAGGTTTGATCCTGACAATTTAAAACAAGACCAGCTTATCTGCTATTGCAATACAGTCTGAGCTCAGTATGAACTGGGAAGTGGCAAAAGATGGGTACAGGATGATACTTCAAACTATAAGACTATTCTTCAGTTACAGTGTTTCTGCTTGGAATACAAAAAGTGAAGTGAAATACCTTATGTCCAGGCCTTCAGGACTCTGTCAAAGGGAATGCTCAGGAATGATGGTACTTAGTGCAGTCCCCAAGGAGGTAAAAGATACCCTGAAGGACCCTGTTCTGAGACCCCCAGTTATCTCTCAGGGAGCTCTATTGTTTCACTGATCTATTTATGGAGGATGACCGCACTAGGAGGTCACCATGACCTCCCCCTTATAATCCTCAGACCAATAAACCGTGTCCATCCCCTCTAAGTGACCAGAGGATTCCCTTTCAGTCTAGTGCCCAGAGGAACCCAACATTCCTCAGCTCCCTCAGTACCCTGCTCAGACAGCCCTAAATCCCACTGGGTACATATAGACAGCTTTAAGCCCCCAGGGTTGAACCTGAAGTGGTGCTTCCTACTGCTACTCTGGTTCACAACCTGTCCTGCCCTTAAGAGAAGTCCCAGGAGTGGAAGGTACAAAGAACTAGGTCAATTGTCAGAAAACCCACATAAGTTTGAAGATGGATTCCAAAATTTGGCTCTTGCTTTTGACTTATCATGGTGATATGTCCAATTCATCTTGGCCACTTGCTATACCTCACATGAAAGAGATAATCCTACAAGAGGCTAGAAACTAGTCAGGTGAACAATATGCTTTAAAAAAGAGAAGGAAACCACACTGGAACCACTATTTTCCTATCAGAGGCTGATAAATCCCTTGATCTACCTAGAGAGGGACATGGCAAAGGATAAAGATAGACAAAAAGACACACTTTCAAAGTACATGGGAGGCTGGGAGGTCAATGCCAGAGTGGGTAGAGACAGAGACTCCAAGCTAGCCATTATTTATTGGGTGCACTCCATAATCAGAGGGAGTATTGAATGACTCAGAGGGCAGTGGTGATCTTATGCTAATGAGGATCTTATGCTGATGAAGATCATTATGTTAATGAGGATGGTGGGATGAGCAAAGCATTCTTATAATAACAGGTGGGAAGAGAGAGTGGGTTAATAAGGAATTTATCCTTCCCCCCAAGCGAAACCTATTTTTGTTTTTATTACTACTCAGTTCTCAATGAACCAGGATGTCTTCAGCTGAGGTAATCTTGCCCTGGAGCATCACAGGATCCCCAGACCATTGAGGCCTCAACTGTGACTGAAGGCACATGGAGCTATGTTTCTGCACGCCATAGAAAGCTTGAATGGCAAGACACTAGGCCTCAGATGAGCCCTAACCACAATTTAATTATGAAATGATTTTCTCCAAAAATTATAGAGAATGGCTCTCAACATTCTCCTTTCAATAGAGCCAAACTGGGACTATAATACTCAGAATGGACTAGGAATGGTGTCTAGCATGCTAGCTGCTCTTATCACAGGAATTAAAAGATATATTAAAAGGCCTGTTAATTATGATAAAGTGAGTGGGGTCATACAGGGCACAGAGAAAAATCCAGCAGTTATTCATAACTGATCAGCAGAGGCCTTCTGCAAGTATACTAATATAGATCCATCTTGTCCCAGGGAGGGAGAAGCACTAATAGGACATTTCATCTGTTAGTCACCCCCAGATATCGAGTGTAAGCTACAAAAACTTCAGATGGGGCCACAGACATCTATGGCCCAATTTCTGGACATGGTTTTTTCTGTGTTCAGGAGTCAGGACTTAGAGGAGAGAAAAAAGAAAAAGGCTCCATAGTTGGGGGTGAAGGGACCCCTATCCAGAGATTCTTTACTCCTCCTCTAATGTGTCACTTTAAAGGTCAAATGTTTGACCATTAGTTTCTAATTGTCCCACAGTGTCCTACTCCCTTGCTAGGAAGAGACTTATTTAAAAAATTGAAAATAATGCTCAAATTCCAGCCAAGGCCAAAACAGATTTTTCTTGCTGGGACTACACCAGGTCTCCCTGACCAAATTAGCCAGAAGGTAAATCCTGCTGCATGGCATAAGGGAATACCTGGTAGGGCCAATTCAGCTATGCCAGTAGTTACAAGACTAAAAGGCCACATCCCATTTTTCTAACCCAAAGTAATATTCAATTGAGGAACAGCTACGTAAGGGCCTCCAGCCTCTCATAGACAGGTTTCCCAATACAATCTTTTGAAACCTTGTCTGTCCCCTTGCAATATTCACATTCTCTCTGTCATAAAGCCCTCAGAAAAATACAGGATGGTACACAAACTCTGCCTAATTAACAAGGCTGTTATTCCAATCTATCCTGTAGTGGCAGGATATACAATTCTATATACAATATATATTCTATATACAATTCTCTCCCAAATTCCAAGAGATACTAATTGGTTCTCAGTCTTAGATTTAAAAGACACATTCTTCTCCATCCCCCTACATCCAGACTCTCAATTTCTGTTTTCCTTTGAATGGGAAAATCCCATTACAAGCAATATACTTGGAAAGTTTTCTCACAGAGTTTTAGAGATACTCCTCACCGTTTTGCTTGGGCACTAGAAAAAGACTTGGGGAACCTAAAGCTAGAACAAGAAACCATCCAACATTATGTAGATGATATCACAGTTTACAGCCCAACTCAGGAACTATCTAACCAAAACACTGTACAAACATTTAACCTTCTAGCTAAGAAGGGGTATAAAATCTCCAAAGAAAATGCTCAGATAGCCCTCCAAGAAGTTCAGTATCTGGGATATGTTCTTATACCTGGGGAAAAACAGCTGTCTAGGGACCAGATCCAAGCTATCTGTGATCTTGGGCCACTTGCCACCAAAAAACAGCTTCATTTCTTCCTGGGAATGGCAGGCTTTTGTACAATCTGGCTACCTCATTTTGAGCTAATGGCAAAGTCTTTATATAAGGCTGTGCCCCTAAAATAGACAAAAGTGACAATTCCTTTAGAAAAATTAAGCATACCCTTACTCAGGCTTCAGCACTGGGAATACTTGACTTTGGGAAAAAACAAAACACAAAACCTTCTTTCTCTATGTATCAAAAAAGGGAGAGATTGTTTTGGGGGTCTTGACCCAAAGGCTAGGACAAGATCTCCTCCCAGTGGTATACTTTTCAAAGAAGTTAGACTGGATGGCTGCTGGGTGGCAGCTCTGTGCCTACAACACAGCCAAGCCCAAACTTCTTTCACTACTAGAACTTGTACAGAGGAGAATGACATAACCTGGAGAGCACTGGCAATTGGACTTTACCCACATGCCACCATGTGGAGGATTTAAACAAATATTGGTCTTAACTGACACCTTTCACAAGCTGGATTGAAGTCTTTCCGACTCATTCAAAAAAGGCTACTGAGGTAATCAAGGTGCTTCTTAAAGAAATCATCCCTATATTTGGACTACCCCAGTCTCTCCAGGGTGACAATGGACCTTGTTTTACTTCCCAAATAACTCAGGGAGTGCCAGAAGCTTTAGGAATAAAGTACTACTTCCATTCCACTTGGCAGCCTCAATCTTCTGGAAAGGTAGAGAGAACTAAGCGGACCCTTGAGCTCTGGCAGAACTCTGCCAAGAGATATCTGAGTCCTGGCTTTGATTGCTACTAATAGCACTCACGAGGGTTTGTTAAATGCCCAAAAACTGGTCTAAGTTTGAGCCCATTTGAGATGTCATTTCTATCCTATGATATGATATGATATGATGATATGATAATAGGCCATTTCTATCCTCTGATATGAGAGTAGAGCCAAAGACTACAAGACTCTTACAATATCTAGTCAATCTGGGCCAAGTACAAGAGACTATCCAAATGTATGGAAACAGAGTCCTGCCAGTTCCTGGCCCAGGGAGACCAAGTGCTTGTGAAAACTTGGAAAGCAGAAACACCAACAGACCAGTTCAATCTAAAAATGTAAAGGCCCCTTTGTGATTCCTGCAATGCCCACTGCAGTAAAAGTGGCAGAGATGGATAATTGGATTTGTCTTTCCAGATTCAAACTAGTCCCACCTGAACTGTCTGAAGAACAAGATCACCAAAAAGGAGAAAGCTACTCATGTAAGACTCTGGAAAATTTGAGATTTCTCTTCAAAAAGCAAGGCTCCAGTGCTGCTACAGATAAGTAAACAGGATCTTGCTAAGGCCACGGCTCTCAGACTGACATACCCCTCTAACATACATTCTTTTCTACAGGAAACATGGAAATCTGACCTGCTCCTCACATTTGGACTAACAGTAAAGATTCTTTCTCTTGTCAAACAGGCAGCTTGATGGTCATTAAGTCTTTTCTCATTGTTTTCTGACAGGTTTTTCTTTCTTCAGCCCAGCCAGCGAGCCACAGAACCCCAAAGTAGTTGGAGAGCACATAACCCCTAGTAGGTAGGGTTTACAGCCCCTTCCAGCTTGAAGAAGCCAGAGAAGCCAGAGACCGCCAATCCTTCACCACTGCATAAAGAATTAAGGGATTTATATCTCTCAGGGGGAAATGATATACAAGGTAGGATGTGGCAAAGCTAGCTGGGAAAATGAGCACGGAACCTGTCAATGACAAGTTCTAAATTCCCAGGACTACATATCTCTCTCTCTTTTTTTTTTTTTGGTACCAGAGGTCAAACTTGGGTCCTTGAGCTTGTTAGGTGGCACAACCACTGAGCTAAATCCCTGGCCCCCCAGGACTACATATGTAGAACTTCTCACAGGTCCCCACAAGATGTGGATGACATATAAGGACACAGACACCATGAGGAGCCCCTATCATGGCTCTTCAGGATAGCCCACTCTATCTCCCAGACACAGCATGTACTTTTATTTTTGCTCTTTTTATCCTTTTCTCTCTTGTTTAGCCCAAGTTTGCTCTACAGAGCCAACTTTTCCTTTACCCCTTTACCCTTCACTTTTCAAGTAGACTTTTGGCACCATTTTTGGCTTGTCTTGTCCAATTCTTTCTTTGAGCCAAGAAGGACCTAGAATACGTTTAATTGGTGAGCCATTTCTGGTTTGGGGAGTTCTTTTGGCTTTGGGGGGTTTTTGGTTGTTTTGTTTTGTTTTGAGGCAGGGTCTCACAGTGTAGTTCGGCCTGGCCATGGACTCATTTCACTACATAGCCCAGGCTGACCTCAAACTCATGGCAATCCTCCTGTCTCAGCCTCCCAAGTGCTGGGATTACAGGCATGCACCACCAGCCTGGCAACTGGTGAGCCATTTCTAAAGGAACTACCCAATAACAACTTGGAACCTCTACCTACCTCAAGGGCTGATTTTTTACAGTAGTTGTGATGTGTTAGGTCCCATGTGGAGTATTTTATCACATCCTTTAAAGCTGGTAATAATCCTGTGTTAAGTAGTATTATTTTCCTCATTCTATAGATTTGCCACGCTGCATTGTGAGATTTCATCCTCCACCAGAGCAACCACTGCCTCAGCTTGCCTTGGCCTCTGCACACTGCACACTGTGGTGACTGACAAGTCATACGGAAGCAAAAGAGTCTCTCAATTGACAGAGATGATGAAGATACTTGAAGTATTAATCTGCTAGTGAAGAATTGTATTAAATGCTCTGGATCCTAGGAAAAGAAGGATCTAGTCAGTAACAACCAGCACACTGTCTCAATATGAATTTTCAAAGGGCACAACTTTGCTGGTGGGCTGCAAATGTAGCTCAGTTGTAGTGTGCATGCTTGGTGTGAAGGAGGTCTGGAGCTGGATCCCAGCATTGCAACACAAACAAACTGCTGGTTTATGATATGAGTCTCAGAGAAATGGAAAATAGTAATATATATATAGTAATGGTGAGAAAAATACATATCAATGCTGGAGCACATGAAAAAATTACTTAATGCAAAAAGCAAAATCTACAAGCAAAACAAATGTGAAAGTATAACCAAAAATATGGGAGGTCCTGAGTCGTGCAGAACACACCTAATCAGCCTGCCCGGCAACAATCCACTGGACTCCCCCCCTCCCCCCGCTCCTCTGTACAGCCACCTGGTGCCACATTACAAAAACACAGAGGACACTGGACCACTAGACCATGGTACTGAGTCCCACTCCTCCCGGCCCAGAGGTAGGGGCTTCTGAGCCACCATCCCACTGCTCCTGGTCCAGAGGAAGGGGCTTCCCGGCCACCATCCTTCTGGCTGCTCCCAGCCCAGAGGAAAGGGCTTTTGGGCCACCATTCCTACCACTGCTCCCGGCCCCTGTCCCACTTCTCCCAGCTCAGAGGAGGTAATCCCTGCAGGCGCCAAGAGCACACCCCCCCCCCAGTCGAAATGAGAAAACAGGTAAATAAGTCTCAAAACCAGACTTCCAGATCACCTACAGCAACCCCAAAGGGAAATGAGATGGAAGATTCTGATACTCAACCACCTGGACCCACTGAACTGGCAACAAAAGGGGATCTGGAAAAAATGAAATCAGAAATAATTTCTCAGATAACAGGAGAAATTGTGCCCCTAGTGCAAGACATGATTAATAAATCTAGAGAGGAGCTCAGGAACATGATGGAATCCCAACATAGGAAACAAATGGAATCCATAAAACAGATGCAAATAGATTTCCAGGACATGAAAAACTCCATTGAAAGTCTACACAGCAGAATGAGCCAATGTGAGGACAGAATTTCAGATATAGACGATAAGATTGCAATTAATGACCAGGAAAAGACAAATTGCTTCCAAATTATAAGGGAACATGAGAAATCAATCCAGCAGCTGCTAGATGATGCAAAAAAGAATAACAGAAGACTGATTGGGCTCAATGAAGAAACAGGAGAGAGTGCAGATGACATAAAAAATCTCTTCACAGAAATAATGGCAGAAAACTTCCCAAGCAGGGGAAAAGAGCTTGACATACAGATAAGTGAGGCATATAGGACTCCAAATAGCCTTGATCAAAAAAAAAAACTACACATAGGAATATAATTGTTAAGATTCCAGAAACTTAACAGAAGAACAAAGTTCTACAAGCAGTTAGAGAAAAGAAACAAATCACATACAAAGGAAAGCCCATCAGAATCACAGCAGACTTCTCAACACAAACCATCAAGGCAAGAGGAGCTTGGAGTGACATATTCCAAGCCCTAAAAGAAAACAGCCTCCAACATAGATTGATGTACCCTGCAAAACTATCTTTCAAAACCAAAAATATGATACTTTAGCAAAAGTGATCCAGCATCATCTGGACAAGAATAAGACATTAAGGAGCTAGATGCTCTGGGGAAAAAATTAAAGTCTCTTTCATATATAAAAGAAAATGATGATAAACTGGGATTGAGATGGAAACAATTTCACTTTCTTTTTAGTACAATCCAGAAACTTCAGCAAATGTTAGAAAATTGTAGGGGGAAACAGAAGTAAAAGAAACTAAAAAAACAAGGATAAAATCAGATTCTAATCCATAGACAGACTAACTTCATTATTCCCAAGAAATGGAAATAGCCACATGACCTTTATGTATTTAGAATTTGTTGTGTTCTTGAGATATTTAAAGTTTGGATACTATAATAGTTTGTTTTAAATATTAATGTCCATTTCATTCATATTTGCTCACAAAAAATTTTACTTAAGTATAGATTTGTTTTTATTCAAATGTATTTTTATTCATCTTAAAAGGTTGGAAGCAACATCCCAAATGATTTAATAAAATATTTTCAAGTTTGAGGCTGAGGATTTAGCTCAGTGGTGCCGCCACCTGCCTTGCAAGCACAAGATCCTGAGTTCAATCCCCAGTACCAAAATATATATACATATATGTATATGTATTTTGAAGTTTGGGCATGGAATGAGATTTCAAGACATGAAAAGATATGGATAAACCTTAAATGCATGTTGCAATGTGAAAGAAGGCATTCTGACAAGACTGTGCACTGTACTATTCCAAATAAATGTTCTCTAGAAAAGGTAAAGCTACAGAGACAGTAAAAATGTCAGTGGCTCCCCGTGGCTTGCAGGGAGGAAGAGTGAACTGGTAGAGGACAGAGGATTTTTAGGTGGTGAAGCTATTCTGTAAAATTCTACAATGATGGATAAAGGACAATTATTCATTTGTGAAAAACCCATAGAACTGTTAACACAGTGAGCCTTAAAGCAAACTCTGAATTTTAGTTAATAATAATGTATCTCTAGGCCAGGGATTTAGCTCAGTGGTTTCACTGCCTGCTGCGCAAGCGCAAAGACCCAAGTTCGATCCCCAGTACCAAAAAAAAAAAAAAAAATAGAAAGTACAAATAATAATGTACCTCTACTGGTTTATTACTTGTAAAATATATGTTATAGTCATGCCTGATGTTAGTAGGAGAAATTGTACAATGGAGAGCTAGTATATGGGAACTCTGCAAGCTGCTCAGTTTTCTGTAAATCTAAAAGTGTCCCTAAAAATAAATCTATTAATTTTTTCACTGTAAAGAAGAGAGCTGGAGGTGCCACTTAGTGGTAGGACACTTGGATAGCATGTGTAAGGTCCTGGTTTGAGCCAGCATCAAAGAGAAAGAGCAGATAGAGAGAGAGAACAAAAGAAATAAAGGTGCCTTAGAGAAGTTAACTTCAGAAATAAAATTTTAATATGCTTACATTAAATATCAGGCTGAGTCACAATGAAATCCAATATTTTATAAAATTAATATGGTGCTAGTAAGTAAATAAATATATATATATGGAAATTAGGTTAATATCCTCACAGCACAAAAGAAAGAGGGACTTTCCTAACACATAATAAATGAGAACTTTGGGGCTGGGGATTTAGCTCAGTGGTTTCGCTGCCTGCTGTGCAAACGCAGGGACCAGAGTTTGATCCCCGGTACCAAAAAAACAAAACAAAACAACAACAATAAATGAGAACTTTGTTAGAAAACTGTTCAAGCCAAATTCTACACGTCATAAAAATCCCCAACTCAGTGTTTCATGTGCCTTGTAAATGATGCTAGTAACCAATTATCCAACCTGTGTCCTCTAATACAACTTCTAAAAACTGAAAACAGGAATATTGCTTACTATAATCTCACCCTTGATCCTGTTACAAAGGTTTACCCCCTTATCTTAGGGCAATAGCTGTCCTGGAAGCCATAAAACTTATTTGATCTTCTGCTTAATTAGTTCTAACCCCCACACTTGACTTAACACAACACAAAACACTTTTCAGACATCTGACTAAAATTTTATGAGACTCTGTTACTCTGTCCCTCTCACATGACCAGTCACCACTGCAACATTCTGAATGCTGCTCTACCAAAAGAATGAGAGCCTCAGGATTGACTTACCTCAGTAAGGAAACTCTTTGTACCCCACTCCTAGTGAGAACCCTGACCTAATATTATTTGTTGAGTTCTCATACCTCAAAACTAAAACTGGAAGTTATGAAGCAGGTATGCAAGCACTAATCTAATTCTCCTTAAGAATATAGTACATATGCTCAGGTTTTTCTTGACATTATATAAATCTTCTACCTTTAAAGTATAATCCTCTACCTGGGGTAAAATTAGCTTAGATGGGAGAATTTACTCCACTTACTACAGCTTGTTAAGTAGCCCAAGAACAAATAATGTACAGATATCTGGTATATTCTTGAAGTAGTACATGACATATAAGATACCTTGGAAACAAAGGCAGTTTTTTGCCTCTGCCAGAACCCCAGTCAAAAATAGACAACAAATTAAGAAGTTTTAGATACACTCTTACTTCATAAAAAGGTAGCTACTATAAAGATTGAAGCCCATACAAAAAATTGATAATATGTAAGCTAAAAAAAATACCCTAGCAGATAATTAAGCCCAAAAAGCAACCTTAACCAAAGCTATGATCTTATTCAAATACTCAAAGACTAAATCTCTGGAGGCAAGAAAAGGGACCATTACATAAGACCACTTATTAGCATCTAACTTTTTTTTTGTAGCACTGGGAATTGAACTCAGGACCTTCATCCCCAGTCCCCTGTCTTTTTTATTTAGATACAGTTTCTCTATAAATTGCTAAATTGCCCAGGCTGGGCTGGAACTTGTGATCCTCCTGCCTCAGCCTACCAGAGAAGGGGGGGAACTAAGAGACTTATACAAACTCCTCATGGCCGTATCATACACGACAATAGAACTTTGACCCTGTACAACAACCTGTGCAACAATCTGCTCTAGAAGCCAAACAACCTCTGCAGTAACCAACCCGTGAGCCCAAACCACAGCAACTAGCCCCAAAAGGTCAGCATTGGTCAGTGATTGCCAGGTAGGTGGCTGAACTTCAGCCCTCTCAAAGGAGCTGACATCCCAGTTCCCACTACATGTTTTTATATTCGGTTTCATGAGTATTCCAATATCAAGAGTTCACCTTTTTATTTATATGATTATATTTTTTTGCTTCTTCATTCTTTTTTTGATAAATGTCATTGAGCCCCTACATATGCCAAGAACTGTTAAATCTGGGCAGTAGGACATCAATGAGAATACACAAAGAATCAGGAGATCTCTAAGAAGTCAAAAAGATTACATGATGTGTTTGTAATACACAGTGTGATCAAAAAATACAGCTAATGCTTAAAATTTTTTATTTATTACAGTAAAAAACACACTGCCATTAATCCCCCCTAAAATACTCCCCCTTTACTTCAAACACACTTATCCCACCACTCTTGCCACTTTCTGAAGCAGGTCTGAAAGTCCTTTTTTGTGTCATTAGTTGCACTCTCACAACTGTCTCAACATCCTGAAATGGTTCAAAACATTTACCTTTTATAGTAATTTTGACTTTGAGGAAGAGCCAGAAGTCACACAGTTCCAGATCCTAAAATGGATAAGGACACACTGTAAGGTTTTTATAAGTCTGCCTTTCTGTTGGATGGCACTTGGCAGCAGCCATTCACTGTACTTTTTAATCACACCTCATAAGACATTATGTGTGTTTAAAGTGAGTGGAAGTATTTTGAGGGGGATTAACAGCAATGTGTCTTTTGCTTTAATAATTTTTTTAACTTAAACATTAACCATATATTTTGATCACACCTTGTACCTTTTCCAGGCCCTCATTTAGAGCCTCAATACTCTTCGTCTACTCATAATTTTAATAGGGCTAGTTATTTAGTTTACAATCCTACAGCAAACAGTAAAAGGAAGCCATTAATCTCTACCAGTTGGCACAATGACAACTGAAAAGGTAAGAAATGGCACTTTGACCAAAAGAGAAGAGACTGTAGACCCATGGGGGAAAAAAAAGTCTGAGCATTTAGTGAACAAGCAATCTTTACTTACATATCATACTCGTTCACTAAACTAAATGGATCCATCATAATGCTGACTTTGAATTTAACAAAGGTCTTATAAGGTATGGGAAAATTATAGTGTGCAAGAAAATTATATTGTGCAAGAAAATTTTTACCCATTGGCTAAACGAAATTTAATGGGAAATCTAAGGCCACTAAGGAAGTTCAACTGTCAAAACTGACTTGAATTCTGGACAACCAATTTTGCATAATGATAGAACTATTAATTATAATTTATTGAGCAACTCTAAAACATTCCAGTTGTTTTCTTTATTTTATTTTCTATGAGATCTCACTATATTGACCAGGCTGGGCTCAAACTTTCAATCCCGCTGCCTCAGCCTCCTAAGTAGCTAAGATTACAGATGCGCTTCACCACACCTGGCCACCTGGCTGGTATTATATTTTTTTTCAAAGCAACATTACTTTACCATCATGAACATCATCTGCTTCATCATCATAAATCTTTTAGTGAATCTGAACTTGAAAGTTCTACCTTCTAATTCCAGACTTGAACTTTAACCTCTGAAGTTTGTTTTGTTTTGTTTTGGTACCAAGGATTGAACTTGGGACCTCACACTTTCGAGGCAGGCGCCAGAATCACTGAGCTAAATCCCCGGCCCTGAAGGGTTTTTTTAAACTATTATTACTACTAGTACATGTTTGCAATACATAATGAATACATTCATCTTGGAGAGTTGGTACATTGAAGTTTTACCCAATACCAAGTAGCTCAAAAATAAGTTGAAAATTTACCAGCTATTCCAATATTTCCATTAAGCCTGACATTTTTAGTATGCAGATTTTTAAAAATTCAGATGGCAGACCCAATGTGTTCATTTTATCTCAATACTTGCTGTCACATAGCTGTATCATCGCCTCTTTGCTATCTCTTCCTTATTTACAGTCGTTCTTGCACCTACCACAGTCCAGCTGTCATCCTCACCACTTCACACACACTGCTTAGATCACTTTATCTGACTCCCAAATCTTAGTGTTTCTTTAGTCCTTGATTTGCCACTTACCATAACTGGCCACTTCTACTTTCTCAAAGGTCTTCTTCCAATGACTTCTATAACAGAGCTTCTGGTTCCTTTTTTGGGGGGAAGGGTCTTGCTATATAGTTGGGGCCTCTCTTGAACTTGTGTTGATCCCCCTGATTCAGTCTCCTGAGTGCTGGGATTATGGGTGTGTGCCACCACACCCAGCTTCCAGTTCTTCTTTACTTCTTTGTTTATTCATTTATTTAGAAAACAATTTACAGAGTAACTGTGGTATAAAAGTAAACGTATGTCATAATATTAATAAAGCTAACATCTATAGATTATCAAGTGCATTATCCAAGTGCCAACCAATGTTTTTAAATTTTAAATTTCCAAATTTTAAATTCACAAAATCTGTTCACTTAAAGTTGGGAATTCCATTCCATTTCTGAGCCCTGTAAAGTTATTTAAGTATTTGAAGAATTGATGTTTAGGTTCAGAATCTGTCAATATTAATGATCTGCAGGAGTGAAAGAATACCCACCTCCATACTGACTACTATCTTGACTACAATTCACACAGACTATCATATGTTCCACCACATGGCACTAAATAAGTCAACAGTAAATCATTCTCAAGTCCCAGTCTAGAATGATGATTCTGTTTCTAGAATCTACACATAAAGAAATAACTGGACACTCTTTTTGGACAATAGCCATAAAAATCCTCTTGAACAAAACATGTAAAAGTATTGGGTTCATTTCTTTTTTTCCCCCCCTTTAAGTTTATTGGTACATTTTTGGTATAAAATACAGTTACATTCATCATTGGGATCTTGTACCATTACATGAGTCTCTTGGTTCTTACTTTTTTCCCCTTCCCTTGCCCTCCCTTCACCCCCACCACCCTTCCCTATTTGCAGACTTTGTTTCCAGTTTTTTCCTTTTCTCATATTTTTTCTTTTCCTTTTTTTCCTTTCCCCTACCCCTCCCACTTCCCCTGCACCTTTAGACCTTTTTTTCCTGTTACACAATATCAGTTATACATTTTTTAAATTACAATATCAAGATCTAGGAGGCATTACCAGATTTTACAGAATTTAAAAGGATATAGAAAGCATATTTCAAAAATCTGTCTTGAAATAAATTTGACAACTTCTAAGAAGTACCTTGGAAGACAAATTAATGAAACTAACTCTGGAGGAAATATAAAATTTGAACAGCACCTATTAAAGAAAGTATATTCCTAGCTTGAAAACCTACCTGTATGACAACAGCAAGCTCATATACATTTTAACTGATAAATCATATCAAACAAATCAGAAGAAAGAAGGAACACTTCTCCCCTAATTTTAGGAACTCAACATTGTTCTAATCCTAAAACTGGATAAAGATAATAGAAGAAAAAAGTATGAACATAGATAGAAATTTGTTTAACAAAACAAAATATTAGAAGTCAGATCTGGCATTATGTAGAAAGTGGTTTTGTTATAGGGATGGCAGTGTTGGTTCAGCACTGGAAGATCCACCCCCAAAAGTCATCATTTTAACAGAGGAAAGGAAAAAGCCATATGATCCTGTCACTAGTTGGAGAAAAAGTATTGCACTAAATTCTACAGCTGTTCATGGTAAAAGCTATCAGGAGACTAGAAGTAGAACAGAAACTTCTCATCAGATTAAAGACATGTACACCATACTTCCAGTGAGAATGCCTTATATGAATGAAGAATATACAACGCTTTCTCCTTAAGGTGGGGAACAAGGGCAGATATGCTTACTCTTTATCTGTCCATTAAACTTTGAAACCTAGGCCCCACCAAAATAGTCTGGCAAAAAAATGAAACACTTAGGATAGGATTGGCAAGGTAGAAGCAAAATCTTTTTTTTTTTTGTATTAAATTCTTTTATTGGTACATTGTAGGTATAAAACACAATTACATTTCTCATTGGGAATTATACCTTTATATAATGCATCTTGGTTCTTATTTTGTCCCCATTCCTAGCCCTCCCTTCATGCCCTCCACCCTTCCCTATTTACAAAGACTTTATTTCCATTTTTTCCATTTCTCATCATTTTTTCCTTTCCCTTCTTTCCTTTCCCCTGTGCCTCCCACAACCCCTAACCCTTTGGACCTTTTATTCCTACTTTACTTTATCGATTATTCATTCTAATCATTGGTACATTTTAGGTATACAATATAATGACATTCATCATTGGAAATTTGCACCTTTACATAGTCTCTCTTGGTTCTTATTTTTCACCCTTGCCCAGCCCTCCAACCCCTCCAGCCCTCCCTATTTACAAAAGTTTTTTTTCCATTTTCTTGTATTAAACCCATTCCCTTCTATCCTTTCCCGTAGCCCTCCCATTTCCTTCCCCTTTGTCCCTTTTCTTCCTATTTCACATGACCTATTATACATTTAGTCCTTATTTACACTTTCAGTTTCTCACACTAGAGAAACTATTCGGTATTTACACATCTGTGTCCTATTTATTTCACTTAAGAGTATTGCCTCAATGTGCATCTATGTAGCTATAAATGTCTCTAATTTGTCGTTTTTTATGGCTGAGTAGTACTCCATTTTATAAAAAAACCACATTTTCTTTATCCAGTCTCCAGTTGATGGGCATTTGGGCTGTTTCCAAGTTTTAGCTATTACAAACTGTGCTGCTATGAACATGGGTGCACATATATCACTGTGGTATGATTCTTTTAATTCTTTGGGGAAGATCCCCAGCAGTGGAATAGCAGGGTCAAATGGGACTTCTAGTCCTAGTTCTTTGAGGTATCTCCATACTGATTTCCACAGTGGTTGCACCAGTCTACACTCCCACCAGCAGTGGAGCAGGGTTCCTCTTTCCCAACAGCCCCGCCGGCATTTGTTATTGGTTGATTTCGTGATAGCAGCCATTCTTTCTGGAGTGAAGTGGAATGTCAGCACTGTTTTCATTTGCATCTCTTGAATGACCAGTGATGTTGAACATTTTTTCATGTATTTATTTGCTATTTCTACTTCTTTGTCTGAGAAATGTCTGTTCATTTCAGATGCCCATTTTTGGATTGGGTCTTTAAATTTGGGAGGTCTGATCTTTTTAAGTTCTATATAGATTCGAGATAGTAGACCTTTGTTTGAGGAAGAGCAGGTGAAGATTTTTTCCCACATTGTGGATTGTCTCTTCACACTGCTGGTGGTTTCTCTTGCTGTGCAGAAGCTTTTTAATGAGAAGAGATCCCATTTGTTGATTGTTTGTGCTAGTTCATGGGAAACTGAGGTTTTATTCATAAAATCTTTTCCTACACCGATGTCTTCAAGGGTTCTACCTAACCTCTGTTCCAACTGGTTTAGAGTTTCTATTTTAATATTTAGATCTTTAATCCATTTTGATTTTAGTTTAGTGCATGGTGAGAGATACAGGTCTAGTTTTAATCTTTGGCAAGTTGAAGCCCAATTTTTCCAGCACCATTTATTAAAGAGACTATCTTTCCTCCAGTGAGGGTGTTTGGTTCTTTTATCGAAGATGAGATGGCTGAGTGTGTCTGGCATTGTTTCTGCATCTTCTAATCTGTTCCACTGGGCCTCAGGTCTGTTTCTTTGCCAGTCCCATGCTGTTTTTATCACAGTAGCTTTGTAGTGTAGTTGCAGGCTGGGGATTGTGATACCCCCTGCCATGTCTCTGTTACCTAGAATTGCTTTTGCTATTCTGAGTCTCTTCTTGTTCCAAATGAATTTTTGGATTGTTTTCTCAAGGTCTATGAAGTATGCTGCTGGGATCTCAATTGGAATTGCATTAAATCTATATAGCAGTTTTGGAAGTATGGTCACTATATTAATCCTTCCTACCCAGGAGCAGGGGATGTCTGTCCATTTTCTGATATCATCTTCAACCTCTCTTTTCAGAGTGCTATAGTTTTCAGAGAAGAGGTCTTTGATTTCTTTCATTAGGATGATTCCTAGGTATTTCAGTTTTTTAGATGCTATTGTGAAAGGAATTATTTGCCCTATTTCTCTCTCAGTGAGTCTGTCATTGGTGTAGAGGAAAGCTATTGATTTTTGTGTGTTGACCTTGTAACCAGCTACTTGACTGAATTTGGTTATTAAGTCTAGAAGACTTTTGGTGGCGTTCTTGGGGTCTTCTATATACAGTATTATGTCATCTGCAAATAATGACAATTTGACTTCTTCATTTCCTATCTTTATTCTTTTTATTTCTTTCTCTTGTCTAATTGCCATGGCTAATGTTTCCAGAACTATATTGAACAACAGTGGTGATAGTGGACATCCTTGTCTTGTTCCTGATTTGAGTGTGAAGGATTTCAGTTTTTGACCATTTAGTATGATATTGGCTGTTGGTTTTTCATAGATGGCTTCTATCAGTTTGAGGTAGAGACCATCTATTCCAATTTTTTGTAGGGTTTTTATCATAAATGCATGTTGGATTTTGTCAAATGCTTTTTCTGCATCTATGGAGATAATCATATGGTTTTTGTCCTTGGCTCTATTGATATAGTGTATTACATTAATTGATTTTGATATATTGAACCATCCCTGCATCCCTGGGATGAATTGCACTTGATCAGGGTGTATGATCTTCTTGATGATCTTCTGCATTCTGTTTGCCAGTATCTTATTAAGGATCTTTGCATCTATGTCCATTAGTGAGATTGGCCTATAGTTCTCTTTTTCAGTTGGGTCTTTCTCTGATTTGGGGATCAAGGTGATGCTTGCTTCCAGGAATGAATTTGGGAGTATTGCTTCCCTTTCAATTTCATTGAAGAGTTTAAACAGTAGCAGCAGCAGTTCCTCTCTAAATGTCTTGCAGAATTCAGCAGTGAAGCCATCAGGGCCTGGGCTTTTCTTAAGTGATAAGTTTTTAATTACGTTTTCAATTTCATTGGTTGATATTGGGTTGTTCAGAATTTTTAGGTCTTCTTCATTCAACTTTGGTAATTCATATGTATCTAAGAATCTGTCCATTTCTTCTGTGTTGTCCATCTTATTGGGGTATAGGTTCTGGAAGTAGGTATTGATGATCATCTGGATTTCTGCTGGGTCTATTGTAATTTCACCCTTTTCATTCCTAATTGCATGGATTTGGGCCTTTTCTTTCCTTTTTCTCACAAGGTTGACTAAAGGTTTATCAATTTTGTTGATTCTTTCATAGAACCAACTCTTGGCTTCATTGATTTTTTTGTATGGTTCTCTTAGTCTCCATTGCATTGATTTCTCCTCTGATCTTTATAATTTCTTCCCTTGTATGAGCTTTGGGGTTGTCCTGCTCTGCTTTTTCTAGAAGCTTGAGGTGCAGCATCAGGTTGTTTAATTGGGCTCGTTCTGTTTTCCTAATATGCATATTCACTGCTATGAATTTCCCTCATAAGACTGCTTTCATTGTGTCCCATAGATTCTGATATGTTGTATTGTCATTGTCATTTAATTGAAGGAACTGTCTGATTTCTTCTTTAATTTCCTCTGTGACCCATTGGTTATTCAGAAGTGTGTTGTTCAATTTCCACGTGTTTATGAAATTTTTTGAGTTTCTTTTGCTATGGATCTCCAATTTCATCGCACTATGGTCTGATAATATACAGGGGATAACTTCAATTCCTTTGCACTTACTTAAACATGTTCTATGTGTGAGTATGTGGTCTATTTTGGAGAATGACCCATGTGCAGCTGAGAAGAATGTGTATTCTGATTTTGTGGGGTGGAAGACTCTGTAAACATCTGTTAAGTTCATTTGTTCAAGAGTTTGATTGCGATCTAGTATTTCATTACTTATTTTTAGTCTAGTTGATCTATCTATTTGTGACAGTGGTGTGTTGAGGTCCCCCACTACAATTGTATTAGTGCATATATGGCTTTTCATGTCTGTTAGTATTTGTTTTATATAGTTGGGTGCACTAGTGTTTGGTGCATAGATATTTATGATTGTCATCTCTTCCTCTTGGATTCTTCCCTTTACAAGAATGTCATGTCCTTCTTCATCTCTCTTAATCAGTGTTGGTTTGAAATCTACTTGATCTGCAAAGAGGATAACTACTCCTGCTTTTTTTTGGGTTCCTGTCACATGGAGTATTGTTTTCCACCCCTTAACTTTCAGTCTATGAGTTTCCTTTTGAATTAAGTGTGATTCTTGTATGCAGCATATTGTTGGATTTTGCTTCTTGACCCATTCTGACAGTCTATTTCTTTTGATTGGTGAATTGAGACCATTAACGTTTATGGTTGTAACTGAAACATATTGACTTCTCATTGCCATGACTTTTTCTTTTTGTTGGGTTCTCCCCCTTTACATTTAATTTCTTGTCATGCCAGATGGGTTCATTCTGCTTTGCTTCCTGGGGTTGTGATCCTCAATGTCTGTTCCTAGGATATTGTGTAAAATTCTTTGGAGTGCTGGTTTGGTGTTCACGAAGTTCCTAAGGTGCTCTTTGTCATGAAAGTATCTTATTTCTCCATCCATTTTGAAAGATAGTTTTGCAGTCTACATCAATCTGGGTTGGAGGCTGTTTTCCTTTAGGGCTTGAAATACATCACTTCAAGCTCTTCTTGCCTTGAGGGTTTGGGTTGAAAAGTCTGCTGTGATTCTGATGGGCTTTCCTTTGTATGTGATTTGTTTCTTTTCTCTGACTGCTTGGAGAACTTTGTTCTTCTGTTGTGTTTCTGGAATCTTAACAATTATATGCCTATGTGTAGATTTTTTTTGATCAAGGCTATTTGGAGTCCTATATACCTCACTTATCTGTATGTCAAGCTCTTTTCCCCTGCTTGGGAAGTTTTCTGCCATTATTTCTGTGAAGAGATTTTTTATATCATCTGCACTCTCTCCTGTTTCTTCATTGAGCCCAATCAGTCTTATGTTATTCTTCTTTGCATCATCTAGCAGCTGCTGGATTGATTTCTCATGTTCCCTTATAATTTGGAAGCAATTTGTCTTTTCCTGGTCACTAATTGCAACCTTATCTTCTATATCTGAAATTCTGTCCTCACATTGGCTCATTCTGCTGTGTAGACTTTCAATGGAGTTTTTCATGTCCTGGAAATCTATTTGCATCTGTTTTATGGATTCCATTTGTTTCTTATGTTGGGATTCCATCATGTTCCTGAGCTCCTCTCTAGATTTATTAATCACGTCTTGCACTAGGGGCACAATTTCTCCTGTTATCTGAGAAATTACTTCTGATTTCATTTTTTCCAGATCCCCTTTTGTTGCCAGTTCAGTGGGTCCAGGTGGTTGAGTATCAGAGTGTTCCATCGCATTTCCCTTTGGGGTTGCTGTAGGTGATCTGAAAGTCTGGTTTTGAGACTTATTTACCTGTTTTCTCATTTTGACTGGGGCGGGGGGCTGTTAGCGCCTGCACTGATTACCTCCTCTGAGCTGGGTGAGATGGGACAGAGGCGGGGAGCAGCGGTAGGGATGGTGACCCTAAAGCCCTTTCCTGTGGGCTGGGAGCAGCTGGAGGGATGGTGGCCGGGAAACCCCTTCCTCTGGACCAGGAGCAGTGGGATGGTGGCTCAGAAGCCCCTTCCTCTGGGCCAGGAGCAATGGGACAGAAGGCGGCCCAAAAGCCCTTTCCTCTGGGCTGGGAGCAGCAGGAGGGATGTTGACTGGGAAGCCCCTTCCTCTGGACCAGGAGCAGTGGGACAATGGTTCAGAAGCCCTTACCTCTGGGCCGGGAACAGTGGGACTCAGTACCTTGGTTTGGTGGTCTGGTGTCCTCTGCGTCTTTGTAGTGTGGAATCAGGTGGCTGCTGATGGCATCATTTTCGATGTAAAAGTAGTAGATAAATGAATTTTTACAGAGCTGAAGGAACAATAGTATTTGGATATTTGAAGGAGTAAACCAGAAACTTAGGAGGTGGTGCTCTGGGAATAAAATATTTGAAATTGTGATTATGGAGGGCTTACAACTTAGGGAAATGGAGTGTCAAGCAAATGAGTCAAGAATGTAGGAGGGAGAACCACTGCTACCAGCACAGAGGAGGAGACTTCCGGGCTGCTGTAGAACCACTTCCAGTGCACGGGAGGTGATCCATGCCAAGCAGCACCCCACCCCCCTGTCGAAATGAGAAGACACATAAACAAGCCTCAAAACCAGACTTCCAGGTCACCTACAGCAACCCCAAAGGGAAACGAGATAGAACATTCTGATAATCAACGACCTGGACTCCCTGAACAAAAGCAGATCTGGAAAAAGTAAAATCAAATAAATTCTCAGATAACAGCAGAGATTGTGCCCACAGTGCAAGACATGATTAACAAATCTAGAGAGGACACAGATTGAAAAAAAAAAAAGAGGACCTGAAGAACACGATGGAATTCCAACATAGGAAACAAATGGAATCCATAAAACAAATGCAAACAGATTGCCAGGAGATTAAAGACTTCATCAAAAGTCTACACAGCAGAATGAGCCAATCTGAGGACAGAATTTCAGATATAGAAGATAAAATTGCAACTAGCGACCAGGAAAAGAAAAATTGCTTTAAAATCGTAAGTGACCATGAGAAATCAATCCAGCAGCTGCTACACTATGCAAAGAATAAAATAAGACTGATCAGAGTCAATGAAGAAACAGGAGAGAGTGCAGACAACATAAAAAAAACACAGTTCACAGAAGTGATGGCAGAAAACTTCCCAAGCAGAGGGAAAGAACTAGACATACAGATAAGAGGCATATAGGACTCCAACTAGCCTTGATAAAAAAAAAAAATCTACACATAGGCATATAATTGTTAAGAGTCCAGAAACCCAAACAGAAGAACAAAATTCTATAAGCAGTTAGAGAAAAGAAACAAATCACATGCAAAAGAAATCCCCATCAGAATCACAACAGACTTCTCAATGCAAACCCTCAAGGCGAGAAGAGCTTGGAGTGAAGTGTTGCAAGCCCTAAAGGAAAACAGCCTCCAACGCAGATTGCTGTAGCTGCAAAACTATCTTTCAAAATTGATGGAGAAATAATATATTTTCATGGAAAGAGCACCTTAGGAACTTCATGAATACCAAATCAGCACTCAAAAAAATTTTAGACAATATCCTAGGAAAAGACAATGAGGATCACAACCCCAGGAAGCCCAGTAGAATTAATCCATCAGGCAGGACAAGAAATTAAACACAAAGCGGGAGAATCCAACAAAAAGGAAAAGTCATGACAATGATGTCAATACGTATCAGGAATAACCATCAATGTTAATGGTCTCAATTCATCAATCAAAAGAAATAGACTGGCAGAATGGGTCAAGAAGAAAGATGCAACAATATGCTGCATATAAGAAACACATTGAAATCAAAAAGAAACTCAAGGACTGAAAGTGAAAGGGTGGAAAACAATACTCAATGCAACAGGAACCCGAAAAAGGGCAGGAGTAGCCATCCTCTTTGTAGATCAAGTGGATTTCAAACCAACACTGATTAAGAGAGACAAAGAAGGAGACTACCTCCTTATAAAGGGAACGATCCAAGAGGAAGAGATAACTATCATAAAGATATACGTACCAAACACTAGGGTGCCCAACTATATAAAACAAATACCAATGGACATGAAAAATCATATAAGCACTAATACAATAGTAGTGGGGGACCTCAACACCCCACTGTCACAAATAGATAGATCAGCTAGACAAAAAATAAGCAATGAAATACCAGAACTCAATCAAATTCTTGGACAAATGAACTTAACAGATGTTTACAGTGTTCCACCCTACAAAATCAGAATACACATTCTTTTCAGCTGCACACAGGTCATTCTCCAAAATGGACCACATACTCACTCATAGAATATATTTAGGTAAAAGGAATTAAAAGTTATTCCCTGTATATTATCAGACCATAGTACAATGAAATTGGAGATCGATAGCAAAAGATACTGCAAAAATTTCATAAACACATGGAAATTGAACAACACACTTCTGAATAACCAATGGGTCACAGAGAAAATTAGAGAAGAAATCAGACAGTTCTTTCAATTAAATGACAATGCCACTACAACATAGAGGAATCTATGGGACACAAAGAAAGCAGTCTTATGAGGGAAATTCATAGCAGTGAATACACACATTAGGAAAACAGAGCAAGCCCAATTAAACAACCTGATGCTGAACCTCAAGCTTCAAGAAAAAGAAGAGCAGGACAAACCCAAAGCCATACAAGGGAGGAAATTATGAAGATTAGAGCAGAAATTAATGCAATGGAGACTAAGAGAACAATACAAAAGATCAATGAAGTCAAGAGTTGGTTCTTCAAAATAATAAACAAAATTGACAAACCCTTAGCCAACCTTATCAGAAAAAGGAAAGAAATGGCCAAAATCCATCCAATAAGGAATGAAAAGGATGAAATTACAACGGACCCACTAGAAATACAGAGGATCATCAAAACCCATTTTGAGAACCTATAGGCCAATAAGATAGAAAACACAGAAGAAATGGACAGATTCCTAGATACATATGAATTACTAAAGTTGAACGGAGACCTAAAAGTTCTAAACAACCCAATATCAATCAATGAAACTGAAAAAGTAATTAAAAACTTACCAACTAAGAAAAGCCCAGGTCCTGATGGTTTCACCACTGAATTCTACAAGACATTTAGAGAGGAACTACTGCCACTCCTGTTTAAACTCTTCAATGAAATTGAAAGGGAAGCAATAGTCCCAAAATCATTCCTGGAAGCAAACATCACCTTGACCCCCCAAAGCAGGGAAAGACCCAACTGAAAAAGAGAACTATAGGCCAATCTCACTAATGAACATAGATGCAACAATCCTTAATAAGATACTGGCAAATAGAATGCAGAAGATCATCAAGAAGATCATACACCCTGACCAAGTGGGATTCACCCCAGGGATGCAGGGATGTTTTAAGATATGCAAATCAATCAATGTAATACACTATATCAATAGAGCCAAGGACAAAAACCATATGATTATCTCCATAGATGCAGAAAAAGCATTTGACAAAATCCAACATGCATTTATGATAAAAACCCTACAAAAAATTGAAATGGATGGTCTCTACCTCTATCTGATAAAAGCCATCTATGAAAAGCCAATAGCCAATATCATACTAAATGGTCAAAAACTGAAATCCTTCACACTAAAATCAGGAACAAGACAAGGATGTCCACTATCACCACTCCTGTTTAATACAGTCTTGGAAACATTAGCCATGGCAATTAGACAAGAGAAAGGAATAAAAACAGGAAATGAAGAAGTCAAATTGTCATTATTTGCAGATGACATGATATTCTATATAGAAGACCCCAAGAACTCCACCAAAAGTCTTCTAGACTTAATAACCAAATTCAGTCAAGTAGCTGGTTACAAGGTCAACACACAAAAATCAATAGCTTTCCTCTACACGAATGACAGACTCACTGAGAGAGAAATAGGGCAAACAATTCCTTTCACAATAGCATCCAAAAAACTGAAATACCTAGGAATCAACCTAACAAAAAAATCAAGACATCTTCTCTAAAAACTACAGCACTCTGAAAAGAGAGATTGAAGATGATACTCAAAATGGAAAGACAGGGGCTGGAGATGTAGCTCAGTGGCACCATGCCTGCTTGGCAAGTACAAGGTCCTGAGTTCAATCCCCAGTACCAGAAAGAAAAAAGAAAATGGAAAGACATCCCCTGCTCCTGGGTAGGAAGGATCAACATAGTGAAAATTGCCATACTTCCAAAACTACTATATAGATTCAATGCAATCCCAATTGAAATCCCAGCAGCATACTTCAAAGATCTTGAGAAAACAATCCAAAAATTCATTTGGAACAAGAACAGGCCCAGAATTACAAAAGAAATTCTAGGTAACAGAGACATGGTGGGGGGTATCACAACCCCCAACTTGAAACTATACTACAAAGCTACTGTGATAAAAACACCATGGTACTGGCAAAGAAACAGACTTGAGGACCAGTGGAACAGATCGGAAGATGCAGAAACAACTCCAGACACATTCAGCCACCTCATGTTTGACAAAGGAGCCAAACACCCTCACTGGAGGAAAGATAGCCTCTTTAATAAATGGTGCTGGAAAAATTGGGTTTCAACTTGCCAGAGATTATAACTAGACTTATATCTCTCACCATGCACTAAACTAAAATTGAAATGGATTAAAGATCTGAATATTAAAACAGAAACGCTGAACCAGCTGGAACAGAGGTTAGGTAGAACTCTTGAAGACATTGGTGTAGGAAGAGATTTTATAAACAAAACCTCAGTTGCCCTTGAACTAGCACAAACAATCAACAAGTGGGATCTCTTCCTACTAAAAAGCTTCTGCACAACAAGAGAAACCACCATCAGAGTGAAGAGACAACCCACAATGTGGGAAAAATTTTTCACCTGCTGTTCCTCAGACAAAAGGTCTACTATCTTGAATTTATAAAGAACTAAAAAAATCAAACCTCCCAAATTTAAAGACCTAATCCAAAAATGGGCATCTGAAATGAATAGACATTTCTCAGACAAAGAAGTAGAAACAGCAAATAAACATGAAAAAATGTTCAACATCACTGGTCATTGGAGAGATGCAAATTAAAACAATGCTGAGATTCCACCTCACCCCAGAAAGAATGGCTGCTATCATGAAACCAACCAATAACAAATGCTGGTGGGGCTGTGGGGAAAGAGGAACCCTGCTCCACTTCTAGTGGCACTGTCGACTAGTGCAACCACTGTGGAAATCAGTATGGAGATACCTCAAAGAAATAGGACTGGAAGTCCCATTTGACCCTGCTATTCCCCTGCTGGGTATCTTCCCCAAAGAATTAAAAGAATCATACCACAGTGATATATGTGCACCCATGTTCATAGCAGCACAGTTTGTAATAGCTAAAACTTGGAAACAGCCCAAATGCCCATCAACTGGAGACTGGATAAAGAAAATGTGGTTTTTTTAATGAAATGGAGTACTATTCAGCCATAAAAAATGAGAAAGTAGAGATATTTATAGCTAAATGGATGCACATTGAGGCGATACTCTAAAGTGAAATAAATAGGACACACATGTGTGAATACCAAATAGTTTCTCTGGTGTGAGAAACTGAAAGTGTAAATAAGGACTAAAAGGTATAGTAGATAATGTGAAATAGGAAGAAAAGAGGCAAAGGGGAAGGAGAAGTGAGAGGGGTAGGGGAAAGGAAAGAAGGGAATGGAATTAATGAGAAAATGAAAAAATGTAAACAAAGTCTTTGTAAATAGGGAGGGGTGGAGGGGTTGAAGGGAGGGCAGGGTAATCGGGAAAAAATAAGAACCAAGAGAGATTATGTAAAGGTGCAAATTTCCAGTGATGAATGTCATTATATTGTACACCTAAAATATACCAATAAAATTTTTTAAAAAAGAAACTAGGAGGGAGGGCTAAATTATTGAAGGGAAAGAAAAGTAAGAGGACAGAATTTGGGGAAAAGTCTATATCAATATTAAAATCACAGCAAATTATACTACAATTAGAATAGGTGAGAATTATAGTGAATCAAGTGTGAAAGTCTTCAAAGACTATGGTCAAGTTATAGAAACATGCATTATGTATAAATCTGATAAATACTTGATACATAGTATTGCAAAACCAAACATTTAAAAAGTAGAAGACAGGAACATTTCTAAGAAAATACAAAATAGCCAATAAGCATAGGAAAAAAAGACATACTTCATTGGTAATCTGAAATGCAAAGTGAAAATATAAGATAGCATCTTACTGTACCAATTTGTAAAGGATTTTAAAATCTAGCAATAAGAAATGTTTGCAAGGATATAGTGAAATGGAAACATACTTGGCTCAGAGGAACATAAACTAATAAAAGTCTTTGGGAACAACAGGGGAAGGAGGCATTACCTATTAATTTGAAAGGAACACTAGCAACTCCTAGGTTTTTAAAATACATGTGTAAAAAAGTAATCCTTGATTTGAAATCAAATAATTTTTATGTGATTCTTGAAGTCAATACAAACTAGGAAACCTGAGTTTTCGTGAAGACTGAAAAAGATTTCCTCCACTTTAGATTTTTAAAACAGGGTCTAATTCAATATAGAAAGGCTAGCCTCAAATTCATAATCCTCCAAATTCACCCTCCTGAATGGAAAAAGAGCACATCAAATCACTCCACAGAAGGGCAGAGGTTGTAGTGGCTGGTTAAATATGAGCATAACGTGTGTGTTATGGTTTGTTTTTAGATGTTCCCCCAAAGCCTCATGCCAATGAGGTGGAACTTTCTTTTTCAGAAGCAGTTTAATCTAGAATGTGTGATGCTGGGGTTAAGGGCATGTGATTACTAAACCACTACATGTGAGCAATTATTTGGCACTGCCCTAATGCTGGTAGTCTGAATAAGATAAAAGGGGCAGAAAGATGCTGATAACTCTTTTGTTACCCTTGCTGCCTTGTGTGCACCATGTTGTTTCTGTTCTGCAATGCCGATTATGGACTGAAACCTCTATGAACTGTAAGCCAAATAAACCCCTTCCCCTCTAACTCTGGGTGTTGGGTATTTTGTCTCAGCAATGAGAGAAAAGTAACAAATACAGAAATTTGGTACCAGAAAAGTGGGGTCACTGCTGTAACATTACCTGGGCTTGTGGCTCAAAAGCCTTTGGAACTGGCTTGTGGGAAGGGCAAAAGTTAGGAAAGATCCGGAGATGTTGGCTACAGAGGCAGCACTGGAACCCCTTAGGCTGTTTCGTATGGAAGGTTCTGGTCAGAGCTCAGAAGACAAAAAGGCCAGTAAAGACCAGGCTCTGGAGGTTTCTGCTGGGAAGAAGGACTGTATTGGCTGTTGGACTCCAGATGATGTGTGTCATGGCTTGGCAAAAAGTTTGTCTGCATTTTGTTTGTGTCCAGAGACTTTGCCTGAGACTGAGATTAGGGGCAGCAGACTAATTAATTTTGCAAAAGAAATTTCAAGGCAGTCGAATATTGAGGCAGTAGTATAGCTACTGTTGGGGGCTTTTAGACAGATCTATGTTGAGAATAAAGATTGAAGAGCCAAGCATAATGATTTAAAATGTTTTGAGTTTAGCAAGAAAGGAAGCTCCATTATAGCTGTGGTCTGCAAAGATAGAGCAGAGGAGATCTTGATTGCTGAAAAGGAACAGGAGAATAGAAAAGATGGCCTGCAGGCATCACAGGAAGCAGAAGAACTCCACCCTTTGCAGTCTCAGAATTGTAAAGGTGAAAGATTTTTCTTTGAAAAGAAAGCCCCAGAGCACCATGTTTCAGAATGGCTGTGACCTAGGAAAGTTGTTCCAAAACAGCAGCCTAAGGAAGTTGTTCCAAAATGCAATTTAGGGAATTTGTTTCTCAGGATTGAGTTCAGAGTGCTTAGTGATCGAGGCACTCAACTCCTAAAACCAAGAGAGGACGAAGCCTGGCTACTGCTCCAGCTGGCAGCAGACCTTGGTATCATCCACATGGTGCTGGTTTTAGATGCATGCAGAATGGAAAAGTTCTAGGTTCAGGGAGGCTTTCACCCAGATTTCCAAAGAAGGCCTGGAAGGCCAGGCAGTGTGCTCCTGAGAGGGCAGTGTATGAATCTGTGAGTGTAAAGCCAAAGGTGCAATGGAGATCCCAGACATTTGAAGAAGCCAGGAGTGTGAATCATTTGAGGAAAACTGCAAGGAGGGAGCAGAGGCAGCCCAAGAGAGAAGCCATGAGAACTATAACAACCCTCAGTGCCACAGGGGTGGAGCCACCCAACCCATTTGGAATTCACAACTCGCCACATATTGTCTCAGATGCTGCAAGTGGAACTGTGGGACTTAATGTTTCCCCTACTGGATTTTGGACTTACTTTGGTCCCATTCCTTTGTATCCTCCTATTTGTACCTTTTGGAATGGTAATGTCTATTTTGTGCCATTGAATGTTGGAAGTGTTGACTTTTTTCTCATTTGTACAGGGGCTTGGAACTAAGAGCTTGCCTTAAATCTCAAAGGAGACTTTGGACTTGGACTTTTCAGCAATGCTGAAACTATTAGGACTTTGGCAACTCTTAGAAATGGACTCAATGCTTTTTTGCATAAAGGGATATGCATGAGTCTTTGGGGAGTCAGGGGCAGAATGTTATGGTTTGTGTTTAGATGTCCCCCCGAAAGCCTCATGCCAATGAGGTGGAACTTTCTTTTTCAGAGGTAGCTTAATCTGGAAAGTATGGTGCTGGGGTTAAGGGCATGTGATTACTAAACCACTACATATGAGCAATTACTTTGGCACCACCCTAATACAGGTATTCTGAATAAGATAAAAGGGGCAGAAAGATGCTGATAACTATCGTTACCCTTGCTGCCTTGTGTGCACTATGTTGTTTCTGTTCTGTGGTGCTTCTTTGCCGTCCCAGCCTCAGAGCCAGCTGATTATGGACTGAAACCTCTACAAACTGTAAGCCAAATAAACCCCTTCTCCTCTAAATTTGGGTGTTGGGTATTTTGTCTCAGCAATGAGAGAAGAGTAACTAACACAGTATGCCTGAATCCCTGGTATCACACAGACAAGTCTCAGTAGATTAGCCAATATGTAAATACTCAGAAAAAATTATGTCAAAGTTGTTAATTGTAATGATATCATTCAGAATTTTACTAACAGACTTAGCTTTCAAAAGCAAACTAATAGAAATGTTTAAAGTACTAAGGATTGAACCCAAGGACTCCCACATGCTATACAAGCTCTCTACCACTGATTTACAAGGCCATCTCTTATTTAGGAAGCAGTTTTCCTAAAAACAAATCTGCATTTTCCATTTACCTCAGAAACAAAATTATTTGCCAAACATTAAAGAATGTTCACACAGCATTTAGGAAACCCTTGTATTTCAAAAGAGGGTGAGGGGGTTTCTAGGTGGTATTTTTCAAAAAGTCCTTAATATTACAGGAAAATACTACTGCTAAAGCTGAAGCATCTTTGAAATTCTATCATAGGTCTAACACTCTTTCTCCTATGAAAAAGTCTCACCAGTCATTCTGCCCTGTATAGTCCCATAAAAGTATTTCCCCAGTGACCTACCAACCACAGACACAGTTACTGATCAGCACCAACCACCAAATCTGGGGGAGAGCCCCATAGGGGAGAAGTCTAGCAAAACTTTTTGTGACTTCAGTTCCCAGCATCATTTGCAACAGAATTGAATAACCAGACTGCATCCTGCGCACAGTGAGAAAGACCCAAGATTTCAAGGCACTAGATCTTGCCGCAAGGTGCACACTGCTCCACAAGATGCCAAAACTTCGGCACCCATTTAATAAAACCATCTTTTAAAATAAGCATAAAACAGTGGGCTGTGCATGTGGGTCAGTGGCAGACTACTCACCTAATATGTGTGAGGCCCTCCAGTCCATTCTCAGGGCCACGTGCCACAAAAAACCCATGAAACAATGATTTCAATTCAATATGTGGACTCTAGGCAGTCAAACTCACAGAAGCAGAGACTGTAACATTAGTAAAGGGGCAATGGTGAATAGGGCGATGTTAGTCCAAAGGGTAGAAAGTTTCAGTTGGGAGAATAACTTTTGAGGATCTGTTGCAGAACATGAGAATGATAGTTAATCATGTGTACTTTAAATTACTAAAGGATTTTAAATGTTCTCTCCACCTACAAAATGATAATCTTATAGGTGATTGTATCATTCCATAAATTATGCACCTATTAAATACCACATTGTACCCAGAATAATTATATTAGTGGTAATTAAGAATAAAATTTTTAAAGATACTCATGAAATGGTACAAGATCCCAATGATGTATGTAAATATATTTTATACCTAAAATGTACCAATAAACTTAATGGGGGAAAAAAATTTAATTTAGCATAGAATAATATTTGTAACAAAAACTAATGAAATATATTAATTAAATTAGTATTCTGCATTAATTTGGCATAACAAATATATATTTATTAATATTTAAGATCTGAATTGAATGAAATTCTCCTAACTACACAATTAAGTGAATACAACGGAAAGTAAAGATTAAGGAAATCCATACCAAAAAAAACCTACACAACATGGGAAATGATGCAATAACATCGAAAAACAAGAAGTCTTCAATTCAAAATGTCAAAACATTTGTGCACATGGGGGAAAAGAGGGCTGATCTGTCTCATGAATGCAAAGTAACCTATTATATCTGAATAAAAAGGTTTAAATTTTGAGAGATAAAAATTTAAATATCGAGATGGTATAGAAATGATCTTGCAATAAGGAGTGTAAAGAAATGAGCATAAAAACAAAGCAATAAAGACCAAAAGTGATAAATTTGAAGTTATTTTAACATTAAGAGTGGTTCTTTATCAAAAGATACACTAAGGAAAAAAAGATACAATAAGGAATATGAATAAAAACACAACAGAATGGAAAAGGGCCATTTCCACACACATGGGTAATAAAGAAGTTTTAAAACTCATTGGCAAAAAACATGGGCAAAAGCAAAACAGGTATTACACAGAAAATACATCAAAAACAGCTGTAATATGTGGAAACATAATCAACTTCATGAGTAAGCAAGAGAGTTAGAAAAAAAATGAGATGCTTTTTGAAACAATGACACCGGGAAATACTGGGAAATCTAATCTCATGAAATGAAGGCCAGGATGAGGCATGAGAATGACTTTTGCATTTCCAATTCCTCCCATAAGGGCAGTGTCTACACCACATAAGCTGATGCAAAATAGGAGTGATGAGATAAAGCTCATTTTCATAGGCTTCTCAGAACTTCTAGAAAACACATTGAACATAAGGTACTTCTAAGAGGAAACACCGTTGGGTTTCCGGGGATGGCTTGGTTTGCTTTCCAACGACCGCCAAGTTCTGGAAACTGTTGCATGTCACCGATCCATTCCACTACTTCTAACACTTTAATTATTGGTGGGTATACCTAGGATGCATACGTGCACTCTTTGGGCCCTTGGGATACACACAGAAAGTCCCCAAGGGGACCCAGGAGAACAGGGTGGGTGTGGGCCACCGGGATTGTCAGAGGGGGGTGATGCTTCTGAGGACTTGAGGAAGGCGGAAGGAGGCATCAGCGGCAGGGTCACACCGAGGTTTCAAATGTGCCATTGTGCGAATGTGCCTTCTGCGGCCAGGACATTTGGAGTATCGACTCTTATCCATTCCGAGGGTGATGGGCACACGTAGAACTTATCGTGATTCAGGACTTTTTGTGCTGATTATTCCACAAGGTCTTATAAGATTGGAGAACTTCCTACATTACAGTTTGGCTTTCTTGAGGGGTGGGCTCGGTGGGGAGGGTGGACTTGGCTTGGATCAAGGGAGTGTTTTGAATTTCACGCACACCACTCTAATCTGAAAATGTTCATCCTCTTTCCAGTTGCCTCCTGTTTTAATAAAAAAAACTGATTATTAGCCAACATTAAAGAGGTGCGAGCATATTTCTTTGAAAATTATTAAAAACTATTTAAATGTTCCAAGATGTTTTCATCGTTGTGTGTCTTCTTTTAGCTTCTCTGAACTATTCGTGAAAGTAAACCATTTCTCAACGCTCAGTAGAGATGCAGTCAAATAAATATCATACTGCGCCACGAATGGATCCCAGCGTCACACCTTCTAGGTCCGGCCACCTCTGAAAAGCCCCTTCGCCGTGCACACGGCTGCACGCGGTCTGGGGAGGGGACATCTAGACACAAGCCGTAACAGTAGCCCTCTGGAAAATCTTGCAACGGTCGCTCAGCCCAGGCCGCTATCCGAGGCAAGCGAGAGGCTGAGGTGTTGCTCGGCCCTGTCTTTGGTTTCCACCCAGAAGAAAAGCCCTGAAGACCGCTGGGCCCCAGGAGAGCGTCGGGAAGGGGACTGACCCAAGCCCTTCTCGGGTCACGCCTGGGGGCACGCACGGCGGGGGCTGGTCCTCTCAGGACACAGCCCCTCAGCCAGCCTCCGCCCCTCCCAGTCTGCACCAGACAGGCCCACTGCCCGTTCGGTCGCTGCCATCACTCCTCCTCTTCCCGACAAAGAGTTCTGGGAGTCCTCCTGCCCTCCTCGGGTCCATCAAAGTACACAGGGGACGGGCAGGCGGACCCGCCAAACCACGGCCACCGCGATGAGTCGCTACCTCAGCCCGCCTCTAGGGCGGCGCCGGCGGGGGACGGAAGCCGGCGGGATTTGGGCCCCTTGGCTTCCCAGCATCCCTTGCGAGACGACCCGGTGGACCTGCGACCGCTCCGACCTGCGCGAGTCGGCGTCGAGTCCCAGTCCAGTCCCAGTCGTCGTCCTCCAGGACCTCGGGCGGGCCCTCTTCCTGTGCGCATCCGGGTCAGGTCGGAGTCAGGAAGATCCAAGATCCCCAGGCGCCAGGCCCCTGCCCAGCGGCACCCAGCGCTCGCCAAGAAGCCCGATCAGCTCGCTCACCCGGAAGACCAGCACCGCGGGACGACCAGCCTCCGGGACAGCCTCCCCTGCCACCGCCCGCGGGAGGCGCGGCGGCCAGCCCAGTTGTTCAGCGCGCGCAGGACCCAGGGCCCGGCGGCCGCCCCCGGGCCCGTGCGCCGACGCCCATCCCCGGAGCGCCCGCTCGGCGCCGCCAGCCAGCCAGCCAGCCAGCCAGCCACCCACCCACCCGATGGCCATGCGGCCCCGCAGCCCCGGCGCCGACCCTGCGCCCTGCTGCGCGCCGCAGCAGCACGGGGGACCCGGCCCAGCCAAGCGTCGCCGCCTGGAGGACCACGCTGGACCCGAGACCCGCGCAGCGCCCCTCCTCCAAGACCCCGCGGATCCGCCCGGCACGCCAGCGCCCACGCCCACCTCCACCTGCGTCTCCGTGCTGCTCCTGGGCGCGCGCTGCGCCCTGCAGCTGCCCCTGCAAGACGGCGGCCAGCTGCTGCTGGAGCCCGCGCCCGACTCCGTCCTGCAAGTGACCCTGCAAGACCACAGCCTCCTCCTGTGCTCCACCCACCGAGGCTCCGCAGGGCAGAGCCACTCTCTTGAAGGCCTGGACGCGCCGGGAGCCCACCTGGGCCCTGCCCTGGGGAACCACGTCGTCGTCGTCGTCGTCTTCGTGGAGCAGCGGGGATTCTGCGCCTCTGTCCCAGAGACCCCGGAGATGGCCGGCCACGAGGAGGCCCAAGCCCATGAGGACGCGCACCCGGTGTTCCTGGCGCCCTACCCGGACCCTGCAGCCGGCTTCACTGCTGGGCTCCCGCTCTGGCCCGCAGCAGTGCCGAGCCACCACCCCCCGGGCCCGGTCCCACAGCCCTGGCCTCTGCCGCCCGCCAGTCCTTTCGCCGGGGGCTCTCCCGGCCTCGTCTTCGACCAGGACGACTTCCATCTGCCCAGGCCCTTCCCCACCTCGCCGCTCCAACCTCTGCCTCCCTTTCCGACTCCCTGGCCCCACGAGCGCCCGGCCCGCCTTCCGGGTCCTCATCGCAAGGCCCGGAGGCGCCTCTTCCTGGCATGACTGGCCTCCTGAGACGCCTTGCCACCCCGCTGCGGGGCCCGCTGAGCCTCTTCTCTTAGCCATCGTGTGCGCGCTGCACCACCTGCGAAGCTGCAGGACCCACCCTCTCTTCACTGCTCGGGCCACTGCAGATTGCAAATCACTGGCTGCTCAGGCCTGGGCTCCGGCTCCGGGACTTTTCTCCAGCATCCCACCCGCGCACCTGTTGGGCCCCCAACTCGTTACTAAGTAGCCTTTGTTGGGTGTAGGACGGGCTCTAATCTCTGCGGCTGAGTGACCACCTTCTCCCCGGGGAGGTTTTCCTCATGAAGGCTCGGGGCCCCTCTCGGATATCCCACCAGTAGTTGGACTGCGTGCACCCTCCTTTGCTTGGCCAGTCATTAGGGTGGCACACAACTGCATTTCGCGGTTCAATTGTTCCCTCCGTCCCCACCCCACCCCACCCCACCCCACCGCCGCACCCCCCCACCCGCCTTCCCCCCAAAGAACCAGCCCCTTTGCATTCGTTCCCCCTGCCGTAGTTTTTTAATAAAAGTCTCTGGTTCCGAAAAGCTTCATCATTCTCGGGTTTCTGGGCTTGGCTGCTCACGAGACCTCTCGTGTGTTCTGTACCTCCCCGCTACTGCACCGAAGTCGTTGGTTTTGTCTGTTGATCTGGTGGCAGCCAACCCATCTGGTGAACGGAGGTATGCGGGATGGGGACGATACTAGCTGTTAGACATGGGCGACTCAGGGCTTCTCTCTCCTTCATCTGCGTTGGATATGACTCGTTTGGACCACGTCGGGGACGGCGCATTCCCGGCTACCCTTTTCTCAACTGTGCATTCAGCTAGGATCCTGGTTGTCTCTGCCTGGCAGACGACGTGTCTGCCACTGAAGAAGTCTGTTTTCCCTCTTTCTGATCCTGAGAAACACCGTTGGGTTTCCGGGGATGGCTTGGTTTGGTTTCCAACGACCGCCAAGTTCTGGAAACTGTTGCATGTCACCGGTCCATTCCACTACTTCTAACACTTTAATTATTGGGGGGTATACCTAGGATGCATACGTGCACTCTCTGGGCCCTTGGGATACACACAGAAAGTCCCCAAGGGGACCCAGGAGACCAGGGTGGGTGCGGGCCACCGGGATTGTCAGAGGGGGATGATGCTTCTGAGGACTTGAGGAAGGCGGAAGGAGGCATCAGCGGCAGGGTCACACCGAGGTTTCAAATGCGCCATTGTGCAAATGTGTTTTCTGCGGCCAGGACTTTTGGAGTATGGTTTCTCGTCGATTCCGAGGGCGATGGGCACCTGTAGAACTTGTCCTGATTCAGCATCTTTCTGTGCCTTCTATTCCACATGGTCTTATAAGACTGTATAATGTCCTGCCTTGTAGTTTGGTTTTCTTGAGGGGTGGGCCCGGTGTGGAGGGTGGGCTTGGCTTGGGTCAAGCCTGTGTGTTTTGAATTTCACGCACACCATTCTAATCTGAAAATGTCCATCCTCTTTCCAGTTGCCTCCCGTTTTAACAGCAAAATTAATTATTAGCAAAACGTCGACAGGGTGCTAGCATATTTCTTTGAACATTAATAAAACGTGTTTCAATTTTCCAAAACGTTTGCACCATTGTGTGTCTTGTTTTCCCTTCTCTGAACTATTGGTGATGGTACACCACTTCTCGACACTCAGTAAAGATGCAGTCAAATAAATATCAAGTCTGAATACAACAACAGCAACAACAACAACAACAACAACAACAACAACCACCACCACCACCTAGGCACGTGGCTTTTCTCTTTGCTACTGGTTTGAATAACCACAAGCTGACCTGCCGGGAAAAGGTCAAGGAGGATTTTCGTGGTGAATGCGGGTGTGGGTGTGTGGGTGTGTGGGTGTGGGTGTGTGTGTGTGTGTGTGTGTGTGCGCGCGCGCGCGTGGGGGGGGGGTGTTCGGGTGTGTTGCCGGGGATCGACCCAGGGGCCTTTTTCCTGAGCTCAAACCCCGGGCCTTTCTGGAAACTTCTTTGAGACAAGATCCTCCCGCATCCCTCCACTGCACCATGTGGTCTCGCTCTCGTGACCCTCCCGCCTCAGCCTTCCTGAGGGCTGACATTTTGTTGCTTGCTAAACCCCTTGGCCAGAGCAAACCTGTATTTCTCGTTTCTTTCACGAACCACGGAGCTTTCTAGACCCTGCAAGGGAGATGCCAAACAAGGCATGAGTGATGAGATGAAGCCCTTGTTGGTAGCTGCCCTTGGTTCTTTCCCCGTTGCTGAGACATGAGACAGCACACCCAGGGGTTAAGAGAGGAAAGCTTTATTTAGCTCTGAGTTGGTAAGGGTTTCAGTCTGGAACCAGCTAGCCCTGAGGCAGGGTGGCATGGCAGGCATTGCAGAGGAGAAACAGCCCGTGGGGGGACAGAAGGTAGCGAACCGAGCAGGGGCCTAGCGACTCTTTCCATCCATCTCTCTTCCTATCCCTTACCGCGGATCCAGGCTGCTTAGGACGGCTAGCATTGGCACCCTCCATGCCAGGGCCCTCGATGCTCGCACTGCACCACGAATGGATCCCAGCGTCACACCTTCTAGGTCCGGCCACCTCTGAAAAGCCCCTTCGCCGTGCACACGGCTGCACGCGGTCTGGGGAGGGGACATCTAGACACAAGCCGTAACAGTAGCCCTCTGGAAAATCTTGCAACGGTCGCTCAGCCCAGGCCGCTATCCGAGGCAAGCGAGAGGCTGAGGTGTTGCTCGGCCCTGTCTTTGGTTTCCACCCAGAAGAAAAGCCCTGAAGACCGCTGGGCCCCAGGAGAGCGTCGGGAAGGGGACTGACCCAAGCCCTTCTCGGGTCACGCCTGGGGGCACGCACGGCGGGGGCTGGTCCTCTCAGGACACAGCCCCTCAGCCAGCCTCTGCCCCTCCCAGTCTGCACCAGACAGGCCCACTGCCCGTTCGGTCGCTGCCATCACTCCTCCTCTTCCCGACAAAGAGTTCTGGGAGTCCTCCTGCCCTCCTCGGGTCCATCAAAGTACACAGGGGACGGGCAGGCGGACCCGCCAAACCACGGCCACCGCGATGTGTCGCTACCTCAGCCCGCCTCTAGGGCGGCGCCGGCGGGGGACGGAAGCCGGCGGGATTTGGGCCCCTTGGCTTCCCAGCATCCCTTGCGAGACGACCCGGTGGACCTGCGACCGCTCCGACCTGCGCGAGTCGGCGTCGAGTCCCAGTCCAGTCCCAGTCGTCGTCCTCCAGGACCTCGGGCGGGCCCTCTTCCTGTGCGCATCCGGGTCAGGTCGGAGTCAGGAAGATCCAAGATCCCCAGGCGCCAGGCCCCTGCCCAGCGGCACCCAGCGCTCGCCAAGAAGCCCGATCAGCTCGCTCACCCGGAAGACCAGCACCGCGGGACGACCAGCCTCCGGGACAGCCTCCCCTGCCACCGCCCGCGGGAGGCGCGGCGGCCAGCCCAGTTGTTCAGCGCGCGCAGGACCCAGGGCCCGGCGGCCGCCCCCGGGCCCGTGCGCCGACGCCCATCCCCGGAGCGCCCGCTCGGCGCCGCCAGCCAGCCAGCCAGCCAGCCAGCCACCCACCCACCCACCCGATGGCCATGCGGCCCCGCAGCCCCGGCGCCGACCCTGCGCCCTGCTGCGCGCCGCAGCAGCACGGGGGACCCGGCCCAGCCAAGCGTCGCCGCCTGGAGGACCACGCTGGACCCGAGACCCGCGCAGCGCCCCTCCTCCAAGACCCCGCGGATCCGCCCGGCACGCCAGCGCCCACGCCCACCTCCACCTGCGTCTCCGTGCTGCTCCTGGGCGCGCGCTGCGCCCTGCAGCTGCCCCTGCAAGACGGCGGCCAGCTGCTGCTGGAGCCCGCGCCCGACTCCGTCCTGCAAGTGACCCTGCAAGACCACAGCCTCCTCCTGTGCTCCACCCACCGAGGCTCCGCAGGGCAGAGCCACTCTCTTGAAGGCCTGGACGCGCCGGGAGCCCACCTGGGCCCTGCCCTGGGGAACCACGTCGTCGTCGTCGTCGTCTTCGTGGAGCAGCGGGGATTCTGCGCCTCTGTCCCAGAGACCCCGGAGATGGCCGGCCACGAGGAGGCCCAAGCCCATGAGGACGCGCACCCGGTGTTCCTGGCGCCCTACCCGGACCCTGCAGCCGGCTTCACTGCTGGGCTCCCGCTCTGGCCCGCAGCAGTGCCGAGCCACCACCCCCCGGGCCCGGTCCCACAGCCCTGGCCTCTGCCGCCCGCCAGTCCTTTCGCCGGGGGCTCTCCCGGCCTCGTCTTCGACCAGGACGACTTCCATCTGCCCAGGCCCTTCCCCACCTCGCCGCTCCAACCTCTGCCTCCCTTTCTGACTCCCTGGCCCCACGAGCGCCCGGCAGGTCTTTGGGTCCTCTTTCCAAGGCTTCAAGATACCTGTTGCTTCAAAGAATTACTGTCTGGTACACACTCACCACTGTTCTCACTTTGTTTTCTCCATAGAGTAACCAGTTTCTCTCACACTGACTGTTCGACAATCTGGATCTGAGCCTTTTTCGAAAGACCATACCATTAGGTTCTTATACCTCCTATGGCAATACAATAAGGATACCCAGAATGAAAAATTACATTCAAGCTCTCATATATTCGAAAAATCTGCCTAGTGATACCATAAAATGTATTTTCACAATGTTGGGCTTATTCAGGAGATCACTTCTCCTCCTTCCCAAGCTGTTTTATCTCTCTCTTGCACCTTCCGCCAGCTGTTTTCTGTTTCTTCCCAATTTTTATTCACAGTCACCTCTGAGATAGAGATAGAACCCAGGCTCTTTCTCCACATCTGCATCCACAGCCCTTTTTAAATTATTTTATTTTCCAGACTGGATCTCAGTAAGCTCCCCATGCTGGTCTTCTCCTGCCTCAGCCTCCCAGAGTTTTAGTATTTTAAGCATGCACCAGCACACTCAGCTTGATTGCTTGTTGTATCCTCTTCTTCGTCGTCTCCTTCTTTCCCCCCCCATTAACTTTATTGGTACATTTTAGGTATACAATAAAGTTACACTCATCATTGGGATCTTGCACCATTACATGAGTATCTTGGTTCTTTTTTTTTTCCCTTACCTTGCCCTCCCTTCACCCCCTCCACCCTTCCCTATTTGCAAAGAACTTGTTTCCATTTTTTTCCTCTTCTCATATTTTTTCCTTTCCCTTCTTTCCTTTCCCCTACCCCTCCCAATTCCCCTGCTCTTTTAGACTTTTTCTTCCTGTTACACAATATCAGTTATACATTTTTTAAATTACAATATCAAGATCTAGGAGACATTACCACAGATTTTACAGAATTTAAAAGGATATAGAAAGCATATTACAAAAATCTTTTTTGAAATAAATTTGACAACTTCTAAGAAGTAACTTAGAAGACAAATTAATGAAACTAACTCTAGAGGAAATATAAAATTTGAATAGCACCTATTAAAGAAAGTATATTCCTAGCTTGGAAACCTACCTATATGACAACAGCAGGCTCATAAACATTTTAACTGAAAAATTATATCAAACAATTAAACCAAAAAAAAGAAGGAACTTTTCTCCCCTCATTTTAGGAAATCAACATTGTGCTAATCCTAAAACTGGATAAAGATAATAGAAGAAAAAAGTATGAACATAGATAGAATTTGTTTAACACAACAAAGTATTAGAAGTCAGATCTGGCAGGATGTAGAAAGTGGTTTTGTTATAAGGATGGCAGTGTTGGTTCAGCATTGGAAGATCCACCCCCAAAAGTCATCATTTTAACAGAGGAAAGGAAAAAGCCATATGATCCTGTCACTAGTTGGAGAAAAAGTATTGCACTAAATTCTACAGCTGTTCATGGTAAAAGCTATCAGGAGACTAGAAGTAGAACAGAAACTTCTCAATAACTTAAAGACATGTACTCCATACTTCCAGCAAGAATGCCTTGTATGAATGGAGAAGATACAATGCTTTCTCCTTAAGGTGGGGAACAAGGGCAGATATGCTTACTCTTTATCTATCCATTAAACTTTGAAACCTAGTCCCCACCAAAATAGTCTGGCAATAAAATGACACAAATAGGATAGGATTGGCATGGCAGAAGCAAAATCTTTATATGTAGATGAAATGATCATCTACAGAGAAAATACTAAGAAATCTCTAGGAACTCCTAGAACTTGTACTTGAATTTAGCAGGATTAGAAAACACAAGGTATATATAAAAATTCAGGTCTGTGTATACTTGCTATAAATGAAGAACTGGATACTGAAATTTAAAAGTTATGTAGGAGTACAAAGGACCCAGAAAAGCCAAAAACAAAAACAAAAACAGTGTCGGAAGACGTTTACCACCCAATTTTAAGACTTCTTCTAAAGCTACAGTAACCAAGGCAGTGTTGGTGTAAGGAAAGACATATAGATCATTGGAATAAAACAGAGAATCTAGAAATAGAACCACACATATATGGTCCACTGAGTTTTGAAAGATTATTTAACATTAGCATTTTATAAAATATAAACTCAATTCAGGAGCCGAGGAAGAGACAGTGTCCTCAGCAAACGGCACCAGAACACCTGGTATCCATATATAAAAAATTAACCTCAACCCTTTTTTTCCATACATGAAAATAACTTGAAGGGATCTATGAACCTAAATAAGAAAGCCTAAAAGTATAAAACTTTAAGAAGAAATTATAAGGGAAAATATTTATGAATTCAGGGTAGGCAAGAACTACCTAGGATATAAAAAACATGATGTATAAAAGAAAAAATTGATAAATGAGATTCCATCAAAATTTAGAACTTTAAATGACATCATTAAAATGAAAAGTAGTCCTTAAACAGACCATATTTACAATGCATATAACCTATGACCAGAATATATAAAGAATTTTTAGAGCTCATTAATAGACAACCCAATTAAAATGTAGACATAAAAAGATGATAAATAGCCAGTATAGCACCAGGAACAGTGTGCAACTCTAGAATCAGAAAAATACTAATCAGTACAATAATAACATTAAATTATACACTCATTAAGGAGATGAAGTGAGAAGTTTTAAAAGCCTTGTCATGACCTTTTCTTTTTGTTGGATTCTCCCTCTTTGCGTTTAATTTGTCACACCCAATGGATTCATTCTGCTGGCTTTCCTGGGGTTGTGATCCTCATTGTCTTTTCCTAGGGTATTGTCTAAAATTTTTTTGAGTGCCAGTTTGGTATTCATGAAGTTCCTGAGATGCTCTTTATCATGAAAGTATCTTATTTCTCCATCAATTTTGAAAGATAGTTTTGCAGGGTACATCAATCTGGGTTGGAGGCTGTTTTCCTTTAGGGCTTGAAATACATCACTCCAAGCTCTTCTTGCCTTGAGGGTTTGCATTGAGAAGTCTGCTGTGATTCTGATGGGCTTTCCTTTGTATGTGATTTGTTTCTTTTCTCTAACTGCTTATAGAATTTTATTCTTCTGTTGGATTTCTGGAATCCTAACTATTATATGCCTATGTGTAGATTTTTTTTTTTTTATTAAGGCTAGCTAGAGTCCTATATGCCTCACTTCTCTGTATGTCAAGTTCTTTTCCCCTGCTTGGGAAGGTTTCTGCCATCACTTCTGTGAACAGTTTTTTTATGTCATCTGCACTCTCTCCTCTTTCTTCATTGACTCCAATCAGTCTTATGTTATTCTTCTTTGCATCATCTAGCAGCTGCTGGATTGATTTCTCGTGTTCTGTTACAATTTTAAAGCAATTTTTCTTTTCCTCTTCACTAATTGCAATCTTATCTTCTATATCTGAAATTCTATCCTCACATTGGTTCATTCTGCTGTGCATACTTTTGATGGAGTTTTTAATCTCTTGGAAATCTGTGTATCTGTTTTATGGATTCCATTTGTTTCCTATGTTGGGATTCCATCATGTTCCTCAGATCTTCTATTTTTTTATCTGTGTCCTCTCTAGATTTATTAATCATGTCTTGCACCATGAGCAAAATCTTTGCTGTTATCTGAGTAATTATTTCTGATTTCATTTTTCCCAGATCCTCTTTTGTTGCCAGTTCAGAGAGTCCAGGTGGTTGAGTATCAGGGTGTTCCATCTTGTTTCCCTTTGAGGTTGCTGTAGGTGATCCAGAAGTCTGTTTTTGAGGCTTGTTTATGTGTCTTCTCATTTCCGGGGGGGGGGGGTGCTTCTGGCACCCACGCGGCTCACCTTCTCTTTCCTAGGAGCTTGGGATGCCAGCTGGGGAGATTCCTTCCAGGTGCTAGGACCGGCTGAGCTTCTCTCTGCCCTAGGAGCTTGGGATGGCAGTGGGGGAGCTTCCTTCCAGGTCCTTCATCTCCTTCTCCTCCTCCTTCTTCTTTTTCTTCTTCCTCCTCTCATTCTCCTCCTTCTTCCTCCTCTTCCTCTTCCTCTCCATTTCCATTTCCATCTCCTTTTTCTTCTCTGTCTCTTCCTCTTCCTACTTCTCTTCCTCCTTCTTCTTCTTGCTTTCCTTAAGATCTTTCCAAAACCTGGTCACCCAAGCTAAATGAATATTAAGTAAGTAATTTAATACAAGATGCACAAGTGTAGTGCACTGGACCTTTTGGAAATGTTTTTAAAATGAGACTAAAAATACCCAGACTTGCTGGCACACGCCTGTGATCCCAGCATTCAAAGCTAGCCTGGTCTACATAGTGAGTTCAAGGTCAGCCTGAGCTATGTAGTGAGACTCTGTCTCAAGAAAAAAAAATATTTAGGCTAAAAAGTTAGTGAAAGCAGTATTTAAACTAGGGAAAGCAATGAGAAAGCTGTTACATTTCATTGCAAAATCGGATCTGTAATGTAGCTGCTGTATTTTTACAATCTAATGAGAATTCCTGAATTTCAGGGCTATTTGAGCTTCACCTGATTTCCCCTCAGGGTGATGGAAAGTATAGCTCTTCACTAGGATACACTGAGCTTCACAGCAGAGATGCTCGTCTAATTTATTTTTGAGAATTGTTTTGTGTTTGATGCTCATGAGCCCACCACACAGGTTGTTATTTCTTGGTACTATTTCCTTAATGTGTTTAAATATAAAAGGAAAAAGTTACTACAGTGTCAGATCGATCCTGGTTCCTGTCTGCTATGCAAAGGGGATTCCCGTCAGAATGTGGAGTTAGTAAATATCATTCTAGTCAACAAATACATACACATATGTATAATAATAATCAATATTTTGTTCTTTTGCGAACAACTCTGTTTACATAACTGTTATCATATTCTTTTTTTTTCTTTTTTTTTTTTGGTACTGGGGATCAAACTTGGGACCTTGCGCTTTCAAGGCAGGCGCCAGAATCACTGAGCTAAATCCCCGGCCCTACTATCATATTCTTCAGTTCAATTTTTTTCCTCAACTTTGTTTCTGAAACTGTGACTTACAAATGTGTATAATTCATTTCTCCTAAAGATTTGAGTTTCCATTCTATGTATAAGCCATGTTTTATCTGTTAATTTATTAATAGTCAATTGTGTTTATAGTTTTTGGTATTACAAATAATACTATAATAAACATCCTTGAAACTTGTCATCTTGTGTGCCTGGGGAAGTTTCTCTAAGAAATATAGCTAGCTGTATTGATGGGTGGTAGATATGAACACTACAATTTTGCTAGGTACTGTCAAATTGTTTTCTAGAGTGATTACAACATTTGAAACAATCTCTCACAATCTTTCATCACATCATATCACTAGATTGTAAACTGTTTGCCAATAGTATCTTATTTTTAAATTTTGTAGTTGCCAATTACTGATAAGATCATACAACTTTTCTTGTGTTTTGGGGATACTTTTTTAAATAATTTGATACATTTTCATACATTATAAATCTTAGTTACCACACATCACCTATCGTGGCTTTATGTTTTCAGTGGGAAGGATAGGTACAAGCTGGATTAAAGCCGTTACCTTTCAGCTTGGGGCCTCAAAGCGGAGGCAAATATGAGAATCAATTTTTTACTCCATTACTAGGCAAATAGAATCAAACTTTCTCCAGGAAGAAAAGCTACATCTTAATTTCTAAACAGCATTTAACTATCAAAAGCCAATTTTGGAAGTATGACAATAGAGTCTTAAGAAACTATTGTGCAGAAGGGAACCAAGAGATAGAGGGAGGGGTAAGGGACGTAAAGAGAATTTAGATGTGTTATGTACATGTACCAATTCCCCATGGTGAATATAATCATTATATGCTACAAACATGTACTAATACAGTTTTTTTAAAGGAAGAAACCATTGTGCTCAGTATGGTACTGCATGTCTATAATGCTAACACTCAGCGGGCTGAGGCAGGAGGATTTCTGAGAGTTCAAGGCCAGCCTGGGCTACATAGTGAGCTCTAAGGCCTGATCTACATAGGAGACCCTGTCTAAAACTTAAAAAAAAAAAAAACACTGTAAAGAGAGGAATGAAGAATTCTAAGATAAAAGGGCCACTCTTTCTCAAGAGTAAAATGTAGAAAAGAGAAAAAGCATTCATCATTTCTGAACATAGCAAGTTCTATGGCTCAAAATCCTTAGTACTGGTTGATGAGAATGTCAAAAAAAAGAGAAATTTTTCCTTACTTCCTGTTTAAGAATCTGGGAAAGACAAGAAGGATGATGATATTCAGATCAGAAAAGCCTTCCACTCCACCCTGCCACCCTCACACATTGCCCATGTACCCAGCCACCATCTTGGGGAGAAGAGCATGAGGAGACAATTCACACACAGAACATTTAGTAAAAGTGCCTGTGTTACCTGAAGGAGAATTAGAATCAAACCAGTTGAGGATTCACTTATGTGGAAAGTTTATAGTGGTCCTTTTCCCCACACCTATGCTGAAATCTCCCATACCAGTGAGGTGGAGGTTGATAAGGAAGATTAAGCCAATTACATCAAATAAAGAAGTTACACTTTCTTTATACAGCTAATAGAATTTTCTTATTGTTCCATTTCTGTTAGCTTATGTCCTTTACTCATTAGTTCTATTAGACTTTTCCTTATTGATTTTATATTTTTATATATTCAAGATACTAACCCCTTGTTATATATTTTACAAATATTTCTCCCAGTACATCATTTCTTTTGGTTATTTTGTTTTGTTTTGTGATACCAGGGATTGAACTCAGGGCCTTGCACTTGCAAGGCAGGAGTGGTGCCACTGAGCTAAATCCCTGGCCCTACATCATCTATTTTTAACTCATTTAATTGTACAGACTATAATTTTCATTAAGTGAAATGTATCAATCTTTTCTTTGCACTTTATACTTTTTGTGTCAGTTTAAGAAATCTTTCCCAAGACTGTCCATAAATAAATTTCCCATTCTTCTGATCTCAAAGTTTTGGTTTTTTTCCTTTGTAGATATTTAATGTCAGTAGTTTTTTTTTCTGTACAGTTTGGAGTAGGAAAATAATTCTTTTCAAGTGGAAAGTCATTACCCCACTATCAGTTATTGAATTGTCTACCTATTAATTTATTATGCCAGTTTTGTTTTTTATTAATTTATACCATATGATGGCAAACTAATGAAATTTTCAGATAAGCAAAACCTAAGTCTACCAACAGCATTCCCTCACTAAAGGAAATCCTCAATGATGTACTCAAGAAGAATGAAAGTAACCCCAAGGTGGATGTTCTGAAAAGTAGAAGGCTGGAGGTTGGAATGGTTAAAAACAAAGCCAGTGGTCATATATGTGTGGGTAAGTCTAAAGCATACTGGCTGGCTACAACATAAACAATGTCTTAAGGGGATAAAAAACCAGAAAAAGTTAGAAGTTAAATACATGCTAAGCATAACAGTTGATCAAGAGGTTAGAAAATGTTTTGAGATCTTTGCATAATGCTGAGAAAAGCAAAGTCATTGAATAACCAAAGGCTTCATTACCTCTAGTATGATATGTTATATAAGTGTCTGATAATACAAGGTAACTAACAAAAGAAAAACAGAGTGTATAAATCCAAATATTAGAGATAATTTTGGTTTATAAACATTCAATTCATTCAAATGAAGCAATAAACTAGAGAAAAATATAACAGGTTGGCCAAAAAAAATTGGTAGCTGTAAATCCAAATTTGTCAGTATATTGAAAATAAATAGACTAAATGCTCCAGTTAAAAGACAAAGATTGTTCTCTTGCTCTGCTTCCCAGCTGTCATGAGATAAGCAGCTTTTCTCTCCCACATCTTTCTGCTATGATGTTTCTCTCTCACCACAGATCTGTAAGCAATGGAACTAGCTGACCATGAACTGAAACTTCTGAAGTTTCTGTGAGTTGAAATAAACCTTTCTACCTTAAAAAAAAATTATGAGATTGAATTTTAAAAATCAAATTGCTGTGATTCTTATATCAGATAATGTAAAGCATAAGATTATAAAAAGATTGAAATGAAAGGATGGAAAATATATCATGCATGATCACTAAAAGAAAGATGGCTGGTGGCATTAATATTAAGGAAAAATACCATATGGAAAAATAAGCAGTACTAAGAGTAAAGAGAGTCACTCTTAATCACAGAAAATTTACTAGAATTATATAACAATTCTAAATTTATATGTATATAGCTGCTTCAAAATATGTAAAACAAAACTTAACTAAACAAATAGATCACATTAATATAACTACCCCAGTAATTGATAAAACAAAGAATTGTGTAAAGAATAATACCACTGGCCCAATAGTCAAATTTAGAACCCTAAATGCTATATGTTTTTTCAACTACACAGAGAAAATGTATAAACATAATATATAGCAGATTATAAAACAAATCTCAACAAATATTAAACAAAAAATCACACAGAGCATATCCTCTAACTATAATGTAATTGAGAAACCAATAACAAAAAAGAAAATAAAGCAAATTGTGAAATGGTGAAAAATTAACAAATATACATTTAAGTAACCAATAGTTCCAAGAAGAAAGAAAATGTGAATTATGAAATATTTTTATTTAAACAGTAACAAAAATATTACATATCAAAATTTGTAGAATACATCAAAGTAGTGCCAAGTAGGAAACATACCTTTGAAAATTTATAATTTAACAAATCATTTCAAGAAACTATTCCATAATGTTTCCGTAATGTTTCCATAATGTTTTCCATAATGTTTCCATAATGTTTCCATAACTATTCCATAATGTTTCAAGAAACATTCCATAAACTATGAATAAATTAGAAGGGATGAAAATAGTAAAATATTAGCATAAATTGATAAAATAGAAAAAAACATTATTTTGAACAAAAGATAGAAGTCACAAAATAATATATAATAATAAATAATACTTATATAAAAATACAAACAAACTACATTATCCAAGTTGTCCAGGAAAACCAGATAACTTGGAATGTAAAGAAAAATGGATGTCTTCAAACAAAAATGCGACACAAGCACTGGCTCAACCTAAAGAAGGAAGATGGGATTGTTATACACTCTGGTAGGCAGAATTCAACCAGATTTTAAACAAATACAAAAGACTAAGTATAGTACCAAAGTATTAAGCATCCAAAAGTCACAGCACAAGGGGACTTCACTCTCCTGAACAGGCTGTTCTCTGCAGATCTCTCTTGAGCTCACAAGAAAAATTGGGACAACAGAAAATCATAGAAATACCTCAGGTGTAGGGTTGGAAGAAAGAAACAACTACAGCTGTATGGCAAGTACTAAGTTCCACCTAATTTCCTCACCATTAAAAGACAAAAGCCTGGGGCTAGGGATGTAGCTCAGTGGTTCCGGTGCCTGCCTCGCAAGCAGAAGGACCTGAGTTCAATCCCCGGTACCAAAAAAAAAAAAAAAGACAAAAGCCTCTGATACCCTTATACCAAAACCAGCAATGACATATAAGAAAAGCAAACAAAGAAAATAATTGCCAAATTATATAATTGCCAGAAATTCTTAGCACAATATCAAAAAATTGAATCCAGTAAGATATAAAAAGGATAATTCATTATGACTAAATGGAACATATCCTAGCAATGCAAGGTTGGTTCAACCTTTTAAAATCAATATAATTTACCACACAAGCTAAAGAAGAAAATTCATATAGTTGCAATAGATACAGAAGAACAATTCAATAAAATTTGAAATCCATTTATGATTTCTTAAAAAGAAAAAAAAATTTTCAGAGAACTAGAAGTAAAAGGGGATCTCTCAACCCAATAAGGGCATCTACAAAAACTTTATACTTATTGGTAAAAATCTAAATATTTCTTGCTAAGATAAGGAGCAAGATGAAGATGTTGTTCTCAAATCTCCTGCTCAACATTGTACTGAAAGTTCTAACTAGAATCATAAGGCAAGAAGCAGAAATTTAAAGGATAAAGACTGAGAAAGAGGAAATAAAATACTCCACTTATAAAAGATATGATTATCAAAATAAAGTAAGAATCTTTAGAAAACTACTACTAATAAGTGAGCTATGCAACATTATAGGTTACAAGGTCATATGCAAAAATTTGTTATAATTCTTTATATTAGCAATAGATCACCGGAAATATAAAAGTTCTTAAAGCATCACTTATAAAAGCATGCAAATCTCAGGTGCAAATATAAGAAAATAAGTTCTTGATTTGCACTTTAAAATTAGCACTAATGGAAGACATCAAATAACTTCTCAATTAATGGAAAGATATGCCATGTCAATTTATTAGAAGACAATATTATTAATGTTCTCCAAAATAACCTACAGATTCAATGGAAATTCACTCAAAATATATACAATTAGCTGAATGTGGTGGTGCACACCTGTAATCCCAGCCCCTAAGAGGCTGAAGCAGAAGGATCACCATGAGTTCAAGGCTAGCCTTCACTACAAAGTGAGACCCTGGCTCAAAAAACAAAACAAAGGATTTAGCTCAGTGGCACTGTGCCTGTCTGGTAAGTGCAAGGTCCTGAGTTCAATCCCCAGTACCAGGGTGGGAGGATACTATAGAACTTTTTTTTTGGTTAAATTCTTTTATTGATACATTTTAGGTATGCAACACAATTACGTTTCTCATTGGGAACCTTTACATAATGCATCTTGGTTCTTATTTTTTTCCCCATTCCTAGCCTTTACATAATGTATCTTTACATAATGCATCTTAGTCTTATTTTTTCCCCATTCCTAGCCCTCCCTTCACGCCCTCCACCCTTCCCTATTTACAAAGACTTTATTTCCATTTTTTCTATTTCTCATCATTTTTCCTTTTCCTTCTTTCCTTTCCCCTGCCCCTACCCCTTTGGACCTTTTCTTCCTATTTTCCATTATCGATTATTCATTCTAATCATTGGTACATTTTAGGCATACAATATAATGACATTCATCATTGGAAATTTGCACCTTTACATAGTCTCTCTTGGTTCTTATTTTTCACCCTTGCCCAGCCCTCCCTTCAAGCCCTCCCTTCCTCCCTATTTACAAAGATTTTGTCCCTACTTTTCCATTTTCTCATATTAATACCATTCCCTTCTATCCTTTCCCCTAGCCCTCCCACTTCCTTCCCCTTTGCCCCTTTTCTTCCTATTTCACATTACCTATTATACATTTTAGTACTATAGGACTTTTTTTTAGAAATAGATAAGCTAATTCTAAAATACATATGTAAAGGCAAAGTGTCCAGACTACCTTAAACAATTGCAACACAGAGGAGTAAAGTTAGAAGACTCACTTTGTCTGATTCCAAGCCTTATTATGAAGCAAGGTTAATTTTTAAAAACTATAGTATTAGTTAAAAAAATAATGAAGTTGACCTATGAAACAGAATGAAGAGTCCAGAAATAGTTTCTTATTTTTTTTGTTTTGGTACCAGGGATAGAATTCAGGACCTTGTGCTTGCAAAGCAGCCACCAGCACCACTGAGCTAAATCCCTGGCCCAGTTTCTTACTTTTTAAAATGGCAAATGTGAGCCAGGCATTGTGGCACATGCCTGTAATCCCAGCAGTTGAGAGGCTGAGGCAGGAGGATTTCCACGAGACCAAGGCCAGCCTGGGTTACATAGGTTTTTTTTGGGGGGGGGATTGTTTGTTTTTTTGTTTTGGTACCAGGGATCGAACTTGGGACCTTGCATGTATGAGGCAGGCGGTGGAACCACTGAGCTAAATCCCCAGCCCCAGCCTGGGTTACATAGTAAGTTCAAGGCCAGCCTGAATTACATGGTGAGACCCTGTAAAAAAAAAATTTGCAAATGTGAGGACTGTTTGGAGCTACAGACATGAGTCTCTATTCCATAGGTCTCTATTTCAATTTGTTAAAGTTGTCAAGAATAAGGCCTACTTTAAGATTTACCAAGTTAAGCTGAGAATGATGGCATATGCCTGTAATCTCAGCACTCAGGAGGCTGAGGCAGGGAGATTCCTATGGGTTCAGGGCAAGCTTGAACTACATGGTATGTTCAAGACCAACATGGATTACACAGCAAGGCTCTGTCTCAAAATCCCTAAAAAAATAATTTAAAAAAGAGAAAGTTACCAAATAAAGTTTAGAAAAAGACAAGAAGGCAAAACTGATTACTATGCTTGAAAACATTTGGGGGTCTAGGACAGAAATAAGTACAACACACTCAAATACAGGATGACAGCTCATGTAACTAAGAGAGATATCATTTGTCGGATTGCTTATGCCTTACTGTAGGGGATATGATAGTCTGCACAACATACCAAAATATGGTGTGAAAAGTGGCCTAACAAATTATGCAGCAGCATATTGTACTGGCCTGCTGCTGGCCTGCAGCCTCCTCAATAGGTTTGGCATGGATAAGATCTATGAAGGCCAGGTGAAGGTAAAGGGAGATGAATACAATGTGGAAAGCACTAATGATCAATCTGGTGCCTTCACCTGCTATTTGGATGTGGCCCTTGCCAGAACTACTAACTGGCAATATGCATCCAGAGGGGTGCTGTGGATTAAGGCTTGTCTATCCCTCACAGTACCAAATGATTTCCTGGTTATGATTCTGAAAGCCAAGAATTCAATGCAGAAGTACATCAGAAGCACATCATGGCTCAGAATGTTGTACATTACATGCATTACCGAATGGAACAAGATGAAGATGCTTACAAGAAATTATTTTCTGCCATTGTAGTAAAAACAACATGGTACTGGCAAAAAAAAACAAAAACAGACCTGAGGACCAGTGGAATAGATTAGAAGATGCAGAAACAACTGCAGACATACTCAGCCACCTCATCTTTGACAAAAGAGTCAACCATCCTCATTGGAGCAAAGATAGCCTCTTTAACAAATGGTGTTGGAAAAACTGGATTTCAACCTGCCAAAGATTAAAACTAGACCCATATCTATCACCATGCACTAAACTAAAATCAAAATGGATTAAAGATCTAAATATTAAAACAGAAACACTAAACTTCCTGGAAAATAAGTTAGGTAGAACTCTTGAAGACATAGGTGTTGGTGAAGACTTTATGAACAAAACCCTGATTGCACAGGAAATATTACAAAGAATCAACAACTGAGATCTCACCTTATTAAAAAAAACTTTTGCACACGGGCTGGGGATTTAGCTCAGTAGCACCACACCTGCCTCCCAAGTACAAGGTCCCAAGTTCTATCCCTGGTACAAAAAAAAAAAAAAACAAAAAACTTTTGCATAGCAAAAGAAACCACCAACAGAGTAAACAGCAAACTGACGGAGTGGGAAAAAGTTTTTGCCAGCTGTTTCTCAGACAAAGGACTAATATCTAGAACAAATAAAGAACTCCAAAAAAGTCAGATCCCTCCAAATTCAAAGACTCAATCCAAAAATGGGCATCTGAAATGAATAGCCACTTCTCAAATGAAGAAATACAAACTGCAAATAAATATATGAAAAAATGTTGAACATCACTGGTCATTTGAGAAATGCAAATTAAAATAAGACTGAGATTCCATTTCACTCCAGAGAAAATGGCTATCATCAAGAAACCAACCAATGGCAAATGCTGGGGAGGCTGTGGGGGAAAAGGAAACCTTCTCCACTTTTGGTGGGAGTATAAATTGGTAAAACCAATATGAAAATCACTGTGAAGATTCCCCAAAAAACTAAAAGTAGAGGTTTCATTTGACCCAGCTGTATTCCCTTTCTAGGTATCACCCTGAAAGAGTTAAAAGCATCATACCACAGTGATATATGCACACCCATGTTTATAACATCACAATTCATAATAGCTAATTCTTGGAAACAACAAATATGTCCATCCACAGATCAATGAATAAAGTAAATGTGGTTTTTGTATACAATGGAGTACTACTCTGCCATAAAGAAGGATAAATTTGAGACTTTTTTAGGTAAATTGATGCACCTCAAGACCATAATTTTAAGTGAAATAAATCAGACATACAAGTTTAAATATCACATTGGTTCTCTTGTGTGAGAAGCCCAAAGGGTAAACAAGGAGCAAAATAGAAGATAAATATGGGCAAGTAGGAAGGACATGTTCAAATGGGAAGAGGGACAAAGGAGGAGAGGAAGAGAAGGAAAGGAAAAAGAATTTTTAAAAACAAAGAATGGAAGGAAAAAATGGAAACAAAGCTTCTGTATATGGGAAGGGGAAGAAGGGTTGAAGAGAAGGGAGGGGAATGGGAATAAAAGAAGATTTAAGATATATTATGTACAGGTACAAATTCCCTATGGTGAATGTTAGCACTATGTATGACAAATATGTACTAATAAAATTTTTTTAATTAGACCCCCCCAAAAAAGACCCAATCAAAAAATGGGCAACTGAAATGAATAGACACTTCTCAGAACAAGTACAATGGCTAATAAATACATGGAAAAAATGTTCAACATTGCTGGCCATTAGAGAAATTCAAATTAAAACTATACTGACATACAATATTACTCCAGAAAGAATGGCTATCATCAAGAAATAATAAATGCTGGTAAGGCTGCAGGGAAAAAGAACTCCTTCTACATTGTTGGTGAGACTGTAAACTAGTACAACCATGATGGAAATTAGTATGGAGATTCCTCAAAAAACTAAAAATAAAAATTCCATTTGAGCCAGTTATCCCTCTTCTAGGTATCTTTCTTAAAGAGTTAAAGTCATCATATTACAGTGGTACATGCACACCTATGTTTATAGCATCACAATTTATAACAGCCATCTCTTGGAAATGGCATATATACCAAACAACAGATGAGTGGATAAAGAAAATGTAGTATTTGTATACAATGGAAATCTACTCTGCCATAAAGAAGGATAAACTTGAGATTTGTAGGATGCACATTCAGATCATAATGTTAAGTGAAATGAATCAGACACACAAGTTTAAATACTTCATAGTTTCTCTTACATGAGAAACCCAAAGAGCCAGGGATTTAGTTCAGAGGTTCCACCACCTGCTTTGCAAGCACAAGGCCCCAAGTTCGATCCCTGGTACAAAAAAAAAGAAAGAAAGAAACCCAAAGCATAAATAAAGAGCAAAACAAAAATAAATAATGGAAAGTAGGGAGATCTGATACAAATGGAAAGGAGAACAAGAGATGGAAGGAAAGGGAGGAAAGAAAGGCATTACAGCTTGTGTTTATATGTCCCCAAAAGCCTCCTGCGGTCCTGGGTGGGGCTTTTTTAGAGTTGGCTGGATCTAGAGTGTGTGATTGATTCATGGTGCAATGCTAGGATTAAGGGTGCTAGGATTAAGGGTGTGAGTGCTATCTACCCTAAGGATGGGTAGCCTGGGTAAGATATAAGGGACAGACAGAGCTGTGGTTGCACCTGTCACCTGTTGCACATTGCCGCCACTGCTGCCACTGCTGCTGCTGTCTTCTGCCCTGTGTGCCCCTCTGCGGTGCCGCCCTGCCTTGGAGCCAGCCAACTATGGACTGAAACCTCTGCAATCTGTGGTGAGCCAAAATGAACCTTTCCTTCTTTAACTTTGGGTGTCAGATATTTTCTCACCAATGAGAAAAGTAACTAAGACAGAAGGGGAAAGAGGTTTTTTAAGAGAGAGAGAGAGAATCGATGAAAAAATGGAACTAGAGCTTTTGCAAATGGAAGGGATCAAGAGTTGGAAGGAGCCAGCAAGGATGGGAGGAGAAAGGGAAATAAAAGAGAATTAAGATGTTTTGTGCACATGTACAAACTCCCCGCAATAAATATAATCATTATGTACTACAAACATATACTAATAATTTTTTTAATTTTTAAAAAATGTAATCAGGTCATCTCACTTTCCAGCTTACAATGACTTCTCAATGATTTTGGAGTAAAATCAAATCCCTTACCAAAAACAAATAGGAAGAAAAGATAAATCCAAAATCTCAGATTCTAATCCAATAGCTGAGTGTCAGTCAAGCTCTCTTTCCTGAGTTTCCCCTGGTTTAATGAGACATTATATGGGAGTATGTTCATCTGGAAGGCTCATTAGCTGGTGTGTGCCCAGAGAAATCCAGCCAGGGAATCCAGCCTGTTCCCTCAAATAACTAATCTGAAAAGAACAGAGGTGTTTTATTTTGTTTTGTTTTTGCCATGCTGAAGGCCCCAAGAACTCTGCTCTGATCCAGGATTTAAAATCCATTCATCAAGCTGAAGCCTGGACTCCTCTGTCATCACAGGCTCAAATCCCTGCAAACTCCATGGAGACAGAAGTCCTGTCCACAATACAATTGAGACTAAAAAACTGAAGTGCCTGTACCCATCACACTCATTAGAAGGGGCCTGCCGGGAGTGGTGGTGCACACCTGTAATCCCAGCACTTGGGATGCTGAGGTAGGAGGATCACTGCAAATTCGAGGCTAACTTGGGCTACATAATGAGTTCAAGACCAGTTTGAACTATACAGTGAGACCCTGTCCCCAAAAGGCGAGGTGGGGGGTTAGACACTTATTGGAATTTTCTTTCTTTTCCTATCAAAGTCCTTGCAAAGACTCCAGGAGGTTACTGCTTATTAACCTGTGGCCTTCTAAGTCCACCCCATTTTTCACCAACTTGTTCATCAAACTCAGGTAGGAGGGAGAAGGCCTATTTCTCTGGGGGCTTGTTAGAGACCTGGCCCAACCTATCCTACTCCTCCCCCCAGGGCTCTGAACACAGCATACCTGAAGCTTCCATGCCTTGCCTGACCACTGGCCATCACTGCATGCCCTGAACTGAGCAGGGAACTGCAAGAATAGCAACCGACGAGAGGCACCTGCTATGCAACAGGCACTTCTCTAACATGATTTCATTCAAGCTGCTGCTATTATGGCCTGAAACCTTTACAAACTGTGAGCCAAAATAAACTTCTCCTCCTTTTACTCTGGGTGTCAGATATTTTGTCTCAGCAATGAGAAAAATAACTAAGACAGAAGGGAAAGGGGATTTTTAAAGAGAGAGAGAATTGAAGAAGAAAATGGAAATAGAGCTTTTGCAAATGGGAAGGGGGTCAAGAGTTGGAAAGAGAAGACAGGGATGGGAGGTGAAGGGGACATAAAAAGGAATTAAGATGTGTTGTGTACATGTACTAACTTCCCACAATAAATATAATCAATATGTACTATGCTGCTAGCCCTGTTCTCATTTTGCAAATGCTGAAACAGGCTTGTGGATGTTACTGTGAGGTGCCCTGAGTCTCACAGCTCTTAACAATGAAGCTTTATTCTCTGCTATGGTCTGAATACTTGTATCCTCCCATGTTCATATGTTGAAAGCCTGATAATGTATATGGTGGTGATAGGGGACAGGGCCTTCAGGAGGTGCTTAGATCATGAGGCTGGAAGTCTCGTGGATGTGCTAAGTGCCTTTAGGGAAGAGAACCCACATTACTCCCTTGGCCCTTCCAACGCTGTGAGATGCAGTGAGCAGATGCCTTCTGTGGACCAGGAGACTGGTCCTCACTAGACAGAATCTGCTGATGCCTTGACCTTAGACTTCCCAGACTTCAGAACAAAACAGAACAGAATAAACCTCTTATTTTTAAGCCACTCCATCTCAGGTATTTTATTATAGCACCCTGAGTGGACTAAGAGACATGTCTCTAGAGAGGCCCAAAAGAACATTGCCCCAGAGTTCTCGCTGAAGACAGTTCCCTGAGGATCCCAGCACACATCCCGGCCAGGCTCCCCCCACTCAAGGGCAGAAAGGGAGTGAAATTGTGAAGGTTTAGATCTGGAATGTCCCCCCAAAACCTCATGTGTTCAGAGGTGGGGCTTTTGGGGAAGAGACTGGATTAGGGATTGCTACAACTGACTTGGTGTTGGGAGGTGGGATCTGGTCCGAGAGGTTGGGTCACCGGGTATGGGTGACCTGAAAGAGTGCATCTCCCTCCCTGTCTCCTCCCTTCTCCCTCTGGTTCCTGACCACCAGGACATGAGCAGCTTTCCTCTGCAGTCAGCCCTTCCACCCTGCTGTTTCTGCATGTGAGCCTGCCAATCATGGATGGCTAATCATGGGCTGAGACTGTGAACAAAAATGAACCTCTCTTCCTTTAAACTGTGGGTGTTAGATATTCTGTCCCAGCAACAAGAAAGTGACTAAGAAAGTGACTAAGAAGGTGACTAAGGTGAAACCCCACCACATCAGGCAGTGCAAAGTGAAGGGACAGGAGGAGCAGAGTGGGCAGAAGGCCCCAGAGGCCCCCTCAAAGGACAGAGATGTCAGAAGCTTTTAAGAAAGCCTCTAAACTGGGGATAATCCCTGGGCACACAGACTTTGGAACAGCAGAAGTAATGAGCTTTCATGTTTCTCTGAGGGTGTAACTCCAGAAAAACCCATCCTCTCCAGAACTCATTACCCCTACCTGCCCACTGGGCAAATGTTAGACAGGGAAGGCCCTTCTAGCTCTATGTCATGAAGATGAAACTCAGAAACACAAGTGGGAAAGAGTGAGAGAGGTAGAGGGGCCGGGGATTTGCCTCACTGGTGCTGCTGCCTGCCTCAAAAACACAAGGACCCAAGTCTGATCTCCAGTACCAAAAAAGAGTAAGAGAGGTAGAGGGGCCAGAACAATGCACCTGTTAACTCACCTCCGCCTTGGGACTCTCCTGGTGTCATCTTTCCAGGTAACATTCCCTGGCCCCACCCTGTGATCTTCTTCCAGGCTCCCCTTCACCACTCAGCCAGTGACCATTGCAGAGCTTCCCTGGCTAAGGGAACATAGGGGAAGTGAGGGAGCAAACTGGAGGGAGAAAATCTGTGAACAAAGCAAGCTACAGCCTCGATGGGGCCATCAGTGCTGGGTAAGTGCCCATGGAACAGGGCAGTATAGGAATGGGATGTGTGTGTATACAGGACAAAGAGGGTTGGTGAAAGAAGGACCGAGACTGGGCAGCTACCTCCCCAGAGATGGCCTTGGGAGGAACAGACCAGCTGCATGGATCTGAAGGTGGTACTAGGTCTGCAGTCCAGAGGCAAGTGCTAGAAGTGGAGTTCTGAGCCCATACCAAGCTCCCCAGGGGCCAAGTTGCCAGTTAAGGTTTGGAAGGAGGTAAGGAGAAGCTGAGAAGGGAGCAGAGGGACTGTGGAGACTGCCTCCCACTGTGCACCTTGCTAACACCCGTTCGACCCTCCCCATCAGTCCAGTTGGCTTGCTTCTGACTTGCCTCTGACAGTATGAGCTTCCTTCCTTCCCTTATTATGAGCTCCAAATGCCTCAAATGGCCCCATCCCTACTTCTATCATACTTTTAATTAAGTGATTATTTACAGTCTGATTGATTTCTCCACATGGTCTATGAGCTCTGTGTGGGCAGGGACAGTGCTTACTCGTCACTGAATGGCCAAGACCAGCCCTGGGCCTGGCACATATTAGACACTTTAGAAATATTTGTTGAATACAAGAATAAGGGAAAGAAAACAGAGGTGGTGTTCTAGAACCCTCCAGAAGCAAGGTGTTCTCCTCAGGGCTCCAGATGGGAGGCAATCTGCTCAGGCTAGGGCTTGAGGGGAGGTGGCAGGAGCATGTTGACTGGTACCTACCTGGCACATGGGACATGCATTTTGACCCTGATCCGTCAGAGAGGGCAAAACTTATACTCCAAGCAGCAATTTTCTCCCCAGTACTAGGGATTGAACCCAGGGCCTTCACACTGAGCTACAGCTCTAGCCCCTTTTTAAAAATGTTTTTGAGACAGGAGCTTGCTAAATTGCCCAAGTCTGGCTCAAACTTTTGATCCTCTTGCCTCAGCTTCTCAGAGTACTGAGATTGCAGCCATGAACCATCATGCTTAGCTGCAGCAATGATTCTTTGTCAGTGATTCTCTACTCCAACCTGAAGGCTAAGCTGGAATTCAAGGAAGCCTGTGAAGTTGTTGCAACCAACTCACTCTGCCTTACATCGTGCCAGCCTGTTTCCCACCCCTACTGCGGTTTAGTGATTAGAGAGCTCACTTGTGGCTCATTCCCTGGCATGGGAGCCCAAACGAGCTTCATTCTTCCTCCAGTTCACACATGGAACCAAAACATCCTGGGCCTGGTTTTACTTTCCCCTTAAACCCTTCTCCTTTCCCGACTGAGGTTCCTTCTGAAATCCTAGAGGTTTGTTCCCAAGTGGTGTATTCCATACACAGCCTGAAATGGAATTACAGTAGAGGTAAATAAAAGATTAGTTTCCAAGTTTCAGGACTAAATAAAGGATCAGATTCTTGGTGATTGGGAGATAAAGGAATTTGGAAGCTTGTTCATGGATGAACCCAGTCAGAAGCAGTTTGGGGCAGTAGGTGAGACCAGAAGCTCAGTTTTCCCTGAGTCTTTCAGAGGGTCTTCTCCCTTACTACCCACGCTGGTCATCTGGTTTCACTTGTGAGACAGGCTGCATGGGCTGGGGCAGCAGGGAGCAAAAGAAGACTTGGAGTGTCAGACAGGAATATTAAGCATCAGAGAGCCTCCTGTATGTCCCTCTGCAATTCAATGACCAGGTGGCAAAGCAAAAGTAGCCCTCTAGCATGGAGAGACTTGCTCTTTTCCCCTCTCTCCCCCGTACTAGAGATTGAACCCAAGAACTTCACACTGGGCTACATCCCCAGCCCTCCTTCTCCCTCTCTCCCACCTTCTTCTTCCTCTTCTTCCTCTCCTTCTTTTTCTTCTTCTTCTTTTCTTCTTCTTCTCCTCCTCCTTACCCTTCTCCTTCTTCTCACCCCTAAATTTCTTAGGCTGGGTTGAACTCTGAATTCTCCTGCCCCAGCCTCCCAGAGTGTTAGGGTTACAGGCCTGAACCACCATACCCAGCGCTTACTATTTTTAATACAAGTTTAACAGTGTCTTGCTTGCTCCTAGAGTCTAATAGATTTGATGCAGCAAGTTAGAAGCAAAAGTACAGAAGACTATGATGAAGATATAGTTAAGTATCTGAATGGGGAAGGGGCATTAGAAAAAGTGAACTCAAGAAGCCCTTGCTAGATGTGAAGGCGATCTGGCTGTGACATCTGTCACTCCATTGATCACCAGGGTTGATCTGGCTGATCAGGCTGGCCCAGTGAATGTCCCCTTCCTCCCTCACTGTTCCATGTGTGTCCCTCCTGAATCTATACACTCAGTTGAAGAGGACAACCACCCCCAATAGAAGAGGACCATTTCCTCGATCAAAGGTATATGAGTAGCTGCATTCCCCTGCTAGAACGAGCTCTCAAGAAGGTGTAGCAGTCTGTCAACCACCAGCTGGTGCTCTGAATTCTGCCCAGGAGGCCAGAGGGATATTGGGCTGTGCCCATCCATCCTGTTGTTAAAGCAAGGGAGGGCCAGGGATTTAGCTCAGTGGTTTTGCTGCCTGCTGTGCAAGCACAAGGGCCCGAGTTTGATCCCCAGTACCAAAAAAAAAAAAAAAAAAAAAGCAAGGGAGTCTATATGCCTCTGCTCATGTGGGTAAAGGTGCTATGTTTGTACTTGGTCCCATCTCATAAAGTATAAGTGTTCAGTGACATGAGAATTTAATGACTGCAGAATAGACAATTCCCCATTGGTTTGGGATGACCAAGGGATCTCTGTAGTTGAAACTGTGTTATCAGAACGTATTAGTGGTATACTAGTGATGAAGAAGAATGGACATTGTTTTATGAGAATTTACAGCACTACTGTAAGCACAGCTGATATATAACTTACGTTATCCTAATATGCTCATGAGGTTAACAGAACTTGTTGGCTATTAGAAAAAGGCCTTGGGATGAAAGGAAAGGAAAAGAATCATATTTTTGTTAAAGTTGGATTAATTTTTTAATATGAATTCAAAATTCAACTATTTCTCAATAATTCAGGAACTCAGTTTAAATGAGGAGGAGGATGACAAGAAGGATGACTGTGAAGCAAGTTAATATCATCCAAAAATGGTTTTTATCTGTTATCTCCATGCAAGACGCATTATTGCACACTAAACATGAGGACAAAACATTTCACTTTCCATCTAACATATGGATGTTCGCAAAGATCTCTATGTTTAGCAAAGTGTAAAGAAAAAAATTCCAGGGCCAGGGATTTAGCTCAGTGGTTCTGCCACCTGCCTCGCAGGCTCAAGGTCCCAAGTTCAATCCCTGGTACAAAAAAAAAGAAAGAAAGAAAGAAGGAAGGAAAGAAAGAAAGAAAGGAAGGAAGGAAGGAAGGAAGATTCCAAATATTACATTTATTTTTCACTTTTTACTTAGTTGTTTAAACAGTTGTTTAAAAGTTGACATAAACAGTCAAAATTTTCAGAATCTCTTCTCTCTCTCTCTCTCTCTCTCTCTCTCTCTCACACACACACACACACACACACACACACACACACACACACACACATAACCTCGGCCAGGAAACCCTGACTGAGCCCCAGCCAGCTGGCTCTGGGAATGAGTAACAGGGGCAACCTAGAGCCCAATAGTCCCATTTGACTCGGGATAAAAGGGGACATGCCCTGACCTGACTGCTTTCCAGGTGGGCCTCACAGGCCAGTGCACAGAAACTCAAGAGCATCCATCCACTCATCTCAGATTCAGGGACCCAAGATCTCAGGGATATTTGGCACCCAATGAGGCATGGAGAGCCAGGACTCCCTTCCCAGTGCAAAGATCCTCAGAATTCCAAAATGCTACTCATTCCAAACCGTGGAGACCCACCAGCAAGAACAGAGGCCTCCCTTTCACTTGGAGCCTCCCAACCCTGGAGCCATGTTTCCCACAGAGTGGATGCCAGACTACCTGCCCCAGAATTCCTAGAAGACCTTGCTGAAATCAAATTCCTGGGTCCCATGCCAGCCATCCTGGATCAGTTCCCTAGGGTGAAGCCCAGGAATCTGCCCAGAGGAAAGAGCTCCTCTGATCAGCCTTGTTCTCTATAAAGACTGAGAACCACTTCTCTGGAGATATATTGCACCAGAATAGAATCCATTCCACTGCTACAGACTTAAGTTTCTACTGTGCTTTAATGCAACAAAAATGTATAGGCGGCCTGCTCTGTTTTAAGGACAGAGGGCACAGCCTTGACTGGGATCCAGACCTGGCCTACAGGAAATCTACAGAGATTTCAGTCTTGCAGCAATGCCAATACAGCATATGTTAGGACAACCTTAAAGAGCAGGGCTCAGAGAGTATAAACCACTTGTCCAAAGTCGTACAGCTGCTAGATATGCCTATATCTAGGATCAACTCCCCTCGTGTCAGACCTATGCTCTTTGCATTGTCCCCACCCCTCAGTACTAAAGACAGGAGCAGTAGAGCCAGAATGGCAGAGCTAGAGGGTCCTTACAGAACAAATGGTTCCAGGAATACCCAAGAGGTTCTAATTGTCATTTCAACTCTAAGCAGTTGACAGTGATTATCTCCATGTGTGGAGAGGGCTCTGTGGCCATGTTCAGGGTCACCAACAAAGATGCTGCAACTGATTAATCATGGTCTCCAGTGGGTACAGAGCCAGAAAGTGGCTGCATATGTGCCACATATGCACATTAGGCCCATATAGGATGTATCTCTCATTTTACTGATGAGGAGGCTGAGGCTCAGAGAGCTAGAAGTTGCCCACCTCTTAGAGTTGGGACTGGACGAAAACTGAGGTCTCCTAAATTCTGGTAAAAAAAAAATGCTATGTGCTATCCAGTGCTGCTTTTCCCATGCAGCCTAGATTGTTCGATTAAGAAATGGATTACACTGTCAAGGTCAAGGACGTCCTGATGTTGGTACAAAAGGCTCTGTAGAGTCCAGAGAAGGAAGCAAAGACTGAAGTGACAAGCAGCCCCTCCTTTTTCATCCCTCCTAAACCCAGAGGTTGGGGAGAAGAAATCCACATTACTGAGCCCTCATCAGTGTCAGGCACTGCACCTAATACATTGACCCTTGCAATTACCCTGTGAGGAAGTTCCATCTTGCAGATGAAGAAACAGAGTGGAAGAGCCAATCTCACACAACCCAGGTGGCTAAAACAGGCCAATGGGTCCCTGTGGCTCCACATCCCACTGGGACTGTACAAAGGGGTTTAGAGCCTGGGATATGGGGTAAGAAAGACCTTATTTTGAGGCCCAGCTCTACTACATATTAGCTCTGAAATTTTGGCACCTGCCTTAACCGTTTCTTCATCTGTGAAGTGGGAAAATAGCAGGGCTTAGTTCAGACTGCTGTTAGGATTAAATGAAATCATATCTTGGAAGTGCTCAGCCACATCTGGCACATACTACACACTCCATAAATGGTAGCTCTTGCTACGCCCTGGCACCATACTGCCCCAGACATATCACCTGGACATCACTGACTTCTGTTGGCCAGAATGTCCCACTTGGATGAGACCCCATTCTGAGATCATCTTGCTCATTTCACTTTCCTTCAGAGGAAGTTAAGACCTAGAGCCCCATTTACTAATATGTGAAAATGCTGGAGAGGGATGTCTTCAGAGACTAGGACTCATAGGCAGACTCACCTCAGAGCAACCACCACAAGATGGCAGCCTAAGAAATAGTCACAAATCACTAGAGCTCCTCTAAGCCAGCCCTTACCCTGGGCTTTTCCAATCAGCTAGGTCTCCCCCAGTAACATTCACACCAGTGGCACTGGCCTGGCTGTGCAGGAGAACCTCTTCAGAGTAGATGCTGAGGCTGCCACTGCTTTCCTGGCCTCATTAGGGATCCTTAGAGCAGAGTGGTTGGAGTTGTAGCCTCAGAATGTGAGGCAGTCTTTCTTTCATCTACTCTTTGGTGCCCAAGAACATTGATGAGCTCCTTTTAAATGCTTCTTTGATAAGGTAGGAGAGCAGAAGGATATACTTAAATAGAAAGTGTTAGTAAAAGGGCAACAAATAAAAACTACTGTAATCTGTGATATGTGTGTAAATAAGGGACTGCTGGGGACATTGCATTGTATTTTTATGTCTTCTGATACATTTAATTCTGCAAAATATGTAGGTTCTCAAACTGGGCTCTGTTTAGCAAGATAGCAATAAAGAAAGGACAATAGTCTTTATTTTCTATTTTTGGATCCAAGGAAGTGGTGACGTGGGAAGCCTGAGAACTCACCTCCAGTGAGTTCCAGTGTGTGCCAGCATCTCCTCTGACACCAGATCTAGGAAGAAGGGCCATATCCACCCTGCATTCATTCCATAAACTGGCATTTATTATGCATTTCCTCTTGGCAGATACTGAACTAAGAGCTTTCTATGTAATACATTGATTCCATCCCACAAAACCTTATCCAAGTAACCTAGGTACTGAGGCTCAGCAATATTAAGGAACTGCCCTGAAGTTCTCAGCCAAGAAACAGTAGATCCAGGAAGCAAACCTAGTTTCTTGAGCCTAGTACTTAATTTCTTAACAACTTTGCCTCTGCCAAAAAAAAGTCCTAAGCACCCATGAAGGCCCAGACAGACAAAGTTAAAGAGTAGAAAGGCCATGGTTCGAGGGGCTTTGCATCTACTCAGAGTTGCCACCATAAGGCTGTGTGGTTTTCTTGGAAAAACACTTTAATAAAGGAGCTTCTGAAAGAAGAACTTACATCAGGAGCCCATGGCCTATGGCTTTTCCCATGGCCCATTCTGCCAGAATCCCAGACACTCCTCATTTTGACTGCTTTTTACCAGAACAGGTGATGGGAGAGGACTCAGCCATGTTCTGATGACAGAGAAGCATGATATAACCTTGACTTGACCTTGTTGGCTACCCACAGATGTTCTGGCTCAGAGGCAACACAATCTGTCACATCAGGCAGAGCCAATATCAAGAATGGGTTTGAAATCATCATTTTCCCTCTGGTGAACTGCTGTGACCAAGAGAACCACTTTCAAAGGGCAACTGATAAAAATGTTATCTTGACCCTCCTTTTAGCTAAAACCTTACACCATCGAAAAGCTTTTCTATTTATTAGCTACATTCGTGGAGAAATAGTGAGGGATTGGTTTCACAATTGATTTTCTAAATAAAAATATGGCCTGCCAACCAAGAGTGGAGTCGACCAAGGATGGGTGTGTGTGTGTGGATGTGTGTGGATGTGTGTGTGTGTGTTTGCCTGCCCTGTTGTGTGGCTGGGTCTCATCTCAGAGTACATGGTTCCTTCCAATCTTCTTGTTCAGCCTCCATAGATAAGACTTCTATGGAACATATGGAAGCCCCCAGACTTCATGGAATATATAGTCACCTGAGTACATCATCTGATTTCAGCTTGGAAAGCAACAGCCTAAATAGAGCAATCATTATATCCTCAGCCCTCAAAATGAATAAAAAAATATAAAATAAAGTATTCACTCTTGTATTCAATAGGTAAGATGCTGAGAATACACACACACACACACACACACACACACACACACACACACAAAAACAGCCCCTGACCTTACACAGAGTATAAATTAGCAGGGGGAGGGGGGAGGCATACATCAAATTATTGTGTGGGCAAGAATAAAACCAAATATAAAAATAAATTACAAAAAAATGATGGTAGCTTAGCTAGAGTGGTGGCAATGTAGACGGAGAAAAGAAAATAGGATGGGCAAGACCTTCAAAGGTACAGAGAGCTTTAGGCAAGGGACCTGGGCAGTGATCGTGAAGAAAGAGCCAAGCATGATTCCTGGGGCTCTTTGCCAGAAGGACCAGATTGGGTTTGAAGTGGTTCACGAGTCTAATCTTGAGCATGTGAACTGTGGGTGCCTTGGTATCCTCCAAGTGGAGATATTGAGTCATTGTATAAATGGGTTGGGGGCTCCAAGAAGCCAACTGGATTCGAAATAGAAACTTGGGTGTTGGGTGGTAATGGAAGCCTTGGGCATGATGAAGCTGACTGAGTAGAGAGGATGGATTGAGAAGAAAATCCAGGGAAGAACCAGGTCTTGAGGAATGTCACCAATGAGCTACCCTTGATGTCTCCCCAAGAACTAAAGATTCTAATCATTTTAGTGGTGTGAGCCCAGTTCTGCCACTTAGCTTTGTGCACCCTGAATCCAAGCACTTTGTCTATATGAGCCTCGGTGTCCCACACATTCTTTGTCAGTCTTTGATCTCTCTCATTTTGCTACTTTCTTATTCATGCATAATCTTTGCTTCAAAACAACCTCTACTCCCACCCCATTCCACAAACCCCTTTGCAAAAGATAACAGAGCTCCAGAACCAGCTGATTCCCTTCTGAAGGTTCTTCAGGACTTAGGGGCTGGGGATTTAGCTCAGTGGCACTGTGCCTGCCTTGCAAGCACAAGGTCCTGAGTTTGATCCCCAATACCGAAAAAAAAAATATCGATGGAGGATCTTCAAGCCTAGATGCTCTTTGGAATCACCAGGGAGTATAACAAGATACTGATGTCCCAGCCTCTCCAAGAAATGCTGATATATTGGATCTGGGTGGCCAGTGTGGTATACATTTCTCAAAGCTCCTCCAGGACTGCTCATGGGCAGCCACAGGTGAGAGTCACTCATTTACAACCAGGAAAGCTGGGATCACCAAGACCGGCCATATCATTCCCTAGCATTGTACATGACACTATGACAGAAAGGACTTCAATACTGCAATTCACAACTCTATGTGGGCTCTTCCCAGGAAAATATCTGTGTTTCAAGACTTCAACCATCTTTGACTTAAGAGGTAGGAACTCATTGCCTCAGAATTGGAGATCTCTTAGGGTCTAGAGCCCAAACTTTGGCATCAGACAGCTTTAGTCTCAGGTCTTCCTCTTATAGGGCCTAGGATTTGCCCAATCACTGAAGCTTTCCAAGCTTCATTTTTCTTCTCTGTGGCCCACAGCTTGAGATTGTCATAAGAGGGACTTGGTATAATCTTCACATATGAAGTATGATTAAAATATATGGTGAAACTAATTTTTTTAAAAATACTACAGTAAAAGATGCATTGCCACTAATCCCCCTCTGAATACTCAGAATACTCCTCCTCCCTTCCAACACATTTATTCCACCTTTCTTGCCACTTTCTGAAGGAGTTCTGGAAGTCCTTTTTGATGAGTGTCTTTAGGAGATGTGATCAAAATTATAATGAATGCATCTGCCTAGTGCCATCCAATGGAAAGGCTTGTAAAAATATTACAGTGTGTCCTCATCTACCTTCACCAGGTCTGGCACTGTACAACTTCTGGCTCTTCCCCAAAGTCAAAATGAAGGCAAACATTTTGAATCAATTCAGGAAATTGAGGCAGCCATGGCAGCACAACCAAAGACACTTACAAAGAGAACTTCCAGCTGGGCATGTTGGTGCATGCCTATAATTCTAGCATTTTGGAGGCTGAGACAGAAGGATTGCTGCAAGTTTGAGGCCAGCCTGGGCTACACAGCGAGTTCAAGGACAGCCTGAGCTACAAAGTGTGACCTTGTCTCAAAAACATAAAAAGTGAACTTCCAGAACTGCTTCAGAAAGTGGTAAGAATGATGGGATAAATGTATTTGAATCAAGGGAGAGTATTTTGAGAGAGATTAATGGGACTATGTCTTTTACTGTAATTTTTAAATTTAAATATTCATTGTATTTTTCAATCACACCTTGTATGATACCGTTCACAGAAAGCTCTTAATAAATTGTTTATGAGTGTAAGTTTAGCAGTAGCAGAGTCCCATAGACACCCTCTTTCTTCTTCTTCCCTTTATTCTCTGCATACCCTCTTGACTCCCTGAAATGGTGAACAAGAAGGTGCACAGGACACGTTCAACATTAAAATAACGATAATTACCACTCATTGAACGCTCTATGTCAGGGTCTTTGCTCACATTCTATTTTAGTGTAGACACTCACACCAATGGCATCAAGCAGTAATTGTGAGCCCCTCTTCATGTGGTTCCAGAATTTTAGACAATAGACATGTTCACTATGACACAAAAGACAGAGGCAACCCAGATCTGTCTCACTCTACAAATAAAATTTTTCTCCTCTCGTATTAGCTTTTTGACCCCCTTGTACAGTCAGATTATTTTGAAATCAGAATCTTAGATTAAGTCCAGGAGGAAGATGTTAAACTGTGCTTTGCGGGACCTTAGAGATCACAGGATACCCTAACATGCTTTGGGAAGGAAACATGTAGGCTAGGCTCTGAGACCACAAATCCTCACTCCAGCCAATGCATCACCACTTCCACCTATTAGGAAATAACCAATTTTAGAGATGAGAACATTTCTAGTTAGCTGAGGGCTTTGCCCTCCTCGCCTCCCAGAATGCAATAGACACATGACTTTTCCACCCCAGAGCTCATTCTGATTTACCAAGCCACCTTTTTTGCTAGCACAGTGGCCCTTCCTCTGCCCGGTGGGCTACCCTTAGGGCACAGAAAAGGGGAACACAAACCCCCACAGGCCAGGAGGGCTCCCTGCCCTGTGTGTACTCAATCCTCAGGGTCATTCTTATCAACCCCACCGGCTGTGGTGTCAGAAAGTGCAGGCTTGCACTGAGAACAGGGTCACTTGGAGCCGCCTGTTTATTTTCCTTCCTGGACACATTGGTGACTTGGTGTTTGAAAAGCTCCAACAAGGCTGGCCTGAGAGTCCACAAGAGAATGGACAGTCACCTCGAGGAGGCCTGCTGGTGATTTGGAATGTCCCTTTGGAAGGCTTTTTTAATAAACTTTGTTTGTATCTGTCTTGATGAGGAACACATTTGCCTGGGACCTTGCAGGGATGTTTAGTTTTGAGGCTTCCCTTTCTTGGCCTTAGAAGTTCTTGGTGGCAGTGGCTGCCTGCAGGCCCTTGGGAATCCCCTGTGGAGGGCTGACCTACCTCTAGCTTTGTCCCAGTAACTTTAGTCCAGCTACACTCCCAGCCCCCAGTGTCCCTGATAAACTCCAGAGCAGAAAGTCCAGGGTCAGAAGGTTTGAAAGTTCAACAGGAAAAGAGGTCCCATTACCTTTCTAAGAAGCTTCCAGGCCCAGCACTGGAATTTTTTTTTTTCAATCTTTCCAGCAATGTCTGACTCCTGTCCCTTTTAGTCCTGCCCTTCTTCAAACTATAACAATTGTAAGAATTACTTTTAGGATGTTACACACACACACAGCAAGTTCTGGCCAAGAGCCCCCATTATAAAGAGGAAAACATATAGTGCTCCTTCCACTGGTGGGAGCAAACAAAGACTAGCCGCACTCTCAAACTGCCTATGTGTGGTAAGTGCCCCCAAAACTCTGTTGCTCTTCACAAAAATGTCCTATTTGGCAAACAGAAAAACAAAAAACAAAAACATTCAGCCCCCAGGGCTTGGTGGTCTGGGATGTGAGCACACTGACCAACCATACTCTGAGAAATGCTGGCAACACCTCCTCTGCTGACACTTATTTCCAGCTGGCTGCACAGTATACAAAGCAGAAAATGACATGAATAAAAGAGCTCAGTGGGTCACGGAAGGGGAAGGGAAGAGGCAGTGGGGGCAGAGCTGCCGCCATTTTTATTCAAGATGACTTCCATGTGGTTCAGTCATATTGATTGCACACCTTGACTGATCCACGTGGCAAAAATAATGACCACATGCAAAGGGTGGCAAGAAGGAAATTCTGACAAGAGCCACACTCTGTTAGTCTAATTAAGACCAAAATCTGGGACTTCAAGTTACACTACAGAGCTACAGTAGTAAAAACAGCATGGTACTGGCACAAAAACAGACATGTTGACCAATGGAATAGAATAGAAGATGCAAAAACAAACCCAAGTACCTTGTTATCTTATTTTCAACAAAAGGGCCAATAACATATGCTGGAGAAAAGAAACCCTCTTTAACAAATGGTGCTTGGAAAACTGGTTATCTGAGTGCAGAAGAATAAATCTTGATCTACATCTCTCACTCTGTACTAAAATCAAATCAAAATAGATCAAATATATATATACACACACACACACATACACACACACACACGCACACACAGAGAGAGAAACATTGAATCTGATGGAAATAAAAACTGGTAAAACTCTTGGAGACATAAGCAAGGACTTCCTGAACCAAATCCCAATTGCACAAAATGTAATACCAATAAACAACAAATGGCATTATATCAAATTTTAAAAGTCCTGCACAGCAAAGATACAACTAACAGAATGAGGAAACAACCTACAGAATGGGAAAAGAAATTTGCCAGCTACTTCTCAGACAAAGGACTAATATCTAGAATATATAAAGAATTCAAAAAATTAGACCCCCAAAAATAAAAGACCCAATCAAAAATGGGCAATTGAAATGAAAAGACATTTCTCAAAACAAGCACAATGGCCAATAAATTCATGAAAAAATGTTCAGCATCTTTGGCCATTAGAGAAATGCAAATCAAACAATACTGAGATTCCACTTTATTCCAGTAAGAATGACTATTAGCAAGGAGTCAAGCCAGGAGTGGTGGCACATACCTGTAATCCCAGAACTTGGGAGGCTGAGGCAGGAGCATCACCTCAAGTTCAAGGCCAGTCTTGGCTACACAGTGAGTTCAAGACCAGCCTGCTCTACAAAGTGAGACCTTCTCTCTAAAAAACAAAAACAGGACCAGGGATTTAGTTCAATGGTTCTGCTGCCTGTCTCGAATGTGGAAGGTCCCGAGTTCAATCTCTGGTACCAAAAAAAAAACCAAACAAACAAACAAAACAAAATAAGTCAAAAAACAACAAATGTTGGTGTGGGGAAACAGGAACTCTTCTACATTATTGATGGGAATGTAAACTAGTAGAAACTACTCTGGAAATTCCTCAAAAAACTAAAAATAGAACTTTCATTTGATCAGCTATACCTCTTCTAGTTATTTTTCCAAAAGAACTAAATTCATCATAATAGTGATACATGCATTCCTAAGTACAACTCACAATGGCTAAATCTTGGAAATGGTCTATATATCCTTCAACAGATGAATGGATAAAGAAAAAGTGCTAGATACACTGGAGTATCTACTCTGCCGTGAAAAAGATAAATTTTAGTCATTTGTAGAAAAATGGGTGGGTCTTGAGACCATAATACTAAGTGAAATAAGTCAGTCACAGAAGGTTAAATATCACATGATTTCTCTAATATGAGAAACCCAAAACATAAATAACTTAAAAAGTAAAATAAAAGACCCACATTAATAAACAGGGAGGTAGACTCTGTAGAGATGGGAAGGGGATCTGGGGAGGGAAAGAGGGGGAGGCAGAGGGAAGGAGGAGTAAAAATTATCACAATGTGATATGTATATATATCAATCTCCCAAAGTGAATGTAATCACTATGTGTGGCAAACATATACAGTAAAACCTTAGTTTATGAGCAGAATTCATTCTGGAAACATGCTTGTAATCCAAAGCACTTCTATATCAAAGCAAATTTCTCTGTAAGAGATAATGGAGCACTGGGGAGGCTGAGGCAGGAGAATCACCACGAGTTCAAGGCCAGCCTGGACTACATAGTGAGACACTGTTTCAAAAAAACAAAAATTAAATTAAAAACAGAAATAATGGAAACTCAGATTATTTGTCCACAACTCAAAAATATTCATATAAAAATGATTACAATACTATAATACAAAATAACAAAAAATATAAAATATAAAGAAAAATAAACAAATTAACTGCACTTACCTTTGAAAATCTTCATAGCTGGTATGAGGGAAATAAGAGAGAGGAGGGTTATTGTATAGAACAACTTTCACTATCACTAACAGAATCACTGCTATCTATGGGCTCAATGAAATCTTTTTCTTGTACAAAGAACAAAGAACTTTCCCAATTACACTTTCTTTTGCCTCCTGTTGAAGGTTTCATGGAAATGTGACATTGCATTGTCATTAAACAGATTCATTACTCACACTGCTACAACCTTATTTGGGTGGCCCTTTTTCAAAACTATGTACTGTTTCCCATATTTTACACATTTCCCTAATCTCATTTGAAGTGAGAGATTCCTCTGCCTTTTTCTCCTCCTCATCTGCAGATGAGATCTCCTCCAGAACCTCTTGCTGTTGGGAGACAATCACCCACAATCCTGCAGCAAGAGAGAGAGAAGCACCATTGGCTCAGTTGTGATCGTGTGATGTTCAGTGATGTACTATGTGTATTACAAGACATCACTCCTTTATCAAGTTAAAATTTATTAGAAATCTTTGCTCATCTTGTGGAACACTCAAAGAACAAATTACTCATGAGCCAAGTGTGTTAGTTACTTTTCTCTCAATTGCTGAGTTAAAATCCTCAACACCCAAAATTAAAGGAGGAAAGGTTTATTTAGTTCACAGTTCATAGCGGTTTCAGTCCATAATTGGCTGGCACCAAGGCAGAGATGACAAACAGGTATCACAGAGGAGAAACAACATGGTGCACACAAAGTAACAAAAGCAACAAGGAACCTTAATAGCATCTTCCTGCCCCTTTTGTCTTATTCAGACTACTTAGGGTGGGTAGCACTCACACCCTTAATCCTAGTGCTCTCCGGCATAGCATTAAATCATGAATCACACACTCTCAGCTACTTCAGAAATAGTCCTACTTCATTCACATGAGGCTTTGGGGACACATCTTAACACAAGCCGTAATACAAAGTTTTACTGTACTAATAAAAAAAATTTTAAAGACCAAAATCTGGGAACTTCTAGGGTCATGATGTTATCTGGGGAACAGGGCTTGCCTTTTTGGTCTCTGTAATCCATACCTGCTCTAATCCTCTTTGGCTGTGTGGCCTTAGACAAGTCACTTAGCCTCTTTGCTTCATTTTTCTATTCTATTTAATGGGGTTATTAACACCTTCCTTTGAAGGATTGTTTAGGGTTGAAATTACATATGATATATATTTATATAAATGCATAGAAAAATCTGGAAGGTTAAACACCAAAGTTAAGGAAGAAAAGAGAGTAAGAAGGGGATGGAATAAAGAAGAGGGGACTAGGGGTGCCCACTTTCACCAGGCAGAGAAGAATGGCAGAATAGCAGGAGAGAGAAAGAAGAGTATGTAAGTTACATGGTGCTTAGCACATTGTACACAGTAAATGCTTGATAAATTGCAACTATTGCTTTTTTTCTAAACATCTTCGGTACCTTTGGATATGGTAAAGCGTCAGGCACCATCAAAGGTCCCTTGTAGAAGTCCTTTATGATTCTGACAGGGAACCAAGCAAAGTGTGTTGTTCAAGGATCCCTAATCCCTTCTTTATTTTGATTCAGAAACACCAAAAGGAGAGGAAGCTGGATATATGGACACTCAGTGGGTCACTTTCATGTTATGAAATTGGAGAGAGAGAGAGGTTCCCTCCTGGCCAGCAGACCTGTGGCCTCCCTTCCGGCTCTGCAGGAGCCTTGCTCAGGCCAGGCGGTAGGCAGCCCACAGCGCCTCTCTCCTGATGCCATCCTGGAGGGCTGGTCAGATATGCAGTACAAAAACACAGCAGCAGCAGCCCATTTCATAACATCACGTGTCCAAATAAATGGAGCTGTTGACTCAGGCTGATTAAATGAGGGGCCTTTCCTAAAAAGCAATCTGTGTGAGGCTAAGAAAAACAGGATTCTCGGTGGAATTAGGCCCCTAATCCCCGGCTTCCCCAGCACAGCCGTGGCCTGGAGGAGCTGGGGGTGGGGGGCTTCCAGAGATGCCCTGTCAGGAGCTGGCCAGAGGCTGCATTCCTCCCAGCCACCTTCCTGAAGCATGGTTCATCCCTCCCAGGCAGGAAGACGGGGGCCTCAAGGTCTCAGTGGGGCCACGAACCCAGAGCCATGGGCAGCAGGAGTTGGTGAGAGAGCCCCAAACTCCCCTCATCACCCCAGATGAGCTTGTTTGGTCCCCAAAAGTTATGAACTACTGAAACCTGTAATCAACCCAGCCTACCTTCCAGGTAGAAATTGATTAAAGGCAGAGCTGGATTTATAAGAACACACACACACTGCAAGCATACAAAAGAAAGGTCAGGAAAAATAGGAGGAGTATGCTACAAGGCACTTGCAGAGGGGCCAGCTACCTACCCTGCATTCACTTTGCTTATGTGGGCACCTTAGGGCAGGACCTTGGTCATGTCACCTCTCTGCCAGAGGGAGTCCAGATCCAGTGCTTACTCTGGCTTCACCAATGGTAGAGACAAGCAGAGAAGTCAAGAGCATAAGCTCCAGAGTGAGACCGAGTAGAGGATGGGTGTCTCCTCCAGGGAGGCCATTCAGTCTCTTTGAGTCCATAGTTACCTGATCTTTAAAAGGGAACTTCTGCAGTTACTCCAAGGTTGAAATCAGGAAAGATGTGTGAAGGATGCAACCCCCCTAGCTCAGCCCACAATAAATGCTTCATCAGGGGTCTACACTGCTCATGGTGCCTGTGGGGCTGGCAGAGAGTCCCTAGGGTTTGTGAGCCCTATTTTAACATGGGAAGCTCATAAGCTGAGGATATGAGACTGCCTTTAGAAAGGGGCCCTGGTACCATCAACTAAGAAAGAGGGCAACTGGAGCAGGCATGGTGGGCTGCTAGGAGGAGCTACAGTTCCCAGGGACAATGAAGGGTTAGGCAGGATCTGGATAAGTAGAGAATGGAGGATGACATTCAGGAAGGGGAAACAGCAACAGCAAAGGTGGGTAGCCAGAAAAAAGCAGCAATAGCAGAAAATCCACAGACAGGACAGCTGGAGAGGAGCTTAGCATGTTGGGGAACACGGGTAGAACACTGGTAGATCAGACAGCTGCTCAAGTCACTGAATGGACCAAACCTGTGGAGGTAGTGGGGCCCAAGCAGGAAGTTCTGCATCAATCTCACCTCTCTCTCCGTGCCCACCTTGCACAGTCAGCTGGGTCCTGCCTCCTTGCCTTTGCCTGTGCAGTCTTACCACCAACAGTGCCTCCTAAGGCCCATCCTTTCATCTGCCCCCCCAAACACCCACAAGTCATTTACCTTTCCCTAGAGTCCTTCTGTGAGGGGAAAGCATGTGCTTTAGAGCCAGATTGGGTTTAAATAAGTCATTAGCTGCTATGTAGCCCATAGATATACTCATATTTGCACACCTGTAAAATAGGAAAATAACTATCTCCATGGATACAATAAGAATGAAATTCAATAAGGTTTATCAAGAATCACATAGCAGGTTCTCAGTAAACATCTGTGGCATGAGTCCACTGTGTTATGAATGGATTCAAACCCATGTAATCTCCAAACTTCCCTCTACTCTGCTCAGAAGGTCTATCCTATGAAGCCCTGATCACCCCTTTCTTCCCCTCTTGCTATCATAGCCTCCCCACTGGCCTGCCCTCCCTTTTCTCAGCCAGACCAAATCTCTCACAGAGGCCCACTCAAGGCCCAGTGCAGCACTCTTAGGCCTGCTGTCACATGGCTCTTAATGGTGAACCCAGCATTGCAGGCCACTATCTCAGACAGCATGCCAGGCCTTCCACTCCTGTGGGACAGAGAGCACTCCACCATCCCCTGTACATCCAGAGCACCCAGAATAACCTGGGCATGTGCAGCATACTGGAAAGGGGCCATTCCTCAAACACCTTCAAGGGCCAGGCAGGTAATGTAAGTGAGGGATAAAAGCTTGCTGAGATATAACAGGGCATGGCGGGGTCTGAGCAAGTGGGAAAGCCTTGCAGTATATTGATTGGTTGTTTGAGTGGCACAAAGAAGACGCTCTGTAGAGAGAGAAGCCCTCTAGGTAACTAGAGTCAGCTGGATTCCCCTTCCTCCACAGGGTCCCTGTACAAACAGGCCATCCAACCCCATCCAGACAGCTCACAAGATACGATGAAGATCAAATGAGTCAGCAATTATGAGAGCACTCTGAAAGGCTAAGGCTCCATGGAGACCTGAGGGACCATGTTCAGAAGTTCTAACATTTTCCCCAAACAAGGCCCCAAATCTCAGATGATCAGGAACAGGTGGATGGTTAAGGGAGCTTAAAAGGCCCCTGCCGCCCTGCTGGGAGCTGCCTCCTATCTCCTTGGGATCTCCAGCAGCCCTGACTCCATAAGGGAGTGGTAATTGGGTCCCTCTGGAAAACAGCAGAGGCAGCTTAGGGCAGCTGGAGGCAATAGAAACCCTATCCCCCTCCAGAGCCCTGACATTCTCATCAGTTCCTTCCCGCCTGCCAGTGGCATGCAGCTTCCTAAGACCACCTGGCTTCCCTGTCCTTCCTGTTCCCATGGCTTCTACAGCTTCCCTCTTCTGCCTTGGCAGAGCCCAGTGGCTGGAGGTGCCCCCACCTGTCTTTCCTCCAAGGTCTTGGTAGCAGCTGCCAAATGGCACAATGACCTCCTCAACACCCAGCTGCAGCATGACCCTTACCTCCTAGAGCAGTAAGACACTGAACCCCCACCTATGGCCCAGTCTGACCCCAGACAGTGAGGCCAGCTGTCGTCGGTCACCAGGACCACAAGCTGCCCATGATCAAGTGTGTTCACTGGCTTTACATCAAAGATGTTTCCGCGATAGTTGCCAGGGCTCAGGCACCTGCTCTTTGCCCAGCACTTTCCAAAGCATTCTCAACAGCTCCAGGAGACAGTGTTATTACACCATTTTTCAGATGGAGAAATTACAGCTCAGAATTAGATGAGTCAAATTTAAAGACCCAATGAAAAAATGGGCATTTTGGGCCAGGGATTTAGCTCAGTGGTGCTGCGCCTGCCTTCAAGTGCAAGGTCCTGAGTTCGATCCCTGGTACCAAAAAAAAAAAAAAGAAAAAAAAAAGGGCATCTGAAATGAATAGATGCTTGTCAGATGAAGAGATACAACTGGCCAATATATACATGGAAAAATGTTCAACATTGCTGTCAATTGAGAAATGTAAATTAAAACAACATTAAGATTCTATCTCACATCAGAAAGAATGGCTGTCATCAAGAAATCAACCAATAACAAATGCTGGTGAGACTGTGGGAAGAAAGGAACCCCTCTCTGTTGTTGGTGGGAGTGTAAATTGGTACAACCACTATGGAAATCGGTATGGAGATTCCCTGAAAACACTAAAAATAGAAATCTCATTTGACCTAGCTATTCCCCTTTGGGGTATCTTCCCAAAAGAGTTAAAAACATCATACCACAGTGATGTATGTGTACCCATGCTTAATGCAGCACAAGTCATAATCACTAAATCTTGGAAAAAGCCCATATGCCTATCAATATATGAATGGATAAAGAAAATACGGTATTTATACACAATGAAGTAGTATTCTGCTTTTAAGAAAGATAAACTTGCAGCATTTGTTGAAAAATAGATGAACCTTGAGAACCATAATGTTAAGTGAAGTAAATCAGAGATACATGGGCTTGATTGAACATCACATGGTTTCCCATAATCAAAAAGTTAATAGTAGAAAAGAGAAAGAGAAAAAAAGTTATTGTATTCTAGGTATGTTTCTACTGTTGCTTCTAGTTTCACTCCAATATGGTAAGAGAGTTCACTTTACAAGATTTCCATTTCTTTGGATATGTTAAGGTCTTCATTGTTGCTATGAGCATGGTCTATTTATATATATATTATATATATATATATATTCCCAGAAAATTTTGAGGTTAAAAAACTGTTTTTTACATATTGACTTTATATCAATATATCTTGGCAAATGTTATTACTTATTATTTATTAAATCACTTGGTTTTCTTATGTTGACATTCATATAATCTAATAGAAATTTTTTCCTTTTCAATGTTTTAACTATTGCTTCTTTTTCTTTATTTTGTTGATCAGAATGTTCAGAAAAATGTTGAGTAGTACTTATAGTACTTTCCACCTTATTTCTGAATTTTTGATGTTATACCTTTCAGTATCTTTCTTGCTAAAAATTTTGTTAAAAGTGGTATCTGTTTGTAGCTTGCAAAGCTCTGTATCTTAAAAATTACCAATAGGGCTAGGGATTTAGCTCAGTGGTGCCTCACCTGCCCCTCAAGGGCAAGGTCCTGAGTTCGATCCCTGGTACCGGAAAAAGAAAAAAAAAACTCTCTCAAAAAAGAATTAGATAGCCAAGACACACAAATAGAATTCACTCTCAGAGACTAAGGTAGAAGTATGGAAAGTTCAAGGCCAGCCTGGGCAATTTAATGAGACCTTGTCTCGAAACAACAAAAAGGACTGATGATGTAGCTCAGGGGTAGAGTACTTGCCTAGCATGTGCAAGGACCTGATTTTAATACCAACTGCAAAAGAAAAGAAAAAAAACCAACCTAAGTGCTTAACAAGAGAATTTTACAGATGTGGGGAAAAAAAGAATTTATTCCCACTTTTAACTACTTATGACAGCTTGTGCTATCAACTACCCAAAATGTTCACAAACATTTCCCAGACACCTACTAAGTGCCTGTCTTTGTTAGAATACAAATAATGGTGATAAAACAGATACAATCTCTGCATGCCACTTACAGGGAAGAGGAGAAATAGACACTAAGGGTCAAATCAGAGGAATAGCTAAGTACAAATAGTGATAAATGCTGGGGAGAACTGTGGCAGGAGGCTGGGGTTAGGGGTTCCTGGGCGGAAGGATCTTTTGAGCAGAGTCCTCAAGGATGGGCTGATGTTACCTAGAAGCCAGGGTGCTGAAGGGGGCGGGGGGGTACTTCCAGGTGCAGAGAACAGCATGGCAAAGGTAGAAGAATGAGAAGTGCTGAACCCCTGGCTATCTAGAGTACAGCGACCAAGAGAGAGCCTCAGAGGAGGCTGCAGGCTAGCAGGCCAGACCACTCTGGGCATTAGAGGCCAAGGGAAGGTGTCTGCCATCCCTCAAGAAGCCCCTGGCACAACAGCATCAAGCTGGTGTCTTTCAAGGCCCACTCTAGCTGCAGTGTATAACAGGTTGTCCACAAGTGCACAACAGGGTGTAGCCCTGTGTCAAACCAGTCGTTCCCCCTTCTAGTATTAGAACCCTGTGGGCCAAGCTTCCCACAGACATCAGTAACCCCCAAGCCCCACCTGTTACCTCTTAGCAAGCAACTGCAGCAGGTTCCAGCACTGTGACTGAAAGCAGGCTCACTGGATGTTCAGAATGTGAAACTGGAAGTCCCTGCTATGTACAAAGAGACAAACTTGCTGGTTTGCTTTTTTCTGCAGACTTCAATGTCTCTGGCCTCTTCAAATTAGCCAACTTTCATCATTATCAAAAGTCAGAACTATGCAAGTGTTCCTTATCCTGTTCTTTTAAACTTTTATCTGTATTTGAAATTTTTCCCAAAAAAATGTTAATGTGAGGGGATCCATATCACCTCCAAGGATCCAAATAACCTCTATGGAGGTAATATAGATCAATTTGGCAATACCTGTCAAAATCACATGTGCGATGGCCCTTTTAATCCAGCAATTCCACTTCTAGGGTTATAAAATTCCATATACACCCTGCTTCTAAATGAATAAAAGAATACACAGGAAGATGGTAACATTGGATGCCTGTAAGGAAAAACCAACTGGTTAGGAAATGAAGGGGGAAAGCTGGTGTGCCTTATAAATTTTGAACCATGTGTGTGCATTACCTGTTCAGTAAATTAGGATATATATGCACAATGGAATACTAGCTGGAAATAAAAATAAATGAGCTATGCATGTACTTAAATGAATTCACAAAATACTATGCTATATCAAAGTATATACAAAAGGCAACGTGCAATATAATTTCTTTTTTTTTTGGTACCAGGGGTGGAACTCGGGACCTTGAGCTTGCGAGGCAGGTGGTGGTACCACTGAGCTAAATCCCTGGCCCCTAATTCCATTTATATGAAACTCTAGAAAGATTAATCTGTAGTGAGGGAAAGCAAATCAGTGGTTTTTTAGGGCTGAGGATGGCCAGCTTTGCTTCTAATCTCTTCCTCTTTTTCTATTTCTCTATTTTTCCCCCTAACCTCTTTTAAATTTTCTCCCCTGAGGGTAAAATCACCATATTGAGGGCATATTTACTGTATGTTTTAGATTTTATTATATAACCACAAATCTAGTTCATACGGTTGAAGGTGGCAAATTAATAGTTACCACAGTTTGTCATTTTCTAGGCTGTGTTTGATGCTATTGTTATTGCTGATGGTACTACTTTAGCCAAGGTGACATAATTGTTCTAATCAGTTGTTCTTCCTGGTGTGCCAAGACTGAGATGGCCTAAGGGTCATAAACAGTACTATAGGCGAGTGCCAAAGAACCAGAGTGCTAGGCCAAGTAGGCACCAGCTCCTCATCCCCAATAAGTTGAAGAGGTAGGATCTTGAAACAGACCCTAGGGCTGAGCATGGGGTGTGGGATTGACCATGAAGGGCCAAAGGAAATTTTTTGGAGTAATTAAAGTATTCTACATCTTAACTGAGGTGTTCATTATATGGGTATTTAAATGTGTCAAAACTTACCAATGTGTACAGTTAAAATGGGTGCATTTTATTGTATGAAAATTATGTCTCAGTAAGTTTATTTAAAAGAAAGGTATGTCTGTTCCATTCCCTGTACCAAAAAAATTTAAAAATAAAATAAAAGTATGTGTGATATAAATCAATAATCAAAACATTTTAAAGCAATAAAAACCCTGTACTGAGCCCACTGGGAAAGGGAGTGCTCAAGGGGCCTGACCTCATCTGGAAACAGCTGACAAGGAGAGCAATCACTAGCATCTGCAGGTCAAATTTACTTGCTGCACCCAGTCAAGCCTAGGAACTTTAGAAAATCAGACTCTTCCATCAATTCAACAAATAATCTTGAAAAGCAAACTTGGACAGAAGCAAATCATGGGTTGGCCTCTGCTCCTGACTTGCTGTTTGTGTTTGGCAACAAATGATCTCTGGGCCAGCAACTTAAACAAGCAACTACTTGCAAGGGAGGCATCAGCTGTCCTTTGAATCACAGCTCCTTAGACCTGGAAGGACTCTTAGCAGTTCGGCCATGGTGAGGTCCACACAATCACCTCTACGATAAAGCAGCTTCTTCCTCACTGCCCAGAGGAACCACAGATGCTGCACTGCTCCCCACACCCCTCATCACAGGCCAGGATTCCCATCTCCTTCTTACTCTCCCTCTTCCCCAGTAAACATGTTCACATTATTTCCATTAAAAGTATATGTCAGGCTGCAAGTGTAGCTCTGTTTGTTTTGTTTTGTGTGTGTATGGTTTTTTTTTTTCCGGTAACAGGGATCGAACTCAGGACCTTGTGCTTGTAAGGCAGGTGCGGTGCCTGAGCTAAATCCACGGCCCCTGTACCTCTGTGGTAGCGCATGTACTTAGCATGCATAAGGCTCTGGGTTCAATCTCCACCACCAAAAAAAAATTTTTTTTTTGGTAGGTACAGGGGATTGAACTTGGGTCCTTGTGCTTGCGCAGCAGGCAGCAAAACCACTGAGCTAAATGCCCAGCCCACCACCAAAAGTTTTTTAAAATTTAAAATTTGAATGTATACACACACACACACACACACACACACACACACACATATATACGCATATACCATATAGATATAACTAAAGATACAGATACAAATACAGATAGAGATACAGGTGCATAGTTCCTGGTCACTCTTCTAGCTACTACTCTTTCCCACCTTTCATATACTCAGCTTCAGAAAACTGTATTCACTGTCTGCACTTCCTCATCTCCCTGAACTGTCACACAACTTTCCTTAAATTAACATCCTATAAGCTATGAAAATAATGGTATTTATTAAAATATGCGTAACAGTTTTATCATAATATGCATCCAAAAACTAAATACAGCTTAAGTATCTAATGACAGGAAAATATAAAAAGTATTATGGTCCAACAATTGAATACTACTTAGCAATAAAAATGACTACTGATATAGACACAACATGAATTAATCATTATTATTCTAAATCATTACGCTGAAAGAAACCCATTCCAAGAGAGTATGTACACCTGATAAGAATTCATTTTCGAGAATTTCTAAAACAGGCAAAACTGGTCTATGGGAGAAAATATCAAAAAGTTGCCCCCTCTGGGGGCAGTGATAGCCTGGGAATGGGCAGGAGGGAGCAGCCTACAGAGATAGTAATGTTCCACATATTGGCGGGAATTTACATACACAAGCATGCACTTGTGCAATGATAGAGTTCAAATGGGTTTATCTGTACCTAGAGAAAAAAAATAAGCAAATATTTTACTCTAGTTAATCATATGCATGCTGAACTGTTTAGGAGTATATTGTGCTAACATCTGTAATCAGTATTGATATAAATCAAAAAGTAAGATAGATGATGAATAGGATAGACACGTAAGTAATAAACAACTATGGCAGAGTGATAAGCAGAGTCTTGGTAGTCAGTATATGTATTAAGTTTAGACGTTTTCATAATGAAAGGCTGGAGGGGTTATCATCATTAACTTTTTTTTAATCATTAACTTTCTAAATGCTATAATAAATGGAATCAGAGAAGCCTGGGTTCAAATCCTGACAAGGCATTTCCTCCCTGTCTGATCTGGGACACAATTCAAACTTGCCAAGCCTCAATATGTTAATGCATGAAATGATGCTGATAAATAACTGTGTCATGGGGTTCCTGTGAGGATAATATCGGAGACTTTACACAAAGGGCTTGGAAAACTTCAATGTGACCTGAAGCTGCTTTAAAAAATATAAACAAAACAAAAAATTTTAAAGGTCTTCCATCACAACTTTACAGAAATCGTAGATTGAAAAATAACTAATAGTTCTAATATTCAATAGCACAATAGGATAATTATGTTTCACAACAATTGATTGAATTTTTTTTTTTGAGACAGGGTCTCACTATGCACTTCAGCCTGGCCTTGAGCTCACTATGTAGCTCAGGATGGCTTCAAATTCACAGCAATCTTCCTGTCTCAGCCTCCTGAGTGCTAGAATCACTGAGTGTCACAATGCCTGGCTGATTTTTTTTTTTTTTTGGTACAGGGGATCGAACTCGGGACCTTCTACTTGCGCAGCAGGCTGGCTGATTTTTTAAAAGGCTGGGAGTGTTGCTCAGTGGTAGAGTCATTGCCTAGAATATGATAGTCCCTAGGTTTGATCCGCATCACTGAAAAAGAAAAAAAAACAAACTAGGTGAGAGGATTTTGAAAGTTCCCAACACAAATCACAAATAAACAATAAATGTTTGATGTGATAAATATGGCAGTTAACCAGATCCAATCACTACATTACATATTATATATATGCATTGAAATGTCATTCTGCCCCCCCCCATAAATGTCACTCTGGCAATTAAAATAAAATGCTTGGGGAACTAAGAATACAGCTCAGAGAAAAAGTGTATGTTTACCTTATGCAAGGCCCTGGCTTCAATCCCCACTACCAATAAATAAATGACTATAATAAAATTTTTTAATTTATTTTTTTAAATGTGGAACTGGAGGTGTACCTCCAGTTAGAATGCATGAGACTCTGAGTTTGACCCCTAGCCCAAGAAGAAGCAAGAAAGAAAAGAAGGGAGGGAGGGAAGGAGAGAGGGAGGGAGAAAAGAGAGAGATTTCAAAGTTTTCAACTTCCAGCTGTCAAGAAACAGAAAAACCCTAGACACCAGAAATAGAGGGAACTCAAAGCCAGAAGAGTAGCCCATGAACTGACATTGAAGAAACCCTAGATAAAGGCCAAGGGACTGATAGACTGGAAAATACCCGCTAAAGATGAGATGCTTCAGTTCTAATACTCTCATGAGGCCAAGAGGTGGGGTTTGGGGATCTCTCAAGATAAGTTAGGGGTGAGAATTCTGAATAAAGTCAGGAGTTTTAGTGGGCTGGTCCTGTAGCCAAGTGGTAGAGCACATGCAAGGCCCTGGATTGACTAGTATGTGTGAGGCCCTGGATTCGATCCCTAGCACAAGAAAAATGAATCAATCATGACTTTTGAAGAAACATACACTCAGGGCCGGGGATTTAGTTCAGTGGTTCTGCTGCCTGCCTCGAAAGTTCAAGGACCTGAGTTCGATCCCTGGTACCAAAAAAAAAAAAAAAAAAGATTACTGAAACATACACTCAGTGAAAAGAGGGCTAGAAAAGCTCCTCCACAACCCCAGACACATAGATGTAGAGCTTTCATCTTCCTGGTCAAAACAATAAGCTTGTACCAAGGAATAGTATGGAGTTGGGTTTATACCACCCACATTGTGCAGTGATCCAAAGTCAAAAAATTAACAAACAAAAAACAGATCCAGGCTGGTTAAACCTCCAGGGCACTTTGCAAAACCAAAATAAAACCTCCCTGTAGGGTCATTCCTACAAATCAGACAATACAGAATCCTCTCAGAAAAAGAAATTACCTATGAAAATGGCATTATACAAAGTTTTCCATGAACAAGAGTTCACAGACAAAAAAAAATAGGAGGAATGACATTCGAAGAACTTCTGATAACTGAACATCCTGGAAAACTTCATAGTAGAGTGTTTAAAATGATAAGAGAGAAGAAAGTTGAAACCATAGTGACCAGGAATGCTTTTTAAATAATCAAATGAAATTTCTGGTAATTAGAAAATATAGTCATCGAAATTAAAATTTCAGTGGATAAATTTGTAAACTAAGTGGAGCTGAAAGGAGAATTTATAAATTAGAAAACAACTATGTGGTAATTACCCACAAGGTTGTACAAAGAGATAAAATGATAGAGAGTATGAAAGATAATTAAGAGAGGAAGAGGAAATGAGAAGGCTCAAGAAATATGCAATAAAAAATAAGCAGAGAATTGGAAAGAGGTAACATCAAAATATAGTCATCAAAATTTTTAATAATAATGAAAAACATGAATCCTCATAAGAGTCATCCCAATCCATAAGTAAATTAAATATAAATAAATTCATGTCTAGATGCATCACAGTAAAACACTAAAACAAAAGCCTAAAAGTGACTAAAGAGAAGAGTTACATTCCCTACAAAGGAACAATTATGCTTACCACAGACTTTAGTAACCACAGATGCCAGAAAATAATGAAATATTCAAGGATCTTCCATCTGCTGAGGGAAATAACTGTCAGCTTCAGTGCTCAATGTTCAGCTATATTGTCATTTAGTAAGAATAAAATTTTAAAATTTCAGTCAAAGAGTTACTACTCACAGATGTTTGGTGAAAGCACTGTGAAATCATTTATTGCAGAAAGAAGGAGACTGAACTCAGAAGGAAGGAATGGATGAGAAAAAAATATAACATGGAGCAACTATACAAGCATTGACAATAAGAATACACAAATAATAGTGACAAAGGCCTAGCATATGAATGCATGGAAAATGTGTATTAGTTGGTGATTCTTGACTGTGTGCCTCTTCTGCGACATAATTCTGCATATGTTTTCAGCATGCAACTTAGAAGCATTTCAGCTTACAACTGTCACATCCTATGTACTTCTTTATGTCAGGAATATTTCACCATTTCTACACTAATAAGAATATCCTTTCACAATTTAATCTTTATCTTTTATCTTTTTAACTTTTGCCATCTTTTAATGGTAAGAGAGAGGATTTCAGTTTTTCAGAGGAGTTCAGCACACCATTCTGAAATCCCACTAAATACATTTTTATTGAACTGGAAAAAAACTATTCCCACTCCTTTTTGTTTTGTACCAGGGATTGAACTCAGGACCTTGTGCTTGCAAGGCAGGCATGGCACCACTGAGCTAAATCCCTGGCCCCCCACTCCTCTTACAATGCTTCAGAAAGAATAATCTTCACTGTCTGCCAAACTGCAGAGCAGTCAGATTCTTATTGGTAGCTCAAACCTCAAGTATAAGCAATTTAGCAACAAAAACAAAACCTAGGAAGTCACATAACATCACTTCCGTTATGTCAAGGTAGCCACAATCCACTCATATTCAAGGGAAAAGTTCATAGACTCTACTCAATAGAAAGAGTATCAGAATTTGGAGGCTTTTATTTAAAACTATCAACTGCATTGGAGACAGCTGGAATATGATACAACTAAAAGTGGGGGGTTAGTAATAAGTAACAACTGTGACATTGATTATTTACTGAGCATATACTATATTCTAGGCACTTGACTTCCATATTTTGCATATCTTTATAAGAAACCTATGAGACAGGTGGGAATAACATTCCCCATCTTATAGAAGAGGAATCTACACGCATATTGTTGATATGAATCCCCCGGTTCCTGCAGTTAATGAGTGGCCCAGTTCAAATCCAAGTATTCACACCACAACACCTTGCTTTGACCCATTCTGCTAATTCTTAAAGTCATGGAGCACTGATGCTTTATTTCAGTCCTACTCATCAGAGCTGCCCGTGAGGAAAGCAAGCTTAAAGCCAGCCTTCGGGGGAGGGAGGTAGCATCCCAAAGCAGGCTTCCTGTGTAAACAGGAGGCGCATGGGAAGCAGCACTGTGGTGCTGGGACAATGGGCAGTGAGCAGGCAGGGCCTCCTGTCTCCGGTGGGTGCTTAGGGCTGCGGGCCAGCAGGGCAGGAACAGCTGGGGCCGGATTCTCTGCCGCCTGGCCAGGAGAGGAACTGCCCCTCTCGTGGCTTTCCCAGGAGGAAGTTCCCCACTGATTCCCGGGAAGCCCTTCCCAACACAGGCCTCAACTGTGCCTTTACCTCTTCTTTCTTCTTCAGGAGCATGTTGTCTTTGGGGCTAATCTGGGAGAGAGGCTCCTCTGAAGTCCCATGACCTGGTGGCTTGGAGGGTGTGGGTAAGCCAGGCTGGGCCCAGATGCCAATCCAGGAGGCCAATCCTCCCCACACCCCGCCCCATGTAGGCAAAAGAAAAAAAAAAAAAGCAAGGGGCTGTAAACAAACACAAACACACAAACACACACACACACACACACACACACACGCTCACGCGCGCGCGCGACCCTTGAAATATGTAAAGCAAGAAGACCCAACTCCAATTCTAGCTCCAGCTATGAGACATTTAACCTCCCCAGAGCCATGATTTCCTCACTTGCAAAGCAGGGAAACTAATATCTATAGAAAATAGTTGTTTGAACATTAAATGAGACAATGTACATAAAACCACCAACTCTGAGTAGGAGTTGCATAAATCAGAACTACAAGTGTTTGAAGAACATAAGAAAGGGGCTGGGTGTGTGGATCAGTGTTAAAGCACTTGCCTAGCATGTGTGAAGCCCTAGCTTCAACCCACAGAAGCACAAGGTAAATAAATAAATAAAAATAGCCATGTATAGTAGCACATTCCTATAATCCCAGCACTTGGGAGGCTGAGGCAGGAAGATTGCCACAAGGGCAAGGCCAGCCTGGGCTACATAATGAGTTCGAGGTAAGCCTGAATGACATAGCAAGACCCTGTCTCAAAAAAACAAAAAAATGAATAAATAAATAAATATAAATAAAGCACATATAAAGTTGCCCTGCCTTTGCCTGACAACCAGTCTCCTGTGACACTTGAATTTTTACAGTCAAAGAGACTTTGTTACTATTGACACACCAGTTGCCACATGAAGGAGCAAAGCTCCCCAGGCTGAGAAGCCATGACGGCAGGTCTTAGGACTTAAGGACTGAGCAGGTCCTGGCCATCCATCTCCCAAGCCTTCAGTGATACCACTCATTCCTGGTCACCTTCTGCTTCTCAGGCTACTCCTGCTCAGTCATTTTACAGATTCTTCTCACATCTTTCCTTCACTGTTTTCCTCCTCTCTCTCTACACTCTCCTTGAGTAGCTTCAACTTGTCCCATCTACAGGCTAAATCAGTAATGGCAAACCTTTTAGACACTGAGTGCCAAACTGCAAGCCCAAAACTACTTATTTATCACCAAGAGCAACTAACCCTAAATACTGAGGTTTTAGGTTAGAAAAAACAACTCTACATTAATATCTTTTGCCTTAAAAGAAAAACACAGTAATACATGTACCATAGGTTTGCTACCACTGGGCTAAATACTGTCTAATCTCTCTCCAGGGTCCAGCTGCATCCTGGACATCTCTCATCCCTTAGGCGCCTCAAATGCAATGTTTTCCTCACAGCCATAATCATCTCTCCATGAACCTAGGCCTCTGGCCCTCCCCATCTCAGGGAACAGCCACAACCTATACCAATCTGGAAACCTGGGAGTTGTTCTGACTCCTCCCTCACTCCCACACCTAAGCAGTCATTAAGTCTAACAGACAGAGCCTCCAAACTGTTCTCCCCGTCCACCTGCTCCTTGCTTGGAGAGGGCCCATCTTCTCCCACCTGCATCAGCTGCAGGTCAGCACCCTCTGCCTCATCCACACTGCAGTCAAAACTGCCTCCCCAACACACATACCCTCTCTTCCACTCCCACGTGACACCCCCAGCATCCTCAGGAGAAAGGCCAAGCCCCAAAGGGAGACATCCTAGGCCGTCAGTGATGTAGACCTTGTTAACCTGCCCAGCTCCATTGCCCGCTGCCCTCTGCCCTCCCCTACACTGGGCACTGCCAATCCCAGCCGCAGGTGGTCCCTAGGAGCTCAGTACCCTCCCTCCACTCCCTGCCTTTGTACCAGGTTTCTGTATCCTGGGCTGCCTTCCCCACCTTGGCTCTTCCCACTCCAGACTCAGCTCCAGCACCACCTCCTCCAGGAGGACCTCCCCGATGGTGCCCAGCAACCTCCTCCTCTCACAGGATTCATCAGAAAAATTTGCTTTTGTCTGTTTACCTATCCAACTTCCCACTAAACTGCTTCCCCCAGGACAAGTACTAGGCCTTTCTCCTCTCCAGTTCCCAGCCTAGCACAGGTTCCTACCGAGGGATTCCCTGAACAGGCCCATTTGAATGTGTGAAGGAATGAATGACAAATTCTACCATGCAGGGGGTGCTGCCTGAGGAGTACTTGGGGGACAGCCAGTTCTAAGCAAACCCAGGTATGTGTTAGAAGCTTCCTCTCCCAGAGAGCTAGTACAGTTTCAAGTTTTAAACATCCTACTCCAAAGTCCCAGCAGCCAAAGAAAATCTGGAAGAATCTTAACAAAACTCTCCTTCCCAAGTCTAAAACTAAAGTAAAGGTAGTCGGGCATAAATGCATCAGACCTGAGTGCTTTTCTGAGTAGTTTTCCTGAGATTCAACCTGGAGGGTGGCGCTGGCACACCTGCAGCTGTGTGTACAATTGTGTGTACATTCTCTATCCATTTGTAGCCACACAAGTGTGCAGCGTATGTATGCAATTGTGTGCAGGAGCACAGGGGTCTGCATAACTGTGTTGGTCCATTCAGATCCTTCTCAGATTAAGAAAAGGCCATTCCTTGGCATATAATCTGCAGGTCCAGAACCTGTGAAACCCATTCCACTTAGCAAACTAAAACCAGGCAGCCCCACTGCCTTAAAAAATGCTCCAGCCACCTCCACATCAGGTGTGCCCTCCAATGTGACTTCACCTGTTCCCAGAGCCACACCTGCTTTGGAGGCAGCCACCCTGCAGCTGCTGTCAGACCTCCCAGCTCATGAATCCATGCTTGATTACTTCTCCAAGCTAGGCACCCAGTGGGGTTTCTGCAAGGAGCGGCCCTGAGAGCTTTCGGGTCTAGCTGTGAGGGACATGGGCTCCCTAGGAAGACTGCCCGCCCTCGTAACTGGTGTGCGACCCAGTGCGCTCAACGCTCCTGTGCGGGCACGCCCCGCGGCCTCCGGGGAGGATAACACCCGACCGACCCCTACCCTGGCCCGACCGCTTGCGGCCGCTTCCAGGCGGCCGGCCTTGGGGAAGTGGCGCAAGTGGTGCAGTACAAAGTGAGGAAGCATCAGTCCTCGGGGCGAGCCCCGCCTCCGCCCCAAAGCCCCGCGGAGCTGGGTCCGCGTCCTACACCTGAATCCTGGCAAGCCCGCACACCACCAAGCTCCACCCAAGAGCCTGGCCAGACTGTGCTCCTCAGCTTGTGCCTTAGAGCCTCCCAAAGCTCTCTCCCATTCTGAATTTCTCCTCCTCTACGGGTGGACGCCTCGCTGTCCCTGACTGCACACACGAGGGCCGCTAACACCGCCCAGGATTTCCTCCCACCCTGCTTCCACCTTTGACAGAACTATCATTCAATCTGGACCAATTCACACTCAAGTGTCAATGACTAAAACTATTGAATGTCTAATCCTTTACCAGAGTAAACTTTCATCTAAAAGAAAGTGGTGCTAAATATGGAATCCCAGGCATTTGTTCAATATATATTTTCTGCCGGGCATACCACACACCAGGCTTTAAGAATACAAAGATAATGGCTCAGTGGTTCCGCTGCCTGCCTCACAATCTCAAGGTCCCAAGTTTGATTCCCAGTACAAAAAAAATGCAAAATTAAAGAATACAAAGATACGTAAGAGGCCTAGCACAGAGGTAGGCAGATGCCCATAATCCCAGCCACTGGAGAGTGAGGCAGGAAGGTCATTTGAGCCAAGGAGTTCAGGGTCAGTAAGACCTCTTAAGAAAAAAGCAAAAACAAAAAGATGAGTAAGAACACAGCCCCGGCCCTCATGGAGCTCAGGGTCTCCTGTGGGAAGATAGGCAAATTAACAAATAAATTTGTTTGTGCTGGCATAGAAGGAAGCACAGACCAGGGCCCTGAGGAGCCCAAGTGCATCCAGCCTGCCAATGTCCAGAGCTGGGCCAGGGAAGACCTCCAAGAGGCGATGATAGACAAAATGAACAGCCAGCAGTAAGAAGATGCTGACAGGTAGGTCGTCTTCCACTCCCCGGCAGGGCACCAGGCAGGTCCATGTGGCCAAATGACCCTGAGCTCCGGGTGAGAGGAGGGGTGTAGAGGGACAGGGCATCCACAATGTGGAAATGCTGAGATGGCCAGAGGGCTGGTTAAGAGTATGAGCCAGGTCCAACTGTCCTTCTAACAGAAACCCCTAGGAAAATGTTACATTTTACACCTGACACTTGATGATCATGTAGGAGGGTTTTTTTCCAAATCAGACTGAGGAAAATTCTTCAAGGACAGAAACTAGGTCTTTTTTCCTATCTACCACTTGGCGCTTAGCACTTACCAGGGTTCCTGTCAGGTAGGCAGCTGAAAGTACCTCTCGATGAAGCAGTGCCATACTGTCCCCTATCCCCAGCACCTGCAGTGGCATCAGTGGGCAGCTCAACCCTGCTGTATCCTCCTATGGGGACCTGGCCCTAGCTGGTGAGACCTTCCCAGCATGTCCAGCCTGCCAGCTCTTCTTTGCCTTTTCCTTCTTCTCCCCTGTGTCTCAGCCTGGAGGAACTGGGCTGGGGAGAACTTGTCACCTGTCACTCTCTGAGAGTAGAAATCACACTTTGTTCCTCTGCCTCCCTCACAGAACAGGGGTTGAACAACTGCATGTGAAGAAGTGAATGATGTGCCAGGGAACTGGTACATTTGTCACTCATTATTTTCTTCCTTTCTTCTTGGGTGAAAGCCCCTGCCTAATATCTTTCAGGACCACAAAATCATCTGCTTCCTAATTGACTATTTTGAGTCCCATTGTCATAAATACAAGAAAAATCTCTCATTTATTGTGCCCGTCCTTGCCAGTCCTACCTCAGGGCAACCAAGGTTGATCATTAATGTTTTTCTTTATGAATAGTTTAGTTAATTCATGAAGAGTGATAGAATTAAAGCATCACTGCCTTGCAAATCCTAATGAATAAAGGCTCCAGGTCATTAGTGGCTGTTCAAATGCAGAAGAAAAATAACTCAGACAATAGTGCATCCTGGTGGAAGCTACACAGCACTATGGATGAAGTGTTCTCGCCAAAACAGCAACTCCACCTAATCAAGCCTCTAGGTCTACTGTTAGTCAGCTTTCCATCACAATAACAAATACCTGAGATCACTCAATTTAAAAGAAGAAGATGTTTATTTTGGCTCACAGCTTTGGAAGTTTCAGCCCATGATCAGTAAGTGTGTTGCTTTGGGTCTGTGACCACACAATACATCGAGGCAGAGATCATGTGGCAGAGGAGGTCTGAACACCTACTGGTGGTGGTCAGGAAATGAAAAGGGAAGAGTGGGCCAGGATACTCTGTGCAGCCACAGCCCCAGTGACATAACCTCCTCTCATTAGGCCCCGCCCACTGAGCCTGGACCCCCCTGGCCCAATAGTGCCACTGGCTGGGAACCAAGCCTTTAGTACATGGGTCTTTAAAGCACACTTTAGGTCCCAAAAATAGCACCTATCAATGTAGAGCAGCTGTAGAGGACAGAGCAGGTTAAGGAACACCACAGGGAGGCAAACAGCAAAATCTAGTCATGAGAAACTACAGGGCAGGGTGGCCTGCTTCCGCTAACAGATTCATTACAAGAAGGGGGAAAAGAAAGGAATTAAGTTAAATAGGTTAAAAGAGACACATTAACCAAATGTAATGTATGAATCTTGTTTGGACACTGACTCAACAAGCAAACTATGAAATATTTTAGGGACAAGAAAATTTGAACATTAGCTCGATATTCAATATACTAAAAAGTCACTCTATTTTTAGGTATGATAATGATATGGTAGCTATGCTTTTTAAATGTGCCTATATTGTATGAACATAACCTTAAATATTTACAAATGAAGTAATAGATATGATGTCTGTGATTGGCTTCAAGATAAACTAGTAGAAGGTAGACATGAGGCACACATCTGTAATCCTAGCAACTGGGAGGCTGAGGCAGAAGAATCATGTATGTTCCAGGCCAGCCTGAGCTACAGAGTGAGTTCAAAGCCAGCCTGAACTACATAGTGAGATCTTGGAAGGAAAGAAAGAAAGAATGAAAGAAGAAAAAGGAAGGAAGGAAGGAAGGAAAGAAAGAAAGTGAGTGATAATCTAGTGGAGAAGGGGTAAAGAAAGGGGTAGAGCAGCAGAGAAAACCAGGTAGGAGCTCAGTGTACTATTCTTCTATATTACAAGTCTGAAATGTGCTACAATAATGGGTTAAACAGGAAGCTGGGTGGGAATTAGCTCAGGGTAGAGCACTTGCCTAGCATGCACCAGGACCTAGGTTCAATCCCCAGTACCACAAGAGGAGGAGGAAAAAGAGGAGGAAGGAAAGGAAGGGGAGGGGAGGAGAAGGAAGAGGAAGCAGCCAGGCACATACAGAGGTATGCACCTGTAGTTCCAGGCTTTGAGGAGCCTAAGGCAGGAGGATGCTTGAGGCCAGTCTTGGAAATATAGCAAGACTAGGTAGAGAGAGAAAGACAGGGAGAAAGAGAGAGAGATCATAACCACAATATAATATTAATAACAAGTATTATCTGGGCACGGAGGCATACTCCTGTAATCCCAGCACTCTGAGGCTGAGGCAGGAGAATCACAAGTTCAATCCCAGCCTGGACAACTCAGAGAGACCCTATCTCAAAAGTGAAGGCCCAGAGTTCAATCCCCAGCACCACAAAAAAAAAAAAAAGGAAGTAGAAGGATCACAAGTTGAAGTCAAGCCTAAGCAACTTAATGACTTAGCAAACCCATCTCAAAAAAAAGTTCAGTGTGAAGGCCCTAGGTTCAATCCCCAACACCACAAAAAAATTCACATATTTACATTAATATACTTTAATGTTAATATTATTAATACTGTGAATAATAATTGCTGGGATTTTTTTAGTGCTTCCTCCATGCTAGACTCCATATTAATTTTTGTAAAGAAATCTTATCAAGAGGCCTGGGGATGTGACTCAGTGGCACTGCACCTGCCTGGCAAGTGCAAGGTCCTGAGTTCGATTCCTGGTACTGGAAAAAAAAAAAGAAAAAATCTTCTCAAGAAACCTGCAACCTAGCTACTATCATAATCATTTTTCAGATGAAGGAACTGAGGCACAAAGAGGCTGGATAACAGGCCCAAAGCCACACAGCAAGTAAACTGCAAAACCAGGGCTTAGGTAAGACCTGTTGAATCCCAACCCCAAGTTTTCTCCCACGCCCCCACCCCACTTACCAGTGTCATCTTCCCAAGGTGCAGGCTTCACTCCCTGCTTTATAGAAGCAGCTGGGGCTCTGCTCAGCAACAACTGGTTAAGTCAAGGATGCCTGTATCTCTCAATCCCACAAACCCACTTTTGGTAAACTGTAGCACATGGTCATCAGCAGACATGCACAGGAAGGCCCATGGCAGGACTACTGGTAATAGTGAAGAATAGGAAATGGCCCGATGCCTCTCAACAGGAACACAGATAAACAAACAGCAATGAGTTCATGCAACGGAATGGTGACGCACACAGAAAATGAGTGGCGCTTGTCTTCCTTTGTGTGCCAACCAGGAACTTTTAACAAACATAGGGCTGAATGAAAAAGCAACCACGTGTCTTTCTGTAACAACAGGATACCATATATATAAAGTTATGAAACCTAAACTATACTAAGCTTTGCCTAGATGTACATGTAGTCCAAATGTAAGAATAGGTATAGGAAGAGTAAACACCAATTTGCCATGGCAATCACCTCAGGAGAAAGGGACAAAAAGGGACCAAAGAATGGTACAGAATGATCCCCAACTATACCTATGAGAATTGTTTTCTTTCATTCTATTTTTTGTGGTACCAGGAATTGAACTATATTGGGCTATATATATATTGGGCTATATCCCCAGCCCTGTAATATAAATTTCTTTAAAAAAAAAAAAAAGATGTATGTTTGTGAGCCTGTGATGAAACAGAAATCCCACTAACTATTGGTAGAAGTGTGTACTGGTTCGATCTAGGAGGAGGATAAATGGGCATCACACATCAAAGTCATGCACATACCTACAAAATTAGTTGTACAAGACTATACATTATGGAATTGCTTATAAAAGCAAAGAATTGGAAATATTCTAAATATCAAGCAGCTCTAAGAATGAAATGCAGGGATATGGAAAGATTTCTAAGGTACAGAACCCTGGGCATTAGGTGATAAGATATCGTGCAAAAAGTGAGGGTATGAGGGAGAAAGTGTGTGAGCTTGATGTGCATAAAATATTTCAGGAATGATATACATGAAACCCAGGGTCGCTGGCTGTCTGTGAGCAGAGAAACTTGGGACCAGAGAGGAAAGGAAATTTTTCACTAGAGACCTTCCATTTTCTTTTAAATTTCGATCTATGTGAATATATGGCCTATTAAAAAAAAAAAAAAGATAAAATTTTAAACCTCTGAAGTAAGGCAAGGCTCTCCAATTGCCAGTAAGAATGATGACAATGGGAAATGAAGCACAGGGCTGTGTTATCTGCTCCTCATGGGCTCCCAGCCTGGCAGTGTTGTACACAAATAACAGTTTCAAGCATGAGGACCTCCGTTTTGGTCCACATTGGCTCCTCTGTGGCTTAGAGCTCCCATTACCCATATGAGGGGTCCCTTCCTATTCAGACATGCTGCCACTCCCCAGTCCTCCGAAGTGCCACCTCCAAGCAAACAGTCAGAGTCAAGAGGCACCTGGAACAGGGCACACCAGGATTTTGAACTGGCCCCTCGCAAGGCCCCAAAATTTTGACTTTTGCTTCCCCCAACAAAAGCCTGCTTGTACCACCACTGCAGCCTGTCAGTAATTACCCCCAATTACAAACCCAGAGCCCAGCTAGGCCTCAATTAGTCTATCAAGGGGCCTTGGAGAGGTTTGCTGCAGGAAGTGTAAAGCCCACATGTGACCTCTACCCACAGGGTAGCACACTCTTCCCCATCACACCAGGATCCTGAAGATTCGGAAACTTGGTGCCAAGGGGTCCTGAGAAGACTGTTGGCCCTCTCTGTCCCCACAGTGACCATTCCCTGCAGAACACAGGCAGGTACTCTGTCTGGAAGTGCAGCTCCCCAGTCTTCCTACCCACTCCCTGCTCAGACCACACACATTCTCCCCACTTACCACTGTTCAGGACAAGGTGCAACATCTCCAGACCATCATCTCCTTCTGGGACAAAATGCACATCTTTGGACAAAGGTGCAAAAAGATGCCTCAGGCTGTGCCCTTGAAGCCAACCATGGGCATGTTTCAGAGTGCTGGGAGGAGGACTAAGTGCCCATCTCTTCCCAGAGAAGAGACTTCTCTGTTGTGTTGTCCAGAAACACATGGTTCCCTTGACCAATCTTCTCCTGAAAATTCCTTGAGAATGACACCATCAGATTGCTGAGCCCAGAGTTTGGTAAGCTGTGAAGGTTTCACTGAGTTTGAGTTCACTCATGTGTTCCCAGTGAGTGTGTGCAGCTGTAGGAGAGAGATTCTTTGCATGTACATGTGTGTGTGCATCGCAAGCCCGAGTGTGAGAAGGTATATGGAGAGGACTAGTGGGTCTCGTAACTTACAGCTAGATTTGGTCGGAAAGAAGGAAGGAAAGAAGGAAGGAAGGAAGGAAGGAAGGAAGGAAGGAAGGAAGGAAGGAAGGAAAGAAGGAAGGACAGACTTCCTGATTTGGGAGGGACAAACAGAGGTGAAACTAGGAAGTCATGCTGCCACTGATTAACTGGGAACTTCTGGCAAGTTACTCAATTTCTCTGAGCTGCAGTTTCCTCATCTGTAAAATGGGAATAGTATCAGTGGCAAGCAGGAGAATTGCAAGTTTGAGGCCATCCTGGGCAATTTAGCAAGGACCTATTTCAAAATTTAAAATAATAAAAACAGGAAGGGCTGTGGAGGGGGTGTGGATCAGCAGTAAAGTACAAAATGGGATGTGTGGGACCCTGGATTCAATCTTTAGGTGGGGATACCTTTCACAAAAAGACATGTACAAAAATGTTAACAGCTACTTTATTTATGATATTTCCAAACTGGAAGCAAATGCCCATCAATAGATGGGTAGGTAAACAAATTATGTAATATTACAAAGCAATAAAACGAAATATCTGACAGTAAGATCAGTATGCAGAAGAAATGAGACACAAAGAAAAGACACTGTATGTCACATTTATATAAAGCTTAAAACAAACTTAATGGATGATAGAAATCAGAATACAATTTACTTCTGAGGGACAAGCACTGACTGCAAAACATATTAGGGAACCTCTTGAGCTGTCAAAACTATTCTGTATCTTGATCCAGGTCATGGTTACATAGTGCATTACATGTAAAAATATATCAATCTGTACCCTTGAGAAGTGTAGTACTTACTGCCTGTAAGTTACCCACATGCACACTTTCTTGGTGTGCGTGAAATCTCATTAAGAAGGCCAGTAATACAAAACACAAGACACAGACCTTCTCTCTCCCTTCCTTTGAACTTCTTACAGCTCGGCCTCTAAGGCTGCCCTCCTGCATGGAAGCCCTTTTGACAGTGCCCACTTTGGGGTGAGAAACTTGGGCCAGGGATGAGCACTAAGGGGAAGGGCTCTCCTGTGTCCCGCCGTGAGACTGTTAGGGCATCGAGGCTCTAGGCAGCAGGCTCTCTGTTTCTATTGTCTACTTTGCTTCAGACAAGTCCTTTCCATGGTCAGAGAACCAGAGTTTTCCTTGTCCCTGCCTAAGATTTAGCAGGATGGCTGTGCAGCTGCAAAGAGCAGGTAGCTCCAAATGACAGAGGACTCCCAGCACCTGAGCTGAACCTCAGTGGCTCAGCCACTCTTTCATACCTGCAGTCTCTTTCTCAGAAATTTTAGCTCTTTTACAATCGGCATTTCCCAATTCTCCCTGTGGATCAGAACCACCTTCTAGCTCTACTAGAAGCTGTAGAAGACCCCCTGTGGGAAGCAATGAGACATGGGGCACAGTCTCTGCCCATCAAGGCCTACAGTCTAGACGTGGAGAAAGGCAATAAGGCAACTTTTTAAAATGCATCATGTGTCATCAAATCTTCCCCTAAGAATATGCTTTTCCAGTTTTTTTATAAAATGGAGTACTATTCAGGCATAAAGAATGAGAAACTAGAGTCATTTATAGCTAAATGGATGCACATTGAGGCCATACTCTTAAGTGAAATAAATAGGACACACATGTGTAAATTCCGAATAGTTTCTCTGGTGTGAGAAACTGAAAATGTAAATAAGGGTTAAAATGATTAAAATGAATAATTGATAATTTGAAATAGGAAAAAAGGTATAAAGAGGTAGGGGTGAAAGGAGGGGAAGGGGAAAGGGAAAAAGGGAAGGAAAAATTATGAGAAAAGAAAAAAAAATGGAAATGAAATCTATGTAGATAGAGAACAGTGGAGGGGGTGAAGAGTGCACAGGGAATGGGGAAAAAATAAGAACCAAGATACATCATGTACAGGTACAAGCACCCGATGATAAATGTAAATGTACTGTATACCTAAAACGTACCAATAAAAGAATTTAAGAATAAAAAATAAAATAAAATTTAAAAAATAATATGCTTTTCCTAACAGACTGCTCCTCTTCCTGTGAAGTAGATATGTATATTGCATGAACCTGTAGTTATTCAAGATTAGGATTAAGGATAGACAAGGTACAGTAGTTAGTTACCTTAAAATATCCACTCCTAAGCAGTATTATTTTTTAAATCCTTTCACCCTGTCTATCTCCCTGTCCATGGCCTCCTCTCCTCCAGTTGGGAGGCACTCCACCACAAGCTCTTCACATGCAAGGCAATGTGCCATGCCTTGAGCCTTCACCATCATGTCCATGCACTGTGTACAGATGCCAAAACTCTTGAGGTGCAATGTTGAACTCTTAAATAGTAGCCATGACATCAATCAACCCCAAACTGGTACGCAATGCATAGTACAAGGAATATGTTTGTATTGGGGGGGAATTTTGTCATATTTCTTAAAATGCATCATGTTCCACAGCAAAGTTTGGAATCTAATATCAAGGCACTCCCTGTTCAAGACTGAACAAAATGACTTTGGGCCATGGAAATTATAGGAGATATCAAAGGATGCCCCTCTAGGAATTCTCTCTCCTGGAGCATCCCAGAGGTCTTTGGAGGGAAGAAGTCCTCAAGCCCCCTCTGTCCTTTCTTCCTGAGCTAGCCTCAACTGGGAGAAAGACCTAGTGCCCTGATAGAGGTGGGGCATACACTCCTGGAGCAAAAAGACACTGCTGAACTTGTAACCCAACATCACATCAGTGCGGTAAGAAGGAACCAAAGCCTGGCACAGTGGCAGGTGCCTGTGTCCCAGCTAACCCAGACTCTGAGACAGGATTACTCAAGCCCACAGCTGCAAGACTGGCCTGGGCAACATAGCAAAATCCTATCTCAAATAAAATAAAATAAAATAAACTCAAGAAGAAACCCAGAGCTCTGGTGTGCTGCCTCCTAGCCCAACCCAATACAGAAAGGGGTAGAGGCTCAACAAAACACCTATCAGGGGCCAGGGATTTAGCTCAGTGGTTCCACTGCCTGCCTCGCAAGCACAAGGTCCCCAGTTCGATCCCCAGTACCAAAAAAAAAAAAAAGACACCTATCAGCTGGAAACAGCTCTCTGAGTTTCTCCACAGAGCACTGCAGGGAGTAGTTTCTCCATTCTCTTAATCTCTCCTTCTCTCTTCCACTCCACTTACTCTCTCTACCAAACAAATATTTGGGAAAATGACTCTGCTAATCCCAATCAGTCTAACACACCCTGGCCTCAGGCCTGGCACTGTGTGTGTGTGTGTGTGTGTGTGCGCGCGCGCGATCCCCAATGGATGCAGCCTGCCAGTCTGAGCCTTCACCAGAGCTGCAAAAAAAAAAAGAGGAAGCCAGTGTGCATGGCCTGTATGTGTGTTAAAGCCATTGGGTGCTCACTCTGTACCTGAGCTTCAAGAAGAAACTGAACAACCCTACCATGGAGAACATGGAGGGGGAGTCAGACTTGCAGACAAGGAGCCAAGATATTACTCTGCAGCACAAGATGGGCGGGCTTACCAGTGTTCGAAGAGGCCCGGAGTCCAATTTGGCATGTCTTCCACCAAAATGTTCAGGATCTGAACTACCACATGTAACAGGTGAGTGTGAAGTGTAGTGGGAGACCTGGAGAGGACTGATTTCCAGTTGGCTGAGAGAGTAGAAGAGAGAACTGAACAGAGGAATGTGACCTGCGCAGACTCAGTGCCCACAAGGTGTAGGGACCAGAGGGTGTGAAGACTGTAAGTTCCACAGCTGAAATGTGGAGGAAGTACTAACAAGCACACTTGGTCCTTTTCAGACCGACTGACCCACAAGCACCGGGCTGCAGACCTCACCTTGTGAAAGGGCAGGAAGCTAAGGAGTGTTTCAGCAGCGACCTCCCCTCCAAGAATGGGGACTGCAGGACCTGGCTCGGTGGCAGCAGTGGCGCAGGATGAGCGGAGCGATGTCGGGAAGACTCTGCCGGTCTCTCGGCATCACGAACCGGCCGCCTTCTGCTGCTACTGCGGGATTCCCCCACGGAAACTGCTCGCTTCATCTGGGCCGAGTGAACTGCTGGCGCCGGCTGTCCGTGCCTCCGGCGCCGCACGGGGCCAGTCTTCGGGGAGGCTCGGCAGCTCTTCCGCGGGTCCCTGGCATGGCATGCACAGGCGACAGGCAGGAGGTGCAGTTGGCTCCAGAGATGTATCTGAGAGTCCCTGGAAGGCCAGGACAGCAGAGGCCATGAGCTCCGCTAGGCTCAGGACCCTGTTCTCTGGAGGTGGGGTCACCCTGGGCCCTGTGTCACCGCAATGCTACAGAGAAATAGTGGTCCTAGGCCCAAGTGCGCTGCCAGACAGGATCCTGATCTCTCCAAGAAGCAGGATCTGCCCAGCCTGCTTACAGGAGTTGAGAAGTAAACCAAAGCAGACGCGCATCCGGGAGCACCAGCCTCACTCTCCTCAGGCTAAACCGAAGCACGGACAAGACTCTGTCCTCCCCCTAAGTCTCCTCCAGTCCCAAGCCCATTGCTTCTTCCCCAGAGGATGGAGCAGTCCTAGAGGCAGTCATGGGGGCAGTCACCTGTTTTCCCAGCCTTCCAGTGCCCTACTGCCACGTGGACTCGCAATTTGTGGAGACAGACTAATTCCAGCCCCTCCTAGTGTGGGCGGCTGGAGGCACCCCATGTCCATTGGAGTTAGGGGTTTGTTCCTAGAAATAACAGCCAGAAATCAATACCTGGTAGATCAGGACTCCTCTTTTTGCCACTCAGCAAATCCTTTAGAGGGATTCTTTCCTTTATCCCCACCCCCTCTGCACGCACACAAACTCCTTAAAGACTGAAAAGGGAGCTGAGTGTGGAATTCAGGGAAGTGATGACACACACAACAATGCTGTTACACCTGGCTGCTGTGGAGCTGAGCAGCGGAAATGCCAGGGAGGAGGGGAGAAGAGATAGAGAGCCAGTCTGGGTGGCCAGAAAAAGGGGGGGAGACAGCAGCCCCCCACCAGGATGGGGCCAGACCCAGCTATGTCATGTGTGCCCCCCCCCAGGCCTGAGAAGCCAATCTGCAACAGCCCTAAACCTGACTCACTGCTCAAACAGACGGAGAGGGGAAGAAGAAAAACACCTGCACTCCTGCTCAGAAAGCCACCACAGGGATTTTGGAGAGTGCTGCTCCTTCCCCATGGATGCTGGGGGTGGGGGGCTACCTTGGGATGTTTTCAATAATGGGTGGAGGCCGGTACCTAGTGAAGAGAGTTCAGAAGAGCCTAGCTCCCTCTCACCCTGGTGGTCAGGCCAGGGTTGCCCTGCTGACCTCACTGGAATCATCTTCAAGACACTGAATTCCAGAGCACCCCAGCACCCTGTCATCCCTTCCTTTCATCTTGGAATGTGGATCAGAGGCACATTCAGAGAAGGGAGCAGACAGCAAATGTCAGTGCCCTATGGATAGTGGAGCCACAGGCCACTGGGGGCTCTTCAGGCTTCCAGAGAACTCTCAGACTGGGCAGCCTGGGAGGAAGAGTAATGACAGGCATTGAGCTAGCCACTCCAGACATGCCAATCACTAAGGTACATCTGCATGACATGCATTCAGGCCACCTTCCTCCACAAAGCATCCTGGCCCCCTCCTCAGCACCTACAAGTTTGGGGCTTGAGGATTCAAAACACCAGCCATCTCTCCCACACTTTATGATTGCAAACTTCTTATTAAGGCTAAGTGAAAAAGAATATTGTTAGAAGGCACACCTGACTTTGATGCCAGCACAGATCTCTTTGGACAATCTCCCTCCACAATATGCTGACGTAATCAGGTCCCAATCAGACTTCTGCTGAAGGTAGATAAGAACTCACTCCTGCACCTTTGGAGAAAGATTAGAAAAAATCCCTCATCAGGAGAGAGATTTGAACAAGTGCTTCCCTCGGCCTGTTGTTTTTTCTTCCAATTCTACAACAGAATTATATACATTTTATATATATATATACATTAATTATATACATCTATGAAAGATAGAATGAAAGGGAGGAAGGAAAGAGAAAGAAGGAAAGAGACAATGCCATAGCCATGAAACCACACTTACCTGATATCTGATACACATATATACCTACAAGTATAAATGTGTTATATCTCATAAATACAAATCTCACAGTTTGTATATGTGCATACCTGAGTTTCTGACCAACGCACTTGCACCTGGAAAGCTGGTAGCTCCCGCATCTCAAGGACAGCTCCTCCCCATGTCTTCCATACGTGACACCTGGGCGCACACGTACAGAATCCCCAAAGCCCAATAATATCCCCATCTACGTCGGTGCCAGTGCTGTAGCAGAGAGGCGTCTACTTGGTATTATTAATGCACACACACACCCGGGAAGGCTATTACGCGGATTTCGACGAGGGCTCTGGTTCAGAAGAGATTTAGGTGGGCAGCCCTGGGTGCCTCTTCCTAGCGATTCTCTCCTGGGGCCCTTCTGGCCCAGTCACCCTGAGAGCGGGACAGGCAGGCTGAAATTTCTTTCTCTAATGACACGCGTTTCTGGGCTAGTTTCCCCCCCCCCCCCAGCAGCGCAGCGTAGCTTTCCCCACATCACCCTAGCAAGGCCCCTGGGCGTCTTGCCCCTCCCCCGGCCCCAAGCTAGAAGTTTACCCCCAGGACCTCAGCAAAGGTCAGAGCAAAAGAGTCGTTTTCTTTCACCTGAAAGCTGTGAGGAGGTTTAAAGGGCCTCTCCTCACTAGGGCCCGAGCTCCCGGGCACTGGGCCGGCATAGGCGGCCCCCTCCGGGGCCCTCGGCATCTCCAGGCCCAGTCCGCAGAGCAAGCACCGGCAGATTCCAAGGGCTCGTGAGAGCGTGAGCCTGGCTGTCTGCTGGGCCCCCGAGGCTCGCCGAGCGGGGGCAGACCGGTCCGGGCTGTGCGGGGCGTTTACAAAAAGTGACTTGGAGATGAACTCGCCCGTGCGCGGCTGGCTGCCCCGCTATAGGGGCGAAGGTGCCTGACGCAAGCGGAACTCGGCGGAGCCCATACGAATCAGAACACAGCGAGGCTCCTGGCGCACTAGGGACTCCAGGAGGCAGCTCCGCCAGAGACGCGGGTCGTGGCTCGGGAAACCGGGGGTGGGGGAGGGGAAGCGCAGAAAAGAAAACCCACCGAGGCGGGGACTGGCCCGGCAGGGAGGGGCGGCGGGGCCGAAGCCCCTCTCCTTTGGGCAGACTCCCCATGGCCAGAGGCTGAGTTCCACTCCCGCCAGCCGCTCCCCAGGGAAAGAGAAAGAAGAGCGCGAGCAGCCAGAGGCCTCCAGCGAGCAGCATCCGCAGTCTCCAGAAGTTTGAGATTCGGCCGCGGGAGGACTTGTGCGCCCCGACTCCGCGGAGCCAGCGTCCAGCGAGGACAGCGGGGTGGCCGAGCCGAGGCGCGGCTCCTTTGTCATGATGGCCAGCTACCCCGAGCCCGAGGACGCCGCAGGGGCCCTGCTGGCCCCGGACACTGGCCGCGCAGTCAAGGAGCCCGAGGCGCCACCGCCAAGTCCGGGCAAGGGCGGCGGAGGGACAGCCTCGGAGAAGCCTGACCCAGCGCAAAAGCCCCCGTACTCGTACGTGGCGCTCATCGCCATGGCGATCCGCGAGAGCGCCGAGAAGAGGCTCACGCTGTCTGGCATCTACCAGTATATCATCGCCAAGTTCCCGTTCTATGAGAAGAACAAGAAGGGCTGGCAGAATAGCATCCGACACAACCTCAGCCTCAATGAGTGCTTCATCAAGGTGCCGCGCGAGGGCGGCGGCGAGCGCAAGGGCAACTACTGGACGCTGGACCCGGCCTGCGAGGACATGTTCGAGAAGGGCAACTACCGGCGCCGCCGCCGCATGAAGCGTCCCTTCCGCCCGCCGCCCGCGCACTTCCAGCCCGGCAAGGGGCTCTTCGGGGCCGGGGGCGCGGCGGGCGGCTGCGGTGTAGCGGGTGCAGGGGCCGACGGCTACGGCTACCTGGCGCCCCCCAAGTACCTGCAGTCCGGTTTCCTTAACAACTCGTGGCCGCTGCCGCAGCCGCCCTCGCCCATGCCCTATGCCTCCTGCCAGATGGCGGCGGCCGCGGCGGCTGCAGCGGCGGCAGCCGCGGCCGCGGGACCCGGTAGCCCGGGTGCAGCCGCTGTCGTCAAGGGGCTGGCGGGCCCGGCTGCCTCGTATGGGCCATACTCGCGCGTGCAGGGCATGGCGCTGCCCCCCGCCGTAGTGAACTCGTACAACGGCCTGGGAGGCCCGCCGGCCGGACCCCCGCCGCCGCCGCCGCACCCGCACCCGCACCCGCATCCACACCCGCACGCGCACCATCTGCACGCGGCCTCCGCACCCCCGCCAGCGCCTCCGCACCACGGGGCCGCCGCGCCGCCTCCCGGCCAGCTTAGCCCGGCCAGCCCGGCCACCGCCGCACCCCCAGCGCCTGCGCCCACGAGTGCACCCGGCCTGCAGTTCGCCTGCGCCCGACAGCCCGAGCTCGCCATGATGCATTGCTCTTACTGGGACCACGACAGCAAGACCAGCGCGCTGCACTCGCGCCTCGATATCTGAGATCCACTGCCTGCCTGCGCGGACGGATGCGAGGATGCCGGGACGCAAGTCGCCAGCCCGGGTCGCAGCCGGAGCCACAGCGGCAACCAAATGGCGCACCCTCCAAGGATGCCTCTTGAGCCAGCGCCCAGGACCCTTCTGTGCCTCCCTGCTTCCCTCACTCCACCCGCTCCTCTTAGTCCCCTCTGCTTCTCCTCCTCTGCTCGCCTTCCTTCCCTCTGTGCTCTCGCTTTCCCATGGCCTGAGGCCGCCTCTCCGCGCGCGTTCTGCAGGCCTCACCTCCTCCCGGAGCCCCAGCGCCTGGACACCCCGGCCAAAATTCGCCTCGGAGAAAACGCCCCGGGGCGAGAGGAAGCCGCGCCTCGGCGGCACGGACCTCCTGGCCTTCCCTTACAGGTCTGTGGCTCCCGCTGGGCTTTCCCCCCATGCCTGGGCTGGACTGGTAACAGGACCCGCGCTTTGCCGCCGGAGAAAGGGACGAACTTGTCAGATCGCTCTTCGAGCCCTCGTGGAGTTGCTCAGAAGCTGCTCGCCTTGGGGCCCACTGGGCGGGGCAGGGGTTGGGCCCAAGCGGGGATCCAGGGCAGCCGCTCCGGGGCCTGCTTTCAGGTTCACACCACAGCCCCGCTCCAGCCCCGCTCCGAAGGCGTCCGCATCTCCTCTGCTCTCCATCCTGTCGGCAGCGGTACCTCCAGACTCGGGCGACTGGCTAATATCTTGCTAGAAAGATCGGTGGGGCTTTTTTTAGATGAAAGTAAAAACTATTTTTTTTAAGAAAAAAAATATTCACCGGGAAAACTGGCGAAGTATTATGGCCTGGGATTTTGCTAAAACCAAACATCAAAATTAAAAACTTTGGTGTTCCTCATCTTTTCTTCGGGGAGATTTGCAGTAGAATTCCCGTCGGGCCTTCAAAAAGCTTCGTTCATAGAGGTAGGAAAAAATAACCGGTAAAAGATGATTTTGTCTATGAATCTAGGGAGTTTTCCTCTCTTCCTATCTGAAAAAAAATAAAACTAAAAAACAAATTTTCCCAGATCTTCGGGTATAACCCCCGATGCCAGAGATCCGCTGATCCTGGCATGTGCTGCAGGAACCACTCTCCCCTCTCTAATTTTTGTTTTTCAAACGTCTTGCTTCTCCCACCTTGGGAAGGAGAAATGTGAAACTCGGCAGGGCCTCAGACGGCCCAGGCGGGCTTGTGGCCCCCAAGCTGGCTGACCTGAAAACCTAGACCTGGTTGTGTAGTGTGTCGTTTGGGGGACCAAATTTTTTAGCAAGAACTAGAGCACTTTTGTTATATTTGTGTGTGTGTGTGTGTGTGTGTGTGTGTGTGCACGCGCGCGCTCGCCCGCGCATGCATTGTCAATTCCCCAATAAATTTTTTGGTTTTTTTCTTTTAACACGGAATTATATATTATTTTATTTGCGCCCTAGTTCAGCAGCTAGTGCAAACAGAGAACTTTTCAACAAAAATGTTGACCTTTTTCAAAGTGAACTAAACAAGGGTGGAGGGCAACCACGCCAGTGGCATTTTTGACTGTTGCTGCTGCTTTGTTTTCCTGGATATTGTTTGTTTTCTGTGTCATCGCTCCTCTATTTTGGCTGGTTAACATCGGCAGAGAGACTTTGTCTCTCCACTTTGTTCCCAAGGCGCTACTGTACAGGATTTGTTCTATTCTTGCACCCATGCAAGTTTATACTTTTGCCTCTTAGAAAATTATACTACGTGTATGGGCTGTGCTTACATTATTGTCCTCTTATTTTTTTTTTGTCAAGTAGCCTGAAGAGTTTGTCCTTGTTACATAAAATTCTGGAATGTACTGTCACCTGCAAACCTCTTTACAAATGTAATGAGTGACTGATTGCTTTATTATTTTTAATAATCAGAATTCATTTTCTTTGCGATATGAGTAAGAGATTAGGGGCTTTCAGAAAGAGTGGAATAGGCTGCGTGGCTATAGAAATTGATTCTCTTTTCTTTCTCTTCTGTTACTGAGATCTTCGAATAACGAATTAAGATTCAGACTTCTGCACCCACAGACAGGTATTTGACCCATTTGCAGTCTGAATCTCCCGGGCCAATTAGGGGTAGTTGGCCTTCAATAGGGACAACAGATAATCAGCACTCACTACAAGAGGCTTCCCAAGGCTGGGAGGCTGGGTCGCAGCTGGGGCTAGACCCATATCTAGCCATATATCCCCCACCTCCCAGCCCTGAAAACAATAGTAGCAGGTCCAGGTCAGCTGGTGGGCTAGGAACAGGTAATAAACTGTGGGCCACTCACTTTATCGGACTGGGGATCAAGCCTCCGGAATGTCAGAGTAGTAACTGGGTCCAAGGGGAAGTGGCTCTGACTTGGTATGCCCTCTCTTCTCTTTCCCTGGAAGAGGGTACTGAGTGGCAGAGGAAGCCATGTGGGCTCTTAGGGACTAACACTGAGATTAGGACTGGAGCCTGCCAGAAATAGGGTGAGCAGACTGAAGAAAGAGACGAAGCCAGCAGCAAGCCCAAGAGGCTGCTCAGCCCTGGTGTCTGGGTACTTCTGGCGGCCCAGTGCTCCACTGTCTACTGACTAAGGGGGGTTTCAGAAAAGACAGTGTGCTCCTGTGCCCTTGTCTATTCATGCTTTCTGTGATGTAATGTGTATCAACCGCTGTGTGTGTACAGTGTCAGTTGTGTACTGGTAACAGGGTGGGAGAGATGTGTGTGTATGTGTCATTCCCCTACAGAGAGGACATATATTTTGGGCATTGTAATAACCATATGGCTAACATTTAGGAAGTACTAACTGGAACCACAGTATGTGTTGCATTCATACCTCCTCATGATACATGCAGTTACGTTCAGAGTATTTCTTCTGTCTTGCTGAACAATAACAGAGAATATATAGACTTTACTTCATCTGGCGGCAGAGGCTCCTGGTTCTGAGGCTAGCTGTCAGCACCCCTCTAACTGCTATCCAGAGCAGGAAAAGCAGGGGAGGGCAACCTCCCAGGCAGAGGTCTTGGTGAGCAGGTAGCAGCCCACGCCAGCAAGGTGAGGAAGTTGGGTGGGCCAGCATTGAAGAACAGAGCCTCTCTCTGCTCCTGTGAGGTGAAAGGCAAGAGGAACCCAAGGCTGGGAAGCCTTACCATAAGGGAGAATGAAATAAAGGAACCAGTCGAGGCTTCCTTGGTTTACACAGGGATTGGAGGAGGTGAGAGAACAGAGACCTGAATCATATCCACTTCCTCACAGATGCCGCAGGAAGACATCTGTCTAATTCCAGCCCTAGGGCTCTCTCCAAAGCTCTAAGTTTGGTCATTTTCCCGAAGTGCTAAAAATTTGGAGCAATGGCAGGTTTTCTTAATCACTCATTTGCTTTCTTTCCTTCTTTGCACTTTGAGTTTCTGTTAGAGAATCTGATTTAGGGAATTTCCTGAGAAACAGCAAAAGTGCTTAATAGAGTTCCTGATGTGTAGTGATTCAGTCTAATCTAGATGGCCAGTGGCCTTGTGGATGCATGTAGATATGTTTACCAGTATATACTGTAAATACAATATAAATAGAGTTTGATGCATATACTCTGGCAGTTTCTGAAAATCCTGGGTAATGAGTTGTTACAGATGGTATTGAATGGTGTGTATGAGGGTAGATGTAGACATCCTCACAATCACCAGACAGAATGAGCCCTCTTCTTATGTTTACATATAAGTTCTTAAGAAGCTCCCCCACAACTGCTCAAAAGAAATGGGTTGGGGACAAGATGTCTTGTTCTCAAGGAGGCTAGGGAAACGTCTTTGCCAATGCAGTCCATGCCCAAAGGACAGTGGGAAGAGAAACTAGGGAGTTCCCAGGATGCCCTGCACCCCATTCCAGAAGGTGTCAGAGACCCTGGCATTAGTAAAATGTTCATTGCCCCACCTCCCAGGTTTGGTGGGCAAGAAGCCCAGGACGTTTCACCTGGTGTCAGGTGCATCCAGCCTTTGCCCTGTCTCCTGCAATCCAAGGCAAAGACATGAGCTGGGTGGAGCCCCCTGGTGGTAGGTGAAAACTGGGGGCTGACCCAGGCTTTACACATCCTGGCAGCAGAGGATGGACCAGGGAATTATCTGTACTGAGCTCTTCCCTTCATGAAGGCTTGGAGCACCTGAACCATTGGGCCGAAGTCTTCTCCCCAGGAAAGATTCTGCTAGGAAGTGGCTTGATCAAGCTCAAGAGCCCTGCAGGGTCCCCTTGTTTATCTACCTTGGTGGTGACCATAACCCTACGGCCCTACCCTGTTGGTCCTGCCTCCTATGGGGGAACAACCTCTTTTCCTTAGAGTAGCCTGTGAGACTTGTAAGAAGAGCAATGACTAGAAGCCTGTATCCCTGTGACGGGGACCAGGAGGATGTAGTTGGCAGGAGCAACCTTCATCCACTATTCTGCCTAAAGGACAACTTGAAGTTAAGGATTATTAAAACTAAGCAGGCTTAGTAACTTCCCACTTTCTGGAGAAATGAGGATTCAGGCTGCACAAAAAGAGTGTGAGTCCCAAGGACCCAAAATTTTATTACATTGGGTCTGGGGATTTAGCTCAGCAGTGCCGCTGCCTGCCTCAAAAGCAAATGGTCCTGAGTTTGATCCCTGGTACCAAAAAAAATTATTATATTTGAGAACCCAAAGCCATAGATTGTTATCCAGCTATCTTAGAAAACCCAAGGGGAGACTTGAGAGCAGCTGAGCCCACTTGTGTTCTCTGCTCTCCAGGTAGCACAAGTCCTGCTGTCTGCTTAGCTGGGCACTCGGTAAGTAAAGGTGTGCCCATCTGAAGATGGGAGCACAGGTCTAGGTCTGAGCTTCAGGCAGACCATGCTGCTGATTAGGCTATTTGTGGCACAGGCTCCAGCTTGGTGATGAACTATGACAAGCTTATTCTGAGATTTGGATGGAGGTGGCCTGTGCAGGATGAGGCAAAGATAGGGCCCTCTTGAGCTGGGAAGAATGGCAGGGAGCCAGATGTCCCCCTTTAATAACCAAATAACCTTGAACAAAATACAGATTCCAGTTTTCTCAGCTATAAAATAGAAAAAATGATAGACACTCTATACATGTGTGTATATATATCAGTATTCTTAATTTAGTTTTCTAATGTCAAAGTGCCAAGTTTATTGTAGATGTTCAATAACAGTTTCCCATCCCTTGTTAATGGAAGGAAGGAAGGAAAGGAGGGAGGGAGGGAGGGAAGGAAGGAAGCAAGGAAGGAAGTAAGGAAGGAAGGAAGGAGGGAAGGAAGGAGGGAAGGAAGGAGGGAAAGAAGCCTTTAGTAGTAAATCTATAGGGTTGGGCATCCTAACCTGATCACCATGGCCAGGCCACCTCTGTGCACCCCAAGAGCCCAAATAACTAAGCACCTACCCTGGTCAGGCACAGGCCAATACATCCACCTTGCCCCACTCTGTCAAGGCCCCGGGACTCCTTCATTCACCTTCTTGATTCTCCCAAAGCAGTCTTCACTGGTGTATGAGATTTTCTCTGAGAAAGCCCCAACTGACCTGAGCAGCAAACTAATCCAGGCTCTTGAGGCCAGTAACAGATGTAACTCAGGCTCTCTGGCCATAAGGCACCTCCCTTGGAGAACCGGGACTTGCACTTTTCTTTTCCTTTTCAAAAAGGGAGAAGGTAGCCACCCTGCAGGGGAGGTTGTGGGGGTCAACCTGTGGGCGAGGTTCCCCTGAGCCTTTGTGGAAAAATGGGAAACTTGAGGGCCAAACGCAGGAAGCGGGTTGGGCTGAGCTACAGCAGCAAAGGCGCCGCCCTCGGGTGGGGAGCAGGGGCAGCAACAGCCCAGCCTCCTGGGGAGATCCCATCGAGTGCCTCCATGGCTCTGTGAGCAGCAACTGAGGACGGCCCCTCTTGCCGGCTCTAAACAAAACTGGGGCAATGGCTTGGCCAGTCTAACACAGGGTGGTCTGGAAGGTAGGGTGATGGGAGGAAGTGGAGAAGCCCTTGAGCACCGGCAGAGATGCCCAGTGCCAGGCAGTGGCATAGGAGCCTCAGGCTAGGCAGGGAGGCCAAGTCTGATTCTCCAGGTGGGACTTCAGCCTGCCTGATCTTCCTAATTAATAATAATATCAAACTGAATAAACAAAACTGGCTCCTGGCTTTTCCTCCTTGTAAAAAATAAAACTGTCTAGGGAAGCAAACAAAATCCTGAGCAGGATCCCAGGAAGCTTTAATCTCAATGGATGAGGAGGGAAGGGGAATATGTCATTTGCTTTTTTTGTTTGTTTCTAGAAGAGAAAAAAGGAAATTCAACACATATTTTTTAAACTCTCCCCCAGCGACCGCTAAAAAGCTCTGAGTGTGAGCAGAGAGTCAGGAAACCAAGCCCCCGCCCTCAGTGACACCCGGGCCTTTGTCCTCTTTCCTGAAGCCCCCTGGACTGCTTGACCATGCAGAGATAAAGGCCGGGTCAGGGCCTTCGGAATCCTGACGGAGAGGACAGCCGCCTGGCCAGCCGTGGCACTTGCCCCTTTCAATCCAGTATAAGGAGGTTTCCAACCCGCTGGCCCTGCAGAGCCACAGAACCCCTGCCACTAGCCACGGTTTGACCCTACCCCCAGGCCAAAACAAGGCATAAATCTGCATTTTTTCCTGAAACTCTTCTGTTACTAAATTCTTTGGACCCCATTCCCAGGAGCCTTTCGTCTTCCTGCTTAAAGATTCAGGCCTGTGAGGGGCCGTGGCTCCCCACCCGACCTGACCCTTTGAAGTGGAATTGTGTTCAGCCCTTGTTGAGGTTGTGGTATTCACAACCTTTTGGCAGCAGGATCTGAAAGCATGCTGTACTTCTATGTCTGGCTGCAGCCATGGAGACATCTCCAGTGCTGGGCCTCAAATGTCCTGCACATCCTCTTTCTTTCAAGGGTAGAGGTCTTCAGGGAAGGCAGGAGAGCCTTTGTGACTCTGGACTGTCACTGTGGTTTGGTTTTGATTTGTTTTTGGTTTGTTTTGTTTTGTTGAGATAGGGTCTCGCTATGTTGCCCAGGTCGGTCTCAAACTCAAATCGATCCTCCTGCCTCAGCCTCCCAAGTGATAGTCCGACCTCCGAGGAGAGGTTACTAGTGTCCCAGGTTTTTAAATGACAGTGAGCCGGGTGTGGCGGCACCTTTGCAGGCAGCAGCTTCTCTGATTCCGAAGACGCACCTGAGTGAGGGAGTGCCCCAGAGGCTCAGATTTCCTTCCAAGGAAGAGGACGACTGGAGTCTGACGACCTGCTGGTCAGAAGCAGGGAGCTCTCAGCCTCACTGAGCCGCAGCTAATGCACACTTTTAGTGTCCTGGGGCCCCTGCCCAGCGCTGCAGCCCAAACTGACCCTGCAGGCACGAATTCTCCCAGGCCGGGTCGCCTTCCTTCACGAGGGCTTGTGGGGGTACAAAGGGTCTGACTACCTTCGCTGAGCCAGATGGGTCAGGGGCATGCCTTTATCTTTCTCAGAAGATGTAATTGAGAGGCAAAGGGTGACTGACTCTAGAAGTGAGACCCTGCACCCGTGTGGGCCTGCAGCACTCTCCACCACCTTATTCTCCTGCTCCCCGGCCCCCAACAGCCGGCTCAGGGGTCTCTGTCCCCACTGAAACCGGAGCTGCCCACCGCCAGAAGATGAGAGATAAAGGAGCCTGCCAACACCAAGGCGCTGACCTACAGACCAGGATCCAGGCTTTTCCGAACCAGAGTGACACCTAGACCCCACTTCCCGGGAACCACTGACCCATCGTGGGAGAAACAGGTCTGCTGAACAGAGTACACGCTTTGCCTCCAGTTACAGACCACCATGTTTGTGGGCCAAGTGTGAATGCACGCAACTACAGGAAACTGTCTTATGTCTGTGTGCATGTCATGCGTGCTGTGTGTGCATTTATCCTTTGTATGGAGACAGGCCCGCACATTTGCACATGCACGATGTGTATATGCCCACATTTACAGACCGTTCTAACATCTATCCTGCTGGCCAGTGTGCAGGTACAAAGAGAGCTGGCTGTTCTTATGTCTTAATTGTGCCTCACATTTACACAGGTCTTCACAGTTTTTGAAACATGATTCTCACAACCCCTTGGGGAAATACTCTCCTTTCAATTTTTACAGATGGGGAAAACAAGTTAATGGGTGCCCTTTACACACAGTCTACCAGAGACCGAAACCGAGGCGAGCCAAGGATTCCAGGGTCGGAGCTGTTCAATGCTGCTGGGCAGATATGCCAGAAGGAGGGTCTGTTTAGTGCACGGAGCGACCCCAGGTGGGTAGGCCCTCCGGCCCTTCACCAGGCTCCCTGGGAAACCCACCGCGCCATGGGCAGGGATTCAATTCGTTTTTGGCTGTGCATCCTTCCCCAGCTGGGTGATCCTGGCGCCCAGAATGGGCAGTTCAGAAATGGCCTGAGAACTTCGGGAATGCTTCTGGCAGTTCCAGGGTCTCGGCCGCCCAGGCGCAAGTGCATTCCAGACCCTGGTGGGCCTGGGTCTCCAAGGTAGGCACAACAGCCAAATACCTGGAGAAAGGATCCCTTCATCCCGGTCGCAAATCCAGGAGCCCTCTGTCGCGCCAGTCAGAGCAACTTCAATTCAGTGAGTTCCTGCCATCTCGAATCCCTATTGTTCCCACAAGACCGGGAACCCACAGGCTTATTTTACCACAGTGCTTGCTCGAAAGGTAGAGCTGGCCAAGTTCAACTCCAGAAAGTGGCCAGGACCCCAGCCCACGATCCCTCCGCTCCCAGTGCAGACCGCCTGATCCCTGCTTGCTTCGAGTCTCCCGCCCCGCTTGGAGCCACCTGCTCCTAGCCTCTGACTTCCTCCCAAGGCCGCGGGGGCTCTCCTAGCTCTTACCAACATCGTTTAAAAGGTTTCTGCACTCTTGGAATCTATTGCTGCAAATATGATCCCTGTGTGCATTGGATTTTGCGTTTTACTTCCCCTTCAGGGGCATTTGGTCCCCTTTGCCCCTCTTTCGTTCCCGAAACCTGGCTGTCCCAGAGGGAGGTTGTCCTAGAGCTGTAGATAAACCACATTTCGCGGCGCCCGGCTCCTGCCAACCGAGGTTGCTGCTATCCGAGCTCCAAGGCCGCTCCCTTCCCTCAGAGTCTGGGCGCTGAAAGGAGCCCGAGGTTTGGCGAGGTCGCCTCGCAGCCTCACAATCTCGAGTCTGCCCTCTGCTGGCATCAAACGACATCACCGTCGCCTCCCTCCGCGACCCAAAAGCCGCAGGACAAGAAGGAATTGCGCCGAGCAAGGTGACCTTACTCTTGCTGGATCCCCAGAGAGGCCGCCGCACTTTCAACCTCTGCTGAGTCCCTCTAGCATTTCTCGATCTCCGACTTTACCTCCCCACCAGCACCGCAGACTCCAGATGCTCAGACTAGGGGAGTCGAAACGCGCGGGAGCTCAGCACAGTCCTCCGGCTACCTTGCGTCTTCGGCCGAATTCCTGATCAGTCCGCCTTCGGGAGGTGAGGGGGTGGGGCGGAGGGAAGCCGCAACCCGCCGGCGCCCAGGGGACTCTTCCCAGCAAGCAGTCGAGACCTCTGGGGACTCGCGGGAGAGCCGCAGGCTGTGCCCGGGCCTCTTTACTGTCAGCCACCAGAACTTTGATTGGGACTCGTGGGTCCCGGCCTGCCCACGGAAGAGGCTGCCCTCCCTGTCCCGTCGACTTCCAACTCCACTTGGCCGTAGCTCTGGCACTTGCTCTTTGGTTGCCTCTATTTTTGCAGTGAGTGCACTTGTCTTCCCGACAAATAAAGAGCCTCAAGGACAGGAAGGGGCCTGCTCTGAACCCGCACCGCACCGGGCCTCCCTCTGGGTCTGCCCTGACAGAGCTCTTGTAAAAAAAAAAAAAAAAAAAAAAAAAAAGGCCTCCATCTCTGCTCTTGAAAGTCTTAGGCATGGAGACAGAGACAGTTCCACCTGCTGAAATTCATCCTGGGGTAAACATCAATAATCACACCTGTGCACTCCCAGTGCTGTGTAGGCGGACTTTTTTTTTTTTTTTGGTACCCAGGATCAAACTCGGAACCTTGCACTTGCGAGGGAGACAGTGGAACCACTGAGCTAAATCCCGGCCCAGTAGGAGGACTTTTCACGTTTTCACTTTTTCCTCCACTTACAAAGATAACTCAAAGAAAACGGGGAGGAAAGCACTAAATGCACGAAGAAAACAAAAATTATAGTAATTTCACGAGATAACCATGAGATAACCACAATATTTTGGTGATATTTCTCTGGTCTTTTTTTTTTTTTTTTTGGTACCGGGGATCGAACCCGGGTCCTTGCTCTTGCGCAGCAGGCGGCGAAACTATGGTCTTTTATTTATATATTTTAGTAAAAAAATAAGCCCAGGGCTGGAGATTTAGCTCAGTGGTTCCACCGCCTGCCCCACAAGCACAAGGACCCGGGTTCAATCCCCGGTACCAAAAAAAAAAAGCCCTTAGGTCCAATTCCCATAATTATGAAGCTATAATTTCCATAGAATTTGCAGTTTTATTTATTGACTGAATTCCAAAACTACCTTATTGCCTTTGCTTTGACTGTTAATACCACTTTCATACTGTAAGACAGCAGGTAATATTATAGCATGCATAGCTGTCAGATTTTTTTTTTTGTACCAGGAATCAAACTCAGGGCTTCACTCTTGCCAGGCAGGCCCTACACCACTGAGCTTCATCCCCGGCCCAGATGTCAGAATTTTTAAGATGGGAAATTGGTCTGAACTTTACATCTGACTTGGTAAATGTGGTACAAGCAAGACTTCCTTCAGAATTCACATGTCATGTTCACCCTTAGAACACCTGGTAAGTCATTTGATCAAAAACACAATTCCTTGGACCAGGGATTTAGCTCAGTGGTTTCACTGCCTGCTGTGCAAGTGCAAGGACCTGAGTTTGATCCCTGGTACCAAAAAAGAAAAAAGAAAGCAATTTCTTTATAAACCATTTAACATATATATATTTTGTACATAGACTACTATGCAAGAAAAAAATTAGTTTAGACTTTTCTTTCAGACAAGACTCAACTTCTGGGCTTCAGCAAGATGTGAAAACTTTGCTTGCAGAGCTTTCTGTTTCCTTTTCTCCAAACTTTTCTTTCTTGCTTCAGTTCGGGCTTGTTTCTCAGTTCTCAGTCTGGCAAAATGATCCACATAAGGCACTGCAAAGAACTGTTTCTTGTTATATCTTTTACTTAGGTACCAAAGCATAAGCTACTGCATGATTCTTCCAAAGATGTCTCGTCTCCAAGCACCAGGTCTAGCTCTTTCTTGACTAGTCTGGAGAAGCCTTAAACATCTTCTCTTTCCTGGACAACTTTATCTAATGAATCCATGGAACCACCTACATTTTCTAACTGTTCTGGACTTGGCATTGGCAAACTCTGCCACTTGGCCTCCTGTTCTGGAGTTAGAAGCGTGTTTCTTTCAGGAAGAGGTACCAAAGTTTATGTGAATCTTCATTACTTCTGCTCCTTAATTGCCAACAGGTCCATGCAGCTCCAGATTTCACTTTTCTTTGCCCCCAGTTCTTTGTGTCATCAAAAACTTCTTCCAGGGCCGAGGATTTAGCTCAGTGATTCTGCTGCCTGCCTTGAAAGCGCAAGGTCCTTAGTTTGAGTTTGATCACCCGCATCCAAAAAAACACTTCTCCCAGTCCTTTTCTTGACAATGTGGTATGAAGTAATCTACACTGATGAAAGGATATGACATTTGGTCCATTCTCAGAAAACAAACTAAGAAGGGCCGAGGATTTAGCTCAGTGGTTCTGCCGCCTGCCTCAAAAGTGCAAGGTCCTGAATTCAATCCCCAGTACCAAAAAAAAAAAAACAAAGAGAAAACCCAGAGCTAGCAGGGGCCCTAGGAGTTAATGACCCAGGACTAATGACTTCAGGACTGCTGAGACTCTTCTACAAAAAGTAGCCACACTGTCTGCAGCCATTTTTTCACACAGATAAGCAAACCCTGTTTCCACCAACAATGTTGAATTTGCATTTTTATAACTTGCTTGTCCTTATTTTTCATTAAAAGCTTTTTCCATACCTTATTCTTTGAAAACTGATTTTCAGTGACTGCTTCATAATCCATCACATGGATGAACCATAATTATTTTATATACCAGTACCAATTCTGGTTGTTTCAGGCCCAAGAATTTCTCCTCAGCCCCATTCTCTGAGTCATTAAATATATGATCAGTTGGGCCAGGGATTTAGCTCAGTGGTTCCATCACCTGCCTCGCAAGTGCAAGGACCCTAGTTTGATCCCCAGTACCAAAAAATTAATTAATTAATTTAATTAATTAAATATATATATATATATATATATATAATCAGTAGTTGGTCAACAAATGTTGAAACTTTTGCTACCCAAAAAAGGTAAGTCATAGTTGCACACTCAGGATATAAAGAACCCCTTAAAAACTTGGGGTTCCAGATGATCAGGCCCCTGGAAAGGAAGCTTTCCCTTATCCCTAAAACTATACATTAATAAAATTAATAAACTGGTAAAAAAAAAAAACTTTGGGGTTCCCTTGAGTTAGAAGAGAGCCTTCTAGGCCCTGCATCTTCCTTTGCTGGAGGTCAGTGGATCTAGGGTGGTGGGAGGAACGTCTTAGAAAGCAGGGACCAGGGCCAGGGATTTAGCTCAAGGCACCATACCTGCCTTGCAAGAGAAAGGTCCTGAGTTCGATTCCTGGTACCAAAAAAAAAAAAGACAGAAAGCAGGGCCCAGTAATGTATCTGAAAAACTGCCCTCAAGGGCTTCCAAAACCAAAGTCCTACACAGTGGCACACAAAATGGTGTTTGTCACCTGGGTTTCTGTGTGCAGTGTCTTGTAATAGTTAGGAGTCAAACCTGCCATTACTTGTGACCTCAAGGGCCAGGGATTTAACTCAGTGGTTCCATAGCCTGCTTTGTAAGTGCAAGGTCCTGAGTTCTATCCCCAGTACAAAAAAAAAAAAAAAAAAAAACACCTTATGACCTCAAAAAGAGTTCCTCCACCTCAGAAAACCTTCAATAAGTTAGAATAATAATGCCTGTCACATCAAGCTTTTGTAAGTACTCAAATAAATAATTATTCACTCAGCCTGGTACCTGTATAAAGATATCTTCAATCCATGGTAGTTACTGCTTTCTCCTCCTGCCTCTGCAGTGGCAGTTGCTGTTTCTGGCATTAGCTATGGTCTTGGGGATCACTGTAATTGCCCTCTCCCTCAACTCCTGACCCCATTGCTGCTGTTAAATACAACCCCAATTCCTGGCACTGAGCCGGGTCCAGGTTCTCAGGGCTCAGGGAATCATTTCCAGCCCTCCAGTTGGACTGCTCAGAACTACTGACAATCAGGCCTGGGCTCAGGCTGTTTATACTAAAACCATTTAAACAGGAAAATATGCAAACCCTTCATTCACAGGGATCCGGCTATTGTTGGGTCAGAAATGATATTTGTTTCTAAAATAAGAGGTACATTTGCTGCTTTACACACACACACACACACACACACACACACACACACACACACATACAATTTTCTTCTTCTTTTGGTTGTGTCTACAAAGCTCAGAAGGCAAAGTAAATGACCTGGTTCACTTCACAGGCTCAAGCAGCCAACCTGGAAAGCTCTCTTTGGCCTGTTCTGAATGCACTAACAAGCCTCAAATTCACTGGCTGCTTTATAAGTCCACAGACTAAACTCTTACTCATCTCCTAGCCAAAGTGCCTTCAAAACCCATCTTCCAGAACTGATAGGTTGATAGGGACACCACCCCCATATAGGAAAGAAATTAAATAATTTAACTTTTAAAAAGTTAACTTCCTGGCTATGGTGGCACACATCTTCAATCCCTGCTACTCAGGAAGCTGAAGCAGGAAGATTGCAAGTTCAAGGCTAGCCTGGGCAGCTTAGTGAGACGCTATCTCAAAAGAAAAAGGGCTGGGAGTGTAGCTCAGTGGTAGAGCTCTTGTCTAGCATGTATGAGGCCCCAGATTAAATCCCCAATATTGAAAAAAAAAAAAAAAAAAAAAAAAAAACCTTAAACCCAACAGTCTAATCCCAGTAGACTCACTGCACAGCAATCTCAGAAAAAAAAGGTTTTAAAGCACAGATGTCAAGATCCTGAAAGACTTTCTACCTCTGAAGGTGGCCCTTGGCAATCTATGGGTCTATAGTTCTTCCAGGTGATTCTGATGAAGCCCATGAAGCCACATTAGGGAACAACTGCTGTTCCCAATTGAATTGAAAACTGAGGTTTCTCCAAGGGGACTCCGGAAAATACAGATTCCAAAGAAGCTTCCATTGGGACCACATGGAATTACAAAGAGCCTGGTTCAAACACCGGATGTGGGGGGCGGGGAGGTGAATACATGTTTCATTTTTGTGTGCTTTTGCCGCACTGTTGTCTGTGCATGCACCAGCCCTCTTTGGTCACAAGTAACATAAATCCACTAGAGCTAGTTTAAGCCAAACTGGAGGAGGGTGTTGCTATAAGGATGTGTGGTGATTCCCTGGAGCCCCAGGCAGGGTTGCAGCAGACTTCCTGAAAAACTGCTTAAACAGGAGCTGAGGTGGTCACATGAATTAACTTTGCTTTCAGTTCTGACTATGTCCTCTCTGCTCTTGCAAAAGATGAATTTCATTTTATAGTCAAAACCTCTGAATCCCAATTCCATCTAGCTGACCAGAGTCAGATACTGTCCTGAAGGTCCACCTCCCACCCCAACACACCCTAGTCTATCAACTGGAGCTGTTGTTGAGGGAGAGGGTCTCATGGTAGCTTCTGATGGTCCCTGGCTATTGGGAGAGAGCAATTAGCAGTCATTAAACCCTAAGCAGACAATCCCCAAAAGTCTGATTTGCTTCATTCTGCCCCTCCAACCACTCAATCAGTAGCTCAAGGGTTCTTTATGCTAGCTGAACTCCAAACTTACCTACAAGACTTTTTAAAATATTGTGCCCAAGCCAGGAATGGTAGTACATGCTTGTAATCCCAGCTACTGGGGAGGCCGAGTCAGGATGATTGCAAGTTCTACCCCAGCCTGGGCAACTAAGTGACACTGTAAGACACTGTCTCAAAAAATAAAAAGGGCCTGGGGATGTAGCTCAATCTGAAGGCCCTGTGCTCAATCCCCAGTACTGCAAAGTGGAGGAGGAAAGGTTGACTTAGTACAATACCCTGGGATCGATTGCCAGTACAAAAAACAAAAAACTTTTGCCCAGGCTTCACAGCTGGGCTGTAGTAGGGACATTGGGATATTTTTCAAAGCAGTCTTGTTGATTCCTATTTACAACTAGGGTTGAGAATCCTAATAACTAAACAGGGAACCTACAAGCAATTTATCCATTCCCTAATAATAACCAATTAGGAGGACAATTATTAAATCTGATGTTTTCACATAGCTTAATTTCAAAGGCCATGATTTTCACACTTGACATCTTCTAAACCAATTAAATGTTATGTTAAATTCCTCTTTAAAATAAGTTTCCCTTCTGGAGATCCTGAGGGACTAGAACAAAGAATGGCTCCCCATGAACACAAGCCCTCACAGACTACCTGCCCCTCATTTTCCAGGGTCTGAACCTTGTTCAGGAATTCTCCAAGCTCCCTGCACCCCCATATTGGATCACACTGACCTTACTTGTCCCCATCCACAGGCCTGAGCTCCCGGAGCTTCTGACACATCACCCTGCCCTCAGGATGGGACGAGAGACTCTGCCCCTCAGCCAGGCGGCCAAACACTGTTGGAAACCTTGTCCTTGTCCAAAGCAGAATGTCTTCATTTGCTCTGCTTTGTTTCCCCTCCTGGTAGTTTTCCCTAAACAATGAGTCAGCAAATGTTTCACAAATAACTATGGGGGGGGGGGGGGGATCAGTTCAAGATAAAAGAAAATACCACCTCAAAGAGATCCTGGCACTGGTGAAAGCACCACAGTGACCCCTCCAGGTTTGACCTTGCAAGAACCCCAAAGTGCATGTGAAAGGGATCCCTTCCTCCACTACTTGTTCTTTCTAGCCCCACCCAGGGCTGAGATTTGCTCCAACCCAGAGGGCAAGGGACAGGAGGAAAGGGAAGGGAGCTGTCCTACCTAGTGGAGTGCAGGAATGGGAGAGGGTGTAGGGAGTGCTACTCATCCCAAGGCTGAAACCCTGCCTCAGAGCCAGCAGCACAGACAACAAGACCATGCTGCCTTCTGCAACTGAGAGAGGCAGTCAGTGCCAAGGCAGTGACTGAAGGGGAATGTCCAGCACAGGGCTGGGAACCTTTGTGGCTATAGAAAGGGCTCAGAAATGCCACATGAGTCCTAGAGTAGTGATTTTCAACGTGTAGAACGCAGACCATCAGCATCACCTGGGACCTGCTTGGAAGGGCAAAGTCTCAGTCCTACCTTGGACTTGCTGCACAAACAATGCTGGAGTAGGAACGGCAATGTGTGCCAGGCTCATCCCATGAAAACCTGTGATCTACTCTAGGGAATGTAGAAAGGGGAGGCAGAACTTATCCCAAACATCCCATATCCCTGTACAGGCTGTGAGAACCCAGGCAGGAACTCAGAGATGTCATCCGATCAAGAACTGCTGCCACTCTCCCACACACCACCAGCTTCTCTCCCACCCCCATACAAACTCTTCCTGCTAGGAATGACTTCTGCCCCAGGCACCCTCTCTGGGGGCTTTGGAGCTAGAGGAGATGCATCACCCAGTCCCAGAGGGGGCTGCCGAGAATCCTAGAACTCTCACAAGCCCGGGTCCAACCCCCAAAGGTCTATAGGAATTGCCCACTCACCTGCGCAGGCTGCTGGGAAATTGCAGTCCTGAGCTTTGGAGTGGGACTTGATTGGTTTGCTATAGGACAGGGGAGGTCCACCAAAAACCAGCTCTTGGGGCTGGGGTGTAGCTCAGTGACAGAGTGCTTCCCTAGCACGTGAAAGGCCCTGGGTTCCATCCCCAACACAAGAGTAAACAAAGGCCCCAAACTGACCCGTGAACACATTCATCTGACGGTGGGGTCGGGGTGGGGTGGGCCGTTACTACCCTTCCAGACCTCTCTAGGGTCCAGCCACCTGAATGCCAGGGCAATGGGTGTGGGAGCTCTGAGGCCACCATGCCCCGCATCTCCACCTCTGTCAGGCGGCTCTCAAAGCGCTATCTGGCGTTAGCTAGAACACACACATTCTCAGGCTCCTCACCACCTACAGAATCAGAAACTCCAGGAGAGGGCCCAGCAATTCTGGCTTTAACCAGCGCTCCCGGAGGTTCTCAGTCTCCCTCGACCCGAGTCCTCGGATCGCTGAACTGGGGGTGACTGGGGGTCAACTGCGAGCAGCCCCTCGGACTCCGACCTCCTGGCCTCGCGGCGCGCAGCATCCCGGGCACCGTCCCTGACCAGCATCGCGGGGTCGCAGGCCTGGGGCGCTGGCGGTGGCTTGCGGGAAGGAATGACGGCAGTGAGATTCCGCTCTGATTTATTTTGTTCCATGGGAGGAATAATTTGTTTCGTATTGGAATCAAAGCGCCTCTCGTGGCTCTTGCGTTTTATCTCGCCCGCTCTCGGCCTCGTGGGAAGGGGCTCTGCCGGGGCACGGCGGCTGCTTCCCATTAGGACAAGCATGGTCCCCATTACGCCTCCCGCTCTGGGCAGAGCCTGTCCCCGCTAACGGGACGCAGCTGACCGGCTTCTGCGGCGGGGACACCCAGGGGCCCACCACCCCTCCCGGCCCCGGCCCCGTTGCAGATGGCCCCGGAGTGAAGGGGACGAGGTGGCTGAAACCCATCTCCGCCACGTGGGGTCACCGAGCCTGCCATCACACCTCCAGGGAATCGCTTAAGGTCGGACACCATCCCCAGAAGGGCGCCACACACTGGCCCCCATCTTTCCGGTAGAAGTAAGTTTACAGGCCTTTAGGGCCTGGGCCTGCAAAAAGTGGCCCCTGAGTAGGAAAGCATCGCAAGGATTCCCAAAAAATGGTAAAAGAAAAATAATCCCCTTTTTGCCTGTTTTTACAGCACCTGAGCCCGGTGTGGCGGTGCAGAGCTGACAGTATAGCATATCAGCGAAGGGAGAATATATAAAATAGAATATAAAAAAAGAAAAGCCACACTCAGTCCCAGCAGGCAAGACCTTGCCCTGGTAGACAAGGTGACAGTCCCACACCCACTGGGGAAGGGGACAGTGTGCATAGCATGGAGCTGTGCCTTCCACACCCTGGCTTCCCCAGGGTGACAATGCGATTGTGTGGGGGACTTGCAGGCCTTGGAGAAACAGCCAAACACCTCTACAACCACCAGAACAAAGACTACATCACAAAAGCCCCCAATGCTCTGGTCAAATTTCACACGTATTTTCTTTTATTTCATTGAATGTTTGTTGCACAAACAATATTGTAGTAATCGTGGCAAATTACACATAGGACAGAAATCCAACAGTAGTCCAAAGTCTGACCACTAACAAAGCAGTGATTTTCATTTTTCCATGTTGCTATATACTTCCTAGCCATTTAACAACTGCAGGATATTCAGCCATGTGGATGTGACTTTATTTAACTCCCACATTTAGGATGTGTCCAACTTGTCTACTACAATAAAACAAAAATTGCAATGACAGTGTGATATTTGATCATTTCTTTCCTTAAATTATTTATTAGGAGTGCACAGTTTATTTTCATCATTTTTTGATTATGTAGGCAATAGTTTTGCAGGCAAGTTAAAAACTCAGAACATTATAAAAATCAGCCTTAATCCCAACTCCACTTTTGCTCATTAAGCTTTTCTTGCCTCTGAACACTTACAGTGCACATCCCCTTTACCCATATGATTTGACTGGGTTTTATCTGTCATGTTTCACTTTGTATTTCATGGCTGTCTTGCCTGTAGTCTGTAATTGTAATACTGAAGGCAAAGACCATGCTTTCTCATCTGGATAATAACCACAATAGCTACTTTTTATTGGTAGCCTAGGTTGTTCCAGGCATAATACATTATCTCACTTAATTCCCACTACTACATTTTATTTTCTTTTAACACATAAGAAAAGTAAGACTGATTAAGATGAAATAAGTTGTGCAGGGTTCCCAGCTTGTAAATTGAAGCACTGGGGCAGAAATTGATTCCATATTCATGTTCTTGGCACTGTATAAATTTACAGTAAAATTGCATTGGCTGGTTGACCTCTAAAAATCTCTTTTAATTCAGGATTATATTAATCTAGCTGTGATTAATAACTGGCCAAATCTTTGCATCAACTACAATACTTTCAGGCTTAAAAAATAAAAAGAACTTAATGAGTACTTTGTTGCCTGATAAGAGAAGATTCGAAGATTAGTTGTTCCAGGGTATTGGTACAGTCACTCAAAGACTTGGGCACCAGCTCTCCTACTTACCAACTTTCACCTCCTGTAGCAGGCATCACAGATTTTAAAGTGTGTAACTGGGAAAGGACCCATCTCTTTCTGGCTCTTTCTAAGGTATCCGAATTGCTCTCTCAGCTCTCTGCATCCTCCCCATTTATCTCATGGGCCTGTACCGAAAGAGGAGGTGGGGGTGAGTCACGGCTGGCTCACACTGACTAGATCTGCCAAAGAGTGGAGGCCAGGTCTCTGATACTTGGAGTTACTTACATTCCTGAACAAATCAGGGTTCTCTAACGAAGAAAGAGAGGAGAGATGGCTGTAAGGGAGGCAGCTAACACTCTAATCTTAGAGGAAATGTACCCACCAAAATTAATGCATGTACAAGCTAAGCAATTTTCAAATGTTCTTCTCTACTTGGAATATTCTATTTGTCTTTAAATCATTGTATAGCTAGAAGCAAATAAGTTAAATGTGTATTTTCAAATGAATGTGGTTTGTAAGTTTCACTGGAGAAAGAAAAAGAGATTCAGTTGTGTTCTGGAGATTAGACTGCCATTGAGATTAGAGGCTTCCTGCAGTCTGGCCCCCTCTCTCCTGGACTGCCTGATTTCTCCCCAACTCCCTCTGCAAATTGACAATTTCATGTTGAAATATTTTTTCAGATAGGGTCTTGCTCTGTTTCCCAGTCTGGCTGAAAGTCCTAGACTCAAGCAATCATTCTGGCTCAGCCTCTAGAGTACCTAGGACTACAGTCATGTGCCACCATGCCTGGCTCAAACTGTGTGTGTGTGTGTGTGTGTGTGTGTGTGTGTGTGTGCGTGCGCACCTGCATGCATGTGCATGCACATACACACATGGGGGGATACCTCTCACTTAAAGGACAGATCCTTAGAGTTTCTTTTGCTTTTCTGTAGCCCTCTCAAAAAAAAAGAAATACACACACTACATGAATGTGTAGTGCTGAGGATTAAACCGAAGGAGTACTGAGCTACATCTCCAGCCCTTTTTTTTTTAAATTAAATTCTTTTATTGGTACATTGTAGGTATACAACACAATTACATTTCTCATTGGGAATTGTACCTTTACATAATGCATCTTGGTTCTTATTTTGTCCCCATTCCTAGCCCTCCCTTCACGCCCTCCACCTTTCCCTATTTACAAAGACTTTATTTCCATTTTTTCCATTTCTCAGAATTTCTCCTTTCCCTTCTCTCCTTTCCCCTGCCCCTCCCACTACCCCTACCCCTTTGGACCTTTCCTTCCTATTTTACATTTTCCATTATTCATTCTAATCATTGGTACATTTTAGGTATACAATATAATGACATTCATCACTGGAAATTTGCACCTTTACATAGTCTCTCTTGGTTCTTATTTTTCACCCTTACCCAGCCCTCCCTTCAACCCCTCCATTCCTCCCATTTATAAAGATTTTGTTCGTATTTTTCCATTTTCTCATATTAATCCCATTCCCTTCTATCCTTTCCTCTAGCCCTCCCACTTCCTTCCCCTTTGCCCCTTTTCTTCCTATTTCACATTACTTATTATACATTTAGTCCTTATTTACACTTTCAGTTTCTCACACCAGAGAAACTATTCGGTATTTATACATGTGTGTCCTATTTATTTCACTTAAGAGTATCACCTCAATGTGCATCCACTTAGCTATAAATGTCTCTCATTTCTCATTTTTTATGGCTGAGTAGTACTCCATTTTATAAAAAAAACACATTTCCTTTATCCAGTCTCCAGTTGATGGACATTTGGGCTGTTTCCAAGTTTTAGCTATTACAAACTGTGCTGCTATGAACATGGGCACACATATATCACTGTGGTATGATTCTTTTAATTCTTTGGGGAAGATCCCCAGCAGTGGAATAGCAGAGTCAAATGGGACTTCCAGTCCTAGTTCTTTGAGGTATCTCCATACTGATTTCCACAGTGCTTGCATCAGTCTACACTCCCACCAGCAGTGGAGCAGGGTTCCTCTTTCCCAACAGCCCCGCCAGCATTTGTTATTGGTTGATTTGATGATAGCAGCCATTCTTTCTGGAGTGAAGTGGAATCTCAGCATTGTTTTCATTTGCATCTCTCCAATGACCAGTGATGTTGAACATTTTTTCAAGTATTTATTTGCTATTTCTACTTCTTTGTCTGAGAAATGTCTGTTCATTTCAGATGCCCGTTTTTGGATTGGGTATTTAAATTTGGCAGATCTGATCTTTTTAAGTTCTTTATAGATTCGAGATAGTAGACCTTTGTCTGAGGAAGAGCAGGTGAAGATTTTTTCCCACATTGTGGGTTGTCTCTTCCCACTGCTGGTGGTTTCTCTTGCTGTGCAGAACCCTTTTAACAAGAAGAGATCCCACTTGTTGATTGTTTGTGCTACTTCATGGGTAACTGAGGTTTTGTTCATAAAATCTTTTCCTACACCGATGTCTTCAAGGGTTCTACCTAACCTCTGTTCCAACTGGTTCAGAGTTTCTATATTAATATTTAGATCTTTAATCCATTTTGATTTTAGTTAAGTGCATGGTGAGAGATATAGGTCTAGTTTTAATCTTTGGCAAGTTGAAACCCAATTTTTCCAGCACCATTTATTAAAGAGGCTATGTTTCCTCCAGTGAGGGTGTTTGGCTCCTTTATCGAAGATGAGATGGCTGAGTGTGTCTGGCGTTGTTTCTGCATCTTCTAATCTGTTCCACTGGGCCTCAGGTCTGTTTCTTTGCTAGTACCATGCTGTTTTTATCACAGTAGCTTTGTAGTAGAGTTGCAGGTTGGGGATTGTGATACCCCCTGCCATGTCTCTGTTACCTAGAATTGCTTTTGCTATTCTAGGTCTCTTCTTGTTCCAAATGAATTTTTGGATTGTTTTCTCAAGGTCTATGAAGTATGCTGCTGGAATCTCAATTGGAATTGCATTAAATCTATATAACAGTTTTGGAAGTATGGCCATTTTCACTATATTAATCCTTCCTACCCAGGAGCAGGGGATGTCTGTCCATTTTCTCATATCATCTTCAATCTCTCTTTTCAGAGTGCTATAGTTTTCAGAGAAGAGGTCTTTGATTTCTTTCATTAGGTTGATTTCTAGGTATTTCAGTTTTTTGTATGCTATTGTGAAAGGAATTCTTTGCCCTATTTCTCACTCAGTGAGTCTGTCATTGGTGTAGAGGAAAGCTATTGATTTTTGTGTGTTGACCTTGTAACCAGCTACTTGACTGAATTTGGTTATTAAGTCTAGAAGACTTTTGGTGGAGTTCTTGGGGTCTTCTATATAGAGTATCATATCATCTGCAAATAATGACAATTTGACTTCTTCATTTCCTATCTTTATTCCTTTTATTTCTTTCTCTTGTCTAATTGCCATGGCTAATGTTTCCAGAACTATATTGAACAACAGTGGTGATAGTGGACATCCTTGTCTTGTTCCTGATTTTAGTGTGAAGGATTTCGGTTTTTGACCATTTAGTATGATATTGGCTGTTAGTTTTTCATAGATGGCTTCTATTAGTTTGAGGTAGAGACCATCTATTCTAATTTTTTGTAGGATTTTTATCATAAATGCATGTTGGATTTTGTCAAATGCTTTTTCTGCGTCTATGGAGATAATCATATGGTTTTTGTCCTTGGCTTTATTGATATAGTGTATTACATTGATTGATTTTCGTATATTGAACCATCCCTGCATCCCTGGGATGAATCCCACTTGATCAGGGTGTATGATCTTCTTGATGATCTTCTGCATTCTGTTTGCCATTATCTTATTAAGGATTTTTGCATCTGTGTTCGTTAGTGAGATTGGCCTATAGTTCTCCTTTTTGGTTGGGTCTTTCTCTGCTTTGGGGATCAAGGTGATGCTTGCTTCCAGGAATGAATTTGGGAGTATTGCTTCCCTTTCAATTTCATTGAAGAGTTTAAACAGTAGTGGGAGCAGTTCCTCTCTAAATGTCTTGTAGAATTCAGCAGTGAAGCCATCAGGGCCCGGGCTTTTCTTAGTTGATAAGTTTTTAATTACATTTTCAATATCATTGGTTGATATTGGGTTGTTCAGAATTTTTAGGTCTTCTTCGTTCAACTTTGGTAATTCATATGTATCTAGGAATCTGTCCATTTCTTCTGTGTTGTCCATCTTATTGGCGTATAGGTTCTGGAAGTAGGTATTGATGATCCTCTGGATTTCTGCTGGGTCTGTTGTCATTTCACCCTTTTCATTCCTAATTGCATGGATTTGGGCCTTTTCTTTCCTTTTTCTGATAAGGTTGACTAAAGGTTTGTCAATTTTGTTGATTCTTTCGAAGAACCAACTCTTGGCTTCATTGATTTTTTTGTATCATTCTCTTAGTCTCCATTGCATTGATTTCTCCTCTGATCTTTATAATTTCCTTCCTTGTATGAGCTTTGGGGTTGTCCTGCTCTGCTTTTTCTAGAAGCTTGAGGTGCAGCATCAGGTTGTTTAATTGGGCTCATTCTGTTTTCCTAATATGCATATTCACTGCTATGAATTTCCCTCAGAAGACTGCTTTCATTGTGTCCCATAGATTCTGATATGTTGTATTGTCATTGTCATTTAATTGAAGGAACTGTCTGATTTCTTCTTTAATTTCTTCTGTGACCCATTGGTTATTCAGAAGTGTGTTGTTCAATTTCCACGTGTTTATGAAATTTTTTGAGTTTCTTTTGCTATGGATCTCCAATTTCATCACACTATGGTCTGATAATATACAGGGGATAACTTCAATTCCTTTGCACTTACTTAAACATGTTCTGTGTGTGAGTATGTGGTTTATTTTGGAGAATGACCCATGTGCAGCTGAGAAGAATGTGTATTCTGATTTTGTGGGGTGGAAGACTCTGTAAACATCTGTTAAGTTCATTTGTTCAAGAGTTCAATTGAGTTCTAGTATTTCAGTACTTATTTTTAGTCTAGTTGATCTATTTGTGACAGTGGGGTGTTGAGGTCCCCCACTACAATTGTATTAGTGCATATATGATTTTTCATGTCTGTTAGTATTTGTTTTATATAGTTGGGCGCACTAGTGTTTGGTGCATAGATATTTATGATTGTCATCTCTTCCTCTTGGATTCTTCCCTTTACAAGGATGTAGTGTCCTTCTTCATCTCTCTTAATCAGTGTTGGTTTGAAATCTACTTGGTCTGCAAAGAGGATAGCTACTCCTGCTTTTTTTCGGTTTCCTGTCGCATGGAGTATTGTTTTCCACCCTTTAACTTTCAGTCTATGAGTTTCCTTTTGAATTAAGTGTTTTTCTTGTATGCAGCATATTGTTGGATCTCCAGCCCTTTTTATTTTTATTTTGAGAATAGGTCTTGCTAAGTTGCCCAAGCTGGGTTTGAACTTGTGATCCTGCTGCCTCAGCCTTTTGTGTGTGTGTGTGCGCTACCAGGGACTGAACTCAGGACCTGTGCTTGCAAGGCAGGTGCGGTGCCACTGAACTAAATCCCCGGCCCTGCCTCAGCCTCTTGAGTGGCTAGGATTACAGGCATGGGCCACTGCACCTGGCTGTGTATTTTTATATTTTATCCCCATCTTTCACAGAGATTGCTTCATGTCAGGGAGTGAATTAAGCCAAAAAGACTCAATTCCAGAATTTTTTTAGGGACTAAAGGCAAAAAGAAGTTCTCTTTCTACTAACATCAATAGCCGTAGGAAAGAAATAAACCTGAAACTTTTGAGAGTACAGAAGTGTGGAAATTATGCCTCAGAATAAAGCCAACACAAAGGATAGAAGAGAGATTGAGTTCTGACATGATTTGAGCTCCTGAATCCAGCCATACTTGAAGATTTGCTGTGTATTTTCAGTGACAACTGGGTTTCTTTCTTTCTTTCTCTTTCTTCCTTTCTTTCCTTCTTTCCATCTTTTATTTTCTTCCTTCTTCCCTCCCTCCCCCCTTTCCTTCCTTCCCTCCTTCCTTCTGAGCATAGTGGCACACTCCTGTCATCCCAGCACTTAGTAGGCTGAAGCAGAAGAATTACCATGAGTGCAAGGCCAGACTGAGGTATATAGTTAGTTTAAAGCCAGCCTGGAATATATATTGAAACCCTGACTTAAAAAATAAAAAACAAATAACGCTCCTCCTTCTCCCTCTCTCCCTCTCCCCCTCCCCCTCTCTCTCCCTCTCTCCCTCTCTCCCCCTCTCTCTTTCCCTCTCCCTCTCTCCCCCCTCTCTCCCTCTCTCCCCCCCTCTCTCCCTCTCTCTCCCTCCCTCCCAGCCCCTCTCGAAGCCTCCCAAGTGCTGGGAAATAGGAGTGCACCATCATGCCCAGCTCTTTCTTTCCTTTGTTTCTTCCTTTTTACATAAGCAACTTCACTGTGGAAATCATTGTGGAGATTTCTCAAAAAACTAAAACTAGAGCTTCTATTTGACCCAGGTATAGCTCTTCTTGGTATCTCCCCAAAAGAATTAAAAGCATCTTACCACAGTGATATATGCACACCCATGTTCTTAGCAGCACAGTGTGTAATAGCTAAACCTTGGAAACATCCCAAATGCCCATCAACTGACAAGTGGATAAAGAAGATGTGGGGTTCTCTTTATACAATGGAGGACTACTCTACCATAAAGGAGGATGAGCTTCAGACATTTATAGCTAAATGGATGCACCTTGAGACCATACTCCTAAGAGAAATAAATTGGACACACATGTGTAAATACTGCATTGTTTCTCTGTTGTGTGAAGCTGAAAGTGGAAATAAGGACTGAAATGGATAATAGACGTTGGGAAATGGGAAGGGGAACAAGGGAGGAGGGAGGGAGAAAGGAAGGAAAGGACAAGAAATAAGTGAAAATACAAGGATAAAATGGAAACAAAGCTTTTGTACATAGGGAGGGGAGGGGATTTGAGGGGAGAATGGGATAAAATAAAATAAAATTTATTTTTTAAAAAACATAAGCAACTTGATTCCAACCTGCAGTCCACAGACTTCTGACCAATATATGAGACCTGTGTTATAAAAAGGGAAGCCGCAGACTGAGGCAGAAGAGTCCTCCTCAAGAGGCTCCTAAGAGCCCCAGGACCACAGGTTGCACCGCATCGCTGCCCAGGTAAACAGGTGCAACTCTGAGCAAGGGGAGGGCATCCTCCCACCTTTACAGGGGCCATACAGCAGCCTGGCTGCAGGGGGCGCACAACTATATGAAGTCCCTGGATGGTCAGGGTCGCAGTATCATAGCAGATGCCCCTGGACAGGAAAAGAGCCACAAAGACCCGGGCAGCAATGGCAAAGAAGTGTCACCACTTTCAAATGGCTTCACAGGTGGCCAAATTCTATAGGGAGGCTGGGCAGCCCAGAGAGGAAGGTGAGAGACACACTGTGAGGACTCTGAAGCATTCCTGAAGACCCCTGGAAGCACCTGAAGGGAAGGCAGTTTTGCAATGAATGGAGGCCTTGTACTCTGCAGACAGAGACTGAAGCCACTGATGACAGACCTAATGCTGGGGACCCACAGCACTCACAGACAGGAAAGACTCAGGGCACCTGTTTCAATCACTTATCCTGAGGATGCCCAGGTGGGCTGACCACAGGCTTCACCCATGACCTGGGACTAAGGTTTCTAGCTTCATCGGCCTAGCACCAAAACAGTATGGATGCCAGGCCCAAAAGGACTGCACATTCTGGGACAGAAATGTCCTTTTTAGGGGACCATAATCATTTCTGTTAAGGTCTTCATGTGGTTTAATGAGCCCCACCCATATTATGGAGTGTAATCTGCTCTATTCAAAGTCTACTGGTTTAAAAGTTAATCATATCTTTTAAAAAATGCCTTCATAGCAAGACTAACACCTGCTATCACAGCCTAGCCAAAATGACACATAGAACTCACCATCACACACCCTTGCCCTGTGCTAAGCACACTGATCGTTTCAACACTAACCACCATCATCTTCATCCTTCAGAAGACAAAGCCAGCAACTTAGGCCTACAGGAAGTTGTGAATTATATCTGGAGCCCCAGTCCCCTCTCTTCCCCTACGCTTCCCCTACGCTTCCCCCTACCTCACCACAGTTTCTCCCTTATTTGACAGAGCTGAAAAGATGCTTTTAGACCACATGTTCTCAGTCACTGCTGCACATCAGGATCACTGCAGAAACTGATCACATGAACACCAATGGTCAGACCCCACTCCTGGAGACTCTGACTCAGTTGATCAGAAGTGGGGAAGGCACCTTTCCTCTGTGGAGTGTAGATTGTCCAATTAAGATACAACCTAAAGGAAATCACATAGCTATAAAATAGCATATGGGAAAAGGAGCAAATCTCTCTCTCTCTCTCTCTCTCTCTCTCTCTCTCTCTCTCTCTCTCTCTCTCTATCTATCTCTATCTCTCTCCAGGGCCTTTGGACTGAACTACCTCCCCAGACTTTTTTTTTTGAGACAGAGTCTATGTCATTAAGTTGCCCAGGCTGGGTTTGAACTTGCCATCTTCCTGCCTCAGCCTCCCACAGTACTCTGATTACAAGCCTGCACCACCACACCTGGAATTCCCCCTTTTTGAAGCAGAATACAGTGGAAACTTCCTTAATTTTATTTAATTGGAGAGAAAAGAGAGAAACTGAGTTAAATTCACTTGGTGAGCACCTACTGAGTGCTGGGCAGCCAGCAGCCAGATCTAAAAAGAGCTTCCTGTCTTTAGCCACCTAGCCACTGAGTGGGGCAGTGAAACCCATGTTAACAGTGTGAGAAGTTCAATGACAGAGACCCATCCAGAGTCCACCAACTGGGCAGGTGAGACACTGAGATGAATACTGTGAAGTCTGTGTTTTCAGAGACTCACTCCTTGAACATATGTCCCTCTCTTGGTGGTTGAGGCCTCCAGTACTCAAGGAAGCTACCTGCATGTGAAGGGGACCAGCCAGCAGTCCCAGATGCCTGCTTGGATTCTCTAATGGTCTTCATCTGTTCCACTAGTCTCTGGTGGAATGAGAAACACTGCCATTTAGAGACTCATATTAAAATGTCTCTTCTACAGAACACAAAGTGGAGAAGGAAAGAGACAGTCTGTACTTTCTCCCTGGCTTCCAGCTCATGGGAAAGGGAGACTGAACCTATGGAGACAAAATGAAAGCCAGAGACTCCAGAGGGCCTCAGGGAGAAACACAGTGTTAGAAGAGACACAAGTTCTGTGTGCTGCAGGAAGAGTCTGGGACTCTGCTCCCATGTGAGTCCTTCAACAGGCACAGCTGGTGAATAACTCCAGTCCAAGTGCCCACCATATTCCTGGAGAGAAGGCTTGGCCAGACACCATTCCAGGGAAGGTTTGATTGAACCTGAGACTCAGCAGCCACAGGATGGTTTTACTTCAGGGATCCTCATGTTATGCTCCCATAGTGACAGGGTGAGACAACCAAGGGACAGCTGAGGTCAGGAAGCTATGGTCAGGGCTTTGAGCTAAAGGACATAGGCCCCACCTCCACAGCCAGAGGCCAACCCAGGCTGAATTGCTCTGGATTTGAAAGTGCAGCATTGGCACCTCACCCTGATCCTATGCCTGCTGGTGCCTGAATCCAACACAGATCCAGGGTCTGACTGCCTTCTGACTGTAAGCAGGGACACATCTTGATTTTGGATACTACCCCAAAATTGTAGGTCCCATAAGAAAAGCAGACATTCAGAATTACATCGAAATTTATTTATTTAGGGGGGTATTATTGGTTTTTTCTTTATTGTTTTATTTTCTTTCTTTTTTCTTCTTTCTCTTTTTTTTTTTTTTTTTCTGGTACTAGGGATCAAACTCAGGGCCTTGCGCTTGCCAGACAGGTGTACCACCACTAAGCTATATTCCTTTTTTTTTTTTTTGGTACCAGGGATTGAACTCAGGACCTTGCGCTTGTGAGGCAGGAGCCAGAACCACTGAGCTAAATCCCTGGCTCCTCTTTATTTTTTACCAGTTTGGGGAATTTTCCTTTGTCTTTTTTCTTTTTTTTTTTTTTTTTTTTTTTAGTACCAGGGATCAAACTCAGTCCTTTGTCTTTTTTCCTTGCTTCTTATCTCTTTTTTTTAACTTCCTTTTTCTCTTTATTTTTTTCTTCTTCCTTTTTTTCCCTTTAATTTTTTCTCTTATTTTTACTCCCCCACATAATCTTCTGTATTCCTCTCTCTTTTTCTTTTGTCTTCTATTTCTTGTCAGTTTTTTGTTACCTTTACCTAAGTCTATAAACACCCTTCTGCTCCTCAATAGGATCCTTTATACCAATTCTCTCTCCACCTTCTCATTTCATATAATGTAAGGTTTAAAATTTTTCTTCCGCATTCCACTGTTCCCAACCCCCTGTATCTTTAATAGTATAGCCACTAGCCTTTATTAATATTTAGACAGTTAACTCTATAAAATTACTGTTGAATTATTTTCTATTAGTGGAGATATAGCTGTCACATTTAGTTCATATTAGCTGTAAATTAATACCTGGGTTGTCTTAATGTTTATACCATAATTGTGGATTTCTTCTCTAGGATTGTGGGTGGTACATAATTGGTTCTTTTGGTATGTCAACATTCAATTTTTTTAACAGTAGCGAAGTTTTATTTGAGGTAGGAAAAGAAAAAGGCTCTACAGAGAGAGTTTGGACAGAGTTAAAATAGGAAAAGTACACCCTACAGCATGAGGGTGGACACAGTGGCAAAAACTCAGTGATGACTGTCCTTTTTGTATCACCCACTTCTTAGGCTGATTTCAGGTCTAGGCCATCTTATCAAAAACATGCTCAAGTCCTCATGAGAAATTCAAGTGCAGGACTTTGGAAACTGTTCTGTGCATGTGTTCTGGGATTTTGTGATTAACAGGTCACACCTACTTCCCCAGCCAGCTCTGCCATGCCCAATCTCCTGTCTCATTTCCCGCTGAGAGACACAAATTGCCATAATTATTTATGGGGTGCTGAGGGAGTGCCGGTCTCTGTCTTCTATAGCTTACTCCAGCTGTAGGGGCTATAGACCCTACCTACTGGGAATTATGTGCTCTCCAACTACCTTAGTGTGTTGTGGCTCACTGGCTGGGTTGAAAAAAAAAACCTGTCAGAAGACAATGAGAAAAGAGTTAGTGACTGTTGAGCTATCCATTCAGTGGAAGAAAGAGAGTAAGTTCATTGTTATGCTGGGGATGTAGAACCCAATATGAGGAGCAATTCAGATTTCCACACATCTTGTAGAGGACAAAGTATGGCAAAGAGAGGTTAGATAAATTATCGAGAGCCTGAGAGCCATAGCCTTACCAAGACTACCCACATAATGGATCTAATTAAAAACACTAGTCTCAATACAGGCACCCATTTAAGCTGTGGTGAATTAGGGTCATTAGTGACTACTTACCTGCATCCAGAGCAATACTAGAGTCTTGCTTTCTGAAGAGGTACCTCAGGTCTTTGAGAGGTTCCTAGGAATAGATTTCTTCTTAGTCCTGTGAAAATTCTAGTGACAATTTCCCATGTAGGATTTTTATAGCTTTTCACTGTATCCCTTGAGGAAGGACCAGAATGGTTCCTCAGGAACTGGGAATAAGGTTAGGGTCTTGAGGGGCTGTAGGCTATCCTTCTTGCCTCCCTATCAGCCTTTTGCACTCCCAGAAAGACCTTAGATGTGTCTCTTTGGGATCCTTTGCAATGAATGACAGAAACCTGCTCGGGAAGATAGACTACCTCTAAGAGTTGTAGAATTCCCTGCTTGTGTTTTACAGATTATTGCTTATTAGTCAGCAAGCTTCTTTCCAGATTGCTGCATGAGCATGTAGAACCAGAAAAGTATACCTGGAGTCTGTGTGATAGATATAGATATAGATATATTTTCTTGCTTTTTCTAATAGCAATGCCTAAACAAGAGCTATTAGCTCTTCTCTTTGAGCAGAGGTTCCTAGGGCAAGTTAGTCTCTTCATTAAACAGATGGGAGAGACTCATTCTCCCCCCTCTCCAAGAGACAGGTGGGGATCTGAGGACAGGATCATCAAAGGATCATCTCTTTCTACCTCAGAGGCCACTCTATATAAAGAAAGAAAGAGAAAAAGAAAGCCCATACTGTGGGCTTTTCCTGATATTAAGGGGTCACAAAGGCCTGAATAAAAGGGATTTCACTCTATCTTCTATGTTTTAAGCAGAAACTTTTTTTTTGGTAGCAGGGATTGAACTCAGGACCTTGCCCTTGCAAGGCAGGTGCAGTGCCACTGAGCTAAACCCCTGACCCTAAGCAGAAACAATTTAACTGAAAAATAGTCTCATAGTTTAAATGCCATCCCAGCTGGGCATGGTGGTGCACGCCTGTAATCCCAGCACTTGGGAGGCTGAGGCAGGAGGATCACTGTGAGTTCAGGCCAGCCTGAACTACATAGAAGAGACTTTCTTCTTTTATTTTTTTCTTTTGGTACCAGGGATCGAACTCAGGTCCTTGCACTTACGCAGCAGGCGGCGAAACCACTGAGCTAAATCCCCGGCCTCATAGAAGAGACTTTGTCTCAAAAAAAAAAAAAATGCCATCCTGTACCTGTCTCTTGCCATTTCCTAGTACATGCTGAACCCAAACCATGTTGCCATCGTAGATAAGCTATTCCTTTTTCAAACTGGCAGGATCAAACTTTTCCCACTGATTAAGAATACAACCTAGTGGCAAAATCTGAAATCTGCAAGGCATGGTTCATTAAGTACCTCATGGCTCATCTTGGGGCCAATAGAGAGAAACAACTAGGTCTCAGATCCTTAAGATGGCATCCCATGCAGAAGGAGACCTGATAAGCCCACAAAGCATCCATCCCTTGTGAGACTCAAGTATTCACTAGACAGATGTCTCTGTCTAAAGCTAGGATAATGCCAGCATCTTTCATAAAAGCATAGAAGAAAGCCCTATTGAGGGCTTTTTGTCTTTCTGTTGGGACCTATTATGTCTCTATTAACTCCTTAGAGAGAGGGAGTTGAGCCACTTGATGGCTGTACCTAATCCTTTGAAACTCCTATGAGATCAGGGTGGCATCTCTTTCCCTCCCCCCACACCTCAATGGGATTCCCTCAGCCACTGTTGAGCCACTTGATGGCTCTACTGAAGCAAGATGGAGTCACTTGAGCTTGCATTTAGCCTAATAGTAAAAATATTGTGACTTTGTTTAAGGCCATAGAGACAGAAACTTCTTTTTCAAGGAAAAAAAAACTAGCTCAAGGACCTGAGTTCGATCCCCAGTACCAAAAAAAAAAAAGAAAGAAAGAAACCTTTTAAAATCCTCAGAACAACTCACAGTCACTTGAGTTAAGCTTTACTGGCTGTTCTTTTGTTCTGCTCAGGCAAACAGGCATATATTTCTAAAATACCTGCACTGTATTAGAAGAAATAAGGGATCTAGAAAGAAACATGGTGGTGACTGACCCAAAATGACGCCCAGCCATGTGACAAGACAAAAGGTGGCCAGTCGTGTGATGAGATAAGATGGTGACCCTGACTGAGATAGCACCCTAAGAAAGAAACAGCCATCTTGCAAAAACACACAGACAAGACTCTGAGCACAAAAAGGAATAAATGGGTAGGCAGCTACTCCAGCAGGCTACCAAATTACAAAAAGCTATTTTTCCAGAATGGGGATTTAGCTCAGTGGTTCCACCACCTGCCTCGCAAGTGCAAGGTCCCTAGTTCAATCCCCAGTACCCCCCAAAAAGGCTATTTTTCCCAAAAGAGTGAGGTGAGCAAAGTTTCATGGAGAACAGAAATACGAGGACAGAAGGGCATTAAAACAGGCTCTCTAGCTTTTTAACTTATATCCGCAGGGTGACCACAAACAGGAAAAAGAAAAGGGAAGATAAACTTAAGGAAGGCTGTAGGCCTTTTACAGGCTAAGAGAAAAAAAAACACAGAGGTCACATGCTCCCCCTCCCCTTCCCACATAGGGGAGAGAGGCAGGGAAAGAGGAAAAAAAATCCTTCTTGGCATTTTAGAGAGAAACAAAACAAAAGTGCCCAAAGGGCCTTACCTACTCTCTTGGCTGGCTAAACCAAATACATTGTTATCAGATTTTGGGGTGCTGGAGTGTCTTTCTGGAGATGCTTTCTAAATTCTTTTTGACCTGAGCAAAGAATTGGTCAAGAGGAGCACAAATGGGAACAGTTTCATTAGAGGTAGGAAAAGAAACAGGTTTTCCAGAGTGGGTATGGGCCAAGTAAAAGTAGGAAAAGAAAAAAAAAAGCAGGAAATATTTCTACTTAGGAGTCTATAGTAACTTAGCTGTGTATAATATATTATGGATTTTTCTCTGTAAGGCAACACTCAGATTACCTTTGTGACATTAACAATACTAGACGACAGGGCCAGGGAAGTAGCTAAGCAGTCCCACAGCAAGCGCAAGGTCCTTAGTTCTATCCCTGGTACTGGAAAAAAAAAAACACTAGACTACATTCCCAGAGAACTCAGTGTTGGGCCAATTATACTGCATCCCCCCTTCCAAAATTAACCAAGGCAGTTGAAACCTGAGGCTGAGGCAAAGGACTATAGTTAGCCATGCCCAAAGTATATAACTGAAAAGCAATTAACTAAAGAGATCTCTATACAACAACAAAGTCTTTACACAATAAGTGTTCACAAACCTCAGCACAAAACAAAACAAACAAAGAACAAAAGAAACATGAGAAAACAAGACAAAAAAATGCTTCCCAAAACTTCTAATTCACCAAAAGCTAATCTAGGGGGCTTCCAGGAGAAGAACAGCATAAGCCACACATTGAATTACTCAAAAAGATAGCAGAGGAGTTTAGAAAACAGATCTAAGAGATATTCAGCAGGATCACAGAAGATATAACTAAACAGCTGGATGTGGTGGCACATATCTGTAATCCCAGCACTTGGAAGGCTGAGGCAGTAGCACTGTCATGAGTTCGAGGCTAGCCTGGACTACACAGCAAGACCCTGTCTCAAAAAACAAACAAAAATAGCCAGGCGTGGTGGTGCATGCCTGTAATTCCAGCACTTGGGAGGCTGAGGCAAGAGGATCTGTGTGAGTTCAAGGCCATCCTGGAGTACATAGTGAGTTCAAACCCAGATTGAACTACATAGCAAGACTCTGACAAAAAAAAATTTCAGCAGACTTCTCAACACAAACCTTAAGGCCAGGAGGATTTGAAGTGAAGTGTTTCAAGCCCCAAAAGACAACAACTTTCAGCCCTGACTTATGTATCCTGCAAAACTTTCCTTCAAATTTGACAGAGAAATGAAGTATTTTCATGAGAAAGAATACCTTAAGAAATTTATGACCACCTAACTAGCATTACAGAAAGTTCTCAAGGATGGTCTAGAAAGAGATAATAAAGCCAACAATGCCAATAAGTCAAAAAGAATGAATATATCTGGTGGGATGAGCAGCAAAGAAAAAGAAAAAAGAAAAAAATGATCAGCAGTAGAAAAATAAGTCAATATCTTTCAGTAATAACTCTCCCAGGGCCAGGGATTTAGCTCAGTGGTTCCGCCACCTGCCTCAAAAGCCAAGGACCCCAGTGCGATCCCCAGTAACAAAAAAAAAAAAAAAAAAAACTGTGCTGCTAGTAATAACTCTCCTGTAGGGCAGGGATTTAGCTCAGTGGTTCCAGGGCCTGCCTCACAAGTGCAAGGTCCCAAGTTCAATCCCCAGTACCAAAAAAAAAGAAAAAAAAAAAAGGAATAACTCCCTGTGAATGGTCTCAATTCCCCAGTCAAGACATACGTTCAAGAATGGATCAAGAAACAAAACCCAACAATATGCAGTATACATGAAACACATTTAATTCAAAAAGAATTTCACAAATTAAAAATAAAATCATGAAAAACAATATTCCATGCAATGGGAACCCACAAACATCCAGGCGTAGCTATCCTAATTTCAGACAAAGTAGATTTCAAGACAAAACTGATCAGAAGACACAAAGAAAGTCACCACATGTCAGTTAAGGGAATGATTCAACAGGAAGAGTTAACAATAAATATATATGCACCAAATACCAGCACACACAACTTCATAAAACAAACACTAAACTGGGCATGGTGGCACATGCCTATAATTCCAACACTTGGGAGGCTGAGGCAGGAGGATTGCTGTGAGTTCAAAGCCAGCCTGGGCTACATAGTGAATTTAAGGACAGCCTGAACTGCAAAGGGAAATCCTGTCTCAAAAAACAAAACAAAATAAAAATTAAAAAAAAACAACGCTCATAGACACAAAAAATCAGATAAATACCAATACAATTGTAATGGGGGGCCTCAATACAAATTGAGGTCACAAATAGATAAACTAGACCAAAAAAATCAACACAAATACTAGAGTTGAGCCAAACCTTCAAATAAATAGACTCCCCAGGGATGTAGCTCAGTGGCACAGCACCTGCCTGGTGAGGTCCTGAGTTTGATCCCCTGAGTTCAATCCCCTGTACCAAACAAACAAACAAAAAACAACCAATAGATAGACTTAATAGATATCTACAGACTAGTCCAGCCAACAACAACAGAATACATATTTTTCTCAGTATCACAAGGGTCTTTCTCCAAAATAGACCACATACTAGCCCAGGAAGCATGCTTAAGTAAATACAAAAGAATTAAAATTATCTCATGCCTATTATCAGATCATAGTGCAATGAAACTAGAAAACAGTGGCAAAGACACCACAGAAACTATGCAAACACATGGAAATTAAACAATAACTTCTTGAATAATCAATGAGTCAAAGATGAAATTAAGAAAAAAATTATTTTCTGCAATCAAATGATAATGCCAGTAAAACATACCAGAAACCATGGGGCACAATGAAAGCAGTCCTAAGAGAGAAGTTAATAGCCAGTAAATGCCTACATCAGAGAAACAGACTGAGAGCTGGGCATGGTAGCACACACCTGTAATCCTAGCACTCCGGAGGCTGAGGCAGGAGGATCCCCTGTGATTTCAAGGCCACCATGGCCTACATAGTGAGACCATGTCTCAAACAAATAACAAAAAGCCAGGTGTAGTGGTGCATACCTATACTCCTAGCACTTAGTAGGCTGAGGCAGGAGGATTGCCATGAGTTCAAGGCCAGCCTGGGCTCCATGGTGAGTTCAAGGCCAGTCTGAACTACATGGCTAGACCCTGTTTCACCAGAGAGAGAGAGGAGAGAGAGAGAGAGAGAGAGAGAGAGAGAGAGAGAGAGAGACTGACCTCAAATAAGTAACCTAATGATCCACCTCAAGGTCCTAGAAAAATAAAAACAATCCAAATCCAAAGCTAGTATAAGGAAAGAAATTATAAAAATCAAGCAGAAATTAATGAAATTGAAACTTAAAAAAATACACAGAATCAATGAATCAAAGAGTTCTTTGAAAGATTAAATAAAATAGATAAACCCTGAGCCAATCTTATAAAATAAGGAAAGAAAATACCCAAATCCATGCAATTAGGAATGAAAAAGGCTAAATCACAATAGAGTCTGCCAAAATCCAGATCATTGGTAACTGCTCTGAGAACCTGTACCCTAACAAAGTGGAAAATTCAGAAGAAATGGATAGAGTCATAGATACATACGAACTAAGAAAACTGAACCAAGAAGATATGGAACTACATTTTCTTTTTTTGTACTGGGGATCGAACTCAGGATCTCACGCTTGTGAGGCAGGCGGCGGCACCACTGAGCTAAATCCCCAGCCCAAAACCAAGAAGATATAAAAATCCTAAATCATCCAATATCAGTCAATGAAATTGAAGAAGTAATAAACAAACTACCAACTAGGAAAAGCTCAGATCCCAATGGATTCACTGCCAAACACTACAAAACCTTTAGAGAAGATCTAATACCAATACTCCTCAAACTTTTTAATGAAATCAAAAGGGATGCAGTACTCCCAAAGTCATTCTTGGAAGCAAGCATTACCCTGATTCTAAAACCAGAAAAGGACCCAATCAAAAATGAGAACTAGAAGCCAATCTCTTTAATGAATATAGATGCAAAAATCCTCAATAAGATACTGACAAATAGAATACAGCAAATCATCAGAAGATCGTATACCATAACTAAGTAGAATTCACTCCAGGGATGTAGGGATGGCTCAACATATGCAAATCAATAAATGCAATACACCAAATAAACAGAAGCAAGAACAAAAACCACATGATTATCTCAATAGATGCAGAGAAAGCATTTGACAAAATCCAACATTCATTCATGATGAAAAAAATGAAGAAAATAAGTATATAAGGTCTTCCTCTCAATCTAAGAAAAGCTATCTATGACATACCAATCATCATATTAAATGGAGAAAAGCTGAAAATGTTCCCTCTAAAGTCAGAAACGAGACAAGGATGTTCACTATCACCACTCCTAATCAATATAATTCCCAAAACATTAGCCAGCACAATTAGACAAGAGAAAAAATGGAAAGGAACAAGTTAAATTCTCATTATTTGCAGACGACATGATCCTCTACATAGAAGACTCCAAAAATGCCACCAAAAGACTCCTAAAATTAATAACCAAATTCAGTAGCATAGACAGGTACAAACTCAACACACAAAAATCAATGGCATTCCTGTACACCAACAATAAACTCACCAAGAGAGAAGTTAGGGAAACAACACCTTTCACCATAGCATCAAAAAAATGTATAGCTGAGGGCAAAGGACTTGGCTTCAATCTCCAGTACCACAAAAGGGGGTGGTAATTATTGAACATCCATTTCAGTGGCATAAGGTACAAAAAAATGTACGAGTGCACTTTTTAAAACTCTGAAGGTTAATAAAATGTTCCTTCTGATTATTAATATAAAAAAGAAAATGAAATACTTAGGAATTAATCTAACCAAGGAAATGAAAGCCCTTACAAAGAAAAATTACAGTACTCTGAAAAAGGAAATCAAGAGGATATCAGAAAATGGAAAGATATCCCCAGGTCCTGGATAGGCAGAATCAATATAGTGAAAATGGCCATACTTCCAAAACTGTTATACAGATTTAATACAATACCAATCAAAATACCAACAGCATTCTCACAGAACTAGAAAACACAATCCTAAAATTCATATGGAACCAAGAGACCTAGAATAGCAAAAGCATTTCTGAGCCACAAGGGCAAGGCAGGGGGCATCACAATCCCAGACTTCGAGTTACACTTCAAGCTACAGTGATTAAAAACAACACGGTATTGGAGAGGGGGGAATAGACTTGTGGATCAGTGGAACAGAATAGAGGACGCAGAAACATCTCCAGGCAGACTCAGTTATCTTATCTTTAACAAAGGGGCTGATCAATACTTTCACTAGAGAAAAAACACTTTTTTTTTTTTGGTACCAGTGATCGAACTCAAGACCTTGTGCTTGTGAGGCAGGTGCTGGAACCACTGAGCTAAATCCCCGGCCCAAAAAATACCCTTTTTCACAAGTGGTGCTGGGAAAATTGGCTGTTCACATGCTGAAGATTGAACCTAGACTCACATCTCTGTGAACTAGTAATCAGAATGGATCAAAGATTGAAATCTTAAAACAAAAACAATCTTCTGGAAGACAAAATAGGTACAACTCTTGAAGACATAGTTGTAGTCAAAGACTTTCTGAATGTAACCCCAGTTACACATGAAATAATACCAAGAATCAACAAAATGGGATCACATTAAATTAAAAGGCTGCTGGGTCTTGGCGTGACTGCAGGGGAGGCCACAGTTGGGAAAGTGACAGCTGGGAAAGTGGCGGACGGAAAGGCGGGAGAGGAGAAGCCTGAGAAGCCAAATCGAGTTGGAGCTGCCCGAGTAATGATGGAGGGGAAAGTTCCACTCCCAGTGCTGAGAAGCGATCAGCTGAAGAAGCTGCAAACCTCCCCACAAAGCCTACAAAGATCTCCAGGTTTGGATTTCCCATAGGTAGTCAGACAACAAAGAAAGCATCAGCCATAACTTTCAAACTTGGGTCAAGTAAGCCTAAACAAACTATTCCAACTCTTGCTCCAAAAACCCTTTCAGTAGGAGCGGCTTTTCATAAAGATGAAGATTGTGAACCAGAGGAAATGCCTCCAGAAGCAAAGATGAGGATGAAGAATATTGGAAGGGATGTACCAACATCAGCCAGACCAAACTCTTTCAATAAAGGAAAGCATGGGTTTTCTGATACATGGGAATGAAATGTAAAATCTCATCTTGGAAATGTCCACGACCAAGACAATTAAATGATGTGTTTTGAATTGGGGGGCCAGGGATTTAGCTCAGTGGTTCTGCCACCTGCCCCACAAGCACAAGGACCTGAGTTCCATCCCTGGTACCAAAAAAAAAAAAAAACCAGTCTACAGCCATACCGCCCTGAACACGCCCAGTCTTTTCTGAATTGGGGTGTGGGGTGGGTGTAAAGTTAAAAGGAACAGTTTCCTTTTTTAAAGAATGGTATATGACTACTTTTGGGGGGTTTTTTTTCATTTTTTAAAGATTGAGTGGTACACTAATAAGTGAGAGTTTGAAATTGGAGGTAATTTTTGTTTTATATACAGATTTCAAGACATTTGCTAATTTTGTAGTTTCATGTGATTAGTTTCCAAAGGTTACTGCAATAAAGAAATCAGAAATGGTACCTTTTTAAGAATTGTGTACTTTTTTAGACACAACTATTAGCACATTAAGAGGGAAGCAAAAAATGACTGTCTATTTAAACTGTCAGCAGTTACTCGTAAATTAACTCCCTCATTACCTAAACTGACTGTCTGGCTCCCAGGAACAGCCTTATAGAGAAAGGGGGAGTATTGTATTGAATGGAAAATGTTGCTGGACTATTGACTGAAAGTAAATTTAGACAAAATTAAAATGGAGTTTTTTTCCTTGTGAGCATTTGTTTTGTTATCATATTATTAGGTATCACATTGCTATCAGTGAATACAAATTCTTAGCTCTTTTACAAAATATAATTTTTTTAAAAAAATTTCTATGTTAGGTGTCAAGTATTTGAAATAGTGCATTTCATTTTAATGGTCTTGTCTACCTTCATTAGCCTTCAAAGAACAGCCGTTTGCTACCAAAGTAGATCAGTATTTTGAATGTGCTTCTCTTGGTTTTTGTTTATTAGCTAGTTCCTGTAAGCATTTCCACCAGAACTTGACGTAAATCATAAGGAAGCTGTTTCTTTTAAAATACAAACCACCACCAAAAATTAAAATGTACACACTGCCTAAGTATTTGGCTGCTTTTTATTTTTTAAAAGGTGTAAACACCCAAAAAATTAACATTGTAGAAGACAGATACCAATAAGATGAATTTTCTGTAACTTTGTCTACACATTTACATTACTAAATTGTTAAATCCAATTTGAACTGAACTCACTATAGCATTTCTTTTTTTTGGTACCCGGGATGGAACTCAGGACCTTGCACTTGTGAGGCAGGTGCGGTGTCACTGAGCTAAATCCCTGGCACTACAGGATTTCTTATTAGAACAATTATATGCTTTATTTTAAATGTATACATACCGCTCAGTGGCCTCTCAAAAGCATATTGTAGGTACTGAAAATAAAAGGAAAGAAAATGCATCTTCAAACACATTTTATGGAATTGTTCATACACTGTTAGATTTGTGTATTGCAGGGTGTTTTGTTTTGTATTTTTGTATTGTATATGGGCTTTTTTTTTTTTTTGGTACCGGGGATCAAACTCGGGTCCTTGCACTTGCAAGACAGGCAGCGGAACCACTGAGCTAAATCCCCGGCCTTGGACTTTTTTTTATTTTTATTTTTATTCTTTTTTTATTTTATTTTTATTTTTTTTGGTACCAGGGATTGAACTCGGGTCCTTGCGCTTGCGCACCAAGCGGTGAAACCACTGAGCTAAATCCCCTGCCCCAAGAACTTTTTTTTAATGTGACAGTTAAACACATCTTTGAAAGCATAGTCATATTCATTTTTGTCCATTTTACTGTTTAATAAAATAACATCCCTCTCCTACATACTCTTTTCTCGACCCAAATGAAATGCTAATCTAAGGTCAAGATTAGGAGGGAAACGACTGAGATGAATGTCTTTTTAAAATAACCAATAAATTTTTTCAAACTCAATAGTGTTCTGATTTTCTATTCCACCTAATTATTGCTTACTCTTTTGTTTTGTTTTGTTTTTAAACAAAGAAGTTGAGACAAATGAAGTGTTGTTGCTCTTGCCCAGATTGTTGACTAAAGGGAAATTTAAAATTCTTAGTTATTAGAGTCCACCTAACTTAGCATATATAGTTCATATTATTGGAATAGCTTTAATCCAAATCCTTTTCTACTGCCAAAGGATTGTCTGTCCTGTGCTTTGGAAATCCTGCAAACCATACCCTTGAAAATCCCTAAGGGTTAGAAAGTATTCTTTTACTAGTGTCTCCTGTCAGTCCTATATACAAAATTAAGACCATAAATTAAAAAAAAAAAAAAAAAAAAAACCTGTTTCTTTTTCAAAAAAGCTGCTGGGTATGGTGGTACACACCTATAATCCCAGCATTTAAGAAGCTGAAGCAGGAGGATCATTGTGAGTTCAAGGGAAGCCTGAACTAACATAGTGAGACCTTGTCTCAAAAAACAATAGCTGGGCTGGGGATTTAGCTCAGTGGTTTCGTCACCTGCTGTGCAAGTGCAAGGACCCAAGTTTGATCCCCAGTACAAAAAAAAAACAACAACAAAATTTTTATTTTGGTTTTGGTTTTTTGTTTGTTTTTTTTACTACCGGGGATCAAACTGGGAAACTTGTGCTTGCGAGGCAGGTGGCAGAACCATTGAGCTAAAATCCCTGGCCCAACAACAAAATTTTTAAAGCTTCTTTTTTTTTTTTTTTTTTTTGAGACATGGTATCACTATGTTGTTCAGGCGGCCCTTGAACTCACTATGTAGCTCAGGCTGGCCTCAAACTCAAGGCGATCCTCCTGTCTCAACAGAGTGAAAAGAGAGAATGGGAAAAAAATTTTCCTAGCTACTCCTTAGACAAAGGATTAATACCTAGAATATATAAAAATGCAAAAAAATTAGTCTCCCAAGTTTAAAGACCCAATTAAAAATGGGCATCTGACAAGTCATAATAGCTAAATCTTGGAAACAGCCCAAATGCCCATCAATGGATGAATGGATAAAGAAGACGTGGGGGTTTTTTTATACAATGGAGTACTATTCTGTCATAAAAAAGGATGAGCTTGAGACATTTATAGCTAAATGGATGCACATTGAGACCATACTCTTAAGTGAAATAAATCAAACACACATGTTTAAATACATTGTTTCTCTAGTGTGAGAAATCGAAAGTGGAAATAAGGACTAAAATGTACAATAGACATTGGGGAATGGGAAAAAAAATGTTCAAATGAGAAGGGGAACAAGGGAGGGGGAGAGGGAAAGGAAAGAAGGGACAAAAAAAGAGAGAAAATTAAATGGAAAAATGGAAACAAAGCTTTTGTACAAAGGGAGGGGGAAATGGGGTAAAAAAAGAAGCAAAATGTATCATGTACTGGTACAAATTCCCTATGATGAATGTTATCATTATGCATATCTAAAATGTACCAATAAATGTTTTTCTAATAAAATGGGCATCTGAAATGAATAGACACTTCTCAGATGAAGAATTACAGATGGCCAATAAATACATGAAAAAATATTCAACATCAGTGGCCATTCCAGAGATGCAAATGAAAACAAGGCTGAGATTCCACCTCACCCCAGAAAGAATGGCTGCTATCATGAAATCAACCAATAACAAATGCTGGAGAGGCTGTGAGGGAGAGGGGCCCCTCATTGTTTTTTGGTTTTTTTGGGGGGGGGGTTCCCAGTACCAGGGATCAAACTCAGGACCTTGCACTTGTGAGGCAGGCGTGGTGCCACTGAGCTAAATCCTGGCCCTCCTTCCTCATTGCTGATGGGAACATAAACTGGTACAACCACTATGGAAATCAGTATGGAGATTCCTCAAAAACTAAAACTAGAAATTCCATTTGACCCAGCTATTCCCCTTCTAGGTATCTTCCCAATAAGTTAAAGCTATTATATTAAAGTGATGCACGCATACCTATGTTCAAAGCAGCACAACTCATAATAGCTAAATCTTTGAAGTAGCCTATATATCCATCAATAGATGAATGGATAAAGAAAATGTGGTATTTATACACAATAGAATACTGCTCTGCAAACTGCAGTCATTTGTAGGAAAATAGGTACACCTTGAGACCATAATGTTCAGTAAAATAAAACAGACACATAGTTTAAAAATCACATGGTTGGGGTCGGGGATTTGGCTCAGTGGTTTCGCCCCCTGCTGCGCAAGTGGAAGGATCTGAGTTCGATCCCCAGCACCAAAAAAAAAAAAAAAAAAATCACATGGTTTCTCTTATATGAGAAACCCAATATACAAATAATATAAAGTACAAAATAAAAGACAATAGAGGAGCTGCCTGACTCGCAAGCACAAGGTCCTGAGTTCAATCCCCTGTACAAAAAAAAAAAAAAAATAGAGGAAAAAGAGAGAAACGTTATAATAATCTAGTATGGACAATGTACCTGAAAGTACACTTTGATTTAGTATAGTTGTTTTATGTGTTTTACATATTTTTGGTCTGTTAATCTGGCTGTTAATCTGTTTATGATAATTAACTTGATAAATAATAAATAAATAAATCTGACTTTAGATGTCTTGATTACTTTCCTATTGCTGAGACAAAATACCTGATACTCACAAGTTAAAAGAGGAGAGGTTTATTTTGGTTCAGTTTGTAGAGATTTCAGTCCATAGTCAGCTGGTTCCAAGGCAGGGTGGCATGCAGGGGCCTGGCAGAGGAGAAAGAGCTCATGGCACAACAAGCAGGAAGCATCAAGGGCCCAAGGCAGCAAAGATATATTCTCATTCCCTTCCCCCTTATAAAGACTCTCCAGGCCACACCCACAGTGATCCACCTTCTCTCACCAGGCTTCACCTCCTAGCACCATGGAACCCAGCTACCATATAAACCCATCAGTGCACTAATCCAGTATCACACCCATCGCTTCTGGCCTTTTGGCTAAAATCAAGGGCAGTATCACACCCATGATCCAAACACCTCCCAAAAGCCCCACCTATGAGCACATGAGGCTCTGGGGGAACATCTAGATATATGCCATAACACTATCAAAAAAATGTAAAAAGAAAAAGCCAGGGTGCAGGGGAAGGGGAAATAAAAAGAATTGAGATGTGTTATGTACATGTACCAATTCTGCACAAGGAATGTAATCATATACTGCAGACATGTACCAATAAACCATGTACTAACAAAAATTTTAAATTTTTAAAAAATGTCTCTTCTAGCAGGGCATGGCGGTGCATATCTATAATCGTAGCACTACAGGAGACTGAAGCTGTAGGATGGCAAGTTTGAGCCCAAGCTGGGCAACTTAGTGAAACTCTATCTCACAAAAATAAATATAAAAAGGGGCTGGGGATGTAGTCAGTGTGAAGAGCTTGGGTCCAATCACCAGTACCGCAAATCAATCAATCAATCAATCAATCATTCCCTTCTCTTCTGAACTGCCAGTAGCATTTAGTTTTGATAACGTCCTTAGGACAAGGCCAAGGGCTTGAAACATCTGGCAGCTGCCACACTAGACAGTGGCCTGGGCCTCACATGAGCAGGAGCACCTTGGAATCTCTACTTCCGCACCCAGACTCACCTTTACCCTGGCCCCACGTGCTTGCTGAGCGCGGCCATGCCAGGCACCGTCAGGACACCTACGTTTTGGATGGAGCACCATATTGGAGAACTGTTGAACTGCATATTTGCAGGTGTTTATTAGGAAAAAACACAGCTTTGTACTATGCATCATGGAAATGGAAACAGCACAGCTCTCCTGTGACCAGAACCTTGGCTTCCTAGACTATGTCCCCTTGACTGAACAGGGAGAGTGGGCCACAAACCTTGCTCCTATCACTGCAGATCCAGGATCCTGGCCCATGTCCATGAGGCCCTTAATAAGCAACTGCTCGGGCTGGGGATTTAGCTCAGTGGTTTTGCCGCCTGCTGCGCAAGTGCAAGGACCGGAGTTCGATCCCCAGTACCAAAAAAAGCAACTGCTCAACTGAAAAAGAGGACTGTCCGTGGTAGGAGTGGCTGCTAAAAACGCGGGTAAACCTGCTGCAGAAGAAGAAGAAGAAGAGGAAGAGGAAGAGGAAGAAGAAGAAAGAAAGAAATTGTCATTCAGTGGGCAAGAACCTGAGGAGAAAAAAATTGTTTTAATCAAGTTATGCAAAAAACAAAAGAGTGGGAAACCCTGGGAGATGCCCTTTGCCTCCCCTCTAACACCCCATGACCCTGCCCCAAAGGCTAAGCCAAGGCAGGACTACCTAGGACGAGGTCCCAGCCTTGGAGGTCGGTGGGGAGCAGCAAACCTGCACTTCGGTGAGCACACAGCGATCCACCCCAGAGGCATGTCTGAGGCGCGGGCGCCAGGTGGCGCCCTGACCACGCCTGGGCGGACACCGGTTCTCAGCTCCAGCGCTTCGGACGCCAGACGCCCCCAACCCGCCGGGGCGGAATCGTCTGGAGCACGCGCACCTCGAAATCCCGAAGGCCAACTTCAACAGGGGTGCGCTCGCTTTGCCCCGGAGCCCTAGCAAGGGGCCCTAGGTGCGGGGAGGACACGGAAATGGTGTTCGCCTCCGCCTTCTGACCTCTTAGCCCCTCACCTCCTACAGGGAGAGGGGCAGAGATGAAACCGTTGGTGAGCCCGGGGGAACCAAGTCCCTCCGAAAGGGAAAGGTCTTTCCCTTTAAAAAGCAGGATTTTGGCGCGCGGGGGGGGGGGGGGGGGTTGTTGAGGGGCGGTACTGGGAATTGAACCCAGACCTTCTGCACGGACCGACATCCGCAGCCCTTTTTAATTTTTTGTTTTTGAGTCAAGGTCTCGCTAAATTGCCCAGGCTGAACTCCAATTTGCCATCCTCCTGCCTCTGCCTCCCAGTAGCCTGGGAATACAAGCGTGTGCCAGCACGCTGGTACTGCGAACGACTCCATTGGGAGAAGGCTCCAGAACCCCATCTTTCCTCTCCTGTCCTCACCGGCCTCGTCCAGCGTCCGCCCTCCCCCATACTTCCTTCCTCTTTCCGCCTGGGGCGAAAGCAGAAGTGTCCGAAAGCGCAAAGGAACTGCGGGGGAGCTTGGGGTTCCCGCGCGCGGAGAGAGGGCTGCCGGGCGCCCGCGGGCCCGCCAGGGGGCGCTGCGGGGCGGACGTGCGCTTAGCTGCTCAGACCCGGACTCTCCCGCGGATCCTCGCAGAAAGCCCAGGACAGCGACGCAGTTGTTGGAGGGAAGAGCAGGAAACGTAAGGAACGCTTCAAACACGTGTGGAGTGAGTGGGTTTGGGAGGCAGGCTGGTACACGGCGCGGTGCCCGTGTTCCCTAATCTGCGCCCCTGCCTCTTCACCCACCCAGCCAGCCGTCCCTTCAGTCAGCACCAGCTGCTCCAGGCGAGATCTTTGCCCTGCATCCTGCGTGCAGAAATGCAAAAGACCGGCGGGCATGTTGGCGCACGCCTGTACTCCCAGCACTCTGGGAGGCTGAGGCAGAAGAATTGTAAATTGAGGTCCAGCCCAGCAACTTAGTGAGACTGTGTCTTAAGTTTTTAAAATAACGAAAGAGCTGAGGAGAAAGACAGAGACGGAGGGAGTAACCGTGGATACCCTTTGCTCCAAATGCCCCAGGCTGAGGCTCAGGCGGCGCCTCAAAGTCGGGCTCAGGATTTAGGACTGGAGCCAGCCTGCGGGATCCGGCTCCAGCCCCATCATTTCCAGCTCTGGAAACCTGGAAATGCCTCTAAGCTATGTGCCTCCACTTTCTTGTCTGTAAAATTAAACTACTAATAATCTAACTCGTAGGGGATTTGAGAAAGTATACTGCAAAGGTAAAATACGTAGAACAGGGCCTGGCTCAGCAGGCACTCCGTGTGCTAGCTGCTGTTACCCCGAGTCGCTGGCTGCAGGATGTGTGGCTTGAGTGGCCTGCTCCCCGGAAAGATAGTGAGATGATCTGCAGAGCCCACACTGGAATGGGCTCAGTAAAGTCCCAGCAATAGGGAAATGGCTCATCAGATCATAATGCAGCCGTACGATAGAGCCCGAGACCCCTGTCTGCAGTGAGACCAAATGTCAGGCAAATCCTCTGAACACTGGGAGTGTGGCCTAAGGAGACTGTGGAGGACCCCCTCTGGGGCCACAGTTTCTCCCAGGAGAGCAGCTTGAGCGGCTCTGTGAATGGTCAGTCAGTGTCAACCACAACTTGTACATGCATGCATCCTTTGACCCTTCAAAAGACTCATAAATGAGGTTTGTGGCAGCATTGTCAAAGGCAGAGACACTGTCTCAAAAAAAAAAAAAAATCATTCCTGCTAATAATTTGCTAGGTAAGCATTTTCCTAATAACTTTTTGTATCCTCACAATATCCTTAAGGGATAAATACTATTATTTTTCCCCATGTTACGTCTCTGGAAATAGAGGCATAGACAGCTTTAATAACTTACCCAAATTATATGGCATAAAATGGCCTAGTCAGGATGGATGCAAGCTGGCTGCAGACCCCAGCACAGTGAGGGAAGCTGAATTGGAATAAAGAGTTTCATGAGCCTCATGAAAGGAGGGAAGGGAGGCTGGAGGGAATCTTGGATCATAGTAAATTATCCCAACCCCACTGCTTAGGACATTTGTAGAGGCAAGAGGATTACTGTGAGTTCAAGGCCAACCTGGGCTACACAGTAAGACCTTGTTTCAAAACAAATGAACAGAAAAAAGCCCAGCACATTGTAAGTTGCTTGATAAAAGCCAAAAATATATATAAGTAAAAACAGCTGAGAGTGAACCAAAACAGATGCTGACAACATGAGGAGAGCTAGAGGCTGTTAGATGGTGAGGGAGGAGAGTCACAACACTCCATGTATCTAATTGCAAAGAAGGAAAATGCTTCTGCAGTGGAAGGATGTGCATCAGCTTTGAAATAATTCCTACTGAGGAAAAAAATCCAAATCTAATTGAAGCTGTAGAGTTGTACAGGACATGAAGGAAGAAATTAGATAACAGTGTCAAGAAATGATCAGCCAAATCCTGAATGCACATTCTAAAACTGTCCTTGTCTCCTCAAAACTTCTGTGAGCTAAAAAAGAAAACTTCTGTGAGCTGAAATAAAGCAGGCTGGGTGGAGTGGTTATCTGTCCCACACAGTCACGCAGGAACACAGACTTCTCCCAGCCGTGAAGCTCCCATTGTCATCAAGCAATGCCACCAAGGAAGGGGAAGGGACACCCGGGATCCGGCAGGATGGCTTTTAATAGCCAGGCCTGAAAGTGGTAGGCATCAGCTTTCACTTACATTTCCTTGGCCATAACTTCATATTGTCCCTTCAAGAGAGCTGGAAAGCCAGATGTGGTGATGCTCACCTGTAATCCCAACACTTGGAAGGCTGAGTCAGAAGGATTGCCATGAGTCCAAGGCCAGCCTAGCTACATAGCAAGATCTTGTTGCAAAAAAATAAATAAATAAAATTTATTAAAGAAAAAAATGAAAAAGGGCCACAAATGTAGCTCAGTGTGAAGGCCCTGGGTTCAATCCTCAGTCCAAGAAATGGGGCCTGGCTGAAATCTTGGGAGAACAAAGAAAGCCACTCTCCCCAGTGCACCACTTCCCTGCACTTTGCCAAGCGACCCTGAGCCATGTACCCTCAGTCCCATGCCCTTCCTCCTTGTGAGTTGGGCCATCAGCCCTGCATCTTCCTTTTTGCCCTCTTCCTGCACACCCAGTCAATCCCCAAATACCAGCTTTCCACCCTCTGCATCTGTCTAAAGGCCTTCATCTCTGGCATCTCAGGCCAGCACTGTGGGCAACAGCCTCCCACCTGGCGACTCCTGCCAAGCTGCCCTCGGGGTTAGAGTCTTTTGTGTGGCTGCAAGGGAGCTAGAGCATAAAGGGGCGAGGAGGTCGGGAGCTATGAGGAAGCACAGGATGAAATGATAGCAATGACTATTGGGGCGGGAGGAGATGCTGCTTTGTACAGAGCAGGCAGGGAAGGCTGCACTTGTGGGAAACTGCAGGACGTTGGATTACCCAAAGGTATCCAGAAAAGCAGTATTTCCTTTCCACATGCTGTTCAGAGCCCTGCTACTCCCCTGTTAAGTGGTAGAGTCTGTGTTCCCTACTCCTAAACTTGGACAGGCCTTTGGCTTTCTCAACCAAGAGAGTACAACAGAAATGATGCTATGAGACTACCAAGACAAGGTCTTAAATTTGCTTTAATTTTTTTTCTTTTTGTGGTAGTGGGGATTTAACTCAAGGACCTTGCACTGAGCTACTTCCTAGCCCTTTTTATTTTTTATTTTTAGACCACTTCTCACTAAGTCATTAAGTTGCCTAGGCTAAACTGGAACTTGCAATCCTCCTGCCTCAGCCTCCCAGAATGCTGGATTGCAGGTGTGTGCACCACCATGCCAAGCTTTCAAAGCTAGATCATAGAAGGCAAGCTATCTCCTGTCTGACTCTTTTGGGACACTTTCCCAGGAATCCACATGCAGAACAATGAAAGCCCCCAGCTCCAACCCTGGCATAGCTCATAGACAGCTGTCAGCACCAACTTGCCTGCAAATCCTCATTTCTCTTATTTGCCCCCAGCTGATGCTACATGGACTAAAAAATTACCCCTCCCATCTATCCTGGCCCTAAAGATATATAGGAGAGCAAAACAATGACTGCTATTTTAAAGTCACTGAGTTTTGGTGCATTTCAATATGTGTGTTTTGGGCCGGGGATTTAGCTCAGTGGTTTCGCCGCTTGCCTTGCAAGCACAAGGACCCGAGTTCGATCCTGGTACCAAAAAAAAACTGCTCATGGTCAATATGTGTGTTTTGAGATAGAAGAATATCTGAGCAGAGGCCTAATTACCAAAGATCCAGGCATGAGGGGTTTTCATGGAGCATTTAAGCACTGCTAACAAGAAATGCCATGGCTCTAAGACAGGAACAAGCTTGGCATGCTGAAGGAAGTGACAAGGACACATAGCTCAGGGGAGCAGCAAGTCATGTGGCTGGGGAGCCAGCTGGGGTCACAGGATGTGGAGCCTCATGGGTAATGGTCAGAATTTTCAAATGTCTCCAAAATTCATAGGAGCCTTTAGAGCAGAGATGGCAAACCTTTTAGAGCTTTCAATGATAACAAACAGCCTGCTGCTGCATGCATGCCATAGATTTGCCACCACTGGTTTAGAGCATTAGGGACAGGGGAATAATTATATATGGCTTCATTTTTCTTTTTGTGAGGTGCTAGAGGTTGAGCCCAGAGCCTTTACACTGAGCTACATCCCCCTTAGACCTTCCTTATTTTTTGAGAAAGAGTCACACAAAGTCACTACATAAATTACCCAGGCTGGGCTTGAACTTGTGATCCTCCTGACTTAGCTTCCCAGGGTGCTAGCATTACAGGTGTGCACCACACCTGGCTGGTATTTGGCTTTATGTGTTTTGTTCTGTTTTGGTATATGACTTCTTTTTTTATTTTTATTTTTTTTTTCTTCTTTTGGTTTTTTGAGACAGGATCTCCCTATGTAGTTCAGGCTGGATTTTAACTCACTATGTAGCCCAGGCTAGCCTCAAACTCATGGTAATCCTACTGCCTCAGCCTCCCAAGTGCTGGGGTTGTAGGCATGCACCACCACACCCACCCTGTATTTGACTTCTTAAAAAATTGCTCTAGCTGCTGTGAGAATGGTCCATAGCACTGCAAGGATGGAAGCAAGGAGATTGGTTAGCAGCGGCCCAAGACAAACACAATTGTCACTAAGTGGTGGAGAAAGGAAGATGGAGTCCAAACATTCACAGTAGGCCTTGTTAGACAGAATGAGGGGTGAGAGATAAGGAAAAATATCGGCGAACTAGGTTTCTCTGAGAAGGCACATGAATGGCAGTGCTGTTGGCCAGCTGGGAAGGGCCTGGAGAGGAACAGGGGTAGAGAATCTTCCCCTCTCTCAAGATGCCCCATTTCCATGAGGTTATAGAAAGAATTCAAGCTGGCTATCTCTGCAGCCATTATAGTCAGATGCCTATAGTCAGAGCTATTGAATCTCGTAGGGGTGGAGATTCTGGTAAGTGCTTGGCTTCCCTGAGAGGTTCCTTTCCATGTATTTATTCACTTATACAGTTTTAAGGCCCTCTGTGCAGAGTGAAATTATAGTTATGATGGCAAAGATCCCAGCCGGAAGCTAAAACACACCCAGAGGAGGAAATTGAACTCAACATGTAGAAGACTCAGCGAAGCACTTTCCCCAAACCACACTCCATTAGCCAGTCTGGGGAAGAGGCCCAGGGTGGTGGAGAGGAAGGAACCATGCCAGGTGCTCCTGAAGGAATGGCTGCAGAGAGTCAGAAGAAAGAACTGAGAACTTCCAGCAGGCAAAAGAGCTATGGGGAGCAGCTGCCAGACTTCCTATGGAGGGGAGGTCTGGGATGGCCCAAGCAGAGAGGAAGCAGTCCTAGGCCACCCTGACATGCCTTCCTTACCGTTCCTGTCCAGCCCCCATTCCTAGAGCACAGCCAATCCACTCCATTCCCTTCCTCCATAGCATGCAGCCCCAGAGTTCAGATGGAAACTTTCTTCTTCCCTGTTCTGCAGGAAGGGTCACTCACCTGTCCCAGCTTCATGACAACCTCGTAGGTTGTGACATGTACTAACTCCCCATGATGAAGGTAATGCAAGCATGTACTAATAAAATAATAATTAAAAACAACGTCTCCTAGGCCTGGTCAGCAGACGGAAGCAGGACCTCCAGCCATGCTCTGGTGGGGCAAAGAGGGGCCACCATGACAGCAACAGCGGGGCACTGCATGACCTGGTATTCCTTTGATAAGGCCCTCTCAGAACCGCAGTTCTACTGATTTCACTCCTGTCTCTTCTGAGGGCCAAATAAGACATCTGCCCACTCTCCCCAAACTATGGCAAAGACTCTCAGTGTAACCATAGGCCATGAAACAGCCAATAGTGATTCCTACCTTCGTAGTACTTCATTCACTTATTTATTCATTCATTGTTTATGAGTTCCTATCATCCTGGGTCAGTCAACATAGACTCTTCCATTTTCTTTTTTCTTTTCTTTTTTTTTTTTTTTGGTACCAGGGAACCGGGGATCAAACTTGGGACCTTGTGCTTGAGAGGCAGGCAGTGGGACCACTGAGCTAAATCCCCAGCCACTGACTCTTCTATTTTCAAGTTCCTCATTTTGAGAGTTTCCAACCACTCTTCTTTTCTTTCTTTTTTTTGGTACTGGGGATTGAACTCGGGTCCTTGTGCTTTCGAGGCAGCTAAATCCCTGGCCCCCAACCACTCTACTTGAGATTAAATGTTTAGTAGCAGCCAACCAACTTAGCAATAACCTGTCTCGAACAATTTTTTAAAAATGGGCCAAGGAAGGGGTCGGGGATTTAGCTCAGTGGTTCCACCGCTTGCCTCGCAAGCACAAGGACCCGAGTTCGATCCCCAGTACCAAAAAAAAAGGGCCAGGGAAGTATTCCAATGGAAAGGCCCTGGGTTAGTCCCCATTACCCTCCCCCTCAAAATTATTCAGTGGCCAACCTGAGATCCTGACTTCTAAGTGGGGAGTTTGGATGTGTGAAAATAACTAGTGGGACAATGTTTGCTCAGCATCTGGAAATTACAGCCCAAAGAAACTTCAAAATAGGACCCGGGAGAGCATAAGGGGAGTGGGGTGGGGGGGCTCCCAAGCAATGAGGGCCACAGCTACTTCCTCAGGGGGACCTCAGACAAACAGGTCCTTTGGGCAGGTGTCTCTCTTCCCCTCCCACAACAAGAATTCTTCTGCCCTCAGAGAGCAAAGGCTTGCTGTCCCCACCTAGAGGAAAAACCTAATCAGAAAACACATTCAGCCTTTAGAAAATGGTGACTTTCTTTGGTGGGAAGAACCCAGCAGTGGGAACTGGGGGCTCAGAACTCCAGGTTTTTGGTTCTGGTGCTTTGGATAAGAAGCTGTGTGACATTAAGCAGACATCCTCTAGGAATTTCCATTTTCAGAGGATATGTTTACATCACCTGCTCTGGACTCAAAGATGGGACAACAGCTCTCAGAGTTTTCCAGATGGCTGTTCTAGATCAGCTCTGCCTTGCTCTTTGGTAGTCTTTGTAGAGCATTGAAAATCCATCTTTGCAAGAAATCTTGGCATCTCCATGTGGTTCTTTCTGTGTGGTAAACCAGGTAAAAATACAACTGTGCGTGATCACACCCAAGGGAAGTATATAGAAGTGAAATAACTCAAACTCCGTAGTGAAATTACCTGGTGGGAAGGTGGGCAGGGCATGAATTTCTTTTTAAAAACTTATTTCAACATTGTTGGTTTATTTTCTATTTAATTATAATACAGTGCTTGTGGGAGTTTTGTTTTGTTTTTGAGACAGGGTCTTGCTGCGTATTTCAGGCTGGCCTTGAACTCACTGTGGAACCCAGGCTGGCCTCTATCTCCTGGCAATCCTCCTGCCTAAGCCTCCCAAGTGCTGGGATCACAGGCATGCACCACCACACCGGCTTAATGGTAATACTTAAACCCAAACTTAAAGATGCACAATAGATTTTTTTTTTTGGTGGGGGGAAGCCACATATGCTAGGCAAGTGCTCTAGCACTGTGCTACACCCCCAACTCACAATCAATTTTGTGTGTGTGTGGTACTAGTAACAGAACAAGGGCCTTCACACTGAGCTACATCCCCAACTCTTTATCTGTTTTTTATTTTGAGACAAGGTCTCACTAACTCCCTAAATTGCCCAGGCTGGAACTTGTGATCCTTCTGCCTCAGCCTCCCAGGTATTGGGATTACAGCCATGCACCATCACCACGAAAGGTTGACAATTGATTCTTACATTATCTAAGCTTACATAAAACAGAAAAATGTAAGGGCCGGGCATTTAGCTCAGTGATTCCGACCCCTGCCTCAAAAGCACAAGGTCCTGAGTTCAATCCCAGGTACCAAAAAAAAAAAAAAAACAGAAAAATGTGGAAAACCCACCCACCTACCCTCTTCCTAATAATTTCTAGCCTGCTGTTATAGGCCAGGTACAAATCCATTTAAGTTACTACAAAGTCCTCTCAGAAACATCTGTAAGCCATGGGAAAAGCAGGACTTGGCATGGAGGGGTTAATCGAGAGTGAAGTTTCAACAGAGGCTCCAGCAGACCCTGGGGGACCTCTGAAGCTAGGGTGGGCTTTACAGCAGTCCCAAATCCAGCTAAAGGGGACCTGCATTCATACTCCAGAGTAACCAGCTGTGAAGGGCCAGGATTTAGCTCAGTGGTCCAGCGCCTGCCTCGAAAACGCAAGGTCCAGAGTTCAATCCCCAGTACCAAAAAAAAAACAGCTGTGAAAAGCTGCTTGTATCACTGAAAGCTCTCTTATTGTATTTTTCTTCTAAGACAAAAGATGTTAATGCATGAGTTGTTTTTGCTAAACTAAAACCTCAGTATTCAGGTTTAATTGCAGTGTTGGCACTTTGCTGTAAATAAGTGGGTTTCGGGTTGCAATTTGGGCAATCGGCCTCTAAAAGGTTCACCACCACTGATATAGACTCTTTACCTTTTTTACTTGAAGAGAATCATAAACTGGGCACAGTGGCACAGCCGGCTACTTGGGAGGCTGAACAGAAAAATCACAAGTTCCAGACCAGGCTGGGCAATTTAGTGAGAGACTCCATCCCAAAATAAAATCTAAAACAGGATGGGGATATAGCTCAAGGGTAGAGCACTTGCCTGGCATTCATGAGGCTCTGAGTTCAATTCCCAGTACAGGAAAACAAAGGCAAAACACGACAGTGGTCACGCTTAAATATACCAATCCTCATTTAAATGTGTGCACACATACAACAAACTTACACGTGGTTACTGGCCCTAGAGTGAAGTGATGCTTCCACTTGTTTTGTTTTGAGGCTGGGATTTGAATCCAGGTCCTTGAGCAAGCGAAGGACACAGCTCTACCACTGAGCTGTGCTACAAGCTCCTCTTTCACCTTTGATTTCTTCCTTCCTTCCTTCCTCTTTCTTTCTTTCTTTCTTTCATTTTTTCTTTCCCTCTCCCTCCCTCCCTTCTTTTCTGAGCCTTTTTTTTTTTTTTTTGGTACTGGGGATCAAACTCAGGACCTTGAGCTTGTGAGGCAGGTGGCAGAACCACTGAGCTAAATCCCCGGCCCTCTTTTTTCTCTTTTTTCAGTACCAGGGATTTAACCCAGAGCCTTCACACTGAGACACACCCCCAGGACACCTCCTCTTTTTTTTTGGTACCAAGGATCGAACTCGGGTCCTTGCACTTTCGAGGCAGGTGGCGGAACCACTGAGCTAAATCCCCAGCCCCCCTCCATTTTTAATTTTGGGAGAGTATCTCAGTAAATTGCCCAGGCTGGGCTGGAACTCGTGGTCCTCCTGCCTCAGTTTCCCAGGGTACTGGGATTACAGGCCTGTGCTACCATGCCCAGCTTTATATGTATTTTTCTGGGTGATTTAAAATTTTTTAAATGAGCCTTCATTATTTTTGTAACTTAAAAAATTTTTTCAAACCAAGTATGATGGTGCACATCTGTAATCCTAGCACTTGGGAGGCTGAAACAGGAGGACTGTAGCAAGCTTTCAGTCAGCCAGGGCTACATAATGAGTTCAAGGCCAGCCTGAACTACAGAGCAAGACTTACTTAAAAAAAAAAAAATTGTTTTTCCAAAAAGGAAAAGGTGTGGTGACAAATGCCTGTAATCTCAGCATTCTGAGAGGCTGAGGCAGGAGGATCACCAAGTTCCATCCCATCTAGGCAATTTGGCAATTTAGCAAGACATTGTCTCAAAAAATTTTGAAAAAGACTGGAGCCAAGTATGTACACACATATCATCCCAGCACTCTGGAAGGCTGCAGCAATAGGATCATGATTTCTAGCCCAGCTTGGGCAAATTATGAAGATCCTGTCTCAAAATAAAAAATAAAAAAGAACTGAGGACAAGGCTTGGTGGGAAGGCCTTGGGTTAAATCCCCAGAATCACAAAAAGAATAAATAAAACGAGTAAGAGATTTGCCTGAGGTGAGCTCGGCACTGCTCCTGTGGGGACTCAGGACTCTCCCAGCCCCAGACTCGCATGGACCAGCTCTGCTCCCTCTGTCCAGGTTGCAAGGCAAAGAGAGCTAGAATGAGCCACTCCTCTTGTCACTGTGTTCACTGAGACAGGAACAGCTCACCCTCGAAGCTCATCCAGTAAAGAGCATTGACTCAGACACCAAGGCCAGATCCACACTTCTGGTTTAGAAAGGAGCCTGAACAATGACCAGAAGGAGCAGCCAGCCAGCCCTGTGTGGGTCTCAGCCAGAAAACTGCTCCTGGCATCCTCCAAGGTTCCACTGGTGCTGCCCAGAACAGCACTACCTCAGGTGAGCAAACACTGCAGGGTGGTGAGAGGGCCCTGGCACAGCAGGGAAGAAGCCACCGGTGGGCTTAACATCTAGATTTAGTCTAATTGTGACCTGCACAGTCAGAATCCACGGATAAACTTAGAATTAATAGAAATAAGCATTTAATGTACAAGAGTCAAGAAGGAGTTGGAGCCAGGCATTGTGGTACATGCTTGTAATCCCAGGTATGAGGGAAGCTGAGGCAGGAGGAGCCCAAGTTTGAGGCCAGCCTGGGCAATGGAACAAGACCTTGTCTCAAAATAATGAAAAGGCCTGGGAGCCAGTTATGGTGGCAAATGCCTGTGATCCAAGCACTCTGGTAGGCCCAGGCAGGAGGATTGAAAGTTCAAACCCAGCCTAGCAATTTAGCAACTTAATGAAACCCTGTCTCAAAACATAAAAATAAAAGTACTAAGGCCGGGGGATTTAGTTCAGTGGTTCTGGCACCTGCCTTGGAAGTGCAAGGTCCTGAGTTAGATTGCCAATACCAAAAATTAATTAATTAATTTAATTAAATAAAAGGAGTGCTGGGCATGGTGGCTCACACTTAATCCCACCACGCCAGAGGCTGAGGCAGGAAGATATCTGTGTTTGAGGCCAGCCTAGGCTACCTGAGCTACATAGTGAGACCTTGTCTCAAAAAGCCAAATAAATAAATAAATGAATGAAACAAAATGTGTGTGTGTGTGTGTGTGTGTGTGTGAGAGAGAGAGAGAGAGAGAGAGAGAGAGAGAGAGAGAGAGAGAGACACTAGAGATGCAGCTCAGTGCAAAGGCCCTGGGTTCAATCCCCAGTACTGACAGAAAGGGGCAGGTGGGACATGGGAATCTAACTCAGTGGTCCAGAGCCCCCAAGTTGCAGTGATATTTGTATGATTTGTCTTTGGACTGGTCAAGGTTCCCAGGATGTGGACCAGGGGCTAGCTCCTCTTTATATCTCTAGCTCTTCTACCACAGGAAGGAGCATCATAAATGTTGATAGTTGATGACAAAACATTGCATTTCTGTAGTCTGATTATTCCCACCCTCGAAGAACTGGAGAAAAGGCACAAACAATCCAAAATAATTGGTACCATTAATATATTTTATTTTGAATGCAATTAATAATCCCCCACACTGAAAATTGAACATAGGGCCTTTGAACCAGGGCCTTCACCAGCCCTTTTTATTTTAAGTCAGGGTCTTGCTAAGTGGTCCAGGTAGGCCTCAAATTTAAAATCCCCCTGCCTCAGCCTCCTGAGTAGCTGGAAGTACAGTGGTGCAACATTGCACCTGGCTCTGTGTGTGTTCATGAGCATGCATGTGTGTGTGTGCATGCGTGTGTGTGTGTGTGTCTGTTGTACTGGGAATTGAACCCAGATGCCTTCACCCTGAACTATACCCCCAGGTCTTTTTATTTTTCATTTTGAGGCAAGGTCTTGCTAAACTTCCCAAGCTAGGATTGAATTTATGATCCTCCTGCCTCAGCCTCCCAGAGTGCTGGCATTACATACACCTCCCTGCTGCCCTCATCACTCAACACATTGTGATAATTTTATGGCAGACTAACCTTTGTCTTCACTTAATTATGACTCCTGAGCACAACCACATTAGTTAATTCAGGAATCTGTCTACTCGTTAAGGAACTACAGATGTCCTTGGCAGTCTTGCCAACAGAAACTTCCTCTGGCTGCTGCTCTGTGGCATGACAAAAGCTTGGCCAATCAAACACTTCCTCCCAGGGCTTTGTAATTTCAGCAAACTAAAAGTAGTGGGGTGGCTTTTTGTTTCAGAGGGCTAAGACTGACAGAGCCCTAAGGATCAAAGGGAAGTTACTCTCCATACAGTTGACTCACCAAGAGCACTGGAATTCAGTCCCTACATTAAATTAATCACTCAACAAATACTGACTCAGAATGCAGCATGTGTCAGGCACTGTGCTAGATGCTCACACATATTCATTTCATTTAAGAGATGAGAATAAATTCAAAAACTTTCAAGAAGCAGACCATCGTGGCACATGTCCATAGTCCCAGCGCTTGGGAGGTTGAGGCAGGTGAATCATATGTTTGAGGCCAGCCTGGGCTACATAGTGAGATCCTGTCTCAAAAAACCAAAATGAAATAAAATCTTTGTAGTGCTCAAGAACACATTGCTGGTGGTGGAGATCAGCCAGGAGAGAGATTTCCCAGGAGAAGGGGTGGAGATGCCCTGTCGAGGGAGGAGCCACAAACAGCCAATAGAAGCTGGTGTTTGGTGGGTTTGGAATGAGTAAGGCGAATCAGTAAGACTCCAGGTTGCAAGTGAAAGAAACCCAATTCCAGAGGCTCAGACAAACTGCAGAAAGAGCCTGGAGGGCAGTGGGCTCTGACTCCTCCTCTGCTTCCATGTCATGTGGCATTTCTCTATATGTCAGCCCCACTCTCCATCAGACAAGGCCAAAGTGAACAGGAACACCTGTGGGAAGTTTTCAGAGCACATCTTCCAGCCACTCCACCCCAAAGGAACTGCACTTCTTCCCTTAATACCCATTCAGACATCCCGGTGCGGGACTGAGGGCTAGAGGATGGGGAGAAGGGAGGCCAAGGTGGGTATGGAGAGGAAATGAAAGATAAGGGCTGCAATACAGATATTCAGTGTCCTATACTGAGTTATGATGCTGATGAGCTTCTGTTATTTCTGGTTACGGTTACCACATTCTTGTTACAAATGCAGGCAAGAAGTGAACCAAACAGAAGATTAGTGAGCTCAACTCTACCCCTCATCTATATTAACAGCCTCATTTTCCTTTATGGGCATTTTTTGGTTTACGGTGTTTTTTAGACAAGGTCTCATGATGTAGTTCACGCTGCCCTTGAACTTGAAATGATCCTCCTGACTCAGTCTCCCAAGTGCTGGGATTACAGGTGTGCCCCCAACACATCTGGCTATAGGCATATTCTGTTCAGCCCAAATTGCCCTGTTCAGCTCACTGTCCATGTGATCTTCTTATTGCACTGCCTAACCACATTCACTTACAGGAGTGCTAAGCCCCACATTGTTCAATGTTTCCCAATCAGTTGCCAAACTGACCTCATTTCCTGCCAAACTAACCTCATTTCCGCTTTCGATAGGGTTACTAAACTGGTTGGATTCCAGGAATACTGCAGCCACTGTCTATTTAGATTCTTTGAGGGGGCTGATAAGGTTCCGAGGACTCTCTCTGTGGCTGTGGGTAAAGGGAGAGACTGGACAGTTAGCAGGAGTCCTAACTGGCTGAACGATTGCTCCTAAAACCCCTACATGGTACCAAGAAGTTTGGTTGGTTGTGGGAAGTAAGCAAGCAGAGAGAGGTGAACCTGGAAAAGAGAAGTGATGTGGTCAGGAAAATTCTCCTCCAAGAGCTAGAGCAAGAAGACCATTCACTCATCATTCAGCAGCTATTTATTGAATGCCTGTCTACAATGTACAGACACTGTCCAAGGCTCTGAGGGGAGGAGAAAATAAAATAGACAGGACTCCTGGGTTTTGGGGTGCTTACATTCTAATGAGGGAAGAGAGACAATGAACATATATACCTTCTGAATAATTTCAGAGAAAATATGAATGCCAGCTGTAGACCATGCTGTAGACACGACTGAGAATGTATCTCAGTGGTACAGTGCTTACCTAGCATGCTTAAGGCTGTGGATTCAATCCTAAGTACCATACATACTGGGGGGGGGGGGAATAATAAATTTAATAAATTCTACTATTTAAGCTTTTTTTTAAAGCTGTGGAAAAAAAAAAAAAAAGGCTGTGAATACCCTGGTAAGAACATGGGGGAGGCTGGAGATTTAAATCAGTGGCACCACACGTGCCTTGCAAACACAAGGTCCTGACTTCTATCCCTGGTACAGAAGGGAAAAAAAAAAGATAAACAAAAAAAAGAGAACATGGGGGAAAGTACTCTTCATTGGCCCAACCTCTATGGAAAGCAACTGGAAATAAAAAACAAAAAAACCTGGGCATGATCACACATTGATGCCAGTACTTGGAAAGGTTAGGCAGGATGATTGTGAGTTCAAGACAACCCTAGACTACAATAGCAAGACCTTACTTGGGGAAAAAAAAATAGTACATATTGATTTTTTTCTTTCTTTCTTTTTTTTTCTTTGGTACTGGGGATCGAACTCAGGTCCTTGCCCTTGCACAGCAGACAGCAAAACCACTGAGCTAAATCCCCGGCCCTCTCTCTCTTTTTTTTAAAGGCCTATTTTTTTATTTTGAGACATGGGCTCACTAAGTTGCTAAATTGCCCAGACACTGGGCTCAAACTTTTGCTCCTGTCTAAACCTCTCAGCATGCTGGGATTATAGGCAAGCACCACCACATATTGCTTTTCTAATTAAAAAAAAAAAAAAAAGTGGCTTCTCACCAGAGAAGTTTTATAGAGAACCGAAAAGACTACTTGCAAAGTACCTTGTAGGGGGCTGGGGATTTAGCTCAGTGGTTCCACCGCCTGCCTTGCAAGCACAAGATCCTGAGTTTGATCCCTGGTACAAAAAAAACCCCAAAAAACAAAAAACAAAGTACCTTGTACAGAAAGTTGCACTTTTTGACCAGTTTTCCAGGCAGCCTTCAAAACAAAACATTCCTTAGTTCTTTGATTCGAACTCTGGTTGAGTTGGCTTTATTTCTCCAATTGGATCATAAACTCCTTAAGGACGGGGGAGTCTGGATTGTGCTTTAAAAAAAAAAACTCCCAGCCGGGCATAGTGACACATGCCTGTAATCCCAGCACTCCAGAGGCTGAGGTAGGAGGATTGCCGCAAATTCAAGGCCCGTCGGGGCTACATTGTGAGTTCGAGGCTCGCCTGAACTACATAGCAAGACCCTGTCTCAAAAAAAAAAAAAAAATCTCCCCTACCTCTTAACACAAAGATGCCTAGAGTTGCCAAATAAAGTTTGTCACTTGAATGTGGCCAATACTGAGCCATCTCAGAACCCAGGCTGTAAGGTAGGTCACACATTGTTGCTCTAACCTTTCATACCACAGACAGAGAAATATAATACATTTTTCCTGGTAAAGAAGGCTCGGTCAGCATATTGTGCCTTTGGTTTGGTAAAACAAGAATTTATTTGTTTAAAGTCAGTGGACCAGGAGGGGGTGGTCTGCACACTGCCCTGGTCCTTATTGACAGAACAGCAGCAAACTCGGCCTCCAGGTCCTCAGCCTGGGGCCTCTCCCTGGGCACAGTCTTGGGTCTCTGATTATCCTGATCCCTCTGGAGTAAATAAAAACTGCAAATAAATAAATAAATAAATATAAAAGCTACAACTACACAAATAAAAACGACCTTGTGAGATTGGCCTTTTCCCTGCCTCTGCTCTGTCAGACCCTGCTGATGGGATGGTGCCAGCCCACACTGAAACCAGGTCTTCCCCACTCAGGCCACCAGCTCATCACGATGTACTCTGGAAACACCTTCCAGAATCACTCAGAAGTAATGCTTCACCAGCTCTGTCAGTATCCCTTAATCCAGCTGAGTTACACCTAAAATTGGCACAACCAGGTGGTGGAAACATAAGATCTTTTATTTTTATTTTATTTTATTTTTTAGAATCTAAATAACAATTTATTCAGCCAATGTAAGATCTTTTAAAAAGCAAGGTAGAATTATAGTTTTCAGGAACTGAGTTATGCCAGGCATGGTGGCACACACCTGTAATCCCAAGAATTTGGAAGGCTGAGGCCGGAGGATTGCTATGAGTCCAAGGCCAGCCTGGGCTACATAGTGAGTTCAAAGCCAGCCTAAGCTACATAGTGAGACCCTATCTTAGAAAAACAAAACTGAGTTAAAGAGATCATTAAAGGGCTGAAATTTAGCTCAGTGGTGCTACCACCTGCCTCCCAAGTACCAGGTCCTGAGGTTGATCCCCGGTACCAAAAAAAAGAGGTAATTAAAGATGTGATTTGAGCTGGATGTGGTGGCACACACGTGTGAACCCAGCTACTTAGGGAGGTTGAGGCAGGAGGACTGCAAGTGTGAGGCCAGCCTGGATAACTTAGCAAGATCCTGTCTCAAAATCTTAGAAAGACCAGCAGGCATGATATTGGACATTTGTAATCACAGCACTCAGGAGGCTAAGGCAGGAGGATTGAGGAGTTGAGTTTAAGGCCTGCCTGGCTACATCTTGAGTTCAAGACCAGCCTCAATTACAGAGTGAGACCCTGTCTAAAAAAAAAAAAAAAAAAAAAGAAAAATCTTAGAAAGGCCTGAAAATGTAGCTTATCACTTCAGAGTTCAATCTTTAGTAGCAAAAACAAACAAACAAATATCAAAGATTGTTAGCCATTGCCAAAAATGTGCAAAATATAGGAGAGGGTTAGAAACTTAATGACCATGCCAATAGCTTAAATTCAGACTTGTAGCCTCCAGAAGTCAGAAAGAATAAATTTCTCTTGTTTTAAAGCACCACCAAATTTGTGGTAATTTGTAACAGCAACAACAGGAAACTAGAAAAGTAGACACCTTTGACTCAATATATGTGCACTGAGTCAATGAATGTACTAATATAAAAGTGTTATGGTGAAACAGGCAGGTACAGTCCAGGCTCCTGTGTACGACAAGCAATGAACTGCAAGCACACACCCATACACCCGGCAGTAAGTGGCAAGAAGCTGCATTTATTGAAGATCATGGGAAAATGTGCTCACCACAAGTCTGTGCCAATAGAAGATATGGCACCAACAGAAACATGGTGTTGGAGTGACAGAAAAGCAAAAGCCCTGCATACAGGTCATAGCACCCAGTAACAGCCCTGATTTATCCGCCTTTTGGAATTTCAAAGACCTACACCTCAACCCAGGTGCCTCGCCCTGACTGTCTACGTGTCACTGACAAGATTGATTCACAGGGTGCTGAGTCATCTTGTTCATGCTTTTCCCAGAATTCACTCTGATTTTAATTATATGCAGGACATGCCATGCATATTTATGAATCTGTAATGAGGTTTGAGTAGAGGTGATTAAAGGTTGATTGAAGGTCAGGCTGAGAGATCCAACACACATATGCTCTCACTAGAGAATCAGAGATCTCCTGGATTTGTGTAATCCTATTTTCTACCTCTCTCGGGGCAATGGAAGGAGCAATGGCCCCAGGGTGCTGTTTAGAATTAAACTGATAGAAGGGATTGACTCCCTCAACTCCATTATTTCTAACAGTACTAGAAGTATATGATCAAGTGAATGGATGGATAAATAAATGCATAAATACATGCATTTAATTCACAAATGAAACACATTCTCATGGGGCGGGCAGACATAATAAAGCAGGCCACAGACACTGGTCCTGCTCATACTGATTGGCCTAGAAAGCAGAAACCCGAATAATGAGCCCAAGACAGGTCCTTCCTATTAAAGCTGAAACTGGCCACGTCTCCTGGTGAGTGCCCAAGGGCATGCCCGGCCAAGCAGAGCATGCAGCCCTGGGACAAAACACATGCCCAGATGGCCCTTGCCAAGGGACCTTTTATCCCTCTCAGGGGGCAACATACAGCTGCTTCTAACAGAAATATCTACAACTCCTTAGTTTTTGTTTTGCACTACTGGGGATTGAATCCAGAGCCTTCACACTGAGATACAGTCCTAGTCTATTTTTATTTTTTATTTTAAGACAGGATGTCACTAAATTGCTAAGTTGTCCAGGCTGGTCTTGAACTTGCAATTCTACTGCTCAGCCTCCTAGAGTGCTGGGATAACAGACATGTACCACTGTTCCTTGCTAAGCCCTCTCATCCAAGATGTTTAATTCCCTCTGTAATTGATCCTTTATGATTCCAAATATTTTATCCCCAATTTTTTTGACACAAGGAAGTATATGTATTTCAAAGTGTGATCAAATCCAGATTTTTTTCTATTAGTACATGTTTGCAGTACATGATTACATTCATTGTGGGGAGTTGGTACATATACATAACACAGCTTAATTCATTTTTTTGTCCTCTTCTCATCTCCTTCAATTCCTCTCCCTTCCCTCACATACCCAGATTTTTTTTTGACACAATTTTTCTCCCTTACTTACTCTTGCTCTTACTGTCGTATACTTTGTGTTCTTTTTTTTTTTTTCCGGTACCAGGGATGGAACTCGGATCCTTGGGCTTGCAAGGCAGGGGGCAGAACCACTGAGCTAAATCCCCACCCCACTTTGTGTTCCTTTTAAATCAATTTAGTGAAAACAACTTGTGTTTTCACTAATGTTTATCTCTGATCCACTACACGCCCTGCCCTTACCCATCCACGTGACACATACCTCAGAGCAACAGAAAATGGCAATTATTAGCCGAGTATAGTATATACCTATAATCCCAGCATTAGAGATGTTGAGGCAGGAAGATTGGACCAGTTCAAGGCCAGCCTGAACAACATAGAGAGACCCTGCCTCAAAAAAAACAAAGGCCGGGGATTTAGCTCAGTGGTTTCGCTGCACAAGCGCAAGCACAAGGACCCGAGTTCGATCCCCCGGTACCAAAAAAAAAAAAAAAAATGCTGAGTGTGGTGGTTCACATCTGTAATCCCAGAATTTGGAAGATTGAGATAGGAGAATCACCAAATCTTCAATGCTAGCCTGGGCTATATAGTGACTCAAGGCCAGCCTTTACTACATAGTAAGACTGGGTCTCAAAAAAAAAAAAAGAGGGCCAGGGGATTTAGCTCAGTGGTTTCCGCTGCCTGCTTGCTGCACAAAGCTCAAGGACCCGAGTTCAATCCCCAGTACCCCCCAAAAAAAAGAGTATCCAGGCTGGGTGTGTTGGCGCATGCCTGTAGTCCTAGCACTCTGGAGGCTGAGGCAGGAGGATTGCTGTGAGTTCGAGGCCAGCCTGAACTACACAGTGAGACCTGTCTCAACAAAAAAGAACATAAAGTGAAATAAAAATAAAGTATCCCAACTAACCTATTAAAAAGACTTTAAGGGATGTAGTTCAGTGGCAAGCGCAAGGTCCTGAGTTCCATGCCTGGTATGGAGGGGTGAGGGGAGACCTACTTTAAAGAAAATGATGGCCAATTTTTGTTGCTTAGACTTATCTCAAACTCCTGAGCTCAGCTGATCCTCCTGCCTCAGCCTCCCTCTAGAGCAACTGGGACTATACTATACATACATGAGCCACCACACCCACCAAACACACCTGTCGAAGTGTTTCTTTTTTGTTTGTTTCTTTGGTTGTTTTGTTGTGGTTTGGTTTGGTTTTTTGAGACCGGATCTTGCTATGTAGTTCAGGCTGCCTTGAACTCACTATTAGCCCAGGCTAGCCTCAAACTTGCAGTGATTCTCCTGCCTCAGCCTCCCAAGTGCTAGGACTAGAGTCATATGCCACCACACCTGATTAAGCATTTCCTTTTTATTTCCTTTTTTTTTTTCCTTCCTGAGTCAGAGTCTTTCTTGTTTTGTGGTTTTTTGGTTTTTTTTGGTACTGGGGATTGAACTCGGGTCCTTGAGCTTTGTGCAGCAAGCAGGCAGCGAAACCACTGAGCTAAATCCCCGGCAAGCATTTCCTTTTTAATGTGAATGTTCAATGTTTCTATGGTCAAAGCAATGAAGCTGGCAAACTCTTGCTGGTGGTAGTATAAATTGGTAAAGTCCTAGGGAAAACCATTGAAGGATACATGTTAAAGCTGTTTTGTTTTGTTTTTGTGTTTTGAGATAGGGTCTCACTTTTTGTAGTTCAGGCTAGCCCTGAACTCACTATGTAGCCCAGGCTAGCCTCGAACTCTGGGCAATCTTCCTGCCTCTGCTTCCCAAGTGCTGGGATTACAGATGTGTGCCACCACGCTTGGCAGATGCATGTTAAAGCTTTAACAATATTCCTATCCTTAAATCCCGTTAACCTTAACCTTACTTCTTATAAGGATGTTATATAAAAGAAATAACCTTTTATTATTAGAACACAATCCAAACCTTTTTTTTTTTTGTCAGTGGTGGAGATCAAACCTGAGGGCTGGCACATGCTAAGCAAGAATTCTACCACTGAGCTCATATTAAAAATGTTTCTTGGGCCGGGGATTTAGCTCAGTGGTTTTGCCGCCTGCTGCACAAGCGCAAGGACCTGAGTTCGATCCCCGGTACCAAAAAAAAAAAAGTTTCTTTAAACAGACTTAAAATAGGGCCAGGATTTAGCTCAGTGGTTCTGGCGCCTGCCTCAAAAGCGCAAGGTCACAAGTTTGATCCCCGGTACAAAAAAAAAAAAAAAAAAAAAATGATACCTGGCCACTGGCCACGAAAGGCATCTCAAGAAAGAGGTCAAAATCCACTATGCAAAAACTTTCCAATCTGTTGTGGCATCATCTTTGCTCATGTCCTGTTATTCAAAGCAAGCCCAGAGAAAACATGGCAGGGGCCTTCACAAAAGTCCAGCAACAGCAGATGGGATTTGTTGAGGCCCATGTTGCACCAATCTGTACAGTTTGATTTCTTCCTTAATGGTATATCTATGTGCTGAGTTTTTTTTTCCTGGTACTGGGAACTGAACTCAGGACCTTGCACTTGCCAGGCAGGAGTGGCACCACTGAGCCACATCCCCAGCCCCTAATATAGTTTTCATAACTATATTTTGAATGACTATCCAAGAGTCAATCAAAAGACTGACAAAATATATTTAATAGTTATTATGGGGGGGGGGTTCTTTTCTTTGTTTTTTCTTTTTAATTTTTTTAGTACCAGGGACCGAACTTGGGACCTTGTGCTTATGAGGCAGGTGGTGGAAACACTGAGCTAAATCCCCGGTGGTTTTTGTTTTTTCTTTCTGAGATATGGCCTTGCTATGTAATTCAGGTTGGCCTTGAACGTACCATGTAGCCCAGGCTACCATGTTTGCACAGTGGATTTTGACCCCTTTCTCATGATGCTTTTTGTGCCCAGCTGCCAGGCGTTTTTTTGTTGTTTTTTTTTGGTACCAGGGATCCAGCACAGGACCTTGTGCTTGCCAGGCAGGCGTGGTGCCACTGAGCTATATCCCCAGCCCCTAGATGTCATATTGAAGATATACCTACCTGTCCAAGTCAGAAGTCACTGCCAGCCACATGAATGAGCCATCTTTCACTACCTAGCCTCAGTGAAGTCACCAAAGTCACAGCAATCCTCTTGTCTCAGCCTCCCAAGTGCTGAAATTACAGGCATGCAGCATCAGGGCTGGCCTGCAGTTAGTTTTAATTTACAATTATAAGGGCCGGGGATTTAGCTCAGTGGTTCTGGCGGCTTCTTCGCAAGTGCAAGGTCCTGTGTTCAATCCCTGGTACAAAAAAAAAAAAAGATATATATAATTTTCACAACTCAGCACATAGATATACCATTAAGGAAGAAATCAAACTGTACAGATTGGTGCAACATGGGCCTCAACAAATCCCATCTGCTGTTGCTGGACTTTTGTGAAGGCCCCTGCCATGTTTTCTCTGGGCTTGCTTTGAATAACAAGACATGAGCAAAGATGATGCCACAACAGATTGGAAAGTTTTTGCATAGTGGATTTTGACCTCTTTCTTGAGATGCCTTTCGTGGCCAGTGGCCAGGTATCATATTGAAGACACACCTCCCTGTCCAAGCCAGCAGTCACTGCCAGCCATGTGAATGAGCCATCTTATACTACTCAGCCTTGGTGGAGTCACCAAAAGCTGCAGTCAGGAATGACCCTACTTGATAATTGCAAAAGAAATGAATGTCCAGTTAAGCAAAGTCCAAATTGATGACTCAGAGTGGTGAGCAAAAAAAAGGCTTGTAGCTTTAATCATTAAGCTTTAGTCTGATAAAATTTCTACTTTGTTAAAATAAGCATTCAGCTGGGCATGGTGTTGCATGTTTGTAATCCCAGGTACTCAGGAGACTGAGTCAGGAAGATCACAAATTCAAGGGCAGCTTGGGCAATTTAGTGAGACCTTGTCTCTAAATTTAAAATGAATGTTAGCCAGGCATGGTGGCACATGCCTGTAATCCCAGCACTCAGGCAGCTGAGGCTGAAATATTGTTATGAATTTGAGGCCAGTCTGGGCTACATAGTGAATTCAAGGCCAGTCTAAACTACAAAGTGAGACCCTGTCTCAAAAAGCAAGACAAAACAATATTAAAAGGGCTAGGGGGTGTAGTTCAGTGGTAGAGTGCTTGCTTAGTGTACATAAGGCCCTGGGCTCAACCCCTACTGGGGCGGGGGCAGGGAATCAGTCCTGGAGACATAGCTTAGAGGTAGAAGGCTGCCTAGTATACATAAGCCCCTGGGTTTAATTCCCCAGTATATCAATAAACACACAAACAAATACAAATAAATGAATGAATAAATAAATAGATACAAATGGCTAAAATGGCAAATTTTATGTTCTATGTGTTTTACTACAATTTAGAGAGAACACAAAAGCATGTAATCAAAATCACCAGAGGCAGGTGGAGCTGGTCTTTATCCGGCTTCAGTATATGAAACATGCATGCAGCTCCTGGCAGGCCCTATGCCCTTTGGCCATGAAGTCCCTGTCTCTGCTGCCATCCATAAAACCTGGTTCCACTACAGATGAGACAGCAGGCAGGCTGTTCCACCATCAGTTTTCAAGGTGCCATCACATCCTCGTCTTCCTCAATAGACTCTCTGCAACACTGATGCTAGACAGCATCATATAGGGCATCGAGAGGGACAAGTTCCCCAAGCAGGGGATGACAGCCATCTGGCCTCTCAGCAGCCACCCCAACCTCCTGTAGAGAGAGAGACTTGCAACCTTGGGGAAGTAGTAAAGCACTGGTCTAGTGCAAGAATGACGAGGATGCCAGTCAAGTTCCTATGGAGATCTTGCCACACATGGCTGTTGACTACTCTAGCCCAAAGATGACCCTACACAGGGATGATGGTTTTGAGATCATGAAACAGAACACCTTCAACAATTATATCATTTGACACCCAGACACCATGGGCACCACTGAGCACCTCCTCAAGGAATCCTATTACTATCTCATAACAATCTCTCTCGTTCTCTCTCTCTGTCTCTCTCTCTCTCCCTCTCTCTCCCTCTCTCTCTGTTTTTTGTTTGTTGTTTGTTTGTTTTTTTAGACACAATCTCACTATGTAGCTCAGGCCAGACTCTAACTCATGATAATCCCTCTGCTTCACCCTCCTGAGTGCTGGGATTGCAGGTATGTGTTCACTACCACACTTGGCTTTCTCTTTCTCTCTCTCTTTTTTTTCCTCTCTCTTTTTTTGGTACTGGGCATCAAATGCGGGGCCTTGGGCTTGTGAAACAGGTGGAGGCACCACTGAGTTAATCCCCCTCCCTCTCTCTTTTGTTTTAATAGTTTACTTTAAAATTTTTACTAGTACATGTTTGCAGTACATAATGATTACATTCATCATGGGGAGTGGGTACACGAACATAACACATCTTCATTCTATTCACTTTCCCTTCCTCTCTCCTCCCTCCCCAAGAAGCTGACTCTCAAGGAGGCTGGCATTTGTGCTGCCAGGGTGAGAGCTGTTCCCACCCACCTCTGTGCCTAGGGCTTCTTCCAGGAGGCCAGCACAGCAGGACACAGAAGCAGGTAGAACAGAGGCAGCTGCAATGCTACAAGTCAGCCACACACTGGGCAGCCTTTCTGATGCCTATGTTTGCCCACAAGACCCTGAATGATTCGAGCTGAGCCCAGGTGCTGCTGCCAACATTGCCTGGAACCTTGGACTGGGGTTACCTGGATTGCTGCCCAGCCTGCACTGCTAGGCAGACTGTTGCTCTGGTTTTCTCTGTGTGACATTCGGCCTTCAAACCTATATAAGCTGTGTACAGCATGGTTTCTCTACCTTCTGGTACCTCTTCACCAAATAGTGTATTTAAAAATAAAATATCATCCAGCATGAACTTCTTCCCTAGGATGGAAGTCTTTCTAATATGCTATAAAAATGGCTGCTCACCCACCATGAACTAACAGTCTGTGGAGTGGCCAATAACTGTTCTGGGTCATTTTCCATGTTTTCAAGCAGAACTAGGCTGAACGATTGTATTAGTCACCTTTCTGTCATTGGGACAAAATACTTGACCTAAGGAAGAGGTTTATTTTGGCTCATAGTTTCAGAAGTTTCGTTTTAAGGTTAGCTGTCTCCAAGACAGAAATGGCAGGGCAGAAGAAAACTGTTAGACCCATGGCAGCCAGGATTCGGAAAGGGAAGAGCTAGAGTCATTAATCAGTGGATGAATCCATTGCTGAGTACAGTGACCCCATGAGCCAATCATCTTGCAAAAGCCATGTCTGAATACCTGAGACTTTGGGGGGACATTTCAGACCAAAACTAATATAGATAATAAACTGGGGTTATGGGACCACTCACTTGAACCTGGGCAAGGCTGCAGGGCCAACCCCCTGAACTTTGTCCTAAGACCTACTTCTTGGAGACAGAGAAAGAAAACTCTGAAGTCCCAAACCAGCATGCCTGCTAGATTCTTGGGGATGACCCATAGTGGAGCTCATTAATAGTTCATGCATTAAAAAAATGCAAACAAAACCAGTTCATGCACATGGACTGCATCTCCTACATCCAATGATAACCAAGTAAATTATGGGAAAGGACACGTGCAGTAGATATAGCTGACATGACTCAGCACCCTGTCAATCACACTCTAGAAGACCCAATAGGAGGTGCCTCAGACCTGATGAAACATTTTATATTCTTTCCTTTTTTTTAGTACCGGGGATCGAACTCAGGTTCTTGTACTTGCGCAGCAGGCGGCGAAACCACTAAGCTAAATCCCCTGCAACATTTTATATTCTTAAACCAGCCTATTCAGTGTTCTTGCATCCTTTCCACTGATCCAAGCCCATTCACTCCAAGTATACTGTTGCCTAATTGAAACTTTGCCCCTTTTCCCTTACCATCATGTGCCACATCCAATTCTTTGTTTGTCACACACAAGAACCTAGAAACCTGTCTGGGATGCCATTACCCAGAACAACAAAAACCATAGCAGTAAAACAAACAAACAAAAAACCCCGTAGTAGCAGTGACTGAGTAACAGGATGTGATGGTGCCTGTAATCATAGCATCTGGAAGGCTGAGGCAGGAGAATTGTCACAAGTTTGAAGCAAGCCTGGGGTACATAGTGGGTTCAAGGACAGCCTAGACTACATAGCAAGACCCTGTCTTATAAAACCAAACCAAACCAAACCAAACTCATAATATAGCCAAGCATTGTGTCACATGCCTATAATCCCAACACTCTGGGAGGCTGAGGTAGGAGGATCACAAGTTTGAGCCCAGCCCTGTCAACTGAATGACTTAAAATATCTCAAAATAAAAAAATAAAAATAAAAATAAAAAATATCTCAAAATAAAAAATAAAAAGGGCTAGGGATTTAACTTGGTGTGAGTTCAATTTCTAGTACCACCAGAAAAAAAAAAAAGGAAGGAAAAAACCGTGACAGTGAAGCAACCTGATCTTGCTATCTTTTCAATAGCCATGAATATCAGGATGGGGTGCTGGAGCACACCTTCCTCTAAGAAATCAGATCTAAGGCATCTCCTACTGCTCCTGACCATCTCCCATGTCTCCCATGAGGCCCCAGGACTCACTCTGCATTTACAGCCAAGCCCATAACCAAAGATGTTCTTGACTTTCCAAGCTCCTCGGCCTCCTCAAACAAGATGTGGCATTCAAAATCAGTGCAGCACATAGCTTGTGGCTTCTGCTTTATGGCAAGGTAACCCTATGGAAGCAAACAATGGGCAGCATACTGTCTGAAACCTCCTGGTAGAAGAAGTTTAAATCAGCATTTCACATCTGTTTTATTTCAAATGCAATAAATATAATTAAAAAGTAAAATAAATCAGCACTTCATGCTCAGTCTCCATGTAAATTCACCCTTCCTTCAGGCTCCAGGTCTCCTCAGTTTCCTGGTTCAAGCTGGGATTCCACACTGGAATCTTGAGCAAGCCCTCTCATTGGAAAGGTGTTTGCAGAATGCCTTCCCAGTGGCTCTTTTACTCTAAACCTGCATGCTCTGGGACTGACTCATCCCTGCCTTGCTGTGCAATGCTCCATCAGGCCACAGCCTTTGCTAAGAAGCCTAGGCTGGCTTACAGTTTTCTCTCCTTCTCTCCTCCTGACCCTGCCCCAGCATGGTTATTACTGCCAATCTCAGGTTTCACCAAGGACTGCTCAGTTCACCACCTATGTCTTTATTTTTTTGCTTCCTTGCACAAACAAATATTTGTTACCAATTTCTCAACTCTTTGTCCTTGTGTGCTTTCTTTAACCCTCCTTTTTTGGAGCTCCTCGCTTGGCTCCAGGGTCCTGGTAATTATCCCTTCTACTTCAATTACATGACTTATTTTTTCCTACTTCCTCTTTCCTTCCATTGTTATGCAGAGGGGAGGGGTCCCTGCCAAATGTGAGAGAAGGAGAATTGGATTAGGTAGCAGGATATCACAGTATTTTTCCTGGTTCTGCCTCCATCAGTGAAGTCGCACTTGCAACCAGCCCCACACCCAGTCCCTGTCTTCCCACCTGCAGAAAAGCAGCCAACCCAGCCCTGTGGGAGAAATCGGTAAGGGCACCTAGGCTGTGGCACTGATGGGAAGGTGCTGAATTCAAAGGTGATAGGATCTTGTTACTACTTACTCAGGTGAGCTGGAAGCTCTAACATTACAAAATCACTAACTAATCACTAACCACAGATTATGTATAGGAAGAAAAACAGGAGTGTTGGGAAGAAAACCAATTTGGTTCAGGAAAATCAATGTGAGAAGTTAATATGAAATCTTTATCCTGGAACTGCTCTCTTAAATCATAGTTCTGGTCCTTTAAGGGGGAACAGATGTATATGCCCATGAAGATCTGATAACAGAATAGACTCCCATCACCAGGAAAATGCCTATGAGCAGATAAAACGAACTTTAGGGGCTCGCTGCCTTCTTGAGGAGCAGGACACACAGACTGACAGTAAGGGGTGTAGGAAGCCAAGAGCTGCAAGAAGGCCTTTCCTGCCTGTAAATCCCATCTAGGGTCCAGGGCTGTTGGGAGAAAGCATTTATTTGTTCACTCATTCAACAAGCAACTCTTTGAGAAACTTCCAAGTGTCAAGCCCCACGCTGGGCCGTATTGTGAGGCAGGAGGAGGTGAATCAGACGCAGGGCCTGTTCCCGGGACACTCACGGTCTGGTGGGGGAGACTGAGACAGGACAGACAATGAGTGTCCAGTGATGGAAGAGGTAGGAGGAACTGTGGGAGGCTGGGGGCGGGGCGGCCCTGCTTACCACAGTTCCCCTTTCCCACAGCACTGAGTTCCTCTAAGTACAAAGCCAAGTCGGTTAGAAAAATTTTTAAAGTATTCCCTGAGGGACTATTCTGAGCTGTTGGGGTTGGAGCTTCTGGTACCCCAGCCCCACTCCACTCTCCCACCTCCTGTGGGATGCAGCCCCTGTGTGTCTGAGCTCTCTCAGAGCCCTAGGCCTAGCCATAGTGCCTCTGGCCCAATCACAGCAGCTCTCCTCCCAGGCCAGCTTCTGAATAATTTACCAGTCCCTCTGTACCTCTTCCTTTCCTGGTTTTAGCCCTATCCATTTTAGTAACTGAGCTACAGGGAAACAAGGGGTAACAAATTTAACTAGTTTTAAGGAGGTTACATATTTGCAAGAAACCTAGAGTCCTTCCTGGTGGGCTCTGTTCTTAGGGCTGGGCAGGGCTTTACACACCTCTTCCTTGACTTCTCATCTTGCCAGCTTCAGAGCGGTCACCAGCCCTAAATTGGCCATGCTTATTCTAGCAGCTTCCCTGTCATGTCTCTGGCCCTTGAGCGCCCCTTTGAAGACTCTTGCTGCTCCTTTTGGCTTCCTGAGCTCCGTTTTTTTTTTTTTTCCCTACTAGGAATTGAACCTAGAACCTTCACACAAATACTTCACCAGCCCTATCTACCTATTTATTTTTATTTGACTACAAAGTCTTGCTAAATTTCTGAATTACTCAGGCTGGGCTTGAATTTTATATATGCCTGCCTCAGTCTCCCAAGTAGCTAGGATTACCGGATGTGACCCTGGCCCACAGGTTTTACTTGATCTTGCATTTGCTTACATATTCTCAGAGGAAATCTTTCCCACAGGACACACGTAAAGATGACTTTGACTGGTTCACTTTAGATTACCAAACCAATCCCTGAACCAGTCATCACTGTGGCCAGGGAGATGGAGATCTCTGATTGGCCAGCCTGGGCCACCTACATCTTTGTGGGGCTGGGGCAGTAGCTCCAAAGCCCATGTGAAGTAGGGAATGGCAGCTTCAAAGAACAAGTGAGGATGGACACAACAGAACCTCAGACCCTCTTTTACAGAGGAGGTGCCTATACATTCTCAGCTCTTTCTTACCTCTAGGTACAGATGTTGCACTTCATCTGTCTGGAATTGTCTCTGCCTCTACTTCTTAAACCCTATGTGGCCAACTCCTACTTGGCCTTTAGGTGTCAGCTTAAAAACCAGCCATTCCTGGATGCTTCCCCTGACCCCACACATGGAATTATACCTAGCTTGAGATCAAAATGCTAAGCAAAACAAATCACATGCAGGTTAAATATTGTATGGTTTCTCTTTATTTATTTATTTTAGAGACAAGGTTTCACTGTATAGCCCAGAGTGGCCTAGAACTTGCAGCGATCCACCTGCCTCACCTGCCTCAGGCATGTGCCACCAAGCCTGGCTACATGGCTTCTCTTATATGAGAAGACCAAAGTAAAAATAAAGAATAAAATAAAAGATGATATAAAACAAGGAGATAGACCTTTTGCAGATGGGAGGAGAATCTAGAAATAGAGAGAAAGGGGTGGGAGGAGGGAGAAGGAAATTAAAAGGACCAAGATATGATATGTATATGTACCAATTCACCACAATGAATGTTTTCATTATATATCATAAACATACTTATAGGGCCGGGGATTTAGCTCAGTGGTTTTGCCACCTGCTGCGCAAGCGCAAGGACCCAAGATCGATCCCCAGTACCAAAAAAAAACACAAAAAAACAACAAAACACTCGGGCTGGAGATTTAGCTCAGTGGCACCACGCCTGCCTCAAAAACAAAAGGTCCTGAGTTCGATCCCTGCTTCTCCTAAAAAAAAAGAACATACTTATAAAAAAATACAAATAGAACTGGGCATACTGGTACATATTTGCAATCCCAGCTACTTGGGAAACTGAGGCAGGAGGATTGCTGTGAGTTCAAGACTACATGGTGAGTTCAAGGCCAAACTGAACTACATAGCAAGATCCTATCTCAAGACACACACACACACTCACACACACTGCATTTAACTGACACAGCATTATTTTAATTAAACAAGTTTTTATTAAATTTTTAATTTAATTTAGATTAATTTAATGTTATTTAAAAAGCTGTCTTCCTCGTTAGGTTGTAAATTCCATTAGGACAAAGATCCCCACAACTCTGGTCTCATTTTCAGTCTTCGTTGCCTGCCAGCTCCTACCTCTCTCACATGATGTGGGTGCCCATTCCCTCTTAGAAAGCAAAGGGTGTGCCGGGGATTTAGCTCAGCGGTTTCGCGCCTGCTGCACAAGTGCAAGGACCAGAGTTTGATCCCTGGTACCAAAAAAAAAAAAAAAAGAAAAGAAAAAAGAAAGCAAAGGGTGACAGGGCCATGGGTTAGGGTAAATAAGATAGACGAGGTTTTGCATTCAACGTGCTTGAGATCCTGTCACAGCAGTTTCTGCATGTTCATTGGGCCAGTGTTGTGGTTTTGTTTTGTTTTGTTTTGCAGGATTCAATTTGTGGTGAAATTAACCTGGTAGGTTATAAATAAAATTCAAATGAAATTTATTTCATTTGAATTTTATTTTATTTTATTTGTGCTACTAGAGATTGAATCTGGGTCTTCACACTGAGGTATATCCCCACCCTTTTATTATTCTTTATTTTGAGACAAGGTCTTGCTAGGTCACTGAATTGCCCAGGCTGGGCCTGAACTAACAATCCTCTTGCCTCCAGGCCCAGCTTGTATTGTATGTTTTCAAAATTCCATTTAAACTGGACATGGTGGTACATGCCTGTGATCCCAGCACTCAGGAGCCAGAGGCAGGAGGATCGTTCGAGTTTGAGACTAGCCTGTGCTACATAGTTCAGGGCCAGCCTGAACTATAAACCAAGACCCTGTCTCAAACAAACAAACAAACAAACAAACAAAAATATTCCATTTAAATTGAGCATTGGTGGCACATGCCTGTAATCCCAGTACTCAGGAGGCTGAGGCAGGAGGATAGCTGTGGGTTTGAAGGCAGCTTTTGATACAAGGTGAGTTCAAGACCAGCCTGAATCACATAGTGAGACCTTGTCTCAAAACTAACAAACAAAAATTACACTTAAACCACACTTCATGGCACATACCTGTGATTCTAGTATGTAGGAGGCTGAGGCAGGAGGATCACTGTGCATTTGAGGTCAGCCTGGGCTACCTAATGAGTTCAAGACCAGCCTGAACTACATAGTGGACTTTGTGTCAAAAAACAAACAGAAGAACACAATATAAGACAAAAACAGATTAAACAGCATTGGAGAGCATCACATGTAACACATAATAAGCTTCGAGGCAGGTGTTGAGGGTAGAACCTAGGCCCTCTGGGCTATATTGCCAGCACTTTTTAATGTTGAATCAGTGTTTCACTAATTTGCCCAGGCTGATCATGAGTTTGCAGTCCTCCTGCCTCAGCCTCCAGAGTCACTGGGACTACCAAAGTGTACCACTGTGCCTATGTTTTTTTAATGACAGAGTCTCCCTGTGGAATTCAAACTCACCTTAAAACTCACTCTGTAGCCCAAGCTGGTCTCAAACTTGTAGGTGTCATTCTGCCTCAGCTTTCTGAATTGCTGCAATTATAGGCATGCACTGCCACACACAGCTATGGCTAGCTTTTTTTATTAAATTTTTATTTCAGCATACAATATTACAAATACATCCCTATGTACTGAGTTATAAAATGCATCTTGAAGGAGGGGTAAATAAAAAAATAGTTTTACAAATGGTATATTAAGCTTTGTGTGGACAGAAGCCTGGTAAGATATATTGTTGCAATGCAGAGCTCCAGCATCTGGGAAGCTCATTCTGAGGGCCCCAGTGGAAGTGGAGACAATTTCAGGATGCTGCTGTGAGTGAACCCTGGATTTCTGTGCTTTGGTTGGCTTGTGTTACATCCTCAAGGACATTTCATCATATATACATCAGGTGCGTTTTTCTCTTTTTTTTTTTTCCTTCAAATAATAGATTTCAAAGCTGGGTATAGAATTTTTTATTTTTATTTATGTTTTTGCTGCCATGTGCAGTTATCCCATGAATTCCATATTCCTAGAAACAATGAATGAACTAAAACCCTGGGAGAGGATGGAAGGAACAGGGGCTGTGGCCTTGAACACACGACATTTGAATTCCTATCTGAGTATGGCTATATAGATTCAAGTGAAGGGACTCGATATGGATTTCTTGAAGATTTACTCAGAGCAAGGCCTTGTGTCAATTGTGGGAGGCATAAAAATAAGCACTGTATCTATACCGTGTCCTGAGGAGACTGCAACCCGGCAGGAGGTTCAAGCGCATTCATAAACAGCCAAAATATACTGCCTAGGGACAAATGGACTTTGGCAATGACAGTCATTTGTACTTTTTTTTTTTTTTTCAGGCAGGGTTTCACTATTTAGTCCAGGATGGTCTTGTCGAGTTTTTTTTGGTACCAGGATCGAACTCGGGTCCTTGTGCTTATGAGGTAGGTGCGGCACCACTGAGCTAAATCCCCGGCCCAGAATAAAGTATTTTTTAAAATTTCCTTTAAAATAGTTATTTTATTACAGTTCTTACTCCTTAACTTTTGAAATATTTTAGCTTTTTTCTCCTTAGGTTACGTGTTTACTCTATGGTGTTTCTCAAATTTAAGTTTATATAGGTAGGATAGGCTAGATTGCTGCAATTACACATAGCTTCTTAACCTCAGTGGCTTAATGTAGTATCAACAACAACAAAAAATAATGTAGTGTCAAAGGACAAAATTATAAACCCCAGTACGACAAAATAAATAAATCAATAATTACAACAATTTACTTTACACTTGATCTTAGGCAAAAAACTGAGAAGCGATTAACAATTTAATTATCTTAGTTGGCTTTGTTTTTATTCTAGAATCCAGCAATACTTCATTCCATAAAACAAAAAAAGTGTTCCAAAGGGCTGATCCAGAAGAAGTTGGTTTTATGGACAGAGAAAGACTGGAGAGAGTAGAAACAAAAAACCAAAATGGATCATAAGGAGTGCTACCCATAAATTGTTGTCTTCTCCCATAGGAAAAAGACCTCCCACCCTGAGATCCAGATCTTTGCTTGGGTTTCTGTTGTTGTTGTTGAGAGTCTTGGTATGTAGTTCAGGCTGGCTTTGAACTCACAGTGATCCGCCTGCTTCAGCCTGAGTGCTGGGATCACAGGTGTGTGCTACCATGCCCAGGCAGAGACCTTTTTTTTTAATGTGGATCAAGCCCTTTTTTTTTTTGTTCAGTGTTGTGAAGCCGGAAATCAAAACCGAAGTTAATCCCAACAACACAAATTTATTCACCAGCTAGAGAATGGAGAGGCTAGGGTGTAGACTGGAAACCAACTTTTCAGAGCTGGGGATTTAGCTCAGTGGTTCTGCCACCTGGCTTACAAGCTGAACGACCCCGAGTTTGATCCCTGGTACCCCCTCCCCCCCAAAAAAGAAACCAACTTTTCAACCGACTGTGATATAGGGAAAAAAAGAAATGAGGGTGAAAGAGAGGCTTAAAAAGGGTAAGAATATTTTTGTTTTATTCTGGAATAGGCAGACATTTCCCCAGAACTCAGGCACCACCCCCTTTCACTCCCTTTATGGTCCAGTGTTTCCTGACTTGGTAGCTGGCAATCCAGTTACTTAACATGGAAATTAGAGTATAACAAACTTAAAGGCTGTTGGACCCTCACTGGCAGCCATCTAGATCCAACCAGTTTTCCCTCTCCTAGCTGAAGGGGAACTTTTTTTTTTTTTTTCCTTTTTGTGTGTTTTGTTTTGGTACTAGGGGGACGGGACCCAGGGCCTTAGATATGCTAGAAGAGCATTCTTCCGCTAAGCTATGTCCCCAGCAAACTCCCCCACCTCCTTTTAAATTTTGAGACAGGTTCTCATTAAATTGCCCAGGCTGGACTAAATTTGTAATCTTCCTTCTGTACTTCCACAATAGCTGAGATTCCAAGCATGTACTACCAGGCCTGGCTGCAACTTCTGTCCTTTAGGCATTCTGTCTTCAAAACAAGATCAGGACTAGGGGCTTGGCTTAATGCCTTGCGGCCTGCTTTGATCTCAGCACTACAAACAAGCAAACAACAACAAAAACCAGAATTAGAGCAGGGCAGAAATTCAGCTAGTTCATGTAAGCTGTACACAAGGTAACTCAGAAACAGGGCACTGTGCAATACCTGCATGATCCTATTTACTCAGGAGGTTAAGGCAGGAAGAGGGCAAACTGGAGGCCAGACTAGACAATTTAGGAAGACCTTGTCTCAAAAAGAAAAAAAAAAAAAAAGCCAGGGTGGTGGTGCATGCACCTAATCCCAGCACTCTGGAGTTGAGACAGGATGGTCTGGAGAATAGCCCAAGGCCAGCCTGGGGTACATAGTGAGTTCAAGGTCAGCCTGAACTACATAGTGAGACCCTGTCTCAAACAACAGTAACAACAAATCCAAAAAAATAAAAAGGGTAACCAATGTAGTACAGTTAGAAACAAAGGAGCTGAGTTACTCCCTTTCCTTCATTCAACTGTAAACGCCACACTACCCTAATGATTATCTGGGTTTAAATTTAGGACTACCTTAATTTTTTTTTTAAGTACCGGAGATTGAACTCGGGACCTTGCTTGTGAGGCAGGTGTTGTGCCACTGAGCTAAATCCTCAGCCCTGGACCACCCTAATTATTATCCAGGTTTATGCTTAGGAGATCACACAGATTCCTGGCATCTGTGAGAGATACTGTGGGAGGTACCTTAGATCAGTGGTATCTGACCCTGTAAATACTGGAGCCTGAGTTATTGAGTCCCTTTTTTTTCCCTTTCACACTTGAGTTCCTTTTTCCTTTGCCCCCAAGCCCCCCTTTCCCTTTTCTCATTTCCCTGTTCTTGCTACCATCCTGTGATCTTCAATAAATGTAGCTATTTACTACAGACTATGAGGTGTACACTTGGCAATTCTTTCCTTGTCTTGTTTTTTTGTGGTACCGGGGATTGAACTTGGGTCCTTGCTCTTGCAAGGCAGGCGATGGAACCACTGAGCTAAATCCCCGGCCCCAGTTCTTTCCTTGTCATACACAAGAACCTGGACTATTTTTGGCCCACTCAACTGTAACAAATGCAACTCAGCACTCCCTAGATTCAATTTCAAATACAACACAACAAACAAATAAAACCAAAACCTGAGGAATTAACATCAGATTGCTTCAGGTTAACTTTTTTTGTGTAAGGATTGAAGCAGAGATACTTCATTATCATGTCTGTTGAAATTTTAAGAAATTTGGCTGTTATCTCTATAATGCTGATTTCTCTGTTCAGATAAACGGTTTACTTTCAGCTTGGTGATGTAGAGCTTTAATTAAGTGTCTCTATTTTGATTTTTAGCCTGGTCTGTGCAGAAGCTTAGTCCAAAGCATTGGCCTCTCATGATTTTTATTCAACAAAGACATTTCTAATTCATGCAGTCTGCTGCCTTCCTGGCAGCTCTCCAGTGTTGCTGCCCTTCAGGTGTTAGCTAGGTGACCGAGAGCACCCTCTCTTGTGGTACCTTTGTATCTGCATGTAGGAAGAGAACAATCACACTGCAGTCTTCTTCCCATGGTACTGGGGACAGAACCCAGGGAGATAGGAGATTAGGCTGAGCCCAGCCAGCTGGGCACCAAAGCCCTGCATCTAGAGCCAATCAGAAAATGCTATCTTTAACTCTTCTTGTTCCAGATCAAGCAGGTTTTTTTGATAGGATGGCCTAGACCAGTGATGGTGAACCTTTTAAAGACTGAGTGCCCAAATTGCAACCCAAAACCCACTTATTTATCACAGGGCCAGTGATTTAGCTCAGTGGTGCTGCTGCCTGCCTCGCAAACGAAAGGTCCCGAGTTTGATCCCTGGTACAAAAAAAAAATCCACTTATTTATCACAAAGCGTCAATGCTGCAATTAAACTTGAATATCTGAAGCTCGGCTGCTGGGGCAATGCTGACATGACTTGGCTCGGATGCCCACAGAGAGGCTCTATGTGCCTGCTGCGGCATATGTGCATAGGTTTGCCACCACTGACCTAGACCTGAGGTCAGCCTGAGGAGTGAGAGATACAAAAAAGATAGGCTATTAACCTCAGGGCCACCAAGCTCACTTTTAAAGTGGTTTGTTCTTGTGCATACTTTTTATCCTGTCTTTAATAAATTTAAAATCTTACTCAATAGTGCCACTGCCTGCCTTGCAAGCTCAAGGTCCCAAGAAAAAAAAGATAAAAAATAAATGTAAAACCTTACTACCCTTTTCACTTGTCTAGTCCAATTCTTTGTTTAGGAAACAAAAAGTTGGCAAGAATCTCTAGAAGGAGGTTATAGCACCCTAGAACCCTGGTAACACCAGTGCCTTCACTCTGAGCTATACCACCAGCTTTTATTTTTATTTTATTTTTTTGGTACCAGGGATCGAACTTGGGATCTTGCGCCAGCCTTTATTTTTTTTATACCAGGTGTTTGCTAAATTGTCCAAGCTGGCTTTGAACTTTCAAACTCAAATCCTCCTGCCTCAGCCTCTCAAGTAGCTGAGATTACAATCGTGTGTCATTATGCTTGGCCACACTGGAATTTGTTTTGTTTTGTTTTGTTTTTTGTTCGTTTGTTTTTGAGACAGGTTCTGGCTATCCAGCTCAAGTGGCCTGGAAGTCATGGTCCTCCTGCCTCACCTTTCCTAGTGCTTTTATTACAGGCATGCCCATGCTGGTATTACAGTGCCATGTAATGACCATGCTCAGTTCACAAATTGTATTAAGAGGTAATAACAGATGCCACACTGGCCAAAGCAAGCCTCATGGCTCTACTTAGCTTCAAGGAATCAGGAAAGTACCATCCTCCCCAGTGCTCTGAAAAGGAGAAGGACTGGAAATAATAGGAGTGACTACCAGAATCTCAGATCATATTTCCACGCTGCAGCCGCATTAGCCTTCTGGCCTTTTCTGCTCTCTCAAATGTCCATGTTCCTTCCTGCCACAGGACTCTTGCATAGCTCTTCTTTCAGATTGCAGCACTTTGGTTATAGTCCACTCTTCCTTCAAACAGAGGCTTTCTGTCTCTTCCTGCTTTTTTTTTCTTTTTCTTTTTTTGGTACCTGGACTCGAACTCAGGGTCTTGTGCTTACAAGGCAGGGGAAGCTCCACTGAGCTAAATCCTGGGCCCTGTCTCCTCCTTATGGAAACTTTTGTTTACCTCTTATTATTATTTGCTTTCACAACACTTTGTGGCACTTAGATGTAATTTGCAGTTCATCATGTGTTGACTTCATTCATGACTGTTTCCTCCTCTGTAGCCCAAGCTGCAGCAGTCATGTTTTGTTCATCCTCATATCTCCACTAACTATCCCAATGCCTGGGACTCTTGCTGAGGAAATGAAAGAGTGAATATTCTAAAGACTCGGGGAATATTTTTCACTCTCCAAAGTGTTTGTGATTAGTGACCCTGGTATGAATTTCTCTTGGTAGCTTTGTTTTTTGTTTTGTGCAGTCCTGGGGACTGAACCCTGGGCCTTGGCACTGGGGATACATTCCCAGCCTTTTAAAAAATTTTAATTCTAGGGCCGGGGATTTAGCTCAGTGGTTCCGCCACCTGCCTCGCAAGCGGAGGGACCTGAGTTCAATCCCCGGTACCAAAAAAAAAAAAAAAAATTTAATTCTGAGACAGGGTCTTGCTAAATTGACCAGGCTGGATTTGAATTTGCAATCTTTCTATTTCAGCCTCCCATAGTGCTGGGATTACAGGTGTGTGCTACCAAGCCTGATTTTCCCTTGGCAGCTTTGAGGGAAACACTTGACAAAATCTTGTTGATTTCATTCTAAACAATGGTTAGTCTAGATCCCTGGCCCCTGAACGGGAAATTCTTTTTCTTTCTTTCTTTTTTTTTAAGCTACTTTTTGGGGGGGGGGTACCAGGGATTGAACTCGGGTCCTTGTGCTTGCAGGGGAGGTGGCAGAACCACTGAGCTAAATACCCGGCCTTCTTTTTTTTTGAGACAAAGTTTTGCTGTGTACTTCAGGCTGGCCTGGAATTTGCGGCCATCCTCCTGCCTCAGCTTCCCAAGGGCTGGGATTATAGGCATGTGCTACCACACCCAGTTTATATGGGTAAATTTTCTTTCTCTTCTTCTTCTTCTTTTTTTTTTTTTTTTTTTTGGTACAGGGGATCAAACTCGGGTCCTTGCGCTTGCCAGGCGCCGGAACCACTGAGCTAAATCCCGGCCCAAGCACTCGATTATTAAGCCCCAGCCCCAGTTTCTGAATGTCTAAATCTTGATCTTGTAAGAGGAACATTTATCTGTCTCTTGACCAATCTGGAGCATCAAGGACCAGGAAAGTAATTTCACACTTCCCTCATGTCCCCACCCTTTCGAATTGAGCAATCCAGAGTTTTGTTTTTCCAGACCCATCCTTTACCTGCAGGCTTCCCCAATCATTTGCATAGGTATTTTATGACTGCTATAAATTTGAGAGCTCTGCTTGATTTAATGATAAAAATCTAGTACAAAGAGCCAAATTGCATAATCTACCTCCATTTTATCTTTATTTATTGTTTTGTTTTTGTATTTTGAGACTGGGTCTTGCCATGTAGCCCAGGCTGGCTTCGAACTTGTGATCCTCCTGCCTCAGCATCCTATCTCCATTTTATTTTTATTTTTCATTCATTAATTTATTCATGGTATTGGGGATTGAACCCAGGGCTTTCCTACTGAGCTATATCCTCAGACTCTTTTAATTTTATTATTGAGTTTTGTGGCACTGGGCATTGAAATCATGGTTTTTGCACTGAGCTACATCTGCAGTCCTTGTTTTAAATTTTTTATTTTTGAGAGGAGGAGATGAGGAAGTAAAAAGAATTAAGATGTGTTATGTACATGTACCAACTCCCCAAGATGAATATAATTATGTACTGCAAACATGTACTAACAAAATTAAAAATTCTTTAAAAATAAAATATAATTTTTATTTTTAATACAGGGTCTTGCTAAATCACTACATTACTGGGGCTGGGTTTGAGCTTGCAATCCTCCTTCCTCAGCCTCCCATATTGCTAGGATTACAAGTATGTGCCACCATGCCCACCTGGGCCACAAAACATTGATTCAAAGCTGTTCAAAGTAGCAGATTATTTAAGTGTTTATTTACTTGCGTTGTATTCCTTTTTCTTTTCTTTTCTTTTTGGTTGTATTCCTTAAAGGTAAAAGCAGGTTAAATTGTAGCCTAGATGGATTGCCTACAACGGACAGGACAGCGCCCTTGTTGATAAATAGCTCACATACCACAAGCAGAGTCACACCCAAACCCCTTCAGAACCAGGGCTGCAATCTTTGATCTAGCTCATTCCATATATGAGTGCTAATTGATTTTAAAATTATCTGATTCATAACCAGCCTCGGTAGCACACGCCTATAATCCCAGCACTCACTTAGGAGGCTGAGGCAGAAAGATTGCTGGGTTCAATAGCAGCCTCTCTCCCCTCCAAAAGTCTGATTATTATTGTTCATTCAACTTATTTCTTTGCAGTACTAGGCATTGAGCCCAGGGCCTTTGCACTGAGGTACATCCCTAGCCTTTTTTTTTTTTTTCTTTTTTTAATTTTTTGGAGGCAAGGTTTCACTCTGTAGCTCAGGCTGGCCTTGAACTCACTATGTAGCTCTTATTAATGTTTGCCAAACTGATGAGTGAAAAATCAATGGTTTTAATTTGTTCTCTCCATGACTATTAGTGAAATTAATCATCTTTTCAACGCACTGTTTGCTCTGAGACAGTACTGTATTTCCTTATGTCTTCCAGGCTGATCTCCATCTCAGGATCCTTCTGTCACAGCCTTGAGAGTGCTGGGATTACAGGTGTACGTACAGCTTTTTTTTTTTTTTTTTTCATTTTTGTTCTAGAGATTGAACCTAGGGCCTTTGCTCTGAGCTACATTCCTAGTCTCCCTAGACTGCTAAATTGCCAATTGCCAGGCTGGGCTCAAACTTGGGATCCTCCCACCTCGGCCTCCAAGATTGCTGTGATTATATGCCAGGCTTCTCTATTTGGTTTTGAAGAAGTCCATTTATAGAAACTCTTTTATGTCAGAGATACAATGTGCTTGTCATATGTTTTGTCCAGTTCTGTTCCAGCTATTGTTTTTTCTTATAGATGATGTCATACATTTCAAAACATTTATGTAGACAAACTTTTAAAAAAAAATGATTCTGGACTTCCTGCCTTGCTTAAAGTTTCCGCCTCTCTAAAGTTATATTACTCTTCTCTGGGGGTGGGGGAGGGAAGTCCTCTAACCAGGCATGGTGGCCCACCCCTGTAATCCCAGCTACTTGGGAGGATGAGGAGCCACGCCCGGATGCACCTTTGCCTTACTTTAGGTTCCACTTTCAGATTCTACCTACACCACAGGACTAGGTGCCTGAGCTATTATAGTAGCGTTAGGTTGCAGGAGCTACCATAAAACAGTTTTACAATATGTTAAAATTCTAGGTTCTCAACAAGTAAACTTCAAGTACCTTACTAAAGAGAGGACTATGAAATTTCCTGATTGTGCCCAAGACAACAGGGAGATAAGGTAGGCAAAAGGGTTGGATAAAGCATAGGGATCTGCAGACAAATGTTAGGTGTTGTTATTGCGAAAATGAACACACAGAAAAAAGAAATCTTGGGCTCGGAAGGCTGAACTTTCCACCTAAAAGACCATTCACAGTGAAGGGACTGACTGGCTGGATGGATGGATGTGAGGCCGCCCGCCGACCTCGCGCCTCAAGCCCAGAAGCGCAGTCACCAACAGAGGCGGCGGGCAGGGGGCGTCGGGAGCCGAGGCCAGGGCCCTGGAACGGCAGTCCGTTCCCAGTCGCAGAACGAGCGAGACCCGGGATAAGGCTGGGGAGAGAAGGCCGGCGCCGAACCCCGGAACAAGGTTGTCTGGGAGGAGGCTACGCAGGCCAGGGCAGGTGCTGATCCCTCCTAAAGGCGGACTGCAGGGGAAAGAGACGGAGGAAAGGGGATTCCCGGCACCGCAGTCCCCTCGGGCCGCCAAGAGGGCCCGGGATTGGCCCGAGCGCCGCGCGGGCGGGGCGGGGGTTGTCAGGAGGGCCGGCCAGGAGGCAGCGCGCGCGCACGCGCACGCGCGGGCACGGCGAGGCGCGCGCGTGCTCCGTGGGTCGGTGCGGTGGCCGGGGCGGAGCGGGCCATGGCAGTGAGTGGTGAGCGGATGTAGTGCTGTGCGGGACAGGCAGGAGGTGACTGTGAGAAGGGGAAATGGGGGTGCTGGAGCGGGGCAGTCGTGGCGGTCTGGACTGCTGACCTCGCATCCGGAGCGGGAACCTGCGGCGGCGACGGCGGCGGCGGAGCGCCGGGCAGGTGAGTGCGGCGGCGCGGGACCCGGATGCGGCGCGGCTGAGGGGCGGTGGGGTCGCGGCGCCGCCTGAGGTGTCCGCGCGCTGCTTGGCGGTGCGGCCCTGCCCACCGCAGCCCTGGGCGTGGGGACTACAGTGCGAGCGCTGCTCTTCCTGCCGGCGCCTGGGACGCCTCTGGGTTGCGGCCCGCCCGGGGCTCTCCAAGGTGAACGGTGCCCCAGGCCTCTGGGGCGTCTTTCGGGGCGGCTACTAGACGAGCGCCGGTGTGGGGAGGCGGCGTCCTCTCTGTGGTTTCTGCCATACCTCCCGAGCTTCCCGACCCTTAAGTGCCTGTTGTGCGCAGAAGTGTATTTTAGGGGCGGGAATCCTCGGCTCTTGGGTTTGGGAAGTATTCTAGAGCCCCAGCGCCGCCACAGATAAGTCCTAAGTCCTGGGGTCCAGGACCGAAGTATCCTGAGGTATTTAGTGGGAGCAGTAATACATACTTCATGAAGTTGTGACTTTAAGCATAACCTAATAGTAGTAACCAATAGCACAACCAACAAATGGTAGTTGTTAGAAGGAGCCCTGCTGCAGCATCTCGTTAGTGGTTGTCAATTCCTGCGTGCAGGCTTGCGTTTGGGGGACACATTTATTTCCGAACTGCCCTGCTGTTGTGTAATAACCTCAGCCGGGGTTACTTAATATTAGAGCCTGTTATCTTAGAGTGGCCAAAATAGAAATCTATAGCCTCTTCCTAGAATCCTGTAGTTTGTCTCGCAAAGGCTGACTTGGAAACCTGTGTGAGGTACTGAGTCGGAGTTGCTGGTGGAATGAAACTAAGTGAATTCAGGATTCCCTTATGGTGGGACACATAAATTTAAACTGCTTTGGAATGGTGGGACACATAAGCTTGAAGTGCTTTACTGTTTAAATAATCTTAAGTGACCTTAAGCTCTATCACTTGTTGCAGAGTATAAACACAGGAAGAGTATGGAAATAGACTTCTTTTTCTGCCTTGCTACATCCGAAGGGGAGGGACAAGTGCTTTTGTAAACATTATTGTAGGCAGTATCTGGTGAACTCATCATAATTAAACTAGATGAGTACTTATTTTGAAGCGGTGAGTATATGTTTGAAAATATGATTCCCAATAAAATCATCTTCAACAGGTCAGAGTTCTCAGCAGTTCTTTAATCATTTGGGGATTTTTATGCTACACTGTAAGGTTTTATGGTAAAAGCAGAACTGTGTAAGTCATAATAATGTAGCATAGAATAGGGTAGTCAGGATAAGGATCTTAACCTAGTTTCAAACGCAGGGGTGGAACAAAGTAAAAATCTTAAGGTTTAAAACTGGAATTGCGTTCACCAAATCTAAAATGATTAAAGGGAAAAATAGTTTCATACACCCCTGATTCAGGTTCTCAGGAGGATATTCCACCTTAAAGGAATATCCTTTCTTTTTGTCTCTCAGAACTGAAGATTGAACCCAGGGCCTTTTGCTTGCTAGGCAAAGGGTTTGCTGCTGAGCTATGGCCCTCAGGCCTTATTTTATTTTAAGACGGGGTGTCTCTGAATTGCCCAAGCTTACTTTGTGAGTCTCCTACCTTAGCCTCTTTCCTTAGTAGTTGAGATTAAAGGCTGGGGCCACCATCTCTAGGTGCCTGGAACATTTAGCTAATGTTGAATGTATTGATTGTAGGAGTGAAATGATTTATAAAGTCTTCTGATTCCTAGGATAACGTCCTAAACACTTTTTTTGTTCCAAATTTTTGCAATAGGAAGTAAGGAGAATATATACCAGTGATGGTGAACCTCTGAGAGCTTTCAGTGATACTAATAGCCCATTGTGACATATGTGCCATAGGTTTGCCACCCCTGGTATAGATTTATTTTCTAGTTAGGCTTGATTCTAGGCTTGCTTCCCCCCTCCACCCCCCCAATACTAGGATTGAACCCAGGGCCTTTACACTGAGCTACATTCCCAGCCCTTTTTATTTTTTATTTTGAGACAGGATCCTGCAGGCTGAGCTTGAAATTACAACCCTCCTGACTCCAGGTTGCTTTAATTCCCTTAGTCTTCATTAAGATATACCCATGAAAAGACTAAGCATTTAAACATTAAACCGTTAATGACAGAAATGAATATGAACTTTGTTCATTGTGTACTAAATCACTGGTCTTTTTGAAAATAAGGAATCAAACAAGCTTTCTCACCTTTTTTTTTTTTTTTTTTGAGACAGGGTCTCACTGTGTAGTTCAGGCTGGTCTTAAACTCTATGTAGTCCAGGCTGGCCTCAAACTCATGACCATCCTCCTGCCTCAGCCTCTCAAGTGCTGGGATTAAAGGCTTTCGCCACTATGCCCAGCTGTTTTGTTCTTTTGAGGCATTGACTTTTGGCCTTAATTGCAAGGAGTTGACTTTTGCTTATTGTGGTTTTATGCTGCGTTGTAGTCCTATTTAGTATTTTTATAGGAAGCAGAAATTTTTTGTTCAGCCAGGGTTGTAGCTCAGTGGCACATTGCCTGGCTGGCAAGCGTGAGGCCCTGTTTGAGTCCTCGTACCAAAAAAAGAAACCTGGAAATGTTTTGTTCAATTAGACAATTTTTTTGAATCTGAGAACCTGCCACTGTATGCATGCACATATGTGTGTGAGAATTGTGTGTGGATATATGTGAACCATTTTTTTGTTTTGTTTTGTTTTTGGTAGGGGATTGAACTCAGGTCCTTGCACTTGTGAGGCAGGCGGCGGAACTGGTGAGTTAAATCCCCAGCCCTATGTGAACCATTTATTTGGAGTTACCATATTTTGGGATAAATTCTCATCACTTGGTTTATATTGACATTTGAGAACTTTGTCATGTTATATAATGGGACAATTCATTTTCAAAGTAGAACTATATGGGGAAAAATATGTTGGAGGAAGAAATCCTACACCTTGTTCACTAAATACAAGAGAAGAACAGAAACATAAAGGGAGAATACCAGTTTATTTATTTATGTTTTTGATACTGGGGATTGAACTCAGGACCTGTGCTTGCAAGGCAGGCATGATGCCACTGAGCTAAATCCCCGCCCCGAGAATATCAGTTTTTATTTTATTTTATTTTATTTTACTTTATTTATTTAATTTTAATTTTAATTTTATTTTATTTTTGGTACCGGGGATTGAACTTGGGACCTTGCATTTTCCAGGCAGGCAGCAGAACCACTGAGCTAGATCCCTGGCCTGAACATCAGTTTTTAAAGCTTGTAAGGGACAATTGCCCTTTTACTTTTCCTCCTCTTACTTCTCACCCCTACCCTCAGGTTTTGACACGTTTTTTTCCCCTCTGTCCCCTTTCCATTTCCTGGTTTGTTTGGGCTGTTTTTCTAAGGACTGTTGTTGAGCCTGTGGTAGGTACTCTCATATCTGCTAGAACTCCTTGTGAGAGAGGCAGCTATCCTTTTTCCTGAAGGGACCTTTCTACTTTCTTATAATCATGGTCTGTCTTCCTGGGTCTTCCAGCCTTTGTGTCTAATTTTACCCTTTGGAATGGCTGTAAACTGGTGTACTTCCTCTTTAAATTGTTCTTACATATATTATGGAGTAGCCTTTGTGTTATCATCTTCATGTTAAATATGTCTAAGTTACCCTGGAATAGTGGTGGACACCTGTAGTTCCAGGACTGGGAGACAGGCAGGAGGATTGCAAGTTCAAGCCTGGGCAATTTAGGCACTTAGCAAGACCCAGTCTCAAAAATCAGAAACAAAACAAACCAATAAACAAGAATAAAATTTGAGTCACAAGCTTCTATTTTAGAGAAGGAAAATGAAAGGGATTTGATGTATTGTTGCAATAGTACTTTAACAGTTGCTCTGATAATGAAGATTGCTTATCTCTAATTTAAACCTTTTTCTGAATTGATACTTATTTCTTTTAGATAATTGTGTTAGCTTTCTGTCACTTTGACAAGATACATACCTGAGAATATCTGTCTAGAGACAGGGTCTGGCTATGTAGTTTATGAATTTTTTTTTTTTTTTTTTTGGTGGTACTGGGGATTGAACTCAGGACTTTGCACTTGCCAGGTAGGCTCATTGCCACTGAGCTAAATCTCCAGACCTGGCTATGTAGTTTAGGCTGGCCCTGAATTCACTATGTAGCCTAGGCTGGCCTTGAACTCAGAGTGACCCTCCTGCCTCAGCCTCAAAGGTGCTGGGAATACAGGCGTGCACCACCATGCCCAGCAAGGATAACAATTTGAAAGAGAAAAAATTTCTTCTCGTTTTGGCATTTCATTGTAGTTCTGCTGGCTCCATTGTCTCTGGGCCTGTAGTGAGGCAGTATGGCTTGGTGGAAGGGTGTGGCAGAACAAAGCTACTTACCTCAGGGTGCTTGGAAGCAGCCTGAAAGCAAGAGAGGAGGCCAGGCATGGTGGCCTATGCCCTTAATCCCAGCACTTGTGAGGCTAAGGCAGGAGGATGCTGCTAGTTCAAGGCTAGCCTGGGCTGCATAGTGAGTTTGAGGCCAGCCTGAAGTACTTAAGACCTGGTCTCAAAAAACAGAACAACAACAACAAAAAAGCCAAAGAGGAAGGGACCAAGAGGAACTCCCCAAGTTTTCATCTTAATTATTACCTGCTCCCTTCAAATAGGCCCCACCTCCTAAATTTCCATCAGTCCTTCACAGAATGCCATCAGGTTGTGCACCCATCTATGGGTGAATCCACTGATGAAGTTAGAGTCCTTAGAATTGTTCACTTTACAGAAAGCCCCACCTCTGAACACTGAACTGGGAACCAAGCCAAGCTCCCAACACAGGAGTATTGGGGGACATATATCTAAATTATAACAGTGACTAGAGACATTTAAGTAAAAGAGATTTCTAGAAGAAGAGTGGCATTGAGTTTTTAAAAATTTACCTAAAAGCCAGGCATGGTGGCATGTACCTGTAATCCTAGCCCCCTGGAGGCTGTGGCAGGAGTTTTGCTGGGAGTTCCAAGCCTACCTGGGTTTACTTAGTTCAAAGCCAGCCTGAACTGCACAATGAGACTTTGTCTCAAAACAAACAAAAAATTAAAGCAGTGCTTTTTTTTTTGTAGTTCTATGAATTTTCTTGTTCTGTATCCACTGATAGGATATAGAACAACTCTTAACACCTCAAATAAATCCCTTTTCGTTGACCTCTTTTTAGTTATACCCTCTGGTCCCATTCCTAATCCCTGAATTTACTGTTTAATTTTTGGTGCTGTGGATTGAATGTTCTTGGATATGCTGAGAGCTACCACTGAGCCACATCCCCCACCCCTTAATCCTATTTACTTGGGAGGCTGAGGTGAGAGGATCACAAGTTTCTGGGTTTTAAAAATTTTTTTCTTTTTTTTTTTTTTTGGTACTGGGTATTGAACTCAGGACCTTGCACTTGTGAGCACCACTGAGCCAAATCCCTGGCCCTAAGTTTCTCGGTTTGAGAGCAGCCTGGGCAACATACCTATCTCAATATATCTATATCTGTATCTGTCTATTTATGTATAGATAAATGTAGATATATAGAGAGAAAATTTCTCACGAATAGAGTATATCAAACTGGAATAAGTGGTTATTTGATCAACCTAATTGTTGGTTTCCTTGTAGAAATAGGAGAAAACCAATCTTTGACATGATGGGCTTACAGGCACTAAAGTAATTGGCCTTGTAGACCAAGGAATGTTATAAGGGCTTTAAATAAAATTTCAAAAAGTCAGCCACAGTGTTCACCGTCAGCATTGAGGGAAGCTGGGTGGGAGGATTGGAAGTTCAAGTGCCACTAGGACAATTTAGTGAAACTCTGTCTTGAAATGAAAAAATTAAAAAGTGCTGGGGATGTACCTCACTGCAAAGGCCCCTAGGTTCAATCCTCAGTACTGGGGGAAAAAAATCATGTAACTCTGGAAGAAGACAGATCCCATAGTGCGTGATTGAGTTAGATATATACATTTTGTTTTGTTTTGTGTTTTGAGTCAGGGTCTTGATATGTAGTTTAGGGTGGCCTTAAACTCACTGTGTAGTCCAGGTTGGCCTTGAACTCACAGTGATCCTCCTACCTCAACCTCCTGACTGCTGAGATCACAGGTGTGCCTCACCAAGCCTGGCTGTGCATAGTATATTAAAGACAAAGAAATTTAGGGTTATGGCTGTGAAAAAAAATCATACAGATAGATAATAGCACACATACACTCCTTTCATAAAACTGGAATTCCCATATACTTTAATGCTAGCACAGGGCAACTAGAAATTAATTTTTGTCAAGGATTATGTTCTGAAATCTCAGCCTTTCCTCTAATCTCTCTATAGCATTGTTACGTTTTGCTAGCCAGTCCATTTTATGCTAGTACTTAATTGTATTAGGAACTCTTTTTTAGGATTTAGCTCAGTGGTGTCGCCACCTACCTTGCAAGTGCAAGGTCCTGAGTTCGATCCCTAGTACCAAAAAAAAAAACATTGTGAGGAACTCTTTCTTGAGACAGGGACTTGCTGTGTGGTTCAGGCTGGCCTTGAACTCACTATGTAGCCCAGGATGGCTTTCAACACACAGCATCCTCTGGCCTTCGTCTCCCAAGTGCTGGAACTATAGATGTTTGCCACCATGCCCGGCCCCACTGAATTTATGATAGTTCCTTGAGTAGTATGTCACTTGAGCTTGGTTCTTTTTTTGTTTGTTTGTTTTTTGAGGTTGGTTCTTTAACTGTTAGCAGTTTACTGCTGGAGTTAAGAGTGTTAATCTGGACAATCTCCTATTTTGTGGTATCCTTAGAACCAGTTCTATAGCTCTAATTCCTCCCTGGTACAAACTCCGGAGGGAATACAGCATTCTTGGCCCTGTAGCATGGTTCTTTTGTGCTCCAGCCTCTTGGGAGAACATCAGGCAAATGCTCATTTGCCTTCAAGAGAAATGTGATCCTGATTATTCATGCCTGCAACAGGATTAAATGGATTAGAGAAATCTGTAGGTAATCCAGTAGCTTTATTTTAAACTGTAGTTTAATCTCATTCCTGATCTGTTTATCCTTGCATTTCTAATAACTAATTTATAATATTTACTTAATATCACATTTCTGATAACTAATTTATGAAAGGTACTAATTGCACTCTTCTCATTTAAAAGTAATTGGAGTTGTGAAGTAAAGAAAAGATTGAAGGGGTTTAAGGAATTAGATGATCAACCAGCATTGCTCAAATAATTTGGTATTGACTGGGTGGTTTAACCACTGTGCTGTTAGACCTTGAAGACCTAAATTCCATGAATTCTTTATCTGCTGAGCCACTAGAAGGAATTTGAAGTGACTGTCAATAAGAGAATCAAGGTCCGATTTTTTTTTTTTTTTGGTACTGGTGATTGAACTTGGGACCTTGGGCTTGTGAGGCAGGTGGTGAAATCACTGAACTAAATCCCCAGCCTCAAGCTCCATTTTTACACATTTGTACTTTACTGGTTTAAATGATTGAATTTTTATGATCTAAATAACCAACATTTCATATTACCAGAATTATATTTTTCTTTTTTTTCTTTCTTTTCTTTTTTTTTTTTTGGTACCGGGGATCGAACTCAGGTCCTTGTGCTTGTGAAGCAGGCAGCGGAACCACTGAGCTAAATCCCCGGCCCCACTATTAATTTTTAATAATTTAATGTATGGACAGTTTTCATAGGGTGGGTGAGTGTGTGTGTATTGTGTATGTATGTGTTACTGGGAATTGAGCCTGTGCCTACATACTGAGCTACATCCTCAGCCCCTTTATTTTTTATTTTGAGAGAGGGTTTTGGTAAGTTGATAAATTGCCTAGGCTGGGTTCAAGCTTGTGATTCTCCTGCTTCAGCCTCCCTAGGTGTTGGGATTACAGGAGTGTGTCCTCTTGCTTTATTTTTTTTCTCTTTTCGAGACTGGGTCTCCCTGTATAGCCCAGGCTGCCCTGGAATTCATGATTCTCTTTCCTCAGCCTCTCAGAGTGCTGGTGATATAGGGGAAAAAGTGTAACTCTCAACCTGTTAGATGTCAGATATGCTGAGTTTGTGTTTTTGAAATTGAAGAATGAATTTTAAGGAACAACGGAGGTTAAGAGTAGGAAGAATTTATTGAGAGATAGCTCTTGAGAGACAAAAGGGGACCTGAAAGTAGGTTGCCATCGAGCCTACTTTTTTGAGAATTTTTTTAAAAAAATTAATTTTATTGGTACATTTTAGGTATACAATATAATGACATTCATCTTTGGAAATTTGCACCTTTACATAATCTCTCTTGGTTCTTATTTTTTCCCGATTCCCCTGCCCTCCCTTCAACCCCTCCACCCCTCCACCCCTCCACCCCTCCACCCCTCCCTATTTACAAAGACTTTGTTTACATTTTTTCATTTTCTCATTAATTCCATTCCCTTCTTTCCTTTCCCCTAACCCTCCTACTTCCCCTTCCCCTTTGCCCCTTTTCTTCCTCTTTCTTTTTTTTTTTGGTACCAGGATCGAACTCGGGTCCTTGCGCTTTCGCAGCAGGCGGCAAAACCACTGAGCTAAATCTCCGGCCCTTTTTCTTCCTATTTCATCTTATCTATTATACCTTTTAGTCTTTATTTACACTTTCAGTTTCTCACACCAGTGAAACTATTAGGTATTTACACGTGTGTCCTATTTACTTCACTTAAGAGTATTGCCTCAATGTGCATCCATTTAGCTATAAATGTCTTTGATTTCTCATTTTTTATGGCTGAGTAGTACTCCATTTTATTAAAAACCCACACTTTCTTTATTCAGTCTCCAGTTGATAGGCAATTGGGCTGCTTCCAAGTTTGTTTTTTTTTTGTACCAGGGATCGAACTCGGGTCCTTATGCTTGTGAGGCAGGCAGCGGAACTACTGAGCTAAATCCCCGGCCCTGCTTCCAAGTTTTAGCTATTACAGATTGTGCTGCTATGAACATGTGTGCACATACATCACTGTGGTATTGACATTTCTCAGACAAAGAAGTAGAAATAGCAAATAAACATATGAAAAAATGTTCAGCATCACTGGTCATTGGAGAGATGCAAATGAAAGCAATGCTGAGATTCCACCTCACCCCAGAAAGAATGTCTGCTGTCATGAAATCAACCAATAACTAATGTTGGTGGGGCTGTGGGGAAAGAGGAACACAGCTTCACTGCTGGTGGGAGTGTCGACTGGTGCAACCACTATGGAAATCAGTGTGGACATACCTCAAAGAACCAGGACTGGAAGTCCCATTTGACCTAGCTATTCCTCTGCTGGGTATCTTCCCCAAAGAATTCTGAGACTATTTTATAGAGCAAAATCAGGAGGTGGTATAAAATCATGAGGTGGGCATAATGTGGGTCAAAACTATGATCAACAAATAAGATTGCACTTAGATAGTATTGCTCTAATAGGAAAGCAGGTCACATAGCAAGGGGATATAGAAAGAACATTTTTAGAAAAGGATGAGTCTAGAGGTTTTGGTCACCCACCTGGGTGACTGATATTTATTTAGACTTTATTGGATCAGATGATATTGATTATAGTATAATCTTTAAATTATTATATATCTCTCGGGGAAGCATGTAGGCCTGGTCATTTTATCTTTATCTTGAGGTGTAGCCTTTTACAGATGTGCCTCTAGCCACAGTTGTAATGCATTTTTATCTTTTGTGTTGACCCTTTTCAGGGCCTGTATCCCTGTCTGACTGCCTATAATATTTTTACCTAATTTAGCTGTCCATAGTACTGGGATTAAGCCATGCACCACCACATCTGGCTTGTTTTAACTTTGTTATATTTTGAGACAAGGTCTTACTATGTAGTTCAGGCAGACCTTGAACTTTCTATATAACCCAGGTTGGCCTCAAACTCCTTGTGATCCTCCTCTCTGAGCCTCCAGAGTGCTGGGATTATAAGGGTTGTGCCACCATGCTCAGCTCTAAATTACATTTCTTTTATTTCTCCCTTTTATTGTAATTAGGATTCTGTGTAATGTATACATATATAATTATTTAAATTATATTTAGTGTGTATTGGCTGTAGATTATTTTTTTGAGACAGAGTCTTATGTAGTTCAGGCTGGTCTTAAACTCACCATGTAGCCCAGGCTGGCCTTGAACTTGCATGGATCCTCCTGCATATAGATTTTATTTCAAGTGGTTAAGGGATGCTATGAAATACTTATTTATTTTTATTTTTTAAATTTTTTATATTTTTTGGTACCGGGGATTGAACTCGGGACCTTGAGCTTGCAAGGCAGGCAGCAGAACCACTGAGCTAAATCCTCGGCCCTACTTGTTATTTTTAAAAGGGACCATTGGGCTAAACATGGCTAAGAACCCCTATGATAAGTGAAGGCCTGCTGGGGAATGGAGGTACAGCACATGGGGAGACTTTTTGATAGGAGGGAGCTGGCATCTTGAGGAACTAAAGAGGCCATATATAACCTGAGAGGATAGAGTGAGAGGGACATATATGTAGGACTAAGGGATGTGTAGGATGAGCCAAGGTGGGAGATGGGCCATTCAGAACCTTGTAGGCTGTGGAAAGGAGCTTAGAAAATTATCTGACTAGATAAAAGGTAATAAATTGTGAGGTACAGAGTTCTTGACAAAGTAGAAATAAGAGTTGAAGTACATCTTTTTTTTTGTTATCAGAGATCGAACTCAGGACCTTGTGCTTTCTAGGCAGGTGCTGGAACCATTGAGCTAAATCCTCAGCCCTAGAGTTGAAGTAGATCTTAAAAGTCATATAATTTAATCATTGTTTTACAAACAAGAGTGTGAGTTAAGGGAACTTTCTCAATGATTAGATCAGCAGGTGATTTGATGCTGCTACTTCTATTTCTGTTTGCATAGCTGCATTGGTGAGTCAGATTTTAGAGTTAGGAGCACATACACCTTTTTTTTGGTACCAGGTATTGAACTCTGGACCTTGTGCTTGAGAGGCAGGCGCTGGAACCACTGAGCTAAATCCCTGTCCCCACACTTTTTTTTTTTTTTTTTTTTTGAGGCAAGGTCTTGCTTTTAGTGCAGGTTGGCCTTAAACTCACTAGGTACCCAGGCTGGTCTTGCAGTGGCTGCCCTCCTGCCTCAGCCCCCTAAATGCTGGGATTATAGGCATGTGCCACCTACCTTGACCCATGATTCTAATCTGTGGTCAAACTAAATAAATACATTTTTAATCTTAACTTATGCTTATTTAATTTTTTCTGCAGTGCTGGGGATTGAATGCTGAGTCTTGTACATGCTAAGACTGAGCTACACTCCCAGCCCCTACTTAATTTTTCTGTTAGTGTACTTGTTTTTTGTTTGTTTGTTTGTTTTTATGTTAGTGTGCTTATATGCCCCTTCTAGAGAGTACACCTTTTTTTTTTTGGTAATGAGGATCGGACTCAGGACCTTGCACTTGGAAGGCAGGCAGTGGCACCACTGAGCTACATACCCGGCTGAGAGTACACCTTTTTATCTGTTACTTCTATATATTTTTATCCAAAACTATTCAAAAGTATGAATTTATCTTGTGAGTTCCCCATTCTCAAGATTTGAATTTGGCCACCAGGCTACTAGAACTTTCACTTAATCTGGTTGCATTGATATTTTGCCTGGTTGTGTAATTTGGCTTAGTAGTTTTATGGTTGCCTGCGAAGATTAGTGCATACTCTTCTCAGCCACAGACTTTTTTTTTAATTACTGGGTTTTAAATCCAGGGCCTTCTCACTGAGCTACGTCCTCTTTTTAAAATTTTTTTACTAAGGCAGGGTCTTGCTAAATTGCTGCACTGCCTAGGCTCAGACTGGTCTCAAATTTGAGATCTTCCCACCTACCTCAGCCTCCCAGAACTTTGGTATTACAGATGTATGCCACCATGCCCAGCTCTCACACACATTTTTTTTTTTGCTTCTGGGGATTGAACCCATGGCTTTGCTTATACTAGGCAAGTGCTCTACCACTGAATTACACCCCCAGATTTTTTTTTTTCTTGAGACGGGGTCTCACTGTGTAGCTCAGGCTGGGCTCAAACTCACTAGGCAGTCCAGGCTGGCCTTGAACTCATGGCCAGCTTCCTTCCTCAGCCTCCTCCAATGCTGGGGTTACAGATGTGTGCCACTAAGTGGGACAGACATTCACCACCACCCCTGTCCTGGAAATCAAACTCAGGACCTTGAGTTTGTGAGGCAGGTGCTTTAATTTGAAACAGGGTTTTCCTAAATTGGCTTGGCTGACCTTGAACCTATAATCTCCTGCCACAGCCTCCCAGAGTGCTGAGATTAGAGATTTGTATCACCATGCCCTGCTCTATATATTTGTCTTTAATAGTTGGTACATGCATGTGATATACAATTTAAAGAGGATGCAGTGAAGTGTGCCTTTCTCCTGCCCCTCTCTAGCTGTTCAAGTCCCTACTCAAGCAGTATTCAGTCACTGCTTAAGCAGTAATCACTCTTTAAAGTGTTTCTCAAAAATCAATAGCTTTCCTGTACACGAATAACAAATTCACTGAGGGAGAAATTAGGGAAATAACACCTTTCACAATAGTATCCAAAAAAATGAAATACCTAGGAATCAATCTAATGAAGGAAATAAAAGACCTCTACATTGAAAACTACAGTACTTTGAAAAAGGAGATTGAAGAAGATGTCAGAAAATGGAAAGATGTCCCTTGTTCTTGGGTGGGAGGAACCAATATAGTGAAGATGGCCATACTTCCAGAATTGGTATACAGATTTAATGCAGTCCAGATCAAAATTCCAACAGCATATCCCACAGAATTAGAAAAAACAATTATAAAATTCATTTGGAAGCAGAAGATACCTAGAACAGCAAAGGCAAAAGAGCCAAACAACTTCACTGGAAGACAGATAGCCTCTTTAATAAAGGGTGCTGGAAAAACTGGCTCTCCACATGTTGAAGTTTGAAACCAGACCCATATCTTTCACCATACACTAACCTAAAATTGACATGAATCCAAGATCTAAATATTGGAACAGAGAAACTAAATCTGCTGGAAGACAGAATAGGGTGAACTCTAGAAGACCCTGGTGTAGGCAAAGACTTTATGAACAAAGCTGGGATTGCCCAGGAAAAATACAAAGAATCAACAACTGAGATCTCATCTTATTAAAAAGCTTTTTTTTTTTTTTTTGATACCGGGGATCAAACTCGGGTTCTTGTGCTTGCACAGCAAATGGCAGAACCACTGAGCTAAATCCCTGGCCCATTTTATTAAAAAGCTTTTGCACAGCAAGAGAAACCACCAACAGAGTGAAGAGACAACCCACAGTGTGAGAAAAAATTTTTACCAGTTGTTCCTCAAAGGACTACCATTTAGAATATATAAAGAACTCAAAAAAATCAGATCCCCCCCCAAATTTAAAGACCCAATCCCAAAATGGACATCTGAAATGAATGGATATTTCTCAGATGAAGTAGAAACAGCAAATAAACATATGAAAAAACATTCAACTGGTCATTTGAGAGATGCAAATTAAAACAACTCTGAGATTCCATCTCACTCCAGAAAGAATGGCTGCTATCAAGAAATCAACCAGTAACAAAAGCTGGCGAGGCTGTGCAGAAAAAGAAACCCTTCTCCACTGATGGTGGGAGTGCAGACTGATGCAACCACTGTAGAAATCAGTGTGGAGATTCCTCAGAAAACTAAAACTGCAGATTCCATTTGACCCAGCTATACTCCTTCTTGGTATCTTCCTGAAAGAATTAAAAACATCTTACCACAACCATGTGTGCACACCCATGTTTCTAGCAGCACAATTTGTAATAGCTAAATCTTGGAAATTGCCCAAAGGTCCATCAACCGATGAATGGATAAGGAAGATGTGTGTGTGTGTGTGTGTGTGTGTGTGTGTGTGTGTGTGTGTGTTTTAATATATAATGGAGTATTGCTTTGCCATAAAGAAGAATGAGTTTTGGTGCACGCCTGTAATCCTAGCACTCGGGAGGCTGAGGCTGGAGGATCGCTGTGAGTTCAAGGCCAGCCTGGGCTACATAGTGAGTATAAGGCCAGCCTGAACTACATAGCGAGGCTCTTGTCTCAAAAAAACAAAACCAAAAAAGAAAAAAATTAAAGAAGGATGAGCTTGAGATGAAATTTTTATAGCTAAATGGATGTACCTTGAGACCATACTCTTAAGTGAAATAAATTGGACACACATGTGCAAATACCGCATAGTTTTTCTGGTGTGAGAAACCAAAAGTGGAAATAAGGACTAAAGTGTGTAGTAGATATTGGGAAATACGAGGGAGGGGAGAGAGTGAGAGGAAGGGACAAAAAGTAAAAATAGATGGAAAAAATGGAAAAAAAGCTTTTGCATATGGGGAGGATTGGAAAAAAAGAGGCAGGATATATATATGAGTAGTGTTATTATATGTATCTCAAATGTACCAATAAATGTTTTGGTTTAAAAATAGTGTTTTTATGTGTTCATTTGTGAATATGAACATGTAACCCATGGCAGTATGGTACACTCATTGTTCTCAATGTCTTTTCCTATTAGTTAACCACATTTTTGAGAACTTTTTTTTTTTTTTGGTACCGGGGATTGAACTCGGGTCCTTGTGCTTTCAAGGCAAGCAGCGCAACCACTGAGCTAAATCCCCGGCCCCTGAATGGATATTTGTATTGCTCATCTTTTGATTAGTTTTGGCTAAAAAAGGCCAGATTTGAACCTTTGCAAAGAGTGTGTAGAGACTGAGACAAGGGTCATGTTAATGGTAATGGCTGAAGGAAGGAAAGTGAGCAGGAAAAAGGAAAAAAGAAAGAGCTAGAAAAAAGTAAAGGGGAGGGAGAGTTAAAAGGGAGGATTAAGAACAGGGGTAAAACTGCCCTGGTCATATCTTCCAGTATTTTTCTTAGCAGGTACTAAATCTTTTTCTCTAGTACTCTCTTGGAACCAGACTTCTATTTTTTTAGTGCATGTTTGCAGTACATAATGAATACATTCATTGTGGAGAATTAGTACATGTATCTAACATGTACTAATTTACTAACATGTGCTAATATGCTAACATATACTTATTTTTTCCCCTTCCCCTCTTCCAATTTTTTGTTTGTTTGCTTGTTTTCCAGCATCAGATTCATTCATGTATTTATTTTTTGTTTTTTTGAGACAGAGTCTCACTATGTAACCCAGCCTGGCTTTGAACTTGTGTGGCAGTTTTTCCATCTAAGCCTCCTTCTGAGTACTGGGGTCACAGGCATGCAGCCCCATGCCCAGCTTCATTTATTTATTTTATAAGTCCTTATCAAGTTAATTATTATAAACAGATTAACAGCCAGACTACAGGCTAAGAAACATATACAACACATAAGACTATTATACTAAAGGTACACTTTTAGATACATTGGCCATCCTAGAACCATATTGAGTTCATTGTCATTGATCTTGGATACTTTGATCACATAATGCTTGCTTGCTTCTGTTTTTTTTTCCCTTTTGTAGTACAGGAGTTGAATTCACAGCCTTCACAGTGGGCTACCTCCCCAGTCCTTTTTATGTTTTATTTTGAGACAGGTCTTGCTAAATTTGCTGAGTTGCCCAGAACTTGAACTTGGAATCCTCCTGTCTTTGCCTCGGAGAGTTCTGGGATTGCAGGCATGCAACACTACGCCTGGTTAAATTGTTTTCTTTCTCTCCATGTCGTCATCTTTAAAACTGAATACATGGAGTTGTATTTCATCATATATTATTTCATGTGGTGCTCTTAGTACAGTATCTACTCATCTCCCCACTCCAATTTGGCTTTTATTTGACCCTTTTCAGATCAGGTGGGCTCTTCCTCCAAACCATGAATGTTGCACTGAGAGTCTCATTTCTCTATTTTACACCTTTGTCTTAGCTTTTATCCATTTCTTTGAAATTTCCTTACCTATTTTTTCCCTGCCTGATGGTAAAGAATCATCTCTAGCCAAGTGTGGTGGTGCATGCCTGTAATCCCAGCACTTGGAAGGTTGAGGTAGGAGGATCACTGTGAATTTGAGACTAGCTGGGTGGGCTACATTTGAGACTAGCTGGGCTACATGAGACCCTGTCAAAGAAAGGGAAAAAGGAAGGAAGGAAGAAAGAAAGGGAAAGAAAAAAAAGAGAACCAACCCTAGTAGTGCCTTTATAATTTTGTTTTGCCTATAGTCATTACTTAGCATAACAGTTTTTTTGTTTTGTTTTGTCTTTTGAGGCAGAGTCTCTCTATGTAGTTCAGGCTGGCCTCAAACTCATTATGTAGCCCAGGCTGGCCTCAAACTCAAAGTTATCATCCTACCTCAGCCTCCCTAGTGCTGGGATTACAGGCATGTGCCACTCCACCTGGCCTGAACAGTTTTAAATTTACAGGAAAATGATAAAGATAGTCCATAGTATTCCCATATATGTTCCAACTTCATCCAGTTTCTTCTATTATTAATTTTAGTACTTTTATTAGTTAGTGAATCAGTATGGATAAATTTGTTTTTTTGGTTTTTTTGAGATGGAGTCTCATTATGTAGTTCAGACTGGCCTTGAACTCCCTACATGGTCCTCCTGTCAGCCTCCTGAGTGCTAGGATTAGGATAAATTTTTTTTTTTTTTTGTACTGGGGATCGAACTCGGGACCTTGTGCTTTCGAGGCAGGTGCTGAACCACTGAGCTAAATCCCCAGCTAGGATAAATTCTTTTTTTTTTTCTTGGTACTGGGAATTGAACTTGGGTCCTTGTGCTTGCGCAGCAAGGCAGTGAAACCACTGAGCTAAATCCCCGGCAGGATAAACTCTTATTAGTGAAGTTTATAGTTCTTTCAGATTTCTTTAGTTTTTGCTTGTCTTTGTTGTAGGATCCAACTCAGGGTCCCACACTGCATTTTATTATCATGTTTATTTTATTTTATTTTTTTATGATTTTTTGACATAGGATCTTGATATGTAGTCTAAGCTGGCCTTGAACTCACTATGTGGGCTGGGCTGGCCTCAGCAGTGATCCTCCTGCCTCTGTATCTGGAGTGCTGAGATTCCAGGTGTGCATCACCACACCTGGCTTTTTGGTTATTTTTTTGGGACAAGGTCTCATTATGTTTTTTTTTGTACCGAGAATTGAGCTCAGGGCCTCACAGTTGCCAGGTAGGTGCTGTGCCACTGAGCTACATCCCCGGCCCACGGTCTCACTATGTAGCTCATATTGACCTTAAATTCACTATGTAGTTTACAGGGTGACCTCACACTCAAAACATTCTTTCTGCCTCACCCTCCCGAGTACGTACTGCCATGGGGTGGGGGGGACACGACATGGACAGACAGATGGATGGATGGACACACTTTCTTTATATTTCTTGCCTCAATCCTAGGGTTAGTCATTTCTCCAATGAAGTCTGGATCCTTTTGCTAGAGAATGGTATTAAAACCAAGATCTGGGTGTTCTGTGCACTCATTGCTACTGGGATATCTACTTCTAGTCCCTCTCAGTTGACAGAGCAAGGAAATATGTGTGAATACTAACCAGTATATGTACAATGTCTATATTGTTTCTTTATATAAGCCACTCTGTGTTGTCAAACGTGAATTTACACTGATATTTCTAACTCTAATTCATTCCAGCCTCTTCTTGCTTAACTGTAAACTTCCATTCCAGCAATGAAATACCTGACTTTTGGTTTTTAAGAGTGTCCTTTATAAGTTTTGAATAATCTGACTTACCCAGTTTTCCCCCATGGATCATGCTTTTTTGGTGTTGTCTCAAAACTCATAGCCACATGCAGAATTGCCTAGTTTTCTTCTAGATGTCTTATAGTTAGTTTTACATTTTATATAAGAGGTAGTTTTTTGAGCTTCTTCAACTGAGATTTTTATAGTTGTAAAGATATAATATAAATATGGCACATGTGTACATATAACCGCACTATAGAGGACTGAGGCAGGAAGATCACAAATTCAAGCAAGTGCTCTACCACTGAGCTACAACCCCACCCTTTTATAGTTTATTTTGAGAGGGGTCTTGCTAAATTGCTCAGACTGGCTTTGAACTTGGTGATCCTCCTGCCTCAGCCTCCTGAGTAGCTAGGATTATAGGTGTGCTTTTAAAAATTGTGTTCTTTAAAAAAAAAGACTTTAAAAATAGTTGCAGAGCATTTCATTATGTGGATTTATTATAATGTACCTAAGCAGTTCCATATTGATAAACTTTTAGGTTATAGTCCATTTCTTTTATAAGCAGTGCTGTAGTGAAAAAATAAAGTTCAGATTTTGTATGATCCAAGATGTAGATTATGATCAGTGGAAAAAGCAGTGAAGGCAAATTGATACAGTCTGCAATAAATGGCTCAAATATAATAGTGTTTAACACATCTATATGTAATTGCTTTTTTTTGGTACCAGGGATTGAACTTGGGTCCTTGCAAGCTGTGGAACCACTGAGCTAAATCCCCAGCCCAACACATTTATATCTATATAAATAATCCGTGTATTTGAAAGCACTTTACACAAAACTGTGGGAGTTGTGAGGTGCTTGCACATACAGAATAAAGCCTTGTGAGTACAAAGGTTATTGTGTGGATAGTAAGCCTCTCTTAGATCATTCCCTGCAGCATTCTAGTTTCTCATGTTTAAATGTCTAGTCATGCATTGCATCATCATCAGTAAGTCCACTTGTTTTTCAGGTGTTTTTGGAAACATAAACAGTCTTGGTTTTTCTCAGCTCTCACACTCCAATAAACATAGGAAACTTGCGCCAAAAGTGTTGGGATGTCTCCCCAGTAGCAAGTAAGTAAGCAGTTCTGCAGCATTGCATACCAGGTGGATGTCCTTAATTAATTTGCTAGAGCAGCTTATAAAATTCAGGGAAGCACTATATGTGCATTTAGTGATTTATATAAAAAATATTTTAAAGAATACAAAAAGGCATCCAGGTGAAAAGATACATAGGGTGAGGTCTGGAGAAGTCTTGAATAAAGGAAGGAGTTTCCACCCCTTTGGATTGTGGAGTGAACCACCCTCCCAATATGTCTGTGAGTTCTCTTGCCTTCTTGTGAGCTTCTATATGTTCAGCTGTCTGAACCCTGTCTTTTGGGGTTTTTTGTGGAGATTTCATTGCATGAGACACTTAATGGACTGGTGAGGAAACAGAGCAAGTCCTGTCTATTCACTTTCTTTGCAGTGTTCTTTTACGATATGGGTGCAGGATTCCTGTGGAATGAGGGTCTTTATAGCCTACTATTAAGTAAGGGTAGGGCAGAGAATTTCTTTATGGCCAGCTTCAAGACAGAAAAGTGGAAGAATATGATATGTTCTGTGATCTTGGCAGTTCTAGTTTCTTTGGCTTGCCTTGAAGAAGGACAGGTCACAAAGGAAAATGATCACATTAGAATGATCTCCACCTTAGAAATCTCTTACCCCCTATTGTGAACTTGTTTTTCTGCTAGGTATTCTAGTTCTTGACCTCTTGTTAGTCTCTTTTCAAGTCTAGTCTACCCAGAGTAATTCTGAATAAAGAGGCTCTAACTTCCCTGGATTTCACAGCCTCCTCTCTTCATTTCCAGCCTTGGTCATAATCAAAGTCTCAGTGTAGTCATTCCTAGACTCCCTACTATGCTGAGAATGGGTGAGTGAATATAACCATGATGATCTTATGTATTTCTCTAGAAGTCTGAAAAAAAATCACTGATTTTGTAAACAAGTCACTGATGTGTTCATAATTGTGTTAACACACTTTTAATTTATATAGAAATTGCTGTTCTGCTGATCTATTGAAGGAAGTTCCAAATCATTTTGTAAGGGGAAGAACCTTTTAAAAATGGAAAGATGGACTTCCTAATCCTGATTATTATTATTAGTAGTAGTATTTTGGTTTTTTGAGATAGTCTGGATTTTAGTGCAGGCTGGCCTCGAACTCCCTGCGATCTTCCTGCCTCAGCCTCCCTAGTGCTGGGACTATAGGTATGCACCACTACACCCCACTAAACTGATTTTTATATATACTAAATTTTCTATAGACTGCAGTATACCTTGTGAAGAAATTGCAGAAATTCTTTTCTTGGGCTGGGGATTTAGCTCAGTGGCACCGCTCAAGGTTCTGAGTTCGATCACCGGTACCAAAAAAAAAAAATCTATTCTTTTTTTTTTTTTTTTTTTTGTGGTACTAGGAATTAAACCTGAGACCTTCATACTGAGCTATGTTCTCAGCTCTTTATTTTTTATTTTGAGACAGGGTCAGCTGAATCATTAAATTGCCCATGCTGGGTTTGAATTGGGCTTTCCTCCTGCCTTAGTTTACCAGAGTGTTGGGATTATAGGTTTAGACCACCAGGCCTAGCTAAGAATTCTTAAAGAATGGTGTAGCTTACATTTAATAACAGGTTTGTTTGTTTTGATTTTTTTAGACAGGGTCTTGCAACGTAGTGCAGGCTGGCCTTGAACTCACTGTGTAGCCCAGGCTGCCCTGAACTCCCAGTGATCCCCCCCCCCCCCCAGCCTCCCAGTGCTGGGATTATGGGTGTGGTGTGGTTTTTATTTATTTTGCAGAGATCTTGTTCTTCACAATAAACATTGCTATATCCATTTAGTCTAAACACCACAGTTTGAAAGCTTTAGGCTTTTGAATAGATAACACAATAAAATTGAGAAGAGTGAAATTAATACAATAATTTCTCTATCCCTTATTTTAAAAAAGAACTAATTTTCTAAGCCATGACATGTATGGTTCTGTGAGAATTGTTCTAAGATTATGATACAGTGAGTATTTTTGTGTTATGCCTTATTTCACAAGTTGTGGTGACAATGAAAAGTGGTTATGATTTTTAACTACTAAGAGTTTAGATGACTGAGTTGTTTTTGCAAAGCGGTAGCCAAGGGAATAAATTTAATAAATATTTGTCTCTAAAATAGTCACATGACCTTTTCTCTATGTGAGGCCAAGAAATTTGTCAGGTTACCCTTTTTACTCTTTTAGGAAAACCATATTAATCTTTTGAAAATTAGCTAATAGTAACTGAATGCCTTACCATTATGATAGGGACCCCCAATGAGCTGTGGTCAAAGTTTAGACCTTTGGAATATCAAATTTGTTCTGCCTAGAGGTTAGAGTTTTCTTGGGTACACAAGCTGTAGAGACTTCTTGAAAATCACGATAGAACCTTTACATTTTAGAGCTTTAAATTTTACAGTTGAGACTGAGAATCCGGAGAAAGAGGCCATCAATCAGCTCTTGTGCATATAGGCAACAATGGCTTCCCTGTAGGTGTAAAGCTGAAGGAGCTCAGGGTAGAAGTTTCCCTCCACACCTGAGGATCTTTTGAGAGCACTTCTCAATTCTCTTGGCTGGTGTGATGCCTTGCTTTAATCTCATTCCAGGACCTTACTGCAAAACTAATACATAACTAATGAACAAATATAAGTAGATTGGTTGAGCATCAAGGAACAGGGCCAGCCAGGTATATTAAGCAAGAGAGACAAATGTGTGTCCTACTTCAATAATGTTATCATGTTGGTATTTAATTGGATTGGGACAGTGTGGTCATTCATAAATGTAAGGCATTAAATGAAAACAAATGCAAATAAAGAGAGATTGAGGCTAGAACACAGAGGCTTATGGATGGTAGAAAAGTGTTCTGCCACTGAACAACTTTCCCAATCCTAAATGTAATCATTTTTTCTTGTTTGAGGGAAGTTCAAATACACACGCATTTCATATACTGAGTGCACTAGTTTGTATTGTTTCTTAGTCACCAGTCACAGGCACTCTCCCTGACTTGATACCACCTCCCTTCCCTCCCTTTTGAAAAAAAACATTAGTTTAATTGTTTTCTTGCAGAGGTGGATACTTTTTATTTAGTCAGAAGACTAGAGCAGTGGGTGTTTGTTTACAATATAAGATGCTTTTTAGGATTGGGTTTCCTTGTTCCCTCAGGGCTGAGCTTTGAAAATGTCCCATGTAATGTTGTCATACCAGGTCTGAATGTATGCTTTATTCTACTTCTGGCATTGCTATTGATTTATCATAAAATTTTTCATCCACATATTTCTGTTGGCTAAGGAACTGGGCATGGGAAAATCTGCTTTGTTCACATACACCTTAAATATTAGACCGTGAGTATATTTATTTATACTCATTTATTCGTAGAACATATATTGAGAGGATATGTATTTCATGCTGTATGAGGCAGTGGTAATGCATAGTTGAAGACTCAGGGCTCCTGGGCTTTTAAGGAACTTTTAAGAGAGACAAAATGAACAAAAAACTGTAGTACAGTGTGGTAAGTACAAATAAAGATTATCCAGGTTATTGTGGGAACACACAGGAAGGAGCATTTGTTGATTCTCAAAAGTTATGGTACGGAGATCTTTGGAAGCCCCAAGCTCTTGGGAATCTGAAAGATCAGACTACTTTCATAACAATATTAAGACTTTTTTTTTTTTTTTGAGACAGGGTCTTGTGATGTCCAGTCTTGGCCTTGAAGGCAGATAGCTCAGGCTGGCCTTGAACTCATGATCCTCCCTGCACCTCCCAAGTGCTGAGATCACAGGTGTGGGCCACCAAACCTGGCTTATTTGCCTTTTTTCGTTTTTGTTCTTTCACAAGTATACAATAGAGTTTTGCAGCAGAGGAAAAATTTGTGATAACTAATAATCTAATCTAGCTATCTTCTGTTAAGCCAGAATTTTGCAAAAATATGAAAGAATTTCACCCTTTTCACTAAAGGTTTTGAAAAAAATAATTTTTAAAACTAAAATGTGCATAGATAGCCTTAATCAAGTTGAGATAAAGACCTTCTATTCCAATTTTCTGTAGGGTTTTTTATCGTGAATGGGTGTTGGATTTTGTGGAATGCTTTTTCTGCATCTATTGAGATGATCATATGGTTTTTGTCCTTGGTTTTGTTAATATAGTGTATTACATTTATTGATTTATGTATGTTGAACTATCCTTGTGTCCCTGGGATAAATCTGAGTTGGTCAGGGTGTATGATCTTCTTGATAACCCTCTGTATTCTGTTTGCCAGTATTGCATCTATGTTCATTAGGAAGATTGGCCTGTAGTTCTCTTTTTGGGTTGGGTCTTCCCTGGTTTTGGAATCAAAGTAACACTTGCTTCCAGGAATGAATTTGGAAGTATTGCGTCCCTTTCAATTTCCTGGATGAGTTTAAAGAGTAATGATGATAGTTCTCCTTTAAATGTCTTGTAGAATTCAGCAGTGAAGCCATCAGGACCTGGGCTTTTCTTTGTTGGTAAATTTTTAATTACATTTTCAATTTCACTCATTGTAATTGGGGTGTTTAGAATTTCTATATCTTCTTCATTTAACTTTGGCAATTCGTATGTATCTAGGAATCTGTCCATTTCTTTTGTGTTTTCCATTTTATTAGAGTACAGGTTCTCAAAGTAGGTACTGATGATCCTCTGGGTTTCAGAAATGGGCTTCTGAAATAAACAGACATTTCTCAGACAAAGTAGTAAAAGCAGTAAATAAACATATGAAAAAATGTTCAACATCACTGGTCATTCAAGAAATGCAGATAAAAACAACACTGAGATTCCACCTCACCCCAGAAAGAATGGCTGCTATCAAGAAATCAACCAATAACAAATGCTGTCAGGGGTATGGGGAGAAAGGAACCCTTCTCCATTGTTGGTGGGAGTGCAGACTGGTGCAACCACTGTGGAAATCAGTATGGACATACCTCAAAGAACTAGGACTAGAGGTCCCATTTGACCCAGCTGTTCCCCCGCTGGGTATCTTCCCAAAAGAATTAAAAGAATCTTACCACAGCGATATATGTGCACCCATGTTTATAGCGGCACAGTTTGTAATAGCTAAAGCTTGGAAACAGCCCAAATGCCCATCAACTGGAAACTGGATAAAGATGTGGGGTTTTTTTAATAAAATGGAGTACTACTCAGCCATAAAGAACGAGAAATTAGAGACATTTATAGCTAAATGGATGCATATTGAGACCATACTCTCATATGAAATAAATAGGACACACATGTGTAAATACCGAATAGTTTCTCTGGTGTGAGAAACTGAAAGTGTAAATAAGGATTAAAATGATTAAAACAAATAACTGATAATTTGGAATAGGAAGAAAACATCCAAAGGGGTAGGGAAAGTGGGAGGGGAAGGGGAAAAGAAAGAAGGGAAAGGAAAAATTAGGAGAAAAGGACAAAATGGAAATAAAGTCTTTGTAAATAGGGAAGGGTGGAGGTGGTGAAGGGAGGACAGGGAATAGGGAAAAAATAAGAACCAACATACATCATGTACAGGTACAAATACCTGATGATAAATGTAAACATATTGGATACCTAAAATGTACCAATAAAAGAATTTAAACCAAAAAAGTGCAAAAGAGTTTGTTCCATATAAAATTAGAGGTTTATGTAAATATTTTGTAAAATATTGATTTAGAAATTAATTTAATTTTATTAAAGTAAATAAAAATTCTTAGTTTTAATTTGAAATCCAGTGATACATATATAATTATATGTATCATCATATATATAATACACATTATATATACTGTATAATCTACACATATAACAGTAGCTTTTGGGTCCTAAATTTAAGAGTATAAAGGGCAACAGACCAAATTGTTTCAGACCCACTGGAATAGAAATTTATCAACTAATTTTTTTTGTTTGTTTATTTTTTGTTTTTTGAGACAAGATCTCCCTCTGTAGTTCAGCCTGGCCTGGAACTCACTATGTAGCCCAGGCTAGTCTCGAACTCACAGCGATCCTCCTGCCTCTGCCTCCCAAGTGCTGGTATCAACTAATTCTTAAGAGGAATATTGCCAAGGAAGGGTTCCTGGGGTTAGGGTGCTAGAGCTAAATCACAGGTGTTTAATTGTCAGCTGAAATATAAAGTGGAAGGGAGTTTCAAATAATAAGTAGGGCCGGGTGTTGTGGTGCACCCCTGTAATTCCAGCATTTGGTAGGCTGAGTCAGGAGGATCATGAGAGTTCAGGGCCAGCCTGGGCTACATAGTGAGTTTGAGGCCAACCTGAACTACATAGTGAAACCTATCTCAAAAAACAAAAGAAAATCAAAGAGTACAACAACAACAAAAAATGATAAGTAGGAAGAAATGGATCACAGTAAACCTTGTATGCCATACTGCGAAGTTGTTCCTGCTATTAGCAGAGATGCTGAATGGTTTCCAAAGTATGTTAATGGCTATTCTTATATATAAAATGTTACTAGAGGGCCGGAGATTTAGCTCAGTGGTTTTGCCGCCTGCTGCGCAAGCTCAAGGACCCAAGTTTGATCGCTGGTACCAAAAAAAAAAATGTTATTAGAAGAGATTATGTATTTTTAAATATAGGGAAGTTAAAAGATTATGTTTTTGATTTTTTTGTGATTTTCTAACTTGCTTATCAAAAGGCTGCTAGGAATGGTGGCTCAGGCTTATAATCCCAGTACTCAGGAGGCTGAGGCAGGAGGATCACCATAAATTTGAGGCCAGCCTGGGCTACATAGTTCAAAGACCAGCCTGAACTGCATAGTGAGACCCTGTCTTAACATCCCCCCCCATATATATATATATATATATTTTTTTTTTTTTGAAAGGTGTTTTAAGATGGGGCATGGTATTGCATGCCTGTAGTCCCAGTTGTCTGGGAGGGTGAGGCAGGAAGATTACAGATTTGAGCCCAGCCTAGCAAGTAGTGACTTAGTGAGACACTGCCTCAAAATAAACATTAAAAAAAAAAAGAAAGAAAGGGACCAGATGTAGCCCAATGTGAAGACCCTGGGTTTAATTGGGAGACTGAAGTAACATGATTGCAAGTTCAAGCCCAACCTGGGCAACCTAGTGACTTCCGTGAGACCCTGTCTCAAAATTTAAAAATGGTTGAAGACTTAGCTCAGTGGTTCGATCTTCAGTACCATGGAAAAAAAAGTATTCTAGGTAAGTGCTCTACTGCTGCGCTGGAGCCCCCGTCCTTTCTCTCTCTCTCTCTTTTTTTTTTTTTTGATACCTGGGATCAAACTCAGGACCTTGCGCTTATGAGGCAGGCAGCGGCACCATCCTTTCTCTCTTTTTTTCAAGTCCCCCCCCACCGCCCCAGGGCCTTTACTCTTGAGTTATGCCCCCCAGCCCTTTTAAAATTTTTTACATTGAGACAGAGTCTCACTAAATTGCTAAATTGCTTGGGCTGATCCTGTACTTGAGATCCAGCCTGGTAGAATTATAAGTGTGCACTACCATGCCTCACTTCTTATCTTCTTTTTACCTGGTCTTTGTTAAAATCTTACCCCTAACTACACTGAGAATGGGGAAACTTTGATTTAACTAATTGTAATAAGTAGGCTATACTCCACATAATAAGTTCAGCAAATAAAGAGGGCATGGGGAATTTTTTTCACAATCCCTCCTGAATTTGTTCTTTTTGGTGTGAAAAATTTTTTAAGCAAAACATTTATTGGTACATTCTAGATATACATAAGGATGACACTCATCATAGGGTGTTTGCACCTGTACATCATATATCTTGTCTTTTCTTTTTTCCCATTCCCTCCAACCCCCTTCTCCTCCTTATATACAAAAGCTTTGCTTCTATTTTTTCCTTCTATTTTCACTTTTTTCCTTGTCCTTTCCCCTTCCCCCTCCATTCTTCCCCTTTCCATTTAAACATTTTCTTTCCACTTCTCAATATATATTACACATTTTAGTCCTTATTTCCACTTTTGGTTTATCATACCAGAGAAACAATGTGGTATTTAAACATGTGTGTCCTATTTATTTCACTAAGAGTATAGTCTCTATGTGCATCCGTTTAGCTCTAAATGTCTCAAGCTTATCCTTCTTTATGGCAAGGTAGTACTCCATTGTATAAAATACCCACATCTTTATCCATTTGTTGGTTGATGGGTCTCTGGGCAGTTTCCAAGGTTTAGCTATTACAAATTGTGGCACCGTAAACATAGGTGTGCATATATTGCTGTGGTATGATGCTTTTAGTTCTTTGGGGAAGATACCAAGAAGGGGAATAGCTGGGTCAGATGGAACCTCTAGTTTTAGTTTTTTGAGAACTCTACACACTGATTTCCACAGTGGTTGCTTTGGTGTGAAATTGTGTATGTTTTTTTTCAAATAATTTCAGACTTAATAGAAAAGTTTTGAAAACATAGTAAAATTGTATGGATTCAAAGCTATCCTTGAGACTTTCCCTGTTTTCCAGGGGAAGAAACACACATATAAATCAATGAACAAGAATTGTTAGTACCAATAAATAGTGTGAAGGTGATAAAGTAATATGGTAGAAAATGATCTAGGTTGCTGTCTTAACTGTGGTTGTGCACAGTCTCTCAGAAGATGTTGTTTTGGGCTGAGACGTAAATGTTAAAAGTAGAAGAGCTGGGAGCAGAACATTTCAAGCTATAAGAACAACTAGTATAAAAAAGTTCCCTAAGGGCCGGGGATTTAGCTCAGTGGTTTCGCCGCCTGCTGCGCAAGCGCAAGGACCTGAGTTCAATCCCTGGTACCAAAAAACGAAACAAAAAAAACCAAAAAAAAGTTCTCTTAGTCACAAAGTGTGAGGAAGAGAAAGCAAAACCAGTCTGATGAGACAATAGTCCACGAAGAGTTGAGTGGAAGATGAGGTCAGAGGTAGACGGATAGCAGGTCATATAGGGTCTCTGTAGGTCATGGTTAACATCATGTAGGCTTGATATAAGTTGATAGTTGCAACTCAGAGTTACTACGGGAAGCCTTTGGGGGGTTTTAAGCAAAGAACTGGAGTTGTCTGATTCACACTGTACAAAGTACATTCTGATTATTCTGCCACAGTTGAATTATAGAGAGGCAAGAATTAAAGCAGAGAGATGAATTAGGAGAGTGTGAGTGCTGGAATAGCAAGCCAAGGAATACTGATGATACCTGACCATGACTGTGTCAGGGACAGTGGGAGTGTTTGTAAGTTTTGTATATTTTGGAGGTTGAGACAGGTTTTCTTTTTGTTTTTATCTTTTTTCTTTGATGGTGTTTGAGGGAGAGCAGAACAGTAGGCTATCTTAATAGCCCTATTTAAAATGTCCTCACACATCAAAGTGAAGGAGTAAGGTAGATGACATACAGGTCTGAACCTGGGAAAGAGATTCTGGTCAGAGATAGAAATTTAAATCATTAGTGTTTAGTGATAGTAGTTAATGTCCAGGACTGATTAAGAATTCCTGGCAAAACAGCATCCCCCTGTCCCCCAGTTGAAATGAGAAAACATGTAAATAAGTCTCAAAACCAGACTTCCAGATCACCTACAGCAACCCCAAAGGGAAATGTGATGGAACACTCTCATACTCAACCATCTGGACCCACTGAACTGGCAACAAAAGGGGATCTAGAAAAAATGAAATCAGAAATAATTTCTCAGATAACAGGAGAAATTGTGCTCCTAGTACAAGACATGATTAATAAATCTAGAGAGGAGCTGAGGAACATGATGGAATCCCAACATAGGAAACAAATGGAATCCATAAAACAGATGCAAGTAGATTTCCAGGACATGAAAAACTCCATTGAAAGTCTACACAGCAGAATGAGCCAATGTGAGGACAGAATTTCAGATATAGAAGATAAGATTGCAATTAATGACCAGGAAAAGAAAAATTGCTTCAAAATTATAAGGGAACATGAGAAATCAATCCAGCAGCTGCTAGATGATGCAAAGAAGAATAACATAAGACTGACTGGAGTCAATGAAGAAACAGGAGAGAGTGCAGATGACATAAAAAAACTTCACAGAAATAATGGCAGAAAACTTCCCAAGCAGGGGAACAGAACTTGACATACAGATAAGTGAGGCATATAGGACTCCACATAGCCTTGATCAAAAAAAATCTACACATAGGCATAGAATTGTTAAGATTCCAGAAACTCAACAGAAGAACAAAGTTCTACAAGCAGTTAGAGAAAAGAAACAAATCTCATACAAAGGAAAGCCCATCAGAATCACAGCAGACTTCTCAACACAAACCATCAAGGCAAGAAGAGCTTGGAGTGACATATTCCAAGTCCTAAAAGAAAACAGCCTCCAACCCAGATTGATGTAGCCTGGAAAACTATCTTTCAAAATTGATGGGGAAATAAGATACTTTCATGACAAAGAGCACCTTAGGAACTTCGTGAATACCAAACCAGCACTCCAAAGAATTTTACACAATAACCTAGGAACAGACATTGAGGATCACAACACCAGGAAGCAAAGCAGACTGAACCCATCTGGCACGACAAGAAATTAAATGCAAAGGGGGAGAACCCAACAAAAAAAAGTCATGGCAATGACAAGTCAATACGTTTCAGTTATAACCATCAACGTTAATGGTCTCAATTCACCATTCAAAAGAAATAAACTGGCAGAATGGGTCAAGAAGCAGAATCCAACAATATGCTGTGTAGAAGAAACACACTTAATTCAAAAGGAAACTCATAGACTGAAAGTTAAAGGGTGGAAAACAGTACTCCATGCGACGGGAACCCCCAAAAAAGCAGGAGTAGCTATCCTCTTTGCAGATCAAGTAGATTTCAAACCAACACTGATTAAGAGAGACGAAGAAGGACACTACATCCTTGTAAAGGGAAGAATCCAAGAGGAAGAGATGACAATCATAAATATCTATGCACCAAACACTAGTGCACCCAACTATATAAAACAAATACTAACGGACATGAAAAGTCATATATACACTAACACAATTGTAGTGGGGGACCTCAACACCCCACTGTCACAAATAGATCAACTAGACTAAAAGTAAGTAATGAAATACTAGAACTCAATTGAACTCTTCAACAAATGAACTTAATAGATGTTTAAAGAGTCTTCCACCCCACAAAATCAGAATACACATTCTTCTCAGCTGCACATGGGTCATTCTCCAAAATAGATCACATACTCACACATAGAACATGTTTAAGTAAGTGCAAAGGAATTGAAGTTATCCCCTGTATATTATCAGACCATAGTGCGATGAAATTAGAGATCCATAGCAAAAGAAACTGGAAAAATTTCATAAATGTGGAAATTGAACAGTACACTTCTGAATAACCAATGGGTCACAGGAAATTAAAGGAGAAATCAGACAGTTCCTTCAATTAAATGACAATGACAATACAACATATCAGAATCTATGGGACACAATGAAAGTCTTACGAGGGGAATTCATAGCAGTGAATATGCATATTAGGAAAACAGAACGAGCCCAATTAAACAACCTGATGCTGCACCTCAAGCTTCTAGAAAAAGGAGAGCAGGACAAGCCCAAAGCTCATACAGGGGAGGAAATTATAAAGATCAGAATAGAAATCAATACAATGGAGACTAAGAGAATGATACAAAAAAATCAATGAAGCCAAGAGTTGGTTCTTTGAAAGAATCAACAAAATTGACAAACCTTTAGCCAACCTTATCAGAAAAAGGAAAGACAAGGCCCAAATCCATGCAATTAGGAATGAAAAGGATGAAACGACAACAGACCCAGCAGAAATCCAGAGGATCATCAATACCTACTTCCAGAACCTATACGCCAATAAGATGGACAACAGAGAAGAAATGGACAGATTCCTAGATACATATGAATTACCAAAGTTGAACGAAGAAGACCTAAAACTTCTAAACAACCCAATATCAATCAATGAAATTGAAAATGTAATTAAAAACTTATCACCTAAGAAAAGCCCGGGCCCTGATGGCTTCACTGCTGAATTCTACAAGACATTTAGAGAGGAACTACTTCCACTACTGTTTAAACTCTTCAATGAAATTGAAAGGGAAGCAATACTCCCAAATTCATTCCTGGAAGCAAGCATCACCTTGATCCCCAAAGCAGAGAAAGACCTAACCAAAAAGGAGAACTATAGGCCAATCTCACTAATGAACATAGATGCACAAATCCTTAATAAGATACTGGCAAACAGAATGCAGAAGATCATCAAGAAGATCATACACCCTGATCAAGTGGGATTCATCCCAGGGATGCAGGGATGGTTCAACATACGCAAATCAAGCAATGTAATACACTGTATCACTAGAGCCAAGGACAAAATCCATATGATTATCTCCATAGATGCAGAAAAAGCATTTGACAAAATCCAACATGCATTTATGATAAAAACCCTACAAAAAATTGGAATAGATGGTCTCTACCTCAAACTGATGAAAGCCATCTATGAAAAACCAACAGCCAATAACATACTAAATGGTCAAAAACCGAAATCCTTCACTCTAAAATCAGGAACAAGACAAGGATGTCCACTATCACCACTCTTGTTCAATATAGTTCTGGAAACATTAGCCACGGCAATTAGACAAGAGAAAGAAATAAAAGGAATAAAGATAGGTAATGAAGAAGTCAAATTGTCATTATTTGCAGATGACATGATACTCTATATAGAAGACCCCAAGAACGCCACCAAAAGTCTTCTAGACTTAATAACCAAATTCAGTCAAGTAGCTGGTTACAAGGTCAACACACAAAAATCAATAGCTTTCCTCTACACCAATGACAGACTCACTGAGAGAGAAATAGGGCAAATAATTCCTTTCACAATAGCATCCAGAAAACTGAAATACCTAGGAATCAACCTAACGAAACAAATCAAAGACCTCTTCTCTGAAAACTATAGCACTCTGAAAAGAGAGATTGAAGATGATATGAGAAAATGGACAGACATCCCCTGCTCCTGGGTAGGAAGGATTAATAGAGTGAAAATGGCCATACTTCCAAAACTGTTATATAGATTTAATGCAATTCCAATTGAGATCCCAACAGCATACTTCATGGACCTTGAGAAAACAATCCAAAAATTCATTTGGAACAAGAAGAGACTCAGAATAGCAAAAGCAATTCTAGGTAACAGAGACATGGCAGGGGGTATCACAATTCCTAACCTGCAACTCTACTACAAAGCTACTGTGATAAAAACAGCATGGTACTGGCAAAGAAACAGACCTGAGGACCAGTGGAACAGATTAGAAGATGCAGAAACAATGCCAGACACACTCAGCCATCTCATCTTCAATAAAGGAGCCAGACACCCTCACTGGAGGAAAGATAGCCTCTTTAATAAATGGTGCTGGAAAAATTGGGTTTCAACTTGCCAAAGATTAAAACTAGACCTAAATCTCTCATCATGCACTAAACTAAAATCAAAATGGATTAAAGATCTAAATATTAATATAGAAACTCTGAACCAGTTGGAACAGAGGTTAGGTAGAACCCTTGAGACATTGGTATAGGAAAAGATTTTATGAACAAAACCTCAGTTGCCCATGAAGTAGCACAAACAATCAACAAGTGGGATCTCTTCTTGTTAAAAGGGTTCTGCACAGCAAGAGAAACCACCAGCAGTGTGAAGAGACAACCCACAATGTGGGAAAAAATCTTCACCTGCTCTTCCTCAGACAAAGGTCTACTATCTCGAATCTATAAAGAACTTAAAAAGATCAGACCTCCCAAATTTAAAGACCCAACCCGAAAATGGGCATCTGAAATGAACAGACATTTCTCAGACAAAGAAGTAGAAATAGCAAATAAATACATGAAAGAATGTTCAACATCACTGGTCATTTTAGAGATGCAAATGAAAACAATGCTGAGATTCCACTTCACTCCAGAAAGAATGGCTGCTATCATCAAATCAACCAATAACAAATGCTGGCGGGGCTGTTGGGAAAGAGGAACCCTGCTCCACTGCTGGTGGGAGTGTAGACTGGAGCAAGCACTGTGGAAATCAGTATGGAGATACCTCAAAGAACTAGCACTGGAAGTCCCATTTGACCCTGCTATTCCACTGCTGGGGATCTTCCCCAAAGAATTGAAAGAATCCTACCACAGTGATATATGTGGGCCTATGTTCAAAGCAGCACTGTTTGTGATAGGTAAAACTTGGAAACAGCCCAATTGCCCATCAACTGGAGACTGGATAAAGAAAATGTGGTTTTTTTAAATAAAATAGAGTACTACTCAGCCATCAAAAATGAGAAATTAGAGACATTTATAGCTAAGTGGATGCACATTGAAGCAATACTCTTAAGTGAAATAAATAGGACACACATGTGTAAATACCGAATAGTTTCTCTGGTGTGAGAAACTGAAAGTGTAAATAAGGACTAAAATGTATAATAGGTAATGTGAAATAGGAAGAAAAGGGGCAAAGGGGAAGGAAGTGGGAGGGCTAGGGGAAAGGATAGAAGGGAATAGGATTAATATGAGAAAATGGAAAAATAGGAACAAAATCTTTGTAAATAGGGAGGAATGGAGGGGTTGAAGGGAGGGCTGGGCAAGGGTGAAAAATAAGAACCAAGAGAGACTATGTAAAGGTGCAAATTTCCAATAATGAATGTCATTATATTGTATGCCTACAATGTACCAATTATTAGAATGAATAATCGATAATGCAAAATAGGAAGAAAAGGTCCAAAGGGGTAGGGGTAGTGGGAGGGGTAGGAGAAAGGAAAGAAGGGAAAGGAAAAATCCTGAGAAATGGAACAAATGGAAATAAAGTCTTTATAAATAGGGAAGGATGGAGGGGGTGAAGGGAGGGCTAGGAATGGGGACAAAATAAGAACCAAGATGCATTATGTAAAGGTACAATTCCCAATGAGAAATGTAATTGTGTTGTATACCTACAATGTACCAATAAAAGAATTAAAAAATAAATTCTTACGCAAAAAGCAGAGACAAATAGAAGATGAGACCAGAGCCTGGAGCACTTCAGTAATTCTCAATTATTCCTAGTAATGAAAAGAATAAAGTATATGGACACGTGTTGTGATAGTTAACTGATTGTGTCAACTTGAGCAAGAAATGCCTAGCTAAATTGGATCAGCACATTTCTGGGTGTGGCTGAAGGATTTACTGAAGAGAGACTTATCCTGGGTGTGAGTGGCACCAACCAATAGTCTTGTTGCTTGTATGGAATAAAAGGGAAACAAGGAAAGCTTACTTCTGTTTCTTCAGAGGAGCTCCAGGCCTTACCTTCACCTTGCACATCATCTGCTGATGATGCAGACTCTTCAGCCTTTCAACGCAGACCCTTTGGCCTCCTGATAGGAATTCGATGGGACACTACAGTGAGCTCCAGGCCTTCAGTGTATCCTTCAGATCTCCAGCACACAGACAACCCTTTGGACTCTTCCACTCTGACTTAGTGGGTGACTATTATAAGTCTGTCTTGTAAATCCTTAAATATTTATATCTTGCCTTAAATCTGTGTCTGTAGTAAGCACTGATTGATACAAGTGTGTTTTTGTAAGTGCATTAGATTTACTGTCCTGTTTTCTGTAGTTATATTTGACTATTTTTTTAAATTTATTTTTAAATTTCAAAAATTTTTTTTGGTTTTTTGAGACAGGGTTTTGCTATGTAGATCAGGCTGACCTTGAATTCACTAGCCCAGGCTGGCCTTGAGCTCGCACCAGTCCTCCTGTGTCAGTCTCCCAAGTGCTGAGACTACAGGTGTGCGCTACCGTGCCTGGTGAAGTTTTTATTTAAAGTTTAAAAATAATTTTAGAAATTTCAGTCTCATCTCTACGAGTTTAACCTAAAGATAAATCTTCAACAGTACAAAAGTACTTATACACAAGGTTGCTTATCCATTGTATTGTTTGTAATTGCCAAAATATTGCAAAACTAAATACCCATAAACAATTGTATATCTGTACAGTGGAATATGTAATGTGTAGATGTAAAATAGAATGAGGAAGATCTCTTAAACATTGGTAGAAAGTAATTTCTAGGATGTGCTTGTTTTTTTTTTTTTAGAGACTGGGTGTTGCTATGCAGTTCAGGCTGGCCTTGAGCTCATTTGTAGCCCAGGGTGACCTCAAACTCAAAGAGATCCTCTTGCCTCAACCTCCTGAGTACTGAGATTATAAGCATGCGCCATCATGCCTGGTTTAGGATGTGGTGTTTAAAAAAGCATAATGAGAGAGTATCTAGCTTTTTTGGGGGTGGAGAAGGGGAGGTTGGAGACAAAGTCTTAGACTTTGCGGGGTGTTTAGAGGTCTTGAACTCACTGTGTAGCTCAGGCTAGTGTGAACTTGTGATCCTCCTGCTTCAGCTTCTTGAGTGCTGAGATTATAAGCATGTGCCACCACATCTGGCTTAATTATGCTAGCTTTTGTGTAAGAAAAAAGGAATTTAAAAACAATAGATACTGTTTGCTCATTTTTACAAAAAGAAACAGGAAGCAGAAGTTACACTGGTTTCGTGCCAGGGATTTAGCTCAGTGGTGCTCCTGCCTGCCTCACAAGCACAAAGTCCTGAGTTTGATCCCTAGTACCAAAAAAAAAAAAAAAAAATCAAATAAAACAACAACAACAACAAAAATGTTTAAAAAAAAAAGAAAAAAAAAGAAGTTAGACTGGTTTCATACAGAGTTTGATTGAGAATAGTGTGGAAAGGATGAAGGGAAGAGGAATGGAGTAGTAGGGATAGAAATGGATGCTCAGATTTGACACTGAGCCACATCAAAAAATGGGCATGTGAAATCAGTAAACACTTCACAGAAATACAAATGGCCAATAAATACATGAAAAAATGTCCAACATCTCTGGTCATTAGAGAAATGCAAATTAAAACAATACTGAGATTCCATCTTACCCCAAAAAGATTGGCCACTAAGAAATGAAATAATAACAAATGCTGGCCAGGTTGAGGGGGAACCCTTCTACATTGTTAGTTGGAATGTAAGTAGTAGAGCCATTATGGAAATCAGTGTGGAGATTTCTCAAAAAACCAAAACTAGAAATTCCATTTCACCCACCTATTCGCCTTCTAGGTATCTTCCCCAAATAGTTAAAGACATCATTTTTACAGGATACATACTCATGTTTTATAGCAGTGCAATCCTTTTTTGGTACTGGGGATCGAACTGAGGACCTTGTGCTTGTGAGGCAGGCGGTGGAACCACTGAGCTAAATCCCTGGCCCAGCAGTGCAATTCTTAATAGCTAAATCTTGGAAGCAGCCTGTATATCCATCAACAGATAAATGGATAAAGAAAATGTGGTATTTATACATAATAGAGCACTACTCTGCCATAAAGAAAGATAAACTCTAGTCATTTGTAGGAAAATGGATGTATCTTGAGACGGTAATGTTTTTTTTTTTTTGAGACCGTAATGTTAAATGAAATAAATCAGATACATAGGGTTGAATAGTGCACAGTTTTTCTTATATGAGAAACCCCCTATAAATAAAGAGCACAATAAAAGAGCCGGGTGTAGTGATACATGCCTGTAGTTTAGCACTCAGGAGGCTGAGGCAGAAGGATTACTGTGAGTTTGAGGCCAGCCTGAACTACACATTGAGACCCTGTCTCAAAAAAAAGATAGATAATAGGAAGTAGAGAGACAGATCTTTCTCGTGTGAAAGAGATGAGAGTAATGGATAAAAAAAGAATTAAGGGGACCGGGGATTTAGCTCAGTGATTTCGTCACCTGCTGCGCGAGCGCAAGGACCCAAGTTTGATCCCTGGTACCAAAAAACAAAACAAAACAACAGAATTAAGATGTGTTATGTACATGTACCAACTCCACAGAAGAAATGTAAGCATTATGTACTGTAAACATGTAATAAAAATAAATACATACATGCATAAAACCAATCAGAATGGGAAGAAAAACTAAAACTGAAGTAAAAACACAAACTTAACTGGATTTCTAATGAATAATAAGTACACTGAAAGGGAGAGTGAAAAGCCACTTAATGGATTTTGACTGTACACTATAAACCACCACCAACAAAAGTATCACTCAAATGAATGCTGTGGTATTCGATGGAATCTGAGATATCAGAATGAATTACTGATCTGATTAGATAAATAGGTACCCAAAAATAAATGTGTGTCTGTAAGGGTCAATATACGTGCATATATTTCCTAACTCTGTTCTCTATACTTTATCATTCTGTGACAGAAAAAAGAATAATTACTGAGTTCCTGGATTTTGAGGACACTTTTAGAGGATAGTTTCACTTTCCCCCCTTCTAATAATAGGAATCAAATTCAGGGGCACTTTACCACTGAGCTAAATCCCCAGCCCCCCTCCCCCCTTTAAAAAAAATTTTGAGACTAGGTTTTGCTAAATTGCCAGATGGGATTTATATTTGAGATTCTTCTGCCTCAGCCTCTCAAGTGCTGGGATTACAACAAGCATTCACCATCACACCAGCTAGATTCACTATCAACTATGACGTATTTAAGTTTGTTTCCCAATTTTTATTAATATTTGTTTTAATTTTTTTTTCTTTACAGTGCTAGGGTCAAACCTGGGGCCTCAGACTTAATAGGCACATGCTGTACCAGTGAGCTACATTCCCAGGATTACTAGTATTCGATAAAATTTGAAAGTGCCAGGTGTGGTCGTGCATGCTTGTAATCCCAGCACTTGGGAGGCTGAGGCAGGTGAATTGCCACAAGTTCAAGGCTAGCCTGTACTATATAGTGAGTTCAAGGCCAGCTGGAACTACATAGCGAAACCCTGTCTCAAACAAAACAAATCAAAACAAAAATTTGAGAAACCATCTTGAATTATAAATACCCTTCATACAATTGTGGGCACGTGTAAATAATTTGTTATTCTTCTTGCTGTTTTATTTTTTTCTTCCTCATTACTTGGGATAGTTCTGTGTGTGTGTGTGTGTGTGTGTGTGTGTGTGTGTGTGTGTATGTGTTTTAATATCAGTGTTCAAGACACCATGTAGAGGAATGTCTGACTCTGGCCACCCTACCTGCCTTTGTAGGAACTATTATATACCTTTATTTTTGTTATTGTTCATCTATGTATCTCCACCCCCCACCCCCCCCCATCTTTCTTGCTCTTTCACCCTTTTATCTTTCTTGGAGACTGTCTCACTATGTTGCTCAGCCTGGCCTCCAACTCCCTGGACTCAAGTGATCCTCCTGCCTCAGCCTCCTAAGTAGCTGACACTACAGATGTGTGCCACTGCCCTGCTTATTCTTTAAGACATAGCAAACAAAGTCATAAAAATTTGTCACTCTGACATCAACTCTTTTTTTCTGTATTTCTTTTTAATAGACATGTATTTTTCTCTAGTTGTACTCAACACTTCTGAGATGATTGAGATCTATTCTCCATATTTTCATTTGTTTTATATATATATATATACACACACACTTTAAATTTGAAGTGTTGATACATTTCACTAAGGAAAAGTGTAACTTGTTCTTGTCATTTTCTTCAAAATGAGGGCTGAAGTATAATGCCTTTGGGGTTAAGCAGGATGTTGCATGGCATTTCAGTTGTGTTTAGTTTCCTTATGTAATATCTTTAATTCATTTAGTGAACTTTTTTTATTATTTGCCAAGGCACTCTGCTAGTTACTTGGATTATATGACTCTTTCCTTGTCCAGAGTAGTCCACGATTCAGTAGGGAGAATCGGCATTTGTAATGAATCCACTGTAAGGAGTGAGGTACACACATGTCGGCAGGGTCCCATGGAAGTGGGCCATGGGAATGAGGAAGAGTTCTGGAGAAAATGTGCTTGAGCAGGGGTAGGTGCTAGGAGCTGGCCCAATAGGATATTGGGATAAGCAGCATTTGCACAGGTACCATAGGTGTTAGACTCTAAACTCTCATATTTATTGATCTTGGTGATGCCAGAAGTTGGTCTTGGTAGTGTTTGGTGTTTCAAATAAAGAAGGATGATATTGATCATTTACTATGGAGGTTGATTAATGACATGAGCTTTCTCATTGTGTGAAAGAAATGATACTATTGGTTGTATATTCTGAATACCCACTGTTTTGGGTTCTTTTCATTAGACTGTGACTTAGTTCTTACAGGTAAATTGCTGGTGGGTAGAAACGACTGATCCAGGTCTTCTAGGTGACAGTGAGCAAGCCCTTAGGTGAGACTTCTGTCCTAAAAAGACACAAAGCTTTAATAGCAAGTGAAGAAGAGGTAGACCTCAACCCCAGGTGAAACAAAATGGCATTAGGCATAAAATAATCTTTTTTTAAAGGGACTATTGTTAGATCTTGGGTTGATGACTTAAACTAGATGGACAGAGTCACATTATAGCCTTCAGTGAGATGGCCAAATAAAAAAATAATTCCTGTCATTGTGTGTATGGTGATAGTAATTAGACCCTGTTTTAGTGTGTTTATTTACTAATCTATGTGTGATAGTAATAGACTCTCATGGAATTAGTAGGATTTTTAAAAATTTAATTTAATTTAATATATATATTTTTGGAGACAAGGTCTTGCTGTGTAGTTCAGGCTGACCTCGAACTCACAGCAATCCTCCTGCCTCAGCCTCCAGAGTGCTAGGATTACAGGCTTGCGCCACCATACTTGGCCAGCAGTATTTTTAAATATAAAAAGTTAAACAGTGGAAAGTTTCCGTCCCACCCCTATGCCTCAGCTACCCTGCTCTATTCACTCTATTCTTCCAACACCCACCCCACTCACAAAACTATTGATTTTTTAAGAATTCTTACTGGAGTCTATATAAGTGAAGATAATACAAATGCACATTCCTATTTCTATCTTTACACTAAATTTCACCAACCCCAGCAAGTAGCATATTATAGCGATTGTTGTACAAATTGGCCTTCCCACCTTCCCCTTGTATGTGGTATTTTTCACTTAACAATGAAGATCTTTCCAGAACCCCCCATGGATAACCAAAATTTGAGGTTGCTCACGTTTCTTATATAAAATGGTATAATGTTTGCATATAACATACATACATCTTCCCATCTATTTTATTTTTTTTATTTCTTGGTTTTTTTGGTACCGGGGATCGAACTCGGGTCCTTGCACTTGCGCAACAGGCGGCAAAACCGCTGAGCTGAATCCCTGGCCCTTCCCATCTATTTTAAATAATGTGCATTACTTATAATACTTAATAAAATGTAAATGATATGTAAATAGTTGTTGTACTATATTGAATAGGGGAATAATCGTCCCTGTGTTTGTGGGAGTTTTTGGTGGTGCCGGGAAGTTAGAGCCTTATGTGTGTTTGGCAAGTGCTGTCTCTGCCACTAAGCTACATCGCAGCCCAGTTCCTTTTTTTGAAACAGGGTCTGGTTGTATAATTCAGGCTGGGCTTGAACTCACTATGGATCCCAGGTTGGCCTCGAACTCAGGTGATCCTCTTGCTTCAGCCTCCTGAGAGCTGGGATTACAGGTGTATGCCACAACCTGTTCCTATTTTTTAAAAAAAATTTTTTTCCTGTTCCTATTTTTAAGACTCATTTTTTTTCTTTTCTGTTAACTGTTTCTTAGGGTTTGAAGTACAAATATTATCTTTATAATGTTTCCTTTTAAAGACCTTTATTGTTATTTTTTGTTGCTTTTGTGTTACTGGGGATCAAACCCAGGGGTACTCTACCATTGAGCTACATCCCCAGCCTTTTAAAGTTTTTATTTTGAGACAAGTCTCAATAAGTTGCCCAAGTTGGCCTTGAACTCCAGCCTCCCAGGTAGCTGGAATTATAGCCATTCACCACTGTAAGGTCCTAATTCAAACATAACACATATGCAAGAGTTTATAAATTTTAAGAGTATAGCACAATGGATTTTTTATTTTTTTGGTACTGGGGATCAAACTCTGGACCTTGTGCTTTCGAGGCAGGTGGGGGAACCACTGAGCTAAATCCCTGGCAGCACAGTGGATTTTTATAGGCCTTTGAGAGTCATTCTGGAGGTTTTGGTGGTCTTTACCAGGGGTCAACGATGATTTTATGACAATCAAGGACTTGTTGTTTCCTCATACAGTTCTTACTTGGTTTATAGACTGATGTATTCAAGGATTGTACTTGTCTTAGTAGACCATCAGGAAAAAGAATCCGGCCCAAGAAGAATAGTGTGCTTACATTTATTATTTGTCTGTATTTACTAAATTGGTTGTTTTTTTGCTGCAACTGAAATATTCTAACTTCCTTTAAATTAAAAAAAAAATATATGTATATATTTATTTGTTTTTTAAGACAAGGTCTCACTCACTACATAGCCCAGGCTGGCTTGAACTCACAGCAATCCTTCTGTCTCAGCCTGCTGAGTGCTAAGGTTACAGCCGTGTGCCACCATGCCCAGCTTAAATAAACTTACTTTCTCTCCCCTCCCCTCCCATCTCTTTCCTTTCTGAGATAAGGGTCTTTGTAGTGCAAGCTAGCTTTGAACTCATTTTGTAGTCCAGGCTGGCCTCGAACTTGCAGCAATCCTCCTCCCTCAGCCTCTCCAGTGCTGGGATTACAGGCATGCGATACCTTGCCCAGCAATAAACTTTATTTTTAAGAGAAGTTTTAGGTTCACAGCAAAATTTAGCAGAAGTATCAAGTTCCCATATAATCCCTATGCTATCCCCACCTCCATCCTCACATAACTTCCCACACTGTCAACATCCTGAGCTAGCAAATTAATTAGTCTTACCTTGGTAGATGACTGCTTAAAATTCATCAAATTTGGTAGTTGACCCTTTTTTTGTGTGTGTGGTATGGGGATCAAACTCAGAATCTTGTGCTTTCGAAGCAGGTGTGGCGCCACTGAGCTAAATCCCCAGCCCTAGTTGACACATTTTGACATGAAAATTCTGTCCCAGTACTCGTCGTTTGTTTGGTACCCTTGCACTTGCTGGCATGCCTTGTGACTCAATACTGTTTCTAGTCCAAACTGTTTGGTACTCCTAGAACCAATTAGTAACGAGTACCAAGGTACCACTGTAGTTTTGGGGTTGACTAATTCTCTTACTTTTGGGAAAATAAGCGGTTTTTAATATACTTTAACATTATTCTAAAATTTGTTTATCTCATTCCTTCTATTTATAGTAGGTAGAGAATTAGGGTCCCGAACATGGTTGGCTTCATGGGGGTGCATTGTGTGCAAACAAGGCCCCTTAAGAGTGTTGTGTAAGTTTCTTTCTGGTCACTGGAACACAATACCTGACACTGACAATCTAAAGGAGGAAAGGTCCTTTTCTTCCTATTTCACACTATTATACATTTTTTGGGTTTTTTTGGTACTGGGATTCGAACTCAGGCCCTTGTGCTTGCGGGGCAGGCAGCAGAACCACTGAGCTAAATTCCCCGGGCCTCTATTAATACATTTTGATCCTTATTTACATTTTCAGTTTCTTACACCAGAGAAACTAGTCGATATTTACAAATGTGTGTCCTGTTTATTTCACTTAAGAGTATGGCCTCGATGTGCAAAGGTAGGGGAAAGGAAAGAAGGGAAAGGAAAAAATACGAGAAAAGGAAAAAATGGAAACAAAGTCTTTGTAAACAGGGAGGGGTGGAGGGGTTGAAGGGAGGGCAGGGGAATGGGGAAAAAATAAGAACCAAGATATATAGCATGTAAAGGTACAAATTCCCAATGATGAATTTCATTGTAATCTGTACCTAAAATGTACCAATAAATTTAATGAATAAAGGAGGAAAGGTTTATTTTGGCTCACAGTTTGTAAAGATTGTAGTCATGGTCAACTGGTTCCATGGCAGGGCAGCATAGCAGTGGCAGGGGTGGGGGGCATGGCAGAGAAGAAAAAGCTCATGGCATGGCAGAGAGAGCTCAAGGGAGGAGGGAAGGACATAGACCCTTCCAGGCCACATCCCCAGTGACCCACTTCCTCCCACCAGGATTCACCTCCCTGTGTCAATTTAGCTGTAAACTTATCAGTGGCCTAATCTACAGATGAGAATCCGGTCCCCTGTGATCCAGTCACCTCCCAAAAGCCATACCTGTGAGCACATGAGGCTTTATGGGGACATCTAGATATAAACTATAACAAGGTCCAAATATTAAGCTATCTCTGTGTCTTGAAATTCTTAATTTTTGAATGAGTGGTCTTATGTTATTATTATTATTGTTCCTGTTTTGCAGTGCTGGAATTGAACCCAGGGGTTTGTGAATGCTAGGCTAGTGCTCTATCACTAAGCCGTATCCCCAGCCCTAAAATTTTTTCTATGGTGAAAAATATTTACATTGGGAATTAGCGGCTGGACTTAGTTTAGGGAGTATTTATTCTTTTATGTGGTGTTGGGGATTGAACTTTTAGGGCCTCTCAAATGATAGACAAGTACTCTTATCCCTGGACTGCACTGTATTCCCAGGCCTGGAATTAGTTTAGATGATCCAGTTTTATTGTTAACATATGAAGCATCAGAGTCAGGAGCTAGCAGAAGATATGCCACCTTCTTGCCCCATCTTGGTAAAAAGTCTTCACATTTTTATTTTGCACTGGGCCTTGCAAATTATGCAAATAATATAGTCAAATTTGATTCTGAGGATATAAAGCCTCCGAATTAAGAAAAAATATGCCATAGAAAATGACCAAAAGCCGAGAGCAAAGGAACATAGATAGTAATATACTAAAAGAACTTTAACCTTATTAAATTTTCAATCTGTATTCTAAAATGTAGAGTTTTAAGCAGTTTAGTATCATATAATTAAAAGTTTTAATTTTGCCATTTAGATTAATGCTTTTTGTCTTTAATTTTCTTTGTAGTGAATCTTATAATCTGAAAAAGTCTCCTATGAAAACTTCACTGTTAAAAAAATTGGTAATGTCATCTGTTCCTAAAAGACTGAAATGGGGGCTATCATTTTGAGGTAAGTGTTTAATTTTATATTTTTAATTTCTAATATTTTTTCAGAAGTTAAATAGAGAAGGAAAATGTGAATATTGGTTAGGTTCTAAATGTTTTAATCTCTGAGGTGGGTTGTGGAAGTGGAGAATTGTTCTTGTTTTAAGACAGTTTGATACTTAGGGTTATTTAAGATGGAGTTAAGAACAGAGCTTCATAAAGGAAAAATGAGTGGTTATTAGAGTTGAAATCTTTTAGAGAGAGAGGTTAATTACAAAACTGAAGAAACTGTTTTTGGATTTGGCAGTTAGGAAGTCATTGATGATCCCAGCAGGCCCATTTCAGGAGGATATTTGTGGGTAAAGAGTAAAGAGGAGGTGATAAAGTCTGAATATTTCAGCTCTTTTGTATTTGTTTGTTTGTATGTTTTGTTTTTTGAGACAGTATCTTGCTATGTAGTTCAGGCTGGATTCGAAGTAGCAGTGATCCTCCTGCCTCAGTCGCCCTAGTGCTGGGATTATAGGGATCCGTCACTGTGCCTGCCAACAAATGTTTTTAGGCAAAAGGGAATGATCCATTAAGTAGTTTAAATATTTTAAAAAGTGATTAATATCTTACCCTGAGAGGGTATGAAAATTTGAAATCAAGACATGGTTAAAGGGTTTAACTCTTAGAAGCAACAACTTTTGTACTTAGGAATCAAAAGGATTGAAAGAGAGGGTGAATGGAGGAAACTTTTAGGCAAAGAAGAAGAAAACTGTAGGTTACCTTATACTTTTTTTTTCTCTTTTTTTGGAGGTACTGGGAATCTAACCCAGGACCTTGGATCTACTGGGCAAATGCTCTACGGCTCAGGACCTTGTGCTTGGCAGGCAGGTGCCGTGCTGCTGAGCTACATCCCTGGTATTTTTTTTTCCCAGTATTTTTTTTTTTAATAGCAAAACACTTATTGGTACATTTTAGGGGTACCTATAATTGATGTGAAGAGAAAGAAAACAGAATAGTTGGTAGAGGGCTGGGGATTTAGCTCAGTGGGAAAAAAAAAAAGAATAGTTGCTAGAGCATGATTGGTTAACTATCAGGAAGTGATTAAGGTAGGATGTAAAAGATAATCCAGCCACTGAAAATCAAGCTAAGTAAAAACTCTAGTTGGAAATGAGCTGGAGATGTTTGAAGGAAGGAAAGAATTCCAATATATTCTCAAGTTGGTGGCAGGTCCATAGTGTCATGAAATAAGGTTGAAGAGATACACAGGGTGTATCTATGGCCATTGTAACAAATTAAGCTTCAAAGAAGTCTTGGAAGGTGTCTTAAACTTTTCTCCTTGCTGAGACACAACATCCAACACCCAAGGCAGCTGCTATGCCACTAAGCTAAATCCACAGGCCCTTTATGTTTCTTTTCTTTCTTTTCTTTTTTTTTTTTTTGGTACCGGGGATTGAACTTGGGACCTTGTGCTTACGAGGCAGGCAGCAGAACCACTGAGCTAAATCCCTGGCCCCTATGTTTCATTTTTTTGGTACTGGGGATCGAACTCAGAACCTTGTGCTTGTGAGACAGGAGACAGAACCACTGAGCTAAATCCCCAGCCCTTCCTATGTTTCATTTTTGAGGAACAATTACACTGTTCTCCATAACAGCTGTGTGCCATTTTACATTGCCATCAGCAGTACTCAAGGATTTCAATTTCTCCATATTAGATTTGCAACGAACAAAGTGGAATTGCATCTCTTCTCTTCTCTCTTTTCCCTTCCCTTCCCCCCTCCCCTTCCCCTCCCCTCCCCTTCTCTTCTCTCTTTTCACAAGGTCTTGCTCTGAGTTCAGCCTAGCCTTGAACTCAGCTTCCCAGAGTGCTAGGATTATAGGCGTGTGCCACCACCATACCTGGCTAAGTATATTTCTTTAAGAGAATGTTTATCATAGACTGTTTTCTAGAAGTTTTAGAACACAAACCCTTATCCTCTGCTACTAGGTCAGAACTAGTAAAGAAAATTATCTTCTAGTTAATTTTTTTTTTCTTTCCTGACTTCTTCCTTCCCTCATTCTTTCCTTCTAAGACAGAGCCTTCAACCTGAGATCCTTCTGCCTCAGCCTCCTGAGTGCTGGGATTACAGATGTGCACTACTACATCTAGCTTCCAATTTCTTTCTTTCTTTCTTTCTTTCTTTCTCTTTTTTTTTTGTTTTTTTTTTTTTGAGACGAGTTTCACTATGTAGTTCAGGCTGGCCTTGAACTCATGGTGATCCTCCTACCTCAGCCTCCCAAGTGCTGGGATTACAGGAATGAGCCACCATGCCTGTCTCCAGTTTATTTTTTGAAGGTAAAAATGTTTAATATGTAAAAGAAAAATATCCCAGAAAAAAATTAAAAATAGTATGTAGTACATTCATGTGGGTCAATATCCAAGAGGCAGAAAAGGGTATAAAATGAAAAATCACCCTAATCTCTGCCCCCCAGCCACCTAGTTTCCTTCCCCTGAGGCAACCAATTTCTTTTTTTCCCAATTTCTTTTGTAATCTGTACCTTAAATAGCACATACAAGTTAAAAGAAATCACCATTTTGGAGAGCAGTGCTGAGTACTGAACCCAGGGCCTTGTGTATTTAAGCAGGTGCTCTACCACTGGTAGCTACACACCCAGCCCCGAACCTCCATTTTTAAAACGAGCATCTCTTAGTGATTCTCAGATATTTGAAAGAAAATCTTCTAGTTAAGTTTTACTGAGAGATTGTTACAGAAATTGAAAAGATGGGGGCTTGAAAAGAATACTTTTGCCGAGTGCTGTGGCAGTGTGGCACATGCCTGTAATCCCAGCTACTTGAAAGGTGAGGCGTGAAGAAACTCATAGGTCAGAAGCCAGCCTGGGCAACTTAGGGAGACACTGTCTCAAAATAAATTAAAAAGGGCTAGAGTTGAGATGTAGCTCAGTGGTAAAGCTGTTGCATAGCATGTATGACCCCCCCCCCCACTCATGCATACATACACAATACATCCAAAAAAACTTTGCGTGAAAGCTGTGTTTTGAATAATAGGTATGTGTTTTGATTTCCCAGGATTGGATAAAATGATTAAATGAATTAGATTTCATTCATTTCTCTTTTTTTCCTGTTTGAAAAGAATATAATTATTGGGCTAGGTGTGAAGTGCATACCTGTAATCCCAGCACTCAGAAGAAGGCTGAGGCAGGAGGATTGCTGTGAGTTTGAGGCCAGGATGGGCTATGTGGTAAGTTCAAGGCCAGCCTGAACTACACAGCGAGACCCTATCTTGAAAAAAAGAATATAGTTATTAACTTCTGACTATGGAAATTTTAGAAGGAGCTAGAAAAATTTTCATCTCAATGTTGACCCATTCATTGTCTGTGTAACAGCTTGGAGAAGATAGTCCCCATTTAGATAGACCAATGAAAGCTATTAAGGGAAGGGGATTGTTGATAGAATTACAGTTACTACAGAGAAGTTTTTGATGCTTCTTCTTTTTCTGAAATAAAGAGAATTTTCTTTTTTCTTTTTTCTTTTTTTGGTACTGAGGATTGAACTCAGGTCCTTGCGCTTGCGCAGCAGGTGGCGAAACCACCGAGCTAAATCCCTGGCCCTAAAGAGAATTTTCAAGGATGATCAATATTATTATTTTTGGGATGTTAGAGATTGAACCTAGAACCTTGTTAAGCATGAGCTGTGCCACTAAATTACACTCCCAACATGTAATGTTATGCCTTTCCTTGATAAAGGATGTCTTTTAATTTGAAAGTTTTTTTAGAAGCTTCTTATCAAATTATGTAAACCCTGTGAATAAACAGAGTGGTTTAAACTTGCCCTTCCAGTGTTTACTAGTTCCTCTTTCTACAGTTCTTTTTGCCTCAGGGTTTTTTGTTAATATCTATTCATTTGTTTACATATTTAGAAATAATGTTCATAAAGATTATATTATTGAGTGCCTATAGTTTCTGGCCTTTTGACAATGTGATGTGCCTTTTGCTTTTTTAAGAAAATAACTGTGGTCAGATTGTCACATAATCTTCTGTAGACAGTAGGGATATTGTGAAAGAGATTCTGGCTGTCTGCATAGCATGACCATTCAGAACTCTTTTTTTCCCCTGCATCTTAGCCTTTTGACTGCCACATGGTAGAGGAAGTAGTACATAAGAGGCAATATAAATGTTGCCTTTTGGTTCTTAATACAGTTTTCCAGTATAAAAGTTTGTTAAATAGTCACATATTGTATGCTTTATATGGAAGACAATTAGTTTTATGCATAATGTGTAGAGTATATTTTAAGTCTAATCTTATAAAATGTAAAATACAGGGCTGGGGATTTAGCTCAGTGGTTCCAGCGCCTGCCTCAGAAGCTCAAGGTCCTGAGTTCGATCTCTGGTAGCCCCCCCCCCCAATGTGTAATACAAGTTGAGCACCCCTAATCTGAAATAATGCTTCATAAGCCGAAACTTGTTGAATGGTGAATGACACCACAGGTCAAATATTCCACATCTGATCTCATGTTATAGGTCATAGTCAAAACACAGGTGCATTAAAAATATTGTGTAAAATTACCTTCAAGGTATTTTTTTAATGAAAAATTGCTTAGGTCATTTTTAAAAAGGATCTACTGTTTAAGGATTATAAATGAATAGTATAGGCAGTATAATATGTAGCTCATGACTACAAACATTTTTATGAGGAAAGATTTTATTTTACTTTGTTTTTAGCTTCTTAATTTTTTTGGAGACAGAATCTTGCTAAATAGTTCAGGCTGGCCCCAGACTTGCAGTGATCCTCCTGCCTCAGCCTCCTGAATGGTAGTATTACAGTTGTGTTTTGGTATTTTGGTTTTTTTTGAGACAGAGTCTTGCTATATACTATAGTTCAGACTGGCCTTGAACTCATTGTGTAGCCCAGTCTGGCCTTGAACTCACAGCAATTCTCCTGCCTCAGCCTCCTGGGTGCTAGAATTACAGGTGTTTGCAGCCATGTTCACCTGTTTTTGGTTTTTTTAGTACTGGGGATTGAACTTGGGACCTGTGCTTGTGAGGCAGGCAGCGGAGGCACCACTGAGCTAAATCCCCAGCCTACCTATTTTTTTTTTTTTAAAGAAATGAATTCCTAGCTATAGTAGTTGCATAATTTGATCTTAGTCTCATAGGTCATGCTGCAGCAAAGCACTCCAAAATTATTACTGTAACAAAGCACTCCAAAATCTAGTGGAATAAGGCATTCATTTTGTTATTCCCTGACTCTTGAGATCAGGAGTTTATATTGGATACAGGAGGGTCAGCTTGTCTTTGTCCCATGATGTCTGGGATTTAGATGGAGAAAATCAGCTTGATAGATGGAATTGTGGAAGTCCTCCTTAGTCTGTTAGTGCTGGCAGTCACTGAGGTTGATCAGCACAGCTGCTCGTGGGCTTTCCATGTACTCAGCTTCCTCATTTTATAGCAGCCACCTTCTCAAAGTGAACATCATCATAAGCACGTATTTTAAGAGAGAGAACCTGGAACCTGTGGCTTCTTAGCCCTTGGACTGGGAATTGGTAGAGCATTCTGTCTGGTGTATTCAGTTGGGTAAGCAATCAGAGCACAGCCTTATGGAAGGGGAGCATGCCCTCTACCCATGTTTGGAGGAATGTGGGTGAACATTTGGACTGTGCTTTACAGTCACCCCCAATCATGACATCATGATAGTAGAAGCACTTTATTATGTTCCTACAAGTCTTTTTTTTCCTGTACCAGGACTTAAACTCAGCCTCGAACTTGCCAGGCAGGTGCTGTGCCGCTGATCTGTGTCACCAGCCTTTATTTTTTTGAGACAGGGTCTCACTATGTAATTTAGGCTGGTTTTGAACTCACTATGTAGCCCACCCTGGCCTTGAAGCAGCAGTCCTTCTGCCTCAGCCTCCAAAGTGATGTAATTATAGGTGTGTGCCACCATATGCAAAGCCTACAAATCTTTGAATTATTTTTAATATTCTGTTAGATTTGTAGAGGGTTTTTTTGGTTACTAATGTTTTATCCAATAGATTTTTTTAGTCCCTTGAGACCATCCCCACGGTTTCTGGGTAGTATCAACTTTAAAGCTGAAAAGTGAAGGCAAGAGGACCATTAACAGTGGCTCTTTTTTTTTTCCCCCATTAACTTTATTGGTACATTTTCGGTATAAAATACAGTTACATTCATCATTGGGATCTTGTACCATTACATGAGTATCTTGGTTCTTATTTTTTCCCCCTCCCTTGCCCACCCTTCCCTATTTGCAAAGACTTTGTTTCCATTTTTTTCCTTTTCTCATATTTTTTCTTTTCCCTTTTTCCTTTCCCCTACCCCTCCCAATTCCCCTGCTTCTTTAGACTTGTTCTTCCTGTTACACAATATCAATTATACATTTTTTAAATTACAATATTAAGATCTAGGAGACATTACCACAGATTTTAAAGAATTTAAAAGGATATCGAAAGCATATTACAAAAATCTTTTTTGAAATAAATTTGACAATTCTAAAAAGTACCTTGGAAGACAAATGAATGAAACTAACTCTGGAGGAAATATAAAATTTGAATAGCACCTATTAAAGAAGGTATATTCCTAGCTTGAAAACCTACCTATAGGACAACAGCAGTCTCATAAACATTTTAACTGATAAATTATATCAAACAATTAAAGCAGAAAAAAGAAGGAACACTTCTCCCCTCATTTTAGGAACTCAACATTGTGCTAATCCTAAAACTGAATAAAGGTAACAGAAGAAAAAAGTGTGAACATAGATAGAAATTTGTTTAACAAAACTATTAGAAGTCAGATCTGGCAGGATGTAGAAAGTGGTTTTATTATAACAGTGGCTCTTTATTAAAAAAATAAAACAAAAAGTGTAGGTTGGTCTTAATAGCCATATTAAATCAGGAAAAGTATTTTAAAATGTTATATAATATAAGTGATTATTAGCGGTATGAAGTAGATACTAACGTCATTTTTCATTTTATTGCCTTAGTAATTCATTTGTGAAAGTCACCTGTGTGGGTAATATGAGTGAGTAAAATGAAAACCTACTCAACAAAGCAATATTTGAGGTGGTATGTTAAGAATTAAAAGAAACAAAAGTTACTCTTTTTTAAGAAGATGCTACATTTGAGGTTTTTAGATTAACTATAGGGCAGTGCTATAAAGCAAAACATTATTCAGTGCTGTAGATTAAAACATTATTCAGAAGCTGAATTTAAAGTGTAAATATAAAGATTTAAGATCTTGGCATACATCTATAATCCCAGCACTGTGGGAGGCTCATTAATTTAATGAGACTCTGTCTCAAAACAAAAAATACAAAGTGGGCTCTAGCTCAGTGTGAAGGCCCTGGGTTCAGTCCTTGGCACATCTTCAGGCTTGGCCTACTGGGGACCAAACTTCTACAACCCATGAACCTTTGGAGTACAAACTACACCCAAAGGATAGCAGTAAAATAGCTGGGTCCCCAAATATCACCATCTCACCTTCTTGTGATGTTCAAGCAGGTATTCATTCCATAGTTCTCTTTGCCAGTATTCTGTCATTTCTTGTGGTTGAGACTCTGGGAGGCAAAGGTGGAAAACTCTGTAGCCTATCATTAAGCCCTCACTGCCTTCACCATGTTTCATTTTCCTCAACAGTCCTAAAAGAGCACCATCCACATGTAGCACAATGAACGTGCCTCCTCCTTATCTCTCTCAGCAGACCCAAGAGCTCTGTCTGGTACAGGCTGGAGGAGCAAACTGCTTGGCTTTTTTTTTTTTTTTCAATAAATTTTATTTTATCTTATCCCGTTCCCCCCCTTTAAGCCCCTTCCCTTCCCTATGTACAAAAGCTTTGTTTCCATTTTTTTTTTCCTTCCATTTTCACTTTTTTTTCTTGTCACTTCCTTCCTTTCTCCCTCCCTCCTCCCTTGTTGGCATTTTATTTTTGAAATGCCCTCAAGCTGTGTGTGGTGTGGTATCTTAAACAGAATGAGTACTTCATAAATATTCACCAACTTGAAGTCCAGTTATTTTTCCTCTTTATCCCTCTGCAGTTTTCCTCTCCTTCCACTTTGGTCAAGGCCTAGCTCTGAGATGACGCTATCAGCCTGACTCTTGTGGCTTCCTGGGTTTTGTCCTCTAGATAGAAGAGGCAGTGAAAAAAGACTTGGCACCAAGGATTTTCCTAGTCTTGTGTTGTCTCTTTGCCCTCTCCTCAGGTCAGTAGCAAGTTACTCACAGAAGCAATTCTCCATTCATGACTGGATAGCTGAAGAGGAAAATTGATCTCCAAGGAAAATATTTAAAACAGACAAGGAAACAATAAGTACTTGCACAGACCAATCCTAAGTCAGTGTGTAAAGGAGTAATCCTAAAATGGCTTGGGAGAAATGCCAGGCTTCACAGGATGCTCTTTTTTTCATTTTTATGTATTATAACTTATTTTCCCAGTGATAACAGACAGAAATAACTGACAGGTTCAGAGCCTGGAGTAGTGCTTTTTTTTTTTTTTTTTTAATACAGCTGTAAGCTATTTAAAATTCTTCTTGTGTTACTGTTTGTTATCCACGTGGCTTTCTGGCACTGGTTGAATTCCTAGATGTGAGGGCTGTTGGTTACTCACCACCACTGTCATACACTTGTACAGTTTGCCTTGTGACTCACTTTCACAGCAGTTACATGTGGGTGCCCTTTGCTATACACAGTCATTCCTGATTGTTATGATACCACTTATAACAAGAACCAGAAATAATTGGGAGGAAGATTTGTTGAAATTTAAGAAAATATAACCTTACAGTCTATTCTGCCCATTGCCACTAGAATAAGAAACAGAAGCATTCAAGACAATGAGATCTTTGTCTTAAATATGTATCTGGTACAACAGTGTGTCCTGCAAGCCAGAATTATTTGGATATTTGCTTCAGCCCTGTATTGTTACCTAAAATAGTTAAAAAGCCCCCCCCCCCCAAAAAAAGTTTACCGCAGAAGTCAGATTGGTGATGAGAGAGAGGAGGTGGCTCTCTGGCAGGGACATCAAGCAGTATCTGAGGTGCTGGCAGGGTTCTGTTCCTTGTCCCAGATGCCACTTTGCTTTGCAACAGGTAGTGTTTACTTTACAGTAATTCATTGAACTATACAGTCACACGTTGAATATTTATATATTTATATATTATTATTTTTATTTATGGATTTTAAACAAAACATTTAAAATCAGAAAATAAAATATTAAGCTTTTAAACAAAAATGTTTAAAATCAGGAGAATTCTTTCAGCTATATCTTCAAAGCCTAGAGAAGCCACTGAATTATGTATTAGATATTAGTAGTAAGTCTGTCCTACTAATAATTTTTAAATGATTTACTTTAACCAGTACACAAAAAATATAAAAATTGTGTAAAATATAAAAATTGTGCATATTAATGGAGTTCCATAAGATGTTTGATATATGTATAATGTTTAAGGCAGATTAGCATATTTATCTCCTAAAAATTTGTCATTTCTTCATGGTGAAAATTTTGAAAAATCTTTTCTTCTGCCTTTATAAAATGTACAGTGTATTAGATTTTATCTGTGGTCATCATGCTGTCCAGTAGTACCCCAGAGCTCTGTGATTTTAACTGTAACTTAGTACCCATTAATCTACCCCCTACTCCATCCTATTACTATTACTTATTTAGGGAAATAATCAGGATAGGGGGATAAAACATGCCTTTCTTGGAGTATGTTTCACTTGTAATAGTTCGTGTCTCAGGATAAGCATGAGAGAACATTTAGAAAAGAAGGCTGACTGAAAACTAGAACTCTGCAAAGATTTATTAGCATTAATAAAAATATTTGAAAGAGTAATTTAAAAAGAGTGTTTTAAAGTAACACAATATGCCTTCCCCCACCAACACAATCCAAGAAGTAAAACCTCACATCTCTACCCAGAAGGGTGACCAGCCAGCAGCTCTGGATGTGGGGCAGGGAACGTTATTACCTGGATGCTGTTAATGGTTCTAGTTTTAAAAATTTAACGAGGACTATCATAGCTTGTGTAGGAGGTTTGTTTTTTTGACTAGAGAATGAACCTAGGGCTTTTGCACTTAGCTACATCTCCAGCCCCTTTTGATTTTGAGACAGGTCTCACTAAGTTGCCCAGGCTGGGTGCAAACTTATGATCTTCCTGTTTAGCATCTGCTCAAGAGGATGGTATGTCATTGTGTGTCATGATGGGAATCTTTACAATGAAGATTTTCATTTGAAAAAAATAAAGTGGATTGTTTCAGAGCCTAGCTGTGTATTTTAGAATCATCAACTCATATGACTTATAAAATAACCTATCTATGAAGGCTATTAACATTCTTTAGATCTGAGAATCTACTGAATTAAATTTTCATTAGTTCAATCAATCAATTAATTATTTGAGACAGGTTCTTGCTATGTAGTTCAGACTGGCCTTGAACTCACTATGTAACCTAGACTGGCCTTGAACTCAAAGTAATCTGCCTCAGACTCCCAAGTGCTGGGATTATAGGCATGCCCCACCATGCTTGGCTCTTCATTAGTTCTTTTATTTGGATGAAATAATGTCAATAATTGCCCTCTTTTCCTTTGGAGAGCCAATGTTGTGGATTATGTTTCTGAATTTCTCTTTATACTTTTTCTGTCAATAACTTTTTTTTTGGTACTGGGGATCAAACTCGGGTCCTTGTGCTTGCAAGGCAGGCGGCAGAACCACTGAGCTAAATCCCTGGCCCTGTCAATAACTTTCTAAGAAAGTTCTTGGGAAGACAGGAGTGATTTACTACTCTCTGGTGTCTTTTGCATAAATAGATTTGTATGGGGTTTGAGCCTATTACTCATTCAGTGATTATCAGTGAATGAAGAAAAAAGGGAGGGGTGGATAAAAAGCCTAGATTATAGAGCTTGTCTGAGCATCCTTTTCACTCTAAGATTTACCTTTCCCAAAGCCCAGACTGCTGCTCTAGGTGACCTCAAAGATGGAATCTCAGATGAAAACCACCTAGGGGAATCTCATTTAAGCAAACTGGTTTGGTTTCCTCAGGCTGTGGATAAAACTCGGGCCTTTGGGGTTACCTTGATTGTGAGTTATTTTTTTTTTTTTTTTTTGGTACCGGAGATCGAACTCAGGTCCTTGCGCTTATGAGGCTGGCGCTGGGACCACTGAGCTAAATCCCTGGCCCAATTGTGAGTGATTTTGAAGAAGCCTAAATCCTTACACATGAAGTCCTCAATAGAGAAAGACATCTTACTAAATAAAAATGAAAAACACTGGGGCTAGGTTTTATAGCTCAGTGATAAAGCCCTTTCCCAGCACCCAGCATGCATGAAGCCCTGGGTTCAGTCTCAAGCACTTAAAGAAAGAATGAAGAAAGTAAAAAACACTGATACTCTACATAGGCAATACATAAAAACTTTGAATTTTTTTTGGGGGGTACCGGGGATAGAACTCTAGACCCTGTGCTTTCAAGGCAGGCACCACTGAGCTAAATCCCCAGCCCAAAACTTTGATTTTATAAGTAACAAAGTAATGTACATTAGCTCAAAAGTTAGATAATTGACTAAAATTGGAAAGTTCTAATACAGCCCTCTTAATGAGTACTATAGTGAGAATATAAATTGCTACAACCTTTCTAGAAGGCACCGTTCAAGAAAGTTTGACAATATGTACAAATAACCTTTAGTTTTCTCTGAGACTGAATATTTGACACATGCAACACTAAGGAGGAAAGGTTTATTTGGCTCACAGTTGGTTGAGGTTTTAGTACATAGTTCACTGGCTCTTAGGCAGGGCGTTATGGCAGAAGAGAAAGAGCTCATGGCTTGGCTCTCAGGAAGCAGAGAGAGAGAGATCAAGGGAGGTGGGAGGGAGTTAAACCCTTCTAGGCCATGCCCCCAGTAACTTACCTCCTCTTGGCTTCACCTCCCAAGTTCTACTTAGCTATAAACTCGTCTGTGGACTAATCTACTGATGAGTATCACACTCCCATGATCCAATAACTTCCCAAAAGCCTCACCTATGAGCATGTGAGGCTTTGAGGGGCCATCTAGATATTAAACTGTAACGCCCCTAAAAAAGCATATACTAGTGATTCTAAACCCCATTGGAGCCAGAGTCCTTTTTAGTATCATGTTTTGTGATTTTTTTTTTTACTTTATTGAAATGAAACTTTAAGAGGTGTAATCTACCAATACATGCAATAAAACATAATGTTCTGACTATAATATGAAGGAAGTTTTTTTTGTTTTTTGTGTTTTTGTTGCGTAAGAGTCTCACTATGTAGTTCAGGCTAGCCTTGAACTTATTATGTAGCCCAGGCTGGCCTTGAACTCATGGCCATCCTTCCTCGTCAGCCTCCTAAGTGCTGCATCAGTAATCCCGAGTGCTAGGTTTACAGGGGTGTGCTACCACACCTGGCCTTTGAACTGATTTTGATCCCTTCATCCTAAATAAATGATGTAACACAGTAAAAACAGTAAAATATCTAACAAAAGCATAACAGAAATGAAGTAAAAATACCTTTGCTAAGACTCACAGCATCTCATTAATTGAATGTTATCCAAAAGAAGTTAACACAGCTCTGCTAGTGCAGAAATATTTTGTGGGATTTCTGTAGAAACTGTGATTAATTTGGGAAATATATGTGATTAAATCACCTGAAAGGCAACTGGTGGTCACTTTTTGAGAAATCATTGCTCTGATTTCTTTCACACCTAGAAATCAGGGCTGATGATTATATGCTGTGAATAAGAGACATGACTGTTGTTTGCACAGGAAAGAAATAGGTCATATTAATATTAGTCCTTAGGTAAACCAATATTAGTCTTCATTTATTGAGTTCCTTTTGAATGTAAAATGCTATGTAAGATGCTGTTCTTTATGTGCTGTTTTGTATAATCTTTACACAAATTCTTTAAGGTGGTATTATTCTTTTTCATAAATTAGTGAAATGAAGCTCAGAGATTGAAACTGTTATCAAAAGGATCTAGCCGAATACTGATCAGCCTTATACCACATTAAAAGAGATAGTTGTAGAATAAAAACTCAAATATGTACATAATGACTCCTATAAATTTAGACTTTCTTCATGAGTAGAAGAAATAACATTTACTTAGTGGATATTTTTATCTGAGATAAGTCCTTTATTAAATTTAAAGTTTATTTTGTAGTGCTTGTCTTTTAAGACTCAAAGATGACAACCTCTCCCCGTCCCCAAAGAGAAATTTAAGTAATACATATTACTTATTTAAATTTGGATTTTAATGTTACAGGGAGTTTATTTGGATGGGCTAGAGCTATTTATGGATTATAGATAGCCAATTGGGGAAAAGTTTTTAAAAATAGAGAGGAATTCCTTGAGCAAGATAAGAGTTAATTTTGTCTGTTTAGGGTAGTACAGAAGTCATTTTGTTATGTTAAATGTATGTGTTGTGGTTTTTAAAAATTGCTGTGCATTCATAAACACTGAAATAAACCTGGCTTATAATTTTAGTATATGTGCTGCCAAAATGAACACTGGCTTATAATTTTAAAACTTGTTTTATAGAGGCATTTTGAGTAATAATAATATACATTATTTATAGTTAGGTTAAAAATTAAGAATGTGAGGCTGGTTGTGGTGGTGCATGTCTATAATCCTAGCCTTGATGTGGGAGAATTGCTTCGAGTTGGAGGTCAGCCTGGTCTACATAGTGAGTTCAAAGCCAGCCTGAACTATATAGCATGACCCTGTCTCAAAAAACAAAAAAGCAAAAAACAACAACAAAAAAAATAAGAATGTAGTTTATAAATACTAAGAATGACAGGTGTGGTGGCACATGCCTGCAATCCCAGCATGGGAAAGGCTGAAGCAGGAGGATCACTTTAAGTTTGAGCCAGCCTGGGCTACATAGTGAGTTGAAAAGTAGCCTAAGCCACATAGTGAGACCCTGTCTCAAAAGACCAAAACAGCCCCCCCCCAACAGTAGCAAAACAACAACAAAAAACTAGTGAACCGAGACATATTAAGGATTTAGTTCTTCCTTTGGATCCAAAACGTCCAGAATAATAGAACTTTAAAAGAGTATATAAACTGTATGTCCTTATTGGAAACATTATTTTTAGTTACTTTTAAACTATATTGGTTTTCCAGCCTTGGTTTCTATGCATTTGGTTGTACTTGTATTTTTTGTATATACTTTAATTCATTGGCAGTATTGGAGACTAAACCGAGGGGCTTTCCACTGAGCTATAATCCTAGCTTTTTTGTAATTTTTTGTTTTCAGACAGACTCTTGCTAAATTGTCTAGGGTGAGTTTGAATTTACAGTCCTCCTGCCTCAGCCTTCCAGAATGCTGGGAGATTACAAGCTTGTGCCACCATGTCCGGCACAAATTATTTGTTTTTAAAGGGAATGTGGAATATGACAGGGTTGAAAACCATTCTAGTAGCCTAAAGTGCTTGAAACCTTGAAAACTGGTGTATTAGAAATGCTTTTATTAAAGTGATACACAAGGACAAACGTGTTTGACTGTAGTTGATACAGTCTTTCTAGAATGTTTGCAAAGTCTGGCTCAATTTTTATTAAATTGTTAATATACAATATCAAGGTAGAGGATGTAATGTTATAATATTCCCTTTGAAAATTTACCCCTCATTGGGAAAAATGTTTTTAGTTATTCAAACTTAGCACTGCTTTATAGTCTTCTTTAATGTCTTATTGAATTGTTAGAATATTTCTGAATCAGTTGACAAGTTTGATATAAGGAATTTCTCCTTGAAATTTTAGATAGGGAATGTAATGTAGAGATTGATATTCCTTTGTAAGTGAGAAAAGATTTTTTTTTCCATCCTTAAGCATTGTCAACTTAAAGCTAAAGAATAAAACTTTCCTTTCTGATCTGTCTGAAGATGTCACAAGAGGCTTTGGGTGCACCTCATTAATAAAATGCCTGCTTTGTATGCATAAAGTGCAGAGAGGGGCAAGGAGGGGAGAGGGAAGGAGAGAGAAAAGAAGAGAGTGAGGAGAGAGAGGGAGAGAGATTATAAGAAAAATATTTAGTCTTTGCAGTGTGTTTTGCCACTTTAAAAAAAATTTAAGACTTTTATTGTAAAATATAGAAAAGTACATAAAACATAAATGTAGATGTGTGAATTTTCCTGAAATGAGTACTTATATTCATTTTCTTTATATTAAAAACAATAGCTTTTTTTTTTTTGTACTGGGGATCGAACTTGGGACCTTGCACTTGCTGAGGCAAGTGGTGGAACCAGTGAGCTAACTCCCCAACCCAATAGCTATTCTTTTGACAATTTAGAAGTTCCCCAGCTTTCCTGAATTTAAGAAAGGTTCCATATCCTGAGAATAAGCACTTCTGTGGTCCTAACATTAGTTGAAAATACATTATTTTCTTAAATACCTGGGATTACAACTCAGTAAGAGTCCCATTTTGGGTTCCTCATCACATGCCAGGAGTTTATAGATTGGAAACTTGGTGGCTTTAGGCAAAGCTCGATCTATAATAAATGATGATCTAATCAGAACTATTTTATTCATTTATGGAAAAATACACTCAAGGTATAGAATGAAATGTTATAAAACCATATATGAATAGATTTATATGATTTCTGAGTTAAATTATTTCAGTTTCCTTGAGTTGTAGAAAAAATGACATTGTATCTGTGTGTTTGTAAAATACTGCTTTTTATTATTGATTAAGTTTATTGGTACATTTTAGGTATACAATACAATTACATTCATCATTGGGATCTTGTACCTTTACATGATGTATCTTGGTTCTTAAAATACTGGTTTTTAAAAATATTACAGATTTCCAGGTGTGGTGGCACTGTAATCCCAGAATTTAGGAGGCTGAGGCAGGAGGATCACTGTGAGTTTGAGGCCAGCCCGGGATACATAGTGAGCTTGAGGCCAGCCTGAACTACACAGAGACCCTGTCTCAAAAAACCAAAACCAACCAACCAAACAAACAAACCTCTACAGATTAAATTCAGGACCTTAACAGTAAACTACATCCCTAGCCCTTCTTTTATACTTTGAGACCAGGTCTCACTAGGTCGCTTAGTGGCCCATATTGGGTTGAATTTATGATCCTTCCATAGTGCCAGGATTATAAGCATGTACCACCATGCCTGGCTAAAAGAATTTGTCTCTGTCTCTGTTTCTCCCTTTCCCTGCCCCCCTCCACCCACCTCCTTTTCTGTACTGGGGATCGAACTTAGGAGGCCTCACTCATGCTTGGCTTGGCAAGCACTCTACCACTGAGCTACACCTCAGCCAAATATTGCTTTGATTTTTACATACTTCTGTCACTTTTTTTTCATCTCAAAATCCTTAAGTCTACCTTAGTGCTTTTTCCTCTAATAGCCCAGAAGTTTAGAATTCCATATCTGGGAAGTTGATGCTGTCGGGTGCGAATGGTGGTACAGTAATGTACATTCAGTCTCTGAAAAGGGGCTTCTGTGGACTTTACACTTTAGGATGCCTCCCCTGGCCCCTTTTCTATTTTTTCAGACAGGGTCTTGGTGTGTAGTACAGGTTGGTTTTGAATTCACTGTGTAGCTCAGACTGGCCTTGAACTCACAGTCTTCCTGCCTCAAGTTCAGGAGTGCTGGCATTGTAGGCCACCATACTTGGCTTCCAGAGATTTTTTTTCAAGTTTCATACTCCTATGTTACTATTGTTATTCATTGAGTGGTTTTATTTCAGTTGTGAGTCTTGTTGAAACCAGGCATAGCAGTGCATACTTGTAATCCCAGAACTCTGAGAAGTTGAGGCAGTTGCATTACAAGTTTGAGCTCACCCTGAGCAAATTAGTGACTTAGTGCTGCCCTGTCTCAAAATAAAAACAAATGGTTAGATATGTAGCTCAGTGTGAAGGCTCTGTTTTCATTCCTAGTCTTCTGCAAGAAAAAAAAAATCTTGTGTTGAAGAAACCAGTAGTATGTAATTCTCTGACAGATGGATGATGTTTCATAATTGTTAATTTTTTTTTTTTTTTGCTAATTTCCTTTTCCTCTTAGCTTTTGTTGGCAACTCTTGATTAAGATACAGTATATAGTACAGTACTTGCTGTGACTTGTTCAGGAGCTGGCTTGACTCCTGTCTTTGCATGGTGGTACTTGAATGTAAGCAAAGCATGGTCTTTAATTTGATGAATCATGTTTTCATTCAGCAGATATTTACTGAATATCTATTACTGACAAGTCAGAAGCTCCTTCATTGAAAATAGCTTAGAAAGGGTACTCTGAAGTGATTCACCTAAAGTGATTTCAGGACTAATGACTCAAATCACATTTGTGGTGACTTTGTTCATTTCTATGAATGTTTTTCAAAAGTTTCTAAGCATATAGGGTCCTCTCCTTATGCACTGATGAGAGACAGTAGTTTAAAAAGCATGGTCCTCAATCCTCAGGCCCCACCCACCCACCCCCCATCATGGTCTGAGTCTGTGGGGAGCTTACAATCGTTTTTTGTATTTTCTTTTTCTGTTAATGTGTGTATTTTGCTCTAATCCATCTCCCCATTTTCTGCCTTATGCTCTTCCCACCTCTTTCTTATTCCTTTCCACTTGTCTAATATTAATCTGTCTTACTTTCTTGTCATCTCTCAGATTCCACATGTTAATGAGAACATATGATATTTATCTGAGTTTGTCTTATTTTGCTGAACATGATGGTTTCCACATCCATTTGTTTTCCTGCAATTGACAGAATTTTGTTCTTTCTTGTAGCTAGGCAATATGCCATTGTGTGTATATAAACATTTTCTTTGTCCACCCATCTGTTGGTGGGCAGTCTTGGCTTTTTCCATGGCTATTGGGCATTGTGTCACAATAAACATGGGTATGCAAGTATCCCTGTAGTATGCTGACTTTAATTCCTTCAGGTATGTACCAAGGAGTGCCATAACTGGGTCACATGCTAGCTTTTTGGGGGGGGGGCAGGAGTCTCACTGTGTTGTAGTACAGGCTGGATTTGAACTTGTGGCAGTCCTCCTGCCTCAGCCTCCCTGGTGCTGGAATTACACGCCTAGCTCTCTATATTTAGTTTTCTAAGGAACCTCTATACTTATTTTCATAGTGGTTGTACTAATTTACCTTCTTACCTGAAGTGTAGAAGTCCTCACCCCCACATCCTCGCCAACAGTTATTGTTTCCTGTATTCTTTAACCTTTCTGACTGGAGTAAGATGGAATTTCAGTGTTTTGCATATACTTATTGTCAATTTTGTACTTCTGTTAGAAGTTTCTCTTCAATTCATTTGCCCATTTTTGATTGGGCTATTTCATTTTGGTGGTGTTTTTTAGTTCTTTTTATATTCTAGATACTAATCCTCTGTGAAAGGAATAGCTGGTAAAGATTTTCTTCCATTCTGTAGGGTGTCTCTTCACTCTGTTTCTTGATGTGCAAAAACTTTTTAATTTTATGTAGTCAGATTTGTTGATTCTTATTATTATTTCCTGTGTTATTGGAGTCCTATTTAGGAAGTCTTTGCCTGTGCTTATGGCTTCAAGTGTTTCCCTTGTGTTTACTTTTAGCAGCTTCAAAGTTTCAAGTTGTTTTTTTTTAGTACTTTAAGATTTACTTTGTAAAAGCATGTTGACAAATATTAAATGTTTTATCTGCATTTGAACATTAAAACAAATATAAAACACAAAAATCAATCGTTAATACTGATCTTCCATGTCTAGTTTGGATTTAGATATTGAGTAATTTATATTTTATAGAAAGAAACTTTCAAAGTTTCATCAATGCTTTTATTGTGTGTACTATTATTATTCTTTACCAAAACCTTCACTGAAATTTAAAAAGCTGGTGTTAAGAGTTGTTATTTTTCTTGAATATTCTCTAACATGCCATTCTGAATTAACCTTCAAAATTTCAGAGCATGAAAGATGTATGAATAGAGTACCCAAAAATATGTTTTAACACAGGTTAATTTTGTTTATAATTATGACAGAAACACCTTTAAAGATAGTAAAAGACAAACCAAAAAACCCTATGCAAATATAAAAGGTGTTTTAGGTCAAGTTATTTCTTAGTACAGATAATATACCATGTCAATCAATTTCTCAGTCAAATTCACAAAGGCATTAAAAAATTGCACTTTTGGGCCAGGGATTTAGCTCAGTGGTTCCTCCGCCTGCCTCGCAAGCGCAAGCGCAAGGACCTGAGTTTGATCCCTGGTACCAAAAAAAAAAAAAAAAATTGCACTTTATAATTGTTAAGCAGTGCATTTATGTGGTGGAAGAAAATATAAGAGAACTTACAGGAACAAAATCTCAAACTACTCCAACTCCTAAAATAAAGAGATTTCCAAATTAAGAAATTACCAGTATTGCTTGGAAAGTATGCTTTACTCATACTCTCAAATTCACTTTAATTGCTTGGCATATAATTTAGTAAAAAAGACTTTAGATAAATTGTTTAATAGTAGTTTTAGAGTTTTACCTCTCTGGATAGACATTTTTACGTAATAGTTTTCAATTAAGAAATCACTGGATAGTTTTAATCACAATTTATGATCAACTGATTAATAGATTAACAATTTATTCAGCAATTTAGAAAACCAACAAAAGGAATAAATGTGGTAAATCTTCACTGTGCAATTTGGTCCATTAGTAATACCAAGCCAAGAATCTGACACTCTACTCGATTGGGCTGTTTCCATGTGTGCTAGTATGCAACAAAAAATAGGTATGCTATGTCAAGCTCGCTCACTCCTTCCTCCCTCTCTCGCCCTCTCTCTCTCTCTCTCTTTGAAGAGCAGCTCAATGATTTGGGAGGGTTAGTTAGTACAATACAGATAACATAGGAGCAAAGTACAAAACAGCACTTTAGCCCCAGTGCCAGTACTTACTTCATTATGGTAACAACGAAAGATATTAATTTTTGTTATTTGCTTTTCTTAGAATATAAATCAAAGCCATTAACTTGAACTTGAGGTATGTACACAGTACATATACAGCCATAAGCAAAATACTTTTTTTTTTTTTTTGGTACTGGGGATTGAACTCAGGTCCTTGCACTTGCGAGGCAGGCAGCGGAACTACTGAGCTAAATCCCCAGCCCGCAAAATGCTTTTTTGTAAGTAACATTATATTTCAAAATACTGGAAAAAGTATGTGCTGATTTGTATTTTGACTTGATGGAATAAGAAGAGAACAACATTCAACTAGGGAGGGTTTTACTGACAATAAAGCTCTTTAAAGTTCAAAATGTCTTCCTCTCCCTTTGTACTTACGATAGGTTCTACAATGTCCTGAGAGGATTTATTACGAGAAAAATATCAATCACAGCTTTAATAGCATACTTTGGAAGGAATTAATGAGAAAGCACATTGGAAGGTGAAACTTCATCCTTGTTTTCAGTTTTTGTTTTTGTTTTTTTTTTTTTGGGTACCGGGGATCGAACTTGGGACCTTGTGCTTGCGAGGCAGGCGGTGGAACCACTGAGCTAAATCCCTGGTCCTCCTTGTTTTCAAATAAGTGGTCTTAATTTTTCGTCTTTAGAAAAAGTTTAAATCAGTTTATTATAAATATATTTAGACCATTAAGTTTTATAGCTTTCAGGTAAAGTCCAGCACTTTGTTTATATAAAGTCTATGAGAAGAGATCAGTAGAGATCATTTAGTCTTAAATTGTGACATCATCCATTCAAGCCCTTGGCATAATCCCTTGCCAGTAAGAGCGCAGCATGCCTGGATATGTCACTGGTGATCTTTAATATAAGTGAACTTCAAGAACTGGGAGATTTCTGCTACAGTCATGCATTCTTTAACAGCAAAAATCAACAGTCCAGCTTTCCTTAGATCATCGTGAGCTAACATTTTGTAGAGTTCTCTAGTTACAGAAATCCTCTGTCTGTACTGTCCACAGCTATTACAAACTCTGTGTTAGTATATTATGTATTCCAGGAAGAGTGAAGAGATTCTTGGCCACCAATATCCGGCACCAGGAAACACGTATTATTAACCACTATCTCTTTCTACATTACTGCCTGTTGTAGGGGATGTATGTACAACTTCATTCACAGAAAATTGGTAAAAGATGGTAGTTTTCCCTGCATTATCCAACCCAACAATGATGACTTTTCTGGTGATTGAACAGAGCCACTTCAGCCACCGGGACCGCCAGGCCTCCCCTGGTTCAGACTGCGGGAGAGACACGCTGGAGCCACCGCCTCTGATGCTGCTGCTCCTACGCTGCTGGCCGCAGGCCGTCCTGCCGTGCACTAAGCCCCGCCGCTGCCGCTGGGGCACTAGCTGCTGCTGAGGCACTCGCTTGGCTCGTGGACATTGCCGCCTTGTTGTCTGCGACGAGCCACGCGGGCCTCCGTCCTCCCCACCGCCCTCCCCCAGTTCCTCACTGTGTTGCCCTCAAAGTTTCAAGTTTTAAACCTAGGTCTCTTTAAAAAAAACCAAAACAAACAAACAAACCTAGGACTCTTATCCATTTGGAATTTATTTTTCTATAGCGAGTGACAAGGGTGAGAGAGGAGGCTCATCCTCTACAAGTGAATATTCACCACCATCTGTTAAAGGCTGCCTTTTCTCCAACATATATTTTTGGCTCCTTTGTCCAGAATCAGATGATTATAGTTGTATGGAATTTTTTCTGTGTTTTCTGTTCTGTTCCATTGGTCTATGTGTCTTTGTTTGTGCCAGTGTCATGCTGTATTTGTTACTATGGCTTTGTAATACAGTTTGAAATCAGGTATTGTGATGCTTTGGCTATTGTGGGTCTTTTGTGTTTCCATATAAATTTTTTTTTTTTTTTTTTTTGGTTCCGGGGATCAAACTCAGGACCTTGAGCTTGCAAGGCAGGCACAGTGCCCCTGAGCCAGATCCCTGGCCCCGCTCCCATATAAATTTTAGGATTTTTTTTTCTAGTTCTGTGAAGAATGGCATTGGTATTTTAATGAGGATTGTATTGAATCTTTACATCGCTTTTGATAGTATGGCCATTTTGACATTAATTCTGCCAATCCACGAACATTGGAGGTCTTTCCATTTTCTGATGTCTTCATTTTTTTCCTCAGAGTTCTGAAATTTTGATTGTAGAAGTCATCTGCTTCTGTTTTATGATGAAATTATTGTGAATGGGGTTGTTTCCCTGATTTCTCAGCTGGTCTGTTATTGGTGTATAGTAAAGCTATTGATTTTTAAATGTTGATTTTTATATCCTGATAAACTGCTGAATTCATTGATCAGATTTCAAAGTCTTTAGTCCTTTAAAGGCTTAGGATCATATCATCTGCAAGCAAGGATAATTTGACTTTTTTTGCTTTCTTGTTTGTATCCTTTTTAGTATTTTTTTTCTCTTGTTTAATTGCTCTAGCCAAAACTTCAAGAACTATATTTATATTTATTATATTTGTATTATTTTATATTTATTATATTTATTACAGTCCATCTATATTTAAATTTCTTTGGATTGTTTCAAAGAGTTTTTTTATAATTGACTTGTTCAAATTAACATTGGATCTGGCTCTTTTATTTTATTTTTTATTTTTTTGGTACCGGAGTTTGAACTCAGGTTCTTGCACTTGAGCAGCAGGCGGCAAAACCACTGAGCTAAATCCCCGGCCTGGATCTGGCTCTTTTCTTCTCCCACTACTCCTTATAACCTCTGTTCTTGTTAGCTAGAGAAACTGTATCATTAGTTTTATTTAAGATCCCATATTCTCTGCTTGGCTGATTGGTTCCTTGAAGTGTTTAGCTTCTCCCTCTACTTACTGCAAACTGGTATGTAGATCAGCTGTAGAGGCTTGTTTGGAGTCAGGTTCATTTTTGTTTTGTTTGAAGCCAAGTATAGAGTGGTAAGTACTTCCTGTTATATTTTGTGAGGAAAAACATGTTTGGTGCTCCCGCTTTTGGTGATGATAGGATTGATCAGAAGATTCAGGTGGTGTCAATAAGATACATTCATTGTAAAATTCTTCATCGTCCTTTCACTTCATCATTGTTTTTAGCATCCAGTGATTAATGATCAATGTCTAGACCCATTATTTCATTGGGGATTGCTAAATGATTTTCTAATTTAACATATTCCTGCCAACTTGAGCCACCGGTAGTACATGCATGACTATCCCATCAGGTGACTTGTACCAGTGGTGGTACAAATGGATCTAATCACTTTTATTGGTCTTTTTACTAATAAAATTAATAAAAAGTCTATAAAAGATCAAATCTAGTTGGTTGTTTGAATTTGAATAATTACTGCCCAAATTAAATTTTTTTTAATCTTTCAGTTCATTTTATTGTAATTTCCTTTTTTTTCTGGTATCAGGGATGGAACTCAGGACCTTTTGCTTGCAAGGCAGGCACAGTGCCACTGAGCTAAATCCCCGGCCCTTTAGTTCATTTTAATGTCTTTTGCTTAAGACAGCAGCCATTCCCAGGTTGCAACCACAACTTCCCCATGTTCTCATGACCACACTTCACCCTCTACTTAAAACTTATTCTTCCCTATTGTTTTTCCCATCTTAGGCAAAACAGTAACCAAAACCAGGATGATCCCAGTCAGTTAGAATAGGAGCTGGGCCAAGAGAACGAAGAGCACAGCAGCCCAGACCCAGGTACCCAGCCTTCTCTGCACAGCAGGTGGAGCACTAGCCCAGGACAAGGCGGGTGGGCAGCACCCTGTGCTCCAATTAAATATTACTATTTATACCGATTTAAAAATTATTATAACCAACTCACAAATTTATTTTATTAAATGAAAAGTATTTATATTCATGAGTACTTTATCAATAATTTATTCTCTAAAACTTTTTTTGGAGACTGGGTCTTACTATATGATTCAGGCTGGCCTTAAATTCACCATGTAGCCCAGGCTGAACTCGAACTCGAAGCAGTCCTTCTGCCTCAGTTGCTAAGCGCTGGGATTACGGATGTGCACCACCACACCCAGCTTATTCTCAATTTAAACATGGAAATTAAAAAAAAACAACAGGAAATTTTACAAGCACCCCATTGCTGGTGTGTGTATGAATGTTTACAACTACTGTACCACAAGTTTAGCTGTATTACAATTTTTTACACCATTGTAGTGTTTTCCTTAAGGAACTGTAATATGATGACATCTGGATTGCTAAATCAATGCCTTTTTTTTTTTCTGGTACCAGGGGTCGAACTCAGAACTTTACGCTTACAAGGCAGGCAAGGCGCCATTGAGCTAAATCCCTGGCCCCAGTCAGTGTTTTTTTTTTTTTTTTGGCATTATTGTAATCAGAGACCCCCCCCCCCCAAGTGGTACAAGCTGGCCAGTGGGATAGTCATGCCTATACCACTGGTGGTTCAAGCTGGTGGGAATGATTGAATTCAAATCAGAGCTGCCTGGCAGTGGCAGTGAGACCTACGAATTACAGCCCCATTGTGAATGTGTGAAAAAGAACTCACAGTGTGTGCACATATGTGTTTCATTTGTTGGGTTGGGGTTTAATATGAGTATTTTTCATATGAACACAGGTTTAGCAGTAGAAAAGCAAATGCACTTAAGGCACGAGGTCTTGGGTTGTAGAGTGATGGTAAAAGCAAGGAGAAAGAGACCAGAGTCATATCCTGAAGGGTCCTGTGACCTGGATTGAGGGATGGGTCTTTTTAATGCTTTTTTTTTTTTTTTTTTTGGTACTGGGGATCGAACTCATGACCTTGTGTTTGCGAGGCAGGCGCTGGAACCACTGAGCTAAATCCCCAGCCCCAATGCTTAAGTATTGAGCTTTCTGTTTTTTTGGTACTGGGGTTTGAACTCAGGTCCTTGCACTTGAGCAGCAGGTGGCAAAACCACTGAGCTAAATCCCCAGCCTTGAGCTTTCTTGATTACCATTTTCATTGGAGTTTGCAGAGAAAAACTCAGCTCATGGATGTAATACTTCCTAAGATATAGTCAGGAGAAAATCAATTGGTGAGTGGTTAATTGAATTTCTCAAGACCCTGTAATTCTTACCCTATAGTTGGTTTTTTGTTTGTTTGTTTTGTTTTGTTGAAACAAGGTCTTGTTATACATACAGTTCAGGCTAGCATTGAATTTAGTACATAGCCCAAGCTGGTCTTGAATTTATGGTAATTCTCCTGCTTCAGCCTCCTATGTGCTGGGATTAAGGCATGTACTACCATGCCTGGCTGAACTATAGTTCTTTCAGATGTGTCATACACTTACCTTGAGTTTGAATAAATGGTGTGTATATATATATATAAAACATTTATGAAGTGATAACTAAAAACATATTTAAATAATTTATTGCCTCAAACTTATGGCAATCCTCTGCCTCAGCCTTCCGAGTGCTGGGATTAGAGGCATCTACCACCATGTCTGGCTGCTCTTGTTTTTAAAATACTACATTATTTAATTGGCCTCCTATAATTGGCTATATTAAAATCCAAAGACTAGTTACAGATTGTTGTGTTTGTCTCACGTATATTTATATCTGTACTGTTCTTCTTCTGAGCAGGTGGCTGTGTTGTACAGGTAGCCTCATACTCCTGGGCTCACGTGATCCTTTTGCCTCAGCCTCCCAAACAGCTGGGAGTACAGGCATTTGTCACAATGCCTGAATTATCATGCTTTGCTTTGCTTTATTCTTTCAGTCTTACTACGTACCTCAGGCTCATCTTGAACTCACTGTGTAACCCAGGCTGGCCTCATATTTGTGATCCTCCTGCTTCAGACTCCTGAGTGCTGGTATTACACTATACCTAGCAGATTTACCATACTTTAATATACAGTTTAGCTAATGACTATTTTACTGTGTTTGACTTATTTGTTTCCAGGGCCGCTTGGTTATGAATGTGCTTCAGTTTCATAATGCCTCCTGCTATGGCAGACATCCTTGACATCTGGGCAGTAGATTCACAAATAGCTTCGGATGGCTCCATAGCTGTGGATTTCCTTTTACCCACTGGGATTTATATCCAGTTGGAGGTACCACGGGAAGCTACCATTTCCTATATTAAGCAGGTATGTTAAAGATCAAATTTCTGAAGACTTAGCTTATTTTCTGTCACTTGGGGGAAATGTCATTTTGTTGTAGAAATGTTTATAATGAAAATCATGTGATCAATTTGATACATGCCCTTTTTATGGACATATCAAATGTGCCAATCCTCATTTCCATTTTATAGCCTCTGGCTATTCCTGACACTGAACTGTTGATACTGTTTTTTTTTAATTGTGAAACATAGTAGCATCAATAGATACATATTTACAATGCTAGACAGCCATCACCACTATCCCTTTCTGGCACTTTTCCATCATCTCAAACTTTATAACCGTAATTTCTCTTTATATTCCAGGTCCTAATGATCTGTATTTTAGTTTTTGTTTCTGAATTTGCATATTCTAGGCACCTTATATAAGTAGAATCCTACAACAAATACCTGTCTGTTTTTGTGTGGCTTATTTTACTTAGCATTATGTTTTCACAGTCTTCCATGTTGTAGCGTGCATCCTAATTTCATTCATTTTTAGGGCTAAATAATATTCCATTATATATATGTGTGTGTATATATATGTGTATGTGTGTGTATATCACATATATATATATATTACATTTTGTTTGTCCATTTGTCTGTTGATAAACCTTTCGGTTGTTTCCAGCTTTTGGACATTGTGAATAATACCACTGGGAATATGGGTGTACAGATATTTGTTTGAATCCTTGCTTTCAGTTCTTTTGGGTAGAAGTGGGATTTGTTGAATTATATGGCAATTCTGTGTTTGGGCATTTGTTTGCTTGTTTGTTTATTGGAGTTATGTGTCAAATCCAGAGCCTGATGCATGGTAGGCAAGTGCTCTACTACTGAGCTACATCCTAGACCCTCACCTTGGTGTTGAACTTGCACAGTTTTGAGTGCTGCATTACAGGTGTACAGGTACACTGTATCTGGTTAATTTTTAACTTTGATGAAGTCCTGTTTCCTTTTTTTTTCTTTGTTGCCTGTACTTTCTCAATTTATTTGTTGGTTTGTTTTGTGGTGCTAGGTATCCAACCCAGGGCTTCACTTATGCCACTAAACTACATCTCCAGCCCCTCCCATTTGTCCTGTATCAGACAGTCTAGGGGTTGACCACAAGTTTTACTCCAGGTGTCTTATCTGTACCTCTGGGTTTTTTTGTTTGTTTGTTTTTTACTGGCTGTTGTCAAACTATGTAACCCTTCTTTGTGTGTGTTACTGTGTTTGTATGACAAACCTCTTTTACATTATATCATCCAGAGACATGGGAGGAGATGATGAAAAATTGTGCTCATTTTTTTCTTTTTCTTTCTTTTTTTTGTGTACTGGGGATTGAACTCGAGACCTTGCATTTGTGAGGCAGGCAGGAGAACCACTGAGCTAAATTCCTGGCCCCCTTGTGCTCATTTTGAAAGGTCAATGTTAGTAAGAATATACCTCTTATGAGTAGAAAAAAAAAATAGGGGATCCTAAGACGTTAAAAAAAAAAGAATATAGGGCAAACATAATTTAAGTTTTGTATGAAGATGCTTTAAATTTTTACTCTTTTATTAGAAGTTATTTATAATGTTTAGGAATTTTAAATATAAAAATATTAATTCTTTTCTCTCTTGTGGTACTGTGATTTGACTCCAGTGCCTTGAATATACCAGACAAGTACTGTACCATGGAGCTAGTACATCTGTGGCCCCCCCTTATTGATTCTTAATCTTCATGAATAATTTGCTTTTAATAGTCTTATTTGTAATGCACATTTTATGTTCTATGTGGTTATATTATTTTACAAACAAAGGATAATACCATATGTATGTTTATTCTTTGCCATTTAAAAAACAAAAACTTAAATGTGTTTGCAGTGGCCTTCCATGTAAGAATGTATTTCTATTTTATTTTCTTAATTTTATAATATTCTGTAATTGACTTAGCCAGTCTGTCATTACTAAACATTTGATTTGTGCACATGATTTTTTATTTTTACAAACACTGCTGTAGTAGGTATCCTTGCACAGGTATGTTTGTTACAGTTATGCCAGTGTTTCCATTCCAGATAATGTGTCATTTGTTCCTGCAGATGTTATGGAAGCAAGTGCACAGTTACCCAATGTTTAACCTGCTTATGGACATTGACTCCTATATGTTTGCATGTGTGAATCAAACTGCTGTATATGAGGAACTTGAAGATGAAACACGAAGACTTTGCGATGTTAGACCTTTTCTTCCAGTTCTCAAGTTAGTGACAAGAAGTTGTGATCCAGGGGAAAAATTGGACTCAAAAATTGGAGTCCTTATAGGAAAAGGTAATTTAAAATTCTTAGTGTGAATTCTTAGATTATCTATTGTTACATGTACAAACATAGTAAGTGTATTCTGACATTACTTTTCAAAGAATAATCCCTGTACTACTGTCAGTTTGAGATAAGGTAAGTGCAGAATTGAAAGCACATGTTTAGATACTCCTCTTGTAATGTGATGGCTTATGCATTGTATGTCTTTTTCTTTACCAATGATTTATTTTTATATTACAAAGGTATTTGCCTTTGAATTGGAGAGAAAAAAAATTATTTCTTGGTTGGGCATGGTGTCTCACGCCTGTAATCCCAGGACTTGGGGGGCTGAGGCAGGAGGATCACTGTGAGTTCAAGGCCAGCCTGGGCTACATAATGAGTTAAAGGCCAGCCTGAACTACACAGCAAGGCCCTGTCTCAAAAAAAAACCAAAAAAAAAAAAAAAAAAAAACCAACCAAATTTCTTTACCTTAGATAGCTTGAGAAACTTTTTTTAACAAGACACACTCTTAATTTTTTATGAACTACCCCTAGAATACTAACCTTTTACAACTCTCTATGCCAACCAAAACTTTCAGCTGCTTGAGTTTCCAGAAACCTCATGTTTTTGTTTGTTTGTTTGTTTGTTTTGGTACTGGGGATTGAACTCTGGTCCTTGTGCTTGTGCAGCAGGCGCCAAAACCACTGAGCTAAATCCCCGGCCCAGAAACCTCATGTTTTTGACAAATTTTACTCCTTAACTGAAATTATCTTTAATTATAAATTATTTTTGTTGAGTCAAGATATATCATGTCTGCATTATTCCTTGCAAATTAAGTATACAGAAAATTGTAACAAAATTAATGACATAGAATCTTAGGAGTCTCAAGGGCTGATGATGGTATATCAGTATCTTGCTTCAAGAGGTACTGACTTAACTCTGGAGTGAAAGAGGTTATTGAGGAGGAGACTTTAAAGACTAAGTACAAAACTAGAAAATTTACTTGAGGATTTTGGATCTGATTGGGTACCTATACTGATTAGATTTACTAATGTAGCATCACATAATACTGTCCCCTTTAAGATGCCCTTTTTTGACTTGATGTATAGTAATTCAGGCTATCTAATGATTACTATGTAACTCATTTAAGGGAATATTAGAATACAATCTTGTTGGTTTACTACAGTATACTGATATTTGAGACACTTAAAGTGTTTGATTATTTGAGACAGTGGCTAGTTTATTTTTGGAAATAATTTTTCCCCGTTAAATAATTTTAGAATTTCATATCCTATACATCTCTTTCTTTTTTTAAAATAAATTTTATTTTATTTTATCCCATTTCTCCCCCTCAAGTGCCCTCCCCTCCCTATTTTCACTTCTTTTCTTGTCCCTTCCTTCCTTTCTCCCTCCCTCCTCCCTTGTTCCCGTTCCCATTTGAACACTTTTTTCCCATTTCCCAACATCCATTATACATTTCAGTCCTTATTTCTACTTTTGGCTTCTCACACCAGAGAAACAATGCGATATTTATACATGTGTGTCCGATTTATTTCACTTAGGAGTATGGTCTCAAGGTACATCCCTTTAGCTATAAATGTCTCAAGCTTATCCTTCTTTATGGCAGAGTAGTACTTCATTGTATAAAAAAACCCACATCTTCTTTATCCACTCATCAGTTGATTGGGCATTTGGGCTGTTTCCAAGATTTAGCTACTACAAACTGTGCCACTATAAACATGGGTGTGCGTGTATCACTGTGGTAAGATGCTTTTAATTCTTTCAGGAAGATACCAAGAAGAGGTATATCTAGTTTTAGTTTTTTGAGAAAGCTCCACAATGATTTCTACAGTGGTTGCACCAGTGTATACTCCTACCAAGAGCGGAAAAGGGTTCCTTTTTCCCTACAGCCCCACGGGAATTTGTTATTGGTCGATTTCCTGCTAGCAGCCATTATTTCTGGAGTGAGGTGGAATCTCAGAGTTGTTTTAATTTGCATCTCTCAAATGACCAGTGTTACTGAACATTTTTTCATGTATTTATTTGCTGTTTCTACTTATTCATCTTAGAAATGTCTTTTCATTTCAGATGCTCAGTTTTTGTTTGTTTGTTTGTTTTGTTTTTCTGGTACCAGGGATGGAACTCGGGACTTTGTGCTTACGAGGCAGGTGGTGTCACCACTGAGCTAAATCCCTGGCCCAAGATGCTCTTTTTTTTTTTTTTTTTTTTTTTTTTTTGGTACCAGGGATTGAACTCAGGTCCTTGCACTTGCACAGCAGGCAGCGAAACCACTGAGCTAAATCCCTGGCAAGATGCTCATTTTTTGATTGGGTCTTTAAATTTGGGGGGTTTGATTTTCTTTGAGTTTTTTATATAGTCTAGATTACAGTCCTTTATCTAATGAATAGCTGGTAAAAAATTTTTTCCCACACTTTGTGTTGTCTCTTCACTCTGTTGGTGGTTTCTCTTGACGTGCAGAAGCTTTTTAGTAAGATGAGGTCCCTGTTGTTGATTCTTTTTAGTATTTCCTGTGCGGTCTGGGTTTTGTTCATGAAGTCTCTGCCTACTCCTGTGTCCTCAAGAGTTCTACCTATTTTCTCTTCCAGCAGATTTAGTGTTTCTGTTTTAATATTTAGATCTTTGATCCATTTTGATTTTAGGTTAGTGTATGGTGAAAGATATGGCTCTTGTTTCACTCTTTGGTATGTGAAAAGCCAGTTTTTCCAGCACCATTTATTAAAGAGGCTATCTTTCTTCCAGTGAAGGTGTTTGGCTCCTTTGTCAAAGATAAGGTGGTTGAGTAAGTCTGGAGTTGTTTCTGTATCCTCTGGTCTGTTCCATTGATCCTCAGAGCTGTTCTTTTGCCAGTACCATGCTGGGTTTTTTTGGTACCAGGGATCGAACTTGGGTCCTTGAGCTTGCGCAGCAGGTGGCGAAACCACTGAGCTAAATCCCTGGCCCTAATGCTGTTTTTATTGCAGTAATTTTGTAGTATAATTTCAAGTCAGGGATTGTGATATCCCCTGCTTTGCCTTTGTTGCCCAGAATTGCCTTGCTATTCTAGGTCTCTTCTGGTTCCAAATGAATTTTAAGATTTTTTTTCTAATTCTGTGAGATATGCTGTTGGGATTTTGATTGGGATTGCATTGAATTCTATAACAATTTTGGAAGTATGGCCGTTTTTCACTATATTGGTTCTTCCTATCCAAGAATAAGGAATATTTTTCCATTTTCAGATGACCTCTTCAATCTCCTTTTTTAGAGTACTGTAGTTTTCAAAGTAGAGGTCTTTTACCTCCTTTATTAGATTTATTCCTAGGTAGTTCATTTTTGGATGCTATTGTGAAAGATGCTGTTTCTCTAATTTTTCTCTTCATGAGTCTGTTATTTGTGTATAGGAATGCTATTGATTTTTGAGTGTTGACTTTGTATCCAGTTATGCCACTGAATTTGGTTATCAAATCCAAAAGTCTTTTGGTGGAGTTTTTGGGGTCTTCTATTAGAGTCTCATGTCATCCACAAATAATGATAATTATCTTCTTCCTTTCCTATCTTCATTCCTTTTATTTCTTTCTCTTGCCTAATTGCTCTGGCTAGTGTTTTCAGAACTATATTGAATAAAAGTGGTGACAGTGGACATCTTCTCTTGTTCTTGATTTTAGAGTGAAAGCTTTCAGTTTTTGTCCATTTAGTATGATGTTGGCCATTGGTTTGTCATAGATGGCTTTATCAGATTCAGATAAAGATCATCTATACCAATTTTTTGTAGGTTTTTTTTTTTTTTATCATGAATGGGTGTTGGACCTTGTCAAATGCTTTTTCTGTATTTATTGAGAGGATCATGTTTTTTTCCTTGGCTCAGTTAATATAGTGTAGTACATTTATTTTTTTATTTTTTTATTTTTTTGTAGTACATTTATTGATTTGCATATGTTGAACCATCCCTGGATCCCTGGGATAAATCCAGCTTGGTCACGGTGTATAACCTTTTTGATGATTTGGTGCATTGTGTTTGCCAGTATCTTACTGAGGATTTTTGCATCTGTGTTCATTAGGGAGATTGGCCTGTAATTGTCCTTTTTGGTTGGATCCTTGTCTGGTTTAGAATCAGGATGATACTTGCTTCCAGGAATGAATTTGGGAATATTGCTTCCCTTTCAGTTTCATTAAAGAGTTTGAGGAGTAGCAGTATTAGATCTTCTCTAAATTTCTTGTACAATTCAGCAGTGAATCCGTCATGGCCAGGGCTTTTCTTTGTTGGTAGGTTTTTAATTGCATATTCAGTTTCATTGGCTGATATTGGTTTATTTAGAATTTCTGTATATTAATTCAGTTTTGGTAATTCATCATATACATCTTTTTTTTTGCCCTCAGTAGAAAGCATTCCTTTCTATTTTTTTTGGCTATGATGATTTTGATAGAATTTTAATTTTTATTAACTAGAACAAAATTTTCCTTTATTAGGTTCTTTATATCCGCCTGATAGAAAAATTTTTTTTGTTTTAATTCTCATATAAATTTTTCTATAGAGTATGCCCTGCAATTTATTATTATTTTTTTTTTTTATTTTTTTTTGGTACCGGGGATCGAACTCCGGTCCTTGTGCTTGCACAGCAGGCAGCGAAACCACTGAGCTAAATCCCTGGCCCAACCCTGCAATTTAATGATCAAGATTAAAATAGTGTTTTAAAAATAGTTTAAGCAATTTACTGCTCTTAACTGTTTATAAATTGTGCTTTTCAAAATATCTATAAAAGCTGGGGATTTAGCTTAGTGTGGCACCACGCCTGCCTGGCAAGTACAAAGCAAGGTTCTGAGTTCAACACCCCATACCAAAAAAAAACCCTAGAAAAGCTGACATTATAATCGTACTCACACATTAAAAAGTTTATGTGGAGCCAGGCATGGTGGTACATACCTGTAATTCCAGCTCCACAGAGACTGAGAAAGGAGAATTGCCACAAATTTAAGGCCAGCCTGGGTTATATAGTGGGTTCAAAGCCAACCTGAACTATCTAGTCTCAGAAAAAAAACCATTAATGTTTTTGGGAGTTTGAGTAAGTCTTAGTATTTTAGAATGAAGTTTCACTTTTAATACCTTACAAGTCAATTTTTGCAGTTGCTTATTTGTCCATGATGACTATGTCCAGAGCCTGGTGAGGTCATGCCTTTTGGGAAAACAGTAAACAGTTATTTCAATTTAACTGCAGGAAGAAGGTTACTGCCTCTTTTCTCTAAAGAAAATAGTAGAACTTTTATGACATGACTGCTCTGACCAGGCTGAAAATACTTTTTCCTGAAAGATGATGTACCTGATCATTATTTTTAAACTTTTGTTCCAGATAATTATTACAGAGCTGTTGTTTGGGTTCTGATTATTCTCTGTGGTCAGAGTAAATGCCACAACTGTATTAATTTCTCCAGCATCCAGCAAAATGAATCATAATCAGAGGATTTTACCAGCATTCTGAAAGAAATATTTGAAAACACTCCTGTTTTTCTTGACCTGGCTAAACATGTAGCATACCTTTTTTGTATTGCTGGAGATCAAAATCAGGGCCTGGTATGTGCTAAGGAAGCACTCTACATTCTCAACCCAAAACTTTTATTTTTGTCTTTTTTGGTTTTTTTTGGTACGAGGGATTGAAATCGGGTCCTTGTGCTTGCAAGGCAAGCGACGGAACCACTGAGCTAAATCCCTGGGCCCCAAAACTTTTATTTTTAAGAGATCTTTGTAGTAGTTCCCAAATTCAGGCTGCATTACTGTCTTTAAAAGTAGATTGTTGGAGATCCTGTTTGAGGTATATTGAAGAAATCTGTATTTTTCAGGTGATTGTAATAAGTTATATGAAGAGTCCTTTATTTTATTTTTTATTTTTTGTACTGGGAATGAACTCAGGATCTTGTGCTTGGCAGGCAGGCATGGCATCACTGAGCTACATCCCCGGTCCCATTTTTGGTTTTTTCTTTTTTTTTTTAAGGATAAAATAAGTTTTTATTTATAGTCTTATAGTAAAGGGGGACGCCTTAACTTGCAAGACAATTATTCAGCAGTATGTACAACATACTTGTTATTTCCATGGAATGGAATCAAACAGAGATGGAGACTACAGAGTATATAGTAGAAATCGGCAAATGCCAGGAGCGGAGTAGGAAAAAGACAAAGAAATGAGGCCTAAACACACAATACCCCTTCACTGGGATCTGTTGACCACAGCTAGAACCAGGGCTGGATCACACAATAGAGATAGGGTCTAGGATAGGAGAAAGAAAGTGGGGTGAGGGGAGGGGAAGAGCCACACTGGGGTGTGGGTTTAGTACCAGCTAAACTGCTCTTGGTATTTATATTACAAAATCAGTTGGCTCTATTTCTTAGAAATACACACGAAAAGAAAAGCAAGATTTGATCATTACTTTATGAATCTGTCACTTTGCTATTCTGACATTATCAGAAACAGGGATACTCACTCAGATTCAAGTTTCAGTAGCAGGAAATAAATATCAAAACATCATCACTGGCCCTCAATATAAAACCCCTACCCCACCCAATACTCCCCTACTCCCACTCCCTCATAGCCGCCCCCTACCACTCCTTGGTGGCTGCATCTCTCAGTCTACACTGAAATTGTCACATGGCCCTCTGCAAGGCTGGCTCTGCAGGCTTAAACAGTGGCCAGGGGCTGGGGATTTAGCTCAGAGGTTTCGCCACCTGCCTCACAAGCGCAAGGACTGGAGTTCGACCCCCGGTACCAAAAAAAAAATCAGTGGCCAAGACACCAGGAGTGAAACATGCCATGGACTCTGCAAACCCATCCCCACTTTCCTTTATACCTCACACTTCTTCAAGGACCTGGTCTCTCAACAGGAGCAATAAATAGCTTTTTAAAAAAAAATCCTTACAGAGGAGAGGGGGTAGTTCTGATTATTCCAAACCAGTCACCTTCTTGAAGTAAAGCAGTTCACAGATTCACAGTCTATCAAGGAGAGGTGGACCAGGAGTGGCTGCAGGGTAAGGGTCCTCCAGGCACATGCCTGGTGGGCTGGAGGATCTGGTGGGCAGGCCAGGTGCTGTGTGCTCGGAGGTCCAGCTGGTCCTCTGTCCTCCACAGAAAAAGCTGCCAAGTTGGGGTGTTTTGGTTTAAAAATTCCTGGTGAGGGCAGGGAATCCCTGAAGGGAATACATTTAAAAATATAGTGAAAATGGGGAAGAAGAACAAGAGATGTTGTCCAAGAGCGCCTACATAAAAATAAAAATTAAAAAAAAAAAAAGAAAAAGTCTCTTATAAGGTTCCAAAGGTTCTAATGATGAACTGAGAGGAGATGAGTGAGAAGAGACAGTTCTTATAGCTGGCCTGCCCCACGCAGCTTAGCTGGCCTCCATCCCGAGTTTCTTCCTGCTCTGGGTCTCTTTGAGCTCCGACTCTGAGATGGAGTCTGAGCCCCCATTGAAGGCAGGGATGGTGCTGCCTTTGTCATTGGTGTAGAGGCTGTTGTCTGAAGAGGGATAGTTGGTCTGCAGTTGGGCACTCGACCTTGCTTTCTCTAGTGCATGGACTTGCTGCTCCAGAAGAGCATTCTGCAGCTTGAGGTCATCGATGGTGTGTGTGGTTTTCCCTTCAGATGTACTGGATATATTATGTGGCTTTGTCTATGATTTGGGCCCTGGATGCCTTCTCTCCTTGGTGTGATGGGACTGAGTCCCGCAAACTGTGGAAGCTGTCTTTGATGTGGTCCCTATGTTTTCATTCCAGTGCATTATGATGAGCCCATTTGTCAGCGTTGCTCTCCACCTTAATGTCATCCTTATGGTTCATTTCCTACCGCCCAGGGAGTGGCCACTGCAGCAGTGGCAGGGAGGGGGAGGGGCGGAGGGAGGGGGAAGTCACCAATGACAACAAGCCCAATGCCCCCCACACCCACTCATTCGTCTCTCTCTCTCTCTCTCTCTCTCTCACACACACACACACACACACACACACACACACACACACACACACGACACTGGCGAGAACCCTCCCTTTTTGTTTTTTTCGAAACAGAGTTGCTATGTAGTCCAAGTTTACCCTTGAACTCACTATGGAGCCCATGCTGGCCTCAAACTCAAGGCAATCCTGCCTGAGCCTCTGAAGCGCTGGGATTACAAGCCTGTGTCACCACACCTTGTTTAGAGTCCCTTATTTATACTATATTGAAAAATGTTACCAAAATAGTAGTGATTGTAATTCTACAGAATATATTGAATTTTTTTTTTTGGTACCGGGGATCAAACTTGGGTTCTTGCGCTTGCGAGGCAGGTGGTGGAACCACTGAGCTAAATCCCCGGCCCAGAATATATTGAATTTTTATACTTTGAGCTACATCAGTGACCTTGAGAGATGTAGTCTTTTTGTTGTTATTTTTGCAGTACTCAAAATTGAACCCAAGGCATGCTAGACAAACACTTTACCCTTAAGCTACATTCATGTATATATATATATAATCTCCCCTCGACAAGGTCTCACTATGTAGTTCAGTCTGGTCTTTAACTCAGTATGTAGCCCAGACTGGCCTTGAATTCCCAGTGATCCTCTTGCCTCAGCCTTCCAAGTCCTGGGATTATATGTGTGAGCCACCATGCCCAGCCCAACCCCTTTAATTTTTATTACTGTTATTATTCACCATACTAGAGTGTGAACCAAGGATGTTCACATTGAACTATGTCTACAGTCCTTTCTTAACTTTTTATTTTGAGAGAGTCTTGCTTAGTCATTAAATTGCCCAGGCTGGTCTCGAACTTGTGATCCTCAGCCTCCCAGAATGCTGGGATTGCAGGCATGAGCCACCATGCCTGGTTTAGTAAGACAGAATTGTACTAGGTTGGCCAGGCTGGCATTGAACTTGCAATCTTTCTGACTCAGTCTCTTAAGTAGCTGAGATTACAGACATGTACTACCATTGCATGGCATAAAACTGTGGATCTTTTATATATAGTTAATTTTAAAATTTATTTTTTTATTATTATTATTGTTGTTATATTTTGGTTCTTTTGAGACAGGGTTGTGCTATGTAGTCCAGGCTGTCCTTGAACTCACTGTGTAGCCCAGGTGAGCCTTGAACTTGCAGTGATCCTCCTGCCTCAACCTCCCGAGTGCTGGAATTACAGGGCTGCACCATGATGCTGGGCTGACTATATGTGGCTTTAAATTGTGTATTATGAATATCAATAATTATCCTTATAAAACTGGTAGCCAATCTGTATTTCTTCACAAGACTTCAATTTTATATACTTTAGAAATTCAACTGCATCTTTTGTACTTGAGGTTTATTATTTTATCTTGCTTGTTTTTGCTTTTTTCATATATTCCTGCCTGGTTTTGTCTGCTTGATAAAAAGTGTTAAAAACATTTGTATTCTCTTTTATTATTATAAGCTACTGAAAATGATACCTTTACAAAATGTGTTTAGGTCTGCATGAATTTGATGCCTTAAAGGATCCTGAAGTGAATGAATTTCGACGAAAAATGCGCAAATTCAGTGAGGAAAAGATTCAGTCACTTGTGGGATTATCGTGGATTGACTGGCTAAAGCAAACCTACCCACCAGAACATGATCCATCCATCCTTGAAAACTTGGAAGACAAGCTTTATGGAGGAAAGCTCATTGTAGCTGTTCATTTTGAAAATAGTCAGGTAGTATTATATTTGTTAAATATTTTGTAATACGTCTCTGATTTTTACTTGAATACTATTCCATTCTTAGAAGTATCTCTTCTAAGAATGCACCGTTACAAAGAAAAGTTTTAGATTTAAGGTAGGTATAGATTTAGGATTTTGTAGAATAGTTTAACATCATTTGCACATATATAATTTCTTGATGCAGTAGAATAGTAGTGTAGAAGGGTTGGCCCAGTGCACTATTTAACTGGCTTTTCAGTTTTAAAGGGATGTTAAAGATCTCTTGTGAAAAAAAAAAATCTCTTGTTTTTCTTTTTATTTTTTGAGATAGGGTCTTGCTATGTAGTCCAGACTGGCCTTGAAATCATAGCGATCCTCCTGCCTCAGCTTCCCACGTGCTGGGATTACAGGCATGCGCCACCACACGTGGCATGATCTCATGATTTTAAAAGGAACACTTTAGAAAAGAACCATGGAGGGGGTGCTAATCAAAATGATCTCCTTTTTTCATATTCTTATATGTATATTCTATGAATATGTGAATTAGATGGTGCTAAGAAATTTTCCATTCACATAATATATGGCTGATCCGTATCTGATGTTCATAGCAGTTATACATACTAGATTATGCTATTATTACATTTGTATCAAGTATGATCATCCTCTCATTTAGGGGCTTATATTAAGGTAGGGATTCAAGAATGCTTGTTCTTGATTTACTATCATAGCCATAGAAATGGCAACAATCTTCACATTAGCCATTATATATCAAGTACTGTGTTAGCTTCCTGTTGCTGGGACAAAAATCCCTGACATACACAATTTAAAGGAAGAAAAGTTTATTTTGGCTCACAAAATCAGAGGTTTCCCTCATGGTCAGCTAGTTCCAAGGCAGAAACATCATGGCAGAAGGGCATACACACTCATAAAGCAGAGAGTGAGAGAGCGAAAAAAGAGAATGAGAAGGGGGGGTGGAGAACTGGGGAGAAGACCATACCCTTCCAGGTTATGCCTCCAGTGACTTACTGACTTACAGCCAGGCCTCCCTTCCCACCCTTACATTCAGCTATGAATACATCAGTGGATTAACCCATTGATGGGATTAATGCTCTGTGATCATCTTCCAAAAGCCCTCCGACTGAATATATAAGTCTTTTGGGGATAGTTTTGATCTAGGCCATAAGAAGCACTTAGACTTATATAAGATCTTTTGTTTATGTTCTTCAGTTTCTACAACAACCTTACATTGTCATCTTTTCTCCCATTTTACAGTGAAGAAACTAAAGTGTGAGAAGTTAAGTGTTTTTGTGCTAGGCCTCACATCCAGAGTAATCAAAAAATTCAGTGAATTCTTACAAATTTTTATTACAGTGAAAGACATATTTTCACTTATCCTCGTCAAGATACCTACTTTTTCTTTGAACACACTTATGTCATCATTCTTGCCACTTTTCTGAAGTAGTCTGGAAGTTTGTCTTCATGTGTATCTTTTTTTTTTTTTTTTTGGTACTGGGGATCGAACTCGGGTCCTTGTACCTGTGCAGCAGGTGGCGAAACCACTGAGCTAAATCCCCGGCCCCTTCATGTGTATCTTTAATTGTGCTGTCATTGCTGCCTTGATATCCTGAACCAATTCAAAATATTTACTTTTTATGGTCATTTTGACTTTGAGGAAGAGCCAGAAGTCACTCAGTGCCAGACCCAGTGAATAAAGTGGATGAGGACACACTGTAACTCTTTTATGAACCTGCCTTTCCTTTGGATGGCACTCAGCAGAAGCATACTTTTGATCATACTTGTAAAGCCACTCACAAAAAAAGACTTCCAAAAGTGAAGAGGGAGTATTTTTGAGTCATGTTATGGCTTGTGTCTAGATGTTCCCCCAAAGCCTCGTGCAGTCATAGGTGAGGCTTTTTTGGAGGTGGCTGAATCTAGTATATGTGATGCTGGGATTAAGGGTGCATGATTACTAAATCAGTACACTGATTGGTTTGGCACCCTGGTCCCTGTAGCCTAGATATGTTATAAGGGACAGAAAGAGCCTTGTCTCCCTTTTCTTGCATTTTTTTTTTTTTTGGTACCAGGGATCAAACATGGGTCCTTGCACTTGTGAATCAGGCGGTGGAACCACTGAGCTAAATCTCTGGCCCCCTTTTCTTGCTTTTGATGTATTCTGCTTGCCATGAACGGTTTCCCCTCTGCAGTGCGACTCTGCCAAGCCACCCTGCTTTGGAGCCAGCTGATTATGTACTGAAACCTTTGCAAACTGTGAGCTAAATAAACCTTCCCCCTTTAACTTTGGGTGTCAGGTATTTTGTCTCAGCAACGAGAGAAAAGTAACTAAGACAAGGCAGATTAATGATGGTGTGCATTTTACTGTAATAATTTTAAAAATTTAAATATTCACCATGTATTTTGATCACACCTTATAATTAATAGTAGAACCAGGATTTTACCCAGCTGTCTTCAGTTTTACCCCCTTTTGCCTCATTTAATTTTTTGATTGATTTGGGACAGGGTCTCACTGTAGTCAGGCTGGACCTAAACTTGTGGCAACCTCCTGCCTCAGTTTCCCAAGTGCTGGGATTATAGGCATGTGCCACCATGCCCTGCTGAGTTTTGCCTTATTTTAGACAACATTTTATTAAATATTTATTGAGGGATGTGAAAAACTACTATGCTTTTAGCAATTACCCTTAGATAAGAAAGTTTATAGCTGAACAAGGCACTGCAGTCCTCTAATTCCAGCCCTCCAGGAGGCCGAGGCAGGGGGATTACCAGTTTGAGCCTAGCTTGACTAATTTAGTGACTTAATGGCACTGACTCAAAATAAAAAGGGGTGGAGATGTAGCTGAGTGCAAAGGCCCTGGGTTCAATCCCCAGTATGGGTTGGGGGGGGGGGCGGGAAGGACAGAGGGAGGGAGTGAAAAGAAGGAAAGAAAAAAAGTAATCTAAAATGAAAAAGAAAAAAAGAAAAAGAAATGTAGAGAGGCTGGAAGGCTGGCTTGTTTAGGGAAAAACACTATTGGTTGGGCCGTGGATTTAGCTTAGTTGTTTTTCCGCCTGCCTTGCAAGCAGAAGGTCCTGAGTTCAATCCCCAGTGCCAAAAAAAACCCCCCAAAAACAACAACAAAAAACCCCCCACCATTGGTTATCCTGAGATATATTGAGAATAAAGTTCAATTTGAGCCAAAATTTTAGTATCATAAAGTCTCACTATCAAATTTAAAATACTGCTTAGGGACTTCTGCAAGGCCCAAACAAGTGCAATTGGAAAATTTACTATTGAAAAATAGGAAAATTTACTATTGAAGAGTGATTAAAATTCAATTGGGAACCTTGGCTCTGTACAATTTACTTATCTAGGTCAGTCTGAGTTTCTTTAAAGATGAGTCATATCTCTACTAGGACACACAAATTTTAATGTAATCATCTTTTTAACAAAGCATATATAAAAAGAAAAGTTAGCCCCCCCCCCTTTGTGGTAGTGGGAATTGAACCTAAGGCCTTCACACTGAGCTACATCCCCATCCATTTTTGTATTTTATGTGGTCTCACTAAGCTGCTAAATTGCCCAGGCTTGACTTGAATTTGCAATCCTTCTGCCTCAGCCTCCCAGAGTGTTGGGATTACAGGAGTTCATCACAAGCCTAGATGAGTTTTTTGTTATTGTTGTTTTGCTATACTAGGATTGAACTCAGGGCCTTGCACATGCTAGACAACTGCTTTCCCCAATGGAGTGTGTATGTGGCGCTGGAGATTGAACTCAGGGCCTTTACACTGAGGTATATCTACAGTCTTTTTCTTATTTTGAGATAGAGTCTCAACAAGTTGCTAAATTCCCTAAGCTGAGCTTGACTTTACAATCCTCCTGTCTCAGCTTTCTAGAGTACTGAGATTTTAGGCCAGGTTTAAGGAAGTGTTTTGAAAATAAGAAATGAAGATACAGTACTATGAAATCTACTGATTCCAAGCAGTCATAGAATATAAAGTTACAAGGAGCTTAGAGATCATCTAGTCAGACTTTATATAATTCTTTTAGCCAGATATAGTGGCACACACCTGTAATCCTATCACTGGAGGCTGAGGCTGGAGGCTGAAGCAGGAGATCACTGTGGAGTTTGAGGACAGCCTAAACTACATAGCAAGACTCTGTCTCAAGAAAACAAAACAAAAAATTTCATTTTTCACTCCCTGAAATGTGTTTCTGCCTGAATACATCAGTTCCAAGAGATTCTTTTTCTGCCTCTTGAAAGTGTTTTTACTGTGGGCAAGCACATATTTAAATTTTGGAGTAAAAAAAATGTTTTTGAAACCTAGTCTTGCCTTTTTTGACTTCTGCTCATCTCTGTGTGCTATCCACACAATCTTGTTTTCTGTCTACATGCCAGATACTGAGATAGTTGAAATATAGCTAACATGCCTCTCCCTGGTCTGCTTTTTCTCAGGCTAAACCTTTCCAATAGGGTTAAGCCACAAGTTCCTAGACATCTGGATCCTAAGGACCAGTACAATTATTAAGTTATTAGATTTGTATTGGGTGTGTGATGCATGCCTGTAATCCCAGCACTAGGGAGGGCTGAGGTAGTGAGGTAGCTGTGAGTTTGAAGCCAGCCTTGGTTACCTACTGAGTTCAAGGCCAGCCTGAGCTGTATAGTGAGACTGTCTCAAAAACCAAAAAGAAAGAAAGAAATAATTGTGAGAAGTCACATAGAATTTACAGGTTTTTATTTTGTCAAGTAAGGACATTTTAAAAAACCCAAAGCCATAATTTATAACCAGTATTTCATGAAAAATTCTTCACCATTGAAAAAATAAGAGTGACACAATCTCTGAATAAAAGACACCTGGCACCTACTCCATCTATATGTATTTTCTCTTTCCACTTCCACTTCTGTAAAATTCTTACTTGGTCACTTCTCTGTCAACTACAGATGACCAACCCTAGTACATGCAGAGCAGCAAGTGGGGACCACAGACTAAAAATGAGATGAAATGTAACAAGGTGGCCATTTGGTTAAAAATGATTTTGTGGAATTGGTAGGCAGAAAGCTAACCAGCAGTTTCTATGGGGGAAAAAAGGTATTTTATTTTTATTTTTTTGTTTTTTGAGACAAGGTCTTGCTTTGTAGTACAGGCTGGGCTCTTAAACTCACAGTGATCCTCCTGCCTCAGCCTTCCAAGTGCTGGGACTATAGGCAGGCACTACCATGCCACACGACAAGTATTTTAGATGACTGCAGAGCTCAGCCTTAGAACGTGACTCATAAGAAGCCAAATAAATAGGGGCATGGACCCATTTTTTCTCAGTTTTACAATAGTGTTCAGTAGTCAGATCATAGATGTATTATTTTTAGCATTTTCTAAACATTTTTTTACAGTGCTTGGGGATCAAACCTAGACCTCACATATGATAGGCAAGTGCTCTTTTATTGAGTCACTTCCCCAGCCCCTTTTTTTTTTTTTAATTTTTGGTGCTAGGAATTGAATTCAGAACTTGGTGTACGCTAAGTACATGGTCTTCCATGGAGCTACACCCACAGCCCATATTATTTTTAATTTTAGTAATCGCAGCTTGTCAAGGATACTGTTAAACCTGAGCAGTACTTATACACTTGTTTTTGACTCAGCCAGTTTCAGGATATGAAATAATGCTGTCATAAAAGGAGGGCCACATGTAATGTGAAAGTCTTCTGTGTGTGGGGAGGTCTGGAAAGGGTGTGTAAGAAAGTAGAAAGTGTAGTATTTTGGAGGCATTCCAGAGAATAAATATATCAGGATGGGCAGATATGTGAGACACAATGAGACATGTAGAATAAAACCATCAAGAAGTATTTCTTCAACTAGATAGACATTCTCAATTACCACAGTTGTCATGTAATGTAATTAAGTCACTAAGAACTCTGTCTCTCCTGAACAAAGGTATATATATGTTCCCACCCCTATGTTTGGTGTTTTTATTAGACAGTCTCTAGACTGTGTTTGTAACCATTAAATAATACAATGCAAATTGATTGTTCTTGTACAATTATAAGTTGTATAAAAGATGCAATATTTCATGAAGTCATTGAAAGTGATTTTTGAAAAACTGTTTAAAATACAGGAAAAACCAGTCTGATTGAATTCTGAGTTATTCTAGTGAATAACTCTGTAGAAGATAGGAATTTAACTTCAGGGGATTAGAGGAGACCTCTGGGCAAATTGTTGAGGCCTTCTATATATATACAGTTCCATTATAGAATTATATTACAATCTATACAGTTTATCCTTTGTCTTCTTAATTTCTTCTGTTCTGTAACTGATGAGGATGAACCACTTGCACATACTTATGAAATAATTTCTCATGTTTTTTGAGTATATTAAAAAAATTGGGTTGTGTTTTTCTTCGTTGTTTTTTTTTTTTTTAACTTTTTGAGATAGGGTCTCACTGTGTAGTCCAGGAGGCTGGCTTTGAACTCACTATGTTGAACTCTCAGCAATCCTTCTCCCTTACCTCCAGAGTACTGGGATTACAGGTGTGCACCACCACATCTGGCACGTTTTTCTTACTGATGTGTGGAAGATTTCTGATTATTTGGTGGGACACCTACAATTTAATATTTACTTGTGCAGCAAAAGCTGGATGTAGTAGTATAGCTATAGCCCCAACTTCTGGGGAGACTGAGGTAGGAGAATTTGTTTGAGTCCCTAAATTCAAAGCCAATCTGGGAAACATACTAAGACTCTGTCTCCCCAAAAATAAAAAGTGTTACAGCTGTATCCTTCTAGTATGTGGCTTATGTTTTCATTCTTAGTTTTGTTTTGCTTGGTTTTTATTCTCAAATTCTAGTTAGTATTCACTTTCGCAGTGTCATATGTGCATGTACATGTATACACACACACACACACACACACACACACACACCACACTATATCAAATCCAACTCTGCAGCTGCATGAGTAATGCTGTCCTATGTATTTCTGTTGGGGAATTGTAGAATAATTTTATGATAATGAAGGACTGTGGGTTTTATCATTTAAAGTTGTGTTATTTAATATAGCAGCTACTATTCATATGTATATATTTAGTTTTAAATTTAAATTAGATTAAATAAAATAAATTCAAGTAATTAAGATTAATTTAAAATAAAAATTACTTCTTCACACTAGCAACAAATCGGGTGCTCAAGAGCCACTCATGGAGCTGAGTGTACCTCAATGGTAGAACGCTTGCTTAGCATGTACAAGGCTCTTGAGTTTGATCTCTACTACTGCAAAAAAGAAGCAGAAAGGGCCAGTGTAGTTACAGGGCGTTGTATTGGCTAGCTCATAATAGTGTTTCCATTAGCATAGAAAGTTCATTTTGGTAGCACTGTTTTAGGCAGTTATAACTATTTGTGTTAAAAAAAAAGAAAAAACTTCTGTCCTTTTTGACTTTTCTTGTAACAACAGGTTACTTTCTGACAGGATGAAGGTCAGTTTTGAGGTTGATAATACAAGAGGTAAGGGTGTGGAATAAAAAGCTTGTGATGCTATTTGGGAGAGATGAAGCATCTAAAGTAAGAGAGAGTGTACTGGGGATAGAGAAGATGATGGATTTGTATACCATTATGATATAAGATCATTTATGTTTTATTGGGGAATGAAGGTGGAGGAGGAAAGAGGAGCTATATGCTTTCTCAAAATAACTCAGAGAATCCCAGCATGTATGCTTTGTATATGGCACTGTCTTAGTGGGTTCAGACTGCTATAATAGAATACCACTGACTGGATAGCTTATAGAAAACTAGAAATTTATTTTTGAGACTACTATAGGTTGGGAAGTCCAACAGCAAAGTGCGAGCACATCCAGAGTCTGAGGACCTCCTTCTTGGTGGATATTCTTGAATGCCTTCTTGTTACATCTTCACGTGATAGAAGAAAAGAGAGACCTCTTTTAAGTCTCCTTTATAGAGACACTAAGATCATGTAATGACCTATTACATCTTAAAGTCTCCACCTCCAAATGTTATCACATGGGGGGTAGGTTTCTGTACATTTGGTGGAACATATTCAGTCTGTAGCAGATACCAATTTACATAGAAAACAAGAGAAAAAGGCAAAAATGCTAGAGAAAATAGATATGAAATCTAGTAAGTTTAGGTTTAAAAAGTTTGAATTTGAGATGCCTTGTGGAAAAGGGAAGTGATTTAATTTAGTAGAAAATACTGCAAAAGTGACGCCACCTCAGTGTAGAGAATTTTGTAACAGTTACAGTTTTTTTCCCCCCTGTACCAGGAATTGAACTCAGAACCTTGTGCTTGCCAGGCAGGTACAGCACTGCTGAGCTACATCCCCAGCCCTGTAACAGTTATAGCTGTCCAGAGTAGCAGGTGGCTGCTTTGGGATATAGTGAGCTTCGTATGTTCTTAGTGTACGATCATTTAATGGTAAATTACTTTGCTAGATTATGAGAGGATACATATTAATTAGATGTGATATATCTGTGGTATCTCTTTATACCACGGCCTTTATAATGAACAGACATGGTTCATCTTCATTTTCCATTGATTAAAATTTGAACCAGGGATGTTGTTGCATGCCTGTAACCACACCACTTGAGAGGCTGAGGCAGGAGGATCACTGAGTTTGAGACCATCCTGAACTGCATATCAAGACCCTGTCTCGACCCCCCTTCCCCCAAAAATTTAAGTGTGTAGCCCAGTGGTAAATGCTAGCCTACCATGTGTGAGGCCTTGTACTTTATCCCCAGCACTGCAAACAAAAGAAAAACAAGACAATTCTGTATATTTGTCTTTACATGTTTTGTTTTTGTTAAAGAGAGGGTCTGTCTATGTAGTTCTGACCGGCCTTGAACTCACTATGTAGCACAAACTGACCTTGAACCCTCCCCATCTTCCTACTAGGTTTACAGGCATGTATCACTACACCCACCTGTATGTTTGTAAAATTGGACAGAATGATTAATTTATTGAATTAGTATAAAGTGTGGATCTTTTCTTACTAGTGCCCAACGAACTTTTTCCCTTGATATAGACTAAATTTTTTGTTTTGTTTTTGTAAAGCTGAGGGTTGAAGCCAGGGCCTCACTCTACCAATAAGCTACATCCCCAGCCCAGGTTTTATAACTTCTTGAGAAAAGATATTCAGTGGGAAAATCCATGTGGTGTACTCCCTGATAGTAAACTTTATTTTTTAAAATTAATATTACTGGTACACTTTTGACATACACACTGATCACATTCATCATAGGGAATTTGTACCTGCCCGCAATATACCTTAATTCTTTTTTTCCCCCCATTCTTCTCCCTTCTCTTCAATCTTTCTTCCCCTCTCCTTTTATAAAATTTTGTTTCTATTGTTTTCCTTCCATTCTTTTTTGTTTTTAAATTCTTATTTCCTCCTTTCCCTTCCCTCTCACCCTCCCTTGTTCCCCTTCCCATTTGAGCATTTTCTTCTTACTTCCCAATACCTGTCATCTATTTTGGTCCTTATTTACCCTTTGGGTTTCTAACACAAGAGAAACAATGCAATATTTAAAGACGTGTCCAATTTATTTCGCTTAAAATTACGTTCTCAAGGTACATCCATTTACTGAAAAATGTCTCATTTATTCTTCTTTTTGGCAGTCCTAGTACTCCATTGTATATAAAAAGCACATTTTCTTTATCCATTCATCCATTGATGGGCATCTGGGCTGTTTCGAAGATTTAGCCATTATAAATTGTGCTGTTATAAATATGGGTGTGTATATATTGCTATGGTATGATGCTTTTAATTCTATTGGGAGGATACCAAGAAGGGGAATAGCTGAGTCAAATGGAACCTCTAATTTTAGTTTTTTGAGGAATTTCCATACTGATTTTCATATTGGTTGTACCAATTTATACTCCCACTCCCCGCAGCCTCATCAGCATTTTTTATTGGTTGATTTCTTGATGATAGCCATTCCTTCTGGAGTGAGATGGAATCTCAGTGTTGGTTTAATTTGCATTTCTCGAATGACCAGTAATGTTCAGTATTTTTTCATATATTTATTTGATGTTTCTACTTCTTCATCTGAGAAGTATGTATTCATTTCACATGCCCATTTTGGGAATTGGTCTTTAAATTTGGGGAATCTGATTTTTTTTCGTTCTTTGTATATTAGTCCTTTGTCTGAGGAGTAGCTGATAAAATTTTTTTCCCATTCCCTGAGTTATCTCTTCACTCTGTTGGTGGTTTCTTTTGCTGTGCAAAAGCTTTTAAATATGATGCGATCCCAGTTGTTGATTCTTTATAATATTTCTTGTGTAATTGGAGTTGTGTTCACAAAGTCTTTGCCTACACCTATGTCTTCAGGAGTTTTACCTGTTCTGTCTTCCAGCTGATTTAAGTGTTTCTGTTTTAATGTTTAGCTCTTTGATTCATTTTGATTTTAGTTTAGTGCTTGGTGAGAGATATGTGTCTAGGTTTAATCTTCAGCATGTAGAAAGCCACTGTTACCAGCACCATTTATTAAAGAGGTTATCTTCCAGTGAAGATGTTTGGCCCTTTTGTCAAAGATAAGGCAGCTGAGTGTGTTGTTTGGAGTTGTTTCTGTATCTTATATTCTCTTCCACTGATCTTTGTTTTTTTGCCACTACCATTCTCTTTTTATCATGGTCCTCTTTTTGTCATGGTCACTTTGTAGTATATTTTCAGGTTGGACATTGTGGTGCCCCTGATAGTTAACTTTAGTTAAATATTAATCTTACATGTGGGATTATGGCATTTAGAATACAGTAAGATGACTTGCAAATTATCAGAAATCTTAAATTTTATATGGGAACATATTTAGAATATAGAAAATTCATTCAAATATAGAATTTTAAAGATTGCAAATATTATGCACATTTTTACACATTACATAATGATTATAATTATGGATTTTCAACACAAATACAAAATTTACTGCTTCTGTTTTCTATTTTCTCTCCTTTTAGGATGTGTTTAGCTTTCATGTATCTCCTAATGTGAATCCTATAAAGATAAATGAATTGGCAATCCAAAAACGTTTGACTATTCATGGGAAGGAAGATGAAGCCAGCCCTGGTGACTATGTGTTACAAGTCATTGGGAGAGTAGAATATGTATTTGGTGATCACCCACTCATTCAGTTCCAGGTAGGTGTGTTAACTGTTAATTTAACTGAAAAGTATATGTGTAGATATTTAATTTTTATTTCTGATTTTTAAAAAAGTTTGCCTATAGTGGAACATTTGGAATGTACAGAAAATTACACCCACATAAATAATATATAATCCATAATCCTACCCGCCTCTGAAAATATCATTGTTAACATTTTGACATGTTTTTGTTACTTTTATTTACAATTATGTGTTTTTGGCATAATGGTTATACATATGAATGTGTATATCTGGGCTTTCATTCTGCTTGTTTTTATTAGTGTTCGAATTATTTTCCTGTAACATTATGAATTCTTAACACAATTTGTTGTAGCTGCCTACTATTTTACCAAATAAGGCAAACTGGATTTTACATGGTTTGTTGAGTTTCTGGTATGGTTTGTGTGTATGTATAGAGGGGGTTTGAAACTAGGTCCTTCACATACTAAGCTACATACCCAGCCCTTTAAAATAAAAAAAATTTTTTTTGGATACAGGGTGTCACTAAGTGGCCCACTCAAACTTTGATCTTCCTGCCTCAGTCAGTGCTGGAATTATAGGCATGTCCCACCACACCTTGCAAGGCCCTTAATTTTTGTAGTTTAAAAGGTAGATGGTTTAGAAGCAGTTATAACTTGTGTGCATAGCATTGGAGATAAGACATTTTGACTGAGCACTTGAACTCTAGACCATGAGAAAGAGAGGGAACATAAAAATGCTTGGTGGGCAATATACAAGTATTGACTTCTCTTCATGTTGTGCCATCATTCATGTAGTCTTCATTAACATTATTTTTAATGATTCAGAATGGAATACAATATATTGAATCATACTTTGGATCTATATAGGAAATTTATTCTTTTGAAAAATACATTGTGTTCCTATTCATTTGTTAAGAATCTTTGGAAATATGAATAATCATACTGTTTTTTTTTTCCGTGCCTTTAAAGCATCCATTTCTATCATGAAAATAAAACAGGACATTAGGCTGGAATAGCATAGATGTTTGCTTGAGAGATGATTGGTAATGCTCTGGTAGAGCCCTGTGCTGTGTAGGAGAGTGTGGGTTTGTTACATATGAACCACATATTCACCTTTTCTGGCTGATTGGCTGAAGCAGTGATACTGAAACTTTTTTAGAGACTGAATGCCCAAACTGCAGCCCAAAACCCACTGCAATTAAACCTGAATACTGAGGTTGTATTTTAGAAAAAACAACTCCATGTTGTTAACATCTTTTGTCTTAAAAGCACAATAACAGAGCTTTCAATTATACAAACAGCCTTTTATTGAAAGGTAAAAGTTTGTATTTGGAGTGCTTTTGCACAATTAATGTGATCTTTGCTGTTGTGTGGATGCTGATAATTTGTCAAACCTTGGCTCATACTTCATTAGTTTGAGAGCAACACATGCAGCACTCAGGTCATCTGTTAGTCTGTTTCTTGTATCAGATTTGATATACTTCAAAGCTGAAAACAGCTGCTCACAAGCATTAGATGATCCAAACAAAGTAACAAAAGCAATCTCAAGTGCTTTCATTGACTTAAAGTTATTTGGCAGAGAATTCCACATTTTAAGATTTTCATTTTTCAGAACTACCAACTATGCTCCTTTGTCTTCCCTTCAGTCTTTCTTCTCTATATTCTCAATTGTTGCAACAAGTCATAGAATTTATTTTTCTAGATAGAGCTTTCTTGAAATCCCACTACTGCATTTGCAAAATCTAACCAGTGTAAGTAGGAAATATCAAGCTCTTCAAATTTGGCTTTATCTGGAGAAGTAAGAAAACAGGGTTGTCTCCATCCTATGAAACTGTAAAAATCTGTTACTAAAATTCTCCTTCAGCCACGCATGGTAGTGCATGCCTGTAATCCCAGCACTTGGGAGGCTGAGGCAGGAGGATCACCGTGAGTTCAGGGTCAGCCTGAGCTACATAGTGAGACTGTCTCAAAAAGAAATTTTTGTTTTTCTCCTTTGCAGTTGCTACAATACTAGAAAATTCCTTATAGATTTCCTGGTGACTTGTAGGATTGTCTGCAAATGTAGAATTTTCCAAATACATTTTTAAATTTGGAAAATATTTCAGCTGCTCACTTTCAAGGTCTCGTTCAAAAACCTACAGTTTTCTTTCACATGTTTTGGTACCACAAAACATCTGTTCTGCTGTTTTCTCTGTACCTTGTAGTTTTTTGTTCAGTATATTGTAGTGTAAAATCTGTAAAAAAATATGAAGTTGTTAAGACAAGCTGTATCAGTGAGCTGTAGATATTCCTTCCCTTTTTTATTCATAAACAGCTTAACTTCATCCAAGAAGACTACAAATCTTTCTAGGCCTTGTCCTCTGCTTAGCTACCAGACATTATTATTCCTAACCATTATACTGTGCCTGAACCTCATCAAGAAGTGCTTGAAACTGTTGAAAATGAAGTGCATGAGCCATGATGTAATTCACTATTTTTGTGACACCTTTGAGGATATTGTCTAATTTTTTGCTGCTTTAACAAAAAACTATATATAAAACCAGATGTTGCCCCACTTTGGAAGATGCCCCATCAGTAGTGATTGAAACTGCTTTCTGTGGTCTTATACCTTGTGACAGAAACGCCTTTATCACAGCATTGTAGAAATCTGTCCCTTGTGTTCTTCCAGGCAAGGACACCATGATGTCACCAAGAGCATAACGCAAAAGTACTGCTAGCCTTGCATGATTAATTATATCTGTGCTTTTATGCAAGCACATGGAGTAACCGGCTGCCTTTTGTAAGTTAGTGGTGAGCTGCTAACATCATTGGCCATGTGCAGGACTTGATCTTTAACAATATTTCTGCTACATGGCATCACAGAGGTGTGTTAGTTTTTTGGGGGAGGGGTTTGAGACCGGATCTTGCTGTGTAGTTTAGGCTGGCCTCAAACTCGTGGCATTCTTCCTGCTTCAGCCTTGAGTGCTGGGATTATAGGATTGAGCCACCACCACCCTCAGCACATTGCATAGTTTTATTCTTGTTTGGGAGATCACTCCCAGACAGCACAGTCACGTTTTGATAAAAAAAAAAATCCCCATCAGAGAAGGGGTTGCCATCTTTTTCTGTGTGAAATTTGAAAGCTGGCAGCTGTTATTTGTTTTAGAAAGTAGTTTTAAAAACTAAGACACTGGGAATGATACTGCCTGAATTTCCATTCAGGAAACTCAGTTTCACCAAGTTCAGCAGCACTTTTGTGCTTAGTGTCAAAATGCCATCTGATGCATGATGTGGGATACACAACACTTTCACCACACAAAATACCTAACACTTTCCCATTGTGTTCAGTCACTCCAAATGACCCTCTGTCTAGGCCTCTTGGAATGATCATACACTATCTGTTTTCAGTTTTGCTTTTTTGCTGTAGTTATTTTTTGGTGTTCAAGACTTGGAGTCCACATAAACACAAAATTTAAAAAAAAAGAAACACCCAATATAAATCTATCATTGTACCAAAAATAGTTAACACTATTAGTTAACACTACAGAATGAGATATTCCTTGAATCAACCATCTAGACCAGTGATGCTCAGCTGGAGTTCCTTTTGAATTTTCTGACCACCAGAGCAAGGGAGCAGTGTTCCACTGACCACCAGCTTTTGACCTGCTCTGAAAAAGGCATCTGAGTGCATTTCCGACCTTGTGGGGGACTTCTACTAAAATCACAGCCAGTCCAAGCAAATATATATGTCCTTGCTCTTTCTTTTCATTTCTTTTTTTCTTGAGACAGGGTCTCACTATGTAGTTCAGCCTGGCCTTGAACTCACTGTGTAGCTCAGACTTGCCTTGAACTGGCAGTGATCCTCTTGTCTCAGCCTCCAAAGTGCTGGGATTATAGGCATATGGCCCCACACATGGCTTCTTGCTCATGTTTTCATAAATTCTTCGCAAACTATGATAGTGCAGATGCAAATATGCCAGGGGGCAGTACAACACTAAAAAAATCCCAGTCTCTTAATTAGAAAATCTCTTTGCTAAATCTTAGATAATAAATTTTAATTTTTCATAAGAAAACTCAAAGCTAAACTTTTTTTTTTTTCTTGGTACTGGGGATCGAACTCGGAACCTTGCGGTTGCCAGGCAGGCAGCAGAACCACTGAGCTAAATCCCCGGCCCAAACTAAACTCTTGTGTTAATAAAAATGAATCTATTAAAACTCACAGCCAGTCCAAGCATGTATGTGTATATATATGCATTTATCCTTGGCAGCACACTGGCCATTTGAAAGCTTGGGTGAGTTGTGGCTCATGATGTAATCACCTAGTGCCACTACTCTTTTCTGAGCATGCACATGGGCCCTCTGTGCGCTATTATCTGATGCTTGACTGCTGGGGTGACTTGGCTGTGTGCCAACAGAGAGGGCTCTGTGCGCCCGCTATAGCATATGTGCCATATGTTTGCCACCATTGAACTAATGACTCTGGAGTCAGATAAGTGGATCTGTGTCAAATTGAGGTTTTACAGATACTAGTTGTATAACTTACCCGCCCCCCTTCTTTTTTGGTACCGGGGATCAAACTCAGGATCTTGCCCTTTCAAGGCAGGAGGTGGAACCGCTGAGCTAAATCATTGGCCCTAACTTAACTCTTTTGAGTTTCATTTTTTTAAGATATTAAACGCGGCTAGTCTTAAAAAAGTGTAGAGCATTGTGAAGATCAATATGTAATTATGTGTCAAGTTCAGTTAAGTTCTTAGATATTCAGTTAATGGTAGCTATTTAATGTATTGTGTTTTAAATGATCATATTCCTGATATGTTGTATAAGATGTGTTTGTACAGTGCACTTGGCATAGTGCTTCAAATTGATTTTATTCTGTCAATATCTCTGCCTGAAAGTGCATTTCTCCCTTATTGTTCTCTAGTATGTCCGGAACTGTGTTGTGAACAGGGCCCTGCCCCATTTTGTGCTTGTGGAATGCTACAAGATCAAGAAGATGTATGAGCAAGAAATGATTGCCATAGAGGCTGCCATAAACCGGAATTCATCTAACTTTCCTCTTCCCTTACCACCAAAGAAAACACGAATTATTTCTGTAAGTTCCATGTGTGAGCCTTGTAACTCCAGACGGCTTGTGATATTGTTAGATTATATGCTAAGTCTTACACATATTTCCTTTACTCCTCTTTCTGTGAAAACCAATGCATATTTACCAAAAACTGATCACCCATTTACTTAAAGTTAGTTTCAGGCTATTATTTTATTTTAACTTGCTCAAGCTACAAATACTATAAATATACCATTTATGTTTTTGGTAGCAAAAAAATGCCATGAAGTTAGAGATTGGACCTTAAGCCTAGAACTTCAAAGAGCAGTTTGAGACATTCTGGTGGAAAAAGTGAGATGCACAGAAATAGTTGCTTTACTAGTATATTTCATTTCTTAACTGAAATAATGTTTTTTTTATAATATGCCTACATTTTTAATACCAAATTCTTTTACTATTAGACATGTATCAAAGGCACCTTTCTAGAATATATAAAATAGATATGTAAGTTTGTGTTCATTTGAATAGTTAATATATTTTTATCAGTTACTCAGTCTTTACAAATTGTGCATTTAACCACTCCTTGATGATATTTCTGTCTTGATACAATTTTAGTGTATAGTATGTGCTGCCAAGGTGAGTACATCTGTATTACTTCAAATAGTCAATTTATCCAAAGCTTTTAATACTATTTGTTGATTCTTTTTGGGGGTAGGGTGCTTTAGATTGAGTTTAGGACCTTGTGCTTGCTAGGCAGTCCACTCTACTACTGAGCTACATTCCCAGCCCCTGTTGATACTTTTTATTTTAGTGATTTCTCTTAGCAGTGGTGAATGCTGCCTATGTTTTGCTGTGAAAACCAAGAGCTAGTGGCTATAATGGTTAATTTAATATATGTGATTTTTCAGTTGTTATTTCAGAGCTTTTTGTAATTTTCCAATATATGTGAGAACTGAGAGATGATTTCATTGCTGCCAGAGAATTTTTTTTTTTACAATACCTTTGTATTTATTTCTTTTTCAGCATGTTTGGGACAATAACAACCCTTTCCAAATTGTTTTGGTTAAGGGAAATAAACTTAACACTGAAGAAACTGTAAAAGTGAGTATATAAGATTTGAATTTGCTACATGGTATTTCATATGCTCAATGATGTCCTATAGGAGATTAAACTCTACCCGTACCCACCAGTTCCATGAGATAGAATTTGGAGATTCGTTGTAAGACTATAGGGTATTTCTGTTTTAAAGTCTTTTTTGAATAGTTAGAGATTTATTGGAAAGATTGACATTATTTGTCAAGTATATATTATGTAGAAGAAATTGTTTTTTTGATCAGGAATTCAACAAGTGAAATATAAACCAAAACTATAGATCACATATTTCTATGTAAGCTTACTCTCCTCTTAGCTTACTTGGAGCTTCATTCCAGGCTTCTCTTGAAGCGCCCACCCCCATCCCCATTTTTTTTTCTTGCTGAGCACAGAGAAAATGTAATACCACTTCTGGAAAGAAAATAGATCATTATAGATCATAAGACACATGAGAGTATTGACTGCACAAACCCATACAATTAAATAAAAACCTAACAAGGCATTTTGCTTTAAAGTATAAAGAATGCATTTTTTTCTATTTTGCTGGACAGAAAATTAAGAGAATAGTTTTGTGATCCGAGAGAGATTTAATTAGTTTGAAATAGTTTTATTTTATTTTTTGGTGCTGGGGATCGAACTCTGGACCTTACGCTTGCGAGGCAAGCAGCAGAACCACTGGGCTAAATCCCTGGCCCAAATTGTCTAGTTTTTATTTTATTTTATTTTATTCTATTTTATAGTTTGAAATATTTGTTGGCATGTGGCTATATTCATGGGCACCTTGCCAAGAATTACTAGTCTCTTGCTTTTATACATGTATGTTAAATATTTTTGGGGATAATGAGTTGGGGAATGGAGATAATAGGTCAAAGGATATAAAATTCTAGATAATTTGGATGAATAATTCTAGAGATCTAATGTACAACATGAGATCTGTATCTGATAATATTGTACTGTATACCGGAAATTTGTTAAGATAGATTTTGGGTACTCTCAGTAAGGGAAAAAAAGATAATTATGTATGGTGATAGATATGTTTATTTGATTATAGTAATCACTCCACTGTGTGTGTGTGTGTTTGTGTATGTATTTCTTGGGAGACGAAGGCAGGAAGATCACAAATTCAAGGCCAGCCTAGGCAATTTAGGGAGACCTTGTCTTAAAAGAATAAAAAGAGTGGGGATATAGCTTGATGGAAAAGTGCATGCCTAGCATGCAAGAGGCCCTGAGTTCAATTCCCAGTGTCTCAAACAAAACAAAGCAATCAGACAGATATGGTGGTGGATGCCTGTAATCCCAGCACTTGGAAGTCTGAGGCTGGGGGATTGCCATGAGTTTGAGCCCAGCTTGGGCTACACAGTGAGTTCAAGGCCGGGCTGAACTACATAGTGAGACCCTGTCTCAAAATAACACAAAACAACCCAAAAAACAAAGCAAACAATAATCAAACAAAATATAACCACTAAATGTATATTATTAAAAATATTCTTTGAGTAGCAGTCATTAAGGGCTTTGGTGTTCAATCCTCAACTAGATGGTTTTTTTTTTTCTTTCTTTTGTTACCAGGGATGGAACTCAGGACCTTGTGCTTGCGAGGTAGGCACGGCACCACTGAGCCCTGACCCTGTTTTGTTTTATTTTGCTTTTGCAGTATGAGGGATAGAACCCAGGGCCCTTGTACTTAGCTTCATCCCTAGCCTGTCTACCTGTTTATTTCTTTATTTATTGATCAATTGATTGATGGGGTTTTCCTAAATAGCGTGGGCTGGGCTTGAACTTTTGGGGATCCTCCTGCCTCGGCCTCCCAGAGAGTTGTGGTTACAAGTGTTTGTCACCACACCAGACTTTAGATTTTGTTTTTTTAATGAGTTGTGGTCATGGCCAGTTAGCTTGTGTATTTTATTTTAAAGGTAATTTTGTGTTTGTCTTTTTTTTTTTTTGGTACCGGGGATTGAACTCGGGTTCTCCCGCTTGCATAGCAGGTGGCAGCGAAACCACTGAGCTAAATCCCTGGCACCATGTTTGTCTTTTAATTTAAAGTTTCCTTATTGGGCCGGGGATTTAGCTCAGTGGTTTCGCCGCCTGCTGCGCAAGTGCAAGGACCCGAGTTCAATCCCCGGTACCAAAATAAATAAAAAAATTTAAAAAATAAAGTTTCCTTATTGATTCTTTTCAATTGTAAAAAGATAACATGAGCTGGGCAAGGTGGTGTACACCTGTAATCCCAGTGCTCAAGAGGCTGAGGCAGGATTGCTGAGAGTTCCAGGCCAGCCTAAGCTACATAGTGAGTTCAAGGCCAGCATGAACTACATAGTGAGACCCTGTCTCAGAAAACCAAAACCAAATACACACAAAAAAATGACACAATTGAGATGACATAATTAAGAAAAAGGCATTAATTTCTCCTGTCCATCTTCTGTTTCTGTTTTTGGTACCAGGGATCGATCTCAGGACCTTGCACTTGCAAGGCAGGCACAGTGCCACGGATCTAAATCCCGAGCCCAAAATCTGATTTTTTGGGGGGGGCAGGGTACGAGGGATCGAACTCAGGATCTTGTGCTTGTGAGGCAGGCACAGTGCCACTGAGCTAAATCCTTGGCCCATCCTTTCCATCTTCTTACTATCATAAGGGATTTAAACTCAACAAGCCCTGTGAGTGACCTCCATGTTTATACAAGCACACACATACACACATACACAGACACACTTACATGCATTAAAAAGGTTTTTGTTTTATTTCTTTTATTGCTAATTGATTTATTAAAGAACAAGGAGATGGTGCTGTATACATTATTCTATTTTTCTATACATTATTCTGTAATCATTATTCTCTTTTAGTACATCTTGGATATTCCTGTGTATTAGTAAATATTTGGTAGAGTTTCTTGGGGATTTCCTCCTTTTTTGAGACAGTGAATTGCTATGTAGTCTAGGCCAGCCTTGAACTCATTATGTAGTTTCATTCCATGGTCACATGGCTCTGTTTCTGGCCCTGTGGTGAAGCAGAACATCATGTTGAGGAACATATTATGGAGCAAAGTTACTACCGTGTGGTTGCCAAAAGGGAGAGTGGGAAGGAGGGAATGAGAGAGTGGGGGCGAGAAAAAGAGGGAAAGGGGAGAGGAAGAAGACAGAGAGGGAGGAGGGAGGGGAAAGGGAGAAGGGTAGAAGGAGAGAGAAGAGAAGAGACAAAATATCTCCTTCATGTGCACATCTCCAGTGACCTACCTCTTCCACCTACACTCCGTCTCCTAATGTTTTCACAGCCCCAGTAGCCCATTAAGTTATGATTCCACAAATGGATTAACAGTTGATAAAGTTAGAACCCTAATGATCCAGTCTCATTTCAAAGGCCTTACTTTTCACACTGCTCCATTGTAGACTAAGCCTTCCACGCCTGAGCTTTGGTAGGACATTTCAGATCCAAAGCATAGCAGGTAGAGATAGATACATATCACAACTAAATGAAAATGGTAGATATATGTGCTGCCGAAGTGAGCACTGAAAATAGTAAATATATACAGATATTTATTATAAGTTCTTGGCTCACATGATTATGGAAGTGAGCACTTCAGTATCTGCAGGGTAATTTAGAAAGCTGGAGATGCAGCAAAGCCTTTAGTTCATTTGAATCTGCAAACTTGAGAACCAAGAATGCTAATGATGTATTTCCTGTATGAAAGCTAGCAGGCTTGAGGTGGTGGAAGAGCCAGGATTAGTTAGTTTTATAACAGGAAAAAAGCTGGTGTCCTAGCTCCCAAGGCAGTCACAAAGGAAGAATTCTCTTTTACTTGGGGAAGGGTCTCCCCTTTTGTCAAGGGTTGATTCAAGTGTTCAACCAATAGGATGAGTCAGGCCAGACTGGGGAAAGCACCTCCTCTCTCTTTGTACAAAAGCTTTCTTCAGTTCCTAACATTAAATACTTATTTGTGCAATGAATTAATAATATTAAATGCAACTGTCTCTAATATCTTTGTATACTTACAGGTCACACAGTATTCCTTCCTTAATAAGTCAGTACAAATCTACCTCTTTACAAAATGTGATTTTGTTTTTTAGAAAAACATTTATTGGTACATTTTAGGTATACATAATGATAATATTTATCATAGGGAATTTGTACCGGTACCTAATATATCTTGCTTCTTCTTTTTTTTTTTTTTGGTACCAGGGAACTAACTTGGGTCCTTCCGCTTGCGAGGAAGGCGGCGGAACCACTGAGCTAAATCCCCGGCCCTCTTGCTTCTTTTTTCCCCACTCCTCCATGCACAAAAGCTATGTTTCCATTTTTTCTTTGTTTCCTTTGCCCTTCTCCCCCCACCCCTGTCCCTTGTTCCACTTCTAATTTGAACATTTTCTTCCCATTTCCCAGTATCTATTGTACATTTTAGTCTTCATTTCCCCTTTCTTTTTCTCACATCAGAAAATCAATGTGGTATTTAAACGTGTGTTTGCTTTATTTTACTCAAGAGTATGGTCTCAAGGTACATCCATTTAGATGTAAATGTCTCAAGCTCGGCTTTGTGGCAGAGTAGTACTCCATTGTGTTAAAAAAACACATCTTTATCCATTCCTTGGTTGATGGGCCTTTGGGCTGTTTCCAAGATTTAGCTATTGCAAACTGTGCCACTATAAACATAGGTGTGCATATATCACTGTGGTATGATGCTTTTAATTCTTTTGGGAAAATACCAAGAAGGGAAATAGGTGGGTCAAATAGAACCTCCAGTTTCAGTTTTTGAGGAATCTCCACAATGATTTCCACAGAGGTTGCACCAGTCTACACTCTCAACAGTGAAGGGTTCTTTATCCCCTCACAACCCCTTTAGCATGTGTTACTGGTTGATTTCTTGAAACAGCCATTCTTTCTGGAATGAGATGGAATCTCAGCATTGTTTTAGTCTGTGTCTCTGCAGTGACCAGTGATGTTGAACATTTTTTCATGTACTTATTTCCTGTTTCTACTTGTTCATCTGAGAAGTGTCGATTCATCTCAGATGCTTATTTTTGGATTGGGTCTTTAAATTTGGGAGGGGTCTGACTTTTTTGAGTTCTTTATATATTCTAGATATCAGTCCTTTGCCTGAGGAATAGCTGGCAAAATTTTTTTTCTCACACTGTGAGTTGTCTCTTCACTCTATTGGTGGTTTCTCTTGCTGTGCAAAAGCTTTTTAATAAGATGAGATCCCAATTTTGATTCTTTGTGATAGTTCCTGTGGGACTGAAGTTTTATTCATAAAGTCTGCCTATGCCAGTATCTTCAAGAGTTCTACCTATTCTATCTTCCAGCAGATTGTTTCTATTTTAATATTTAGATCTTTGATCCATTTTGATTTTAGTTTAGTGCATGGTGAAATATATGGATCTAGTTTTAATTTTTGTCAAGTGGAGAGTCAGTTTAAAGAGGCTATCTTTCTTCCAGTGAAGGTGTTTGGCTCCTTTGTCAAAGACAAGGTGATTGAGTATGTCTGTAGTTGTTTCTGCATCTTCCAATCTGTCCCATTGATCCTCGGGTCTGGGTTTTGTTTTGGTTTTTTTTGCCAGTACCATGCTGTTTTTATCACAGTAGCTTTCATAGTGTAGGGGACAGGGGAAGGGGACGTTACCAGAACCTCTGCAGTTAGTCCTGGTCTCCTGCGAGCCACGGCAGCACACGGCGAATTACAGGAAAGGTAGAAAAATGAGACCGAGAAGAAGCTGAGCTTTGGGTCTGATCAGTGCTGCTCTGGGCAGCAAAGACAAAAGCCCCCAGCTTACCACACCTTTTATTCAGTACATCGGGAGAAACAAATGTAACAGATGACTTGCAGAGAGTTCAATAATTCACATTGGGATAAACAAGGTGTAACGGAAGGCTTGTAGAGAGTTCAGTACATCTCCGGCAAACAAGATGTTAATCAGTCCAAGAACAATGAGGAACTGAGCAGGTGTTTGTTCTCCCAGGATGTTTCTTGTCCTGGAGAATCACAGCATCACTGGATCACTGAAGTCTCAGTTGTGACCGGAGGCCAAACTGGAGTTATTCTGTAGCTGGGCTGTAGGCAAGAGAACTAGGCTAACCAAATGATTTTTCCCTAGAATTATGTAGCATTGCTCCCAACATCATAGTATAATTTTAAGTCAGGGATTGTGATACCCCCTGCCTTGCCTTTGTTGCCCAGAATTGCCATTGCTATTCTAGGTCTCTTCTGGTTCTAAATGAATTTTAGGATTGTTTTTTCTAATTCTGTGAGATATGTTATTGGAATTTTAATAGGGATTGCATTAAATCTGTACAACAATTTTGGAAGGATGGTCATTTTCAGTACATTGGTTCTTCTTATCCAGGAATGAGGGATATCTTTTCATTTTCTGATGACCTCTTCAATCTCCTTTTTTCAGAGTACTATAGTTTTCAATGTAGAGGTCTTTTACTTCCTTCATTAGATTTATTCCTAGGTATTTCAGGTTTTTGGATGCTATTGTGAAAGGTATTGTTTCCCTAATTTCTCTCTCCATAAGTTTGTTATTCATGTACAGGAAGGTTGTTGATTTTTGAGTGTTGACTTTGTATCCAGCTGCGCTACTGAATTTGGTTATTAAATCTAGAAATCTTTTGGTGGAGTTTTTATGGTCTTCTATGTACAGTATCATGTCATTTGCAAATAATAATTTATCTTCTTCCTTTCCTGTCCTTATTCTTTTTATTTCTTTTTCTTGTCTAATTGCTGTGGCTGTTTCCAGAACTGTGTTGAATAAGAGTGGTGACTGTGGACATCTTGTCTTGTTCCTGATTTTAGAGTGAAAGCTTTCAGTTTTTGTTTAGTATGATGTCAGCTATGTGTTTGTCATAGATAATTTTTATCACATTGAGATAAAGACCATCTATACCAATTTTCAGTAGGTTTTTTTTTTTTTTAAATCATGAATGAGTGTTGGGCCTTGTCAAATGCTTTATCTGCATTTATTGAGAGGATCATATGTTTTTTGTCCTTGGCTGTTAATATAGTGTATTTATTACATTTATTGATTTGTGTATGTTGAACTATCCCTGCATCCCTGGGATGAATCCAACTTGGTCATGATGTATAACCTTTCTGATGATTTGGTGCTTTCTGTTTGCCAGTATCTTTCTGAGGATCTTTACATCTATGTTCATTAGGGAGGTTGGCCTGTAGTTCTCTTTTTTGGTTGGGTCTTTCTCTGGTTTTGCTATTAGGGTAATACTTGCTTCCAGAAACGAATTTGGGAGTATTGCTTCCCTTCCAATTTCATTAAAGAGTTTGAGAAGTAGTGGCATTAGATGTTCTCTAAATTTCTTATAGAATTCACCAATTAATGCATCAGGGCCAGGACTTTTCTTTATTGGTAGGTTTTTTGTTTTGTTTTGTTTTTGTGCCGGGGATCGAGCTCAGGACCTTGTGCTTGCGAGGCAGGCGGTGCCGTGGTAGGTTTTTAATTACATATTCAATTTTATTGGCTGCTACTGGTTTATTTAGAATTTCTGTATCTTCTTGATTCAGTTTTGGTAATTCATATATATCTAGAAATCTGTCTACTTCTGTATTTAACATTTTATTAGAATACAGGTTATCAAAGTAGGTATTGATGATCTTCTGGATTTCTGCAGGATCTGTTGTGATTTCACCCTTTTCATTCCTTACTGCATGGATTTGAGTCTTTTCTTTCCTTTTTTGATAAGGTTGGCTAAGGGTTTGTCAGTTTTCATTGAATCTTTCAAAGAACCCACTCTTCAGTTCATTGATTCTTTGTATTGTTTTGTTAGTCTTGATTGCATTAATTTCTGCTCTGATCTTTAAAATTCCCTCCTTCCTATAAGCTTTGGGCTTGACTTTTCTTCTTTTTCTAGATGCTTGACATTCAACATTAATTTATTTGAGCCCACACTGTTTTCCTGATACTGGTATTTATCACTATAAATTTTCCCTGTAGGACTGCTTTCATTGTGTCCCATAAGTTCCAGTACATTGTATTGGCATTATCATTTAATTGTAGAAACTGTCTAATTTCTTCTTTAATTTCATTTGTGACCCATTAGTTGTTCAGCATGTTGTTTAATTGCCATATGTTTTTGATGTTCTTGTGCTTTCTTTTGCCATTGAGTTCCAATTTAATTGCACTATGATCTGACAGTATTCATGGGACAGATTCAATTTTCTTGCATTTACGTAATCATGTTCTGTGAGCTAGTATGTGGTCTATTTTGGAGAGCATCCCTTGTGCTGCTGAGAAGAATGTGTCTTCTAATGTTGTTGGATGGAATACTCTGAAGTCCATTTGTTCAAAAGTTTGGTTCAATTCTGTTATTTCTTTGTTGATTTTTTTGTCTACTTGATCTCTTTATGACAGTAGGGTATTGAGGTCCCCCATTACAGTTGTATTAGTGCTTATTTGATTTTTCATGTCTGTTAATGTTTGTTTTATATAGTTGGGTGCACTGGTATTTGGTGCATATATATTTAGGAGTGTTGTCTCTTCCTCTTGAATTGTTCTTTTACGAGGATGTGTAGTAAGCTTCGCTGTCTCTTATTTAGTCTTGGCTTGAAATCTACTTTGTCTGCAAATAGAATTGCTAGCCCTGCTTCTTTCTAGGTTTCAGTCCCATGGAATATTTTTGCCATTCTTTGACTTTCAGTCTATGAATTTGTTTTTGAATTAAATGTGTTTCTTGTATGCAGCATATTGTTAGATCTTGCTTTTTGATCCATGTTGCCTATCTGTTTCTTTTGATTGATAAATTGAAACCATTAACATTGATGGTTGTAATTGATAATGTATTGATTTATCTTTGTCATGTTATTTTCATGTTGTTGTTTCCCTTCTTTCCTCCTCTGTTTAATTTCTTGCCTTTCCTTGTGGATTCATTTTGTTTGGATTCATAAGAGTTGTAATCCTTGTTATCTCTGTCTAGAGTATCCTTCGGAGCAATAGAGTGCTGCTTTGGTGGTCATGAATTACTCAGATGTTGTTTGTCGTGGAAATATCTTATTTCTCCATCAATTTTCAAAGACAGTTTTGCACGGTACCTAAGTCTGGGTCAGAGATTGTTTTCCTTTAGGGCTTTTAAATACCTCATTCCAAGCTGTCCTTGACTTGAGGGTTTGTCTTGAGAAGTTTGCTGTGATTCTGATGGGCTTTCCTGTATAGGTGTTTCTGTTCTCTAACAGCTTTTAACATTCTGTTCTTGTTTTGAATTTCTGGAATCTTGACTATTATATGTTTTGGGGAAGACTTTGGTATTTTTTTTTTGTCATGGCTAATTGGAGTTCTATATGCCTAACTTATCTGTATGTCAAATTCTTTTTCCCTGTTTGGGAAGTTTTCTGCCATTACTTCTGTGAACAGGTTTTTTAATGTCCTTTGTGCTATCTCCTGCATTTTCATTGACTCTGATCAATCTTCTGTTAGTCTTCTTTGCACGTGCTGCATTGATTTGTCATGATCCCTTACTGTGTTAAAGAAATCTCTCTTTTCATGATCACTAACCGCAATCATGTCTTCTGTATCTGATAGTGACCTCCTGTTGGCTCATTCTGCTACTTATACTTTCATTGGAGTTTTTAATCTTCTGGATATCTATTTGAATCTTATTTCTCCCATCAATTTTCAGAGGTAGTTTTGCAGGGTACATCAGTCTGTGTTGGAGGTTGTTTTTGTTTAGGGCTTGAAATGCTTCACTCCAAGCTGTCCTTGACTTAAGGGTTTGTATTTTATGGATTCCATTTCTTTTCAATGCTGGGTGTTCATAGTTTTCATCATTTTCCTGAGTTTCTCTATCTTTTTTTTTTTTTTTAAATCTGTATCTGCTTTAGAGTCACTAATCATGTCTTTTATTCTGGTCATCATCTCTGTAGATATCTGAGAAATTATTTCTGCTTTGAATTTTTGTAGAGGCTCATTCACTTGCTTTGTTGCCACTGCTGTTACCATTTCAGAGTCCAGGTAGATGGCTTTCAGATTGTTCTACCTCATTCCCCTCTCAGTTGCCTTTGGTGACCTGAAAGTCTAAGTTTCTTCTTCTTCTCCCTCCTCCTCTTCCTCCTCCCTCTTCTTCATCTTTTTTTTTTTAAGTTTAATTCCTTGGTTGATGCTTGTAGATTGTTATGGCAAGAAGCTTTATTGCTCGTTTTCAGAACCCTTAGGAAATGACTATTCATTGGTGTCTTTCAGATGTAGCTGGCTTTTGGGTTTTGAGTCTGTTGCGAGATCCTACCTCTTCAATTTATTGGGGATGAGAAGTTTCTGCCTACTTTTCCCACCACCCAGTTCTTTGGCACTGGCCTATAGTATTTTTTAAGACCCTTAGGCAATCTAAATCTTGGTATAGCAGGAAGAAAAACTGATTGGCACAATTATATCACTTGCCTAAGTAGTATAATCAGTAATAGAAATAGCATCAGACAGCCTAGAAAATGACAAGCTGTGGTAAATATTAATTTGCCACCTCTAATTGTGTGAACTAGATTTGTGGTTAAATTACAAAATTTTGAATGAGTCAGAAAATTGTATGCAATAAATAAGGCCTCAATATGGTGATTTTACCCTAAAGGAAAAAGATGTAGAAAGGATTGGTGGTGGAGGGGATAGAGAACTAGAAGATGACTTTAGAAGCAAGAAGCAAGGCTCATGGACAAAGGAAGATCATACAAACTCTGAGAAACTTGTGAAGAAGATAGAGAGAGAAGGAAGAAATAAAAACAAGGGTAGAACAGAACAACCACAACAAAAATATCTAGAAACCATGTTCATACTCATGTAAAAAGAACAAAGAAACAGACAAAAAAAAAGAAGAACAAAAACAAGAAAAGAGGGAGAAAAAAAGAACAAAATAAGGAAGAAAAAAATAGAGAGAAAGAAGAACAAAGACCCCGTCCCATTCAGGATGTGTCTCTACTGTTCCTGGTAGACAGTGTGGGCAGACAGAGTCCAAATCTGAGTTGTTTAATCCCACCAAGCCAGTCACTGATTTATGGTGGGGTTGTGGATAATCTCAGCAAGCCTGTACCTGTAGTTCCAGTGAAGTTCAGGCTGGTTTCTGGCTCTGAGGCTGGGAACGGATTTGTTGAGTGTGCCACAGTCTGTGAGCCTTCTGTTGGCTTAAGCTCTGCTCTCTGACCCCCTGCCCACTTGAATTTGGCACCCTCACCATGACAGCAAGAGCCACAAATGGAGCAGGACAGTAGTTCCTGAATTCAGAGCTCAGTTAGCCCCTCTCCAAGATATGTCAGGCAGCTGTCCTCTCCTGGGTGAGGTCTGACCCCAAATAACTTACCAGCCACTGCAGTCTGCTGTGTCCACTGCTCTGTTCCACTGGTGCCTTTCTCTGTGGAGGCCTCTGGGGTTGCCAGTAGTCACTGTGTGCCTACAGGTTCCAGGTACCCTTCCTATGCCATGAGTCCATACTCTGGGGCAAGACGCCACCTGCAACTTTCCTCTTTTTTGTTGAAGTCTTTCTTGCCTCTCCCTGTGGACTTAAGTTCTCAATTCAGATCCTTCCTGGTTCCTGGGGACACACTGTCCTCCTCCTTCTCCTTTTCATGCCACTATATTCCAGTGTTTGGAGACCAAATCCCAGAGAGGTTCCTTCTCTGCTGCTCACCACTCTGCCATCTTCCCACAAGTTTATAGAAGTTTCAGTACATAATCAGCTGGTTCCAAAGCAGAGTGGCATGGCAGAGAGGCATCACAGGATAAAGTTCCTCACAAGCACAAGGTCCCAAGTTCGATCCCCGGTACCAAAAAAAACCCCAAAAAAACCCCCACATACAGAGGATAAAGAGCTCATGGCATGGGAGATAGGAAGGAGCAGCCACAAATTGTGATTTAATAATGCATATTTGGTGTCTGCCACAGAGCTTTTAAAATCCTTGTAATTTTCTAAGTGATAGAAGCATCTTTTATTATAATACTTCAAAATCTAGGTAGTGATAGGAATATATGTATGTATATATTTGTATGTATGTCAAATTAATTGTGGCTAAAAGCCTCTACATAACTTCAGTTCAGGGTTACCAACCATGTGGATAGAGGATTAGAACTTTCAGTCTCACCCTTTCACCTCCAGATTAGGAGAGAGTAGAGACCACCTAGCCTGTGACCAGTGATTTAATCAGCCATTCTTATTTAATGGAAATCTCACAAAAACTCTTAACCAGTGGGGCTCAAAGGGTTTCTGGGTTGATGAATACATGCATATGCTGAGATGGTAGTACACTCCAACTCTGCTGGGAAAGAAGCAGCTGTGCTAGGACTCCTTTTGGTTCTCACCCTGTATACCTTTATGGCTGTTTATTTCTGTCTTTTGTAATATCCTTTTTTTTGTAATATCCTTTATAATAAACTGATAATCATGTTGCCCTGAGTTTTGAGAGCCATTTGAGTGAATTATTGAACCCCAGGAAGGAGTTTTTGGTAACTTCCAGTTGATTACCAATTGACCAGAAATACAGATGACAACCTGGGACTTCCAAATGGCATCAGAAATGGGCTGGGAGGTAGGGGTGAGGGTGAGGAGCAGTCTTGTGGACCTAAGCCTTTAACATGTGGGGCCTGTGCTAATTCCAGGTCATTAATGTCAGAATTGAATTACAGGACACCCAGTTGGTGTCCAGAAAATTGATTGGTGTGGGAAAAAGCTCCACATACTTGGTGACCAAAGTTATGAGTGTAGAATAAACAGTTTTTTCCCTTTTATAAGTGACTAAAGATGCAAAGTGATATAGTTTGTGAAAAACACAAGAATTCAGCCTATTCATGCTACTGATATTTTTTTATGTGTGATATCTAAAGGAAAAAAAAATATATATATATAGTAGATTTTGACCATATTGTGAAACAAGAAGGAAATTAAGCTGTTGATGTGAAAAAAATTCGTGTTTTGCCCAACACAGAAGGTTTTTAACTGGTAAGTGTAGGAATGCAGTCTGTGTGTTGGCTTGACACCTCCCTGTTTATCACAGTGACAAAGTCCTTTGCATGATAAACCCTACCTCTGTTGCTCTCCTAATGTTCTAGGGCTTGTGAAAAAGTATATCTTTGAAAGTTTACTGAAATTGAATGATAAAACTATGTGGCTATATGAATCATAACCATGTTTTAAAATTTCAACTTTTCAGAAGACTCGGTGACTGAGACATCAGAAACTGACAATTTTCACAGAATTTTATGTGATAGAAGTCTGGAGAATAGATTTTTTTTTTTTACTTTATTTTCCTCAAGCAAGAATTTCTTTTTTATGCTTATTATCATGGGAGATTCTAAATTAAGAAAACTAAATTTCCATCATTTTGTAAATATAGATCAGTTTTTATACTTTTTCAAAACTATCAATCATTTTAGCAAATTATCTGATTTCTTTAGAAATGAATAATGTTAATAACTTGGTTTAAAATGACAATCTGACTATTGGATAATGATTTTTTTCAGCAAATTTCTTCAGAATATGTAGGTTCTCTTTATTTTTACAGAGCCCAAGTTAGAATGGTTCTTTATTGTTATTCTTTTCCAGATCATATCCTAGACATTCATGGATAGTGAAGGACTTTTCCTGCCCATTATACTTGGGATTGTTTCAGTTTTATAGCCAGCTCATCCATAATACTGCTTCATTTCCTATATCTTAATTTTGCCAGAAGCTTGTCAATATGTTTATAAATAACATTTTTTGTTTTTGTTTTAAAAATATTATTAGGTTTTTCTTACTAATTTTTCCCCCCATTAAGTTTATTGGTACATTTTAGGTATAAAATACAGTTACGTACATCATTGGGAAAGATTCTTGTACCATTACATGAGTATCTTGGTTCTTATTTTTTTCCCCTTTCCCTGCCCTCCCTTCACTCCCTCCACCCTTCCCTATTTGCAAAGACTTTGTTTCCATTTTTTTCCTTTTCTCATATTTTTTCTTTTCCCTTCTTTCCTTTCCCCTACCCCTCCTACTTCCCCTGCTCCTTTAGACCTTTACTTCCTGTTACATAATATCAATTATACATTTTTAAAATTACAATATCAAGATCTAGGAGATATTACCACAGATTTTACAGAATTTAAAAGGATATAGAAAGCATTTTACAAAAGTCTGTTTTGAAATAAATTTGACAATTCTAAGAAGTACCTTGGAAGACAAATGAATGAAACTAACTCTGGAGGAAATATAAAATTTGAATAGCACCTATTAAAGAAAGTATATTCCTAGCTTGGAAACCTACCTATATGACAACAGCAGTCTCATAAACATTTTAACTGATAAATTATATCAAACAATTAGAGCAGAAAAAAGAAGGAACACTTCTCCCTTCATTTTAGGAACTCAACATTGTGCTAATCCTAAAATTGGATAAAGATAATAGAAGAAAAAAGTATGAACATAGATAGAAATCTGTTTAACAAAACAAACTATTAGAAGTCAGATCTGGCAGGATGTAGAAAGTGGTTTTGTTATAGGGATGGCAGTGTTGGTTCAGCATTGGAAGATCCACCCCCAAAAGTCATCATTTTAACAGAGGAAAGGAAAAAGCCATATGATCCTGTCACTAGTTGGAGAAAAAGTATTGGACTAAATTCTACAGCTGTTCATGGTAAAAGCTATCAGGAGACTAGAAGTAGAACAGAAACTTCTCAATAAATTAAAGACATGTACTCCATACTTCCAGCGAGAATGCCTTGTATGAATGGAGAAGATACAATGCTTTCTCCTTCAGGTGGGGAACAAGGGCAGATATGCTTACTCTTTATCTGTCCATTAAACTTTGAAACCTAGTCCCCACCAAAATAGTCTGGCAATAAAATGACACAACTAGGATAGGATTGGCACGGCAGAAGCAAAATCTTTATACGTAGATGAAATGATCATCTACAGAGAAAATACTAAGAAATCTCTAGGAGTCCCTAGAACTTGTATTTGAATTTAGCAGGATTAGAAAACACAAGGTATATATAAAAATTCAGGTCTGTGTATACTTGCTATAAATAAAGAATTGGATATTGAAATTTGAAAGTTATGTTGGAGTATAAAGGACCTAGAAAAGTAAAAAGAAAAAAAAAAGGAACAGTGTTGTAAGACATTTGGTACCTAATTTTAAGACTTCTTCTAAAGCTACAGTAATCAAGGCAGTGTTGGTGTAAGGAAAGATATATAGATCATTGGAATAAAACAGAGAATCTAGAAGTAGAACCACACACATATGGTCCACTGAGTTTTGAAAGATTATTTAACATTAATATTTTATAGACTATAAACTCAGTTCAAGAGCTGAGGGAAAGATAGTGTTTTCAGCAAATGGCACTAGAACACCTGGTATCCATATATAAAAAGTTAACCTCAACCCTTTACTTCCATACATAAAATAACTTGAAAGGATCTATGAACCTAAATATGAAAGCCTAAAAGTATAAAACTTTAAGAAGAAATTATAAGGGAAAATGTTTATGAATTCAGGGTAGGCAAGAACTACCTAGGATACAAAAGACATGATATATAAAAGAAAAAAAATGATAAATGAGATTCCATCAAAATTTAGAACTTTAAATGACATCATTAAAATGAAAATTAGTCCTTAAACAGACCATATTTACAATGCATATAACCTATGACCAGAATATATAAAGAGCTCTTACCACTCATTAATAGACAACCTAATTAAAAAGTAGACACAAGAAGATGATAAATAGCCAGTACAGCACAAGGAAAGGTGTGCAACACTAGAATCAGAAAAATACTAATCAGTACAATAATAAGATTGAATTATACACTCATTAGGGAGATGAAGTTAAAAGTTTTAAAAGCCTTGTCATGACTTTTTCTTTTTGTTGGATTCTACCCCTTTGCGTTTAATTTGTCACACCCAACAGATTCATTCTGCTGGGCTTCCTGGGGTTGTGATCCTCATTGTCTTTTCCTAGGATATTGTCTAAAAGTTTTTGGAATGCTGGTTTGTAATTCATGAAGCTCCTAAGGTTCTCTTTATCATGAAAGTATCTTGTTTCTCCATCCATTTTGAAAGATAGTTTTGCAGGGTACATCCATCTGGGTTGGAGGCTGTTTTCCTTTAGGGCTTGAAATACATCACTCCAAGCTCTTCTTGCCTTGAGGGTTTGCATTGAGAAGTCTGCTGTGATTCTGATGGGCTTTCCTTTGTATGTGATTTGTTTCTTTTCTTTAACTGCTTGTAGAATTTTGTTCTTCTGTTGGGTTTCTGGAATCCTAACTATTATATGCCTATGTGTAGATTTTTTTTGATCAAGGCTAGTTGGAGCCCTTTATGCCTCACTTATCTGTCAAGTTCTTTTCCCCTCCTTGGGAAGTTTTCTGCCATCACTTCTGTGAACAGTTTTTTTATGTCATCTGCACTCTCTCCTGTTTCTTCATTGACTCCAATCAGTCTTATGTTATTCTTCTTTGCATCGTCTAGCAGCTGCTGGATTGATTTCTCGTGTTCCCTTACAATTTTGAAGCAATTTTTCTTTTCCTGGTCACTAATTGCAATCTTATCTTCTATATCTGAAATTCTATCCTCACATTGGTTCATTCTGCTGTATAGACTTTCAGTAGAGTTTTTAATCCCCTCAAAATCTGTTTGCATATGTTTTATGGATTCCATTTATTTCCTATGTTGGGATTCCATCATGTGCCTCAGCTCCTCTTTTTTTATCTGTGTCCTCTCTAGATTTATTAATCATGTCTTGCACTAAGGGCACAATCTTTGCTGTTATCTGAGAAATTATTTCCAATTTCATTTTTTCCAGATCCTCTTTTGTTGCCAGTTCAAGGAGTCCAGGTAGTTGAGTATTAGATTGTTCCATCTCATTTCCCTTTGGGGTTGCTGTAGGTGATCTGGAAGTCTGTTTTTGAGGCTAGTTCATGTGTCTTCTCATTTCCACGGGGTGGGGGTGGGGGGTGTTGCTGGTGCCTGCGCACCTCCTCTGCTCTAGGAGTGGTGGAATGGCAGTGGGGATCCTCCTCCTGGTCGCCGGGATTGGCTCACCTTCTCTGCCCTAGGAGCAGTGGAATGGCGGCAGGGGAGCCTCCTCCTGGGCACTCAAAAATATTATTAGGTAAAGAAAGATTATTAGCTATAGCCAGGTATAATGGCACACGTGTAATCCTGACACCTGGAAGGCTGATGCTGGAAGATTACCATGAGTTGAAGGCCAGCTTGGGCTTTATAGTGAGTTCAAGGACATCCTGAACTACATAGCAAGACTCTCCCCCCCCATATATAATTAGCTAAGATTAATCAGCACTTACATAGTTGATTCTTGCCTTATTTCTCAAAGCTTGTCAAACAATAAGAGATGCTAGCATTTTAAACTCAGTAATTAAGTAGCTTGTCTTTATACCAAACCTTTGAAAATATATTCATGTTTTTACATGTGATATTCTGAATATACTATATTTGAATTCCATATTAATAAGGCGACAAATTTATATCTCTGTTAGGTCACCAAGAATGAGAAATGTCATTTTTATCTTGCTATTTCTGTCTTTCAGTTTCCTACACAATAGATGCAAAATATGTGTGCTGTTTTGTTTCACTTATGATTTATCTCATCATGTTTCATAAGTAATTTGAGGTAATCTCTTACTCTCACTCCCCCCCAATATACACAATTTTGACTTTTTAAATACTAGTAAGGATATTTAATTGACTATAAATAAGAAAAGTGTTAATAGCATGCTTTCCAGTATTTATACAATAAGATCTCGTATAATTAATTGCATGTTTGGGGGTACATATTTAGTTCTCTGATTTCTATAGGACTTGTGGATAAAGCAAAGGGAAAACTTGATCTCTTATAGTATTCAGAATACCATAAGATGGACCAAGGATAGATATAGCTCAGTGGTGCAGCACCTACCTGGCAAGTGCAAGATCCTGAGTTTGATCTCTGGTACCACCAAAAAAACACACAAAAAAAACCCATAAGATAAAAACAAGCTAGTTATTCATGAGTTTGTAGTTCATGATGCTACAAGTTGAGAGAAATGTTTAATAAATCCTTATGGCCAGATGTAGTGGCTCATGCCTGTAAACCCAGCATTTGGGAGGCTGAGGCAAGAGGATTGTTGTGAGTTTCAGATCAGCTTAGGATACATAGTGAGTTCAAGGTCAAGGTGAGACCCCATCTCAAAACACCAAAAAAAAAAAAAAATCTTGTGATGGAGACACAGTGTATGATGTAAGCACCAGTACCATTCATAGCATTGTTGTAGTAGGTGAAACAATATTTAACTAAAACATCTGGCTCTTATAACTGTCTTTCACTGGGTTGACACTAAATATAATATTGACAGTGCAATTAAGAAAAAGTCATTCTATGAGACACCAAACTAGTTCATTCTAAATATCACATTCAGCCACATGATGATTTGTCTTTAATTGATCAATAATATATGAACTTTATAAAGATGTAAATGTACTGTGCATTCTCCAGGAGATTTCATATGTATACTTTTTACAACTGAGTTTAGGGTAGGATTAGACAATAGACACTTTGTTTTGTCTATTGAAGGACAAATATATACTGAGCCTAGGTTAGAGTTAAAGTCGTATTATGGATATGAAGTTCCTAAGCAAGGATCATAATGTGGATAGATGATCCTCTTACCCACCCTTCCTTGCCTTTCATGGAGATGTATGGAGTGTCAGGTGCTCATGAAATAACATTCTTTTTTTTTTTTTTGAGAGGAAAAATACTCCTGAAGCTCCTCTAATGCCCACTAAGACATACTCTATGCTCAGTCTGCCCCCCTTCAAGCCCCATTGCACATCATTTCACTATAGTAACAATGCTGTAACTATTTGGTAAGTATTTGATTCTGATTTTTTGTATTAGGTACATAATTTGATCTTCAATGAGCTGTTCTCTTTATAGATAAGAGTGAAATAGTATTTCATTGTTCTAATGTTTTGTAACTTTTAAATAGAGTACATTGACAGGAGGCATTTTACCATGTCACCGTGTCATCTTCAGGTTATAGGAAACATGGCCAAAAAAGGTTATGCTTTTAGGGCTGAGAATGTAGCTCAGTAGTAAAGCACTTGCCTAGCTTCAGTCCCCAGTAACACACAAGTAAACACATACATACATACATACATACATACACACATCCCACAAGAACCGTGCCTACAATTTTTTGTAGTTTTATTGAATGTGAGGTGTGCTAATTATCTCACAAGAAAGTCAGTGGCAATAAAAAGTTTTTTTATGCACCCCCCCCCATAGAAAGTGGTTTATTGCTTTGGTTTTAGAATATAATAAACTCTTGGAAACCTTTTTTAGAAAAAATATTCTTAGAACTGTAGAACTCTTCTAAAATACTGTGTTGTCGGTGAATACAGAAAACATGGCAATAAAAAGTTTTTATCAGAGATAGAAGGTATGTTACTTTTCTCTCATTGCTGAGACAAAATACCCAGCACCAAAAATTAAAGGGGAAGGGTTTACCGTTCATAGAGGTTTCAGTCCATAATCAGCTGGCTCCAAGCCAGGGATGACAAACAAGTGTTGAAGAGGAGAAACAAGATGGCTCCCACGTAGTAGCAAGGGCAACAAGGGGGTGTAACAGCATCTTTCTGCCCCTTTTGTCTTATTCAGACTATCAATATTAGGGCGATGTCAAACTAATCACTCACATGTAGTGGTTTAGTAATCATATGCCCTTAACCTAAGCATCACATATTCCAGATTCAAGTACCTCTGAAAAAGAAAGGCCCACCTCATCTACAGGAGGCTTTGAGGGACATCTAAACACAAACCATAACAGAAGGATAAGAAATGGTTCTTCTAGTAATGAAATAATAATTTGACATTTGAAATTGGTCAGTCATGGCACTCGTCTGCCCAGAAACATTTGGCATATAAAGACCCAGAAACATTTGGCATAAAATAGATTTATCCGGAGTGTGGACTTCAGGTATGTGTGACAGAAGGGGAGACAGGCACTTGGAGAGAGTTCTGGTGAGAGTGAAGGCAGACATGGCCAATAGAGAAGTGGAGCAGTGAGTGGTACTGAAATGGAAGCCTTAATCAGGACAGATTTTCCTGCGTAAGTTGAAAGACAAGGTGGTTAGAGAGTGAGGTCTGAGAACTAGTGATTTAGAAGTACAAGGCATGAGGAAATAAAATTCAGGGTATGATTGTGTTGGGGAAAGCAGAGGAAGTACTGAGTGAGGATTTTGAGAGCAAGAAATTCAGAAGTAGAGTGAGTTTCAGGCATGTGGACCCTGTCTCAGCACCACTCAATGATTGTCTTCTCACTTGGTGTTCTTCAGACCTAAGAAGCAATTACTGGTATTTTCTCTGTAAGAAACTTGAAAACCTGTACCACTTTACTTATGATTCCCTAGCCATTTTCTTTAAACTAGATAGTACTTAGCTCCAGATTGCTGTTTTCAGTCACTTGATAGACATTTCTAAAGCCAACTCATATTCAGTATCCCCAACTTACTCCTTCCCCCTTTAGTTGCTTCTTCTCACATTTGGTAAAGGAGCTTGTTACAGTTTTTATCTGGATGTCCCCTCAAAGCCTCATGTGATCAGAGGTGGTAGGGCTTATAGAAGGTGATTGGATTATGGGACTCTGCAGCTGACTTGGTGTCAGGAAGTGGGGTCTTGTCAGAAGCATGTCTGGTCTCAAGTATGAAAGTGTGACCTGGAAGGTATATCTCCCTTGCTGGCTCCTTCCTTCACTCTGTGCTCCCTGGCTGCTATGATGTAAGCAGCTTTTCTATAGCCATGCCCTTCCACCCTACCTTTTCCCCTTGGATCCAGCCAGCTGTGGACTAAAAACTTGAGCCAAAATAAACCTCTCCTTTAAGTTGCAGTGGCACATATTGTGTCTCAGTGACAAGAAAGTGACTAAGAGCTGGAGTCGCCTCAGTGCCTTGCCATATCTAACCAGTTGATCCTGTTGAAATAGTGCATTAATATCTTGTACTGGCTATTCCTTTCTCTTTGTCTTCCTAAGCCTGCCATGGGTTACTTCCCTGCAAGTTATAGTGATATCCTGCTGGCCACCCTTCTTGCCTCTAGTTTCATACCCTACCTTATACCCCAGTATTTCTCTAAACTGAAGACAAAAGTGGTGTTTTGAATTGTTTTAGTTATATTCCTACTTAATAGTCTTTAGTGGCACTGACTTTGCTGCTAGCTCCTCTAACACAGTCTGGTTCATTTCCATGTCCCTCATGTGCCTATAGCTAGCTGTACCATACTGTTTTTCTTTCTCAAGGAATGCCAGAAGGGTTTGTGTTTTCACCTGCAATAGGTACCTCCTTTTTCCTTCTCTGCCTGTTAAAAACCCCTTTTAAGGTAATGTTTTGCCAGGCGTGGTGGCACATACCTGTAGTCCCAGTACTTGGGAAGTTGATGCAGGAGGACTGCCACAAGTTTGAGGCCAGGCTGGGCTGTATAGTGACTTTAAAGCCAGCCTGAACTACATAGTGTGACCCTGTCTCAAAAATAAATAAATAAATAAATAAATAAATAAATAAATAAATAAGTAAACCAACCAACTAACCAAACACAACCAAAAGAAAATAACTTTTGGTGTAATAGCAGTGGAACCTTTCTAACCTCTGATAAATATAAATTCCTATCCACTGTGTGCTCATCTTCTTGTGATAAATTATGAAGGAAAAGAAAACCTATGTATCAGGGATGGCAACTGGAGCAGTTTTGTGCTCTTTCCTCCTACTTTATAATCTTACTAACATTGAGTATCACTTATTACTATCTTAAGTACAGTTGGCCAGCCACTGTGCTTAAAGTTTTATGTGTCATGTTTCATGTTTCATTTAAGTATCACAGCTTTCTAAGGTACGTTCATTTATTCTAGTTTTTTTTTGGTACCGGGGATCAAACTCAGGTCCTTGCGCTTACACAGCAGGCGGCGAAACCACTGAGCTAAATCCCTGGCCCCTCTAGTTTTTTTTTTAAATAGACCTAATGCAGTGCCATGTTTTCATTCTTGAATATTTCTCTAAATATGGCATAGCTTTGAGTAGTAGCTGTTTCTTGTTTGCTTTGGAAAAAATAATATTCTGTGGGCTTCATAAGCAACTAAATTTTTATAGAGAATAGAGCAGTTAGTAAAATGTGTAATGAAGTACATGTGTTAAAATACTTTCTCTTGGGCTGGGGTTGTAGCTCAGTGGTGCTGTGCTTGCCTGGGAAATACAAGATCTGAGTTTGATTTCCCATATGGAGGGGGGCTTAGCCAGGAGTAGTGGCATATCTCTGTATTCCCATCTACGCAGGAGGCTGAAGCAGGAGGATCACACCTGAAACCAGCCTGGGCAGCATAGCAAGACCTTGTCTCAAAACAAAAAAAAAGCTTTCTCTTACTCCTTTTGTACCTCATGGTCAAAAATATGTTAAAAATACTAGTTGTCAGTTTATCATATTTAAATCATTTGAAATAATATATGAGGTAGATGTAAAGATTTCCTAAAAGCATTCTGTTTGTCTCTGTAAAGTTCAGAAAGTAGTCCTTATAGTCTTTACAAACTAAAAATGAAAGTATCTGAATTTTTTGAATTATTTCAGAGAACACAGAGAAATACCCTTTAACCTAGTTTAAAGAGACGTAGACTTAAGTAAAGGTTACTTTAAGCTGTAGGTACTCATGCTGGCAACACAGGGAGAAAAACCTGAAAGGTGTTTCTGTTTTTTTTTAAAGGCCTTCTACAGTTTTACTGAGACAGTGCAGAAATGAGCTATTTCTAAAAGGGTGTTTAAAAAAATAATACCAAAAAATCAGTTCTATTTTCATTCATGCTTTCATTAAATTTCATGTGTTTTGAATTGACCCTGGACATTTTGACATTTTCTGTATATGTGGTCTTAAATTTAGAGCATTCTGCCATTTTATACTTGTTAGAATATTAATTTGAGTATTTTGAAGATAACATAAAATCAAAGGTTAATTTAAGGAATAACAAATCATCAATACTTCTGTCATCCCAATATAAATTACTTTTGTTAATATTTTTTCTTCACACAGTCACAAAATGAGCATGTTTTTTAATAGTATTTTGAGTTATTCCATTCTTCCTTTAAGATTATATCATAAATCCGTTTTCCTATTGTACAGATTTCACAATAGATTGAAAGAGACAAAGTGCTAAGTAGATGCTGGTATCATTCATAATCCCCGTACTGGGGAAACTGAGGCAGGAGGATCACTTTGAGTTTGAGGCCAGCCTAGGCAAGTGAGTTCAGGGCTAGCCTCAACTATATAGCAGAAAATAAAATAAATAAATAAAATAAAAAGAAATTAAAAATAAGCCTAAATAATTCCACATATGTAGTAATTTATTTGTAAATATTTGTTAATGGTGTATGCTAGTGTCATATCTTAATAAATTGGTATTAAAAAGTTGATCTTAAGGGCTGGGGATTTAGGTCAGTGGTGCTGCTGCCTGCCTCAAAAAAGTTGATCTTAAAAGTATACCATTGGGTCAGTCTCTGTATTTTAGTATTGTACTGCTCTTAGCTCTGTTTTTGCTGTTCACTTTTAAGTTAGAAATGGGTCATATTTTTAAAAACTTTATACAAATGAGTAAAGTTTTCTGAGACATTATATATATCCCCTAGATCATCCTGGATGTTGGCCTTTAAAATAAAAATGAAGGTGGGGCGGGGATTTAGCTCAGTGGTTCTGCCGCCTGCCTCTTAAGCTCAAAGTGCCAAGTTAGATCCTCAGTACAATAAATAAATAAAATGAAGAACAGTGATCATAGATATAAACAATATCTTGGCTCTTAATCAGGACAGATTCACAAATTTTTTAGAAGTGGAAAACTTGGAGCCTTCTCATCCATCAGGTTTTTATTTACAACTATACTGAAGAGTAAGACAGAGCTCCAATTAAATGAAATCAATGAGGATAAGCCTCTGCTAGTAGTGTTTTGTTTTGCTGGTTTTCTGAGACAGGCTCTTGGCATGTATTTCAGACTGGCCTTTGTTGGCCTTGAACTCACTGTGTAGCCCAGGCTGGCCTCAAACTTGCAACAATCCTCCTGCTTTAGCTGGGATTACAGGTGTAGACCATCCCACCTGGCTCTGCTAGTACTTTTATGACTTATTTTGGTTTCTTCAGCCCTGTTTAAACTAGAGATCCTTGGCATTTAGGCTAGTAGGTGATTTTGTAGCGGGCCTACTTACTAAGTGAAAAAAAGGTTAAGCTAATCATAGTTTAGTGAGCAGTATACTGATTAATTATAGCCTGATGGCTCTTGTGGACAAATAGCTTTGCAAAAATTGGTATCCTCATTCTCTCAGTGTGTATTTCATCATTCTTCAAAGTAGGGATGTTTCAGTGGTATACAGTATTTATGATTTTGTTTTCATCTCCTCCATTACAGGTTCACGTCAGGGCTGGTCTTTTTCATGGTACTGAGCTTCTGTGTAAAACCATCGTAAGCTCAGAGATATCAGGGAAAAATGATCACATTTGGAATGAAACACTGGAATTTGATATTAATACTTGTGACTTGCCAAGAATGGCTCGATTATGTTTTGCTGTTTATGCAGTTTTGGATAAAGTAAAAACGAAGAAATCAACCAAAACTATTAATCCTTCTAAATATCAGACCATCAGGAAAGCTGGAAAAGTGGTAATGTATACTAATTTCTAAAAATTGTTTATAGAATTAAATGATTTTAAGACTTTTTGAAGTAGTTGAGTAATTTGTTTTATAACTTTGGTCCCTAAGAACTGTTTTCTTTCTTTCGTTCTTTCGTTCTGGTACTGGGGATCGAACTTGGGACCTTGCGCTTGTGAGGCAGGCGCTGGAACCACCGAGCTAAATCCCCAGCCCCTAAGAACTGTTTTTAAGAAAACAATCTCCATGTCTGTGTCTTATTCATGTTCTTAATATAACTATTCTATTACAATGTAATACCTTTTAGATATGGTTGAAAATATTTTAAATGACTGGTCCACAGTTTTTGTTTGTTTTGAGACAAGGTCTCACTATGTAGTTCAGGTTGGCCTCTAACTCAGAAAACCCTCCTGCCTCAGCCTCCTGATGGCTGGGATTACAGGCGTTTGGCACCACTATTAGCTACAATTTCTAATCTAAAATCCAAGGTGCCAGATTTGTTTGAGAATTCAACATCTTATGTATTTCAGAAGGATCATCAATCGTATCTCACTCAGTATGTCTTGTGGATTCCGGGGCACAAATGTATAATCAAACACATCAGTATTTGGTGTAAAATGTATGAGTATTCATACTGTGGCAAACGAAGACTTTCATTATCTTCCAGTCATCTTTGGCTATGCTTTGCTGTCACATTATGAACAAGCCTTTTCAGAACTTCTTGAATTTTGAAATAATTGACAAAGATTGGTGGACTTGTTGTCACAATTTAATTTTCCATTTCATATTTTTAGTCAAAAGTTTTTCTTTTTTTGAGTAATTTTTGGGGAGTACAAAGACATGAATTTTAGTTACTATATTTACCTATACAAATTTGTGGCCTTTGTTCCCTGGGAATGTGAGCATTTCCTCTGGTTATCATATATATTCTTCTAAAAAATTGTAATGACTAAAAAATCATAGAACAGTTTGTTCTTTAGTATTTTTTTAACCTGATACAGAATTTTCTCACATTTGAGTATTTACAACTTTTTAAATACAGTGTGGCCAAATTAATCTGTTCAAATTCCTAATAACTCAGAGGCTCCATTTTAGCGATTTGAATAAATTCTGTAACACTTAGAGACATTGCCTCCTGAAAGTCCTTAAAACATATCTCCATAGTATATCACATAGATTTTCTTGAAATGTTAAAAATTCCTTCTCATTTTCTTTCTTTCTTTTTTTATTTTTCGGTACCAGGGATCCAACTCAGGACCTTGGCACTTGTGAGGCAGGTGTGGCACCATTGAGCTAAATCCCTGGCCCCTGCTTCTCATTTTCAAAGGCTATACAGCAGATATTCCATTATATGAATATACTGTTTTATTGTGGTATATTAATTGACTTATAGTGGTTTCCTTAACTATTATAAAGATGTTTAGCCTTTTTTCACATCTTATTTTGATTTTTTAAAGAATTTCCTAGAACTAACACTGAAATGGTATCTTTTTTAACAGCATTATCCTGTAGCATGGGTAAATACCATGGTTTTTGACTTTAAAGGACAGTTGAGGTCTGGAGACATAATATTGCACAGCTGGTCTTCATTTCCTGGTAAGATTTATATCCTAATCCTTAGTGTTAAACAGTAACTAGCTTTTGACTTATAGGACTAGTTAATGTTTCTTTATGACTCACCATTCTTGAATTTTAGTAAATAAATGGTATTGTTTTTACTATGTATTCTAAAACAAATTTACATAGGATACATTAATATATTCATAAAATAGTTTTTTTCTGAGTATTTTTATTTCACAAATGTGTTCTTGCTTTAAACATTTATTTTTATAGTTTTTTTTCAGGAATCCTAAGCAATGCCTTAAAAACAACTTTTATTATTCTTTGTTACACTAACTAGTAGAAGGAACTAAAATGAAAGAAAGTAGAAACCTTTAAAACATTAGTTGGCTTTAGTCTGAAGTTTGAGGTTAAGTAGAGCACCTTCCACACACCTGTATTTCTTAAATATTACTTAAAATACCTGCATCAAATGAGATAGATGGTTTTATTCTCCTTTTTACTGATGAATAAAGATTAGAGAGAATAAGTTAGTAAATCTTGCATAATTGGTTCATACCTATAATTAGAACAAAAGACTACTCTTTCCGTTGTTCCATCCTGCTTTCCCAAACATTGGAATTTTTTAAGTGTAAACTGCATTTGTTTTTTGTTGTTGTTGTGGTTTTTTTGAGGTTTTTGGTACTGGGGATCGAACTCAGGACCTTGTGCTTTCGAGGCAGGCAGCAGCATTGCTGAGCTAAATCCCTGGCCCTAGACTTTGCATTTGTAATAGTGATTTTCTTTCTTCTTTCCTCGTAGTTTATTTGGTGACATTGTGAGCTTATTTGGATTTTTAAATTACTTTGCTAGTGATAAACATTTTAAAATGTTCTTATGTATGGTACATTATTTCTTGAGTAATAAGTTATTTGTTATTTGTTGACACAAACTTCACACAGTTATGTGTGTCTGTGTGTTTATCTTTTCTTATTTCTACCCTCTGTATAAACTTTCAGTAATTTTCACTTTTCAGTAATTTCACACTAAAACTGTGTGGATTAGACACATTTCTTTTTTTTTCTCGGTATTGGGAATTGAACTCAGGACCTGTGCTTGCCAGGCAGGCGTGGTGCCACTGAGCTACATCCCTGGCCCTAGGCACATTTCTTATGAGGAACTGTCTTTTCATAAGAGTAAAAATTATGCATTTCAGCACTATACTTTCTTTAAAATCTTAATTTAGACTTACACATGTTCTCTAGAATCACCAAGCAACTTGACTTGTATTTTTAGTGAAAATGATATTTTTAGTATTACTAACTGGCATGCCTTGAACCTGACTTCAACTCTTAAGAAAATGTACAATTAAAAAAAAGTACAAGAGTCAGGTATGATGGTGTGCGCCTGTGATTCAAGCATTCTGAGAGCCTGAGGTAGGAAGATGGCAAGTTCGAGCCGAACCTAGACAACTTAGCAATGTACTGAGACCATGTCTCAAACAATGAAAAAGTAGAACCCAGGCATTGTAATCCCAGCACTCAGGGGGCTGAGTCAGGAAGATTGCTGCAGGTTAGAAGCCAGCCTGGGCTACATAGTGAGTTCCAGGTCAGCCTGAACTACACAATGAGAACCTTTCTCAAGAAAACAAAAATAAGTAAGTAAATGAAAAATAAAATTACATAGAAAGGGCTGAAGATGTAGTTCAGTACAAAAGTCTTGGGTTCAAACCTCAGTCCTACAAAATAAAAGACAATGTAGGATAAAAATAAGTGAATATACTTAGCTTTGCATGTATCAGCTCTAGAACTGTCATGTTTATCCCAGTGGGGCCAAACAAGACACAAAGAAACTACAAATAATCTATTATCTAGAGTCCCTAGTTTATCATTACAAGGTATATAATTACATTTACTGGTTTCTTTTGTATCTTTATAAAATTCTTCATGTATAGTAGGAAATGTGTGTACAGTTTTCTGTTGTTCTCCCTACAAAATAGCATTTTCTGAACAGTGTTGTGCTCCTTTTTTTTACCTTATATGTCTGCATAAAGAATTTTTTTTTAAGACAGGGTCTTAGTATGTAGTCCAGACTGGTCCTGAACTCATGCTATATATATATACTTTAGGCTGGCCTTGAACTAGTGGCAATCCCCTTGCCTCAGCCTCCCGAATGCTGGGATTATAGGCGTGTGCTACAATGCCCAGCTCAAGAATTGCTTTTATAAAAAGTGGGTTTATCTTTTGCTATTTCAAATAATGCCATGACGAATAACCTTGCTTATGTGCAGGTATATGTCTAAGGCAAATTCCCAGAAGTGAGTTTATTGAGTCAAAGAATAAATACATTTTTAATTTTTCTACATAATTATATATTGCTCTAACAAAAATTGTGTGAAATTATACTCTCCATTTGTGGTATATCTAGGAATGCCTTATTATGACCTCTTTTATTTTATTTTTTTTTAATTAAATTCTTTTATTGGTACATTGTAGGTATATAACGCAATTACATTTCTCACTGGGAATTGTACCTTTACATAATACATCTTGGTTCTTATTTTGTCCCCATTCCTAGCCCTCCCTTCACCCCCTCCACCCTTCCCTATTTACAAAGACTTTATTTCCATTTTTTCCATTTCTCAGAATTTTTCCTTTCCCTTCTTTCCTTTCCCCTGCCCCTCCCACTACCCCTACCTCTTTGGACCTTTTCTTCCTATTTTGCATTATCGATTATTCATTCTAATAATTGGTACATTTTAGATATACAATATAATGACATTCATCATTGGAAATTTGCACCTTTACATAGTCTCTCTTGGTTCTTATTTTTCACCCTTGCCTAGCCCTCCCTTCAAACCCTTCATTCCTCCCTATTTACAAAGATTTTGTTCCTATTTTTCCATTTTCTCATATTAATCCCATTCCCTTCTATCCTTTCCCCTAGCCCTCCCACTGCTTTCCTCTTTGCCCCTTTTCTTCCTATTTCACACTACCTATTATACATTTAGTCCTTATTTACACTATCAGTTTCTCACACCAGAGAAACTATTTGGTATTTATACATGTGTGTCCTATTTATTTCACTTAAGAGTATCACCTCAGTGTGCATCCACTTAGCTATAAATGTCTCTAATTTCTCATTTTTTATGGCTGAGTAGTACTCCATTTTATAAAAAAACACATTTTCTTTATCCAATCTCCAGTTGATGGGCATTTGGGCTGTTCCCAAGTTTTAGCTATCACAAACTGTGCTGCTATGAACATGGGCGCATATATATCACTGTGGTATGATTCTTTTAATTCTTTGAGGTATCTCCATACTGATTTCCACAGTGCTTGCACCAGCCTACACTCCCACCAGCAGTGGAGCAGGGTTCCTCTTTCCCCACAGCCCCGCCAGCATTTGTTATTGGTTGATTTCATGACAGCAGCCATTCTTTCTGGAGTGAAGTGGAATCTCAGGAGTTGTTTTCATTTGCATCTCTTGAATGACCAGTGATATTGAACATTTTTTCATGTATTTATTTGCTATTTCTACTTCTTTGTCTGAGAAATGTCTGTTCATTTCAGATGCCCATTTTTGGATTGGGTCTTTAAATTTGGAAGGTCTGATCTTTTTAAGTTCTTTATAGATTGGAGATAGTAGACCTTTGTCTGAGGAAGAGCAGGTGAAGATTTTTTCCCACCTTGTGGGTTGTCTCTTCACACTGCTGGTGGTTTCTCTTGCTGTGCAGAAGCCTTTTAATAAGAAGAGATCCCACTTGTTGATTGTTTGTGCTAGTTCACAGGCAACTGAGGTTTTGTTCATAAAATGTTTTCCTACACCGATGTCTTCAAGGGTTCTACCTAACCTCTGTTCCAACTGGTTCAGAGTTTCTATATTAATATTTAGATCTTTAATCCATTTTGATTTTAGGTGCATGGTGAGAGATATGGGTCTAGTTTTAATCTTTGGCAAGTTGAAGCCCAATTTTTCCAGCACCATTTATTAAAGAGGCTATCTTTCCTCCAGTGAGGGTGTTTGGCTCCTTTTATCGAAGATGGGATGACTGAGTGTGTCTGGCATCGTTTCTTCATCTTCTAATCTGTTCCACTGGTCCTCAGGTCTGTTTCTTTGCCAGTACCATGCTGTTTTTGTCACAGTAGCTTTGTAGTAGAGTTGCAGGTTGGGGATTGTGATACCCCCTGCCATGTCTCTGTTCCCTAGAATTGCTTTTGCTATTCTGGGTCTCTTCTTGTTCCAAATGAATTTTTGGATTGTTTTCTCAAGGTCCTTGAAGTATGCTGCTGGGATCTCAATTGGAATTGCATTAAATCTATATAGCAGTTTTGGAAGTATGGCCATTTTCACTATATTAATCCTTCCTACCCAGGAGCAGGGGATGTCTGTCCATTTTCTGATATCATCTTCAATCTCTCTTTTCAGAGTGCCATAGTTTTCAGAGAAGAGATCTTTGATTTCTTTCGTTAGGTTGATTCCTAGGTATTTCAGTTTTTTGTATGCTATTGTGAAAGGAATTATTTGCCCTATTTCTCTCTCACTGAGTATGACCTCTTTTAAACATAACTATGCCTGTATGTTTGAGAGTGCTACAAAAATGTTAATTTGACTCAAGATGGGTTGCATCTGATAGGCCAAATAAGTATAATGCTGCTGGGCAAGTATGGGATTATCATTTACTAAGAAATCAGCTCTGGAAGTATATAAATAATCAGAGTTGCTTCTATGAAGATGAAAATCGAACCTATAAGATCAGAAGAAAAAATGTTAGATGAGCAAAGGCTCAAGGAACTGAAATTTGTAAAGGTTTTCTATCTTTGGGAGATAATTCTGAGTGTATATATTTTATGGACATTAGGCCTAGGCAGAATGGACCTTATTTTTTTTTTCTTTAGAAAGCATAGAGAGAACAATAGTTCTAAAATCAGTGGCCGGGGATTTAGATCAGTGGTTCTGCCACCTGCCTCGAAAGCACAAGGTCCTGAGTTCGATCCCCGGTACCAAAAATAGTTCTAAAATCAGAATAAGAAAAAAGGTACTGCTTTAGAGAGAGGAGGCTTTAGATTGCACTCTTAACTCCATTTTGAGTATACTTGTCTGTGAAACTACAAAATGATATTATTTAAATTCCAAGGTTTTCTGATTACATTGCAATTCTAAGATTCCATGCACAAATCTGAACCATATTTAGGGTGGTGGAAAAAAGGCCAGGTTGCCTTGAAGAAGGAAGCAGTTGGAGAAGGAAAAGGAATATGACTCGAAAGGAGTATTACAGAGACTGCTAGAGAAAGTATGTCAGAAGTTGCATGATAACAAAGGCTCATTTACACCATTAAATTTGTTAAGGCAGTGTCATTGAAGACTCAGAATATCAGTCTGGGTACTTTGGTGACCATAAAAACAAGATTGCGTGTGACTGCTAAGTCTGTGTACAGGTATAATTGTTCTTGTGGGCCACCTAATTTTAATGAAGAACAGTTCCACTTAAACTTTTCTCAAGCTTGAGAAGTCTCCCCAAATTTGAATAGGTGAAGTAGCCATTAATTTTTGTTAACTTTCTTGTTTTAAAGTTGTATGCAAATTCACACTGAAATTTTATTGCAACCATGAACAGAAAACTAGAGACTTAACTATATACAGTTGTCTGCCAAACTTTCTTAGGTGACCTATTTCTTAAGTCATTTTCATGTGAAGAAATCTATTACAGTTTTTTTCTTAGTTTTAAAAACATTTCTTAAGAATCAAAATTATTTGCATGTTTTAGATGAACTTGAAGAAATGTTGAATCCAATGGGAACTGTTCAAACAAATCCATATACTGAAAATGCAACAGCTCTGCACATTAAATTTCCAGAGAATAAAAAACAACCTTATCATTACCCTCCCTTCGATAAGGTAAGCTAATTATTTAAAAGGCCACTGTGCATGAAATAATTGAATTATTATTTACTAGCTTTGTATGTTTATAGTTTAAACTCAGGGTGTCTGTTTCACTTTATGAATTGTACGTGCCTTAACAGTTCAGTTCATTGGAAAGGTCATGGAGTAGGAAGCCTTCAAGCTGTAATAGTTCTGACTTCATCACATAGTGGTGTAAAACACAAGCATCTCTGGAGTTCAGGTTCCTTGTTTATAAAGTGAGGAAATTATAATTGTTTTGAGGTCTTTTTCAGTGTAAAAAAAGGTTATGCATACATTTGTTTATAACTCTGAACATTTTAAATACTTAGAGAAACATGCCCAGCATGTTGTTTCAGAGATTGAAGATGTAATCACTGTTGTGTTAGTTTATATTCATAGAGCACATTCTTTATGTTGAATAGTACTGTTAGTAGGACTTCTTAAGGTAATATTTTTGTAGAATCTATAACAAGGATTCACATTTTAAAGTACATTTCCTAGTATGTCAGCTTATCTTGGGGATAAGGATCTAGTGGGGGCTAAAAGTAGGGCTGTGGTAATTTATATTCTAAGAGACCTAAATTATTTTTATATGTAGGTTTGGCATTCTTGTATTAGGTATGATTGGCACTGATTTTTATGCAGAAATCTTTGAAAAACTTCTCCAAAAAAACCAAGCTTTTAAATTCAATTTAGAACAAGTTACCTTTAAAGATTGAGGGCCAGGCGTGGTGGTGCACAGCTGTAATCCCAGGATGCAGGCAGTAGAGCAGGAGGATTGCTGTGAGTTTGAGACCAGCCTGAGCTATGTTGTTAGTTCAAAGTAGCTTGGTCTATGTGTTATAGTGAGAGCCTGTTTCAAAGAAACAAAGACAAAACAACAAACAAAATTGAAGATTGATATCGATATCATACTAAGTATTTAAATTAGTCCACCTATAAACTTAATTGCATCTTAATGTTTAGCATTACCAGACCTGAATAGAAGAGGTGTGTGTGTGAAGGGAGGTATGTGGTGTGCTTGGGGGTCAAACCCAAGGCCTTGCCCATGTTACGCAAGCACTCTACCATTAAGCTACATTCCAAATCCTAGAGGAGATGTTTTTAAAGTATTGTACAAATTTAATCTGTGTAACCCAGTATTCCTTCCTTAATCATCACTTTAATTGAATTTTATCTGCCCTGGAAGTAACTTTTCAAGTTCTTAAAAATGTTTTTCTAACCCATAATTTGCAATTAAATTTTGTGCTTTTTGAATAATAAAAATCCTAACTATGGTAAGAACCATATACTGTAATACACATTGAGTAGAGAAAGCTACATTTTGACTCATCTATTACATTTCTGTGATGGTTTTAGTTATCCTTAGAAATTTATCTAAGTTATAGCCACATGCTACATTTTATATAATGACTATCACTATGTATGGTTATGGTATGTGTTCAGTGATCAGTATAGATTACGTGGGATAAAATGAAATGCTTTTTAGAGTATTTTAACAAATGTAGTATCCTATGCAAATATAAGTGGTTCTAATCTAGTATTTTAAGAGAAGTTAATTTTTTTTTTTGGTCTTTTGAGACAGGGTCTCACTATGTAGCCCAGGGTGGCCTTGAACTTGTGGCAGTCCTTCTGCCTCGGCCTCCTATGTGCTGTGATTACAGGTGTGTACTACCACGCCTGGCTGTCACATTTCTTTAAAATGTATTATTTTACTGTTACTACAGTCATTCATAACTGGTTTAAATTTTCCATTTGCGTTTCTAATCCTGTGGAAATTCTGGCTTGAAAATCAATTGGAAATAGTAGAGATTTTAGTCTTGAAATATGTATAAGTATGTTTATACTTATTGGGTTTCCTTTGAATACACATGTAAAAACAAAAGTTCCCATAGGTCCTATTCTTTCTGTTTAACTTAATGATTGTTGCTATAATCACTTGCATACATTTTGTTGTTTGTTGTTTGGTTTTGTTTTTGTTTTTTGTTTTTATTGGGTCCTGAGGATTGAACCCAGAACCTTGCACATTGCTAGGCAAGTATTCTAACACTGAGGCATATCTCCACCTCTTTTTGTTTTTTATGTTGAGATAGGGTCTCACCTAGTTCCCCAGGCCAAACTCAAACCAGCAATCTTAGACTCCTAGTGGGTTTACAGGCATGTGCAGCTATGCCAAGACCCATTTATTTGTATTTTTTTGTTGTTGTTTTTTGGGTTTTTTTTTTTTTTTTTCTTTTTCTTTTTCAGACAGAATTTCGCTATGTAGTTTAAGTTGCTCTTGAACTCATTATGTAGCCCAGGCTTGAACTTACAGTGATCCTTAAGTTCTAGGATTCCCAAGTTCTAGGATTACAGGCCTGCACCACTATGCCGAGCTTATTTACCTCTATTTTTTTTTTAAAGCTTGACATATATACACAAATCACTATTTATTTTATCCACAGATAATCCTGGTGCTCTCTAGGAGTGGCAGCCTTTTATAGTAATATCATTGTCAAGGGTATGAAGAACTTGGGAATCACCATTTTGCTTTTAAAATTCATGTTTTCATTATGCAGCATAGAAATGCCAGTCCATATGTAGTTCTTTGTAGTCTTAAGTACAAGCATAGTTATTTATACTTAAAATTCTACAAATAAGAGAGCAAAAATTTAATTGCAATTTTTTTAAACAGATTATTGAAAAGGCAGCTGAAATTGCAAGCAGCGATAGTGCTAATGTATCAGTAAGTATCAAGAATTTTAAATATCTTTTCTTATTATAGAGTTGTGTACATTATTAGGTGCCTTCATCTCTTTTATAGTAATGAAGACCATAACTCATATAGAAGAACAGTCTGTGACTGGGGTTAAGTATGCACATACTAGTGTTTTGTCAAGTGGCAACTCAGTTTAGAGTGTTCAGTTGCTGATCTCTTTTATGATAAAATATAGGTTCAATATTCTATAAAGGATACTGTTGCATCTTAAGATTTACAATACATTCTTAGTAAATATTATTTAGTTGAATGAGGAGGTTGTATTTCTTTCATGTACTGAAGCAGGTGTAATAAAGACAAGCATCACAGTGCAGGGGATGAGATGTCTTCCACTTTGGAGCTCATCTGTGTTTAATATGTAGTTCCCATTCTATGATTTAATAGCATTACTCCAGCTTCCTACTTTGGTACATTACAGCCAGCAGGAACATAAAACAAGTCTTTCTGAAGATATCGTTAGGTATCATTTCTACTTATGTCTCATTAGGCAAGTCTTAGTTACATAACTATAACTGAGTATAAGGGAGACTGGAAAATGCAATCTTTAGCTATCATGTGCTTGATTAAGAGTAAGAAATCCTAGTACCATGGGAAAATGTAAAAGAATGGATATTTTTATTCTACTTTCTATTTCTAGCTTAAGACTTTGCTGAGCTCTAATCTAGTATTCTCTTTTGTCAGAGGTTCCAACATTTAAGTTTCTTTAACAAAGCTATTGAACACATAAAACATTAATGACATAGAGGTTAGAAAGCAAAAATAAAAGTAATGTGTATGTTTTTCTCATTTTTTTCTTTTGGTACCGGGAATCGAACTTGGGACCTTGCACTTGCAAAGCAGGCGGCGGAACCACTGAGCTAAATCCCTGGCCCTGTTTTTCTCATTTTAACAATATAAAAGCACTGTTTAATTTTGGCTGTTTGGAGAAATGCCTGGTCTAGGCTCTTTTCTGCTTTGCCATTAGAGCTCTCAAAATCTCAGTGGAAGTCATCACCACTACTTCTATACTGTTGTCTTTTGCCTTAAATTTTGCCATTTGAGTTTGAATTCTTGACCCCAGGAAAGAGGAGCAGGAGTGCCAGGTGTCTGGTCTTCCCAGTTTAGAAAGGCTCTGGGCCAGGTTGAGACCACAGGAGCTGAATACTGCTTATTTCCCTGTCTTTTTCTCCATTCATTTTGTATTATGAGTTGCTGGAAAAAAAGGCTTCCAAGAAGGATTTTAAAAGTAGTTTTATTTAATGAAACAAAATAATTAAAAAGGGAGGGAATAAGGGAGGGAGGGAAGGAGAAAAGAAAAATAACCTTATATTGACTATGAGTAAGAGAATGAAAGCTGACTATTAATAAGAGAATACAAGTTAAGATACTGTGATACAGTTTTTTTTATTCATTGGATTGTAATTAAAAAGACTCACAGAAATACAAAAAAGCTACCTCTTACAGAGTGAGAGTAGGTTTGTAAATTCTAACCCTTTTAGGATATACAGTTTGGCAGAATCAGTACTAAAAATGCATATACAGGCCGGGCATGGTGGCACATGCCTGTCATCTCAGCACTAGGGAGGATGAGGCAGGAGGATCAGTGAGAGTTCAAGGCCAGCCTGGGCTACATAGTGAGTTTCAGGTCAGTTGAAACTACGAAGTGAGACCCTGTCTCAAAAAAACAAAAAATGCACATACATTTTGATCTAATAATTTCACCTCTAGGAATCTACAAAGCATATGCATAAAGAAGTATATAAGTAAAATAGTCAAATATACAAGTTGCAGGAAAGTTTTATTTTATTTTATTTTTGGTACCGGAGATAGAACTCAGGACCTTGCACTTGCAAGGCAGGTGAGCTGCAGGACAGTTTTAATGGGGAAAAACTGGAGATAAGCAAAATGTCTATCAGTACGGATATCTATGTTTTAATAATTAATGGTTACTAATGTTAAGAAAGCATTTAAAAAGTGACATAGGTCTACTTAAGCAAACATGACAATGGGATCTCCAAAGTGCATTAAATCAAAAAAGGAGTGGCTGGGGATTTAGCTCAGTGGTTTCACTGCCTGCCTTGCAAGCGCAAGAACCCGAGTTTGATCCCCGGTATCAAAAAAAGGAGAAACTATGTAGATAATGCTTTATTTATTTATTTATTTTTGTACCGGGGATCAAACTCAGGACCTTGCGCTTGCAAGGCAGGCATGGTGCCACTGAGCTAAATCCCTGGCAATGGTCTCATTTTTTAAAAGGAAAAAGGATATTGGTATTTATACATTAGTTTAGTATTGGTAGGTAGAAACTGCTTACCTAGCTGTGGGGAAGAAAGAATGTAGATGTTATAGAAAGGCTTTCAGTTTTAGTTTCACTATTTATTAATTGTACCGTGTGCTTAATTTTAAAATAAGTATACCAAACCTGGACAAGATTACTGCATCCTCAGTGTTTAGGGAACCTTTTGATTTAGATAAGGTTATTGCAGAACCAGTGAATATTAATTCATACCTCTGAGGTTCAAGGAGCAATATAGTTTAATAGAGGGTTACCAGACAGACACATTAGAACCAATACATCTTATGTAATTGTTACCTCCTAAATTTAAACTGTAATTACCTCACAAGTTGAAAAGTGTATACCTGTAATAAAATTGTTTTGTTTCATTAAATAGAACTACCTTTAAAATCTTTAGTGAGACCTTTGCACTGAGCTATATTTCCAGCCCTTTTAAAAAATTTTTTTATTTTGCAACAAAGTCTCACTAAGTAGCCAAATTGCCCTGGCTGGGTTCCACTTTGCATCCTCCTATCTCAGCCAGAGCACTGGGTTTATAGGTGCATTCATCACCACATCCAGCTTCCCTCCCCTCCCCCCCCCTTTCAATTTCAGTAATTTTTAAAACTATTTGATTGTTTCTTTTTCAATGTCATACTTGTTCTCCTTGAAGAAATAGCTTTAGTTTTCTAATATGGTCTTTTTGGGGCAACTTTCTTTTATTGGTTTGTTTTTCTCAGCTGTGGTGATTCTTAACATTAGCACTTGTTATGTTTGACACTCCCTGGTTGTCTGCCTTTTCTCTGTAACATTTCTCCAATAACTGTTAAGTGATAGAGTTTCATACAGGTGAAGAGTTCCATACATTCTGGGATCCGACGGCTCCCTAGGGCTTAGTCCCCATGCTTCTCACCTCGTTCTGGACCTCATACCATTGCTGTCCCAGCTCAGGACAAACACAGGAAGGAGCATGCTTGACCACAGGAACTACTCTGCCTACAACTCCCTTAGTGATACCCTGTGATTCCTCTGGCTTCTTTCTACTTCTTAAATGCTTTAATTCTGAGTTGGAGCTCCCTCAGAACTGTGTGCATAGCATTCTCACTGCTACATGGGTCTTAGTTCTGATCCCTAGTCCTGTCTGTATTTTCTCACTAAAAGATTCCTATGTTAAGCACTCTTATTTCTTAGGGAAGTTATAGATTAGCACTTTTTAAAACATGGGCTTTTGTATTTATTTATTTATTCATTTATTTTTGGTACTGGGGATCGAACTCGGAACCTTGGGCTTGCGAGGCAGGCACCAGAACCACTGAGCTAAATCCCCAGCCCTAAAACTTGGGCTTTTGGATGAGAGGAATAACGACAATTTTGTTCTCCTATGTCAAGAGCAGGTTAGCTTCCTTACTAAGGTGATATATGTGTCTGCATATGTGTGGTAATGGAGATGGAACCCCAGGGCTTTACACTGAGGCACCCCTCCCTCCCATATAAACAGAGTCTGCCCAAAAAATGTGTACACACTTCAGGAAAATAAAAACTTGTATAAATAAAAAATTTATTGAGATATCATGAGATTAATACAAGTTACCTTTGGCCTCTACAGTTACAAGAAGTACTCAAAGTGGTGGCCGTTAACTTCCAGACATTTATTAGTATAGCAAACTGCTGTTTAAGTAACCTTGATCATTGAGATTGCTGCACATGCATTTTCAATTTCTTCTCTAAGGGCAAACAGTGTAGTTAGTGGGTTTTCTGCGATATATGACACCCTCTAGGGTCCCCCATACAAGGGTAACACCATCTGTTGAAAGAATATACTATTTTTCTTTTCATATATACATATATATATATAATATATATATATATAATGTATATATTATATATATATAAATAAAATATCTAATACAGTTTCACTAAGTTCCCCAGGCTGGGCTCAAATTTGTGATCCTTCTCTATTTAGCCTCACAGAGTGCTGAGATTACATGCATTCTCTTTCTCCTCCTCCTTTTTGTTGTTGTTGTCTTCTTCTCCTCCTTGTCCTTGTCCTTCTCCTTGTCCTTGTCCTTGTCCTTCTCCTCCTTTTTTTTTTTTTTGGTACCAGGGATCAAACTCGGGACCTTGCACTTGGGAGTCCCGTTGTCGTCGTTGTCGTGTCGTCGTGGTCGTCGTCGTCCTCCTCCTCCTCCCCTTTTTTGTTTTCTTTCATGTCTTTCTCCTCTTCTTTGTCTTTCCTCTTCCTGATCTTTCTCCTCTTTTCTATTTCTCCTTCTCCCTCCCCCCACCTCTTCACTGTGTTGCCAAGGTTCTCTCAAACTCCTGAGCTCAAGTGATCTTTCTGCCTTTTTTATTTTAGTATGATCCTATAGGGATTGGTTAGAAAGTGTGATAATTGTAATTTTTTCATGTTTGATTTTAGCCAACGTACAGTCTTGATTTTTGGGTGGTTGTTATCTTTTGTGTGTGTGTTTGTGTGTGTGTGTGTATGTGTGTGTGTTGGGGATGGAACCCATGACCTTGCACATGTTAAGCTTTTGACCCAAGAGGGTGCCTTTTAGTATTTTTAATCTTATATATTTGGGTCACCATAAGTTTTTTTTGTTTAAGAAATTCAGTGCAAATAATGTGACTTTTTTAGGCCAAAGGCACTACTGCCCCCTGGTGTTTAAACATGGATTTTAAATATGTATATATTTTGCAGTTTTGGAACATAAAGTTTTGCAGTTTTAAGCATAAAGAACAAAATAAAAGATAGATAATAGGAAGTAGGGAGATAGATCTTCCTCCAGTGGGAAGGGGATCAAAAGATGGGGGGGGGTGTAAAATTATGTACTGCAACATACTAATAAAAAAATTTTTTTAAAAGCTCTTTTGTTCATCCTTAGCTTATAAATTAAATGTTGAGAAATGAGAACTTATAAATAGGATACACAGTATTCTGAGGAAATTGTATTTTTGTGTTTCACATGGTAAAGTTACAATTATGTATGAATCCATTGCATATAAATTTGCTGAATATTTGCCAGTGATGTTTGCATCATTAAATTCTGTAATGAGTATTTTATTTTCTTAGAGTCGAGGTGGAAAAAAGTTTCTTGCTGTACTGAAAGAAATCTTGGACAGGGATCCCTTGTCTCAGCTGTGTGAGAATGAAATGGATCTTATTTGGACTTTGCGACAAGACTGCAGAGAGAATTTCCCACAGTCACTGCCAAAATTACTCCTGTCAATCAAGTGGAATAAACTTGAAGATGTTGCTCAGGTAACAAAAGATCATTTCTGTAACTTTTTTTTTTTTGGTACCAGGGATCGAACTCTGGTCCTTGTGCTTGCGCAGCAGGCAACAAAACCACTGAGCTAAATCCCTGGCCCTTCTGTAACTCTTTTGGGTACATATGTTACTTAGTTGATTTTTATGTAAACTGTCTTTTCCTTGTAGGTATATTTCTGTATGTTGGATAATTTTCTGCAGAAGAAATTTTGAGGGTTTAAACTTTTACTCTAATAAACAAGAAAGTTTCAAGAAAGTTTAAAAAATCTCATGTTCTAGGTATAGAGTTGCCATATTTTTCACTAAAGATAATTGATATACGGGTTTTAGGATAGTCATCTGTATGAGAGATAAAAATATTTTTAACTAGTTTATGTTTTATTATTCTAATAAGCCCTTATTTTTAGTTTTAGTTTGGTTAACTAGTAGATAAAGACACATAGTTATATAAAGACTTTTATTAGAGACAAGATTTGGAGGTAAGAGATGATTGTTAAACAGTCTTTTTAACTTTATATGTTTTTGTTTTTGTTTTTGGTACTGGGGATTGAACTCAGGTCCTTGCACTTGTGCAGCAGGCAGCGAAACCACTGAGCTAAATCCCCGGCCCCAGTCCTTTTAAATTTAAACAAGCACATGCTAGATCCCAGGCACCTTCTACCAGTTTCATCAATGAAGTCCAAAGTTTTTAGTGTTAAGACCCTTTGCAATGACTGTTGTAAAATGAATATTGATTGAAAATTTTCTCTATTGTAGAAGTTAATAGTAGGTAATTTAGATCGTAAACCATTCAGATCAACTTTAACCTTGATTTCTGCTAGGCAGTAGTTATAAATGTGTACCATTAGTTCCTGAGAAACCTCCATGTTTTAGCTTCTTGATTTAATTTTCTAAACTGTCGAAAACCACTTCAACTTTAAATGGCCTCTAGCACTCAATACAAAGACCCTTAAAATGGCTTCTTTTAAAAATCAGAACAAATAAATTTGGCCTGTTAAAATAACCAGATTTGCTCCTGGATAACCAAATTCATCATACTTATTTGAATTTAATCACTCTCTAGTTTTGTGATCTGAGTGTATGACTGTAAAATTAAATGAAGCCAGGTGTGGTGGCCAATGCCTGTAATCCCAGCACTTGAGAGGCTGAGGCACATGGATTGCCACGTGTTTGGAGCCAGCCTGCGCCCCACAGTGAGTTCAAGGCAAGTCTGGACTGCATAGCAAGACTCTGTCTCAAAAAAAACTTTTTTTAAGTGAGGAATTTTTGTTTATACAGGAAAAAGAATACACAAAATCTATTATGTGCTTGAGGAGTGGGAGTGTTAGGCTCCAAAGAATGGCATGTTTATTTTAATCATATTCATCTTTTAAATACAAGATTTTGTTTTCAACGTAGAAGGTTCGTTTTGTTTTGTGATATAGGATATTGAACCTATTCCTCACACTGAGCTGCATCCCTAAACATTTTTTTTTTTTTTTTAAGAGAAGGTCTGGTTTGAAGTTGCCCAGGCTGAGCTCAAACATGGGTGATCCTCCTACTTCAACCTCTCAGGGTTCTGAAATTACAGGCATGCACCATCACATCTGACTGAAACGTTTTCTTTTGAGTTTATTTCTAGTGTCTAAAGTTTGGTTTTTGGGGGGTTTTTTTGCAGTACTGGGAATTGAACCCAGGGAACACTGAGCTACCATCCCCCAGACCTTTTTATTTTACTTTTAGATAGGGTCTCACTTAATTACCAGGCTGGCCTTGAATTTGTAATCCTCCTGCCTCCTCCTGCTGAGTAGCTGGGTTTATAAGGCACACATCATTGCTGTGGCATCCTCAGGCAGAGATCACCTGGGGCTGCCCCAGCCCTGTATACCACGAGCTCCACTTGATCTTTGCATAGCCCCTTCTGTTTCACCCCCAAGGGCACTTCTTTATCTTGTCCAAAGCTTGTCATAGGGGTGGGGGTGCTGACACTGCTGTGAATTATAGCCCAAGGCTGCTAGGTTCCTCTTCAATCTCCTCTCTAGCTAGTTAGGTGCCAACCCGGGGCTGTTTAAATCCCCTGTGCACTACACTTGTGAGCCACTGCATCTTTCTCTCAAGCCACTGGTCGCCACTCCTTTCCCTGCCTCTGCTCCTCTACAGTCCCTAACTTTGCAGTCATGGTGGTCTCTCCCAGGGGGAGGGAGCAGATTATTTCTGGTCATTTGCCTCTGTGTTTGCCAGCGAAATTTGCTGCCAGGCTGTGTCTTTTGTATGGAGGAAGGCAGAAGAGGCCAGAGGCCTTTGTTTCCCCAAATCTATCCTGTGTGCCTTGACTTAGCCCCACCTTTTCAGTCCATCAGTTTCTTGGGGAGCTCCCAGTATGGCAATTCTTGCTTGGCACTGCCCCTGTCACTGGTAGCCCTGTGGCCTGAGATACTGTTTTATGAAGTCCTGTGCCTATGTTTTATTTGATCTACTTACTAGTCTCTTATTTCAGATTGATTTTGGTATCAGGATGTATGTCCCTCCCTTTATTCCACCTACCTGTGTTTTTACTTGATTTCTCTCTGAGTAGGTCAGTGTGAGCCCTTCTCCATTCAGCCATGTTGAATCTATTTTGGATTTTTGAGATGGCATCTTCCCATGTAGTTTAGGCTGGTCTGAACTCGTAGCAGTCTTCCTACCTCAGGTTCCTAAGTTCTGGGCTTACAAATGTGTGCCACCATACCTGGCTCAAATTAATAATTTATGTATATGTATGTCAATAGTAGTAATCGAGTTTTTAAAAATCAAAGTATTTTTTTCCTCACAAATGTGTAACAGTTGAAAAAATTAATTTCTTAAAAATCATCTTTAATGAACTTAACTTTTGCTTAATGTGAGAAAATACTTTTTAATTTAGCTGCTAGAATTTCAGTTAGATATTGTTGACTTTTTTAGGGGATAACTAGATATAATTAATGATGGGTTGTCTAACTTGTAGAATTAAATAATAAAATATTAAGTGTTTTTATTTAATTTTTACCTCCCAGTAACTTAAGATCAAGCACAGGTAAATGTCTACTAGGCAGACAGAAAGCACTCCCAGGTTACCTCTCACAATTTGACGTAAAGATCAAGCAGTCAGTTGATATAAAGTCTTCGAATCACTACAGTCTATTTGCCACAGTTTTGTAGTATTGATCTTGCATGCATTTTATATGTCATCCATCTCAGAGGTACTTAATGTGATACTTATAAAAATTCAATGAGAGAAGTTAAATACTAAGGAATAAGGTTTTATCAGATAGAGTTGATTTTTTTTTTTTCTTTTTGGTACCAGGGATCAAACTCCCCAGGACCTTGTGCTTGCAAGGCAGTCACGGTGCTGCTGAGCTAAATCCCCAGCCCCAGATAGATTTGAATTTTGAGAGGACCACAAATCAAACACTTTCCCTCTTTCCCCCATAACCAGTTTTCTTCCAATTATACCCTAGAAGAGCACATGATATAAACATATCAAAACCGCAAGGAAGAAAGGACTTTGTCAGAAGTGACCTGATGAGTTTCACAGTGCTCTCATGGCAGGCAGTTAAGAGTCCTCTCTAGAAGGTTTGGGTTCCCTAGAATAGGGGATTCCCAAAGATGTGGCTATATCTGTACTAATCCAATTACATGTAGAATTTCAGCTTATACCCAAGGATTCTTTTTTAAATTCTTATGATACTGTATGTAATGGCTAATAATTCTAGAATCCATATATTCAGTGTCTTACTCTATTTCACATAGGTATACAATACCTGGTTTTATTTACCTATAAATATTCCAGCAACAAAAGTAATTACTTGTTTTTTAGTCCATATTAACCAGAATGAAATTTTTAGGAATCAATAAATAATTTAAAATATGTTTTTCCTTTCTTTGAGCCCATGTCTATGCTCCTTTCTGCCAAGGAAAAAGAGATTACTTTTGTCCTCCATCTTTTCTGAACCAGTTTCAATTTCTAAACAGCTCCAGGCACTGCTTCAGATTTGGCCTAAACTGCCCCCGAGGGAGGCCCTGGAGCTTCTGGATTTCAACTATCCAGATCAGTATGTACGGGAATATGCAGTGGGCTGCCTGCGTCAGATGAGGTATCTACTACTGCAGGTGGCTTTCTTTGGGGCAGGGAATAACTTGGGGGTGGGTAGGGAAGGGGTTGTTTCCTTGAATGTCTCGTAAGAAAAGAAGAAGCCAAGGAAAGCTGTGTGAAACTTGATGGCCATAGCTTTTACTGGGTACTAATCACATCAGTGCCCTCTGTCTAGCATGTACCAGATTTCTAGATTCCCGTAAGGAAGCTGGGTGTGCAGCATAAACCATACTGTTTGTACAGTTTAAGTGCACAGTTTAAGTTTAATTATCAATTAGGGTGGTAGAAATCCTTTTGAAATCTTAGTTCCCAGAAGCCACACACAGGCCAACCCTGTAAATAGGCATTCCAAACAGTAGCAGCTAAGCCTGCTATGTTAACTCTTTCCTCACACAGTCTGTGTACTGTTCAAATTAAATGTTAATATGTTGTCATGGGAATTTTTTAAAAATACGTTTTTAAGCAAGTGCATTACAGTTAAAGTTGAAGTCTTCATAATAGTCTTGATTACTACTTTTCTCCCTTCCTAGAAGCAATGAGCTGGGGTCTTACTACATTTCCCAGGCTGACCTTGAAAGTCCTGAGCTCAAACAATTCTATCTCAGCTTCCTGAGTAGGTGGGACTGTAGATACTTGACACTGTGCCTAGTACGTGTCAAGGCATTTTCAGGTTTAATTATATTTTTTCTAGTTTCAAATAAGATTATGTATTGGGTAGTTATCTGCAAAACAAAAGCCTCAGAACAGTATGGATGCTATGATCTCTTTCTGTTCTTTTTAAAATCAGGTGATATCCAAAAGAAATTATACTACTGGATATTTCTGAGGAGTTAAAATTACATGTGTGAGAAAAAAAAGCTTTTTTCTACTTATATGTTCAATGTTTTTTCACTACTTATAGCTTTTATAATGAGTGCAAATTTTACAATAAAATTAATTAAGATTGTGGTATAGGAAGTTAAAAATGAAGTTCCCTCCGGGGATTTAGCTCAGTGGTGCTGCTGCTTGCCTTGCAAGCACAACATCCTGAGTTTGATCCCCGGTACAAAAAAAAAAAGTAAAGCTCCCATTCTCCATAAATTTGTACTGGAGACCTCATGGGGAGAAGCTACCTGGTTCCCCTTGAAGTAAGCCAAGTGTTTTTCTTAAATGCCCTGATTTCTTCTCCTGTAGTTGCTCTGATTCCCATGGTCCTTGTATAGCTAATTTTGATGATATTTCCTGTTAAATTTTATAGTTGTAAATTTTGTTTTTGCCATTTAATACTCTGGATTTAAGTTCCAGCTGTGCCTTGGCCTACTGCCTTAGCCATTTGTTATCCAAGACTATAGACAGCAAGCAGGGGACCTGGCATTCATAGCTTTATTGCTACAAGAACTACCTCTGATGGGTATGTGTTTATAGTGAATGATTTGGAGATAGGATCCAAAATAGAGAACCACTAACCTGAATTAATGCAGCCTAGTTAGTCACAATATACTCATATTAATTCAGTGAATCAGTATAATCCCTACATAGAAATACATTCATTTCCTTATCATTGAGATTGTTTGAAGTTAAGGTTTAATTATTCACTGATGTGGGAGAATGAATTACTTAATCCTAACAATTGCAAAGGAAGATACATTGCTAATGTACATTATTGATGAAATTTTTGTTGTAAAAATGATTGCTTGACTAAAGACCTAGAGCACAATCAGAAGTCAATGTTAAAAGCACCCAATTTTTAGTAACTCTTAGCTGATTATAAATATAACTATCAATTGTAACAATTAATTTGTTTAGACAGTAACATCCTAGGTATCTAGTTTTTCATTTTTTCTACGCCCTCTGGACCTATCTGAAATCTTAGGTTCTGTTGTGATATTGTAATGGTGGTATGGTGAATATAAGCATATAATAGGCCTGGCCCCAAAGACCCACGTGTTTCAATAAATTATCATTTGATAGTTTGGTAGGAAGGGATTTTTTTTTCCTGGCACAAGTAGTTGAGTTTTGCTGTCTTTTGTTTCTTTCAGTGATGAAGAACTCTCTCAATATCTTTTACAACTGGTCCAAGTTTTAAAATATGAGCCTTTTCTTGATTGTGCACTTTCTAGATTTCTATTAGAAAGAGCACTTGCTAATCGGAGAATAGGGCAGTTTCTATTTTGGCATCTCAGGTAAGTTTTTTATTTCACTTTGTACTTTATATAGTACAAATATTATCCAGCACAATATAAGACAATGCAACAGTCGGCTGCTTTGTTTCCAAGCTATCCATATCATTTACACTGATTTGGTTATCTTGTCTTTTCTTTTCTCTTTCTTTTTCTTCTTTCTTTCTTTCTTTCTTTATTTCCTCCCCTCCCCTCCCCTTCCCTCCCCTTCCCTTCCTTTTTATTTTGCCGTACCAGTGATCAAATTCAGGACCTTGTGCTTGCCAGGCAGGCATCGGAACCAGCCCTGTCTTCTATTTCTTAATACCCAAACTCTTGATTTTAATGATTTGGCAAAGCAATTCAGATAAGTGTACCCCCATGCCTGCTTGACTTTTAACTGAAATAAAATACTTAATAATATATTGCTATTTTCTAATAAAGGATAATTATTATCTTAAATAATTGGGCTAAGTGCAGACTTTTGTTCTTTTTAGATGATTGTGGGTGGTACTATTAGTAAGACTACTGTTGCTGATGAAGTAATTTACTATAACAATTTTATTAGTTTCTTTTTTTTTTTTGGTACCAGGGATCAAAAATCCCCAGCCCTAAGTTTCTTTATGAACTAGATCATTTTTGGAACATAAACTTTATTTTACCAGGTTGATAAAGGAGTAAAATCGGAATGAGAACTAAAGTTACTCTTGCTTTCTAGGAAAATTGTAGATTCTTCATTTCTGACTCTTTACTCAGAAATTTTTTTAACCTAAACTTCAGTCTGTTGAAACTTACATTTATTAAAAAAGAAAAAGGGAGGAAAAAACTGCCTTTTTTTCCTTTTTGGCTAAACTTCTTTTTTGGTACCTGGATTGAACTCAGGACCTTGTGCTTGCCAGGCAGGCGCCAGAACCACTGAGCTAAATCCCTGGCCCTTGGCTAAACTTCTTAAAGAAAATAGTATGACTTCTATACTGTTGTGCTGTTAATTTTAGGGATTTCATTTCTGGATATTGGTTTTCTAATTGATAGATTTTTTTTTTCTTATTTTATTTGCTTGTTTTTGTGGCCCTGGGAATTGAACCCAGAGTCTTGAACATGTTAGGCTGGTGCTCTATCAGTGAGCTACATCCTAACCCTTTTTATTAATTAATTTATTTATTTATTTATTTGATACCGCAGATCGAACTGAAGACCTTGGGCTTGAGAGGCAGGCAGTGGCACCACTGAGCTAAATCCCCTGCCCCCTAACTCTTTTTATGTTTTCTTGAGACAGGGTCTCACCAACCTGCCTAGGCTGGGCTCCAAATTGTGATCCTCCTGCATCAGCTTCCTGAGTAGCTAGAATGTCCCCACCATTAGTTATAGCCACACACCACCATGCCCAGCTGGTTTTTCCTCATTTTCAGCTTGTCGTCTTTTCTCATCCTAGTCAATCTTATTTTTTTTAAACCTCTCAGAAACAACAAAATAAAAGTATTCATTCTTTTTCTCAAATACATACACTTACTTTTTAAGTAAGGAAAAAATTGAATAGAACCCAATTGAGGCATTTTTCAATTGTATGATTCCAGTCAAATTTCATAGATTTCTGTTTCAGCATAGCTGTCTCTAAACTAGTAAAATTATCTTTGTGCTCCGCAAAGAAAATCAGGTAAGATATGAAAATTTTACATATCTTGGAATAAAGAATTAATAAAGTACCAAATTTTGAAGTCAAATTGGAAAGTTGACCATTTAAGTAATAATTATGCATAAGGTGATGAATTCTGTTCTTGGTTGACATCATAAATTTAATTTTTAGTAGAATAAAGAATTCAGTATTTTTATTTGGTGATTTGAAATGTTTGATAAACCATTTGGATATTAACTTCCACAGGTCAGAGGTGCACATTCCTGCCATCTCAGTACAGTTTGGCGTCATCCTTGAAGCGTACTGTCGAGGAAGTGTAGGGCACATGAAAGTGCTTTCCAAGCAGGTATCAACTTCTGTTCATGTTCAATTTGGTGACATGAGTGTTTGGATCTATTTTATCAAATGCAAGTTTCCACATCACATTATAGAGATTTTAGTCACTTAATACATTTTTCTATGAAAATTTAAGTCAAGATATAAAGTTTCAGCAGGGCATGGGGGTGCACACTGGTAATCCCAGCAGTTGGGAAGCTGAGGCAGGAGGATCACCACAAGTTTGAGGCCAGCCTGGGCTACATAGTGAGTTCAAGGTCAGCCTGAACTACAAAGTGAGACCCTGACTCAAAAAGCAAAAAAAAAAAAAAAAAAGTGAAGTTTCAACAAACTTAGCAGAAAAAAAATATTAACCAGGGCTGGGGATTTAGCTCAGTGGTTTCACCACCTGCTGCGCAAGCACAAGGACCCGAGTTCAATCCCCGGTACCAAAAAAAAAAAAATTAACCAGATGCTACATCAGACGTAGTTAGCCAAGGCTCTCATTTTCTGTGTTAATAGGATGCCTTAAATTTTAAAAGAGTATCCCTGTTTAGATATGTTTAATGATGGGTATGATAGGGCTATTAATGGTGGTTATAAAATCTTTAGATCATGTTTTTTCATATTCCTGAGCTTTCTAGTTAGCATACTATTTATAATTCATATATTATGCCACATCTTTAGATAGACATGTTTAACTTTATTTTTTATTAGTACATATTTGTCATATATATTAATCACATTCATCATAGGGAATTTGTACCTATGCATAATATATCTTGATTTTTTTCCCCTTTCCCCTCCTCATCCTTCAACCGATCCTTCCCTCACCATTTACAGAAGCTTTGTTTACGTCTATTTTCATTCTATTCTCTTTTTTTTTTTCCCTTCCTTTCCTTCCCCCTACCCCTCCCTTTTTCTCCTCCCTATTTGAACATGTCCCTTCTGCTTCCCAGTATCCATCCTCCATTATGCTCCCTTTGTACCCTTTGGGTTTCTCATGCAAGAGAAACAACACTATAATTAAACTTGTGTGTCTGATTTATTTTACTTAAAATTACAGTCTTGAGGGCCGGGGATTTAGTTCAGTGGTTTTGCCACCTGCTGCACAAGTGCAAGGACCCAAGTTCGATCCCCAGTACCAAAAAAAAAAAAAAAATTACGGTCTTGAGATCCATCCATTTTCCTACAAATGACTCAAGTTTATCCTTCTTTATGGCAGTGTAGTACTCCATTGCATATAAATACTACCTTTTCTTTATTCATTCATCAACTGATAGGCATCTGCACTGTTTCCAAGATTTAGCTATTACAAATTGTGCTGCTATAAAACATGAATATGCAATATCACTATGATATGATGCTTTTAACTCTTGGGAAGATACCTAGAAGGTATCACCTGGGTCAAATGAAATCTCTAGTTTTAGTTTCTTGAGGAATCTCCATACTGATTTCCATAGTGGTTGTACCAGTTTACACTCACCAACAATGGAGAAGGGTTCCTTTTTCTGCACAGCCTTGTCAACGTTTTCTAATGGTTGATTTGATGATAGACATTCTTTCTGGGGTGACGTGGAATCTCCGTGTTGTCTTAATTTGCATTTCTCAAATTACCAGGGATATTCACCATTTTTTCATATATTTATTTGCTATTTCTGTTTCTTCATCTGAGAATTGTGTATTCATTTCAGATGCCCATTTTTGAATTGGGTTTTAAACTTGAGAGGTCTGACTTTTTTTGTTCTTTAGATATTCTAGATATTATTCCTTTTCCTGAGGAGTAGCTGGTAAAATTTTTTTTCCCATTCTGTTGGTTGTTTCTTCATGCTATTGGTAGTTTCTTTTGCTATGCAAAAGCTTTTTAATTTGATGTGATCCCAGTTGATGATTCTTTGTAATATTTCCTGTGCAGTTGGGGATTTATTAATAAAGTCTTTGCCTACACCTATATTTTCTAGTTTTACCTATTCTATCTTCCAGCTGATTAAATATTTTTATACTTAGAGCTTTGATCTATTTCAATTTTAGTTCAGTGCCTGGTGAGTGATATGGGTCTAGGTTCAATTTTTGCCCATGGACCTCCAGTTTTCCCAGCATCATTTATTAAGACAAAATATATTGAGTCTTAAATCCACAGTTGTTACAATTTCTATAATTCAGAAGTCTTGCTGTGTGTAGTATATGCATGTAATCCCAGAACTCAGGAGGCTGAGGCAGGAGGATCATCATGAGTTTGAGGCCAGTGTGAACTATATAGCAAGAGCCTGTCTCAAAACCAAAAAAAACCCCAACAAAACAAAAACAAATATAACCATCTGAATCCTCAAGTTGCCTTTTCAAATTATACATACAAACAATAAGTATGTACTGTATGTACGAAAAATTGTGATATTCTCTTGTAGCACTGAGATATTGCTGATTATAATACTGTAATTTATTAGATACTTAACCATATGCCAAGAAACATACCAAGTATTTTAACATTACCGTATTTTACTCTTCCTTTTTTTTTTTTTTTTTTTTTTTGGTACCAAGGATTGAACTCAGGTCCTTGCACTTGTAGGGCAGGCGGTGGCACCACTGAGCTAAATCTCTGCCCCATACTCTTCCTTTTAATAAGATTTCATGACGCAGTTGTTAATGCTATCTGCATTTGACAGAGGGAAAAACTGAGGACCCAAGAGATTAAGGATCTTGCTTAAAGACTTGTAATTATTGTGACAGAATTGTTTCAAATCTAAGTTTTTCTGTAGCTCTAAGCTAAAGTTCTTTGAGTAATGCTGTTTTCAGATCTTTTTAGCAATATAGCTTTTTTTATCAGAGCTCCAATGTATAAAATAACAGTATCAGTTTATTTTCATAAATGTATTATTCAAGCTAAAGTAAAGCATAACTTATTTAAGAGAACTATGAAGCTGTCTTGCTCAACAAAGGATTTCAGAGTTGGGAGTTACTGCTGACAGTTGTAGTCCCAGTATTGCTTATTTCTGTATTTTGTTTTAGAGATAATCCTGATTTGGATAACTAATTGCAAATTCAACTGAGTTGTGTTGGGAAACACCATTCCTCCCTACATCTTTCAACTCCTTGATGGCTTCATTAATTTCTTCATTCTCATCAAGAATGCAGTATTGCTTTTAATTTATTACAGTGGACCCTTGACTTATGAACTCGATCAGTTTCTGAGGCCTGGTTGTAACTCAAGTTGTTTGTACGTCAGTACAGCTGAGACTTGGATGTTTACCTGGGTACACACTATAGATAACAAGAGGCAGATGAATCTTCCATTAACCTAATTAACCCAAGTTTTTTGTATGTCAGGCTGGTTGTAACTTGAGGGTCCACTGTATTTTCCTAGGCAGAGGCAGTTCTAAAGGCTTCCTCCTATCCCTTTTTAACCATAACAGGGACAGGTGATCCACAGGTCAGGGAACCATTGTGGAGATTTGTCCAGCTTTTGAGTATGTCTGTTCTGATTATGCCTTCAGAAGTGAGAAGGTTACAACAGGATGGCTTTGGCAACCCCCTTTGAAACAGTCCTGTGCTAAAACTCCATTGATACCTGACCTCCATAAGTTCTTACTCTGCCTTGTAGACCACAGTGATATTTTAGGTCTCCTGGAATTAGTTTTAATCCAAAACCAGAGTCCAGTAGCACGTCAAAAGTTTGATTATTTCTTTTCCCCAATGTAGTTGCTTCAGTGGATGGCTGGGAGAAAGAAACATGGTTCACATGTAGGGTAATTCATAGATGTCATCAGGACTTATGACAGTATTGAGAGAATTACCGCCTTTATTGTGGCTAGGTTATCTGTGGGTGCATGTTGGAGATGAAAACTGAAGGCTTACCACTTCGATAGTCACTGTGACGGAGTAAGCATCAGAGTGCAAGCTGTATAATGAGTAGTAAATATTATCAGCCTAGCTTCATCTTGCTGATAATATTCTGAAACCAATACCGTATATTCAGTCCACTTAACTGAAATTTTCTGTAGTATTAAAAAGTCTCTCCAGATTCTGTTTTCTGGTACAGTATTTCGGCCTTGTGGCAAAACCACCCTTACTTTGCCAGCTCTTTTAACCTGTTTATTTCACTTGAAGGCTTTTTATTTCATCATGCCTCATTTTTTACTCACTCCACACCTCTCTGGTGTTCTACCATATTTTTATATCAGATACCTATAGTGGTTCAGTTATACTGCATGTTTCTAATTCATTTTCATTGCTAGAGAAACTCATAAGCTTCCATTAGATGTTTTTAACATTTAGGACTTCTTCCAATGTTAAAATAACTATATCTGATCATATCCTTTTGGAAAGCCCATTGATGACAGTAGTAATAGCTAACATTATTAACTTATTATAGGCAACTTATTCTTTGCAGCAACATGAAACTGGTAGTAAGCTTCTTAATTTTGTAGACCTCTTAAATATATCTCACACCTGTCAATGTCTCTTGTATTTATGGCTACTGTCTTAGAACAATCCATTATCCTCACCTGGACTTCATTAACCTCCTAAATTGGGCCCCTTATTCTCATTCTTGCACTCCCCTACATTCTCTCAAAGATAAGTGATCTTTGTTGCATATTGTATTATGTCATTTTCCCTTTTAAATCCATGAAATAATTTTTCATTACATTGAAAATAAAACCCAAAATTTCTGCCAAATTCTGCAAGGTCCAACTAGCTCCTTACTTATTTGATTTCATCCTATAACTGTATCCCTCACCCATGTAATCTTACCATACTGCATATTATCTTGGTTTGCTAAGAGCATCAGCTTGACTTTCTTTAACAACAGAGGGATGATATATATCAATCTATCAGATGGTGAACCTTCAGTGCTAACAGCCTGCTGAGCGATGCATGCCATAGATTTGTCACCACTGATACATTGTATATGAACAAATTCTTATACTTTTTCTTGACTGATGGGAAGACCATACCCTTTACATGACAATTATTCTCATTATAAACCTATAGAAAGGCTATATGGTGGCATATGCCACTAATCTCAGTTCTAGGGAGGCTGAGGCAGCATTACAGTTTTACAGCCAGCCTGGACACCTTAGCAAGACTCTTTCTCAAAGTAAAAAAAAAAAAAAAAAAAATGGAGTGGAGATGTGGCTCAGTGCTCCCTGGGTATATAATCCCAGTACTGAGGAAAAGAAAAAAAAGTGTGTTGAAACTCTTAAAATACTTGATTTGTGGCCATTCAGGACATTGTTCCAGAAAATGAGTATCAAAACGTTTAGAGCCAGGGAATGAAAATTCCCAACTGTACAAATACCAAAGAAATTCAAATTTTGTTGGGCCTTTTTTTTTTTTTTTTTGATACCAGGGATCTAACTCGGGACATTTCGCTTGGTAGGCCGGCTCCAGAACCACTGAGCTAAATCCCCAGCCCTGACCATTGTTAATCTACCATGTGCTACTTGGATTTTTTTGTTTGAATAAATTTGATAGCCAGTTACCTCATCATAAAAACAAGTAATTTAGACTTGGAATAATAAATACACAGTAATCCATACAAACTATCTTTTTAATGGAAGTGTATATTCTGAGCTATCATACAAGAGTGATGACAAGAAGTAGATATTAAGATTGTTATTAGGAACCTCAGAGTTACTTCTACACAGGTTTTCCTCTTATAATATGGTGTTGTAAGCCAAATGGAATGGTTCAGATTTGAGGTGTTTCAAATTCTATTGCACAGTGAGCCAGGCTGTAATTTAATGCTCACACTTATCTTCTTAAATACACACAATCTACATCTGTTTGCTTTTCCCTAATGTGCAAGATTTTACTTAAAAAGATTTAAAGAAAAATTTTAAATGATGCTGTAATAATTGCTAAATTTGTTTTTAAATTTTAAATTTAAATTTTAAATTTAATTTAAAGTTTTAAATTTTAAATTTAAATTTTAAATTTAATTTAAAGTTTTAAATTTAATTGTATGTATAATGCTTGTCATATGCCAGTTTCTACTTAAGCTCGTGTGTGTGTGTTGGGAGAGTGTTTTTGATTAATGCAACATGATATTACATTGCATTATTTTTAACCATAAATGAATGTTTGGGTGGGGAAACTTATTTTTCAGGTTGAAGCACTCAATAAATTAAAAACTTTAAATAGTTTAATCAAACTGAATGCAGTGAAGTTAAACAGAGCTAAAGGGAAGGAGGCCATGCACACTTGTTTAAAACAGAATGCTTACCGGGAAGCCCTCTCTGATTTGCAGTCACCTCTGAATCCATGTATCATCCTCTCAGAGCTCTAGTAAGTGGTCCTGTGTGCTTTTGCACAGTCGGTCTCCTGTGAAAAATAGACATGCAGAAAGGATTTTTGAGTAACTGCGCAGGGAGAGGGAGGGGGATCAGCCCCAGTAAATGGGATATAATTAAGGAAGGTAAACCTTAAATGTCTTCAGAGGCTTGGTAAAAGTTATTAGAAGTTAATTTCCAGGCCGGGGATTTAGCTCAGTGGTTCTGCTGCCTGCCTTGAAAGCACAAGGTCCAGAGTTCGATCCCCGGTACCCGAGCCCCCAAGTTAATTTCTTGTCAATTGTATATAATTAAATTTATTCTCTATATTACTGGTTTCTAAGGTTGAAAATCCTTTATGAGCAAAATGTTGGAAACCATGATAAATTACTTACTAATTGACTTTTTTTTTTTTTGAAGACAAAGTCTTGCTGTATAGTCCAGGCTAGTCTTGGACTCACTATGTAACCCAGGCTGGCCTGGAACTCATGGCAATCCTCCTGCTTCAGTCTCCTGAGTGCTGGGATTACAGGCATGTGCCACCATACTTGGCTGACTCCTATTTCAAAATGAGATTTTGAATTAATTTGTAAATTTATTTGTCACTTTCTCATTCATACAAATATAATAATGGAAGAAATGTATATTCAGTATTTAAAATTGAACCCCCTTTAATAAATCAAGAGTGATTTTATAATATTGATCAATGTTGATAGTGATATATTTTTAATTTTTTATTCACTAAATATAATAGTTAAGGAAATACAGTGAACCCTTATGAACTTGATTGGATCCTGAGGGCTAATTGTAATTCAAGTTGGTTGTAAGTCAGTACAGCTGAGATCTGTATGTTTACCTGGGCACACGCTATAGATAACAAGAGGCAGATGAATCTTCTACTAACCTAATTAACCCAAGTTGTTTGTATGTCAGGCTGGTCATAACTTGAGGGTCCACTGTATATGGAAACAAGAAGTTTTAAGTGGAAGCAGTAAAAAGGGCAGATTCCAGGGTTTCAAGTCCTTCCCACCTGGCATCAGTATATACCAATCAAAGCCATCCTCAGGATTCTTTTTTTTTTTTTGTACCAGGAATCAAATTCAGGACCTTGTGCTTTTGAGGCAGGCAGGCACGGTGCCACTAAGCTAAGTCCCCAGCCCCCTCAGGATTCTTTGTCTACAGAGAGAAAATCTTCTAACTCTGACTTCTGCAGATCCTGAAAGGGACAAGTGGTGGAGGGGTTTCCCAAGTCTAATGTATCAGGGCAAAATTACAGCTTTACCATGTTGTCACATTGAAATGGGCTAATTCTCCCTTTTTTGGTTACAGTATTGAAAAGTGCAAATACATGGATTCCAAAATGAAGCCTTTGTGGCTCGTATATACCAATAAGGTATTTGGTGAGGATTCAGTTGGAGTGATTTTTAAAAATGGTGATGGTAAGTACTGAGGTTTTTATAGCACCAAGTTCCTTAGAATTTTTCATTTGCTGGTAATTTGCTTTTTCTGAAAGGTGTATATAAATGTGTAACAGTTGGCAACCAAGAAGTGGCTGTCAGTGGTCATAAGATCAAATTAAGAATGTCATAAATCCCCCCCTTTCCCTTTTTTTTTTCTTCTTGGAAAATGAATTCTGTAGTTCACTTATAATTCACTGTTACTTTTCTTTTTTCCGCCCTAAAAAATACATAGTTTATTCCTTTGGTAGAAATCATGTGAAATATAAGCAGATATTTCAAAAATGTATTCATGCATCCTGTTTCAGTGATAGCAATATTGATTTTACTGCTATAGTTTTATATATTAAACTATCTGATCTAAACTTTACAAAGGAAATGCCTCTGAAATAATGACCAAGAAAAATGTAGTCATGATTGATAATTGTATGATTATAAGCAAGTCCTGTAAAACTCATTCAGCTGCAGCTTTTTGATGCTCATGAGGATTGTAGGAGCTGCATGCCAGTATTATTGTAGGGAATTAAGAGATAACATAAATAAATGTGCTTATAATATGTGCTTACTTCTTTATAAAGAATTTATAGTGTTTTGCTAGACATTTAAACCCACTTGACTGTACAATAGCAACTAAAAACTGGTCAGTACCTTTTAAAAATTAAGTTTATTGGTACATTGTATTGTTTTGCTTTTTTAGTACTGGGGATCAAACTCAGGACCTTGCGCTTGCAAGGCAGGTGGCAGAACCACTGAGCTAAATCCCCAGCCCTGGTACATTTTAGATATACATAATGATCACATTCATCATATAGAATTTGTACCTGTACATGATACATATCTTGATTCTTTTTTTTCCCATCCTCCTCCCCTCCCTTCAATTCCTCTTCCCCTCCTTAATTTACAAAAGCTTTGTTTCCAGTTTTTCCTTGTTTTCCTTCCTTCCTTCTTTTTTAAATCTTTTTTTTTTTTTTGGTACCAGGAATCAAACTTAGGACCTTGCGCTTGCAAGGTGAGTGGTGGAACCATTGAGCTAAATTCCCGGCCCTCCTTCCTTCTTTTTAAAAATTTTATTTATTTTTTTTCAAAAAATTTATTGGTACATTTTAGATATACATAATGGTAACATTCATCACAGGGAATTTGTACCTGTACAAGATATATCTTGCTTCTTTTTTTCCCATTCCCTCACCCCTTCAACCTTTCTTCCCCTCCTTATATACAAAAGCTTTGTTTCCATTTTTCCTTTTATTCTTTCTTTTTTTTCTTGCTCCTTCCTTGCCTTCTCCTTCCTCTTCCCTTGTTCCCCTTCTCATTTGAACATTTTCTTCCCATTTCCAAATATCTATTAAACATTTTGGTCCTTATTCCCACTTTTCAGTTTCTCACACTAGAGAATGTGGTGTTTAAACAAGTGTGTCCAATTTATTTCACTTACGAGTATTGTCTCAAGGTGCACCCATTTAGCTAGAAATATCTCAAGCTTACCATCTTTATGGCAGAGTAGTACTCCATTGTATTTTAAAAAATCACATCTTTATCCATTTGTCATTTGGTGGGCATTTGGGCTGTTTCCAACATTTAGCTATTACAGACTGTGTTGTTATAAACGTGGGTGTGTATATATTGGTGTGGTATGATTCTTTTAATTCTTTTGGGAAAATTGGTCAGTACTTTTACATACTCTTACCTTAAAGTCCTCTTGGATATAAAAATTTAAAAATTCAACTATTGTAGCTTTGTGGACCTGTAATACAGTTACTATGTGATTTGTAAGAACTTCCTGAAAGCAAACAAAAAGGAAAAAATTGACAGTGTGGTGTAATACAAATGAAATGTGAGTTTTCCAGCATCCATACAATTAGTACAGTAACTTATACATGGTAAATAATTTTTAAAATTTTTAGTTTCTGAAATAAATATTGTAGGGACATGCTAATCAGTAAGCCTATTAGATATAGTAAATATATCAACATTAAAATTCTACCCAGTGTTTGTTAATGGTTTTAGTTCAATTTAATTGAATTACCTGATGTTATTATAAGGCGCATAAAATGAAAGAACTTAAAATTAAGCAGATTTTCCCCATTAGATTTACGACAGGATATGTTGACTCTCCAAATGCTGCGCTTGATGGATTTACTCTGGAAAGAAGCTGGTCTGGACCTTCGGTGAGGTTTCTAGTGAATTTATTTATCTTTTTATCTAGTCATGTGTTATATTCATCCCACAGCAAAATTTATAAAACCTCTTATAGATTTTTTTCCTTCTTGGTATTATTATCCATTGTTTTTCATAATAATTTTTTTTTTTGGTACCAGGGATCAAACTCTGGTCCTTGCGCTTGCGAGACAAGTGCTGGAACCACTCATAATAATATTTAACATAGCACTTTACAGTGTACTTTCAAACATGTTATCTAATTTAAACTTCATCAACTCTAAAACTTTAGTGTTGCTTAGACTCCAAAAACAAGGGATAGATGTAGACTTTAATAGGGATTAAACAGACATTAAGAATCACATTCCAACCAATGATTTTTAAAAAATTATTTTTCAAAGTTGAAACAATTGTTGTTTACCATGCATTGTATTAGGCTCTTTGCATATGTAATATCATGTAAGCTTTACAACTCAGTGAATTTGGGTTACTTCTTTTTAACATATGAGAAAATTAAGGTAATAGAAATTTTAAAGGAAAGTTTACAAAAGTATTAAATATCAGCGCCAATTCAAATCCAGGATGGTCCAATATAAATTAATGTCTTTTTATTGTTAGCAGTCTAAATGAGAAAACAATTGTGGTAAGACATGTCTAATAACCCTTTATCAAAATTCAGTGGCCTCCAAAATACCAAACCTTTTTTTTTTTCTTTTGAGACAGGATCTTGCTATGTAGGCTGGCCTTGAACTTGTGGCAGTCCTCCTCCCTCAGCCTCCTGTGTGCTGGGATTACAGGCATATGCCACCATAACTGGCAAACTTTTCTATTTTAAAAAAAGTAACTAAGGGCCGGGGATTTAGCTCAGTGGTTCTGCTGCCTGCCTAACAAGCACAAGGATCCAAGTTTGATCCCCGGTACCAAAAAAATAAAAATAAAAAAAGTAAGTTTTCTGCTTCTAGATTCTTCCAGACTACATTTTCCTGCTCTGTAAAAAAAAAAAAAAAAAAGAGGTAGAAAGAGCAATTTGTTATGGTGGTTTTTCCTTTCATAGGATTGTAGATGTGCTAGGAATAAGAAAAATAATTCATCTAAAAAGGATGTTGTGGTTACCATAGTGACATTTAGGAGAATTTTTCCAATAGAACTGTTTAAAAACAATTAGTAGCTATTAATAGTTAGCAATAGTTGAAGTTTTTTGTTCAGCTCTCAAAAGGAATATTGCATGGGTCAAGAGGAATGGGTAATTGTAAGAAATCCTCTGCTTGAGAACCGTAAACCTAATAGGGCTTGGGTTATGTACTTTGGTAAATAATTTAAATTTTATTGGCACACAGACAGATGTTTACCTTATTTTCAGTGGCTGCTTTTGTGCTACAATAGCAGAGTAAGTTTGTCGTGTCCAAAATACTTGCTGTATGGCTGATTTCTAGCAAAAGTTTATTGACTTCTCCTATATAATGGAAACAGCTAGTAAAATGTTCTTACTGACTGAACTCACAGAAAAAAAAAGGAGAGAAACTTCAAGCTTAGGCTTAGTTTTCACACAAAGTTAGCACATAGGCTGCATGATGATATTGTTTACTAATAGCAGAAGAGTCTTACAGTTTTGAAAACCTGAGTTAAAGACATATCCTGGCCTTCTTAGCTCATCAGCCTAAATGAAAACCTCAACCAACTTCTTTTCTCTTAACTTAAATTTTACCCATTCTAGCCAAATATAAAGCACATTTAGTATCAAATGAAGTTCTTTGGGACCTCAGATGAAGAAAGGCAAACCACATGAGAGTGCTAGAAATAAACTCAGCGGCTGTCTGATGGGAAACATTATGTGTCTAACAAGAAAAAGGAACTTGTCTGTCCAGTGGGATCTTTGCTGACTTTTTGTCCTCTGACCCCATGTTTTAAAAAAATATGAAGAGCTTTAATTCTTTTTGAGTTCATTTTCAAACCAGTGTCTTTCTCAGCAAACCTTTTTTATTGTTTCTATAAATATATGTCCTCTAGTGTTCTATTGTGTTTGTTTTTCTTTTGGCCAGCTGTTCAGGTTAAACTGGGTCATGTAGCACACACTCTTTTAAGTTCAATCCCAAATCTTTGTGTACTTTCCATATATTACTATTTTAATACTTTAACAGTAAGATTTTTGTGTAAATAAAAATTCTTATTATACATTTTAACCATTCTCTGTTTCGGAGTACTCATATCTTTCATGTCACATTTAGAACATTTATAAACCATCATTATGCTGAGATGCCTTGAACTGCTTTGTGAACACCTTTGGTAGCACTTGATTTTAGCTAGAAGGCTGAGAACTGATCCTTTGGTAAACAAATAGTAATCCTCTAATTAGGCTTTTATCAGATGTGATAACTCTGTCTTCATGTAAATCTGTCTGGCCTGTGATAGTTTGACAATCCTCTGCATCTTCACTGTCCTGTGAATACACATGAAATCAGTTTTGTTTTGTACGGGGGCGGGGATCCAACTCAGGACCTTGCGCTTGCAAAGCCAGGCTGCGGAACCACTGAGCTAACTCCCCAGCGAAATCAGTTTTTTGATAGTTGTCTCAGTTTTACATTTGAGATGTGTAGGGAACAGGGGAAAGGGATGTTACCAGAACCTCTGCAGTAAGACCTAGTCTCCTGTGAGCCATGGCAGCACACAGCGAATTGCAGGAAAGGTAGAAAAATGAGACTGAGAAGAAGCTGAGCTTTGGGTCTGATCAGTGCTGCTCTGGGCAGCAAAGACAAAGACCCCCTAGCTTGTAGCACCTTTTATTCAGTACATGGGGAAACAAATGTAACAAGTGAAATGCAGAGTTTAGTACTTCACATTGGGATAAACAAGGTGTAACAAAAGACTGGGGGGCGGTGGAAATCTAAGAACAATGAACACTAGTGGAATTTACTAACCTTTTGAGAGATTTATACAGAAGTTAATATAAGGTATTTATTGATATTAGTATCATCAAGTCTTGGAGTGGTAAAGGAAGAATGTGAAAATCATGCAAGAATGAGGTGTAAAGGATTTTACACTTTCCTTCTTTGGAGGCAGTGGGATAAAGTGCTAAGATTTGGTTTAGTATCTGAGTCAGAATCAGAGAAGACACTGCATATCCATTTAGAGTAAGCATGTGGGGCTGCTACTCCCTGTGTTGTAAAATTTATTTTATTTTTAAATTCTTGATTGAGTGTGAAAGGTAACACATTGCTCCTTGGATCAGTGTACTAGAAAGGGAGGTGCTGAGAGTATTATGGCCTTTATAAGAAGTGTCAGTGCATAGGAGGCCTAGATAAGATGATCAGGGCTTCAAGAGTTTGTCCCCAGCTTGACTTCTGTCAAGTTGCCTCTGACAAGGATGTTTTTTCCTTCCCGTTGTGAATGTTCCACCCTCAGGGCACTGAATGCTTTCATCCTTCCCTGCTTTTGAAGAGGAAGTTGTTGGATTTGTGCCTATTCTGGCTGCAAGTAGGGTGGAGGAGATGCAGGAAAGTGAGAAAGTGCACTTTAACCTGACAATGTTTGCTTTACATGTGTTGTGTCATGATAAAGATGAGGGTGTCAGTAAAAAACATTCACACTTCAAAGCTCTCTTTCTTACTGAGAGATAAATTTCTTAAAAGAGAAGTAAATTAGTGCAGGTGTAAACAATCCATTGGTATACCAGTCTGCCAGGATTTAATCTGACAATTCTGCTTCCAACTTTATTTTGGTAGAACTATAATTGAATTTTTCATTGGAAGGAATTTTAGAAACTTATTAAGCTGTCTTTGATGTAGTTGTTATATACACTAAGCTTCAGTCTCCCTCTCTTTGCCTCTCCTCTCTCTCTCTCATGTTTCATAAAGTCCAGATCCTTTCTGAGTGTTTTTAGGACAATGAAAGTCTTTTTATGTCCTGCGGAGCCTGCATGGTCTCGAGCACTTACTCTTGTCTGCTCTTCTCCTTCCCTTTGTGCTCCACTTGCACTCCCCTCCAGCCCTCCTGTCCTTCCTACTTTTAGAGGTCTTTTTTGACTCCTGCCATGTTCTCTTGTCACTTCCTCCTCATACAGAGGTTACATTCACATTATACATTTGTGCTTTGGAAGCTTAGTGAGATTAGGGACTACTGATTTTTGTTTCACTATCTGAAAAAATGTTTAGCACATAGTTGTACCCAACTATTTTTTGAACCTATAGATTCTGTCCATTGCATTTTCTGTAGTTACCAACTTTTACTTGAATCTTGTATTTTTCAAGTTACTTTAGTTACAATACAGTTTTAGAAAATTGGAGAAAACACTTACAACCAAAATGAGAAAAAGTATTAGAACATAAAGAGTCCATATAAATCACTAAAGAAAATGTTGAAAATCCTAATAAACTGTGTGAACAGCTAATTCACCAAAGAAATTCTTCTTAAAATACTCAAAAGAAATCTGAAAAGATTTCTATCTTTACTAGGGATCAAAAAAGTACCAAACAAAGTGAAATGCCATCTCTCAGCTTAGCAAAAATTATTTAAATTGATAATCTAAAGTATCTTTTACAGTGTTATGTTGGTAGCCACTTAATGGCTAGTCAGTGAAAACATTGAGTTTCAACTCTACCAGCCTTTCTGCATTTAATCACATCTTTTCAGTTAAAGTTGTTATCTCCAGGTAGTTTATAATCCTCTATGAGGAGGTAAGATTTCAATCTAGGAAAAAGAAACCAGGCAGACCTGTTGATGTCACATTGGTGAGGTTTTTTGTTTTGTTTTGTTTTTTTGAGACAAGTTCTCGCTTTGTGTTCAGGCTGGCCCTGAAGTCCTGGTGATCTACCTGCCTCTGCCTCCTGAGTTCTGGGATTACAGGTGTGCACTGCCACGCCTGGCAACTAGTTTGGTGTTCTTTTAACTCAGTATTCAGTCACTGTAAAACATGCAGCAGTTCTTCATCTGCATCAGCCTCCCTTATCTACTTTTATTTACATAAGAAGCATAGTGACTATTACATGGTGACTCTGGAGACTGTGTTAAATTAAAAATATGGTTTTAGCTGGGTGTGGTGGTACACACCTGTAATCCCAGCACTCTGGGAGGCTGAGGCAGGAAGATTGAAAGTTTAAGCACAGCCTAGGTAGTTGAACAATAGACCCTGTCCAAAAAAAAAAAAAAAAAAAAGGACAGGAGATGTAGCTCAGTGCAAAGCAAAGGCCTTGAGTTCAAACCTGGGGGTGGGTTGGGGGGAAAGATTAGGAACATACAGACCCAATTTTAAGTTTTGGATCTTCCACTTAATGTGTGACTAGGCAAGTTACTTACATTCCTCATTTGTAAAATTGGGAACTTGCCTTACAGGGATTTTTGTTATTATAGTGTTTATTGATTCAAAACTGTACCTTTTGGTCCTAGGCACATTCTCAGACACTGAAGTTAACAGCAGTGAATAAAGCGTGCCTGATAAACTTTCCTCCTAATAGGGAAAACAGAAAAAAAAGTAAAATTTACAAGATGCTAGATTGTATTGAGGCATATATAGGAAAATAAAGCAAAGAAGGGATAGTGATTATTGCATTGGGGATAATACTGTCATTTTAAGTAGGATTGAAGATGTTCTTACTGAGATACTGACATTTCAGCAAAGACTTCAAAGAGGAAAGAGGATAACCCATGTAGATGTCTTAGGAAAGAATATTCTAGAGAGAAAATAGTACATGTAAATGAATGATGAAGTATTGTGTTTGATATGTTTGAGGAACAGCAAGGAGGCCAATGTGCTAGAACCAAAATTAGCAATGAGAAGAGTGAAAAATGTTAATGGGAACCAGACTGAAGAAGGCCCTATGAGCTATTGCAAGCTATAAGCTGGGAAGCCATTGCAGAAATTTCGATTTGAGATATGATGTAAATAGGTTGTGAAACTTGCATTAATAATAGACTATGAGAGCTGGGGATGTAGCTCAGTGTCAAAGTGCCTGCCTGGCAAGCCAAAGGCCCCGAGTTCAATTCCCAGTACAAAAAAATAAAAAATTAAAAAAAATTAAGAGACCAGTTTAAATAAAAACTATTGAATTACTGAGGTAAAGGTTACTACTGACTTGGACTAGGGTGTTAGCTGAGGAAAGGTGGGGATGAAGTACTTAGACTCTGGATATATTTTCAAGGTAAATAAATGGAGAGAGAGAGAGGGAGGGAGGGAGGGAGAGAGGGAATCAAAGATGACCTTTAAGGTTGTAGAGCTTGAGCAACTAGAAGGATGAAGTTGTCCTTAACAAAGATAATGTGTATAGTGTTTAGCCTGGTACCTGGTAACTATTTATGTGTTCCATAAAGGATGATCTCCTTCTCATTTTAGAGTAAAAATGAAGGGCTTTTCTGTTATCCAACATGCGTCTGTATACCCACACAAGCAAATAGAATGTTTCACCAGAATAATTCTGTAACATGATACATTTAGCTGGAATATTGGAAATTTGGTAAACCATTTCCATCTATTGGCAAGAATTTTATTCCTTCACAGAAGGTAGAGCTTGTATTTTTCCATATGGCACTAGTACAGAAATGAGTAACTGCAAGTGTATCACTAATAATTAAACTTTTTTTTAAAGGAAAGGAAAGGAAAAACAATATTTCATTAAAGGAAAATCTGACTTGTTATGCTCATTATTTTTCCTTTCAGGATGCTGCCTTATGGCTGTTTAGCAACAGGAGATCGCTCTGGCCTCATTGAAGTTGTGAGCACCTCTGAAACAATTGCTGACATTCAGCTGAACAGTAGCAATGTGGCTGCTGCAGCGGCCTTCAATAAAGATGCCCTTCTGAACTGGCTTAAAGAATACAATTCTGGGTTAGTTTATTCTGTTTAATTATCCTTTTTCTGTACAAACAGACAAATAACTGTTCTCCACCAAGAAATCATTAGTGTCATAGAGTAAATACTAATTTTATTTATTGGTTCATTTCAGGTTAGAACATCGTGTCACATAGGCCTTTCTAAAAATCTTATGGATAGTTAACATTGAATTCTACTTTATCTAGAGCAAATTTTAGAGGCCCTGAAATAAGATCATTGTACAATGTAAGAATTTAAGTATTTTAAAAATAGCATGTTAAAGATTTTAAGTGCATCAACTTCTGTAATTATGTGACTATATGAACTTAAGTCTTAAATTTTTAATAGATTAATTTTATGATAGAAATAAATGAGTTTGTAGACTGATCTCTTCACGCCAAAAATCAATTCTTAGAATTCTATTATTTGTGGTTATGGTGCTGGACAAGCATTAGTAAATAGGAAATAAAGGAATTTCACAGAACCATAGCAGGAATGATTCAGCAAAGTGCACGGATGCCTCTTACTATTGTACATGTGAACATGAACCCATCCCCTTGAAACATGACTTGTGGGACATAGAAATTTGAATGGCTCAGGCCCATTTATCTGATGTCTTTGAAGTTAGCCTAACTTCCCTTCTTTGGCTAATTCAGTGTGTTATGTTAATATGGTTTTAGCAGGTTGGTGTTGTAACCTCTCACAATTTAAAAAGAGTACAGGGGTGGTTTGGTCTTATCTCACAGATTTACAGGCTGAACACCACTGTTGAGTCTGTTTTTTTCTGTTGTTTCAGGGATGACCTGGACCGAGCCATTGAAGAGTTTACCCTATCCTGTGCTGGCTACTGTGTAGCTTCTTATGTCCTCGGGATTGGTGACAGACATAGTGACAACATAATGGTCAAAAAAACTGGCCAGGTGAGTGATTCCAGAGTCTGACAAGGGCCTCAGTATGTTAAACCATGCCTTTATCTTTTTTTTTTTTTTTTTGGTACTGGGCATCGAACTTGGGACCTTGCGCTTGCAAAGCAGGAGGTGAAACCACTGAGCTAAATCCCCGGCCCACCATGCCTTTATCTTTACCTCAGTTTCCCATAGACCCTTATTTTATATACTGTCTGCTTCACATTCTCATTGTTTGCTTTTAAAATGGTAAGCATTTACTTAAACGTTTAAAAAGATTATTGTGATTATTTAAAACTGGCCTATTCTTTTAATATAAGAAATTGTATTTGGGATATATGTAGGAGCAGGTGATGTGCTAGAAATACTGACTGGGGGTAGTCGAGGGGCGTGGAGAGCCAGGATCTTGCTGTGTTGTCCAGGCTGGCTTTGAACTCACTGTGTAGCCCAGGCTGCCCTTGAACTTGTGGTGATCCTCCTGCCTTTGCTTCCCAAGTGCTGGGATTACAGGCATGAACCACCACACCCTGCAAGACTTATTGACTTCAAGGAATATAAGCAGTACTAAAAAACTTAGGATGAATCATGCTTAGGTCATTTTCTCATTTAGAACATCAAATTTAATCATATACGGAAGTAAGGAGAAAAGTAATGTAATACCATACCATTTTGAAGTAGCTAGAGAAGCTCAGTCAGGTTACTGAAGATGAAACAGTTTTCAAGTGAATTTCTGAGTGCTGTAACTTGCTTTAAAATTTTGATATCATGGATTTTCAGTTTAGCTACCCTTAGAATTCTTCCCACTACAAACATACCAAAACAGAAATTTCTTTCTTTTTTGGTGCCGGGGATCGAACTCGGGACCTTGCACTTTCGAGACAGGCAGTGGAACCACTGAGCTAAATCCCTGGCCCTAAAATGGAAATTCCTGAGTGACTTTGTGAACCTTGGCTTCAGTGGAACACCGAGTTTTATAACTCCTGGGAGTTCTGGATAGTTCCAGCTAACACCTTGGGAGGTTGAACCTTTTGTCTATATTTAAAAGATTTCTTCTGATTCTGGTTAATCAGAGTGGATATTTTAATTTATCTGTATTTTTCACTTATAACCTTCTAAAGTAATAATGAGGAACAAGAAGAAATACATAAATCCAAGAAGTCAAAGATGATAAGAAAAGAAGCTACAGGGGATGAAATACATCAACAGATTTGGAAATGACAGAAGGTGCAAGGAGAGATGGCAGTAATGTAGCAGAGCTGAGAAAATGGAAACCTGAGTAGTTATTGAGAGCTATGTCAGTCTCAGAAAAATTATGGAATCAGAAGCACCAAGTACTGCTCAATGGCCCAGATATGAGATGAGGTTAAAAATGGGATTGGTTGCCAGTTTATATATGCAGTAGTTATTGCTGAAGTCCTCTTTCTTACCTCAAGAATGACATAAAGATTATTCTCTGAAGAAACTCATTTTTCTGACTCAAGGACACTAGATTCTACCAAGGCTAAGGAAAAGGTACCATATTAAAAATGGGGATGAAGTAAAAGTTGGCACAGTAAGTGGTAACAATCTGCAGCCACTTCCACTTGGTTAGCTCCAAGAATAATGGTGATCAAGTGTATATCCCACTCTCAGAGGAGATATCTGATAGGTTCCTTGGGAAACACCTGACAGTTGAGATCTTTCCCCAGGTACGTGCCAGGAAGCTCACCAATCAACAAACATACCATGGACACAAAATTGTCATTTAGCTTTTTAGTGACAAATTCTTAAATATGAATGGTCAGCAAAGGATTATCAGATACCTTTTTGAGCGACAATCAGAAATTTGTGTTTTTTTATCATGTGCAGCATTTTGTTTACAGTACATTATTATTGTTACATCTATGTGATGGATTCTGTTTTTATAATTTGGAAAATAGAGATCTTAGAATTAGGAACAAAGAAGTATAATAGAAGTAATGTAAAGATCTTGTGGCAGGCACAGATGTAAGTGCATTATATGTCAGTGTCTTTGATCCTCATGATAATCTTAACAGCAAAGTAGTAGTATTATCCCCATTTTATGGGTAAGAAATTGAGGCAGCAGAGAATGGCATTCTAGGATTTACAACCTGGCAATTTGGTTCAAACCACTATGCCTTAATTCATATATAGAAAAACAATACAGAAATAATAAGCCTCATTTCAGGGAAGTGCATTATCAGATCTAATAAGATCTTAGAAGCAAGTAACAGAAAAAAAGAGGAAGAGAAGGAACTTAACCAATAAGTAATGTAAAACATTTTTCACAGCTGATGTTCATGAACATCCAATCAAAAGACCACAGATGTTTACTAATAATAGATGAAAAAGACTTTTACAAAGCCCTCACTATTGCAGTGCATCAGACATAAAGAGAAAGTTTAAATCCTTAACAGAGACATAGCAGTCCACATGCCAGAGTTTAGGAGTCAGAGTAACTTGGATTGTCAAGAGCTACCTTGAAAATTTTAAGACAGTGAAAGACTAAATAATTTTGACCAGAAATTATTTTTAACCTAGAATTCTTTCATCAGTCAGTCAAATATGAAGATGAAATAGACATTTAAAAATATGCAACATCTCCAAAGCTTTACCTCTTTTTCTTTTCTCCTTTTGAGACAGCAGCTGGCTAAGTTGCCCAGGCTGGCTTCAAATATCAATCTTGTTGCTTCATTCATTATCCCAAGTAGCTGAGATTATAGGTTTGTGCCACTGTGGCTGGCTTTCTGCTCTGCCTCTTCTCAGGAGGCTGCTGGAATAAGGACATTAACCAAAACAAAAGTCCCTGAGAAGCTGTTTGTCAGTGTGCAAAATAGTTTTAGCTGTCAAAAGTGGTGGGTAGGTAGAGCAATACTGACATCTAGTGATTGGACAGCAAGGCTGCTAAACACCATACAGTAAATAAGACAAACCCATTAACAAAGAATTGTACAGCCTAAAGTGTCATTAGTGCCAGTGTTAAGAAACCCGCATGTATACCCAAAAAGAACATGATGTGGGACTTAGGAAACAGGGGCTTCAAATGAGGAAAGAATGAAGAGAAAGCCCAAGATGATAGTTATGCAACACTCTTGCCACACCCTATGGAAAATAATTTCAAAAATGATTTTTGGATTCTTAAGGAGTTTGTGGAGAATTAATGATAGTGTCATAAACACTAAGCAAAACAAACCAAAAAAGAAGTTTTATAGTAAAAAATGAGCCAAAACCAAAATGAAATGTAATTACAGTATAACGCAAACTTAACTTTGAAGTGTATTTATATAATCTGAACAATATCAACACTGAATACTGATTTAATGAGAAGTTATGACAGTGTGTTATATTATGTTGAATTATGTTAACACAAAAGTACTAAATCTCTTTCCATAGTAATTGTAATATAAAATTAACAAGTAAAAGTAAATATAAACATAATATGTAGAAAAATGGAGACAGCTACGAGGGAAACTATGTACAAGAGTAAGTATATACTCTTTTGTTGTTGTGTTGTTGTGTTTTATACAGTTACTTGACTTTAAAAAAAAAACCAGACATGTTTATTATTTGGATGTAGTTTTCTTTATAACGATTCTACTAACAGGAACTTCCAGGACTCTACTTCCAGCAGTCTGGGACAATGAGGCAGGAGGATTGCAAATTCAAGCCTAGCCTGGGTAATTCAGTTTAGCATCTTAGCAAGATCCTGTCTATGAATGAATGGGAATATAGCTCAGTGTAAAGGTCCTGAGTTCAATCCCCAGGAAAGGGCAGGGGGGATTTCTCCTTTCCCATTGGGTATGTGCAATTTAATATTAAGGTTATTCTTGAGTGTAAAAGACCTAGGAGTATTAGAAACTCTTCCCAAGTGGCTGAGGGGACTATGAACAGAAGGACTCAGATGGGTGTTATGGGAGTGAGTGTGTAGTACGTGGAAGTCTAAGACTGCAGCTCTTGCCTGTCTATTTGGAACCATCAGAAAAATTAAATCTCATTTTTTTTCCAGCTCTTCCACATTGACTTTGGACATATTCTTGGAAATTTCAAATCTAAATTTGGCATTAAAAGAGAACGAGTGCCTTTTATTCTTACTTATGATTTCATTCATGTCATTCAACAAGGAAAAACAGGAAACACGGAAAAGTTTGGCCGGTGAGTATTACCCTCAAGTCAAAGTTAAACCCATCTAACATTTTCTCATCTGACCAGCTGTACTAGTATTTCCTAACAGTTTGTTTGGATCTAGGTGATATGCAGTCTGACAACATGAGGCTTTGAGGGGAATTTGCCTGTCTCAGCCTTGTGCTGGATGAGAAATGCTCAAGAAAGAGAAACTGAAAATGCTAGGCATTTAAATAAAGTTACTATATTTTATTGCAACACTACACCACCTTTTCCTCTTTCAGAAAATTCTCTGAAACTATTAAGATGTTTGACAGTAAGATACTGAGAGAACAGGTGTTTTGCTGTCATTCTGTATGGAAAACAATAAGGGAGCCTGGGTTCAGACTTTGTGATCTATTCCTCCCTACTTGTATATTCCAAAACATACTATGTGTCTTCTTGCCTTTGTTTCTGGATTTCAAAATATGGACAAGAATATTACATTTCAGGGCTATTGTGGTAAGTAGAGCTATATAGCATGTAGTCAAAATATACTGTATGCTAAACAAATGATTGTTTACTGTCATTTCTACTTCTGCCTGGGTCTCTGCAGAATACACCTCTCTGGGTCCTGTTTTTTGCTCGTTAGCAAGATAAAGAGCATAGGACTGGGTGGTCTTCTTGAATTATCCTTAGGAGGGAGAGTGAATGCAGGAAAATAGGGAGCAGCACTATAAAAGTATTGATGGACACTGGGGGCAGGGGAGGGCATTTAAAGTCAGACTGAAAATCCTGAAGCACATTCAGAAATTTCATTTTTTAATAATTATCACTTGTTCAATCATCAGTTGTTTTGTGTCATGGAAAATAAAAGGCCTAGATTGTTACATTGCCTTTATCGCAGAATTTCAGTTTAGTTTTGTTTTTGAAAAAAATATATGCATGATTTTTGAGAACCTAATCATAAAAATTTAATTGGCACAGTTTTCACAGGAGTAAAAATCAGAAATGAACCTTTAGTTCAGCAGTTTTAACAGAAGATTTCAGTTTTAACAGGTCTAAATGTGTTTTATTTTCCATTATGAAATGTGCTGTCTTCCCTCAAATACTGTGCTTATGTGGTTTGCCACATCAATGAAAGATTTCGCCAGTGTTGTGAAGATGCATATTTGATTTTACGAAGACATGGAAATCTCTTCATCACTCTCTTTGCACTGATGTTGACTGCAGGGCTTCCTGAACTTACATCAGTCAAGGATATACAGTATCTTAAGGTACAAGTACAACACCTTTTTCTTGCATCTTGGACTTTGTGGGCATGGAGCTCAATTAGAGCTGCCAGTTTCATTCAAATGGCTAAAGGCAGTGAAACAGTAATTTTCTCTGAGGTAGTTTTTACTCAAGAGGAAAAGAATCTGAAAAGTTCATATGAAGGAGGAATTTTGAAAGAAGAGCTTGGCTGGACATGATGGTGCACACTTGTAATCCCAGAACTGAGTCTGAGGAGGAGGATCTCAAGTACAAGTCCACCTGGGCAACTCAGGGACTTAGCAAAACTCCATCTCAAAGTTTAATAAAAGAGGGCCAGAGATTTAGCTCAGTGGTTCTGCTGCCTGCCTCACATGTGCAAGGTCCCGAGTTCCATCCCAGGTACCAAAAAAAAAGTTTAATGAAAGAGATGAGGATCTAGCTCAAAGCAAAGGCTTTGGATTCAATCTCCTGTACTGCCAAAAGAAGGAAGGAAGGGCGAGGGATTTAGCTCAGTGGTTCTGTCACCTGCCTTGCAAATGCAAGGACTCGAGCTCAATCCCTGGTACCAAAAAAAAAAAAAAAAAAGAAGAAAGGAAAGGAGGGAGGGAAGGAAAGGAGAGGGAAGGAGAAATGGAAAAAGGAAAGTTTATAATGCAGATGATTTCTCCTTTATAGTAGAAGGGACATACAAAAGACTCTTATTGGTTAGTGGATCCCCAACCGCCCCCAAGACCAGGGAGTAGCAACTTTGATTTTCAGCAACCTCCCTTTTACTTGCCAGGGTATTAATTGCAGCTGAATGCCTTGGAATAGTTATAAATTAATTTCATCTTCAAAAACTTTGGTGAGGTCATCATGTTACCCTCCTATTCATTTTCCATCCTACAAATGATACTTAAGTAAGAATATATGGCACTCTGCCCAGTAATGGCTGAGGATGCATGGCCAAGCCAGCCTCTTGAAGATTTTGATGTTTGCACATCTGTACTTGGGATAGTTAAAACATTTTTTTTTCTTTCCTTTTCAGGACTCTCTTGCCTTAGGAAAGAGTGATGAAGAAGCACTCAAACAATTTAAGCAAAAATTTGATGAGGCACTCAGGGAAAGCTGGACTACTAAAGTGAACTGGATGGCTCACACTGTTCGGAAAGACTACAGATCTTAACATCAGCCTTTGCTCCTAATGTATCTTTTAGTTTTGTTTCATTTTCATTTTGCACTTGCACTAAACTGAACATGACCCTGCCAGAGATGTTATAAAGGGAATGAAATCCTGGAACTCAGTTAAATTAAGAACAAGGCATCCCACGGAATCTAATCTGAACAATCCCCGATGAGCACTCTCTGCTTTTTTAATGCTTCCATGACCCATCATGAATCCTGTCAACATCATGGATAATCATTTCCCGCTGACTTTGCACACCAAGGAATGCCACTAGGGATTGTCTGATATATTATTCTTTTATAAGTGTTTGGTACTTTGCCTGAAAGTTGTAAACACTTCTTTTCGGTATTGTGACCAAGTGTTAGCACCCAGCCAAGAACTTATCCATACTTGGGGGCTGGGGGATGACCTTACTCCCGAAATGAGGCTTCCAAGAAAGGTATCTTCCTTACCTTTTAAACTGTAAACTACAAATTATGATAGTTTCAATTTATGATTAGTTTTCAAAAGAAATCTTTTAAACCTGTGGAAACTCATTAATTCTTTTGTTAATTACCATGACAGCATCATTCCAACCAGACTTGCTGAAAATCTACTGATGAGGCAAATATATATATGCTGCATATATATTTATAAAATTTCTAGTGGGAGTTGTGTATAAAAAATGTTTCTTTGGTATTCATCCTGTGTTATAAAGTTTTACAAAAAACAGAGCTTTTTCCTAAGTTACTTTTTAAGTTAGTTAACTGAGATCCAGTTCTTCCATCTGCCTCTGTAATGAGGCACATATTAATACAGTTTTTGTATGATATCTATGAAAGAGTTGACTTCATAGAGCATAATACTTGAGTAAATGTATCCAAGAAAGCAAGCAAATGAAAAGGAACCTATTTATGGAATAAACTCCAGATTTAAAATTCAGTATTTTAGTAAAATGCCAGCTGTTCTTACTGTATTTATTAAAACTTATAATAATGTGAGTTTTCAGGATATTAGTTCAAATTGAAATGGTTTCATGCCATATGGAAATCTTTAATTTATTTGTTGAGGTACCATAAATTTAGGGTGCTAGGTGGCAAATGTTAATATGTGCAATAGGAACTACTGGTTTGAATGTGTAAATGGATGCTCTGAGTACTGGCAACCTCCAGCAAAACTACTGCTTATTCTCTCTCCAAAGAATATTGGGAGCTCTCAGTCCTCAATGACATGGGAAAGACAACTGAGTACTTGCCCTGTGACTGAGTTTTCTGTAGGAATTTTATTAAAGATTGTTTAATTTTGTTGTCCTTCTTAATGTTCTCAGTCAAATAAATGGGTGAGCTAGTTTTGGCTTTTCTTGGGATGTGTGGGTTTTTTCTTTGTAACCAGCATAGGCCTTTAGAACTTGCCGCTAGGACTCCAAGACATGGCCAAGAAGCTAGGCATGTTGGCACATGCCCATAATCCCAGCACTTGGAAGGCTGAGGCAGGATTGCTGCAAGTTCAAGACCAGCCTGAGCTACATAGTGAGTTCAAGGCCAGCTTGAATTACAGAGTGAAACCCTGTCTTAAAAAGCAAAAAACAAAAACAAAAAGAAATGGCCAAGTCAGTAGACAAACCAATTTAAGAAGCAGGCAGGCTAAGACTCAGCTTCCTTCCTTGCTTCCTAACCCTATCAGGCACAGTGTGGGAGGTCTTTTGGACTCTAGTGGGAGCCTGAGGCAAGGAGGTGCCTTCTTGAGGCTTTCCAAGTCTTTGAGAGGTACTCTGAGGCCTGGGAGGATGCCTTATTAACTAGTTCACACCTGAGTGAAGACCAGGCTGCAGCCACTTTGGAGCTTTCTTCCATGGGGAATACTCTCAGAGCAGGGCACTTTTTTGGACATAACTCAGATGAGCCAGGGGTTAGCCTCTGAATTCTTTATTTCCTAGACTTGTCCAGACTTAATGAGAGTTCCAGAAATGGGGCTGTAGAAAGGCTTTTTCGGGGATCTTTGTCCAGTCACACTTCAGCTTATATACTCCAGGCCACAGGTCAGTGATTTTAAGAGTAGTGAGCATTTGCAGGAAGAGATGAGGGCCACTGTTTGTTTCCAGCAGAGTCTCCTTAGCTCAAGAAAGGGGCTTGATAAATGCCAGATGAATATGAATGTTTTCAAGAGCAAGAAAAGGAAATGAAATTTTTTTTTTGGTACCTGCCCAGCAGGTGACGAAACTACTGAGCTAAATAAATCCCTGGCCCAAGGAAATGAAACTTAATGAGTGTCCCCAGCAGTGCTGCACCTAAACCCAGGATGGTTCTTGACCGCCTCTTCCCACCTCTTTTATACTGTACCCCCACCCTCAAGATAGCCATGGTAGTGACTCAGCTGCTAAACATGCATAGCAGGTACTACCTGTATTCTTGCTGAATCACAAGTCTGGCTAAGGAGGGTAGAAGGCAGAAAAGAGCCACCATTCAGGATGAATTAGGACTATAGGGTATAGGAACAGTTTCTGGTACAAGAACTGATTACCCACTGCTCTGACATTGAGTATTCTGACCAACAATGTGGATCTTACCCTAAAATACTTCCTGTCTTTCATTCCTCTCTCACATTCCCCCAAAATGTTTTAGAAACTATAATTTCATACTTTAGGTCAGAATTTGTTAATACTTATGTGTGGGGAGACAAAATGACTTTGTTGAGCAAGTAATTCTCGAGTACTGTTGCACCCAGTGAGAAAGAACCAACCAGAGACTGATATTAAATCCACACAGGAGTTTATTACCATCAGTTTAACTGCATCGACCCACTGTCTAACATATTTATTTAGTCAGAGCATTTATAATACAAGGTCCCACAAGCAAAAGCAGAAGTAAGATAACTAAGGGGCCTGCTACAGCAGAAAGTAGGGTAGTTAACCATGGGGACCAGTCAAATAGATTCTGAAACCAATTTTGATCCTTTTGTTGAGCATATTTAGTCTTTAAATTTTCTCTGACCGTAGCTAAGGTATCTCTAATGACACCAGACTGATTAGCATAGAAGCAACAGGTTTCTCCTAGGGCTACACATAACCCTCCCTGTTTCATGAACAGGAGGTCAAGTCCCCTTCGATTTTGCAGGACCATCTCAGCTAGGGAATCAACCTGGTTCTCTAATCTGGAGATCGAGTCTTCCAGGTGACCCAAATCTCTGGCTGCTTGGTGGCTTAGGGCTTTAAAATTTGTCCTGAAGGATCAGGGAGGAAGTTCCAATAGCTGACCCGGCTATTCCTAATCCTACCAAAATGGGCACTAAAACGGGAACAGCCATTTACTTCTATAGTGTTCAGTGGTTAATCCCAGATGTTTGCGGCCCCCTTTTCCATTATAATACAAGACTTGTGGAACAACATACACGGTGACACAAAATAAAGTGGCACATTGGGTAGCCAAGACTGATTTGGGAATACATTTAGTCAAGCCCTTGGTGCAAGCAAACCAAGCATCTTCTGGAGCCTTGTAGTAACAGGGGCCTGAGGCAGGGTGATTATTATAACTATCATTACACAGATCTCTATAAGGTGATGTATCCAAACTGTAATTTGTTCCTTTTCCTTGGATGTCCCCCAGGGTGAGTTGAGGGTGGCTCCAATCACAACCTGTTGGGGACAAGTCTGCCATAGCCACGAGCCCCAACCCCAAATCATATGGGGGCCTGGGGTCGAGGCAGAGCCAACAATCTTTAGCCTCCTCAGGGCTGGATTTGTTGAGTAAATGGATGCTCATCAACATTTCCAGTACAGGGGTGGGGGGTTTATCTTGTAATATAGTTGGAAGAGTGGGGGGGTTCTGGTTTCTGAGTAGGTGAGGGCACAGGCTTAGGCCTTGCTATGGGGATAGGTAGAGCAAAGTCCTTGCTGGGCCCCATAGGTCGCTCAACCCACTGGCAACCTTGCTGGATGGTAAATTCTGACCCAAGATACATATAATCTAATTCCCCATGTCCTTCCAGTTACCCACCCAGGATCTTCCAATCTTTGGGGTGTAATGGTAATCAGATAACATATGCCAGTATCACAGGTTTTTATCATGATAATACGGTGGTGGGAGACATTTTTAACCAGGGATCTATAATTTGAATGGACCAAGGAGCTATAGTCCAACATCCCCATTGGGCACAATGATAGTCATTGCCGTTACCATCACAATATGGGTCTTCATTTTCTGGACATACATAATATTGGACAGGATGGAGTCCCCATTTAGTGAGAGTACAGCACCCAGATTCCATACAGCCCCTGTTCCCATAATATGAGGCCTCCTCAACCATATGACATAAGCTAGCAGTAAAGGTGATCTCAGATTGGTTGGGTCCTCTATTTTTGCCAGGATTTTTTCCACTAGAAGTTAGTCTTAATTCCCAAGTTTCTGAACAGGGAAGAAACAAGTTATTTGTTCCCCCGAGCTGACATGATTGATAGAGAATGTATACCAGGAGTACTAGTCCTCTTTTCCCAATTTTAACTTTTAAGTCTCCTGGGGTGCTTAGAATCTTCCATCGTGCTGGCTCTGGGCTCTCTGCTGGAGCTGACTTGACCTGGGTGTGATGAATCCAAGCTGTGCCCCCCCCCGCTACTTTGCGGAGGGGGTTACCAAAATAACAGGATATGGCCCCTTCCAATGCAGCTCGAGGCTGTCTGATGTCGGCATATCAGGACCAGGTCTCCTGGCTTGAAACCGTGGAGCTGGAACGTCATAAAGGGTTTTTCTCGAGCCTGTTGTATTGTAGCCTGGATCTCACTCTGAAGAATCTGTAAGGCTTGAAGAGACTGAAGTAAAGAGACACAAGAACTCTGTTATCTGTTCAAGGTTTAACTTAGGAGTGGTGGAGGTCTCCCATACAAGATTTCAAAAGGGGTAAACTTGTCAACATATGGGTTACATCTAACTCTTAACAAGGCTAGAGGAAGTAGATCGGGCCACCTACTGCCAGTTTCTAGAATGTATTTAGTCAGGGTTTCTTTCAGGGTCCTATTCATCCTTTCCACTTGTCCTGAACTTTGTGGGTGATAGGCACAGTGTAACTTTCAATGGATATGTAGTGCCCTTGCCAATAATTTGGATATCTGTGCTGTGAAGGCAGGCCCATTGTCAGACCCCAGGTAATGAGGGATGCTAAATCAGGGAACTATCTCCTGGAGCAAAACCTTAGTCACTATGTTGGCTGATTCACCATGAGTAGGGAAAGCTTCTACCTAAGCTGAGTAGGTGTCAACCAATACCAGTAAATATTTGAACCTATTGCTCGATTTTATTTCGGTGAAATCAAGTTCACAATATTCCCGTGGCTCTCTTCCCCGTAGTCAGTTACCTTCACTCCTTGGTCTCACCTTGGAGTTTACCTGTGCACACACTTGACACCTGGAACTGATGTCCTGGACCATAGAGGTCAGTCCTGGGATTGAAAACTTAGAGCTCATTAGTCTTTTTAACTTTGATTCTCCCAGGTGAGTTAAGTGATGTAACTGATGAACAAGTTGTCACCCCAGGGCTCGGGGGAGACAAATTCGTTCATTTGTCCCATTCTAACTGCCTGAGTCCAATTTTGTACCCCCTTGCTTTTGATTTTCCTCTTCCTCTTCCGGGATATATGTGGGCCTTTCTGGCAGGTAGCCAAAGGGTTGGATGGGCAGAATGTCTACTGGCCCCACTGGTTCTCTGGCCACTCGTCGGGCTGCATCATCGGCCTCTCAGTTACCATGGGCCTTGAAGCTGTGTCCTTTTTGGTGGCTTTTGCAATGAATAATGACCAATGCCTTGGGTTCCCAAATTGCTTCCAATAAGGCCAAAATTTATTTATTTTTAATAGTTTTCCCTTCTGATGTCAATAGCCCTCTCTGCCTGTAGATGTCGCCATGCACATGGGCAGTGGCGAATGCATACCTGCTGTCAGAGATGTTTGCAGCCTTGTCTCGACCTAACATCAGGGCTTGAGTTAAAGCTATTAGTTCAGCCCTCTGTGCCGATGCCTGGTTTAATGCCTGTGCCCAGTGCACCTGTCCTCCTGGACTGACTATGGCCGCCCCCACATACCTAACTGTCTTCCATGAAGCTGCTTCCATCGGTGAAGAAGGTCTCATCTGGGTGTTGCAGGGGAATGTCAGTCAGGTCTGGGCGGTTGGTGGTAGAAGTTGTCAGAGTGTCCAGACAGTCATGGAGGGGCATGCGCAGGTCGGAGTCCGGGAGTAAGGTGGCTGGATTAAAGGCCGTCTCTCAGGTGAATTTGATGTGTGGCGCATCCAGCAACAGGGCCTGGTACTGAGTCAGGTGAGCGTTGGAGCACTATCATTCTGGGGCTCCTCTCAGCAACGCTTCCACCGCATGGGGTGTGGTGATGAACAGGTCCTGTCCCAGGCTGAGCTTATCTCCCTCTTTGACCAGGAGGGTGGTGGCTGCAACTGCCCTCAAACAGGTAGGCCATCCACTTGCCACAGAATCAAGTCTTTTAGACAGTAGGCCACAGGTCTGTTCCAAGGCTATGCCCCCTCATTCAGCCACAAACAACCAAAAGGACTTGGTGACATCAGGTAGGGCCAGGGCTGGTGCTGACACTAAGGCTTCCTTTAAAGCCAAAAAGGCAGCTTTTTCCTTTTCTGTCCACACTAGAGGAGTGGTTCCCCCTGCCCCTGCCCACTGTGGTGGCTGAGTAAAGCAGTTTGGCAATCTCAGCAAAACCCAGGATCCACAGCCTGCAATATCCCACTGTCACTAAAAATTCTTGAATTTGTCTCTTGGTGGTGGGCAGGGGGATTTGTAGGACAGCTTGTATCCTCTGAGGAGAAAGCAGTCTGTTTCCTTTAGTGAGCTGGTAGCCTAAGTATGTGGCCTTAGTTACACATAATTGGGCCTTCTTGGCTGAGACCTGGTAACCTAGTTGTTCCAACAACTTTAAAAGATCTCAGGTAGCTTTTTGACACATGCCTGTGTCTTTTGTTGCAATCAACAGGTCATCTACATACTGTAGTAGAGTCACCTCCAGGTGAGTGGCTCGAAATAGGAACAAGTCTCTGTTCAGGGCTTCATCAAAGAGAGTTGGGGAGTTCTTAAAACCCTGTGGTAATCTAGTCCAAGTCAATTGACCAGAGTAGCCACTGTCTGGGTCCACCCATTTAAAGGCAAATAAGGGCTGCCTTACCTTGGCCAGCGGGATACTGAAGAAGGCATCCTTGAGATCCAAAATGGTGTAGACCTATCTCTCCAGGGGAATTAAGCTCAGCAACGTGTAAGGATCTGGGACCTTGGGGTGAATGGTTTCCTCTCTTGTTGACTTCTCTCAAGTCCTGGACTGGTTAGAAGTCATCTGTGCCTGGTTTCTGGACTGGAAGGAGAGGGGTGTTCCAGGGGGACTTACATGGCACGAGGATTCCAGCAGCCAGAAGCCTCTCGATGTGAATCTGGATTTTCTCTTTGGCCTTTTGTCTGATTGGATATTGTTTTACTGCAATTGGAGTCACAGTGACATGTAGAGTGACCACTACTGGGGGTTGACGGGCAGCCAGTCCTGGGGGGTTAGACTCTGCCCATACTCTAGGACACAAGGTGGTCAATTCCTGAAGAAATTGAGAGTCTGGGGCTTTTGAGTCCATAGGTGTAATACCGGGGAGCAACAGATATTCTTCTGATAGAGGGCAAGTAACAAGAATTTTGGCAGGTCTGTTACCAATTGAAAGACTAGCATGCTGGCCCTCAAAGGATATTGTAGCTCCTAACTTTTCGAGTAAGTTCCTTCCCAGCAATGGGTATGGGCAATCTGGGATTACAAGGAATGAGTGTGTCACCCTCAGGTGCCCAAGGTCCACTGTCCTTTCTGTAGTCCAAGGGAAGCCTGTAGTAGCAGGCCCAGTGGCTCTCTGAACAAAAGTTTTTATTTTGGTTATTGCCCCTAGTAGTTGGGTCAAAACTGAATGTGCTGCTCCTATATCGAACAGGAAATTTATAATTTTGCCCCCTACTTTGGCTTTTACCCTGGGCTCTCGGGGGCTTAACAGATAAGCACCCTGACCCCCCTAGTCCTCTTCTTCCTGTATCACCAACACCTCTGGTTTGTCCTTCTTGGAGGGGGCCCCTTTTTCCCCATAGGGACACTCATTTTTCCAGTGTCCAATCCTCTTGCATCTAGCATATTGGTTCTTCCCCAAGCTGGGACGGTGTGAGTCCCGGAAGGGCTTTCCCTTCCTTCTGTCCAGAGGGACTGTCTCTTGTGCCTGGAGTGCAGCAATAGTGACTTTCCCCAGTTTCTTGGCTACGACTTCCTCGGGGGCATCATGGTTATCATAAACTTTCTGGGCTATGCTCAGGAGTTCAGTCCTATTCTTTCCTTCAAATCCCTCCAATTTTTGTAATTTTTTTCTAATGTCTGGGGCCAACTGGGAAACAAAGGCCAGATTTAAAGCTGCTGCATTTTGGGGAGCCTCTGGGACAATAGGAGTGAAAACTCTATAGGCTTCCAAGAGTCTCTCAAAAAACGCAGCCAGAGACTCCGTTTTTTCCTGGAGAATCTCACTTACTTTACTCAAATTGTTGGCTTTCTGGCAGCTGCCTGGAGTCCCCCTAATAAGTGCTGGTGGTAGGTCCCCAGCCTCCTCCTACCATCATCATCATTGGGGTCCCATTTGGGGCATCGCAACAGAACCACTGTTTCAGCCCTAGCCAAGTACCCCGGAGTTCCGGGAGTGATGACAGGGTTTGGCCCCAGGGCCTCTTTGACTGTCTATTGATAAATGAGGTCCCACTCCTCAGTGGTGAACAGGATCTGTAAAAGCTTCTGGCAGTCATCCCAAGTTGGCTGATGGGTATGGAAAACAGACTCAAGAAGAGAGATTAATGCCTGAGGTTTTTCAGAGAAAGGGGGATTTTGATGTTTCCAATTGTAAAGATCACTAGTTGTAAAAGGGACATAAATCAATCCTCCCCCGGGCTCTGTTTGTTTTAAAGGAAAAAGGGAGGGGGAAGATGGAGCTGATGGACTGTAGTCCTGTCCCAATCAAGTATGGGGAGGTGAGCAGATCTGGTCCAAGGAGGAGTCCAGAACTGGAGGGCCTGCAGCAGGAGATTCAGGGCCCCTCCCCTGGGCACCAATTCCACCCGCATGATAAGGGGGAGGTCGGAGCAAATCATCCTCAGGGTCAGACTAGAGAACACCTTTACTGGTTGACACAACCATCAGAGAGGGGCTCTTTTCCAGTTGGTTTTGATTTCCCCTTCTCCTCCAATTTAGGGTTGCCAAAGGTCGATCGGGACCTGTACATTGTATAAAATATTTAGGGGGAATCTTCCAACATATCGATCCAAATGTTGATATATGGGAATTGATCTGGATGCTCTGGGTTTCCAACGCCCATGACCACATTCGAAACCTTTCAAGCAATGTGCATAGAATAAGTTCCCACTGGGGGCCAACCGACTCTGAAACTTGGCCATTCTGATTGACACAGAGTTCGCAATTTGCCTTTAGAAAATTTTATGCCATATTCATCTTCTCTGTCTGTGGAATAAATTTTTTTGAAGTTATTCAAGACACAATTAAGTGGAGTTCCTTCTGTGGACTGTGAGGAACCTATAATTTTAGCCTGTGAAAACGCAAAAGGCACACAGAGCAAACAGACAGACAACGATAAACAGACAAAGACAAACTTTGGCCAAGTAAACCTCTGGGGCCCAATGAATTTGGACCCCACCCAGGGAGTCACTCTTCTGAGGACTCCGACCCAGTGAGTCTGCTTGCCACTGAGAAGAGACTCTAGGTAAGGGAACCTGTGCCACGTCTGGCTTCCTCCTATCTACCCACAGTGCACTAAGAATCATTCGATTCTTACCTCTAGAGTCTTTTCCGATAAACTCCTGCGGGTCGGTTGATTGGTGATAGGGCCTGACTGGGACCGGCCTACACAGAGCCCCAGAATACTGTCAGGGTGGCCTAGCCCTGGAATACCGTCAGGGTGGCCTTTCCTTTCTACAGACCGGTGTCCAGAGGGGCCAAACACCACGATGTCTGATCCTGGTCTCTCCTAAAAAGAAACAATGGCTCCAAGATAATAAGCTCCAGAGCAGCTGGCTGTCTCCCTGGGGCCTCCAAGAATGTTGCACCGAGTGAGAAAGAACCAACCAGAGACTGATATTAAATCCACACAGGAGTTTATTACTGGCTGGGACCCGAGCCAAGCATGGGACTTGAGCCCCAACTGAAGGGAGACTAACATGTTTTATACACCTTTGAGGCCAACAGTTTCTAGGCCCCCCATGGGATAGTACTAGCAAAGCAAGCAAAAGGTACAGAAGCTGAATGTCCTATCATTAGAACATTTGTAAAACAATAGTTGATTAATTGTTTCTAAAGTCTCTCTAAGGGGAGGAGGTTTCTTTTGAGTTCATCTAAAGGGCAGGCAGGTGGGTCATTCAGCAGCAATATGGAGTCTGTCTTGCTAACTAGGGTCCTTCAGTACCACATCCTGAGTATAGGTAGACTCTGGACTCAAGGGACCAATATTTGCAATTTAGCTCTACCCTTGTGACCCTTGAATAAGGAATTTGTTCTAATTTCTATGGTTCTGAGCTTCCTGGTTTATAAAGTGGGATTAATAATACCTGCTCCGTTCACTCTGGGATAGGGAGAGAGTAGGGTAAAACTAGGGATAGAAACATGCTGAAGCCCGGCATGATGGTGCATAATTCCTAGATACATATGAATTATCAAAACTGAACTAAGAAGACTTAAAAACCCTGGATAATCCAATAACATGCAATGAAATTTAAGCAGTAATAAACTTACCAACTAAGAAAAACCAAGATCCTGATGGATTCACTGCTGGATTCTTTAGGAACTTCAAGGAAGACCTAATGCCAGTACTCCTCAAACTCTAATTGAAAGAGAAGTACTCTCAATGTCATTCCTGGAAGTTAGCATTACCATGATTCAGACAAGGATCCAACTAGAAAATAGATCTATAGGCCAATCTCTAATGAACATAGATGCAAAAATCCTCAATAAGATACAATTGTCTAGGACCAGAGAATTGAGGCTTAATTGGCTTCCTCTTGAGCACAAAGGAGAAAGGCTGCACTCAGAGGTGATTGCATATTAGGGAAAAGTTAAGACAGCTGAGATTAAGTTGTTTACCAGAGAATGTACTAATGGCTATTGGAAACCAGATGAATCTTGTGTTACTTTGACAGCTTGTGCCCATGTTTGGGTGAATAAAAGTGAGATGAGCCAAAAGAGCCAAAGGCTCAGGGGCTCCTCTACCTTGTAGAGGGAGAGCACCCTGGCTGCCCAGCATGTTAAGCTGATCTGTGTCCTTTGTCATTCATCCTCATTTGCCCTCAGGTAAGGGAGAACAGAGTAGAAGTCTAGGTTCCCAGAGCAAGGCTGGCTGGGTGGGTTGGCTACAGGTGGCACACCAATGTGGGGCTTGGGACCCTGGCTCTCTTACAACAAATAAAAAAATTATACCAAGATACATAATGTACAAGTACAAGCACCCAATGATAAATTTAAATGTATTGTATACCTAAAATGTACCGATAAAAGAATTTAAGCAAAAAAAATCATAGATCATGACCATGTAGGCTTCATCCCAGGGATGCAAGAGTGGTTTGACATATGCAAATCAATACAGGTAATTATCATATAAACAGAAGCAAGGACATAAAGCACACAAACATCTCAATAGACACAGAAAAAACCTTTGACAAAATCCAACGTCTATTCATGATAAAAACCCTGAATAAAATAGGTTCAGAAGGGCATTATCTCAATCTGATAAAAGCCATTTATGACCAACCTGCTGCAGACACATTAAATATGGAAAAACTTCACAGCTTTCTCTTTAAAATTAGGAACAAGACAAAAATGTCTACTATCACCACTCCTGTTCAATTTAGTACTTGAAATAGCAATCAGGCAAGAAAAAAAGGTTATGTATATGAATTGAAGTCAAATTATTTGCAGATGACATGATCCTCTATATAGAAGTCTCCAAAAAGTTCCACCAAATGACTACTAGAATTAATAAATTCAGCAATATAGCAGGATACAAAGTGACACAAATCAATACCATTCTTTATACCAATAATGAGAAATTAGTAAAACAATATTCACAATAGCTTCAAAAAAAATCAAATATTTAGGAATTGCCCTAACCATTCATGTGAAAGTGCCGAGGATTTAGCTCAGCAGCACCAAACCTGCCTCACAAGCACAAGGACCTGAGTCTAATCCCTGGTACCAGAAAACAACAACAACAACAAAACTCCACTATATTCAAAACTGTAGTACTCTGAAAAAGAAGATCAAAATGGACCTTAGAAAATGCAAAGATATCCCTTAATCTTGGGTAGGCAGAACCAATATAGTCAAAATGGTCATACTTCCCAAACTGATATACATATTATGCAATCTCAATTGAAATACCAACATCATTCCTCATAGAACTAGAAAAAGACAATCCTAAAATGCATATGGAACCAGAAGAGACCCAGAATAGCAGAAACAATCCTGGGTAATGAGCAAAGCAGGAAGCATCACAACCCTGGATTTCAAGTTATATTACTAAGCTACAGTGATTAAAAAAAAAAAAAAAAAAAAAAAGCATAGTACTGGCACAAAAACAGGTAAATCAATGGACCAGTATAGAAGATCCAGAAAGAACTCCAGGCACATTCATCTATCTGGAAAAGAGGAAAGATAGCCTCTTTAATAAGCAGTGCTGGGAACACTGGCTATCCATATACATAAGATTAAATCCAGGGCCATAGATTTAGCTCAGTGCCTGCTTTGCAAGTGCAAGGTCCTGAGTTCAATCCCTGGTACCAAAAAAAAAAAAAAAATGAATCCAGAGTCATACCTCTCCATGCATTAAAGTAAAATAAAAATGGAACAAAAGTTTAAATGTTAAAACAGAAGCACTTAATCTGCTGGAAGATAAAATACATAAAACTCTTTTAGGTGTAACAAGGACTTTCTGAACAGAACCCCAATTGCACAAGAAATATCAAGAATTAAATGGGATATCAAATTTAAAAACTTCAGAACAGCAAAGGAAGCAACCAACATGGTAAAGAGATGATGATCTATAGAACTGAAAAAAAAAATTTTTGCCAGCTATTCCTCAGAAGACTAATATCTAGAATACGTAAAGAACTCAAAAAAATTAGTCCCCCCCAAATAAAAGACTCAGTCACAAAATGGGCAATTGAAATGAATAGATACTTCACAGTAGTACAAATGGCCAATAAGTACATTAAAAATATTCAACATTTTTGGCCATAAGAGAAATTCAAATTAAAACAATACTTCTGTATTACTTCAAAAAGAATGGCAAATATACAGAAATGAAATAATAATAAATGATGGCAAGGCTGTGGAGAAAAAGTAACCCTTCTACATTGTTAGTTGGAATGTAAAGTAGTGCAACCATTATGGAAATCAGTAAGACTGCTCAAAAAACTAAAAATAGAAATTATATTTAACCCAATTATTTCCCTTTTAAGTATCTTCCCCAAAGTGTTAAAGGCATCACATTACAGTGATACCCACATACCCAGGTTTATAGCAGAACAATTCATAACAGGTAAATCTTAGAAGTGGCCTATATGTCCATCAACAGACAAATGGATAAGCAAACTATGGTATTTATACCCAATGGAGTACTATTCTGCCATAAGGAAAGATAAACTAGAGTCATTTATAGGAAAATGGATGTATTTTGAAACCATAATGTTAAGTAAAATAAATCAGACATACAAACTTAAATATCATATGGTGTCTCATATGAAAAACTCAAATGTATAAATAAATGAAAGAGCAAAATAAAAGATAGAGCATAGATCTTTTGCAAAAGTGCGGGGTCCCAAGAGATGGAAGGAGGCTGAAAGGGAGGGGAAGGGAAGAAGATGGAAAGAATTAAGGCGAGTTATATACATGGAGTAATTCCCCACAGTAAATGTAATCATTATGTCCTGCAAATGTACTAATAAAAACAAAAATTTAAAAACTTCCAAAATAAATTACTGCTTAGGGGTAAATAGATAACTTTTGTATGCTGTCAGTCTGTGCTAACATTGCTCCTGGTAATTTAAATAGAACACATTAGTAATGTTATTGTAGAATTCTAATTATCTGTAGGTATGTTGACAGATCTGAAACAGCTGAGAAATTTGTGTAATGATGGATGCTGTATTACTTATTACTACCTTCTTGATGGACCAGAAATCACCTTTCTGCTGGTTTAGAGGCCATAAGATGTGGAGTGCTTTGTGCGTTACTAACACAGGACAATTCAGTTAATGGTTGTGCGCTATTTGCTAGCTTGGTTTGAGCACACAAAACAGTGAAGCCAGGCTGGGGATTTAGCTCAGTGGTTCTGCCGCCTGCCTTGCAAGCGCAAGGTCCTGAGTTCAATCCCTGATACACACACACACACACACAAAACCAGTGAAGCCTTTGTATATTCCAGAGTTAATGATGCTATCTCATAGTTTCCAGGAGACATAATTTCCACAATAACAATAGCCACAGAGAGTTTTTGAAATGCTGCAAATAAGTTTCACATACTGTATAATTTTAGCACTGTTTATGTAAAATAATTACAGACCAAAGTTTTGAAATGACTCCATATAACTCTAAAAAATAGTTTCACAAATAAGATAAACTGCTCCTTTCAAGGTTACTTAAATCTTAGTGATAGTTTAAAAATTTGTGGTCAGGGCCAGGGGGGATTTAGCTCAGTGGTTCTGGTGCCTGCTGTGCAAGGTCCTGAGTTTGATCCCCAGAACTAAAAAAAAAAAAAATTTGTGGTCAAAAGCTAGGTTTGGTGGGGCATTCCTGTAATCTCAGCATTTGGGAAGCTGAGGCAGGTATATTACTGCAAGTTGGAGGCCGGCCTAGTCTACATAGTGAGTTCAATCCCAGTCTGAACTACATAGTGAGACCCTGTCTCAACACCCCCCAGAAAAAAATTCCCCAAAATTTCGTGGTCAGTAATCTAAAGCAGAAAACATTAAACCTGTAAATTTACACTTTAAAAGTACAATGTAAAAATGTATATTAAAGTATAATGATTTGATCTTCTTAGGCTATCTAAATACTTTCATTAACATGATATAGAAAATATTCAACTGAGGAAATACTTGAGGACCTACTATGTATTGTGCTTCCCAGGGTGACAAAGATGAATAATGTGCCTTTTCAGCATTCTAAAATATTTACAGTAAATGATTAATAGGTATGCAACTGCCTACCACATGAGGCAGGTTTATGGATTATAAAAAAAAAAGTACCAGGAAAGGATTCAGATGAAAATCCTTTTGATAATTTCTAAGATTTACCCTAGTAAGTGGTTGAAATGATTCCTGTCTTAGTCACTTGCCTAATTGCTGGAACAAAATGCCCAACACCCACTATTTAAAGGACAGGTTTATTTTTACTCACATTTCAGTCTACAGTCCAGCTCCAAGTCAGGACCGCATGGCAGAGGAGAGCTGCTCCTGGCATGACAGGAAGCGGAGAGCAAAGGGAGGAGAGAGACAAACCAGTCCAGGCCATGCTCCCAGTGACCCTCCTCTTCTGACCAGGCCCCCTTCCTAATAGCAAGTTGGTTATAAACCCTCACAATCTAATCACATTTTTTATTTGCTTTTGTTTTTCTGAGATAGGGTCTTACTCTGTAGTCCAGGCTGGCCTTGAACTCACAATGTGGCTCAGACTGACCTTGAACTCAGGGTGATCCTCCTGCTTCACCTTCCCAAGTGCTGGGATTATAGGCTGATTTTTTCTACTTAATTTCATAAAGTAATAAGTAATAAACTAATGATAAGTAATAAGGTCAGCAAAAATTTAAATTCCAAATACTATGTACCTACACACCTTCAGAATTTGTTTCCTCAACCAATAGGAAGTGCCTAGCCATCACTCATGTTGCCTACCATATTTGGACCTGTCTTAGGCGAGTGAACAGGATTCCACTCAAATCAAGTTCAATTAGAATCACTGGAGTGAGGCTCAGGCCTTGGCATTTAAAAAATGCTCCCCAGGTAACTTTCATGGGCAGCCAGATTAGCCTCCTGGCTAACTTGTAGCAGGGGGCGTTTTGGTCATTCCAGTAGCTGATTTCTTTCCTCTGCCCTCTCCCTTTTCTAGTCCAATAAATAATTTTAATATTAGCTTCCATTTATTGAGTATTTACTATGTGCCAGGCAGGATGCCGTAGCATTTTAGTGCATTCTCTCATTTAATTTTCACCGCAACTCCCTCAGGTAGGGGCCATTTCTGAGTGATTTGGCCTGCTAATGCTCCCTCGGAAGCCCAGGCCATTACCACTGCGCTGCGCTGCTTCCTCTCTCTAATCCACTCCCTAAGACAGAACTGTCTTGCGACCCAGGCTCTGCAGATATCTAAAGGCAATCTGGGAAGAGCAACCAAGAACAAGCAACAAAATGACACAAGAATAAATATGGCGGGGATCGGGGACAGAAGCGACATCGCAGGGCCGATCAGACTTTCCATTTCTCTAACTCACCGGGCCTCTACCTGCATACCCCACCTGGTGCCTAACACATCTCCTACTTAGTCTTTTACAGCTCACAGTTGGCCAAGAGGAATCTCCCAGATCCGCAGCTGCAGTTTAGAGAATCAACCATCACTGGAAATGGAGAAAGGCCTTGAAGTCTACTTCAGCACGACCCAGTTGCTTTCCCGTAGGTCCCAGGCGAGGTCACAGGTGCGGCAGGTGGCCCGAGGCGCCTCCCTTAGTACCTGGCGGGGGTGGGGGAGTCTGAGGAAAGGTCTGGCCGGATCCTCAAACTCAAAGCCCGGATTTAACTGAAGAGAAGACACAGTGATCCCTACTCGGCGTAGGGACCTGGAAGGTGAGCGCCCCATCCCCAGCGTTGGGCCTGCGCGCGCTGGGCCTGGTGGCCGAGAGAGGGCGTCTGGAACAGGGAGGGACCCAGTGCTGTCGCGAGTCACTGCCAAAGCGCTGTCCCGGGAGGCAGACGGGAGCGCTGCGGTCCAGAGCCAGAGCCGCGCGCCTGCAGCTGCCACACGTGGTCCGCGGCGCTTCACCAAGGCACTTCTGCTCGCCTTCCTGCTCCTTTGCGGAGTCCCAGGGGAGCAGGGACGCGCGCCATGGAGACAGGGTGACGCAACGGGGACCCAGCCCAGCGACCCTCGAGACCCCTCCGCACGCTTTGCACACCTGCGCTTTCCTTGTTAGCCTCGGGGGTAGTGTCTGCCCCGTTAGCCAGTTTCGAAAATTTAGGTCTTTGAACTTTCGGGTGTTGAGCAGAGACTGAATTAAGAAGGCAGTTATTTAGTGAACACGACTCTTCTGTGCCTTCCTGAGTGAGCCCTAGCTGGGTGTCCTTAGTTTCCTAGGAGAGGCTGGCTCTGGCTAACTAGGAGGCAAATTACGAAGTAGACCACGGGAAATCAAAAGTAGCTTCCTGCAAAAACGCAGTATTAAAACAAAACAAAATAAAACAAAACAGTTGATTTCTGCAGTCCCGGAGCAGAATACAAAAAAAAAAAAAAAAAAAAAAAAAAGAATTCAGAAACCTCCGTTTTGAGTTTGTAATAAATTGGTTGATTTTGAAGATAAGACAGAGTGACTTGAATTAGGGTTTCTTTGGTGGAGGTGGGGAAAGCATTTTTAAAATGCCTGGACCCTTAGTCATTTTGAGACTTAAAAAAGCCAAAACAAAACAAAAAACAACCTCATAAAAAAACAACAAAACCTGACTTTCTGGGGTTGTGGCTCAGTGGAAGCTGACTGGAGAGCTGTTTAGCATGTATAAAGCTCAAGGTTCATCCTCAGTATCTCAAAACAAAAACAAAACACACACACAAAACCAATTGAACTGTTTTATTTGGTGCTCTTGTTTGTCAAACTAAGCACTTGCTACATTTTACAGCCAAATGATTCATTTTTTAAAAGTCTGTGAGACCCTAGGAGGCACACTGTGTAGCCTCCAGTAAGGCTCCTGTTGCGACAGCTGGTTTGTCAAATGCTATGTAGTAGATTTGGGTTGAAGCATCACTTATGGGTGAGCATACTATTTACAAGTCTATTCTTTACAAACCTATACTACTGTACTATCTCTGCCTTTTTGATACATACCATTTAGATTTGGCTGAAATTTCTAAAGTAAAGTTGCTGAAGAAGATGAGAGGTCACATTAGCATTACATGGTACATTCCCACTTTTATTTTGTCAAGGCCTGAAATTTTTCTTTGAGGGAAAATGTTTTCGATCACATCTAAAGCAGAAAAGTGAACAATAAACCATGTAGAAGAAAAATTTTTTTCTGAGTAATCTTCATATAATTGGATTTTTTTCTAGAATGCCTCACTTTGATAGGCATAGGCTTAACTGAGAATATTTTAATATGTATACAATCATTCTCTATAAGTTTTACCCTAATTCTTCCACTCTTTGAAATTTGATTTTCACCCCACTGTCCTGTGAAGCTACAGTTACCACTGTGGCCATATCTGGTGGGCATGTCACGTCCTCAGCCTCTTAACACCTGTCAGCCCCAATAGCTCTATTAAATAGTCTCTTTCCCCTATTTTTTTATAAATTTATTTTTATTCATATTGGTTATACAGAGCAGTGGGTTAAATTTTGGCATATTCAGACAAACACATGCTTTGATCTTCTCCATCCCCCATTACCCCTCTTTCCTTCCCCCTTATTCCCTTCCTCTTCTCTACTGGTCTCCCCTCTACCTTCTCTCTCTCTCTCTCTCTCTCTCTCTCTCTCTCTCTCTCTCTCTCTCTCTCTCTCTCTCTCTCATCATACCATACTACTTACTTGGCATTTCTGCTTATACTTCCTATGGGAACTTGCAGCTGAACCTATTGACACTATTCCCTTTCACTTTGAATGGCATTTTTTTGCCACCAAAATCCCCAGGCAGAAATATGGACATTTTACCCAACTCCTCCTGTTCTCCTACCTGCTCACATCCAGTTTCTAAATCATGTGAATCTCTCTAGCCACAACCCCTAATCCAGGTTATACCATTATCTCTTAAATCTGTTGAAATATCTTTGTGCTTGACACTCAGTTAAGTGACTTTTCTGCTGTGCACCAGGCACATCCTGTTACTGTAGCATGTTCCTGCACTTAACAAGTATGTCTTTATTGTGACTATCCATTTCATGAGGTCAGGGACTATTTGCATTACATTTCCAGGATATGGCAGAGCACATCACTAAATGGGAAGAGTTATGTGAGATAGAAATTTATATTTGCAGGCTTGGGAAGGGCCTAGAAGGGAAAGAGCATTTGAAGTTCAAGAATAGGTGCATCTTGGAAGAGGTAGGCAAGGTTGGGCTTGGAATCATGCACAGGCCAGCTCTGCACGTGTTGCCTTGCCAGACATTCAGGAATGGAGTGGATTTATACAATTCTAGTCTCAAATTTTAATCTGTTTGCACCATTCCCCTATTTCCACCTTTCTCTGTCATATGAAAGTCTTTACTGGGTAAGAAGTATGCCTTCTATAATTAAATGAAGGAAAGAATTGAGGCTGAGAACTTTGGATTTGGTGGCCAACAAATAGGTAGGTATGAACTTTAAAATAATTATTAAAGTAATCCAGAAAGCAGGTACAAAAATATCTAAATAAAATGACTTGGATAACTTCATCTTATTGTCTTTAATCTCACTTATAGTTGAGAATACAAACTGAACCCTCTAGAATAATAATTGTTAGATTGGTTTTGGATTTAGATTGGTTTCTATTTGGACTGTGATGCTAAGTAAAAGAGTAAAGGGGAGGGGCCGGGGATTTAGCTCACTGGTTCCACCACCTGCCTCGCAAGCTCAATGACCCAAGTTCGATCCCCGGTACCAAAAAAAACAAAAACTAAAAGAGTAAAGGAGAGTAGCCTGCAATAGTTCTGGTTTTCTCCCTTCTTTCTACCTAATTTCAGTCCCACTGAAATGACAAAGGACAGAGAGTTGGGTTTGGGGAACAGTGTCCCTATGGCATGGAGAAGTGGTGGGGAAGCTGGAACAGAGCTTATGATTGGACTTGGTGATCTGTTGGTGTTCTGTTATCTGTATATCTTTGTAAATTGTTCACTTTTTCAAATCCATTACTGATACTGTATAAAAGAAAATGAAGACAAACTTTAAAATGTGTCTACATTCAGTAGCCAATGGTGATGTAGGGAGACATTTTATCTTTTATTTATTGTGCCACTTTTCTCTTTGGTAGCCTTTCTTCCTTCACCTCATCGCTTTCTCCATTCTGATTTCAAAGAAGGAGTTAGCTGATGAAAGTCTCGGAAATCTTAACTTGACACACTGGTATTTGCAACTTACCTGTAGAAGAAAAGACTGTTCCCAACTCTATTGACAAAGGGAAGATAGGACAAGAGAGGGATAATAACAACAGTATATTTCAAGGGCAGCTATGAGATCAACAGCCTGATGCAATTTGTCTTTTGGTATTTGATGAGAAGATGCAAATTATTGGGGAAACTTTTCATTCTTTTCAAATATATTTTTATTTCAGTTCTTCTAAGAAATAAGAACGTGTTTAGGTTTCAAGAAGAAACACTGCAATTAATCATGGTTACTTTTTCACCTTCCAACAATGTAGTTGTACCAGTATGTGAGCTTTATAGATTTCTCCAAAAGAAGGATGGTTTGGCTGCACAAACGTTCTTTCAAAAATCTCAAGCGGGCCTGGGGATTTAGCTCAGTGGTTTCACTGCCTGCCTTGCAAGCGCAAGGACCCAAGTTTGATCTCCGGTACCAAAAAAAAAAACAAAAAAAAAACTCAAGGGACTTCCTAACACAGCAACTCAGAAAGTTGAGCCCCATCTTTGGTAAGTTGTTAGAGTGACTGCTGTTGATGCTCCACAGTCTCTGTCACCCTAAAGACTGTTTTGGACTCTTAAATACTGGACCTTCCCCTACAGGGGAAGGGGAGGGGTGTTCTCCAATGTACCAGACAAAAAATTTTGACTTTGTTTTGTGCAGGGGTAGTTCTGTAAAGAAAATTGACAAGACCCTGTCTCCATTGTAGGAGAAGTGTCAGAGAAATCTAATACATCTAGAACAAGCTGTTAAATCTGGGCTAAGCAAGTGATAACACCTTTTTTTTTTTTTTTTTTTTTTTTTTTTATGGGGGATTGGACTCGGGACCTTGTGCTTGCAAGGCAGGTGGCAACCACTGAGCCAAATCCCCAGCCCCACACCTTATTTTTAAGATAACTTTCATTCTCTTTATAATCTTGACATATAAAGAACACATTTTGTTATTCTCATTTATAAGTGTAAGGTCAAAAGAACCTCATCTTTCCTCTTTGATGGTTTAGTACTGGAGTCTGAGAAACAAACAGGCAGTAGATAAGAAAAAAGGATTGAGCTGCATTATGTATATGTACTAATTCCCCACCATGAATGTATGGCTTATATATTGCAAACATGTACTAATAAAAGGGAAACATTTACAGGAGCAAATGTCCACAGATTCCTTAGTGCAGCACAAGACAGGGAGTACCCAGTTACCCAGTGAGAACCAAAAGCTTTAGATTCTTCAGGGGGAAAGGAGATTGAGGGCTGCTGGGAAATTTAGAGGAAGAGTAAATGATTCTGAGAGGAAATGAATGGGCTGGAAGAACAGATCATGGCTTGGGACAAATCACCTGGACACTGAATGTGATCATTAGCATCTTCTATGATGTGAGTTTGGCCTTCCTTGGTTGATAAAATGCCTGGGAGAGAAGAGTGGCAATTGTGTTCCCTTTTGGTGAATCTGGTCTTTACTCTTTGGTTGATTGTTTTGTTTTGGTTTGGTGTTTTTTATTTTTTTTATTTTTTATTTTTTTTGGAGTTAGGGTCTCTCTATGTAGTTCAGGCTGGCCTTGAACTCACAGAGATTCATCCCAAGGATGCAAGGATGGTTCAACACATGCAAATCAATAAATGTAATACACTATATATATATTTTTTGTAATACACTATATTAACAGAGCCATGGATAAAAACTGTATGATCATGTCACTAGATGCAGATAAAGCATTTGACAAGGTCTAACTTCCATAAAAAGACACATTATGTACTCATTTTGCTATTATGTTCATTTCTTGGATTTCTTACTTTCTGTGATTTCATCTTTATGAGACACTTACTTCACCAGGGGGTTTGCTTTTGGTTGTTTTGTTATGTCAGAGGTTTTCCCTTTCTCACATTAAGAAAAGAAGTGAGCATGAGGTTTTTGGGGTTTTTTTTAGCAAAACATTTATTGGTACATTTTAGATATACATAATGATAACATTCATCATAGGGAATTTGTACCTGTACAGGATATATCTTGCATGCTCTTTTTTTCTCATTTCCTCCCTCCCCTTCAACCTCTCTTCCCCTCCTTATATACAAAACCTTTGTTTCCATTTTTTCTTCTATTTACTCTTGCCCTTTCTTTCCTTTCTCCCTCCCCGCCCCTTATCCCTCTTCTCATTTGAACATTTTCTTCCCATTATCTATTATACATTTTAGTCCTTATTTCCACTTTCAGTTTCTCACATCAGAGAATCAATGCAGTATTTAAACATATGTGTTCGATTTATTTCACTTAAGAGTATGATCTCAAGGTTTATCCATTTAGCTATAAATATCTCAAGGTCATCCTTCTTTATGGCAGAGTAGTACTCCATTGTATTAAAAAAATCCCCACATCTTTATCCATTCATTGGTTGATGGAACTTTGGGCTGTTTCCAAGATTTACCTATTACAAACTGTGCTGCGATAAACATGGATGTGCATATACCACTGTGGTATGATGCTTTTAATTCTTTCAGAAAGATACCAAGAAGGGTAATAGCTGGGTCAAATGGAACCTACTGTTTTAGTTCTTTGAGGAATCAACACACTGATTTCCACAGTGGTTGCACCAATCTGCACTCCCAACAATGGAGAAGAGCTCCTTTTCCCCCACAATCCCTCCAGCATTTGCTATTGCTTGATTTCTTGATAGCAGCCATTCTTTCTGGAGCAAAATGGAATCTCAGCATTGTTTTAATTTGCATCTCTTGAATGATCAGTGATGTGGAACATTTTTTCATATCTTTATTTGCTATTTCTTTTTTTTTTTCTTTTTCTTTTTTTTTGGTAGCGGGGATCGAACTTGGGTCCTTGCGCTTGCGAGGCAGGCGACAGAACCACTGGGCTAAATCCCTGGCCCTTTATTTGCTATTTCTACTTCTTCATCTGAGAAGTGTCTATTCATTTCAGATGCCCACTTTTGGATTGGGTCTTTAAATTTGGGGGAGTCTGATTTGAGATCTTTATATATTCTAGATAGTAATACTTTGTCTGAAGAACTGGCAAAAATTTTTTTCCACCCTGTGGGTTGTCTCTTCACTCTGTTGGTAGTTTCTCTTGCTGTGCAAAAGCAAGAGAAGATAAGACGAGATCCCAGTTGTTGGTTTTTTTATGATAGTTCCTGTTCGACCACAGTTTTATTCACAGTCTTTGCCTACACTAGTGTCTTTGAGAGTTCTACCTATTCTCTCTTCCAACAGACTCTTTCTGTTTTAATATTTAGATCTTTGATCCATTTCAATTTTAGTTTAGTGAACAGTGAAAGATATGGGTCTAGTTTTAATCTTTGGCAAGTGGAGAGCCAGTTTTCCCAGAATCATTTATTAAAGAGGCTATCTTCTAGTGAAGGTGTTTGGCTCCTTTGTCAAAGATAAGGTAGCTGAGTATGTCTGGAGTTGTTTCTGCATTATCTAATCTGTTCCATTGATCCTCAGTATGTTTTTTGGTTTTTCTGGGGGTTTTTGTGGCGGTACCATGCTGAGTTTATCACAATAGCTTTGTAGTATAATTTCAAGTCAGGGATTGTGATACCCCCTGCCTTGCCTTTGTTGCCCAGGATTGCCATTGCTATTTTAGGTCTCTTTTGGAACCAAATGAATTTTAAGATTGTTTTCTCTAATTCTATGAGATTTGCTGTTGGAATTTTGATCAGGATTGAATTAAATCTGTATAACAATTTTGGAAGTATGGCTATTTTCACTGCATTGGTTCTTCCTGCCCAATAAGAAGGGACATCTTTCCATTTTCTGATATCATATTTGATCTCCTTTTTCAGAGTACTATAGTTTTCAATGTAGGGGTCTTTCACGTCCTTTGTTAGATTGATTCCTAGGTATGTCATTTTTTGGATGCTATTATAAAAGGTATTGTTTCCCTAATTTCTCTCTCAGTGAGTTTGTTATTCATGTACAGTAAGGCTATTGATTTTTGAGTGTTGACTATATCAAGCTATGCTACAAAATTTGATTATTAAATCTAGAAATTTTCTGGTAGAGTTTTTGGGGTCTTCTATGTAGAGTATCATGTCATCTGCAAATATTGACAATTCAACTTCTTCCTTTCCTATCTTTCTCCTTTTATTTCTTTCTCTTGTCTAATTGTTTTCGCTAATGTTTCCAGAACTGTACTGAATAAGATTAGTGGCAGTGGGCATCTTTGTCTTGTTCCTGAATTTAGAGTGAAAGGTTTCCATTTTTGTCTGTTTAGTATGATGTTGGCTGTTGGTTTGTCATAGATGGAGTTTATCAGATTGAAAGAAAAATCATCTATTCCAATTTTCTGTAGGGTTTTTATTTTATTTTATTTTTTAAAATTAATTTTATTGGTACATTTTATGTACACAGTATAATGACATTCATTACTGGAAAATTCACCTTTACATAATCTCTCTTGGTTCTTATTTTTTCCCCATTCTCCTGTCCTCCCATCAACCCTTCCATCCCTCCCTATTTACAAAGACTTTGTTTCCATTTTTTCATATTAATTCCATTCCCTTCTTTCCTTTCCCCTACCCCTCCTATTTTCCCTTCCCCTTTGCCCCTTTTCTTCCTATTTCACACTAGCTATTATACATTTTAGTCTTTATTTACACTTTCAGTTTTTCACACTAGAGAAACTATTTTGTATTTACATGTGTGTCCTATTTATTTCACTTAAGAGTATCACCTCCATTTAGCTATAAATGTCTCTAATTTCTCATTTTTTAGGGCTGAGTAGTACTCCATTTTATTTTAAAAACACATTTTCTTTATCCAGTCTACAGTTGATGGGCAATTGGGCTGCTTCCAAGTTTTAACTATTACAAATTGTGCTGCTATGAACATGGGTGCCCTTATATCACTGTGGTATAATTCTTTTAATTCTTTAGAGAAGATACCGAGCAGGGGAATAGTTGGGTCAAATGGGACTTCCAGTCCTAGTTCTTTGAGATATCTCCATACTGATTTCCACAATGGTTGCACCAGTCTACACTCCCACCAACAGTGGAGCAGGGTTCCTCTTTCCCCCCAGGCACACCAGCATTTGTTATTGGTTGATTTCATGATAGCAGCCATTCTTTCTGGAGTGAAGTGGAATCTCAGCATTGTTTTCATTTGCATCTCTCAAATGACCAGTCATGTTGAACATTTTTTCATATGTTTATTTGCTATTTCTACTTCTTTGTCTGAGAAATGTCTGTTCATTCCAGATGCCCATTTTTGGATTTGGTCTTTAAATTTGGGAGATCTGATTTTTTTTAAGTTCTTTAGAGATTCGAGATAGTAGACCTTTGAGGAACAGCAGGTGAAAATTTTTTCCCATATTGTGGGTTGTCTCTTCACACTGCTGGTGGTTTCTCTTGCTGTGCAGAAGCTTTTTAATAAGAAGACATCCCACTTGTTGATTGTGCTAGTTCATGGGCAACTGAGGTTTTGTTCATAAAATGTTTTCCTACACCAATGTCTTTAAGGGTTCTACCTAACCTCTGTTCCAGCTGGTTCAGTGTTTCTATTTTAATATTTAGATCTTTCATCCATTTTGATTTTAGTTTAGTGCATGGTGAGAGATATAGGTCTAGTTTTAATCTTTGGCAAGTTGAAACCCAGTTTTTCCAGCACCATTTATTAAAGGGGCTATTTCGTCCAGTGAGGGTGTTTGGCACCTTTGTTGAAGATGAGGTGGGTGAGTGTGTCTGGAGTTGTTTCTGCATCTTCTAATCTGTTCCACTGGTCCACAGGTCTGTTTCTTTGCCTGTACTATGCTGTTCTTATCACAGTAACTTTGTGGTATAGTTTCAACTTGGGGGTTGTGATACCCCCTGCCATGTCTCTGTTACCTAGAATTGCTTCTGCTATTCTGGGTCTCTTCTTGTTCCAAATGAATTTTTGAATTGTTTTTTCAAGGTCCATGAAGTATGCTGCTGGAATTTCAATTGGGATTGCACTGAATCTATATAGCAGTTTTGGAAATATGGCCATTTTCACTATGTTGATTCTTCCTACCAAGAAGCAAGGGATGTCTTTCCATTTTCTGATGTTGTCTTCAGTCTCTTTTCAGAGTGCTATAGTTTTCAGAGAAGAGGTCTTTGATTTCTTTTGTTAGGTTGATTTCTAGGTATTTCAGTTTCTTGGATGCTATTGTGAAAAGAATTGTTTGCCCTGTTTCTCTCTCAGTGAGTCTGTCATTCATGTAGAGGAAAGCTATTGATTTTTGTGTGTTGACCTTGTAACCAGCTACTTGACTGAATTTGGTTATTAAGTCTAGAAGACTTTTGGTGGAGTTCTTGGGGTCTTCTATATAGAGTATCATGTCATCTGCAAATAATGACAATTTGACTTCTTCATTACCTATCTTTATTCCTTTTATTTCTTTCTCTTGTCTAATTGCCGTGGCTAATGTTTCCAAGACTATATTGAACAGGAGTGGTGATAGTGGGCATCATTTTCTTGTTCCTGATTTTAGTGTGAAGGATTTCAGTTTTTGACCATTTAGTATGATATTGGCTGTTGGTTTTTCATAGATGGCTTTTATCAGATTGAGGTAGAGACCATCTATTCCAGCTTTTTGTAGGGTTTTTAATCATAAATGCATGTTGGATTTTGTCAAATGCTTTTTCTGCATCTATTGAGATGATCATATGGTTTTTGTCCTTGGCTCTATTGATATAGTGTATTACATTTATCGATCTGCATATATTGAACCATCCCTGTATCCCTGGGATGAATCCCACTTGGTCAGGGTGTATGATCTTCTTGATGATCTTCTGCATTCTGTTTGCTAATATTTTATTAAGGATTTTTGCATCTATATTCATTACTGAGATTGGCCTATAGTTCTCTTTTTCAGTTGAGTCTTTCTCTGCTTTGGGGATCAAGGTGATGCTTGCTTCCAGGAATGAATTTGGGAGTATTGCTTCCCTTTCAATTTTATTGAAGAGTTTAAACAGTAGTGGCAATAGTTCCTCTCTAAATGTCTTATAGAATTCAGCAGTGAAGCCATCAGGACCTGGGCTTTTCTTAGTTGGTAAGCTTTTAATTACATTTTCAATTTCACTGATTGATAGTGGCATGTTTAGAGTTTTTAGGTCTTCTTCGTTCAACTTTCGTAATTCATATGTATCTAGGAATCTGTCCATTTCTTCTGTGTTGTCCATCTTATTGGCATATAAGTTCTCGAAGTAGGTATTGATGAGGCTCTGGATTTCTGCTGGGTCTGTTGTAATTTCACCCTTTTCATTCCTAATTGCATGGATTTGGGCCTTTTCTTTCCTTTTTCTGACAAGGTTGGCTAAAGGTTTGTCAATTTTGTTTATTGTTTCAAAGAAACAACTCTTGACTTCTTTGATTTTTTGTGTCATTCTCTTAGTCTCCATTGCATTGATTTCTCCTCTGATCTTTATAATTTCCTCCCTTATATGAGCTTTGGGGTTGTCCTTCTCTTCTTTTTCTAGAAGCTTGAGGTTTAGCATCCACTTGTTTTAATTGGGCTCGTTCTGTTTTCCTCATATGTGTATTCACTGCTATGAATTTCCCTCATAAGACTGCTTTCATTGTGTCCCATAGATTCTGATATGTTGTATTGTCATTGTCATTTAATTGAAGGAACTGTCTGATTTCTTCTTTAATTTCCTCTGTGATCCATTGGTTATTCAGAAGTGTCTTGTTCAATTTCCGTGTGTTTATGAAATTCTTGTGGTTTCTTTTGCTATTGATCTTCAATTTCATTACATTATGGTCTGATAATATACAAGGGATAACTTCAATTCCTTTGCACTTACTTAAAGATGTTCTATGAGCTAGTATTTGGTCTATTTTGGAGAACAACCCATGTGCAGCTGAGAAGAATGTGTATTCTGATTTTGTGGGGTAGAACACTGTAAATATCTGTTAAGTGCATTAGTTCAAGAGTTCGATTGAATTCTAGTATTTCATTACTCATTTTTTGTCTAGTTGATCTATCTTTTTGTGACAGTGGGGTATTGAGGTCCCCACTACTATTGCATTAGTGCTTATTTGATTTTTCATGTCCTTTACTAGTTGTTTTATATAGTTGTGTGCACTAGTATTTGGAGCATATATGTTTATGATTGTTATCTTTTTCTCTTGGATTGTTCCCTTTACAAGGATGCGATATCCTTCTTTGTCTCTCTTAATCAGTGTTGGTTTGAAATCTACTTGATCTGCAAAGAGGATAGCTCCTGCTTTTTATTCGGGTTCCTGTCACATGGAGTATTGTTTTCCACCCTTTAACTTTCAGTCTATGAGTTTCTTTTTGAATTAAGTGTGTTTCTTGTATGGAGCATATTGTTGGATTTTGCTTCTTGACCCATTCTGCCAGTCTGTTTCTTTTGATTGGTGAATTGAGACCATTAACATTGATGGTTATAACCAATACATATTGACTTATCCTTGTCATAACTTTTTCTTTTTGTTGGATTCTCCCCCTTTGCTTTTAATTTCTTGTCATGCCTGATGGATTCATTCTGCTGTGCTTCCTGGGGTTTTGATCCTTTTTGTCTTTTCCTAGGATATTGTGTAAAATTTTTTGGAGTGCTGGTTTGGTATTCATGAAGTTCCTAAGGTGCTCTTTGTCATGAAAGTATCTTATTTTTCCATCAATTTTGAAAGACAGTTTTGCAGAGTACATCAATCTGGGTTGGAGGCTGTTTTCCTTTAGGGCTTGAAATACTTCACTCCAGGTTCTTCTTGCCTTGAAGATTTGTGTTGAGAAGTCTGCTGTGATTCTGATGGGCTTTCCTTTGTATGTGATTTGTTTCTTTTCTCTAACTGCTTGTAGAACTTTGTTCTTCTGTTGAGTTTCTGGAATCTTAACTCTTATATGGGGCTTGAAATACTTCACTTTAGGGCTTGAAATACTTCACTCCAGGCTCTTCTTGCCTTGATGGTTTCTGTTGAGAAGTCTGCTGTGATTCTGATGGGTTTCCCTTTGTATGTGATTTGTTTCTTTTCTCTAACTGCTTGTAGAACTTTGCTCTTCTGTTGAGTTTCTGGAATCATAACTCTTATATGCCTAGTGTAGAGGTTTTTTTTTGATCAAGGGTAATTGGAGTCCTATATGGCTCACTTATCTGTGTGTCAAGTTCTTTTCCCCTGCTTGGGAAGTTTTCTGCCATCACTTCTGTGAAGAGTTTTTTTATGTCATGTGCACTCTCTCCTGTTTCTTCATTGACTCCAATCAGTCTTATATTATTCTTCTTTGCATCATCTAGCAGCTGCTGGATAGATTTCTCATGGTCCCTTACAATTTTGAAGCAATTTTTTTTTCCTGGTCACTAATTTCCATCTTATCTTCTATATCTGAAATTCTGTCCTCACATTGGCTCATTCTGCTGTGTAAACTTTCAGTGGAGTTTTTAATCTCCTGGAAATCTGTTTGCATCTGTTTCATGGATTCCATTTGTTTCCTATGTTGGGATTCCATCATGTTCCTCAGCTCCTCTATTTTTTTTAATCTGTGTCCTCTCTAGATTTATTAATCATGTCGTGCACTAAGGACACAATCTCTGCTGATATCTGAGAAATTATTTCTAATTTCATTTTTTCCAGATCCTCTTTCATTGGCAGTTCAGGGAGTCCAGGTGGTTGAGTATCAGATTGTTCCATCTTGTTTCCCTTGGGGTTGTTTCACATGATCTGGAAGTCTGATTTTGAGATTTGTTTATGTGTCTTCTCATTTCAGTGGAGCGGGGGGAGGATGTGTGATGATGGTGGCTATGTGGCTCCCCTCCTTGGTGCTTGGGGCGGTGGTACGGCAGCCTGGAAGGTTCACCCCCTCTGTGCTAGGGGCAGCTCTCCTCCTCTGCACTTGGAGTGATCTGTAGGGTTTTTAAAATTATGAATAGGTGTTAGACCTTGTCAAATGCTTTATCTGCATCTATTGAGATGATCATATAGTTTTTATCCTTGGCTCTGTTAATATAGTGTATTACATTTGTTGATTTGCATATGTTGAACCATCCTGGCATCCTTGGGATGATTCCTACATAGTCATACTGTATAACCTTCTTGAGGATTTGGTGCATTCTGTTTGTCAGTATCTTATTGAGGAATTTTGCATCTGTGTTCATTAGGGAGTTTGGCTTGTAGTTCTCTTGTTTGTTCAGATCCTTCTCTAGCTTTGGTATCAGGTTAATGCTTGCTTCCAGGAATTTTGGAATATTGCTTCCCTTTCAATTTCAATAAAGAGTTTGAGAAGTAGTGGCATTAGATCTTCTCTAAATTTCTTGCAGAATTCAGCAGTGAATCCATCAGGCCCTGGGCTTTTTATTGTTAGTATATTTTTAATTACATTTCATTTTCATTGACTGATATTGATTTATTTAGAATTTTGATATCTTTTTTATTCATCTTTGCTAATTCATATGTATCTAGGAATTTGTCCATTTCTTCTGTGTTTTTCAACTTATTGGAATACTGGTTCTTGAAGTAGGTATTGATGATCTTCTGGATTTCTGCAGTGTCTATTATTTTACCATTTCCATTCCTAATTGCATAGATTTGAGTTTTTCTTTCCTTTTTAGATAAGGTTGGCTAAGGGTTTGTCAATTTTATTTAATCTTTCAAAGAACTGACTCTTTGATTCATTAATTTTTTTGTATTGTCTTAGTCTCCATTGCATTATTTTTACCTTTTTAATAAGTTTTATTGATTTATGCTTTCACTTATTCAATTAAAAACAAGGCATATTAAATATATCTTCTTATTGCTCTATAAATGCATGTAGCTCATTCTGTCCATTGCATTAATTTTTGCCCTGATCTTTATAATTTCTTCCCTCATATGAGCTTTGGACTTGACTTGCTCTTTTTTTTCTAGAAGCCTGAGATTCAACATTAGGTTGTTTTTTGAGCCTGTTCTGTTTTCCTGATATAGGTATTCACTATTTTCCTTTTAGGAAATGTCATTGTGCAATTTCATCACATCCCATAAGTTCTGGTATGTTGTATTGGCATTGTTGTTTAATTGTAGAGACTAATTTCTTCTTTAATTTCATCTGTGACCCATTGGTTGTTCAGGAGAGTGTTATTTAATTTCCATGTGTTTATGAAGTTCTTGTGGTTTCTTTTGCCATTGATTTCCAATTTCATTGCACTGTGGTCTGATAATATGCATGAGATAATGTCAATTTGTTTGCATTTATTTAAGCATGTTCTATGAGTTTGTGCATGGTATATTTTGGAGATCTCCTGTGTGCAGCATGGTATATTTTGGAGATCTCCTGTGTGCCACTGAGAAGAATATGTATTCTGATGTGAGGGTGGAGCACTGTATAGGCATCCTTATTCCATTTAGTCAAAAGTTTGTTCAATTCTGATATTTGTTTGTTGATTTTTTTTGTCTAGTTGATCTATTTGTGCCAGTGGGGTATTGAGGTCCTTCCTCACAATTGTATTAGTGCTTATTTGATTTTTCATGTCTGTCAATATTTGTTTTATATGGGTGGGTGTACTGCTATTTGGTGTATATATATTTATTATAGTTATCTCTTCTTCTTGAATTGTTCCCTTTACAAGGATGTAGTGACCTTCTTTGTCTGTCTTAATCTTGATTTAAAATCCACTTTGTGTGCAAATAGAATAGCCACCCATACTTTTTTCTGGGCTCCTGTCCAATGAAATATTGTTTTCCATCCTTTGATTTTCAATCTAAGAATTTTTTTTGAATTAAATATGTTTATTGTATGCTGTATGCTGTTGAATTTGCTTCTTGATCCATCCTGCCAGTGTGTTTCTTTTGATTGGTGAATTGAGGCCATTTACATTGATGGTTATTACTGATATATATTGACTTATCCCTGTCATGTTATTTTCCTGTTGTTGGTTCCCTTCTTTCCTCCTTTGTTTAATTTCTTGCCTGGTGTATTCATTCTGCTTGGGTTCATAGAGCTGTAATACTTGTTATCTATTTGTAGAATGTTCTTCAGAGCACTTTAGAGTGCTGATTTGGTGTTTATGAATTTCTTCAGGTGTTCTTTGTCATGGAAGAATCTTATTTCTCCAACAGTTTTGAAAGATAATTTTGTTAAGTACATCAACCTGGATCAGAGGCTATTTTCCTTTAGGGCTTGAAATACTTCACTCCAAACTGTCCTTGACTTGAGGGTTTGTGTTGAGAAGTCTGCTGTGATTCTGATGGGTTTTCCTTTATAGGTGATTTGTTTCTTTTCTCTAACACTTTTTTAATATTCTGTTCTTGTGTTCAATTTCTGGAATCTTGACTAGTATATGCCTTGGGGGCTGATTGGAGTTCTATATGCCTCAGTTATCTGTCTGTCAAATTCTTTTTCCCTTTTTGGGAAATTTTCTGCCATTACTTCTGTGAACAAGTTTTTTATGTCATTTGTGTTATCTCCTGCTTTTCCGTTGACTCCAGTTAATCTTATGTTGTTATTTGCATCACCTACCAGCTGCTGGATTGATTTCTCATGGTCCCTTGTTACTTTCAAGACATCTTTCTTTTCATCATAACCACAATTTTGTCTGCTACATCTGATATTTTGTCCTCACATTGGCTCATTCTGATGCATATACTTTCAGTGGAATTTTTAATCCCCTAGATATCTGTTTGAATCTGTTTTATGGATTCCATTTCTTTCCTATGCTGGGCATTCATGGTTTCCATCATATTCCTCTATTTTTTTTTTTTTTTTTTATCTGTATCACCTCTAGAGTCACTAAGCATGTGTTTCATTCTGGTCACCATCTCTGTAGTTACCTGAGAAATTATTTCTGCTTTGATTTTTTCTAGAGCCTTGTTCATCTGCTTTATTACTTCTGCTGTTATCATTTCAGAGTCCAGGTGGGTGGCTTTTGGATTGTTTCACCTCATTGCCCCCCGTGTTTGCCTTTGTTAAGCTGAAAGTCTGGGGGTGTTCCATCTTGTTTAACTGTCTTCTCATTTTCATTCTTTCTTTTTTTTTTTTTTTTCATTTAATTCCTGGGTTGATGCTTGTAGATTGTTTATGGTGAGTGGCTTTATTGCTAGTATTCAGAACCCTTAGGAAATGACTACTTCTAAGATGTGTCTTCCAGGTGTAGCTGGCTTTTGGGATTTGAGTTTGTTTCAAGGGCCTACCTCTTCAATTTGTTGGGGATAAGAAGCTTCTGCCTACTTGACCCAGGCCCTGGGTTTTGGGCACTGGCTTATAGTATTTTTTAATACCCTTAGACAATCTCAGTCTTGGTATACCAGGAAGAACAATCAGTTAGCACAATTATGTCACCTTGGCTAAAGTAGTACAATCAGCAATAACAATAGCATCAAACAGCCTAGAAAATGTCAAACTGTGGTAACTATTAATTTGCCACTTTAACCATATGAACTAGATTTGTGTTTATATAACAAAATCTATAATGAACCATAAAATTGTATGTGTAAATAAGCACTCAATATGGCAATTTTACCCTAAGGGGAGATTTAAAAAGGGTTGGAGTGAGGAATAGAAAAACAGAAGAAGAGATTAGAAGCAAGGATATAGAACAAAGGAAGAACATACAAACTTTGGGTGACTGGTGAAGAAGACCAGAGAAGATCAAAGGAAGAACATATAAATTTTGAGTAACTCATGAAAAAGACCAGAGGGAAATAATAAAGAAATAAAAACAAGACTAGAACAACCACAACAAAGAAACTAGAAACCGTGTTCACACTAATGTAAATAGAATAACAAACAATAACAAGAAGACAAAACAGAACAAGAATAAAAACCAGAAAAGAGGAAAAAAGGAAAAAGAAGAAAATAAGGAAAAGAAAAGAGGAAAAAAAGCCCAACTCAAGGAATGTCTCTGGTAGACAACATGGGTAGACAGAGTCCAGATCCCAGTTGTTTAATCTCAGCAATCCAGACATAGATTTATGGTGGGGTAGTAAATAATTCAAGCAATCCTGGACCTTTTAGCTCTACTGAAATTCAGACTGATTTCTGGCTAGGAGGCTGGAACCAGATTGGTTGAGCCTGCAACAATCTATGTGCCTCCTGCCAGCTTGGACTCTGCTCCCTGACCTCCTGCTGACTTAAACTCAGCACCCTCACTGTGACACTGGGAGCCACTAGATGTAGCCAGCCCATAGCTGTTCTGAGTTCCAAGCTCAGTTGGCTCCTTTCCAAGATGACCACTGGACAATTCCCCTCTCCTGGGTAATGTCTGAACCTGAATAACTTACGGGCCACTGCAGTCCACTATGTCCAATGCTCAATTCCCCTGGTTCATTTCTCCTTGGAGGACTCTGGGTTGCCAGTAGTTACTGTATGTGTGCAAGTTTGACCTGCCCGTCCCACACTGTGAGTACAGACTCTGGGACAAAGCACCAGCTGCCACATGCCTCTTCTTCATTGAAATCTTTCTTTTTGCTCTCTCTGTGGACTTCAATTCTTGCTTCAGATCCTTCCTGGGTCCCAAGACCCACTTCCCTCCTTCTTCTCCCTTACTCCACTATATTCCAATGTCAGAACACCAAATCTCAGGCTCTTTCTCTGCTGCCCACCACTCTGCCATCAGATCCTGAGGTTTTTATGAGCAAGGAAGCAAAGAAGCTTCCAAGAAATGAAGTGATGCATATAATTCTATGAAGTTGATGAAAGTATTCATGATAGCAATGTGTCTGCTTTACCTAGAATGCAAAATACCCTTTGTGCTTGTTTTGCTAAAGAATTGGGACATTAGCATGTGCATATAACCTTGAAGAAGATAATATATTATTTAGATTGAAAAGAAGAACAAGAATAGTTTTGATCAGAATTGAAATTTAGAAATAAATATGTCTATGTGAGGGGAATAGTTCTAATCCAATACAAAAAGTATTTGTAGAAAATACGTTTGCATATTTTTTTAAATCCATGGATTGGTTATCCATTGTACTTTATATTTTCTCTGCTCTTAATTTATGAATTATATATTAAATAATTTTATTAGCAATCTCAATCCATGTGGAGGAATTTTGGAAGTTAATGAATAATATACATTACATTGTATATTATAGGTGCTTTTGGTGACATAAATATGAAAAACACTATTATACACAGGTAAATTTGGTAGAAATATTCTAGGCAGTCAGACAGGGGTAGGCCCTCAAGGAAGTCGGTGCAGAAGAAGAGAACACATTACAACTGTGGCTGGAGGTGCATCTGTTGAAGGCCAGGCCTCAAGATAAAGATAGAATGACCAGGCCTTCATGCCTCCCCAAGGGATAAGCAAAAAATTAATAATTATACTGTATTTGATATGACCTGATCCAAAAAGTCTAGATAGACAGTCACCCAGGTTGGGTGACCAGGGCCTCCTGATCCATCCCTTCCTAAAAAGGTCCTTATTCTTTGCATATACACTTGCTACGTGACCTGCTTCCCCATTTGATCCATATTACCTAAGCAGCTATATTTTTAATCTTATTGGTTGATTATAGTTTTGACTCATGTTGTACCCACCTCATGATTTTGTATCTAGCTCATGATTTTGTTCTATAAAACTTCCTTTGAGAAGTGGGCTCTTTGGCAAGCCCCTTTCATGTCCCCTCTTGTCTCTCAGGAGCTGTCTCTCTCAATAAATTTTTTTCTGTTCTTATTTTTCTTTTTTTTTTTTTGGTACCGGGAATCGAACTTGGGTCCTTGCGCTTGCGCAGCAGGCGATGAAACCACTGAGCTAAATCCCTGGCCTTTTTCCTGCTCTTAACCTCCATTGTTCCTTAGAATTCATTCTTTGATTTTGGGGAACATGAGTTTGGTATATTTGACATCTAGCAAGTTGTTATGTTATTTCCTCTATGTCATTTGGAAGTCTACATCAAGGAAATTGGAAGGAGGTAAGAGCTTTCTTTTGTTTCATGGATTCTGGATTGTGACTCATTTAGGTAATCAGAAATTGTCATGCTTGTTTGTCAGTTGTTTACAGCTTGAATTTTTTTTTTGTACGGGGGATCGAACACAGGACCTTGTGCTTGCAAGGCAGGCAGCAGAACCACTGAGCTAAATTCCCGGCAACAGCTTGAATTTTTTGCCTTGTCTTTTTTACACATTTTTTTGGTTAAAATGTTGATAAATTTAAGTTGAGAACATGGGAAGATTATGATGTTACTTTGATGGGACATTTTATTTTTGGAGGCAAGGCCTTGTATTTCAGTTTTTGTATATGCTGTATTTGGGTTTACTAGTTTCTGAATTAACTGGTGTTCCTTGCTTGACCCGTTTGACTTGTTTTGACTGTTGTTGGTTTGTTGTCTTATCTTAACAGTGCAAAGAGAAGGAATGTTAGCACATCCCCGGTGGACTTTGATACTAACCAAAATTTGAATTTATGAAATGCTGTAAAATGGGTCTTTTTATGAAATCCAGTTTACATTTAGGGAATATACTTGCCTGTTAATAACTCATGGGACTCCAATTACAAGTTTAAAGGCAAGAGGCTGGCAACCATTCTGAAGGCTTGGAGGATAGATTTCCCTTGGACAGTTGGGCCTGATCCCCCTCTGCACTCTAGAGGGGAATGTTGCGCCTGTTCTGCCTCAGTCTCCTTTCTGGTCTGATCTTCCACTGGTGAAGAGACAATCCTAGCTCTTGAGATTCCCCACTCTCACCTTTCCAGACTGAGGGTAACATTTATGGGCAAATTATCTCAATAATTCAAGAAAAGACTTTCATTTTTTAATCTCATTTATGATCTTTTCCTGTCATTTTGTACTTTCCCTTTTTAGAGGCATGTTTCTGCTAAAGATTAGAAAGGGAGGATCCTTGAACTGTCTCAGTCTTTCTCTTCCATCCAAAAACTAAGAACTTTTAAGTTGAACCCATAGAAAATGAACATTTGCTAACACAGAAGACAGGGAGGTAATCTTAGATGAGGAACACATATCACATTTCTAGGTCAGATGAGACACTGGAATTTTGCCCATCCAAGAGAACGCACATGAAAGCAATGTCCCCGCTTAGTGTTCTGGGTACAGTCTTCCAGGTATGGGAAACTGAACTTGAGACCCTGTGGAAAGAACCAACTCCTGGTTGAGAACAGAATGAGCTATTTCCTAAAGCACAATATTTAAGGGACCAAAACACATTCAGTCTAAGGGAGAATCCCCCCCCCCCCCGCCCCTGCTCTGTCCCACGCCCCCCCCCCCCCCCAGGCCTGGTTCTCATCATTTATGTGTGTAGGGGAGGCAGCACTTTTGCTAATGTGAAAATTGTGGTTGCTGAATGATGGGTATAAGTTTTAACCTGTGAGTTTCATAAGTGTTGCAGATACAGAGACATAGAAATTTTAGAGTAGATTTTGAGCAAAACTTAGCCTTCTCTTGTTGCTGAGGACAATTGCCTAGGTGGTTAGGTAGACAACATAAATGCCTTGGGGATTTCTTTGCCCTAAGGTCAGGGCAGGATTTTTCGAAGCCATTACTTGCCTCTATCTCTGGAGGTGATCTCTTTTGCAGGCTGGGAAATGCTCCAACCACTTTCAATTTGCCCTTTTATTTTTTTCCCCTCACTGTCTTTCACAGAATTGTAAAGCAGTTGTTCAGGTCTCTTGATTATTTGTTTAATTTTGCTAACAATGCTTCCTTATTTAAACATGACTATTATAGCTGGAATCAATTGTAGCTAGTGCTTTTAGAAATACACGCTGGAGTAAGGCGTGTGAGTTTCTGGAGGGGCATGTGTTAGTAAGTGTGGCTAGTCTGACTTGACCTATCTTCTGGTAACTCTCCAAATAGCAGCCATCTGCTTTGGTGTAGGTCACCTTGAGGGATGCCTTGAGAGGATATAGAAACCAAGTAGGGATCGAAAGGGATGTCTATTTTCCCCTTGTTTTTGGCAGATGGGAAATTCACTGTTGAATTCTCTTACTCCTTTGGAATGTATTCTTAAGTACTGGAAATTGTTCAACCTTCACATATTGTGAAAGAGCTGTTTAATATTTTTCTGTACCTGTACATGGCCTGCCTATCCCCTAAAGGCAAAATGGAATGCAGAGTGAAGTATTGATTATGACACTATTTCCCAACTAGAATTGTACTGTAAGAGAGAGGGAAAATGGTCAGAATTACCATATGTTCAGATTTTCTTTGCATTAAAAGACAATCCTTATTTGTATTCAAAATGTAAATATAAGCCACAGGAAAACCAGACACTCTGGTCCTTAAGGCACAATTGGATGCATCTACTATTACTGAGGTTCCCCTCACTTGCCCTTTGGACTCCAGGGGTGAGGCCTCCAAGCCAACCTTAATTAAAGCCTCTACTGGGTTGTATCCTTCCCTATCTGATTTTGTTCAATCTCCTCAAGGGCATAATGGATGCATATTGAGGCCATACTCTTAAGTGAAATAAATAGGACACACGTGTAAATATCAAATAGTTTCTCTAGTGTGAGAAACTGAAAGTGTAAATAAGTATTAAAATGATTAAAATGAATAATTGATAATTTGAAATAGGAAGAAAAGGTCCAAAGGGTTAGGGTTGGTGGGAGAGGAAGGGGAAAGGAAAGAAGGGAAGGGAAAAATTATTATTTTAATTTTAGTTTTTCCTTGTTTGCTGCTAATATATTTAAGTAATCAGTTTCATAATCTTATAACTGTAGGTTGCTGTATTGGCTTCTTTTTCTGCCTAGTTGGTTGTGTCTGTGATATATCCAGTTTTACCACTTCTTTTCTAATCTGTTTGGCTTTTATTTCTTTTTATTTATTTATTTTGCTTCATTTCATTGACTAAGGCCTCCAGTACACTGTTGAACAGAAGTCCTGAGGATAGATATCCTTGTCTTGTTCTTAAGGGGGAAGCTTTTAATCTTTCAGCATTGGGCATGAAGTTAGCTATGGATTTGTTATAGAGGTCCTCTGTCAGGTTGACTAAGTTGCTTTCTAGTTGCTTTAAGTATTTTGAAAATTTCCAAAAATCTCTCTGTTCTTGATCTCTTAAGTCCATTGTGCCAGAGAGCTTACTGTGCATAATTTGAAGTCTTTTAAAACTTACTGAGTCTTCTTTTACCCAAAATATGGTCAGTCTTAGTAAATGCTCTGTGTGTGTGTGAAAAGAACTTGTATTCTGCTATTGTTGGTGCAGTGTTCTTTGAATGTCAGTTAGAGCAAATTGGCTGATTATGTTTTCTAAATCTTCTACATCTGTTTTGGTTTTCTGAATATTTGTACTGTCAACTATTGAGAGAGAGAGAGAGGTTTTTTTTTTTGCTTAAATTATTTTATTGGTACATTTTAGGTATATAGTACATTTACATTTATCATTGGGTGCTTGTACCTGTACATGATGCATCTTGGTTCTTATTTTTTCCCCATTACCTGTGCGCCCTTTACCCCTCCACCCTTCCCTATTTACATAGACTTCGTTTCCATTTTTTTTTCTTTTCTCATAATTTTTCCTTTCCATTCTTTCCTTTCCCCATCTCCTCCCACCACCCCTACCCTTTTGGACCTTTTCCTATTTCAAAGTATCAATTATTAGTTGTTAACCCTTTTAATCCTTATTTACACTCTCAGTTTCTCACACTAGCAAAACTATTCGGTATTTATACATGTGTGTCCTATTTATTTCACTTAAGAGTATGGCCTCAATATGCATCCATTTAGCTATAAATGTCTCTAGTTTCTTGTTCTTTAGGGCTGAGTAGTACTCCATTTTATAAAAAAACCACACCTCCTTTATCCAGTTTCTAGTTGATGGGCGCTTGGGCTGTTTCCAAGTTTTAGCTATTACAAACTGTGCCGCTATAAACATGGGTGTGCATATATCACTGTGGTATGATTCTTTTAATTCTTTTGGGAACATACCCAGCAGAGGAATAGGTGGGTCAAATGGGACTTCTAATCCTAGTTCTTTGAGGTATCTCCATATTGATTTCCACAGTGGTTCCACCAGTCCGCACTTCCACCAACAGTGGAGAAGGATTTCTCTCTCCCCACAACCCCACAAGCATTTGTTATTGGTTGATTTCATGATAGCATCCAATCTTTCTGAGGTGAAGTGGAATCTCAGCGTTGTTTTTATCTGCATCTCTCGAATGACCAGTGATGCTGAACATTTTTTCATATGTTTATTTGTTGCTTTTACTTTTTTTTTTTTTGGTACTGGGGATCGAACTCTGGTCCTTGTGCTTGTGAGGCAGGCAGCAGAACCACTGAGCTAAAACCCCAGCCCCGCTTTTACTTCTTTGTCTGAGAAATATCTGTTCATTTAAGATGCCCATTTTTGGACTGGGTCTTTATATTGGGGGGGGGTCTGATTTTTTTTAGTTCTTTATATATTCTAGATAGTAGACCTTTATCTGAGGAACAGCTGATAAAAATTTTTTCCCACATTGTAGGTTGCCTCTTAGCTCTGTTGGTGGTTTCTCTTGCAGTGTAGAAGCTTTTTAATAAGTTGAGATCCCAGTTGATTGTTCTAGTTCCCGTGCTACTGAGGATTCATTCATAAAGCTTTTTCCTATGTCAGTGTCCTTGAGAGTTCTACCTAACTTATCTTCCAGCAAGTTTAGTGTTTCTATTTTAATATTTAGGTCTTTAATTCACTTGGATTTTAGTTCATGGTGACAGATAGGGGTCTAGTTTTAATCTTTGGCTGGTTGAAATCCAGTTTTCCCAACATCACTTATTAAAGAGGCTATCTTTCCTCCAGTGAGGATGGTTGGCTCCTTTGTCAAAGATGAGGTAGCTGAGTAGGTCTGGAGTTGTTTCTGCATCTTCTAATCTACTCCACTGATCCTCAGGTCTGTTTCTTTGCCAGTACCATGCTGTTTTTATCACAGTGGATTTGTAGTAGTTTCAAGTTGGAGATTGTGATAGCCCCTGCCATGTCTCTGTTGCCTAGATATGCTTTTGCTATTCTAGGTCTCTTCTGGTTCCAGATGAATTTTTGGATTTTTTTCTCTAGTTCTGTGAAATATAATGTTGCGATTTCAATTGGGATTGCATTGAATGTGTGTAGCAGTTTTAGAAGTATGGCCATTTTCACTATATTGGTTCTTCCTACTCAGGAACAAGGGATGTCTTTCCATTTTCTTATATCCTCTTCGATCTCTTTTTTCAGAGTGCTGAAATGTAAAGTTCTCAATGTAAAGGGTTTTTGCTTCCTTCATTAGATTAATTCCTAGATATTTCATTTTTTGGGATGCTATTGTGAAAGGCATTGTTTCCTTAATTTCTCTCTCAGTATGATATTTGTGTATGAGAAGGCTATTGATTTTTAAGTGTGTACCTTGTATCCAGCTACTCTACTGAATCTGTCAATTAACACACAACCAACTTCTTAAATACCAGGCTTACTTCTAGAAGTATTAGTCATTCAAATAAAGGCATGTTCCTCCTTAAATTTTGCCACTTTTCTATCTGAAAAGGAGAAAATTGAGGCTGAAAGACATGATGGTGAACAGATAATTCTCCATATGTATGCACCCAGAGAAGCTTATTATTTGGCCCATGCATACTTAACTGTTTCTTTGTTTCCTCCAGATTTACAGCTATATGCCTATCCAAGATGAGAGGACCTGGTGTCTATTGAGGGCCTTTAGATAAATCCTCTGGGGAGGATCTCTGACTGCCAATCACAACTACAACCCCCTTCACCAGATTTAGCCAGAATGGTCATCACCCTTTGCTCCCTCATGGCAGTTAGGGTACCTCTTCAGAGAGAAAATATTATAGACAGTAGAAATAGTATAGGCAGTCAGACAGCCTAGGCCTTTGAACGAGTCAGTGCAGAAGATGAGAATACATTACAACTGCAGCTGGAGGTACATCTGTTGAAAGACAGGCCTCAAGATAAAGACAACAACCAGGCCTATATGCCTCCCAAGAGATAAGCAATAAATTGAAGATTAGGGTATAATTGGTATCACCTGGTCCAATAAAGTCTAGATAGATATGTTACCCAGGTGAGTGACCAGGACCTCCTGATCCATCCCTTCTTTAAAACGTCCTTATTCTTTCCATGTACATTTGCTATGTGACTTGCTTCCCCATTGGATTAATATTATCTAAGCGGTTATACTTGTAATCTTATTGGTTGATTAGTTTTGACCCATGTTGTACCCATCTCATGATTTTGTATCCAGCTAATGATTTTGCTCTGTAAAACTTCCTTTGAGAAGTGGGCTCCTCAGCAACCCACTTTTGGGTCCCCTCCTTTCTCTCAGAAGCTGTCTCTCTCAATAAACTTTTCCTACTCTTAACCTCCATTGTTCCTTAGAATTCATTCTTTGATTTTGGGGAACATGAACTTGTTATATTTGACATCTAGGAGTTTGGGAGTTATAGTATTTCCCCTATATCAGGAGGAGACAAAAATCAACTTTCAGCAAAGAAGTTTTGATAAATATTTTGAAACACAACTAATTTAGAGTGAACCAAGAACTGTTACTCAAAATGAGGGGAAATTTAAACCCCAATAGTTCCACCAACATCAGCCTTGTATCTGCATGGTCACTGGATATAGAAGGCTCTTGCTTGTACTTCTCACTAATCAAGAAAAGGGCAAGGAAAGCAGTGATGAATATTCTCATGGCCAAACATATGCCAAAGAATATTTTTTTTATTACTTAAATTCTTTTATTGGTATATTTTAGGTATACAACACATTTACATTTCTCATTGGGAACTTGTACCTTTATATGATGCATCTTGGTTCTTATTTTTCCCCATTCCTAGCCCTCCCTTCACCCCCTCCATCCTTCCATATTTACAAAGACTTTGTTTCCATTTTTTCCAGTTCTCATCATTTTTCCTTTCCCTTTTTTCCTTTCCCCTGCCCCTCCTACTACCCCTACCCCTTTGGACCTTTTCTTCCTATTTTGCATTATCAATTATTCATTCTAATCATTGGTACATTTTAGGTATACAATATAATGACATTCATCATTGGAAATTTGCACCTTTACATAAACTCTCTTGGTTCTTATTTTTCACCCTTGCCCAGCCCTCCCTTCAACTCCTCCATCCCTCCCTATTTACAAAGATTTTGTTCCTATTTTTCCATTTTCTCATATTAATCCCATTCCCTTCTATCTTTTCCCCTAGCCCTCCCACTTCCTTCCCCTTTGCCCCTTTTGTTCCTATTTTACATTATCTATTATACCTTTTAGTCCTTATTTACACTTTCAGTTTCTCACACTAGAGAAACTATTTGCTATTTATCCATGTGTGTCCTATTTATTTCACTTAAGAGTATTGCCTCAATGTGCATCCATTTAGCTATAAATGTCTCTAATTTCTCATTTTTGATGGCTGAGTAGTACTCCATTTTATAATCCAAAGAATATTTTTATGGAAATTTTCATGAACTCTGAGTGCAATTTCAGTTATACAGGCCATATTGTTTCATAATATAATCACCTTTTCCTCAGTGACAGGTAACTAAAACTTTGCCAGGAAACTGCAAAGTAGCACAAGCACTTTTATTTCCAAGAAATTTACAATAGAGCTCCTCAAACACACCACCAGTGTAACTATCCTCTTTAAATATCTTTGTTTTGTGTTTTTGTTTGAGACAGAGTCTCACTATGTAGCCCAGGCTGGCCTTGAGGTTACAACAATCCTCCTGCCTTGGCTTCCCACATGCTGGGATTACAGGCAAGCACACCCATCTAAAATCTCTTAAAACAAACTTTTTTTGGTCAACAAATGGCTCAAGAACCTTGAATTCTATATTGGCTCATGAAGAAACCTCAGAATGGTTTGAATCCCCAAATTGCTTACAAAATTCTACAACATACTGAAACCCTGCTTCCCATCCTAGAACATGGGTGCTTTTAAGAAGATAAAGATAAAAGAAACAAAAGCAAGCTAAAACAAATGAGTCCTCCAAACCAGCAAAACAAGTGCCTAGAATTTTTTCTACCTCTGAATCTCTTCTCACACCACTCTATACCCCCAAATGACCTGCAGTGGTTTCAAAATGGCCCTAAAGGGTGAAGGTCCTTATCTCACCCAAATGGCACTGCCAAACAACCTAAGAGAAGGTCCAAATGGTGGACACATAGATCTCTGGAGTTCACTTTCCAGGTCAAAATCAGGCAGCACCTGTTATCTCCCAAATAACCTTTTTTCCTTTTGCCAACAAAAGTATTTACAGGCAGCTGATGTCATGAGCAGGAAAGGAGGGAGATTCCCAGGTGGAAAAGTATTCCCAGTGGCAGATGAAATGTTCCTACAGTACTGACCATGGGCTCACAAGCAGTCCCTTTTCTCAAGTGCCTGCCAGTGTGCATGCTTCTCAGGAGCCAGGACTTACTCCTAGCTGCCTCGCCAAAACTGTTACTAGCCACTTAGTTTCATACCCTTAGGTTTGTTTGGTCACTGCTGACCGAATCAAAGGAGGCCATATATTTTGGTGAAAAGAAAAATCTTACTTAAAGCTAACTCTAAGGAGATGGAGAGGCCCTTTTACCTCACATCATCATCTCCCTGTGTACAGATGGCCAAGGATCTTTTATAATGAGGAACAGAGGGAAGGGGGAGCACAGAGAGATAATGCAGATCTCCACATTTGCTTTATCTCTTCAGCTTATCCTCCTTTTTCTAGTGGAAAGGAAACCAGACTCTAGCCTCCTGGGGCTAGTGACATCTGTACTTCTTTTGGGTTGAGGTAAATAAGAAGTGTTGGTTATGTGCTCAGCAGGAGGACTTTAGAGAAGTTGCTTGTCTCAAAAAGAAAAAAAATTAATTTTTAAAGTTCCATTTTGAAGTAGTGTTTACAATACCAGTGAGATCTCTGAAGCCTTGCTTTGCTCGCCCTTCCCCCACTCATCTCCTGACTGCTATGCAGCCAGAAGGTCATCATTAATCTGGGATCCTGTGGTCAGCCCTGAGTTCCCCCATCCCTAGTGTGTATCCTTCAGGCTACTTTCTTTGCTTCTACTCATGAACAGCGTTGCGCAGCTAGAGATAAAGTGCAAATGTACAGCTGTGTGGGTTGGAGAGGTTTTTTGTTGTCCAATTTGGTTAGACATTTTTAAAAATTTTATTCGAAGTAAGACCTCTTTATGAAGGTACAATTGACATAGAATAAAGTGCTTTTTATGTGAGGTGTACACTTTGATAAGGTTGTTTTTTTTTTTTTTTTGGTACTGGAGATCGAACTCGGGTCCTTGCACTTGTGCAGCAGGCAGCGAAACCACTGAGCTAAATCCCTGGCCCACTTTGATAAGTTTTGACATATGCAATACCCATGAAACCAGGCAACAGCCAAGACAGTGAACAGACCCACCACTCTTTTTTTTTTTTTGGTACCGGGGATCGAACTCAGGACCTTGAGCTTGCGAGGCAGGTGGTGGCACCACTGAGCTAAATCTCCGGCCCTGCCACCACTCTTGAAAGCCTCCCTAATTTGACTAGACTTTTTTCTTAATTTAAGTACATTGGTGAAGATTAGAACAGTATATTTTTAAAATGGACAATTTAAAACTATCCTTTGTCGTCTCTAATTCATTCAGTCTTTTAAAATTTATGTTAAAGGCTAGGGATGTAGCTCAGTGGTAGAGCACTGGCTTAAGCTGTAGGTGTTTGGTCCTTAGAGCTGCAAGAAATAAAATAAATTTATGTTAAAATAAACACCTTTTAGTTGTAGTTTAACATTTACACACCAAAGAGCCAGAGCACTGTACAGGCCAGAGGATTTTCACAAAATGTTGTCTATGTCCCTACCTCTCAGATCAAGAACTGAAGCACAACCCACACCTCAGAAGCTCCCTCCTGACCTAGTTCCTTTCTTCAATTTCTTTTGGTTTTTGACAATGTATATTTGTGACTGAGGGTAAAATGGATCTTTTAAAATTAGGATTTTTTCTTATAGAGATAAGGTTCTCTAAGCTTTATGCTGGGGGCATGAACCACTTCTCCCGCTCCTCTCTGCAGCTTGGATGAATGGACAGGAAAGTAGCACCTCAGTAGAAACCTGGCCCCTCTGTCTGAAAGAAATGTGCAGATCCTGGACCCAGCAGGTCTGGGTCTGCTTCCACAGGGAAGCAGGATGTGAGAAGGGCCAGAGGTGGTAAGACAGGCAATAATTTCCTGACTAGGAGACAAAGGTTTGCAGGAAAGCCTTCCTTGTCTCTCTCAGAGCTAGCTTTGAATAACCCTTTTTTTTTTTCTTTGCACCAATACTGCTCTCCCTCTCCTTGGGAGAGCAATGAGTAATGTAGACCAGAATGACCAAAAATAAATTAGTGTTAACATTTCATATCTATATAATTTTATAGTATGTCTTTTTGTGTAATTTTCACTTGCCATGTTTGTGAGATCATTCATGTTATATAGATCTAGGTTTATTCACTTGCATTGCTGGATAGTATTCTGTTTTGTAAACATACCAGAACTGATGTACCCATTCTCCTATTATTTTCACTCTAGTTTTTTTTTTGCTATTATCAAAATGCTGTTATGATATTCTCATATGTGTATTGATGAATGTGTACATATACTTTTCTACCTAGGAATGGGATGAATTCACTTCTCTTTTCTCTACTCTCAGCACCCTTCCTCCACTTTGAGTTGAGCAGTTTTGTCCAGGGCAGGGTTTTTCTGAATGAGGCTTGGGACACATCCTGCACAAAGGAAGCACTGAAACCTTGTTAAGGGAGTAAAACTGAGGACTTCAGGGCAGGGGTGTGTAAATAATTAGCTACACTAGAGGAAATGCTGTGTAATCTAGAGGAGAAAGCAATTAACACTCCCTGTGGGACAAGCACACTTCAGAAAGTAGTGACAAGAAAGATGTACTTTGTCAATGGCTATAGGTAGGCTCCAAGGGAGACTGTGGGCTGAGAAGAAAATGAACCTTTCAGACATAAAGGGAAAGCATTCACTGACAGTAGTATCTCACATGTGTGGGGTTAGCTGCTTTTGTCACCTGAGTGCTTCCTTTGACTTGTTCCTTCTTTGATTGGCCCCAGGCCAAGATAGTTTCACTGTTGTGGTTCTCACTATCATGTCTTTTCACTATTATAAGTTGTTAATAGCAAAAGGGTTTATTCTCACCTACTTTCAGTTGAATTTCCTCTTGTTCATTTTTTTCTCCAGTGTTTTGCAAGGCACCATCCTGCTTCTCTTCATCTGTAGTGGACCTCCTTTTCCCTTCTCTTTTGTAAAGGTACTTGTACCTGTGAGCTTTGCATTCCCTCCTTTTCCCTCAACAGATCAAGATTTGTGATCTGCTTACCTCTAGGCATCCAGAATTACTTATTTACTGTTCTGCTTTGATGTGAAGGAGCTGTTTGTTGATAGTTTATGTTATGTAGTTGCCTGTTTAGTTTATGTATTAGTTTGTGTTTAGACTATATAGTTGCCTATTTAGTTTCTGTAGTTGCCTATCTCCTCATAGCTCTTCTCTGCATGCAGGTGAAGAAGACCTCACCTATCAGCTTGAATTCTACAGTGAGGCCGGATCTTTAAGGTCCCTATGTGTATGTCATCATAGGTCAAATTTCACACTTAGTATCTTGTCAGGACAGTTAAAACATAAAACATGTGTTTCAAAACATTCCTTTTGCTCTGTTTTCTCAGTGGGAGAAAAAAGAAAACCTTTATTCATTCAGCAAATGGTCATTGAATGCTAGCTGAGTACCTGAACTTTTGCTATGCTAGAGGAAACCAATGATATTCAAGACCAGCATGATCTTTTGACTATAAAGTTAAATATGAAATATTCACTGGGAGATGCAGGTGAGGAGATCACAGAATAAAGCAGCAGTTTCAGTAAACCAAGATAAAGACACATCATTAACCACCTAACAGTTTACCCCAGCATCACTCAGGGTTAGGGTGAGGGTCAGGGGTTAGGGTTAGGGATAGGGGTTAGGGTTAGAGTTAGGGTTAGGATTAGCATTGAACTGACTATGCCAAGGATCACTCAGGCAGGTGTTATTTTAACCAGTTCATTCTTTTATTGAATAAATTTGATAAAATTGTCATTTTCATATTTCCTTAAGTTATCTTATTAAAATTAATGAAAAAATACAATTTTTGGTCATTCTATATGTCAATAATTGGAATGGTAAGTGGTAGCAGCCAGAGGGTACATAGAAGAGCCCTGCTTCAATCCATACAGATTACAAGGAATGCTTTCTGGCAAACACTGTGAGATCATAGTAGTAGGAGTTAGCTTAAAGGTGGGCACAGCACAGAAGGAGGCATCTTAAAATTCTCAGTGGAGGTGAGAAGATGAACAACTGTACAAAGTACACCATGGGAGTAGGGAGTGGGGAGCTAACATAGAGAATGTCTAATCATAAGGGGCCTGAATTCAGGAGAATGCTCTGAATTAGTGTGCTCCCCACCAGAGGTTTTCAAACATGGGTGGTGACATCTTTTTAAAAAAAACTTTAAAAGGACATTGTGCATAAGTACAAAGAATGAGTTAGAAGAGAGAGTGGATTCAGGGAAGCCAGGTATTTATGCCACATGAAATATAGGATTAATAGCCTGATTTAGATTTTAAAATGGCTGGATTTGGCATTTGTTAAGGAGGCAGAATTAAAAGGACAGTGTTTGTCTGAATGAGAAAGGAAGTGAACAGTTATACTCTTCTTCCTCTAGCAGACATCCCTCCCAGGTACTAGCAGGCTGTAAGTGGCACGTGCTTCTTGCTTTCCATAATTTGGCTATATTGTTTTATATGACAGGTCAGACCTAAGCCTACATGACTCAAATGGGCATGTCACATGGCAGACTGGATGAGTATAGCTCCTCCCCCAGTGGTTGGCACAGAGACCTAAGATCTGGCCTATGAAGTGGCAGGGGTCTGCTGAGTTACGTGCAGCTGAGGTCAGTGTGACCCCAATTAAAATCCTTTCCCCTGAATTATGGCTTCTTACTGACCTGATGGGTTGCTTGCTAATTGCAACTGGTCCCAGTACTGGTTTGTTCCATCCAAGCAAGATAAGCAATGCCTCCTCCCTTATATCCCCATGTTGGGTACCAGATATAGGGAACCAGAAAGGGGTCATCGCCAGAGACCCCCACAGTGGGTCTTGTTCTCTTGTGAGGCAATACAACACAAAGCTAATAAAAAAGAAAGAAAGAAATGAGACTTAGAGAGAAAGCTTGGTCTTTGTTGCCCAGAACAACACTGATCAGCCCCAAGACCCAATTTCTTCACTCTAAGTCTAGTTTCCTGTATTTATTCTTTAATTCACCTTGTGCTGAGGTGGCTCACAGGAGGCCAGAACCCACTGCAGAGGTTCTGGCAATGTCTCCTTCACTGTTACCTATAATGTAGGAGTTTTTATGATGGAAATTGCTTTTCTTTTGAAAAAAATGAGATGTGATTGATTAAACTCAGTATTCACTCTTTGTCTCTGTCTTTATCTGTATCTTTGTGTGTCTCTGTCTCTTTCTCCCTCCTCCCTTCCACAACAGTGCTAGGGATCAAATCTAGGGCTTCTCACATGCAAGTACTCTACCACTGAGATATATGCCCAACCCAGTATTTTTTCTCTTTTATATCAGGAAATACTGCCATTTTACTTATAGTTTAGAGATACTAGTGTTGTTAAACTATTAACTATTAATGCCAAAAAGTTGTGTTTTGTTATTGTTGTTTTGTTTTGTTTTCTTTGAACCTTTGCAGAGTTGCAGTGGATTTAAGCCATCTCTTCTTTTTTTTTTATTGGTACCAGGGGTCAAACTCAGGACTTTGCTCTTGCAAGGGAGGTGGCAGAACCACTGAGCTAAATCCCTGGCCCTAAGCCATCTCTTTTTAACAAACTCAACTGAAAGAATATTTTGGGGATTTTTTTCTTTGGAGCTCAGAGTAGCTTATTTTGGCTTTTATAGATTTTCAAATATGACTATTCAGCATTCTCTAAGTGTGTTCAAAATGGAAAAGTTATAGAATACAAATTTCAGAATAAGTTATGGAATTTTAAGATATCTTCTCAAGAATAATGAAATAAATGTGATTGACTTTTTCAGAAGGGATATAGGAAGGAGTATCATAGACAGCAAAGTTAGATAAAAATATTACAGGCAGTCAGATGGGGTTAGGTATTTGAGATAGCCAAGGCAAAGGTAAAACACATCACAACCATGGCCAGAGACACATCTGTTGGAGACCAGGCCTTAAGATAAAGATGAGATGACCAGGCCTGTATACTTCCTCAAAAGAAAAACACTGGGCCTAATGAAGCCTAGATAGACATCAGCCACCTGGATGACCAAAGACCCCTGGACCCATCATTTTTTAGATGTCTTTGTTCTTTCCATGCACACTTGTTACATAACTTGTTTCTCAATTGGATCACTACTACTTAAGTGAATATACTTGTAACCTTATTGGTTAATCATAGCTGTAACCCACGTTGTACCTACATGGGTTTTGCTCTATAAAACTTCCCTGTAGAGTCCCTGGCTACCCATTTAGGGTAGCCTCCTGGCTCTCAGGTGCTATCCTATCAATACCTTCCTACTCACTTTTTTTTTTAGATGGAAATGTGGGATAGAATTTGATTAATTTTTTTATTAAGTTTATTGGTACATTTTAGGTATACAATATGACATTCATCATTAGGAATTTGTACCTTTACATGATGTATCTTGGTTCTTATTTTTCCCCCATTCCACTGCCCTCCCATCAACCCCTCCACCCCTTCCTATGTACAAAAACTTTGTTTCTGTTTTTACCTTTTCTCATATTTATTCCTTTCTCATTTATTTCTCATATTTCCCTTCTTTCCTTTTCCCTATGCCTCCCACTTCCCCTTCTCCTTTAGAACTTTTCTTCCTATTTCACATTATTTATTAGACATTTTGATCCTTATTTTCACTTTCAGTTTCTCATACCAGAGAAACTATTCAGTATTTACATGTGTGTCCTATTTATTTCACTTAAGAGTATGGCTTCAGTATGCATCTACTTAGCTATAAATGTCTCTAGTTTCTTATTCTTTATGGCTGAGTAGTACTCCATTTTATTAAAAAACCCCACATCTTCTTTATCCAGTCTTCAGTTGATGGGCAATTGAATCAATAACTGGGATCTCATCTTATTGAAAAGCTTCTGGGGCTGAGGATTTAGCTCAGTGGTTCTGTCGCCTGCCTTGCAAGCAAAAGGTCCCGAGTTTGATCCCTGGTACCAAAAAAAAAAAAAGCTTCTGCACAGCAAGAGAAACCACCAACAGAGTAAAGAGACAACCCACAATGTGGGAAAAAATCTTCACCTGCTCTTCCTCAGACAAAGGTCTACTATCTAAAATCTATAAAGAACTTAAAAAAATCAGACCTCCCAAATTTAAAGACTCAATCCAAAAATAGGCATCTGAAATGAACAGACATTTCTCAGGCAAAGAAGTAGAAATATTAAATAAACATATGAAAAAATGTTCAACATGACTGGTCATTAGAGAGATGCAAATGAAAACAATGCTGAGATTCCACTTCACTCCAGAAAGAATGGCTGCTATCAAGAAATCAACCAGTAACAAATACTGGCGGGGCTGTGGGGAAAAAGGAACCCTTCTTCATTGTTGGTGGGAGTGTAGACTGGTGCAACCACTGTGGAAATTAGTATGGAGATATCTCAAAGAACTAGGACTGGAAGTCCCATTTGACCCAGCTATTCTCCTGCTGGGTATCTGCCCCAAAGAAAAGAATCATACCACAGTGATATATGTGCACACATGTTCACAGCAGCACAGTTTGTAATAACTAAAACTTGGAAACAGCGTAAATGCCCATCAACCAGAGCCTGGATCAAGAAAATGTGGTTTTTTAATAAAATGGAGTACTACTTAGCTATCAAAAACAAGAAATTAGAGACATTTATAGTTAAATGGATGCACATTGAGGTGATACTCTTAAGTAAATAAACAGGACACACATGTATAAATACCAAATAGTTTCTCTATGTGAGAAACTGAAAGTGTAAATAAGGACGAAAGGGTATACTAGATAATATGAAATAGGAAGAAAAGGGGCAAAGGAGAAGGGGAAGTGGGAGGGGTAGGGGAAAGGATAGAAGGGAAAGGAATTAATATGAGAAAATGATAAAATGGAAACAAAGTCTTTGTAAATAGGGAGGGATGGAGGGGTTGAAGGGAGGGCAGGGGAAAGAAGAAAAAATAAGAACCAAGAGAGTATGTAAAGGTGCATGTCTCCAATGATGAATGTCATTATATTGTACACCTAAAATGTACCAATAAAAGGATATAAAAAGAATTAAAAGAATCATACCACAGCGATATGCGTGCACCCATGTTCATAGCGGCAGTTTGTAATACCTTCCTACTCTTAACCTTCTAGAATTGTTTCTAGAATTTATTCTTTGATTTTTTAGAGTACATGAGCTTGGTGTGTCAGATATCTAAGATGTTGGGAGATATAATTTTCATATTTCATCTCCTTATCAAAAGTAAGAAATGTCTTAGACATAATATTAAGGTCAACTAGGTGGCAAATTAAAAAATGTGTGTAACTTCATGGTTTCTTTTTAAAATTGTCTTCATTAAAATTTATTACAAACAATAGTGGTAGAGCAGGTGGCTAACATGTGTGAGGCCCTGGGCTTGATCCCCAGTACCACAGTTTTTAAAAAATTTAAGCACTCAATAAAAACCATAAAATAAAATTTAAAAAAATTTAGAATTAAGGAGACTTTGGCAAAAAAATGCATCAACGTATATCAGCACACACACACACTCCCCCCCCACTTCCCCAACAAGTGCCCAGTGTTCCTGTGCTGTGGCAAGAATGATTTAGCCTTAAATTTATATGACATAACTGACCTTTCAGAAACACTAGGAAAGTTCAGTTTTAACATCTGGGATATCGAAACCTCCTACTATAGTAGAAATTTTTATATACTGTGGAAAAATTCACAGTGTTCTGGAAGAGGATTGTATAGAATTAAATGATGTTAATAGTATCATTCTTGTTCCTTTATGAAAGCTGAAACTGGAAGCCAGGCGTTGCTGGGTTGGAGCACCATCCCCAGGGTTCCAAGTCCCAACCTGTGTCCTCACATCACTGTGCCCTCTTTGAATGCCTGCTGGGTGCCCAGGTAACCAGTGCTGTCATAACAGCTGCTTAGCCCCACAAACATGTTTCTTTCTCCAGGTTTTACCAGCAGTGTATCACTGCTCCTGTCCCGGTTGAAAATGCCAAAGGAAAAATGGCCTGTCTGCCATGCACATTTACACTTCCCCCAGAAGAACAGGGACCACTGGACACTGAGTGGCTGCAGCTGCTGTCATTACCTGATAATCAGAAGGAGGATAAAGTGGTATTTGCCAGGGGTGTAAGCTCTTGCAGATGCTGTCATTTGTCCCTTGCTGTGCTGCTCCTGATGCTGGTGCAGGGAGCCGGGAGCAGAGTGCAACACTGCTCAGGCTGTCTGTAGGGTGCGTGGAGGGAAGTGAGGCCAGGTATATAAAGGAGCAAAATGGATAACAAGTGACCTAAGATTACAGAAGAGGAAGGGGTTACTGTACTTCTTGGAGAAAGCTTCAGGGGAGAAGAGCATCTTGTGGAAGTTCTGAAAATCTGGATTTGAAACTATAGGTAAGGAATCATGGAGGTGTGTGTGGAGCAGGCTGGTAGCGAGAAGGGAGTGTAGTATGTTAGCGTGCAGCAAGTAACTAGACCTTGTTTAAAAAGTTATAATTCCTTCTTTCCTTTCTTTCTCCTGTCCTGCATTCCTCTCTCCCAAAGGGTCTCACTTAGTTGCCCAAGCTGGCCTCAAACACCAGAGCTCAAATAATCAGCCTCCCAAGAATCCACTTCTAGTGGGTACCACCACACTCCGTTCACATAGAATCAAATTTTTAACTTGTGAGGATTCTGTAACAAGTAAAAGGATCATTAGATATAACATGGTAAAAGTGCAAGTACATATTGTTACAGTCTGTTTTCCTTATTTCTTCAGGTTAGATATCCCCTACAATGAAATTCTTAAAAAAGCAAAACGAAATCTTTATAGCATTAAAAAAAAAATCTATAAAGGGGATGTGGTGGAGCACACCTATAATCCCAGCACTGTGGGAGGCAGGAGGATCACAAGCTTGGGCCCAGTCTGGGCAGGTTAGTGAGGTCCTGTCTTCAAAATAAAAGCAAAAACATGAAGGAGAAGGAGGATGAAGAGGAGGAGGAGGAGGAGGAAGAAAAAGAGGAGGCGGGCTGGGGATGTAGCTGTGTTCAATCCCTAGTGCCAAAAATACATGTATGTAAAATATTTGATCTTAAATTTGAAAAATGGTATAAAAATGTTGCCATGTAATTTTTTCTTACCAAAGTAATACGAGCCTAATATAGAAGACTTAAAAAGCCAAAAATAGCACAAAGGAGAAAATTTGACCAATAATATCATCTCCAAATAAATATATCACACTTTGCCTTTTAAATGGTTCTAGAATATTTTACTTTATTTAGGATGTTGCATATTGTATTCATCTGAAACATTTAATTTTAAAAAATCAGTGTTAATTATCTTAGATCAAAGAGAGGAAAACAAGTCTAAACATTTAAGTAAATAGGGTAATTATATACTGTATACATATTTGGAAGAAAAGTTTTATTTTTACATATTATCTTTATAAAAGGAGTTATTTTACAATGGATTTTTTAAAGTAGTGTCAATGTAGTTCAGTAATTCATATTTTTGGCAAGTCTGGTAAGTTTGCCCACGATGCCTTTGCGAAAGAGATAATGACAGTGTTCCCCAGGTTGTGCGTGACTCAGGCCACCTTTCCGAGGATACACTTCCTCCATAATTCTGCTACCAGAACTTCCCACTGTCTCCCAAAGCAAGGTGAATTGAGCTCAACTCATCCTGTCTACTGGGCCCATGAGGCTGTTGCTTCCTATCCCACTCTTTCCCCATTCTCACCTTCCTCTCTCTTTGTGCCATGCTCTCACCCTCGGTATAGGTCCTCCCACCATACCCTTCAGTTCCCTGCTCTCCCTGTCAGGGCAGTTCCCATCCCATCACCATCCAGGACTCTGATCCTGGGGATGAGGTGAGTGAAGTCTCGGGTGGATGTGGACACCTTGGGTCTTTGGTGTTTCGGCCCAAGATGCATGAGATGAGCAAAGCCTGTGACCAGGACACATAGAGACTAAGACCTCAGTGTGCTGAGCCTGCAGTGTGTTGGATAAAGGCAGCAAGATGCCAGTTTTCTGCATTGGGAGGCACAGCTTTGCTGACAATGGAGCTATCAAAATACGAAATGGGACTTGGTTTTGAATTCCCATTTCTGGGTTAAAAACCTAGCCGCTAATCTAAAGTAATAAATCATCCCAAAACAAAGGTAGAAGTGTTGGGGAAAGATTGATGCAGAAGGAGGCTGGCATAGAATTTTAGCTATATTATTTGTTTACTGGGCTCCTATTTTACTATGTTTAAGCTAACAGTATGGATAAGGTCTAAAAATCAGAGAATGGGGCTAGAGACATTTCCATCCTTATTCTTTGTGTGATCTTTTTAGTCAGTAGTTACAATGTGGTATGCACTCACTATATGCTTGGCAGTGTTTATGCACTTTATTTGTATATATTCATTAGAACCTTAAAATAATACCCTAAAGTAGGAGTTATACTTATGAAAAGGAGGAAGCCAAGGCCCAAAGATTTGAGAGAACATGCCCAAGATCATACAACTGGCAGCAGATATGTTTGAGATTTGAATCTAGGTCTCTTGAACTGTCGCACCTGCTCTTCTGTTATCCTTTGCACTATCCTCTACTACCTCCCATGTTTCATAAACCTTTATTTCCTTGTGAGTAAAATGGAAATAAATCTACCTACCCTTACAGGATTATTATGAGAATTCAGTGAAATATTGTATGTGCCAGCATTTTGTCAGCTTATACAAATGAATATTAAATATTCATAGATAGAAATATAGAAATGTTCATCATGTGCTGTGCCAAATGAAATGGGTCTGGTTTGCATCCTAGATGCGTGACTTTGCAGAACTCAATCACTGAGAGCCTCTGTGTCTTAGTTACTTTTCTTGTTGCTAAGACAAAATACCCAATACCCACAAGTTAAAGGAAGGAAGATTTATTTTGGCTCACGGTTTATAGAGATTTCAGTCCATTGTCAGCTGGTTCCAAGCCAGGGAGGCATGGCAGAGGGATATCACAGAGGAGAAACAGTTCATAGTGTGGCAAGCAGAAAGCAGGAAGCAGCAGACAGCAGAAGCAGCAGCAGCAGCAGCAGCAGCAGCCTGCCTTCCATTTTCCCTTTTATATTCCATCCAGACCACAAGCCTATTGATTGGTACCACCCATACCCAGGTTGGGGCTTCCATTATTCACACTCTTAATCCCAGTATCATAACCTTAATCTATATTCATATATCTTTAATTTAGCTACCTTTGGAACTCTCCACCTATGACCACATGAGGCTTTGTGGGGACATGTAGATACAAGCCATAATACTCTGCTTTTCTCTGTGTTAAATGTGGACAATGCCATCATCCATTCAGGGTTATGAGGAAGAACAAATGAAAACATGTAAAATTGAATGTTCATATTCTGGTGAATGTTCATATTCATTCTCTCTCTCTCTCTCTCTCATATTGGGGATTGAACCCATGGCCTTTGCACTGAGCTGTATCCCTAGACATTTTCTTTTCTTTTTTTCAAACAAGGTCTCACTAAGTTGCCCAAAGAGGGCTTGAACTTGTGGTCTTCCTACCTCAGCCTCCCAGAGTGCTAGCATTATAGGCATTTGCCATCACTCATTCATTCTCCATTTCTTAACTACTGTTTATAACATTGTTTTCATGGGAAAATACTAAAAGAGTTTTGAAGATAACTAACAGTGAGGATACATCTATTTCTAGGCCTTCAAAATTAGTAAAGTATATATGTGGTGAAAGGAGCTGTTGAAAGTACAATAGATTGAACTTACAACCTTTCACAACAAGGATGATATAGTTGGCCCTCTCACTTTTTTGCACTGGTGCATCCAACCAGTTACAAATAAAAATATTTGGGAACAATGTTTGGGATCAATTATTCTCCAAACAATACAGTAAAACAATGGTTTACATAGTATTTATTTATTTGTGTAAAGGTTGGGTCTTACTAGGTTGCCCAGGTTGGCCTCCAGCTCCTGGGCTCCAGTGATCCTCCTGCCTCAGCTTCCCAAGTATCTTGGACTACAGAAATGCTCCACTGTGCCCAGATCAGTAGCATTTATAGTGCATGAGTTATTATCAGTAATCTGGAGATGATTTAAAGTATATAGGAAGGAGGGGCTAGGGATGTAGCTCAGTGGTAGAGCATCTACCTAGCATACACGAAACCCTGAGTTCAATCCGAAGTACTAAATAAATAAATAATAAAATTAAGGCAGCTGGGTGTGGTGGGGCACACCAGTAATCCCAGCACTCAGCACTTGGGAGGCTGAGGTAGGATTGCTTTGACTTTGAGGCCAGCCTGCACTACATAGTGAGTTCAAGTCCAGCCTGAACTAATAGACCCTGTCTCAAAAAAAAAAAAAATTAAACCAGGCATGGTGGCACAGACTTGTAATCCCAGCACTCTGGGAAGCTGAGGCAGGAGGACTGTCAGTTCAACCTCAGGCTGAGCAACCTAATGAGCCCATGTCTCAAAACAAAAAAAGGGATGGCGAAATAGCTCAATGCAAAAGTCCCAGACTGAACCCCCAGTATAGAAAAAAACAAAAATAAAATATATAGGAAGAAGACAAGGGGTATAGCTTGGTGGTAGAGCACTTGCCTAACACATGTGGCCCTAGGCTTGATCCCCAGCGCTGCAAAAAAATAGAATAAAGCATGCAGGAAGGTGCATAGGTTATATGTGAATATTATTCCATTTTACGTAAGAGACTTGAGCATCCACAGATTTTGGTGTTCTAATGGAACCTGGAACCAATTCCCCAAGTACAAATACAAAGTTAAATACAAAGTAAGCTGGAGTAGCCCCTTCTGTGGAGTTCTCAGTGTCACTGTTGACAAATGGGTACGGCAAGAAGATGGAACAAATAAAGCAGCGGTTTGTGTTTTCAGAGTCAGCCAGCTGTGGACCTTTCCACTGCTTCTTTTATTTACCTAGGTAACAGATATTGGGTGCATCCTGACTCAGACACAGTGCATAAAAAAGAGATCTTCAGTGGGTGGGGGTGAGGTCATTATGGTCAGGAGACGATAATACAGAAGATAACTTAGGTCCTTCTCAACAAGCTTGTACAATATAATCTCAGAAAAAAGTATCCTTGGATGACATTTATCCTGATTATATGCCAATGATTAGCATCTCAATAAAAATTATTTGAAGGATATTAATGATAATGGTGTTTTGATTATTATATGGCATTACAGCTCTTTTGCTCTTGAGTCTTACATCACCAGAATGATGAGTTTTGTTAACAAATGTGAAAATTTCATTAAATATACTAAATTAATTTTGGAGGTTATAAAAGATAACTGCTACCATTCTCTTCCAAGTCAGATTTAATGCAGATTTTATTTACTCTAAATCTGTCATTCAGTGATTGCCATTAAAACTTATAACTATGGCTCAGAAAACTTAGCGGAATTAGAAAGGAAGGGATCTTTGTGTTAGTTACAGAAGATTCATAGGACAGTCTTGTTAACTTGGTATGCTTATCTTACAAGATTGTTTTATTATTCTTTGTTTTTTTGAGTTAGGGTCTCACTATGTAGTTCAGGTTGTCCTTAAACTCACTGTGCAGCCCTGGCTGGCCTCAAACTTGCAGTGATCCTCCTGCCTCACCCTCCCAAATGCTGTGATTATAGGTATGGGTCACTATACCCAGCCTATTATTTTTTCTGTTGAGTTTTAGAACCCACAAGTGCCTCCAACTTAGCATCAAGATAAAAATATGTTATTTTGTTGGATTTCATAGGTAAAGTACAATAAGTCTTTTGCAGGGGCAGAAGAAGTGGCATGTCTTGATTTTATATACTTGACTGGTATAATGGAGCCTAGGTGCTTGAAAATGGGATGCATCTGAATGAATAATCTGTATTCTTTTTTTTCTTGAAATAGGGTCATGCTATGTAGCTCAGGCTGGCCTTGAACACACTATGTAGTCCAGGCTGGCCAAAAACTCATAGTGATCCTCCTCCCTCAGCCTCCTGAGTGCTGGGACTACAGGTGCACACCACAATGCCTGGCAATAATCTGTATTCTTATCCAATCTCATTAAATCACTCTCTAGTGTTGGGCGGTAATATTTAATCATGTTAGGCTGTAATTTCCCCACTTAAAATGGGAGTATGAGACTATACTTTCCATTTTATCATCCTATAGTTTGAATAATAGGTTTCCTCATAATGCTGCATTTTCCCCCCACCCCCACCCCGCCCCATTCTATAGCAGCATGATGTATCTGGAGCTTCTTAATGAGACAAGTTGGTTGGGATTTTTCCTCCTTTTTGTCTCATTTTTGTTTTTTTTAAATTATTTTATATGTTGGAGGCACAATTTATGATAGCTACTATCAAGATCTGAAAGCATAAGTACATTTTGCAAGTAGGGATCTCAAGTCTGGTCATACATCAATTAATATATACATCAATTAATATAAATGTATGGTTATCAGATATTAGTACCTATCAGTGCAAAGTGAAGAAAGTGTCTGGTGTTTCGAGGAAGAACATTCAGCTTACAGTCACTGATAAGTTATTTTATTTGTATTAATGAGTTAGTAACAATGTGAGAGGTCACAGTACTGTGGAAGCAGCATTTATGTAAGATAATGCTTAATTTTTAGAGTATTTATTTAGTTGGTGCTAGAGATTGAATCCAGGGCATGCTAGGCAAGTACTTTACCACTGAGCTACATCCTCATAATAATTTTAAAAATCTGCAGTACTTCTAATATCCTCAGATAATATCCTCAGATAAACAATGACTGCCTTTTAGAACTTTCAGTGATACAAACAGGCCACTGCAGCACGTGTGCTATAGGTTTGCCACCACTGACTTAAAACATAAAGCTAGCACATTTTGGGAGGTGAGGGGCTAGGAAAAATAACAGTGACTAACTTCTTTGTGAAATTCATAAAGAATTTGAAAATAAATGAAGGAATATTGTTGTGTGGAAAAAGGACTCTAAGCTAGGAGCTGGGAGATTTAAGGGTTTTTTGTTGTTGTTGTTTGCCCTTTCTTCAGAATTTTCCTCAAGTTCCTTGAGATTCTTTGAACCTCAGCCTGCCTTTTTGAAACATAAAAAGGTTTAATTAGCATTAAACCTATCAGATTTCATTCAGTTCAAAACTGTTTATGTGTACTTTAAGCTTTTACTTTTATTGCCCAAAGAATAAATGTGGCTTCTATGGTGAATAATTGGAGTGTTTAGATTTAGAATATGGTGTCAAAAAATATTGAATTGGAGGCCATGAGACATCAGTTGATTATTTAACTTTCCTAGAGTCATTACTTTTCTTCCATAAAATAAAAAGATTAGGGGGTGAGGATGTGACTTCATGGTAAAGTGCTTACTTACCATTCTTGAAACCTTGGGTACTATTCTCAGCATCAAAAACAAATGAACAAGGTCCTACCACTCTCGGCCCAGAGGAAGGGGCTTCTGGTCTGCTGTCCCACCGCTCTCAGCTCAAAGGGGGTGAGCCTTGCAGGCACCAACAGCATCCCCACCCCAAAATGAGAAGATACATAAACAAGTCTCAAAATCAGACTTTCAGATCACCTACAGCAACCCCAAAGGGAAATGAGATAGAACATTCTGATACTCCACCACCTGGCCTCCCTGAACTGGCAACAAAAGAGGATCTGGAAAAAATGAAATCAGAAATAATTTCTCAGATAACAGCAGAGATTGTGCTCATAGTGTAAGACATGATTAATAAATCTAGAGAGGAGCTGAGAAACATGATGGAATCCCAACATAGGAAACAAATGCAATCCATAAAACAGATGCAAATAGATTTCCAGGACATGAAAAACTCCATTGAAAGTCTACACAGCAGAAGGAGCCAATGTGAGGACAGAATTTCAGATATAGAAGATAAGATTGAAATTAATGACCAGGAAAAGAAAACTTGCATCAAAATTATAAGGGAACATGAGAAATCAATCCAGCAGCTGCTAGATGATGCAAAGAAGAATAACATAAGATTGATTGGACTCAATGAAGAAACAAGAGAGACTGCAGATGACATTAAAAATCTCTTCACAGAAATAATGGCAGGAAACTTCCCAAGCAGGGGAAAAGAGCTTGACATACAGATAAGTGAGGCATATAGGACTCCAAATAGCCTGGATCAAAAAAAACCTACACATAGGCATATAATTGTTAAGATTCCAGAAACACAACAGAAGAACAAAGTTCTCCAAGCAGTTAGAGAAAAGAAACAAATCACATACAAAGGAAAGCCCATCAGAATCATGGCAGACTTCTCAACACAAACCATCAAGGCAAGAAGAGCTTGGAGTGACATATTCCAAGCCCTAAAAGAAAACAGCCTCCAATCCAGATTGATGTACGCTGCAAAACTATCTTTCAAAATGGATGGAGAAATAAGATACTATCATGACAAAGAGCACCTTAGGAACTTTGTGAATACCAAACCAGCACTCCAAAATATTTTAGACAATATCCTATGAACAGACGATGAGGATCAAAACCCCAGGAAGCACAGCAGAATGAACCCATCAGGCATGACAAGAAATTAAAAGCAAAGGGGGAGAATCCAACAAAAAGAAAAAGTCATGACAATGATAAGTCAATATGTATCAGTTATAACCATCAATGTTAATGGTCTCAATTCACCAATCGAAAGAAATAGACTGGCAGAATGGGTCAAGAAGCAAAATCCAGCAATATGCTGCATACAAGAAACACAATTCAAAATGAAACTCATAGACTGAAAGTTAAAGGGTGGAAAACAATACTCCATGTGACAGGAACCAAAAAAAAAAGCAGGAGTAGCTATCCTCTTTGCAGATCAAGTGGATTTCAAACCAACACTGATTAAGAGAGACAAAGAAGGACACTATATCCTTGTAAAGGGAATACTCCAATAGGAAGAGATGACAATCATAAATATCTATGCACCAAATACTAGTGTGCCCAACTATATAAAACAAATACTAATGGACATGAAAAGTCATATATGCACTAATACAATAGTGGTGGGGGACCTCAATACCCCACTGTCACAAATAGGTAGATGAACTAGATAAAAAATAAGTAATGAAATACTAGAACTCAATCGAACTCTTGAACAAATTAACAGATGTTTACATCATTAACAGTGTTCCACCCCACAAAGTCAGAATACATTCTTCTCAGCTGCACATGGGTCATTCTCCAAAATACACCACATGCTCATGCATAGAAAATGTTTAAGTGCGAAGGAATTGAAGTTATCCCCTGTATATTATCAGATCATAGCAGGATGAAATTGGAGATCCATAGCAAAAGAAACGAAAAATTTCATAAACACGTGGAAATTGAACAACACGCTTCTGAATAACCAATGGGTCACAGAGGAAATTAAAGAAGAAATCAGACAGTTCCAACAATTAAATGACAATGACAATACAACATATCGGAATCTATGGGACACAATGAAAGCAGTCTTATGAGGGAAATTCATAGCAGTGAATACACATATGAGGAAAACAGAGCGAGCCCAATTAAACAACCTGATGCTGAAGCTCAAGCTTTTAGAAAAAGAAGAACAAGACAAACCCAAAGCTCATACAAGGGAGGAAATTATAAAGATCAGAGCAGAAATCAATGCAATGGAGACTAAGAGAACGATAGAAAAAAATCAATGAAGCCAGTTTTATCCCTCTCTTAAATAACAGAAAAGTGGGCAGCTTCTGAGTTATTCCTACCTAAGATGTGTAACTAAGACTTTGTGGATCTCATGATTCCTCTTCACTTTTAACAAAGCCTGAGTTACTGGGTATGGTGGTGGCACATGTCTGTAATCCCAGCATTTGAAAGGCAGAGATAGGAAGACCTCTGTGAGTTCAAGGCCAGCCTGAGCAAGACCTTGCCTGAAAAAACCAAAAAACAAACAAAAAAGCCTGAGTTAACTCAGAAAATTTGATTGCTCACACCCTCCTTATCTTTCTCTTTTTTACCTTTTCTTTATTGTGAAAAACAGTAAATGGAGCAAAGTGCATAAACCACTACCAACATGAGTGACGTGAACATGATATAGTGTAAACTCCATGTAATCATTACTTAAGCGAGAACAGTGCCAACACTTCAGGAACTCTAGAATTCCCTTTCCAGGTGTGGACCTCCCCCTCTGCCAAGGTAATCCGTATCCCTTGTTTTATGGCAATTATTTATTTTCTTAGAGTTATGCAGCCTACTGTTGGGTCAGGCTTCTTTCATTCAACATTATGTATTCTAGATTCAGCTATATAGTGGCCGGTAGCTGTAGTTCATTTGTTTTAATTGTGTAGTATTCCATTCTATGGATATCCCATAATTTATATGTTTCATGTTTGAGGGTAAATAAGTAATGCTGCTATGACAATTATTATTTAACTCCTGGTTCACATATGTAAATATTTCTTTGTATGTTATTATGGCTTATATATAGATGTCCCCCCAAAGCCTCAGGTGGTCATGGGAAGGGCTTCTCAGAGATAACTGAATCTAGGGTGTGTGCTGCTGGGATCAAGGATGTGACACTGGGATTGATTCATGGTGTGATGTTAGGATTAAAGATGTAAGTGCTACCTGTCCTAAAGGTAAGTTTGGATAAGATATAAGGGACAGAAAGAGTGTCATTGCTTCTTGCTTGTCATTTGGTGCTTGCTACCTTGTGTGTGCCATGAACTGTTTCTCCATTGCAATGCCCCTCTGCCATGAGATCCTGCCTGGAGCCAACCAACCATGATCTGAAACCTCTACAAACTATAAGCCAAATAAATCTTTCCTCCTCTAACTTGAATGCCGGGTATTTTGTCTCAGTGATGAGAAAAGTAACCAAGACTGATGTATATACTCTTTTTTTTCTTCAAAAACATTTTTCGTAATTGAGATTTTATTAGTTGTATTTGGGATCAGTATACAGACATTTCACTTTGTACACATTTTTTAAAAAAATTAATTTTATTGGTACACTTTTGATAAACATGATGATTATATTCATCACAGGGAATTTGTATGTGTACATAATATATCTTGATTCTTCTTTGTATTTTCCCATTCCCCTCCCCTCTCTTCAACTCTTTCTTCCTCTTCCCATTTACAAAAGCTTTGTTTCCTTTTTTCCTTCTATTCTCTTTTTTTCCTTTTCCCTTCCTTCCTTTACCTCTCCCCCTCCCTTGTTCCCCTTCCCATTTGAACATTTTCTTCCTACTTCCCAATATCTATCATAGATTTTTGTACTTATTTACTCTTTGGGTTTCTCACACAAGACAAACAATGCAATATTTGAACATATGCATACAATTTATTTCACTTAAAATTATGTTCTCAAGGTGCATTCATTTACCTAAAAGTGTCTCAAGTTTATCCTTCTTTATGGCAGAGTAGTACTCCATTATATATAAAAACCACATTTTCTTTAGCCATTCATCCATTGATGAGCATAAGGACTGTTTCCAAGATTTAGCTATTACAAACTGTACTGCTATAAACATGGGTGTGCATATATTGCTATGGTAAGATACTTTTAACTCTTTCACAAAGACACTACGAAGGAGGATAGCGGGGTCAAATGGAACCTCTAGTTGTAGTTTTTTGAGGAGACTCCATACTGATTTCCATATTGGTTGTACCAATTTACACTCCCACCAACAGTGGAAAAGGGTTGCTTTTGCCCCACAGCCTTGCAAGCATTTATTATTGGTTGATTTCTTGATGATAGCCATTCTTTCTAGAGATGGGATATCAGTGTTGTTTTAATTTGCATTTCTCAAATGACCAGTGATGTTGAACATTTTTTCACATATTTACTTGCTTATATACTTCTTCTGAGATGTATCTACTCATTTCAGATGCCCATTTTTTGATTGGGTCTTTAAATTTGGAGAGTCTGATTTTTAAAAATTCTTTATATATTTTAGATATTAGTCCTTTGTCTGAGGACTAGGTTGTAAATTTTTTTCCCCATGTTTCTGGTTGTCTCTTCACTCAGTGGTTTCTTTTGCTGTGCAAAAGCTTTTTAATATGATGTGATCCCAGTTGTTGATTCTTTGTAATATTTTCTGTGCAATCAAGGTTTTGTTCTTAAAGTCTCTGCCTACACCTGTACCTTCAAGAGTTCTACCTCTTCTATCTTCCAGCCAATTAAGGGTTTCTGTTTTAATATTTAGATTTTTTTATTCATTTTAATTTTAATTTAGTGCATAGTGAGAGTATGGGTCTAGTTTTAATCTTCAGTATGTGGAAAGCCAGTTTTTCCAGCACCATTTATTATTAAAGAGGCTATCTTTCTTCCAGTGAAGGTGTTTGGCTCCTTTGTAAAAGATCAGGTGGCTGAGTTTGTTTAGAATTATTTCTGCATCTTCTATTCTGTTCAAATGATGCTTGGGTATTTTTTTTTTTTTGGTCAGACCATTTTGGTTTTTTTTTTGGTACTGGGGATCGAACTCAGGACCTTGCACTTGTGAGGCAGGCAACAGAACCACTGAGCTAAATCCCTGGCCCTATTTTTTTTAATCACAATAGCTTTGTAGTATAATTACAAGTTCAGGATGCTGCCTTGCCTTTGTTGCCCAGAATTCCTTTTGCTATTCTAGGGCTCTTCTGGTTCCATATGAATTTTAGGATGGTTTTCTCTAATTCTATGAGGTATTCTATTGGTATTTTGATTGAGAGTGCATTAAACCTGTATAAGTTTTTAAAGTATGGCCATTTTCATTATATTCGTTCTTCCTACCCAAGAACAAGGGATATCTTTCCATTTTCTGACATCCTTTTCCATCTCCTTTTTCAGAGTACAGTAGTTTTTAATGTAAAGGTATTTTACTTCCTTTGTTAGATCGATTACTAAGTATTTCATTTTTTTATGCAGTTGTGCAAGGCATGGCTTCCTTAATTTCTCTCTCAGTGAGTGTGTTGTTTTTGTACAGGAATGCTATTGATTTTAGAGTGTTGACTTTGTATCCTCCTATGCAACTGAATTTGGTTATTAATTCTAGAAGTCATTTAGTGGGGTTTTGGGGTCTTCTATGTAGAGTATCATGTTATCTTCAAATAATAATAATTTAACTTTTTATTTTATCTTATTCTTTTACTTCTTTCTCTTGTCTAATTGCTCTAGCTAATATTTCCAGAACTATATTGAATAGGAGTGGTGATAGTGGACAACCTTGTCTTGTTCCTGATTTTAGAGCTTTCAGTTTTTGACCATTTATTATGATGTTGGCTATTGGTTTGTCATAGATGCTTTTTATCAGAGTGAAATAAAGACCTACTCCAATTTTCTGTAGGGTTTTTGTGTGTGTGAGTTTGTGTGTGTGTTTTTTGGTTTTTTTTGGTACTGGGGATCAAACTTGGGACCTTGCGCTTGCTAAGCAGGTGGTGGAACCACTGAGCTAAATCCCCCACCCTTCTGTAGGGTTTTTATCATGAATGGGTTTTGGACTTTGTCAGATGTTTTTTCTGCATATATTGAGGTGATCATGTGGTTTTTGTCCTTGGTTCCATTAATGTGGTTTATTACATTTATTGACTTGCATATGTTGAACTATCCCTGCATCCCTGGGATGAATCCTACTTGGTCATGATGTATAACCTTTTTTTTGTTGGGTTCTTCTTTGGTTTTGGTATCAGGGTAATGCTTGCCTCTAGGAATGAGTTTGAGAGTATTGCTTCCCTTTCAATTTCATTAAAAAGTTTGAGAAATAGTAGCATTGGATCTTCTCTAAATTTCTGGTAGAATCCATCAGTGGATTGGTCAGGACCTGGGCATTTCTTTGCTGGTAGTTTTAAAATTACTTCTTCAATTTCATTAACTGATATTGGGGTGTTTAGAATTTTTATATCTTCTTGATTTAGCTTTTGTAATTCATATGTTTCTAGGAATCTGTCCATTTCTTCTGCATTTCACATCTTAGGAGAGTACAGGTTCTTTTTTTTTTTAAGTTATAGAAATAAACTTTATTTTTAATTTTCAGAACTATAAAAGTTGTAACACTTTGTATAAATTTTAACAATTTAGTTGATACCTAGTTAATCTCACACAGCATTATTTTTTCCTTCTCTTGAAAACTTATACTTGCAGCCTTTAAAAGACAGACTAACATATATTAGCATTTAGTAAGTTATTTGAAGAACAAAATTCTAGAATATCCATGTTTGTCATGACACTTGAAATATGTTTAATATATTAAATAATGTATCTCAGAAGTAACAATTATAATCATTAGTTCTCGAACCTTTAGGTCTGAATAAAACCTATCACTTTTCACAATGAGAAAGCAGAAAATAATATAATAATCAAATGGAGCTACCCTGAAATCATTTAATTCTCTCAGGCCTTTAAGAGACAGGGCCTGGTGGGATGTCATTATCGAAACCTTCCATTTTCTGGCTTCCTATCTTGCCATGTGATCTTTCCTTCTCTTGTGCCCTCCCACCACTGTGATAACCACGCACCATGACGTGTAGCGGCAAGAGGAGGCCTCACCAGAGCCAGCACTGTGCTGTCTAGACATTCAGCCTCCAAAACCATGAGCTAAATAAACTTTTCTTTATAAGTTATCCAGCCTCTGGTATTTTGTTATAGTAATGAAAAATAGAATATATCTTCAATTTTAGCAACTTAATATAAATGAACTCAACTTTCATTTTTAAATAAAAATTACAATACCATATTTGAAACTGCAAATGTGATTCACATTATGAGAGAGAATGAGTTAAACAGCAAATACTAGATAATTATTTCTCATGAGTAATGAATGTGACTTGAAGTTCTCATATTACTTATTTTCAACTCAAGTAAGGACAATTAGGACACAGGAGTCATTTCTTCATCTGAGTCACCTGATTTGCCTTTTAGTTCCAGTTGCCCTAAATCTTTGTCTATAGTTAAATTCTGAGTTTTCTTCTTGTGCTGCTTAGCAACTGCATCATTCACACAAAGTTTTCTCATTTTAATGTTTGGCAATTTCTTCAGATCCAAATCCCATTCCCGAAAGGTTTTCAGACTACTTGCATGTAAAATGTCAAGGCCGTAGCCTTTGTAGTGCTGTCGTTCAAGCTTCATCGTCTGCTTGATGACCGTCTCCCGGGCTTGGTGGCTCCTTCCCTGCCTGTCCTTGATGCTGTTGTGTAACTCAATCTGCTCCAGCTCACTGCTGAATCAATTTACATACCTTTCAATTAATTCACAAGCATCTTTCTTTGAATATCTCACTTTTGGGGGATCCAGCTCATTTTGAAACCACTGCAGTTTTTCACCAATAAGGTTGAGACATAAAGCCTTTTCATTCTTCAATTTTTCCTTCTTGTCTTGTTTGTGGGCCTCTCTTGTAATTTGAGCAGCTTTTCCACTATATGGATGGATGATGTTTTTTCTGTGCTTTTTCCCTTTGGTGCTTTAGGCATGGTGACATCCTAGAGGCCACAGGGGACCTCCGCACTCCAGACCCCACAGGCTCACAGCCCAGAGCAGTGGCTCTCACGCCTGCTTTCTGGCCCTGACCTAGTACAGGTTTTTGTTTGTTTGTTTGTTTTTTCAGGTTCTGGAAGTAGGTATTGATGATCTTCTGGGTTTCTTCAGGATACATTGTGATTTCTCCTTTTTCATTCCTAATTGCATGGATTTGCGTCTTTTCTTTTTCTTTAATTTTTTTATAAGGTTGGTTCAGGACTTGTCTATTTTATTTAACCATCAATTCATTGATTCTTTGTATTGTTTTCTTAGTCTTAATTGCATTAATTTCTGCTCTGATCTTTATAATTTCCTCCATTGTACATCCTTTGGGTTTAAATTTCTCTTCTTTTTCTAGAAGCTTGTGGTTCAAAATTAGGTTACTTATGTGAGCTTCCTGTTTTTCTAATGTAGGAATTCACCACTCTATATTTCCCTTTTAGGACTGCTTTCATTGCACCCCATGAATTCCAGTATGTTGTATTGGAATTATTGTTTAATTGTGGAAACTGTCTAATTTCCTCTTTAATTTCATCTGTGACCCATTGGTTGCTCAGGAGGGTGTGAATTAATTTTCATTATTTATGCAGCTTTTGTTGTTTTTGTCATTGATTTCAAATTTCATAGCACTATGATCTGATAAGATGTGTGAGATAATTTTAATTCCTTTGCCTTTACTTAAGAAAGTCCTATGAGCTAGTGTGTGGTCTATTTTGGAGAAAGTCCCATGTGCAGCTGAGAAGAATGTGTGTTCTGTTGTTGTGGGGTAGAACACTCTGTATATATCTACTAGGTCCATTTGTTCAAAGGTTTGGTTCAGCTCTGATATTTCTTTGTTGATTTTTTGTCTAGTTTATCTGTCTATTTGTAACAGTGGGGTATTAAGGTCCCCCATTACAGTTTTGTTAGTGCTTATCTGATCTTTCATATCCATTAATGTTTGTTTTATATAGTTGGGTGTGCTGGTATTGGGTGCATATATATTTATGACTGTTATCTCTTCCTCTTGGATTGTTCCTTTAACAAGTATGTAGTCACTTTCTTTGTGTCTTCTGATCAGTCTTGGCTTGAAATCCAATTTGTCTGCAAATAGAATAGCTACCTCTGCTTTTATCCAGGTTCCGGTTGCATGAAGTATCCTTTCACTTTTGGTCTATGAATCTCTTTTTGAGTTAAACATGTTTCTTGTATGCAACATATTGTTGGATCCTGTTTCTTGATCCATTCTGTCAATCTGTTTCTTTTGATTGGTGAATTGAGACCATTAACATTGATGGTTATGACTGACATGTATTGACTTCTCCTTGTTATGTTATTTTCCTGTTGTTTCTCTTTTTTTCTCCTCTATTTCATTGCTTGCCTTGTCTGGTAGATTCATGCTATTGTGATTCATGGAATTGTTTTCATTGTCTTTTTCTAGAACATCCTTCAGAACTTTTTGGAGTGCTTGTTTGGTGGTCATGAATTTCTTCAGGTGTTCTTTGTCATGGAAGTATCTTCTTTCTCAATCAATTTTGGAAGATAATTTTGTGGGGTACATCAATTTAGGTTGGGGTTGTTTTCTTTTAGGGCCTGAAATACTTCACTCCATACTTTCTTTGACTTAAGTGTTTAGGTTGAGAAGTCTGTGTTGATTCCAATGGGTTTTCCTTTATAGGTGGTTTATTTCTTTACCAGCTTTTAATATTTTCTTCTGATGTTGAATTTCTGGAATACTGACTATTTTATGCATTAGTGTAGTTTTTTCTGATCATAGCTAATTGGTGTTCTATTTGCCTCATATTTCTGTATGTTAGATTCTTTTTCCATGCTTGGAAGTTTCCTGCTATTACTTCTGGGAACAAGTTTTTTATGTCCTTTGTACTATCTTCTGATTTTTTATTGATTCCAATTAATCTTATTCTTCTTTGCATCATCTACCAGCTTTGGATTGATTTCCATGGTCCCTTGCTATTTTTAAGAAGTCATTTATTTGATGATGACTATCTGAAAACCTGTCTTCTAGATCTGTTATTCTTTCTTCACATTGATTGATTCTGCTACATATACTTTCAATAGAATTTTTAAATCTCCTGGATAGCTGCTTGAAACTGTTTTAGGGAATCCACTACTTTCCTGTGTTGGGCATTCATACTTTCCATCACTCTCCTAAGCTCCTCTATTGTTTTAATCTGTACCTACTCTAGATTCACTAACCATGTCCTTCATTGTGGTCATCATCTCTTTAGTTAACTGTGCACTTATTTTTGATTTGTTTTTTCCTAGAGACTCATTTATCTGCTTTGTTACTCACTCTGCTACCATTTCAGAAAGTTCAGCTGAGTGGCTTTTGATTTGTCCCACCTCAATGGCCCCTGGATTTGCTTTGAGCAAGCTGGAGGGAGGTCTAGGGTTGTATCTTGCCTCTGTGTTTCCTCATTTTCAATTTTAAAAATTTGTTTCTGCATTGATGGTTGTAAATTATTTATGGTAGGTGCCTTCATTAATAGTATTGAAACCTCATTAGCAAATGTTTACTTTTCAAAGATGTCTTCTAGGTGTAGCTAGCTTTTGGCTTTTAAATGTGTCCCAGAATCTTGCCCCTTTAATTTATTAGGGATGAAGGGTTGCTGACTGTTTGGCTTAGAACCTAGTCCTTTAGTACTGGACTGTAGTATTGTTTATATCCTCCAGACAATCTCAGTATTGGCATACAAGGAAGAAAAATTAATCACAACAACTATGTCACCTTGGCTAAAGTAGTACAATCAGTAATAACAATAGCATCAAGCACAGTCTAGGAAATAACATATGGAGATAACTACCAATGTGCCACCTTGAACCATGGGTACCTTTTTTATAATTATATAACAAAATAAAAAACAAATCAGAAAATTATATACAGTAAATATCCCCTCAATAGAGTGATTTTACCCTCAGGGGAGAAAATTTAAAAGGGATAAGAGGAAAAAATGAGAAATAAAAGAAGAGACAGAGATTAGAATCAAGGCTAAAGGATAAAGGAAAATTACCCAAGCTTTAGAAAATTAGTGAAAAGAACAGGAGGGAATGAAAAAAGAAAAAGAAGAACAGAAGAACAGAACAGGAAAAAAAAATAAAAACATGGACACAGTCATGAAAAAAAAAAAAAAAGGAAAAAAACCCAAAAGCAAAGAAAAAAGAAATTTCTCTGTAAATTCAAGCCTGTGGTTCTCTTTTGGGGTCTATAGTTTTGTGATAGTATCCAGTTCATGGCATGTCTCTCCTGTCACTGGTCAACAAAGGAGGCAGAGCCCAGACCTGTGCTGTATGTTCCCAGCAAGCCTGCAGTAGGATGAGGGCAGGTGCTGATTCTGGTGCTTTCCAGTTCCCAGAAGTTACGGCTGATCCTGGCCCCTGGTTGTGAGCTTAGGTCCTGAGTTGTTCAGCCTACCACACTCTGGGAGTCTTGCCAGCCTAACCCTGACTCCCTGATCCTGGACATCTCCTGAAGTTGTTCATCACCCCATCACTGGAAGCCCTGAGATAAAGCCAATGTCTGGCTGCTCTGAGTCCTGAGTTCATTTGGCCTCTCCCTAAAATGGCATCTGACCAGCCTCCCTTACCAGAGAATATGGAAGTCACTTGGACTACAGTCACTCACCTGCTGTTGTAGTTTATATGCATCTACTGCTCCGTTCCACTTGTGGGTTTCTTCCTGCAGGCTTCTGGAGTCACCTGCCCTCACTGTGTCTCTGTAGATTTGACCCTCCTCTCTCATTCTTTGACTCAGGAGCGGGGAAAAAAGTGCAGTTTGCCGTCTCCTTTTTTTGCATTGAGGTTCGTCTCTTCACTTCTCTGTGGGCTCCAATTTTCCCTTCAGATCCTTCCTGGGTCCTTGGGATCCACCTCCCTCCTTCTTTTCTTCTCCAAATTGTTATTTTTCAGTGTCTGGATTCAGAATCTCAGAGAGGTTGATTTGTTGTTGATTACTGCTCCACCATCTTCCTGGAACTGTACACAATTCTTTTTTTTTTTTGAATTTTTATAACAGCTTTATTGCAATATAATTCACATACCATGCAATTTGTCAGTTTAAAGTGTACAATTCAGTGGGTTTTAGTTATTCAGCTGTGTGACTATTACCACAGATTGATTTTGGAACCTTTTCATCACCTCAGGAAACAACCCTGTACCTTGTAGGTACTATTGCCTCTCTAGTTCCCTGTCCCCTACCACTGAGCAACCTCTGATCTGCTTTCTGTCTCTGTAGATTTACCCTCTCTTGATGTTTCATGTGAATGTAATTGTGCAGTATATGGTCTTCTGTGTTTGCCTTTTGCGTGTGTGTGCGTGTGTGTGTGCATGCGCATGTGTGAACTGCCTATTTTTTTTTGTATTAAATTCTTTTATTGGTACATTGTAGGTATACAACACAATAATATTTCTCATTGGGAATTGTACCTTTATATAATGCATCTTGGTTCTTATTTTTTCCCCATTCCTAGCCCTCCCTTCATGCTCTCCACCCGTCCCTATTTACAAAGACTTTATTTTCATTTTTCCATTTCTCATCATTTTTTCCTTTCCCTTCTTTCCTTTCCCCTGTGCCTCCCACTACCCCTACCCCTTTGGACCTTTTCTTCCTATTTCACATTATCGATTATTCATTCTAATAATTGGTACATTTTAGGTATACAATATAATGACATTCATCATTGGAAATTTGCACCTTTACATAGTTTCTCTTGGTTCTTGTTTTTCACCTTTGCCCAGCCCTCCCTTCAACCCCTCCAGCCCTCCCTATTTACAAAGATTTTGTTCCTATTTTTCCATTTTCTCATATTAATCCCATTCCCTTCTATCCTTTCCCTTAGCCCTCCCACTTCCTTCCCCTTTGCCCCTTTTCTTCCTATTTCACATGACCGATTATACATTTAGTCCTTATTTACACTTTCAGTTTCTCACACCAGAGAAACTATCTGGTATTTACACATCTGTGTCCTATTTATTTCACTTAAGAGTATCACCTCAATGTGCATCCACTTAGCTATAAATGTCTCTAATTTCTCATTTTTTATGGCTGAGTAGTACTCCATTTTATAAAAAAAAACACATTTTCTTTATCCAGTCTCCAGTTGATGGGCATTTGCACTGTTTCCAAGTTTTAGCTATTACAAACTGCGCTGCTATGAACATGGGCACATATATATAATATCACTGTGGTATGATTCTTTTAATTCTTTGGGGAAGATCCCCAGCAGTGGAATAGCGGGGTCAAATGGGATTTCCAGTCCTAGTTCTTTGAGGTATCTCCATACTGATTTCCACAGTGCTTGCACAAGTCTACATTCCCACCAGCAGTGGAGGAGGGTTCCTCTTTCCCCATAGCCCCGCCAGCATTTGTTATTGGTTGATTTCATGATAGCAGCCATTCTTTCTGGAGTGAAGTGGAATCTCAGCATTGTTTTCATTTGCATCTCTCGAATGACCAGTGACATTGAACATTTTTTCATGTATTTATTTGCTATTTCTACTTCTTTGTCTGAGAAATGTCTGTTCATTTCAGATGCCCATTTTTGGATTGGGTCTTTAAATTTGGGAGATCTGATCTTTTTAAGTTCTTTATAGATTTGAGATAGTAGACCTTTGTCTGAGGAAGAGCAGGTGAAGATCTTTTCCCACATTGTGGGTTGTCTCTTCACACTGCTGGTGGTTTCTCTTGCTGTGCAGAAGCCTTTTAATAAGAAGAGATCCCATTTGTTGATTGTTTGTGCTAGTTCACGAGCAACTGAGGTTTTGTTCATAAAATCTTTTCCTACACTGATGTCTTCGAGGGTTCTACCTAACCTCTGTTCCAACTGGTTCAGAGTTTCTATTTTAATATTTAGATCTTTAATCCATTTTGATTTTAGTTTAGTGCATGGTGAGAGATACAGGTCTAGTTCTAATCTTTGGCAAGTTGAAGCCCAATTTTTCCAGCACCATTTATTAAAGAGCTATGTTTCCTCCAGTGAGGGTGTTTGGCTCCTTTGTCGAAGATGAGATGGCTGAGTGTGTCTGGCATTGTTTCTGCATCTACTAATCTGTTCCACTGGTCCTCAAGCCTGTTCCTTTGCCAGTACCATGCTGTTTTTATCACAGTAGCTTTGTAGTATAGTTGCAGGTTGGGGATTGTGATACCCCCTGCCATGTCTCTGTTACCTAGAATTGCTTTTGCTATTCTGGGTCTCTTCTTGCTCCAAATGAATTTTTGGATGTTTTTCTCGAGGTCTATGAAGTATGCTGCTGTGATCTCAATTGGAATTGCATTAAATCTATATAGCAGTTTTGGAAGTATGGCCACTTTCACTATATTAATCCTTCCTACCCAGGAGCAGGGGATGTCTGTCCATTTTCTGATATCATCTTCAATCTCTCTTCAGAGTGCCATAGTTTTCAGAGAAGAGGTCTTTGATTTCTTTCGTTAGGATGATTCCTAGGTATTTCAGTTTTTTGAATGCTATTGTGAAAGGAATTATTTGCCCTATTTCTCTCTCAGTGAGTCTGTCATTCATGTAGAAGAAAGCTATTGATTTTTGTGTGTTGACCTTGTAACCAGCTACTTGACTGAATTTGGTTATTAAGTTTAGAAGACTTTTGGTGGCGTTCTTGGGGTCTTCTATATAGAGTATCATGTCATCTGCAAATAATGACAATTTGACTTCTTCATTTCCTATCTTTATTCCTTTTATTTCTTTCTCTTGTCTAATTGCCGTGGCTAATGTTTCCAGAACTATATTGAACAAGAGTGGTGATAGTGGACATCCTTGTCTTGTTCCTGATTTTAGAGTGAAGGATTTCAGTTTTTGACCATTTAGTAGGATATTGGCTGTTGGTTTTTCATAGATGGCTTCTATCAGTTTGAGGTAGAGACCATCTATTCCAATTTTTTGTAGGGTTTTTATCATAAAAGCATGTTGGATTTTGTCAAATGCTTTTTCTGCGTCTATGGAGATAATCATATGGTTTTTGTCCTTGGCTCTATTGATATAGTGTATTACATTAATTGATTTTCATATATTGAACCATCCCTGCATCCCTGGGATGAATCCCACTTGATCAGGGTGTATGATCTTCTTGATGATCTTCTGCATTCTGTTTGCCAGTATCTTATTAAGGATTTGTGCATCTATGTTCATTAGTGAGATTGGCCTATAGTTCTCCTTTCCGGTTGGGTCTTTCTCTGCTTTGGGGATCAAGGTGATGCTTGCTTCCAGGAATGAATTTGGGAGTATTGCTTCCCTTTCAATTTCATTGAAGAGTTTAAACAGTAGTGGGAGCAGTTCCTCTCTAAATGTCTTGTAGAATTCAGCAGTGAAGCCATCAGGGCCCAGGCTTTTCTTAGTTGATAAGTTTTTAATTACGTTTTCAATTTCATTGGTTGATATTGGGTTGTTCAGAATTTTTAGGTCTTCTTCATTCAACTTCGTTAATTCATATGTATCTAGGAATCTGTCCATTTCTTCTGTGTTGTCCATCTTATTGACATATAGGTTCTGGAAGTAGGTATTGATGATCCTCTGGATTTCTGCTGGGTCTGTTGTAGTTTCACCCTTTTCATTCCTAATTGCATGGATTTGGGCCTTTTCTTTCCTTTTTCTGACAAGGTTGACTAAAGGTTTATCAATTTTGTTGATTCTTTCAAAGAACCAACTTTTGGCTTCATTGATTTTTTTGTATCATTCTCTTAGTCTCCATTGCATTGATTTCTCCTCTCATCTTTATAATTTCTTCCCTTGTATGAGCTTTGGGGTTGTCCTTCTCTTCTTTTTCTAGAAGCTTGAGGTTCAGCATCAGGTTGTTTAATCGGGCTCTTTCTGTTTTCCTCATATGTGTATTCACTGCTATGAATTTCCCTCGTAAGACTGCTTTCATTGTGTCCCATAGATTCTGATATGTTGTACTGTCATTGTCATTTAATTGAAGGAACTGTCTGATTTCTTCTTTAATTTCCTCTGTGACCCATTGGTTATTCAGAAGTGTGTTGTTCAATTTCCACATGTTTATGAAATTTGTTGAGTTTCTTTTGCTATGGATCTCCAATTTCATCGCACTATGGTCTGATAATATACAGGGGATAACTTCAATTCCTTTGCACTTACTTAAACATGTTCTATGTGTGAGTATGTGGTCTATTTTGGAGAATGACCCATGTGCAGCTGAGAAGAATGTGTATTCTGATTTTGTGGGGTGGAAGACTCTGTAAACATCTGTTAAGTTCATTTGTTCAAGAGTTCGATTGAGTTCTAGTATTTCAGTACTTATTTTTAGTCTAGTTGATCTATCTATTTGTGACAGTGGGGTGTTGAGGTCCCCCACTACAATTGTATTAGTGCACATACAGCTTTTCATGTCCATTAGTATTTGTTTTATATAGTTGGGTGCACTAGTGTTTGGTGCATAGATACTTATGATTGTCATCTCTTCCTCTTGGATTTTTCCCTTTACAAGGATGTAGTGTCCTTCTTTGTCTCTCTTAATTAGTGTTGGTTTGACATCTACTTGATCTTCAAAGAGGATAGCTACTCCTGCTTTTTTTCAGCTTCCTGTCACATGGAGTATTGTTTTCCACCCTTTAACTTTCAGTCTATGAGTTTCCTTTTGAATTAAGTGTGTTTCTTGTATGCGGCATATTGTTGGATTTTGCGTCTTGACCCATTCTGCCAGTCTATTTCTTTTGATTGGTGAATTGAGACCATTAATGTTGATGGTTATAACTGAAACGTATTGACTTGTCATTGCCATGACTTTTTCTTTTTGTTGGGTTCTCCCCCTTTACATTTAATTTCTTGTCATACCAGATGGGTTCATTCTGCTTTTCTTCCTGGGGTTGTGATCCTCAATGTCTGTTCCTAGGCTATTGTGTAAAATTCTTTGGAGTGCTGGTTTGGTATTCACGAAGTTCCTAAGGTGCTCTTTGTCATGAAAGTATCTCATTTCTCCATCAGTTTTGAAAGATAGTTTTGCAGGGTACATCAATCTGGGTTGGAGGCTGTTTTCTTTTAGGGCTTGGAATATGTCACTCCAAGCTCTTCTTGCCTTGATGGTTTGTGTTGAGAAGTCTGCTGTGATTCTGATGGGCTTTCCTTTGTATGTGATTTGTTTCTTTTCTCTGACTGCTTAGAGAACTTTGTTCTTCTGTTGTGTTTCTGGAATCTTAACAATTATATGCCTATGTGTAGATTTTTTTGATCAAGGCTATTTGGAGTCCTATATGCCTCACTTATCTGTATGTCAAGCTCTTTTCCCCTGTTTGGGAAGTTTTCTGCCATCATTTCTGTGAAGAGATTTTTTATGTCATCTGCCCTCTGTCCTGTTTCTTCATTGAGCCCAATCAGTCTTATGTTATTCTTCTTTGCATCATCTAGCAGCTGCTGGATTGATTTCTCATGTTCCCTTAGAATTTTGAAGCAATTTTTCTTTTCCTGGTCACTAATTGCAATCTTATCTTCTCTATCTGAAATTCTGTCCTCACATTGGCTCATTCTGCTGTGTAGACTTTCAATGGAGTTTTTCATGTCCTGGAAATCTATTTGCATCTGTTTTATGGATTCCATTTGTTTCTTATGTTGGGATTCCATCATGTTCCTCAGCTCCTCTCTAGATTTATTAATCATGTCTTGCACTAAGGGCACAATTTCTCCTGTTATCTGAGAAATTATTTCTGATTTCCTTTTTTCCAGATACCCTTTTGTTGCCAGTTCATTGTGTCCAGGTGGTTGAGTATCAGAGTGTTCCATCGCATTTCCCTTTGGGGTTGCTGTAGGTGATCTGGAAGTCTGGTTTTGAAACTTATTTACGTGTGTTCTCATTTCAACTGGGGCAGGGGCCTATTAGCGCCTGCACGGATTACCTCCTCTGAGCTGGGTGAGGTGGGACAGGGGCCGATGGTGACCCAAAAGCCCTTTCCTGTGGGCTGGGACCAGCCGGAGGGATGGTGGCCGGGAAACCCCTTCCTCTGGGCCAGGAGCAGCGGGACAGAAGGTGGCCCAAAAGCCCTTTCCTCTGGGCTGGGAGCAGTGGGAGGGATGGTGACCGGGAAGCCCCTTCCTCTGGACCAGGAGCAGTGGGACGACGGCTCAGAAGCCCCTACCTCTGGGCCGGGAACAGTGGGAATCAGTACCTTGGTCTGGTGGTCTGGTGTCCTCTGGGCCTTGGTAATGTGGAATCAGGTGGTTGCCTGTCTGCAGTGGGGTGATTCGGTGTCTTCCGCGTGACTCAGGACCTCGGCAGGGCGTGCACAGACCTGCCTGTCTGCAGCAGGCTGATTCGGCGTCTTCCGCGTGACTCAGGACCTCGACAGGGCGTCCACAATTCTTAACACATATACCAAAGATTGAAAAGCTGCATACTGTGTTTCTTTATAAATAGTTATTCAACTGACTTTCCAGGTTCAAATTTGGAGGCAACGTTTCTTTAAGAGGATATCAAGTACCAATATCTTTATCTTTCTAACTTTTATATTTTATTAGTACATGTTTGCAGTACATAATGATTACATTCCTCATGGGGAGTTAATATATGGACATAACATTTCAATTATTTTTTCAAGCACCAATATCTTTAAATGCTGATAAACTGTTAAGTCCCAGAAATTGATAATTTCTTATCATGTATGTTACATATTCAAATTTTTTTCTTTCACAGCACATTAACAAAACTATTAGGAAAACTGGACTACCAGGTCCACAGATGTTAGAGTGCACAGAATTCTGTCAGAGTAATGATCAAAGAATCATTTTCTTTAGGAAACAGTTCTGCTAAAAGCAACATGGGAATAGAAGTAATATAAAACATTCAAGACATTTAAATGCATGACTGTGACTCTACACTGCCCTTTAGTATGCTTTGTATTGTAGGATATAAGACTGATCCCCCACCTATGGAATGTGAAGCTGACACCTAAGGTCCGAGCTTCCCGTAATTCAGTATCCCATTATTTCTTGGTTGTACCAAACAATAAACAACCAGTGAATGAAATTTTCCTCTGGATTGTAAAGGAAGGAAGACAGGCACCACCAATAAACCATGGTGTGTGATTAATCAGAGTTGCTTTCTTTCTCTTTTGGTTCATCAGGGGCTGGAGTCCCCTAGTTTTTAGATTCTCTGTTTTCTGCAGGTAGGTCTAGCCACTTGGGTTTATTTTCCCTCTGTGCGTCCCCCACCCTCACCCCACACTGGGGATTGAGCCCAGCGCCTTGGCACTGAGCTGCATTCCCAGTCCTTTTTATTTTATTTTTAAATCTTGAGACAGGGTCTCACTAAGCTGCTCAGTTGCTCAGGCTAGACTTGAACTTGCAACCTTCCTGCCTCAGCCCCAGAGTGCTAGAACTACAAGTGTGTGTCACCATGACTGACTACCTTTTCCCTTTTCTTTGCACTTTTTTCTTCCTGTATTTAATCCGTTCCCGCTGCCTTTTTGGGTTATCTAACCCATACCCCTGCCTTTGACTCTTGGGCCTTGCTGGCCTTCCTCCTGGGCCTCTAGTGCAAGGGGTTTAGGCAAGTGCTAGATTCAATTTGTTTTACTCTTTCTTTTCTATCCAATCTCTTCTCTATAAACTTCTTATAATTTTATAAAAGCACCAAATGTAATAATAATTGCTTATTTTTAAAAAGTGAAATCTTACTTTTTCTTTATTTGGTTTCTGCTCCCTACCAGTCTTACTGCTCATTCCTACTAGGTAACTCAACGTTATCTGTTTTAACTTTCTCTCTCTGCCTGTATAGCCACACACAGAAAAAAAGATATATACACAATAGTTAGCATATTGTCTTTTTAAATAAAATCAAAATATATTATATACACTCTTTTGCAACTTTCATGTCTCTCACTCAAAAATACAGCATGGAAACCTTTCTGACTCATTCTTCTAGATGACTGCATTGTAATTCATGATGTATAATAACCTAATGCAATTATTTATCTGTAGATGGACATTCACAACTGCTTCTTTTCTCCACAATGAACAATGCTGCAATACACATCCATATACATAGGTTGTGTTTTTAAAAACTTTGAGTATGTTTTAAAATATTTTTGGGGGTGGAGTGGACCTGGCGATTGAACCTAAGGCTTTATGCATGTTGGGCAAGGACTACTACTGAGTTGTAGCTCCAGCCCCCATTTAAAAATCTTTATTGACTTTAACATTTGTACAAAACATAAAACACTTCACAGAAAGATAAAACTCATATAGGTATACAGCTTAATTTTACAAAGTAATTGTCTTTGTAACCAGTACCCAGATCAAAATAGAAACTTAACATTATACTTGAAGTTTCTTTGGTGCCACCTAGTAGGTCTAGCTAGTAGGTCTCCCCTAAAATGGTTATTAAGTGGACTTCTAAGATTATAACTTATATTAATTTTTGCCTACTTTTGAACTTTATTTATAATGGAATTTTTGAGGGTCCAGGAATTTAGCTCAGTGGTGCCATGCCTGTCTCACAAACGCAAGGTTCTGAGATCGATCCCCAATACTGCAAAAAAAAAAGGAATTTTTGTTTTTTAAAAACTTTTATTAGTATATGTTTGTAGTACACAATGTAGTACATAATGTGTGGAGTTGGTACATGCACATAACACATCCCAATTCTTTTTTTCATCCTCTTTCTCTCCTTAACCTCCTCTCCATCTCAGTTCCCTTCCCATTTGATAAAGATCTTTATCCCTACTTCTTCCTATTATCTTTCATTTTGCTCTTTATTTACAATTGGAATTTTCATTTAATAAATGTTGTCATATTTTCCTTTCCTAAGAACTTGAAACACTTATTTTCACCGTTTAACCATGTGTGTAAGAGAGTATTTTCTCGGATAGTAATATGTCAATGCTCTTTTTTTTGTTCTTGTTGGTTTCCTTGTTAAAATATCTCATTAAATAACTAAAACATCCAAACAAATAATACCACAAATTTGTAAGGTAAGCAAACTGAGTGAGACTCAAGAACTTAACCTACACCAAACTTTAGAGCAAGGCTGTGTTCCTTCAACATTCTCATGCTTTGAATTTTAAAAACCAAAACAAGATTTACCAAGTTAAATGCAAAATGACCTTCCCAGAGTTTTGTCTTCAAGAAGACTGCATCAAACCGTCCCCAAATGTTTCTTTGCTTAGATGCATGACACTGAGGAAAATTATAGGTTTTTACCAAGAGTAACTATGGTTCAAAAAAAAAAAAATGCCATAGTGTTTTGGGACATGGCACAAAACACTTTTTATACCAGATTAATTATGGCCTTTTAAAAAAGCTCTTTACTCAAGAAAAATTAAAACAAACCATGACACCAGTACCCTTGAAAGCAAACCCAAATGAGAGTTCAATAGGCCTCCAACTGTCACTTAGTTTATACCCTGGTTTTCCAGGGTAGTGAAGCAAAGCTGGGGATAGGGGGTAAAGTGGGAAGAGCAGTTTGAAATTATTTTTGTAAACTTTTACTGAGCGGTCAGTTGTGAAGAAATCAAAATAAAAAGACATTAGGGAAAGCAATCAGCAGTCTTAATATCCTCCTTTGGCTACCATGTGTGCTGCCTGCCTGGCCCAGGCTATCAAGTCATGTCTTTTATTGGTGTCCTGCCCTTAGTTCCTCTCCTGGAGTTAGAATCTGGTTCTGCCTCTGTTCTGCCCCCAAATCTCTTGGAGATTATGTTAATGTGCAAAAATAGTTGTAAAGGGCATGGATCTTAGCGCCAGAACAATCTGGGTTTAAATCCTGCCTAGTCTATTACTGAACGATTCACTCGATCTGAGGTAGTGTGTAGATCAGTGTTGTACAGCAGAACTTGTTGTGAGGATGGAAGTGGTCTATAGCTGCCCTGTCCAAGCTGGCAGCCACATGAGACTGTTGAGGACTTGATATGTGGTCAGTGTGACTAGGGAACAGAATTCTAAATTGTAATTTCAATTAACTGAATAGCCATGTAATAATGATGATCGTTCTGGATACAGCAAGTCTAGAAAATGGAGAATTCCCCTCACGGAGGTTAAGCACACGACAATGGATGTGAAATACCCGAATACTGTACAAGCCTCTCCTTCTAAACTAATCCCATTCAGTTCTGAAAGACCTTAAGATTATTGAAACCAACCTTGCTCCAGCACTTGATGTGCTGCTGGTGTTGCTGAGTGTTCAGATGGGGGTCCAACACAGACTTTTAATCCCTGCCTGATGATGCACAGATGCAGTGTGGTGCAAACAAGTCCGCTTCTTTTCCTCATTTGGTCCTCACTGTGTTAGACAACTACATCTTCAGAAACCTACACTTTTAAGTTCTTATACTAAGGGGCTGGGGATATAGTTCTTTCTGAAGGTCCTAGGTTCAATCTCCAATACAGAAAAAAATTATATTAATTATATATTTTTTAATTGTACAAAATTGTGTGTGTGTGTATATATATACTCAAAAACATCCATTTGTAGAAAAAATCAAGCAGCACTGATTTTATTTTATTTTGTAGTGTTCATTATAGTAAAGATTACTATTGTAAAACATTAGTAAATTTGGTCCATATTTTATTTTCTACTTTGCTTTTAAACATTTTACATTATTTAATAAATTGTAACTTTTATGTTGCACATAGTTTGTTTTTCCCTAACTCTTGGAATATTACAGTTTTAAGTAACTGAAAAATAAAAACATTGCAGACTAAGTGTACTGATAAGTACATGCTGAAACATTTAATTACCACAGTAATTAAAAAGATCTGGTCTTTATTTCTTAAGATGAAAATTCATTAACATGAAGTCATTTAAAAATCTCTGGGATTTCTCTGTTATCCACAATGAGAGTATGAATAATCCCTTCTTTCCGCTTCCCGCTACTGACAGCCTTTATGTAACAGTCATGGTTCCCAACACTGAAGTGTGTTTCAGTCCCATCATCTACAAACTCACCCTAAGACAACAGAAGAAGAAAGGATTAGAAATATTCCTCTTTGCCTACAGCATTAACACCACCCAAAAGCAGGGCTAGGGATGTATCTCAGTGGCAGAGCACTTGCTTAACACAGGCAAGGCTCTGATTCCATCCCTAGTTCTGTACGGAAAAAGAAAAAGCACTGTTGGTGTAATATATTAAGTGAAATATCAAGTCAAGTTTAGGTGCTTTTACATTTCTGTTATGAATTGAAAGTTTCTTTTTATGATCCCTACAATCTTTAAGAATCTTAAGGGTTTTTTGGGGAGTGTACACATGACTGTATGTCTATCACATAGACTGTGTTTTCAAAAGTAAAAATGAACATGGTAATAAACATTTCTCAGTTACTTATACCAAGAACAGTGTACATGCATAATCTCACTGCAGCCTTATAGTAACTGCTACAAATTCTGTCCTATTATCATCCCATTTTATAGATGTGGAAATTGAGGAACAGGGTGGTTATTAAGTAATTTTCTGAAGGCTCCAGTCAGGAGGGGATGGAGTGTCCTTACCAATGTGAAAATTTGATTCCTTAAAGTATAAGGTGGTTTACAATAAAATACACACATAGCATAAAACCAGACACCACTAAATCCATTGAGCACTTGAAATGTGACTAGTCTGAAATAAAATATGCTATTTAAGATATACACTGGATTTAAAGACTTAGTATGAAAAAGTAATTAAAATAACTTAATGAGTGCCGGGGATTTAGCTCAGTGGTTCCGCAGCTTGCCTTGCAAGCGCAAGGATCCGAATTTGATCCCAAGTACCAAAATAAATAAACAAACCAACATAAATAAAATAATATAACCTATTGATTATATGTTAAATGATATTTATATATTGACTTATATTGATGAAGTATATTATTTAAATTCACCTTAAATTTTTTTTACTGTGTCTAATGGAAAAAAATTACACGAGGCTCATACCTATGGCTCCTGTTATATTTCTATTGAAAAGCACTAGTATAGAGTAAAGAAGGTAGGAGCAAAATAGCAAAATGAAGGCCAGAGAAGCTTAGAGGCTAAAAATAAATTATGCCAGAAAGCAAACACCTCAACCAGACTTAAAACTTGACCATGAGCATCGTGATGTCCAAAGCAGACAGAGCAAGGCCCCTTCATAACATTATCTAGCTGATAAAAGCACAGGAAACATCAGGGAGAGAAGTTTTTGCTACCTCTGAGAAGTACCGGCCATGGTTCTTTTGGCGTGGTGTGCCAGCACACACATGTTCTTGAGTGCAGCGTGCTTTTACAGTGAGCTTTGGAAAAAAAGGCTTTGGAGGGTAGGGCAGGGTGGAGTTATGCAATCCCTATAAGTCACTTCTTGGCAATTTAGCAAACTCACAGTTTGGATCCTGATGCATTGAGATGGAAAGAAAAAGGGCAAAATAAGCTGTAACTCATAGGCAGCAAGAGCAGTATGGTACACATGTGTACAGACTGGGGAAGGAAAGCTGCCTGAATACAGAGCTGCCCACTCTGCCCCAAAACTAGACTGCAGTTACAGTGAGGGGGCAGTTGGGTTACAAAGAGCTATATTCCAAGCACTGATGTTTCCTGTCAGTGACTAAGGAACACAGACATTGTGCATGGTCTTATTTATTTATTTATTTATTTGTACCAGAAATCAAACTCAGGGCACTGTGCTTGCAAGGCAGGCATGGTGCAGATGATCATTATTTTTACCTTCAAACCATGTTCTTTATTTCTTTTTTTTTCCCCTAGTGCTGAAGATTAAACCCAGAGCCTTGTGCATGTTAGGCTAACATTTTACCATTGAGCTACATCCCCACCCCTAGAACTACATTCTTTACACCATAAAACAACATTATTTTTCCATTTATTCTGGAAAATTCCTTCCAAGTGGGAGAAGATGTGATTTAAAAGTCCTGATTCTCCATCCAGAGAATTCCAGGGTAGGAAAGAAGAGGAAGGACCACTAGATGCAGTACTAGGTGCACAGCTGGAACCACTGTGTTCATCGCGACTGAAGCTGTTCCAAAACAGCCACAACAAGACTCATCTTCTGAGGTTTGTAACAGTGTCCTTTCCTGACATCTGATATTGTATGCATAGAAACCTTGCTTTTAGAAAAGTATATCTGTTTTGGGAATGTGATGCAGGCCTTCCTACTCTATGTACCATCTGTGGGCCAACACCCCTGGCAGCAGTGAGATAAATGCTGTAATTTACATTTTAACAAGATCTCAGGTGATGTCTACACATGCAAATTTGAGAAGAAGTGGTATAAAGCATTACTTCATATGTTCATATGGATAAACACAAAGGATGCCAGCCTTTCAGGAAGGAACTTTTTAATGTGAAGACTCTAAGATAAGAGCCTGAGCCAGGAAAGGCAAGGAAAATGCAAAGGCCAGCTCAGAACACAGGTGGTCTCCAAACTGTCACTGGCCCAGGAACTGTCTGGGCGAGGTTTTCAGAATTTGGCATCAGGAATACTTAATTTCTTTTTGTTTCTACCTAGAGGACTTTAGTTAATTGTAAAAGCTCTGGAATTAGCATTTCAGTGGTAACTTACACATAAGGCACTGAGAATAACCAAAAGGTCAACATACCGCTGTCTCCATCTTTTTACCATTGCACCATACGTCCATAGTGTCTTTTTCTGTAAAAGAAACATAAATTTGTTATAATTCAATGATTTAAAGATAAATTTTCATATTTATTATTTTAGGAAAAGTTTTACAAGCTGGATTACTAAAATTCAATTAATATTCTAAAACTCAATATATGGCTTTTAAACGTCACTAAAATTTGAAACTGCTAGGCCAGGGATTTAGCTCTGCGGCATTGTGCAAGGGCCTGAGTTCAATCCCCTGTACCAAAAAACCGCTCCCCCAAAACCAAAAAAAATTGAAACTGCTCATTGTTTGCTTGTTTTTCCAGTACTGGGGGGTTGAACGCAGGACTTTGGGCTTGCCAGGCAGGCACAGTGCCAGAGGTAAATCCCTGGCCCTATGAAACTGCTCATTTTTAATTCAAAGAGGAAAATTAAAATGAAACAAAATAATCTTTTAAGAGAAAATCATCCAGGAGTGTAGCCGAGCAGCATAGCTTACTTCAGGCTACAGCAGTGATGGCAAACCTTTTAGAGCTTTCAATGATAACAAACAGCTGGCTGTGGCACATGTGCCATAGATTTGCCAACACTGGGCTATATGAACCCCCCCCCCCCCCCAGGAGCCCTCCTCTGCAAGTGTTAGAGGCTAGGGCAGTGGCAAGAGAGAAGATTGCACTTATCAAGCTGCCAAAAGAGGGGAAAAAAAGAGTATATTTGTGACCTGCATGTGCACAAGGACTCTAAGCTAAAAGCTAGCTTGAGGTCAAGTCTTAATCACTAGTGAAGGGTTTGACTCTGGAAGGCCATTTGCTCCAGCAGCATGGTCTAAATCAGCTTTTCTGCCCACACTTTCAGATGGGTGCCTCATTTACAGTGGAGAAAAGGTTTTGAGATGGCTAAATGAAACAAGAGAAAAAGGAAGGCAGAAGATACGGGCAAGGGTTACCCTAAAGATAGTGGGAATCATCTATGGTCACAGCTGTAGGGGAAGCTCAGCTTGTCCCAACACAGGTCAGAGCACATAGTACTGAGATAAACTACAGTGGTGATGAAAGCTGGCATTTTATTTATTGTACCTACTGAACATATGTACATACTCAGATTTCTATAATAGCTTACTGGAATGCTTCTGAGGAACCCTGTTAGTCTAGAAGCCAAAAAAGAAAAATGAAAAGTTTGACTTCATAACAGGAAAAAAATCCACAAGATTGAAAATATTATGCACACACACAAGCAAAGTCAAACAATAAGTAACGAACTGGAGAAAAAAGTATTTGAATCAGAACAGTTTTACTAAAATAAAGACTCCTAGAAAGGAGAAAAGGATCAACAATCCAAAGAAAACGGGAGCAAAGGACATGAAAAGAAATACAAAAACTTCATATGAAAAAAAATGCCTCACTTAATTTTGAACAAGGAAAATAAAAACAACACTGAAATATCATTTTTCACCTAAAATATGTCAAAAAAATTCAAGTCTATCAACATGCTCTGTTGGAGAACTTAAGTGGAAATAAGTACCACAGGGGAACGGGGAATAAGGCAAAAGCAAGCTAATGTGACAAAGGCAATTATTCTTTGACCCCAAATAACACTTCCCACTTCTAGGAATTTGTACTAAAATAAGAAGTGCACTAAATTCCTAGAGATATATGAACAAAGCTATTTACTTAGTTCTGCTTCTAAAAGCAATAGATTAGAAACAGCCCAAGTGTCCATTATTTGAGGTTGACTTAAATATACTATTTACTACTGAAATTTATTATGGAGCTATTAAAAAAGAATGAAAAAGTTCTTTATGTACCAATATAAAAAGATCTTCAGAATATATTAAGTGAATAAAGTGAGATGTGCTTGTGTAATGAGATAGTAATAAAAATTTTTATTTTATTGAATCTGAATAAGGAATGCTAGAATGGCACACTATTAAAAATGGTTATCTTCAGGAGGTCAAGGCAGCAGTATCATTTAAGCCCAGGAGTTTGAGGCCAACCTGGGCTCAAAGAGGCTCTTTTTTAAAAGGCTAGGGTGCTTTTGTGGGTTTTATTTGTTTGTTTGTTTTGGTACCAGGGATCGAACTCAGGACCTTGCACTTGTAAGGCAGGGTGGCACCACTGAGCTAAAACCCCAGCCCTAAAAAGGTGTTTTTATGGAGGTAGAGGAAGCAGAGGGAATGAGGACAAGGACAGACCCAAGATTTCTCAATGTACCTTTTTATACTATTGTGATTTCTGAATCACATGACCATATCACCTATTGAAAATGATAAAGGAGCTCATGTATCTGACAAAATATCAGCTCCCTTACAGCTTAGAAGTGCACTGGATAAATGATGGGAGGCCCTGCAGCACGTTCATGTGGGAGCCTCTCTTCTACTTGCCTGCACATTCCCTGGGCCCCAAGACCCACAAGGGATTCCACAGGTGAGTGCTAAGCAGGGATGTTCTATAAATGTTTCCAGAGAAAGAACAGAAAGAGAATTTCTTCCTAACAAGAAATTTCTTCATATATTACTGTCCCCTCGCTGTCTTACTTTCCTCACCATGTATCTACTACCAGACCTAAGGATTCTAGCCAATGTTATCTTCAGTCCTCTTAGATACCTTACACTTTGGGAATGCTAAAAAAGAATACACATCATATTTGGAGTCAGATTCCAACTTTATTCTTTTTTGTACTGGGGATCAAACTCAGGTCCTGTGCTTTAGGGGCAGTTGGCAGAACCACTGAGCTAAATCCCCAGCCCTCCAGCTTTATTTTTTACCAGCACTATCACTTTGGCCTCAATTTCTTCATAGGTAAATGAAAATATGTTTCTTATTGGCTGGGAATAATAATGGTCTGGACTAATCTATGTAAAGTCTCTAGAATAGTAGTTGGCACAAAATATGACCTCAGTAATTTATGATGGTATCAAAAGCTTTTTGTGGGGTGTGTGTGTGTGTGTGTGTGTGTGTGTGTGTGTGTTACCATAAGATTCTAGGGAAGCCCATTCTTTGTCCATGAATAATAGAGCCTGCACTCTTCTTCACTAAACTCAAATGTCAGCCTTAGAACACTGTAGTTTGTGGATTAGTGAAACTTAGAACTGGAAGCCCAGACAATGTAAATACCCCAGACAGTTTTGCCTTCACCTCAGTAAACAACTCTGTCCCGTCTTCTTACCAGGTCCCTTTCAGCCAGGCAGCAAAAGGGACAAGTTTGGTCTGAACTCTGTCTCCCTTCCAGACTCATCATGAGGAACAGAGGAGTAAAGGCAGACAAGGAACAGAAGGAGATAAAAATAGATTTTAAAGGCCTGAGTGGTACAGGCCCCTGAAAATTTAAAAAAGAACTAATTATAAGCTAGGCTTATAATTACCTTAGATAGTCTCCTCCATCTCCCCTAGGAAAACTTAGTAACAATTATTTTATAATGTTAGCAATATAGTTGGTTAAGTTAGTTGATTAAGTGCTTAAAATTATTGTAAAGGCTTGTTTTCATCATCTGTAAAAGCCCCATATGTTCAGATGTGTTAACACTAATTCTAACCCTTTCAAAATTAAAGTTTCCATTAGTAATGAGATACAGTGGTTCTAAAACTTTACTGTAGTTAAGTCACCACATTCCTAACAACATCAGTGTGACACTCAGAAAGATAATGGGAAAGATGAGCTCCTAAAATCTCCAGAAAAAAACCTAAATAATGAGATTCAGATGGGCATAAAATGTCATTTAAACCAATGAAGAATAGAAGATATTGGAATGAGGTTTTCATAAATTCTAGAAGAAAATGATTTTGAAGTTAAAATTCTGTACTCAGCACAAATATCTATTTAACCTGAGCACCAAGTAATGTTCATCTCCCAGAGAGTAGGAGAAATTATTTAAGAATAAATTTCAGTAAACAAAGATGAAACTGGGATCCACAAGGTTCAATAAGAGGAAAAACTAAAGAATTCCTGAAAAACATTGACTTTGAACTCAGCATAACTTCTTATGAGTGGCACAGAAGATTCAATAGAAAAACAGAGAGGAAGAGTGTAATCACAATCCACTATATAGAAATAATTACATAGTCATAATTGTAAGTGTTATTTATTGGCTTTTAATTTTAGAACCAACCTAGAAAAACACATAACTTAATAGTGACTGCAGAATAAAATACAAATATTAACTACTTGGACAAGGTAGAGGAGACAGAGGTTTCAAGATGGAGAAAGGAGAAGGAGTGGGAAGTTGGGAGTATTTATAGTCAAATCTTATGCAATGGGAATGAAGTAAATTTATAAATTGATGAGGAAAATGGTGGTAGTGGTAGTAGTAGCATGATTTTTTAGTTTCTCCAAATTCCTCCCAGTAAAACAGAGAAAGGCTGGGGATTTAGCTCAGTGGTTCTGCTGCCTGCCCCACAAGGCAAGGACCCGAGTTCGATCCCCAGTAAAAAACAACAACAACAACAAAAAAAACCACAGAGAAAGCAAAAAAACAAAACTAAAAACCCATGGACAGACTCTCCTTTGAGTACATGAGGCTTTTGGGGGACATCCAGATATAAACCCTCATAATGATATTATTATATTAATATTATCCTCCACCTAGATCCCCTCAACCATGCAGCTGACCCCACAAGGACTGAAACTTCTAAAACAGGAGCTAAAATAAACCTCTCCTTCTTTAAGTTGTGGGTGTCAGGTACTAAGCCAATCATTATTGATTAAGACAATCATTATTGGAATTAGCTGAGACAGAATTTAAACCTGCTGTTCTAAAAATGACTGAACAACTGCAAACACTCCTACAACAAATGTTAGGCTAAAAATATCAGCAAAGTAATAAAAGATAAAGAAGAAACATAAAATTATGGAACTGAAAAGTACAATAAAATCTAGTAAACTCATTGGGGGACTCAGTAAGAGAATAAAGATGAAAGAGGAATTAGTGAACCTGAAGATAGCTCAGTAGAAGTTTTCTAATCTGGACAATAAAATGGGGGTGGGGTGGGTTGTGCATGCAGGCAAGTGAGCCTGTGCTTTAAAGAATGAGGGCCAGGGTGAGGACACCCCCCCCACCCCACCCCCCCAGGCACACCATCTGCCAGTTTGGCCATGTGGTCAGAAGCAGCTGCACCCTGCTCCATCCAGCTTGCCCCACCCACTTGCATCCAGGAGACCGTGAGGACCCCACCCCCACCCCACAGGCCCGCCAGCCGCAGGGTGCCTATAACAACAGCTGCACCCCCCCCCATGCCCCCCGCCTCTTGGCCATGCAGCTACCTGGTTCCATGCTACAGAGGCACAGGGGGACACAAAGGTCATTGTCCTGAGTTGCAGAGGTGAACAGCAGAAAGATGGCCTCTCTCAGGCTCCCTGATGAAAACTGAAGCCCACTGGAAAAGTGAAGATAATCTCTGCAATATAGGCACACCAGACTGCTGTACTTGGTAAGTTGGAGGGATCATCACCCCCCATTTGATCCTGGACTATTTTCACGGGAAAGACAGCTGGAACCTGTAGTAGAGCCTTGTGGAGTTCGGCCCTGGGGGAGGGCAGGGAGCTCAATGTGGGACTTGCAGTCCTAAGTCTGTCTGAATCTCAAGGGTCTGTGACTGGCTTACTGGGACTCATTGACTTATAACTGACAGTACCAAAAACAAAAATGAGAAGACATTTAAGCAAGTCACAAACTCAGGCTTCCACCCCACAAAAGGAAATTTCTGGGGGAAATGAGGTGGAAAAGTCTAATAATCAACCACCTGGACACCCTGAACTGATAGCATAGGAAGTAACAAAACAGATGAATGAGGCTCTAGAAAAATTCAAAGCAGAAATAATCTCCCAGGTAACTATAGAGATGGTGAGCTGAGTGAAAGACATAATTAGAGGCTGTAGAACAGAAATAGATAAAAAAAATAGATGAGCTCAGGAATATGCTGGAAGCCATGAATGCCCAGCATAAGAAAGAAATAGAAACTATGATCACCCAACATAAGAAATAGAATCCATGAAACAGATTCAAATAGATATTCAGGAGATTAAAAACTCCAGTGAAAGCATGCATAGCAGATTGAAGGAATCTGAAGATAGAATATCAGATATAGAAGACAGGATTGCGGTGAAGGACCACAAAAACAGATTTCTTAAAAATAGTAAGGGACCACAAGAAATCAATACAGCAGCTGCTAGATTTCTTAAAAATAGTAAGGTACCACGAGAAATCAATCCAGTAGCTGCTAGATGATGCAAGGAAGAATAACATAAGACTGATAGGCATCCACAAAAAAACAGGAGAAAGTACAACTGACATAAAAGAACTGTTCACAGAAGTAATAATAGAAAACTTCCCAGAGGTGGAGAATTGGACATACGGATAAGTGAGTCATATAGAACTCCAACTAGCCATGATCAAAAAAAATCTACACCTAGACATATAATAGTCAAGATCCCAGAAACCCAACAGAAGAACAAAATCCTACAGACAGTCAGAGAAAAGAAACAAATCACCTACAAAGAAAAGCCCATCAGAATCACAGTAGACAACAGAAACCCTTAAATCAAGGAGAGTCTGGAGTGAAGTATTTCAAGCCCTTAAAGAAAATAACTTCCAACCTAGACTGTTGTATCCTGCAAAATTATCTTTCAAAATCAATGGGGAAATTAGATACTTTCATGACAAAGAACACCTGAGAAATTTCATGAATACCAAACCAGCACTCCAAACAATCCTAAGCAATATCTTAGAAAATGACAATGAAGATCACAACTCCATGAGGCCCAACAGAGAGAAGCCACCAGGCAAGGTAAGAAACTAAAGCAAAAAGGGAAAAAAAAACCCCAAAAAACAAAAAACAAGAAATAAAAGAACCACCAATAGTAAAACATCATGACAAGGGTGAGTCAATATCTATCAATTATAACTATCAGTGTTAATGGTCTCAATTCACCAATCAAAAGAAATAGACTGGCAGAATGGATTAAGAAGCAAAATCCAACAATATGGTGTATACAAGAAACACACCTAACTCAAAAAGAAATACATAGACTGAAAGTAAAAGGATGGAAAACAGTTCTCCATGCCACAGGAACCCAGAAAAAAGCAGGGGTAGCAATTCTATTTGCAGACAAACTAGATTTCAAATCAAAATTAATTAAGAGAGACAGAGGTGGTCACTACATCCTTGTGAAGGGAACAGTCCAAGAGGAAGAGATGACAATCATAAATATATATGCACCAAATATGAATGCCCCCAACTATATAAAACAAATATTAATGGACATGAAAAACCAAATAAGCTCTAACACAACTGTAGTGGGGGATCTCAATACCTCTTTATCACAATTAGAACATCCAGACAAAAAAATTAACAATGAAATTCTAGAATTGAACCAAGCTATAGAACAAATGGACTTAATAGATGTTTTCAGAGTGTTTCACCCCATAAAATCAGAATACACATTCTTTTCAGCTGCACATGGGTCATTCTCTAAAATAGACCACATGCCAGCTCATAGGACATGTCTAACTAAATGTAAAAGAACTGAGGTTACCCCCTGTATATTACCAGACCATAGCGCAATAAAATTGGAGATCAATGACATAAGAAACTGCAAAACTCCCACAAACACATGGAAATTAAATAACACCCTCCTGAACAACCAATGGGTCACAGAGGAAATTAAAGGAGAAATTAAGATAGGTTCTACAAGTAAATGATAATGCCACTACTACATACAGGAATCTATGAAACACAATGAAAGCAGTTCTAGGCAGGAAATTCATAGCAGTCAATGCCCATATTAGGAAAACAGAGAGAACTCAACCTAATGCAGAACTTCAAGCTCCTAGAAAAAGAGCATAACAAACCAAAAGCTTGTGTAAGAGAGGAAATTATAAAGATCCAAGCAGAAATCAATGCAATGGAGACTAAGAGAACAATACAAAAAATTAATGAATCAAAGAGTTGGTTTTTTGAAAAAATAAATAAAATCGATAAACCCTTAGCCAACTTTATCAAAAAAAGGAAAAGGCCCAAATCCATGCAATCAAGAATGAAAAAGGTGAAGTCACAACAGATCCAGGAGAAATCCAAAGCATCATCAATACCTACTTCGAGAACCTGTACTCTAATAAAATGGAAAACACAGAAGCAATGGACAGATTCCTAGATACATACAATTATCAAAGTTAAATGAAGAAGATATAGAAATTCTAAACACCCCAATTACAATGAGTGAAATTGAAAATGTAATTAAAAATTTACCAACAAAGAAAAGCCCAGGTCCTGATGGCTTTACTGCTGAATTCTACAAGACATTTAAAGAAGAACTATTGGCATTACTCTTTAAACTCATCAAGGAAATTGAAAGGGAAGCAAAGTTTCCAAATTCATTCCTGGAAGCAAGTGTTATTTTGATTCCAAAACCAGGGAAAGATACAACTCAAAAAGAGAATTACAGGCCAATCTCCCTAATGAATATTGATGCAAAAATCCTCAACAAGATACTGGCAAATAGAATACAAAGGGTCATCAAGAAGATCATACACCCTGACCAAGTTGGATTTATCCCAGGGATGCAAGGATGGTTCAACATTCGTAAATGAATAAATGTAATACACTATATTAACAAAGTCAAGGACAAAAACCATATGATCATCTCAATAGATACAGAAAAGGCATTTGACAAAATCCAACACCCATTCATGATAAAAATGCTACAGAAAATTGGAATAGAGGGGTTTTTTTTTGGTATTAAATTCTTTTATTGGTACATTGTAGGTATACAACACAATTACATTTCTCATTGGGAATTGTACCTTTATATAATGCATCTTGGTTCTTATTTTTTCCCAATTCCTAGCCCTCCCTTCATGCCCTCCACCTTTCCCTATTTACAAAGACTTTATTTCCATTTTTTCCATTTCTCAGAATTTTTTCCTTTCCCTTCTTTCCTTTCCCTTGTGCCTCCCACTACCCCTACCCCTTTGGACCTTTTCGTCCTATTTCACATTATTGATTATTCATTCTAATAATTGGTACATTTTAGGTATACAATATAATGATATTCATCATTGGAAATTTGCACCTTTACATAGTCTCTCTTGGTTCTTGTTTTTTCACCCTTGCCCAGCCCTCCCTTCAACCCCTCCAGCCCTCCCTATTTACAAAGTTTGTTCCTATTTTTCCATTTTCTCATATTAATCCCATTCCTTTCTATCCTTTCCCTTAGCCCTCCCACTTCCTTCCCCTTTGCCCCTTTTCTTCCTATTTCGCATGACCGATTATACATTTAGTCCTTATTTACACTTTCAGTTTCTCACACCAGAGAAACTATCTGGTATTTACACATCTGTGTCCTATTTATTTCACTTAAGAGTATTGCCTCAATGTGCATCCACTTAGCTATAAATGTCTCTAATTTCTCATTTTTTATGGCTGAGTAGTACTCCATTTTATAAAAAAACCACATTTTCTTTATCCAGTCTCCAGTTGATAGGCATTTGGGCTGTTTCCAAGTTTTAGCTATTACAAACTGCACTGCTATGAACATGGGTGCACATTTATCACTGTGGTATGATTCTTTTAATTCTTCGGGGAAGATCCCCAGCAGTGGAATAGCGGGGTCAAATGGGATTTCCAGTCCTAGTTCTTTGAGGTATCTCCATACTGATTTCCAGAGTGCCTGCACCAGTCTACACTCCCACCAGCAGTGGAGCAGGGTCTCTCTTTCCCCACAGCCATGCCAGCATTTGTTATTGGTTGATTTCACGATAGGAGCCATTCTTTCTGGAGTGAAGTGGAATCTCAGCGTTGTTTTCATTTGCATTTCTCGAATGACCAGTGCTGTTGAACATTTTTTCATGTATTTATTTGCTATTTCTACTTCTTTGTCTGAGAAATGTCTGTTCATTTCAGATGCCCATTTTGGATTGGGTCTTTAAATTTGGGAGGTCTGATCTTTTTATGTTCTTTATAGATTGGAGACAGTAGACCTTTGTCTGAGGAAGAGCAGGTGAAGATTTTTTCCCACATTATGGATTGTCTCTTCACACTGCTGGTGGTTTCTCTTGCTGTGCAGAAGCTTTTTAATAAGAAGAGATCCCATTTGTTGATTGTTTGTGCTAGTTCACGGGCAACTGAGGTTTTGTTCATAAAATCTTTTCCTACACCGATGTCTTCAAGGGTTCTACCTAACCTCTGTTCCAACTGGTTCAGAGTTTCTATTTTAATATTTAGATCTTTAACCCATTTTGATTTTAGTTTAGTGCATGGTGAGAGATACAGGTCTAGTTTTAATCTTTGGCAAGTTGAAGCCCAATTTTTCCAGCACCATTTATTAAAGAGGCTATGTTTCCTCCAGTGAGGGTGTTTGGCTCCTTTGTCGAAGATGAGATGGCTGAGTGTGTCTGGCGTTGTTTCTGCATCTACTAATCTGTTCCACTGGTCCTCAAGCCTGTTTCTTTGCCAGTACCATGCTGTTTTTATCACAGTAGCTTTGTAGTAAAGTTGCAGGTTGGGGATTGTGATACCCCCTGCCATGTCTCTGTTACCTAGAATTGCTTTTGCTATTCTGGGTCTCTTCTTGCTCCAAATGAATTTTTGGATGTTTTTCTCGAGGTCTATGAAGTATGCTGCTGTGATCTCAATTGGAATTGCATTAAATCTATATAGCAGTTTTGGAAGTATGGCCACTTTCACTATATTAATCCTTCCTACCCAGGAGCAGGGGATGTCTGTCCATTTTCTCATATCATCTTCAATCTCTCTTCAGAGTGCCATAGTTTTCAGAGAAGAGGTCTTTGATTTCTTTCGTTAGTATGATTCCTAGGTATTTCAGTTTTTTGAATGCTATTGTGAAAGGAATTATTTGCCCTATTTCTCTCTCAGTGAGTCTGTCATTCATGTAGAAGAAAGCCATTGATTTTTGTGTGTTGACCTTGTAACCAGCTACTTGACTGAATTTGGTTATTAAGTTTAGAAGACTTTTGGTGGAGTTCTTGGGGTCTTCTATATAGAGTATCATGTCATCTGCAAATAATGACAATTTGACTTCTTCATTTCCTATCTTTATTCCTTTTATTTCTTTCTCTTGTCTAATTGCCGTGGCTAATGTTTCCAGAACTATATTGAACAAGAGTGGTGATAGTGGACATCCTTGTCTTGTTCCTGATTTTAGTGTGAAGGATTTCAGTTTTTGACCATTTAGTAGGATATTGGCTGTTGGTTTTTCATAGATGGCTTCTATCAGTTTGAGGTAGAGACCATCTATTCCAATTTTTTGTAGGGTTTTTATCATAAATGCATGTTGGATTTTGTCAAATGCTTTTTCTGCGTCTATGGAGATAATTGTATGGTTTTTGTCCTTGGCTCTATTGATATAGTGTATTACATTAATTGATTTTCGTATATTGAACCATCCCTGCATCCCTGGGATGAATCCCACTTGATCAGGGTGTATGATCTTCTTGATGATCTTCTGCATTCTGTTTGCCAGTATCTTATTAAGGATTTGTGCATCTATGTTCATTAGTGAGATTGGCCTATAGTTCTCTTTTTCAGTTGGGTCTTTCTCTGCTTTGGGGATCAAGGTGATGCTTGCTTCCAGGAATGAATCTGGGAGTATTGCTTCCCTTTCAATTTCATTGAAAAGTTTAAACAGTAGCGGCAGCAGTTCCTCTCTAAATGTCTTGTAGAATTCAGCAGTGAAGCCATCAGGGCCCAGGCTTTTCTTAGTTGATAAGTTTTTAATTACGTTTTCAATTTCATTGGTTGATATTGGGTTGTTCAGAATTTTTAGGTCTTCTTCATTCAACTTCGTTAATTCATATGTATCTAGGAATCTGTCCATTTCTTCTGTGTTGTCCATCTTATTGACATATAGGTTCTGGAAGTAGGTATTGATGATCCTCTGGATTTCTGCTGGGTCTGTTGTAGTTTCACCCTTTTCATTCCTAATTGCATGGATTTGGGCCTTTTCTTTCCTTTTTCTGACAAGGTTGACTAAAGGTTTATCAATTTTGTTGATTCTTTCAAAGAACCAACTTTTGGCTTCATTGATTTTTTTGTATCATTCTCTTAGTCTCCATTGCATTGATTTCTCCTCTCATCTTTATAATTTCTTCCCTTGTATGAGCTTTGGGGTTGTCCTTCTCTTCTTTTTCTAGAAGCTTGAGGTTCAGCATCAGGTTGTTTAATTGGGCTCTTTCTGTTTTCCTCATATGTGTATTCACTGCTATGAATTTCCCTCGTAAGACTGCTTTCATTGTGTCCCATAGATTCTGATATGTTGTACTGTCATTGTCATTTAATTGAAGGAACTGTCTGATTTCTTCTTTAATTTCCTCTGTGACCCATTGGTTATTCAGAAGTGTGTTGTTCAATTTCCACATGTTTATGAAATTTGTTGAGTTTCTTTTGCTATGGATCTCCAATTTCATCGCACTATGGTCTGATAATATACAGGGGATAACTTCAATTCCTTTGCACTTACTTAAACATGTTCTATGTGTGAGTATGTGGTCTATTTTGGAGAATGACCCATGTGCAGCTGAGAAGAATGTGTATTCTGATTTTGTGGGGTGGAAGACTCTGTAAACATCTGTTAAGTTCATTTGTTCAAGAGTTCGATTGAGTTCTAGTATTTCAGTACTTATTTTTAGTCTAGTTGATCTATCTATTTGTGACAGTGGGGTGTTGAGGTCCCCCACTACAATTGTATTAGTGCATATATGGCTTTTCATGTCTGTTAGTATTTGTTTTATATAGTTGGGTGCACTAGTGTTTGGTGCATAGATATTTATGATTGTCATCTCTTCCTCTTGGATTTTTCCCTTTACAAGGATGTAGTGTCCTTCTTTGTCTCTCTTAATTAGTGTTGGTTTGACATCTACTTGATCTTCAAAGAGGATAGCTACTCCTGCTTTTTTTCAGGTTCCTGTCGCATGGAGTATTGTTTTCCACCCTTTAACTTTCAGTCTATGAGTTTCCTTTTGAATTAAGTGTGTTTCTTGTATGCGGCATATTGTTGGATTTTGCGTCTTGACCCATTCTGCCAGTCTATTTCTTTTGATTGGTGAATTGAGACCATTAATGTTGATGGTTATAACTGAAACGTATTGACTTGTCATTGCCATGACTTTTTCTTTTTGTTGGGTTCTCCCCCTTTACATTTAATTTCTTGTCATGCCAGATGAGTTCATTCTGCTTTGCTTCCTGGGTTGCGATCCTCAATGTCTTCCTAGGCTATTGTGTAAAATTCTTTGGAGTGCTGGTTTGGTATTCACAAAGTTCCTAAGGTGCTCTTTGTCATGAAAGTATCTTATTTCTCCATCCATTTTGAAAGATAGTTTTGCAGGGTACATCAATCTGGGTTGGAGGCTGTTTTCTTTTAGGGCTTGGAATATGTCACTCCAAGCTCTTCTTGCCTTGATGGTTTGTGTTGAGAAGTCTGCTGTGATTCTGATGGGCTTTCCTTTGTATGTGATTTGTTTCTTTTCTCTGACTGCTTGGAGAACTTTGTTCTTCTGTTGTGTTTCTGGAATCTTAACAATTATATGCCTATGTGTAGATTTTTTTTGATCAAGGCTATGTGGAGTCCTATATGCCTCACTTATCTGTATGTCAAGCTCTTTTCCCCTGCTTGGGAAGTTTTCTGCCATTATTTCTGTGAAGAGATTTTTTTATGTCATCTGCACTCTCTCCTGTTTCTTCATTGAGCCCAATCAGTCTTATGATATTCTTTTTTGCATCATCTAGCAGCTGCTGGATTGATTTCTCATGTTCCCTTAGAATTTTGAAGCAATTTTTCTTTTCCTGGTCACTAATTGCAATCTTATCTTCTATATCTGAAATTCTGTCCTCACACTGGCTCATTCTGCTGTGTAGATTTTCAATGGAGTTTTTCATGTCCTGGAAATCTATTTGCATCTGTTTTATGGATTCCATTTGTTTCTTATGTTGGGATTCCATCATGTTCCTCAGCTCCTCTCTAGATTTATTAATCATGTCTTGCACTAAGGGCACAATTTCTCCTGTTATCTGAGAAATTATTTCTGATTTCCTTTTTTCCAGATACCCTTTTGTTGCCAGTTCATTGTGTCCAGGTGGTTGAGTATCAGAGGGTTCCATCTCATTTCCCTTTGGGGTTGCTGTAGGTGATCTGGAAGTCTGGTTTTGAGACTTATTTATGTGTTTTCTCATTTCGACTGGGGCAGGGGGCTGTTAGTGCCTGCACGGATTACCTCCAGAATAGAGGGTTTTTAATCTCAACTTGACTAAAGCTATCTATGAAAAACCAACAGCCAACATCACACTAAATGGTCAAAAACCGAAAACTTTCACACTAAAATCAGGAAGAAGACAAGGATGCCCACTATCACCACTCCTGTTTAATATTGTTCTTGAACCAGCCACAGCACTTAGAAAAGTGAAAGAAATAAAAGGAATAAAAACAGGAAAGGAAGACGTTAAACTGTCATTATTTGCTGATGATATGATACTTTACATAGAAGACCCAAAATACTCTGCCAAAAGACTTCTAGACTTAATTGACAGATTCAGTAGAGTAGCTGGATACAAGGTCAACACTCAAAAGATAATAGCCTTTTTATATACAAATAATACTCACTGAGAGAGTAAGTAGGGAAACAATTCCTTTTACAATAGGATCCAAAAAAAAGAAATATCTAGGAATCAATCTCACAAAGGAAGCAAAAGACCTCTACACTGAAAACTACAGCACTTTGAAAAAGGAGATTGAGGAGGATTTAAGAAAATGGAAAGACACCCCTTGTTCCTCGATAGGAAGAACCAATATAGTGAAAATGGCCATACTTCCAAAACTATTATATAGGTTTAATTTAATCCCGATTAAAATTCCATCAATATATTTCACAGAACTAGAGAAAAAAATCCAAAAATTCATTTGGAACCAGAAGAGACCTAGAATAGCCAAAGCAATTCTAGGCAACAAAGACAAGGTAGGAGGTAACACAATTCCCAACTTGAAACTATACTACAAAGCTACTGTGATAAAAACAGCATGGTACTGGCAAAGAAACAGACCCAAGGATCAGTGGACTAGATCAGAAGATGCAGAAACAACTCCAAACATACTCACCCACCTCATCTTTGATAAAGGAGCAAACCACCCTCATCGGAGGAAAGATAGCCTATTTAATAAATGGTGTTGGAAAAACTGGATTTCAACCTGCCAGAGATTAAAATTAGACCCATACCTATCACCATGCACTAAATTAAGATCAAGGTGGATTAAAGATTTAAATATTAGGATAGAAACACTAAATTTGCTTGAAGATAAGTTAGGTAGAACTCTTGAAGATATTGGTATAGGAAAAGACTATGAACAAAACCTCAGTGGCACGGGAACTTGCATAAAGAATCAACAACTGGGTTCTTATTTTATTCAAAAGCTTCTGCACTGCAAGAGAAACCACCAACAGAGCTAAGAGACAATCTACAGTGCGGGAAAAAATTTTCAGCAACTGTAGCTTAGACAAAGGACTACTATCTAGAATATATAAAGAACTGAAAAAAATCAGACCCCCCAAATTCAAAGACCCAATTCAAAAATGGGCATCTGAAATGAACAGACATTTCTCTGACAAAGAAGTAAAAGCAGCAAATAAACACATGAAAAAATGTTCAACATCACTGGTCATTCAAGAGATGCAGATGAAAACAACAGTGAGATTCCACCTCACCCTAGAATGAATGGCTGCTATTAAGAAATCATCCAATAACAAATGCTGGCTGGGGTGTGGGGAGAAAGGAACCCTTCTCCATTGTTGGTGGGAGGGCAGACTGGTGCAACCACTGTGGAAATCAGTATGGAGATACCTCAAAGAACTAGGAATAGAGGTCCCATTCGACCCAGCTATCCCCTTTCTGGGTATCTTCCCAAAAGAATTAAAAGAATCATATCACAGCGATATATGTGCACCCATGTTTATAGTGACACAGTTCGTAATAGTGAAAGCTTGGAAACAGCCCAAGTGCCCATTGACTGGAAAGTGGATAAAGAAGATGTGGGTTTTATATAAAATGGAGTACTACTCAGCCATAAAGAATGAGAAACTAGAGACATTTATAGCTAAATGGATACATATTGAGGCCATCCTCTTAAGTGAAATAAATAGGACACGTGTAAATACCGAAGTTTCTCTGGTGTGAGAAACTGAAAGTGTAAATAAGGATACTCATGGATGAAATTGCCCAATAACATATTTCTCAGATTGTGTTTCTATCGCGTGTCATATGACTGGATCGAAATTTGAATTAGGGAGAAGTTTGGCTTATGTGGAGTCTGCTAACTAACTGGAGTTTTTTTCCAGATCATTATTTGTTCAGTTTTGGTTTTGGGGATCATTCTGAAACAAATCACATCCTCTGGTGTCTTGTTGGTGCTTGAGATGCTTTTCTAAGTTATATGGAAAAATGTTTAAGTGCTTTTCAGTTTTGTTTTGGTTGAGTTCCACTGCATTTAAATATTATTGTAGTTTTTTCCCCCTTCCATTGTTTTTCTTTTAATGGTTTTTTTGTATGTGTGTGTGATAATAAAGTTATTAAAAAAAAAAGAATGAGGGCCAAGAGTGCAAGGTCTAACTTTTGTATCATATGATTTCTAGAAGATGAGGAAAAATAATGTGATATAGGAAAAAATATTTGAAGAAATAATAGATGAAAATTGTGATTGTGCTAAAATTCACAAGACTATACTAACACTGAAGAAAGTTTTATTGTAAATAAGTTTTTAAAATATTTAATAGGTACTGTAAAGTGGTAACATGGAATTTTTATTTCATAGTAGTAAGTCCTAGACTTCTTTAACCTTGGGAATTATTTTCATAGTTAGTAGGTAATGTTTTAGTCTTTTCCCATATTATTACCTGTACTAAATGATTAATTCATTATGAATAATGGTGGGAAGATGTTTGTTTGTTTGTTCTTTGAACAAAATTACAGGTTTTTTTGTTTTTGTTTTTGTGTTTTTGAGACAGGTTTCATTACGTAGTTCAGGCTGGCCTTGAACTTGTGGTGGCCTGGCTGGCCTTGAACTTGTGATATTCCTGCCTCAGCCTCCCAAGTGCTAGTATTACAGGCCATGTATCACACCTGGCAAAACTACAGTTTAAAAGAAAGCTTTCCAAAAAAATTGACAATACATATTGGAAAGATTATCCATTTATTTAGGAAAATTAACTGAAAATGACCATTACTACAACATGGGATTTTACTAGTTGTACTAAAACTATTAGGCTTCAAGGAAAAAAACAAAATGTTTTTGAGTATCTAGGCAGAATATATATTTTTAAGGGAAAGAAAATCAAATTGCCATCAGACTTTTTGACAGTAACACCTTATGCCAGTAGAAGGTAGAGTAACACATTTCCACTTCAATGGAAAGAAAATGTAAACCAAAAACATTATATCTAGTCAAACTGACTTTCAAATATAAGACACAAAGGTCATCAATATGCAGAAACTCAATATTGTTCCCATGAGCTCTTCCTAAGAAATGTTAATGGAGAAAAACTTTGTCAACCCAAGTGATCAGAAAGAAGCAGAAACATAAGGACTTGAAAACAATAAATAAGTATTTACTTATAGAACTTAAATGTAGACTAGAGAGAGCTCAGCATATAATGGCTATATACTCTGACAATGTTAATGCAGTATTTACATTATAAATACAGTAAGTGGAAAATGTTATGCAAAAACAATTTTAAAATATTTTTGGTAATCATATTAATGGTGGTAGTACTAGTAGTATTACCTTAGGTTTTTATGTATGTAATGTGGCATGAAGCAAATGAGTAATTACGTGACATTCTAATTCCATTATCTTCTGTGTCCTTGAGAAGAGCCTTCTCAGTGTGGAAAAATGGAGTTACAGATGTTTCTAAGGTTGAGTAAAATCCTTGCACTCCTGAACTTGAATTACAAGTATCAGTATAAACCTATAAGATACTTTATCTAAAAATAAATAAATTTAAAAGTCTCTCCCCCATTTGTCTCCCTTGCTCCCTTCACCCACCCAGTCACCTACCTACCTGTCTACCTATTTATCTGTATATGTATTTAATTCTCTTGTTCTGTCCACTAAAAACATAGAAATAATGAATGTCCATTTTTAGCACATGATCAGATTATGCTCTTGAAATAACATTTTCCTTTACTAGAAACCAGGGCGTCCTGGAGAAATGGTTATTCCGGGTCTGGGCAGAAAATGTTCAAAATGAGCCTGGACCATATTGTCACACTAAACAGAAAGTACACCATCAAAGTTTACTGAGGAGATGTCAAAAGGATTCAGGTGCCAACTAAAGGGCCCCACATTAGTCAAAAATGACAACTTGAGTATCAGTAGGAATAATAACTGCAATGTATTAAAACATAAAATTGTTTAAGTCCAATTAATTAAGGATTTTAAAAAGAACAGCCTGCATGATCACCTATAGAGGAGGATAAGGAGATAATTCAGTATTTTGAAAGCTGGAGAATTAAAATAAGCAGCTATTTTGGATTTCCTACACAAAAGTGCCACTTTGTAACCAAGTACATAATACATGACAGGAAATTTCTAACTATAGAAATATTCCAGCTAAGAAACAAGGAATGAGAAAACCAGAATATCACTAGCAAACACTACTGGGTCCTGGTATAGACATTAATGGTTATCAAAAAAAAAAAAAGTGACAAATAAATACCATGACATAGCGAGCTATAAGGTAGTCTCACCAGAAAAAAAAAAATCAAACCTAAATTTGACCAATTCTTCAGTCAGCTACCACATGGCAGGAAATACAGCAAAGAGGAATATCACATGTGTGTAATGAGCAAAATCTAGATAGTAGGAAACTCAAGACAATAAAGTAATAAAAAAAATTTTGAAAACAGTATTGATCTAGTTTCTTCAATAAATAAGCTATGCAGGGAGGAGTTTTTAGTTTCTTTGCTTTTTCTTCAGCAATGTGTATTTATTACCTGATAAATATTTTGCCATTTTAAAGAGTATCTGCTAGCATCGGACTAAACTATGGACTCTCTGAAGGTAAGGACAAAGTTTTCATCTATAGATCCTCGCTCAGTCCCCGCTATACTAATGGGAATTTTATAGGTGTTTAATATATATTATCTAAATAAATCAGTGAATTAATAAGATGATCAAACAGTCTTTACTTAGTGATATGAGAAGGAAAAAATACTAGGAGTTAGCAAAAGAGAGAAAAGGTAACTTTTTTTTTACAAATCTACTTTATCTGGTCTTTGACAATATTAAGCTGATGCAGTCCTACTCCTATTGTGACCTGCAGAAAATTCTTGTTCTACTGATTAATCTTAAATTACTAACTTCTTTTAAGACATATTTATAAAGAGAAATACCAAATTATTGTGTCTATATCAATATTACTTTTTTAAACCCAAGTTTATAATCCTCAAATCCATCCCTATCAAACCTGGCTCCAAGATACATATTATATACAGAACAGTGGATTAAATGAATATTTGTTCACATAGGACACATGAGAAATACAGCTGAGCTTACATTCCCTCTCCTACTCAAAGCTTCCAGAAGTCTGGAGAGTTAGAGTAACTAATTAAATGGCCATCATAAAAAGCCAATAAATTCTGCAGAAACAGCACTAACTTACCCAAAACAACTCTAAAGTCCTCGCCATCCAAGTTCATTACCCATGTATTGGTAGTTTTTGATCTATTCTCCATATACTTCTTGAGGCTTTTCCCATTAATTTCCAGAGTATATTCATAAGCAAAACCACTGACAGCATCTATATTTATGGTTGCTTTTGTCTTTGCAGCTCCAACACAGAAGGTTTCTTTGCCCACTAATTTGAACATCCATTCTTTTCTTATCTCTTCCTAGGTAGTAAAACACAAAAGTTTAAAACATGCAAATGGAAGAAATATTAATATTTAATATTAGTAATGATATAAAATGTCCAAGTAACAAGGTTTTGAAAATATACTTTTACTAATTCATAATGCTGAGATTTTAGAAAATAAGGCCATTTTAAGTTTATATTTATGAATTCTATAACTATTTTTAGTTTGCTTTATACAGTGAAGTTGATACAAGACAAAAACATAAAGATAACCAATGTTGGAAAAAAGCCCTAACTTCACATATGAAGGCACAAAATCAAGCTTCTCTGTAACCATATTTTACAAAGTGACGTGTTCTCTTACCTTTCCATCTACATATACTACTCGTTTGCCTGATGTGGTCCCATGTTCAAATTCAATCTTGTGGACTCCATCACTCAAAGCAACATCCCATACAGCTACAAAATCTGTCATTTTTTCCAGGCTATAAGGAGGACTAAAGGAATAAAATAAAGCCATTATAATGGACCCCAAGCAATAATACAGTAATCTTCTTAAGATGAAAATATCAGATTTTTAAAAGCTCTAAAATTACAAAGTATGAAAGTGACATTTCCTAAGAAATTCTACTCACAGAACATACAACTATTTTCTTCCTCTTATTCGCTCTTCCTTTAAGACAAAACTGCTATGTATGGGCATACAGTCTGATAATTCCAAACAAAGTCACCTTAATACTAATAGGATTAAGAATCTATCAGTTTATCCTGGATAGTATTCTAGACTAGGCTACAGTTTCTTACATGAAAAGGTTAGTAAAAGTTCCTTCCCTTACCCAATCTGCATTTTAAAAGCATAATATTAAATGTTTTTTCTTTTCCAGATCTGAATACTCTAAAGCAAGAACTCTCCAAACTTTTCACATAATGACTAGGAATTTGTTTTTAACAAAAAGGGTACTAATTTATTATACTGAAACAGAAAGAAATCAGCTATGGAATAAAAATCCTGTAATAAAGATTAAAATAATACAAAATATTTTGAAAAGTTATTCTTGAATTATTATGGGAAAGCTAATTAAAAAAAGGCTTTTCAAAAACTTGTGGCACAAATTAAACATATTTTATATTAATATTTTAATATAAAATACATGTGTCAATGTAAGTGATATTCTACATAATATATAATTAATATTTTGATATTGATATAATTATGTAGATTATTATTAAGGGAAATAAGCAGTAATAATGATGGTAGCTAACAACAGCTGTTAATGTGCTTTTTGTATGCCAGGCCTAGTCTGAGCTTTATATGTATTAACTCATAGAAGCTGCCAGGTGCTATTAGTGCACTTACTTTACAGATAAGGTTCAGAGAGGCTAAGAGTTGGTCTAAAGTCACAATGACATTAAATGGCAGAGATAGGATTTAAACCTACGACTCTGGCTCCAGAGTCCGTTCTCTTGATATTTTCCTCTTTGTTCATTTTTTCTTTGTTTTCTTTTTTTGAGACAGGGCCCCACTGTGTAGTTCAGGCTGGCCTTAAACTCACTGTGTCACTCAGGCTGGCCTCGAACTTGCAGTGATCTTCCTACCTCTGCCTCTAGAGTGCTGTGATTACAGACAAGCAGCACCACATGTGGCTGTTCGTTCTTATTTTCTCCTTTGCATGCTTTGAATCAGAGATAGTAATTTATTTTTTAAACAGTTATTTTATTTTTTGTTTGTTTGTTTTGGTACCAGGGATCAAACTCAGGACCTTGCGCTTGCGAGGCAGGCAGTGGCACCACTGAACTACATCCCTGGCCCAGAGATAGTAATTTCATTTTGAAGTGTTTGCCAAAATTTTTTGCTGAGAACTTCACATCCTGGATCTGTGGAGAGGATGGCATGGTCATGGTGACCATGTCCATGCAGGTATTTGCTACTCTTGCTCTACATCCTAAAGCAAAACCATGCATTCTTAAATGTTACAAATATTTCCTTAACAGAATAGCTTGGATAAATAACTGTTCTGAACGATCATAACAATCGACGGTTTCAAAGCCTAGTTTTATTGCAATGCAAGACATTTACCTTTCATCATCTTCAAAGATAGGACTGTCATCTCCAGATGCCATGGTTGGCTAAACAGTCTTTAATCCAATTAGCAGCCAGGAAAGAAAAAGCAGAATTGCAGCAAAGCAAGATTGACAGCAACAAAGACGACATCTACAAAGCGTTTTTCTAACTCTGCAATGCATTTTTTAAATTGCAAGCAGTTTCTGATGAAACAACTTTAATTTTCAGAGAAAGAAGATAAATGATATTTTTTCCTATTATGGATTTACAATTTCTTAAAAGTATAATTTTTAAAAAGTAGAGAATAAACTCTAGTTTATTTCAAGTATTAACAGGATATCAGAACTGCAAGAGCCCTGTAAGATCCTTTGGGTCCCATTCTTCTTAAATTGAAGCTCTAGAGGCTCCAAGGGTTTTAGGGAGTAGATGAGAGAATACATAAAATTTTGATAAATATGATCCTTTTACTAGAAGTGGTAAGGCTACAGGGTAGTAACTAATTCATAATGCAATCTTCACAGGGCATTTTACACTTTTAAAAATTTCCTGAAATAAATGGTGAACTTACAGGAAGTAACCATGGATATACTGATTCACTTTCTAAAAGCAAACAGTTACCCACTTAAGCCCATTTAATTTATTAGTGCCAATAATACATCCACAAAAGTTATGGGACTCACCTGGTAACTAGCGGGGTCTATGCTAGAACTAGAACCCAAATAAAGTAAATAACTGGGAAGCAGCACTAATTTTTACTAAAATCTGATACACACATAAACTCACATGAATAGGAAACCCTCCACGTTAGAAGATTTGGGGTTAACAGACCCCTGCCAAACTATCATAAATTTCATTATTTTTATTCCCAAGATCTACTGTAGCTTCAGCCCTCTCCTTAATAAATGCCTTTTCCCTATCAATGCCTTAAGTGTACTATCTCCTTGCTAAAAATGAGAGATTGCCAAACCTCTCTGGTTGGAAAAAGCCAAATGTCACAAATTTGTTAAAATAATGTTAAATTAGAAGATATTAGCTACCCATAGAAACAATCCAGTGGGAAACAGGCAAAGAAATGCTAAGAATTTTAGAATGAAAACTAGGTAAAGATCTGTACCTAATAAATCCTTCTCTAAAAAAAATTAGCACCATACAAATTTGGGAAATTTTCTAGTCTTAAGAAGCCCTAGGATATTTCCTTCAAAACTGGAGGGTATCTTGTTACTCTGAAAACAAAAACATATATATGTAGCAACAGAATAAGCCAAATAATGTAATTTAAAAACTTAATAAGCATCCTTTGTAATCTGAGAGGATTTAAGGATGTCAGATTTTGCTCTACAAAGTTTAGAGATTCTAGAAAGTTCAGTAATACAAGCATTGAAACCTGAATTGCCCTTTTTTATTATAAAAAACTTCAATTCTTAGTAACACTAAGATAAAGCATTGAACTTTCTTAATTATAATACCCTTTCATAATGAGTATAAAAGACAACATAATGAGTTGTAAGGAAAGTTAGAAACCAGGGTTTGTTTTATTTTTTTTTAAATTAAACTACCAACATTCACTCATGCATTCAACAATTGTTTATTGAGTACCTAAAATTAGCAATTTTTCATTTTTCAATAATTGATAGTATACATTGTAGTTAGGAGATAATTACATACAATGCTTAGAATAAGCACCAAAGCAACTATCTGGGAAATCTGAAGCACTCTGATTCTACTTACAACTGTTTATCAAAATTGATATTTCTTCTTAAGCACAAGTTCATAGATCAATATAAAATTATGTTTCTTTATTGGTTTTTCTAAGACATAACTGAATAAGAAAAAGGCTTTAATACAAAGTTAGTAGTATTTCAATTTTTTCTTGTCCATGTTATTCTCAAGTAAGAATGGGGGTCAGGGATATTTCCTGGAGAGGCTGGGTTAAGACCTTGACCCAGGTGATTGATACTTATTTAGAATATCAATCACTGCCATTTATCCCCAGGGGAAGCACAAGGGTGTGTAGTTTCTCCTTTTACAATGCTGCCCTTCAGTGAGTGTGTCTTGATTGTCCTCCTTGTTGGCTCCTTGCTGTGTTGGCTCCTGGAGGGCTGGTCCTGTCTAACTGCGCACAAGATATCTAAGGCATCTATCTACAATATTCCCCCCTCTGAAGAAGTACCTCTAACTGCAGGGAGGGGGCAAGGGGCGAAGACCGTTCTGGCTACTTCCAGTTGAAGAGGGTCATAGTTGTGGTCAGTAGTTAGTTGCTCTACATAGTCTTCTCTGAAAGTCCTTGTATGCTTGCTATGTGACTTGCTCCCTCATTTGACCCCCATTTAATCAATATTACCATTTAATCAATATGACTGTACTTTTAATCTTATAGATTGGTCATGGTTTTGTCCCAACTCATGCCCACCTTGTAAATTTCCATTGGGTCTTATAGTTTTGTCCCACTTTGTACCTGCCTCACCACATGGCTTTGCTGTATAAAACATCTTTGAAAAGTGGGGTGAGCAGGCAACCCACCTTCCGGTCCCCCTTCTGTCCCTCTTAGGCAGAAGCTTTCTTTCTCCCAATAAATTTTTCCTACTCTTAAAACAAAACAAAACAAAACACTAATAGGGCTCAATTAACTGCCTTTTGTAACAGCTAAAAACTGAAAACCACCGGCATGTTTGCCATCAGGGAGGGACTCCATTAAGCAAATCACAGTACTGGGGTGGATGTGGTGGTCAGTGTTGGGCAATTTATTAGATATTAACGGCCAGAGGGGCAACGGGGGAGTCCAAAATATCATGTGTTGCCAACTATAGTTAGGTAAAGAAACAAAGACTTCAGTGTATAATATATTTATAATTATTTATTTGACCTCAGTGTCAAAGACACAGGGTCTCTATTTCTAGAACAAGGCATACAGTACTCCTGGTTGCCACAGATTGTGGGCCAATGATATCAGGAAAGGATACTTTCTTTAAAGACCCTCCACCTTAGGCTAGGACCTGGCTTAAATAAAGAACTTTCTTTCGTAAATTTCTTTTTTTTTTTCTTTTGTAAATTTCTTTCATAAGTTTCTTACATGAATAAGGCCCCTAAGAGAACATCGACAATCTGAAAAGCACATGAAGACATTTTACAATTCCAAAGTAACGTCTAAAAAAACGTTGATAAGCATCCTAATTACCCTGGTTCCTCTAACCCCAGGAGTAAGTCTGTGTGCATAAAAAGACACCCAAACTCGATGCCCTTTATAGTGCTGCCTGCCTTCTCACTCACTTGCAAGTGTCATGCTCTCAATATCTACTTTACAATAAATTCTATCTATACTTCGGCATAGCTGCCTAAGTGTCTTGACTGAATTCTTCCACCAAGCGCACAAAAGGATCAGAGAGGTGTGCAAGAACTGTTCCTCCCAGAGACTGGTCCCGAGACAGCCCCTGGGGAGGCAGCGCGGTGCAGCCAATAAAGGACGAGGAGACCCACGGGGACAGGCGCGCGATGCACAAGTGAAGAAAGAGCCAAGGTCATAAGGCTTTATGAACCAGGTTCTGCACAAATAAACCCAACTCGCGCTTACAGGGAAAAGCAGACTGGAAGGAAATTCAGCGGAGCGTTAACTGGGCCGGTTTCCGGGCCGTGCCGTCCCACGTTTTCCTCAGCGACAGGGACTCTGTTTACGGCGCGCGCTGGCCTCAGGAGACGCAGCAGGACCGCCCCCACCCCGCAGTGGCCGCCTCCCCCTCCCTCCTCCGCCACCGCCTCCCCCTCCGCCCTCCCTGAGGCTCTAGGGCCCGAACTCACCCGCGCTGGCCCTCGCCTCTCACCGCCGGGCCTCCCCGCCCGAGTAGACGCCGCTCGCCGTCGCCCTGCACCCGGAACCTCAGCGACCAGGCGCGGGGGCGCCTAAAACTGCGCGCAGGGGCTTAGGGTGGGGGCGGGGAGGCCGAGCGCGGCGGAGGGGAGCCCGGAGCCCGGAGCCCGGGGCCCGCCCCCACCTGGGCCGCGGACTCACCTGCGCGCTGGGGGCCGCGGAACGGCCGCGTCAAGCACCAGTGGGGCCCGACTGGACCTACTGACCGCAGCCTGGGTCGCTTCGCCTAGAACGGCACTGTCGGCTTGGTGGTTGGACGATCTGCAGGCGCGAGTACCGAACGCTCTGACTGTGTGGCGCCTCGGGTCCCCTGGGGCGCTGAGCGCCGGCCTCCTCCCCTCCAGAGACCCAACCCCCGCCGCGGCCGCTGCTGTGGCGGCCTCGCGCTCTCCTCACTGGCCTTCAGCCGCCGTCGAAATGTGAGCCCCTAACGCACCGAGTGCAGTCACTAAACCAGCAAGTGCTAAGAGCCGGTCCTATTTCGCCGCCAGGCTGGACGCTGGAATCAACCTGTTGGGCAGAGGCAGCCCCTGTGCTGCTCTGAAGCCACAGGGAGCTTCGCTCTTCCTAAATCCGCTTTAGGGAGCCCTTTTAATTTTTATAAGGATCGCTCTCCCTGTCATCCCCATTGCTCTGTCCTCTCTGGAGTTTCCCGAGGTGGGGCGTGGGGGGTGTTTTAATGCTTATGATACATATTGATCACACCTATTCTCCCTATTATCGGCCCTTACGCCCTATTCCCTTCTTTTTTGTCTAATAATAATCTCTCATCTACGTTCTTGTCATCTGTTTTAGATGCCACATACTAGTGAGACCATGTGATGTTTGTCTTTCTGAGTCAGGCTTATTTCGCTTCACGTGATCTCCAGATCCATCCATTTTCCTGCTAATGACAAAGTTTCATTCTTTATGGCTGAATAATACTCCATTGTGTATATATATTACATTTTCTTTGTCCATTCTTTTGTCAGTGGGCACCTACGCTGGTTGTATATGTTGGCTATTGTGAATTGTGGCACAATAAACATGGGTAGGCAGGTATCCCTATAGAATGCTAATTCCTTCAGATATGTACCAAGAAATGGTATAGTTGGATCAAATAGTGCCCCTATTTTTAGTTTTTTGAGAAACTTCCGTACCAGCAGTGTAGAAGGGGTTCTTTTCCCTTTACATCTTTGCCACTATTTGTTGTTTTTTGTATTCTTTATGATAGCTGTTCTGACTAGAGATGGAATCTCAACATAGTTTTGATTTGCATTTCCCTAATGGCTAAAGATGTTGAATATTGTGAAGGCCCTGGGTTCAATCCCCACTGTTGATGGGATAAAAGTATTTCTTCAGTTCATTTGCCCATTTGTTGATTGGGCCATTGATTTTTTTTTACTGTTAAGTTTTTTAGTTCTTTATATATTCTCAGTTTTAATCCTCTGTGTGAAGAGTGGCTGGCAAAAATAGTCTCCTATTTTATAGGATGTCTCTTCATTGTTATTTTTTCTCTTGCTTTACAGAATTTTAAAAATTTGTAGTGCCATTTGTAGGTTCTTGTTATTATTTCCAGTGCTATTAAGGTCCTACTCAGGAAGTCTTTGCCTGTGCCTGTGGTTTCAAGTGTTTTACCTATGTTTTCTTTTAGAAATTTCAAAGCTTCAGGTGTTAGGTCTTTGATCCATTTTGAATTGACTTTTGTACAACATGAGAGGGATCTAGTTTCAATCTTCTGTAAGTAGATACCCAGTTTCCACAGCACCATTTTTTAAAGAGGTCGTTCTTTCTCCAATACAGTATATATTTTTGGCTTAAGATTCAGATGACTGGGCTGGGGATTTAGCTCAGTGGTTCCGCCGCCTGCTTTGCAAGCACAAGGTCCCAAGTTCAAGCCCCAGTACAAAAAAAAAAAGATTCAGATGACTGTAGCTGTGTGAGTTTATTCCTGTGTCCTCTATTCTGTTCATTGGTCTCTATGTCTATTGTTTTTGTGCCAGCACCACACTGATTTTGTTACTATAGCTTTGTAGTTTAATTTGAAATTGGGTATTGTGATGCCTCCAGGATTGCTTTTTTTAAACATAGGATTGCTTTAGCTATTCTGGGTCTTTTGTGTTTCTGTATAAATTTTAGGATTGCTTTTTCTAGTTCTGTGAAAAATGGTACTGGTATTTTGATGAGGATTGCATTGAATTTGTAGATAATTTTTGGTAATATGGCCATTTTAGCAGTATTATTTCTGCCAATCCATGAACACGGGAGGTCTTTCCATCCTCTAATGTCTTCATTTCTTCAATGTCCATCTGAGGAAATCATTGTGTGGTCCCTGGAGAATAGGATCAGCAACAAAATAGGGATAGCTGAAGATTCTGGAGGGATTCTGGAGGGCTTCTGGAGGCCTAGTAAATTTCTGGGCTGCTGTGGTCTGGAGACTGTTATCTTTCCTCCAAAAATTCATACTGAAGCCCAACCTCTAACACAAATATAAGAGGTGGGGCCTTTTGGATGTGATTAAGACATAAGTGGGTGGGAACAGTGCCTTTATTAAATAAGGTTTGAGAGAGCCTATTTGCCCTTTCCACCATGTGAGTGTGATATGGCCAGGCCCATTTTACCTGCGGTAATATGCCAATCACTAAGACAAGAAGTTTTGCAAAAGAGAGAGTTTATCTACAAGGCCACTATTTGTGAATACTGGAGATCAAGTTTCAAGTTTGTCTCCTAGAGGAAAGGTTGGGGATATTTATGGGTTGAGGCATGTGGAAAGGTGACTGGATGTTAGGATGTAATTGGTGGCTTGTACATGTGTGATCAAACTTCAACAATTATCATCATGACCCATGTGTCAGAGATGTTATAGCCTCAAAAGAGGTAATTTTTAAAGCAAGTGACTAGGAGCAAGTGAAGGGGGTTAGATCTAGAAAAGCAAATAACTAACAACAGGTAAAGCAGGTTAAGTCTAGAGAATTTATTAAGGTTGTACCTTGGTTTCATAAGGATGCAGCAGTAAGGCACTATCTTTGAAACAGAAAAACAAGCCCTCCCTGGACTCTGAATCTGCTAGTACCTTGGCCTTGGCCTTCCCTGACAGAAATGTAAGCAATAAACTTCTGTTGTTTAGAAATACCTGAGTCTAAGGTATTTGTTAGCAGCCTGAACAGACTGAAATAGGGGTGCAGGGACATCCAGACCTTATTGCATCATTTCTTTCTGCAGCTTGCTGTTAATGGAAAGGATTGTTCCATCTTTGAGGTTGGGAGAGTGGAGGCAGTTTTCTAGGTGCTAAGCAAGTATAGTCTATGAAAGAAGGCAGAGTTGAAAGACAACAGGGAACAACCTACTGATTATGCTAACTGATCTTCAAAGTTGTATGACCAGATTCTTATGTAACAGGGATTCTGCTTAGAGAGCACTGATTTGTTTGCTACCTTGCACTGAAATCTCCCTGAAGACAAAAGACTTAATATTTGTATTTTCTTAGTTATTTGCTTTTTTTGTAGAACAGAAAACTTGCAGTAAATTATTATTGAATGAATTAAGGTGGGGAGGAGGTGTTTAAAAAGGTCAAGATTTGGAGTTAGGCCTATGGGATAAGAAAAGTTTATATTAACAAGGTCTGTTATTAGTAAAGTATTGTGCTGAAGAAAAAATATGGAATACTGTCAGAGGCTGTTATGGTTTATATCTGGCTGCCCCTCTCAAGCCTCTTGGACTCATAAGTGGAACAGTTGAAAGGTGATTGAATCAAGGGGGTGCTATAGCTAAATGTAATGTTAGGAAGTCGGCCCAGGAAGGTGGATCACTACAGTGTGATCTGAAAAAGTGTATCTCCCTCCCTGACTTCCTGCCACTCTACTTCCTGGCTGCCATGACATAAGCATCTTTTCTTCTGCTATGCCCTTTTGCCATGATGTCCTCCTGCCTTGGAGCCAGCCAACTATTGACTAAGAACATATAAACCTCTAAGTTGTAGGTGGCAGGTATTATGTCCCAGTGATAAGAAAGCACCTAAGAGCCTTGGGGTGCCCTCTTTCCAGGGGTCCCATAGTACAGAGTTTGGCCCACTTCTGTGGTACACTCATGTCTGTACCCAGATTAGGGAAGGTGGCCCATGAGTCCTCAGCTGCCTAGTTCTATGCTGCTATTTCTCCTCTGGGGATAGTTTCTGGGATAACTGGAATTGAGGAACATACTAGTTTCAGCTGAATTTTCTACCTATCTGTTCTACAGGCCCAGGACATCTGAGGTAGCAATAGTCACATGTTACCCGGAAAAACCGTGTGGAAAGAAATCACATCTGATCAAAACACTGTGAAAAGTATTGAACTTAAGTATGAAACATGCTCCTGCAGGTCCAGCAAACTTTTGACTTTTTTACTCTTGACTTGTTTCCATTTTTCCCCAGGAAATACTTAGATGTTGTTCAACTTCATAAACTGCCTCTCACAAATTTGTCCATAGACACCATTGATTTAAGAGAGCAGCTAAACACACCTGCATCATAATAGTCTGTGTTTTCACTGGACCTCTGTTAGAAAAGGAGGTTGACCGATTTTTTTTAACTTATTTTTTGAATAGCAAGAATGGAGACAAAAATAAAATGAATTACAGATATTGGCTAGAGCTTTAAAATTGCCAGTATTGGTCTAGAATAACTATTGGACGATTGGCTATGTGGTCCTTTAGAAGCCAGTTCCAGTTATCCACCCCATCCTTTATGGAACTCAGCCTTAAGCCATCTGTGATTTCCCAGGCAGTTACTGACCAAAGAGCAGTGTGCCTATGTGGTTGACCTAACTAGCTCAAAAAAATCGGAAGGAAAAAGTGTTCATGAAAAAAAAAGTTGTTATCCTGGTTGTTCTTTGTATAAAGCTGAAAAGTCACTCTAGCATGAATTTGAAGCTTATCATGTTTAAAGTAGAGCAGAGAGACTAATAGCAACTGGGTCCTTGGTAACTTGTTGAACCACCAAATAAAGCAATACCAAAGTTTACCTGTCTCTGGGCTTTCTCTTATTATGAGATCATCAATTTCTTTATTGTTTAAGAAGACAGTTTGAATTAGGTTTTCTTTTACTTGATTCTGACATAATCCTAACTCACCCAAAGATGTTTGGCCTCGTGGCCACAATGATGGTAGCCACACTCAGAAGAGTGGGCAAGTCACCCTATTGTCCTGGAAAAGGCAAGCAGAGATTGTATTTTGAGAGTCAAAAATAATAGTTTGCCAGTGTTATGGCTTGTGTCCAGATGTCCCCCCAAAAGCCTCATGTGGTCATAGGTGGAGCTTTTCAGAGTTGGCTGGATCTAGGGTATATGATGCTGGGATTAAGCTGTGTGATTACTAAATTAGTCCACTGATTGGTCTGACATAGTTCTGGGTGTGGATAATGGGAAGGTCCACACTGAGTGTGGGTGGAACCACCCAAATGGCGGGTAGCCTGGATGAATATAAAGGGACAGAAAGAAGGCAGAATGGCTGCTGGTTCTTTGCTACTTTGCTGCTTTGCTGCCTTCTGCTCACCATAAACAGTTTCTCCTCTGTGATGGCCCTTTACCATGCTACCCTGCCTTGGAGCCAGCCAACTGTGAAGTGAAACCTCTACAAACTGAGCTACAATGAACATTTCCTCCTTTAACTTTGGGTTTTGGGTATTTTGTCTCAGCAACAAGTGAGAAAAGTAACTAAGACAGTCAGTTATTAGGCCTGGCATGGTGGCACATCCCTGTAATCCCAGCTCTGAGGAAGCTGAGGCAGGAGGACTGCCCTGAGTTTGAGGCCAGCCTGCACTACAAAGCAAGACCCTACCTCAAAAATAAAAACGTTTGCCAGCCTTTGTTAATGTGAATACTCAGCTATGGAAAAGGAAAGAGATGAGAGTGGGCTGGGGCAGACACTGAGATCAAACTTACAGTGGCCTCATCTGCTTTGGAAGGAGGCTGAGTATGGGCTTGAAGTACAAAGGCCTCAGAATTGTCTCCTAGTGAGAGCCACCTTGACCCATTCTTTCCGTGGTAGATCCCTGTTGGTCAGCATAGAACCTGTATTTTCTACAGACCTGCATCATTTGACCAACTGGAAAAGACGCATTGTCAATAGCGACACTATGTGGCTATAAGATGCAATGACAATGGTGGATTCCTGAGGCCTTCTCTCCCAAGTGTGGACAGTGGATTTTTCCCTTTAAATATTTTTGACCAACTAACTCCTTATAAATTTTTGGAAATGGTGGACAGGAGTCTAGTTTTAGATTGTGAATTTACTAAACAGAAATAAAAAGGTTGAACTCATTTTATTACAGGCAGATAGAAAGTTAAGATAGATAGATAGATAGATAGATAGATAGATAGATAGATAGATACTAATATGAAGTCAGAGTTGGTTTGTGCCCTCAAGGAAGTTAGCCCAAAACATAAAGACATCAGAATGGTGGCTGGAGGCAAATCTGAAAAGAGTCAAGCCCCAGGATGGCTAAGCAATAGCTAGGCCTGCAAGATAAACAGCAATTTGAGATTAAACTGTAATTAGCTCCACCTGGTCTAGCGGGCCCTGATAAGCATCAGGTGCATAGGTGGGTGACCAAGTCATCCAGACCCATATTCCCCTTCCCAAAAGAACATTTGTTTTTTCCAAGTACCCTTGCTATATGTCTCATTTCCCTGCTGGATCAGTATTAGCTAAGTGGCTATACAGTACTCTTAATCCTGTATTATGACTTTGCTGTATAAATTACCCCTGACAAAGGACCTTGGTGGCCACCCTATTTGAGATTACCTCCTGGAAATCCAAGAACTATTCTTTTCCCCCTCATTTCCAATAAAACTCTCTTTCCTGTGGTTCTCGATTTCATCTCTCTATGTTGTGAAACCATAAACTTAGTACATTTGACATCTAAGAGGTTGGGAGTTATATTTTTCTTGTATCAATTTTTGTGTAAATAAAGTGATATTTGAACACTGTGGAACATACTTATACACTGATTTTTTTTAAAACATATATATCATGGTGAAAGAAAAGGAAGCTTGAAGACATCAAAGGAAAACTTATTTCCATTGTATACACCCTGGAAAATCTGTCAGTGGTTTTCTGTCACCTCCTTGATAAAGTCCTTTCTTTGCTTCTCTAATGATGCAACACACAGATTCCTCAGGAAGCCTTCAGTAGTAAGTTCTATTATATTTGTAAATGCTTTGGGAGTTAGGTTTGTAGTTTTTGTAAGGTTAGATATGCTCTGTACCAAAGGACCCCAACAGTGTTCTCTACCTTGCCTCATTGTTTTGCTGGAGAACTCATTCACTTTTCAGAAATTCTTAAGAAGCCCTCTACGTTTGCCTTTCTCCCTCTTGGCAGCATACTGGAGTCATCCAAGGAGGCTTAGACATTCTGGACACCTGGATCCTATCTCAGGGATTTTGACTTAATGGGTCCTGGGCCTAAGCACTGAGTTTTCAGAGCTTCCCAGGTGATTCAAATGTGCAACCTGGATTGAGCCATGGTGGCTTAGGAGACTTCAGCGACAACCTTATGTGCAGTAATCCTTTCCCTCCTGCGGCCTGCACGCACCCTTCTCTGATCAGGCTTATCACATGATCAGTCAGGCATTCTGCATTGGTGCAGGCTAATGTAGCACCTTGCACTTCATAAACATTTGAGAAATGCTGAATGAGAGTGAAACATTATCAATAAACAATTATTGGGGTCGTCCAGTGCCAGCCGCTACAGTGCTCAGCCTTGGCTGCAACAAGGAGAACATGCTGATCGGTCCCTTGAAAGAGCTCACAGTTATGGTAAGGAGAGAAAACGCCGGGGTTGGGTATCTAAAGGGCAGTTTGGGGTGACCAGGGAGTCCAGGCTTCACTTTCACCTGCAGTCACAAATACGTATTTTTTTTCATTAATTTTATTGGTACATTTTAAGTATACAATATATTGGCATTCATTATTGGGAATTTGTACCTTCACATAATATATCTTGGTTCTTATTTTGACAAATACGTATTTCTGACAACTTCCGGATAATCAAGGTTCCAAGTACGCTCCCAAGGATCTACCTGGCTGGAGCACGTTGGGCGGGCGATGGGCGTGCCAGGGTGTCTACGACAGCGAGGCGAACCAAGGCTACACCAGTGGTAAGCCCCGCCCCCAGCAGCAGAGCCAACCGAAGTACGCGGCGGACCCAGTCTTCCCAGGTTGCCCGAGAGAGTCGCGCTCTCGGCGCGCTAGGGCTCGATTGGCTGGCCTCCCCCGCCTCGGCGGCTGTAACGGTCGCGGAGGCGGGGATCCAACCGCTGAGCAGTGCGGGGCTGGGCTGGCTGCCGATGGGAGACGGAGGCTGAGGAAGGTGAGTGGTGCGTGGGGTCACTGAAGTTGTCATCAGAAACCCTTTCCTGGAAGACCCCTAGATTCGGGACCACGGGGAGGAGCCCTTGGGACAGGTCCACTCTAATTAAAAATACTTGTGTAAAGGTTTGGAGCTTGGACAAATCTGGTTTGCCGCCGGGCTTGTCAACCTTTGTGCCCTTCGTAAAGCTTCGGCGCCTGTTTCTATATCTGGATAATAAATACAGTATGTCCCTGACGTGATTGTGAAGGCTAAATCGTGCAATGATGATAAAACTGAGAATCATCTGGCACAGACTGTAGGTAATTTCTGGGAACAGTAATTACTCCCTCCGAGAGAGTCAACTGCGGCTGCTCCGCTCGCCCCGGGATCGGGCGTCCGAGGCTGCGAACGCTGGAACCAGAGCGGGGAGATCACTGGTGCAGGTGGCTGGGTGTCCCTTACTCTCCCCAGTTAGGCTCATTCCGGGGGCATTCTGACTCTATGTGGTGTCCACTTTGATTTTTTTGTTGTTGTTGTTGTTTTTTGGAGACAAGGTTCCAGAGCGGGGAGATCACTGGTGCAGGTGGCTGGGTGTCCCTTACTCTGCCCAGTTAGGCTCATTCCGGGGGCATTCTGACTCTATGTGGTGTCCACTTTGATTTTTTTTGTTGTTGTTGTTGTTTTTTGGAGACAAGGTTCTGCTATGCAGTTCAGGCTGGCCGCGAACTCTGTAGTCCAGGCTGTCCTCCAATTTAAGACGATCCTCTTGCCTCAGCCTCCCGAGTGCTGGGATTACAGGCGTGCACCACCACGCCTGGCTTTACTTTGATTCTTTTAATGTGAGAAAGGTCAGAGGGCTGAGACAATTAATGGAAACCAAGCAGAATAATCTTGATTGCCTATTTATTTGATTTATATCGGTACTGGAGATTGAATTTAGGGCCTTTGCCCTGAGCTGCATTTCCCAAGGTCTCCTGCTTACCTCCTTTTCTTGGAGAAACAGGTTCTCAAAGTTGCTGAGTTGCCCAGGCTGGGCTGGAACTTGGTGATCCATCTGGCTTGGCCTGCCAGAATTCTGTGACTAGGGGGTATGTGGCCATCATATTTTTAATCATGATAATTTTTAACACTCAGGCATTACTCATTAGTTATAATCCTTTGCATGAGGTTCTTTTTTTTATTTTTCCTCTTTTAATGTTGCCGAATAGACCGCCCAAATGGGCAAGAGGTAGCTGGCTGCTGGCTGGCTTAGGAGTTTCACTGGCAGTTTTTGCTTCAAAGCAGCAGAGGTCTGTTCTGGCCCCTTACGTAACTTCTCCAGGGAGAGAATGAAGGTTGAGATGGTAGCCAATCCTAACTTCCTCTTCTTAGTGTAGATGTATCTTTTTCTCCAGAACCTTAAAAAGAAAATTTCAATATTTTGGAGCAGTTTTTGTGTGAATAGAGAACAGAAAGATGAAAAGCATTAATTATGTTCATTTATTGCAGTAATTTGAAAGATATGCTTTGAGATCCTTGCTGATTTTGGTGTGACTCATTTGAAATAGAACAGATGCTGCTCATAATTTATTTCCAGGTTTCTTCTGCAAAAATGGTGAAAAATAATGTATGTGCATGTTACATTGGCTTTCAACCTTTAAAGAACAATTTAAAGAAAGACTCTTGGGAAACAGTGCTAGAATATATGCCTTTTTTTCTCTCTCTCACTTGGCTTTATATGCCATATACCAGTGGTGGCAAGCCTATGGAGCAGGCCATTTGTGTCATTGAAAGCTCTAAAAGGTTTGCCATCACTGTCGTATACAAACCCACTGTCCATCTCCTACTCCTATAGTCTTTGTTTTTGTTTTTTGTTTTTTGTTTTTTTTTGGTTCCGGGGATCAAACTCGGGTCCTTGTGCTTGCATAGGAGGCAGCAAAACCACTGAGCTAAATCCCTGGCCCTTTTGTTTTGTTTTTTGAGACAGTATCTCACTATGTAGTCTAGGCTGACCTTGAATTTACTATATAGTCCAGGCTGGCCTTGAACTCACGGCAGTCCTCTTGCCTCAGCCTGCTGAGTGCTGGGATTATAGGTGTGTGCCACCACTCCTGGCATCCTGTAGTCTTTGTGTCTGTTAATGACACTTATTAGAGTTACAGCTCTGCCTTGGCTCTGGGAAGCATTTGGTCATTTCCTGTGATTATTAAAATTGTAAACCCATGTCCTATAACAGTCTGAAGTAAGGAAAAAGCTGCTGCAAAGTACACACTTATTTTAGAGTAGATCTCTCAAGTAGGGGGAGGGCTCGATCACAGGTCTAAGTTAGTGGTTTTCTTCCTGCCTTTGCTTTGTGATCAGTCGTATTTTGTCTCTGTGAAAGTGCTTCATTTTGGTGCTCTTGTAAGGATGTCCTACCTTTGAAGCCAGAAATCCGAAATGATGATAGACTTGGATACCTAAAAAATGTTTCAGCAAAACAGAGGAAAGCTAAGAAGGGTAAAGAAGAGAAGATAGGAGGCATATGATACAGTAGGGAGCTGTGGAGGCCATTAGCAGTCACTGCAGTTATTTGGGTTTTGGTTTAATGGATACTAGAACCACAAATACCTGCTCTGGGAATAATGCAAGGCCATTCTTACTAACAGGTAGAATCTTTCAAAATTTTGGTCTGTATCTTTTTGAAACCTAGATGAAGATCCAGTTTTGAACATGAGACTCATTGGGTGATCCATTTCATTGAGATAACTTGAATAACCAGGTGTAAAGTGCAAGAGGAATGTACAATGACTGAGGTATGTCTCATGGGACAGATGATTCTGATGTTTGAAGGTCATGGAAAAAATATATTATTTATTGAATATTGTACTAGATATAGTACATGTTTTTGACCCCCTGATAATCCTGTCAGGTAAGTATGTATTTAATACTCAATAAGGAAACTGAAATTTACAGGGATTAAATAACTGCTTAAGACAATACAGATTATAACTAACACCACAGCTGATTACCAACTCTAACCACCACATTTGTTATGCTTTATGCCAGGCACTATTCTGTGTTCTTTCTATATGAACTCTTGTGATCCTCAAAGTAATCCTGTGAACTAAGTACTTTTATTATCTGTCAGGTAAAAGGGCCGAAGACCAAGACCAGACCAGGCCACAACAAGCCTTTATTAGGGGAATAGATCTGCCGGGCTGTCTCCGAACAAAGGAGAGACAAAAGCAATATGGCTGGGGCAGGGAGAGTCTTTTATAGAGACTGGGGTGGGGTTTGTAGGGGCTGAGGCGGGGTTGACTGAGGTAGTGACTAGGGAATGGAGGAGCTGGTGATGTCACTAGGTGGTAGGAGGTGAGCGAGTATTAGGTTACTCTCTAGGTGGGAACGGGCCTGCTGGGAAGAAGAGTTTGTTCTTTGGTGGGAGCAATCATCTTGGCATGACATCACACAGGGGAAGGGGCAAGGCACCATAGGAAGAGGGCAGCTACTATACATAATAGCTGCTGAGGTGGTGGGAGACCTATCATTATCCTCATTTTTTTTTGATGAGGAAATTGAAGTATTAGAAGATTAATGCCTTCTTGGCTTTGTGTATGTATACAGAGATATACCAGCTTTCTTTTGGTTAGTATGTATTTCCTTCATTAAGGCAAAATCTTTTTATTATAAAATGATTTTTATTATGAAACAAAACAAAACCCTCAAGTTGCCATTCTCCTGATGTCTTAGTCACTTTCTCATTGCTAGGATGAAATACTCGACACCTGCAACTTAAAGGAGAGATTTATTTTGGCTCACAGTTTCCAAAGTTTTGGTCCATGGTCCACCAGCTGCAAGAAGGCAGAAATTGCAAGATGGAAGAGACTGGCCAGAGAAAAGCAGCTCATATGGTGGTTACAAAGCAGAGAATAGGGAGGAGCTGAGGAGAGAAATATACCCTTCTAGGTCAGGCCCCCAGTGACCTGCCTCTTTTGACCAGAGCCCAACTTCTAACAGCAAGTCAGCTATAGCACCCTCATAATGCAGTCTCTTTCTATAAGCTCCACCTCTGAACTCATGAGGCTTCTAGAGGACTTTTTTTGGGGGGGGAGGATACCAGGGATTGAACCCAGGACCTTGCACTTGCGAGGCAGGCGGTGACACTACTGAGCTAAATCCCCGGCCCCTGGGGGACATTTTTACTCTTAAACCGTAACACCTGATTTTTATGGTACTTACTTCCCTGTCTTATAAGTGTTTAGTTTTGTGCCTATAATCTTGCCCATTAAGAAAATGTGAAAAAAATCTGTAGGTTTTTCTTCACTTCTTTCCTTTCTTATAATTTATCTGGTTAGATCCCTGGGTCGAATGATCTGTATATTTCCTATAGTCTGAATTCTGCTAATTGCAATCTCGTGTTCCATTTAGTAGGTTTCTTTGCCCTCAGTAATTCTTGCACATTGTTAGCAGGATCCAAGACTGAATCCCTTTGGTAATTCTTTGAGTAGTGTTTGGCAAGACTATAAGAGGCACATAATGCTTTATTGTCTTTGTCTTTTTGCTCTCAGCAACTGTTGATACTTGATGACTATATCCATTTACTCAGGGTTGAAAAATAGTGATATTTATATCTTTTTTATTTATTAGTTGGAATACTAGGCCGTTCATCTATCATTTGGCTATCCAGAAGTGCAATTTATATAGGAAAGGCGGAATAATGATTCCCTGCATTTACTTATTTTCTTAATAATGCATTAGTTCCTTATTTTCTGAAGGCAATTGTTATGGCTTGTGTTTAGATGTCCCCCAAAGCCTCATGCAGTCATTGGTGAGGCTTCTTCAGAAGTGGCTGGATCTAGAGGGTGTGATTGTTTCATGGTGCAATGCTAGGATTAAGGGTGTGAGTGCTATCTGCCCTAAGGGTGGATAGCCTGGATACAATATAAGGGACAGAAAGAGGCTTGCTGCTAGTTACTTGTATCTAATTACTTTCTTGCTTTGCTACCTTCTGCCCATCATGAACTGTTTTATCCTCTGTGATACCCCTCTGCCATGCCAACCTGCTTTGGAACCAGCCAACTATGAACTGAAACCTCTACTAATTGTAAGCTAAGTAAGCCTTCCTCCTTTAACTTTGAGTATTTTGGCTCAGCAATGGGAAAAGAGCAATTAAAAAAAAATCTAGTATCACTTAAAACTCATAAATACAGTATTACATGTTGGGTTTCAGTTTGTTGCAGTTATTATCACTGGTGAAATTCATATTGCCTCATCTTTCGCTAGTGGAAATCTATTCAATAAGCCTTTTAGATACGACCCTAGTCATTTTTGATGGCATTCTTGTCTGATCAGTCTCTGTGCCAGAGCTAAAATCAGTTATTCGTTTTTTGTTTTGCTTTGTTTTCTGTTTTTGAGATTGTTGGTGGTGTCAATGGTGGTGTTTTTGTTTTTTCTTTTTTTCCTCCCTAGGTGAAAAAAGGAATTTTCTTTAGATATGGATATATAGTTGTATATATTTAAAGCATAAAATTTGAGAAGTTTTAACATACATGTAACATACATGTAACATACATGTATACCTGTATACCTGTGAAACCATCACCACAATCAGGATGTGAATATGTCTGTCATCCTCTAGATTTCCTCATTTCCCTTAGTTGTCTTTCTTTTCCCAATCTTTCATTATTCCAACAACCACTGATCTGCTGTCACCACTTTCTAGAGTTTCACATCAATGCTATCACACAGTATTTTTTGGTCTGGTCTGGTCAGATGTGTGCAAGTGAGTGTATGTTTGCTGTAAGGCAGATTTTATATTTTCAAGTTTTAAAAATATAAGCATATCAAAAATACAGACTTGTCCATACAAGAGTAGTTTCAAACATTTAAAAACTGGAGTTTGGAAAAAACAATTTGTATATAAGTCCTAAAACAGACAATTCATGAATAGTACATAATCATTCAATTCAGTTATTGCTATTTACATGCAGCCTTTACTTCAGGTTGTTCTGTATAAAAGAGAAGGCAATATCTAGACCTTCTAATTATTGCTGGTTAAAGCTGTGGTTTTAAAAAAATGATCCTAAATAAGAGTAAGCTCACTTTTTAGTATATGTGCTGCCGAAGCGAGCACAAGAGTAAGCTCACTTTGAGTAGTATATAATGCACAAATTTTGATCATTGTCCCCCTTCTATTTAGTGTATTGGAAATGTAATGTGTGGTTTTCAGCAAGAATAAATGATTTACTGATTTTAAAATTAAGAAACATTAATTTTTTGCGTGGTGGCACATGCCTGTAATCCCAATACTCAGGAGGCTGAAACAGAAAGATCATCTGTGTTTGAGACGAGCCTGGATGAGACCCTGTCTCAAAATATAAAAAATATTAATTTTTGCCTGCAGTATAGAAACAAAGCCGGCCTGTCTAGCTTTAAGGCATTAAAAAGGAAAGGACATTTTTTTCCTTTTTATTTTTTTATTAGTGCATGTTTGCAGTACATAATGATTACATTTATTGTGGGGAGTTTGTACATATATATAACACATCTTGATTATTTTTTGTTTTGTTCTGTTTTTTGAGATAGGGTCTCATGATGTAGTCAAAGATGTCCTTGAACTTGTGGCAATCCTGTCTCAGCCTCCCAAGTGCTGGGATTACAGGTGTGTGCCACTACGTCCGTCCGCCAACACATCTTAATTTTTTTTTTTTGCCTCCAACCCTTTCATCCTTCCCTGCCTCTCCAATTCTTGTCATCCTCCCATTTGCAAAAGCTCTTTTCATTTTCTTCTTCAATTTTCTTTTTCTAATCCCCTTACCCTTCTTTCCCTCCCTTCTTCCTCCATCTCTTCTTCCCCTTTCCATTTGAAAAAAATCTCTGCTACATATTATCTTTTATTTTGCTCTTTATTTATATTTTTGGGTTTCTCATGTAAGAGAAATCATGTGGTATTTAAACTTCTGTGTCTGATTTTTTTCACGTAATATGATCTTAAGGTACATCCATTTATAAATGCCTCACATTTATCCTTCTTTATGTCAGAGTAGTACTCCATTGTATATAAATACCACATTTTTTTTTATCCATTTAGCATTTGTTATTTGATTTCTTGATAGCCATTCTTTCTGGAGTAAGATAGTATCTTAGTGTTTTAATTTGCATTTCTCTAATGGCTCATGATGTTGAGCAGTTTTTCAGGTATTGCTTGGCCATCTATGCTTCTTTTGAGAAGTATCTGTTCATTTCAGTTGCCCTTTTTTTTGTTTTGTTTTTTGTACCGGGGATTGAACTCAGGACCTTGCGCTTACGGGGCAGGTGCTGGAACCACTGGGCTAAATCCGTGGCCCACCCATTTTTTGATTTGTCTTTCATTTTGAGGGATCTAATTTTTTTAGTTCTGTATATATTCTATTATGTCAGTCTTCTGTCTGAGGAATAGCTAGAAAAAAAATTTTCCATTCTATAGGCTCTCTATTCTGTTGGTTGTCTCCTTTGATGTACAGAAGCTTTTTAATTTGATATGACCCTACTTGTTGATTCTGAATATTATTTTTTGTGTCATCGGGGTTCTGTTCAGAAAGTCTTTGCTCACACTATGTCTTCAAGGGTTTTACCTGTTTTCCTCCAGATTAAGTGTTTCTGTTTTAACATTTAGATCTTTGGTCCATTTTGATTTTAGTTGGTATGCGGTGAGAGATACGTGTCTGGACTCAATCTTCTGCATGTGGATAGCAAGTTTTCCTAGCGTCATTTATTAATGCATTCATGCTGGGGCCATAATTCATATGTCTCGCTGCCAGGTGGCTCTGATTTGAACATGTTACTTTCCTGAGATTTGAACCACCGGTAGTACATGCATGACTGTTCTATCCAGTGGACTGTACCACTGATGGTACACACAGATCTAATCACTGTTATTCCTCATACATGTACCTGCAGTGATACAGGCCACCTGATGGGACAATCATGCACATACCACCTGTAGTTCAAGCCAGTGAGACTGTGTTAAAGAAGATATCTTTCCTCCAGTATATGTTTTTGGCCCCTTGGTTTTTTTGTTCTTTTTTTTTTTCTTTGAAGTTATTGAAGATCTACTGTTCTCTGTTTTCTCTTTAAAAAGGCAGTGACTTAGCCACAGTACGGGAAGGCATTCTAAAACAGATTTGTTCAGTGCCATATGGAAGAACAAATCATAAATATGACTTTATGTAATTAAAGAAAAGATAATGATAGTACAAAACACAGCGGGGAAAATCACTTGTTTTGGAGGTAATACATGAGAGACGTTAGGCCTAAAGTTCATATGAAAGACTTTGAAGTTAAGGATATCACAAAGAGGTAGCAATAGTTTTGTTTTCAACTTTTTCAATAGACCTTGTTACAACATTATGCTTATTAACATTTGCCTCTATAAGTTTTAAATAAATTTACATATGTATATTATGCTTATATATACTGTATATGTGTACATATGTTTATAAATATGTAAAATGAATTTAAGTATATAAGAACCTATTTGTATATGTTAATATATTTATAGTACACACACATGTAGGTGATAAGTATGAGGTGAAGTGAAAAGACCTAAAGTAATTCTTAGAACAAAAATGTTACTCCTGACCACTTGGCAAGGATACTTACTAGTGATTTAAATCCTAAAAGTAGGTCTTATTTTTATTTTTATTTTTTAAGGTCTTATTTTTAGAAGATAGAAAACAGGTACCAAAAAACTTACTGTCTGTCTAACCCTCTCCTTTCATCTTCAACTTTGGTTTTCTACATTGCTCAGTCTCCATTTTTCTATTAAAACTATCAGCTCTGTGTGTTAGCTTTTGATCACTGTGACCAAATTACCTGAAAAAAACCCTTAAAGATTTATTTTGGTCCATAGTTTCAGGGGTTTTGGTCCATGGACAGCTGGCACCTTTTTTTCTGGGCCCTGAGGTGAGATAGAACATCATGGCCGAAAGGTGTGAAGGAGCAAAGTTGCTCAGCTCATTGCACCAAGAAGCAGAGAGAGAGAGAGATCAGCAGAGCCATAGAGGCAAGGACCAAGATATTCTCCACAGTCAGGACACCATCATCTACTCCTTTAACTAGACCCTATTTTCTGTTTCCATCATGTTATTGCTTGTGTCTAGATGTACCCCGCAAAGCCTTGTTGCAGTCATAGGTGGAACTTTTCAGAGGTAGCTGGAGCTATAGTGTATGATCCTGGGATCAAGGGTGTGTAATTGCTAAATTAGTCCACTGATTGGTTTAGCACAGATCTGGGTATGGATAATGGGAAGGTCCACCCTGGGTGTGAGTGCTACCCACCCTAAGGGCGTGTAGCCTGGATAGATACAAGGGATAAAAAGAGGGCTGTTTTTATCACTTGTCACTTGCTGCTGCTGCCATTGCTTGCTGCTTATCTGCTACTGCCTCCTGCCTGCTCTGTGATGCTCTTCTGCTATCTCACCCTGCCTTGGAGCCAGGCGATTATGAACTGAAACCTCCACAAGCTGTGAGCCAAAATAAACCTTTCCTTCTTTAACTTTGGATGTCAAATATTTTGTCACAGCAACAAGAAAAGTAACTGGCACACATCAAGTCCAGTAACTTGTTAGACTAGCTTGTAACTTTGGGTCAAACACAGTCCTTTTACACTTGACGTTAGCCAAAAGGCTGAGAAGCGATAAACACAGTCCTTTTAAATGTTTGGATAACAGCTTCCAAAAGATATTTTATTAGTGTCACATCTTTTTCACATTATCTAGTTAAAACAGTTTTCTCTATCATTCTGTGTGTGTAAAATCCCAAAATGTTCCCCCCCACCCCGAGAGGAAAATATTGTAAGATAGGGTTTATCCAAATAAATCTTATAGAAATGGCCTAATTTGCTCTGCAAGAATAATAGATTATTTTAAATATAATTTCCTTTAACTCCTATTGTACTTTTTAAAATTTAGGCAGCTCAAATCATCTTATTGCCAGCCTCTACCTCTTTTGATTCTGCAAGAGAAACAGTGCCTGCAGAAGTCCCTAAAGCCCAGGAATCCAGTCAATTGTCAAACAGACTCATGATTGAAAAACAGGTAAACTTGAAATTTTAAGTCACTGTTTCTATGTGCCAAAAAATGTTAGGTCTACAAATGTGAAAAATCTGACAATGCAAAGGTTCTTTGGTCAAATAGTTTTGGGAACTTCTGGGTTGAAGACTATTAAATATCTTTATCACTCTAAGACTTCACAATCTTATAAATCTCCAAAAGGATTCAGTATTTAGAATTTTCCTTATTTAATACTAGTTTGGTGAACATTTTATCAGATTGGGGTTTGTAACAAGAAATGGAAATTGTTATCTCTTGCTGTTTTTAGAATTTATTAAGATCGAAGAGGTATCAGGTAAGAGTATTATTTGAAGTGTATAACCTTCTTTTGTAAGAGCATTTTATTTTTAATGAGTTACAGTAGACCTCCATTGAGACAGTCATACAGAGCTTTTAGCTCCTTTTTAGGTACCAGTGATAATTTCTGAATTCACCAAATAGTTAAGCTCTGCAATCTAAAGACCTAATAAAAGAGTGAAAAGTGTAAGAGAAATATGTTAAAAATAAGGGGGGAAAATGTCAGCAGTCAAAAAGAAATTTATTTCAAAGAACTATCAGAGTTATTTCCTTTTTTGAGATGATAGGCTCTTTAACATCTCAAGGCATTTAGATATGAAGAATATAGTACTTTTATTTGTATTTTGTCTGTTCAAATTTTTAATCTCTGAGTGTGTGGTATTGGGGATAGAACCAAGGGATTCATGTGTGCTAAGCATGTATTTCACTAAGCTATACCCTCAACCCCTAAGTGTTCTTTTAGAAATCATCTATTATCTTTATGTCCTTATTACTTTTTCTTGTTTCTTATTTTTTTCCCCATTGTAATGTTTTTATTCATTTCAGAGATTTAGGGTTCCCTTGTTTAGCATGTAATTTTAGAGTTAGAGATACAAGACTTAGTGTCTTTCAGGGTGATTCTATTAGAATCTATTATCCAGATTTATAGGCTCCTTTTTATGGTTAGACCTTGTCCATTATACAAATAACTGTGTAAATTATTGGCTCTGTGTAGTCAGGTATGTCTTTATCTTTTTTTTTGTCACCCTACTAATCATTAAAGTGCCACTTATTTCTGAGTGACTTAGCTTTTCTGTTTAATTGATATTATCTAGTTTGCATTTGTTTCTTCTGATGGGGCCTGATCTGGTTCAGTTAAGTCTTTTTGGTTCATGGAAATTACAAGATGTCTTTGTTACTGTTTTTTGTTCTAATTTGTCCAGTAATGCCTACATATGTGCATTCTGTATAATGCAATAATTTATTTGCAAACTTCTAGTCTGTTGCTTATTTTGTTAGAAATCATATATGTGTTTTAATAAGATACGGATAAAATTCACATTTAATAAAACCTTTTGGAGAAAAAGTTTTGTTATTATGAAAGCATAGGAAATTATGTGTAAGATTTTTTTCTTCACTTCATATCTTAAAGTCATCCTTATCTCTTTCCTTGTAATTATAGCAGGAGGAAGCAGAATGGGAAATCATAAATGTGCTGTTAATGAGGCATGACTTAAAACCTTTGTGCCTTGTCAAAAGAACAGATCTTAAAGGTAATCAGATCTTATTGTTCTTCAAGGTAAAAAATTCTTTTTTCTTTATAAATTTTTTTATTTTAGACTGTTTTTACCTTTATTTTTACTGTCTGTATCATATTTTTAAAATGTAGATCTTATCATTTTTGATAAACAGTCATCACAAAGGATGAGGCAGAATTTGAAAATGTTGGTGGAAGAAACAGAACGTCAACAGAACGTGATACAAGAGCTCATAGAAACTAATCAGCAGCTTAAGTAAGAAATTGAATAACTGCTTTGGAAAGGATCCTAAAGTTTAATTTTTCAGGGCCAGGCATTTAGCTCAGTGGTTTTGTCGCCTGCTGTGCAAGCACAAGGACCCGAGTTCAATCCCCGGTACCAAAAAAAAGACTAAAGTTTAATTTTTCAGTTTGATTAAATGTTAAAATTTTAAACTTTTTTTATAGGTATATAGGTAAAATTTTGATGGATAAATGTTTTGGTAATATCTTAGCATAGGTAATATAATGGTATTGTCTGTTTCTTCTATTGGTTTCTGTTCTAGAAATGTTGGCTGAGAGTTTAGCTCAGTGGTAGAACATGTGCTTATCATGCTCAAGGCCCTGGGCTCAGTCCTTCCAAAACAAAAATACAGAATTAAGAATGTGGCCTGGGGATTTAGCTCAGCGGCATAGCGCCTGCCTGGCAAGCGTGAGGTACCAAAAACAAAAAGGTTGCAAAGAAATTTTAGAAAGTAAGTTGTTCAATGGTACGTTTGGTGATTTGGTTTATTTTTAATACTAAGGGGAGGAATTATGTCTATTAAATAATAGAGATGAGCTTCAGCTAGAACAAAGCCGAGCAGCACATCAGGAACAACGAGCTAATGACTTGGAAAAAATTATGGAGAGTGTGAAATGCAAAATTGGTGAATTGGAAGATGAATCTCTAAATAGGGTTTGCCAGCAACAAAATAAAATGAAAGATCTTCGGAAGGAGAATAGAACTTTACAGGTACTGAATTATGTATTTTCTTATGTGATGTATTAAAACAGCTCATAATGGTCCCAAGTGACTTCCATGTTGCTTAATTCAGTGGTTCTTATTTCATCTATCAGTGTGCTTTTTTGAAGTATCTTTTGTTTGATTTCCAGAATATCCTTTGTTTTTCTCTTATTTCACTGGCATGTATTTCCTTTGTTGCAGGTTCTTCTCATCTCCCTAACATCTTGGTGCTGGAATTCCCTAATGCTTAGTCCTTTGACCTTTCCTTTTTTTCCTGTGTTCCCTGTAGTAATTCATGACTCACAGATTTATAACCCAGACTTTTCTTCTAATCCCATACTCATAGGCAGCAACCTGTCCCTATATATATCTAATAAGCACAGGACATTATATGTGTAAAACTGAGTTATTTTGATAGAAATGACAATATTATAAGATGGAATACTTAATTTCCTAATGAAAAATTATGTTAAAAATTGGGTGTTTGATAAAAGGAAATGTTGGTAAAGATGAAAATGCCCTTAAAGCATAATTATTTCACAGCTTAAGACACATTCTTCTATTTTTAGTATACAATTGTTTCTAATTTTAGACTGGTTTAAGTGCTGTATATTTTACAATTGGGAGCAAAGAAACACTGGTTTTGTGTGTCTTTGGCAAAGAAGTCAAGGAAATCACGTTTGAGATATATTGAAAGATTGTTGGGGAAAAAGACAATTCACATTGGATAGAGTATTAATATCATCAATATCCAGTCTTGCACCATCATGCCTGGCTCACGTTTGCTTCTAATCGGCGTCTAGATACACTAGTAATTTGGGGTCATCTTACTCCAGTTTCAGAGATTGTGATAAGGGAAGCTAAGCTTCAGTCCCAAAGAGAACTATTTCTAGTTCACCTTACTCTTAGCATGTAGGGTGAGAGCTTCCCCAGGGCCATCTCTATTTTGCATGGTCTCAGTGTCTAATTTTGTTTCTATAGTCCTGCCAGGCTAATAGAATAGAATAAGTAAAACAGAATAAATAGAATAAAAAATAAAATAAATTGTCTTTGCTCACTTTCATAACTTCCTTGTCACCTTTTCAGATATCTCAAAATGTAGGATATATGTCTCCAGAAGCTAGACACCATACTTTGTTTCCTTTCCTCCAAGATCATAGCTCTATAATTTTTCACTGCCTTGTTAGTACTCCAAACAGATTTTTAAAATACATTTTGATCATCTTTTTAAAGTGTTTCTAAGTGGGAGAGTTGGTCTGAATTACCTAGTCTCTCATTTACAGAACAGGAATTCTGTTTTATTTCTTCAAGCATAGTAGCATAGTTTTTATGTTGTCAATATGTGACTATTCTAATATTAGAAGTTCATTGTAGGTTTGATCTATTGTGTCTTGTTTGTTCAGGTCCTAGTTCATGGTGTTTTCTTTATGTCCCTGGATATGTTATAAAGGGCATAGTATTTCAAAAAAGTATATATGGGAACCATTTGAAATCTAAGGTGAAGGCATCTTATTCCAATGAGTAAGCTGAGTCATAACCTAATTTCTAATCTCCTGTGTGGAAGAAGAGAACTTCGAGTCAAGAGTTTAGATAAAGGAATTGGAGAAATGATAGTTCCAGTATAGCACTTGACAGAAGGAAATAAAGTCCTCTTTGGAGTAAGGTTCCCTTGCATATTCCATGACTTTGGGGGAAAAGTAAACTCAAAGAAGTGAAGTTAGCTTTCAGGGCTATCTTTTGCCCAGCAGTGTTTGCAGATGACTGAACATTGAGATTATCTGGTTTTTCCTTCATTCTGTTAATGTGTAGTGGGTTTTTTTTTCCTATGTTGAATCATTCTAGCATTCCAGGAGTAACTCTTTTGTACCTAGTGTATAATCCTTTTCATACACTGTTAAATTTGGTTTGTCAGTGTTTTGTTGAGGATCTTTGCATCAATATTTATAGTGGATATTGATATATAGTTCTTTTATTATAATGCCTTTGGCTTTGAAATTAGTATGTTGTTGGCATCATAGATTGAATTAAGAAACAATTAATCTTTGTATGCTGCTCTTATATCCTGCAACTTCGCAAAACTCAGTGGTTCTAGTTTCATGACTAACTTATACAAGCAAATGCTGGCACCCTCATTACCTGGCTGCAGAGAAATTACCTGACATCCAGGGAGTCCTGAGGTAGAGGATTAATTCTGCATGTAACCTATGCTTACTAGAAGATGTGATGGTACCAGCAGCCAAGAGCTTTTTCCCTTTGAAGATTGCTATGTCTCAACAAACTGGATACAATGGACAGATGAACATGTGCTTAAATATGGGTGTCCTTTTTTGAAAAGAATATATGTTTGTAATGTGCAGGCCATATAGGAAAAAGCTTACCATTGAGCTTTATACAACTATATTAATAAGAATGACCAAGCTTTTGCTAATGAGCTTTGAAGCTGAGGGAAAGAAACTATAGAATAAGGGAAAACCAGGCAAGTAGTAGCTTGCTTAAAATAAGGGAAGAGAATGTCTGAGATTCCTTTGAATAAATCCTAGGGTCTATAGTGATTATTTCTTGATGATAACTTCTTGATTATGGATTTAATTATGAGTCTGCAGTCTCCCACATTGCCTGAATGCCCAAGCTGACTACACTGTTTTCAGTCCTACATTATCATTGATCACTTAAGAACCTTAAGTTTCATTTCTGATTCTCTTGAACATTCTTAATATTGGTCTCTGCCCGTTCCATCTAAATGTAAACATAAAATTATATGACTTTTATTGATATTCTTAAATTCCTTATTAAGAATTCTTGAATGCACTCAATTATAAGCTGTAGTTTTTGTAATTCTTGAGTAGCACCTCAATAGAAACTGTGAAGATGTCTTGTGTAAGTATTAGGACAGCATGTTCTGAGTATACATACCGTAATTTTGTTTTTAAAATTTTTCTTACAGACAAAGTGCCAGCATTACAAGAAAAAACAAATGGAGCAGCAACAGACTATTGCTTCTTTGCAAAAGGATATCTGTCGATTAACAAAAGAGGAAGAAGAACGAATTATCACTCAAAACAGAGTGTTTGCCTATCTCTGCAAAAGAGTTCCTCATAGCGTCTTGGATAGACAGTAATGTTTACCTTACAACATGATAATGTAGCTAGATCCAGTTTTTTAAAAACTGATTTTAGCTTGGGGAGTGGTTGTATCTTATCAATCAGTGGATTCTCCCTCTCTTTTGCTTTTTTTTGTTTTCCTCATCCTGTACAGTTTTTTAGCCCTAGGACTCTTTTGAGGAATAAAAGTAGATATTTACTAAAAATAACACTAAACATTGAAAATTAACTAATTTCCCAATTAATTTTTGAGAGCTGTTTTTAAAAATTAATTTTTAACAGGTAAATAAAAACATAAAATTGTGCACTCGTTGGTTTCTGAACACTTAGTTGTTTCTAGTTTTTGGCTATTGTAAATAATGCTGCAGTGAACATGGGTGTACACATGTCTCTTGACGTACTGATTTTATCCCCTTTGGATATATAGCTGGTAGTGAGATTTCTGGGTCAAACAGTAGTTCTGTTTTTAATGTTTTGAGGAACCTTCATACTGCTTTTCATAATAGCTATAAATTTACATTCTCATCAACAATGTGCAAGGTTCCCTTTTCTTTACATCTCACCAGGACTTGTTACCTTTAGTCTTTTTGGTAATACCTATTTATTGGGATGAGATGATATTTTATTGTGATTTTCATTTGCATTTCATGATTAGTGAAATTGAGCATTTTTTTCATATACTTTTTAGCCATTGTATATCCTGTTTTAAGAAATATCTGTTAAAATCTATTGCTTATTCTCTCTCTATCTCTCTCTCTCACTCACTTTCTCTCTCTTTTGGCTATTGAAATTTCGGTCTATTCTGGTTATCAACCCCTTTTCAGGTGTATAGTTTGCAAATATTTTTTTCTATTCTGTAGGTTGTCTGCACTCTGTTGACCATTTCTTTTCCTGTCCCCAGTCTCTGTAGTTGACTGTAATCCTGTTTATTTTTGCTTTTGTTTCCTATGTTTTTGGGGTCTTCTTCAAAAAAATCTTTTGCCTGTTGCAATATCCCAAAGCAGTTCTCCTGTTTTCTTATAGTAGTTTCCTTGCTTCAAATCCTCAATATGGAGTTGATTTTGTAACTGGTGCTATATAGTGGTCTGGTTTCATTCTTCATGTGGATATCTAGTTTTTCGAACACCATAAATTCCTAGTTAACTGTCAGACGTTTTTCAAAAGAATTGATTCCTTTTACTAAGAAATGGTATATAAACCACTGTATGGGTGTTGAGTTGCTTATTGATTATTATGTTGTCAATGACTTTTGGATTTTTCAGTAGAACTAGGAATTATATATTTTTGGGGAAAATTTTAGCCAAATCATTATAGATTTTTTTCTCCACATTACATGAACATTATAGTATTTTAAACTCTCTTGATTTTACTTCTTAAAATTTTGACATTTTTATTATTTTTGTGATGTTAGGGGTGGAAACCAGGGTCTCGCACAAGCTGTACACATGCTCTTGACCACTGACCTGTAACCCCAACCCTGTAACTATTCTTTTACACAGAAAATCATTATTCCTAAGTACAATATTATAACTACTTATTTGCTATATCCTATAATAAGTAAAACTTTTCAAAATAATAATATATTTGCTAACAATAAGCCTATTGAATGAAACTTAAAGTTCTTTACAGTTCTCTTTGATATTAGTAATATATTCCACTATGGATATGTTTAAAATATGGTTGTCCAAAGTATCTTGAAATACTTTTCTCTGTGCGTTTGTATCACTAAATTAAGCAGTTAGATTTGTTTCACCGTGTTTTCAGTTATTGAGATTGCCTTTTACATTTACTTTACTTTGAATACATAAAACATTTACATAATTTCAAAGCTAAAGCTGCATTTATATTCAGAGAAATTGTTTTCATTCCTTACCTTCTACATAACCCTAGTTTATCTACCCCTGTAGGTAATTAATTTTAAGTGTTTAGTGTTATTTTTAGCAATACAAGCAGTATGAATATTATATTCATATTCCCCCTTCTTGTACAAAAGCTAGCACTTTATGTTTTTCACTTAACATATAACTGATTGCATTTTAACCAGTCTTAGATGTTTATATAGTAGGATCAAGAATATACTGATTGGGTGTTTCTGTTGTACTATAAAATAAATGAAATCAGGTGTAAGTAAAAAGTTAAAGCTATAGGTGGTCTGGATGATTATCTGAGAGATAGACTGGGCCAGAGATGTCCACTCTATTTTATTTTCTAGTACCATGGATTGAACCCAGCACCAGATGGGCTTCATGAAGGAAGTAACCTCAGCTAGACTGTTAGAACTGTAGAATTTTAATAGGAAATAAGAGACAAGTTTTCAACTACAGGAAAAATTTGAGAATGGCAAGTAATCCACAAGGTCTGGAGCACAGAGTACATGACACTCTTAATTGTTTTGTATATTCATTGATGAACTTTTAGCATTCCAGTCCCTCCCCATCTTAGACAATGCGATGACTAACACCGCCCTTCCGTATGCCCTCTAAGTCACAATTATCTCTCAGTTAAGAGGCCATAGAATTCTTTTTCAATACATATATAAATTCATATATAAGTTTTTTCTTTTTTTAGACAAAAGTAGAATAATTTTATACACTTGATTATACAACACTTCCCCCCCCCCCCGCTCAATTCTTTTTGTTTGTTTTTGTTTTTGTTTTGTTTTTGGTATCCAGGATCGAACTTGGGTCCTTGCTTTTACGAGGCAGGCAGTGGAACCACTGAGCTAAATCCCTGGCCCTCCCTCTCGTGTCTTATTAGGACATGCAAATTTATATTTTTTCTTCCAATACTGCATATATATCCATTGTAAGAAATAATGTGTCGTAATTTAACCTTTTCTCCACTGAAGGACACATGGTTTCTGTTTCTTCACTCATAATAATCCAGTGAACCATTTTCATAGAGTTGCATTCTTAGATATTTTTGTGAAAAAATTGCTACCTGTAGAATTATATTGAGACAAGGAGAATATACACTTGAGATGCAATGTGTGTGATTACTTTAAAATCTGTTCATTGAAGTTAAGGTAAAATATGATTCAGTATATTTGCTTCTGGCAAAAATCATTTAAAACTTTAAAAGCCTATGCCAGATCTGGTGGCTTATGCCTGTAATTTCAGCACTTAGCAGGCTGAGGCAGGATGATTGCTGCAAAAAAAAAATGTTCACAACAGAGCTAACAACTCACGTGTTTTGCTGCTGAGCAGTTCTGAACCACAAGTACTACATGCATAAGTGTTTGTCAGGTGGCATGGGACAGTTCCATTGGGTGGTAGAGCCACCTGATGTGATAGTCATGCATGTACCATTGGTGGTGCAAGCTGCCCGATGGGACAGTCATGCATGTACCACCAGTGGTTCAAGCTGGCAGGAAAGTGTTAAAGCCTGACAGATAATCTGTATCTTTATCACTATAATTTGAAATTGGATAGAGAGAATAGTGATGGTATAATAACTATTATAACAGTAATTCAATGTCTCTTTTGTTTTTTAGGTTGCTTTGCCTAATTGACTACTATGAATCTAAAATTAGAAAAATCCACACACAAAGGTATGAATAATTACCTCCTTGCAGCTTCCAGTCCAATAAGAGAGACAAAATGTAAACACATTAATAAGAAAAATAACATAAGATTTAAACACTAATACACAATGTCATATTGAGTTTACAAAAAATTGTACAGACAGTAAATGCTGTAGGGGTCTAGAACAGGAGATCAGTTTTGGTTGGAGTGACTAGGTGGTGTGACTTGTGTTTAGATGTCCCCCCAAAACCTCATGGTAGGTGGGGCTTTTTCAGAGACGGCTGGATCTAGAGTGTGTGGAACTGAAATTGATTCATGGTGCAATGCCAGGATCAAGGGCACTAGGATTAAGGGTGTGAGTGCTAGCTGCCCTAAGTAGCCAGGAAAGATAAAAGGGGCAGAAAGATGCTATTAAGGTCCCTTGTTTGCTTTTGCTGTCTTCTACTGCCATGAACTGTTGCCCCCCTGCCATATGTCGCCCTACCTTGGAGCCAGCCAATTATGGACTGAAACCTCTACAAATTGTGAGCTAAATAAACCTTTTCTTCCTTTAACTTTGAGTGTCAGGTATTTTGTCTCAGCAACAAGAAAAGTAACGCAGAATTTGGTACCAGAGAAGTGGAGCCGTTGCTGTGACTGTACCTGACTGTGTGGTTTAGGAGCTTTTGGCATTGGCCTGTGGGAAGAGTTTGGAAAGGTTCAGAGATGCCAGCTGAAAAAGTAGAGCTGAAACACCTTAGGCTATATTATATGGGAGATTCTGGTCAGAGCTCAGAAGACCAGAAAGCCAGTAAAGACCAGGCTTAGGAGGTTCTGCTGAGAAGAAGTACTGCATAGGCTGTTGGACTCCAGACAATGTATATTATGCCTTGGCAGAAAGTTTGTCTGCATTTTGCTTGTGTCCAGAGATTTCCTGAGACATATTAAAGGCAGCAGACTAATTAATCTGGCAGAAGAAATTTCAAGGCAGTCTAATGTTGAGGTGGTGGGATGGCTGCTGTTGGGGGCTTTTAGCCAGTGCTTTGTTGGGAATCAAGGGCAAAGAGCCCAGCACAATGATTTAAAACATTTTTAATTTGGCCAGAAAGGAAGCCCCAGTAAAGCTGTGGCCTGGAAAGATAGAGCAGAGGATAAAGAAAGGATCTTTGCTGACAAAGAAAAGGAGAATAGAAAAGATGGCCTGAGGTTCATCACAAGAAGCAGCAAGACTCTAGCCTTTGCAGCTTCAGAGATCCAAAGCTAAAAGACTTTGTTTTGAGAAGAAAGTCCCAGAAAATCATGTTCCAGAATGGCAGCAGCTTAGAGAATTTGTTCTTTGGGTTTGGATTCAGAGTGCTCAGTGATCCTCGCAGTTGACCCCTACAGCCGATAGAGAAGGAAGCCTGACTACTGCTCCAGCTGGTGGCAGACCCCTGGAATCATCCATGAGGCACTGGTTTTAGGTGCATGCAGAATGTGGGGTCAAGAAGGCTTCCACAAAGATTTCAGAAGAAGGCCTGGGAGGCCAGGCAGTGTACCCCTGAGAGGGTGGTGTGTGAAGCTGTGATTGTGGAGCCCAAGGTGCACTTTAGTTTGGACAAGCCAGGAACATGAATCATCTGAGGACCCAGCACCACAAACCAACAAACCCAAAATATCTGACTCAAACTTGCTCTGTACAGGCCAAATAATTTCACTGTGCAAGCCTTTCATCAGTAGTCTATCTCAAGTGAGAGGGTGGGCTGGGCATAGTGGCCCATGCCTGTGATCCCAGCACTTGGGAGGCTGAGGCAGGAGGATCATGGCAAGTTCAGGTCCAGCCTGGGCTGCATAGTGAGTTCAAGGCTGGTCTGAACTACATGGTGAGGTCCTGTCAAAAAAAAAAAAAAAAAAGTGATTCCTCTCCCCCACGTCTCACATTTTTCAGCCCCAGATTTTCGCTATAAATTTAGACAACAAAATTCATTATTACCACTGCAATAGCCTACTTTCATCATCTGACATAGAAAACCTGGTTTCCAGAACTCTAGAGACACATCTCATACTATATTCTACATAAAATATTTCATGATGGCTATGTTAAATCTTCTCTACTCTTATTTAAAACCCCAACCTTTTTCTCTTTATCACCTAGATTAGAGGTCAGCAAACTGCTGCCCTCATGTCATATATAACCAGGAAGTTCTGGGTTTTTATAACTAATTTTACTGGAAAACAGTTATGCCAATTCATTTATGTATTATCGATGGCTGATTCTGTGCTACAACAGAAGTCAGTAGTTGTGACAAAGACCGCATGATCTAAAATAATTACAGCCCAACCCTTTACAGAAAAAGTTTGCCAACACCTGAATCTAGATTAGAGTTTATGAAAGACATATACCAAAGTTAAAACTGGTATTCAGACTATATAATTTCTAGAATACTGAATTAACTGTAAACATTAAAAACTTGATTTCATTTATAAATCAAATCTTCCAGCTTCTAATTTGAAAAGTCAAATTAGTTAGGGACACTAGACTCATCTTCCTGTCTGGCTGCCTTCTTTAGATGGTACATAGTTTTGCAATTTGCATAGTCCCCACCTAACCTGCTTGACTCATATCCATTATTTCCTGACTCTATGAGTATAAATGTGTACAACTTATTAAACAATGAAATTCTTCATTTTTCTTTCTCTTTACTCAGACTGTGATGGTTAGTTTCATGTATCAGTTTGAGTGGGCTATGGTTCGTACCTACCAGTTTAGTAAAATACCATCGAGATGTTACCGTGAATTATTGTTTAGATGCAATTAGCACTTGAGTCAGAAGACTTTGAGCTAAGCAGGTTACTGTTCATAATGTGGGAGGTCTCATCCACTGAAGGGCTCAAGAGCAGAGACTGAGGTCCCTTGAGAAATTCTGACTTCAGATTTCATTTGGCCTCAAGAATGAAACATCAGCTGCTCTCAGGTCTTTGGCCTGATATATTGGCCTATATATTGATCTGTAGGAATAAATCATTTGGCTGAATTAATCCATTAACACTAATGATGTTCGTATGTAGAAACATACATGCATGTACCATTATACATCAGACTACAAGAGTCCCTCAGGTGACACAGTAGTTAAAATGAAATGTAGTCCTAAACAATAAAGTTGTTTAATGGAAAAATACTTTGCACTGGTTCTGCTTTTGAATTTGAAGTTTAATTAAAGTAAAATAAAAGTTCAATTCTTTAGTTGTATTAATAGTATTTCATGATCATGGTGTCTCCCTTGCCAGGTAGGTATTATTATTAGTTTTTCAAATGGTTATTAGCCACAGGTTAGCTAGAGGTTCCCATACAAGACAGCACAGTGTTCATCAAAATATTGGAAGTTTTGTTTGATTTTGGTTTTGTCATTGTATTTGTTTTGAGACAGGGTTTCGCTATGTAGTTCACGCTGGCCTTGAACTCACTATGTAGCCCAGGCTGGCCTCGAACTTATAGTGATCCTCCTGCCTGTCTTCCAAGTGCTGGGATTACAGGCATACACTACCACACCTGGTGTTCAACAAGATTGTAATAATGATTTTCTAGCACCTTGCAGTTTAGAGTGCTTCAGTATCTTTTATTTTCACTTTAATATCTTTTATTTTCACACCAATCTTGTGAGTTAGATAAGACAATGTTCCTGTTTACAGGATGAGAAAACAAATTATTTTTGGGGGGACGGTTACTGGGGATCGAACTCGAGACCTTGTGCTTGTGAGGCAGGCGCCAGAACCACTGAGCTAAATCCCTGGCCCGAGAAAACAAATTCTGAGATTGATCTGTTCAGGTAACAACTGTTTAATGATGGTGCCAAGTCTTAAATCAAGACTGTTAAGTCTGTGGCCTTGTGCACTTATGTTTTCTACTTTTTTTATACATTTTTTTTTGGGTGTCCTTAAATTACTAGAAGGAAAAATGTATATAGAGAATATTTTGAAAAGGTCATGGATGTTTTACATGTGTTATGTTTGTTTATTCATTCAACAAGTATTTTTTTCACCCCCTCATATGCCATACTCTTCTAGGCAGTGAGATACGGGTGAACAAGACCAAGTTCTGGTCCTCATGTATTCTAAGTAGAGTTAGTGAATAGATCATACAATAGTAGGTAAAAATGTGTTCTAATATTCTGAGACTGAGGAAGTTTAGATTAATTGTAATTTTTGCATAATTCTTGTTTAGTTTATTAAACAGTAGATTGGTTTAATTTTTATTAGATATTTTAGAGGTAGACTTTTAATGAGAAGTACATTGCATTTGTCTTTTTATAGGCAATATAAAAAAGATGAAAGTCAATCAGAAGAAGAAAAAGTTTATAGAAATCTGAATGGCTCACCAACTTACAAAGGCCTTCTACTGGTATGGAGACTAACTTCTAAATCATTTTTCTGAAGTAAAATACCTAGGAAAGTTAAGTATTTTTCTGTGTAATGTGTTCCAGTCATTACAGAATCAACTCAAGGAATCAAACTCCAAGATTGATGCACTTTTAAGTGAAAAGCTGAACCTCCAAAAAGATTTAGAAAGCAGGTGAGAAAACCTCAAGTAAGGTTTTATTGTCTAAAAAGTACATACATGGTGGAATTTTAGATGTTAAATGAACCATTCTAGCCTTTTTACTCTGAAACTAATCCTGAGCACTTCAGACTCATTCATTTTAGTTATGTGTCTCATGGTGAATGATGGTATAAGGGCAAAGGAAATAAGAAAATAGGAGTCCACGTTGAAGAAGATAAAATTGGTTAGAATTCCAAGTAAATTTAGTGTTTTAAAATTAGTTCTATTGAGTTATAATTGATGTACAGTGCATTGTATACATTTAAAGTGCACAATTTAAAAGTTTTGATGTAATTCCCTTGTGAAATAATCAAGATAATCATCTTTTTAAAAACATTTTTTATATATTTATTTGCCATTTTTTAAATTAAGTTTATTGGTACATTTTAGGTATACAATATAGTTACATTCATCATTGGGATCTTGTACCTTTACATGATGTATCTTGGTTCTTATTTTTTCCCCATTCCCTGGCCCTCCCTTTACCCCCTCTCCCCTTCCCTATTTACAAATAATTTGTTTCCATTTATTTCCTTTTCTCATATTTTTTCTTTTCCCTTCTTTCCTTTCCCCTATCCCTCCCATTTCCCCTATTCCTTTAGACCTTTCTTTCCCTATTTCACAATGTCAATTATACATGTTAATCCATATTTACACTTTTAGTTTTTCACACCAGAGAAACTATTCAGTATTTACACGTGTGTCCTATTTATTTCACTTAAGAGTATGGCCTCAGTGTGCATCCACTTAGCTATAAATGTCTCTAGTTTCTTATTCTTTATGGCTGAGTAGTACTCCATTTTATAAAAAAAAAAAACACATTTTCTTTATCCAGTCTCCAGTTGATGGGCATTTGGGTTGTTTCCAAGTTTTAGCTGTTACAAACTGTGCCACTATAAACATGGGTGAGCATATATCACTGTGGTATGATTCTTTTAATTCTTTGGGGAAGATACCCAGCAGGGGAATAGCTGGGTCAAATGGGACCACTAGTTCTAGTTATTTGAAGAATCTCCATACTGATTTCCACAGTGGTTGCACCAGTCTGCACTCCCACCAACAATGAAGAAGGGTTCCTTTCTCCCCACATCCCCACCAGCACTTGTTATTGGTTGATTTCTTGATAGCAGCCATTCTTTCTGGGGTGAGGTGGAATCTCAGTGTTGTTTTCATCTGCATCTCTCGAATGACCAGTGATATTGAACGTATTTTCATATGTTTATTTGCTGCTTTTACTTCTTTGAGAAATGTGTGTTCATTTCAGATGCCCATTTTTGGATTGGGTCTTTATATTTGGGAGGTCTGATTTTTTTTAGTTCTTTATATATTCTCAATAGTAGACCTTTGTCTGAGGAACAGATGGTAAAAAATTTTTCCCACATTGTAGGTTGTCTTTTAGCTCTGTTGGTGATTTCTCTTGCAGTGCAGAAGCTTTTTAATAAGATGAGATCCCAGTTGTTGATTCAAGCTAATCATCTTAAAAGTCTCCTCTTGAATCTTTTATAATCTCTTCTCCCAGATCTGTTTTTGTCCTTTTTACATTAGTTTTCAATTAGTTTATATTTTCTAGACTTTTTATAAATGGAAGCATACAGCATTTCTTTTTTGTGTTTGTTTTCTTTCAGCATAATTTTTAAATTTAAAATTTAAAACTAAATTGATAAATTATAATTGTGTATGTTATGGGGTACAAAGCAATGTGATTTATGAATGCAGTGTGGAATAATTAAGCAAATTAACATATCCATCACTTTAAATACTTACCTTTTTTGTTTTTTGGGGTTTTTTTACCTACCTTTTTTGTGATGAAAACATTTGAAGTTTACTCTGATTTTGAAATAAACAATATATTATTATTTACTATATTAGATTCTTTTTTTTTTTTTTTTTTTTTTTTTTGAGACAGGGTTTTGCTATGTAGTTCAGGCTGACCTTGATCTCACTATGTATCCCATGCTGGCCTCGAATTCCCAGCAATCCTCTTGGCTCAGCCTCCCAAGTGCTGGGATTATAGACATGTGCCACCAAGCCTGGCTAGAGTCAATATTATACCCATAGGTTTCTCATTCCCAAATTACTTTAGGATGTCTTATAATTTCTTCTTATTCCTATGTTGGAGAAGGACAAGAAAAGTAATTTTTATAACAACAGAAGGGTCTATGCAAAATAGATACAAAAGGATAACATGTTGACAGTAACTAGTAAGGAAGGAACATTATCAAGACTTTTTCTTCATTCAATACTTGTTGAATACCTATTATAAGTTAGCCACTGTCCCAAGCTCTAGAATAAAACTATGACTGAAATAAATCCTCTCTTCTCATTAAGCTTATACTTTGTTTTTAGCCAGGCTGGGGATTGAACCCAGGGCCTTGTATGTACCAGGCAAATGCTGTGCCACTGAGCTATGTTCCCTACTCCCATAAGGGAAAAGGGCCACTGACAGTTTTTATTTATTTATTTTTTATTTTTTTATTTTTATTTTTATTTTTATTTTTTTTTGGTACCGGGGATCAAACTCAGGTCCTTGCATTTGTGAGGCAGGCGGCAGAACCACTGAGCTAAATTCCCGGCCCTACTAACAGTTTTTAACATAAACTGTTTATATAAAGTCTGAAAGCCTGCCCTAAAATAAGATGTAAGTTTATGATTATACAAATATATAGTAAAAATTAAGAACATGTTTAGGAATAATGAAATGAATTCAGGATAGTAGTTACCTGGAAAGGAGAAGAATAACACTGAGGGACACATAGAGTTTTAAGTGTATATATGTTGTGTGGGTCTTTTTGTTTTGTTTTGTTTTCTTTTTTTGGTACCTGGGATCGAACTCAGGACCTTGCACTTGCCAGGTAGGCACATGCCTCTGAGCTACGTCCCTGGCCCTTAAGTATATATATATATGTTAAAGATTTGAAATAAGTCTATGAATGTTCAAATCTTATAAAGCTAGGTGGTAGATATACCAGGATTTGTTATACTCCATTATTATCTGTATATTTGAAATATTTCACTATAAAATCAAGTACTAAATTGACAACAAAAAAAGAGAAAAAGGTTGAATAAGGAATTATGCAAAAGAAGAAATCCAAGTGGCCAGTAAACACCTCATTAGCAGTTGAGATATTTTTAAAATGTTAACCTTATTTGTGTCACGTAGCAAGTACTTTTATAGGTTGTTTTTCCCATTAAGTTTATTGATACATTTTAGGTATAAAATACAGTTAATTTCATCATTAGGATCTTGTACCTTTACATGATGTATCTTGGTTCTTATTTTTTCCCCTTCCCCTGCCTTCCCTTCACCCCCTCCACCTTTCCCTCTTTGCAAAGGCTTTATTTCCATTTTTTTTTCTTTTCTCATATTTTTTCCTTTCCCTTCTTTCCTTTCCCCTACCCCTCCCACTTCCCCTACTCCTTTAGACCTTTTCTTCCTATTACACAATATCAATTATACATTTTTAAAATTATAATATCAAGATCTAGAAGACATTACCACAAATTTTACAGAATTTAAAAGGTTTTAGAAAGCATATTACAAAAGTCTTTTTTTGAAATAAATTTGACAGCTTCTAAGAAGTACCTTGGAAGACGAATGAAACTAACTCTGGAGGAAATACAAAATTTCAATAGCACCTATTGAAAGTATATTCCTAGCTTCAAAACCTACCTATATGACAACAGCAGGCTCATACACATTTTAACTGATAAATTATATCAAACATTTAAAGCAGAAAAAAGAAGGAATACTTCTCCCCTCATTTTAGAAAATCAACATTGTGCTAATACTAAAACTGAATAAAGATAGTAGGAAAAAGTATGAACATAGATAGAAATTTGTTTAAAAAAACTATTAGAAGTCAGATCTGGCAGTATGTAGAAAGTGGTTTTATTATAGGGATGGCAGTGTTGGTTCAGCATTAAAAGATCCACCCCATAAGTCATCATTTTAACAGAGGAAAGGAAAAAGCCATATGATCCTGTCAGTAGTTGCAGAAAATGTATTGGACTAAATTCTATAGCTGTTCATGGTAAAAACTATCAGGAGACTAGAAGTAGAACAGAACCTTCTCAGCAGATCAAAGACATGTACTCCATACTTCAGCAAAAATGCCTTATATGAATGGAAAAGATACAATGCTTTCTCCCTAAGGTGGGAACAAAGGCAGATATGTGTACTCATCTTCTGTCCATTAAACTTTGAAACATGGGCCCAAACCAAAATAGTCTGGCAGTAAAATGACACAATTAGGATAGGATTGGCAAGGTAGAAGTAAAAGCTTTATATGTAGATAAAATGATCATCTACAGAGAAAATACTAAGAAATCTCTAGGAACCTCTAGAACTTGTATTTGAATTTAGCAGGATTAGAAAACACAAGGCATAGATAAAAATTCAGGTCTATGTATACTTGCTAAAAATGAATTGGATATTGAAATTTAAAAGTTATGTAGGAGTACAAAGGACCTAGAAAAGTAAAAAAGAAAAAAAAACAGTGTTGGATGACATTTAGTACCTAATTTTAAGACTTCTTCTAAAGCTACAGTAATCAAGGCAGTGTTGGTATAAGGAAAGACATATAGATCATTGAAATAAAACAGAGAATCTAGAAATAGAACCACACATATATGGTCCACTGCGTTTTGAAAGATTATTTAACAGTAGCATTTTATAGAACATAAACTCAATTCAAGAGCAGAAGAAAAGATAGTGTTTTCAGCAAATGGCACTAGAACACATGGTATCCATATATAAAAAATTAACCTCAACCTTTTATTTCCATACATAAAAATAACTTGAAAGGATCTATGAACCTAAATATGAAAGACTAAAACTATAAAACTTTAAGAAGATGTTATAAGGGAAAATGTTTATGAATTTAGGGTAGGCAAGAATTTCCTAGGATATAAAAAACATGATGTATAAAAGAATAAAATTGATAAATGAGATTCCATTAAAATTTAGAACTTTAAATGACATCATTAAGAAAATGAAAAGTAGTCCTTAGACTATATTTATAATGCATATAACCTATGACCAGAATATATAAAGAACTCTTACAGCTCATTAGTAGACAGCCTAATTAAAAAGTAGACACAAGAAGATGATAAATAGCCAGTACAGCACATGGAAAGGTGTGCAACACTAGAATCAGAAAAATACTAATCAGTACAATAACAAGATTGAATTATACACTCATTAGGGAGATGAAGTTAAAAGTTTTACAAGAACAAATGTCTGCTTAGGTGTGAACCAGTTAGAACTTTCTAATACTGTTAATGTGAATGTAAAATGATAAAACCATTTTGGAAAACAATATAGAAATTTCTTTTATTACTATTAAGAACCAACAGTCCTGTTCTTAAGTTTTTACTTAAAAGGAATGAAAACACATGTTCACAATAGATTTGTACATACAAGCTGAGTATCCCTTACCTGAAATTCTTGGGACCACAGTGTTTCAGATTTTCATTTGAAATCCACTTGATCTGCAAAGAGGATAGCTACTCCTGCTTTTTTGGGGGGTTCCTGTCACATGGAGTATTATTTTCCACCCTTTAACTTTCAGACTATGAGTTTCTTTTTGAATTAAATGTGTTTCTTGTACGGAGCATATTGTTGGATCTTGCTTCTTGACCCATTCTGCAAGTCTGTTTCTTTTGATTGGTGAATTGAGACCATTAACATTGGTAGTTTTAACTGATACATATTGATTTATCATTGTCATGACTTTTTCTTTTTGTTGGATTCTCCCCCTTTGCTTTTAATTTCTTGTGGTGCCCGACAGATTCATCCTGCCTAGGCTTCCTGGGGTTGTGATCCTCATTGTCTTTTCCTAGGATATTGTCTAAAATTTTTTGGAGTGCTGGTTTGGTATTCTTGAAGTTCTTAAAGTGCTCTTTGTCATGAAAGTATCTTATTTCTCCATCAGTTTTGAAAGATCATTTTGCAGGGTACATCAGTCTCAGTTGGAAGCTGTTTTCTTTTAGGGCTTAAAATACAACACTCCGGGTTCTTCTTGCCTCGATGGTTTGCATTGAGAAGTCTGCTGTGATTCTGATGGGCTTTTCATTGTATGTGATTTGTTTCTTTAACTGCTTGTAGAATTTTGTTCTTCTGTTGGATTTCTGAAATCTTAACAATTATATGACTGTGTAGATTTTTTTTGATGACAGCTACTTGGAGTCCTATATGCCACACTTATATGTATGTCAAGTTCTTTTCCCCTGCTTGGGAAGTTTTCTGCCGTTACTTCTGCGAACAGTTTTTTTTATGTCATCTGCACTCTCTCCTGTTTCTTCATTGACTCCAATCAGTCTTATGTTATTCTTCTTTGCATCATCTAGCAGCTGCTGGATTGATTTCTCGTGGTCCCTTATAATTTTGAAGCAATTTTTCTTTTCCTGGTCACTAATTGCAATCTTATCTTCTATATCTGAAATTCTGCCCTCATTCTGCTCATTCTGCCTCATAGACTTTCAGTGGAGTTTTTAATCTCCTGGAAATCTGTTTGCATCTGTTTCGTGGATTCCATTTGTTTCCTATGTTGGGATTCCATCATATTCCTCAGCTCCTCTATATTTTTATCTGTGTTCTCTCTAGATTTATTAATCATGTCTTGCACTATGGGCACAATCTCTGTTGTTATCTGAGAAATTATTTTTTATTTCATTTTTTCCAGATCCTCTTTCATTGGCAGTTCAGGGAGTCCAGGTGGTTGAGTATCACAATGTTCCATCTCATTTCCCTTTGGGGTTGTTTTAGGTGATCTGGAAGTCTGTTTTTGAAACTTGTTTACGTGTCTTCTCATTTCAGCAGGGTGTTGGGGGTGCTGTTGGTGCATTTGCGGCTCACCTCCTCTGTGCTCGCGGTGCGGGGAGGGGGGGGGGTGGTGGTACAGTGGCCCAGAAGCTTCCTCTTGTGTGCTGGGAGCAGCTCGCCGCCTCTATGCTCACCCAGGCAGGGCGGCGGGGGGGGCGCATACACAGGTCCAGAAGCCTCCTCTTGTGCGCTGGGAGTGGCTCACCTCCTCTGTGCTTGGAGGGGGGTACGGTGGCCCGGAAGCCTCCTCTTGTCTACTTTTATAGTTTTATTCAATAAATTGCATGCATTCAACATGATTTATTTTCTACAGGCCCACACAACATGAATTAAGACTTTATAAGCAACAAGTGAAGAAACTGGAGAAAGTCCTCAAGAAAAACATTAAGTAATTATATTTTACTAAAGTTACAGTTTTTACTAGGGTTTCTTGTTTTATTGTTTGGTTTTACTTACCTGTCCGCTTACTTCATGCTACCTCATAGTAGCCTTGGTGTGGAATTGTCAGCCTAGTGGGGAAAATGACATTAAAAGGAGGCATTTCTGGTGCCACAGTTTAAAAGCAATATCCACTGTATTGGATTTGGCTATTTGTTCATCTTAAATACAAAGAAGGAAAAGGTAGTTGTCTGATGTAGTAAGGGAAAAGGAAAAATATTTTAAATAGAAAATTCTTTGGAAGTAATGAAAGCCTTGGAAGAGAATCAATGAAATTGCAGATGACAAATTCCCAGTTTTTCTTGTTGATAATCATGATTTGAAAATTTCAAGTATAAGCCTTGTCACTTTAAAAGTATCAGAAGGTGTACAGTAAGCCATTCTTATCCACCACTCTTACCCTCCCTGGCTTTGAAAAGCAAGCACTTAAAGGTGTTTCAAAAGGTTGATCTCTAATAGTAATAGTATTTCCTAAAGATGAACTGTGTTTACTCTTTGATTCAAGGGAATTAGACTTCAATAATTTGAGGGCAGTAGGATGAAATATTTTGAAAACTCTTGAGTTAATATGTGCATAAACTAAGTCAGTTGTATCAGCATAATTTTTTTTTTTGATACCAGGGATCGAACTCAGGACCTTGCACTTGTGAGGCAGGCGGCAGAACTATTGAGCTAAATCCCCGGTCCTGTATCAGCATAATTTGATTCAGTTTTCATTGAGAGCTGTGATTCCTTCTTCCTGTGGCAACATATATCACAGTAAAAGGCAAATATGAGCACACAGGAATTACCTATTTAGTTGAATTAATATAGTTGGACAGGAAAAATAAAAGAAGTAGGTTTGGTGAGGAAGCGTAATTTTTGCCTTTCCATTATTGCTTGATATTTTGGGTGCATAATAGTGGGTCCTACTATCTGCTTGGCATTCTAGACTGGTGTTGTAGTGGTAAACCAAATAGAAAAGGCCCTTGCCCTCATGGAGATGTTACAAAGAAAGAAGAATAACAAAAGAATAAATAAGACAATTTCAATATAAGTACTAAGTGTAAAACAGTGGGAAAGAAGCTATTGTATGAGTTTGGACAAGAGGTGGGAGTGATAAGGTCAGTGGTGGCAATAGTGGAGGTGTCTGGAAGTGTTTGGAATTGGAGTAATATTAGAGGTAGAACTAAAAGTACTTTGTGATGGGTTGGCTATAGGGATTGAGGGGGTGGGGAAGAAACAAAAGTCTCCTAAGTTTTAGACCTGAATAACTAGGTAGTTGTTGGTGCTGTTAACTGAGATGGGAAAATTAGGAGAGAAGCAACTGGATGTGGGAAGATAAATCAAAGGAGGAGAAAAACTGTTGACTCTAAGCCAGTATATTAGTGAAGATATACAAACTCATAAATGTATCCACTTGTAGGTACATAGAGATATACAGTCATTCAGTCCTCAGTATTCAAAGTCTATATGCGTCAATTTTCCTACCTACTAAAACTTGTAACCCCCAAGTCTGTCATCATAGAACTTTCATAATCACTTATGGGCAGACTCAGAGTGGCAAAATTTGAGTCATCTAACACACACACTCTTAGCTGTTGAACAAGTTGATGGTCTATCTTCTTTTATTTCAACTCTCATATTTTAAACAAGTGTCTTTTTTTACTATTTGGTGTCACTTCTTTTGCATTTTTATGCTTTTTGTTGGTGTTTCTTTAAAATTGCCACCAAGCACAGTACTGGAGTGCTGTCTAGTGTTCTTGTCTACCCATGAAAAGGCAATCCATGTGCCTTATAGTAAAAACCTGTAGATAAGCTTTGTTCAAGGCATGAGTTAGGGAGTACTGTTAGCTAGGAGTTTAATATTAGTGAATGAACAATATTCTTTTAAGTAAGGTGTCTTTAAGTACAGATACACATTATTGGTCAGTTAAGGAAAATGTGACCAAAGCCTTGCAGTAACCTGATGCTCTATCTCCCCTAGGAGCAGTGGTTCATTTTAGTATTTGATAATTCAGTATTCATGATGACTTTATAAACCTTATCTACCATAAAAAAATTTGTTGTTTATTTGGGTTCTGGTCTTTAGAATGGTCTTTATCTGGTATTATTATTGTACTTTCCTTTAAAATTGATTCACAACAAATGAATACTACTGTATTCAAACGAAAATGAACTATATTTTTCTGCTGAATTTTGAAGAAATGATTATCGTAGTGTTTTTGTAATTAAAATCTGTTGTATTTTATCCATTATTTTTAGTTTAGAACGTTTGCAGTATTTTGATGTGAATAGAGATTTAGGGATAGATAACTTGCCCACATTACACAGATGATAGGTGGAAGAACTTGATGAGAAATCAGATCCTCAATCATTCTTACTCCATGGCTCTGTCTTTACCACTTTAATAATTAGCACTAAGCTTTTTAGGTTATTTTCTGCAGTGCCAAAGGTAGAATATTACTTTGAGAAATAATTAAAAATAAAAGCTGCCACCCCAGTGAATTTTCTCTACAAATGTAGAAAAGAAATAGTTTTATTACTGAGTAAACATTCATTGACTGTGATGTGGTTACAGGAATGTGCTAAAGAGATTTCAAATAGAAATCTCGCCTTTTGATACAGCCAGGCAGATACAGTTCATATGTATGTGTTAATTGTCTGTATCAAAGGCTGGTTGGTTGGTTTTCCCAGATCTCAGGACTGAACCCAGAGCCTTGTGCATGCATGCTAGGTAAGCACTGTACCACTGAGCTGCATCCCCAGCCTCCTGTAGTGCCTTTATAACAAGCAAGAAGTAACAACCTGGAACCAGCAGCCTAGGTTAAACTCTGACAATGATAGGGTGAAGGCATCATCTTCTTGATAATCACATTTCAAAGAGATATTTCCAAGGTTTCCAAGGAGGACATTCCTGGGATGCAAAACTAACAAGATATACTTATGTAGCTCTTAAAAAGATTTACATATATCCTAAAGAGAAAGGATTTACAGTTAATGTTTCTAGAGAAAAAGCTACAACAAAAAGGAAGAGTCTTTTTCCCTTTTGGAAGCAGAGAAAATTCATTTGTGTGCAGGTTTTTGTTTGTATTTTAAGATTTGTTTAAACTAACCAACCTTTAATATAAAATGAGGCTATTAATAATTTAACTTCAGAGAACATAGTCTCTTCTTATTTGAGTTAATATTGCAAATGGGGTTTTTTAAAAAAATAAAATTATTTTACCTAAGAAGTGATCAGAGTGGTCTACCAGAGCAAGATAACCAAAGGAAGTGCACTGATTTAATGTTTCATAGTGTTTATATTTTGATGAGGGAAAACAAAATCAGAATACAACCACCCTAGTATTAAGCTGACACAGGTCAAAGGGGTCAATTAGGCCAGTGTGGCAAACTGAAATTAACAATCAAATTTTTGTTCACTTACTGCAGTAGTATAAGCAAGAGGCCAAAAGAAAAAGGGCTGGCTCCCCGAGGTTCGATTTTTTTTCCCTAAAGAATAGTGACATGTGAGGGTCAGTGACATGCAGTCAGGTTGGCAGGGAGTAACAGTCTCACTCCCTAAGCACTCTCCACAAAAGGATCTTGTTTTATGAGGAATGAGAGTAGAGGGCTAGGAGTAGAAAAGTACTGAGAGATGAGAAAAGAATTTTATTAATGCCTGCCTTACCCATAAGGCGATCTTGGCAGAAGATCCTGAAAAATGCCTCAGTTAAAGCCCCCAAGTAAAAAGCCCCTTATGGAGGTCTTTGGGCTAAGGATGTGAGCTTGGTTGACACTGGAGGGAATTAGTCCTTGACAGCAACTGCCTCCAGAGAGTTCAGTGCACAGGGTGTGTGTCTTACATGGTATGAGGAAGGTAGCTTTCCTCCACAAGGCTGCAAGGCAAAGCCCTTCCCTCTTGCTGGGCCTAAAGATAGTGCAGGATTTTGGCCTGGAGCTGGGAAAAATACAACTTTGAGAGGCTCACACTGATGCACCTTTGTGTTTCGTACCAGTATGATTATATTCCTGTAATTTTTAAAAACAAAACTGGCAACTCACTTTTGAACTTGTTCCTCATCTCCAGCAGGAATCTCTATCTACCATGAGATCATGGAAAAGCCTCAATAGAACACAGTTAAAAGCTGTAAGGTTTTTAACAGACTAAATCCCCGGCCCTGGAAATTGTTTTCATCTTTGGTTGTATTTCTTCACCATGCTGCTTTTCATTGGTGTTAGAGGGTGATTAGAAATTTTTTTTCTTCAGTTTTCAGGGATCCCTTCTAATTTGTGGTCTCTTGGGAGGACCTTAATGTTTTCCAGTGGCAATATGACTTAAAAATTTTTTAACTTTATGCACATTTGCACATACACATATAAAATGCCAGACTTTTAAGAGGCTAGCTGGATCATTGATTTAAGATTGTTATCTTAAACTAGTATCTAGGAAAACATTTTGTATTATTTTAATATTTTTCCTCCTTTAGATTACAGGAGCTTATCAGTCATACAAAAACCGAGGACACAGAGAAAAAAGATGAATCCAGCAAAGAAAGCCATCACCAAGCTCTAGTTGACCAGAGATACTCTCAGGTATTGAATAGCTGACAAAAACAGTGGTGTTTGTAATGGACTTGGTTTGGGTTGCAGTGTGATTCATTATCACTTGGTAAGGAATACTTGTACAGTTGTCCCTTGGTATATGTGGGAGATTGGTTCCATGATGCATGTGGATACCAAAGTCTGCAGATGCTCAAATAAATATATATAAAATAGCATCTCTACATTACATATACCTAATACAACATAAATGCTATGCAAATAGGCTGGGGATTTAGCTCAGTGGCACCTTGCTTGTCTTGCAAGAGCAAGGTCCTGAGTTCAATCCTGGCACTACAAAAAGTAATAATAATAATAATTGTCTAGCTAATAATGGCAAGAAAAAGCATATTGATTAAGAGTTTTAAAAGATAATGCTCTCCCTGAAGCCATTTTCCTTTTGTTTTTGTTGTTGCTATTTCATAAGTAAATCTATTTTTTAGGGTCCTTTTATAGTTTTTCTGTTGTTTAAATATTTACTCTATGTGAAATTTAATTTTCTATGTGGTGTCATGAAAGGAATCTAACATTACTTGATTTATAGATTATTTATTGAATATATCAGCAATTAAGTCTGGTAGTTTGAATCAGACCTGTACTCATATTTTATTGGACCTACATAAGCTTTTAAATTTTGAATTAATTAACATTCCTTTAAATATTAATATGTGTCCTTCTGGATGAACAACTTTCAAGTTATAAAATCTCATTGGATTGACTTTACAGATTAATATTTAGGGCCAGGGATTTAGCTCATTGGTGCTGCTGCCTGCCTCGCAAGCGCAAGGTCCTGAGTTCGATCCCTGATACCAAAAACAAAACATTAATATTTAGAGAAATGATACTTTTACAGTTTTGAATCATCCTATTCAGAAATATGTAATTTTATTTGGGTCTTCTTTTGTAGTCTTCAATAAAGTTTAACATACTTAAATTTAGTTCTCATATATTTCTTGTTAAGTTCATTTTGCAGGTATTTAATAGCTTTTATTGCTGTTGTGAATGGGTTCTAGGCTCCTTTCTGAAAACTGTTTATTTTAGTTATCTCTCTGTCAGAAGGAGTTCCTCTTTCCTGGCTGCCTTTGGCATCATTTTTTTCCCTCCTCTGGACTTTATCTGAAACATTAACACTTCAAAGATATTGGTAATGCAACTACACATCAGTGATCCTAGATCTCTACTCACTGACTGCAAATCTTGGAACTTGTCAGCCCCCGTAATTGTGTGAACCAATTGCTTATAATGAATCTGTGTGTGTGTGCGTGTGCATGTGTGTATGTGTATGAACTATATACAAACGTATATATGTAATGAACTATATACATTTTAGTCTTCAAATGATTAGATGCTATACCCACACACATATATTTTCTGTTCTGTTTCTCTGAAGAACCCTGGAAAAAAGTGTTTTAACATACATACATTTTTTAATATTTGTTTGAAAGTTTTTATAATGAAAAGTTGGGAGAAAAATGTCCATTCAGGTCTCAATCATTCATTCCTCATCCAATTCACAGCTTATTAAACTTGATGCCTATACTCTGTGTCTCATGCCTGGTCTGTCCTTTTGAAGACAAGCAGTGTGGCAAGGAATATGATCTATTTATTCTGTTTATTCCATCTTCTTTCCCTGTCCTTGGCTTTTCCAGGATTGGCAGTAAAGGGCAGATGGTGGGTGAGAATAGAGAGAGTAGAATCTTTGTTGACTGGTGCTAGTGTATTCTAGCACTAGTGTCTTGTGTATGGCTGATGTCCAAGTACTGCCTCTGTTTCTCTTTCATAGGATGCTTGTCTGTGTGTGTGCATACACATGCATTTGTGTGCATGCACATACATGTATATATGTTTATTTCCTTTCCACTAACTAGGGACTGTGGCAGTATATTAAGTTTGTGAGCAGTACATTTTCCAGTTGACTTATGAATTCCTCGCCTCTCCCAGATCCTTCAGCCATAGGCAGTTATTTCTTTTGAAAGCCAAGCTTAACTCTCTACCAGATTATCCAATTGGCCAGAATGTATTCTTACCCCTTCACAATGTAAAATAGCAGGCTTTTCTTATTGTGACCTTTTATATTGTGCTTCAACAACTGGGTAGTTCTCTTGATGTTGGCTATGCATCTGCTGTGAAATACAAGTTAGTACAGTGGCCCTGCTTCTGGGAGTTCAGTGAATATTATCTCAGAGCAATGGGGGTGACTGGTCCATGTGTCTCATTATCTACCAGTCCTTTCTGGGCTTTGCCATATGGCAGCAACACACTGGAGAGAGAAAAAGTAAAAATGATTAAAACCTCTTGAGAATTGGGCTTTGAACTGGCTTAACATTCTTTCTAGCACCTTCTGAGGGTCAAAGCAAGGACCAAGACCAGCCCAGATCAAGGGGTAGTGTCATACTGCAAATATGCAAGAATATAAGGACAAGAAATAATTGTGATCATTTTTGCCAACAGTCTAAGACAAAGTATATATACATACTGCTAAACATTCAAGTAATACACTTGGTTTGCTGTTCCTGTCATGAAGATTACCCTATGATCTACTGAAGCTCAGATATTATCAGTTCCCTATTCTCTTTGAGTTCTCCTGCTACCTTTTTAACCTTTGGCATGGAGGGGCAAGAGGGTACTATTCTCTGTTCCTACTCTAATTAATAATGTAGTGGAAGAATTTTTTTCAATTAAAATGGTATTCATGGATGAATTTAAATATAAGAAGTAAAATATTGAAATATACCCTCCTACACTAAAACAACAAAAAAACTGCTTTTAAGTATCTGAAGCCAAATTCCCAGAAGACCTGTTTGCTATAACTTTCTGTGTTAAGAAAAGAACAACAAAACAGTATTTTCCATTAGTTCTGTCTATTCTTTTAAAAACGCTCTTCTAGGTGAGCCTGTCTAACATTTTCTTTGATGGGCTGATCACCATTTAGGGTCAGTTTGATCAACTCTTACCCAGACTTACATGATGTGTCCAGGACTTCTTGTTAGAATGTGTGAGGCTTTATTAGTAACTATCTTCACTTTGAACTTGCCGAAGTTATGAAACAATGGAAAAGCCCTTTCTAATATCCTTATTTAGCTTAAATATGAGGGACAGAAATAGGGAAATGCAGGGAATGTAGTTAAGGATATCTGGATAATTACTATTCTTCACGTGGATTATAATAGGTCATTCATAACTGTTTATCAGGTCTAATTCATTTTAAAGTTCATTTTAGTTTTTCTTTGAAGTTTTTGGTTCTTTTTTTTTTTTCATTTTTTGTTTTTTGGTAACCGGGATTGAACTCGGGACCTTGCCCTTGTGAGGCAGGCACTGGAACCACTGAGCTAAATCCCCAGCCCTAGTTTTTGGTTCTTATTAGAACTTCTACATTTAACCATGTTAATTAAGCTACTGTATTACCAACAGATTACAAGTGTCAAATCTCATTAACACGTTCACAATGTGGTCATAATTCTCATGTCTTGCTGCTGGGCAGCTTTGAATCACAGTGGTACAAGCCAGCAGGAACATCTTAAAGAGCTTCTTGATACCTGAACTTATGAGCTCTGAAAATGATATTATGTTGACATATAAAGCACTCCTTTAATGTATATCACTTTATAGGACTAGGATAAATATTTTAACTAAAAATACTATATTTTTTAAGGTGCTATGTAGCATCAATTCAATTATTCACAATCCAAGAGCTCCAGTGATAATTTATAAACAGAGCAAAGAAGGAACCCAACATTTTAACAAAGATTTTGTTCAAGACTGTGGATTTGAACATCTTGTTCCTATAATAGAAATGTGGGCAGATGAACTGACATCCTTGAAGGTAAGAGTTTGAATATTCTTTACATGCTTTGAAAATCTACTGCACTCTGTGGACCTTATTTATAAGACTTGGCTTTTGCTCTATATAAAGCTGTAAAAGTTTGCCTTATCTAAACCAGTAACCCTGCTACTTATGTGTTGATTTTAAGTACTGTTAATATGACGTCATTACTGATAAGTTTGCTTCTCCCAGAGTTCAGCCAAACAAGAAATGTTTAAGGTCCATTGCCTCATTGAAAATCTATAATAGATCCATCTGTGCACTTTAAGGCTTTTCTGTGTTCTACCTTTATTTCACTCCTATGCATATTTCCATGTTGCAGATTTTCCTGGCCTTTTCTGTTCAGACATAATGTCTTCTTCATTTCATTTTAATTTGGGATATTTTCCTTCTTTTCACATTTTAAGTTATTTTCCTTCTGTGAGTTGAGTTTATATTTGTCTGTTCTCTAGAGCAGGTAATAGTCAACTAGCATCCAACCCTATATTAATTCTTCTATCTATTCATGGGACATTAAAATGTATTCACCTATTGCTGGGTGTAGTGGTGCATGCCTGTAATCCCAGCACTCTGATAGGCTGAAGTAGGAGGATCACAAATTGGAACTCAGTCTGAGTGACTTAATGAGACTCCATCTCAAAAAAATAAAAATAAAAAGGTTGGGAATGTAGCTTAATGCAGAGGCCCTAGGTTCAATCTTCGGTATTATACCCAAAGTATTTATAGTTATTTTGTAATCTTTATAGTATAACTTTAGGCTTTTTCAATTTTTGATAACTTCATTAAGAGGTGAATTGTTTTAAAGTCAGTATTTAATTTCTGTGTCATTTAAAGTTTAGATTTTTTCAGTAATTAGCCCTACTTCAATAAAGACATGATTCAGTAACAGTATTGGTCAACGGAAGTCTTATGTGAAGTATAAATGATGCAGAAGATATATGTTAAGAATGTGTAAGCTTAGCTAGGGGTGGTGGCAGACACATGCCTATAATCCCAGCTACACAGGAGATTGAGTTAGGAGGATCAAGAATTTAGAATCAGCCTGGGAAACTTAGCAAGGCCCTTTCTCCTTTCCCCATTTTAGCTTCTATCTATAAATAAGAACATATGGTTTGTTTTTATGCATCTGGCTTATTTCACTTATAATGTCATCCAGTTCCTTCTATGTTGCTGTGACAGAATTTTTTTGTGGCTGGATAGTATCCCATTGTATATATACATCATATTTTCTGTATCCATTCATCCGTTGTTGGAAATCTATGTTGATTCCACATCTTGGCAATTGTGAATAGTGCCTCAGTAAACACGTGAGTGTTGGTATCTCTTTGACATTATTAATGTCATTTCCTTAGGATATGGACCCAGTAGTGGGATTGCTGGATTATGTGACAGTTCTCTTTCCAGTTTTTTAGAGACCCTCCAGACTGTTTTTCACAATAGCTATACTAATTATTTGCATTCCCACCACCAGTACGTGAGAGTTACCTTCTTTTGTTTTTTTAAAAAAGATTTTATTGGTAATTTTAGTTATGCATAATGATAACATTCATCATAGGGAATCTGGACCTCTACATGATATATCTTGCTTCCTATTTTTTTCCCATCTTCTTCCCTTCCCTTTAACCCCTCTTCCCCTCCTTATTTACAAAAACTTTGTTTCCATTTTTCCTTCTATTTTTTTCTTGTTTCTTCCTTTCCCACTCTCCCCTAACTTGTGTCCCTTCCCATCTGAACATTTTCTTTCCATCTCCCAATATCTATTATGCATTTTTGTCCTTATTTACACTTTCAGTTTCTCACACCAGAAAAACAATGTATTTATTTATTTATTTTTATTTATTTATTTTTTAAATTCTTTTATTGGTACATTGTAGGTATACAACACAATTACATTTCTCATTGGGAATTGTACCTTTACAGAATACATCTTGGTTCTTATTTTGTCTCCATTCCTAGCCCTCCCTTCACCCCCTCTACCTTTCCCTATTTACGAAGACTTTATTTCCATTGTTTCCATTTCTCATCATTTTTCCTTTCCCTTCTTTCCTTTGCCCTGCCCCTCCCACTATCCCTACCCCTTTGGACCTTTTCTTCCTATTTTGCATTATCGATTATTCATTCTAATCATTGGTACATTTTAGGTATACAATAGAATGACATTCATCATTGGAAATTTGCACCTTTACATAGTCTCTCTTGGTTCTTATTTTTCACCCTTACCCAGCCCTCCCTTCAACCCCTCCATTCCACCCTATTTACAAAGATTTTGTTCCTATTTTTCCATTTTCTCATATTAATCCCATTCTCTTCTATCCTTTCCCCTAGCCCTCCCACTTCCTTCCCCTTTGCTCCTTTTCTTCCTATTTCACATTACCTATTATACATTTAGTCCTTATTTACACTTTCAGTTTCTCACACCAGAGAAACTATTTGGTATTTATACATGTGTGTCCTATTTATTTAACTTAAGAGTATCGCCTCAATGTTAATCCACTTAGCTATAAGTGTCTCTAATTTCTCTTTTTTTATGGCTGAGTAGTACTCCATTTTATAAAAATCCCACATTTTCTGTATTTAGTCTCCAGTTGATGGGCATTTGGGCTGTTTCCAAGTTTTAGCTATCACAAACTGTGCTGCTATCAACAGGGGCACACATATATCACTGTGGTATGATTCTTTTAATTCTTTGGGGAAGATCCCCAGCAGTGGAATAGCGGGGTCAAATGGGACTTCCAGTCCTAGTTCTTTGAGGTATCTCCATACTGATTTCCACAGTGCTTGCACCAGTCTACACTCCCACCAGCAGTGGAGCAGGGTTCCTCTTTCCCCACAGCCCCGCCAGCATTTGTTATTGGTTGATTTCATGATAGCAGCCATTCTTTCTGGAGTGAAGTGGAATCTCAGCATTGTTTTCATTTGCATCTCTCGAATGACCAGTGATGGCGAACATTTTTTCAAGTATTTATTTGCTATTTCTACTTCTTTGACTGAGAAATGTCTGTTCATTTCAGATGCCCATTTTTGGATTGGGTTTTTAAATTTGGGAGGTCTGATCTTTTTAAGTTCTTTATAGATTGGAGATAGTAGACCTTTGTCTGAGGAAGAGCAGGTGAAGATTTTTTCCCACATTGTGGGTTGTCTCTTCACACTGCTGGTGGTTTCTCTTGCTGTGCAGAAGCCTTTTAATAAGAAGAGATCCCATTTGTTGATTGTTTGTGCTAGTTCACGGGCAACTGAGGTTTTGTTCATAAAATCTTTTCCTACTCCAATGTCTTCAAGGGTTCTACCTATCCTCTGTTCCAACTGGTTCAGAGTTTCTATTTTAATATTTAGATCTTTAATCCATTTTGATTTTAGTTTAGTGCATGGTGAGAGATATAGGTCTAGTTTTAATCTTTGGCAAGTTGAAGCCCAATTTTTCCAGCACCATTTATTAAAGAGGCTATCTTTCCTCCAGTGAGGGTGTTTGGCTCCTTTATCGAAGATGAGATTGCTGAGTGTGTCTGGCGTTGTTTCTGCATCTTCTAATCTGTTCCACTGGTCCTTGGGTCTGTTTCTTTACCAGTACCATGCTGTTTTTATCACAGTAGCTTTGTAGTAGAGTTGCAGGTTGGGGATTGTGATACCCCCTGCCATGTCTCTGTTACCTAGAATTGCTTTTGCTATTCTGGGTCTCTTCTTGTTCCAAATGAATTTTTGGATTGTTTTCTCAAGGTCCATGAAGTATGCTGCTGGGATCTCAATTGGAATTGCATTAAATCTATATAGCAGTTTTGGAAGTATGGCCGTTTTCACTATATTAATCCTTCCTACCCAGGAGCAGGGGATGTCTGTCCATTTTCTCATATCATCTTCAATCTCTCTTTTCAGAGTGCCATGGTTTTCAGAGAAGAGGTCTTTAATTTCTTTCATTAGGTTGATTCCTAGGTATTTCAGTGTTTTGGATGCTATTGTGAAAGGAATTATTTGCCCTATTTCTCTCTCAGTTAGTCTGTCATTTGTGTAGAGGAAAGCTATTGATTTTTGTGTGTTGACCTTGTATCCAACTACTTTACTGAATTTGGTTATTAAGTCTAGAAGACTTTTGGTGGAGTTCTTGGGGTCTTCTATATAGAATATCATGTCATCTGCATATAATGACAATTTGACTTCTTCATTTCCTATCTTTATTCCTTTTATTTTTTTCTCTTGTCTAATTGCTGTGGCTAATGTTTCCAGAACTATATTGAACAAGAGTGGTGATAGTGGACATCCTTGTCTTGTTCCTGATTGGAGTGTGAAGGATTTCAGTTTTTGACCATTTAATATGATATTGGCTATTGGTTTTTCATAGATGGCTTCTATCAGTTTGAGGTAGAGACCATCTATTACAATTTTTTGTAGGGTTTTTATCATAAATGCATATTGGATTTTGTCAAATGCTTTTTCTGCACCTATGGAGATAATCATATGGTTTCTGTCCTTGGCTCTATTGATATAGTGTATTACATTGATTGATGTGCGTATATTGAACCATGCCTGCATCCCTGGGATGAATTCCACTTGATGAGGGTGTATGATCTTCTTGATGACCTTCTGCATTCTGTTTGCCATTATCTTATTAAGGATTTGTGCATCTATGTTCATTAGTGAGATTGGCCTATAGTTCTCCTTTGTGGTTGGGTCTTTCTCTGCTTTGGGGATCAAGGTGATGCTTGCTTCCAGGAATGAATTTGGGAGTATTGCTTCCCTTTCAATTTCACTGAAGAGTTTAAACAGTAGTGGGAGCAGTTCCTCTCTAAATGTCTTGTAGAATTCAGCAGTGAAGCCATCAGGGCCCAGGCTTTTCTTAGTTGATAAGTTTTTAATTACATTTTCAATTTCATTGGTTGATATTGGGTTGTTCAGAATTTTTAGGTCTTCTTCGTTCAACTTTGGTAATTCATATGTATCTAGGAATCTGTCCATTCCTTCTGTGTTGTCCATCTTATTGCCGTATAGGTTCTGGAAGTAGGTATTGATGATCCTCTGGATTTCTGCTGGGTCTGTTGTCATTTCACCCTTTTCATTCCTAATTGTATGAATTTGGGCCTTTTCTTTCCTTTTTCTGACAAGATTGGCTAAGGGTTTATCAATTTTGTTGATTCTTTCAAAGAACCAACTCTTGGCTTCATTGATTTTTTGTATCATTCTCTTAGTCTCCATTGCATTGATTTCTCCTCTGATCTTTATAATTTCTTCCCTTGTATGAGCTTTGGGTTGTCCTGCTCTTCATTTTCTAGAAGCTTGAGGTTCAGCATCAGGTTGTTTAATTGGGCTTGTTCTGTTTTCCTAATATGTGTATTCACTGCTATGAATTTCCCTCAGAAGACTGCTTTCATTGTGTCCCATAGATTCTGATATGTTGTATTGTCGTTGTCATTTAATTGAAGGAACTGTCTGATTTCTTCTTTAATTTCCTCTGTTACCATTGGTTATTCAGAAGTATGTTGTTCAACTTCCACGTGCTTATGAAATTTTTTGAGTTTCTTTTGCTATGGATCTCCAATTTCATCACACTATGGTCTGATAATATACAGGGGATAACTTCAATTCCTTTGCACTTACTTAAACATGTTCTGTGTGTGAGTATGTGGTCTATTTTGGAGAATGACCCATGTGCAGCTGAGAAGAATGTGTATTCTGATTTTGTGGGGTGGAAGACTCTGTAAACATCTGTTAAGTTCATTTGTTCAAGAGTTCGATTGAGTTCTAGTATTTCAGTACTTATTTTTAGTCTCCTTGATCTATTTGTGATGGTGGGGTGTTGAGGTCCCCCACTACAATTGTATTAGTGCATATATGACTCTTCATGTCCATTAGTATTTGTTTTATATAGTTGGGTGCACTAGTGTTTGGTGCATAGATATTTATGATTGTCATCTCTTCCTCTTGGATTTTTCCCTTTACAAGGATGTAGTGTCCTTCTTTGTCTCTCTTAATCAGTGTTGGTTTGAAATCTACTTGATCTGCAAAGAGGATAGCTACTCCTGCTTTTTTGGGGGTTCCTGTTGCATGCAGTATTGTTTTCCACCCTTTAACTTTCAGTCTATGAGTTTCCTTTTGAATTAAGTGTTTTTCTTGTATGCAGCATATTTTTGGATTTTGCTTCTTGACCCATTCTGCCAGTCTATTTCTTTTGATTGGTGAATTGAGACCATTAATGTTGATGGTTATAACTGAAATGTATTGACTTGTCATTGGCATGACTTTTTCTTTTTGTTGGGTTCTCCCCCTTTACATTTAATTTCTTGTCATGCCAGATGGGTTCATTCTGCTTTGCTTCCTGGGGTTGTGATCCTCAATGTCTGTTCCTAGGATATTGTGTAAAATTCTTTGGAGTACTGGTTTGGTATTCATGAAGTTCCTAAGGTGCTCTTTGTCATGAAAGTATCTTATTTCTCCATCCGTTTTGAAAGATAGTTTTGCAGGGTACGTCAGTCTGGGTTGGAGGCTGTTTTCTTTTAGGGCTTGGAATATGTCACTCCAAGCTCTTCTTGCCTTGATGGTTTGTGTTGAGAAGTCTGCTGTGATTCTGATGGACTTTCCTTTGTATGTGATTTGTTTCTTTTCTCTAACTGCTTGTAGAACTTTGTTCTTCTGTTGAGTTTCTGGAATCTTAACAATTATATGCCTATGTGTAGATTTTTTTTGATCAAGGCTATTTGGGAGTCCTATATGCCTCACTTATCTGTATGTCAAGCTCTTTTCCCCTGTTTGGGAAGTTTTCTGCCATTATTTCTGTGAAGAGATTTTTTTATGTCATCTGCACTCTCCTGTTTCTTCATTGACTCCAGTCAGTCTTATGTTATTCTTCTTTGCATCATCTAGCAGCTGCTGGATTGATTTCTCATGTTCCCTTAGAATTTTGAAGCAATTTTTCTTTTCCTGGTCACTAATTGCAATCTTATCTTCTCTATCTGAAATTCTGTCCTCACATTGGCTCATTCTGCTGTGTAGACTTTCAATGGAGTTTTTAATCTCCTGGAAATCTATTTGCATCTGTTTTATGGATTCCATTTGTTTCCTATGTTGGGATTCCATCATGTTCCTCAGCTCCTCTCTAGATTTATTAATCATGTCTTGCACTAGGGAAACAATTTCTCCTGTTATCTGAGAAATTATTTCTGATTTCATTTTTTCCAGATCCCCTTTTGTTGCCAGTTCAGTGGGTCCAGGTGGTTGAGTATCAGAGTGTTCCATCGCATTTCCCTTTGGGGTTGCTGTAGGTGATCTGGAACTCTGGTTTTGAGACTTATTTACGTGTTTTCTCATTTCGACTGGGGCAGGGGGCTGTTGGCACCTGCACGGATTAACTCCTCTGAGCTGGGAGAGGTGGGACAGGGGCCAGGAGCAGCGGTAGGAATGGTGGCCCAGAAGACCTTTCCTTGTGGGCTGGGAGCAGTGGGAGGGATGGAGTCCGGGAAGCCCCTTCCTCTGGTCCAGGAACAGTGGCATGACGGCTCAGAAGCCCTTACCTCTGGGCCGGGAGCGGTGGGAGGGATGGTGGCCTGGAAGCCCCTTCCTCTCGCCAGCAGTGGTGGGACAGAAGGTGGCCCAAAAGCCCTTTCCTCTGGGCTGGGAGCAGCGGGAGGGATGGTGGCCGGGCAGCCCCTTCCTCTGGACCAGGAGCAGTGGGACGGCGGCTGAGAAGCCCCTACCTCTGGGCCGAGAGCAACGGGACTCAGTACCATTGTCTGGTCCTCCGGTGACCTCTGCATCTTTGTAGTGTGGAACCAGGTGTCTGTACAGAGTAGCGGGGAGGGGGGGGTTGTCCAGTGGATTGTTGCCGGGCCGCAGGCTGATTCTGCGTGTTCCACATGACTCGGGACCTCGGTAGGGCGTGTGCAGACCTGTCTGTCTGCAGCATGCTGATTTGGCACGTTCTGCATGACCCGGGACCTCGGTAGGGCATGCACAGACCTGCCTGTCTGCAGTGGGCTGATTCGGCATGTTCCCCGGATTTCATTTTTTAGAATACTATTGTGACAGGTATGTTTCCTTAGATTCTCAGTTTGTTATTTGGGTACAGGAATGCTATTGATTTTTGAGTGTTCAGTTTGTGTCCAGCTAAGCTACTGAATTTGGTTACTAAGTCCAGAAGTCTTTTGGTGGAGTTTTTGGGGGTCTTGTATTAGAGTATCATGTCCTCTGCAAACAATGATAATTTAACTTCTTCCTTTCCTGTCCTCATTCCTTTTATTTCTTTCTTTTGACTAATTGCTCTGGCTAACTATATTGAATAGGAGTAGTGATAGTGGGCATCCTTCTCTTGTTTCTGATTTTGGAATGAAAGCTTTTAATTGTTATCCATTTATTATGATGTTGGCTGTTGGTTTGTCATAAATGGCTTTTATTAGATTGAGATAATTCCAGTTATCAGATTGAGATAATTCAAATTATCAGATTGAGGTATAGTCCAGTTTTCTGTAGGATTTTATCATGAATGGTTATTAGATTTTGTCAAATGCTTTTTTTCCCCTTGGTACCGATACTCAAACTCAGGACCTTGTGCTTGCCAGGCAGGCACGGTGCCACTGTGCTAAATCTCAATGCTTTGTCTGCATCTGTTGAGATGATCACAAGACTTTTTATATGATGGTTCTGTTTATATGATGTATTACATATATTGATGTATGTATGGTGAACCATCTCTGCATCCCTGGGATGAATCCTACTTGGTCATGGTGTATGATCTTCATGATGATTTGCTGCATTGTGTTTGCCAATATCTTAATGAGGATTTTTGCATCTATGTTCATTAGGTAAATTGGCCTGTAGTTCTCTTTTTTGGTTGGATCCTTCTCTGCCTTTGGTATCAGAGTAATGCTTGCTTCCAGAAATGAATTTGGGAGTATTGCTTCCCTTTCAATTTCATTAAAGAGTTTGAGAAGTAGCGGTATTAGTTTGTCTCTAAATTCTTTGTAGCATTCAGCAGTGAATCTGTCAGGACCTGGTCTTTTCTTTGTTGGTCGGTTTTAAATTACATATTCAATTTCATTGACCTATATTGTTTTACTTAGAATTTTAAAATATTCTTCTTTCAGCTCTGGTATTTCATTTCATTTGTATCTAGGAATCTGTCCATTCTGTATTTTCTCTCTTATTAGAATATAAGCTCTCAAAGTAGGTATTGATAATATTCTGTAGGTTCTGTTGTGATTTCACCCTATTCATACCTAATTGCATGCATTTGAGTCTTTTCTTTCTTTTTTTTGATAAGGTTGGCTAAGGGTTTGTCAATTTTATTTAATCTTTCAAATAACCAACTCTTCAGTTCACTGATTATATTGTTTTCTTAGTCTCAATTACATTAATTTCTACTCTAATCATTATAATTTTCCTTCCTCATACAATCTTTAGGCTTGACTTGCTCTTTTTTTTCCAGAAGCCCGAGGTTCAACATTAGGTTATTTGAGCTGGCTCTGTTTTTCTGATACGGGAATTTGCTGCTATAAATTTCCCTCACTGGTCTGCTTTCACTGTGTTCCATAAAGTTCCAGTATGTTGTATTGGCATTATTGTTTAATTATAGAAACTGTCTAATTTCTTCTTTAATTTCATCTGTGACCCATTGGGTTGCTCAGGGAGGGTATTGTTTAAATTCCATGTGTTTTTGAAGTTTTTGCGGTTTCTTTTGATTTCCAATTTAATTGCACTGTGGTCTGATAATGTACATGGGATAATTTTTCCAAATTCTTTTTTTTTTTTTTTGGTACCGAGGATCAAACTTGGGACCTTGCAGTTGAGTGGCAGGGGGCGGAACTACTGAGCTAATCCCCAGCCCTATACATGGGATAATTTTAATTCCTTTGCATTTACTTAAACATGTTCTGTGAGATAGTATATGGTCTATTTTGGAGAAAGTCCCATGTACAGCTAAGAAGAATGTGTATTCTGATATTGTGGGATGGAACACTCTATAGACATCCTAAGTCCATTTGTTCAAAAGTTTGGTTCAGTTCTGATATTTCTTTGTTAATTTTTTTTTCTCTAGTTGATTTATTTATGGCAGTGGGGTATTGAGGCCTCCCACTATAATTGTATTAGTGCTTATTTGATTTTTCATGTCTGGTAATATTTGTTTTCTATAATTGGGTGCATTGGTATGTGGTGCATATATATTTGATTGTTATCGCTTCCTGTTGGATTGTTTCCTTTATGAGTATGTAGTGACTTTCTTTGTCAGTCTCAATCAGTCTTGGCTTGAAATCCATTTTGTCCACAAATAGAATAGCTACCTCTGCTTTTTTCCCAGTTCCTGTTGCATGGAATATTGTTTTCCATCCTTTGACTTTCACTATATAAATTTCTTTCTTAATTAAATGTGGTTTTTTTTAGTGCAGCATATTATTGGATCTTGGTTCTTGATATATTCTGCCGGTCTATTTCCTTTGTTGGTGAATTGAGACCATTTATATTGATGGTCATAACTGATATGTATTGACTTATCCTTATCATGTTATTTTCCTGGTTTTGGTCCTTCACCCCTTTTTCTTAATCTCTGTTCAATTACTTGCCTGGCCTAGTGGATTCATTCTTTTGGGGTTCATAGAGTTGTAGTCCTCATTATTTCTTTCTAGAATGTTCTTCAGAACATTTTGGAGTTCCAGTTGGTGTTCATGAATTTCCTCAGGTGTTCTTTGTCATGGAAGTATCTTATTTCTCCATCAATTTTGAAGGATAGATTTGTGGGGTACATCAGTCTGGGCTGGAGTTTGTTTTAGGGCTTGAAATTCTTCCTTCCAGGCTCTCTTTTACTTGAGGGTTTGTGTTGACAAGTCTGCTGTGATTCTGATGAGCTTTCTTTTATAGGTGATTTGTTTCTTTTCTCTAACAGCTTTTCATATTCTGTTCTTATGTTGAATTTCTGGAATCTGGACTATTATGTGCCTTGGTGTAGATTTTTTTTACAATCATGGCTAATTGGAGTTCTATATGCCTCACTTATCTGTATGTCAAATTCTTTTTCCATGCTTGGGAAGTTTTCTGCCATTACTTCTGTAAACAAGTTTTTTATGTCATTTGCGCCATCTCCTTTTTCATGGACTCTGATCAACCTTATGTTGTTGTTCTTTGCATCATCTAGCAGCTGTTAGATTGATTTTGTGTAGTCCTTTGCTATTTTTAAGAAATCCTTCTTTTCAGGATCGCTAACTGCACTCCTGTCTTCTATATCACATATTCTGTCCTCACTTTGGCTCATTCTGCTGTGTATCCTTTCAATGGAATTTTTCATCTCTTGGATATCTGTATGAATCTGTTTCATGGATTCCATTTCTATAGTATGTTGGTGTTCATGATTTTCCTAAGCTCTTCTAATTTTTTTTTTATCTGTATCTGCTCTAGAGTCACTAATCATGTCCTTCATTATGGTCACCATGGGGTTATCTGAGAAAATATTTCTGATTTGTTTTTTTTCTAGAACTGCATTCATCTTCTTTGTTACTTCCACTCTTACCACTTCAAAGAGTCCAGGCAGGTGGCTTATGAATTGTTCCACCTCATTGCCCCCTGGGTTTGCCTTTGGCGAGCTGAACATCTGGGGTTGTGTCTTGCTTCCATGTCTTCTCATTTTCTTTTTTCTTTTTTTAGTTTAATTCCTGGTTTGATGCTTGCAAATTTCTTATGGCAGGTAGCTTTATTGTTAGTAGTGAGAACTCCTCTGAATGACTACTTTTTAGAGATGTCCTCTAGGTGTAGCTGGTTTTTGAGTTTTGAGTTGGTTGCAATTTATTGGGGATGAGCAGTTGCTGTTTATTTGGCCTAGCCCCTGATTTCTTTGGCACCAGTCTGTAATATTGTTTATGAACATCAAGCAATCTCAGTCTTGGCCTACCAGGAAGAACAACTGATTAGAACAGTTATGTCACCTTGCCTAAAATAGCACAATCACTAATAACAATAGCATCAAACAGCCTTGAAAACGACAAACTGTGGTAACTATTAATTTGCCACTTTTAACTGTATAAAGTAGATTTGTGGTTATATAACAAAGTTTAAAGCAAAGCAGAGAATTCTATTCAGTAAATATGCCTCCAGTATGGCAATTTCACCCTCAGGGAACAAAATTTTAAATGGGTTAGGGGGAAAAATAGAGAAATAGAAGAAGAGGAAGAGAGTAGAGACAAGGATGCAGAACAGAGGAGGATTATGCAAACTTTGGGAAACTGGTGAAGACAAGAGGGAAAGAGAGAAGGATGAAATAAAAACAAGAGCAGAACAAAACAACCACAACAAAAAAGAAGAAACAGGGCCGGGGATTTAGCTCAGTGGTTTTGCTGCCTGCTGTGCAAGCGCAAGGACCTGAGTTCAATCCCTGGTACCAAAAAAAAAAAAAAAAGAAGAAACAATGTTCACACTCATATAAAAACAAGACCAAACAATCAAGAAAAAAACAAAAAAAGAAAAAGAAAAAAAGTCCACTTTAGAGCATGTCTTTCTCAGAGCACAGATCCATGTTGATGAATCCCAGCAGCCCAAATGTAGATTTACGGTGAGGTACAGGATAATCCTAGCAAGGTTGCACCTTTAGTTACACTGAAGTTCAGGCAGGTTTCTGGCTGTGGTGCTGGAACCTGATTTGTTCAGCCTGCAACAATCCATGTGCCTCCTGCCAGCTTGAACTTGTCTCCTTGACCTCCTGATGATTTGGACTTGGTTCCACCTCAGCCTGATACTGGGAGCCACTAGATGAGCCAACTTGAAGTTGCTCTGAGTTCAGAGCTCAGTTGGCCCCTCTCTAAGATGGTGAATGGCCAGTTGTCCTCTCCTGTGGCACGTCTGAACCCAAATAACTTACTAGCCACTGCAGTCTGCTGCATCAACTCCTCTGTTCCACTGGTGTGTTTCTCCATGGAGGCCTCTGGAGTCACTCATAATCAGTGTGCTTCTGCAGGTTCAAGCCACCCCTCCCACAAAGTGAGTCAAGGCTCAGGGAGAAAGCACCACTTACCACCTCCTTCTACACTAAGGTCTCTCTCTTTACTTTCCTTGTGGGCTTCAGTTCTCACTTCAGATCCTTGCTGAGTCTTGGGGACCCACTTTCCTCTTCCTCATCCTCACATTGCTGTATTCCAGCATCTGGACACCAGATCCTGGAGAGGCTGTTTTTCTGCTGTTCACCACTCTGCCATCTTCCCAGAAAAAAATATTTTTTTTGAGACAGGGTCTCGCTATATCGTCCAGGCTGGCTTCAAACCCATGGTGATCTTCCTGCTTCAGCCTCCCAAGTGCTAAGATTACAGGTGTGTGCCACCACACCTGGCTGAGAGTTATCTTGTCTTAAAAGAATATTATTCATCCATCAAAAGGTGGTAAATTCTAAACCATACCACAACAGGGGTGAATGTTTTGAGAACATTATGTTAAGTGAAAGAAGTTAGTCATCAAAAGACAAATACTGTATGATTCCATTTATTTGAACTATTATAATAGTCAAAATGAGAGACTGAAAGAATGGTGGTTGCTAAGGGAGGGGAGAATGAGGAATTATTTAATGAGTAGAGTATTTCAGTTTTACAAGACCGAGATGGGGAACAGATAATGGTGATGATTGAACAAAATGATGAATCTGTTTAATAACACTGAACTTATACTTAAAAATGGCTAAAACTGTAAACTTTATTTTATTCACAATAAAAAGAAATTTGGTATTTTACCACAGTAAAAAAAAACTGAGAGCACGTCCAAGAGAGCAAGTGGACAGGTAAGCTGGAAAAGGCTTGAACTATTTATTAAAATAATAATACCATCTAGTTTCTTTTGTTTTAAAGGATTTGTATAAGTCCTTGAAAATACTATCTGCAGACCTGGTGCCTTGGCATAATTTTAAGAAACAGGATGAAAATGAAGGTGTCAGAGTTGAAAATTTGTTGTTTATGGTAGATACCATATTGGAAGAAGTTGAAAATAAGGAAAAGGTAATACTAAATGTTCACACTTTAAAGTTTTTAATAAACTATTTGGGATTATGTTAAGATGTGAACTTTTTTACTTCTTCTGAACAGGACAGCAACATGCCAAACTTTCAAACTTTGCAAGCTATTGTCTCTCACTTCCAAAAATTATTTGATGTGCCTTCTTTAAATGGAGTCTATCCCCGAATGAATGAAGTTTATACTAGGCTTGGAGAAATGAACAATGCTGTGAGAAACCTCCAAGAACTCTTAGAATTAGGTGATGACCTTTTGTCATTTTTGGCTCCTATTTAAGAAGTATTCTTCATAAGTTACAAAAAATAGATAAAAATTTTTAAAGTAAAAAAAATCAAGGGTAACTGAAGCATAAAATGTTTGATGGATGTAATGATTTTGGAAATTCTCTCTTAAAATATCCTGTGCTTTTATTTCTCTTTTGCAGATAGTTCATCTTCATTGTGTGTACTGGTAAGCACAGTTGGAAAATTGTGTAGGCTGATTAATGAGGATGTGAGTGAGCAGGTTAAGCAAGTATTAGGACCTGAAGACCTCCAAAGGTATATGTTTGAAAAATAATCATTCAGAATGCTTGGAATGGTGAAATTAAAGATATGCAAACCTTCATGTTATTTACTTTTCCTATTTAGAACAGCACTTTTAAAATAACCTGATAGCCTAAGATAATCTCACCCCCTTAGAAACAGAGAAAATGTCAAGTATTCAAGATAAAGTAGATTGTAGGGCCTGTAAGTTTACATAGGGGGAATCAGAAACTCTTCAGCATACTCCTGTTCTAAGGGAAAGTTATATATAGTGAAGTTTAAACCTCTTAAACTACTTCATGGGAGTCCTATTTTAGGACATAACATAGACAACTGAATAATTAATCACTAACAGTATACATATTTGCAAGTTTACCCAGGAAGAACCCTTCTATAATCTGGCACTTGAGTGTTTGGTATTTGATGCTTTTAAAAGGAACATATATTCCACCACTGGTCTTTATCCCCACTCTGGTAGTTTTACTGACTGTTAATGCTTTTTCTTCATTTTTAATAGGATATTGGATATAAAGGCCTATTTTTAGAAAACACTATAAAAGTATTGTTCTCTAAAAAGTCTTGGGCTAACTAAAAAGTTTGTCATGTTATAAATTTAACAGATTACACTGACAATAAGATGCTTTTCTAGAAAAGTGATATTAGATGAACAAAGAATTAAAAAAGGAAGAATTGCAGTAATTGATCATTAAGTTTATATTTAAATTAGTAGAATAGCTTTTTTCCACTTGGAAGATGTTCTGTTTGCAGCCACCTTTGTCCAGTCAAATGCAAGGAACCCTAAGTTAGAAATTTGATGTAAACTGTGCATTTTTTAAACAGCATTATCAACAAATTGGAAGAACATGAAGAATTTTTCCCAGCATTTCAGGCATTTACTAATGATCTACTTAAAATCTTAGGTAAGATCTCATTGTTGGTAAATTTTGACTCTTATTTGGCTTTGAAAGAAGAATGGTCTTTAGTCAATTGGATTAGTGTTTTTACCTTGAATGCTTGATAAAAAGTGTCTGGAACCCACTAATACTGGAAGTTGTCAAATACACTCCTAACTTGACGTTAGAGTTGTTTAGGATCAGTACACAGAACAGAGAAGTGATGAGCCTTTAAGGAGATAGGGACTGCCCATCCCTAGCTCTGTCTTATTCTAATAAGAAATCTTGGGGTATGTTTTCTTAGCACTGGGGATTGAACCCAAGGCCTTCGCACTGAGCTACTTTTCCAGCCCTTTTTTGTATGTTTTGTTTTATTTTTGGCACAGGATCTCATTAGGTCCTTAAGTCGCCCAGCTGGACTTAAACTTGTGATCCTTTTGCCTCTGCCTCCCAGAGTGATGGGATTATAGGGGTATGCCACCATGCTTGGCTAAGAAATATTGATAAAATTTATGATTTTGCAAGGGCTTTCCTTCTTTATCCCCTTTTTTCTTTTAAAAATTTCTATTCTATGGTGATAATGTAAAGTAGTAAATATACATAGAAAGTGATGAAGTATTGCACTTATAAGATTAGTCACAGTGAAGACTTCCTTAGTAATATTATCTCTTAAAAGGGAAAAATATAATTTGCTTAGGAATCTTAGGCAAAAGAGACTCAAATATAATTACATATGACTACAAAATCAATTTAACTGTTTTCAGAGTTTAAAATGATTTATTCACTAATATTTTTTTCTGTGTAGCTCATTGAAAATATTTTTTGCTTTTAATGAATGACTTCTTGATTTTAGGAGAAGAAATGAGGCTTGGTAGTAGGAAGATAAGGGAATGATTAAATTCAAACTTGGTAAGAAGATTAATAAATGAAAGAAATATCTGACTGGAATATGTAGCCTGGTGAATGTAACAGGTTTTATGAGTGTTTTTTTAATAGGCTGAAAGCAAAGGAGACAGTGAATATCTTGTAGGCATGCGAACATACTAGAAAAGATCCTAGTAAGTCAAAGTGTAACTTGAAAGTTAAGGTATGAAATTTGTTTAAGTGTGTTTACTAATATCCTGAAGAGCTTTGTTTCATAGAATGATTCTACTTGCTCTAGAATGGCCACTAAACTTAACAGTGATGTACTAGTCACTAATAAATACTATCTTGCACATTAATAAACATTACATGTTCTTGTAACTCATTTTAGATCCTTTTATAGAAAGAAACTTCCTCATATTATGACATTTAATATGGTTCACATAGATCATTTGCTTCAGAAAGTCAAGTTTGTTTGCAGATGAAGTCTGCATTTGGTCAGAGTTGAAATTCTGAACTTAAATATTATGTTTAACATTGGGAAAGTTAGATCTGTTTGACAGAGTGTCATTAAGTGTCATTCAATACAGAGTGGTGTACTGAATACCAGATAAGGAAACTGTCTCCAATAGATTTTTTAAAAAATATTTTCTTTTTCTTATAAATCAGTATGATTGGCTGAGAAAATTCTCCTATCAGCCAGTGTTCTCTGTGAGGTTCATTTATAAGTCAAGTGTCTCATTTAGTGAGAAAATGAGTGTGGTTTCAGAATGAGGTAGGGATAGGAAGCCGGGGAATAATTTGATCTTGTACCTTACCACAGTGAGCTAAATTTTCTGTTGTATATGTGGGTCCAGACAAGTATTCTGACTTGAGTCAGAAACAAAGAACTGATGGATAAGGGCACAGAATGGATCTTATATTTAGGCCAAAGGAAGAACAATGAAAATCTAGCTAAGCAATGGAGAGAATGTTGAGCTCCATGGAGAATATTTTATGTAAAAGAAATGAGTTTTTGAACAATGGCCTAGCAGAGTAAGCTAGAAAAAAAAAAGTAGTGGGTATCCAGAGACTGGCGTTGGGTTTTACCTTTTCTTTTGAGATAGGGTCTCATTAAGTAGTTCAGGCTGGCCTCCAACTCACAGTGATCCTTCTGCTTCAGCCTCCTGAGTGCTAGGATTACAGTCAGGCGCCCCTACATCTGGCCAGGTTTTATCTTAGTAGGGATAATACTAAGTCTAGATAATAATAGAAGGGAATTTCCTTCTTCAGTAAGGAATTTGCTTCTTCAGTGGCCAGGAGCTTTAGTGAGTGAATTCTAATTTAGGATTATTGGAATAAGATATCTTTAGAAAGAAAAATAAAATTCAAAAGAACCTAAATTGGTCTGTCTAATAAGCCTGACCAGGCTAAATGCAATAATACATTATACTTGAGGTTGATTCTCTAAGGTCCCTGGCATCTCTTACTAGATAGATCCTTTTCATCCTAAAAGGTAGACCTGTAAGTGTTCTACTAGTGAGGAATCTTCCTAAGACAACCAAAAAGGAGCACAGTGTTCTGAGAAGAAATTCCTAAGTCCTCAGGTAGAGACCCAGGAAAGAGATGCCTCTCTCTGGGATTTCACTGGCAGCTCACCCATGTAGTTATACAGATCTGAAGAAGCACAAATACAACCATGGCTAGTTGGATCCGTTAATCAAAGCATATTGCTAATAAGGTTAGTGTCAGAGTAAGAGGACTTGTAGATGGGTGGTAGCTTTTATAAACAGATGCCCTATGAAGCATCTGTCTCTGAATCAGTGATCTATCTGCATTGTCGGGGAGAAGTTTATATGCACAAAAGTACCTATACCCTTATGTTTGACATTTACCTCTCCATAGAGGTTCTCATTTCCTCTGAGCTTATCACTAGAAAAAGTGTCTCTTATTTATTATTCTTGTTTTTCCATTACAGAAATTGATGACTTGGATGCCATTGTACCTGCAGTAAAGAAATTAAAAGTACTTTCATACTGAAACAAATCAAATCATTTTAGTATGTAAAGTGCATTTTTACCATTCTAAATATTATGTAGGATTGATCTTGAAACAAAGAGTATAACATATATTTGCTTTCAGAATTCATCCTCTTAGTACTGGGTGATTCTCCTTATAATTTTTTATTAACTTTGAGATTCTTTTACAAAAATTAGCTGCTCAGTTAAAATAGTAAATTAACTTTAGATCCCTTAATCATTTTGTAAGCAATTCTTGAGTGCTTAAAATGTAGGGTAGAGTTTGTGAGTAAAAGACCCAGGGAGAGTGTAAGTAATAGAAAAATTGTATTTAAGTTCAAGGTTTACTCACCTTTGGGTCAGGGCAAAAGGAATGTCAAGTCCAGTCAGTCGTAAGCTACTGCTTTCCTGGCAAGGATTAATTGGCATATTCCATTAAGATATCCCTCATGGCAGTTATCTTTTCAGAAGGAGAAAGAAAAAAAGAAAAAAAAGTTTTATCTGTTAGGATAGGAAGTGAATCATGGGATAAAATAGATGAGTAGATAGAAGTCCCTCTTTTTTAAAAAAATGTCTCTTTTGCAATCTTGATGTAATGTGCTTTTTATAAGGGGATATGATCTCAAATAAAATTTTTGTAAAACAATTTCCAAACATAAGTGTCCTTAGTGGCTTATTTGTATTATTTACAAATAATGAGTCATATTCTGCCTAGGCTGAGTGTTTCTTGGGCAACTGGTTTTACCCTTTGTGCATTTCACATAAAAAGTACTATCCTTACGGATTTTCACTTATTCTGTATTCTCAACATTCAGTCTGATTTTTAAAAATTAATTTTATTGGTACATGTTAGGTATACAATATAATGACATTCATCATTGTAGATTTGTACCTTTACATAATCTATATTGGTTCTTATTTTTTCCCCATTCCCCTGCCCTCCCTTTAACCCCTCCACCCCTCCCTATTTACAAAGACTTTCCCTTTTTTCCTTTTATCATATTTATTCCTTTCCCTTCTTTCCTTTCCCATATCCCTCCCACTTACCCTTCCCCTTTGTACCTTTTCTTCCTATTTCACATTATCTATTATACATTTTGATCCTTATTTACACTTTCAGTTTCTCACACCAGAGAAATTATTTGATATTTACATGTGTCTTATTTATTTTACTTAAGAGTATGGCCTCAATGTGCATCCATTTAGCTATAAATGTCTCTAGTTTCTCATTCTTTGTGGCTGAGTAGTACCACATTTTCTTCATCCAGTCTCTAGTTGATGGGCAATTGGGCTGTTTCTAAGTTTTAGCTATTACAAACTGTGCCACTATGAACATGGGTGTGCATATATCACTGTGGTATGATTCTTTTAATTCTTTGGGGAAGATACCCAGTAGAGGAATAGCTGGGCAAAATAGGACTTCCAGTCCTAGTTCTTTGAGGTATCTCCATACTGATTTCCACATTGGTTGCACCAATCTACACTCCCACCAACAGTGGAGAAGGATTCCTTTTTCCCCACAGCCCCACCAACATTTGCTATTGGTTGATTTCTTGATAGCAACCATTCTTTCTGGGGTGAGGTAGAATCTCAGTATTACTTTCATTTGTATCTCTTGAATGACCAGTGGTGTTGAACATTTTTTCATATATTTATTTGCTATTTCTACTTTTGTCTGAGAAATGTGTTCATTTCAGATGCCCATTTTTGGACTGGGTCTTTAAATTTGGGAGGTCTGAGTTTTTTAAGTTCTTTATATATTCTAGATAGTAGAACTTTGTCTGAGGAACAGCTGGTAAAATTTTTTCTCCACATTGTGGGTTTTGTCTTCATGCTGTTGGTGGTTTCTCTTGCTGTGCAGAAGCTTTTTAATAAGAGATCCCACTTGTTGATTCTTTGTGCTAGTTCACGTGCAACTGAGGTTTTGTTCATAAAATCTTTTCCTACACCAGTGTCTTCAAGAGTTCTACCTAACCTCTCTTCCAGGCAGTTTAGTGTTTCTCTTTTAATATTTAGATCTTTAATCCATTTCAATTTTAGTTTAGTGCACGGTGAGAGATATAGGTCTAGTTTTAATCTTTGGCAAGTTGAAACCCAATTTTTCCAGCACCATTTATTAAAGAGGCTATCTTTCCTCCAGTGAGGGTGTTTGGCTCCTTTGTCAAAGATGAGATGGCTGAGTGTGTCTGGAGTTGTTTCTGCATCTTCTAATCTGTTCCACTGGTCCTCAGGTCTGTTTCTTTGCCAGTACCATGCTGTTTTTATCACAGTAGCTTTGTAGTATAGTTTCAAATTGGGGATTGTGATACTCCCTACCTTGTCTTTGTTGCCTAGAATTGCTTTTGCTTTTCTAGGTCTCTTTATGTTCCAAATCAATTTTTGGATTGTTTTCTCAAGGGCTGTGAAGTATGCTGTTGGAATTTCAATTGGGATTGCATTGAATCTATATAGCAGTTTTGGAAGAATGGCCATTTTCACTATATTGGTTTTTCCTACCCAGGAGCAAGGATGTCTTTCCATTTTCTGATATCCTCTTTGATCTCTTTTCAGAGTGCTATAGTTTTCAGAGTGGAGGTCTTTGATTTCTTTTGTTAGGTTGATTCCAAGCTATTTCAGTTTTTTGTATGCTATTGTGAAGAGAATTATTTCTCCAGTTCCTTTTTCAGTGAGTCTGTTGTTCATGTAGAGGAAAGCTATTGATTTTTGTGTGTGTTGACATTGTATCTAGCTACTCTAGTGAATTTGGTAGTGAAGTCTAGAAGACTTTTGGTGGAGTTCTTGAAGTCTTCTGTATAGAGTATCATGTCATTTAGAAATAATGATAATTTGACTTCTTCATTTCCTATCTTTATTCCTTTTCTTTCTCTTGGGTAATTGCTATGGCTAATGTTTCCAAAATATATTGAACAGGAGTGGTGATAGTGGACATCCTTGTCTTGTTCCTGATTTTAGTGTGAAGGATTTCAGTTTTTGACTGTTTAGTATGATATTGGGTGTTGGTTTTTCATGGATGGCTTTTATCAGGTTGAAGTAGAGACTGTCTATTCCAATTTTTTGTAGGGTTTTTATCATGAATGTGTGTTGTATTTTTTTTTTTACAAAGTTTATTCTCTTCAATGCATTACAGGGTGTTAGCATTTTAAATGTTCATCATACCCACCAACTGCAGCATTATCTAAGCAAACCAAAAATCATTTTTATCATAGATGTAGTCAATGGTTATTCCTTTTTTAAAGGACCTAAACTCCAAAATTTTAGCACAGGTAGTTTTATTATATGTTTCATCTAGTAGATGAGTTTTTAAAATAGTGTGTAGAAATGAATAGTTTCAAACTATGTAAATATATTATGTCATGTTATCAATCCACTAAATCAAAAGCAATTGCCAAGCTGAATAAGTTACAAAGAAATAATAATTCTGGCTTGAACAGAAATCTGCAGTGTTTTCAAAGTTCTTAATAGTTACCCCCTAATATAAATCTCCAAAGTTTAACCTAGAGTTGGAAGATAAGTTTCACAGTAATGTAATTTTAACCTCCTTTACATTTATTTTATTTACTAAGATGTTTATATTCTGTGTCAGAATGGAGCTTTCCAGTGTTCACAATTTCGTTTCAATTTGTACATATGTAACTCACTAACATAAGAGTTACTATACAAAGTATCTCTAAAAAGAAAAAAAAACCACACCCTACACAGAACTCTTAATGTGGTATGATTTAAAATAGATTAATGCAACATTTTCAATATTTTAGTAATTTTGTAAATACCAGCATGTAAACTTGCCTATTTAATATGACAGCTACAATTTTATTCATTGAGAAATTGTGAATTAACTTCCTTCAATCATTTCCACCTTATCTCAAAACCTCTTTGACTTGCTTTATCAGATTCAGTGAATTTCAAACTTCTTTTGAAAAGGGAACTGAAGGAAGGCAATAAACTATAAACAGAAAAAAGTTAATCCTTTAAAATTTTTCTCTTCAATACAATTTAAAACTTAGAAAGTAAGTTACGAATTATTAAAGGAGCAGTTGGACTCACCAACCTGGGATTTAAATTTCTAAGTATGAGAACAGAAGAATAAAATATTTCATTCAATTCTGAAATTTAGAACGGTTATATGATTTGACTAAACTGGTCAAAGCAGTCAGAAATTTACAATTCAGTAGGTGTTGGTTATTTTGCTTTCGGGGATGGGCAGTCAAACAACAGAATGACAAATGAAGTGACAAAAAACTTGTGTTTCCCATTTTGGGGCGAGGGGTGTGCAAATCTCAGGATAGTTTAAATCTTGAAATCCATTTGACCTATTTAGGTCAAAGATGAAATTTAAAAAAAATTTTAATTACCCCATTCTTTCTTTGAGTGTCAGACTGATTGCTAGTCACATCTCCAAGTACAATCAGTGCTTTAATGGTTTGTTGAATGAAATATTGGTAAGGTCAAAAGGAAAAATTAAATTTTGAACTAAAAGAAAAACTCAAGTATTACATTGTTTTCAAATTGTTTACTAACATGACAACAGATTTGGCTGAAATCATTCTTGCACACACATACAACAGACACTAGCCACCGATCTGCTTTGCAACACAAGGCCATATAGTCAGAGTTGGCATTCTCTAAGCCAAAATTTAAATAGATTTTAAAAAGTAATTTCTAATTTTTACAGAAATGCTTCTTTAAAAAATATTTTCTCTCATTCCCTCATCTCCTATACTGAAGGATGTGTTTCTCCTCCAAGCTAAATCTGAACCCTCAAAATTGACTTCAGGCAGAAAATCTCTGCAAATTATATATATATATATATATATATATATATATATATTTATATCAGTTGTAATCCTCCAGCATTTAATCACTTTAGAGATGAATTTTTGGATCCTACTGCTCATAACTCCAAAATCCATAATGATTTAAGGATATACTTTCCATATCCTTCCTGGCTACTCCCTCCCCTCCAAATCAGTTCAAAACAGTCATGGCTCAAGTTTAATGGGAAGAAAGTTTTTGAGGAGTTTTTTTTTACTTTGGTGATGTGGGTGGCACATACTGTTGTCATTACATGGAGTCACTCCCTGAGGTATACCCCTAGGGCTAAACTGGCATCTCTGTTCCCTGATTTTTCAAGCTGCTCCCTGGGAATGGTATTGCCTCGGAAGCTGGAATAATCTTTACTAGCCTTTGCTTCTGGCTTCATGTGGTTTCTCAGCAGACTTCTCAGGAGCTCCATTCTCTTGGTTTTGGTGGGAGACACTGCATTGGAGCGAAGTTCTCGTAGTGGCTGCACAAGAAATGGAGATGGCTTTTTAGGGGGCTGCTGGCATACTTCAGCATAACTTAACTTTCAGGGTTCCTATAGGGGCACAGCTGTGGTTATATTTATGTTACTATTACATGGTAAAGCTGTATTTGCTCTTGATGGCTTTGCAGTATGCAGGGAAGAAACAGGTGTAGTCATCTGATTGATAACATCCTTCTGATCAATGGAATCATCTATTGTATCCTTTTCTTGCTGAGTTGTGCTTAATACAGGAAGCTCAGTTGCATATGGAGGACTGGTACTCATACTGAGTTGCTGGGCTGAAGTACAGTCTGCCTGCTCATCTTCTGCAGGTATTGGGCAACTAACTCGCAAGTCTTCATTCTCCTTTTCTTTGTAGACACCTTTAACGACATTAGACATTCTATTCTCCAAAAGGAGTTCACCTGGCATTCTTGATGAACTCCCAGGTAAAGGAGGAAAATTTGAAGCTATTAAGTCAAACTTTGGTGTTGGAGACTTTGCTTCAGCCGAAGGATGGGGTCTTGGGATCCTTTCATCTTCCAGTCATCTTCAACCTCTGAAGAGAGTTCTCCTGCCCCTACCATAGTCCCCATTTTGTTCCATCTGTAAAGTAGGAATCTTCTTTGGAAGGTAAGTTTGCTCTTGACGCCCTGTTACTGTAGAGTTATGCAGTTCAGTTGCAAAGTTCCTTGAACTAGATCTGTTCAATGGTCCATCCCCCAATGACACAGAGCCCTCTGTTGAGTGTTCTGTACCACTGGATGACCTAAAATGAGGCTTCACATGAGTTGTTGGGAATGGCTGGCCCATATTCATAGCAGCAGCTTTGTTTTATAAGATCCTGGTGAGTTAAAGCCATTCACAAAATGACCATTGGGGAAGGGAGCCAGTGGTGTTTCAAAGTAAGGTTCAGGACTTGGTGACCAAGACTGAGGCACAATACTATAAACTGAGTACTGTCAGTGAGGATTATATACAGGCTGCATAAAGACTGGTGAGGCATACTGTGCTTGAGCTTGAATGGGCTGACTATACATACTAAAATCCATGAATTGATAACCATTCTTAGCAAATAATGTATTGATGGCTTTTATCCTTGCCATGATTGGCTTGCCCTGAAATGTTTTAACTACTTCTCTTAAGTATTTAAATGCCTATTGTGCATCAGTATCTGACTGGAAGGTGACATACCAGTTGCTATTGTGTGTAAACTCCAAGCTTATCACTTTGGGGCAGTTTTCAGTTTTGAACAAAGCTTTCAACTCTTTTTCTGGTGGTGTTTCAGGAATCTCTCTGAGGATCACAATACGAAGTTTATGACTTGGTTTCACTTTCTCCCCTTTCTCATCAACTTGTACCATTGGAGATGATCCCAACACTTCAAGAATTCGATCAAGATCTGTGGTCAACTTTTTTATTTCTTCCATGTTGGCAACTGTCCATATTGGGACAAACTGATCACTGTCCATTTGGGATATCAAGTAAAGATCCTTTGATAAATTTTCTCATGAAAAACAGAATTCTAGTTGTTTCTTCAGGCATTCTTTTAGATCTTCTGTAGAAATTGCCAAACTGCTTTCTCCAGAAATGTCATATATTTGATAACTCATATCTTCCAGTCCTAAAATCATTCCCTCACTTGGTTCATCAATGCCAGTACTATTTCTTGGGGTTTCACAAGATGGAGAATACATTATTTCATATCCTTTACACGTATCTTCTGAAAGCTCTGTACTGCCCTCAGTCTAAGACCCTGACATGGCTGCTGTTTCATGCCAAGAGCTTTCAGTTCCATGAGTTACAGGAGTGGCATCAAGATTTCCAGGAGGAATTTCTTGCCATACTTTGGCATTTGGATTTCAACCAGTCCTTTTAGATGTTACCTGCTTGAACTCACTATGTAGCCTAGGTTGGCCTTGAACTCGCAGTAATCCCGTTTCAGCCTCCCATGTTGAGATTACAGGTGTGTGCACCATGCCCACTGATTATCATTTCTTCTTGTATCTCAAACCTTCCAGAATCTTGTTCCTTCTGCCCTCCATGAAGAGCAACATGTTTTCCTTTGCTCGGCCCAATGGTTCTCATCAGCTGCATGTTGGATTTTGTTGAATGCTTTTTCTGTATCTTTTGAGATGATCATATGGTTTTTGACCTTGGCTCTATTAATATAGTGTATTACATTTATTGATTTGTATATGTTGAACCATCCCTGCATTGCTGGGATAAATCCCACTTGGTCAAGGCGTATGATCTTATTGATGATCTTCTGCATTCTATTTGCCAGTATCTTATTAAGGATTTTTGCATCTATGTTCATTAGTGAGATTGGCGTATAGTTCTCTTTTTCGGTTGGGTCTTTCTTTGCTTTGAGGATCAAGGTGATGCTTGCTTCCAGGAATGAATTTGGGAGTATTGCTTCCCTTTCAATTTCATTGAAGAGTTTAAACAGTAGTGGCAGCAGTTCCTCTCTAAATGTCTTGTAGAATTCAGCAGTGAAGCCATCAGGGCCTGGGCTTTTCTTAGTTGGAAAGTTTTTAATTACATTTTCAATTTTGTTGATTGATATTGGGTTGTTTAGAATTTTTACGTCTTCTTCATTCAACTTTAGTAATTCATATCTAGGAAACTGTCCATGTCTTCTGTGTTGTCCATCTTTTTGGCATATAGATTCTGGAAGTAGGTATTGATGATCCTCTGGATTTATGCTGGGTCAATTGTAATTTCATCCTTTTCATTCCTTATTGCATGGATTTGGGCCTTTTCTTCCCTTTTTCTGATAAAGTTTGCTAAGGGTTTGTCAATTTTCTTCTTTCAAAGAACCAGCTCTTGGCTTCATTGAGTTTTTGTATTGTTTTCTTAGTCTCCATTGCATTGATCTCTGCTCTGATCTTTAGAATTTCCTCCCTAGTATGGGCTTTGGGTTTGTCCTGCTCTTCTTTTTCTAGAAGCTTGAGGTTCAGCATCAGGATGTTTAATTGGGCTCGCTCTGTTTTCCTAATATGAGTATTCACTGCTATGAATTTCCCTCATAAGACTGCTTTCATTGTGTCCCATAGATTCCGATATGTTGTACTGACATTGTCATTTAATTGAAGGAACTGTCTGATTTCTTCTTTAATTTCCTCTGTGATCCATTGGTTATTCAGAAGTGTGTTGTTCAATTTCTGTATGTTTATGAAATTCTTGTGATTTCTTTTGCTATTGATCTCCAATTTCTTCGTACTATGGTCCGATAATATACAGGGGATAACTTCATTTCCTTTGCACTTACTTAAACATGTTCTATGAGCAAGTATATGGTCTATTTTGGAAGATGACCCATGTGCAGCTGAAGAGAATGTATGTTCTAATTTTGTGGGGTGGAACACTCTGTAAACATCTGTTAACTCCATTCATTTAAGAGTTTGAATTCTAGTATTTCATTGTTTATTTTCTGTCTAGTTCATCTGTGACAGTGGGGTATTGAGGTCCCCTGCTACTATTAGTGCTGATTTGATTTTTCATGTCCATATTTGTTTTATATAGTTGGGTGCACTAGTATTTGGTGTGTATATATTTATGATTCTCATGTCTTTCTCTTGGATTTTGCCCTTTACAAGGATGTAGGGTCCTGCTTTGTCTCTCTTAATCAGTGTTGGTTTGAAATCCATTTTTTCTGGAAAGAGGATACTCCTGTTTTCAGGGGGGTTCCTATTGCATAGAGTATTGTTTTCCACCCTTTAACTTTCAGTCTATGAGTTTCTTTTTGAATTAAGTGTGTTTCTTGTATGCAGTATATTGTTGGATCTTGCTTCTTGACCCATTCTGCCAGTCTATTTCTTTTGATTGGTGAATTGAGACCATCAACATTGATGGTTATAACTGATACATATTGACTTATCCTTGTCATGACTTTTTCTTTTTGTTGGATTCTCCCCCTTTGCATTTAATTTCTTGTCGTTTCTGATGGATTTATTCTGTTGGGCTTCCTGGGGTTGTGATCCTCATTGTCTTTTCCTAGGAATAATGTTTAAAATTTTTTGGAGTACTGGTTTGGTATTCATGAAGTTCCTCAGGTGCTCTTTGTCATGAAAGTATCATATTTCTCCATCAATTCTGAACAAAAGTTTTGCAGAGTACATCAATCTGGGTTGGAGGTTTTCCTTTAGGGCTTGAAATACTTCACTTCAGGCTCTTCTTGCCTTGAGGGTTTGTGTTGAGAAGTCGGCTGTGATTCTGATTGGCTTTCCTTTGAATGTGATTTGTTTCTTTTCTCTGCTTGTAGAATTTTGTTCTTCTGTTGGGTTCCTGGAATCTTGACTATTATATATGCCTAGGTGTAGATTTTGATCATGGCTAGTTGGAGTCCTATATGCCTCACTTATCTGTGTATCAAGATCTTTTCCCTTGCTTGGGAAATTTTCTGTTGTTACTTCTGTGAACAGTTTTTTAATGTCCTTTGCACTCTCCTGTTTCTTCGTTGACTCCAATCAGTCTTAGGTTATTCTTCTTTGCATCATCTAGCAGCTGCTAGATTTCTTGTGGTCCCTTACTATTTTTAAGAAATTTTTCTTTTCCTGGTCACTAATTGCAATCCTGTCTTCTATATCTGAAATTCTGTCCTCACATTGGCTCACTCTGCTTCATAAACTTTCAGTGGCATTTTTAATTTCTTGGGAATCTGTTTGCATCTGTTTTATGGATTCCATTTGTTTCCTATGCTGGGATTCCATCATGTTCCTCAGCTCCTCTATTTTTTTAAATTTATGTCTCTTCTAGATTTATTAATCATGTCTTGTACTAGGGACACAACCTCTGTTGTTATTTGAGAAATTATTTTTTATTTCATTATTTCCAGATCCTCTTTTGTTGCCAGTTCAGGGAGTCCAGGCGGTTGAGTATCAGATTGTTCCATCTCCTTGCTCTTTGGGGCTGCCTTAGGTAATCTAGAAGTCTGGTTTTGAGACTTGTTTACGTGTCTTCTCATTTCAACAGATGCAACCTGCTGTGCCTTTGTTGAGGCAACTTTTTGCTCACTCAGTGGTCTTCAATTTTCAGTAAGCCACCAAGAGTCCTTTTCTCTGCTGCTCATCCCTGTGCCAATTCCTGGGTTCCGAATGGTGGCCTTCTGGATCCCTGCACTACCCTGTTGTCCAGGCGGGGTTCTGGCTGGGGTCTGTGCACACTTGGGATGGTATCTGGGCATGCCTCTGGCTGGATCCTGACCCCCTATGTAGCTGTTGTCTGGGTAGGCCTTTGGCTGGGGGCTATGCACCCCAGTTGCTGGTGTCTGAGTGGGCTTCTGGCTGGGGTCTGCACACACTTACCAGTGGTATCTGGGCAGGCCTCTGGCTATTGCTTGTACTCCTGTGCAGCTCTTTTCCAGGTGGGCCTTTGGCTGGGCCTGTGGGTTCCAGCTTCAGGGGTCAGGATGGGGCCCTAGCTGGGACCTGCCCACTACTGCACTGCTCTGGTCCCCACAGGATTCTTGGCTGGGATCTGGGCACACTTACCGATGGAATCTGGGTGGGCCTCTGGCTGTTGCTTGTGTGTCTCTTCAGCTCTTTTCCAGGCAGGCCTTTGGCTGGGCCTGTGGGTTCCAGCTGCAGGGGTCAGGGCGGGGCCCTGGCTAGGACCTGCCTGCAACTGCAAGCTCTGTTCCCCACAGGCTTCTCCCAGTCTGATTTTCTTAAGGGACTAGTGTCTACATCACATCCATGAGTACAAACTACTTTAAGCTACCCCCATCCTTTTTATAAGTAGCAGGCCTAGGAAAATTTCTCAGTCATTCTTGGCAGGTAGCACATAGAATATTGTATAGCATTTCCAGGAGGCAAGGTGCACTGAAGAATAAATGTCCACATCCTTGGTGGTGTGACCTTAGGCTTAGGGAGATATAAGATAATGTCTTGGATTCCTTCTAAATTTAAAATTGTTTTGTTAATCTGCAGTTACGTTTCTAAACACTAGCCCACCATTTGTAAAGAACATGTGTCAAGGGGTCAGGGATTTAGCTCAGTGGTTCCAGTGCCTGCCTTGCAAGCACAAGGTCCCAAGTTTGATCCCCGGTACCAAAACGGAAAAAAAAAAAACATGTGTCGAGGATTTAGTAGAAAAAGTATAGTATTTGAATATTTAAATATTCTGAATTGATCAGATTATCCCAGAAAATTGCTATGAGTTTGAATATTAGAAAAAATATACTCAAAATATTATTTTCATCTAAATTGTGTTACTAGTTTATGAGCCTATGGTTAACTCTTAGTTTAATATAGAAGTTTTCAAACACTTCCCCTGAGGCCTGTGATTGTTTTGGAGGTTCTTGAAGAACCACTGAGAAGTACATTGACACTAATAGCAAGAGCTTTAGGCCATCCCTATCAGATCTGCTCTTATCCAATTTTTAAAAAATTATAAATAAAAGTACTACAATTATTATTTAGCAATATTTAAATGAAAACATTCAATTTAACAATTTTATTGAGGTATAATTGGCATATAAGCTTACACACTTAAAATACACAATCTAATAAGTTCAGACATATATATATATATTTTTATATATATATATGAAACCACCACAGTCACATTAAAAGATATGCCCATCATTCCAAAAAAGTTTTAATGCCTTTCTTATTCTCTCCCATCCCTAGGCAACATTTTGTCTGCTTTCCATCACTATATATTATTTTGTACTTTATAGGAATATAAATGAAATCATATGTTCTTTTTGTTTTGGCTGGGCATTTTTTCAGAATAATTATTTTGAGATTTTTTTACATGTTGTTGCATGTATTAGTTCAGTTTTTATTACTGTGTAGCATTCTGTTGTATAAATATGCCATAATTTATTCCTTCACCCATTGATGGAAATTTGGGTTTTCCAATTTTTACTACAAATAAAATTGCAATCTATGAACACTTATATTCATATGAACCTATACCTGATATCCTATGTCTTAGACTGTTTCATATATTTTGTCTGGTTTGGGTTTTTTTTTTAGTTTTTATTTGTACATTATTTGGTTGTTATAAGCAGAGAGGCAAATTTGGCGTCTGATACTCCATTCTGGCTAGGAATAGAAGTTTAGAAGTATGTTGGGGGTGGAGCGGGGCAGTGGTTTGAGACAGGATATCACCATGTAGGCCAGCCTGGCCTAGAACTCTCAGTCCTCCTGAGTGAGCCTCCTGAGTGCTGGGGTTATAGGCATGCACCACCACACCCCTCTTGAATTATGAAGTCTAAAAATATGTCGTTTCTTGGATTGTTTCTGCAGCTTAACATTTTAAAATTTATTTTGGTGCCAGAGATTGAACCTAGAACTTTGATCATGTTGAGCATATGGTCTACCACTAACCTATATGCCTGTTATGACTTACATGTAGATATCCACCAGAGCTTCATGTGCTCATAGGTGGGGCTTTTCAGAGGTGGCTGGATCTAGGGTGTGTGAATGTGGACTAAGAATGTGTGACTATGGATGTAGGGTATATGATGACTAAATCAGTCCACTGATTGGTTTAGCACAGTTCTGGGTGTGGGTTATACCAACCAATAGGCTTGTATCCTGGATAGAATATAAAGGGGAAGATGGAAGATAGACTTGCTGCCTTCTGCCTGCTTGGGCATGGCCTATTTCTCTTCTGCCATGCCACCTTGTCTTGGAGCCAGCCAATGAAGGACTGAAACTTCTACAAACTGTGAGCTGAATAAACCTTTCCTCTTTTAATTTTGGGTGTCCAGTATTTTGTCTCAGCAACAAGGAAAGTAACTTAAGACATTGCCCAACTCGGTCTTTTGTTTTTTGTTTTTCTAATTTTATTTCCTTATGATTAGAGAATACTGTATAGTCTTTTTGGTATTGAGTCTCTAGAATTTGTTGAGCCTTTGTGGCTTTAGAGGAATTTTTATACATGTTCCATTTGTTCTTAAGTCTATTCTCAATATACGTTGTGCTACTGTGTTAAGTCTATATACCAGCTTTTGTGCTTGATTAGTCAGTTTCTGGGAGATAAAATACAAAATTTTAAAATTTTGAGCCTAATTTTCTAAGTACATAGAAATTAATAGTTGACATTTTCCTAATATCTCTTGCCATAGGTCATCATTGACTGAAACCTCCAAAACTGTGAGCCAAAATGAACTTTTAGTTATGAGGTGAATATCTCAGGTATTTGTTACAGTAATTAACATGCTTGTTTATATTTTTTGAATGATCAAGACATGTTTGCCAGTGTATTTTACAGGTATCTTTGTACCTCTTATGCCATTTCTGCCTTAATAGTTCATTTTTTGGTTTGATGTTCCAGTATCTTTTATCTTCAAGTTCCCATTCATGACAGATGTCTGCTACAGTGAGTGGTCTCCTCTGTGCACTGGATACAAGTAGCAACCCTAAGGGCCAGAGTTGTGGTTAACTCAGGTTTTCATAGGATTCCAGGTTCTAAACCTGTTTTCTAGTTTTGGGGGTTTCGGCTTCAGGTTGATGGTAGGTAACTTCAGACTCTGTGCTCCTCTAGGGCAGTTTAACTGATTGTTTCCACCCCTTCTTGCCAACCTGTTCTTGACCTCATTGTCAGGCAAGGTGTTTTCTATCAAAACAAAACTTTTGAGGGTCCTTGCCTCCTGTCTGGTGTATGCTAAAATTCTCGTTCCCTTCAACACTTTAACTCCTCATCTGACTTCTGCAAACTATTCTGGTTTTCTTCTTTTGGTCAAAAGAACTAGGAACTATCTGTTGTCTGCCACCTTGAGCAATAGTTACTTTAGGGTTGCAAATATTTAGGATGGAATATATGATAAATTCTCTTATATTTCTCTGGTACTTTACCATTTTCAAGGTAATTTTCTATTTAGAGAGCAATTATAATGTTGGCATGAAGTAGATGGGATAAGCATAATTTGCCATAGTTTATTATGAGAATTTGTTGTTCAAAGTAGAAATCTGAGAAGAAACATTTTATTATGAGAATTTGTTGTTCAAAGTAGAAATCTGAGAAGAAACATTTTATTATGCATCTTCCATATACTTAGCACAGGATTGGGTTGCAAGGGTGAAAAACAGTTCAGGTAGTATATAGTTCAATTGACATGTAAATTGAAACGTTAAGTACCAGACATACATAACAGCATGTGACCTTAGTTGATACCTAGTGAATATTTTTTAAAATTTACTGTTATAAGACAGAATCGTTAAAATGGAAAATGCTACATAGGAGGTGGGAATAGGCCATTTCATTGTGGACTGGCTTAATGAAGATGATGAATAAAGCAGCAGAAACCAGATTATCTTAAGCAAATTAAGTGAGAGTAGCATGATAAAACTGTTTAGAATGTTGGCAGTAGTGCAGACAAAAAACTTATAAGACATGACCTTTAGACTAGTTATAAGAACAGAGGGGGTAGCAAGTCCATTTGGTCTTTTCAATTTTGAAATGCACAAGAGGCACTTTTCATATTCACTTTACATATTTTGCTTTTAACCTTAAGTGAAGCAGCTATTTTCTGGAAAAGTGGGATAGAATTCTCAAGCTTATAATGATACTCTTCTGCATTCTCCAAAGCTCTGCTGTAAATGCAGATCAGACCTGGGTTTGGAACTTGACTTGCATTTTCCTATGGTAGGGGATAGCCCCCAGCATGTGGAATTATTTCCAGAGTATTTAAGTATGTTAGAACATGGTTGCCATTAGGAAAGTGCATTTTAGCTCCAAATCAAATGCAGAAATGAATCTCCAACCATAGAAATGTCACAGGTGGCAGCCAGAACAGCTTTGGCAGTATTACCTGTTGGGAGTTTGGGGTTGGGTCAGTGCCCTCCCCTTCATCAGTAATTGCCCAGGAATAATTGTTAGCTGCTCCAGGAACAAATCTCTCTTGGCCCTTATGTCAAGGGCGGGACACTTTCTGGTGCATACATTCAGGCAGGTCCTAAATCAAATGTGTATAATTATCTACCAAAAGTAAAAAACCACCACTGAGGTTTTTGATGACTTTTGTTTTGGTACCGGGAATTGAACTCAGGCTTGCACTTGCAGGGCAGGCAGTGGAACCACTGAGCTAAATCCCCGGCCTTTGATGACTTTTTAGATATAAATACCCCATTTGACCAAACTTAACCAAGATGAAGTAGTTCTTGCCTTTATATAACTCTGCCTCTTCCTAATACTAGTCATACAGTTATTTATACAATATTTTATATATATATATATTCGTGACTTATTTAAATAACAATATACATATGTACACAATGTAACATATTGGCAAGAATAGTACTCATCAGCTTCTCTGCTGTCCGTCTGGAGTCAGCTCATACCTGTAAGACAGTGGGGTTTGCACTTGTGTTAGAAGGTCAGTGTTTTGTAGCTATAACACGATAAGATGTCTGGGCCTCTGGAGCCTGCAGACCCATCTCTTGAGTTGGCCAGGCAAAGTTAAGCCTAGAATTTACAGAAGTCACATGGGTAAGATCTGCAGGTAGTAATACCATAAGGCAGTGGTGGTGAACCTGTGACATGCGTATTGCATGAATTGTTTTTCTAAACTAAAACTTCAGTATTCAGGTTATTTCAGTGTTGGTACTTTGCAGTAAATAAGTTGGTTTTGTATTGCACTTTGGGCACTTATGTCTAAAAGATTTGCCATCACTGCCATAAGGTGTTAATCTGTTTCCTTTCTTAAATATTACTGAAAGAGGAATAACTTTGGAGAAAAATATGGGCTACCTTGAATAGCAGGTTAACAGTGATAAAATAAAAAAGTAGTCTTACCATTGTGAAAAGCCTTTAATCAAATCTTCTTTTGATAAATCAATCAGTACCTAAAGGATCACAGATAATTCCCATATAAAACACTGCATTAAACAGAAACTTTGGGATAAACTGAGTTGATCATAAAGGATCTCCTTAGGTTTCAGATTTTCAGCAGGGCTTTTTCTTTTGGCTCCCAACATTGGAGCCTCTCCAGAGGGAGAATGCAGACACTGACCTCAGTGTCCTGAAAAAAGGCAAGTTGTTGTTCAGAGTTCTACTTCAGGTTTTTTCTTTCCTTTTTGAGTTTTTAAATGAATATTATAAAAAGAAAACTTACTTTATCTGTGAAAATAGGAATAATACCATCTACCTCATAGAAATGAGTGCTTTAAAGAGATGAGTATAAGGTGTTTATTAAAATACAACAGGTACAAAGTACTACACAAATACATTTTGGGTGGGTCTCTCCTGAGCATATTCCTGGGAGTTAAGACCATGGCAGGTGTTCAAATGCTTGTAGAATGTTGAATTTGGATTCTTGAATGAAAATAGATTATCATATTTATATTTCTGTATTAAAGAATATGAAAAACAAAAAAATTCCAAATGAGGATTTTGAAGTCAGTTCTATTGTAAGCTGTAATGATTTTGTCAGAATTTCTGCAAGGATGTGTTCCACCACCAGATACCAATAGTCTTGAATACTTACTTTTCCTAACTCCTTCCTTCTGTGTGAGCCAAGTGGCCTACTATTTTTGACTGCAACATCTAGTGACCTCTTCTTTACTTCTTCCATAGGAACAAAAAATTCAAATCTTTAAGGAGCAAAAAATTCAGGAAATGAGATTTACATATTTCAGTCATTTGGGTTGAAAATTTGAAGTGTTTCATCTACTTCCCCACTAAAACAGGAGCCACAGATTAAGAGCAACTGGAATAGTACTGGCTCATAGTTAATTCATTGAGTACCTCAATGCATTGAGTATGGCTAATTGCTGCCCTGTGTTGCTGACGAACCCTGGAAGTGTAAAGAGGCTTTTCTGAGAAGTGCCTCCTGAAAAATAGCAGCTGCCTCCTGTGGAGTAAGGCAGAGGAATCTGTCAGGTATTCATAAGGGACCCCTTACATCTAGGTTTATTTTTAAGGTGGGTGTGGCCAAGAGTGCCTTCCAGATAATCCAGGCTTATCATGCTGTTCTAATTTTGAAAGAAGAAACTAACAGATTGTCTTTAAAGTCAAATGTTAAAGCTATCCCTTATGTTCCTACATAGCATTTTGACATCTTTTTATGTGTCAGAGCTCTCTGGGAGCAAAGTCTCTTGTGTGGCTCTAGACATGATGGTGCCAGCATTCAGTAAAAGCTGAATGATAAATTCTCTCCCAATAGCCTTTTTTTTTTTTTTTTTTTTTTTGCCGACAGCCTTTCTTGATATTGACAAACTCAATCACAGTAGTTCTTAGACATAGTCAAAAAAGGAATCAGTCACAACCCTTTTAAAATAAGTATTGACCAGAATAAGAACCAAAATTAAGAGGTGTACCATCTTTCTAAGCTGGCTAAAATAGATTTTCTTAGGATTCTGAAACAGAAGGAAGTAATGATGAAATCCTGGCTTCAGCACCTTGAGGATTATCAAGACTGAAAATATTTGAAATAAAAGTTGCTATGTGATTCGAATCTGCCAGGCAGTTTTCTTTCTAAGGACAGGGGTGGGTAAGCCTCTGCGGAGGAGAAAGGATTTGTTTCACCTGCCATCTCCATTATGTTGCAGGAGGGCCAAAAGCTTCGAGCCTTGGAAGAAATTTTATGTCCTTAGGTTCCATTAAAACAGATCCTCCAGAAAAATTTTAATCAAATTCAAATCCTCTTACTGCCAAAATATTTAAAGGGAATGAGTATAGAACATTCCGTAATCAGGAACACTTTAGTCTTGGTGGCCAGTTAAATGTGGGTAGCCTTTTTGATAATCTGTCCTGGTACTCCTTTTCTCCCACCAAAAAGTATACAGAGGCTTCATGAAGTCCTGTACAGCCCTGGCCGCCTCCAGCATCTGGCAGTTTGCCAGGCACAGACCCAGTGCTCAGCAGATACTTGAAGGGATTAGGCATTCTAGGCAGACCCACAGCCACTTACGTTTCATCAAACAGGGGCTCCAGCGTCTTGTGCTTCACTGAGGTCTTCTTACGACCTGCCCACCTCCTTTCTGGCAACAAGTAGACACGGACATAGGGATCAGCTCCACTGCTGGTACACGGTGTCAAATTTCTGATTTGTAGGGGGGGAAAAAAGGCCCTTGGATTTCAAACACTGAAAATAGTCATTTGGGAGAAAGCTAAACTAACCATTTGCCTTTAGATGGGCTTGAGAACATCTTTTGTGGTCAACCTGACCAAAACATGAAAATCTCCAGAATTTAGAGGACAAAATATCAGGTGCATAATTTTGAAAACATGCATTTTTGTGGTTTGAGGTAGAGTAAGTACTTTTCATCTAAGTTAGGAATTTTTGGTTGGGAAAATCTATTGGCTGTCAGCCAACCCAAGATAGTTTTACAGTGATTGCGTCTAAACACAGCCTTTGGCTCCTGAGCCCATCAGCACCATCAATGAATAACCACCCAAGAGTGCCCTTTGCTGCTCATGGCATACAGGCCTTCAAGTTTCATTTCTTCCCAGTGTGTTACTACTTTGAGTCTACTACATGCCCTTGCTATTGCTCCAAATGCCCCAACTTTGATTTATGGTCCCCTGATGCTTCCAAAGCACCTTCCTGTCCCAGAATCCCTTTACCTGCAGCCATTGACCAGCACCCTGAGGCATCGCCACAGACACACATAGCGCACCGTGAGCTGGATCTCACCAAGGCCCTGCTGTCTGCAATTGCCAACTCTGTAAAGAAAGAGCTTGTCATTTCTCTTGTTGTAACAAGTGTTAACTCTCTCCTTTCCCCTCAAGATAATTCTAAGTTCTTTTCAGTTGGAAGTTGGTTCCATCCAGCATCAGGTATAGTTATCCTACTTTTCAGTAAGAACAACATGAACACTGGAGTGGATCTGCCTTTGTATCACAATTCCTTGTAGGGCTTTGGGTTAATTTGACTTTTATGCTACTAAGTTCTCAGGGTTATGGTGAAGACAAATCAAGTAAAATCTTCGGTCCATAGTAAACACTTAATAAATGGTGGCTATTTATTACATAATTCCATATCTTAAGCTTTTCATATCATTACACTGCAGTGCTTTAGAACTCAGGAAATGTTTCTGCTAGAAGGGACATTAACTGAAGCCCAGCATCTACTGTATAGTCAGTATGTAGCTTGAGCCATAACCAGACTAGTTTTCTCCCTTGTTCTGTGTTTCTTCTACCACACCTTGCTGCCTCTTGTGAAGATACAGTATTCTGTGGAAAACCAGAACTTGCATAGGTATTTAAGTTTATATCTACTTTTACATCCACGAAATGTTTTTCATGCAGGTGATATTAGAAAAGATTAAGCAGAGAGATGCATACTCAGTGTTGAAGGTGGTATCTGTCAGATCAAAGCAGGAAGAGGCCAGGGAGTTGAGCGAGGAGATGCTGGGACCCAGACCCTTGGGCGGCCATACAAATGGGGAAGCAAGGCGTTTCATGGGTCTGGGTGACTTGATGGGTCCTGGAGAATGGGGGCCTGGGACAGTCAGGAAGATGGTGGTTGAACTCTTCTTCTTCCCCATGGGCTCAGAGAACCCATTGGCACTGTCTTTGCCTTTGGGCTCTAAGATTGTCTCTTGGGGTACAGGGTTGGTGGAAGCACTGGAAGTGGTTAGTGTGCTCTTGGAGGCATCCATGGTGTAAGAAGCAGGGTCTGGAGGACACAGCAAGTCTGCAGGGCCTTCTCCCTGGAGTGGGGCTTTGGGACCATGGTTGGTAACCACCTTCTTGACGAACAGAGGACCTTTCTTTAAGGCTTCAGGTCCTGTGTACGGGCTCCCCAGCTCTCGTTCCTCCACTCGCAGGAACTAGAAGCAGATAACAAGGTAGTTTATGGACTGGGCCCACCACTTCTACAACCCCAGCCATTGTGTTTTTTCTTTCCCTTTTCCTCTCAGTCATCAATCACCAAGACCCTTCCTGGGAAATTTCATTTACAGAAATATGGTAATCCAAGTATTCTAAAAGAGCTTTTATGCCAAAATAAAATGAACATCTTTTTAAATGCACAGCCATATCCATAAGAAAGCAAGCATAATTCTTTTTGAAAAGAGAAAGCTGAAAAAATAAAAGTTAAGCTACTCTGAGAGTTGCAGTGAGGTCCATGAAGGTGGGATCTCTGAAAAAGTGCTGAGAAAATAAATGGGAAACAAGGTGAGGTCAAGAGACATGGAAAACAGATGAGAAGATCCAGTATAGAAGGATTAAACTAAGGGATTAAAAAATGGGGGAAGGCAATATGTGAAGAGATGACTGACAGTATTCCAAAACTGATGAAAATGGTTTGGAGCTTAGTGCTGGAACAGTTCACCTTGCTCCATAGCCAGAGCTGCACTCCCCCTTCCCCCCAGGGGACGAGAGAGATTTACCCGCAGCACCAGCCTCATGGAAATGAGGCTGTCCAGGCCTGAATGGTCCAGCTGAAAGCGCTGCTCCAGGGTGAGGTCAGCATAGGGGAGGATTTGGCACAGGGGGAACTCCAGCACTCCCAGAGCACACTCCTGGTCATCATCCAGCACCTGGGCAGTGGGCCAGTCACAAAACGAGAGGATGGCTAAGCCTACCTGAACCACCACTACCTTCTGGGCCCCAGCCAGTCTGGGCTTACTTCAGTCCATATTTGGCATGTGGTCCTTTTCTGGAAACAGGTATGAGGCTAGGCCAGATCTGGTCTCTGCCTGCAGTCAGGGGAAGAAAATGACTCAGGGTAGAGGTGATTATGGTTCTTCTGAGGCCAGAATGGCAAATGCCAAGGGCCACAGGGGCTTTAGGGACCAGCAAGTTCTGCTGCTTCGGGAGGAGGCATACAGGCAGGACTCGGGATCCCAAAAGATCCCAGCTCCACCACTTGTTGGTCATGAGATCGTGGGCAAATCAATGATTTAGCATCTATTTGCTTATGTATAAAAGGAGCTAATTTCTTCCAACAGATTTTTTAATGAATGTTAAATGAAAAAAATTTAAACAAGTACACCATTATTAGTGTCCTCCATAGACACCAACAAAGACCATTCCGAGTACTGTGTAACAACTGCAGAGATCCTTTTCAGGGAGATCCAAGGTACTTACAGGGCTTTGTCTTCCCAAAGCCTCCTACACAGTGACCTTGGGCACCATCCTCAAGGAGATGAGGCTCTGTGGGGCCTCAGTGTCCTCTCTCATATACTAGAGGCTGAGTGAATACTGCTGGAACTTGCTCAAGGCTTGGGAGCCCTCCCAGCTTAGAAATCTCTTCTCCCAAGAGCCCAGGTTCAAACCTTCAGACAGAGCTGCTCAGCTGCCACGTTGTGCACAAAAAAGGAGAACACCTGGCTCCACACAGGGTCCTTGCTGTGGGGACACGTCTGGGAACAGAAGAGGGGAGGTCATTGAAGGTCAAGTTGGGCAGAGCTGGATGCTGGCATGCTCTGCTGTCAGTCTGCCCACCATGTACCAATGGGAACTTTACCTGCCCTGGGATCAGACCCACCTACTCCAGCCAGGGGACACAGGGTAGGGCAGCCATACTCAAAGCCAAGGAGGGCCTTGCCAGAAGTTTTACTGAGGGCTTAAAATTGTACTATGGTGAGAGCTCACTTTGAGGGAGTGGGGCCGACAGGATGCCTAGTGCTGGACTGAGGGCTTCATGGTGTGGTAGAAAGGACATGGGCTCTAGAACCATGCCCAAGCTTGAACCCTAACTCTGTTGCTTTGTAATACTGCCCTTGGGCAAGTCAATTAGTATCTCTGATCATCAGAGCTTGAAGTACAAAACTATTTTGTGAAGTTACTGGGAGGCCTAAATAAAGTGCCTACTAAATGTTCAGTATAAGTTCATTTCCTTCCCTTTTGCCCAGTTCCTTACCCCAGGCCTACACACCAAGCTCTTACCTTACTCGTGTATGTCTTCCTGCCTACAGATAGCTTGACATAGGAAGAAGGGTCTCTGCTGACCTTATTCTGTGAAGCAGGAAAACCCACAATATTGAAGATGGTACCATCAGGGTCTGCTAGAGTTCCTATCTCCACGCCTCCCCCAACCCCACCCAAGCATCAGTGGCACCTGGGGTGAGCAATTGCTTCTCTTAGAGTAGGCTGCCTGAGCTCCCAGGCCCCTAGGCCACAATTACACAAGCCACCGGGACAAGGCTGACTCCAGGGAGAGGTTCCAAGTTAGAGACCAGAGGCCTAAGCCAGAGCTTGGCTGGGCTGGGAGCAGGCTGTCTTCCCCTGAGGCTATGGAAACAAACTGGGTAGAGTCAAGTTCCAGCTCCTTGACCCAGGCACTTAATCTTCTGGGTAATCTGAGTTTATAATTTGGCAATAAAAACTGACTGTAGTCACCAGGATAATGAATGGGGAAGAGTTGCCAAGCCCAGTGCTTGGCACACAGGAGACACAATGAAGGGCACCAAACCTCCTATTATCCCATGTTATTATTCCATGTTACTTTGGGGGAAAAGAGTGATTTTCCCTCTGAGTTTTTGGACCAGTCACACTTACCTTGGCAAACCTGGAGAATTTTTTGGCTCGATATTCACCATTCAAGTAGTCAAATGGATTTCTCTGCAGCATAAGAAGGATTAAAGCAACACCTTGGAAATTTGAAAATGATATGTACTAGGGAGGGTGTGTGTGACACTCTGAACATGTCACCACTCACCGGTAGGTTGCAGGCATTCTCCAAGAAGACCACAAGGATGGCAGTAGAAAGGTTACCATGGTCCTGAAAAGAGACACGGGCTCTCACTGAGTGTCCCCAGCAGCAGGAGAAAGATTGGCTTTAGAGACAACTACTCATGGCAGAAGGAAGCCAGCCCTCACAGACCAGACTAGCCATAACTCTGTCACTACCTCGACTTGTGTTCCAGCTAAGAAAATAAATAACTACAGCACGACAGATTCAAGTTAGACACAAGGGGAAAACTCCCTTGTGAACTGGGATGACAGGGACAGACACAAGAACTCTAAGGACCTCATCCTTCCTGAAGATGCCTGAGATGCCCAGAGGCTATTGCTGAGATAGTTCAGGGGCTGCCTTGTGTGAAGAAAGGGGGCCGAGTGACATTCTCTAGGGGATGAGCAAGAAGTAGAGGCCTTTGTTTCTTTCCCTTCTTCCACCTGCACACACCCTGCAATGCTCCCCCTTTTCTGCGAGGGAGCCCTTGATACTCACTTCTGTCAGTGCCTCCTGATCAGTGATCAGTGAAAGCCACTCCAGCCGCAGGTGCAGCCGTCCGCTGGTTGTGTCATTCAGGACAAACCACTGGGATGAAGACAGGAGAGAAAAAGCTCAAGGACACAGAGGGAGATGCTACCAAGCCTTTTGGGCCACTCAGTTCTGGGACCTGGTGGGCCTTAACAGGGACTCCAGGGAAAATGTGAGCCAACCCAGACAGGTTGCAGCCTGGACTCAGCAGGACTGGCAGAGGTGGCTGCAGGAGGGCAGGAGTACTACATTTTGGTGTAAAACTCAGGTCCAGCCTGGCCTCCCCTGTGATGTGACTGGGCATCCTTACTCTATGGGCTTCTTCCAACCTATGCTCTGGTGTGGGGGCGAATCCCTGGAGCCATCTGTGCCTCACTCAGCTCTTGTCCCCCGAAGATGGGCATGTGTGTAGCCCAGCAAAGAAGGGGGCCCATTTAATAGGACTAGATGGGCTGAAGCACCCTGCTAGAGTTGTCCACAGGAAGGGGGCTACACCGAGAACCCTCACGGGTAGGGGTGTGGGCACCAGCTCTACCTCATCCACCACTCTATTCGTCATGACATCCCCGAGGCAGATCTGCAGGCTGGAAGACACAGGGAGAGGGAGTCAGCACAAATCAGAGGCAATAATCCACAGAGGGCCTGCAGACCCACCCTGGAATCTATTTTCAGGTATCTGAGTGGGCCATTAAGACTGGATCTTCCGCATCCCAAGAAACCAATGGAAGACCAATTGTAGCTCAGGTGAAGAATTAGCTAATAACCATCAAGGCTACTCCACTGGGCATGTGCTCCTCAGGAGACAGATGGCTAACAGGCCCAGGCAGGACAAGCAGAGGGTGCTATACACATGCTTCTAGATTTCTCAGCAGCAGTGCTGCAGTATTTTGAGTGGGATGATTCTTCACTGTGCAGAACTGTTCATGCACTTCAGGAATTTAGCTTCCCGGTCCTATGCCCTCTGAATGCCAGTGGCACCACCTCCAGCAGTCATTTTAACAGCTAAAATGCCCCCTCTGATTTGAAGCGCTAAGTACAGATGGCATGTACGTGAGGCGGTCACTCCCAAATCACAGCATCCCTAGGACCACCCTGAGCTGCAGCCCACCAGGAGGTCCTGACAGCCAGAGGGAGAATGTCCATGTGCTTGAGCTCAAAGCACCAGAAGTCAAGGTATGGACCACAAACCAAACTAATAATCTGCAACACTCCAAAAATTGCAACTTTTCACTAAGATGAAGATAAAAGTGATAAGCAACACCTGGTAGGGAACTGTTTCTTCAACTGTTAGGTTGTCTCTCTCCCATTTGTGTTTCTACTTTTTATAATTACATATGCACAAAACCGAGTGCAACAGTACAGGGGGTGTAGATCTAGCACATCCTGCCCTGAGGTGAGGGTGCTAACAGCCTGGTGTGTAGCTGCCATGCTCTTTCTGCTCATAGACACAGGTGAAAATGCACACTTGGGGGCCTCTCCTGGAAAGATGAGTCCAACTACACAGTGCTCCCCACTTACTAACACATCCCAGATGGCCTCCCATCAATACATAGATTCTACTAGTTTTGAAAGCTGCAGAATTTTCTGTCATTTGGCAATGGCAAAGGTATTCAAACATTCAGCCAGGGCCCTCTGCAGCTGGCCATTCATGTCTCTGGAGTGAGGAGGGGGTTTGTTTTGCTACCACAGATACTACAGTAAGCATTTGAAGTGCTCATGCTGTTGTATTATAGAATCCTGAAAGTGGACTGTTTTTAGATATGTAAATTTGAGGTTATGTTTCCAGTCCCACTCCAGCCACTGCAATCCTTTCACATCCTTGAGGACCAGGGTTCCTTGGGATTGGGCACTTGGCCATCCACACTGGCCTCCCTCACTGCTCCAAGAGTACTCTGGGGAAAAAGCAAAGCACAGACCTCAGGTCCTCTCTGTACCCCCAAGAGCCAATGTCAGGGCTGGAGACTTGAGACATCTGGGAAGGCTTGCGGCAGGACTGTGGAACGATGGGACAGTCATGGTGCCACGGTCACCATGTCTGAGTGGGACAGCAGTGGGAGCAGGGTTCCTGTGCCCCATGGCCTAGCCCAGAGTCCCCAGCCCAGCCCCACCCCTCCTCACCTGCCCAGGAAGTCATCCTTGTCAGTATCCTCATCATACAGGTCCACCTCCAAGTCCTGACCAGGGACTTCATACACCATGAACTGGAAAGAGAGACAAATGTCTTGATGTGCAGGTCACAGCTGATGGATCAGACCTATGACCCCGAGGGAGCCAAATGCCAGATTGGTACCCTGGCAAGTTTCTGATTGTCTCAGTCCCCTGGAGCACCACCTGTAAGAAGGGAGCAGTTCCTCACCCCTGCAGGCTGCCAGGGAAGATTAGAGGCAACAAGTGCCACCATGGCAGGGTGTGTCCAGGGGACAGTGGCTGTTGCCCGCTCTGTATCAGGCTTAAATCTTCCAGTGCACTTGCCCATCACATTCCCCTGGCCCCACAGCATGGGACACCAGGAAACTAAGCTGCCTTTATCACCCTCCATTCACTGCCTCAGCTCAGACACAACAGAACATGTGGGTGGCATGTTGGGAGGGGAGGGTGGGAGATAGCACCTAGGAGGTGGCCCTGAACATGAAACTGAGCGGGGTCTTCTGGGTTTTGTCCTTCAAGTAGGAAGGACCATGGCTGAACATAAGAGCATCCAGGTCCTGGTGTTTGAGGCTGAGAGGGATAAGGCAGAACTGCCTGAGGGATTCTGTTTTCCTTTGATCTGAAAACTTCCAACAGAGCTGACTCATGGGGAAAGAAGGTATGGACTCGAAAGCTGCAAATAGGGGTGTGGGGGAGGGGCAGGGTGGCCCAGCTCTGAAGCCTGGTGATAGGGAAGTAGGAACCGCATGGACCTGCCTGCCTGTCCCCAGGGCTCCCTCCCATGGCCAGCGATTCTCTGTGGACCCATGTTTCTCTTGACTGCCCAGTGAGACCCTGAGTGAAGCCTGGAGGCACCTGGAGAGGCCAAGGAGATTCTCACCTCAAATACCTCATTCCAGGTGGGGTTCAGATTCTTGTAGATGGTCCTGCTCCGGAAATGCTGCAAGCCGATGCTCACCTTGGCATAGGGGTCTGACTTGCATCCCAGTCCCAGAAAGTTGTCCTTCTGGGCCAGCTTCTCGGCTTCCAGCAAGTGGATTCTGATCACCCCCTGGAAAATGCCCCAGCCCAGGGCTCACAGCTGCTCCCTGGCCAGCCCTCAGGGACGAGGGCTCTCTCCACCACATCAGAGTGCTCTGGCCCAGCCCCTGGCCACCCAGCATGCCCTCCTCCATACTGCCATCTGATTGGCTTACAGTGGTACCTTGGTTCACGAGTGTAATTTGTTCTATGATTTTGGAAAAGATGGCCGTGTTTGTGTAGGAAAGATGGCTGCAGTCATGTTTGTCAGCTGATGCAGAGTTTGCAAACAAAACCAAAATTTTCCTAAATGGTTCTGTTTGAAAACCAAACTGTTTGCAAATAAAATCATTCATGAACCGAAGTATCACTGTATTCACCTGCTGCTGTTTGCCCCTCCTGTGCCAACAGCCATGTCACACGAGGAGATGCCTGAGTAACCTGAAGGTAGACTGAGTCCTAGCATCACCTCTGCTCCATACCTGGTGTACCATCTTGTGGGCACTGCCTGCTGCTGGCACCAAGTGTCACCCCACCACACCTTGTCCTGTGCTACCCTGCCCTCATTCACATAGGTGGTTGTTAAAGAAATGAAAAACTGTAACTCTGTTAATAAAGAATAGCATATAAGGATTAGGACAATAACAGCTCAGGGGGGTTACCAGCTTTTTGTTTGTTTGTTGTTGTATTTTTGGTACCAGGGATCGAACTCAGGACCTTGCATTTGCCAGGCAGGTGTGGTGCTGCTGAGCTAAATCCCTGGTCCACCAGTTTTTTTAAATACCAGTAAATATACGTGCATTTTTCTTTTGACCCACAAAACCACTTGTGAAAATATATCCCAAAGGCAAACTGGAAAAAATACAAAAAGACATATGCACAGGCTAATAGTGACACTGTAATAGCAAAAGACCAGACACAACTAACTGCCCATTGATAGGGACCTGGGTGAATTGGCATCTGTCCACTCCCATGGGGGGGGGGGTGCTGACTGTAGCATTCTACCATCTAGCAAAGAAATGGGGACTGTGAATATAAACAGATATGTGTACCTATGACCCACATACATGTGTCTATTCTTATTAAAAAGAATGAAAAATAATGGAAGGATAAACCATTATAGGAGAAAGGTGGGGATTGGGTAGGAGAAACAAGAGGTCTGGGGACAGGGGTTTAGCTCAGTGGCGCCTGTGCCTGCCTGGCAAGCACAAGATCCTGAGTTTGATCCCCGGTACCAAAAAATAAGTGTCAAGCTCCTTAAAATATAATTTGGTTTTTATATTTATGTAATTATGTAAAATAGACTTATTTTACATAATTATAAAAGGAAATCAAGGTAAAAACTAAGCCCTAAAAATAGAACGAAACAAATTAATGTCAACATTTGTGGCCACTTGTCACAAACACACAGCAACTATGCCAAGTGGGTTTAAAATGCAGTAAGTTGACAGTACATCCCACGTGGGACACACCCGGACAGAATGTTTTTGGTAATTATGGCATGGGTGATGGTGTTTGTATTGTTATTCTGGGACTGTTGTGCGTGCAGTGTGGGTTAAAGCCGATGCACTATCATGGCAAGGCAGAGAGGACATATGTGCTGCCTCCACTGCCAGCCTGTCCTCGAGGGCCCTGGCTCTGTGCAGGAGCATGCATCAGGCTGAGTGTGAGCAGAAGACGATGCCTCACACCTGGTGCTAAAGGCAAAAATGGACACCCTCCTCTCTCCTGGGGCCCTGACTCCCAGTCCCTTGGGCTGTCCCTGTGGGCCTCCTGAGCTGGCCCCAGGGCAGGGGAACAATGGAACTTGGCACCCACAATGTACCAGTCTGAGTTTAACCAAGAATCCTCAATAGATCCCAAGGTGCTTGCAGCTACCAGACAGAGGTAAGAGGACCTTCCTGAAGAGAGGAAGGGGGCACCTTGTGTTAGCTGGGCGTGACTGCCCACCGTCCCCAACACAAGCATCATGGGGGAACCAGGAGCACTAGAAAGAATGTGTTTGGGCCTGGCCCCTCCCTAGATGGTGGCTTTAGGCAAGTCATTCAACCTCCCAGCCTATCTCCATGTGGTGAAAGGGGGATGCCATCCTTCACAGGTCAGGACTAAGGATTACCATTGAATGCATTTCAGGATGCCTCCCCCACCCTCCCAGCCATCCCTCCACACTGCGCCCAGTGCTCTGCAGCAGGCACTGGGTACTCACGCAGGGCAGAGGGAAGCGCAGGTTGGTCACATCCAGACCCTTCTTCACAGGCACAGTCACGCGATTGGGCAGCACCAGGTGGGCAGCGATGAGGTCCTCCAGCAGGCTATCTGACACCTCGCTGGGACACCAAGCATGACCAGCTGTGAAGGGGTGATGCTACTTCCCCCATGCCCTCTGCCCCCATCCACCCTCGGCGCAGGGTTTCCACCAGAGGTAATCCTCACTCCTCCCAGCCGGGATGGGGTGGGAGGTGGGTATACTAATTGACAGGCCCTGACATTCTGTCCCAAGCAGCAGTGCCCTCACCTACACTCCCTGAACCCCTCTACCCCAGTCTGTTGCTTTGAGGCAGCAGAGCATGGTGGCCAAGCACCGATGCTAGAGCCTGGGTTAACATATCTCAACTCCACCCCTGCTAGCTGTGCAGCCTTGGGCAAGTCAGTCCCCTCTTCGGGCCTCTTTTTTTCTCCTCAGACTTGAAGATAACAGTGCCTGCCTCCTGGCACCATTACACTAGGAGGAGGTGAGAACAGTGCCTCATCCACAGGAATGTTCCCTAGGAGTTGGCCACTGTGGTCCTTCTGCAAATCAACTGGACAGGCACTGGGCCAAGAGGCTGCACAACCCTGTTAGCCTCCCACTCCAGCCCACACTCCAAATACATGAAGGATTTTCTCTCTGTTAGAAGATTTTGTGCCTGTACCTCCTGCTCTCTTCCTTGTGCTCAGAGCAGCTCTTGGCACTGACAGCAGGGCCCTGAGGGCCCCACACTTGAATCCTAGAAGTCCTAGCACTTACTTGATTCCGGGTGCATCCAGCAGGTTGGTCAGACCTGTCCAGTTGATCTGCAGGTGCTATCAGGGGAGAGGGAGGACATGAGGCTGCAAAGAGCTGGGAGCCCAGGCCCAAGATGCCTGCCACCACCTAAACAGAGAACCCTGCCTGGGGGGCACCCTTACAGAATATCAGGTAGCCAAGGATACCTCCCAGCCTGGCTCTCGGGCCTCTAGGCTGTGAAGCACCCAGGCCTTAACTCAGGATGGGGCCTGGTGTCAAGGGCCCGCTGCTTCCTGCCAGGACCATGACAGGAGGGGGCCAGCCCAGAAGGCCACAGGCTGGCCTAGACTTTAACAAGCTCTGAGTTTTTCTCAGCAACACTTCAGCCCACTCATGAGTCCCTCTGAACTTGGCTTCCTCTTCGTGGGGAGAACTGAGTCTTAACTTCTCGAGCTGGCCTGAGGATGAAATGAGGTGGAGAGGCCTCTACGGGCTGAGGCAGTCTGTTCTTGGGGTCAATCATGGTGTACGAGACCCAGTGGAAAGTGCCTGCTCACAGGGAGCAGCGGGCCTGCCCCCAGCCCTCTACTCACTGGCTTTTGAAGGAAGAATACAGTCACAGCCCCCACAAAGGGCTTGTCCACCAACAAGGGCTCCAGGATGATCCTCAAGGTGCCCTGCAACTGGACAGGTACAAGAATGCGTGAGGAACCCAGACTTTTCTTTCAGTGTCTGCTGTGCTCAGCAAAGGTCATTTCTGCCTCATTTCATCCCACACCCTCCCTGACTGTCAGGGCCACCACCCCAGTCCACCTGCTGTCACCACAGGGAGGGAACTCAGTGCACAGGGCCTTGCACAGAGCTGGGACCCCTCTTCCAGCCACAAAGGCCATGAGCTGCCTGGCCCAGACATCAGGGACCCAGAAGAGATTTCCAGCCCAACACAGCTCATTTCCACCTTTGGATCCACCTCAGTTTCTACACAAGGACTCCCCAGCACTCTAGGAACAGCCTCACCTCCCCCAGCAGCCAGTCTTGGGGACTTTTCGAACAGAGACAGATAAGGCCCTGAGGCAGAGAAGGGGTTGATGACGCCCAGCACCACCTCCTGGCCACAGGCCTGAAGTTCTTATACTGTCATCAGCCTCTGTTTTCAGTGTCATCACCACCTTTGCTGTCTGCTCCAATGAAAGCTGGCTTCCCCCTTCCCTGACCCCACCCCAGGGGTTTTACCCACCTGGATGCCTTTCACACCGGCATGTATCTTCTGCAGCTCCACACTGATCTCACAGTCCCCGATGTAGCTGACATGGGAAGGGAGAAAGGGAGAAAGGGAGGAAGGGAGGAAGGGAGGAAGGGAGGAAGGAAGGGAGGAAGGGAGGGAAGGAGGGAGGGAGGGAGGGAGGAAGAAAGGAAAGAAGGAAAGGAAAGGAGGGAAAGGGAGGGGAGGGGAGGGGAGGGGAGGGGAGGGGAGAGGGAAGGGAAGGGAAGGGAAGGGAAGGGAAGGGAAGGGAAGGGAAGGGAAGGGAAGGGAAGGGAAGGGAAGGGAAGGAAAAGGTCCAATTGCTTAGAGAGGGTAGGAAGCTTGCCCGGTATTACACACAGTCCTAGTCCTGGCTGCTGGCTACCAAGCCTAACTGTGTCACTCAGCATGTGGCTACCCCAACAGCCCCAGAATTTTTAGGCTCTGCCCAGACTCAGACCTTTGAGGCAATCACCCAGGCTCCGGCACCTGGGAATCCCTGGCACAGTCTGACCTGGGATCAGAAGGGCAGTGACTGGGGACAATTGAAAAGGAGGGGCTCTTGGTAATTACACCTCTACCACTGCTGCATCCCTGCTGTGTTTATCCAGGTGCTCACCCTGAGGACACAGGAGCCGCCCCCCTTGCTTAGATCCAACCATCACTCCAGATTGTTGCTGAGGGTGGTGGAGGAAGGCAAAGGTAACAAGGCCTTGGGCTGCAAGAACAGGAGCCTGACTCCAGCTGGTAGCTCTGTCAGTTGCTAGGCACAGGAAGCCAGGATGGGTGAAAGACTGTCAAAGGTCTGAAGGACAAGACTAAGGGGAGGGAAAGGGCAGCTATCACATACCCGCAGGACATGGGCAGAGGAGCCTGATGTCACGAATCACAGAAACCCTGAGTCCCGCTTCAGTAGGGGCAGGCAGGATGGGAAGACGGGAACCGTAGGAGAGTCTGAGTGGGCCAGGTGACCTCCATGTTCTCTTACTATTTATACATGGATCTGTGGCTCAACCTCACAGCCAGGAGCACCTGATTGGCTGTCACCATCCCAACACACTAGAGGTTAGCCCCTGAATGGGACAGGTGGTCCCAGAACTGGCTCCTGCCTTTCCAGTGTGTTCTCAATGCCAGCTAAGGACAGCACTGCATCAAGACAGGAACTAGGAGACATCAGAAAGGAATAGCAACACTCTGGACCCTCAGGTGTAGATCCTGTCTTTTCAAACACAATTCCAATCTCACACCTCTGGGAGAACTTCTGGATGGAATCTTCTTCCTGACTCAAGCCCTTATGAACCTCACTTGAAAGAGATGCCCAAACCCACTGAATTAATCATGCATGTGTCTTGGCTCCCTGTCATTTTCCCAAGGTGCCACAGAGCCCTGAATCTCATCCGAGTCCCCTCATCCTCCTGTTACACTTCTCCCTCTATCCACATCCTCTCTGCATCGGCTAATCTGACCTTCCAGGTGACCCAGCCTTGGCTTCCAAGAAAGCTCTGCGGCTGGAGCCTTGGAACCCACAGCTGCTATGGGGTAAGAGAAGCCAGGCTAGGCCAAGGGATCAGACAGTGGTGGCTTCCCTGGGACCATCACTCCATCTATTCTCCTGACACTCCTCCCCCAGCTCCAGCCAGGCTCTGGTGCCCCAGTTTGGAGGGAGTTGTGGTCCTGGGAGGGAATTCGCAACCTAAATCACTCTGGCTTCATACCAGCTCTTCCAGAGCTGCCCTGCCTCTGAGGTGCACACCTGGCCCCACCTGACCCCAGGGGATGGAGGCTCACCATATCTGTAGGTCCAAGGTCACCTGTCTTGGGTTACTTTTGTTAGTGTGTGCCTTTACTCCGGTCACCCTGGGACACTGGAAGAGATGAGGGAAGGGCCAGGTCAGCAGGTTCTCATGCAGGGAGGGCCCCAGCCCTCAGCCAGCACTGGGCCTGGTCACCAACAATAAACATGACCAATACTCTCCAGGCTGAGGCACACAGGGAAACACCCTCAGCCCCTGAGCCATCCCTCTCTTGAGTATGACTCCTCCTTTCTCTCCCTTTCTGCCAGTCATCTACTGGGCACCTTATTCTGTGCACCCTGGGCTGAGGGGAAGGCAAGGAGCGAAGGGGAGCATCCAGAGAAAAATAGGGTGGGGGTACAAAAAGGAGCAGCCCATGTTATCCCAGGGGATCTGAGGACTTCAGGGACATCTCCCAACCTAGCCTGGATGGGTTTAGTGAGGGTTCCTCAAATGGGAAATGATTATAGTAGGATGAATAGGACTTGGCCCCATAAGGCCAAGGGAAGGGGGCAGGGTCCCCAGCTGAAGGATCTGACCCTCAGGATTCAAGTGTCCCATGACTGGAGCCATAGTTCCCAGGTTATTTTCTTCGTAACCATCCCGCTCTGCCCAGACACTTCTTTTCCCATCAAATGGTCTGGTTATCATGGATCAAAGATAAAAACCAAATTTTGAGCCAGGTATGCAATCCCAGCACTCTGTGAAGTGTTAACAGGAGGCTCAAAAGTATGAGCCCATCCTGGGCAATTTAACAATTTGGCAGGACCCTGTCTGAAGATAAAAATTTTTATAAAGGGCTGGGGATGTAGCTCAGAACAAAGGCCTTGGGTTTAATCCTCAGTATCACAATATTATTATTATTTGAATCTGGACTAAAGATATGCACACTGAAGAGGAAAGTGGTTGGGGTGATGTTCACTGATGTCTGCTATATAGTTTGAAATGCATTTTAAAAAAAGAATAGAACCATGAATATATAATAAATATATCAATAAGTTAACAATTATACAATTCAGACAGTAGGTATGAGATGTTTGCTGAATAATTCAACTTTTTTGTATGTTTGAAATTTTCCACAATAAAATTTTGGAGAAAAATTTAATCAATTCCCACTAGAAGGAAGATTCATTAACTTTCTTTTTACTCCATGGAAACTGGTATTTACAAATGCATTGTCCCATGAAAAGTTTCTCAAGTATGGAGCCAAAAATTTTTTTAAAAAGTATTACAAGGACATGTTCAACAGTTAATTAACAATATCACGTAATTTTCATGTAGTCTGTGATATGCCAACTTTTTAAAATGTATAACTTTATTTATTTTTTATTTTTTGGTACCGAGGATCGAACTCAGGTCCTTGCCCTTGTGGGGCAGGCAGTGGTACCACTGAGCTAAATCCCCAGCCCTAAAATGTGTAACTTTATTTTCTCATTCTTTGTTGTTTTTTGTGGTACTGGAGATTAAGCCCACTAAGCTACATCCTCAGCCCTATTTTTATCTTTTATTTGGGGACAGAATTTCACCAAGATGCTAAGTTGCCCAGGCTGGGCTCAAAATTTGTGATCCTCCAGCCTCAGTCTCCCAGAGTGCTGGAATTACAAGTATGTGCCACCACACAGAGCTTTTTATATTTATTTAATATTTATTTTTGTCCTAGTTTTGCATTTTTACTATTTACTTATTGGTACTGGTGATTGAACCCAAATACTTCATATTCAGCTATATCCCCAGGCCATCTGTTTGTTTTGAGACAAGATCTGGATAAATTGCCTGAACCAATTCTCCCATCTCAGCCTCCCAGAGTGGTAGGATTACAATGTGTGTTGATGCCTGGCTAATTTTATATACTTTTTTTTTGGTACCAGGGATCGAACTCAGGACCTTGTGCTTGCGAGGCAGGCACAGTGCCAGACTGAGCTAAATCCCCGGCCCTTTATATTCTTTTGTTTTAGAGTTCTCAGATTATGGACACTTCAGAGGGCTCCCCCTGGAAGCCTGGGTTGGGAGGCAGGGCACTGTGAGTAACCTGCAGGTGTGGGGGGGGGGGGTGCCCAGCAACCATAAAAGCTCAGTTAGCACCGAGACCCTCATTTACAGGGACAGATTATAGGGAAAGCTGCCTGCCTGGAGTCCCCCACCACAGAGAGGAGGGACAGCCACATTTAGGCATCCACTCTATTCCGAGTGGCCCAGGCTCACAGCACGGCAAGGGGTACTGCCTAGAGTCTACCCTCTGCAATGCAGGGCACTGCTCACACAGGCCACCCACAGGCCAAGCCTGATTATGCCTCAAAACGACCTTCAAAAGTGGGTCCTTTCAGATATAAACAAGAAAGGAAGAAGTCAAATTATTCTTATTCATACATGATATGATCCTGTTTCTAAAGATCCTAAAAAACTCCAGCAAAGTAACAGGATACAAAATCAACATTAAAAAATCAATAGCTTTTCTATACACCAAGAGCGAACTGAGAAAGAAATCAGGAAAATAATTCCATTCACAATGGTTTAAAAAAAACCCAAAAACCTAGGAATCAATGCCGCCCAGGAAGTGAAAGACCTCTACAATAAAAATTACAGAACACTGGAGGAAGAAATTGAAGAGGACAGAGAAGATGGGAAGACCTCCCATGTTCATGGAGCCCAAGAATTAGCAATCTTAATATTGCTAAAATAATTGCATCACTGAAAGCCATCTATACCTTCAATGCAATCCGAGTCAAAATTTCAATGACATTCTTTACAGAAGTAGCAAAAAAAAAAATGTAGTAAAATTCATATGGAAACACAAAAGACCGAGAATAGTCAAAGTGCTCCTGAACAAAAAAAGTAAGGCTGAAGGGGCGCATCACAATACCTGACTTCAAATTACACTACAAAGAAAGTCATAGTAACAAAAACAGGATGGTACTGGCCCAAAAATAGACATGTGGACCAATGGAACAGAACAGAGGACCCAGAGAGAAGCCCATGCAACTGCAGCCATCTGATTCTGGAGCAAGGAGCCAAAAACATATACTGGAGAAAAGACAGTCTCTTAAACATATGGTGCTGGGAAAAATGGATATCTATATGTGGAAGTTTGAAACTAGATCCCTATCTCTCACCCTGTACAAAAATCGATTCGAAATTATCAAAGACCCAGCTACATGGCCTGAAACTGAAACTGCTATTTGATGAAAACAGCAAACAAGTGGAAACACTTGAAATAACAGATGTAAGGAACAAATATATAAAGTGGTCTATTTTCAGGATATGGTCTTGTAGCCTGAGGATGTGACTGAGGTCATGCATCTGAGAGGGTTTCTAAACAAAGAGAGAAAGGTAAATAATCAACTAAGCATGGAATTCCTATGCTGACAAGAAAAGCACTGGCAGTTAAGAAGCTACCCCTTGCAGTTTAATCATTTGCTTTTAAAACCCACAAAAGTTTACAGAGGGAGTGGGCTAAGGGGATAGCCACCATCGGGAGATTATCCCCTCCCATCCCAGTACTCAAGCCAATGAGAAGAGGAGGAAAGAAACTTCAGGTTGGGGGGCGGGGGCGGTGGCACAGCGGATTGCACGCTAGGAGTTAAATTGCTCACTGAAACAGCTCTGGGGGTGTGGGGGTGTCAGCCTATTTTGTAAGGCCAGCATCCCGTTCTTGCAAGATCGAGAAAATGTCTCACTTTTGCAGCTCCCAGTTCTCAGTCTGATCTGTCTGCTGAGCATGATCAAAGGTGAGAGGGTTTTGTTCCTCACAACAGGCACAAGAAAAGACTTCCTGAATAGAACTCTATCAGTACAGAAAATAACAAGAACCTACAAATGAAACTATATCAAATTAAACGGTTTCTCCACAGCAAGGGAAACAACAGAGTGAAGAGACAGACTACAGAACAGGGAAAAATGTTTGTCAGCTACTCTTCAGACAGAGGATTAATATCTAGAAAATACAAAGAACTCAAATAACACCAAAAAAAACCCCCAAAACAAAAACTACTCAAATAGCCCAATCAAAAAAAGGGCAAATGAATTGAACGGTCACTTCTCAAAAGAAGAACAGCCAACTAGTATATAAAAATGTTCAGTATCTTTAACCATTAGAGAAATGCAAATCAAACTTACACTGAGATTCCATCTCACCCTAGTCAGAATAGCTATCATCAAGAACACGAAAAACAATGCTGGTGAGGCCGGAGGTCCCTCAAAAAACTAAAAATACAACTACCATATGATCCAGCTACCCACTCCTTGGTATATGCCCAAAGGATTTAAAGCATACTATAGGGCTACCTGCATACTCCTGTTTTTTGCAGCACAATCCACAATGGCCTAGATGCTTTTCTTTCTTTTTTTTTTTCTTTCTTAAAAACTTAAAGTTACCTGTATTTGTTACCTCTTAGAGCAGGTGACCTGGGCACTCCATCCCCACTCACAGGCCTTGTTTCAAATTATCCTTCCAACAGCACTGCAGTATTTGGGGGAAGTTTAGTTTATTCCTCTAAATAATACTTTTCTTTGGAAAACAAGCCCTGTGGAGTTTCTGCCATCAAGTTGTTTAACTTATTTCTAGAAGGCTAGTACATGCAGAATTGAAACTATAGGGGAAAAGTTTTAAAAAGTAGATCCTACAAGAGGAAAACTCAAGCTATTGTAGCAAATATTCCTTTAAACACCAAGATAGCTCAACACTTCAGACAGAAGATTTGGTCTACTAAGGAATCCAGCCTGGTAACTATACACTTAGACCTCACGAAGTTAACAGTAAGTTACAAGTCAACCTGTTAGAACAACCAAGGTGAAAGGCACTGCTAGCTCTGCTTTAGTGCCTAATGTATCACAGCATTACTTAAAAGAAGAAAGAAATCTTATCTTCCCCGTAAGCAGCTGTCAGGCCATACAGACTTAATGTTAACAAAAAACCCTTGAAAATAGATTATCAGTGGGAATGAAGGTAAAGTAATGAGCAGCATCGAGTTGTTCTTCGGAAGAGCTTAGTCGACTTTTTCCATATGTGAAGTGTCATTGTCTCCTTCGAGGGGTGGCATCTCTTCAGTGACAGCAGCAGTGGTTTCGTCAGCAGTGGGGTCATCCTCATCAATACTGAGCTCCAGCTTGATCATCCTGTAGATCCTGTTGGCGTGCATCTGGGGGTCCTCCAAACTGAAGCCAGAGGACAGGAGTGCGGTTTCATACAGCAAGATGACCAGATCCTTCACAGACTTGTCGTTCTTGTCAGCCTCGGCCTTTTGCCTCAAGGTCTCAATGATGGAGTGGTCAGGGTTGATCTCCAGGTGCTTCTTTGCTGCCATGTAACCGATCGTTGAGTTGTCTCTTAGGGCTTGGGCTTTCATGATTCTCTCCATGTTTGCCGTCCAGCCGTACGTGCTTGTGACAATACAGCACAGGGATGTCACCAATTGGTTTGACACAACCACCTTTTCAACCTTTTTCTCCAAGATGTCTTTCATGATCTTGCAGAGGTTTTCAAACTGTGTCTTTTTCTCTTCCTGTTTCTTTTTCTCCTCTTCATCTTCTGGAAGTTCCAAGCCCTCCTTGGTGACAGACACTAAAATTTTCCCCTCAAACTCCTTCAGCTGCTGCACGCAGTATTCGTCAATGGGCTCTATCATATAGATCACTTCTAAGCCATGCTTCTGAAGGCATTCCACAAAAGCAGAGTTAGCTACTTGGTCCTTGGTTTCACCTGTGATGTAATAGATGTGCTTCTGGTTCTCCTTCATCCTGGTGCAGTAGTCCTTCAGGGAAACCATCTCATCCCCAGAAGCAGATGTGTAGTAGCATAACAGTTCTGAAAGCTTCTTCCGATTCTGAGAATCTTCATGTATTCCAAGCTTTATATTCTTAGAAAACTGCTTGTAGAACTTCTTGTAGTTCTCCTTATCTTCTGGCAGTTCAGTGAACAATTCTAAGCACTTTTTGACCAAATTCTTTCTGATGACTTTCAAAATTTTGCTCTGTTGCAACATTTCCCAGGAAATATTTAAAAGGAGATCCTGGGGCTGGGGATTTAGCTCAGTGGTTCCGCCGCCTGCCTTGCAAGCACAAGGACCTGAGTTCGATCCCCAGTACCAAAAACAAAACAAAAAAACAAATAAAGGGAGATCCTCAGAGTCCACCACCCCTCTGATGAAATTCAGGTACTCAGGGATCAGCTCCTCACAGTTGTCCATGATGAAAACTCTCCGGACGTACAACTTAATGTTGTTCTTCTTCTTTCTGTTTTCAAATAGGTCAAAGGGAGCTCGTCGTGGGACGAAAAGCAGAGCTCTGAATTCTAACTGTCCTTCAACGGAAAAATGCTTCACCGCCAGGTGATCCTCCCAATCATTGGTCAGGCTTTTATAGAACTCCCCATACTCCTCATTAGTAATATCGTCAGAGTTTCTGGTCCAAATGGGCGTCATTTTGTTCAGTTCTTCCTGATCAATGTACTTTTCTTTAATCTTCTTCTTCTTTTTCTTGTCACCGTCCTTTTCTTCTTCTTCTTCATCAGATCCAACATCTTCTATTTCAGGTTTGTCATCAGACTCCTCTTCTTTTTCTTTATCTTCCTCTTTATCTTCCTTTTCTTCAGCTTCATCATCACTCACTTCTTTATCTCGTTCCTTCTCCACAAAGAGAGTAATAGGATAGCCAATAAACTGAGAATGTTTCTTCACTGTCTCTTTTATTCTTCTTTCCAAGTACTCAGTCTGGTCTTCTTTCAGATGCAGGATAACCTCTGTTCCTCAGTCCATAGGTTCACCTGTGTCAGTCCTCACTGTGAAGGACCTGCCTGCTGAAGATTCCCAGGCGTACTGCTCATCATCGTTATGCTTGGTTATCACAGTCACCTTCTCAGCAACCAAGTAGGCAGAGTAAAAACCCACACCAAACTGGCCAATCATGGAAATGTCAGCGCCAGCCTGCAAAGCCTCCATGAAGGCCTTGGTCCCTGACTTGGCAATGGTGCCCAGGTTATTGATCAAGTTGGCCTTGGTGATTCCAATCCCAGTATCCACGATAGTGAGGGTGTGATCTTGCTTGTTTGGAATAAGATTAATGTGCGGTTCCTTGCCAGAATCCAGCTTACTGGGATTTGTCAGGCTTTCATACCTAATTTTGTCCACAGCATCTGACAATTTGAAATCAGCTGCCTCAGGAAGATCTCTTTGTTTGAGTAGAAAGTCTTGTTGATCAGTGACATCAACTGGGCAATTTCTGCCTGGAAGGTGAATGTCTCCACCTCTTCCTCCTCCATGGGCTGGTCCTGTGTCTGGGTCTCCTCCGGCATCTTGGCTAAGCATGCACAGGATACGCAATGAAGCAGCTCTGAGACGCTGAAGCAACTGATGCTTTTCAACACATGAATCAATAAAGTCACACACACATAATGGAGAATTATTCAGCTGTACAGAAGAACAAATTATGTCACTTGCAGGAAAATGGATAGAACGGGAAATCATTGTTAAGTGAAAGAAGCCAGACTCAAAAAAGCAAATATGGGCATTTAAAAAGGAAAAAAAAAATGGTATGAAAGTAGCAGGGAGACTATTCTTAGACAAGAGGAAGGGAATAAGGGGAGGAGAGCTTAAGAGAAAGTAACAGGGTTACGGATATGATCAAAATACATTATATATAGCATGTTACCTGCATATATGAAAATGTCACACTGAAACCCAATACACTGTATAACTAACAGATCCTAATAAAACATATTTTTTCAAAAGTCCATTCTTTTTTATACATGAGGAAGTTGGAGCTCAGCAAACTTAAGTCACCGGCCCAGCTCTCCACTGCAGAGGGAGCTGGGACTCTCCTGGGTGCTGCAGTGCACTGGGTGCTGGCTGAGCCTATGAGGGTTCTGGGATTTCTCTGAACCCACAGTAGAGAGGAGGAGAGATGTGATGACGAGAGGGCAGAAAGAAGGTGGGCAGGGGAGGACAAGAGGGACTTGCAAGGCCAGGACAGGGACAGGTTTTTCTCCTGCAGGGCTAGAACACTGGGCCAGCCTGCAGCCTGCAGGCTCTGTTGACATGATAAAAACCATTCCTGATGATCACTTGCCAGTGACACCACATCCTCTAGACACTACCAGCAGAGGAATGGCTAGCTGAGCTGGCTCTGCTCTAAACACAGCAGTCTGCAGTCTTCCTGGCTCTGGCTAATGAATTCTTCAAAAGCCAACTCAAGAGATCACTTCCTCTGGGAAGTCTTTCCTGACTAACACAGCCCCGACACCTCTCCACTCCTGAGCTCATGCATTCCTCCATCATCATGCACACATATGACACCCTGTTTCACCACTAGTTTGTGTCTGCTTCCTGAAGGCAAGGGCACGGCCACACTTGACTGGGTCTACGGTGCCTAACACACAGCATGTGCTCAGTAAGTCAAAGGTGACTGACATAAGGAGGCAATATGTGGACCAGCAGATGTTGGCCCTAGCCAGTCCTGGCCAAGTCTGAGTGGCACAAACCAGACTCTCCAGGGCTGAGGCATGCCTAATCCACCTCACCTGTGGGGCTGGCTGGGCAGGGCTGGCAGCAGCTCTCAGAAGGCTGGCCTGCACTCCGACCCCTGCTTGTTCCAGGGCACACTGCATACCAATGCCTCTGGCTCACTGGGCACTGGATGTCATCATATGCCTGGCAATGAATTTTGGATGATCAAAATAAGGCTAAGATCAATGAGCACATCAGGGCCAAAGGAGTGGGGCACAGAGGACAAAACACCAAGCTCAGTCTAGAAGAGGGACTGTGATATTAAGTACATTTGACACGTTTCTTTGGCCATGGAGCATTTTATCCTCAGACAACCATTGGTTTTCACAGAACTAGTGTTGACTCTACTGACTGCCAGAACCCTCCAGAGAATTCCAAACTGCTTTATGGTACTATTGCAAATCATGAAGGGGAACTTGTCCAACTGACACCTGATATAGCTACTATATCTGTACAGATATATCCTGCATCTGTCTGGCTACCAATATGGCCTGTTTTCAAAATTTTGCTTAAGAAGAAAGGAACTGCTTGCCATCTCTCCCTCTAGTCCCTGACTCAGGCTCCTGGCAAGCTGGAGAGTCGGTACTGTGGGGACAAGGGGTGAGGGCTGACCTAGGCTAGGGAGTTCAGGGCAGCGGATCATGCCCCTCAGGTCCAGTGGGATCCTTGTGGTTAGGTGACAGGCTTCGGTAGTGGGGAGGCTGGAGAAGAGGCTACACAGCAAGCCCAGGCTCACCTTTCCAAGGTCGCACTGACCTTTTGTCCAAAGTAGAGCTTGGTGAAGGTGAAGGTCCTTAGGTAGGTGCTCTTCTCTCGGATCTTGGGCTCCAGTTTCTCCCGAACCTTGTTTTCCATGATCATGGTCAGGTAGGGCCAAATCTGGGCAATAATCTGAAAGGGATAGGAAGAAGCCCTTGGAGGTCAGGTCTGCACCTTGACTGCAGACCTGCCGTTGCCCAGGACACAGTCCTGAGTCTCTGCAGCCAGGTCTCAGGGTTGGGACCCCATGGTCCCTATGTTGCAGCACCCAGTTCCCTGTCTGCCCCCTTCTACCCACCTACCTGTCTCTCTCTCAAATATCTAGGACCCCAAGGCTTGGTTCTATTTTGCAGAGCACCATGGAAATACTCATTTGCTAAATTTAACAGTAGGAAGCTGTATGGTGCAATGGTGCATAATCTCATTCTACACTGTAGTTTACATAAAAAGTAGCAGGTGACAAAGGTTTAAGAAAAAGTTACAGAAAAGTTAAATTTTGCTGTGGATTTAAGTTCCAGCAGTCAGACAAGGCAGCCTTTGGCCAACTTCTGTAGCAGAATGAGTCATGATGCTGATCTGGGAATGTGCAGGACCAAGTTCCTGTTAATATCAGAATCTTATATAATCACAACACACAGCGTTCTGACAGATTCAGGGTTAGGTGGTTCTGTCACTGTGCAAATATCAAGTGTACTTACACAAGCCTAGATGGCATGGCCTGCCACTGCTAGGCTACAGACCTGTACACCATGTCACTGTGCTGAATGCTGTGGGCAACTGTGACACAGTGGTATTTGTGTACCTAAACTGAAAAGGCACAGAGCAAATAATGGGCAATTAGAATTTCTCAGCTCCATTATAATCTTAAGGGATCACCCTTGTGTCTGTGGTCTGTTGTTGAAGAAAAGGTTGCTACATGGTGCATGAGTATACACTGATCAAAACTAAGGAATTAACACTGCTACATTTTAAACTGATCTATAGACTATTTGGGTTTCATTTTGACTACTCCTGTCCTTTTTCTGCTCTAGCAGGAAGAGGCGGAGGCCATGGGTGATGGGATGCAGAGGGGTGTGCAGGGCTGTCCTCTTTTTCCCCATGGACATGGGCCTCAGTTTAAAGATGCCCCTCCCTCCACTTTGCCTCTCTTTCAAACCCATAACTGGAGGAGCCTAACTGTCCTCCCCTCCTCTGAAACCCTTCAAATCCACCTTCCTGCCTAGTCAGTGTCACTGTCCAGGGCCTTTGGAGTGCACCTGCATGTGTGGTTCACCTGCTCAACGTCTCTGTCCAAGGTGACATTGGTGAGCCTGCACTGGTCAGCACCACACAAGAGGAACTCTACCAGGTTTGCCCCAGGGACCCTGGGCTCTGCAATGATCCACAGAAGGGGTATGGCTACTAAAGCAGCAACCTCCTTCCTCCACATTTTACTCAGAAGCTGGGGATGGCTTTTGATGCACTTGGCAATGATATTTCTGGGACTATGAGATACCAACCTGAGATCGACAACTGTCCAGAAGTCCTTTCTTCTACCTAATCTAAGTCCTTCCTGCTATGGGCTAAGCAGGGGGGCAAGGACTGCACTGAAGTCCTGAGTCAGAAGACTGTTCGTGGGGACTACAGGAGAGCCTTCACAGGAATGGGCAGGCCAAGCAGGGGCAGGACTCAGGTTTCTCATCTGTGAAGTGGGGGTTCCTGCTGGCGGAGGGCCAAAAGTGATGCCTTTCGGGCATTTGGCAGCAGAGCTCAAGGGGAGCTCCCCTGGATGATGTAACGGCAATCATAATAATGACTATTAATAACCTCTGTACTTACCATGTGGCAGGGTGGGAACCATAATTATTCCCAATTTATGGATAAGGAAACCAGTTCAGAGATGTTAAGCAAACTACCAGAGGTTGCACAGCCAGTGGTGGTGCATCTGGGCTGGGAACCAGGTAGAAGCCAGAGCTGTTGTCTAATTAAGTGTCTTCCTCTCCTTATGAAGGAGCTGATTTTGGCTGGAGAGCCAGTGGAGGGCTGCTCTTTTCTCTATACAGTGCTTCTATTTTCTAACCTTTCCTCTGTGGGAAAATATATACATACATATATACGTGTGTGTGTGTGTGTGTGTGTGTGTGTGTGTGTGTGTTTTGGGGGGGGAGAAAGCCACCTGGTGAACAAAAGGAAGGTGCCAGCTGCCACTCTAGCAGCAGAGGGCCATCCCTGCCCCTCCCCAGCATGGGCATCACAGGGACTGAGGGCCTTGATCAGAGCCACAGACATCAAGGCTACTACAGATAACTCAGCCTCTGGCCCATGGGCCAAGGCTCAGTGAGGTTGAAGTCTGAACCCTCCTGACGCCGCCTGTGGCCTTACCTTGTTGGCCCACTCGACCCGCTCCACATCTGGAAAGTGGATCTGAAAACAGAGGCCCCAAGAGGGATTTAGACACAGCCACAAGCCCCTGGGAACCAAGCAGGAGGCCCGGCAAGTCCGGTCGGGTAGCCTGGCATGTCCCCACTCCACAACATGGGCACCTCCTCACCTGCCCCCACAGTCACAAGGGCACCCCCTGGGCACCCGGCCCTGGAGACTCACAGCCATCCCTGCCCTCAAGGAGTGCACTTTCCAGTGGGGGCAGGCAGCAAATAAGCAGCACCAACTGGGGCAAGGATGGCACAGTAGAGGCCCATGTGTGGGTGTTCTGGGCCTGCTTTGACTTGAAGGGGGTGGTGTGCTAAGGCTCTCTGCAGTGTTGTCCTCCACAGGGCCCCCAGCCCTGCTGTGGGGGGTCAGGAGGGGAAAGGGAGAAGGCTGCGAACTGCTTGTTTGCATATGCGTAAGCCCCGCCTTCCTTGCCAAAGCATTTCCCCCCACCATGCCACCTGTGTTTCCTCCTGTAAATTCCATCATCTTACTTTAATGATATAAGTAATAGTTTCTGTAGAAAACTTGGTAAGTGCAAAAACTGGCTAAGCAGAAGGAAAAAATTAGGAAATGTCACCACCTACTGTGATTACCTTTAAGGAGCTGATGTTGTCAGTGGCAGCTGTGGAGGGGGTGCCTTTGGGGCCTCACCTCCTCTCCCCACCCTGGCTCCCAGGGTGTAACCCCTTCTGGAGGGGCCTCTAGTCAAGTAACTACCTCTAGGTCACAACCTCCAGCCCCTGGGGCTGGGTGAGTGGGGGTGGTGTGTGTGACCATCCTCTGTATAACAAGTCTGAGTGCTCACCTCTTGCAGGAGTCTCAAGCTCCACATCAGTCTAAAGTTCTCTCCCCTGAAGTTTTTATGGGGAGGTCAAGTGACATAGGAGTGGGCATGCAGAGTTCCTGGCACAAAATAAAGGTCAGTAAAATAAATGGTTGCAATGGCCACACTCATGGCAGTCCCCTGAGCATGGGGCCAGCTTGGGATCATACTGATCAGGGCCTGGGACCACCCAAATGGAGAAAGAACCTGACCCCCATCTGGGGGCCAGGGACACTGACTGTCCAGGGACTGGGCATATATAGGTCACACATCTCCTGCATACCCACCAGGTGCCAGGCAGCAGGCTGGCTCTGGGTCTACCTTGAAGGCTCCAACTCACACCTGACCCAGAGCTGGCTCAGGAGGAGAGCCATTCTCAAAGTGGGGCATAGAGCAATCAGATTCTCTTAGGAGCACAGTTTTTGACTGCCTTGAGAGGCAGAGGAGACTTCCGAGACACCATGTCATTCTTCCAGCCTGTTTCTCCAGCTTGGCAGAGTCGCCAAGTTAATATTAATTAATATTAATATTCCAGATGTTAAAGTTAATATTAATATTCCATTAGTTAAAGTTAATATTCCAGATGCTGAGGGAAAATTCTACCTGGTTCCCTGAAATGGGAGCTGACCCAGCCCACAGGAAGCAAGGGAAGCAATGGGGGAAGGAATAATGGGGGAGTGGCCATGAGCCCAGGTCAGCCAGTCCTTTCAGGTAGGAGAAGACACCAATCACCTTACATTCTCTGTAGCACCCTGGGCCAGATCCCAAGGTGGAAGCCAGGAAAGTGAGAGGTGAGACCCTTTCATTGCTCCCTCACTGCAGTAGAGACTCCTGACATAGGCCTGGAGGGGGCTTCGTGTCACATCACAGCCTCATCCCTCATGACAGTCCAGCCACCTTGACTGCTCCCATTGCCACCAAGGACTTGCCCATGCCATTCCTGGTGTCTGAAACCATCTTCCCCCCTCTCCTCTGACTGCTTCATTCATCACCATCTCAGACCTCATTTCTTTCGGGAAGCCTTTCCAGGTCTCCCATGTAGAGGACAAGTGTTCCTCTTAGGTGCCTGCTGGATTCCAGTCACTGTGCTTTGTACACCTCATCAGAGCCTCTTGGTGTCACTGCTTCCCTCCCTTCTAGACTGGGAGAGCTCAGAGGGCTGACTGGTCCTCGTTCCCTGTCAGAGCCTGCTCCTAGCACATGAATGTCTGAATGCATACTTGTGGAATAAATGAATGTATGAGTGAATGAATGCCAGATTCTTGCCCTCTAGCAGCTCCCAGGCTGGTGAAGGAGGCAGGTGGGGGACAACCCCATGTGCAGGATCAGGACCAAGGTGGGAAAGTGAACATCAAGAAGAGAGTTTGATTCCAGCAGGCACATCAGGGGCACAACTCCTTTTCTGCCTGGCTGGGCTGTCCTCCCAAGCCACTGCACTTCCCATCCTGCCCAGGCACATCTCAGCTGCATACCCATCCACATCCCAGCCCAGGCAGTTCTACAACTTTAGGAGCTGAGTGGCTCTGACTCTGGTCCCTGGAAAGGTGATCCAGCTTGGCAGGTCCAACCCTGGGCAGCTCTGGGAGCTGGTCAAATGAAGATTCCTGAGCTGCCTGCCTCATGCCTCCTGAATCAGAGCGTATCGGGGTGGAGCCCTGTGACTTATTTTTTAATGAGCTCTGGGCATGATTCTAGAGCTCAGTCAGGACTGGTTGTGAGGAACTAAGGACCAGCCATCTCTTGCATTAGGGTAATCCATGGTCACCCTAAAAGTTTGGGCAGCAACAGAACAATCCAGCCTGACTGCTTAAGTTTTCCTGGTCTCTCTCGGCTCCCTATCCCTGTATCTAAGACTCCTCGGTAAGAGGCTCCTCCATAGACAAGTCTGAATCCCTGAAAACAGAACCAATTCGGTCCAAGAAAATAAGAAACTTTCAGGGCTCCCTGTTCTGCTGCAGTCACCTGCACACCTCCCTCTGCCCAAATCTCAGCGCTTGTCTTCACCTCCAATGAGGTAACACACGAGACCTGACCACATTCTTGTGACTGCCCCAGTAAGTGTGGAGCAGGAAGGACATCATAGAGACGGAAACTTAAAAGCAGCTACTCATCATTAGTGTTTTCCCAGTTTGATGTAGACAGACCAGTCAGTCTGATTTTCCATCAAAACTTTATCTTGCTAAAGAAATCTTCTCCACTCCAAATTCTCAGTTATCCTAGGTTTTTAATCTATTGAGTTTCCCATTTAAATCTTTATTCTTTTCTGGATTTTTTTAACATGGTGAGATAGGGATATGATTTTATTTCACTCCCTCCATATTTCTACTAACGCAATTTTCTATCACCACGTAACAGTGACAACAAAAGTCCATCTTTTCCTGACTTGTGAAGATATTTCACTCAAAACCCAGCTTCTTGTATATGCTTTGGTGTTCCTGGACTTGGCTTTCACTTTGTCAGTCTGCTGTTCCTCTGCCAGTAACCACACTGTTTTAATCACTGTTTTTGCAAAATGATCTGGGGTAGGGTGATCCCCTTTTTTGCTTTTCATTTTCAAATTCATTTGGATACCAGATGTGTTAGCTTTGCACTACTGTAACAAGATACCTGACAAAGTCAATTTATGAGGAGGAAAGGTTTATTTTGGTTCTTGGATTCAGAGGTTCATGGTTGTTAAGGCCTATTGTTTTAGAGCCTGTGGTGAGGCAGAACATTGTGGTAGGAGTTCGAGGAGGAGAAATGTTCTTACCTCATGGTGGCTGGGCAGCAAAAAGAAAGAAAGGGGCTAGGGTCCAGGGTATGTTCCCAATGACCTACCTGCCTTCCACTAAGCCCCACCTCCTACAGGTTCCACCCCTCACAGCAGCACCACGGGGTGGGGACCAGGTCTCTTGATGGCCATTTCAGATCCTAAGTTAACAGTAGATATTTACTTTCCACATGAATACTGACACCTCTATAACATAAAGTTTTATATCCAGGAGCAGAATATTTCCTTTTATTCACTTTTTATGGTATTTAATATGTTTAGGATGATAAACTTTTTTATTACTTTGTGATTTTTTTTTTTTTTTTTTGGTACCAGGGATTGAACTCAGGTCCTTGTGCTTGTGAGGCAGGCAGCAGAACCATGGAGCTAAATCTCTGGCCCTCCTTTGTGATTTTTGAAGTTATTTAAAATATTTTTCTTTCTGAGCAGCTTTGCTAATAGTTGTTCTAATTCTCCTATGTATATGAATTTATCATCTCCAAATAATAATTTTTATATTTTTTGCTCCCCATCTTTATCTGGTTCGTTTTTCTTCTTCTACTTCCTTGGGCAGAACCTCTGGTGTTATCTTGAACAGCAGTGGCAATGGCAAGCCATCTCTGGTTCCTCACCTTCAAGGAAGGCTCCTTAAGTTTTCTATTAAACACATTCTCACTGTAGATTTTGGACAGTGTCTTTCAGACTGGGGAAGTTCTTTTCAATTCTTAATTTCTCAAGGTTTTATTATAAGTGGGTACTGAACTATATTCAAAAGCCTACTGGGAAAATTGTGACTTTTTTCCCCTTTCCCTCCTAAAGCCGAGCCATCTCCTGTTCCTGGTATAAACCCCACTTTGATGTAACAAATTTAGTTAGCCTGATATTCACTTAGGTTTTATAGAACTTTGATTCAAAGTGATGCCTAAAATTTCTATTCCAGTAAAATTTATATCATGTTTTAGTAGACAGATTTTACAATAAATCGTAAAGAAAATAGGTCAGCTTTCCCTATTCTATCTTCTGAAATAATGTTTAAATATAGAAATTACATGATCTATGAACTGCAGTATATCCACAAAACTATCTTGGTTTGAGGCTTTTTGGGGTTATCACCACCTCTCCACTGAATAACACTGGGGCTAATGGTATATTTGAGGTCTCTTATTGTGGTAATTTTGATATTTATTTTTCTAGGAATGTATTTCACCTAGGTTTTCAAATTTATTGCTATAGTTTATAATATTTTATTATTTCTAATGTATTATATGTAGTGTTATTTCTTATTCTTTCATTCTATATTTGTTTTTCATCTTTTCTATTTTTTCATGAATGGTCTTTGCCAAAGGTTTTCCTTATTGTATTAGCCTTTTCAGAGACTAGTTTAGTTTTTTTCTTGTTGTTCTTGTTTTGTTTTGTCCCCAGTACCAGGGATTGAACTCAGGACCTTGCACTTGCCAGGCAGGCACAGTGCCTGTGCCTGCATCCCCAGCCCCAGAAGGCTAGTTTTTAAATTTTTTTTTGAAGGCTAGTTTTTGTCGGTAGTGTTAAAGAGTTTTCTTTCCTCTCATCCTTTACCTTAAAAACATTATTCAGAGTAAAATAAAGAAGAGATGGTAGGAAACAGTGTGGCAGACTTTCTTGGAAATGAGGAAATGAAGAGGGGGAGGGTAGGAAAGGAAATAAAAGGACCAAAAATGATCATGATATGATCTATATGTACAATTCCCCAAAACAAATGTGACCATTATATATCACAAACATACACTAATAAAAGATAAAATATTTTCATCTTAATATTATTTCCTTCCTTATTTAACTAAATCTGTTGCTCTTTTATGATTTTAGAGTTGACCTTCATGAGTCTCAGTTTAATCATTCATATCCCCCACCCCCACCCCAAACCGGGGATCGAATTCAGGGCCTTGCATTTGTAAGGCTGGCGCAGTCCCACTGAGCTAAATCCCCAGCACTAATCATTCATTTTTAATTTTTCTTGTTTAATGATAAATTCCCCTTTCAGTCTTAACATGTTTTCATTGTTATTCTGCTGGTTTTTTTCTAATTTCCATTATGACTTCCTCTTCATGAGTTTTTAAATAGTAATGTTTAAAAATATCCAGACATGTGAGATTTCTATAGCTATTTCTTACTGTTTCCTAATTTCATTTCTTTGTGGTTGGAACAAAAATGGAATATATTGATAGCTTCTTTGTGGCCTGGTACATGATTAATTCCTGTGACTGTCCCAGATGCGAGCAAGCTGTAGTGTCCTTACTTTATCCTTATCCTTTGCTTAGCATTTTCAGAGAGGGATATATTAACATTTTCAAGCTCAACTATTGGCTAATCTACTTCCTCATGTCAGCTGTTGACTTAGATTTCAAGTTTATATTGTGTAATATGATACATATGTGGCCATGATTATATCTTCACTAGCATATAACATCCTTCCTCACCCTTACATTTGACATACTCTATTTTGTCTCATATGAAAATTGCTATTCAAGCCTTTTGTTTCAAAATTGCCCAGTTCTTTTTCCATGCTGTTTTCAACCCTCCTGAGTTCATATTAGGCTCATGTCATTTAATATTTGCCTAATCCCTTATCAGTCCCATTTTACAGCTAAGGAAACTGAGGCTCAGAGAAGTTATGTGGCCTGCAATCACTAGCTACGGTGTGCTGGCCCAAGGGACAGACCCACCCTGCACTTTTCACTCTGCCCTGCTCACTACTTGTAAGTAAACCACACACCTCACCATGCTTCCTTCTGTACAGGGTCTGGTTTAGCAGCTGGTTGCCCTCCTGGGGCCTAGCCCTCACTAGGAAGTCATACTTTACAGGGCAGTCACACACACTCAGGGCGTTCCATAAACACTTTCTTTTGATATTCCTAAGACTCTATAAAGTGGACAGTAAAGATAATTACCCACACTTTACACATGAGGAGAGCCTCCCAGGCGCTTTCCTACTGTACTTGTCAAGATTTCCCAGGTGATCAGAATCCACAGTCCTCAACGCCCTGTGACCTGACCCCGGCCTTCAAATCTTTTTCTCATCCACTTCTCTCCTTCCATCTTCCCCCTGAAGGTGGAGCCTTTGAAGTTTTTCCAACCTAAGCCTAGTACATTTAAAATTTTGCTTCTGTAAGCCTCAGTTTTCTCCACAGCAAGATGGGTACAATACTGCCAATTTCACAGTTCTGAGGAGACGTGAGGGGACAATGCATGCAAGGTGCCCAGTGCCCTTCTCAGCTCAGGAGTGTTGTGCAGACATTCTGACACATTCGACCAAAGGTACATGCAAGAAAAATGTCACCTGGGTTGTGTGTCCAGTTCAGCCTGACCCAAAGCCTTGTAAATTTTCTGCTGAATCTCTTGGTGCCCCTGACTGCACTTTGAGAAATACCACTGAGGAGAACAGAAGAGTGAAGAGAGGGCACAGCCAAGTAGTTAAGATGGAAGGAAAAGGAATGTGACTCGTTATTTTCTTGGCCTTTGCTGATTGGCTGGGGGGGTGTGTCTGTGCCCCAGATATACACAGCACTCATAAGCTGGGCCCAAAGCCCTCAAAAGGCCCATGAGAAACTCTGACTAATGGGGTGCACCATAGTAAGGCAAAGGAATCCAAGGAAAGCCTCTGTCTTGAGTCTTTTCTTACTCAGGAAATAAAGAAAAGGCAGAAAGGGCCGGGAATTTAGCCCAGTGGCACCGGGCCTGCCTCATAAGCACAAGGTCCCCGGTACCAAAAAAAAAAAAAAAGAAAGAAAAGGAAAGGCAGAAAATGAAGGTGGGTGGCTCATCCTCAAACTAAGTCTTAAAGCACTGAGTTTTGTTCCAATTCCCTGTGAGGCCAGGAATCTCTGAGATCAGCCTCACACCCTCTACCCAGACAAAGAGCTAGACAGGCAGTCATTCTCAAATAGCTGTGTACAAAAATCACCTCCAGAAGAGCTCATTAAAATGCAGACTCTTGGTCTGGGCCCTTAGAGATTCTAATTCAGGAGCACTGGGCCAGGATCTGCATCTTTACCAAGCTCTTCTAGTGGTGATCATGGTGGAGGGCATGGAAGAATGAGGGGACAGAGTCCCCCAGGTTAGAGGCCCTTCTCGGGCCCTGGAAAAAGGTGGATTTCCACCCCCTCTTCTCCAGGCTCCTGGCTAGGTCTGAAAAGTCAGTGTGGGGGCTCCAGCTGTCATCAGATTCTCACTATCACTCTATGGACCTCAGTTCTTTTACAAAAGGCCTTCTTGTGGGCTGGGGAGGTAGCTTAGTAATAGAGTATTTACCTAGTATGTGGAAGGTCCTGAGTTCAATTCCCAGTACCAGAAAAAACTATGTCAACAAAGGGACCTCTTCCCCCAAGAATAAGGGAAAGCAAGAGGTAGAAGGCAACAAAACCTAGCATCATGATTTTGCCTGGCTCTGAGACCGTCTTTCCCCATGAAAGGTGAGCCACTCATGTCCCATATTTGCTTTCTGCAGTCAGATTGCAGGAGCAGTGGGAAGGGCAGCCACGGGGTTAGAGGAGCTGAGTTCCAGTCCTAATTTCTTTCATCCTCAGCTTTCTCACAGGGATGAGGCTGCTAATCCCACTCTGCATGAACCTACTTCTAAATGGTTTAGGGCTGGAAACAAATTCAGTACTCTAGCAAGCTTCATTCCCCAAAAAAGTAGATACTGTACTATCCTGACTGATTTATTACAAGTGAGAATGTTTAGCCAAAGCAGGCTTGGAAAACCCCAAAGATGACCAAGCACACAGGCCAGCCACCAGGACCTGAGAACCCTGCCATTCCTCCTGCAGTGCCGTGCCCTCAGGAAAGTTTAAATAGTCTGCAGCTCCATTCAGACCTCCCTAAACTAACACTTCTGTTCCTATATTTGGGCCAAAGCCTTCCAGGCAAAGTGTGCTGATATTTTAAAGAGGGCAATTTGAGACACTGGCAAGAGATTGGTGGTAAAGAGAACTTAACAGATACAGAGTGTAAAGCAAGTTCAAAGAAACCCTGGCGAGTAGAAGCTACCAAAGAGGCTAAATCAATACTCCATCTTTGCTTTATTTCCTAAAGCGTTTAGGAAAAATGAAGAGCCAGAGTGAAGGCTGCATCCCATCAAGCCAAGGCCCTGAGGGCCCATATAGAAGGCTCTGGGGTGGGTTGGAATCTTCATAGGAGCTTTGTGCCATCAGAGCTGCTTATGAGGCAGGGGTCTCCCTGTCTGCTTTGCTTTGTTTTTTTGAGACAGGGTCTTGCTATGTAGTTCAAACTGCCCTTGGATTCACTATGTAGCCCAAGTTGGCCTTGAACTCACAGCAATCCTCTTGCCTCAGCCTCCTGAGTGCTGGGATTACAGGTGTACACCACCACACCAAGCTGGGCCTTCCCTGTCATTAGGTAGGTTCTGCTCCTTCCCACAGGAATGGTAGCTCCTCCTCCCATGGAATAGCATGTACAGACCCACAGATACAGGAATATGAAACTCACAAATATGGAGATATGGAAGTACACACATTGCATGCATTCACACACAGAGCTACAGAGACCTACACACACATCCATGGACTCTCTCTCTCACACATACACACACACCCATACCTGCTGCCTCAAACTGATGTTGCCAACCCCTACCCCATGCGAATTATTACTATTATTATTACTATTATGAATTATTATTATTATTACAAATTAGGTACTGTACGAATTACTCTAGGAAGGAAGGCCCAGACCTCAGGCTGGCCCCGTCTTCCTGAGTGTGCTTTATCAGGAAAGTGATCCTTCACATTCTTTCTTCTCCAGATGAAGTATAGTCTTTTATTCTTTTTTCCTGTTTTCAGGAGGCAAAAATTTAACCATGAAAACTGCACACATGCATGCGTCCATCTGATTTTTTTGGTTTTGGTGGGGTTTTTTTGTTATTTTTTGAGACAGGGTCTTGCTCTGTAGTCCAGGCTGGCCCTGAACTTACTATGTAACCCAGGCTGGCTCAAACCTGTAGCAATCCTCCTGCCTCAGCCTCCCAAGTGCTGGGATTACAAATGTGTGCCAATATACCAGGTTCTCATTTGGTTTTTTGAAAGAAGGTTTTGCTTTGTAGCTCAGGCTGGCCTAGAACTTGCAGTGATCTTCCTGCCTCAGTCTCCCAAGTGCTGGGATTATAGGTGTGCACCACCATGCTTAGCTGAAAACTGCTTTTAAAATCTTTTCTGTTTTAAATTACCCTGCTAAAAGTGCTGAAATAATTGCTTTGTTAAGCTGTCTAGCATTGTTTATAATCCACAGGCTTCTTAGCGACACACCTCCTTGGCAAACTACCAAAATCAGTGGGACCAGGCAGAACACTGAACAGAGGAAATTCGAGGTCACCAAGATGAGAACACTGAGGCCTAGGAGCCTGACACCTTTCAGAAAGGAACAAGAGTTCAGAGCACTAGGGGACACTTGGGTGCACTACAGAGTTAGCAGGGACTGAGGGATAATGGTAAGTTGTCAGAGAGTTCAATGATCTGGTTAGGTTTCATAATGCCTAAGGGTTAAGAAAACTTTTCTTCTTGCTTATCAAACTAACAAAGGTCCAAAAGTAATAATATTCAGGGCTGGTAAGACCACAGGAGTCTTTTAAATGTCTGTAAAATGTTATAAGCATTGATGTTTCAGTTTAACTTTCAGTAATCTGTACTATGGAAATTGAAAAACATGAACGAAGATTTACATAGTAGACGTTCACTGCACCATTCATTCAGCATTAGTGAGGTCCAACTATGCACTAGGCACTGTGCTAGGAACTGAGGGTACAGAAATGAGCAAGAACCATGCCCTGCCTTAAAAGTATAGTCAGTCTGGAAGAAAAGTGAGACATACAAACCAGTAGGTACGAATCAGTATGAGAGGGTGTGTGATAAGAGATGCGAGCTCAGGGCTCTGTGGGCGCCTGAGCAGAAGGCCCCACAGGACGAGTCAGCAGACCCAGCCTAGCATATGAGGAGGAGGAATTCCAGACAGATACAGGCGGCGCACCCACCTCAGCTAGGCGCGGGGAGGGAATACTTGGAAATAACTGAAATCAATGTTAAAGAAAGGGTTAACTGACTTATGGTATGTTCATATCAAGGATATCATTGTCCTTAAAAATATATTTGGTAAATGTTTGTAATATAATGTGAGGAATGTTAAAAAAAAAAAAAGAGGGGGAGGGAACGTACAAGTTTAAAAATAAAACAGTTTTCACACACCTTCTATGTTCAGGAAGTACACTCAAATATAACCACGCATGTCTGGGTAGAAGCATCATAAGTGCTCCTTCCCACTTTGTCTTTTAGGCCATTTCTAAATTTTCTACAAGGGTAAAGCACTACTTTTATGATGAGAAAAGCCAAAATTTTAATCAGTTTATAAGTAGTTATGTTAAAAAAAAAAAAAGAAAAGAAATACAACATGGACGGAGGAATGGGAATGGTGTTCTGAGGTCTGGGGTTCTGAGACATCCTGTGGGCCAGGGAAGTTTCCTGGCTTGTTGCGCCACATGGTTCATGGACACACGACTCATGCCACACTGGCATGGGGCTTCTTGGGCAGGAGTGGCCCTGCCTTCCTGCACAGGTAGGACTTGCAGGACCTGGGCCCTTGGTCCCTGTGTGATCTGAGGACATCAAGGCTTTTATCTTTGGCTTGAAGTACAGGGCATGTAAAAAGAAAACTGCAATGTTGCTTTGTCCCTATCATAAGTCCCAACAGGGCAGAAACCTATCTCAAACCTCTCCTGAGTATTGACTGAGGAGAAGAAGGGAAGGAAGCCAAAGGCCTGAACCACATGTCAACAGTTTGTGCTGTAAGCTCCAGGGTCCCAGAGTCTAGAAATCCTGGAACTGCTCTTTTCCCCTTTTCCTATCGCTGCTGCTACCTTTCCTGTGATCTTCAATAAACATAGCCACTTACTACTTAAAAAAAAAAAATCCTGGGACTTTCTGGGAGAGGGAACTCTGATGGAGGGCTGGGAGAGGACAGTGAAGAGGAAAGGAAGGGCACATTCCAGGCCCTTGATCCCCAATGTAGCTGGGTTGTAACCCTCACAGGTCATCAGGGGGCCAATGTGCACTTCCCAAAGGCTCCTCTAGTCACTGGGCACATCCCACAGAAATCCACCTCTGCTGCTACCCAGGCTCTGAGCCAGCTGTTAAAGAAAGCCAGTGGTCAGCTCTCTACAACTTGTCCACTGGGGAGGAGCTGCAGCACAGGCAAAGGACAGGACTGTCTCCACTCTTGGCCTTGATCCTCCCAATCACTCAGGTCGAGACACCTGGCTTACAGGAAAGGTTGCTCTGGACACTCCTGTCCTAGAAAGTTTGAGCACTTGTACATGAGGTGATGGGCAGGGGAGTTTGGGTGCTGTGAACTGCTGTCCTGGAATCTGCAGACCGTAAGAGAAATAGTGAGGTCCAGTAACCTATGGAAAGCTTGGGACCCACAGCCCCTACCCATACCACAGCCACAACCCCACAGTCCCTCTTCTTCCAAGAAGGCTTCCCAGGTCACTTCCAGCCTGGGTTAGGTGTCCTCCCCAAGCTGTTCAGCCTCTCAAACTGCCACCTCCTAGGACTGTTCATGCTGCCTCAGAAAAGTGTTTTCATGGGCCTGAATCCCCATCCTACTTGCCAGGTCCTCGAAGGACAGTGTCACTCATGTTTATGGCCCCACCTGAAAAAATGTGCCTCCCACATCACAAACCTCCACACATGCTTCCCGGCTGAGTAAAGGAATGAACACATAGATGCCTAAGATCCCTGTGTTGGGCTTGAAGGGAAGCCCATACTCTGTCACTCTTATTGCCCAATTCTGGCCCAAGACATGATAAATCCATAAATCATCACTAAGACATGGGGCAGAAACCCAACGGCATAACTAAAAACCTGCTTGCCTCTTCCTTCCTGAGGAGAGGTCTGATGCCAAGCCAACTTGAATGACCTCCCAGAGCTGCAGGGACCTCAAGGGTAAGAAGTTTCCCCCAATTCCAAGTGACTCCCAACTAGTACTGATGTGTAAAACCAGGTTCCACAGCACTAGCCCAAAGGATTAAGCTTTTTGAGCTTATTTGAGAGTACTCAGTGACAGCTCAGAGTTATCACAGCATTCAATTCCTCTAACACAAGCATCAGTACAGGACAGACCATGAGAACTTGGGGTGTAAAATCATCTGTTCCACTCACAGAAAGAATGCCAGACCCTCAGCACTAGCAAGGCAGCCAACCCAAGTGGCTCTCGGGAAGGCTTAAGGGGATAATTTCAGGATACTGCCACAGCCCTGGAACGTCCACTTCTTTGTATAAATGGTTCATCTTCTCCATGTGCTCGACTTGGCCAGCATCCCCATCCCACACCCAGTTAGATGGGGTGTGGGTAAGAAAGACTGGGGAATGAGTCTTATGGGATGTTTAGCACCACAGAAAAACTGACTTAGGACTGGTTAAGGATAGTGGACTCCTATGACTCAAAAGGATCTCTAGAAGGGCCAGGGAGTTAGCTCAGTGGTGGCATGCCTGCCTTGCAAGCTCAAGGTCCAGAGTTCGATCCCCGATACTGGAAAGAAAAAAAAAAAAGGATCTCTAGAGCATCTCCTAAAACTTCATCTTCAGAGAGCAGTCAGAACCCTAGAGAGGGGCATCTCTCAGTGAACACCCACCAGTCTCCACGTTCACACCCAGGCCCACGTCACATTGGCACCATCTGCCAGCAAATGCAGGAGGGCTGACTGTCCCCAACAAAGCTGCCAATGGACTGTCAGCTGGCAGGACAGCAAGCCCTGCTAGATCCCAGATCACAGACCGACAAAATGCCAACTTTCTGACAGTTCTTTCCCCTCTCTAAGCTGCCTCAAGCTATTTTCCTACCAACTGGCCCTCAGCCACCCCACACCCCAACTGACCCGGAGCCAAGGAAGTTGTTCACCAAACTTCCCTCCTCACACCAGCTTAGACACAGCAAGAGCAAAATAAATACTGTTTCTGATAAACCAATCATCCAATTGGTGCACTGATGAATGGCTCAGTGAACAACACGGGAATGAACCAATCAGTAAAGGACAATTCTGTGGTATGGGAGGCAGCTGAGGCAGTCAGCCAGCATGGTTACCACAAGAGTCTCAAGGGGCCCAGAGCCGGAAGGCTCAGCTCAAGTTGTCAGCAAGGAAGCACTCAGTGGACCACCACAGCTCAAATTCTGGAAGCATGGAGCAGGCCCAGGCAAGTGGCATTTCACTGAGGGGCTCTGTGAAGCCCTCTACTTGCTCTGCCCTCAGCCCTCTACAGTCAGCTCCCAAAAGATGCATTTGCTGCTGAGATACTTGACCATTAGTGTTATAATAAATGGGAAAAGGTAGCATCGGGAGGCCTGGAAAACTGAGGCCTCCTCAAAAGTGACAGACCCCACCAAGTAAGCACTCATGTCTCAGTGGCTCATCAACATTCAACTCACCACAACTGCATGTGGAAACTGAGAGCTTCAGTGGCTCACCAAGGCCCACAGCTCAACGAGTAATATCAAGGTCTGCAGCTTGTCACTGTGTGGCATGGTTCCCACCCTTAACAAGGACAGCTTACTGAGGTAGCTTTTAAGTCCTTCAAAAATATCTCTAAAAATGGTGCCGGGAGGCACACTTATGTAAACATGCAGCTATTCTTTGCAGAGGGTGAGGAACAGTGTCCCTCTAGCTCTTTTCGATGTGACCAGGCCACGTTCACAGGTCAAAGGCATCCACAGGAGGCTTGCTCATGGCCACTTTTTTAGTTCTTTACCCCCTGGAAGGGAGTCTGAAAGAGGAGCAGGACAGTCTGAAGTTTGACTAGAGCTCAGAGAGCAGAGCTGAGATAGTTCTGAAAGACCAACCAGCCTAATCTCCTTGTCTGGGTAGAAAAACAGGCCAGAAAGGAAAAGCAATCTTTCTGACACCCTGGAGGCAGCAGCTTGCAGCAGTGTTGAGAAAAATCTAAGACTGGGCAAGAAAGGAGGGCATGACTGAAAGCTGACATGGGAGCCATAGCCTGGCAGGGGAGAGGGATGGTATCTCCATTCCAGCCTAGGCTGGCCTCAGCCTCCACCCAATCATGGGAACTTGGTGTAAATTGGGGAAAGGTGCCCCTTTCAAGCAGCACATGGATTGACAAGCAGCAGTGGGGGTTGATATCCAACCTCACCCTCACAGGGTGCTACCGTACAGGAGACAACTTGCCCAACTGTGCAAGGCAGTTCAGAGTGTGGGAGCCACACAAGAGTCCTTCAACTTTTCTTCAGTCTCTCCCACTGTTAATTTGCCATCTGGTAGCTTTTAAAAATACATCCTTGATATCAAAGCAGGTCACAAGCCATTGTTCCCTCTTCCATATAAGGAAATCAGATTTCAAAAGAGGGAAGGCATGCTAAAAAGTCAGCATGTAATGATAAAGATAACCCTTTATTTGTGGTCCATGATCTTGGGAAAGTGCCTTATCCATCTTTGCCTTCATAAACAGTATGTGTTTCTAAGGACGTAGAGAGGAAGGGAGGAGAATTATACCAAGCAGGCTCCAGGTTTTCCCTATTCTCCCAGGCTCAGAAACTTTCACAAGGCAGATCAAAAAGCTCACAGTTGGGTCTGGTTGTGTGTTCTTTCCAGGTGCACACAGATAACCACCCTCACCAGGAATGCTTCACATTCAGGAACCCCAAGCACAGTAATGGACACCCAGCACCCCAAACCAGAAAGGACCCGGAAAGACCCCTGGATCCTTCCTTCACCTCACTCTAGAGGCTACCAAACATGTAGAGTCCCAGTCCCACACATCCCTCATCTCCTCCTGCTGGTCCCCACTACTACCATGTTAGTTCAAATCATTTTCCAAGTTGACGTCTCTCCTCTTAACTTACTCCTCCCTCTACATGCTGCTTTCTGCAGGGTCTTTGAAAACCTCCCACAGGATCAGAATCAGCCCACCCTCCATCACACCTGCCTCAACTTGGCCCTATCCATCCACCCCTACCACACACATCAGCCAGCCCAAGGACACAGTGCTCCCTCAGAGTGGCCAGCCCATGCCTCCATGCTGTGCTCACAGCCTCCCTTGGCCTAGAATGCCCTGCACAGCACCACTGCCTCAGTCTAAAAGGTGACCCCAGCCCTGGCCCTCCTGATTGGCCTGCCAAGACTGGAAATCCCAAACTGAGGCCAAGCCCTTTCAAAGACCCTGTCAAGAGGTGGGAGTCTATAGTCTGGGGATAATGTGATATAGGAATCAGATACGGTATCCTTCACCAGGCTTTTGACACCACCACCACTGGACCTGAGGACCCTATTCAGGCTCCTGTCTCCGACTTCCCTCAGCCCTCTATGGCAATTGCCAATTATGCATCTGTCTCTCACCTGAGACTGGCCTCTTGGTAGAAAGACACTATCACCTTCCTGTGTGTCTTCCCACACAAGGTCAGACCTGGGGTATGGACTATGGGGTGAGGCACCCAAGGAGTGTCTTGTGTTTAAGCTGAGCTCCTGCTGGCTATGTCTGTGTTGCTCCTAGGGTCCCTTGCCCCAACAGAAGCCAGACCTGTCTCTGTGTGTACATGTGAATACCAGTGCCCCTATAAGATTCTTGGTCCAGTTTCAAAAACATTGCTTCTTTCAAACAGCTAAGTGCCTGAAGGCATCCATAATACAGGAAAGGGAGAAAAACATGGGCCCACCCTCATCGACTGAAGCCACAACAGGTCACAACATAGATCTGACAGGTGACCTGGGCTCCCTCAGCATTGAGTAAGGGCTAAGGACAAGTCAGGTCTGCTCTCTGGGCCCATACCTTTCAGTATGACAAACCACACAGAACCACCAGAATGAATGAGATCCCTTCGGATGAAATTTCTTTTGTGCTTAAATTGAAATGTTTCAGGGGAGGGGGGCTGTCCCATGACAGCTGCCCCAGCAAAGTGATCGCTACAATTTTTCATTGTGCAACCTTACCACTCTTTGGCCCCCTCATTCCTAATATAAATAACCCTATTTACAAAGCTCTACTGTCAAGCCATATATTAAATATCAGTAAGTATTATGGGCTGAGTTGTGTCTCCTTCAAATTCATATGTTTTGACCTCCAGGACTTCAGTATATGGCTGTATTTGGAGATAGTCTTTGAAGATGTAATTAAGTTAAAATAAGGCCATTCGAATAGACCTTAGTCCAGTATGACTGTTGTACTTATAAGAGGAAAAGTGGACAGATATTCAGAGGGAGAATGATGGGAAGACACAGAGAGAAGGAGTAGAGAGACCTCAGAAGAAAGGAACCTGCAGACACTTCGATCTTGGATTAACTGCCTCCAGAATGAGGGGTAATACATTTCTGTTGTTTAAGTCATCCAGTCTATACTTTGTTTTTTGTTTGTTTGTTTTGGTTTTTTGGTTTTTTTGGTACCGGGGATCGAACTCCAGTCCTTGCGCTTTCGCAGCAGGCAGCGAAACCACTGAGCTAAATCCCCGGCTCTATACTTTGTTTTGACAGCCCTACCAAACTAAATTCAGAAAGGCTTACTTTCTCTCTTTTAAGTTAAACATAAATAGCCTTTATCGCTCCACTTCGGAGGCCATTATGACAGGCAGGTGTGATGAACCTATGGCCCAGTGGATTTTAGAGTACAGGCCACACACAGCGAGAGGACATGAGGGGTCTGGGGGCCTCTGGGATCTTCCCCTGTGAGCAGGAGCGCACTGGGAAAGCCCTGAGAAAGTGTTCCCCCAGCACAGAGGGGCAAGTTTGTCACAAGCCAGTCCCTGAAACCCGAAACCCTCCTTTTGCCAGCCTTCGCCAAACTCTCCTGATTTTAAGAATCACCCAGGGTGCCTCGGTCCCACTCCTGGGAGTTGTGTGGTGGGCTCAGACCTTGCTTTTAAGTGAGCCAGGCGATGCTCAGGACCAGGAGCATTTGAAGAAACCGTCGTCCGGCCCTGCCCTTGACACCAAGAGGTGAGTTTGTGGTTGGAATGTGAGGCTCCTGCCCGCGCATCCCCACCGCGCGCAGCTGCGTCCCCTTTGCCACCCACTCTGCCCAGCCCCGCCCCCACCCCGCCCTCAGCCGACGGCAACCAGAGCCCGCTGTTTCGGCCTTGCTGTGTTTATCCATTTCTATTTTGTGCCCTGCGTTCATCTTCTGAATCTACAGGCAGTGAAATAAGTTCCTTCCGTTTCCCTCACAAGTAACTTTGTGGAGTCCCTGGCGTCCTTGTTTTTCTCCTGGGTGTGGCCCGCCTATGACTTCACTCGGGCTCTGGGCCTTAAGTGAGACCCAGGATCTCCGCTCCCATTGCTGCGACAAGGGGAGGGTCACCGCCCTAGAGCCCGCGCGCCAGGCGGGAAACAGGTGTGCGGTCGCGAAGCTCCCGCCTCCCTCGATCTGAGCGCCCCGGCTTCCCAGCGCACCGCAGGTTCTTCCGAACCGCGATCCGCACCGCCCCCCGCGACCCCGCCGGGCTCCGCTCACCCAGGCCGGCAGGTGCTGGCCCCGCAGCTCGCGGCTGATGAACTGGCGCTCGTTGTTGAGGAACTCGAAAGCGGCCTCCAGGCGCCCGAGCTTCCCTCGGCGGTTCCGGCGCCACCACATCCAAAGCAGGACGCCGAGCAGCACCCAGAGTATGCTGAACCCCAGGTAGCCGGCCAGGTAGACGGGCGCCAGGTAGAACAGCACGCGTACCACGAAGGTATAGAGTTCCGGCAGTAGCTGGCTAGTCAGGCGCAGCTCGGGGCCAGGCGAGCGCTGGGCTCCCCGTGCGACGGGGGTTCTGGGCGCACTAGGGAGGCAGGGCTCCTCCACAGACATCTCGTCACCGCCGTCTTGCCCTCTCCAAGAACTTCATCCGAGCTCAGACCTGCACGTCCCGACGACACCTGGGCACATCTGTCCTCCAAGCTCGAGGACCGGACTGCCGAGCCCCTCCGGCCCTGCCAGGGCTCACTAGCCCCTCTTCGCGTGCAGAGCTCGGCGCGCGTGAAAACTGTGAGTGGGGCGGGGCCCGCAGCTGGGAGTGGGGAAGTCCGGAAGTCTCCGCCCAAGAGGGCCCGACCAGGTGAAAGGGGAGGGGCTAGGCAGCCAAGGACTGGGCGGCTTCAGTGTTCTGGAACTCCAGAGTCCCGCCTATCAGCAGCAGGAGTGCAGTAGCCACTTGGAGTGAACTAAGTGCTGCCCCAGGCAGTTTATGACACACCGAGGCCTGTGTATGATGGAAAAACATCACCGAAATCCTGTTTCCTACACCCAATCGAGTCTGGACTTCTAGCAGAGCATTTGAGGCCCTCCGCTCACCTGCCGGGCCTTCCATCGTGGACCTGTCCTTGCATCTAGGCGCACCAGGTGCCCCTCAGAGCCTGCAACACTACTCGTTTTGGCATCTATAAAGCCTGAACTTAGCCCCTAACATAGGCAAGCTGAGCTCAGGGCCCCCCGTAGGCACCCAATACTATCTGCCCCACTCTCCCCGCCCTCTCTGGGGGGGGCATTAATTTGGGTGTTCATTTTCTGCTTCATCAGACAGGGTGCTTCCTAGGTCCAGCCGGCCCTGCTCCTCTGTGGGTCTCCGGTAAGGGCAAGTGACCTGTGAATGAGCCACAAGCTTATGAGGTGCTTGGGAGTCCAGTGAAGCCCAAGAAGTCTGTCTAACTCTAGTGAGTGCTCAGAGCAAGTGGAGCTCTGAATCTCTAAGTTCAGCTATGTATTAGTCACTTTCCTACCATTGGGACAAAACACACAACACCCACAAGAATACACCTTTCAAGTCACATTCCCCAATCCGGTACCACCTCAGATCAGGATATTCATCAATGAAGTTATCAATGGATCAAGCCATTGATAAGTATAGCATCCCTAGGATCCAATCTCCTTCCAAAAGCCCCATCTCTGAACACATGAGACTTTTAGGGAACATTTTAGATCTAAAACATAACAAGATAGTAATTCATCTTGTGGATGGCACACAATGTAGGTAGCTCATATGAGAGGTCACATCAATTACCAGAATGTGCTTTGGAGCCAGCAGGTGTACTGCATGATTTGGAGTGATTTTATACTCTTTCAACAGTTTTATTGAAAGGCTGGGCCCCATGGAAAGCAATCAAATGATAACTGTATTCTCTTTCTGTCTGCCCCTCAGGTCTCTCTCATTCTCTCTCCTGGATAAAACTGTTTGCTACAATTAGAATTCTCAATAACTGAGTAGTCCTGGCAGTCAGAATACCTCCATTCTCAACTGTTCTTGGCCTTCCAGGACTCAGCCAAAAGAGTTTGAAAATTTCCCAATTTAACATCCTGTGATGCTGGCCTGAGAAATCAATGTAAGAATTGCTGCTCAACTGAGTTCCTTTTTAGAGCATACAAATCCTGTTAAAGCCTCTGAAAAATCTTGAAGATAAAAGCTCTAGTTAAACAGTATTTACCCTAGCTCTTGTTACCTTTGCTGCCTGTGTGCCCCATGTTGTTTCTGCTCTGCCATATCTGTTTGTCATCCCTGCCTTGGAGTTGGCTGATTATGGACTCTATGAACTCCAATTTGGTTTGCAACCAAAATTCTGGAAAAAATTAAGTCCGTGAACCAATGTACTACCGTAATTATCAAGTTACCAAAACCTTAACTTTCCCACAGCAGACCGAAGCAGTGGTAGTAGCGCTTGAGCTCATCCAGCACCCTCTGTCTCAGTGACTTATTTACTGCCACCGGAGCCACTGGGCTCTACACTCTCCTCCAGCTTTTTGTTCTTGACCTTCAGGGACTGGTGTCATTGCTGAGAGGGGCCAATGAATCCCAGCCATGCACCAGAAGGTACCCCCCCCCTCGACGAACACACCTGCTGCAGCAGGAGACCATGTCGTTCCTGCCACCACACACAGGTGCTCAGATACCCTTAGTGGGTATCTAAAGTAAAATGTGTGAGGATATAGTTCACTGAGGAGATGTAGAGTACAAGCTCCAGTAATGCAAAAGTGAAAAACTAACAGATAGATGATAAATAGATAAAAATATTCATGGATATTTAGATAAAAATAACAAAATAAGTGGCCACTGATTTATCATGAAGAAAAAATGGCTGTCACAGGTGGAGACAGGGGGAGAGTCCCCACAGTCCCAGGCCTGACTCCTGATGACACAGAAGGCTGTGGAAGAATCACATAGAGACCAAAAGCTTAGAAGCAAAGTTGTTCTTTTATTCAGCAAGAATGCAAGCGTACAGCTGCCTTCTCACAGAGAGATAGGCAGGGGTGCCCGAAATGGAGCCACCATTGCAGGGGGGCTCAAAATGCTGGTTTTCTAGTAGGTGGGGCCTATCCTGCCTCTGGGTTGAGGGCACCCCTACTTGTTTGGTTATGATTAACTTAGCTTATTACTAGGGACAACAGGGAAGGGTCTTTTCAGGGGCCCTTTACATCTTAGGGCCAAGATTCTTTTTTCTTTTGATCTTAGCAAACCAAGCTTTGCAGGGTACAGCATGAAGAGGAGGTACAACCTCAGCAGACTGTCAGCTTTTTATGGGTGGTTAAGCCTGTTCTGCCAGCTATCTGAACTCCTTTGGGGAGGGGCTCATCTCTCCCTAGGGGAGAGGGGGCCTAGGGGTCTCTATCCCTACAGGGCTATAGGCTTTTCTATTACATGGTGACTCTGGTCATGGTACCCCCAAGACATGAGCTCACTTCCTTGGCAACATCTCCAAACAGAACTTGGAACCTTTGTTAATGGGTGTCACAATCTAGTAACAGCCATCTCCCAAGCTCACTTGGCCGGAGACAGTCAACAGGTAACATGCTGAGCTGCTTCTCCACTTCTAGAGGCTGTAGCCTTAGGACCCCAGGTAGAGAAAGTATCTGTGAAAGATTGAGAAGATGGCTTACTCCATCCAGATGCTGCACAACTGTCACAGACACCCCAGGGATGGTCCCCCCGGGAGTGACCACCAGTGACCTACCAAAATCAAGGTACCCCAGGGAAGTCTCCCTAAGCCCAAATACCAACAGCACAGAAACTGGGAAGAGCGGGGGACAAGTATCAACAGGCCCAGAAACACCCAGTAGCTCTGGGCAGGTCTCCCCAGAGCTGGGCACAGAAAACCTAGAGAGTCAAAGTCCAGGGGGGTGGAGACCAAAGTCACAGCCACCGGCCCCCAAGAGACACTGAGAAGCCTGGTGTACATCCATCCAGGCCTGGCCGCCACTACTAGAAACAACTTCACAGAGAGCCTTGCAGAATCCCAGCCAGTGTGGTCCCTGCAGGCAGTCAGGTCACTCTCCTTCTCTAAGCCCTGCCTGCCTGTTTCCCTGGGCAGCCAACCCATCTATGGTCCCTTCTTCCCGGGCACCTCCACCACCCACACCTCTACTCGACTGACCCTGATTTGGGGAGGAGACATCATGACAAGGTCTCTTGAGAATTCTATCTCCTTTGAGGGCCTGTGTGATAAAGATTGAGATGTGTGGTGTTTGGACAATAAACAGCTTTTCACCACACACTGGGTAGAGGAGGAAGGAGACCCATATACTGCGTCACATCAGTTGGAGTTAGAAGAGGCCATCAGGCTTTCTGAGCTAAAGGAAGATTCTGAGTTCTTAATTCATTCATCGCCCTGTATACCAGAACATCCTAAAGTGTCTGTCCAGGAGAAGAGAAATCCATCCACCACAGAGCTGCAGGCTGCTGGGGAAAGCTGTATTATGTGAATGGCCACACTGTCCAGGCCAAACGCTTCAGCAGGCGAGCTCGCTGTGCTGTCTGCACAGACCGAGTAGGGGGACTTGGCCACCAGGTGTATAAGTGCACCAACTGTAAACTCTTGGTTCACAAGAAGTGCCACAAACCTGTCATAATTGAATGTGGGCAGCATTCTTTACCATCAGAGAACATGGTGCCAGTCGATCCATCCTCCATGGCTTCAGACCCTGCACACATAGCAATCCCACATAACCTTTCAACTCATGAGGCTTTAGAGAAAGTTGATGAAGAGAATGAGCCAGGGAACACCAGGGAAAGTGGCAAAGCTTCATCTGGTTTAGGTCTTGAGGACTTTGATTTGCTCCAAGTGATTGGCAGAGGAAGTTATGGGAAAGTACTGTTAGTCCAACTGAAAAAAATCAAACCATATGTATGCAATGAAAGCAGGGAAAAAAGAGAATGTCAACTTTGATCAGGTACAGAGAGAGAAGCGCATTCTACAGTGGGCATCTAACTGTCCTTTTCTAGTTGCACTGCATGCTTGGTTCCAGACAGAAAGTAGACTGTTCCTTGTTCTAGACTATGTCAATGGGGGCAATCTACTGTTTCATGTGCATCAACAAAGAATGCTTCCTGAAGAACATGTCAGATTTTATTCTGCAGAAATCAATTTAGCAGTCAACTATCTTCATCAGCAAGGAATACTTTAAAGAAATTTAAAATTGGAAAATGTATTACTGGACTCAGAAGGGCATATTAAACTCACCAATTATTGCTTGTGTAAGGAAGGCTTATAGCCAGGAGATACAACCAGCATTTTCTGTGGCACTCCTAATTTCATGGCTCCAGAAATTATAAGAGGGGAAGATTACAGTTTCAGGGTGGACTGGTGGAATCTTGGAGTACTGATGTATGTGATGATGATCAGAGAGTCTCCATTCCATCTTGATGAAAGCTCTGATAACCCTTATGAAAACTTAATCAAGTATGTCTTGCAAGTAATTTTGGAAAGAGACATTTTCATACCTCATTGTCTGTACAAGCTGCAAGTGTCCTAGAGAGTTTTCTGAACAGGGACCTAAAAGAATGACTGGGCTGTCATCCTCACAAGGGCTGTGCTGATGTTCAGGAGCATCCATTCTTTCAAAATGTGGACTGGGACATGATGGAGCGAAAGCAGGTGGTGCCTCCCTTTAAACCAAACATCTCTGAGGGATTCAGTTTGGATAACTTTGATCCTGAATTTACTAATGAACCTGTCCAGCTCACCGCAGATGATAATGACATCGTGAGCAAACTTGATGGATATGAATTTGCAGGTTTTGAGTATATCAATCGTCTTACTCTGTATAAAGAAGATGGGGTCTGATCCTCATTTTTCAACTATGCATTTTGCTTATGTTACCATTTAATGCTTGGAAAAACTTGTTACCAGACTGGATAGAATTAACCATTTTAGAATTGTCTGGAAGCTAATTTTAATTTATTGTTTTGAAGTTATATTTAAATGTAATACTTGATCCTTATAGTCTATAGTAGAGAATGTGGAATTTTTTCTTCATAGATTAGATTTTTATGAACTGATTTAAATAACAATGAGGCAATCACTTGTTAGCCACATTTGTATATACATTCCATTTGTTGAGTGGGACATAATGCCTAATATTTTTTCTTTTTACTTATGATACAAGAAAACAATTTGTCTTTTCAGTAAAATATCTTACCTATGCTAGTTTCTGTCCAACCACATTACCTGTACCTTTTGGGCTCAGTTTATGTAGTCTTCAGGAAAATCCAAAAAATAGCAATAATTTTAAATAAAAACACATATACTTGTATCTTTTTTATATGAAGAAAATACAATACATGACTGCAGGCTTTGGAGGGGTAGTAGTTCTCATGAAATGGGGCATCTGGAAGTGGTTGAAGGATAGTTTCTTAAATGTTTACAAATTTTGAATCATTCTGAATTTGAGACTGGATTATTAACTAAAATTAGGAGGCTATATATATATATATATATATCTCATCCTTCTGTTTTAGTATCATTTTTATGCCAAGGATTTGAAAGGTAACCATCATCATCTAAATGTAAATAAGTTATAATGGTACAATCTTAGTTTAATTTAATTTTAGTTAATGATCTGGTTTTGAATTTAGAACAGTTTGGAATTTGTAAACATTTGATAAATTATCTTTTGATCTTTTTCAGATGCCCCATTTCATGAGAAATATTGCTTTTCCAGGGATTATAGGCATGTATTGTCTTTTCTTCATATAACTTAATTTGAAACTAATGAAAACATCAAAGGAAAATGTTTATAGACATTCACATGTTCATTTCTGAGGAATGTATGTTTCTTTTAATGCCTGGAACTTGAAAACAAAAAGCAGTATTCACAACATAAACTTATAGAGAATTCTAACATGTAAGAAATATGTTTATGATCTTGCTTTTAAGTGTTGCTCTTTTCCGTAGGGCATTTCAGAATGTAGAATAACCACCCAGGGTGTTTGTTTACCATGTTTATCACTGACCCCACATTAGACTTCTTTTGGGCTTTTGAACCTCATTTTGAGAAATACTTTCTTCAAGATATTCTTTTGTCCTCCAGTAAAATGGTAGAAAGTGTGTTCATGGTATAATATTTTAAGATGTTACAAGCAGAAATTTACAACTTTATGAACATTTCTGAACAAATTTTACCTGAATGACTTCATTAGATACCTTCCTTGTTCCCCTCAACAAAATCTTATCAGTTTTCTGCCAATGATATCCAAATGATGAGCATTTTTCTTTGATGAGGTTTTCACCATTATTCAGGATGGTCTTTTGTTTTTCAATTTTTTAAGTAATAAGATTAGCTGTATTAGCTGTATATTTTGTAGAGAATATGTTTTCAACTATTTTTGTAGTATTTAAGTGTTATGTCAGTTCTTTTCATGTCATATAGAAAGTGTCTCAAAATACTCTTTAGGGGAATAAGTCAGTTTATAGTCAGAATGGTTGACGTTCTGGTGTTCTAAAAAATTTATTTTGCATAATCCTGTAGTCAGATCATTTTATGCATATATATCTTGGGTTAAATTTCAAGTACTTGTTCAGCACTGGTATATTTACTGTATAAATTTGCTTTGTTTTGATTTTTGTCATGTAGAACACTGCCTTGGTCATCATAATGTAATCTGTGTTGTGTTCTTCTTTTTTCATGTTTACAGCCTTTAAATAAAACATTTAATATAAATTCAAAACAAAACCAAAAAACTAAAAAAACAAATCCTTAACTTATATTTTGACCTTAACATATAGCAAGTACATAAATTTGGAAATTTTTGATTATTTTAAGGTCCATATTTTACCATGTATGAAATCTTGATGTAATCCAATTACTGTTATATTAAAAAACAGTAATGTGTGGGTCTCTGGGCTTTTTTTATGTTTTTGTATACATTAAATAGTCCAAAGTCTAGTAAAATCAGTGATAAATAACAACAACAACAACAACAACCCCCCCCCAGTATTTACCCTAGTGTTTCTCAGAATATTTGAGCACAGAACTCTTTCTTCAAAGCACCTCTATCAATTACCCCAGGTCAGCAGAAGCTAAAGAAACATTAATGTATGACTGAGCTACAGGGAAAGCTCCTGCCACTTCAGGTAGAATGTAGCTGGCTGTCAGGGTGAATAGACCAGGAAGTTAATTGTCAGAACTCTGCTCCTCATCCCTGCAGAGCACAGAACCTTCCCCCAGCACTCAGGTCTAGAGAACACTTCTCACAGATTGAGAGATTATGCCTTGACCCTGTTTTAATTTTAAATTCCTTGGAGAGAAGATCCAGGTGTGTCTACCACTCCTTTTGCTCTTCACACTCACGAGGCCCACACCTCATGCCTCACCTGGGTTAGAGTGTTTGGGGAGGGTTATGGAAGGTAGTGTATTTGAGGGAGGATTACCAGAGAAAGGAAGCTTTTGAATGGGATGGATACCCACAGGCAGATGTCCAGCATAGGGCCTGTCAACATCCTGCAAAAGTTGCCCTCAGCACTGCCTTTTTTGTTCCTGGAATTTGTCAAGCTCATTCATGCCTCTAGTTTTTTGATCTTATTGCTACTTCTACCTGGAATGTTCCTCTCCTAAATCTTCCCCATAGTAATTAGGGTGGTGGGATTATGATTTGATATTTTTCCTCCTCTAAACCTTATAGTGTTATTAAATTACCTCCAGAAATTAAATATATGAGAACATTGAGACCATTGCATCTAAAACTTCATATCCCACTTATCAAATCTGTACTTAGAACACTGGAGCCATTACTTCTTTTCCCCTGATATTGTGGTTTACATCTAAAATGTCGCCAGAAGTCTCATGTTTGGTGTTTGGTGTTTGGAGGTGGGCTTTGGTGAGAGGGGACACTGTGTCACTGAAGGCATGGCTTGAAAGAGTGAATTCTTGTCCCTCCCTCCCTCCTCCCCTTCCTCCCTCCTTCTCTTCCTCCCTCTTTTCTGGTTGCCCTGTGTTGAATACTTTTCCTTTACTATGCCATTCTGCCATGCCATTTCTGCCTTGGAGCCAATTGACGATGGACTGATTCCACTGAAACTGTAAGCAAAAATAAACTTCTTCTCCTGTAAATTGTGGGTGTCAGGTATTTTGTCCAGTGATGGGAAAGTGACTAATGTATAAAACTGGTACCAGAAATGGGACTGTTGCTGTGACTGTACCTGTTCATGTGGTTCAGAAGTCTTTGGAACTGGTTTCAAGAAAAAAAATTGGATTTTGGAACTGGTTTGAAGAAAAAAATTGTAAAGATTTGGAGATGTGAGCTACAGAAGCCCTGGAATGTTATAAGTAGTGCTGAACATGTGATACTGGTCAGAGCTCTGAACACTGAAATGCTGATAGGAATGTGGAAAGTAAATCCCAGGCTCAGTAGGTTTGAAACAAGGACTCCATTTGCCATTGGACTAGAGGAAATATGTGTTATACTTTGGCAGAAAATTTATCTGGGTAGTAAGTCTCTGGCTTATGAATGAATTCCATCCTGGGAAAATTGTTCAAAATTCAGATTTGTTTGGAAGCTGACAATGTGAGTCTTATACAGTACACCCATGAAAGATCACAACTTGAATGTTTGGAAGTCAGGGACTTACTGTATTGCCCATACCCTGAGACTTTGTGGGAAGCTGAGATTAAGAGCAGTGAACTAATTAATTTGGCAGAGGAAATTTCAAGGCAGCCAAACATGCAGGCTGTGGTATGGGTATTGCTAACTGCTTCAGCCAGATCTATAGTAAGAATCAGGAGCAAATAGCAGAGCTGAATGATCTGAAAATTTTTCAGTTTCACTGGAAAGGAAGTGCCTGCAAAGTTGGGGCAAAGGAGAATATGGTTGCTGAAAAGATTAGCATTAAAAAGAAGCCAAGTACTTTGTACAGGAACAAGAAAAAGAGACCTTGGGGGCATCTCAGAAGTCAGCAAGACCCTACCCATTTCAGGCTCAAGGGTGCAAAACTGTAAATTTTTCAAATTTTCAAATTTTTGAAAAGGGAGTCCCTAGGACAGCTACTCATTCAAGACCATCTAAAGAAGTTTATCCCTGAATCAAGCCTTCTAAGCACTCAGACGCTGCTGCAGCTATGGTGAAAGGGGGCCAGGCTATTGCTTGATCTAGCAAACCATGACATCATCCACAGAGTGCTGGTTGTTCTGGTGTGTAGAATACAAGAGTTATGGGGGCACAGAGGCTTCCACTCAGATTTTGGAAGGCAGCCTTGGAGGCCAGGTAAAAATGTGTGCCAGGATCACAGACCCTGCCAGATGTCCCTGAAAGGGCAATGGATGAAGCTGTGAGAATGAAACTGAAGGTGCAGTGGAGGCACCAGGAAGTTGAAGGTTCCAGAAATATGGATCATTGGCTGAGGAAGCTGCAGACAGTTAGTTAAGCCAGCCCAATAGAGAGGCCATGTGGGCTCTAACCAGCAAGACTTTAGTGGCATCATTGCCTAAGCCTTTTGGAGATTGTGTCTCACCACAAACTGTCCTGGGTGCTGGACATGCAGCTTACAGGATTTAATATTTCCTCTGCTAGGTTTCAGTCCTGCTTTGGATAAATTTCTTTCTATTCCCATTTCTCTATTTTCGAATGGCAATATTTACCCTGTGCCATTATATGGTGGAGGTATTTAACTTTCTTTAAAATTTTTTTTTCCAGTACCAGGAATCAAACTCAGGACTATGTGCTTGCCAGGCAGGTGCACAGCCATTGAACTACATTTCTAGCCCATTGTTTTTTCTATTTTTATAGGGGCTCACAGCCAAGAGTTTGCCTTGAGTCTCAGAGGATGTTTTGGACTTGAACTTTTCAGCAATGATGAACTAATAAGACATTGATGAATCTAAGAGACAAACTAAATGCATTTTGCACAATGAGAGGGACATTAGCCTTTTGGGTGTAGGGAGAGAATGTTATGGTTTAGATCTAAAATGTCCCATAGGGCGGGGGATTCAGCTAAGTGGTTATGCCCCCTGGTTTGAAAGCGCAAGGACCTGAGTTTGATCCCCGGTACCCCCCTCCCCCCCACAAAAAGGGCTGGGGACTTAGCTCAGTGGTTTTGCCATCTGGCTTGAAAGTGCAAGGACCTGAGTTCGATCCCCAGTACCAAATAAATAAATAAATAATAAAATAAAATAAAATGTCCCATAAAAGTCTCACATTTAGAGGAAGAGCTTGATCAGAAGGGGTGCACCACTAGATGTGTGACTTGGAAGGGTATATTCTTGTCTTTGGCTCCTCCCTTCTTGCTCTGCTTCCTGGCTTCCATGTGATGAACAACTTTCCTCTGCCATGCTGTTTTTGCCTTGGAGCCAGCTGACCATGGACTGAATCCACTGAAATGTGAGCCAAATGAACTTCTACTTTAAATTGTGGGTGTCTAGTATATTGTCTCAGTGGTGGGAAAGTGACTAATAGATGAGGTCACTCTCATTACTACAGTCAAAAAATTGTGGACTGTTTGATCACAGCACAATTTGGGGAGGATGATGCTTTCTAGAACCTTTGCTTATACTCCATTGCCACACACACAGAGGAGGTGAGCCACTTCCAGTGAACAGGAGGAGGCTTCTGGGCCAATGTACCACCCCCGGCAGCACAAAGGAGGTGAGCTGCTCCCACAAACAGGAGGAGGCTTCTGGGCCACCATACCAGCCCTGCCAGCACAGAGGAGGTGAGTCGCGTGGGTGTCAGCAGCACACCCCCCCCATGAAATGCTGAAATGAGAAGACATATAAACAAGTTTCAAAACCAGACTTCCAAATCACCTAAAGCAACACCAAAGGGAAACAAGATGGAACACTGTGATACTCAACCACCTGGACTCCCTGAACTGGCAACAAAAGAGGATTGGGGAAAAATGAAATCAGAAATAATTTCTCAGATAACAGCAGAGATTGTGCCCATAGTGCAAGACATGATTAATAAATCTAGAGAGGACACAGATAAAAAAAATAGAGGAGCTGAGGAACATGATGGAATCCCAACATAGGAATCAAATGGAATCCATAAAACAGATTTCCAGGAGATTGAAAACTCCATTGAAAGTCTATGCAGCAGAATAAGCCAAAGTGAGGACCGAATTTCAGATATAGAAGATAAGATTGCTATTAGTGACCAGGAAAAGAAAAATTTCTTTAAAATTGTAAGGGACCACAAGAAATCAATCCAGCAGCTACTAGACAATGCAAAGAATAATATAAGGCTGATTGGAGTCAATGAAGAAACAGGAGAGAGTGCAGATGACATAAAAAAACTGTTCACAGAAGTGATGGCAGAAAACTTCCCAAGCAGGGGAAAAGAACTTGACATAAAAATAAGTGAGGCATATAGGATTCCAAGTAGCCATGATCAAAAAAATCTATACATGGGTATATAATAGTTAAGATTCCAGAAAAGAAAATTCCAGAAACCCAACAGAAGAACAAAATTCTGCAAGCAGTGAGAGAAAAGAAACAAATCACATACAAAGGAGAACCCATCAGAATCACAGCAGACTTCTCAATGCAAACCCTCAAGGCCCTAAAAGAAAACAGCCTCCAACCCAGATTGATGTACCTGCAAAATTATCTTTCAAAATTGATGGAGAAATAAGATACTTTCATGACAAAGAGCACCTTAGGAACTTCATGAATATCAAACCAGCACTCCAAAAAATTTTAGACAATATCCTAGGAAAAGACAATGAGGATCACAACCCCAGGAAGCCCAGCACAATGAATCTGGCAGGCATGACAAGAAATTAAATGCAAAGGGGGAGAACCCAACAAATAGAAGAAGTCATGACAATGATAAGTCAATATGGATAAGTTATAACCATCAATGTGAATGGTCTCAAATCAAAAGTCAAAAGAAACAGACTGGCAGAATGGGTCAAGAAGCAAGATCCAACAATATGCCGCATAAAAGAAACACATTTAATTCAAAAAGACTCATAGTCTGAAAGTTAAAGGGTGGAAAACAATACTCCATGTGACAGGACCCCCCCCTCCCCCCCGCAAAAAAAAAGCAGGAGTACCTATCCTCTTTGCAGATCAAGTGGATTTCAAATGAAAATCTGAAACACTGTGGTCCCAAGAATTTCAGATAGGGGATAGAGAACTTGTATGTACAAATCTATTGTGAACATGTGTTTTCATTCCTAAATAAAATCTTAAGAATAGAAATATTGGTTCTTAACAGTAATACAAGAAATTTCTATATTGTTTTCCAAAATGGTTTTATCATTTTACATTCACATTAGCAGTATTAGTAAGCTCTAACTGGTTCACACCTAAGCTGACATTTGTTCTTGTAAAACTTTTAACTTCATCTCCCTAATGAATGTATAATTCAATCTTGTTATTGTATTGATTAGTATTTTTCTAATTGTTTTTATTTATTTTTATTTATTTATTTTAGTACCGGGGATTGAACTCAGGTCCTTGTGCTTTTGAGGCAGGCAGCAGAACCACTGAGCTAAATCCCGGCAATATTTTTCTGATTCTAGTGTTGCACACCTTTTCTTGTGCTGTACTGGCTATTTATCATCATCTTGTGTCTACTTTTTAATTGGGCTGTCTATTAATGAGCTGTAAGAGTTCTTTATATATTCAGGTCTTAGGTTACGTGCATTGTAAATACGTCTGTTTAAGGACTACTTTTCATTTTCTTAATGATGCCATTTAAAGTTCCAAATTTTGATGGAATCTCATTTATCAATTTTTTTCTTCTATACATCATGTTTTTTATATCCTAGGAAATTCTTGCCAACCCTAAATTCATAAACATTTTCGCTTATAATTTCTTCTTAAAGTTTTATAGTTTTAGTCTTTCATATTTAGATTCATAGATCCTTTCAAGTTATTTTTTTCCCCCATTAACTTTATTGGTAAATTTTAGGTATACCATACAGTTACATTCATCATTGGGATCTTGTATCATTACATGAGTCTTGATTCTTATTTTTTTTCCCCTTACCTTGCCCTCCCTTCACCCCCTCCACCCTTCCCTATTTGCAAAGACCTTGTTTCCATTTTTTTCCTCTTCTCATATTTTTTCCTTTCCCTTTTTTCCCTTCCCCTACCCCTCACAATTCCCCTGCTCTTTTAGAACTTTTCTTCCTGTTACACAATATCAGTTATACATTTTTAAAATTACAATATTAAGATCTAGGAGACATTACCACAGATTTTACAGAATTTAAAAGGATATAGAAAGCATATTACAAAAATCTTTTTTGAAATAAATTTGACAACTTCTAAGAAGTAACTTAGAAGACAAATTCATGAAATTAACTCTGGAGGAAATATAAAATTTGAATAGCACCTATTAAAGAAAGTATATTCCTAGCTTGAAAACATACCTATATGACAACGGCAGGCTCATAAACATTTTCACTGATAAATTATATCAAATAATTAAAGCAGAAAAAAGAAGGAACACTTCTCCCCTCATTTTAGGAACTCAACATTGTGCTAATCCTAAAATTGGATAAAGATAATAGAAGAAAAAAGTATGAACATAGATAGAAATTTGTTTAACAAAACAAACTATTAGAAGTCAGATCTGGCAAGATGTAGAAAGTGGTTTTGTTATAGGGATGGCAGTGTTGGTTCAGCATTGGAAGATCCACCCCTAAAAGTCATCATTTTAACAGAGGAAAGGAGAAAGCCATATGATCCTGTCACTAGTTGGAGAAAAAGTATTGGACTAAATTCTACACCTGTTCATGGTAAAAGCTATCAGGAGACTAGAAGTAGAACAGAAACTCCTCAACAAATTAAAGGCATGTACTCCATACTTCCAGCGAGAATGCCTTGTATGAATGGAGAAGACACAATGCTTTCTCCTTCAGGTGGGGAACAAGGGCAGATATGCTTACTCTTTATCTGTCCATTAAACTTTGAAACATAGGCCCCACCAAAATAGTATGGCAATAAAATGACACAACTAGGATAGGATTGGCACAGAAGAGGCAAAATCTTTATATGTAGATGAAATGATCATCTACAGAGAAAATACTAAGAAATCTCTAGGAGACCCTAGAACTTGTACTTGAATTTAGCAGGATTAGAAAACACAAGCTATATATAAAAATTCAGGTCTGTGTATACTTGCTATAAATGAAGAACTGGATATTGAAATTTAAAAGTTAAATAGGAGTACAAAGGACCCAGAAAACCCAAAAACAAAAACAAAAACAGTGTTGGAAGACGTTTAGCACCCAATTTTAAGACTTCTTCTAAAGCTACAGTAATCAAGGCAGTGTTGGTGTAAGGAAAGACATATAGATCATTGGAATAAAACAGAGAATCTAGAAATAGAACCACACATATATGGTCCACTGAGTTTTGAAAGATTATTTAACATTAGCATTTTATAGAATATAAACTCAATTCAAGAGCCAAGGAAAAGATAGTGTTTTCAGCAAACAGCATTAGAACACCTGGTATCCGTACATAAAAAATTAACCTCAACCCTTTTTTTCCATACATGAAAATAACTTGAAGGGATCTATGAAACTAAATAAGAAAGCCTAAAAGTATAAAACTTTAAGAAGAAATTATAAGGGAAAATATTTATGAATTCAGGGTAGGCAAGAACTACCTAGGATACAAAAAACATGATGTATAAAAGAAAAAAAATTGATAAATGAGATTCCAGCAAAATTTAGAACTTTAAATGACATCATTAAAATGAAAAGCAGTGCTTAAACAGACCATATTTACAATGCATATAACCTATGACCAGAATATATAAAGAATTCTTAGAGCTCATTAATAGAAAACCCAATTAAAATGTAGACGTAAGAAGATGATAAACAACCAGTATAGCATAAGGAATGGTGTGCAACTCTAGAATCAGAAAAATACTAATCAGTACAATAATAAGATTGAATTATACACTCATTAGGGAGATGAAGTCAAAATTTTTAAAAGCCTTGTCATGACCTTTTCTTTTTGTTGGATTCTCCCTCTTTGCATTTAACTTGTCACCCCCAATGGAGTCATTCTGCTGGGTTTCCTGGGGTTGTGATCCTCACTGTCCTTTCCTAGGGTATAGTCTAAAATTTTTTGGAGTGCCGGTTTGGTATTCATGAAGTTCCTGAGGTGTTCTTTATCATGAAAGTATCTTATTTCTCCATCAATTTTGAAAGAGAGTTTTGCAGGGTACATCAATCTGGGTTGGAGGCTGTTTTCCTTTAGGGCTTGAAATACATCACTCCAAGCTCTTCTTGCCTTGAGGGTTTGCATTGAGAAGTCTGCTGTGATTCTGATGGGCTTTCCTTTGTATGTGATTTGTTTCTTTTCTCTCACTGCTTGCAGAATTTTATTCTCCTGCTGGATTTCTGGAATCTTAACTATTATATGCCTATGTGTAGATTTTTTTTTATTAAGGCTAGCTGGAGTCCTATATGCCTCACTTATCTGTATGTCAAGTTCTTTTCCTCTCCTTGGGAAGTTTTCTGCCATCACTTCTGTGAAGAGTTTTTTTTTATGTCATCTGCACTCTCTCCTCTTTCTTCATTGACTCCAATCAGTCTTATGTTATTCTTCTTTTCATCGTCTAGCAGCTGCTGGATTGATTTCTTGTGTTCCCTTACAATTTTAAAGCAATTTTTCTTTTCCTGGTCACTAATTGCAATCTTATCTTCTACTTCTGAAAATTCTATCCTCACATTGGTTCATTCTGCTGTGCAGACTTTCGATGGAGTTTTTAATCTCTTGGAAATCTGTTTGTATCTGTTTTATGGATTCCATTTGTTTACTATGTTGGGATTCCATCATATTCCTCAGATCCTCTATTTTTTTATCTGTGTCCTCTCTAGATTTATTAATCATGTCTTGTACCATGAGCAAAATCTTAGCTGTTATCTGAGTAATTATTTCCGATTTCATTTTTCCCAGATCCTCTTTTGTTGCCAGTTCAGAAAATCCAGGTAGTTGAGTATCACAGTGTTCCATCTTGTTTCCCTTTGGTGTTGCTGTAGGTGATCCAGAAGTCTGTTTTTGAGGCTTGTTTATGTGTCTTCTCATTTCCACGGAGTGGGGGGTGCTTCTAGTGCCCACACGGCTCACTTTCTCTGCCCTAGGAGCTTGGGATGGCAGCAGGGGAGCTTCCTTTTGGGTGCTGGGACTGGCTTAGCTTCTCTGCCCAGAGCTTGGAATGGTGGTGGTGGGGCTTCCTTCTGGGTGCTGGGATCGGCTCAGCTTCCCTCTCCTAGGAGCCTGGGATGGAGGCGGGGAGCTTCCTTCTTGGTGCTGGGACCAGATGAGCTTCCTTTCAAGTTATTTTTATGTATGGAAATAAAGGGTTGAGGTTAATTTTGTACATACAGATAACAGGTGTTCTAGTGCCATTTGCTGAAAACACTATCTTTTCCTCTGCTCTTGAATTGAGTTTATATTCTATAAAATGTTAATGTTAAATAATCTTTCAAAACTCAGTGGATCATATATGTGTGGTTCTATTTCTAGATTCTCTGTTTTATTCCAATGATCTATATGTCTTTCCTTACACCAACACTGCCTTGATTACTGCAGCTTTAGAGGAAGTCTTACAATTAGGTACTAAATGTTTTACAACACTGGGTTTTTTTTCCTTTTTCCTTTTCTAGGTCTTTTGTACTCCTACATAACTTTTTTTTTGGTACTAGGGATCAAACTCGGGTCCTTTCACTTGCACAGCAGGTGGCAAAACCACTGAGCTAAATCCCCGGCCCACTCCTACATAACTTTTAAATTTCAAGATCCAATTCATTTATAGCAAGTATACATAGACCTGAATTTTTATATATACCTTGTTTGCTAATCCTGCTAAATAGAAGTTCCAGGGGCTCCTAGAGATTTCTTAGTATTTTCTCTGTAGATGATCATTTCATCTACATATAAAGATTTTACTTCTACCTTGCCAGTCCTATGCTAATTGTTTCTTTTTATTGCCAGACTATTTTGGTTTTGGCCTATGTTTCAAAGTTTAATGCACAGATGAAGAGTAGGCATATCTCCCCTCGTTCCCCACCTTAGGGAGAAAGCATTGTATCTTTTCCATTCATATAAGGCATTTTTGCTGAAAGTATGGAGTACATGCCTTTTCTGTTGAGAAGGTTCTGTTCTACTTCTAGTCTCCTGATAGCTTTTACCATGAACAGCTGTAGAATTTAGTCCAATACTTTTTCTGCAACTAATGACAGGATCATATGGCTTTTTCTTTTCCTCTGTTAAAATGCTGACTTTGGGGGTGGATCTTTTAATGCTGAAACAACACCATGCCTATAATCAAACCACTTTCTACATCCTGCCAGATCTGACTTCTAAGTTTGTTTTATTAAACAAATTTATCTATGTTCATACTTTTTTCTTCTATTATCTTTATTCAGTTTTAGTACTAGAACAATGTTGATTTCCTAAAATGAGGGGAGAAGTGTTCCTTCTTTTTTCTGCTTTAAATGTTTGATATAATTCGTCAGTTAAAATGTATATGAGCCTATTGTCATATAGGTATGTTTTCAAGCTAGGAATATACTTTCTTTAATAGGTGCTATTCAAATTTTATATTTCCTCCAGAGTTAGTTTCATTAATTTGTCTTCCAAGGTACTTCTTAGAAGTTGTCAAATTTATTTCAAAGAAGATTTTTGAAATATGCTTTCTATATCCTTTTAAATTCTGTAAAATCTGTGGTAATGTCTCCTAGATCTTGATATTGTAATTTAAAAGTGTATAATTGATATTGTGTAAAAGGAAGAAAAGGTCTAAAGGTGCAGGGGAAGTGGGAGGGGTAGGGGAAAGGAAAAAAGGGAAAAGAAAAATATGAGAAAAGGAAAAAAATGGAAACAAGGTCTTTGCAAATAGGGAAGGGTGGAGGGGGTGAAGGGAGGGCAAGGGAAAGGGAAAAAAATAAGAACCAAGAGACTCATGTAATGGTACAAGATCCCAATGATGTATGTAACTGTATTTTATACCTAAAATGTACCAATAAACTTAACGAAAAAAAAAAAGATCAGGCCCCTTTTTGCCTTTGCTGACCAGTGCATGCCATGTTGTTTCTGTTCTGCCATGCCTGTTTGTCATCTCTGCCCTGGAGTTGGCCAGTTATGGACTGAAACCTCTACAAATTGTAAGCCAAATAAACCCCTTCCCCTCTAACATTCCCTGTCAAGTATTTCGTCTCAGCAATGTAACTATCACAGAAATTTCGTACCAGAGAAGTGGAGTTGTTGCTGTGACATTACCTGGCCATGTGGCTCAAAAGCCTTTGGAACTGGGCTTGTAGGAAGGGGAAGAGTTAGAAAAGATCTGGAGACATTGGCTAGAGGAGCAGCACTGGAATGCCTTAGGTTGTTTTGTATGGGAGGTTCTGGTCAAAGCTTAGAGGATCAGAAGCATGGTAAAGACCAGGTGGCTCAGGAGGTTTCTGCTGGGAAGGACTGCATTGGCTGCTGGACTCCAGAAGATGTGTGTTATGGCTTGACAGAAAGTTTGTTTGAATTTTGCTCATGTTCAGAGACTTTGCTGAAAGATTCAGAGATGCAAGCCAAAGAAATACAGCTGGAACACCTTAGGCCATTCTGTATGGGAGATTCTGGTTAGAGCTCAGAAGACATGAAAGCTTGTAAAGACCAGGCTAGGGAAGTTTCTGCTAGGAAAAAGGACTGCATTGCCTGTTGGACTCCAGATGATGTGTGTTATGGCTTGGCAGAAAGTTTGTCTGAATTTTGTTCATGTCCAGAGACTGCTTGAGACTGAGATTAGGGGCAGTGGACTAATTAATCTTGTAGAAGAGATTTCAAGGCAGTTAAATATCGAGGCTGTGGCATGGCTACTGTTGGGAGCTTTTAGCCAGATCTATGTTGAGGATTAAGAGCAAAAAGCCCAGCAGAATGATTTAAAAAGTTTTGAGTTTGATCAGAAAGGAAGCACCAGTAAAGATGTGGGCTGCAAAGATAAAGCAGAGGAATTCGTGATTGCTAAGAAGGAACAGGAGAATAGAAAAGATGGCCTGAGTGCATCACAGGAAGCAGCAGGACTCCATCCTTTGCAGCCTCAGAGTTACAAAGGTGAAGGAATTTGCTTTGAGAAGAAAGCCCCAGAGAACCAGATTCCAAAATGGTGGTGGGCGCACCATATTCCAGAATGGCAGTGGCCTAAGGAAGTTGTTTCAAAATGGTAGCTTAGGGAAGTTGTTCCTCAGGACTTGGTTTATCAGCATTGGACCCCTACAGCCAAGAGAAAGGGAAGACTGGCTATTAATGCTCCAGCTGGCAGCAGACCTTGGCATCACCCATGCAGCACTGGTTTTAGGCGCATGAAGAATGCAAGAGTGGTGGGGTCAGGAAGGCTTCCACCCAGATTTCAGAAGAAGACCTGGGAGGCCAGGAAGGGTACCCCTGCGAGGGCAGGATGTGAAGCTGTGAGTGTGAAGCCAAAGGTGCAGTGGAGACCCCAGAAGTTTGGAGAAGCCAGAAGCATGGATCATCTGAGGAAAGCTGCAAGGAGGGAGCAGAGCCAGCCCAAGAGAAAAGCCATGGGAAGTACAACCACCAGAAGTGCCATAGGGGAGGAGCCACCAAAGCCTTTTGGAGTTCACAATCTACCACAGACTGCCTTGGATGCTACACATGGAACTACAGGACTTAATGTTTGCCCTGCTGGATTTTGGACTTATTTTGGTCCCATTCCTTTGTATCCTCCTGTTTGTACCTTTTGGAATGGTAATGTCTATATTGTGCCATTGAATGTTGGAAGTGTTTGACTTTCTTTTCATTTGTATAGGGGCTTGCAGCTAAGAGTTTGCCTTAAATCTCAGAGGAGATTTTGTGTTTTGTTTTTGTTTTTGTTTTTTGTACCAGGATCGAACTCAGGACCTTGTGCTTGCAAGGAGGGCCCAGGTCCACTGAGCTAAATCCCCAGCCCTTCAGAGGAGACTTTGGAATTAGACATTTCAGCAATGCTGAAATGGTTAGGACTTCAGCAACTCTTAGAGATGGACTAAATGCCTTCTGTGTAAAGGAATGTACATGAGTCTTTGGGGGTGGGGGCAGAGGTGGAATGTTATGGGTCTGGATGTCCCCCCAAAGCCTCATGTGGTCATAGGCTTGATCTAGAGTGTGTGAAGCTGGAATTGATTCATGGTGCAGTGCTAGGCACAAGGGCACTAGAATTCAGGGTGTGAGTGCTACCTGCCCCACGTAGACTGAACAAGATAAAAAGGGCTGGAAGATACTGTTAAGTTCCCCCTGTTGCCTCTGCTGCCTAATGCATGCCCTGTTGTTTCTCCTCTGCGATGCTTTTTTGCCATCCCAGCCTCAGAGCCAGCTGATTATGGATGAAACCTCTATGAACTGAAGCCAAATAAACCCCTTCCCCTCTAATTTTGGATGTCAGGCATTTTGTCTCAACAATGAGAGAAAAGTAACTAAACAGATACTCAATTGGAGTTTGGAGAGTTGAAGAAGTGATTGATAGTGTGGGACAAAAACCTATGTAGACAGTTTGTAAAAATGTCACTTAAATTCTTAGGCCTTCAGTCTCCTGCCTAATAATTTACAAATATTAAATTTTTTTCTGATCTTTAAAAAAAAAGATCAGATCTTATTAGATTCTGCTCTGATTATTATTGGTGGGTACTCAATTCAATGACTGGTGCATTTTTTAAGAAAAAAGAATCTTGGACATAGAGATATAAAGAAGGCACAGAAAGGGAAGAAGGCCATGTGAAGACAGAAGTACAAACTGGAGTGATACAGCTACCAAGGAAGGCCAAGGATTGCTTTCAAACAACAGAAGCTAGGAAGAAGCCAAGAAAAATTGTTCCCTAGACCCTTTGGAGAGAGTTTAGCTCTGCCTACATCTTGATTTCAGACTGCTGGCCTCCAGAACTGTAAGATGAATACATTCCTATTGTTTTAGGCCTTCCAGTGTGTGGCACTTTGTATAGCAGCTCTTAGAAACAAATATAGCCACCTACTGAATGCCACATGCTATCCAAAGCACAAGAGGTTCAGGAGTGACAGAATCCCTGCTCTGACATTCTAGCGGAGAAGACAAGACAACAAACATTGAAAAACAAGAAAAGTGTAGGGAAGGAAAAGTGCTGTGAAGACAGTGCCACAAGCAGTGTGAAGCAGTGTGATCAGAGCGGGCAGCGGGCTGTTTTAGCCAGGGTGGTTTGGAAAGGCCTGTCCAAGAAGTTGAGAATCTGAGTTGAGAATCAAATAAAAGATGAGAAGTATACATATAATTTCAGCTTACTAAAGGAAGTTGGTATCATAAAATTGTCTTTCTTTTGGAACAGAAACATAAGTATCCTCCACTATGTAGGTGTCATTAGTTTTACTTTTGCACTCCCATATGGGGCTACAAAGTCATTTCTATGTATCTGTCCTTGCTGTAGGACTAGGGTTTCCCTGAGGCAGGGTCAGTGCCCAGGTCTGAGCTCAACACATCAAGAGGCCAGGGACAAGCACAGCCTACACTGCATTGGCCTGGATTTGAGTCTACTCTCCAGCACTTCCTGCATCTGGGACCCTAGGACTGTAGGAAAGCTCCTTTATTCTTCTGCAGTTTTACTTCCTCCCCTATAAAATGCAGATCATAGTAATACTTAAATCATAGGATGGCTGTGAGGATTGGGTAAGATGCAATGTTTGTAAAGCTGCAGATCCAGATGGGGAAGTTGTCAGGCAAGAATTTAATTCTGCCTCTATTGTTTGACTTTTTAACCACAAGAATGTATTGTGTATAATTATTTTTACAATTTGTTATTGAGCTAAAATGCATACAACATAATATTTACAAGTGTAACCATTTTTAAGTGTACAGCTTAGTGGTATGAAGTGTATTCATATTGTGGTGCAACCATCACCACCACTCATCTCCAGAACACTTCATCTTGGAAAACTGAAACTTTACACCCATGAAACAATAAGTCCTATTCCACCCAGCTGCCAAATTCATGATAGCCACCATTCTACTTTCTGTCTTGATGATTCCAACTATAGTACCTTATATATGTGGAGTCATAGTTATGTCTTTTTGTGAATGACTTGTTTCCTTTAGGATAATATCCTCAAGGTTCATCCATGTTGTAGCATACGGAAGAATGTCCTTTGTTGTCACTTCCTCATTGCTGGGACAAAATACACCTGCAACTTAAAGGAGGAAAGGTTTAGTTTGGCTCACAGTTATAGCACATGATCAGTTGGCTTCAAGGCAGAACGGCATGACAGAGGGGTCTGGTGTGGAAGAAAGCTGCTCACATCATGGCAGCAAGGAAGCAGAGAGAGAAAGGGAGTAGCCAGAGAGGAAGATACACCCTCCCAGGTCACACTGTTAATGACATGCCTCCCTCAACCAGGCCACATCTCCTAACACCAGTCCAGTCCTCTTCCCAAAGCCCTGCATATGAGCATGTGAGGCCTTTGAGGGACATTCTCCATATAAACCATAACATTTGTTTTAAGATGGGGGCCTAGCTATATTGAACTCAGAACTCTTCATCTTGCATCAAGCTGACCTCAAACTCCTGGGTTCAAGTGACCCTGCTGCCTCACCCTCCCATGCAGCTGGAATTGCAGGTACATGTCACCACACTCAGCTTGTCCATTTTAAGGCTAATAGTTTTGGTTAACTAATGAGAGTTTTGGTTTTCTGCCCTAGTTGGCTAGCTAATGTAAATTTTTTTGTAACATCTTTCACTCTGCTCTTTAGGTGCCTAAAATAACTATTGAGCTTCTTCTTCCTGTGGCTAGAAGAAAACACTTTCTTTTGACCTCAGATAGAAGTCTTTGTTATCAGTAGAGAATCTCCGTCTAGTCTCCTCACAGGCTGGCATCAGACATAGAGTATTCTGCTCCACATGCAGTTTTAGTTTCTTTGGGATCTTTGGGATCTTTCAATTCCAGTCTTGCACCCAGTTGAAGACTGCTCCTGTTAGTCTCTATGTAGCACTTAGGTTACAAGGTCACGTCCCAAGATCTTCCCAGGGCTAGCAGACACAGGACTGACAGAGTTGTGTCCACTGAAGAAGGTCACTGATTTCTCAGGCTGTCCATACGGACAGCAGCTCATCCTCACAGAGCTACCACAATCACCCCTAAGTCACGAACGCCAGTGCCAAGGTGCAAACCTGGCTGTGCAGAGCAAGGACCAGGTGAGAAGCAGGCAATCTCTGTCCTCTCTGCCCTTCCAGAAAACTAGCAGGGTGTTCTGTTGCAGATTCCCACCCTGGCAGCAGTCCCACCTGTAGCCCCTGGGCTCTGACCTAATGATTCTGTATTTTATGCTCAATTCCTTTAATACCACAGGATTTCAGGTTTCCTCTTTTGAAAATTAGCTGTATTTTCCAAACTATGGAAGTTATTTTCAAGAAAATTTTCACTCTTAGCTAAGTTTTAAAATGTTTGGTATGGAGGTGTTCATATTATTCTTATTCTTTTTAATGTCTTTAGGAGCTGTATTGATGTTCCTTTTACATTCTTGTTACAGCTACATTGTGGTTTCTTCTTTTGGTCCTCTATCAATCTTGCTAAGGACTTATCAATTATAGTTAATCTTCTAGATAACCAAAATTTGGCTTTAATTATTTTCTGTTGTATATATGCTTATTATTTCACTGATTTTGCTTCTATCTTATAAACTTTCTTGGGCTTTACTTTTTTTGTTTGTTTCTTTTATTTCCTCTCTTTAGTTAGCTTTTTGAGATAGATTTTAGGATAATTTTCAACCTCTTTTATGATATATATATATAGAGAGAGAGAGAGAGAGAGAGAGAGAGAGAGCTTTAGGCTTCTGTCAAAGCACAGCTATAACTACATCCTACAGGATTTTAAAATAACAAATTGCTAACATTTATTAAGATCACATAATTGTGTGACTGGCACACAGTGTACATGCCATATAAGCATCCTCTTCCCATTCACCTATTTATTTTTATTAAGTATAATTTACATAGCATAAAATGCATAAGTCTTAACAGTATACCCCAATCAACTTTTACCAATTATGCATCCATATAAACACCAAGTCCAAATACTGAACTTTCTTATCACCCCAGAAAGTTTTCTTATGCTTCTTTCTAGTTAAAATTCATATTCAAGGGTAACTACTCTACTGACTTCTAAAACCATTAATTAGATGTGCTTCTTTTTTAACTTCATATAGATCAAGTCCAACAGTAATCCAAGAGTATGTACACTTTCATGTCTGGCTTTTTTGCTCAACTTAATATTTTTTATATTCATCTTTATGGTTTTGTGTATGAGAATTAGGTTTTAAACTTTGCTAAGTAATGTTCTATTGTATGGATATACGATATACTCCAATTTGCTGAAAATGAAAATTTAAATTTTCTTCTAGTTCTTGGCTATTACCACTTTTTGCTGTTTCACTGTGAAGAAAGCTATAACAATTCTTGTATATATCGTTAGGTAAACATATGCTCTCGGTTTTGTGTAGAATTACTGATCATAGAATATGAAAATTTTTAGTTTTAGTAGGTATTTCCAATATTTCTAATGTTTTAAAAGAGAAAGTATTAAGTAATCTTGCCTTCTTGAGATTCTTGTTTTTCTTTATATTTATAACATAACAGAGTTCTTAATGCTTTATCAAACATTTAAAGGTCAGAGAACAATCCTAATTTTCTCTGTTGATTTTTAAGGTTATTGTGATAACTTTGGACAATTTCAGCTTGTCTTATAAAACTGTACAAAGCAAGGATAGATATATTATATATATTATTATATAATATATAACATTATATACCATAACATATATTTACATTATGTTTTATATATTACATCACACATATATTATATATTATAATATATACTTGTATAATACATATATGTATATATTATATATATATATTATAACATCATCACAAGAGTGATAGCTCTTTACCTTCAACATTTTTCATTGCTGAGAAGCAAGTCACCAATTATGTCCATACTCAAGGAGAGGGAATCATACAAGACTTAAAATTAGAAGTCATCTTAGACTTCTGCCCACCATATCTTAATAATATTGAGTTTTACAACATGAACATGCCATATCCCTTTACTTATTTAGGACTTCTGTAGTTTTTATTTTTTATTCATTGGAAAATATTTTTAGCTTTCAGAATAGAGGTCTGATACAACTTTAAGACATACTCCTAGATTTTTAAATATTTTTGATGCTATTGTTTGTTTGTTTGTATATTTATTTGAGTCAAGGTCTCACTATGTAGTTCAGAGTAGTCTTGAACTCACTATGTAGCCCAGGCTGGCCTTGAACTCATAGCAATCCTCCTACCTCAGTCTCTTGAGTGCTGGGATTACAGGTGTGCACCACTATGCTTGGCTTGATGCTTTTGTAAGTGGTACTGATTTTTAAATTTCATTTTCTAGTAGTTTGTGACTAACACAGAGAAATACCATTGATTTTTATAAACTTTGTGTTTAGCAATCTCATTATTAGTTTGCTTGTGAATTCGTTCTTTATTCCAAAAAATCATGTTATCTGCCAGTAACTTCTTTAGTTTCATCTTCATGTCTTTTGTTTCTTAATATTTTATTTTTGGAATGGCTAAGACCTTTGGTACAATGTTGAATAGTCATGAGAGCAAAATCCTTGTCATATTTGTGATCTTAGAGGGAAAGCATTCAACATTTTATCATTATGCTTGACTTATCTGTAATTTTTAAAATGTGTCTTTTTTAAGAAATGTGATTTTTTAAAAATCAGATTAAGGATTTTCCCCTCTTAGTTTCCTGAATTTGGTGTTACATTTGATTAAATGCTTTTTCTGAATCTGTAGAGATGATCATATGATTTTCCCTTTATACTGTTAATGTAGAATTATGGTACTTGATATATATATATATATAGACATAGATATAGATATATAGATATATATATATCCTGAATCCTTAGTGGAAAACTCAGTTGATTCTTTGGTATTATCCTTTTAATAGTGGATCTGATTTGGTAATATTTTGTTTAGAATTTTTGCAGCTATGCTCATGAGAGATATTGGTCTGAAATTTTCAGTTCTTGTGATTTTCTTTTCATGTCAATTTTTTGAGGAGAGGGGTGCTGGAGATTGAGCCCAAGGCCTCACACATGCTAAGTACATGCTGTACCATTGAGCTGTACCCCTCACTGGTCAGTTTTCCTCAAACTTAAGAGGAGAAGGGGTTTATTTTGGCTCACTGTTTCAGGTTTCATTCCATGGCTCCAAGGCAGAAACATCACGGCAGAGGGAAACTGCTCAAATCATGACAGCTGGGAAGCAGAGCCAGTAGGCTAGAGCTAGAGAGGAAGGGGCCAGGAGCCATTCCCCATGATCCACTTCCTCCAACTAACTTATGACTCACTTCCTAACAGCCCATTTAGCCCACTTAACCAATTAATGAGGTTAGTGCCTTCACAATCTAAACACCTCTCTAGAAGTCTTTTAATCCAACAAAGTTGTTAATCAAGATTAACTGGCACACCCATTGTCAATTTTTTTTTTTCTGTGCTGAGGAATAAGCCCAGGGCCCTGCATTATATTAGGCAAACACTACCACTGAACTACATCTCTCACCCTTACCAATTTTTTTTTTTTTTGGTACTGGGGATTGAACTTGGGTCCTTGCACTTGAGTAGCAGGCGGTGAAACCACTGAGCTAAATCCCTGGCCCAACCCTTGCCAATTTTTGATATCAGGATTATGATATCTTCTTAAATAAGTTGAGAGGTTTTCTTTTTCCTCTGTGCTTTGAAAGAATTTATATATGGTTGGTATTATTTCTTCCTTTGATATTTATAGAATTTACCAGTAAATCTGTCAGAGCCTAGAGTTTTCTTTGTAAGAAGTTTCTTAATTATTGTTTTAATTTTTAACACATAGGATTATTAAAATATTTTGTTTATTCTTATGTCAGGTTTAGTTTCAATATGTTATAGTTTCTGTATTGGTCTCTTTTCAAACTCTGGGAAAAAATACCCAGTACCCACAACTTAAAGGAGAAGAGGTTTATTTGGGCTCACAGCTTCAGTGGGTTGAGTACATGGTTGGCTGGCTCCAAGGCAGAAACTGAGTGGTGGAGCCCTGTGGAGGAGAGTTCCTCACATCATAGAAGCCAGGAAGCAAAGAAAGAGGGAGCCAAGACTCTTCCAGGTCATGCTGTGGTCACCCACTCCAATTAGGCCCTGCCTCCTAATAGTGCATTTAGCTACTGAATTCATTAGAGGATTTCTACACAGTTGAGTATAGCAGCCCCATGATCTAATTACTTTCCAAACACATTAGACTTGGGGATGAGGCATTGGTTGATTGATTTTTTGTTTGTTTTTTTGAGATAGGTCTCAGTATGTAGTTCTGGCTGGCCTTCAACTCACTCTCTAGCTCAGACTGGCCTCAAATTCACGGCAATCGTCCTGCTTTGGCTTCCCAAGTGCTGGGATTACAGGTGTGTTCCCCCACACTTGGCTTCAGGGTACATTTTACATCGAAACCATAAATTTCCTTACTTATTCAGTTAAAGTATTCTACTTCCCATTCACTGATGATTGAAATGAATTATCAAGGATTCATTGATTACTTATAAGCCTTGAATTTCCAAGCTGTTGGAGACTTCATAGTCTATTTGTTATTGACTTAATTCCACATTTGACTAGAGAACACACTTCGTGTCATCTACATGTTCAGAAATGTGTTCAATTTGTTTTATGGCCAAACATATAGTCCATCTTTATTCCATATGTCCTTGAAAGGAAGGTGTATTCTGTAATCATTGGATATAATGTTCTATAAATGTCATTTAGATCAAGAGAATTGACAGTACTATCAGAACTTTTTTACTTACTAGTTTTTTGTTTAGCAATTCTGTAAGTTATGAGGGGGGCTTAAAATTTCCATTTCTGCTTGTTGGTTTACTATTTCTTCTTTTGGTTCTATCAAGGATTGTTTCATGTATTTTGAAGCTCTGCTATTAAGCACATTTACAATTATGTATTCCTAATGAAATCATCATTTTACTGTTGTAAAATTTCCCTGTTATCTTTGATAGTTATTCTTGTCTTGAAGTCTATTCTGCTTAGTACAAATATATCCATCCAATTTTCTTGTGCTCAGTCTATCTAGACCAAAAGAAAAAAATCAACAAAAATCTGAAAGACATGAAAAACATTGTCAAACTTTGATTTGACTGGTACTTGTAGGACACTGCACCACACAATGGCCAGCTTCATTTTTTTCAAGTGTATATATCATATGCTACCTCACAAAATTGAAAGAATCAAAATTATAGAAAATATATTCTCTGATCACAATGAAATTAAATTAGAGCTCAATAACAATAACTAGAAAAAGACAAAATATTTGGAAATATAGCAACATGCTCCTATAAAATCCATGGGGCAAAGAAGGTCACAAGGAAAGGTGGACAATATTTAAATTAATTAAAAATAGGACATTTTGTAAGATGCAGCTAAAATAAAGCAAGGGGGAAAAACTGTAGCTTTAAATATTCATATTAGAAAGAAAAAAATATTAAACCAATGAAATGTGTCCTTATCTCAAGAAGTTAGAGAAGAATTACAAATCAAAGTAGAAGGAAATAATAGACATGTACAGTAATTGATTTAACAAATCAACAATAAAAGTAGAGAAATAAAAAGCTAATTCTTTGAAGATATCAATAAAATTGATAAAGTTTTAGCTAAACTGACCAAGAAAAAAAGAGAAAAAATATATAATGTTAATATCACGAATGAAAGTGGGAGAATCATTATGGTTTCAATAGATATTAAAAAGATAAGGGAATAAAATATTGGGAATGACTTTATGCCAAAAATTGGATAGCCTTGATGAAATGGGTAACCATCTTCAAAGACTCAAACTACCAAAACTTGCCCAAGAAGAAACAGAAAATTTGAATATTTCTACATTAATTTTTTTTTCCAGTATCAGGGATCAAACTCAGGACTTTGCTTTTGTGAGGCTGGTGTGGTGCTACTGAGCTAAATCCCCACCCCTTCTACATTAATTTCAAAAGTTTAATTTATAATTTAAAGCTTTCCACAGAGGAACTTCTAGGCCCAAAAACCTGGAACTCTTCCAATTCATTTTATGAGGCCAGTATTACCTTAAACCTAAAGCAGATAAAGACATTACAGAGAAAAGAACTACAGTCCAATATTCCTCAAGGACATCAAAACAAATTTAAGTAAAGTTAAATATATGTGTGTGTGTGTACTGTATCTTTATCTTTCTATCTGTAAATATGTATTGAAAGATACTAGAAATAAAATTTACCGAATGTTAATATAGACTGTCTCTGGTTGATGACTTAAAATAAAACTTCTATTTTTCACATTTTTCATTGTTGAATTCTTTTATCAAAACATGTATTATACAGCAGAATAATCTTTCATTTAAAAACCCATAAGCACAGCATCATTCTGAATGGGAAAAAATTGAAAGCATTTCCTCTAAAATCAGAAACAAGGCAAGAATGACCACTCTCACTACTCTTGTTCAACAAAGGACTTGAAATTTTAGCTAGAGCAGTTAGACAAGAGAATGAAAATGGATATAAATAAAAAGGAAGAAGTTAAATTATCCTTATTCATACATGATATGATCCTATATTTGAAGACCCTGAAAGCTCTACCAAAAGAGTTTTAGAGCTGATAAACAAATTCAGCAAAGTAGCAGGATACAAAATCAACATTAAAAAATCAATCACTTTTCTATACACCAAGAGTGAACTAATTGAGAAGGAAATCAGGAAAATAATTTCATTCACAATAGTTTAAAAAAAATTCTAGGAATCAATGTAGCGCAGGAAGTGAAAGACCTCTACAATAAAAATTACAGGACTGGAGGAAAAAACTGAAGAGGACAGAGAAGATGAGAAGACTTCCCATGTTCATGGATCTCAAGAACTAATATTGCTAAAATGGGCATGTCACTGAAAGCTTGAGTGCAATCCATGTCAAAATTTCAATGACATTCTTCACAGAACTAGAAAAAAAAAATACTAAAATTCATATGGAAACACAAAAGACCCAGAATAGCCAAAGTGCTCCTGAACAAAAAGAGTAAGGCTGAAAGGAAGCATCACAATACCTAACTTCAAATTACACTACAAAGTCATAGTAACAAAAACAGGATGGTACTGGCCCCAAAATAGACATGTGGACCAATGGAACAGAACAGAGGACACAGAGAGAAGCCCATGCAACTGCAGCCATCTGATTCTGGAGCAAGGAGCCAAAAACATATGTTGGAGAAAAGACAGTTTCTTAAACATATGGTGCTAGGAAAAATGGATATCTATATGTTGAAGATTGAAACTAGATCCTTATCTCTTACCCCATATAAAAATCAATTCAAAATGGATCAAAGACCTGAGTATAGGACCTGAAACTTTGAAAGTGCTAAAAGAAAACATAGGGGAAACACTGGAAATCATAGGCAAAGACTTCCTGAATAGGATTCCAATAGCACAGAAAATAATAGTAAGAACCAATATCATATTAAAAAGAACTACATCAAATTTAAAAGTTTCTACACAACAAAGCAAGCACCCAACTGAGCAAAAAGACAGCCAACAGAATGGAAGAAAAAGTCTTCTGACAGAAGATTAATGTCTAGAATATATATACAGAATTCAAAAACTTAACACCAAAAAACTAAATAGTCCAGTGGGCTAGTGAATTGAACAGTCATTTCTCAAAAGAATAGCCAATAAGTATATAAGAAAATATTCAACATCTTTAGCCATTAGGAAAATGAAAATCAATGAATCTTGCTGATTACACAAGGGGAAAAGGAACCCTTCTACACTGCATATGGGAATGTAAATATAGTGTACAGCCATTATGAAAGTAAGTATGGAGATACCTCAAAAACCTGATAACAGAACTACTGTGTGAACCAGCTATACCACCTGGAGGAATTAGTCGGTATGCCATAGGGCTACCTGCATACTCATGTTCACTGCAGCACAATTCACAATAACCAGGATATAGAACCAGCTTAGGTGCCCATCAACAGATGAATGAGTAAAGAAAATGTGAAACACACACACAATGGAATATTATTAGCTGTAAAAAAGAATGAAATTGTCATTCCCAGGAAATGGACATCTCCAGGATGGAACTAGAGATCATCATGTTGAACAAAACAGGCCAGACTCAGATATTCTCTAATATTCCCACAGATATTTCCTAATATGTGGACTCTAAAAGTAGGGGGAGGTAAAAGGGAAGGTAATGGGGGAATGGATATGATAAAAATATATGCATGGCCCCCACCCCAGGCCTCCAAGTGAGGAGTGGACTGGCGAGGAGCTGAGCTGCTTGGAACAGAGCTGCACGTGCCACCATTAACACTGCTGCCCCCCCACCCCCCGCCTCCGAGTGAGGAGTGGAGCCACACAGGCGCCTGCAGCACCACCCCAGCAGTGGCCCCCTGGCTCCTGGCTGCATGGGTACCTGGATCCACACTCCAGAGGCATGGGGGTCGTAAAGGCCATTGTTCTGAGCTCCAGAAGAAAGAGCAGAAGTGAACAACAGAAAGAGGGCCTCTCTCAGGCTCCTTGATGAAAATTGAAGCCCACTGGAAAAGTGAAGAGAATTTCTGCCATAAAGGCACACCAGACCACCATAGTTGGTAAGTTGGAGGGATCACCACCTCACATCAGAACCTGGACTATCTTCAGGGGAAGGGCAGCTGGAAACTGCAGTAGAGCCTTGCAGAGTTCAACCTGTAAGTCAGGGAGCTCAACTTGGGCCTTGCAGCCAGAAATCATCCTGAATCTCAGGAGTCTGCTGCTGGCTTGCTGAGACTAATTGACTTAGATCTGCACACTGTGGCCCACATTGTCTATTGTGACAGCAGAGACATATCCTGAAGCAGGCCCTTCATTTTTATTTTTTAATTTTTATTTTCAAAAGTATTTTTTCTCTTATTTTTAATTTTCATTTTTTACATTTTTTTCTACTCTTCAAATTTTTTTTTCTTTTCTTTCTCTCTCTCTCTCTTGCTCTCTCACTCTCCCATTGTTCTTCATCTCCCTTTTTGTTTCTGTTCCTGCCCTAATTCAGATTTCTTCTTTCTTTTTCTTTTCTTCTCTCTTTTTCTTTCTCTTGATTGTCATTAGTTTTAAAGGAAAGTGAATACAGTTTCTAGCTTCCCTATTGCTGTTAGGTTGTTCTGTTTTTGTCTTTGTTCTTTCATTCTGTCTTTTCCTCTTGTCTTCAACAGTTTCCTAAAGTTTTCGTGATCTTCCTGTGTCCTCTGGCCTCACTTCTAACCTTTCCCTATCCTAGTACCTATATATCCCTCCCTCCCCAACTCCTTCTAAGTCCCCATCCTGAAGGGTAAAGTTGCTATATTGAAGAGTTTATTCACTATAAACATATTTTGGGCTGGTCTTCAATTTTCATTTAATTTACATGGTTAAAGGTGATAGATTAATAACTACCACAAACTGTCATTTTCTAAGCTGCATTTGATGCTATTGTTGTTGCTGATTGTATCACTTGGGTTAAGGTGTTGTGATTGATCTAGTCAGTTATCCTTCCTGGTATAATGAAAATGAGATTGCCCCAGAGTCATTGGAGACTCAAAACCATAAGACCAGCTGTATCTGGAAGACACCTCTGAGAAGCAATCATTCCATAAAAGTTCTAAATACAAGCAACAAAGATACTTACAATAAGCAATTTCAAAGACTCAACCCAGGAATTAAACCAAAAACAGTACCAACAACAAAAATAGAAATGAGAAGACATTTAAGCAAGGTGCAAACCTAGACCTCCAGCTCACCAAAGGCAAATTCTGTGGGGGAAACGAGGTGGAAAAGTCTGACAATCAACCACATGGACACCCTGAACTGACAGCACAGGAAGTAACAAAACAGATGAATGAAGCCCTAGAAAAATTCAAAACAAATAATTTCCCAGATAACTACAGAGATGGTGAGCAGAATGAAAGATATGATTAGAGACTCTAGAACAGTAACAGATGAAAAAAATAGATGAGTTCAGGACCATGATGGAAGCCATGAATGCCCAGCATAGGAAAGAAATGGAAACCATGAATGCCCAACATAGGAAAGAAATGGAATCCATGAAACAGATTCAAACAGATATCCAGGAGATTAAAAACTCCATTGCAAGTATTCACAGCAGAATGAGCCAATCTGAAGACAGGTTGGGAGTCAGTAACCATGAAAAGAGAGATCTCTTAAAAATAGTAAAGGACCATGAAAAATTAATCCAACAACTCCTAGATGATGCAAAGAAGAATAATATAAGACTGAGAGGAGTCCACAAAAAAGCAGAAGAAAGTACAAATGACATAAAAAAACTGTTGACAGAATTAATGAAAGAAAACTTCGCAAACAGAGCAAAAGAATTTGACATACAGATAAGTGAGGCATATAGGACTCCAACTAGTCATGGTTTTTAAAAAATCTACACCTAGACATATAATAATCAAGATCCTGGAAACCCTACAGAAGAACAAAATACTGCAAGCAGTTAGAGAAAAGAAACAAATCACATACAAAGGAAAGTTCAGCAGACTTTTCAACACAAACCCTCAAGTCAAGGAGAGCCTAGAGTGAGGTATTTCAAGCCCTAAAAGAAAACAACCTCCAACCTAGACTGATGTATCCTGCAAAACTATCTTTCAAACTTGATGGGGAAATAAGATATTTCCATGACAAAGAACACCTGAGAAACTTCATGAATACCAAACCAGCACTCCAAACAATTCTAAACAATATCCTAGAAAAAGACAATGAAGGTCACAACTCCATGAGGCCCAACAGAGCAAATCCATTAGGCAAGGCAAGAAATCAAAGGGAGAGGGGGAAAAATAAAGAAGAGCCAACAACAGGAAAATAACATGACAATAATAAATCAGTACATATCAGTTATAACCATCAATGTTAATGGCCTCAATTTACCAATCAAAAGAAATAGACTGGCAGAATAGATTAAGAAGCAAAATCCAATAATATGTTGTATACAAGAAACGCACCTAGTTCAAAAAGAAACTCATAGACTGAAAGTAAAAGGATGAAAAACAATTCTCCATGCAACAGGAACCTGGACAAAAGCAGGGGTAGCTATCTTATTTGCAGACAAAGTATATTTCAAACCAAAACTAATTAAGAGAGACAAAGAAGGTCACTACATCCACATAAAGGGAACAATCCAAGAGGAAGAGATGACAATCATAAATATATATGCACCAAATACAAATGACCCCAACTATACAAATATTAAGGGACATGAAAAACCAAATAAGCACTAATACAATTGTAGTGGGGGACCTCAATACCCCATTGTCACAAATGGACAGATCATCTAGATTAAAAAAATCAACAATGAAATACTAGAACTAAAAATATATGCATGCATGAAAATACCACATTGAAACCAACATTTTATAAATTTAATAGGCACTAATAAATATATACTTTTAAAAAGCAGTAAGCAAATATGCCAACTTTTAGATCTAAGCAGATGGGAATATGCGTGATTTTTGTTCTTCTTTGTACTTTTTCTGTATTTTTTAAACCAAAATAGTTGTTGGTTTGGGGTGCCCAGTCTTTAAAACTGTATGTGATTTATTTTTATTCTTATTTTATCTGGTGTTTCCTGTTAGGAATGTGTACTGAATTTTATCAAATGTCTTCCTGGCATCTATAGATGTGAACATGTGATTTAAAAAGTATCCTAGTAGTGAGCCACACTTGCATTCCCGAGGGAACCAGCTTACCACACAGATGTCCACTCAATAAAGTGCAAGTGGAAAGTGAGCTTTCCCCATTGCCCTCCAAGTCACCCTCCAGGTCTGCTCTTCTCCCCTGCATGAAGTCATGGGCCACTCTCATAGCTTTTCCAACCAGTTCAGGTCTGAGAACAGTTTTATTTTAATAGCAGTGATCCACACTTGTAATCCCAGCTACTTAGGTTGAGGCAGAACTGCAAATTTGAGGACAATCTGGCCAATTTAGCAAGACCCTGTCTCAAAATACAAAAAGCACTGGGGATATAACTCAGTGGTAGGGTGCTTGCTTAGCGTGAGCAAGGCCCTGGGTTCAATCCTTAGTGCTGGAACAGAAAAGAAAAGAAAGGAAGTAACCATCTTCCATTTAATGTTAAAACTCCTACTTTTTATCTAATTTAAATTTCCTCTTTCCCTTAGTGCTGCCTTTGTTGGGAAATCTGTGATGGAGACTGTGGCTTTACCTCTTTCTGAAGTGCTCTTTTTAGAGGCTGTATTAGTCAGGGAAACAGAACCAATGGCACGGGCACATGTACACACACACATACAAACCTAAATTTATGATCAGGAATTGGTTCATGCAATTCCAGAGGCCAAGCCGTCCCACAATCTGCCATCTGAAGGACGGAGACCCAGGCAAGCCAGTGGTGTCATTTAGTCTGAGTACAAAGGCCTGAGAATCAGGAGGGGCAGTGGTGTAACTGCCAGTCCTAGCACAGAAGACAGACGCCTTAGTTCAGCAATCAGACAGTAAACTCTCTCTTCCCTTGCTTCTTGTTCTAACCAAGACCTCAACACTAGATGGTGCTCACTCACAGTGGGAAAGTTAATTTGCTTTATTTGGTCCATCTGTTCAAATGCAAATCTCTTTCCCAAATCCCCCTGCAGATATACCTAGAAATAATGTTTAACCAAATATCCGGGTGCTCCGTGAACCAATTAAGTTGACACAGGGCACTAACAATCACAGGGTTCTGTGGAAGAGAGCAGAGCTAAGGAGCAAGACAGTCCTACCGGTCCAGGAAACAGTGGACTGGTGTTGGTACCCTTAAGAATCCCTGGCAGGGCCTCTGACCCAGGCAATGCCTCCTCAGTTGGCAGTGTACTTTCCCTTAGGCTCCTGGCTGTCCTTTTGCCAAGTGTAGGGAGTCCCTGCTAAATACTTCTCTTCCGTGGGGTGCTGCCTGGTGATATGCACATGTTATGGTGGCTGAAGGTAGAGACCCAGACCCTCTAAGTTCATCCTCACTACAGTCGGCAGCCAGACAAGAGCAGCTGCAGCCATGGCCTCTCCTTGGGGTCTGTCCTCCCCATGTAAACTCTTCGCTCACCAAAGGGAACTTCTTGGTTTTGTTTGGTTTCTTGGTTTTGCAGTGCTGGGGATTGAACCCAGGGCCTCATGCATGCTAGGCACGCACTCTACCAGTGAGCCACATGTCGGCCCCGCAGGGAAGCTGACAGTCTGGAGCTCCTGTGGGCTGCACAGAAAACAGGTTTCCCTCCAGAATGGGGGCTTCACAAGTCTGCCCTCGTTGTTGCCCTTGAGGCTTCTGCCAAGACCCAGACGTGAGGAAGAGCAGCTTTTATTGTCCTTTACACTGGAACAAACCCTCCAAGTCATGGCATATCTTTTTGATATACTGTCAGTTTGTTCACTTAATATTTACATCTTTTTTAACCTTTATATGTATTTTTGCATTTATTTTTTTGGCTTGCTTCACCAGACCTCAACACTAATGTGTTTCTAGCTTTACAAGGTGACTTAGAGGCTTTTGTCTCTAGTCTTTTATACTTTGAATAATGAGGGAATTTGGGGGAAGTTAAGCAAAGCTTAGCTGTAAAACAATCTCAGCATGATGCTTTATAAAGTGATAAAATCTTTAATAAATTTTCCAAGTTTTTTCTAATGTTGCTAAACTGTTCACTTTTTTTCCTGCCTATTTTGAGGTCGGACTTGACAATATAAACATTGGCAGAAAATCCCCCATTTTCTTTCTTGACTTTGAAATTTGTGACCATAAAGTAGCACATAATGTCCTTGTGTTCATTTTCTATAGTTACTGTAACAGATTGTGACCACTGGCTGGCTTAAAACAGCAGAAATTTATTCTTGCATAGTTGTCAAGGCCAGAAATCTAAAATCAGGGTGCTGGTAGGATTAGTTTTTTCTAGAGCTCTCAGGAAGACCCTGTTCCTGCCTCTGTCCTAGTTTCTAGTAGCTCTGGCAATCCTTAGCATTCCTTGGCTTGTAGACACATGACTTCAATATCTGCCTGTCTTCACAAGGCCTTTCTGCCCTGTGTCTCCAATTGCCCTCTCCTTTCTCTTATGAGAAACTGATAGTTTATGGAATCTGCTGTCACAAGTCAGAGTTCTATTTGCTAAGCAACTATAAGAAAAACATTACATATTTTCATCAAAATTAAAAACCACAGTAGCTTTATCTGCAGGACAGCAGACTTCACAAACTATCAGGTTACAAGATCTATCTTATTTCCAACAGCTGTAATACTTCCTCCTCTAAGGCAGGGGGAGGTTGCACTGAGATAGAAGGAGTGGAGGGGAGGTAGGTCCCTTCCTTCCAGAGCCCCTGCCCTAGGGACACAGGAGCTTTAAGCATCATCTGGGAAAATACCTGCAACAAGCACACCAGAGGACGCACCACAGCACCTAGCAGCACACCGCCCTCAGAAATGGTGAGCTGGACCCACCTGCGCTCTGGAGGAGATGATGAAATTGGCAACATCTGCGGAGGGGATCCTGAAGCCCCCAGGAAAGGGGCTTCCTTTCAGAAGAGCTTTCTACAAAAGCCTGCAGAGGTTCTGCAGGAAAGAGGAGCGGTTGCTCTGCGGTGGCGCCATCTGGTGGAGGAGAAGGGCACTGGCTCGGCTTCCCAGGTGTTCTGGTATGGCCACCTAGAAACTCAAGTGAGAATGAATAGTAATGCTGGAAATGCTAAAAATAGCAACTATGAGGTGCCCAGAGCTTTCTATATGTATTCTAAATACTATCCCAAGCTCTTTGAACACATTAAGTCATTTAATCCTCACAACAGGCCTAAATATGCACAGGATTCCTGGCTTTCAGTCGAGGAACCAAGGCCCATAGAGTTGAAGTAATTTGCCCAGGGCCACACAGTTAGTGAGAAAACTTTTTCTGATCCTAGATTTGAGTTGGCATGGAAGGAAGTCAGACACACTTAGGTCTCAGTTCTAGCTTTGCCAGCAGGCCTATGAGGCCTTGAAGACAGAAGCTTCCTGTACTCCAGATGCAGGGAGCATAAAGTGTAGTGAGAGCTCTCCACATATCTCATGGCTGCTACAAAGACCAGGGGGCGCCGTTCCCCCACATGCCATGTTAATACAGCACAGGGCATGATCCCTTTGTGATTAATAAGAAGAGGCATCACCCATCAATGAAGTCCATCCCCCCTGGAGAAAACGTGCACTGCTTCTGGAGACTTGCTGCTAGAGGAGAATTTTAGAAAGCAAGAGGGATTAACACTGCCTGAGCTTTAGTCCCAGAATGTTTGACCCATACTTGGGTCCAAACTGCAGTGGCCACAGTGCCTGGACAGGTGCCCCGAAAAGAGAGGGAAGCACTCTACACCTCACCACCTCCCAGTGCAGGACAAGGGACTGCCCTCCTCTCAACTCCTATTTGGACCTGCTGGCCTCGGTGGGTGAGGGCTTGGCAATGACCTTGGTTGGCCAAGCAGTCAGTGGGTGGAGAGGGGCGAAAACGACCTCATTGGCCCTGGAGGGCAGAGTGAAGGGAAAGGGGTCAGGTTTGTGGAAAGACTGAGGCGTGAGTCTCTGAACCTGGGGTAGGAAAGAAGAGAGGAGTTGGGCTGGCGTGGCTTGGTTCTGCACCCTTTCCTAAGAAACCCTTTCTGAACTCAGCACAGGGCAAGTCCAGGGTGGGAGAGTAAGCAGGGAACTTTGGACTTGTCTCACCCCTACCTCAAAGCTCTGCAAAAGAATCCCCCCTGAGGTTTGGTCAGCAATAATAATATTGCAGTCCAGCCACAGGACAGGACTGTTACTGAGTAAATGGTGAAGGAACAGTGGGCTCAACAGGAAACTAAAACCCATTACACACCTAACTCCAGAATGAATTTCCAATGAACCAAAGTTTCAAGGAATAATAGCCAACAACAAAAAGGAACCTACTGTGAACCAGTTACTTTTTCTAAAACTTTCTATAAATTTTCTATTTAATCCTCAATGTAATGGCATGATGTATGGACAATTCCATTCCCTTATTTTATGGATAAAAAAATCATCTGTAATGAAATCTTGAACCATAAAGGTATTTGAAGAAAAGAATAATATTTGTATGAGAAAGGATGTTAGCATTACACCAAAGACAAAAACTGTAAGGGAGAAAATGACAGCTCTGAACATTTAAAACTTAAAATGCTTATAGTAAAAAACCAAATCATCAATACAATGAAGAGAGAAATTACACTCTAGGGGGCAATTCTGCAATAAATACGACATATAAATAGTCAATACACTGAAGGCACAAAACCTCATAAATAAATGAGATCTCTAACAGAAAATTAAAGTGAAGGCACAAAAAGACAATTCGTAAGGAATAAAGAATCACAAATTTTAAAAAGTTTCATCTTATTGGAGGTCAAAGAAATGAAAGTAAAATAAAAACTGGCTGTCATTTCCCCCACATTTTCACTAAGCAAAGATAAAAAAAAAAAAAAGATAACAAGCCAGGCATGAAGGTACATGCCTGTAATCCCAGTACAAGTCTGAGCCCAGCCTGAGTAGCTTAGCAAGGCCCTGTCTCAAAATAAAAATTTAAAAAGAGCTGGAAATGTAGCTTAGTATGAAGACCTGGGTTCAGTCCCAATCCTCACACACACACACACACACACACACACACACACACGCACGCACGCACAGATGATAACATCCAGGGATGTAGAAAGCGAAGGAAATGAACATTTCTTTTGCTGTTTATGCAGCTGCATAATTCTCTATTACAGAGGTACAGTATTATTTAACCATTCCTGGTACTGTTCACTTAGATCTTTTACAATCTTTTAAGAATGCAAAGATCATCCGTGTCCATCATTTTTTTGTACTTTTGATTGTTTCTCTAGGAGAGGCTCCTCAGAATGGGATTTTAGGGATAGATACTGGATGTGTTGACGGTTGAATGGGAACTGGACAAGAGCTCCTGGGCATAGCCTCAGGAACTAGGAGAGAGAAGGCAATAGGAGGATGCCTTTTCAATAAGGAGCATCTGGGGCAAGGGGATGAAGCAGGCAGAAGAGAGGTGGGAGGCGAAGAGCTGCCAGTGGAGGTTGGGACAGGGCCGAAACTCCCTGCTGAATGCCCAGCTATAGCCTGTCCCACTGGGAGGCCGAGGGGGTTCCACTGGATAAGTCAACCCAGATTGGATCTCAGGACCCCACTTCCTAAGAGGTGTGTGTGAAGAAGTCACCTAACTTATTCACACATTAAGTGAAATAACCTGAAATAACCTGTGCAAATCACAGGGACTAGCACATGCTAAGTTTCAATACAAGAGGGCTGTAGTTACTAGGAGGCATTCAAAAAGCATTTATGGAATTGATTCTGGGATTCTGGCTAACATTCAAGTAGAGTTTCTATGCGCCAGCCATATTCTGAAAATATATATCGAATGCAAACCTAACAATAGCTCTATAACCCTCTGATCAACCCATTTTGACAAATGAGGAAATTGAGGCATGGAGAGGTTGGACAATGTGCCTGAGGTCATCAGGCAGCAGCTCGATCAGGGCTGCCTGTGGTTTCCCACTGCCTCACACAGCCTCCTGCACACATAACCCAAGAGACCTTAACAATACCAGCCACAGAGAGGGAACTCAAAGTCTGCACTTATTTCGAAGTTGGGGTTTAATAACACAAAAAAAGTCATAGTGACTTGCATGAGGGGATCCATTTGAAGGCCCAAGGCAGCAGGGCCAAGGTGGGGGCCAGGTTTTGCCCCTGGCTGTGGCTGCTCTCCTAGGGTGGGAGCCAGAGGCTCCTGGTCTGCAGGTGACACCTCTTGGACCCCACCCGCTGTGCTAACCACTGGGCTCTTCTGGCCTGGACTTTCTTGCTGAAAGCCAGGAGGGGCAGCAGGAGTGACAGAACTGGAGGTGGTGTCGGAGGTCATAGTGAGGGTTGCCCTGGGAGGAGGCCCAGTGCTGACACTCTGGAAAATGATTGTCATCAAAGGTCAGGATCCTGTGCTGAGTCACCCAGAGGAAGTTGATCTGCGTTCAGCTCAATTGGAAGAGGATGGGGATGTGGGAGACGCACTGAAAGATTTTCCTCAAACAAGGGTAACATTTAAAATAGGGTGAGGTAGAGAAAGCTGGGACAAACTTGGTCCTCAGTGTGGCAGGGATGGAGGTAAGCGGAGCACAGGCTTCAGTCGGAACTGGTGTGTGTCCAGGCTCAGTCACTTCTAGCTGTCACTGGACCTCAGTTTCCCTTTCTATAAAATATATCACTTCACAGGGTGGTCATGAGGATTAAATGAGAGTACATAGAGACAGCATTGTGCCTGGCTCACAGGAAGTGTTCAACAATGTTAACTGGCATTTGCTCAGGGCCAAACACTCTCCTGAATATGTCATGTGAACTGGCTAATATAGGATTCTCAAAGTGGGGTCCCAGGCCAGCAACATCCCATCACCTGAAATTTGTCAGGAAAGCAAATTGTCAGGCCTGACCCAGACCTGCTAAATCATAGAAGCCTATGTTTAAACTAGCCTCTCAAGTGACTTCCAGGAAAATGGCAGAGTGGTAAGCAGCAACAACTCAGCCTCTCTGAGGTTTGGAATCCACTGGAAAAAACCATTTGAAAAAGTGTTTTTCACTGGAACAAAACCAACTTGGTGGGGGGAGGGGCAGAGTGGATCCCCAGGAACCAAAAAGGATCTGACAGGAAAATTAAAACCTACAGAGAAATTGAAGAGACAGAACAAAATGAAGAAAAAGGGAGGGACAATCTACACTTTCTCCCTGGCTCCTAGATCCTGGCTCTTGAGAAAGGAAGAACAAATCTATAGGGAGAAAATGAAAGCAGGGGACTCTAGAGGGCTTTGGGGAGAAATCCAGTGGTGTAGTGGTGGAATGGAAGAGTGGAGGCTGTGAGCTGCAATAGCTGGTGAGTGACTCCAATCCAAGCACCCACCATACTCTCCGGAGAGAGTGCTTGATGGGACGCCATTCCAGGGAGGGGTTGACTGTGTGAACCCAGGATTCAGAGCAGCCCAGGGATGGCTTCAGTTCAGGGCTCCCAGTGTTACATTCCCACAGTGACTGGGTGAGAGAGAGCCACAGGAGACAGCTGTGGTTAGGAAGGCATGGTCAGGATGGCAAGAGAGCCACTGAGGGGTTAAGCTAAAGGACACAGGCCCCATTTCCATGGCCAGAAGCCAGGCTCAGCCTGAACTATTCTGTTTGAAAGTCACAGAATTGATGCCCTAACCCTACTGCCTGCTGGTACCTGCATCCAGGACAGAGCTGGGGTCTGACTCTTTTTATCTAACAGCATGATCAGGGACACATATCTTGAGTTGGACATGGCCCCTAAATTGTATGTTTATGTAGAACCACACATTCAGAATCACAGAAAATATTTTTTGCTTTTATTTTGTGTTTTTTGTTTTCATATGTGTGTGTGTGTGTGTGTGTGTGTGTGTGTGTGTGTGTGTTGTTCTTAGGGGGGTTGGTTTTGTTTTTTCTTTTTCTCTTCTTTCCTTTCCTCTTTTCTTTTTCACCAGTTTACTGACATTTGGAAAGTTTTTCCTTTGACCTTCTTTCTTGCTTCTTGTCTTTTTTCTTACTTTTTTGTTTTCCTCTTTTCCCTTTTAATTTTCTCCTTTAATTTTTTTATTACCTCTGTACAATTTCTCTTTTTCCTTCTCTTTTTAATCTTCTATTTCTCACCTGTTTTTTCTCTTACCTTTACCTAAGTCTATAAATATCCTTCCACTATCTAATAAGACCCTTTGTACCACTTCTCTTTCTCCTCCTCCTGTCATACAGTTTAGTTTCAAAGTTTTCCTCTTGCATCCTCCCATTCCTAAACCTTGTATCTTTAATAGTATAACCATAAAGTTTTGTTAATCTTTTGATAGTTAACTCTGTAAAATTATTTTTGAATTCTTTTCTACCATTAGCAGAGACACAGCTGTTACATTTAGTACATCTTAACTGTAAGTCAATTCCTGGGTTGTCTTAATTTTTACACCATAATTGGTGTAATTTCTTCTCTAGGATTAAGGATGATACATAGCTGTTTCTTACGGTATATTAATATTCAATTTGTCTCAAACAATACTATAGCAGCTGATTCTCTTGATAGTAACAGGGTCACATAATTGTCACTATTTCTCTGTAAGTCAATACTCAGATTACTTTTGTGACATCAACAATACTAGAGTACATTCCCAGAGAACTTGGTTGTTGGGCCAATTACACTACAACCTCCTCTCCCAAATTAACCAAAGTGGTTGGATCTTGAGGCTGTGGCAAAGGATTATATTAGCAACGCACAAAGTAAACCAACTTCCCAAGGGATTAGGATGGTTGCTAAAGACTGAGAACCTGCAGCTAATTTAGTTATTGGTGCTATTATCGCAGAACAGGAGGAACATTTTATTCTTACCAGTAGGGTGACTGACAGTCACGGATGTCCCAGATTTGGCAATGAGAGTCCAGATCCCAGAAAATGTCTTAGTCCTGAGAAAACCAGAGGCTTTGGTCATATTAACAGCTGGAACCACATTTCACCCTTGGAAAGGATTATTGGATTATGTGGCTAAAGAAAGCAGATGGGATTGAGAGAATCTGAGAGATGGGTATTTAGCATATTTGGAGGCTGCTGTTGGAGAAGAGTAGGATCAGCAGAGGGTCTGATGTGATATGGGATGATGGTTACTGACAGTGGGTTTTCTTTGTGGAAAGTGAGGCAGAGGCTGAACTTGAAAATAAAAAATATAGCAGAGACAGAGGCAGAGGACAGAAGGAGATCCTGTCTTTGGAGAATGTCTGAAGTTTATAATGGCCTTGGGATCGCCACAAGTTACAGGACTAGGGGTGGAGAAGGGGAGTTTTTTAGTTAATCTGACTTCAGTTTCAAGGCATGGAGACTAATACCTATAATAACTTTATTCATTTAATAAACATTAAGTATTAACTTTGTACCACCAAGCCCTTCCCTGGACCTTAGGGAATAGAAAAGTGGAAGGGCAAATGAGATATCACTGTAGTTTGTGATTAGATGAATCAACAATATAAGCCAAGCTCTGGATAGAACCTGCTTTAATGGAAAGAATCATCTATGGTCCAGTGTTCATTTACACACAAAGGGCTGGGACACTGTGTTCCTTTAGTAACTTCAGACATTGACTACAATGGGCAGCTAATTTTCTGAATAACCAGTGATCACTGGAAAACCATACTATTCAAGGGACAAGAATAAAATGCACCCCAGCTGGTGGTCTCAATTCAGCTGAACAAGAGAATCACCTGGAGAGCTGTAAAGAGTCTTAATGCTTGGATCCAACCCACACCAACTGCATGTTTCTCTGGAGGTTGGTCTGTGCCATGAGATTATTTTCTAAGCTCCCTGAGTGATTGAAATACACAGTCCAAGTTGCAAACACTGGCCTAGATGGTTACAAATTTGACTTCAAGTGCTTTTTCTGCAGTCCTCACATCTTTGCCTTTGTTTCCCAACTGGGCTCCTGTCCTAATGGGTTGCCAAGTCATCCCAGAACTGTCTCAATATCCTCAATTTCCTCCTTTTCCAAGTTTGGGCCAGGGTGTTGGGGGCCAGAGGCAGGTGGTGTTAGCTATGGTGGGGGAGGAGGTAGTAGGTGAGTCATGTGTAGGCCAAACAGTCGTGTGGGGAGAACTGGGAGCAGTGCCACCTGCCCCACCCCTCCCTCAGGATGTCGTGGGAGGGAGTTCAGGGACATGTGTACCAAATGAACAATTTTTTCAGTGCTTCTAGAAGTGGTGTAGTAGATGACTCTTTGTTTCTTTCATTTCCTCTTCCCATTCTCTGTGGCTGTGAAACTACCAGAAGGGCCTGGCATAAGAAAAGGTTACAAAGGCTGGTTCGTTTTCACACTGGATAGCACCCAGTGAAAAATCTGTCAAAACATGACTATCTCCCCAAAAGAATACAAATATACCCTAATTTTGTGTAGCTTACAAGGTTACCGGGCTGCCTGCTTCCAGACCTCGAGGGACCCTCCCTAATCAGATGCAGGAAGGAAAGAGGAAGGACCTGGGCAACTTATAGCCAGCAGCTATACTAATTAGCTATTTGGCAAGCCCAGCAGCTATGTAGAGTGAGACTCCTGGGGGATGAAAGTATCCTCAGCTTGCAAAGAGTGCCTGTCCTTCATTTGGAGCACTTGAAGAATATGGAGACTTTTAAACACTTCCCAGCTCAGTCTGTTTGATTTCTCTTGTTCTTTATATTTAACACAGTTGTCTGCATTTTGAGAAAAATGCAAGTGTCTGAGAAACAAAATGGGAGCGATTTGCCTCTGTGCAAAAACTTCCCAGATGAAGGGACAACATGTGCTGATGGTGGAGGACACTTATGAGCCACCACCTTGGGAGCTAGAATCCTACAGCTGCTTGCAGATGAGGCTTTTTCCAGTGGACCTAACTGAACTGGGTCCTAAGGCACAGTGAATTTGGGGCTGGATTTTATCCCCATGTCAAGCTTGATGTTCGGGGGTCATGCTGCTTAGACTACTGTGCACATCAATCAGTGGGGATCTTGTTTAAATGCAGGTTCTAATTCAGTATATCAGGACTGACTGCCATTATGAGTCTGCATGACTGATAAGCTCCAACCGATGCCAATGCTGACATGTGACACCTGGGAACTTTTATCCATGGCCTCTTCAAAAGTGTGCAGAGACAGTAGTGGACTTTAAAATCGTGCTTTTGTGGATGCAGCAACCTGACTATGCTTTAGAAAAGGAAATCTTTAATCTCCCAAAGTGATGGAATCAGCGGTCTCAATGTGACACTTTGATTATAGCCCAGTGATACTGAGTTAGGACTTCTGGCCTCTAGGACTGTGAGAGAATAAATTTCTGTGTTAAGCCAGTAAAATTATAATTTGTTATAACAGCCACAGGAAACAAATGGGCAACTAGACTGAGGCAGGAGGATGGCAAATTTGTGCCCAGCTTGGAAAATTTAGCAATTTAGTGAAATCCTGTCTGAAAAAAAAAGGGCTGCAGATGTAGCTCAGTGTGAAGGCCCTGGGCTCAATCCCCAGTACTGAGGAAAGAAAAGAGTGATCAATGAAGGACAAAAGCTAAGAGATGGCAGAACCTCAGAAGTCAGTAGAAGAAGTTTGCAAGTGAGCAATCAACTATATCAGTGCTGCAGGGGTTATTATGGAGAGACCGGGAGCCACTGACCTTAACAAGATGGAAGCCATTGTTGGACTTGAAGATGGAGGCGCTTGTGGAGTGGCAAATGAAATCACCTGAAGCAATTTAAAGAAAAAGAAATTAAAGGGCAATATTATTCTTTTAGTTTCCCACAAAAGACAGCAGAGAACCAAGTGCTATCTGGCAGAGGAAGTGAATCAAAGGAAGGATTTACTTTTACTTTTTTTTTTTTTGGTACGGGCGATCAAACTTGGGACCCTGCACTTTTGAGGCAGGTGGTGGAACCACTGAGCTAAATCCCCAGCCCAGGAAGGATTTACTTTTAAAATGAGGAAGATCCCATAGAGGGAGAAATGGATGATGTCTGTAACAATCAAGAAAGTAGAGGGCCCGGGATTTAGCTCAGTGGTTCTGGCCCCTGCCTCACAAGCTCAAGGTCCCAAGTTCAATCCCTGGTACCAATAAAAAAAAGAAGGTAGAGCGTGTGGTGCAGCTGGTGGGTGGGTAGAAGCAGTAGAATGAGTCTGTGGAAATTCTACTTCTCCATGAAGAGAAGGCATCAGCTAAGAGTGAGGGTGATTTGGCCCACACAGAGAAGGCAAGGTGAAGGTGGATAAGATGGAGTTGAAGATGCCAACCTTGTGGATGGGGCAGTGTGGCCACAATGCTGGGAAAGGCAGCAGATTCTCCCACTGGAGCACCCATAGTGGGATGTAGCCCTGTTGACATTTCGACTGTAGCCCAGTGATGCTAAATTGGGACTTCTGGCCTCTACAACCATGAGAATAAATTTCTGTGTAAGGCACTAAGTTTGTAATTTGTTACTACAGCTACAGGAAACATTGTGACTAGAGGAGGAACAGACTATCAGACGACCCTGTGCCCTGTTCACTACCATACACCTAGCACCCAGCCCAGCCTGCCATACAATCAAGCCCAACACATATCTGTGGAATGAATGACCCAACAGGAAGCTGGGCCTGAGCTGCCCACCGCATGGATCCTCTCAAATCTGTGGTCTATCCTTCTCCACTACAAGCCAGGGGGTGTGAGAAGCATCTCCAGCTCCCAAGTTTGTATTTCAGCCACAGTCACCCAAAGGAGTACCAAGAGAGGGACTTGACTTCTATTCTGAATATCTACTTTAGTCAAGTTTCCACTGGGTCAATGAACAAAGACATGAAATCACAATGTATGGAAGATTAATGCTGTGGATGGGGACAGGGAATGGTTTCTGTGACAAGGAATGGCAGGAAGATAACGCAATGCGATCCTGTCCAAAGAGTACCACTTCTGGGAACCTTGCCATGTGCTCCTATATTTACCATTAGCCCTCAAACCATCTAGGACATGGGTACTATTGTCCCATCCAGACAGAGCAGCTGAAAATGAGAGCAGGTCTTTTGTTCAAAGGCACACAAAGGTCAGTGGCAGAGCTAGAATCCAAGTCTTCTCAGCATCAAGAGGCTGTGCTTCTGAATGCTGCACAACCTGCCTTCATCTTCTGGCTCCATGCAGGAAGGAGACACCTGGGTATCTGGAAGAGAGGGGCATTCTAGGAAAAATACTGACAACTGCAACATTCTCAGCAAGTTTAAGAATATTTGAATAAAAGGTCATAAGATAGGTGTTTCTCTTTATTTCTTTATTAATGAGTCATGATACACAGACTTAATAAAAAATTACACAAAAGGCTCAAGCATCATCGAGATGTTCAGGCATCACTCTCGTTTCACGACAATGGCCACCTGGTAACACTGTGTAACAGAAGCTGGGCGCTCAAAGGCGCTCAATAATTCAAGTATCTTTCATTCTAAGTAAACCCCACATGGAATTTCCAACCCAATGAGCTGCTAATGGAGAGGACATACCTGTGGCTCTGCATTTTCTGTAACACATCTTAGGGGGCTTTGGATAAAGGGTTCCCATGTGTTAGTGGATCATGACTCCTGGCAAAGTGAGACAGGCCATACCCAGCCATGTACTCTCCACAGCAGGCACCATGAGGTGGTGGCAAAGTCCTAAGAGAAAATATCCAGGTGTCCTTTGTGGCACAAGGCATGGGTAGTGGGCATAGCCCCAGTCTGTGGAGCTAAGGATGGCTAGGATTGCCTCTGAGGAGAAAAGGAGCCCTTTAAGGAGAATGCCGGAACAATGGGAGTACATCTGAGAACACAAAATGGCAAAGCCATGGGGCGAGATTTCAGGACATGTGCTCAGTGGATGTGAAGGTAGCACTAGTCTCTGTAAAACCAGTGGTAACGTGTGGATGACAATGCAGGCACAAGTCTCAGGGGACTCTCCACTTATGGAGCAGCATGGCGAACCAGGTTTCTCAGGCTGGCCATGCCAGGTGATGATGGACATCCCTGGGTATACTATTCCAGCCTGTCTGGAAGGCTCCTCTGTTACAAGGGTCTATTTTAATTATGAGGGAAATGAAATCATAGGAGAGGAAAGTTTACTATCAGAGGCTGCAGAAGCCCAGCCCTTACACAGTCTCTTCCTCAGGCACTGTGGAGTTAAGCTGTGGGCTTTTAGGAAAGATCCCCTGGAAGATGGGGCTAGCTTTTCCGGAAGGGAGTGAGGGAGACCAGGAGTGGCACAACCCTTTTCTGGTTACCATTATGGCTCAGGGCTTCATTCTAGGTCAACTGATCTGCTTCCAACAAGACTGCCCCCACACAGTGGTGTTGGAGTGGGAGGGAGATGGGTGTGTGCACAGCGGGCAGGGGTGTGCTGGTGGTGGGCAGCACCTGGTGGGAGTTTTCCGATAGTGGCTGCTGCCTTCTTTGCAGAGCATAGCATCCTGCTCCTCACATCTTCCTGCCTGTCCCCCACCCCCCATTTCCAGTCTTCAGCTGCCATCGAATTGTACTGTGCCTGCTATGGTCCTGGCTCAGGGGAGCCTAAAGGTTGGGAAAAGCCTTGTCCTTCTAGTGTTTAAAATACTCATTAATTTATTTATTATAGGATACTGGGAAACATCTGAAGTGCCTCGTCTGAAATGTTCTCTTATCCTTCCTTTTAGGAACAGAAAAAAAGGGGTATTTTGACAAATAGGAAGTTTGACTAACAGAAGTCTGCACTGTTTACTTCTGCAGCAGAATCACTCCTCGGCTGGGCCCTCCATGCTGGTGATCATCAGGGTTAGGAGCCCAGAATACTCTCTGAACTGGAGAAGAATCCAGGTGTCGGGGGATCTGCTCAGAGGCTCACTTTCCATGGGTTTCTTTCTTCCATAAGTTTCTTTCTCCAAAGAGGATCCAGGCCACTTGCTGGGGATGTTCTAGTTTACAAAGTAACATCTGGAAGGTAAGGTCAGTAGCCACACCACCTTGTCTACTGACTTTCTCTTGGGTGCACTCTTTCTGCTGCCCCAAGGTCCCCACCCTGGCTGGAAAAATCCAGTCTTCATTTCCACCAGCAGCACCAGAGAGGGAGGCACATTGTTAGGCAGTTGGTGGGGACTGTCCCTTAAAGAAACAGGTGTATGGGAGCAGCATCATTATCATTAGCCCAACCTTGCTTTCTCCTCTGCTATTATTGTCAGGATCTTACCAAGATCCAAGAGGGTAACAAAAGTATGTGCCAAAGGTAACCAAGTCTGCAATACTGGAAGGCTTTGCTCATTTACTGGGCTCACAGAGGCGGTGGTCAGTTGACTCAAAGGGAAATGGCTTTAGTCCTGGTGGTATTTCAGTGATAACAGCATCAAATCCTTCCGGTTAAGATTCAGCAAGAGCTAGAGCTTTCTGGATAGTGTCCGTGTTAGCGTCCTCTGATGAGTCATGTGTTTAATCAGAGAAGCACCAGGCAGCACAGGTGAAGTGGTGAAGTAGGAAGGGGCAGAGCTGAGAAACCCAGAACTCTCTCATGTCTGGGGAGATACAGAACTGAACACAGACTGTCTGAGAAATAAATGAACATTTTACAAAGCCCATCTTCTTACCTTAGTTTGTACATTTAAGGGTAATGAATGCTCCTTTTAGAACTGACATATTCATGCCAGCTACTCACCTCAGCAAATTAAAGTTCTGTTTTCTAATATCTGCATCCTCAACCATAGCAATGCCCTCTTCTTCTCTCCAGTTTTTAGGGTACCAGTAGGGTCTGTTTCCCTCCCATGTCTGATCTACAGCCCAAAGCCTCCAGCTACACTAGTTAGCCTCCCCACTAACTTCTGTTCTCTCAGTCACTCTACTTTTATATTGGGTTGAGTTTGGCACTGCTTGAAAAACTCAGTTAAAAAGACGACAACACGATTCCAGACATGTTGTCAAAGAGGTCTGCCAAAGATCTGGGACTTCACCAGGCAGTGGGCACAGACCCCTTTAATAAAATAATCATCACTAAAATAATTTAAAAATCTACAAAACACATCTGAGCTCAGATACTGTAGACTGGGGTCAAGGGGAGGAAGCTTGTTCATGGCTTGTTTGGTACTCTGAACGTGGATAAACACTTCCACATCAAACCAACACCATGTAGTTAAAAAACACAACACACCCACCAAGAGGGGGAACCAGGCTGAATCAACACTCGAGCCTGGATACTGCTTCTGTTCACGGGTGGCTTCCTTGCCTCTCTTAGGAGATGGAAAAGCCAGGGCCCTCAAGCAAGCCCTGACTCTGCTCCCTGGCCACCTCCCTCTCTCCCTTCCTGTGCCAAGCTCTCGGTCATGGTTAGAAATGGTTTTCAGTGCAGTTAGGCAGTGGAGAGTTTCGAGGGCTGGTCATGGTCGCTGTGCTGGGGCCTCGGCCATCACAATATCACACATTGCAGTTTGTGGGTACCAGTGGCACGGTCTCCTCGCCATTTGGTTTTCTTCTTCTTCTTCTGGCTTTTTTCTGGAATCTGTTGCCTTTTAAACAATGAAGAGCAGGAAGACAAAGTCAGAATGGGCTTTGCTCCTCCTCTGTCCCCTCCCCCTTCTCCTGGGTGAGGGACTTGGGGACTCTGCCGTCCTAGCCACTGGAGGAAGGCCTGGCTGGACAGCACCTCTAGAGGCAAAAAACTGGAGAGGAAGAGGAGGGAAAAACCTAAATCAGCCTACTGATGGGAATTTCTGAGTTAGGCTGTGGCTGTATTTATCTAAATCACAAACTCTATCAGAGCATTGGCCTCTGTTTCTGTGTTTCATATTTCAAACAAAATGACAAGCCAACTGGGCACAAAAGCTTTTTACATGTCCTGGTTCTGAATCACAGCTAACCAACAGCTCTGTCACCAGCACAAGAGCAATGTATTCAAGGTATGGTATTTGAGAACCATGGGTTCTCAGGCTCATGTGTCAAAAATTTGGGGAATAGGATAAAAAGGGTAGCAGAACGTCTGGCCAGGAGGCCAGTTCAGTCATCAGAGCATGAGGTGGTCAGGTCTGGACCCTGACTCTGCAAGACTCTTTGTCAGGACTGCTGAAGCTTGGCCCTAGAGTCAGTGTTGGTGCTTCAGGGAAACACCTTTGGGTGCTCCAAGAGCAGGGCAGGGAGGAGGAGGTGGCCTATTCTTTACATATTGGAAGCACTGAAAGTTTTGCGTTGGGAGAACTCTAGGGTGAGCAGGCTCCATGTGGGACTGCCCTGGGCAGAAATCATTTCCATTTAGCAGTTGGGGTGTCACCACTTGGGTACCCAGCAACCTCACCCACAAACCCATACATGGTTAGGGGAAGCCAGAGTAAGTGGAAAGTGCAGAGGAAAGGAATGGAAGGAAGTATAAAGAGGCCTGAAATGGCCCAAGCTCCTGGCTCAGGATGGGAGCTGCATCCCTCCAGCCCTCCAGCCCTCCAGCCCTCCAGCCCTCCAGCCGCAGCCCAGCTGATCTCCTCTGCAGAGGCCTGTGCTGGGGAGGGCCGCAGTGCTCACCTAATTACTCTAACGAGGTCATGGAAGGCTTTGTCCACATTGAGAGGCGGGTCCTTGGCACTGGTTTCTATGTAAGGAATCTGGAAAGCAAAGCTCAACTTGGTCAAAATGGCACTGAGATCCACAAAGCACTCAGAGGTGCTGAGGAACCCACATGGCTTCACAGTCCCTCTGTCCTCATCCCCCTCAGCCCCACCCCTCCAGCAACCTCAAATCTCCTTTGGTGGCATCTTTCTGCTCTTTAAGGTTGGAAAGTTTTACTAATGGCTTTTCAAATTCTCTCTTGTTCTTTAGTCACACAGATATTTAACAGCTCCCCCAAAATAGACTAAAATTATCTTTTTATATACTCACAGACTAAAGATTGTTTCATTTCTCATACCAAGATATATTTTGATTCTATTCTTTTTTCCTTCCAAGGTCCATTTCTCTGCCCCTCTTGCTAGCCCTTCTGGAGTGAACCTCAGAGGGAAAGGCTGAGAGGCTGGGCTGTGAGCAGCACTCTGAACTGGGGTGACCCTGCCGGGTCCGTGCCAGCCCCACCCCCAACATGCCTGCAGTGCCTGCTCTTGCTTGGTCTGCACACAAGCCGGGAGCCCAGCCAACTTTACACAAGGATAATGCTGAGGAATCATCACATGGCTGGCGGGAAGGCAACAGCACGTGGGCACTGTGGCTGAGGAGACCCCACAGGCCATGTCCACCCTGAGCGTCTGACTGCCAGACGGAGAACAAAGGCTCTCAGAGGGCAGGATACACTCCTGAGTGCTCAACTTCTCCTGCCAGGGACTCCACAGAGGTCAGAAGTGCTCATCTCCCACATGCAGGGGCTTCAGGGAAACAAGTGACAGCCCCCGTTGGGTGGGATGGAAATAAACTGATTGAGGTCAGACATAAATTATTTTCCAATTACAAAGTAAGTGCCTTTCACTATAACACATCTGAACAAGAAAAGGTTAGTGGAGAAAATAAAAATCACCACCCACTGAAAGTATGGGAGGAGGGTAACAGAATAAATCATTATTTTAGAGGAGTATACAGTACTGTAAAGCATTCCCTAGAATGCATGCACTTAGTATCTTCCTGTCAATGATTCCCATGGGAGGTCAGATGTCCACACTGTTGTGGCTTCAAGCACAGGGCTTATGCAGCTGATAGACACACAACGGGCACAGCTCAGGCCTTTGACATCTTCACTGGACAAGTATTTGAGGCTCCAATAACCCTGAAAGGAAAGTGCCCTACACTTTGGGCTACACCTCTGCACTGGTTTCATCCTCCCCATCTGACTACAGCTTGTTAACCTCCGAGGCAAGTGTGCACCTCCATTCTGCAGGGAGGAGCTGGAGCTCAGCAACACACCGGGCAGGGCCTACCATGTCTAGCAGAGAATCAAGGATTGAACAGGTTCATGTTCCATGCCCCAGCTGGCCTCTCATGGACAGTTGGGGGTGTGAAACTCAGCTTTGGGGCCTCTTCCAGGCCAGGCACCATGTCCAGGTGTGGTAGGTGTCTGTGTGAATCAGGACAATGTGCTGCCCTATGCATACCAAGGGGAAGTGTGAAAGCACCTACAGCATAGCTGGAACCTGCTCAGAGCCTGTCTGCATCCTGTACTCCTGCCAGCTCAGTAAGCCCTGGTTTCCAGGAGTCTCAGGGTACTGCTGCCTGTGTTTCCACCCCATGGCTCAGCAGGACAAGTTGTATTATCCTCCCAGGTACTCAGACACCCTCCACCTTCATTCTAGGGTTTCTGCTTCCACCACTGAGGAAAAACTGATGTGCATTATCTTAGAACTTCAGGATTTCATTAGCAACAAGGCTTAACCTACAGAAGACCATAAATAAACAATAGTACCATTAAACTCCACCAAAGGACCAGGAAACTCTATCTTCTGCATTAGGTGGGAGGAACCTGTCTTGGATAGCCAAAGAGGAACTTGCCTCATAGATATAGCTAGAATGTCATTGATAGCAGCATGCTGAGTCACTTGGTCAAGCAACACACGAGGTGGCAGCATGTGCTGTGGGGGAAACAGCATCAGGTCCAGAGACTAGAGATCCTGGCACTAGGGGGTGGGAGTAGCACTTGCCAGCCATGAGGTACCTAGAAATCCTTCACTCCCTGTGTTTCCTTCCTTTTTATCTGCAAAATGGGGATACTGCTGCCTGAGCAGTTCCTCAACCCACCCAGAGCCAATGGGAGGGAAAACCTTCCACACACCCAAGGGAAGCACTTAGCAAACCCTCCTCAGACCTGAGGGACTGGCCATGATAACAGAGCCCAAGACTAAACTGCAAATAGCACCTCAGGCCCATCTCTGTTCAGGACATCAGGTATTCTGCATATTCCCCACCAAGTCCATTTCTAATCCTAAACTCTGAGGTCAGCTCCTGGGCTGGCCTTGCCTTGCTGGCCACTCCCTGCTCCAGTAGGTATTCTCTTCCCTTGGCTCCTAAATACCCACTCTGGTCCTCTGACATCACTGACCACTCAGTCCTTCCTGTTGATCTTTCTTGATCTCCCATAGCTGGAAGTGTCCTCATCCTCAATTCCAAGACCCCTTCTACATCTACATCCTCCCATCCTCTCTTCCTGCCCCCACCCCATCATGGCATAAATTCCATCCCGATGATTTCCAGTGTTAACCCCCAGGCCGGGCTGTCTGACCTCTGTTGCAGCTTCTTCACTTGCCTATGGACAAGGCTTCTCAAAGTGAAGCCTCCAAACATCTCTTGATCCCTCCCCACACATCTCCCCCTGATGTCCTCCCACACTCAGTGACTCAGTGCTCACAGGATTCTGACAGTTGCTTATGCCACAGATTTTGGAATCATCCTCCATGCTTTTTCTTCTCTTGTCCCACATCCAATCTGGGAACAAATCCTGGGAAACACAGCTGGAATCCACTGTTTCCCACAACCCTCACAAGCACCACTTTGGTGCAAGTCAACCTCATGTGGAATACTGAAGCCACCCCTACCTGTCTCCCTGCCCTCAGACTTGCCCCCTATGGACTGTTTCCCACCTGGCCAGCAGAGAGAAGGTAGCAGTCAGATGTAGTCAGACCACGTTGCTCCCCCTGAACCCTCCGGTGGTTTCCCTCCTCACTCTAGTAAAACCCCACAGGGCTTTAGGCCACCTCTCTGGTCTCACTTCACTTCCTACTGTTCACCTCTCCTGCTCGATTTGCTCAGCCACACTGGCCTCCTTGCTGCTCTACAAACTCCCACCTCAGGGCCTTTGTGTGGATTATTCCCTCTGTTACAACGTTCTTTCCCAAGATATCTGCATGGCACATTGCTTTAAATCCTGGCTGAAATGGACCCTTCCAGGAAAAGCTTCCCCTGCCCACCTTATTTGGAAAGCATCCCCCTGCACTCCACATTCTTGATCCCCTTCCCTGATTTGCTTCTTTCCATAGCTCATGTCACCTTTGGATGAACTCTAATTTGCTTTGTTTACTGTCACTGGATGTAAACACCACCAGGCAGGGATTATTGTTTCCTAGGGCCAACAGAATGAATGAGTGAACCAACACAGAAGGCAGAGACAGGCAGAATCAACAAGCAGCATGTCCCTTCCTGTGAGCACAAAGTGGGCAACTGGGTGGAGGGGAGGGGCAAACCGGAAGCAAACTTCCCAGTCGGCTGAGGAGGCTTGTGTGCAACCAACCCAAGGAGGCCAGGGGCATGAACTGTGCCAATGTGATAGGGCAACTCAAACACCCATCCAGCACCATCCGGAGGAGAGAGGGGAATCACAATGAACTAGAAAAACAGCTGTCTGCCCATGTTCACAATGTAGCTTGGGGCAAGCCCATTTGATCACTTGTCAAATGGGGATAATGATACCTCCCACTGGTGTAGTTGTGAGGGGCAAATAACATGGTGTAAGTGCCCCTCTGGCACTGTGCCTGGCACAGAGCAGGGCTCGGTGAGCAGAGCTGATCTGCTGACTGAGCAAACTCAGGCACTGGCTCGGCTGTGGACAGAAGCCAAGTCCTCTGCAGAGCCCAGGATCTGTTGTGCCTGGCTGGGTGGGGGCTGAACACCGAAGCCTTCAGAGAGCTTCTAATAACTGCAGAAGGTGTTTGTCTCTGGTTTACTGACTTGTTTTGAAAATATCTCGCCATCACATTTTACCCAACAAGGTTCGCCTCTGTGGAATCCAGCTGCTAAAAATCCAGCCTTTTTCAAAAACCATCACACCAGGAGTGATGGAGTATCCACCTTTACACACCCCCTGTCCCCACAATACACACACACACACCTACATTGTGTTTGGTCGCCATTTCTTTTCCTTGCTCCCTCGTGATTTTCCTCAGGTGCATCAAATCAACTTTGTTGGCCACAAGGATCATCGGAAATGACTCCCTGGGGGGAAAAACAACAACTCTGTGAAGCCATCCAGCCCCTTGCCTGGTTAGGGCAGTACAGCCAAATCTCAGGCATAGCGTAACACAGGGAGAGGGGAGAGCCATGTGACACAGCCAAGAGGTAAGAGCTTGGACAGGGAGCCTGGGTGCTGCTGGCTGCTGCTGGCTGCCTTGGTCTGAAGCCTCATGGCTGCCACAGGGCTAGTGGTGAGGCTGGCCCGGTCCCCATCACTCTATGCTTTGCTGTGTTGACTACAAGGCACTCTGCAACAACTCTATGAAGAGCAGGAACAGAGTACAGCACAAGCACCTGATCAATCAATGGCAGCTGCAAAATGAGGATGGCTCCCAGGAAAGGAAACGTGGAGTCAAGGCATATCTACCTAAAAATTCAGACTTATGTGGACAAACTGCCACCCAAGTTGAATGAGAAGTCATTTTACAATATCTGTGGCAGCACTGGATATTTTCATTAAAATGTTATAGTTTGATAGGCGAAGATACTGTAATACTTTCCTTACATTTCTTTGATTAGCAACAAAATTAAATATTTTCTCACAACAGGGTCAATCTATGCTCTCTCATATATTTGTATCTTTTCATCTATTCCAGGGTTTAGCTCACATTACTCTATTGCAATGTGTGTGTGTGTGTGTGTGTGTGTGTGTGTGTGTGTGTGTCCCTTTACCTGGAAAGGTTATTAACCCTTTTTTCCTTTGGAACAGATATTAACTGGTTTTTTTGGTCTTTGCTGGGACTTGTTCAAAGCTTACTGTTTTCCTATTAGTTTGCCCTTTTATTTTCTTTGCATTGCCTATTTGACAGCTAAGTGACAGTAACAGTTGGGTTTAAAATTATTTAACTTTCCTATACAATTCTAAGGAAAAACAAGCCTTTAATTAGAGGCTTAGAAATCTCACAAATGCCACTTGATCAATTACATATTCTGGAGAGAAAATTCACTTTTTCTTTGCACATAATATAATTTGGTTAAATGGAGTTGAAAAACAAAGATGTCACCCATGATTCCTTGATTGAGGGGACAGTTTATGGCGCTGGGAGAGAGATGATCTCTTGAAGTCTTGGAAGCAGCCTGACAACAAAGAAAGAAATAGGGAGGCATGGAAGGGACAGGAACAAACAGGGCTGGAGAATTCAGTTCTGGGCTCTGTGCCCAGCTTCCACCTGGGGGCCCAGGGGCAGAGGTAGAACAGCAACCCTTATGAGCCAGGCGCAGGGAGGCCTGCCCTGCTGCCACCCTCACCTGTCCTTGACGCGCAGGATGAGCTGGTGGAAGCGGTCCACGTGCTCAAAGCTGGCCTTGTCGGTGACAGAGTAGACGATGAGGAAGCCATCCCCTGTGCGCATGTACTGCTCCCGCATGGCGCTGAACTCCTCCTGCCCAGCTGTGTCCAGCACTGGGGAAGGACAAGGCCACTCAGAGGCTGCCACACACTAGCTGGAGCCCCCAGCCTTCAGACCCCAGCCTGCTGCTGTCTCAGCTGTGGCTGCACCAGCTCTCTGGGGATGCAATGTAGGGTCCCCCTGTGGGGCTCAGCTCCTTCAGAGGCTCTTCATTGTGCAGCTTAGTGGGGGCTCACTTCAACCTAATGCTCACTGGGCCTCAACTGCCACCCACAGGCAAGCCTCAGGGGATCAGGATCAGCTTTCACAAAGTCCCCAGGGATGAGCTTACATCCCTGCTGATGCCCTTACAACTGGAGATTCTTTGGGAAGTTACCTGACTCTGAGCTCCATCTCCTCTTCTGTTAAATGGAAAGAATGCTGATACTTTGCAGCCCCTGAGGGAGTCTGTGTTTGTGAAGGAGGCTTCGGGAGCCCTGAAGAGGCCAGCTGGCCAGGAGGGTCCCCCGGCCCCTGTGTGGACATGCACTAGGTAGGCCTGAGGGAAGCACTGGCCTTCGGCAGCCAGGGTCTCTCACCTCCTAGGCAGGAAAGAGGATCTGGGGCAGGAAGCAGGGGCAGCTAGAGGAGGGAGGCAAAGGCCCTTCCCTCCAAGCCACCACCCCCAAGCCCCTGATGCTCTCTTCCTCCTGCTGGGATAAAGTGCTCACCCTGCCTGCCTCAGAGAAAGATCAGAAGATAGCAGTCACAGCCAGCGTCACTCTTCAGTAGTGCAGGACTGCAGTTCCAGCCCCACCAAGAAGAAATCTGACCCTCCAGCATCTTCCATGCCCTTTCGTACCACCTGGCCTCCCACCTTCCTGTTTCACACTGCTCTCTTCTCCTTCTCCCTGGAGGCAGCAGAGCTGGTGAACAGAGTCTGAAGCCAGACCACTGTGCCGAGTCCAGTTCATCCTTTCTGGGGTGTGACCCTAGGCAGGCTCCCTTCTCTGTGCCTGCATTTCCTAAAATGAGGACAGCCAGGGTTGTTTGAGTTAATATGAACAATGCCCCCAGAACAGAACTAGAAGCCCTAGAGCAGTGCCTGCTGGGAGAAAGCTGCCATCCTCGCTCAGGGCCTTCTCTCCCACCCTCAGCCTGGGGCTCCTTCCTTTGACCATTCCTCTGCCTACCTGCTTTTCCTGCCCCGGCTAATTCTGCTGGCTGATCCCCAGGGCTCTCCTTACTCTACACCAACCCCCTCAGACACTCTTCTTGCTGCCCATTTAACTGCTCCCTGCACCCTCTGCCACTAGGCTGTTATCTTCCCGAGGCAGGAACCTGGTATGTGTGACTCATCTATTTGGGGCATGTCACAAAAAGTACCCAAAGTATACTTGAATGAGTAAATAAATGTGAACTCTAAGTGATTCTGTTCATTCATTTAATATCTGAGTGCCACCATGTGCCAGCCAGGTTCTAGGCACTGTGGAGATAAGGGGAATCAGGCAGAATCCTTGCTATTGCAGGATTTATAATCTAACAGAGAGACAGATAAACAAATGGCCGATTCAACTGTAGGCACAGTAAGTACCTAGCATGAAGAACATTGCCAGTAGGAGGTCACCGGCAGAAGTTGGCATCACTTTGTCAGGGAAGGAGGGCATCTCTCAGGAGGTGACTGTGAGCAGTGACTACACATGGAGAAGGGGAGAGCCATGTGACACAGGGAAGAGCTCTGCAGTCAGACGGATAACAACAGCAATGGCTCAGAGGTGCAGGTGAGCCAAGGCAGGACTGATGGGCTGAGGAGGAAGATAGGGAGAGACAGGACAGGCCAAGAGGGGCTGCTGGCCTGGTTGAGGTTTACTTCATCATTAGCAAGATAGGGCAACTGAAGCTTGGGCAAACAATGGCATAACCAGAGGCATTTTGGAAAGTCCATTCTGGTTGCTGGAAAGAAAACAGGCTATGGGTGGAAGCAGGGGATCTAGTCAGGAAGTACATGTAGTAATCCAGGGGAGACAGAATGGAGGGTTGCTGAACCAGGGGGCAGGGGAGTCTGTGAGAAGTGACCAGACTCCAGCTATGTTCTAAAATGGAGTAGCCCTAAAGATGCTGCTGGATTCTGGCTGGAGGAACCGACTTGGGGTTCGGAAGGCTCAGATTTTGACACAGCCTGCAGAACTCAGCAGACCTCTGTCAGACTTCAACAGGCATTTTAAGACTTCAGTCAGATTCTGAGAAGAAAAGAGGGTGAGAGGTAGAGATGTGGAGTGTCCATAGGTGGATGGCAAAGAAAGCCATGGGACAACCTATCCATGTACCCCAGGACTCCACATCTCCTCAGGCAGGTACTTTAGACAGTACTTGAGAAAGTGACTGGTCCCCACAGCCACATTGGTGCCCACCCTTTCCCATTCTTCAGTACTTCACAGGGGCAAGTAATGGGGACCCGAAATGTGCCCAGACATGAGAGCAGCTCGTGGCTGTTCTCTCTCATTACTTGGGCCTCGGTCTCATGTAGGAAATGAGAAGCATGAAGACCCTTGGGCCCTTACAGCTCTGACATTCTAGGATTCTTTTTGTTTTTTTGGTACCGGCGATTGAACTCGGGACCTTGTCCTTGAAAGGCAGGCAGCAGAACCACTGAGCTAAATCCCCGGCATTTTCACTTTTTTTTTTTTTTTTGATACCAGGGATCGAACTCAGGACCTGGCACTTGCAAGGCAGCAGAACCAATGAGCTAAATCCCTGGCCATTCTAGGATACTTTCATGTGGCTATAAGAAGACAGGACCCATAGCAAGGTGGGGGAGGACTCACAGTGGGGTGACAGAGAAACAGGAAGATTTCAACTGGATTCCTCCAATGGAGCCTCCCCCCGCAAATAAATCCCACTCAGAACTGCAATCAATAAAACAGATGAAAGTGGTATGAATCTGGCCGAAGTCTAGATGGGGAGGTCTGCATTCAATACAGCAGAAGACATTAAGGTAATATCATAAGTAATATATTTAAAGATGCTGAAGGTGTATGTTAACCAAAACAAAACTAGAGATCTAAGATATTTTAAAAACATGATCATACAAGAATTTAAAAAAAGAAACTCAATAAGAAGTTGAAAGTAAAAGTGAACCCTCTGGAAAGGAAAAAGGTCATTTTTGACATTGATGATCTTAGGAATTAAATGATCCATGTTTTCTAAAAGAATTTTTGAAGGATTACTTCAGCAAAGTTAAAAATAAATCCATGAAAGAAGTGGTTTTATGAAGTTTAAGCAAAGAAAACAGCAAAACATGAGTTAAGTTTAAATAAATATCGCACAATTTAAAGAGAATAGGTGATAATTTAGAACTAACATCTATGAGGATCCAGATCTGAGGGAAGGGGCCAGGAAAAAGTAAGTGACTATAAGGTTGAGCAATGTGAAAATTCAAAATCTGAAATTCTCTGAAATCCAAACTTTTTGTATACAAACATGACCCTCCAAAGGTTTTGGATATTAGAATATTTTGAATTTTGGAGTTTTGGATTATAGATGTTCAACTAGTAAAGTCTATGCAAATATTCTAACGTCTGAAAAATTAAAATCTGGAACATTCCTGGTTCTAATATGATACCCCTGTTTTGATATTGGAGAAGGGATACTCTGCCTGTACTAAAGTTTATACTTCATTTGGGAAGAGGCTAAAGATCTTGATTACATCCTGATACTGACAGCTATAAGTATACACACACTTATGTATATAGCATAACCACTAGATAAACAGAAGCAAAACCCTAAACTTCCTAATCAATACAGGAGAGCAAGAAGAAAACAAAGTAAATGGGACCAATTCAACAAAAGGCAAAAAGAAACCTAACAAAACAAGCAAGTATTAAAAACCAAAACATGAAATAAGATGGCAGAAATAAATCTATCACTAATCACAATAAATGCAAATGGGTTAAACTGACCTATTACAAGCAGAAACTAAACATAAAGTCCATTTGTCAACTACTTACAAAAGACACATGTAAAGCAAAATGACAGAAAAGATGAGAAGGATAAAAAAGAATATGCCAGCCTTGGGCTAACCAAATCAAATGCATCCACAAAGTAGAATTCAAGGCTAAATAATTAAACACAACAAAGACAGCATATTTATAATGGGAAAAGATACAAGCATCAAGAAGCACTGAAGTCAAGCATACTTTTACTCAGTATAACTGCCTTACATGTTTTATATGTTCTTTGGCCTATTAGTCTGGTTTTTAATCTGTATATATGTTAATTAACTTTATATGGTCTTATAAATAAATGAATCTGATGCTGGAAAAATAAAAGGGAGGATGAAAGGAAGGGGGAAAAAAAGAACTGAAATATATTATATACATGTACCAATTCCCTACAGTGAATGTAATCATTATGTACTGTAAACATGTATAATAAAAGAAAAAAAGAAGTGCTGAACTCATGTAACCAAGAATGTTACTTTTATTTACATATAGACATACACACACACACACACACACACACACATATATATGATTTTTAAAAACAATAGAAATTGACAAATCTCATAATGATTGTGGGAAAATTGAGCAGGCCTCTGTTAAACACAGGACAAATGGGGCCCAGGATTTAGCCCACTTGTTCCAGCACCTGCCTCACAAGTGCGAGGTCCCAAGTTCGATCCCCGGTACCAAAAAAGAAAAAAGAAAAAAGACAGGACAAATGGCCTCCCCAAAGTAATGACCTATGACTAATAGAAACAAAAATATGAAAGAATTTATTCACTTAAAAATTAAAAAGATATACTGTTCTATTACTCTCCAGTTAAAGAGAAAAGCAAAGTAGAAATTACAAACAACTTAGAATTGAAGGACAATGGACAGTAATAAGACCTCAAGTTTTGAGGCCAAAATGGTATTCAGAGGAAAATTATAGCTTTAAATGCATCTCAGAAAGTGAAACTGAAAGTTAACTAAGCATTTAAATCAAGAAGCTAGAAAAGGAAAAATAAAACTAAGAAAAGTCATCAATAAAAGTAGAAATTTCAAAACTGGGAGAAAGGAAAAAGTAGTTGATATCTAAAAACCAAAAGCTGATTCTTGTCTCAAGCTGGGGATGACACCCAGGGCTTTGGTTGTGCTAGGCAAGTACTCTACCCAAGTTACAGTTCCAGCCCCAAAAGCTGATTCTTTAAAAAGATCAACTAAAAAGAAAACCTTTAGCATTTCTCATCTTGAATGTTGATAAAGATATATTTAATTGTGAAAGAAAACTACAAATTTTGATAGAATATATTTTCAATTCTGGATGAAATAGATTTAAGAAAATATAAATGATCAAAATTAGCTCACAAAAATATATAAGACCTGAATGTATCAATAACTAGATGAAACTGAAGAGACAAATCTGCCCCATGAATGGTAGGAAGCTGTTCTTGCCATCCTCCGCCAGGTGGGGGTGATCGGCAATGTGCAGCCTTCCTTTTCTCACACACACCTGGAAACGCAGACCCTCTGTCAGCAACACTGCCTCCAAGGCCAAGGACAGCAGGCAGCTATTAAGAAATTATGATTCCACCTCCATTCACCATGCCTGATGTTATGAAGGTAGGAGGGCTCCAGAGACAGCATTAGTCACTTCGGAGAGAAGAGGCATTCTGCTAGCACACGTGCATGCATGCATGCGTGCGTGCGTGCGTGTGTGTGTGTGTGTGTGTGTAGGGAAGAGAGAGAGGTTCTAGAGATAATAGCACTATTGCAGAAGATTAAACCGAGACTGCACTTGGATCTGGTGCATTTCAGAAGCCAAGCCCCACATGCTAGCATGGGAGGAGGTCCCAGGCACGTGGGCCTCCAGAATGAAGAGGACACCAGCCTGGACCCACATCAGAAAGACAGGCAGCCTATTCTCACTTCAGCTGTCCCAGGGCCTTCCAGATCAGGTGCACTCTACCACCCTTCACCCTCAGAAGGGGTCTCAGCTTCTGACCTCTATCCATGAACACTTCTTGGCAATAGCCTGTGCCATCTCTTCCCTCACATTTGTGCCTCTCCACCTGGCTCAGCTCTGTGCCATGCAGAGAGTGCCAGAGAGTGAGTACCTGGCATTCATTTTCCTGGGCCTCCCAAAAGCTTTGGAACCTAATGAAGGCTCCCAAAATGTATGCCGAATGACTAGACAAATCACGTGCATGCTACAGGAAATAGCCGTGTTAAAGTAGCCCACTCCAGCTTTACGGGAAATCACTAAAATCTGACTTTTTAACATTCACAGTGGACTTTTCAGGGTAAAACAAGGGTTCCAGAGCATAAGGTAATTGAGATGATAATTTCTAGAGGTAATATGCAATCAAGGAGCATGCCTAGAATTTTCTACCTACCTCTAATCCCTAGACCCACTGTGAGCAGGAAGAATGATCATGTTCATTTTATAAGAGGCTTAGATGGGGGAGTCTATACCTTTCCTAGTAAAATAATGTCACCCAGTTGAGCATAGATAGTGAGGAGGACTCTTTCCTGCTTTAATCTGGACTCCCTTTCTGGGAAAGGTATATGGCAAGTAGGAGTGGGTTCCAGGCAGTAGACCTGAATGTCTCCACCACACGCTGTTTCCAGAAAAAGCACTGTTTTTTCTTCTCTAAAGTGCTGGCAGGGATGGAAAGCCAGGCCACTTGGGACTCTACAGGAGAGGGAGCTAAAAGCCCGACAGCAGCACCAGCTGGCTCCCTGGCAAGCGGGGAAGAAGAGTCCCTCTGGAGGCAGCCCCAGCCTCCTCAGCACGATGACTTAAGGACATTAGGGGCAGAGTGGAGGCCACCGGCTCTGGCAATGCCTGTTCTTAAGGCCAGGCTGCTACAGCTATGGGAAATGGAATGAGGATGCCTAGGGATATATTTCATGGGTCCACAACCCCAGAGTCAGTGTGCAAACCGCACGTGTGGGTGCACATTCTGGGATGATGGGTCCTTGAGAAGGCAGGAACACCCCTGGTTCCCCAGTGTTCTCAGCCAGGAGGAGGAAAAAGCAATGGGAGACACAGCAACATGGTCTCAGGTTATAACCAGAGCTCGGGAACAGACAAGGTGCCTGAGGGGTGAGGAGCCCGCAGAGCCTTGGCCTCCAACCCCATGAACACCTCCCAGCCACTCTGGGAGACCAGCCCCTTATAGGTAAAGAAAGTGAGGCAGGGCAAGGCCAGGAGCTGTTCAGGCGCAGGCTGCTAATGAGCAGCGGAGGCAGGATTAAATTCAGGCCTGTCTGAGTCTAGGCTTTGTTCTGCTTCTTGCACCATGCTGTCTTTGAGCAGAGACCTGGCAGCTGTGTTGCCAAGGCCTGATGAGAAAGAGTGAGGACAGAATACCTGAGACTTGCAGAGATGGAAGCTGGAGGTCTGGAGGCTGTGCTTGCTACACCCACCCCAGCTGGTTATGCCACACTCCAGTCCTCCACACCTGCTGCGCAGCGGCCACATGTGCCCGGAAGGAGAAAACTCCTGGCCATACTGGCAGGGCCTTTAGAGCACTCAATGGCTCTAAATACAGACTTCTCCAGTCACCCTCTTCTCTCCGGGTGACGGCCAGACCACTGTCCAGGGTCTCCTCCTCCAGGTCTCTGCTCTCAGCTGACCTGAAGCAGAGGCCTAGCAGGAGTGAATCTCCACAGGTTTCCTCCCTACATAAGCCCACTTTGGAGGCACTGGTGAGAATTGTTGGTAGGAATATAAAATGGCCTCCTACAGTGGCTGGGAGGTGTTCATGGGCTTAGGGGCCAAGGCTCTGCCTCCCTGTTTTTCTCTACAGCAGCCGCTTTAGAAAACAGCTTGGTAATTCCTCAAAATGTTAAATACACCATCCTGCAATTCTACGGCTTGGATATTTTCTAGAGACCCGAAATGTAAGTCCACACAAAAACTGATACATATATGTTCATAGCAATATGGTTCATCAGAGCCAAAAAGCAGAAAGAATTCTCTCCCCGCCCACCCCCGTACCAGGGATCAAACTCAGGATCTTGCACTTGCCAGGCAGGTGAGGTGCCACTGAGCTAAATCCCTGGCCCTAAGAGGCAACAACTCTAATGCTCATCAACTGATGAAAGAATAAGCAAAACATGGTGCATCTGTACACTAGGGTATTACTCACATATAAAAAGAAAGATGTAACACCACAATACGACAACCCTTAAAAACATTATGCTAAATGAAAGAATCTAGTCACAAACTGTGTGCTGCATGACTCCACTTATATGAAACATCTAGAATAGGCAAACCCGTAAAGGCAGCGAGTTAGATTAGCAGGTTCAGGGACTGCCCACGGGCATGGGGAATTATTAGGGTGGTGATGAAAAAGTTCAGGAATTACACAGTGGTGATTCCAGTGATTACTGACCTGTGGACCCATCAGCAATTTATGGTAGTACAACTCTGCGAACATTGAATTTTACATGTCATTATATATCTCAATGAAAAAATTATGTGAGAAAAAGTATTAACCTACCTCCCTTTCTTGAAATACTCATTCCCCTGCCCTCTCATCATGGTGGATGACCTGTCCCCGCCCCTCTGGCTGGACACTGGCTCCTGTCTCTTGCAAGGACACTGCTGCTATTGCTGTCCCCTCTCTCTTCGGCAGCAACCTTTTCTCTCTCCATTGGTTTATTTTCATCAGTATTTAAAGATGCTATCCTTTCTTTCATCTTAAATAAAATGAAATAATTAAAAACAAGAAAGCCTCCCCCATGATGTCACATCCTATTTCTCTACTCCTCTTCACAGCAGTATTATTCCTTTCCCGTCCACCCTCTCCTCTACTCTCTCTAATCCACTCTAATCAGACTTTCATTCAACTCACCAATGACCTCTGTCTCACTAACCCAACAGGCATCCTCCGTCCCCTCCCAGCATATGGTGTGGCTGATGGTTCCCTCCTTCGTGGAGTGCCTCCTTCCCTTCGCCATGGGTCCCACCCTCTCTCTGTTCTCCTCCTACCATAGTGACTGGTCCCCTATACCCTCCTGTTCCATGCCTCTAGATCAGTGGTTGTGTTCCTAGGGCACGAGTGCCACAGTGGACTGTGTGTTATCACTGAAAGCTCTAAAGGGTTCGCCATCATTGCTCTAGGTGCTAGTGTCTCCTTCTCTAACCATATTCCCTTCCTTGGTGATCTCTCATCCGTGGCTCTCCCTGTCACCTCCCAGATTTGCATCTCCAGCCCACACATGTCCCCTGCTCCAGGCTCAGTTATCCAGCTGCTGCCTTGACTTCTACTAGTGTGTGGGAAAAACTGCTCAGATTTACCTTTCCAAAATCAGACCTCTGATTTCTCCCAAGCTCACTTCTCACCAGTCTTCCTAGTCATGAGAAATGTATATCTGTTCTCCCAGTTGTACAGACCAGACTCTCTCCCCACCCCACCCCATCTTACATGCTCCAGAACAAATCCAACAATTTCCTACTTCAAAATGCACTCAGAATCCACCTCTTCTCACCACTTTCTCCACCAGTGCCCTGGTCAAAGCTCTTCACTAGTGTCTCCGATTCTGCTGATTCCCCTACCAACTGCTCTACACACCAGAGTCCCACAGCAAGCCTTTAAAACATCAGTCAGATCATGTCCCTCCTCTGCTCAAAACCCTCCATGACTTATTTCCCTCCAAAACCTTATGAACTCTGCCGTATCCAGCACACCTCCTTACCTCTAGCTAGCCTCCCCTTCATGTACTGTACTAACTATTCCCCAAACAGGCCAGGCACACCTGCCTCAGGGCCTTTGCACTTGATATTCTCACTGCCTGAAATTCTCTTCCCCTAAATACACAAAGAGGTATATCCTGCAATCTCTGCTCCAGTGTCACCTTGTCAGAAAGACCTCACTCTGTTTCCCTTACCTTGTCATATGCCAACACCATATATGTTTTTTTATGCCCCCCCAAGCTTCATGAGAAAAGGAGCTTTGCTTTACCAACTTCTGTGTCCCCAGAGCCCAAAAAGAGAGCTAGGTACACATCAGGCACTTAGAAGTATTTACTGAATGAATTAACAAACCCTCCCAGGTTCAGAAGATTTGGGATCTAATCCGCACAGCACTGTAGAGAGAGGTGGTATGTCTAGACCAGGGGGTTAAGCCTCACTCCTGGACTTCCCGGACAGAGGGGCATGGGTCAGTGGACCCTCCACAGCTCAGGTGATAGGCCCTATTCTTAAAAACACAAAGCCACCCTTGTCAATATTAATATAAATTGTAAATTTGAGCGGTTGTAGCAAAAATATATGTGCTACCAGGTGCTAAATCCCTTGCAAGGTGTCTTTTTCCCTCACTCACTCAATAGGTAACAATTAAACACCTAAAAGGTATCAGGTCTAGGCTGGCTTCAGAGATGCAATGGTGGGCAAAAGACAAAGTCCGTCTCCTCAAGAAGCTGACACTATAGTTTTCCATTTTCTTTGTGACAACTGCGAGGGCATATCCCACAGGGACACAGACACCCCCCCTCCCTAGGGTGCAAGGTCTTTGTCCTGAAGCTGCCTCTGCCTAAAGGAGGAGGAGACCCTGGTCACTAGCTGGACAGGCTACCAGGGTCCAGGGTCCAGATCTGAGAACATCACCCAACCCGAGGGCAGGCAGGTGAGACCTCAAACCAACCTGTGAGGCCAGCATGCTTAGCTGAAACTGGTCACTTGACCTCTAGGAGTGGTCCCACATGAAGTTTCAAAATTAGACCACAGTCCCATACTCTCTGCAGGCAAACAGGGCCTGTCTACTGGCAATGGACGTGGGCAAGCTTGGGAGAGCCCAGACTTTGGGGCCACCCACACCTCACTGAGACCAAACCGTGGCTCCTTCAGCTCCCATGTGCACAGATGGCTCTGGGGTGAGAGGAAATGGAGCTCTCACCAGCTGTGCGACCTAGATCATATCAACTCACCTCTCAGAGAGTCTCAGTCCCCTCACCTATGGGCTCCACTGATCACAGGTATCAGGGCAGGAGGTCTGGGCTTCCCTGGGAAAGGGCCCTCAGAGCACAGGTCTTCAGCAACAGCAATTTACCAAAGGTACAGAGTATGTCACTATTGTATCAGTTCAGCTGGACTGGTGTATATTGGTTCCAAGCAGGCTGTGGTCTTGGGAGTCCACAATCACCTCACTGATCTCAATCTAGCAGGATGGTTACAAGGATGAAAGGAAGCTATCAAAGACCTTAGCATGCAGTGCGCCCTTCAAGGAAAAGTAGTAATTGCTCTCACTGCCCTGAGGCCTGAAGGAGGAACAGCAAGAGGATTTGGGAGCAAATCTGGATTCCTTGTAAAGAAGGGCATTCTATAAGCAGGCCCTTCCTAAGCTGGCACCTTGGAGATCAGCAGGTTCCAGGCTACTGGAAGCATTAGCAACAAAGGCTGTGGCAGCCAGGAGAAAGCAGGAAGACACAAGCCTGCAGGGCTGGGTTCATCTTGGCAGGCCAGACATCATGCTACTTCCTCCAGGGAATAGGAATTTCTTCCCACATCACTACCTCCCAAAGACAGAGGGTAGGTAGAGGGACCATTCTTAGTCGGGGCCCCTGGGAAGAGCCTACTCTGAAGGTGGTCTAATGGTTGGCCCTAAGCATAGATGCCCACTGGGTAAAGTCTTTGGCTTAGGAAAAAAAGCACTCGATAAATGTTCCACTTCCTTTCCCTGCTCTTCCAAAGTCCTCTCCTGTCGCCAGAAAGAATGTGTATTCAAGTGTTCGGGGGAAAAGTCAGGTCCAGGCCCCTTGGAGAAGACAAGAGCACTTGTGTCTAAGGTTTGGGCAGAAGCCAGGGTGGAAATGTCCCAGCTTCTGAGGCTGCAGAAGAGCCAGGCTTTCGTTCTTTGTGAAGACAGAGCCCTTGCTCGGGAGATGGGTCAGAGAGAGGGGACAGAGATGGGACAGAGATGGGATAGAGAGGCTGTGGAGCTGGCCCCATGAGGCCCTAGGTGAGAAAGGCTTCCTGGAGACTCAGAGTCTCCTGCTGTTCTCTGGGGATGGAAGACAGATGCGGGTTCCAGAGGCTGGTTGGAAGCCAAGTGGGGGAAAGACCCAGAAACATCTGCTTCAGTTCTAAGTGGGTAAAGGATCTGGCCAACATCCTACTCTAGAGGTCCAACACTTGGGCCAAAGTAGGATGCAGCATGACAAGATGGAGGATGTGCTTGGCAGGGTCAGCAGCAGGGCAGGGCTGGATCTTCCACAAGCTAAGTGTGGCTCTAGGCAAGACACTTCTCCATCAGCACTTTGGGCTCCTCAAGCATAAAGTGACATCATGGAGCTACCTTCCCTGATCCACCAGAAAAAAAACAGGTACACAAGAACTCTAAGACCAAAGGGGTAAAAGCAGGACTCAAAGAGACATCTGCATACCCATGTTCACAGCAGCACTATTCACAGTGGCCAAAAAGGGGATACCCATCCAAATGTCCATCAACAGATAGATACTCAAAATGTACTATATATAGGCACTGGAGCATACAGTCAACTTTATTATTATGCCATATGCATTATATTACATGGGAATATATATGTTATTTATATACTATAGATGGAGTATACTACTCAGCTTTAGAAAGGAAATTCAGCATATGCTACAACATGGATAAATTTTGAAGATATTATTCCATGCAAAATTAGGCAGTCACAAAAGAGCAGATATTGTATGATCCTATGTATCATAGCACTTAGATGAGGTATCTAGGTATTCAAATTCATACAGACAGAAAGCAGACTGGTAGACGTCAGGGACTGAGTGGTGAATGGGGCGTTAGTGTGTAATGAGTAGTACAGTTTCAGTTGGGGAAGATGAAAAAGTTTTGGAAACAGGTGGTGGGGATGGTTGCTAAACAATGTGAATCCAGTATATTGAGTGCCACAGAACTGTGCAACTGAAATGCTTACAATGGTAAATTTTATATTATATATATTTTACCACAATAAAAAAGGCCCAAATATAAAACTCCAAGAGCAACAGTTCAGGGATTCCCAATTCATAAGTGAGAGAGCTGGGTAAAAAGAGCCATGAGCTAGAAGCCACTCAGAGGCCAGAAAAAAAGGTGAGTGAATAGAAAAGTGGAGCTAAAGCAAGCTCATAGCAGAGGAGGGACCAGGTAGTAAGGAAGAGATGTCCCCAGAGTTGGGCACTTGACCATGGAAAATGAGAAGAAGGTCCCCAACTCTTGTGGAAAAGGACTCAGAACAGGCTTGCTTCAAAGCTTTAGGGTCCCCCAGACACAAGAGTGCATGGCTGCTGCCTCCTGTCTCCTAGGTTCCTGTGGCCCCTTGAAAGAAAACAAGAAACAGATTTGTAAGAAACCAGGTACCCTTGAGGACTCTCTGAAGAAAGAGAGGGCTTCCTGAGTAAAGTCCACACATGTGTCACCAAGGCAAGTGGAGCACAGCACCTGGCTCAAGCACCTGAGCACAGTCAGAAGGGATGGGAGTGCATGTGTTGGTCCTGATAATCCAGCCACACACTCTTCTCCCAGGGATTGCAACTCCCATTCCCAGGGGCCCTCAGCTTTATTTTCTTTATCCACAACACAGAGGTAGAAAGCACCACATCAGTGATTATAAGGATAAAAAGTGTGCAGCACACAGGCCTTCCACACAGCAACTACCCAATAATATCATCACTGTCATGATAATTATCCTCCTCCTCATCACTGTGACCACCAACATCATGCTGCCATGTTTCTGCTCTTTCTGGGTTTGGAAAAAGAGAACCCAGAGTCCACAGCACTTGTAGCTCAGTGGGGTGTGGGGCAGCTGAAGGTACCTTCAGGCCTGCCCAGGTAGGCGGCCTCCAGGGAGGTAGGACGTTAGAGTTCTGGATGCCCATGGAAAGTCCACCCCAGGGCTGCAATCTACCCTAGAAAAGGCTGGACTCAGAAAGGTCCAGGGTTACACTCAAGCCCCAATACAACAGGCCCTGGAACAAAGTTCCCCAAATGTGGAGCGCGCTTTGAAAAGCCATACTAATTAATATTTAGCTGAAAAGTTTTAAGTCTTTCTTTTCTTTTCTTTTTGCCCCCCTCCCCAGTCTTCCTTTTCTTAACAGAAGACCTTACTGAGTAGAGAAGTGAGCTGGTCTCAGCACTTACTGTGCACTCCTGAGGGAGGCCTGGGTGGGCAGTGCTATAAATCAGGGCTGACTTGCGCAGTAGGATTGAAGGCTCTGAGAATCTGCACTTCTGCAATAATGCAGTGGCCATGTTTCTCCCCTCTCTGCTGGTACTGCTATAAATGTTATCACAAAATCTAAAATCACCCTTGGGAAAAAACATTTTTTCCCAGAAACTACTGTCCAAAGTTATTTAGAAAAAAGTTAAAGAACTTTTATGGCTACAAAGAGAAATAATATTGAGTTACAATTAGTACCAGGCATGGTGTTACTCTCTTCCATGCATTAAGCAATATTTTCGAGAACATTTTCTGTGGGCACAGCCCAGAATGGCATGCAAAAAATAGTCCCTTTGGAGCTAGGTGTGGTGGCTCATGCCTGTAATCCCAGAACTTTGGGAGGGTGAGGCAGGAAGACCACAAGTTCAAATCCCAGCTGAACAACTTAGCAAGATCCTGTCTAAAAAGGTAGCTAGGAATGTAGGTCAGTGGTACCACTGATCCCCAGTACCACAAAAAATGCCCCTTTGGGAACCCTGAGGATAATGCTTCAATATGGCTATATATTAAAGGTTCTTATAAATCCTATAGTAGAGACTTGTTTACATTTATTTAACTCAGTGTATCCTGAGGTGTGGTATAAATTCTAATGGGTGATGCATGCAATTATTTTAGAAAGTATGTAAGTGTATGTTTTTAATTTTAATAATTTTATATGCTATATATTTACATGTTTATTTTAATGTGAGTTAGAAAAAAGAAAATAATATAGCTAGCACACCAAACCTGTGACTGTACACATATTGTTCAGAATTCATTCACTCATTTATTCATCCCACAAATGTTTACTGAGGATCTCTTATGAGCCAAGCAGTATTTTAGATGCTGAGGAACTGTGGTAAATAAAATTAAGCCCATGCTCTCATAAATTTATATTTTAATGAGGAGGGATGGAAACTCAAAATAGAATATGTTCAGCAGTTAAAGAAATACAGAAATTGAATAAAGAAAAACAGAGTTGAGCAGGCATAGAAATGACAAGGGTAGTTGGACACTACTGTAGATGGTTTGGTCAGGGACAGCCTTACAGATAAAGTAACATCTGAGCTGAGACTTAAATGAAGTAAGTAATTCTGCAGGAAGAATGTTCTATGCAGAGAGAACACCACGTGCCGAGTCCCCACAGTGGGAACATGTGGGTACCTGGTGAAAGTCCCAGGCTGCAGACAACCCCCCGAAGGGTAGTGCTTTCTTAATTGAAATATGATTTAAATACTATAATATTCATTCTTTTAAAGTGAATAATCCAGTGTTTTTTTAGTATGTTCACAAAGTTGTATTTCTTTACAGTGTGATTTGGGTCTGTTTATGGTCCAGATGGAGTAATAGGAACTAGACTAACCTTCTCACCTGGAAAAATCAAAAAAACAGATGAAACAATCATTTTCAAGACACCAGATATCAGACAATAAAGAACAGTGATCCCTGAGATAGGATACAAAATCAACTAGGGCATCTATGAGTATCTTCTGGCCTTGACAATTTCCAGGCTGCAGTGTAGGGAAGGGAAACTCAAGGATAATGAAAGTCATTTTATAATAATTAAAAGGACAATTCATCCAGAAGCTATATCAGTCCTAAACATTTATCCATTTAATAAACACATGAGGGAAAAACTGACAAAACTGAATGGAAAAAAACCCAGGTAAATCCACATTTATTCTCTGAAATTAAAAAACTCTCTCTCAAAATTAGGGAAACAATTCCTTTTACAATAGCATCCAAAAAAATGAAATATCTAGGACTCAGTCTAACAAAGGAAGCAAAGGACCTCTACACTGAAAACTACAGCACTCTGAAAAAGGAGATCAAGGAGGATATAAGAAAATGGAAAGACATGCCTTGTTCCTGGGTAGGAAGAATCAATATAGTGAAAATGGCCATACTTCCAAAACTGCTATATAGATGTAATGCAATGTGGATTGAAATTCCAACAATATACTTCACAGAGCTAGAGAAAACAATCCAAAAATTCATTTGGAACCAGAAGAGACCTAGAATAGCAAAAGCAATTCCAGACAACACAGACATGGCTGGGGGTATCACAATACCCAACTTGAAACTATACTACAAAGCTACTGTGATAAAAACAGCATGGTACTGGCAAAGAAACAGACCCGAGGATCAGTGGAATAGATTAGAAGATGCAGAAAATACTCAGACATACTCAGCCACCTCATCTTTGACAAAGGAGCCAACCACCCTCATTGGAGGAAAGATAGCCTATTTAATAAATGGTGTTGGAAAAACTGGATTTCAACCTGCCAGAGATTAAAACTAGACCCATATCTATCACCATGCACTAAACTAAGATCAAAGTGAATTAAAGATCTAAATATTAAAACAGAAACACTAAACTTCCTGGAAGATAAGTTAGGTAGAACTCTTGAAGAATTGGCATAGGAAAAGATTTCATGAACAAAACCTCAATAGCACGGGAACTAGCATAAAGAATCAACAACTGGGATCTCATCGTATTAAAAAGCTTCTGCACTGCAAAAGAAACCACCAACAGAGCTAACAGACAACCTAAAATGTGGGAAAAATTTTTTAGCAGCCGTAACTCAGACAAAGGGCTACTATCTAGAATATATAAAGAACTGAAAAAAATCAGACCCCCCCCAAATTCAAAGACCCAATTCAAAAATGGGCATCTGAAATGAACAGACATTTCTCAGACAAAGAAGTAAAAGCAGCAAATAAACATATGAAAAAATGTTCAACATCACTGGTCATTTGAGAGATGCAGACAAAAACAACACTGAGATTCCACCTCACCCCAGAAAGAATGGCTGCTATCAAGAAATCAACCAATAATAAATGCTGGTGGGGGTGTGGAGAGAAAGGAACCCTTCTCCATTGTTGGTGGGAGTGCAGACTGGTGCAACCACTATGGAAATCAGTATGGCGATACCTCAAAGAACTAGGGCTGGAGGTCCCATTCGACCCAGTTATTCCCCTGCTGGGTATCTTCCCAAAAGAATTAAAAGAATCATACCACAGAGATATATGTGCACCCATGTTTATAGCGGCACAGATTGTAATAGCTAAAGCTTGGAAACAGCCCAAGCGCCCATCAACTAGAAACTGGATAAAGAAGGTGTGGTTTTTTTATAAAATGGAGTACTACTCAGCCATAAAGAACAAGAAACTAGAGTCATTTATAGCTAAATGGATGCATATTGAGGCCATACTCTTAAGTGAAATAAATAGGACACACATGTATAAATACCAAATAGTTTCGCTAGTGTGAGAAACTGAGAGTGTAAATAAGGATTAAAAGGGTTAACAACTAATAATTGATACTTTGAAATAGGAAAAGGTCCCAAAGGGTAGGGGTGGTGGGAGGAGATGGGGAAAGGAAAGAATGGAAAGGAAAAATTATGAGAAAAGAAAAAAAAAATGGAAACAAAGTCTATGTAAATAGGGAAGGGTGGAGGGGTAAAGGGCGCACAGGTAATGGGGAAAAAATAAGAACCAAGATGCATCATGTACAGGTACAAGCACCCAATGATAAATGTAAATGTACTATATACCTAAAATGTACCAATAAAATAATTTAAGCAAAACAAAAAACTCTGTCTTTCTCTCAATAGTTGACAGTACAAATATTCAGAAAACCAATACAGATGTAGAAGATTTAGAAAACATAATCAGCCAATTTGCTCTAACTGACATTCAAAGAACACTGCACCAACAATAGCAGAATACAAGTTCTTTTCACACACACACAGAGCATTTACCAAGACTGACCATATTTTGGGTAAAAGAAGACTCAGTAAGTTTTAAAAGACTTCAAATTATGCACAGTAAGCTCTCTGGCACAATGGACTTAAGAGATCAAGAACAGAGAGATTGTTGGAAATTTTCAAAATACTTAAAGCAACTAGAAAGCAACTTAGTCAACCTGACAGAGGACCTCTATAACAAATCCATAGCTAACATCATGCCCAACGCTGAAAGATTAAAAGCTTCCCCCTTAAGAACAAGACAAGGATGTCTATTCTCAGGGCTTCTGTTCAACAGTGTACTGGAGGCCTTAGTCAATGAAATAAAGCAAAATAAATAAATAAAAATAAATAAAAGCCAAACAGATTAGAAAAGAAGTGGTAAAACTGAATTTATCACAGACACAACCAACTAGGCAGAAAAAGAAGCCAATACAGCAACCTACAGTTATAAGATTATGAAATTGATTACTTAAATATATTAGCAGCAAACAAGGAAAAACTAAAATTAAAACTATACAAATAATTTACAGTAGCATCAATACAGATACAGGTATAAATCTAATAAAATATATAAAAGATCTACACACTCAAAGCTACAAAAAAACTGATAAGAGAAATTTTAAATAGGAAGAGATATAGTATTGCATTCATGGGTTAAAAGGCTGAACAACGGTCAGGGATTTAGCTCAGTGGTTCCAGCACCTACCTCAAAAGTGCAAGGTCCTGAGTTCAATCGCCGGTACCCCCTCAAAAATAAAAAATAAAATAAAAAACAAAAGGCTGAACACTGTTAATCCAAAATTTTAGCTGGTTCTAAGATTCATATGGAAATACTCAAGGCCTGGACTAGTTTAAATGACTTTGAAAAAGAACAAAGCTGGAGATTTAACATCATCTGATTTCAAGACTTAAAGGTCACAGCTATCAAGACAGTGTGGTACTGGTGTTAGGACAAATTGATTAAAGAAACAGATTATATGGACAGTGGATCTTCACGAGAAGCACAATAGCATCTCGGCAGAAAAAAGTCTTTTTGACAAATAGTTCTGCAATCACACCATGTCCATTCACACAAAAATAAACTTTGTTCCCTTCTCATGTCTATTTTTAAAAAATCAACTCAGGACAGATCATAAACCTAAATGTAAAACCACTAAACTTTTAGGAGAAAATAGGAAAAAAAAAACCTGTTGTAACTTTGGGTTAGGCAAAGATTTCTTAGACACAGCACCAAAAATACAATCCATAAAAGAACAAACTGATGAACTGGACTTCATCAAAATTAAAAGGTCTGGCCTTTCAAAGAAAAACAAGCCACAGACTGGAAAAAAATATTTGCAAAGCACATATCTGATAGAAAATTTGTATCTCAGCAGTGTTCAAAGCTCCCTTCCCAGACCGACGTTCTATGATTAATGGGTCTTTGTTTAAGAGAGACTTGGGGAATACAAAATAATAATCAGTAAAACTCTAGAGCAGTGGTTCCTCACATCACATTGCTTGAGTATGCTGAACAGACTGTTGGGCCCTATCATTAGAATTTCTGAATTAGGAGGGGCCTGAAAATTTGCATTTCTAGTAAGTTCCCTGGTTATAATACTTTGAGAAATATAAATTTAAACCAAACTAGAAACATAATGTCAGAGGCAAGATCCACCCCTCAAAAAGACAATTTCCAAATAAACTATGTTCATTAAAAATAATTTGTTCTCCCCTTTCTTATTAGCTAGAGATATCTGTAACTGTTAATCAGAGACTGATCAAGCAAGCAATAACAAACATGACATCACTGAGTTGGCATGATTCTAGCCTTGTCTCTTTGTTGAATGTACATTTTGGTTTTCACAAAGCTTTTTAAGCCCTCTGTGAAGGCTTTCCCTGTTCTGAATTCATGCTGCCCTTTTAAAACTTGCCACATCTCCCTGGCCTTCCCTCCTCAATGCCCCACCCCACACAGGGCTGCCCCAGGTCTCACCATCTAAGATGGCCCACTGATTGTCAATCTCTGTATGCTTCAGGTAGGAGTCCTCAATGGTGGGGTCGTAGTCAGGCACAAAGATCTTCTGGAAAAACTGGATGGTGAGAGCACTCTTCCCCACACCCCCGTCGCCCACCACCACCAGCTTGTAGGTGGGGAGGTTATCACTGGGAACAGCGCTGGTTGCCATGGTTCTCTGGTAGGTCAGACCTGGGGAGGCAAGACATGTGGAATGAGGCCAGGGTTGTTCCAGGGCCTTTTCCCTTTCTGAATTAGGGGAAAACGTTCATGTGTTTCCTCCCTTCTTATAAAGTAACAAATACTCTCAAAGGCAGAAAAGTTGCAACATAAAGAAACAAAAAAAAAGGTATTACCTACCCAGAGATAATCACTATTCAAATGACTTACTCTACCCTCATTTACTGAACATCAACTGTGTGCCAGGCCTGGTTCTGGGAACATGGTACCACAGGTCTCCAACAAGAACAGCCAAAAGCCATGTCAGCGAAGAGTTCTCCACCTGGAACTACGCGGGCAGACTAAACTCTGCCCTAGAACTACACAGGAAATCCTAAGGACTTTGGTCAGAGCAGGGGTGGCACAACAGTTCACCTTCCACATCATTTCTTTCTTTTTTCCTCCTTTATAAAAAAATTTTAATAGTACACTACATGCTGGCATTTCACAATGATTACATTCATCATGAGGAGTTGGGACATAAAAGTACCATATCTCATTCTTTTTATCTCCCATTCCCCTATTCTCCCTCCCTCTCCCCCACTCCCTAGATCCCTTTCCCATTCCCATTTGCAAATGATCCATCTCCCTGTTTCCTATTACCCATCCTTTATTTTGCTTTTGGGTTTTAATGTTTTAAAAAATTTTTTTTTACTAATACATGTTTGCAATACATAATGATTCATTCATCATGGGGGGTTGGTATATGTATAACACATCTTAATTCTTTTCTCTTTTTTTTTTTTGGTACCAGGGATCGAACTGGGGACCTTGCGCTTGCCAGGTAGGCGGCAGAGCCACTGAGCTAAATCCCTGGCCCCTTAATTCTTTTTTCATCCCTTTCCTCTCCTCTCTCTCCCACATCCCCCATCTCTTATCAATTGGAATGCTCTGCTGAAAAGGATATGAAGTCTAATCGTAGAGGTAAATGGGGCCACGAGAGTTTAGTACATCTGAGCTTGGGGACTCAAAGGCTCCTCCAACTCTCCAAATTCTGTGATCCTAGCTCCTTTTCCACGTCTACCTGCCCTTTATCATGCACAAAGTCATGCTGGAATCTAAGGGTATCTGATCAACCCTGTTTCAACTTGGGGAGAAGGGGAGGAGCAGGTGGAAGCTTCATTTTTATGATGTTGAGCCTGGTTAAGGCAGTGGTCTACCAAGGTGATTTTGCCCCCCAAGGATATCTGCAAAGTCTGGGATATTTTTGATTGTCAAAATGGAGTGGATGTCACTGGTATCTAATGAGGGATGCTGCTAAACAACCTGCAGTGCACATAGTGCATAGGCCCCCACCCCCATAAAGAATTGCCACAGCTGAGAAACTTAGAGCTAAGGAATTAAGAGGCAGCTGGAAATGTGGGACTAGGGTTCTAATGAACAATTGTGCCTTAACAGATAAGGACTGACTGTGATAAGGCAACAGCAGAGAAGTGAAGCGTTACCACTGGAAATAATGTCACAAAGTGACTAGGAAGAAAGGCAGGCAGGGGTCATGGGAAGAACAGTTAGAAAAGCAGGAGGGAAACCAGCATCTGTCACAACGATGGAAGCCAACAGCCTCCAAGAGGAGGAGGCTGACAGCACCAGATATTACACATTGGGAAGGGGCGGGAGAGGGGGGTCACCTAAAGAACTATTAGGAGCTGTTCCAGGGATCTAAGCTGTTCACTGTGAACCCCACTGGGGAGATGTAAAACCTCCTGATGTTAGGGCATCTTGGGAAGTAGGAAAATTGACCCTGGACAGAAGGAACAAATATGTGATCTTACCTCTCTGAAGAAGAAATGAAAAGTCCCTTGCATGCTGGAAAGGGGAGAGGCATGGCATGTGTGGCAGGGGAACACATGTTCTCACAGAGGGGAGCGAGGCAGAGGACAAAGGACTGGGGGTCCTGTATGCCACCCCTACTTGGAAAGGCCACTAACCTCTCCAAGCCATAGTTTCCTTTCCTACCTGATTCAAGAGCTGGCATGGGTGATTTTTATAGTTAGTTTTAGCTCTACACGAGCCTTCCATTCTAGGTTTTGACAGAAAGAGGGTTAGGCACCAACATGGGTTACGTGCCCATGCTGAGTGGCTGCAGAATCCTTCAGTCACTGAGGTCTGATATTGACATTTAGGACTTCCCCACATTGGGGAAGTCTGCACTTGTAATGCACTGCAGTGAGAACATGACTCTTTCAGGCTGGGCAGAGAATGCATTTGCATAATTATATAACAATTGAAAATGGACATAGCCTTTCTCACAGCTCTACAAATGTGAGAATCCATTCTAAGGTAATAATAGGGGAAGTGCACAAAATGAAAAAGTGGGGGGTGGAAATAAATGGTGGGAGAGTACAGTTAAAGAGTTTATCTGTATAACTTAAACACTATGCAGCCAATTAAAAAGAATGATAACTCACTAGTGTAGAAAAATTTTATATTATGAATGAAAAAACATGGCTATAAAACAGCAAATACATATGATCCCACTTTGGGAATGTTCCCATATCTAGGGGTATATCCAGGCCTGAAGGGGTTTGGGAGGTAGTTGTCTCTGAGTCAGTTTTCAGGGCACTTTAGTTTTCTCAATGTGTCAACTTTCTAAAATAGACATGTACAGTCACACTCCTTATGTGTAAGTTCTACATCCACAGATGCAACCGACTGTGGATTGAAAATATGTTTTTAAATTGTGTTTGTATAGAGTTTTCTTATCATTATTCTCTAAACAATATTGTATGACTATACAGCATTTATTCTATCAGGTACTTAATGTAAAGTTGATTTTAAAATACGGGCAAATATATATACATATTGTAGAGATGATTTAAAAATATGGGAGAATGTATTACATGCAAATATTGTTTTATTTTATATAAGGGACGTGAGCACCTGCAGGTTTTGGTATCCATAGGAAGTCCCAGAATCCCCCTTAGATACCGAGGGACAGCTAAGATACATGCATATACTGGAAGGTTTGACAATATTTCAATATTCCTGAAAATGTTTGAGTTCTCTCATTTAAGCTCCTTTAGAGCAGGACAGGATCAGGTGCTGTCTGTAGCCCCAGAATCTGGTTCCCACATCTCCCTACAAAGATGAAAATGAGCTATGGCTTTAATTCACTGAGCTTTCCCCTGGCGGAATTCACAATGGTGGTCCAGAGGGCCTGGAGGGGAATCAGAAGGTGACAGAAATGGAGGGCCGGGTCAGCTCTTCAATGCCCCTCATTAACCCTTGCTGTTCTCACCTAACGTGGACAATGATGCTGGGCCAGGGTTAAAATGTGTTTGCTGGTGAAAGAGGTGGCTTTTAAAGTTTTCTTTGAAAACTGCTGGTGGCCACATGAATAAAAACTACAAAGTGGGTGGGAAGATATCAAGAAGTAAAGTCCTCCCTGTTGATTTTCTTCTTGAAAGAAAACAAGATAGCACACTAGTAAATATAATAAAGGACATAAACTTAACCTCTGAGTCACAGCTATGACCACCCACAGCAGAATCACCTGGGGACTTGAAAAAAATGCCCTCTGCCTGCCAAAGCTGCTGGCAGGAAATGGTCAGCTTTTTACAGGGCCCTGCACTCCTGTGTGTAAGCCTTGCAGACGACCAGAAGTCATAGCCTTGGGGTTCCCTCCCCACTTGGAGCTTCCTTCTAACTGGGACTCGGTGGAACAGGGACAGACTCCATCTCAGGTTGGGTCCTTGTCCTGAAAACCTTTTAAGTGCTGCCCACTGCTGAAGAGTCAAGTCCAGACTCCTTCACTGGGCATTCAAAGGCTGTTACTGGCTGCCTTCATGACCTCTCTAGCCACAGCTGTGCTACAGCCTTTCATACTCTACCCTCCATCCCCAGCCAGCTGTGTTCTCCCAGTGTGTCCCATGATCACAACACACCCTCTGCACACAGCCAGGACCTGGGGAGGGCACACACCTCTACCTGGCTCAGGCCCAGGAGGTGCCTCCCAAGGGAGGCCCTGCCTCCACTCTGTGCTTTGAGGCCGGTGCAGGGGGCCATCATCGGGTTTAAGATCTTCAACACAATTACTGTGCAAAGAGGGTAGAGACTATATCTTTCTCCTCCCCATCCTTCAGAGCCTAGTACAGCACTGGCACAGGGCAGACACTCACTGAAGGAGGAAGAGACCTAACATTGGCGTTTCTGAACAACCTACCAACCAGAGTTGGCCCTTGCCACACAGAGGGAAGGGACAACTCTGAGCCAGGGGTTAGCACTGTCTGCAAGAGGTTAGACCAATCCCACAGACAGGACCCTTCCGGAACAAGTGTGAGCCCAGGAAGAAAGAGAGGTTTTCCAGGGTAGGAGAATGAATCCAGGGAGCCTCCCAATTTTCAGAAGGGCTGTAGGCTATATCTCTCTGGATGGGCATGTTTTCCACTCAGAAAAAGCTTTCTGGCTAAATGAGGTATTTGTAAATGGGGAGGGTAGGTAAGACAACACTCCTCCAAAATTCACTGGTCTCCCATGGTGCAGAGAAAGTTTTTTGAAAGCCAAACACAGGTTATAGTGAAAGTCACCGCATGATAAATGGTTGGTTCTTAAGGAGCAAATTGCTTACATTCACAACATCCATCTTCTTTCCAGCCTTCTCAACTAGAAGGCACCTTACAGATCATTCTAGAATGCTGACTCTTCAGTTTTAGGGATCAAGAAGGGGCCACTTGGGCTGGGGATTTAGCTCAGTGTCACCATGCCTGCCTTCTAAGCACAAGGAGTTGAGTTCAATCCCCAGTACCAAAAAAAAAAAGAAAGAAAGAATGGGCTCCTTTGAGGTTGGAGAGTGATATGAGGTAGACTTAAGTTCTTTTCAGTTTCTCCACTAATTTTCTGCACTGACCAGCTGAATGACCTTGGCCAGGTTACTTCTCAGGGCATTTGTAAAGTGAGGTCAAAGAGTGATACTTTGTAGAATCACCCTAAGCATGACGTGTGAAATATGAAATATGCCCAGCTCAGAGAAGATACTCAGTGTGTCCTCTCTTGCCTTGTTTACTTTGCTACCAGAAGAGACACCTCCTCTCTCTTTCCCTCTCCGCCAGTGTGTGTGTGTGCGTGTGTTTCTCTCTCTCTCATGGTTCTGCTCTGAGGCTCCATGATTCCCAGCTTCCTCCTCCTCCCTCATTAGAAGCCCCACTGTTCTCAGCTCCATTACAGTCAGATGACATAGGCCTGTCTGGGAAGGACACCCATCATTTGGAGCATTGTTTCCATGGGAAATAGCTTTGAGGTTCCAGGCAGACCCCTCCATGTAGAAACCAACTTTGGAACAGCAGCCACTTGGCAGTGGAGGCAGATGAGCTGGTCCCCATGGCAACTACTGCTCCTAGGGCCCCACCGAGTCCACAGGCTGCACCAGCAACCTAACCATTGCTCATACTGGAAATTTCCCCCTAAAAGGCAATATTGCCTCAACAATTTTAATAATATGTGTATAAAAACCTCAGGCATCTTTTAAACTGAGAAGTAAGCTTTTGTTGGTTGTCTGCCTTTTGCTCCCTTTCCTCACCCATTGTCAGCACCATCTCACATGGTTTGAAGTTGTTTTCTGAATACCAGATTTGCCTCCCCACACAGATCATAAGCTCCTTGAGGCCTAGAGTCCTGTCTTCTCATTCCCTTTCCTCTCACAGGGCCACAAGGGGCCCAACATGCAGGAGGTACAGTGTCTATGCATTAATTGACTAACTGATCCTGCCCCAGTGCAACCTTCCACTCACCCAAACCTCCTCTGTACCCAGAAGCAGGGGAATGGTGCCCATCCTTTGGAAAGAGGCTGGCTCACAACCCATAGGAAGTGGATGGTTGGATGGAATGGTGACCTCATTATATCCTTTTCACTCAACAAGTTTCAAAGTGGGGTGGGTGGGTCTTAGATCTCCTCCAAACAGTCTCTGGCAAAGTCCCAGTGGTCCTCAGTGGGCAGCCTGGGAGGTTAAAAACAACCTCAACTCCAAAGCTAGGTGGTCTTGTTCACTCAAGCCCCTATATGGAACCCTGTGTGATCTGGGGCAAGCTTCTTAGCCCCTGAGAGCCTCAGTTTCTCCATGTATAAAGCAGGAGGACAAGGCCATGAGAATGTGTAAGGACCCAGTGAAAATAACTGAGGGCCCCTTGCTAGGATTACTTGCACTGATAAGCCTAGTAGTTGGGCTCCTGCACTCCTTTCCAGGCTCTAGTGATTAAATCCACTTCCCTGCCCCATCCTTAGCCCTAGCTAAGGACACCCACAGCATAGAGGGCTATGGGAGGACCCTAAGTAGTACAAATGCTTAGGACAGTAGTGGACCCCAGGAGCTCCCCAAGTAGCAGTATCTAGACGTTAATTCTCCCTCACCAAATCTTCCCCTTTCTTCCCAAGTTTCCAGGTTCTAGGGCTTCTACAGAGCTTGTTTCCCAAAATAATAACCCCAAACCACTATATTTTGTTCTAGGTAAGCAACAGACATGTGATAGAAATGGCTTCTACTGCAGATGTTGTCTAGTTGTCCACAGTCTTCATGATCCCCACCAGCTCCACTCAGGCCCACCTCCAAAGCAGTGTCCACAGTCCTGGCCAGATTCTATGATGTTTAGTCAGAGGTGTACAGCAGTAACAACCACCACCATTCAGCAGACCTCCATTGTGGGCTGGTCAGATGCCAAAGATCATGCTTACGACTGTAATTCCACACTATCTCAGTTCTTTTGTGAATCAATTGTCATATGACTTTTCTTTAACTGTCATCTTGATTTATAACCCTACAGGGCATTCTTCATCCTTGTGGTCCTAATTACAGGACTACAGATTGTTCAGAGGCTGGGTCAGTGGGCAACCCAAAAATGCTACAAACTTTACTGGCAGCTTGGTCTTCACTGATCTTTTACCTATTTTTTTTTGGTACCGGGGATCGAACTTGGGTCCTTGAGCTTGTGCAGCAGGCGGCAAACCACTGAGCTAAATCCCCGGCCCCTCTTTTACCTATTTTAATACTAATTATGGTGGACACTCAAGTTATGACTGGCCCGATGTATGAACTAAGGTTAATTAGGTTAATGGAAGATTCATCTGCGACTTGTTATCTATCGCATGTACCCAAGTAAACATCCAGATCTCAGCTGTACTGACTTGCAACCAACTTGAGTTACAGCCAGCCTCGGGAACTGATCGAGTTCGTAAGTCAAGAGTCCTCTGTACTTTAAGGATATTCATTAGTTGAGCTGTAAATTTCCTAGGTAAATAAGGCTGGAAGAGGAGGAAAATCTCTCTTTTAACGGAGCTGAATTCACATGTAGCTGAATCAGTCCTGGGAAGCTAAACTCATCCCCATGATGCCTGGGTGTGCCCAGCTGTGGGGGATGAGGACACTTGGGGGGAGTGACCCAACCCATGTGGAGGAAATAGCTTTGCATTCCAGTAGCTGCTCTTCCCTTCTGCACAATTCCCAGAAATGGGCAGCTTCCCCAGAGCGGCTGACTTACAGGCTGTATGTGAATGGTGTGTGACCTGTTAGGGGATGAGGACACTTGGCATCCCTCAAGGGTTCATTCTCCCCTCCCCAAGACTTTGCCCCAGCCCTGTGCTTCATATCTTTACCAACTCAAGCCCAACACTGTTATTAGGTCACTCGGCTCCTCTAGGAAGCCCCCAGTATGTTCAGATCACTCCATTCTTAAGACTTAACTGACTGCGCACCCAGCCTTGTATATGACCTCATGCTACAAGGGACCTTAAACATCAAGTCTGGATAGCAAGTATACAGCAAAGGTGCTGCTCCTCCCCAAGAGGCCATGGCAGATGTCACTGACTGATCATGAGCCTCTTCCTTGCTCAATCTTAGAATCCTTTCAACACAGCACTGCTGGCAGCCAGAACAAGGTGACTAGCACAGAGAAAAAACATGTTTGCCATTCTAGATCAAATCTACTACCCTTGTTCCCACCCTTCCATACCACCTAGTGGACATCTTTTTCCTTGGCAAGGGCCTAGGGCAGTGATGGCGAACCTTTTAGATACTGAGTACCCAAACTGCAATCCAAAGCCCACATTTTTATCACAAGGTGCCAGTACTGCAATTAAACCTGAATACTGAGGTTTTAGTTTAGAAAAAACTGTTATCTGATGCTTGGCTGCTGGGGCAACTTGGCTCATGTGTCGACAGAGAGGGCTCTGTATGCTCACTAAGGTACATATGCCTTATGTTCACCACCACTGGCCTAGGGGCTTCAGGAGTGGGCTGCCTAGCTATCTACTACCTGGGTCTTTTGCTAACCCCCTAGTGCCTGCTTGTCTTCCAGTCTCCTCTGCCAGGATCACACATGACTGCTGGCAGCGGGGCAGAAATGAACACCCAATAGTCCAGCAACCCAGGCAGAGGCCAATGCTTGCAAAAAGCCAGGGGATCCTACAACTTTGGCCCTACAGCCCCCAGGACCATGTGCCTCTTATATCACAGCCATTAACATTTGTGTCTTTCCCACACGTGTGGGGTACCTTATGGACAGGGCCTAGACCTAGCTACTTACCACCGAGTACTGAGTCCCAGAGTAGTATGCAAAAACTACTGTACCTGCTGTGGTCATTACAATACCGGGCATGCTAAAGAATGGCAGGAATACTTAACATAAGCAACGCATCGGATGCTGTTGGAAGGTTTTACCATTAACTAACTCATCTAATTCTCACAACAACCTCTTCAGGTAAGGGCTTTGATTACTCCCATTTTATAACTGAAAAAAACTGGGACACAGAAAAGTAAAATAGCTTTTCTAAGGGTACCCAGCTAGAAAGTGGCAGTGCCAGGACCTGAGACCATCATGTGGAGCGTCCTCCTGTGGCTGGTGTGGTGGTGGAAATGTGTGTGCAGTGTCAGGCCAGGGCAGAGGTCACCAGTGACACAGGGAGGCCACCAAGGCCAGATCAATGTCCCTGCAGGAGGAGCAGTGGGGCAGGTCAGGGCCTAGGAGATACCAGGGCAAATGCTGGTCACTGTGAACAGACACCCTGCCACTTCAAACACTGACTGTGCCAGTCTGCTGAATAGGACACAGACCTGGTCCTGGCAGGGGCCCCCAGCCTTAAGGATCAAAGAAGAAGCCAGGGCCACCAGGAAGCTGATACCTTATTTTCTAGCACCTCCATGTGGGACCCTCTTCCTTGTACTGGTTCCTGCCCCAGCCCCACTCCTGGCCCGGCTTGGGGCCACCCCTCACCTGGAGCTCTTTAACAAAGGGCTTGTACCATGGAATCAGCCTGTCACCACAGCAAGCAAACTTGTTACCTCTGTATCAGTGGGGATAATGGCAGCATCCACCTCATGGTGATATGAAAGGCTGTCAGGGCTACATGTGGCGTGGCTCAACAAACATCAGTGGTTACCATCATCAGCGTGCACCCCTTCAAAAGCCTCCCCAAGTGAGACAGAACATCCCTTCTGCTGCTGCCCCAAAGCCCTTCCTGAGCTCCTTGAGCTCCTTGAGCTCCTTGTAACTAGCCAGTTCCAGGGATTCAGCTCAATACAATGCAGCCCCTCACATCCCTCCCTGGATGGCTTTAGCTCCCAACGCTGCCTTGGAGGAGGCACCATGGGCCTGCCTGGACCCCCGCAGAAACCCCCAGGACAGCAAGTTCCCAAGTGTTTGCTGACTGACTGAATGATGGGACAGGAGCCTTTCCCTTTCTATACATCCCCAAGTATTCAGGAGGTGCTTACTCACTACAGAGCATGCAGAAGATAGTAAGCTGCTATTGATCTCAGCACTAAACAAAGTGTCTCCCTCTGGTCCTTATGTCCAAAGGTACACTTCATTAGAAAGCCAAACCCCTCTCTGGATACCTGATGGTTTGTAGGGTTTAACCTTAGAAAGAAGAAAGCCAACAGGTTACAGGGCAGGAACCCAGAGAAGAGAGCTCCAGAGGCAAAGCCACCCTTCTCTAATGACACACACCTGCTCACACTCCACAACACTGAGGTCTCCAGTCAGTGCCCCATAGCATCTCCTGTGCACTGGGTCCTGGGACTTGGGGATACTGCGATGAATGAGGCCAGCCCCAACCCTTTGGGCTCACAGTGTGAGTTTGGGATTGGACAGGATGACAGAGGTTATAGCCCAGGGCCAAGTAATGTGGGAGTCCAAGAGTGTTGGCATGTCACCCAGCCTGAGGACACTAGGGAAGACTTCCTAGGAGAGATGTCTTAGTTACTTTTCTCGTTGCTGAGACAAAATACCTGACACCCAAAGTTAAAGGGGAAAGGTTTATTTAGCTCACAGTTGGTAGAAGTTTGTTTCAGTTTATAATCGGGTGGCTCCAAAGCAGGGTGACATTGGGCAGATAGGCACTGCAGAGGAGAAACATGGTGGGCAGAAGGCAGCAAAGTAAGCAAGCAAGGGTCCTTAGCAGCTTCTTTCTGCTCCTTTTATACTCTATCTAGGCTACCAGGATTAGGGCGGTGCCAAACTAATCAGTGGACTGATTTAGTAATCACACACCCTTAATCCCAGCATCACACCCTCTAGATTCAGCCTCTAAAAAATCCCACCTATGACTGCATGAGGTTTTCTTTTGGAGGGGAGGGGAATATCTAGACACAAACTATAACAAAAGGCAATGCCTCTTGGAGCCTTAGAGGCCAAGTAGGTATTATCCAAGTAAATGAAGTGTGTCCCAGATGAGGAACAGAAATTACAAGGTATGAACCATAGAAAACCAAGGAGGCCCTGAGTTATACAAGTGACATGGTGTGACTGAGTGTGGATGTGTGTAAAGATTCAGCCCAGGACAGAGCTCAGCAGTGAGAGAGGGGGGCTCAAGGTGTGGGGCAGGGTAAGGAAGGAGGTTACTATGGTTCCCTGAATGCTAAAACATCTTCATCTCTGCATCCCCACACTAAACACAGTCCATGCTGCACAGTGGATGCTCAGGAAACTTTGGATGATGAAAGAATCAGTGGCCAAGCCTCAGACCTTCCCCTATTCACAGGCTACATAGAGCACAAAGCAGACTGCTGCAGTAAAGACCTGCTAGAGGGCTTCCCAGTCTACAGGGCCCCTACAAGTCACTGTGATGGACCGGGGAGATTAGCTAGTAGGAAAGGAAGGCAGAGGCCCAGGAAGATGGTGAGTCACACAGCACAAACTCAAAGTCCCCTAGAGGCTCAGAGGACAGGGAAGAGGACAGGAAGGGCTGGAGGGTCAGCAAGGAGCAGGGACAGGTGATGGCTATCTGGGCCACAGGCAGGATCCTGTGTTTACCAAGGAGAGAGAGAGTCCAAGATGTTAAGGCATTTGCCCAAAAGAACAGCTCAGTAAAGGGAGAAGCTGAGGTCTGGTCCCCAGCCCCAACAAGCTACAAAACTAAACCTCTGTTCCAGTTGCCACTCAGCCAGCCCACCAACCCTGGTGGGTCTAAGGGCTTTCAGAACCCAGAGTGGCTAAAGACCCACGCAACCCTCCCAACACACTCCTCACCTGGCCTCTGGGGGTACCATCTCTGTCCCCTTGCAGTGTCCCTACACCTCACCAAGGACAGGGAAGGGAAGGTGGGTAGGACCCCAATACAGAGGCGAGGAACAGGGCTCCCCTGTAGTGCATGGGCTTTGTGGGGGCAGGGCTGCAAACAGGCTCACAGCTTCCACCTATAGCAGCTCAGAGAAGAGAGGAGGAAGTGGCTTTATTTTTAAATCCTTGTTTTCAGTCCCTGGAGGTCTATTAATATTTTCCTACTGTGGGGGCAGTCTCACCTGTAGCTGAGGAGAATTTCTGCAGCCTCCCACAGGAATCAGCATGTGATTGGGAAGGTCAGCTGGTAGTCACCCCAGGGGAAGGGCCAGCTTCTGGACACCCTGGCACTCCCCATACCAAGGCCCTGGGGTCCCGCTCCCTCCCCATCCTGGCTCACCTGAGCCCTCTGCTCAGTGGGCCTCTAACCTCACTCTCCTCCTTGGGCTGCCCAGGCTCTACTCTGCACAAACCAGCCGACATCTCTTCCCATGGCCAACCCAGGCCCCTCACCCGAACCATCTGCCCTGGATCCCTATTCTCTTCCTCCTCCTCTCCCTTTATCTCAAATCTGAGACCAAGACCCAGCAACTCTGCCACATGTGGCCACTTCAGTGGCCCCTGCCTACCTTCTGCCTGGCTCCCTTCACTAGCTCAGTCCTCCTTCCTGCTCCAGCATTATCACCCCTCAACCACTCTTGCTGAGCACAAGAGTCCTCCTGGAAAACTGCCCATGGAAGCCTGAAGCTCTAGTTACTAACAGGGCTCTCTAGGCCCGCCTCAAATGCCTGGTACCTTTTCCCCTATCACAGTGCTACTTCCCAGGGATGGCCCTTGGTCACCAGGCTCAGGGCCCTGGCAGGGTACTGGCCCCCACGGGCAGTGTCTTTCAGTGAACTGCCTGTGCTGTGAAAACAACCCCCAAAAGGAGGTGCTTCAGTTTTCCCCAGATGGTTAGACTGGGCCCCAGAAGTGCTTTCTTCTACCGGCCCTCTTCACCTCCCTGAGCCTCCTTCATACAGCCCCTTGCTTCTGTCTATGGAGTACTAGGTTGCAGCCATCATTCCCCTTGACCGCTCCTGGGCACCTCGCCAAGAAGGCACTGTTAGCCCTCAAGAACCGTGAAGGTCAGAGCTCTGTGGTTTGTCCAGGGCCACACATGTCCATCTGAGATCTGGCCACAGAGCTCCTAGCTGGCCACAAGGCCACTCTGCCTCTTTTGGGGAGCATGCCCCTCTGGGCTCCCCTCAAATCCTGGAGCTGGGTGTTGCTTCACTGTCAGAGTGGGGCAGGGACTGAGGGCTGGGCTTTGTCACCTTTGTCTCTGTCCCCCTCCCCCCACCCCTGCACCAGTTGACTACTGCAACCAGAGTCTACAATACGGTTACCAAACAGTTTACATTTTTAAATAGTAGCCAGAAATCTGAGTTTTATGTGAGAATTCCAGATTTTTAAAATACTGGCTAGCAATTTAAAATTTTAAACATTCCACAAGCCACCTGGCCTTCCTGAGCTTGTACACATGCTCACACTGCTCAGGGATATGGCTGCCCCAAGGCCAACTTTCTTCACTGCCTTGGTCTGGCCTGCTTCTGGCCACAAAGAAGTAAGAGACAGAGGAAGTAGAGCTGACCCTGAGGAGGGCAGCAGTGGCCCGAGGGGGAATTTCCAGAGCAGCATTCTCCAAGTAGTAGGGAACTCAGCGACTCACAAGGGTGTCACAGCCTGGGGAGGCAGAGGGCAAAAAGGTATGTTCAGAAAGGACCGTGGCTTTGATTTGTTTGCATCATTTATCTTCAAATATTAAAACCACCAATAAAGAATATAAACATTTTTATGCTTAATTGCGAAAGAAACAGGGTCTAGGCTCTTCCCTGTGGTGGGGCAAGGAGACCCAATCTCCATTTTTAAAGAGTAACCAGAATGCAGAGAGAGGACTGTATCCAAATAAAAGAGAAACTTCCTGAAAACGAGTCAGGCATGGCAATGAGAAGGCCAGGGAGGTGTGGGATTTTCCTCTGTGAAGGCCTGTGGAATGCGCCGCAGGAGGAGGAGGACTGGCTGCCTGGCTTGGGCATCCAACCAGGGCTGCAGGCAGGGTGGGATGACTTCCGGGGGACCTTTCTAGACCCAGAAATTCCAGCCCGCTCAGCTGGAAAGGCAGGAAGCCATTTTCCACAGCTCTAAATGGCTGCTGTGTGTTTTTCTGTCCTCCTAACCAGCTCGGCCAGGACAGGCACTATGGCACAGAAAGAGCAGGGCAGAGCAGGCAGACTGCTCCATTCCCAGGGGCAGGGCTCATCCAAAGGGTAGTAATGGCTGGGGGTGGGAGGCAACCTCCCACCTCTCTGCTTTCTACATACAACACTTTCATTAAAAAACCATCAATCACAGGTTTGCCCCTCTGAGGCTGTATAATCTCAGGCAAATTAAAAACCTTTATGCAAAACTATTGTTGGTGGGTGGTAGCAGCAACCAGCTAGAGGTGGAACTGGGCTAAGTCCTGTGTCCAGGATTGATAATTACAATGCCTGTTTATTAAGTCTTAACCACATGCTAAGCACCTTACATATACTTTCCTGGCCTCCACAGTACCCCCAGCTGAGGTAAGATCACTGTTATGTTCTCCACAAGCAGCCAGCTTTTTGCCTGGACAGCACTTTGTAAGCTGGTAATTAATGCTTAGTTGTTTATGATGTAATGTGTCTTCTTATAGACTGCTCAGCACATCCCTGGCACAAAGAAGGTACTCAATAAATATTTGTTTACTTACATCATCTCTAATTCTCATGGCTACTCTGCAAAATGTTCCAATGGGAATGCACAAAAATCTCAACACCTGAGTTTGCTCTGGTCATGAGAACTGAAGTCCTGACTTAAGAATTTTAGCTGGTTAGGGGCGGAGTGGGGCTAAGTGGTTGCAAGCTGACCAGGACCTGCTTGCTCCGGCTTGCTCCACTAGCTTTCCATCAGCCACCAGGACAGGGTGAGGAGGACCACCCCCACCCCCACCCCGGGCAGGCCCACCAGCCCCGGTGCCTCCAACAATACCCACGCCCCCCTGCCCCCCCGGTCTCTGGCCTTTTGGCTGTGCAGCTACTTGGTTACACACTGCAGAGGCACAGGGGGACAAAAGCCATTGTCCTGAGCTCCAGAAATGAATGACAGAGAGAGTGCCTGTCTCAGGCTCCCTGATGAAAACAAGCCCACTGGAAAAGTGAAGGAAATCTCTGCAATAAAGGCACACCAGACCACTGTGGTTGGTAAATTGGAGGGATTATCAGCTCCCATAGGAAACTGGACTTTCTTCAAGGGAAAAGCAGCTGAAACCTGCAGTAGAAACTTGCAGAGTGCAACCCTGCAGGAGGACAGGGAGCTCAACTTCAGACTTGCAACCAGAAATCTGCCTGAATCTCATGGGTCTGGGACTAGCTTACTGAGACTCATTGACTTATAACTGCACACTGCTGCCCACGTTGTCTATTGTGACAGCAGAGACACACCTTGAAGGAGGCCCTTTATTTTTTAGAGGTGATAGATTAATAACTACCACAAATTGTCATTCTTTAAGAGGTATTTGATGCTATGGTGTTGCTGATTGTATGACTTGGGCTAAGATGTCATGATTGATCTAAACAGTTTTCCTTTCTGGTATAATGAAAATGAGATAGCCTCAGAGTCATTAGAGACTCAAAACCTAAAGACCAGCTATATCTGGTAGACACCTCTGAGAAGCAATCATTCCATAAGGGTTTTAAATAGACCAACAAAGATACTTACAATAAACAACTTCATAATATCAACCCAGGAACTAAACCAGGGACAGTACCAAAAACAAAAATGAGAAGGCATTTAAGCAAGTCACAAACCCAGAATTCCACCCCACAAAAGGCAATTTCTGGGGGAAATGAGGTGCAAAAGTCTGATAATCAACCACTTGGACACCCTGAACTGATAGCACAGGAAGTAACATGAATGAGGCTCTACAAAAATTCAAAGCAGAAATAATCTCCCAGGTAACTACAGAGATGGTGAGCAGAGTGAAAGACATGATTACAGGCTCTAGAACAGAAACAGATAAAAAAAATAGATGAGCTCAGAAACATGATGGAAGCCAGGAATGCGCAGCCAAAGAAAGAAATGGAAACCACAATGGCCCAACATAAGAAAGAAATGGAATCCATGAAACAGATTCAAACAGATATTCAGGAGATCAAAAACTCCACTGAAAGCATGCAGAGCAGATTAAGAGAATCTGAAAATAGAATATCAGATATAGAAGACAGAATTGTGTTGAAGGACCATGAAAACAGAGATTTCTTAAAAATAGTAAGGGACCATGAGAAATCAATTCAACAGCTGCTAGATGATGCAAAGAAGAATAACATAAGACTCATAGGAGTCCATGAAAAAACAGGAGAAAGTACAACTGACATAAAAAAACTGTTCACAGAAGTAATAGTAGAAAACTTCCCAGAGGAGGAGAATTGGACATACAGATAAGCGAAGCATATAGAACTCCACCCAGCCATGATCAAAAAAAATCTACACCTAGAAATATAATAGTCAAGATCCCAGAAACCCAACTTAAGAACAAAATCCTACAGGCAGTTAGAGAAAAGAAACAAATCACCTATAAAGGAAAGCCCATCAGAATCACGGCAGACTTCTCAACACAAACCCTCAAATCAAGGAGAGCCTGGAGTGAAGTATTTCAAGCCCTAAAAGAAAATAACTTCCAACCTAGACTGTTGTATCCTGCAAAATTATCTTTAAAAATTGATGGGGAAATTAGATACTTCCATGACAAAGAACACCTGAGAAATTTCATGAACACCAAACCAGCACTCCAAACAATTCTAAGCAATATCCTAGAAAAAGGCAAAGAAGGTCACAACTCCAGAGGCTCAACAGAGGGAAGCCACCAGACAATGTAAGAAACTAAAGGGAAAGGGGGAAAAAGAAATAAGAGCCAACAACAGTAAAACATCATGACAAGGATGAGTCAATATCTACCAATTACAACTATCAATGTTAATGGCCTCAATTCACCAATCAAAAGAAGTAGACTGACAGAATGGATTAAGAAGCAAAATCCAGCAATATGCTGTATACAAGAAACACACCTAACTCAAAAAGAAATTCATGACTGAAAGTAAAAGGATGGAAAACAGTTCTCCATGCCACAGGAACCCAGAAAAAAGCAGGGGTAGCAATCTTATTTGCAGACAAAGTAGATTTCAAACCAAAACTAATTAAGAGAGACAAAGATGGTCATTACATCCTTGAGAAGGGAACACTCCAAGAGGAAGAGATGACAATCCTAAATATATATGCACCAAAATACGAATGCCTCCAACTATACAAAACAAATATTAATGGACATGAAAAACCAAATAAGCAGTAATACAGTTGTAGTGGGGGACCTCAATACCCCACTATCACAAATAGACAGATCATCTAGACAAAAAATTAACAACGAAATTCTAGAACTGAGCCAAGCTATTGAACAAATGGACTTAATAGATATTTACAGAGTGTTCCACCCCACAAAATCAGAATACACATTCTTTTCAGCTGCACATGGGTCATTCTCCAAAATAGACCATATGCTAGCTCACAAAACATGTCTAAATCAATGTAAAAGAATTGAAATTACCCCCTGCATATTATCAGACCACAGTGCAATAAAATTGGAGATCAATAACATGAGAAACTGCAAAACTCCCACAAACACCTGGAAATTGAGTAACACCCTCCAATGGGTATTACTGAAAAACCAATGGGTGACAGAGGAAATTAAAGAAGAAATTAGACAGTTTCTACAAGTAAATGATGATGCCAGTACAACATTTAGGAATCTATGGGACACAATGAAAGCAGTTCTACACAGGAAATTCATAGCAGTGAATGCCCATATTAGGAAAACAGAGAGAACTCAAATAAATAACCTAATGCAGAACCTCAAACTCCTAGAAAAAGAAGAGAATAACAAACCCAAAGCCCACACAGGACAGGAAATTATAAAGATCAGAGCAGAAACAATGCAATAGAGACTAAGAGAATGATACAAAAAATTAATGAATCAAGTTGGTTTTTTGAAATAAAATCAATAAACCTTTAGCCAACCTTATCAAAAAAAGGAAAGAAAAGACTCAAATCCATGCAATTAAGAACGAAAAAAGGGAAGTCACAACAGACCCAGCAGAAATCCAGAGGATCATCAATACCTACTTTGAGAACCTGTACTCTAATAAAACGGAAAACACAGAAGAAATGAACAGATTCCTAGATACATATGAATTACCAAAGTTAAATGAAGAAGATATAGAAATTCTAAACACCTCAATTACAATAAGTGAAACTAAAAATGTAATAAAAAATTTACCAACAAAGAAAAGCCCAGGTCCTGATGGCTTCACTGCTGAATTCTACAAGACATTTAAAGAAGCACTAATGCCATTACTCTTTAAACTCATCAAAGAAATTGAAAGGGAAACAAGGCTTCCAAATTCATTCCTGGAAGTAAGCGTTACTTTGATTCCAAAACCAGGGAAAGAGAAAAACCCAAAAAGAGAACTACAGGCCAATCTCCCTAATGAACATAGATGCAAAAAACCTCAACAAGATACTGGCAAACAGAATACAGAGGGTCATCAAGAAGATTATACTCCCTGACCAAGTCGGATTTATCCCAGGGATGCAAGGATGGTTCAACATACGTAAATCAATAAATGTAATACACTATAATAACAGAGTCAAGGATAAAAACCATATGATCATCTCAATAGATGCAGAAAAGGCATTCCACAAAATACAACACCCATTCATGATAAAAACCCTACAGAAAATTGGAATAGATGGTCTTTATCTCAACCTGATTAAGGCTATCTATGAAAAACCAACAGCCAACATCATACTAAATGGTCAAAAACTGAAAACTTTCATGCTAAAATCAGGAACAAGACAAGGATGCCCACTGTCACCACTCCTGTTCAATATAGTTCTGGAAACATTAGCCACAGCAATTAGAAAAGAGAAAGAAATAAAAGGAATAAAGATAGGAAAGGAAGAAGTTAAACTATCATTATTTGCTGATGATATGATACTTTACATAGAAGACCAAAAAAACTCTACCAAAGGTTTCTAGACATAATTGACAGATTCAGTAGAGTAGCTGGATATAAGGTCAACACTAAAAGAACAATAGCCTTCTTATACACAAATAGCAGACTCACTGAGAGAGAAATTAGGGAAACAATTTCTTTTATAATAGCATCCAAAAAAATGAAATATCTAGGAATCAATCTAACAAAGGAAGCAAAAGACCTCTACGCTGAAAACTACAGCACCCTGAAAACGGAGATCAAGGAGGATATAAGAAAATGGAAAGACATGCCTTGTTCCTGGGTAGGAAGAATCAATATAGTAAAAACGGCCATACTTCCAAAACTGCTATATAGATGTAATGCAATGTGGATTGAAATTCCAACAATATACTTCACAGAGCTAGAGAAAACAATCCAAAAATTCATTTGGAACCAGAAGAGACCTAGAATAGCAAAAGCAATTCCAGGCAACAGAGACATGGCTGGGGGTATCACAATACCCAACTTGAAACTATACTACAAAGCTACTGTGATAAAAACAGCATGGTACTGGCAAAGAAACAGACCCGAGGATCAGTGGAATAGATTAGAAGATGCAAAAACAACTTCCGACATACTCAGCCACCTCATCTTTGACAAAGGAGCCAACCACCCTCATTGGAGGAAAGACAGCCTATTTAATAAATGGTGTTGGAAAAACTGGATTTCAACCTGCCGAAGCTTAAAACTAGACCCATACCTATCACCGTGCACTAAACTAAGATCGAAGTGAATTAAAGATCTAAATATTAAGACAGAAACACTAAACTTCCTGGAAGATAAGTTAGGTAGAACTCTTGAAGACACTGGCATAGGAAAAGACTTTATGAACAAATCTTCAGTAGCATGGGAGCTAGCACAAAGAATCAACAACTGGGATCTCATCAAATTAAAAAGCTTCTGCACTGCAAGAGAAACCACCAACAGAGCTAAGAGACAACCTACAATGTGGGAAGAAATTTTTAGCAGCTGTAACTCAGACAGAGGGCTACTACAGAGAATATATAAAGAACTGAAAAAAATCAGACCCCTCAAATTCAAAGACCCAATTCAAAAATGGGCATCTGAAATGAACAGACATTTCTCAGACAAAGAAGTAAAAGCAGCAAATAAACATATGAAAAAATGTTCAACATCACTGGTCATTCGAGAGATGCAGATGAAAACAACACAGATTCCACCTCACCCCACAAAGAATGGCTGCTATCAAGAAATCAACCAATAACAAATGCTGGCGGGGAGGTGGGGAGAAAGGAACCCTTCTCCATTGTTGGTGGGAATGTTGACTGGTGCAACCACTGTGGAAATTGGTATGGAGATACCTCAAAGAACTAGGACTACAGGTCTCATTTGACCCAGCTATTCCCCTGCTGGGTATCTTCCCAAAAGAATTAAAAGAATCATACCACAGCAATATATGTGCACCTATGTTTATAGTGGCACAGTTCGTAATAGATAAAGCTTGTAAACAGCCCAAGTGCCCATTGACTGGAAACTGGATAAAGAAGATGTGGGTTTTTTTTATAAAATGGAGTACTACTCAGTCATAAAGAATGAAAAACTAGAGACATTTATAGCTAAATGGATGCACATTGAGGCCATACTCTTAAGTGAAATAAATAGGACACACACGTGTAAATACCAAATAGTTTCTCTAGTGTGAGAAACTGAGAGTGTAAATAAGGATTAAAAGGATTAACAACTAATAATTGACACTTTGAAATAGGAAAAGGTCCAAAAGGCTAGGGGTGATGGGAAGAGATGGGGAAAGGAAAGAATGGAAGGGAAAAATTATGAGAAAAGAAAAAAGAAATGGAAACGAAGTATGTAAATAGGGAAGGGTTTAGGGGTGAAGGGCACACAGGTAATGGGGAAAAAATGAGAACCAAGATACATCATGTACAGGTACAAGCACCCAAAGATAAATGTAAATGTATTGCATACCTAAAATGTACCAATAAAAGAATTTAAGAAAAAAAAAAAAGAATTTTACCTGGTTAGTAGTAATGACAATAATAGTCCCACAGCTTCTGCAGGTTCTAACTATAAGCCTAGGATGCATAGTTCTTAGTTAGACAAGCACTTAAATGGCCCTTTACAGATATAAACGGGTCATCCACAGCTTAGTCTAAGACACATGTCATCACTGCTCTACAATCCCAAAGTAATGAAATTTGGAGTTTTTTAAAGGTCTAGGGAAAAGAGTCCAGGAAAGCAGGTCCCTGGGAAATGGCAGTAAACTAGCTTTGAGAAGAGAGATTCCAGGCAACAATTCACCAGGGGTGCGACCAAGCAAAGGGAGGATCTCTGACACTCACTGTTAACTTCTTCCCTGTTCTTAGCTGTAGGAACTCCCTTTCTTCTAGGCCCTTGGTGAAAGCCTGTTATTTACAACAACAGTAGCTTGGTGGGCTTAGGGAATGATGAGGCTGAGCCTACTGTACACACACATGTGACACAGTGAGCCCTCATGGTCCTCAAAAATACTGCTAAAGGGGAAGAAATACTGCTTGGGCAATTAAAAAAATTAATTATATCCCCAGAAACTTCTACTAGGAAAGAATCCTTTGGGAAGAATTAGGAAACTAGGGAGTGCACCTACCACTTCCATATATGTGGGATGAGGGCCAGAGCCAGCAGAACTGTACCAGAGAAGAAAGGAGGAAAAGGGGGAGCTGGGATGTCTCCGTTTATGCAAATGGAAAAGGAGGCTCACAGAGGTGGGGGGATCACTTAAAGTCACACAGACAACATACAGTGGAGCAGAAACTGGGGCAGGGCTCCCCTAGGAAGGGAGGACTAAGAGTCCCTAATGCTCTCTAGGCTGCCAACTTTGGAGTCCAGCTGGGTGGCCCCAGACCTCTGCCTGAACAGCAAGTGCTGCCAGAGACCCTGCTTGGGGCAATGGCCACCCCTGTTTCCATACACAGATCCTCTCCTAGCCCTCCGCCTATCTTTCCTATTCATCCGCACCAACCCTAAATAGAAAAGCCCCTGTGAAATGCTCCATTAGAATGGTTATTTTGTTGAAGTGCCAAATGACCAGCTCCTGCTGCCACTTTCCATCCCTCCAGCCATCCCCAGTTGGAATCCAGAAATAAAACAATGGCTTTGTTTCTGTATTTTGATTTCCTCCCTAAAATCTCAACCATGCAGGAAACACCCACCCAGTTCCAGATAAGTAGACTCAGGCCACTGTCCACTGGGGGTGGGTGGGGCCCGGCCAGCAAGTGGAGATGGAGGGAAGGCTATGAGGCTGGCAGGCCTGAGCTGCCTGGGAACACGTGACCTCTGCCTGCCAGACTTCCTCCAGCCAACTTCCTCTGAAGGGAAAAGGCTTGGGTGTGAAGAGGAGCTTGAAGCCAAGGAACCTCAACCTGAGGAATGTGGGCGTGAAGAGAGGGCGAAGGAGAAGTGTCTCACACAGGCTTTTCATATATGCCCCCAAGGCTTTGGGACAGCGTCTCTGCCCTTCTTCCCTCAGCTCCTATGAGGAGGCATTCAAAACAGCCATTGAAAGAAGAACATGAGAGAGGCTATTTTGGGCTTTGGGACTGACTCCTGAGAGAATGGTACTGGCTGAGAAAGATGCGTTTGCCCTTCTTTGGGCCTCCATTTCCAGTGGAGTTAAAATACAAAGAGGTGAATTTGTGGGTTATGTAGAAAGGGAGGTCTTTGAAATGCTAAAGAATAAAAGGAGAATAACACTGAATTAAAATTAATTTTGCTTTTTGAGATGAAAATAATACTCTAGGGAAGAGGCAATGCCTGTCCCCATATCATAACTCCTAAAGGGTGAGTGGAACAGGCCCTTCTGTGGTCAGCTCCCAGTCTTTGCTGACTTTTGAATCTCCATCAGAGAGAAAATAACTGGGCAGTGTGATTCCTTGTTGGCAGCTCAGGGACAGAAAACATTTCACCTCATCCTTAATAAAGAGGACTTAGGGACTGCTTCAGGTCCCCAAGGTGTATTATGAAATTAGTTCAAATCTTGGCCCCTAATCATGACTCACAGAAAAAAAGGATCTGCCTAGTAGGGAAAGCATTCCCAGAACTATGTGAATCTTTGATGTACAGCTTTTAAAAAGCAGTGCTTTGCTCACTGTTTTAACTCAAGCCCAAGATACATGCAAACAGAATCTCACCAGGTTCCTGGGAGTCAATCACTGGGTAGAAAAAGAGACTGCAAACAGTTGGGCGAAAACTGCCTCCTATTGTCACAGGCAGCTTCTACTCTCTGCAACTGGAGAGCTGGCTGCCCCAGCTGCTCCTGCTTGGCAGAGAGGAGGACCTGTTACTGCTGACCTGAGGCCTGTTCTATAGGAAAAGGGTCATTGAAGATTAGGAAGGTTAGAAAGTGTCCTATTAGACTTAGTCTCTTTCCTTCAAGGTGGTTTTATACTTTAGAATACAAAAAGTATTTTTAAAATACATTTAAAAAGACATTTAAGATATGCCAACTGACAAGTCACCTAGATATAAAAAGAGAATCGTGCCTTCTTTGCCTTTTTTAAGTACACCTTCCACTTTTCATTTAAATTCCAGTTCAGTTGGAGCAGCTGTGATTAAACCATGCTCTGCAACTCACAATGGTGAAGGCCGGTGTTGATGAGAGTGGATGAACATCTCTGAAAAAGGTCAAAGCCAAAAATGCAAACTGGACCTTTTCCCAGTGTGATCTGAAGCAGCAAACAGAGCTTCTATCAGCATCCTTGACAGAAGCCCAGTTGGCATTTTCAGTGGATTAGCTGGGGACATGAAGCCAAAAGAGAAAGCCAATGTATGGAAACTCAGGGCAAGGCTGAAAATGAGCTCAAAGCAGCCAGGTCAAAGGATGGGGATTCATTTTTAAATCCTGCTCTACCATGACCTACAAAGGAGAGCCAGTGTCATTTTGGTCCTCCAGTTCTGGGAAGAACAGGTGTATCAGAAGGATCATGTGCTTCACAGAGAACTCAATCAGAATCATTCTTGCCTCTGCTTCTCTCAAGTGATGATTTTGGGGACCTGCTTAACCTCCCCCAACATCAGTTTCTACATCCATAAAAGGATAACAGCATCCAGAAAAATTACTATGAGCCTTAGAGATGAATATAAAGCATATATAATATGGGGCAAGCCCACAAGTCTTTGTTGAAGGAAAGATATATGAGAGGATGGATGGATGGATGGATCAATGGATGGATAGATGGATGGATGGAAAAATGGTCATATTGGGAGGCTATCTTTAAACCATGCCATGTGAGGAGCAGCTGGAGAAAAGTAAGATCTTCAAAGGTTGGTATGGGAGAGGTTAAGAGGAGAAAGGAAAGAACTTTGTAAGGATGAGACTCCCCTAAAGGAGTTGACTGGTGAAGGACACTAAGAATTCTGTCTCTAGAAGGGTTCAGCTAAAGCCACAGCCCACCCCTATGAGCTGTCACAGGAGGGCCTCCCCCATTAAGAGTTTCCCAGCCTTTACTGAGAGAATCACTTTCCCATTTTGGCTATATTTGTCTACTGCTATACTGTTATTAGTTTAATCTGTACATTAAAATCACCATATTTAAAAAGAAGCATACTTTTTTTTGGTAGTGGGGATCGAATTCAGGTCCTTGCACTTGTGGAGCAGGCGGTGGTACCACTGAGCTAAATTCCTGGCCCTAAAAGAAGCATACTTTTAACTTAAAATTTTATTTGGCCTTAATCTAGGCAAAAGACCCCATTTAGAAAGCAGATATGATGTGATGCCTGTATTTTTTTTCAATAACACAGATAAACAAGTATATAATTATTAATCTGGAAGATGCTATCTGTGTGTGAACTGAGATTTAATGCGCTTAAGGGGTGCATTAAGTCTCTGCAGTGGGGAGCAATCTGTTATTTGAGGTTGCTTGAGTAATGATAATATTCTTCATTCTCGTGGTCCTTTTTGGTCTCCCAGCATATTTCATCTGTGTATTTCATCTAATCCCCATGACAACCCTGAGGGAAGAACAGAAAAGTCACAGATGGAGCCCAGCCCAAGCAGCACAGGCCCACCCAAGCCCTATAGATAGTCACAGAAGGCTGGGACTGAAGCTCAGCGCCCCAATTCTTCATCCTGCCCTCTGCTCCACTACCACATGCTGCACAGCCAACTCCATTCTTAGTGTTCTCCCAATCTCACTAGCAAGAACAACCCGTATGGAAATCAGGCTCTCTAGACAGACAATATGCCCTTCTGGGACCCAGAATGTCACCTCAGCAACTGGTGATGACCTACACTGTCATTTGGCCATCTGGCCATCAGGAGGCACCATCTACTGAAGCTGTCAGGAATACTAAAGGACAATGATAGGGACATGTTTGCTTGATGGCTCCCATGAGAGGGAAAGCTCTGGCCAGAAAGCCCTCTTGGATCACACTGGCCAGCGAAAAGCCCCAGAGGTGGAAACCTGGCCGAAGAGGGCTGGGGGAGAGCGTCTCTGGAAATAGGTGGGACCATCACATGCAGCAGAAATGCTGCTGCACAAGAGATGGGGACCATGGATTACATGGCAGCAGCTGCCAAGGAGCACACATGGCCTTCATCAGCCTCAACACATCAGCTCAACCATCTGAAGTATGAGTTGGTGGCAGCACTGCCTTCTTTGTCATAGCCTAACAAGAAGGGCTACCAGTTGTCTGCAATGGTAACCCTGTGCACTCCTGACACCTACCTTCACTGTTTCATGCATACTGGCCTGGCTGGGACAACAGGGCCACTGAGCAGGTCCTCAATAAACATCAGTGAAGCAATGTGGCTTTAGACCAGGGATGGTCAACCTGAAATCTGGGGCTCATCTTCAGAAATCCCTAAATTCTCTTGAATTACATGCCCAACTTTGCACATCAAACAATTTTTCTGGGTTTCTCACTGCCATATTAAAAAGGCCAAGTCCAGAACATAAAAATCTTAATTCTGAGCTCCAGGCCCTCAACTTTCTTGCTTACTTGTCCCATGCAAGAACTCAATGGAAGTTTACAATGACTTCAAAAGAACTGAGAGGAAATCTGAGAGCTCTGACCCACTGCTTAATCTATTGTATTCAAGTTTTATTACCTGCACCCCAAAGCATCCCCTTTGACTCAGCACTACAGGGCCCAGAGGCATTATCTAAGACTATGAGGACAGGGCCTCCGAGTTCACCAACAAATTCCTCCCAAAGCTGAATTCTCACCTTCGTCCCCAGACCATGAGTTCTTGCCAGATGACCTAGATCACAGGGAGCTCACCCAGCCCGTTCTTTTTCCTGATCTCAGACAAAGGTGCAAAAACCTCACAGCTGGCTCATGCCTGCATGGGCTGGGCAGTTAACAGAGCCTCTGGAACTGAATGTACACCCTCTGGACACCTGGGAACATTCCAGCTTTGGATAAAAACCTGCTCCCACTTAGTCATATGAATATAGTTTGAACAAACTCTACATTGCTCATGAGCAGGTATGTTTTCAATCACTGTCAGGGAGGCACACGCTGGGGCAGCTCACTGGTAGAACAGATTGCAATGACTACACCAGATGTAAAACAAACACTGAAGGCCACATTTCCCTGAGAACTCACTAGACCCTGAAGGCTGGTCAACATGTGGTTCTGACCAGTCACCTCAGGAACTCAATGTATTACAGCCTAGCAGTCCTTCTTGGTTCCAGGCAGTCACTAGTGCTCAGGAACCAATAATGGACTTGTCACATTATAAGAAAGTGAGATATCTATGGGTAAAGCTAATAATAAAAGTTACACCTGTCACAAAAGTGTCTCACATAGCTGAAAGCATAAGATGTATAAAATAGAAACTGTTTTATGCAGGAGCAAAGCTGACAACCATGGAAGATAATCATCTGCCTCCCCAGTGGGTGCTGACCACCCTTTCCTCCTAAGAAAACACCAAGGTGACCTATGGGAGCTTCAGTTAACACCAGAGCACTGCGCTTGCTCACCATTTCTCCCTCACACAGGCTGTCAACACTGAAAATTCCAGAGTATCAAAGTCTCCCACCCTGGCAAAGAAAGGCCAACTAGACCATAAACCACTGACAGAGATGCTACCCAGCTGCTGGGCAGTATGAACAGACCCAAGGGTGAAAACTATGTCTCAAAACATTTTCAGTCCCAGTGAGCAAACAATTTACAGGAAATTATGAGGTTCAAAAAAATGTTAGCAGCTCAAGTTTCTTCTCTGGAAAAAGACGCAGGACAAACTCTAAGAACTGTCTCTGTTAAAGTGCTTTATTCACTGCTAAGCCTTGACACATGTCAGTTATTAACAATACACACAGCCACCACCTTGCACTTCAACCCACCACGCATGTCAGCAGAGAATGCTAAATTATCAGCACATGACACAGGCTGCCCCAGAGCCCAGCACCACCAGACCCTCGAATCACCGGCCAGAAGAGACACATGGCCCAAAGCACGGACTCTGGATACTATCGCAGACAAGTTGCTGACCCTTTCTAGCCCCAGTTCCCCCAACTGTACACAGGGATAAAACCTTTCAGGAGGTGTCCTGTCAAATTATGAGCAAGCCACATCAAATGCCTGGTCCTTGTGAGCCTTGCTGTTATGGCAGTGAGGCCTCCAGGCTTTTAAGTCTGATCTGCTTACTCCTGCTGCCCGGCAAACCTCTGTGGAGGCCACAATGTGAAGTCTCATCAGTCATTCTACCTGGTTCAGGACAGGGTGTGAGTCCTGGAGAAACAAAAACCACTGTAGGGGCCTGTGTGGGAGGAGGGGCAATCTCAAAACCCCAGGAAGTGGTCTTCGTCACCCTCTCCAGTCTGCACCTTGCCCCAGGCCAGCACCCACCTCAGGTCTATCTAGGGTCTAACTGGGTAAACAAGGGCCCACGCTACAGCACGGCATCACCAGTCCTAGAAGGCTTTCCCTGACCTCCCTCACTAGAGGACTGGCCCCTGAGTACACCCAGCACCCCTGGGCTTCCCAGATCCCACCACTGACCACGCTCCCTTGTCGCCTTTCCCGGGGCGGGGGGGGGGGGGGCAGGAGCTGGCACTTTGTCACACATGATGGGCACCCGCCCCTTCAGTTCAATGTATGAGTCCAGGCCCCAGTTGTGACCAGAGCCCCAGCTCCCCAAACCCCGGGGAGGGCCTCAGTGAAGAGTGGTTTGTAAAGGAGGCTGGTTTTTATTATTCAGATGAATGACACCCCACCCACACTCCCAACCCCCGCGGATCCCTGCCCTCCTTAACGCCATTTTAAAGGGGGAGAAAGATCTCTCCTCCCGCCCCGAGTCCCGCTGCCCAACTCCCACCTCCCGGCCGGCTCCTCTCGGGGCAACCACGGAACCCCAGAGTGATTACCATGATAGGGTCTCGGGTGGCAAGCCGGCCCTCCTCAGCGGGGTCTCGGCCGCGGCTGATTTCTCGATCGCACACCACCACGCCTGAAGCTCGTGATGGGGGCAAAGGACCACGCATAGACGTCCCGGCTCGCAGCCCGCGAGGGGAGAGCGAGGCAGAGGAGCCCGGGGGCGGCCACACCTCCCGCCCCGAACAAAGCCTCGCCGGGCTGGGGACGGCGCGGCCCGGCTTTCCCCACTTGGAGGCTGCCCGAGCACTCACTGCGCGCTCCGGTCCCGGCTCGGCTCCTGCCCTCAGGCCGCCTCCTCTGCGCCCGCGGGCCCGGCGTCTGCCGGACGGGCTGCTCCACGCCACCCACCCGCCCACCGCTCCCCGCCCCGCGCCGCCTTAAAGCGACCGCGCAACCCGCGCGTCCCGAGCACCCGGCGCGCCGCGCATTCCTTATATTGCAACAGCGCTTGCTAAAAATAGAGCGCCACGGCGCGCGGCTGGAGCTCAGCCCCGAGCCCAGGGATGCGCGCCGCGAGACCTCGGGCCCACGCGTGCCGGGTCCCCAGGCGGCCAGGGCGCGCAGGCCGGCCACAGGCCTGGCCCACTCCTCTGCACCCCCCCTTGGGCCCGCGCACTTACGGCTTTAAGGAGGATGCAGGGTGGGAATTCCCTCCGTCCTCTTTAAAAAGCTTCAGTGCTGCAACCTTTAAATCTTTGCTGTGGCCTGGGCAACTTCTGAGTCTGTGAACGCCGCCTCAGTCCTAGGCGTCCTAGGCGATCCTGGCTCCCACTGGACCCGCGTCCCCTTGGAATCCTGAGACTTCTTTTTTCTAGGTCCTGTTGCCAGCGTCCTTTTCCTCTCAGACCCTCCGGGTGCACTGGGGCGGGGCCCAAAGTTCATTTGGTTGGGTGCGAAGGGAACACACAACACTTGCGCGCCATTTCATTGTTTCAGTTCTGCTAACTCCTCTCCATTCATGTCATTTTCTTCGCATTTAAAAAAATTGAGATATAATTCACATACCATAAAATTCCACCTTTCAAAGTGCGCGATTTGATGGTTTGAAGCATATTCATGAAATTGTACAGCCATCACTACGACCTACCACCAGAACATTTTAATCACCCCTCCAATGTGGTAGTCACTCATTCTCCCCTCGACTCAGCCTTGGAAACCACTAATCTACTTTGCAGTCTCCATGGATTTGCCTATTCAGGACATTTCTATAAATGGAACCATACAACATGTGGTCTTTTATATCTAGCTTCTTTCTGTAAGCACAATGTTTTCATGGTCTATATGCGTTTTCTTGCATGCAACTGTACTTAGTCCATTTCATGGCTGAATAATATTCTATTGTACATACATAAAGCATTTTGTTTATACATTGATTAGCTGATGAATATTTAGGTTTCTGCTTTGCAAATTATTGTGAATAAAACTGCTGTGAACATTCCTATACAAATCTTTGTATGAACATAAGTTTTCATTTCTCTTAGACAATATCTCAAAGTGGAATTGCTGGGTCATGTGGGTAGTTCCTTTTGGAAAAACAATTTGTTTTTCAAAGCAGCTGCACCCTTCTACATTCCCACCAACAATGTTTGAGGGATCCACAGTCTCCATATCCTCCCCAACACTTGTTATTGTGTGTCTTTTTTTTTATTAGCACCATCCTGGTGAGGGTGAAGTGGCATCTTGAGGATTTGATTATCATTGTCATTTGTGAGGACTTTTGTGTGTGTGCACGTGTGTGTGTGCGCGCGCGCCTTGTGTGTGCCTTGATGGCTTGGAACCAGCTATACACCTAGGGAACCTATTCTCTTCCCATTTTGAGAACTTCTCCTTCCACTCCAGACCTGAGGGGACCTCACTACTCTGAGTCCTGCAGCCCATGGTGAGGCTGCCACTGGCATCCCAGCCACAGATGCAGCCATTCAGTGAGAGCTGCTGTGCCCCCCATGTCTCCAATCCCATCTGCTCCTCTCAAGGCCAAGTGGACCCCAGAAAACCAGATTGGATGCCACTGAAAACATCCCACCTTGCCAGTAGGGAGTAAAAGAAGTGTCTGGGAAGGGAGCTTGAGGAAACAAGTTCACGACCAAGTCTTGGCCTGGAACCTGCCTTTTGCTCCCCTTTCCATTTACAGCAGGCCATGAGGAAGGTACATATAAGGCATTGTTTGTCTGTCTGTCAACCCTTCACTGGCTTCTTCTATCAAGAGTTATCGCCTCCTCGGCCCTGACAGGGACCATAGCCTGGTGCCCTCAGCAGGGCTGAGACATCATCTACACGACAGTCAAAAGGTATATGGATATTGCTTCCATATACAAATCTCTAATAAGATGTCTTCTCAAAAATGGAGTTTACACAGCTGATGGTCATACCCAGGTACCTGGGATTCTCCAACAGGCTGCCTCCTCTGCTCTTCAGAAGTAAAGCTGTGGCTCAATTGCTGGCAAACAGGGGCTTTGGAGACAGGGAGACAGGATAAAAGCAAGGCCTGGATTTGAGAGTTCATTCACTCAGTAAACACTGCCAAAGCATCCTCTGAGTGCCTGCATTGGTTTAGAGAACAACCTCCCAGGAAAGTGAGTGGCAGCCAAGAAAAGTGCAGGGGACCATGGGAGCTCAGAGGAAGGGTACTTGGCCCAGGGTGGAGAGAAGAAGGCAGTGGGAATGGATGGCTAACCCTGGACTCTAAGGACAAATAGTACCTTCTATGTTGAAGCCTGATTGAGCTGAAGTCTTTCCAAAAATTCCAGCAGATCTTCATGGTTGATCCGATGTATATGAGGCATGGTAGGAGGTCAGACTCCTGGCTCAGAACCCAGGCAGGGATCAGGCTTAGTTTACATGCCCCAAGGGCCAAGGGCAGCCACTGGGCCAGGAGCCAATTCCTGGATAGGGCAAAAGTCAGAACTGCTGGGCTTCTTAGGAGGACCTCCCCAATTAATGACAAAACAAATGTGTTTTATGCACTGCAGTGTCCTATCCTTGCTTCTCTGCCCCAAGGCTTGGTGAATGCCTAATGGTCTAGTGGGGAATGCAGGAGGACCTGGGGACTCCAGGGCTGGAAATCAGCCAGGTCATTGTGGCCCAACTTTCCTCTCTAACTCTATCTCCAGTATAGTCTCTGAGGGAAGAAGTAGCTGTGAGTTCCTGAGCATTCATGAATGATGTGCCAGATACTGGGCCTGGGGATGGGTCTACACACCTCCAACTACTCTTATGTTGAAAGCCTTACCAGCCCTCCTGGCAGAAGAGACCATCTGTCTAATCCTACACAAGGGTGGACTGATCAGAAAGCCTGTACTCTCTCTACCATGCCAGTGGCCACGATGGGCAGGTCAGTTGTGTGTTTGGCTGGTGTTGGGGAAGCAAGAAAAGATGGACAAGAAGGAGACCGGCATTTGGTTTAGTTTCCTAGTCACAGCTTCTTCAGACTATGTTCAGCTCTTTCAGTGACCTTGCAGCACCAATAATAGATTATTAAAAGAAGCTGGTCTCAGCCCCATGGTGACCTCTCTTCTGAGCCACATACTGTATAAGGCTCTTCTTCCCTTGCCATTGAGTTAGCACCAAAAGCTACATCTGCTCTCAGGGTTTCCCAGCCCAGTCACTCCTCATCCTTGCCTTCCCTACTAACACCTCTTTACCTGCCGCTTCTCTGGTCTCCTTGGGAGTAAGGCTTCACAAGGTTTTCTTCCCGCACATGGACTCCTTCTTTCTCTCTGGAGCTAGAAGTGCAACTTCTGATAAATCTTCCACCCACTTCATCATAAACGTTCTCCTAAGGATTGTGCACACTCAACTAATATGTTTGTTTTTCTCCTTGTTGTCTCTTCCTCCATTTAAACAAAAGTCTGGTGGCTCTTAAACTTTTGAGATTGCAACACATCAGAAAAAATAAGTTTTGTATTGCAAATCAGAACACATGCACAAGTCAAACAAAAGTTTCATAGGACAATACTTACCTCTATTATTTGTGATGCACTTTGACCTATTCTATTCTATGTTATTAAAAAGTACTAGCAGACTTCTGAGAAGATACCGGAGCAGTAAACAGCAATAAATCAACCTCTCCCAAGATTCAGAATCCAAACACTGGAAAATAACAACTTGGAGAAAAGAAGGAGGGAGGTGGATGCCCAGGACCCAGGAAGGATCTGAAGGAAAAATTGGAGCCCTCAGAGAATGTAAAGAGACAGACCACAATGCAGAAAAAGGAGGGGGCAAACTGTACTTTTTGCCTAGGTCTTGGCTCTGAGAGAGAGAGAGAGAGAGCTCATATCTAAAGAGACACAGTGAGGGCGTGTGACTACAGAAGCCTCCAGGGAGAAATGTACCAGTGGAATAGAACAACAAATGCTGTGCACTACAACAGCTGGTAAGTGACTCCAGTCCACTAGAGTCTCCCCTGAAGAGGGGCCTTGGTCAATCATCATTTTAGGGAGGGGCCTAATGACTCTGGGACTTGGAACAGCCATGGGTTGGCTTCATCTCAAGGCTCCTAGTGTTGATATCACACATTGACTGAATGAGGAATAACCACAGGAGTCATTCAGGAATAGGGAACTGAGATCAGACCAGCAAGAGACACCCAGAGTGTTGTAGGCTGAACAACTCAATCCCTAACCCCACAACCAGAGGCTAGGATCAGCCTGAACTTCTGTGAAGTTGAAAGCACCAGAATCAGCACTCCACCCAAATCCTACTGCAGGTTTGTTGGGGTCATAAGCATAGATCTGGGGTCTGTCTTCCACCTTTGTCTACCAGTAACAGCAGGGACATATCCTGAATTGGACACCACTGCAAAAATGTAGACCCCGGAAATAATTACAGGCTTGAAAGTGCAGAGAAATCTCTTTGCTTTTTGATGCTTTTTGGTTTTTACCTTGTTTGTTTTTCATGAGTGTGAGTATTGGTTTTAGGTTTTTTGTTCTGTTTTGTTCTTGTTTTTCCTTCTTTCTTTCCTCCTGTCTTCTTCATCAGTTTCCCAAAGCTTTGATAATCTTCCTTTGTTCTTCAGCCTTGCTTCTAATCTCTTTCTCTTCTTTCCTCTGGTTTTTCTTCTTATCCTTTTTTGTTTTTTTTTTTTTGGTACTGGGGATTGAACTCAGGACCTTACGCTTTCGAGGCAAGCAGCAGCACCACTGAGCTAAATCCCCAGCCCTCTTCTTATCCCCTCCAGTCCTCCCAATTTACAAAGATTTTGTTCCTATTTTTCCATTTTCTCATATTAATCCCATTCCCTTCTATCCTTTCCCCTAGCCCTCCCACTTCCTTCCCCTTTGCCCCTTTTCTTCCTATTTCACATTACCTATTATACATTTAGTCCTAATTTACACTTTCAGTTTCTCACACCAGAGAAACTATTCAGAAATCATTCATGTGTGTCCTATTTATTTCATTTAAGAGTATTGCCTCAATGTGCATCCACTTAGCTATAAATGTCTCTAATTTCTCATTTTTTATGGCTGAGTAGTACTCCATTTTATAAAAAAACCACAGTTTCTTTATCCAGTCTCCAGTTGATGGGCATTTGGGCTGTTTCCAAGTTTTAGCTATTACAAACTGTGCTGCTATGAACATGGGTGCACATATGTCACTATGGTATGATTCTTTTAATTCTTTGGGGAAGATCCCCAGCAGTGGAATAGCTGGGTCAAATGGGACTTCCAGTCCTAGTTCTTTGAGGTATCTCCATACTGATTTCCACAGTGCTTGCACCAGTCTACACTCCCACCAGCAGTGGAGCAGGGTTCCTCTTTCCCCACAGCCCCACCAGCATTTGTTATTGGTTGATTTCATGATAGCAGCCATTCTTTCTGGAGTGAAGTGGAATCTCAGCATTGTTTTCATTTGCATCTCTTGAATGACCAGTGATGTTGAACATTTTTTCATGTATTTATTTGCTATTTCTACTTCTTTGTCTGAGAAATGTCTGTTCATTTCAGATGCCCATTTTTGGACTGAGTCTTTAAATTTGGGAGGTCTGATCTTTTTAAGTTCTTTATAGATTCGAGATAGTAGACCTTTGTCTGAGGAAGAGCAGGTGAAGATTTTTTCCCACATTGTGGGTTGTCTCTTCACACTGCTGGTGGTTTCTCTTGCTGTGCAGAAGCCTTTTAATAAGAAGAGATCCCACTTGTTGATTGTTTGTGCTAGTTCACGGGCAACTGAGGTTTTGTTCATAAAATCTTTTCCTACACCGATGTCTTCAAGGGTTCTACCTAACCTCTGTTCCAACTGGTTCAGAGTTTCTATTTTAATATTTAGATCTTTAATCCATTTTGATTTTAGTTTAGTGCATGGTGAGAGATACAGTTCTAGTTTTAATCTTTGGCAAGTTGAAGCCCAATTTTTCTAGCACCATTTATTAAAGAGGCTATCTTTCCTCCAGTGAGGGTGTTTGGCTCCTTTATCGAAGATGAGATGGCTGAGTGTCTGGCGTTGTTTCTGCATCTTCTAATCTGTTCCACTGGTCCTCAGGTCTGCTTCTTTGCCAGTACCATGCTGTTTTTATCACAGTAGTTTTGTAGTAGAGTTGCAGGTTGGGGATTGTGATACCCCCTGCCATGTCTCTGTTACCTAGAATTGCTTTTGCTATTCTGGGTCTCTTCTTGTTCCAAATGAATTTTTGGATTGTTTTCTTGAGGTCCATGAAGTATGCTGCTGGGATCTCAATTGGAATTGCATTAAATCTATATAGCAGTTTTGGAAGTATGGCCATTTTCACTATATTAATCCTTCCTACCCAGGAGCAGGAGATGTCTGTCCATTTTCTGATATCATCTTCAATCTCTCTTTTCAGAGTGCCATAGTTTTCAGAGAAGAGGTCTTTAATTTCTTTCATTAGGTTGATTCCTAGGTATTTCAGTTTTTTGGATGCTAACGTGAAAGGATTTATTTGCCCTATTTCTCTCTCAGTGAGTCTGTCATTCGTGTAGAGGAAAGCTATTGATTTGTGTGTGTTGACCTTGTAACCAGCTACTTGACTGAATTTGGTTATTAAGTCTAGAAGACTTTTGGTGGAGTTCTTGGGGCCTTCTATATAGAGTATTATGTCATCTGCAAATAATCACAATTTGACTTCTTCATTTCCTATCTTTATTCCTTTTATTTCTTTCTCTTGTCTAATTGCCATGGCTAATGTTTCCAGAACTATATTGAACAAGAGTGGTGAAAATGGACATCCTTGTCTTGTTCCTGATTTGAGTGTGAAGGATTTCAGTTTTTGACCATTTAGTATGATATTGGCTGTTGGTTTTTCATAGATGGCTTCTATCAGTTTGAGGTAGAGACCATCTATTCCAATTTTTTGTAGGGTTGTTATCATAAATGCATGTTAGATTTTGTCAAATGCTTTTTCTGCATCTATGGAGATAATCACATGGTTTTTGTCCTTGGCTCTATTGATATAGTGTATTACTTTGATTGATTTTCGTATATTGAACCATCCCTGCATCCCTGGGATGAATCCCACTTGATCAGGGTGTATGATCTTCTTGATGATCTTCTGCATTCTGTTTGCCAGTATCTTATTAAGGATTTTTGCATCTATGTTCATTAGTGAGATTGGCCTATAGTTCTCTTTTTCAGTTGGGTCTTTCTCGGCTTTGGGGATCAAGGTGATGCTTGCTTCCAGGAATGAATTTGGGAGTATTGCTTCCCTTTCAATTTCATTGAAGAGTTTAAACAGTAGTGGCAGCAGTTCCTCTCTAAATGTCTTGTAGAATTCAGCAGTGAAGCCATCAGGGCCCGGGCTTTTCTTAGTTGATAAGTTTTGAATTACATTTTGAATTTCATTGGTTGATATTGGGTTGTTCAGAATTTTTAGGTCTTCTTCGTTCAACTTTGGTAATTCATATGTATCTAGGAATCTGTCCATTTCTTCTGTGTTGTCCATCTTATTGGTGTATAGGTTCTGGAAGTAGGTATTGATGATCCTCTGGATTTCTGCTGGGTCTGTTGTAGTTTCACCCTTTTCATTCCTAATTGCATGGATTTGGGCCTTTTCTTTCCTTTTTCTGACAAGGTTGACTAAAGGTTTATCAATTTTCTGGTTCTTTCGAAGAACCAACTCTTGGCTTCATTGATTTTTTGTATCATTCTCTTAGTCTCCATTGCATTGATTTCTTCTCTGATCTTTATAATTTCCTCCCTTGTATGAGCTTTGGGGTTGTTCTGCTCTTCTTTTTCTAGAAGCTTGAGGTTCAGCATCAGGTTGTTTAATTGGGCTCTTTCTGTTTTCCTCATATGTGTATTCACTGCTATGAATTTCCCTTGTAAGACTGCTTTCATTGTGTCCCATAGATTCTGATATGTTGTACTGTCATTGTCATTTAATTGAAGGAACTGTCTGATTTCTTCTTTAATTTCCTCTGTGACCCATTGGTTATTCAGAAGTGTGTGTTCAATTTCCACATGTTTATGAAATTTTTTGAGTTTCTTTTGCTATGGATCTCGAATTTCATCACACTATGGTCTGATAATATACAGGGGATAACTTCAATTCCTTTGCACTTACTTAAACATGTTCTATGTGTGAGTATGTGGTCTATTTTGGAGAATGACCCATGTGCAGCTGAGAAGAATGTGTATTCTAATTTTGTGGGGTGGAAGACTCTGTAAACATCTGTTAAGTTCATTTGTTCAAGAATTGGATTGAGTTCTAGTATTTCAGTACTTATTTTTAGTCTAGTTGATCTATCTATTTGTGACAGTGGGGTGTTGAGGTCCCCCACTACAATTGTATTAGTGCATATATGACTTTTCATGTCCGTTAGTATTTGTTTTATATAGTTGGGTGCACTAGTGTTTGGTGCCTAGATATTTATGATTGTCATCTCTTCCTCTTGGATTCTTCCCTTTACAAGGATGTAGTGTCCTTCTTCATCTCTCTTAATCAGTGTTGGTTTGAAATCTACTTGATCTGCAAAGAGGATAGCTACTCCTGCTTTTTTTCGGGTTCCTGTTGCATGGAGTATTGTTTTCTACCCTTTAACGTTCAGTCTATGAGTTTCCTTTTGAATTAAGTGTGTTTCTTATATGCAGCATATTGTTGGATTTTGCTTCTTGACCCATTCTGCCAGTCTATTTCTTTTGATTGGTGAATTGAGACCATTAACGTTGATGGTTATAACTGAAATATATTGACTTGTCATTGCCATGACTTTTTCTTATTGTTGGGTTCTCCCCCTTTACATTTAATTTCTTGTCATGCCAGATGGGTTCATTCTGCTTTGCTTCCTGGGGTTGTGATCCTCAATGTCTGTTCCTAGGCTATTGTGTAAAATTCTTTGGAGTGCTGGTTTGGTATTAACAAAGTTCCTAAGGTGCTCTTTGTCATGAAAGTATCTTATTTCTCCATCCATTTTGAGGGATAGTTTTGCAGGGTCCATCAATCTGGGTTGGAGGCTGTTTTCTTTTAGGGCTTGGAATATGTCACTCCAAGCTCTTCTTGCCTTGATGGTTTGTGTTGAGAAGTCTGCTGTGATTCTGATGGGCTTTCCTTTGTATGTGATTTGTTTCTTTTCTCTGACTGTTTGGAGAACTTTGTTCTTCTCTTGTGTTTCTGGAATCTTAACAATTCTATGCCTGTGTGTAGATTTTTTTTGATCAAGGCTATTTGGAGTCCTATATGCCTCACTTATCTGTATGTCAAGCTCTTTTCCCCTGCTTGGGAAGTTTTCTGACATTATTTCTGTGAAGAGATTTTTTATGTCATTTCCACTCCCTCCTGTTTCTTCATTGAGCCCAATCAGTCTTATGTTATTCTTCTTTGCATCGTCTAGCAGCTGCTGGATTGATTTTTCATGTTCCCTTATAATTTGGAAGCAATTTTTCTTTTCCTGGTCACTAATTGCAATCTTATCTTCTATATCTGAAATTCTGTCCTCACATTGGCTTATTCTGCTGTGTAGACTTTCAGTGGAGTTTTTCATGTCCTGGAAATCAATTTGCATCTGTTTTATGGATTCCATTTGTTTCTTATGTTGGGATTCCATCATGTTCCTCAGCTCCTCTCTAGATTTATTAATCACGTCTTACAGTAGGGGCACAATTTCTCCTGTTATCTGAGAAATTATTTCTGATTTCATTTTTTCCAGATCCCCTTTTGTTGCCAGTTCAGTGGGTCCAGGTGGTTGAGTATCAGAGGGTTCCATCTCATTTCCCTTTGGGGTTGCTGTAGGTCATCTGGAAGTCTCGTTTTGAGACTTATTTATGTGTTTTCTCATTTCAACTGGGGCGGGGGGCTGTTAGCACCTGCACGGACTACCTCCTCTGAGGCGGGTGAGGTGGGCCAGGGGCTGGGAGCAGCAGTAGGGATGGTGACCCACAAGCCCTTTCCTGTGGGCTGGGAGCAGCGGGAGGGATGGTGGCCGGGAAGCCCCTCCCTCTGGGCCAGGAGCGGTGGGAGGGATGGTGGCCTGGAATCTCCTTCCTCTGGGCCAGGAGCAGTGGGACAGAAGGTGGCCCCAAAGCCCTTTCCTCTCAGCTGGGAGCAGCGGGAGGGATGGTGACTGGGAAGCCTCTTCCCCTGGACCAGGAGCAGTGAGATGATGGCTCAGAAGCCCCTACCTCTGGGCCGGGAACAGCGGGACTCAGTACCTTGGTCTGGTGGTCTGGTGTCCTCTGCATCTTTGTAGTGTGGAACCGGGTGGCTGCCTGTCTACTAGTTTGGCATTTTCTAGACTGTTTTTTATTCTATTGTTATTACTGATTGTATTACTGTAGCCAACATGATATAGCTGTTGTGATCAGTTGTTTTTCCTTGTATGCCAATACCGAGGTTGTCTGAGGGGTCACAAACAATACCATAGTCCAGTACCACAGAATTGAGTGCTAGGCCGAATAGACAGCACCCTCTCATCCCTAATAAATTGAAGAGTCAGGATCTTGGGACAGACTCAAAAGCCAGCTATACTTAGAAGACTTCTATTATTATTAACAGCTTTCAATATTGTGTTCATGTGATGAATTTCTAGGATTGTGACTATTATATGCTTTGGTGTATTTTTTTTCCTGATCATGGATAATTGGAGTTCTATGTGCTTCACTTATCTATATTTTCTAATAAAGGTTTATTTTATATCCTGTTTTAGAAGTTTCAGTCCTTGTGGGATCAGCTACATAGTTGAGGGGATATAGGTGGAGGATAATAATATTAATATGACAATATCATTATAATGGTTTATATCTAGATGTCCCTTGAAAGCCTCATTTACTCGAAGGAGAGGCTGTCCATAGGTTTTTAGTTTTGTTTTGTTGCTTTCTGTGGTTTTTTTTTTTTTTGGTCAGAAATAATTACCTTTATGGCTGTGTTTTTCATCTTCCATCCATCCATAGATCCTGCTCATAGTAATGTGAGCCATTATTGATTAACTTTAGCAACTTCTCATGTAAGTTTTGTCTAAGACGTGGTTTCCCGTTCAGTCTCCTCCAGGAAGTTTTCTCATATACAGTGTTGTCTGAGTTACAATCAAAATCCTGTTTAAATCCAGGTCATCAATTTCATAATCTCAGTCTTTATCAAACCAATCAGTAAATGTGTTTTATCATCCATGTATTCCATCTCTTCATCAAAATGGGGGGGATTTGGAGAAACTAAAAAGTCATGCTGCTACTACCACTACTACCATCTTCCTCAATGTATAAATTTACTTCTTTCCCATTGCATAAAATTTGACTATAAACACTCCAACTTCCAACTACTTCTCACTCCATCTCGAACCTCTGTCTCCTCTACTTTGTCCAAGTAGTTAATATTTGTATTTTATTCTGCAGTCATTATTAAGTCTTGTGTTTTTCTAGGTTGGTTCTAAAATTAAAAGCCAATAAATAACACTTACAATTATGTAATTATTTCTATATAGTGGATTGTGATTTACACTCTTCCTCTCTGTTTTACTATTGAACCTTCTGTGCCACTGATAAGAAGTTATGTTGAGTTCAAAGTCAATGTCTTTCATGAACTCTTTAGTTTTTCCTCTTATTGAACCTTGTGGCTCCCAGTTTCATCTTTGTTTACTGGAATTTATTTTTTTTGTTGTTTTGTTGGATTTTTTTGGTACCAGAAATCGAACTTGGGTCCTTGCGCTTGTGCAGCAGGGGGGTGAAACCACTGAGCTAAATCTCCGGCCCTGGAATTCATTTTTAAGTAATTTCTCCTACTCTCTGGGAGATGAACATTACTTGGTGCTCAGGTTAAATAGATATTTGTGCTGAGTACAGAATTTTAACTTCAAAATCATTTTCTCTTAGAATCTATGAAAACCTCATTCCAGTATCTTTAATTCTTCATTGGTTTAAATGACATTTTACGCCCATCTGAATCTCATTATTTAGGTTTTTTTCTGGAGATTTTAGGAGCTCATCTTTCCCATTATCTTTCCAAATGTCACACTGATGTTGTTGGAAATGTGGTGACTTAACTACAGTAAAGTTTTGGAGCCATTGTATCTCATTACTAATGGAAACTTTAATTTTGAAAGGGTTAGAATTAGTGTCAACACATTTGAACATACGGGGCTTTTACAGATGATGAAAACAAGCCTTTACAATAATTTTAAGCATTTAATCAACTAACTTAACCAACTATATTGCTAACATTATAAAATAATTGGTACTAAGTTTTCCTAGGGGAAATGGAGGAGTCTATCTAAGGTAATTATAAGCTTAGCTTATAATTAGTTCTTTTTAAAATTTTTCAGGGGCCTGTACCACTCAGGCCTTTAAAATCTATTTTTTCTCCTGTTCCTTGTCTGCCTCTACTCCTCTGTTCCTCAGGATGAGTCTGGAAGGGAGACAGAATTCAGACCAAACTTGTCCCTTTTGCTGCCTGGCTGAAAGGGACCTGGTAAGAAGACGGGACAGAGTTGTTTACTGAGGTGAAGGCAAAACTGTCTGGGGTATTTACATTGTCTGGGCTTCCAGTTCTAAGTTTCACTAATCCACAAACTACAGTGTTCTAAGGCTGACATTTGAGTTTAGTGAAGAAGAGTGCAGGCTCCAGAGTCGGGGCCATATGGTGAGCAAATTACTTTCGCTCTGAGCTTTGGTTTCCCTTTCTGTAAAATAAGTCATGTGGATAAGGTTTAATTGAGTTTGTATGTATAAAATACTTAGCAGTGTATTCCATATAGTGAATTCTTTAAAAATAGTATTTGTAGTTGTTTTTATTATTCATGGACAAAGAATGGGCTTCGCTAGAATCTTATGGTAAAACACACACACACACACACACACACACACACACACACACACCCCACCACAAAAAGCTTTTGATACCATCATAAATTTCTGAGGTCATATTTTGTGCCAACTACTATTCTAGACACTTTACATAAATTAGTCCTGACCATTATTATTCCCAGCCAATAAGAAAAATGATATTTTCATTCACCTAAGAAGAAATTGAGGCCAAAATGATAGTGCTGGTAAAGAATAAAGCTGGAATCTGACTCCAAATATGATGTGTATTCTTTTTTAGCATTCCCAAAGTGTAAGGTATCTAAGAGGACTGAAGATAACATTGGCTAGAATCCTTAGGTCTGGTAGTAGATACATGGTGAGGAAAATAAGACAGCGAGGGGACAGTAATATATGAAAAAATTTCTTGTTAGGAAGAAATTCTCTTTCTGTTCTGAAAATTTTCACTTCTCTGGAAACATTTATAGAACATCCCTGCTCAGCATTCACCTGTGGGATCCCTGGCTGTGGGTCTTGGGGCCCAGGGAATGTGCAGGCAAGTAGAAGAGAGGCTCCCACATGAACGTGCTGCAGGGCCTCTCATCATTTATCCAGTGCACTTCTAAGCTGTAAGGGAGCTGATATTTTGTCAGATACATGAGCTCCTTTATTTATCATTTTCAATAGGTGATATGGTCATGTGATTCAGAAATCACAATAGTATAAAAAGGTACATTAGAAATCTTGCTTCCATCCCTGTCCTCATCCCCTCTTGTTTCCTCCACCCCCATAAAAACAGCCTCTTTAAAAAAGGCTCAGCTACCTCATCTTTGACAAAGGAGCCAACCACCATCATTGGAGGAAAGACAGCCTATTTAATAAATGGTGTTGGAAAAACTGGATTTCAACCTGCCGAAGCTTAAAACTAGACCCATACCTATCACCGTGCACTAAACTAAGATCGAAGTGAATTAAAGATCTAAATATTAAGACAGAAACACTAAACTTCCTGGAAGATAAGTTAGGTAGAACTCTTGAAGACACTGGCATAGGAAAAGACTTTATGAACAAATCTTCAGTAGCATGGGAGCTAGCACAAAGAATCAACAACTGGGATCTCATCAAATTAAAAAGCTTCTGCACTGCAAGAGAAACCACCAACAGAGCTAAGAGACAACCTACAATGTGGGAAGAAATTTTTAGCAGCTGTAACTCAGACAAAGGGCTACTATAGAGAATATATAAAGAACTGAAAAAAATCAGACCCCTCAAATTCAAAGACCCAATTCAAAAATGGGCATCTGAAATGAACAGACATTTCTCAGACAAAGAAGTAAAAGCAGCAAATAAACATGAAAAAATGTTCAACATCACTGGTCATTCGAGAGATGCAGATGAAAACAACACAGATTCCACCTCACCCCACAAAGTATGGCTGCTATCAAGAAATCAACCAATAACAAATGCTGGCGGGGATGTGGGGAGAAAGGAACCCTTCTCCATTGTTGGTGGGAATGTTGACTGGTGCAATCACTGCGGAAATTGGTATGGAGATACCTCAAAGAACTAGGACTACAGGTCTCATTTGACCCAGCTATTCCCCTGCTGGGTATCTTCCCAAAAGAATTAAAAGAATCATACCACAGCAATATATGTGCACCTGTGTTTATAGTGGCACAGTTCATAATAGATAAAGCTTGTAAACAGCCCAAGTGCCCATCGACTAGAAACTGGATAAAGAAGATGTGGGTTTTTTTTTTTATAAAATGGAGTACTACTCAGTCATAAAGAATGAAAAACTAGAGACATTTATAGCTAAATGGATGCATATTGAGGCCATACTCTTAAGTGAAATAAATAGGACACACATGTGTAAGTACTGAATAGTTTCTCTAGTGTGAGAAACTGAAAGTGTAAATAAGGATGAAAATGATTTAAATTAATAATTGATAATTTGATATAGGAAAAGGTCCAAGGGTTGGGGGTGGCAGGAGGGGAAGGGGAAAGGGAAGAAGGGAAAGGAAAAATTATGAGAAAGAAAAAAATGGAATCAAAGTCTGTGTAAATAGGGAAGGGTGGAGGGGGTGAAGGGTGCACAGGTAATGGGAGAAAAAGTAAGAACTAAGATATATCATGTTCCGGTACAAACACCCAATGATAAATGTAAATGTATTGTATACCTAAAATGTACCAATAAATATATAAATTTTTTTAAAAAGGCAGCCTTTTTCTGTGTTACACAAGTTGGCTTCAAACTCCTGGCCTTAAATGATACTCCTGCATTGGCCTCCTGAAGATAACCATTTTTAATAGTGTGTCCTTCTAGCATTCTTTATTTAGATTCAAGCAAATACAAATATTTTATTACTATCTCATTACACAAGTGCATCTCACTTTATTCACTTACTATATTCTGAAGATCTTTTTATATTAGTGCATAAAGAACTTATCCATTCTTTTCGAATAGCTGCACAGTAAATTTTAATAGTAAACAGTATATTTAACTCAACCTCAAATAATGGACACTTGGGCTGTTTCTAATCTATTGCTTTTAGAAGCAGAGCTAACTAAATAGCTTTGTTCATATATCTCTAGGAATTTAGTGCACTTCTTATTTTGGTACAAATTCCTAGAAGTGGGAAGTGTTATTTGGGGTCAAAGAATAATTGCCTTTGTCACATTAGCTTGCTTTTGCCTTGTTCTCCTGTGGTACTTATTTCCACTTAAATTCTCCAACAGAGCATGTTGATAGACTTGGATTTTTTTGACATATTTTTAGGTGAAAAATGATATTTCAGTGTTGTTTTTATTTGCCCTGTTCAAAATTGAGTGAGGCATTTTTTCATATGTGTAAGTTTTTGTATTTCTTTTTGTGTCCTTTGCTTCCATTTTCTTTGGATTGTTGATCCTTTTCTCCTTTCTAGGAGTCTTTATTTTAGTAAAACTGTTCTGATTCAAATACTTTTTTCTCCAGTTTGTTACTTATTGTTTGACTTTGTTTGTGTATGTGCATAATATTTTCAATCTTGTGGATTTTTTTCCTGTTATGAAGTCAAACTTTTCATTTTTCTTTTTTGGCTTCTAGACTAACAGGGTTCCTCAGAGGCATTCCAGTAAGCTATTATAGAAATCTGAGTATGTACATATGTTCAGTAGGTACAATAAATAAAATGCCAGCTTTCATCACCACTGTAGTTTATCTCAGTACTATGTGCTCTGACCTGTGTTGGGACAAGCTGAGCTTCCCCTACAGCTGTGACCATAGATGCTTCCCACTGTCTTTAGAGTAACCCTTGCCCGTATCTCCTGCCTTCCTTTTTCTCTTGTTTCATTTAGCCATCTCAAAACCTTTTCTCCACTGTAAGTGAGGCACCCATCTGAAAGGGTGGGCAGAAAAGCTGATTTAGACCATGCTGCTGGAGCAAATGGCCTGCTAGAGTCAAACCCTTCACTAGCGATTAAGAATTGACCTCAAGCCAGCTTTTTACCCATAGACTCCTTGTGCACATGCAGGTCACAAATACAGATACTTGGGGCTGGGGATTTAGCTCAGTGGATCCACTACCTGCCTTGCAAGCACAAGGTCCCAAGTTTGATCCCCGGTACCAAAAATAAAAAAACAGAAACAAATACAGATACTTACTTTTTTCCCTCTTTTGGTGTCTTGATAAGTGCAGTCTTCTCTCTTGCCACTGCCCAAGCCTCTAACACTTGCAGAGGAGGGCTCTGGGGGCAGGGGGTTGGTTCATAAAGCCCAGTGTTGGCAAACCTATGGCACGTGTGCCACAGCCAGCTGTTTGTTATTACTGAAAGCTCTAAAAGGTTCGCCATCACTGCTGTAGCCTGAAGTAAGCTATGCTGCTGAGATACACTCCTGGCTGATTTTCTCTTAAAAGATTATTTTGTTTCATTTTAATTTGCCTCTTTGAATTAAAAATGAGCAGTTTCACAAGGCTGGGGATTTGCCTCAGTGGCACTGTGCCTGCCTGGCAAGCCCAAAGTCCTGAGTTCAACCTCTGGTACTGGAAAAACAAACAAACAATGAGCAGTTTCAAATTTTGGGGTTTTTTTTTGGGGGGGGGTTGTTTTGGTACTGGGGATTGAACTCAGGATCTTGCACTTGCCAGGCAGGCAAAATGCCACTGAGCTAAATCCCTGGCCCAGCAGTTTCAATTTTTAGTGACATTTAAAAGCTATATATAGGGCCAGGGATTTAGCTCAGTGGTTCTGCCACCTGCCTCACAAGTGCAAGGACCCGAGTTCGATCCCCAGTACAAAAAAAAAAACACACAAAAATAAAAGCCATATATTGAGTTTTAGAATATTAATGGAATTTTAGTAATCCAGCTTATAAAACTTTTCCTAAAATAATAAATATGAAAATTTATCTTTAAATCATTGAATTATAACTTAAACTTATGTTTCTTTTACAGAAAAAGACACTATGGACGTATGGTGCAATGGTAAAAAGATGGAGACAGCGGTATGTTGACCTTTTGGTTATTCTCAGTGCCTTATGTGTAAGTTACCATTGAAATGCTAATTCCAAAGCTTTTACAATTAACCAAAGTCCTCTAGGTAGAAACAGAAAAAGAAATTAAGTATTCCTGATGCCACATTCTGAAAACCTCGCCCAGACAGTTCCTGGGCCAGTGACAGTTTGGAGACCACCTGTGTTCTGAGCTGGCCTTTGCATTTTCCTTGCCTTTCCTGGCTCAGGCTCTTATCTTAGAGTCTTCACATTAAAAAGTTCCTTCCTGAAAGGCTGGCATCCTTTGTGTTTATCCATATGAACATATGAAGTAATGCTTTATACCACTTCTTCTCAAATTTGCATGTGTAGACATCACCTGAGATCTTGTTAAAATGTAAATTACAGCATTTATCTCACTGCTGCCAGGGGTGTTGGCCCACAGATGGTACATAGAGTAGGAAGGCCTGCATCACATTCCCAAAACAGATATACTTTTCTAAAAGCAAGGTTTCTATGCATACAATATCAGATGTCAGGAAAGGACACTGTTACAAACCTCAGAAGATGAGTCTTGTTGTGGCTGTTTTGGAACAGCTGCAGTCGCGATGAACACGGTGGTTCCAGCTGTGCACCTAGTACTGCATCTAGTGGTCCTTCCTCTTCTTTCCTACCCTGGAATTCTCTGGATGGAGAATCGGGACTTTTGAATCACATTTTCTCCCACTTGGAAGGAATTTTCCAGTATAAATGTAAAAATAATGTTGTTTTATGGTGTAAAGAATGTAGTTCTAGGGCTGGGGATGTAGCTCAATGGTAAAATGTTAGCCTAGCATGCCCAAGGCTCTGGGTTCAATCTTCAGCACTAGGGGAATAAAAAGAAATAAAGGACATGGTTTGAAGGTAAAAAATAATGACCATCTGCACCACGCCTGCCTTGCAAGCACAGTGCCTTGAGTTTGATCTGTGGTACCAAAAAGTAAAAAATGAAATAATGACCATGCACAATGTCTGTGTTCCTTAGTCACTGACAGGAAATTTCAGTGCTTGGAATATAGCTCTTTGTAACCCAACTGCCCCCTCACTGTAACTGCAGTCTAGTTTTTGGGCAGATTGGGCAGCTCTGTATTCAGGCAGCTTTCCTTCCTCAGTCTGTACACATGTGTACCACACTGCTCCTGCTGCCTATGAGTTACAGCTTATTTTGCCCTTTTTCTTTCCATCTCAATGCATCAGGACCCAAATTGGGAGTTTGACAAATTGCCAAGAAGTGACTTATAGGGATTGCATTACAGCACCCTGTAATGCAAAGCTTTTTTTCCCAAAGCTCAGTGTAAAAGAGGGGGAAGCACGCTGCACTCAAGAACATGTGTGTGCTGGCACACCACGCCAAAAGAACCATGGCCAGTACTTCTCAGAGCTAGCAAAAGCTTCTCTCCCTGATGTTTCCTGTGCTTTTATCAGTAGATAATGTTATTAAGGGGCCTTGCTCTGTCTGCTTTGGACATCACGATGCTCATAGTCAAGTTTTAAGTCTAGTTGAGGTGTTTGCTTTCTGGCATAATTTATTTTTAGCCTCTAAGCTTCTCCAGCCTTCATTTTGCCACTTTGCTCCTACCTTCTTTACTCTAGACCAGTGCTTTTCAATAGAAATATAAGAGGAGCCATAGGTATGAGCCTCATGTGTAATTTTTTTCCATTAGACATAGTAAAAACAATTTAAGGCGAATTAATTTAAATAATATACTTGATTTAAGTCAATATGTAAATACCATTTAATATATAATCAATAGGTTATTTTAATTACTTTTTCATATTAAGTCTTTAATTCCAGTGTATATCTTAAATAGCATATTTCATTTCAGACTAGTCACATTTCAAGTGTTCAATGGATTTAGTGGTGTCTGGTTTTATGCTATGTGTGTATTTTATTGTAAACCACCTTATACTTTAAGGAATCAAATTTTCACATTGGTAAGGACACTCCATCCCCTACTGACTAGAGCCTTCAGCAAATTACTTAATAACCACCCTGTTCCTCAATTTCCACATCTATAAAATGGGGTGATAATAGGACAGAATTTGTAGCAGTTACTATAAGACTGCAATGAAATCATGCATGTACACTGTTCTTGGTATAAGTAACTGAGAAATGTTTATTATCATGTTCATTTTTACTTTTGAAAACACAGTCTATGGGACAGACATACAGTCATGTGTACACCCCACAAAAAACCCCCCTAAGATTCTTAAAGATTATAGGGATCATAAAAAGAAACTTTCAATTCATAACAGAAATGTAAAAACACCTAAATATAAGCTTTAGTCTTTATTTGCAAACTTGATATTTCACTTACTATAGTACACCACCAGTGCTCTTTCTTTTTCCATACAGAACTAGGGTTGGAATCAGAGCCTTGCCTGTGTTAAGCAAGTGCTCTGCCACTGAGATACATCCCTAGCCCTGCTTTTGGGTGGTGTTAATGCTGTAGGCAAAGAGGAATATTTCTAATCCTTTCTTCTTCTGTTGTCTTAGGATGAGTTTGTAGATGATGGGACTGAAACACACTTCAGTGTTGGGAACCATGACTGTTACATAAAGGCTGTCAGTAGCGGGAAGCGGAAAGAAGGAATTATTCATACTCTCATTGTGGATAACAGAGAAATCCTAGAGATTTTTAAATGACTTCATGTTAATGAATTTTCATCTTAAGAAATAAAGACCAGATCTTTTTAATTACTGTGGTAATTAAATGTTTCAGCATGTACTTATCAGTACACTTAGTCTGCAATGTTTTTATTTTTCAGTTACTTAAAACTGTAATATTCCAAGAGTTAGGGAAAAACAAACTATGTGCAACATAAAAGTTACAATTTATTAAATAATGTAAAGTGTTTAAAACCAAAGTAGACAATAAAATATGGACCAAATTTACTAATGTTTTACAATAGTAATCTTTACTATAATGAACACTACAAAATAAAATAAAATCAGTGCTGCTTGATTTTTTTTCTACAAATGGATGTTTTTGAGTATATATACATATATATATATGCACACACAATTATGTACAATTAAAAAATATATAATACACCTCCTATATGTATGTGTATGTAAATGTCACTATAAATGAAAATGTTACCCAGAGATAATAAAATAATTTTTTAAATTAAAAAAATATATATATATAATACATAATTTTTTTCAGTATTGGAGATTGAACCTAGGACCTTCAGAATGAACTATATCCCCAGCCCCTTAGTATAAGAACTTAAAAGTACAGGTTTCTGAAGATGTAGTTGTCTAACACAGTGAGGACCAAATGAGGAAAAGAAGCGGACTTGTTTGCACCACACTGCATCTGTGCATCATCAGGCAGGGATTAAAAGTCTGTGTTGGACCTCCATCTGAACACTCACCAACACCAGCAGCACATCAAGTGCTGGAGCAAGGTTGGTTTCAACAATCTTAAGGTCTTTCAGGACTGAATGGGATTAGTTTAGAAGGAGAGGCTTGTACAGTATTCGGGTATTTCACATCCATTGTCACATGCTTAACCTCGGTGAGGGGAATTCTCCATTTTCTAGACTTGCTGTATCCAGTATGATCATCATTATTACATGGCTATTCAGTTAATTGAAATCACAATTTAAAATTCTGTTCCCCAGTCACACTGACCACGTATCAAGTCCTCAACAGTCTCATGTGACTGCCATCTTGGACAGGACAGCTATAGACCACTTCCATCCTCACAACAAGTTCTGCTGTACAACACTGATCTACACACTACCTCAGATCGAGTGAATCGTTCAGTAATAGACTAGGCAGGATTTAAACCCAGATTGTTCTGGCGCTAAGATCCATGCCCTTTACAACTATTTTTGCACATTAACATAACCTCCAAGAGATTTGGGGGCAGAACAGAGGCAGAGACAGATTCTAACTCCAGGAGAGGAACTAAGGGCAGGACACCAATAAAAGACATGGCTTGATAGCCTGGGCCAGGCAGGCAGCACACATGGTGGCCAAAGGAGGATATTAAGACTGCTGATTGCTTTCCCTAATGTCTTTTTATTTTGATTTCTTCACAACTGGCAGCTCAGTAAAAGTTTACAAAAATAATCCCAAACTGCTCTTCCCACTTTACCCCCTATTCCCAGCTTTGCTTCACTACCCTGGAAAACCAGGGTATAAACTAAGTGACAGTTGGAGGCCTATTGAACTCTCATTTGGGTTTGCTTTCAAGGGTACTGGTGTCATGGTTTGTTTTAATTTTTCTTGAGTAAAGAGCTTTTTTAAAAGGCCATAATTAATCTGGTACAAAAAATGTTTTGTGCCATGTCCCAAAACACTATGGCAGTTTTTTTTTTTGGAACCATAGTTACTCTTGCTAAAAACCTATAATTTTCCTCAGTGTCAGGCATCTAAGCAAAGAAACATTTGGGGACGGTTTGATGCAGTCTTCTTGAAGACAAAACTCTGGGAAGGTCATTTTGTATTTACTTGGTAAATCTTGTTTTGGTTTTTAAAATTCAAAGCATGAGAATGTTGAAGGAACACAGCCTTGCTCTAAAGTTTGGTGTAGGTTAAGTTCTTGAGTCTCCGTTTGCTCACCTTACAAATTTGTGGCATTACTTGTTTAGATGTTTTAGTTATTTAATGAGATATTTTAACAAGGAAACCAACAAGAACAAAAAAAGAGCATTGACATATTACTATCCGAGAAAATACTCTCTTACACACATGCTTAAACGGTGAAAATAAGTGTTTCAAGTTCTTAGAAAGCAATATGACAACATTTATTAAATGAAAATTCCAATTGTAAATAAAGAGCAAAATAAAATAAAATAAAATACGAAGAAGTAGGGATAAAGATCTTTCCCAAATGGGAAGGGAACTGAGATGGAGAGGAGGTTAGGGAGGGAAAGAGGATGAAAAAAAGAATTGGGATGTGTTATGTGCATGTACGAACTCCACACAATATAAACATTATATGCATTATGTACTACAAACATATACTGATAAAACAGTTTTTAAAAAACAAAAATTCCTTTTTTTTTTTTTTTTTGTGGTACTGGGGATTGAACTCAGGACCCTGCGTTTGTGAGACAGGCGTGGCACCACTGAGCTAAATCCCCGGCCCCTCAAAAATTCCATTATAAATAAAGTTCAAAAATAGGCAAAAGTTAATATGTTATAATCTGAGAAGTCCACTTAATAACCACTTTAGGGGAGACCTACTAGCTAGACCTACTAGGTGGCACCAAAGAAACTTCAAGTATAATGTTAAGTTTCTATTTTGATCTGGGTACTGGTTACAAAGACAATTACTTTGTAAAATTAAGCTGTATACCTATATGAGTTTTATCTTTCTGTGAAGTATTTTATGTTTTGTACAAATGTTAAAGTCAATAAAGATTTTTAAATGGGGCCTGGAGATACAACTCAGTAGTAGTCCTTGCCCAATATGCATAAAGCCTTAGGTTCAATCGCCAGGTCCACTCCACCCCCCAAAATATTTTAAAACATACTCAAAGTTCTTAAAAACACAACCTATGTATATAGATGTGTATTGTAGCATTGTTCATTGTGGAGAAAAGAAGCAGTTGTGAATGTCCATCTACAGATAAATAATTGCATTAGGTTATTATACACCATGAATTACAATGCAGTCATCTAGAAGAATGAGTCAGAAAGGTTTCCATGCTGTATTTTTGAGTGAGAAACATGAAAGTTGCAGAAGAGTGTATATAATATATTTCAATTTTATTTAAAAAGATAAGATGCTAACTAATGTGTGTATATCTTTTTTTCTGTGTGTGGCTACACAGGCAGAGAGAGAAATAAAGTTAAAACAGATAATGTTGAGTTACCTAGTAGGAATGAGCAGTAAGATTGGTAGGGAGCAGAAACCAAATAAGTTTAAGAAAAAATGAGATTTCACTTTTTAAAAATAAGCAATTATTATTACATTTGGTGCTTTTATAAAATTATAAGAAGTTTACAGAGAAATAAGAGATTGAATAGAAGAGAAAGAGTAAAACAAATTGAGTCCAGCACTTGCCCGAACCCCCTGCAATAGAAGCCCAGGAGGAAGGCCAGCAAGGCCCAAGAGTCAATGGCAGGGCTATGAGTTAGATAACCCAAAAAGGCAGCGGGAATGGGTTAAATATAGGAAGAAAAATGTGCAAAGAAAAGAGAAAAGGTAGTCAGTCATGGTGACACACACTTGTAGTTCTAGCACTCTGGGTGGCTGAGGGAGGAAGGTTGCAAGTTCAAGTCTAGCCTGAGCAACTGAGCAGCTTAGTGACACCCTGTCTCAAGATTAAAAATAAAATAAAAAGGATCCCAGGCTCCTAGGGAAGTGAAGCTCAGCCGGTCCCAGCACCCAGAAGGAAGCTCCCCCGCTGCCATCTCAGGCTCCTAGGGCAGAGAAGCTGAGCGGATCCCAGCACCCAGAATGAAGCTTCCCTGACTCCATCCCAGGCTCCTAGGACAGTGAAGCTCAGCTGGTCCCAGCACCCAGAAGGAAGCTCCCCCGCTGCCATCCCAAGCTCCTAGGGCAGAGAAGGTGAGCCGCGTGGGTGCCAGAAGCACCCACCCCCCCACCCCCCCGTGGAAATGAGAAGACACATAAACAAGCCTCAAAAACAGACTTCCAGATCACCTACAGCAACCCCAAAGGGAAACGAGATGGAACACTCTGATACTCAACCACCTGGACTCTCTGAACTGGCAACAAAGGAGGATCTGGGAAAAATGAAATCAGAAATAATTACTCAGATAACAGCAAAGATTTTGCTCATGGTGCAAGACATGATGAATAAATCTAGAGAGGAAACAGATAAAAAATAGAGGACCTGAGGAATATGATGGAATCCCAACATAGGAAACAAATGGAATCCATAAAACAGATACAAACAGATTTCCAAGAGATTAAAAACTCCATCGAAAGTTTGCGCAGCAGAATGAACCAATGTGAGGATAGAATTTCAGATATAGAAGATAAGATTGCAATTAGTGAGGAGGAAAAGAAAAATTGCTTTAAAATTGTGAAGGAACATGAGAAATCAATACAGTGGCTGCTAGACAATGCAAAGAAGAATAACATAAGACTGATTGGAGTCAGTGAGGAAAGAGGAGAGAGTGCAGATGACATAAAAAAATTCTTCACAGAGGTGATGGCAGAAAACTTCCCAAGGAGAGGAAAAGAACTTGACATACAGATAGGTGAGGCATATAGGACTCCAGCTAGCCTTAATCAAAAAAAATCTACACATAGGCACATAATAGTTAGGATTCCAGAAATCCAACAGAAGAATAAAATTCTACAAGCAGTGAGAGAAAAAGAAACAAATCACATACAAAGGAAAGCCCATCAGAATCACAGCAGACTTCTCAGTGCAAACCCTCAAGGCAAGAAGAGCTTGGAGTGATGTATTTCAAGCCCTAAAGGAAAACAGCCTCCAACCCAGATTGATGTACCCTGCAAAACTCTCTTTCAAAATTGATGGAGAAATAAGATACTTTCATGATAAAGAACACCTCAGGAACTTCATGAATACCAAACCGGCACTCCAAAAAATTTTAGACTATACCCTAGGAAAGGACAGTGAGGATCACAACCCCAGGAAACCCAGCAGAATGACTCCATTGGGGGTGACAAGTTAAATGCAAAGAGGGAGAATCCAACGAAAAGAAAAGGTCATGACAAGGCTTTTAAAAATTTTGACTTCATCTCCCTAATGAGTGTATAATTCAATCTTATTATTGTACTGATTAGTATTTTTCTGATTCTAGAGTTGCACACCATTCCTTATGCTATACTGGTTGTTTATCATCTTCTTACGTCTACATTTTAATTGGGTTTTCTATTAATGAGCTCAAAGAATTCTTTATATATTCTGCTCATAGGTTACATGCATTGTAAATATGGTCTATTTAAGGACTACTTTTCATTTTAATGATGGCATTTAAAGTTTTAAATTTTGATGGAATCTCATTTATCAATTTTTTTCTTTTATACATCATGTTTTTTGTATCCTAGGTAGTTCTTGCCTACCCTGAATTCATAAATATTTTCCCTTATAATTTCATCTTAAAGTTTTATAGTTTTAGGCTTTCTTATTTAGGTTCATAGATCCCTTCAAGTTATTTTCATGTATGGAAAATTAGGGTTGAGATTAATTTTTTATATAGGGATACCAGGTGTTCTAGTGCCATTTGCTGAAGACACTCTCTCTTCCTCGGCTCTTGAATCAAGTTTATATTCTATAAAATGCTAATGTTAAATAATCTTTCAAAACTCAGTGGACCATATATGTGTGGTTCTATTTCTAGATTCTCTGTTTTATTCCAATGATCTACATGTCTTTCCTTACACCAACACTGCCTTGATTACTGTAGCTTTAGAAGAAGTCTTAAAATTGGGTGCTAAACGTCTTCCAACACTGTTTTTGTTTTTGTTTTTGGCTTTTCTGGGTCCTTTGCACTTCTACATAACTTTTAAATTTCAATATCCAGTTCTTCATTTATAGCAACTATACACAGACCTCAATTTTTATATCTACCTTGTGTTTTCTAATCCTGCTAAATTCAAGTACAAGTTCTAGGGGCTCCTAGAGATTTCTTAGTATTTTCTCTGTAGATGATTATTTCATCTACATATAAAGATTTTGCCTCTTCTGTGCCAATCCTATCCTAGTTGTATCCTTTTATTGCCAGACTATATTGGTTTAGACCTATGTTTCAAAATCTAATGGACAGATGAAGAGTAGGCATATCTGCCCTTGTTCCCCACTTTAGGGAGAAAGCATTGTATCGTCTCCATTCATAGAAGGAGTTTTTGTTCGAAGTATGGAGTACATGTCTTTGATCTGTTGTTCTACTTCTAGTCTCCTGATAGCTTTTACCATGAACAGCTGTAGAATTTAGTCCAATACTCTTTCTCCAACTAGTGACAGGATCATATGGCTTTCTCCTTTCCTCTGTTAAAATGATGACTTTTAGGGGTGGATCTTCCAATGCTGAACCAACACTGCCATCCCTATAACAAAACCACTTTCTACATACTGCCAGATCTGACTTCTAAGAGTTTGTTTCGTTAAACAAATTTCTATCTATGTTCATACCTTTTTCTTCTATTATCTTTATCCAATTTTAGGATTAGCACAATGTTGAGTTCCTAAAATGAGGGGAAAAGTGTTCCTTCTTCTTTCTGCTTTAAATGTTTGATACAATTTATCAGTTAAAATGTTTATGAGCCTGCTGTTGTCATATAGGTAGGTTTTCAAGCTAGGAATATACTTTCTTTAATAGGTGCTATTCAAATTTTATATTTCCTCCAGAGTTAGTTTCATTAATTTGTCTTCCAAGTTACTTCTTAGAAGTTATCAAATTTATTTCAAAACAGATTTTTATAATATGCTCTCTATATCCTTTTAAATTCTGTAAAATCTGTGGTAATGTCTCCTAGATCTTAATATTGTAAGTTTAAAAATGTATAACTGATATTGTGTAACAGGAAGAAAAGTTCTAAAAGAGCAGGGGAATTGCGAGGGGTAGGGGAAGGCAAAAAAGGAAAGGAAAAAATATGAGAAGAGGAAAAAAGTGGAAACAAGGTCTTTGCAAGTGGGGAAGGGTGGAGGGGGTGAAGGGAGGGCAAGGGAAGGGGGAAAAAAATAACCAAGAGACTCATCTAATGGTACAAGATCCCAGTGATGAATGTAACTGTATTTTATATGTAAAATATACCAATAAATTTAATGGGGGGGGGAGAAAAAAATAAAATAAAATAAAAAGGGCTGGTTGTGTAGCTCGATGCCAAGGCCTTGGGCTCAATCCCCAGTGTGAGGTCAGGGTGGGGGACGCACAGAGGGAAAATAAACCCAAGTGGCTAGACCTACCTGCAGAAAATAGAGAATCTAAAAACTAGGGGACTCCAGCCCCTGATGAACCAGAAGAGAAAGAAACCAACTCTGATTAATCACACACCATGGCTTATTGGTGGTGCCTGTCTTCCTTCCTTTACAATCCAGAGGAAAATTTCATTTACTGTTTGTTTATTGTTTGGTACAACCAAGAAATAGTGGGATACTGAATTACAGGAAGCTCTGACCTTAGGTGTCAGCTTCACATTCCATAGGTGGGGGATCAGTCTTATATCCTACAATACAAAGCATACTAAAGGGCAGTGTAGAGTCACAGTCATGCATTTAAATGTCTTGAATATTTTATATTACTTCTATTCCCATGTTGCTTTTAGCAGAACTGTTTCCTAAAGAAAATGATTCCTTGATCATTACTCTGACAGAATTCTGTGCACTCTAACATCTGTGGACCTGGTAGTCCAGTTTTCCTAATAGTTTTGTTAATGTGCTGTGAAAGATAAAAAAATTTGAATATATAACATACATGATAAGAAATTATGAATTTCTGGGACTTAACAGTTTATCAGCATTTAAAGATATTGGTGCTTGAAAAAATAATTGAAATGTTATGTCCATATATTAACTCCCCATGAAGAATGTAATCATTATGTACTGCAAACAGGTACTAATAAAATATAAAAGTTAGAAAGATAAAGATATTGGTACTTGATATCCTCTTAAAGAAACGTTGCCTCCAAATTTGAACCTGGAAAGTCAGTTGAATAACTATTTATAAAGAAACACAGTATGCGGCTTTTCAATCTTTGGTATATGTGTTAAGAATTGTGTACAGTTCCAGGAAGATGGTGGAGCAGTAAACAACAACAAATCAACCTCTCTGAGATTCCGAATCCAGACACTGAAAAATAACAATTTGGAGAAGAAAAGAAGGAGGGAGGTGGATCCCAGGGACCCAGGAAGGATCTGAAGGGAAAATTGGAGCCCACAGAGAAGTGAAGAGACGGACCTCAATGCAGAAAAAGGAGACGGCAAACTGCACTTTTTTCCCCGCTCCTGAGTCAAAGAATGAGAGAGGAGGGTCGAATCTACAGAGACACAGTGAGGGCAGGTGACTCCAGAAGCCTGCAGGGAGAAACCCACAAGCAGAAAGGAGCAGTAGATGCATATAAACTACAACAGCAGGTGAGTGACTCTAGTCCAAGTGACTTCCATATTCTCTGGTAAGGGAGGTTGGTCAGATGCCATTTTAGGGAGAGGCCAAATGAACTCAGGACTCAGAGCAGCCAGACATTGGCTTTATCTCAGGGCTTCCAGTGATGGGGTGATGTCACCAGACAAGGCAAGCCATGAAATGGAGAAGAAAGAAAGAGAAACAACAGGGAAATAACAAGATAAAGATAAGTCAATGTATACCAGTTATAACCATCAATGTTAATGGTCTCAATTCACCAATCAAAAGAAACAGATTGAGAGAATGGATCAAGAAACAGGATCCAACAATATGTTGCACCCAAGAAACATGTTTAACTCCAAAAGAAATGCATAGACTAAAAGTGAAAGGATACTCCATGCAACAGGAACCTGGATAAAAGCAGAGGTAGCTATTCTATTTGCAGACAAATTGGATTTCAAGCCAAGACTGATCAGAAGACACAAAGAAAGTGACTACATGCTTGTTAAAGGAACAATCCAAGAGGAAGAGATAACAGTTATAAATATATATGCACCCAATACCAGCACACCCAACTATATAAAACAAACATTAATGGATATGAAAGATCAGATAAGCACTAACAAAACTGTAATGGGGGACCTTAATACCCCACTGTTACAAATAGACAGATAAACTAGGCAAAAAATCAACAAAGAAATATCAGAGCTGAACCAAACCTTTGAACAAATGGACCTAGTAGATATATACAGAGTGTTCTACCCCACAACAACAGAACACACATTCTTCTCAGCTGCACATGGGACTTTCTCCAAAATAGACCACACACTAGCTCACAGGACTTTCTTAAGTAAAGGCAAAGGAATTAAAATTATCTCACACATCTTATCAGATCATAGTGCTATGAAATTTGAAATCAATGACAAAAACAACAAAAGCTGCATAAATAATAAAAATTAATTCACACCCTCCTGAACAACCAATGGGTCACAGATGAAATTAAAGAAGAAATTAGACAGTTTCCACAATTAAACAATAATTCCAATACAACATACTGGAACTCATGGGGTGCAATGAAAGCAGTCCTAAGGGGGAAATACAGAGTGGTGAATTCCTACATTAGAAAAATAGCAAGCTCACATAAATAACCTAATTTTGAATCTCAAGCTTCTAGAAGAAAAAGAGAAAGTTAAACCCAAAGGATGTACAATGGAGGAAATTATAAAGATCAGAGCAGAAATTAATGCAATTAAGACTAAGAAAATATTACAAAGAATCAATGAATTAAAGATTAAATAAAATAGACAAGTCCTGAACCAACCTTATAAAAAAAAAGATGAAAATCTATTCAATTAGAAATGAAAAAGGGGAAATCACAATGTATCCTGCAGAAACCCAGAAGATCATCAATACCTACTTCCAGAACCTATACTCTCAAAAAAAAAAAAAAGAAAGAAACTGTACTCTCATAAGATGGAAAGTGCAGAAGAAATGGACAGACACCTAGATGCATATGAATCACAAAAGCTGAATCAAGAACATATAAAAATTCTAAATAATCTAATATCAGGCAATGAAATTGAAGAAGTAATTAAAAACTACTAGAAAAGGAAAGCCCAGGTCCCAGCAGATTCAGTGCTGAATTCTGCAAGAGATTTAGAGAAGATCTAACACCACTACTTCTCAAACTCTTTAATAAAATTGAAAGGAAAGCAATACACCCAAAGTCATTCCTGGAAGCAAGCATTACAATAAAACCAAAATCAGGGAAGGATCCAACTCAAAAAGAGAACTACAGGTCAATCTCCTTAATGAACAAAGATGCAAATATCCTCAGGAAGATACTGGCAAACAAAATGTGGCAAATCATTAAGAGGATTATACACTATGACCAAGTAGGATTCATCCCAGGGATGCAGGGATAGTTCAACATATCCAAATCAGTAAATGTAATACACTACATTAAGAGAACCAAGGACAAATTGTCATTATTTGCAGATGACATGATACTCTATTTAGAAGACCCCAAGAATGACACAAAAAGTCTTCTAGACTTAATAACCAAATTCAATCGAGTAGCTGGATACAAGGTCAACACACAAAAATCAATAGCTTTCCTCTACATGAACAACAGACTCACTGAGACAAAAATAGGGCAAACAATTCCTTTCACAATAGCATCCAAGAAACCGAAATACTTAGGAATCAACCTAAACAAAAGAAGTTAAAGATCTCTTTTCTGGAAGCTATAGCACTCTGAAAAGAGAGATTGAAGAGGATGTCAGAAAATGGAAAGACATCCCTTGCTCCTGGGTAGGAAGGATCAACGTACTGAAAGTGGCCATACTTCCAAAACTACTATATAGATTTAATGCAATTCCAATTGAAATCCAAGCAGCATACTTCATGGACCTTGAGAAGACAATCCAAAAATTCATTTGGAACAAGAAGAATCCCAGAATACCAAAAGCAATTCTAGGCAACAGAGACATGGTAGGGGGTATCACAATCCCCAACCTGCAACTATACTACAAAGCTACTGTGATAACAACAGCATGGTACTGGCAAAGAAACAGACCTGAGGACCAGTAGAACAGATTAGGAGATGCAGAAACAACTCCAGACACACTCAGCCATCTCATCTTAGACAAAGGAGCCAAACACCCTCATTGGAGGAAAGATAGCCTCTTTAATAAATGGTGCTAGAAAAATTGGGCTTCAACTTGCCCAAGATTAAAACTAGACCTGTATCTCTCACCATGCACTAAACTAAAATTAGAATGGATTAAAGATCTAAATATTAAAATAGAAATGCTGAACTGGCTGGAACAGAGGTTAGGTAGAACTCTTGAAGACAGTGGTGTAGGAAAAGATTTTATGACAAAACCTCAGTTGCCCATGAACTAGCACAAACAATCAACAAGTGGGATCTCTTCTTATTAAAAAGCTTCTGCACAGCAAGAGAAACCACCAGCAGTGGGAAGAGACGACCCACAATGTGGGAAAAAATCTTCACCTGCTCTTCCTCAGACAAAGGTCTACTATCCAGAATCTATAAAGAACTTTAAAAAATCAGACCTTCCAAATTTAAAGACCCAATCCAAAATTGAATAAACATTTCTCAGACAAAGAAGTACAAATAGCAAATAAACATGAAAAAATGTTCAACATCACTGGTCATTCGAGAGATACCAATGAAAACAATGCTGAGATTCCACCTCACTCCAGAAAAAATGGCTGCTATCATGAAATCAACCAATAACAAATGCTGGCGGGGCTGTGGGGAAAGAGGAACCCTGCTCCACTGCTGGTGGGAGTGTAGACTGAAGCAACCACTGTGGAAATCAGTATGGAGATACCTCAAAGACCTAGGACTGGAAGTCCCATTTGACCCAGCTATTCCACTGCTGGGTATCTTCCCCAAAGAATTAAAAAGTTCATACCACAGTGATTTATGTGCACCCATGTTCATAGCAGCACAATTTGTAATATCTAAAACTTAGAAGCAGCCCAATTGCCCATCAACTGGGGACTGGATAAAGAAAATGTGTGTTGTTGGTTTTTTTAATGGAGTACTACCCAGCCATAAAAAATGAGACATTAGAGACACTTATAGCTAAATGGATGCACATTGAGGTGATACTCTTAAGTGAAATAAATAGGACACACATGTGTAAATACTGAATAGTTTCTCTGGTGTGAGAAACTGAAAGTGTAAATAAGGACTAAAAGGTATAATAGATAATGTGAAATAGGAAGAAAAGTGGCAAAGGGGAAGAGGAAGCAGGAGGGGTAGGGGAAAGGAAAGAAGGGAATGGAATTAATATGAAAAAATGGAAACAAAGTCTTTGTTAATAGGGAGGGATGGAGAGGTTGAAGGGAGGGCAGGGGAAGGGTGAAAAATAAGAACCAAGAGAGATTATGTAAAGGTGCAAATTTCCAATGATGAATGTCATTATATTTTATACCTAAAATGTACCAATAAAATAAAATTTAAAAAAAAAACAGAGCCTAGGACAAAACCACATGATTATCTCAATAGATGCAGAAAAAGCATTTGACAAAGTCCAACACCCATTTACAATTTTAAAAACCTATAGGAGGCTGGGGATTTAGCTCAGTGGTTTTGCCACCTGCTGTGCAAGCTCAAGGACCCGAGTTCGGTCCCTGCTACCAAGAAAAACAAAAAAAAAACAAACAGAAAAAATAAACCCTATAGGAAATTGGAATAGAAGATCTTACCTCAATCTGATAAAACAGCCAACATCATATTTAATGGTCAAAAACTGAAAACTTTCACTCTAAAATCAGGAACAAAAGAAGGATATTCACTGTCACCACTCCTGTTCAATAGAGTTCTGGAAACAGTACCCAGAGCAATTAGACAAGAGAAACAAATAAAAGGAATATGGATAGGAAAGGAAGAAATTAAATTATCATTATTTGCAGATGGCATGACACTGTACATAGAAGAACCCAAAAACTCCACCAAAAGACTCCTAGATTTAATAAACAAATTCAGTAGTGTAACAGGATACAAAGTCAACACTCAAAAATCAGTAGCCTTCCTGTACACAAATAACAAACTCACTGAGAGAGAAATTGGGGCAACAACACCTTTCATAGTAGCACCAAGAAAAATAAAATACTTAGGAATCAATTTAATGAAGAAAGTAAAAGACCTTTATATTAAAAACTACAGTATTCTGAAAAAGGAGATCAGAGAGATATCAGAAAATGGAAAGATAGTCCTTGTTCTTGGATAGGAAGAACCAATATATTGAAAATGGCCATACTTCCAAAACTGTTATACAGATTTAATGCAATCTCAATCAAAAGACCAATAGCATACCTCACAGAACTAGAGAAAACCATCCTAAAATTCATTCGAAACCAGAAGAGACCTAGAATCGCAAAAGCAATTCTGGGCAACAAGGGCAAGTCAAGGGCATTACAATCCCAGACTTAAAAATATCCTACAAAGCTACTGTGATAAAAATAACATGATGCTGGCAACAAACAAACAAACAAAAAACCAAAACAGATCCAGGGATCAATGGAAAAGAATAGAAGATTCAGAAACAACTCCAAACACACTCAACTACCTTACCTTTGACAAAGGGCCCAAACACCTTCACTGGAAGAAGGATAGCCTTTTTAATAAATGGTGCTGGGAAAACTAGCTTTCCATATGCCAAAAATTAAAACTAGACCTGTATCTCTCTCCAGGCACTAAATTAAAATTGAAATGGGTCAAAGATCTAAATATTAAAATAGAAACATTTAATGTGCTGGAAGATAGAGCAGGTAAAACTCTTGAAGACACAGGTGTAGGCAAAGACTTTATGAACAAAACCCCAAACACACAGAAAATATTACAAAGAATCAACAGTGGGGATCACATCAGATTAAAAAGCTTTTGTACAGCAAAAGAAACAACCAACAGAGTGAAGAGACAACCCACAGTGTGGGAAAAAAATTTTGCCAGCTGTTCCTCAGTCAAAGAACTAATACCTAGAAAATATGAAGAACTCAAAAATATCAGATCCCCCAAATTTAAAGAGCCAGTCCAAAAATGGCATCAGAAATGAGTAGACACTTCTCTGATGAAGAAATAGAAACAGCAAATAAATATATGAAAAAATGTTCAACATCACTGGCCATTTGAGAAATGCAAATTAAAACAACACTGAAATTCCATTTCACACCAGAAAGAATGGCTATCATCAAGAAATCAACCAATAACAAATGCCGGTGAGGCTATGGGGAAAAAGAAACCCTTCTCTACTGTTGGTGGGCATGTAAATTGGTACAATCAATGTAGAAATCATTATGGAAATCAATAAACTAAAACTAGGATTCCATTTGATCAAGCTATTCCCCTTCTCAGAAAAGTTAAAAGCATCATACTACAGTGGTATATGCATGCCCATGTTTATAGCAGCACAATTTGTAATAGCTAAATCTTAGAAACAGCCCAGATGCCCATCATTGAATAAATAGATAAAGAAAATGTTTTTATCTACAATGGAGAACTACACTGCCATAAAGAAGGATAAACTTGAGACATTTGTAGGAAAATGATTGCACCTTGAGAACATAATTTTAAGTGAAATATATTGGACACACATGTTTAAATATCATATTGTTTCCCTTGTGTGAGAAACCCAAGGGGTAAATGAGGAGCATAAAGGAGGATAGATATTGGAAAATAAGAGAAAATATTCAAATGGGAAGTGGAACAAGGGAAGGGGGGAAGAAGAAGGAAAGAAACAGACATTTTAAAAAGTAGAAAAGAATGGAAGGAAAACAACAGAAAGTTTTGTAAAGGGAGAGGAGGAGTAGGATTAAAGGGAAGTGAGGGGATTGGGAAAAAAGAATTAAGATATAGTATGCACAGGTACAAATTCCCTATGGTGAATATTATCATTATGGATATCAAAATTATATTAATAAAAATAATTTTTAAAGTACCAGCAAGACCTACTAAATGAACTTTATACCCCTTTAATGGATTGTGACCTACAGTTTGAAAAGCAATGGAGCATATTTTGACCTTTAAAGCCCCAGGGTAGTAACACTACAACAGAAATGTGTCAAGAATGAAGATGACAGTAAGATTTTGAGACACATGCTATAAAAAATAGTTTAAAATTAAAGAAATTTTAACAGCAAATGCCTAGATTTCCTCTGGCAGGTAGGATTCAGTAGGTTGTACAGACTAATGGTCCTGTTGCAACAAAATAGGGTGATTCTCTCTAGCTGTACCCCCACCCCCACCTGGGATCTTTGCCAGTTTGGGGCACTGGCTAATGGTCAAGCTTTTCCCAGAATGAGGACCTTTGGTGGAAGAAAGGGGAACCAGCAAGTCCTTTAGTGGCCATACAGTGTGAGAATGACATACTTGAATACTGGGAGCTTTAAGTGTACAACCAATCTGGTCCATGATATTTGGTGAGTTCTGGGCCTAAGGATACATCTTAAAAAGCAGAATAATGAAGGGCGCACAGGTAATGGAGAAAAAATAAGAACCAAGATACATCACATACAGGTACAAGCACCCAGTGATAAATGTAAACATATTGTATACCTAAAATGTACCAATAAAAGAATTTAAGGAGGGGTGGAAATCAGAATAAGACTTTCCGTAGTTGCACAGTGCTTGGAGAATAAAGGTTTCCTGAGAACAAAGGGCCTGCCTCAAGCCCAAAGCTAGCACCTACCTCAAGATGTTGAAGCTCCAGGAGGACAGAATCTGGACAGCTGGGCCAGGAATCCCTGAAAAGCAGAGCTCACAGGTGAGGTGGTACACGCCTATAATCCCGGCACTCTGGGAAGCAGGACTGCAAGTCTTAGCCCAGCCTGGGCAGTTTAGCAAGCTCCTGTCTCAAAGTAAAATTCAGTAAATAAATGCTGGGGGTGTGGCCCAGTGTGAAGGCCCAAACACTGCAGAAGAAGGAGAAGGAGGGAGGAGGTGGGGAGAAATAGGGGGAGGGGAAAAAAAGAAAAGAGCTGTATCTCCACAGCCTTTCAGGGCTGAGGGCATAAAGGCCTTCAAGACTCTCAATCAAAGCAGCATGGTTGGAATAGAGGTAAACAACTAAGTCAGTGATGGAGAACCTTTTGGAGACCAAGTGCTAAACTGCAGCCCCAAATCCACTTATTTATTACAAAGTGCCAACACAGCGATTCAACCTGAATAATGAAGTTTCAGTTTGGAAAAGACAGCTCGTACACTAACATCTTTTGTCTTAAAAAGAAAAAAGAAAAGAGGGCTGGGGATTTAGCTCAGTGGTACCACCGCCTGCCTCTCAAGCACAAGGTCCAGAGTTCAATCCCTGGTACCAAAAAAATAAAAGAAAGAAAAAAAGAGAAAAGAACAAAACAGCACAATAGCACACATGCCATAGTTTGCCACCACTGGACTAATTCTTTCAAAAATCAAAATCCAGCCCCAGTCCAGTTCAATTCTGGATTTATGAAATCATTCCTCACCCCATCACCTTACCAGAAAAGAAGGGAACATTCTGTGTAGAAAATTATGTACAATATTTGCATATAGTAAAAAATAAGTAGGGCTGGGGATGTAGCTTGGTGGTAGAGTGCACACTTTGTATTCGTGAAGTCCTGGGTTCAATCCTCAGCACTAAAAAGCAAATAACAAAAATTTAGACCTGTTAGGAGGCATGAGAATATAACTGATAAGCAAGAGAAAAAAGTAGACAGAAGCACACAGATAATTTAGATATTGTGGTTGGTACACTAGGACTCTAACTGATTGTGGGGGAAGGGTTAGTGAAAGTATAAATTGACATAAGTTTGTATATTTGCTCAGGACACAGAAATCACACAATAATTTAGAAAATGAAACTTTAATATAAAATTATTACATGTAAGAGGGGATTAACTGTTAAGGAGAAAAGAGAACTCTAAACAATACATTTATAGCAGCTACATGGAGCAGCCATAAGTCTTAGGCAGTATACCCAAGGAGGGAACAAATCTGAATGAGGTCCTTCCCTTTGCCTTCCACCACCAGATGGAGATGCGCACCTTGTTGGATTTGGTGCAGCCATTCCCCCTGCATGATGACATTCACTGAAGTTCCAAGCAGATGGAATGTACTAGAAAGCATTCCTCTGGGGTGCTGAGGGGAGCCACCCACTGAAGGGTGCCTTCTGTAACTTCATAGAAGTTACTAGGAAACTCCCCACAGGAATGTGTTGTAAGTTGACTTACAAAGCACCGGAGGAAGCTGCCATAGACATGTGCTATATATTTCTGGCTGTCACATGCTGTGGGAACCTGGCAGCAGAGCACATCAGAGTGGCCACCACTGCTTTTTATTGACAAAGCTTAATTTTGTGTCAGTGGGAAAAGGAGAAATGTTTGCAGGGTCCATCTCCATTATTAACAAGCAGGCAATGAAGGGTGAATTTGAAGCTGGTTGGCAATAAGTTGATAACTGGCACAACTGGCTTTGAAAAATCATTCAGCAGGATCTACTAAAGCTAAATATACACCTACCTTGTGACTCAACATTTCTACTTCTGGGTCTCTACCTAGGAGAAATGAGTCAATATGTTCATCAGGAGACATAAATAAGAAGGATTATAGCAAGTTTATTCACAGTAGCCAAAAAACTAGAGGCCATCCAGATGTTTCTTCACTGAATAATGAATAAACAGGTGTAGTTGATTCATACTGTGGAATTCTATACCACAATAAATAAGAATGAAGTATCGAAACATAGCACAAATAAAGCTTACACACATGATATTAGGTGAAAGAAGCTAGATACAAAAGACAGCATCTATGAAGTCTAATAAAAAGTAAAACATCAGGAAAAAAGGTAAAACTAGTCAGAATAGTGGTTATATTTTGGGTAAGAGAGTGATAACACAGTAAGAAATGCCAGAATTATTATGTATCTTGAGCTGAGTAGTGGTTACATGGATGTATACAAAGGTAAAAACATCAATTTTTTGTGCATTAATAGGGCATGTTGTGCATTTCTGTGTGTGATGTGTGTGTGTGTGCACATGCATGCATGATACTTTAAAAACTCACCAGACATGGTGGTGTACACTTGTAAATCCTAGCACTTGGGAGGCTGAAGCAGGAGGACCACTATATGTTTGAGGCCAGCCTGTGCTACATAGCATGACCCTGTCTCAAAAAAAAAACCCCACCCCCCGCAAAAAAAACCCCAAAACAAAAACCAAAAATCCTCAAGCCTAGCATGGTGGGACACACCTATAATCTCAGCAATCCGGGAGACTGAGGCGGGAGGATTGCAAATTCCAGCCTAGCCTGGGCAATTCAGCAATTCAGTGAGACTCGGTGGAAAACCAAAAATAAAACAAAACACAAACAATGACAACAAAACATTTTTCTTACGATTAACATGGTGAATAAAATAGAGGAAAAGGTAAATAAAATAGATGAAAGGAGAGAGAATGTGCTCAGAGGGGTGAAATATACAAAAATAAAAGGGGCAGTATAAAACAAAATTACAATAACTGAAATCAGCATGTCATTGCTTACGTTTAATAGCAGATTGAATACAGCTAAGTAAATATGCTTTCTATAGAGGGAGACACTATTTCTGTCTTTTACGACTGTAAGCAAACCTTTCCTTTGCTTCACAAGGAGACTCTATCACTATCTCTCAAGGCTTCTCATTATATAGACACTCATGAAAAGATAGGAATACAGACAATCAAAACCTCTGCTTGCAAAATGTTCAGAAGCATGAGACTGACTGCAAAATGTCGCTGATGGGAGGGCCCAATGATCTGGCTGCCGGATGTCATTCAGAGTGAATGGCTCTTTGCCGCCTCCTCTAACTTTTCAGAAAGCGTGAATGGTGGAGAGCACAGGCCTCAGTGCTGGGCACGATGGCAACCTGAGGCTCTGTAGTAAGAGTCAGAGGAAGTTGCTGGGATAAGAGCTCAGATCTGTGGTTTGTTGGTGACCCCCACAACTTCCACATCTTGAAGGGAAGGCACCGCCTGCAAGAGGATGAGTTCTAAGGTTCCCCAACAACTGTAGAACATGATTGAAATTACAGAAAAACTAGAATGATACATCATATTTACACATTGGAAGACTCAATATTAACAAAATATCAATTCTGGAGTCAATCTTTAGAATCAATGCAATCATAACCAAATTTCCAACAGGATAGTTTACAAACTATTGACAGCTTGAATCTGAAATTTATATGAAAATCAAAGAAATTAGAATAGCCAAAGAAAATTTGAAAAATAAAAACTATTTAGAGGGTTTAGATTATCTGATTTTAAGGTGATTACTATACAACTAGTAATTAAGTAGAATAGAGTCCTAAAAGGAACTCACACTCATATGGCCAAAGCAATTCTGTGAAGTAAAGGTAAGCCTTTTCAACAAGTGCTCACATAGCTAGAAATACACCTGGGGGAAGTGATCTTGATCCCTAACTCATATCTCATACAAAAAGCAACTTGAAACAGACTGGATACACTGAAACCATAGAATGCACAGCAATAGAGAGGAATTAAACTACTGATATGTGCAACAAGTTGGATAACTGTCCAGGAGAATTATAAATTCCAAGGGAATTATGCTGAGTGAAAAAGACCAATCTCCATAGGTTACATTGTATGATATCATTATATAGGTTTCTAATATAACACTGTTTAAATGACAGATTTCTAGAAACTGAATGATATGGGGGGGGGATGGGTGGATTTTCAAGGGCAGCCCAAGGGACCTGTGTATCCAGAATGGTGACTATGGCAGTGGACACCTGTGCAGGTGCTAAAATTTTATAGAACTTAATACACACAAATTTGTGTAATTTAAACTGGGGAGATCTGACTGAGATGAGTGTATTATATCAACACCAGTATCTTGGTTGTAACAATGTGCTGTAGTTTTACTAAATATCATTACTAAATATTTATTACCAATGAAAGAATTGGATCAGAGTATACAAAGGTTCTCTGTGCTATTCTTTAACAACTATGTAAACTTATAATCATCTCAATAAAAAATTTCAATTAAAAAATGAATAGGAGCCTGGGATGGTGGTGTGCACCTGTAGTCCTAGTTATGCAGGTGCTGAGGCAGGAGGATCACTTGCACCTACAAGTTGGAGACCACCCTATCTAAAGAAAGAAAGAATTTGATATGGATGATAAGCCTAAATGTAAAGTTAACTTTGTAATGATTCCTTTCATCATATTTTTTCTTATAATTCCTAGAAAAAATAAATAAATGGAGTATCTTCCTGACCCAGAGGTAGGTAAAGATTTTTTAGGATGAACAACATAAAATGAACATAAAATAAAAATTGATAAATTACACTTCATCAAAAATTTAAAACTTCTGGTCATGAAAGTCAGTTTGGTGACATTGTGCTGTTAGACGTGGGCAAACGTGGAGGCTTGTGTATCTGACATTTATCCATGTGTGCCCAGAAGTAATGGTCTCATTCCACCCTAACCAAGGAAAACAAATCAAACAAATACAAGGAGTGGGGCGGGGCGGCCACTGTGACCCTTGGCAGGGGAGCTGCTACCTGGCAAAATTCCATAATGGGAAAAACAACAACAACCCTAGCTTTACTGTCAAGAAACTCTGAAAGACTTAGAAAGACATTATCTCTTTCCAGAACATTTCTGAAAGGTGGGAGTCATATGCCCCATTTTTGGAGATGAGGAAACTGAGGAAACTAACATCACTTAAACAGGAGATGAGTGAGTTCAGGATCTAGCCCCAGGCTGTCTGGCTGCAAAGTTCTGGGTCTACTACAAAACCTACCTCCAAGCCCCGCTCTCAGAGCAAGGTGCAGGAGGGCCACGCTGTTACTTGTGGAAAAAAGAAAACATTGTTTCTGGAAACAGAGGAGTCAGGTTAGACAAAGATATATTTATACATTTTTATCATCTGGGATGAAAACTGGAAGTTATCTGGGGGAAGACAGCCGGCTTTGGTTTATGGTTTTCTCTTTAAGTGAGTAGACTTATTTTAGTCACATCAGTTCTAAAATATTTGACAAAAATGCTCCTGTTGTCTAATTTGGTCTCAGAAGGAATTCTTTTGAGTAAACTACCACCTTGTGGCAAAAAGCATGACTTGCAAGAGAAAAAATTTGTTTTTAATCTTTCAGACTACATATTTTCTATAACCCCTAAAGTTAGAAATTTTTGCATCAAAACAAAGCAAACCAAATAAACAAAAATGCACATCCCTCAGGGCATGTCTAATTTGAAAAAGACACCTGGCTTTGGAACAAAGCAATCAAATCACTGACCCATATCATTACACACATAGAAGACAGAAGTTTCATTAAATCAAAATTGTGAAAAGCAAGGGTGGCCCAAGGTGATCCATCTGGAAGAAAATTGATGAGTGTTCACATTGTCCAAACTGTGAACTTTTGAAAGTGATGAGATTGCTATTAATAATTGTATGGGACAACAGTTGTAAAGTGGGAGCGAGCCAGGGGTGTTTCTGAGGTTTAGCCTGGCAAAGATGTGAATATATTTTGTAGTAGAGGTCATGTGGTAAGAAATCTAACCTTTTCAGAAGAAATAAAATATCTCTTGTCTTTCTTTGTGTTGGCAAGAAGAGTTTGGTTTCTGATTTGAATTTTATTTTGCAAATTAAGTTCAAAAGGAGATTCCAAACAGTTCAAGAGCTTGAGTATCCACCACTGTGGAAAAATGAATATGATGTGCAAATCAGTTTGCAATGCTGTGTGGAGCAATGCTGTGGCTCTGCAAAATATTGTCCTAGAACTGAATGTTGTCATGGGACAGAATGCAAGAAAAAAGTAGGTGGATTTAGAGCCCAAGTGAGAGAAAACAGGTGCTTAACAAGATCAGGAGGTAGGAGGATGCTCAGTCCCATGTTTCCATTACCCTGAACTTACAGAGGGTTGCATGGCCACATACCAGTGCTGCTACACCAAGACTGTTGGTATATGCTGCAGCATCATGCTCTGTCCACGGCTTCCAATTCCTCTCTTCATATTAACTCCTCACTATAGAATTTTCTGGCTTTCCCCCCCATTGCATCACTGAACTGAACTACCCTCAGCACATTCATGTGCTGTTGAGGGATGAAATATTGTATAAATATCAGTTAGATCAATTTGACTGATGTTGTTCAGTTCCACTGTATCCTTGTTCATTTTCTGCCTGATGGATCTGTCAGTTACTCTAAAAGTCGTTGTTGAAATCTTCAATTATAATAGTGAGTTTATCTACTTTTTGGTGGAAGTTTTATTAGTTTTTGCCTGACATACTTTGATACTTTGTTGTTAAATGCAAACACATTAAACCCTGCTGTCTTGCTAAAGAACCATACTCTTTATATAATGCCACTGTTTATTTCTGATAAATCTCATTGCTGTGCAGCTTGCTTTGCCTGAACTTAATATAGCTACTTCCTCTTTATTCTGACTGGTGTTATCATGGCCTAGCTTTCTCCTTTACCTTTAACTTGTATCTTTCTATTTTAATTTTTTTTGTTGTTTCAAAGACAGGATCTTGCTATGTAGTTCAGGTTGGCCTTGAACTTGTAGTGATCCTTCTGCCTCGGCTTCCTGAGTGCTGGGATTATAGGTGTGTGCCACCGGAAAAAGTGGTTTCTTATAGATAACACACAATTGGGCCTTGTTTTTTAAATCCACTTTGACGGTCTGTTCTTTAATTGGTATAATTTAGACAGTTCATATTTAAAGCAATTATACATATACTTGGATTAATATCTGCCATGTTTGTTCATTGTTTTGTGTTTGTATTTGTTCCACTTGACTTTCATACTTAATTTTCAATTCATAATTTTGTAGTTCCTTTTTTCTTTCTTGGAGGTACTGGGTATCAAACTCAGGGTTTTCGCATTAAACTACATCCCTGGCCTTTTAAAAAAAATTTTGAGACAGGGTCTCACTAAATCACTAACTTGCTAAGGTTGGTCTCCAATTTAGGATCCTCTTGCCTCAGTCTCTGGAAAGTTGCCCTTGCCAGGCATGTGCCAGCACGTTCAGCGTGTAGTTTTTATGAGTTTTTCAGACTCTTCAAAACCTGTCTCCTCCCTGCACCCATTGTGAAGTCTATAGTAATGGAAGAAAATCTGCACACCAGCTCTGTCAGCCCTGGTCGGAAAGATGCAGGACTGGGAATGCAATTGTCAACACACTCAAGGACAAGGTCTTTGCCTCAATGTCCAGACACTGACATATGTTCCAGCCAATCAGAGCTTTTCCGCAGCCGGCAGGCGGCGGGACTCGCTCCTGCCTGTAGCTGGCTTGGAGCTTTCGCTAGGGGACGCGCTAGGCCCCCCGAGTGGGCGTGGCCTCCGTGTCCTAGGACTTTCCTGACCGCTGGGCTGGGGCGCTGGGTTGTCAAGGCGACCGTGGCCAGTGCTGCTGAGTCGGTTGGAGACGCAGCGCGCATTGAGGATTGTGTACCTGTCGGGAGTGGATCGCAGTGGCCGTTTCCCGGTAGGACCTGGAAACTGTAAGGACGGCCGGGTTCCCTGTCCTTTGTGTGTCCGAACGTCTCCGCGGGCGCTGTGATGCGCGACAGGCGGCTCCGCGCGCCCCTCCAGCCTGTGCGCATACCCGGCCCCGCTCCGCGAGGCGGGGGAGGGGGCTTCGGGACGCCGAGGATGCTGGTGGTGCAGAGCTTTGCTGCCTCTTAGAAGGGGGTGGAGGGACGCTGCGTCCCTGAATGCCTGACTGAGCCCGCGGTGATGGGGCTGCGCTTCTTTGCAGAACCATGGGAAGCAAGAAGAAGGAGCTTGCCCTGCAGGTGAGCCCAAGGGGCGCTAGCTTCCAGCACCCCGATGGGGTTGGGGGCCCAGGAGGATGGTGCATGTGTGTATATGCGTCTGTGTGCGTGTTGCACTCTAAAAAGTGACGTTCTCTTGCTAGCAGTATGTGACAGTGTCCTCAACTTGAATGTTGTACCCTTCCATCTTAAAAGTAAAAAAAAAAAAAATGGCTCTGACTACCAGTGATAACAAACTTTATACTGTACTTATGTATATACACATTGTACACATTGAGTAGAAGCTTTTTTTTTTTTTGCTTATAGTACTTATACAACTATATGACTCAAATATGGGTTAAAACTACAAAACCAAGAAAAAATGAACCAGCATAATTCCATGTGACTGCTACACTTTGTTTGAAACTCAGTTGGAACCTGCTTAGATAATATAAACAAATTCTTTCTGTTAGACCCAGCGAGAAAGAACCAACCAGAGACTGATATGAAATCCGCACAGGAGTTTATTACTGGCCAGGACCCGAGCCGAGCATCGGACTAGGGGGAGACAAACATGTTTTATACACCTTTGAGGCCAACAGTTCTAGGCCCCCCTATGGGATAGAACTAGCAAAGCAAGTGAAAGGTACAGAAGCGAAAAGTCCTGCTGTTAAAACAATAGTTGATTGTTATTTCTAAAAGGACCTTTTAAGGGGAGGAGGTTTCTAAGTTTCCTCCTTCTGAGTTCATATAAAGGACAGCAGGCAGGTGGGTCAAGCAACAATATGGAGTCTGTCTTGCTAACTGGGGTCCTTCATTCCCCACTGGTTCTTGTAACTTAATCAAATCTTTGATTCCTGTATTTACTCTTTGGATTCTTTTTCTAAAACGTCTTCTAAAATCTCATAATTTTGTCTGAACACCATCAGTTTAACTAAATCAACCCTCTGTCTAACATATTTAGTCAGAGCATTTATAATGTAAGGGCCCACGAGCAAAAGCAGAAGATAACTAGGGGGCCTGCTACAGCAGAAACTAGGGTAGTTAACCATGGGGACCAGTCAAATAGATTTTGAAACCAATTTTGATCCTTTTGTTGAGCATATTTAGTCTTTAAATTTTCCCTGACCGTAGCTAAGGTATCTCTAATGACACCAGACTGATTAGCATAGAAGCAACAGGTTTCTCCTAGGGCTACACATAACCCTCCTTGTTTCATGAACAGGAGGTCAAGTTCCCTTTGATTTTGCAGGACCATCTCAGCTAGGGAATCAACCTGGTTCTCTAATCTGGAGATTGAGTCTTCCAGGTGACCCAAATCTCTGGCTACTTGGTGGCTTAGGGCTTTAAAATTTGTGTCCTGAAGAATCAGGGAGGAAGTTCCAATAGCCGCTGACCTGGCTATTCCTAATCCCACCAGAATGGGCACTAAAACAGGGGCAGCCCGTTTACTCCTATTAGTGTTCAGTGGTTAATCCCAGATGTTCATGGTCCCCTTTTTCATTATAATACAAGACTTGTGGAACAACATACATGGTGACACAAAATAAAGTGGGAGATTGGGTAGCCAAGACTGATTTGGGAATGCATTTAGTCAAGCCTTAGGTGCAAGCAAACCAAGCATATCAGGACCAGGTCTCCTGACTTGAAACCATGGGGCTGGAATATCGCAAAGGGTTTTTCTCAAGCCTGTTGTATTGTAGCCTGGATCTCACTCTGAAGAATCTCTAAGGCTTGAAGAGACTGAAGTAAAGAGACACAAGAATTTTCTGTTATCTGTTCGAGGTTTAACTTAGGGAGGAGTGGCGGCAGCCTCCCATACAAGATTTCAAAAGGGGTAAACTTGACAACACATGGGGTACATCTAACTCTTAACAAGGCTAGAGGAAGCAGATCAGGCCACCTACCGCCAGTTTCTAGAACATATTTAGTCAGAGTTTCTTTTTTTTTCCCATTAAGTTTATTGGTACATTTTAGGTCTAAAATACAGTTACATTCATCACTGGGATCTTGTGCCATTACATGAGCATCTTGGTTCTTATTTTTTCCCCTTCCCCTGCCCTCCCTTCACTCGCCTCCACCCTTCCCTATTTGCAAAGACTTTGTTTCCATTTTTTTCCTTTTCTCATATTTTTTCTTTTCCCTTTTTTTCCTTTCCCCTACCTCTCCCACTTCCCCTGCACCTTTAGACCTTTTCTTCCTGTTACACAATATCAATTATACATTTTTTAAATTACAGTATCAAGATCTAGGAGACATTACCACAGATTTTACAGAATTTAAAAGGATATAGAAAGCATATTACAAAAATCTGTTTTGAAATAAATTTGATAACTTCTAAGAAGTATCCTGGAAGACAAATTAATGAAACTAACTCTGGAGGAAATATAAAATTTGAATAGCACCTATTAAAGAAAGTATAATCCTAGCTTGAAAACCTACCTCTATGACAACAGCAGGCTCATATGCATTTTAACTGATAAATTATATCAAATAATTAAAGTAGAAAAAAGAAGGAACACTTCTCCCCTCATTTTAGGAAATCAACATTGTGCTAATCCTAAAACTGGATAAAGAAAATAGAAGAAAAAAGTATGAACATAGATAGAAATCTGTTTAACAAAACAAACTATTAGAAGTCAGATCTGGCAGGATGTAGAAAGTGGTTTTGTTATAGGGATGGCAGTGTTGGTTCAGCATTGGAAGATCCAGCCCCAAAAGTCATCATTTTAACAGAGGGAAGGAAAAAGCCATATGATCCTGTCACTAGTTGGAGAAAAAGTATTGGACTAAATTCTACAGCTGTTCATGGTAAAAGCTATCAGGAGACTAGAAGGAAAACAGAACCTTCTCAACAGATTAAAGACATGTACTCCATACTTCCAGCGAGAATGCCTTGTATGGATGGAGAAGATACAATGCTTTCTCCCTAAGGTGGGGAACAAGGGCAGATATGCTTACTCTTTATCTGTCCATTAAACTTTGAAACATAGGCCCCACCAAAATAGTCTGGCAATAAAATGACACAATTAGGATGGCATTGGCAAGGTAGAAGTAAAATCTTTATATGTAGATGAAATGATCATCTACAGAGAAAATACTAAGAAATCTCTAGGAGCCCCTAGAACTTGTATTTGAATTTAGCAAGATTAGAAAACACAAGCTATATATAAAAATTCAGGTCTGTGTATACTTGCTATAAATGAAGAATTGGATATTGAAATTTAAAAGTTATGTAGGAGTACAAAGGACCTAGAAAAGTTAAAAAAACAAACAAACAGTGTTGGAAGATGTTTAGTACCTAATTTTAAGACTTCTTCTAAAGCTACAGTAATCAAGGCAGTGTTGGTGTAAGGAAAGACATATAGATCATTGGAATAAAACAGAGAATCTAGAAATAGAACCACACATATATGGTCCACTGAGTTTTGAAAGATTATTTAACATTAGCATTTTATAGAATATAAACTCAATTTAAGAGCCGAGGAAGAGATAGTGTTTGCAGCAAATGGCACTAGAACACCTGGTATCCATATATAAAAAATTAACCCCAACCTTTTATTTCCATACATGAAAATAACTTGAAGGGATCTATAACCTAAATATGAAAGCCTAAAAGTATAAAACTTTAAGAAGAAATTATACGGGAAAATGTTTATGAATTCAGGGTAGGCAAGAACTACCTAGGGTACAAAAGACATGATGTATAAAAGAAAAAAATGATAAATGAGAGTCCATCAAAATTTAGAACTTTAAATGCCATCATTAAAATGAAAAGTAGTCCTTAAACAGACCATATTTACAATGCATATAACTTATGAGCAGAATATATAAAGAATTCTTAGAGTTCATTAATAGACAACCCAATTAAAATGTAGACATAAGAAGATGATAAATAGCCAGTACAGCACAAGGAAAGGTGTGCAACTCTAGAATCAGAAAAATACTAATCAGTACAATAATAAGGTTGAATTATGCATTCATTAGGGAGATGAAGTTAAAAGTTTTAAAAGTCTTGTCATGACTTTTTCTTTTTGTTGGATTCTCCCCCTTTGTGTTTAATTTGTCACGCCCAATGGATTCATTCTGCTGGGTTCCCTGGGGTTGTGATCCTCATTGTTTTTTCCTAGGGTATTGTCTAAAATTTTTTGGAGTGCCGGTTTGGTATTCATGAAGTTCCTGAGGTGCTCTTTATCATGAAAGTATCTTATTTCTCCATCAGTTTTGAAAGATAGTTTTGCAGGTTACATCAATCTGGGTTGGAGGCTGTTTTCCTTTAGGGCTTGGAATACATCACTCCAAGCTCTTCTTGCCTTGAGGGTTTTTGTTGAGAAGTCTGCTGTGATTCTGATGGGCTTTCCTTGTATGTGATTTGTTTCTTTTCTCTCACTGCTTGTAGAATTTTGTTCTTCTGTTGGATTTCTGGAATCCTAACTATTACATGCCTATGTGTAGATTTTTTCTGATCAAGGCTATTTGGAGTCCTATATGCCTCACTTATCTGTATGTCAAGCTCTTTTCCCCTCCTTGGGAAGTTTTCTGCCATCACTTCTGTGAACAGTTTTTTTATGTCATCTGCACTCTCTCCTCTTTCTTCATTGACTCCAATCATTCTTATGTTATTCTTCTTCGCATCATCTAGCAGCTGCTGGATTGATTTCTTGTGGTCCCTTACAATTTTTAAGCAATTTTTCTTTTCCTGGTCACTAATTGCACTCTTTTCTTCTATATCTGAAATTCTATTCTCACATTGGTTCACTCTGCTGTGCAGACTTTTGATGGAGTTTTTAATCTCCTGGAAATCTGCTTGCATTTGTTTTATGGATTCTGTTTGTTCCCTATGTTGGGATTCCATCATGTTCCTCAGATCCCCTATGTTTTTTATCTGTGTCCTCTCTAGATTTATTAATCAAGTCTTGCACCATGAGCAAAATATTTGCTGTTATCTGAGTAACTACTTCTGATTTCATTTTTCCCAGATCCTCTTTTGTTGCCAGTTCAGAGAGTCCAGGTAGTTGAGTATTAGGTTGTTCCATCTTGTTTCCCTTTGGGATTGCTGTAGGTGATCCAGAAGTCTGTTTTTGAGGCTTGTTTATGTGTCTTCTCATTTCCACGGGGGTGTGTGGTGGTGGTGGTGTGCTTCTGGTACCTGCACAGCTCACCTTCTGCCCTATTAGCTTGGGATGGCAGCGGGGGAGCTTCCTTCCGGATGCTGGAACCTGCTCAGCTTCTCTGCCCTAGGAGCTTGGGATGGTGGCAGGGGAGCTTCCTTCCAAGTGCTGGGACCGGCTCAGCTTCTCTACCCTCAGTCAGAGTTTCTTTTAGGGTTTTATTTATCTTTTTTACTTGCGCTGAACTTTGTGGGTGATAGGCACAGTGTAACTTCCAATTGATATATAGTGCCCTTGCCAACAATTTGGATATCTGTGCCATGAAGCCAGGCCTATTGTCAGACCCTGGGTGATGAAGGATGTCAAATTGGGGAACTATCTCCTGGAGCAAAACCTTAGTTACTATGTTGGCTGATTTTTCATGAGTTGGGAAAGCTTTTGCCCAACCTGAATAGGTGTCAACCAATACCAGTAAATATTTGAACCAATTGTTGGATTTTATTTCGGTGAAATCAAGTTCCCAATGTTCCTCTGGCTCTCTTCCCCATAGTCAATTACCTTTGCTCCTTGGTCTCATCTTGGAGTTTACCTGTGCACCCACCTGACACCTGGAACTGATGTCCTGGACTATAGAGGTCAGTCCTGGGATTGAAAACTTAGAGCTCATTCATCTTTTTAACTTTGATTTTCCCAGGTGAGTTGAGTGATGTAATTTATGAACAAGTTGTCACCCCAGGGCTCGGGGGAGACAAATTCATTCATTCGTCCCTTTCCACCAGCCTGAGTCAAGTTTTGTTCCCCCTCAGTTTTGGTTTTCCTTTCTCTTCTTGGATATTTGTGGGTCTTTTTGGCAGGTAGCCAAAGGGTTGGATGGGCAGAATATCTATTGGCCCCACTGGTTCTCTGGCCACTCGTCGGGCTGCATCATCAGCCTCTCGGATACCATGGGCTTTGAAGCTGTCTCCTTTTTGGTGGCTTTTGCAATGAATAATGGCCAATGTCCTGGGTTCCCAAATTGTCTCCAATAAGGTCAAAATTTTTTCTTTATTTTTGATAGTTTTTCCTTCTGATGTCAATAGCCCTCTCTGCCTATAGATGTTGCCATGCACATGGGCAGTGGCGAATGCATACCTGCTGTCAGTGTAGATGTTTACAGCCTTGTCTTGACCTAATCTTAGGGCTATTATTTCAGCCCTCTGCGTCGAAGCCCCCCCCCCGACTTAATGTCTGTGCCCAGTGCACCTGTCCTCCTGGACTGACTATGGCTGCCCCCGCATACCTGACCCGGTCTTCCATGAAGCTGTTTCCATCGGTGCAGGGGAACATCAGTCAGGTCTGGGCAGTTGGTGGTGGAAGTTGTCAGAGTGTCCAGACAGTCATGGAGGGGCATGTGTACAAGTCAGAGTCCGGGAGTAAGGTGGCCGGATTGAGGGTTGTTTCTTGGGCGAATTTGATGTGTGGCACATCCAGCAACAGGGCCTGGTACTGACTCAGGTGGGCATTGGAGAGCCATCATTCTGGGGCTCCTCTCAGCAACATCTCCACCACATGGGGTGTGATGATGACCAGGTCCTGTCCCAGGCTGAGCTTATCTGCCTCCTGCACCAGGAGGGTGGTGGCTGCAACTTCCCTCAAACAGGTGCGTGATCCACTTGCCACAGGATCAAGTCTTTTAGACAAGTAGGCCACAGGTCTGTTCCAAGGCCCTAATGCCTGGGCTTGCACTCCTTTGGCTATGCCCCCTCATTCAGCCACAAACAACTGAAAGGGCTTGGTGACATCAGGTAGGGCCAGGGCTGGTGCTGACACTAAGGCTTTCTTTAAAGCCAAAAAGGCGGCTTTCTCCTTTTCTGTCTGGAGGGACTGTCTCTTGTGCCTGGAGTGCAGCAATAGTGACTTTCCTCAGTTTTTTGGCTAGGACTTCCTCAGGGCATCACGGTTATCATAAACTTTTTGGGCTATGCTCAGGACTTTAGTCCTATTCTTTCCCTCAAATGCCTCCAATTTTTGTAATTTCTTTCTAATGTCTTGGCCCAACTGGGAAACAGAGGTCAAATTTAAAGCTGCTGCATTTTCGGGAGCCTCTGGGTCAATAGGAGTGAAAACTCTATAGGCTTCCAAGAGTCTCTCTAAAAACACAGCTGGAGACTCCATTTTTCCCTGGTGAACCTCACTTACCTTACTCAAGTTAGTGGGCTTTCTGGCAGCTGCCTGGAGTCCCCCTAATAAGTGCTGGTGGTAGTTCCCAGCCTCCTCCTACCATCATCATCATTGGGGTCCCATTTGGGGTGCCACAATGGAACTGCAGCCTCAGCCCTGGCCAAATACCCCGGGGTTCCGAGAGTGATGCCGAGGTTTGGCCCCAGGGCCTCTTTGACTGCCTATTGATAAATTCAGTCCCACTCTTCAGTGGTGAACAGGATCTATTAAAGCTACTGGCAATCATCCCAAGTTGGCTGATGGGTATGAAAAACAGGCTCAAGAAGAGAGGTTAATGCCTGAGGTTTTTCAGAGAAGGGGGGATTTTGATGTTTCCAATTGTAAAGATCACTAGTTGTAAAAGGGACATAAATCAATCCTCCCCCGGGCTCTGTCTGTTTTAAAGGAAAAAGGGAGGAGGAAGACGGGGCTGATGGACCCTAGTCCTGTCCTGATTGAGTGCCAAAGGTCAATCAGGACCTGTGGGGCCCTGACTGCAGTGACCATATTTCAAACCTGGTGAGCAATGGTTAGAGATAAGGTTCCCACCAGGGGCCAACTGACACCAAAACTGGGCCACTCTAATTGACACAGGCTTTGCGACCTTTTTTAGAAAATTTCATGCCATATTAATCTTTCCTTTCTGTGGAAGAAATTTGTCTGAAGTCATTCAAAACACAATCAAGTGGAGTTCCTTCTGTGGACTGTGAAGAACACATAATTTTAGTCTGTGAAAAGGCAAAAGGCACACAGAGCAAGCAGACAAAGACAATAAACAGACAAAGACAAACTTTGGCCAAGTAAAACCTCTGGGGCTGAATGGATATGGACCCCACCCAGGGAGTCGCCCTTCTGATGACTCAGACCCACTGAGTCTGCCTGCCATCACAAAGAGACTCTAGATAGGGGAACCTGTGCCGCATCCGGCTTCCTCCCATCTACCCACAGTGCACTAAGAATCATTCGATTCTTACCTCTAGAGGCTTTCCTGATAAACTCCTGCTGGTCGGTTGATCAGTGATAGGGCCTGACTGGGATGGGCCTACCCAGAGCCCCGGAATACCATCAGGGTGGCCTCGCCTTCTGCAGACTGGTGCCCAGAGGGGCCAAACACCGCCGATGTCTGATCTTGGTCTCTCCTAAAAAGAAACAATGGCTCCAAGATAAAAAGCTCCAGAGCAGCTGGCTATCTCACTGGGGCCTCCCAGTGAGAATTCTCCATTGAGAATGTTAGACCCATTGAGAAAGAACCAACCAGAGACTGATATGAAATCCACACAGGAGTTTATTACCGGCCAGGACCCCAGCTGAGCATCAGACTCGAGCCCCGACTAGGGGGAGACAAATGTGTTTTATACACCTTTGAGGCCAACAGTTTCTAGCCCCCCCCCCCCCATGGGATAGAACTAGTAAAGCAAGTGAAAGGTACAGAAGCGGAATGTCCTGCTTTTAAAACAATAATTGATTAATTGTTATTTCTAAAGGGACCTTTTAAGGGGAGGAGGTTTCTAAGCTTCCTCCTTCTGAGTTCATCTAAAGGACAGGCAGGCGGGTCAAGCAGCAATATGGAGTCTGTCTTGCTAACTAGGGTCCTTCACTTTTGAGCTTGGACATCATCTGCAACAATGTGCTCTGTGCAGACCCTGTTTTCCCACCTCTCTTTTAGCATTCACTTACTAACAGTATATTTTGGGATATATTATGAGTGTTTGTTAGAGTGCCTTATTTCGTTTGCATCTAGGGCAAGCAAATCTGTAAGCCACTGTCTGCTTTTCTTTTTTCTTGGACCTGGGCAATAAGTAAGCATGATGGTAAAGTCACAGTAAAAACCAAAATGCAGGCATGGATCCTGGAATTGGGAGAGTGTTTTGTTATGAGATCATTTGCTGGGGAAGGATGAGGACTGGCATCCCCTCCCTACTTACGTAGAGAAATTTATGTAATCGTCAGTAAATCTTTTGAATGTAGTGCCTGGGCTCTACCCAGGAACACTGTCCTCTCTCTAAGCAAGGTTATTGGAGGTGACTGAGGCAGAAATCATGGGCGTCAAGGGTTAATCTGGTCAAAAGATGCCACACATTCCCATTCATTCCCCACCAAACGTGAAAAAAAAAAAGTGAAGTTCAAATATTTCCCATTCTTTTCTGCTCCTCCCCTGCTTCTAGGGATGAAATTCCTCAACTGCCCAGAGCCCTGCCAAAGAGGTGGTGTGGATCACACCATGATAAGGGTGGGCCACAGAGAGTTGCTGGTGACTTACTGCTGAGCCTCTTGGTTAGACATGGGCTCTTCTGATCCCTTTATCACTTGCCTTAGGACTGCAGTTGTGGGTCCACAATGACATCAGTCCAACTCACTTACATCATTTATGGAATCAAGAAGACTTCTTTCTTCCCTGTGTTTAGCCCTGGGGATTGAACCGAGGGCACTCTCCCACTGAGCTACTTCCCGAGCCTCCAGCCCTTGTATTGTTATATTTAAATTTTAAGACACAGGCTCACTGAGTTGTCCAGGATTGCCTCAAACTCTTGATCTTCTTGCTTCAGTCTCTTAAGTAGCTAGGATTACAGGCTTGTGCTACCATGCCTAGCTGTTTTTTCTTTTCTTTGTTTTATTAAAAATAGAAACAAAAAAGTGAAGAGTATGCTTCCTTACAAAGAGGGAGCTTTTATAGAAGATTTGCAGATATTATATGCTGCTTGCCATTATTGGAGGTAATATAGCCTATCTTTTTAAAGCATTTAAATTTTAGCATAGTTTTATTTAGAATAAGTTATAATTTTCATGATCTTCTAATGTATATAGTTGCAAAGTAGCTCCCTATGAAAACTTATTATTACAAAGGAGAAGAAGATAATTTTTTAGTAGAGGAGACTGACAGACCACTTTGATCCAGTAGTCAAACTGACTATCATCAGAAATAGGAAGGTGGAAATTGGGTATTACCTGATTGGATTTAATGAAAACTCTCAGTTTCTCTAATGCGTCAACCAAGATGCATCATCTGAGGCCAATTAGCATGAAAAAGACACACTCAACTCAGGGACAGTCTACAAAATAATTGGCATATAGTTTTCAAAAGTGTTGAAGTCAAGAAAATAAAAGACTGAAGAATTACTCCAGACTAATACTACAGAGGTTTGACCAGTAAATCTAGCACATGATTTTGATGAGCTCCTTTGCCATTGAAGACATTATTGGGATGGCATGTAAAACTTGAATGGTACCTAAGGATTAAATGGTAATAATATATTAGTGGCCCTCCATTTTGATGATTGTATTGTGATTATGTAGGATAGTACATTCCAAGGGGATGGGATATCTATCATGTGATAATTCACTTTCAAATAATTCAAAAATACTGCCAAATGTTCTTTATACTGTACTTGGAATTTAAAATGCAAAGATTGTTCTTTAAATTGTACTTAAAATGCAAATTGTCAAAATAAAAATGTATTTTGTATATAATATACAGACATGTATACTGTTAATGGGGATGGATAACAGGCATTTCTCCTTGCATTTCATATCTAGTACAAACCAGAACTCTTTGTAGATAAGAAAAAATGTGAACAAATGGCAATAAACTCAACTCTTAATTATTTCTGATATTGAATGAAAATACAAATTGCAAAAGGAAACCTGCAGTATGATACTGACTGTATATATTTTAAAGACAGAAAGCAATTTTATATATTGTTTCTGAACAAATTAACATCTTACATTTTTTAAATGCCTGAGAATCATTAACTGCGAAGTAGAAATCATTTTCAGGCTAATAGTTTTTCCTTGGGAGGGAAGCAGGAAGAGAAAGAAGGAGAAAAGAAGATTAGGGAGAAAGAGAGGTCAATTTAAACTCTACTTGTAAGTATTTCAGAGAAAGAGAGAAATCTAGAGAAAAATACATTGACTGGGTTCCTCATCTGTGCCCTCAGTGATATAGCCATTTGATCCTCTTTGGCTCTAGGTCAATATCAGCAGCCAGGAGCTTTGGGAAGAAATGCTCAGTTCCAAAGGACTAACTGGTAATTTAAAATAAAAATTTTTTAGATACATGCTTTTTGAAATTGTTAAATGATGTTTTGAACCATTATGAGAAGGGCTGCAGCAAGCACCATTTTCCTGTAATTGTGAGCCTCATAAAGAACCAGGTGATTTCTTTGTGTCATGTGTACAGTAGTTTCCCCTTATCTGAGATTTCACTTTGCATAGTTTCAGTTACCTGCTCTCAACCATAGTCCAAAAATATTAAATCAGAAAATTCTAGAGCTACATAATTCATAAGTTTTAAATTGCATGCCATTCTGAGTAGCATGAGGAAATTTCATGAAATCCATCTGGGACATGAATCATCCTTTGGTCCGGTGTATCCATGCTGTATATGCTGCCTTCCTATTAGTCTCTTGTAGCCAGCTCAGTTATCAGATTAACTGTCTTGGCATTGAAATGGTTGTATAAGGTTTGGTACTAGACAGTTTCAGGTGTCCACTGGGGATCTTAGAACATATCCTCTTAGAATGGGGGGTGGGTATTGTATTTAAATCTGGCTTGAATACCATAAATTCAGTCCAGGAAATGAGTCAGTACTATTAGATAGCAGAGTTCCCTTATTTTAGAGCTGGTTGCCATAGTCAGGATAGTTTGGTGTTCAGTCACAGAAACTTCTTCTAATTACCTGACACACAAAAGGAGAATGTACTAGAAGGAAAATGGGGGTCTCTTGGAACTCAAGGATGGAGGGGGGAGAGAGAGGGAGGGAGAGAGGGAGAGAGAGAGAGTGCCAGGCACCACAACTAGGATTGCAGTAATCAGGAAACACAGCTGCTGTCCACAGGATTCTTCATCCCTGTCTTTGTATCAGTTATCTATCGCTGCATAACAGTGTATCCTAAAACTAGTGGCTCAGAACAACAAACAGTATTCCACAGTTTATGTGGGTGAGGAATCCAGATGTAGCTTAGCTGGGTGGGCAACAGAGTCTCACGAGGGTGCAAGAAAGGTGTCATATGGAGGACTTCAAGGCTCAATTTGGGGCAGGTTTGCTTCCTAAACTCATCTATGTGGCTGTTAACCGACCTTAGAAGATCCATTTCCAAGTTCACTCATGTGGCTGTTTGAAAATTCAAGTCCTCAATGATTGTTGGCGATCAATTTTTTGCCATTCCTTTCTCCCTGCAGCTACATGGTTAACTGGCTTCCTCCAGAGCAGGGTTCTGAGAAAGCACCAGATGGAAATCAGCTTTGTTAATCTAATCTCAAAGACATTTCTGCCCTTTCCCATCTTTTTGAGACAAGGTCTCACTATGTAGTCCAGACCAGCCTTGAACTTACTATGTAGCACAGACTGGCCCCAAATTATCCTCCTCCCACCTCAGCCTCCTTATTGATAGGCTTACCAGTGTGTGCCACCATGCCTGGCTCTTTTTTCTCCTTTTAACTGGGGATTGAACCCAGAAGCTTATGCATGCTAGGCAAGTGCTTTGCCACTGAGCTACATCCCAGCCCTTTAAAAAATTTGCCTTTGAGGGCCAGGGATGTAGCTCAGTGGTGCCACTGCCTGCCTTGCAAGTGCGAGGTCCCAAGTTTGATCCCTGGTACCAAAAATAAATTTCTTTTCCTTTGAAACTAGGTAAGTTGCCCAGGCTGGCCTTGAACTTGCCATCCTCCTTCCTCAGCCTCCAGAATAACGACCACCATGAATAACGACCACCATGAATAACCACCAGAATAACGACCACCAAGTAACAGGCCACCATGACCAGCTTTTTCTAGATACTTCTATCACTCTCTGTGTGTCTACTCATTTCTTATCTATAAATATGTCTATTCATATCTGCTCCTGTCCTTTGGGGGTCTCCAGATCCCACCAAATGACTCTTCAGCAGTTAAGAACTCTCTTTCTCTTCTGACTCCATCTGTCTTTCCAGCCCCTTCCTACTGTTTCCTGAGGTGTGTTCTGAGCTCTAACATGTTTCCCATTTCTTCACATTATCAGTGTTGTGCCTCCTCCTTAAATTACCATGGTCCATCACAACCTGTAGATACCTTTCTCGTTCTCAGGCCCATCTCTACAGTAGCCTCCCTGCTTGACATCTTTCCTGAACTTCTGTGTGGTTACTTCTTCCCAGGAGCCCCCAGGGCTCTGTCAATCCCCCACCCCCAGCACACCCTGTCTGGTGTGGCCCCTGTCTCGGGCTCTGACCTAGACTCAACACAAGAGTGCTGGTCTTATCAATCCAGTTGTGTGGGTATGAGTATTGCCACACTCTTCTACTTGAGGGATTATAAACCCTTTTTAATTGTGCCAAGGCTTAAGTATTCTGTCACTGTGTCTTGTCTGGGCAACTAGAACACAATACCAGGGTAAAACAAGTCATTATTTCTATTTCTTTAGCAACAATGATTTTTTGAGAATTTGCCATGTTCCAAGCCACCCTTCTGAGCACCTGTACGGTGGTGGCTAACATCTACTGAGCATGGACTCTGCTGAGCCTGTTCTTGAGCCTTTGCTGACTGAAGGCATAAGGGCTCTTTTCAGCCCTTCTCATCAGGCAGGTTAGAGGAATACACACTCACACACTCCCCACACTCACACCACACATACTCTTGCACAGGATATATATTTCTCCCTCTCTCTAGAGCCAATAGAAACTTGCTTCCAAAGCCACCATTATCTTGGAAGTTTTTCCTTCTCCTGGCTTATTATCATCTTTTTTTTTTTGGTACCAGGGATCAAACTCAGGACCTCATGCTTGCCGGGCAGGTGCTGTGCCACTGAGCTACATCCCCGGCCCTATCATGTCTTCTAACATGCAAAAGTCTAATCAAGTTTGTATATGCAAATGCATGTGCATGTGTGTACACACACACACACACACACACACACACACACACACACACGTGTTCTTTGTCTCTGCCATTCCTTCCAGGTGTCTTCTCTATTTTGCTTCTTGTTTCTCAGGTGAGATCAGGCGCATTCAGGGTGGTATGGCCATTGACTGCTTCCCCGTCTTTGAAAGTCAACCTCTGCATGTCCCACTCTCCATTCCCTCCATAACCTTATGAAATGTGCCTTTGTCCCCACAGCAAAAGGTTCTTTTGCTGGTTCTTCCAGAGCCAAGGAGAACAAGACAGTATGAGAAGCTGGTAGAAATGATAGGTGAACAATCAATATAAATACTGCATAGAGGTTTTAATGTAATTGCAGCCCCCCCCTTTTACCTTTGGGACATAAATCTGTCTTCCTAGGTGGGCCTATTTACAGGGTCTTGAGTCTTCAGAGACTTCTTGGCTTGACCCCAATGCCCTTTTGGTCTCCACCTGCATGACTGTAGTGTGTTGAAATCCAAATATCTGTCAATTATGAAAATCCTATTCTCAGAAAAGCCTTAACCTCTACCTGGACACCAAGAAGGCTCAAATTCTTCTCTTGCCCCTGGTCTCCTTCTGGATGTCTGGCTGCCTTTGTGACCTTTGTCATTGTTTGTTTTTGATTGGCATCAGAAACCCAGCTCATCTAGAATTGAGTTCGCTCCAGCCATCTCCACCCTGCCCACCCAGTTCTTTTTCTGTGTCAGGCTCAAGGTGGGATTCTTTTCATGCACACTTTATTTTCACCCCCAGTGTTTCTACTTCCTCTTGAAGGTGTGGCTTCCTTCCTCCTTTCCCTTCAGTCATTGCCACCCCTGTGTGTGCCTTCCTCACTTCCCTCATAACCAGCCTAAGTTTCACTTTCTGCAGAATTATGGTATCTGGATGAAGCAATCAATAATACTCCTGAGTTAGTGACTCTTGCTTCTTTCCAGGAGCAATTGAAAGAGCATGGCTATGGGATCATACAGACTTGGCTCAAAACTTGGTTTTGGTGTGCTGTAGTTTGAACATGTCCCCTACAAATGTTGAAACTTAGTGGCCACTGTGACAGTATTAATAGCTGGGGCCTTTCACACTATCTATCTGTGACTGTGCTACTCTGGCTATTGACTAGAAATGCCACCTGTGTGGGCCAGACACAAACCCCTTGAATGGGAAGGCCTCCTGGAAAACATCCCTTCTCTGAAATGTGGCCACATAATCTAGCACTTGCTTCTGCTTCATGATCAGGCCGGGCAGGTCCTGACTGTGTCTGGTGCACAGATACATTGGCCTGCACACCTTCCTACAGGCCTCGTGGTTGCCTAAAGTCAGATAAGGGTTCCTTCACACCCAAACTGATATTGATTATAGACTCAGACCTAATATGACACAGGAATCCAAATTGCCATCTGCTCTCTATCAGGTTCTCTTTCCAGGGGAAAAGTGTTTTGACAAAGTAAATGAAACTGCATTACTCAAAGTAAGTGGCTTTTAATTCATCAAGGGAAAGGTTAAAGCTGTGTTTACTATCAAAGTAGATGAGTCACTTATATGCTGATTGGACACCTGCTGTTACCTTAACTCTCCTTTAAAACAGATTTTTTCCCAGCTACTCACAGGAGAATTGCAAGTTCAAGGCCAACCTGGGAAACATAGCAAGACCCTGTCTTAAAAACTTTGAAAAAATTGGTTTAGTCCAATTCAGATATTCACCAAGGACCACTGTGTCAGGCCTGGCACTGAACGTAGTGTGGAAAACCCATAAAGTAAGCAGCCACCTCGAGAAAATGATTTTCTGTTGTACTTACTTTATTATATTTGGAATTTATTATACTGAATCCATAAGAATAAGAGAATGCTGTGTTTCCACAGTGCTTCATAATCAGATAGCATAATAAATCCTTTTCACCACTGAGTACCCCTGTAAACAGATGTCCATTTGAGGGGCTGGAACATGCAGGATTAAACTTGCTTCTTGGCTCCATGCAGTTGTTGATGTCTACCAAGGCTGGTGCGGCCCCTGCAAACCTGTGGTGAGCCTCTTTCAGAAGATGAAGATCGAGTTTGGCCTGGACCTTCTACATTTTGCATTGGTAAGATCCTTTCTTGGCAACAGTTGTACAACACTGCAAAGTGAAATGGAATAATAGTAAGGAATGGGAAGCATGAACTACCTTTTTCAGATCACTGTAAGGCATCAGTTGTTGATACTGTCATGACGCCTTACAATTTTTCTAGATGTAGAGAAACTACCTCCTGAAAGGCCCCTTGGCTTAGGGAATTTCTTGATGCTGTATGAAGGGAAGGAATACATGTTATTCAAATGCATATGCTCCATCTTGGCTCATGAACACTGTTGACTGAAATGTCACTTTTAGAGCACAAAGTTTCAAGCTTTCCATGCTTTGCTTTATAAAGGAGAATTTTCAGCAAATATTATTTGGATGAATGTGTGTCAGAGATAACTGCTGATACACTGCATGAGTTTGAAGTTCACAGGTAGTAAAGGCAGAAGATAACAAAATTTAATTCTAATCTTCCAAGAAGGTGGACTTCAAGGACTGTGCACTTTGCCTTGTGAGAGTCAGTGTTAGCACCTCTCTAGAGTATGCTGCAGGCAGCTGGCCGGGGGGTCTGTGGTGTCTCTGACAGTGGGCTTGTTATCAATGAAGGCAACATCTGAGGACCTCTCACATCTGTTGTTGCCAGTCATGGCTGCAGAAGGACGTTAGATGGTGGACTTTCCTCAGATGGGTACAGTAGCTGTGTGAGAATGGGGAAAACTCATGTTTCCTCTTCCCTTGATTTTTCAAGGTAGGAGGTCACCCAGAGTTTTTACCAATGTGTTGACAGGACAGCTCTGATTAGAAGGAGCAGCAGGACAGTGAGCTGGGCTTCTCCTGGGGAGATCAGAGTTCCTGCGGCCTTGTACCCACTGCACCAAGTTGCCTGCTGATAACTTGGTTTTCTTTAGGCAGAGGCAGATTGTCTTGATGTCCTTGAAAAATACCGAGGGAAGTGTGAGCCCACCTTTCTGTTTTACGCAGTAAGTACATTACAGTTGCAGTACACGGAATGTTTGAACTCAGGAAACTGGAGACATTTGATGATCTACCTGGACAGAGGTAGGGTATCATAACTGTTTATTTGGCACCACCTCTTCACTCTTCCTTGAGGGCAGTGACTATGTCTTTTCATGCTTAGCATTTGTATTCTTTACCTCTGCCTAGTAAGTGTTTGGCATACTAAGTGCTTGGGATAGAAAGTGCTCAGTAGATATTTGTTAATTGAATATGCCATGTATAGTCATTTAGTCACTCACAACTTTTGTGTACTATTTTTTCTGTCAGTTGCCCTGAAGGAAGCTTTGAAGGGAGGGGGACAGAGTAGAAGGTACAGATCAGAGGGACAGAGAATCATTTTTTGGCGGGGAAGGGTTTGAGACAGGGTCTTGCTATGTAGTTCAGGCTGGCCTAGAACTTGTGGTGATTCTCCTGCCTTAGCCTCCCAAGTGCTAGGATGACAGGTGTGCACCACCACACTTAGATCAAGAGAAAATCATTTTAGAACTAAGAGCGAACCCAAGGGCATCCTGGTGGGAAGGCCTTAGAAGGTGGCAGCAGGGGTGAACACCCCACACTGGAAATGGATGGTGGAGGCTGTGGGCTTGGGGTCAATGGGCCTTGACCTTTGATACACTTTTTTTTTTTTTTGGTACCAGGGATTGAACTCAGGACTTTGCACTTGCGAGGCAGGCGGCAGAACCACTGAGCTAAATCCCCAGCCCATTTGATACACTTTTAAACATTCTTGCTGTCTCTTAAGAGAGGTTAACTATGTGAAAAGGAGGTCACATGATTTGTAATTCATTCCAGGGAGGAGAGTTGGTAGCTGTAGTTAGGGGAGCAAATGCCCCACTGCTGCAGAAGACCATCCTCGACCAACTAGAGGCTGAAAAGAAGGTACTGGCTGAAGGCAGGGAGCGAAAAGTGGTGAGTAGAGTTCCTTTCTATAAGCCACGCTCACAAACATGCTCATAGCAGGAAGCTAGAAGTCCTTCCCACCCTGCCCCAGGTTATCCTACAGCTGTCAGTGAAATGCTTCATAAATATGTAGTGCTGGGTGTGTTCCTCACAGAGCGTTCAAGAGTGTAAAATGCCAACTGTGATATGTCTGTTATTTGGAGTTTTTTAAAAGTTGTCTCTTTCATCAAGAGCCCTTTAATATCTTTTATCCATTTCTCTTTAGCTCACAATTGCAACTCTTAACAAACAATAAACTCAGAAAGAAAAATAAATTTATAGAACTGAGTAGAGGTGTGTTATCTTTCTGTAACTATAACAAATTTCTCTTAGAAAATTCCACTTAAAAGTGGAAAGGTTTATTTTGTTTCATAGTTTTGCAAGGACAGTTGGACCCAGTGCTTCTGTACCTGTGAAAGGCTGTGTGTATCATAGTGGGGGTGTGTGGTGGAGGAAGCTGCTTACTTCATGGACACAGAGAAGCAAACACAGAGAGCAAAAACTATTGCCTCAAACCCCTGTCAAGGGCGAACTTCCCATTGCCTAAGACCTCCCACTAAGCCCTTTCTTATTAAGTTTCCACCACCTTCCGATAATGTCAAGCTGAGAATCAAGCCTTTTAACATGTGGACCATTGGGGGACACTTATTCAAACTTTAGCCAGTGGGTAGAAGCATACCCTCCATCTCAAGGGGAAATCTTTCTTAGTGACCCATGCACTCACATTCCTGAAGGTTTCACTTGTGATCCCAGACAGTTAATTTTTCTAACTTAGCACTCAAGCTCTGTCATTACCGCGAAAAATAGGGTCAACATGGCTTGTGATTTTGAGCAGTTGTTTCCATAGTAAAACAGACTGCAAGTTCTTCACAAATAATTGGCTACCTCTGAAAATGGATGCACCATAGAAAGAGGTAATTCCAGTGCTTTGTACAACTGCCAAACACGCCTCAACATTGTTCAATGTTCAGATTTTCATATTCAGTTCAAAATAGCAAAACCCTTTTCTTACAGGATGGGTTATAACCAAATTATCTACCCCTCCCCCCAAATGGTAGCAATTTTTCCTCAAGAAAGAAAACTACAAATGGTCACATTTTCCTCCTCTGGGAACTAAGATCCATCTCTTTCTTCTCTGCATGGAATAGCCTATCAGTTAACATATATTTTACATTTTAATTCTTTGTCTTCTCACTATCTGTTCTTTATTTTTCCTTAGTCTCTACATAAACACTTGACAAAAGAGCTAGAATCTTTGTCAGGTATGGTGGTACATACCTGTGATACCAGCACGCTGGTAGGCTATGACAGGAGGATCCCAAGTTCAAGCCCAGCACGAGGAACTAAACAACTGAGCATCCTGTCTCAAAATTTAAAAAATAAAAAGGCTGGGGATGTAGCTCAGTGTAAAGACCTTGGGTTCAAGCCCTAGCACTTTTATATATACCCCCCCATCCACTAGAAAAGATCTTATAAATTGTCTAAGACTTTGATAATCTTAACATCCTTTTATTGCTGCTCTATATTTTGGACCTTTAGTTTTTGTTTCTCAATGTTTTGAAGGTCTTAATAATTTAAACTGGCTAACTACACTCTGCTCATGACCTATTTGTACTAGATTAAAGATGAGGCTCTTTCTGATGAAGAGGAATGCTTTTCTCATGAAAAGGATGATGGTGAAGATGAGGATGTCGGTGAGTGCAGAACAAGCAAGGCCAGAAGGCGAGGCAGATTCAGATTTGATGTTTTAAATTTGAGTAATCTGGTTAATGAGCAATCTGAACTCTGTCCAGGTAGACTGATCATCAAATGTTCTGCCTCCAATTGCCTGAGTTCAAACACTCTGTTGAATTTCCCTTCTGCTCTTTAACAGCATCTTGGATATATTTCACATCTTTCTGATGATGTTCAAGTATAACAAGAATGACTTTCATGGCAGTCACCCAGCATCAGGAAAGCTCCGCTTAGTAAAAGGGAAGTAGTGACACTAGTAATGTAAAGCAATGACATGGGTATTTTATGAGCGATTATCTGAACTGGGAAGCTGAGGCTTCTTTTAGTGTCTCTTTCTGAAATACCAGACAGCCTTTCTCCCTGCAGCCCCACGCCCTACACCACATACCCTATGTCCTACTCTTTCCCTGACTTCGTAAGTAGCAACTCACAAGTTTGGCACTTGTGGGGACAGCAGCCCTTTCTGGACTTTCCTCTGACCACAGCAACCTGGCCTGCAGTGTGAAGACTGAGAGTTAAACAGGCTGCTGCTGGGAAGATATTTCTTGGTGGTAATTGGAGCACCAGGGGAACCAAATTATGTCAGGAGCTAAGCTGATAAAGAGAAGGAAGTTTTAAAATTATTATTGCATGCAGTAGAAAGGCTGTTTTTTCCTGTGTGGATAAGAACCGTTTGAATTGGATTCTAAAAAGGAGACAGTTTAGAAAAGGAAGACAACTGTGTGAAAAGAAAACTAGCAATTTGGCTCCTGCAGGAAACATTTGTTGCCTCATTTTTGTGTTATATCCTCTTTCTTCCCACCTCCATCTTCTTCCCAAATCAAGTCTCTCTAACATAGGAAACCACAGCACATACCTTTTCAGTTCACGTTTGTCAGATTTTCAGAGTAGAAAACCTCCGTTAAATGTAGGTATTGTTTTGTTTCACTGTGACACAACCAATATAAAGCTGAAAAGTAGAAAATGGACAGTGCGGGGATGCTGATTCTGGAATCCACCAAGGCTGTACTCATATATACAGGAAGGTAATGGAGAGGGGCTCCTGGGTATGACCAGACCTCCCTACAGCTCCCTGAGGACCTGCCCACAGCTTGGGCCTAAGTAGTGGGCTTTGCTCCTGTGGCCCCTCCTTCACTGCTCAGCTGATGGATGGCAGACACAGACCTAAGGGAAGTTAATCCATAAACCAGCCAAGTGGTAGAGCACTTGCCTAGCATGCACGGGGGTTCAACCGCAGCACTACAAAACAAAAAGACAAAAAAATCCTAAAACCAAAACAACAAAATGAGTGGGTCAATCTGGCCTTCTCTAAGGGAAACTTGACCTGGGACAGGACTGAAGCTGCAATATGGTAACATGTGCTAGAGCTGACGAGTCCAGGAAAGATAAAAAGCAGCAGAAGCAAAGTAGCCACTGGAGCTGACAGCAGTTAGAAGCTGAGAATCAGGAGACATGGGTAGGAAGGGATGAGGGTGGCTGGGCCTGTGTTGCCTCTGCTCCAGCACCCCTGCCTGCCCAACTCCAGGCCAACCCATTCAGTTGTTTCTGGGCTTCTGTTCCAGTCTTTCAGCACCCTCCCCACCACGTGTTCTCCTGACCCTGGGTTCATTGAGCATGTTTCCTTCCCACTGAGCCAGGTTGAGGTTGAGCTCTGGAGCCAGCCTTATACTTTCCTGGAATCTAGGTCTGTAGAGGCACAGCCAAGACGCCTGGGGAGGTATCCCGGAAGCCAAGCCTTATCCCTGCCACCTGGTACAGTGGAGCCTTGAGTAGGGGCTGCCCTGTTTCTGCAAGTGGCCTTCCATCAGCCTTCAAGACCACTGCCTGACAGTACCTCCCCTGCTTATTTCAGTGTCATCTGAGAAGACCTGTACCCTGGCTATCATTAAACCAGATGCAGTGGTCCATGGAAAGACTGACGAGATTATTGTGAAGGTAAGAGAGGTAACATTTACCTGCATGACTGTCCTCATGTCCCTTCTGATAGATAAACAGAGGCGGGGCATCAGGCAGCAGTATCTTGGCGGGAAAGAAGGCATCTAAGGAGTTGTAACTCTTAATCACACTCAAGTAAATGAAAATGGTAAATCTGATTGGGACAGATACTGTGAGGGCGAGGGTCTCCACTACTTTTAATGTTGCCTTACTTTTTTTTAACCTTTCAATTAAATTAAATGTAAATTTGGGCTGGCTTGATTTATACTTTCAAAATACTTATGTATATTCTACAGATCCAGGAAGCTGGGTTTGACATTCTAACACATGAAGAGAGAATTATGACAGAGGCAGAAATGCGACTTTTTTACCAACACAGAGCTGGAGAGGTCTGCTCATCTGCTTCCAGACATTCAACACTAATTTCTTTCTCTCCTTCAACATTATACTTATAGACTGAGTAGTTTGGGAAAAGATAGAATATTACAAAGAACAAGAATATGGGTCATGAATTTGCTCTCAGAATAATAATTATAGCCTATATCAGGTAAAGTTCAATGGTTGCAAGGAAAAGATTTTGACTTTAAGTAATGAAATAACAATTTATTATCCTGGGCATAGTGGCTATAATCCCAGCTACTCAGGAGGCTGAAGCAGGAGGATTACAACATTGAGACTAGCCTGTGCAGCTGGGTGAGACCCTGTCTCAAATGAAAAATGGAAAAAAGAGGAGAAGACTGAAGAGGTAGATCAGTGATAAAGCATTTGCCTGGCCTATGTGAGGCCTTTGGTTCAATCCCCAAAAAAGTGCCCCCCCCCAAGTCTCAACTGTATCCCACTTTTGGTTATTCAACACCCATACATGATTTCCACATATATGGTCTTTTAAATGCTTCTGCCTAATTTTGTTATCTTATGTTCAATCCCAAATGAGTCCACTTAAAATCCCACCTTTTTGGGTTCTCAGGGTGAGTTGGTCACCACTCCTGCCAGGAGTCCCCATAGCAGGCAGAGATGGCCAGGCAGTGGCTGAGTCCTGTGGGCATACTGGTGGGCGGCAAGGCCGCTCACCAATTTCCTCCCTGCCTGTGGGTAGGATGGGTTCCCTGACCCTCTTCAGGCCTCACTGGCTCCTACCTAGGGTCATCACTTTCCCTCCTTGTGATTAGATCTTTGAAAAGCTGGTATATCACATGTGCAGTGGCCCGAGCCATCTCCTGATCCTCACCAGAACAGAGGACACCAAGGATGTGGTTACTGCCTGGAGAGACCTAATGGGACCCTGTGACCCCAATGTGGCTAGGAGGGAGCAGCCTGAAAGGTACCGTCACCAGCTGTGGTCCTTCCATTCATCTGAATACCTATACCCCACTGGTATTCGGCCGAGAGTTGTGGGAAACACAGAGGCTCTCTGGTGGCCAGGAGATGCTGACATCCTTCTGCTCTGCTTTGGTGCCCAGCCTTTGCCAAATACCTCCTGTGAGTGGCCTGCTCCCTCCTCTGCCCTCTTATGGTGGCTGCTGTTTGATTCAGTTCTCATCACTGTTATCTCTTAGCCAGAGTCCCAGTGTGCTTCCAGGATACGGCTTCTGGGGCCCTACTCGGGTCTGTCAAGTCAGAGAGCCTGGGGATGGCCTTAGAATCTGCACTGTGGACTCAGCTCCCCACCCACCTACCCAGGGTGTCCTGAGGCCCTCTGGAGTCTGAGCATACTGTTCATCATACTGCACCAGTCTGGCTTGGCCTGCTTCTTGGCCCTGTGATGGGATAGCCAGGTGTCACCAATGCCAGTATCTTGGCCTTTGAAGCTGTGGGACCCAGACAACAGGAAAGGACTCAGTAAGAGGCCCAGGAATTGTAGTTATATCTTATAAGATGCCAAGAGCAGTTGTGTGTGAGTCAGCTGGTCAAGTAAAAGAAGCTGGGGCTCAAATGCTAGGTACCACACACTCAGCAAGTCCCTTCTCAGCCTCTGTAATTTCATCTGTAAAATGGGGATATGAACAATCAACATGATAGGATAGAGGCAGTTAAAACAGTGCTTGACACACAGAAGTCCTGGCATATAAGTATTATCTTATGGGGTTATTGTGAGGATTAACTGTGCAAAGCCAAATCAAACAGCTTGGTGCAGGTCTTCTACAATAGTATTGACAAAATAGCAGCTCCTGTGTTTACACCTAAAATACAGTGAGATCCTGTATGTAAAACACCCAGCCAGCAGGTATTCATTGTCAGCTACTGCTATCACCTCTACTATTCTTGGTAGCTCTACAAAAAGAAAGCAATTTCGCAGAAAGGCAGAGTGCTGATTGGTAGCTAATAATCATGTTGCCAGAAAGCAAAACATTTCTATTCAAATGAAACAATTGTTTCTTTTACATTTTGCCAATGTTCCTAGTCTTCGGGCTCAGTACGGCACAGAAATGCCCTTTAATGCTGTCCATGGAAGCCGAGATAGAGAAGATGCCAACAGAGAGCTGGCATTGCTTTTCCCCAGTTTTAAGTTTTCAGATGAAGATACCAAAGCCTTTCAGGGTAAGTTCTCAAGGCAGATTTGCTCTTTATTAAATGTGAAGTGAAAAGGAATTTATGACTATGTGTTTGTGGTATATGTGGGGTGACTGATAATTATTTGGTAACTAGTCAATCTAATAAAGTCCTGTTCTGAAAATATGGGTAATCAAGTAACTTCAGTATCAATATTAAACTATTTTTTGTTTTCATAGAGTAACAATAGTTTTTTTTAATACTTCATTACATTTTTTTGCTGCTTGTTTTGGGGTCATATTTTCATTGAAAAGGCACTTTGTTTGCATTTTTGTATGGAAACCACTGGGAAAATGTACTTAACATTCTGAAGCCAACTTCAAAGCCAAGTGACCCTTTCATGTCTTCCATGTTCTGCATACCCCTAGTTGAGGCCCTAGTGGGCTCACAGAGCAGGGGTTGCACAGTAGGGCCCCTTCCTGGAGCCCACGTTGGAAAGGGTGATGAGAACCCAGGACCTTCCCATTCATGGGGAGCATTCACAGCCTCTAGAAAAGTGCACCAGACCCACCAACACCTCCAAACCTGGGTGAGAACCCAAAGGGTCCACAGCACACATGACAGCCCATTCCATAAGAAGTAGAAGAACTGGGCTTCGCCTGTGCCATTCCAGCTGCTGAGTTACATGTCTCCTTGAGCCTGAGGTGAGGTGGAAGGGCTGGGAGATGAGATGAACATCCTGGGAAAACCCGAAGGATGTGAGGGTTGGATCTCTGGAAGGCCACATGCACGTCTGAAATGGTAATAACCTATGTGTGTCTGGTTGGGTCTTAACTGATATATTTGCCTAAATGTTTGCTATGCTCATGGTCTTAAGATCTAAAGTCCAACCTTGTCAGAATGAAGTGGACAGAGGGCAAGATAAGGTGGGCAGGAGCTGGCGTGCACTGGCTCTTGTTGAATCTTTGCTGTGGCCCTGTGAGGTAATTTTTCCTACTGTCATCTGAGGAAGCTGAGTGTACCAGAGCTTAGGAAGTCAGAAAATCCTAGGAAGTGTGGCTCAAGAAGACACAAGTTCATCCTAGTACGTGTTCTTCAGTCATCCCTACCAGAGCCAACTTTCTTAGATCCATGCTCATGATGCATTTCCTTTGTGTCCAGGGTCATAGGAGGCACACAGGTGTAACTCTCGGCCAAGTCAGGAGCAGGAGGGTGAACTAGCTGGGAAGTACTAGTGAGAATGTTGGGAGATCTGGAGCCTCTTTGGCCTCAGGTGATAATGAACAAAGGGGAAGCAGTATGAGCCCAGATGGCACCTCAGGAATAAGTGCCCACAACATCTGCCAATAAGCTCTGCTTTGAAGTGGCTTCTTTGGGTTTTTTTTTTTTTTTTTGGTACTGGGGATCGAACTCGGGACCTTGCGCTTGCAAGGCAGGCGCCGGAACCACTGAGCTAAATCCCCGGCCCTGGGGGTTTTGATGTATTATACTTTCTGTTCTGGGGAGCAGATGTATTTTCACTTACCTAGCACTTTTCCTGAAGGAAAAGGCCCTGAGGGCGGGGGACACAAGCTCCGTAGAGACAATCCTGGGGAATCCTGCCTCTGGTACTCAGCTAAATAGCTTCTGGAAAGTTACTTACCTTTAAACTGGGCCTCAGTTTCTTCACCTATGAAATGGAGATAATGATAGGCCCACTTTAACCCTAAACTAGTAAATCCACAATAATCATCTTCCTCATAGATCTGTTGTGAAGATAAAAGGAGACAGGATATAAAGCCTTTAACCTGATGGCACAAGTGCTCAACAAATGTTTTTCATTCTCCTAATTCTCTAAGTCCTAGTCCCTAATGAACACATTTGCTGTCCCTCCCAGCCTGGCCCCCAGCTTGGTCCTCAGTGATATTTTAGCGCTTCCTTTTCCTGCTTCTTTGTGGATGGTGGGTGGGGTGGGACTGGTCATCTCTGTGTTTCAGAAGTCCAGCAGAACATCTGTTATCCCACAGGTGCTGCAGCTGAAGGAGCAGTGAGCCCCACAGAGGCATACTGTGTCCCCGAGGACATGAACCAAGATGCTGTACTGTTCTTCTGAGCACATGACCCAGGGCAAGGCCACAAGGCCATGACATGAAATGTCTGAGCACTCTTGTCTGCATGGAAGGAACTTCACAATAGGAACTTTTTGTGCACCAGTGCCTTCTTGGTTCAGCTATCTTTGTGGACAATGAAAATAACAGTATATACTTTCTTGCTTTCTTAAACAGTATACAAAATATAAAACTTTTTTCCTGGATTTTAGAAAATATGCATGAGTTACTGTATTCTGATGAAACATGGTATCACATGAGGGGATACTGAGTCACACAGGGCAATGTCTCCCCAACAATAAACCTACATTGATAATCGATTTTAGATGCTAACTTGGTAACTATGAACTCAGAGAGTTCAACAAGATGGGCTGTGACATTGCCAGCACAATGATATGGGGGCAGGTATAAACCAGAGTTCAACAGCCACTTAAACACTGCCAGATCTGATGTGCCCATCTGTGGCTATGAATCAGGACATGTTCAAAAAACAATAGAAAGTTATGTGGGGAACCAGGGCTCATGTAATTTTCTTGATATTTCCTCCCAACTTCTTTGGCTCAGGTCTAATTTCAGACCTAATTGCTCCGAGTGAAGCCAGGTTGCCTCTTTCGATTGCCTGGCTTTGCCAGCCTTCTAAGGGACTTCGAGGGTTACAGTAGAAGAAACCAGGAAGTCCTGGTAATATCACCACCCCCTGCCACTCTTGCCAATTTGCTCTGGCTTATTGTAAGGTCACCAAGCCCAGGCCTACTCTATCCTCTCTGAGGAAAAGGCTATGTTCTTCCACAATAGCAGGGAAATGCTAACAATCTGCTGGTTTTCTCGAGTACACTCCTAGGACGTGAAGCTCCTTAAATGGGCAGTGGGCTACCAGAAGACAGCTTGCTATGGAGACATTGCATTTTCTAGTCTGAGACAGTGGATAGATCCTACTGTTTAAGGCCATCATTATTTTTCGTGACCATACCCATAGTGCTTATCACAATCTTCCCAGGGCTCTGCATGAAACAGTGTGTTCAGCAGAGTGTTGGGAAGCAGGACCCACTGTTCTAGAACCCGAGACCCACAGCTTACTGTGGGGCTGTACTTGTCCCTTGTGTGTGAGCTTAAGAGGGGTACTCACTTGATCTGTGCCCATGTGAGCTGGCAAATGACTTCAAGGAGCACAACAGCTTTACACTCAGGCTTCCACACCACATGTTAGCTCTGAATGAGCTACCTGGAGGGGGTACACTCAGCTGACAGCTACTAGAATCTCCCTAGTCAGGAAGCTAAGGATCTTCCATCATGGTGAGATGAGATGGAGTGACTGAACCTTCAATAGCAGGAGAGGGGAACTGAGCTGAGGGTGAGATGTGTTTGTGTCATTCATGGATCTTTCAACCTTCCCAGAAGTAGCTAAGAGGGTCAGGGATAGGCAGGGGGGAAAGCTGAAGAGGCACTAGGTGACAGGGTCAGAGTGGGAGGAATGGTGACACACCCCTTCTATTACTCAGGTTGCTCAGGGGTGCTGGGGGTTCAGCACTGCAGGGCATCTACCAAAAGCTAATGGGGTAAGAAGTGGGGGGCTAGGTGGGGACTCCTGAGAGGGGTTTAAGGACAGCTCACTCTCAGAAGACAGTACTCCTGGCAGAGACTGTAGGGCTGGTTTCTCAAACAGAAGCTGCTTTTGGATGGGCCTGTTTGAGCTGTAAGGCTTGTCAGCTCCTCAGTGTCGGATGCCTGATGGGAGGAGGGCAGGCTGCCCACCCCATGAAGTCAAGGAAGATGGCTCCACTGTAAGGGCTGGCTCTGGCCCTGCCCTCAGGAGAGGGCTAATGGCCTGGCAGTCAATACCAAGGAACTTGGGCAGGGGGAGGTTTCTCTCAGCTTTCCCACGCCAAGTCCTGGACCAAAACTTCTATCATGTGAGAAACAAACATGTGCCTCTCTGCTCAATAATCAGGGAAGGTCAGTGCAAGGGACAGGATGGGGCAGCACCAGCCTCCATCCCTGGTAGCAAAGTGCCACGACCCCTTTCTACTGATCCTCCATAAGGACCTGGGGGAGGGTGTGCCCCTTTCTTCTTGCTCAGTCCTTAACTATGAAAATGGGGGCCTGCCTGGGCTTCCTGCTCTCAGAGCTTCCTTCTACTAGAATTCCCTTCCTCATCAGCCACCTCATTGTCCTCCCTCATCCCATTCTGAGGCAGGTAGTCTTGGGTTTCTGTTTCCAGTGAGGGCTTAAGTTGGGAGGTGCTGTGCACATTTCACAGACAGAGAAAAGGCAACACACAGTTATCGAGAGCACCCTTGTCTTTTCAGAGGGATGGTGCAGATGGTCCTCTGCCAAACTCTGACCCGAGTCCAGCAGGTGGTGGCAGTGGAGGTGTGGCATACCTAAGGAGAGGAGGAAGGGGTAGATACAACATTGCAGGGCAAAGGGCTGTGGCTTGGTGGTGGGGAGTGGCCATTTATTAAAGGTCTGCTGCCTTCAGGAGGCCAGGGAGAGTGGGGTCTTCAGACTGTTGCAGGTGCCTCTGGGAGTTCTAAATGCCCCAGGGCACTGGGTTCCACTCAGAAATGCAAAGCTACTTCTCAACCCTTCACTCACAAAGAATCACAGGTTCCAAAAGGCAGTACACACTATCTTCTAAAGTTTCCGAATGTTCCAGACATTTGGAAAACAGACTCCTTTTTAGAAGTTGCCATGATTTTTCTTGGCTTTTATTAACATCTGTTAAAATCATATTATCCAAACACTAAAAGAAGAACATGTACTGTTCTGAATAAAGTGCTTAAGGAAAAAATGCAACTTATTAAATTGGACATTCTTTTCTAGTTCATAAATTTTGGGTTACAATCAGGGCACAAAAGGAGAAACAGAATGCAGTATTAGAGAGCAAGAAGCTTAGTTAAGAACCTGGGTAGTAGACACAAGACCATGTCCCCTTCTTCCCACTTCCTTGCTGACTGAACACTGCACCTGTGTAAAGCAGCAAACAGCTTTGTTTTAATAAATACATTTCCTTTCATTCATTCAAATCAAAAAAGTTAATTATCATAAAGCACTTTTTATTTGCCCACTGTTTTTAGTCACAGGCAAGATTTATCCAGAGGTGAAGTGTGAACATGTTATTTCATTGGGTCTTCAGCTTTCTAATACTATTTATGTTCAAGATTGTCTCAGCATTCACTATTGGTTTCCTTATATTTACCTGGTAGTCTTTAATACCAACATTAGAGTGTTTTGTGTTACAAATGCCAACCAAGAATATTTTCTCATTACTAGAAATGACAATGAGTGGGCCTAAGTAAGGCTTTATTCCCAATATATTAGGTTTTCATGAAACTGTTTTGCTCACATCAGCACTCTGCTATCTGCATAAAACCTACATTCCTGTTACGATAGACTTTAAAATCTATAAAATTCTGAAAAAATAACCACATGGAAATCTGTTTGAATCTTGGGTGGTCATGTTGAGAACAGGAAACACTACATTAAGTATATTTTAAAAACATCATTTGCAATCAGATTTAAATCTTCCAAGGAAGGTGCAGATTGGTGATGGGGTGGCTGCAATGTGAGCAACCCATCAGGAGTGCTGATAAGTTGGGCGTGGGGCCCCCTCAGTGGCACACACTCACCGTAAGCTTCTGGACTGCAGGCCTCACATACTGACCTCAATGCCTCCAGTTTCCTTCTAGCAAAGGGAAAAGGAAGGCTGTTTCTACCTTTAAATAGTCAAGTGCAAACTCTGTTGAGTTCACCTGGAAGCTGACCCAGAAGCCAGTTAGCAAGTGCCAAGCTAAGGACTGTAGAAGGGCTAAGCAGTAAACTCTGTAAAAAGAAGTCATCTTCAGTCATCCTGGGGAGATTCCTTCCTTTCTCTCAACTTGAGTCATTTTAGCTTCATGCAGGAAAAGATCTTAGATCTCATTTGACAAAAGCACACCATCTAGCATTCCTGAGCAATTAGTATAAAATTTGCTGAGACAGCTAAGAGAAAGACAGCTTTCTATACTACCTTGTTCTTGCTTCTTTCTACAGATGTGTCTGTAGAACACTCTAGTTTCACAGTGATATATGCTGTTTCAGGAAGCACAAAGTGATCTGACTTTATTTCCAGGAAATGACAACTTACATTTAGTTTGGGCATAAAGTTCCACATCTAAATCCTGCCAGATACTGCCACACCAATGATAGGATTTAGGACAGCTCTCAGTCCCCAGTCCCTGTCAGGGGTAGCTCACTGGAGTCATGGCTGGGCTTTCACTATCAGTAGTTAAATTTCCCTTTGATGTGTTACAAAACCTATGGAGGGTCTGTCAGCTCATTCCACCCCACTCCACCCAGTTCTTCTGACTTGGAAAACTGAAAACTTATTAAAATAGGCTGAGAAAAGGCTCTGTACCTGCTAATATTGATGGCAGTAAGATGCTAGCAGTAAGATGCTAGCTTACTACTTTACACAGCACCATGTATAATGCCTGTTATTCAGGCCAACTATAGCCAACATTTTCGTTTTTTGTTTTTATAAAGAAAATCTATGTAAGTTGAGGTTCAGAAGTGCATATATTTTTTTTACTTACAAATATTCATCTGACCAAAATTCAACATAACCTTTATGGAACACTAAACAATTGTTTTGTTTTTAAAATAATATTTCATTCAAACTGTATATAATTCAGTAAAGTTTTTTTTTTATATACAGCAAGCAATGCTTAAACCCTGGAAAATCTGTAGAAAAGAGATTTTCACACAAAATAAGAAAAGAAAAATCTGAGGTATCCCTCATCCACACATCCACTCATTCTGACTCACATGTACACACACACACACACACACACACACACACACACACACACACACATTCTCACTCACAAAGTGGCTGCAGCATAGGCAAAAAATTGTAGGTCCAAAGGAAAATGATTGATTGTTCTAATAAAGAGTCCAGGTAGCTCAGAAAAAACCAAAACAAAACACAGTCCTCTGAGGAAATTACTACCTCAAAAAATGTTCTCAAGATGAATGAGATCTAAGCCTACTAAATTGCTTTTGCAAAACAGCTCCCTGCAGTCCAAGGTGACTTGTGCAAATAGAAGGGATCAAATGAGGCTAGTTCCTGTACTTCCTTAAACAAGGATGTGGGGTGCTCGCATGTGCCCAGGCTTGCTCCCATCATGCCAGGTACTGCTGCAGTGCCGTCTTCGCCCTGAAATCATGAAATCACAAAACTCCTGTTAGCCATCAGCTCAGAAATGCATTTGAAGCAAAAAAATCTGTGGCTCAATGATGGTAGTTGAGGAGTTCTAAGAAGGCAGATTCCTCAGAGGAGATGGGGATGAGCCCAACTGGGGACTTTAAGGGTAGACGCTGTAGACAGTTGACACTTCAAACCCACTCTGGCTATATTCTTCCTGTAGTTCTCATGGACAGCTGTTCTTACCCTTAAACTTGCTGTAGGTTGGTGACAATCTACATTCTCTTGTATTTGGTGACATTCTATACTTACTCTTCCTTTGTTACTAGCTTATACTTGTGATGGATCTAGAATTCTCTGCTTTCTCTTACTGCCATGTAGGTTTTACTAGTGATGCACGACAGTAGGGGAGGGCACTTAGGGTTCTGAATGTTAAAAGGAAATCTGACCCAGGAAAAAGTGTTGATGTGATGGCCAGAAGGTACATGGAAGGGGCCAAGAACCCATGGGATGAGGCTGTGTGCATGGTTCAAATGCCCCAGAATTCACAATTTCATTTTGTTCTTTTCATTGCTCCTGGTGACACCATCAAAGATCAATGTGGGAAAAAACCCAGATCCATGTGGGACATGGATTGTTGTAAGTAGGAATAAAGGTGGGTGGATGAAGAGGAAAGCTTATGATGTGAACAGTGTCTATCCAAGTCCTTGTAAGCGTGACCTCCTTTGAGCTGGTCCTCAGAATACAACTGTGGAATTATCGGTCAGGTTTTAGCAATGGTCTCCCCTTCTACATTACAGAAAGAAAAGACTAAAATTTTCAGTAACTATTAGCTGGTGAAAATAGCACCAAGCTAGATTCAAGTGTTAGCTTCTATAATGAAGTAAATGAACATAATCTATAATTTTTAAAGTGGTACACTAAGGAGTAGTCCAAACCATCTGAACAGAAAGTGCTAGATATGGGCAAGGTGGTTTCTAGGACACTGTCAGAAACCAGATGATGAATGATACCATAGTTACCCCTTAATGACCATCTATCTGCCTCCCAAAATCTATGAAGAAGTTAAGAAGAGCAGTTGTGGAGGTGGGAACCGCAGAGCCCTGCAGACCGGAGTTTAGAATGGAGAATGCTAGTTAGTAATAGCTGCTCAACTGGAACCCAACAGATGTTTTAGATGTCATAATGGAAATGTTGCCTAAGGGTCTTGACCAAAATCCTGTATTACTCTTTGAAACTGCTAATTCAAATTTCTTCTAGATTTTACTCAGAAGTTGGCTATGTTTGATTATTTTGGGGCTCAGAAACTATACTCTTATATCTTGCTACTAAGGAGTCTTTTAGAGGGATGGTTTTGGAAACAAGATTACCTTTTCTTAGATGGTCTTAATGCCGGATAGTTCACCCTTGATCCTCCTTCCTCTCTTTTTCTTTTTCCTTTTCTTTTCTCTGCTTCCTCCTCTCTCCCTCCCTCCCTTCCTTCCTGCTAGTAAGGATTGAACCCAGGGCCTTTGCACGGAGCTACAGTGCTGGAAACCTATGTACCATACAAATTTGGGGCAACAGCCACGATTGTTTTAAAGCAATGCAGTCAGGGCCCACACCTACCCACTGCATACTGGTGAGGCATTTCCTTTAGCATTTTAGATCACCCCAGGGACTATTTTAAGTAGATCTGTTTTCACTTCTGAACAAGTATGAGAGAAAACCTCCAGTGAATGATGTGGCTCTCAACCAACCAGAAGAGGTGGGCTGACAGAGCCTATCATCTAAGGCAGCAGCTGCAGAAGGGAAGCAAACAGTCCAGCCCTCAAATACAAATTTAAATCCGCCTGCAGAATGTAGCTGGCCTTCACTTGCCTCTGATATCACACTCATCTGACCAGCAGCCTGGGGCTCCGATTATTCAAGGACTTGTTTTCTCTGACCTACAGGAAAGGAAGCTTCAGGGAAGCAGAAGACCAGCCTGCTCTGTGTGCTCCAGAATCGGGGATAGTTGTTCATTTGAGGAGCAGTTATAAGTACTTCCTCCCTTCAGCAGAGAAGACAGATGAGTTAACAGCTAAGACACAGTGTGATGTGTTCTACATGTACTATGGGAACACACAGCATTCCTGGCATAGCCCGTGGGGAGAGGAAGCAGGTCAAGCAAGGCTTTTGGAAAAAGTGACAGCCTGATCTGAGATTTGAAGGATGAATGGCCATTGTCTACTCATTCTCTTTCCTTGCTTTCAGGACACCCATGTGCCTAGGTTTCTTACTCCATTGGTTGCTCCTTCTCCTCTTTTGCTGATCTTTCTCTAAACATGGGAGGCCTCAGATCTTGGTCGCTAGCACTCCTCTTTCCCTTCACTCTTACTTTGTTCGGTGACTTCAGCTAGCTCCACGGCTTTAAATACTTCCCAAATTTATATCTCCCATCCCACTCTCCCCTGAATCCTTTTGGTATACAATGGGTATAATAAAACTGGCATATCCAAATAAGAATTCTTAATTGTCCCTACCCCTTCCCCTATGTTCCTCACCATTTTGGGGAACTGCAACACCCTCAATCCTGCTGTTCAGGCTAAAAGTTAGGCATTTTCCTTTCCTCTCTTTAACATCCTACCTTGAATTCATGAGCAAGCTGTACTGGTTCTATCTTCAGATTAAATTCTGAACCTGATCGCTTCTCAATACTTCTTCATGCCTACCCTATGTCTTTTAACTGTTCTCTCTGCCTCCATTACTGCCCTATTGCAGGTGATTCTGTACAGACCCACCAAAGTGATATTTTAAAAATTCAAATCAGATAATGCCTCCTCTGCTCAAAACTCTCTGATGACTTCCTATTAAACTCTGACTAAGAGCCAAAGTTGCTATTACAGCCTACGAGGTTCATGTTCTGGCTCCTTTCACCTATGATTATGCTCTCCCTCATTTTTCCCCAGTCTCATGGTTTTCTTGTATAGGTCTTCTCTCTGAGCATGCTAATTCATTTCTGTCTCAAGGTCTTTGAACTCACTGTGTCCTATGCCTGTAATATTCATCTAAATACCTGTTGTGGATTAGATTTTTTAAAAAATGACCCACAAAAGCCTCATGTGTTTGGAAAGTGACTGGATCACGGCAGTACTATACACACCAGTGGATTTAGCCACTGGTGAGTTTAGTAGCTAAATGTGCCTGGTTGGAGATGGGGCCCTGGGGGCATGGCCTTGAAGGGTGTATTTCCCTTCCCAGCTCCTTTCTCTTTCTGCTTCCTGGCTGCCATAAGATGAGCAGCAGTCTTCTGCTCTGGCTCTTTTTACCATGCATTTCCGCCTTGGAACCTGCTGACTATGGACTGAAATTGTGAGCTAAAATAAACCCTTTCTCCTTTAAGTTGTGGGTGTCAGGTATTGTGTTTCAGCAACTGGAAAGTAACTAAGACAGAGACTGGAACGAGAAAAGTGGGGTCACTGCTGTGGCTATACCTGATACAGTTTGGTTTATGGGAAGAGTTTGGAAAGATTTGAGGATACTGGCTAAAGAAGCTGTAAGCTGGGCTTGACAAATACTGCTCAGAGCTCAGAAGAACAAAATGCTGATCAAAATGCAGACAGTAAAGGCCAGGCTCAAGAGGTTTCAATTGGAAAGTAGGACTCCATTGACATCTGGACTAAAGACCACATGTTATGTCTGGCAGAAAATTTGTTCTCATTTTGCCCATGTCTTGAGACTTTGCAAAAGACTGAGATTAAAGCAGTGGACTAATTAATTTGGCAGAGAAAACTTTAAAGCAACCCAACATTCAGGCTGTGTATGGGTATTGCTGGCCAAGCAAAATGGGAGAGCTAATGGCAAAGCTAAATAACTTAAAAAGTACAGTTTCATTGGAAAGGAAGCACCTGCTAAGTTGGGACCATGGAGAATATGGCTGCTGAAAATATTAGCTTTAAAAAAAGCCAAGTAGTTGCATCAAGATAATAGGAAAGATGGCTTAAAAACATCTCAGAATGAGCAAGACCCCACCCTTCTCAGGCTCAAAGGTACAAAACTGTAAAGCTTTCATTTGGGGAAACTCCCCTCCCCACCTGCAGGCCACCTAAGGAACTGGTTCCTGGAGATTTGTTTCACTGTGGTCAGCCATCCAGACACTCAGAGGCCTTTAAAGATATGGCTCTAGGGGCATGGCCACTGCTCAAGTTGTCAGCAAATCTTGTCATCATCCATGTAGTGCTGGTTTTTCAAACACACAAAATCTGAAAGTCATGGGGTCAGGGAGGCTTCCAATCAGATTTCAGAAGGTCTGGAAGGCCAGAGTGTGCCTCTAGGAACGTAGTGCGTGAAGCTGTGAGAATGAAGCCAAAAGTACAGTGGAGACCCCAGGAAGTTGGAGATGTTGGAACTCGGATCATCTGCTAGGAAAGTCCCACACAGTGAGTACAGCCCAAGAGAGAAGCCATGAAGAATTGCAACTGGCATTGCCTTAGAGATGTCCAAGCCCTTTGGAGTTTACATCTCACCACACTTGTTCTGTGTGATGGACATGAAACTATAAGATTTAATGTTTGCTCTGCTGGGTTTTGGTCTTGGTTTGGCCCGATTCTATCTCCCAATTTCTCCCTTTTGTAACAGGAGTGTTTTTCCTATGCCACTGTATGTTGGAAGTATTTAACTTTCTTTTCGATTTTTATAGGAGCTCACAGCTAAGAATTTGCGTTGAGTTTCAGAGGAGACTTTGGACTTGGACTATTCAGCACTGCTAAAACTGTTAAAGACTTTGGTAACTCTTGAGAGATGGACTAAATGCATCTTACATAATAAGATGGACTGAAGTCTTTTGGAGGCCAGGGACAGAATATTATTCTTTAGATAAAAAATGTCCCTAAAAACTCTCATGTGTTTGGAGGGTAACTAGATCATGGGGGTGCTATACTCATCGGTGGAATCACCCACTGATGAGTTAAGTACCTAAATGTGAGGTTAGGGAAGTAGGACCTGGTTGGAGGTAGGTTACTGGGCACATGACCTGAGAGGGTTTACTCCTTCCCCAGCTCCTTCCTTCTCACTCTGTTTCCTGGCTGCCATGGGATAAGCAGCTGTCCTCTGCCCAAGCTTTTTTCACTATGCATTTCTGCCTTGGAGCCTGCTGAAACCATGAGTTAAAATGAACCTCTTCTCCTTTAAGGTGTGAATGTTGAATAATTGTGTCTCAGAGAAGGGAAAATGACTAAGACAACACCTGTCTAGCAGACTCCCTCATTTCCATTCAGGTCTCTTGTCAAAGTCACATCCTCAAAGAGGTATTTACTGACTAACCTGTATGGAAAAAAAATTCTTTATTCACATTCCCTTACTTTGCTCTATTTTTCTTTATAGTATTTGATATTGTGTTACATATTCATTTGCTTATTGTTTGTCTTTTATACTAGAATCAAAATTCCATGAGAGCAAGGACTTCACTGTTTGTTCACCATTATATCTATCTCCCATACCTAAAACAGTGAGGGTAGGTATTAAACAGGGCAAGTATTAAAGAAAAAGTATGTTAGGGCTGGGGATTTAGCTCAGTGGTTCCACTGCCTGCCTCGCAGGCGCAAGGATCTGAGTTCGATCCCTGGTACCAAAAAAAAACCCCCCCAAAACAGAAAAAGTATGTTGAATGAATGAGGATTTGGAGGGGGATCTAGGATGGTAAATCAGGTGGAACAGAATGTTTAAGTACCTCAAGGTGTGATATGTAAGCAGGCAGGTATGGCTGGAGGACAGAGTTAGTACTGGGGTGGGGGCAGAAAACAGGGTTGGAGAATGAGAAAGCCAGAACCAGATCTTGAAAGGCTGATTCTGGAATGAAAGACTTGATGTTCCCTGCTGTGTTATTAAACACAGAAGTAATTCCTTGGAACAGGAATATGAAGGCTGTTCCAAGGCAGTATATACAGCTAGAAAGAGCATTTTCTACTATTTTGAGTTTAGTTGGGTCTCTGATTATAATTCCTGCCCCTTCCATGATATGTAAGATCTTTGAGAATGGAGACTGCTTACTGGTCACTACTACATCCCTGGCAGCAAGGCCAGGCTGGTACAAGGCAGTGGTCAGAGAAGTTTTGAGCTAATCAATGTTTTTGATATTGGTCTTTCTGCTTTTCAAAAAGACACATCTATTTCTATTCTAATGATCAAGGCAAGGCAAGGGAGTAGCATCTGGATCCTCTCCAGATATCCACTAAGACGGCCCAGACACATGTTAACTCAGAATAAGAGGAGAGTCTTTAATAATTTGGTAATTGTTAGTTTACATCTCACTCAAATGACATAGTTGGCTCACAGGATACTAAAAAAGAAATCCAGGAATATAAAAGATTTTAGAAGGCTGGCTGTCTGAATTATTAAGGAATTTAAACCATTTCATAAAAGAATCTAACATAGGCCAAAGCAAGGTTCTTTCATGTTGATACTCACTTGTCACAAAGATTTGTATCTGGTGACTGACTCAGTTTGTGTAGAATATCTACGATGCCCATGTCTCGTAATTTATCTTGGCGTTCTTGTGATCCTAAAAGATTAAAGCTACCAGGTTACTAGGAATATGATGCAGACAGTTCCTCTTTTGGCTCTCCTTCCTATAGTCCATCCGAATTCTGCTGCTGGACTTATTTCTTCATGGACCAGAGGGTCAAAATCTTTAGCCTAACATAAAGCCCTCTGTCACCAGGCCCCACCTTTGTTACTTCTTTCAGAACATATAACCCTGGCCAGGCCATACTTTTTCTCTTCCAAAGATGTCCTATTTCCCCCTCTATTGTCTCTCACTTTTTCTTCTTCAAGCACTTTTTGCTGCCTCTTGGTCAGCACAAGTGGTAATTCCAATTTCATACTGCTTCATTCCATCAATCAGATTAAGACCTTGAGACCTGGCTTTGTCTCTCTGGCACACAGATTCTGCTTGGTATCTAGACCAAAGGGTTGACTCCAGTTTCACCTCCTTCCATTTTGTTCTGGACACAAGCGCCGAGTATAGTCATTCTCCTGGAGTCTTTCTTCCCCACTGAAGACCCTACAGTGATCACTCATGTGCTACCCTCTCTAGACCCTGCAAACCAAAAATCCCTAAGGACTGATTTCAGACTCCAAGGTGATTCTAATACTGCTGGCCTACCACAGATCCAGTACTGGCCAGAGACCTGCCTGACTGTATACTGGAATCAGCTGTGCCTGGGTCACCCTGAGAGAGTCTAACTCCCCAGGTGATTCTAGTATGCAGCCCAGGTAGAGAACTTCTGATCAGTATAGACTGGCTCCTTCATTAAAGACTACCTCTCACCCATGAACCCTCTTCTCCATTATTCTTGTTTGTGCAGAGTCCTTAAATGTGCTGTTCCTGCTCTTCATGAAAGGCTCATCTTCCCACTCTTTCTGCTTATCATCTTCATGTGTACCTGAGTACCCTCTGCATCAGCTTTCCCAATGCAGGGAGTGTCACTTACTTCTCACCCTCACTCCTGATAATGGAGCCGGTGTTGGCTCCAAGGTGGTGGCTCAGTCCAGGTGATTTGAGCCAGTCACACTGATTCTCAAACCAGAGTGTGTCCATGGGGTGATGGAGGTGGCTAGTCCAATGATGGGGCCTCTGCTCAGGAACTCAGAGGCACTGGGTGCCTTCCCTGTGTGAGACTCTCTTCCCATAATTTTCTTCAGAACAAATCTCACCAATCTCTTACCTTCCTCTTCATTCCATATGAGGTTTGATATACAAAACATAGCGGCAAGCTGCAGTTTGACATGTGAATGACCCTATCGATGCAGAAAAGGAATAAAAGTCAAAATGGAGGTAATCTCATTTCAGACTCCCTCCTTTTTGGGTAATGTATCATGGGTAATTCTAATACCCTACAAATATGAAGCAGAGGCCACAAACTCATGTCTTGAGAGGCCATGAAGTTAACATTAATGAATATGAAGGCTGGGTTAAAAGCAACAGGAATGAGCAGGGTGGCAGATCTGGGATATTAAGGATTGCAAGCCTTGCCAAAAGACATTCAAATATCAATTTATAAAAACCATCTGGCTAGCTGAACAAAATAATTTAGGGTCATAGATGCAGTATGCAATTTATGATTTAATCAATGCACACAGAAACAATGGCATGTGACAATTCTATGTTTTTGACTTAGGCTATGCTTTCAGGTCACTTATAGCCAAACTGGATGTGCATTTGGTAAACTACTAATTATCTCATTTAATGTGATCCAATAATTTCTTTGAGAAACAGTGAAGATATTGTCAGGAACTTCAGTAACAATTAGACTTTCACACATAAACACTTTATAAATGGTTTACTCTCCTGATTTTACTTGCTAAAATTAAGAATTATAGAATACATTCAGCTTCTGGGATAATACTTTATTTCTGCAGGAGTAAACTAAAAAACTAGACCAAATCTGTACTTGATTTCTCAAATGTTGCAAGTAGGACTGAGCAGCCTACTATTCCTCTAAAACACAATAATGGTTTATTTTTCTTTAATGAAAATATAATCATTTCTGGTTAAACTGGATCATTTATCCATATAAAGTACTTTCTCCTAAATGAAAGAGGACCCAATAGTAAAGCAATCCCTGTTGGTCAATTTAAAAAGCACTTTCTAGTATATTTAAATAATTCATGAGCATCTGAGGTAATACCAATTATAAGACATGCTCAATAATTTCTTTCTTTCTTTCTTTTTTTTGAAAAAAGGTCTAAGTCTGTAGTTCAGGCTGGCCTCAAACTTGCTATGTAACCCAGACTGGCCTCAATTTGTGATCCTCCTGCCTTAGCTTCCTGAGTGCTGGGATTACAGGAAAGTGGCATGATGACCACAATTTCAACAGTTTCTTGAAGACTAAGAGAGACTTATCTTCTTGTAATGGACTATACATCTCTACCAAGAAAACACAAAGGAATGGATGTGGCTTCTTAGAATTCTATAGTTAGTGATTCTTCTACATGCCAACAATTTCAAAGAGAGGTAAAGTTTGGGCTCTTTTAAGAAAAAATAGAATAAAACTTATCATCTGCTCTCAGCCTCAGGCCATCAGTGAGTAAAGCAAATAAATGTGAATACATGAACTTGTATATACTATAAGTAGTAGTTATTATGTATAAGTATATTTATCATTCATTCAAAACACTAGATGGTGGAGGGGAGGGAACTTAATTTAGGTGGAGTGCACAGGGATAATTATCTGTTTCAAAGAGGCAATATTTAAACAGAGACTTAAAGAACAGAAAGTTGTCAGATACACAAAAATCAAGGGTTTAGGGGCTCCAAGAACAAGGAAAAACTTCTTGAAAAATCTGATGTTAAAAGGTGCTATGTGTTCAGAGAAGCTGGTATAACCAAATTGTGGGCCCTTGTAGGCCAGAGTAGGGACTCTGGATTTCATTCTGAGTTCAAAGGAAGGCCCTGAAGAATTTATAGAGTGGAGGTACAAGATCTGATTTACATTTTTAGAAGATCACTTTGGCTGAAGGGACTGGAGTAATAATGCAAAAGTATTACTATCTAGTCAATGAGGTATAAGATATTATGGCTTGGACCAAGGAGGGAACAGTGGCGATGAAAAGAAGTGAACAGATTCAAGACCAGTTTTGGATGAAGGGCTCAAGGACTTCCTGATAAATTGATGAATGAAGGGAAAGAGGCAGAAAAATCAAGAGAGACTCACTCAAGTTTCAGCAATGGGGTAGATGGAACTATACTGAATAGGAAAGACCAGGAAATGAGACATTTAAATTTAGGGGGTTATTTAAGAATTCATTTTAGAACATCAACCTCAAGAGGCTATGAGACAGACACATGAAGATGGTAAATAGGCAGGAGGATATATGCGTCTCTCTAAAGAAAGATACAGGCTGGGGGCAAACACCTGGAAATCATCAACATAGATATAAAAGTACAAACCATAGGGTGGATGAGAGTCCCCTAAGGAAGTGGTTCTCACTCTGTACATAAGTCTACCACCTTTTAAGAGCCCTTTTAAAAGGGAATTAAAAAAATATCCTGATGCGCAGGCTAAAACCCAGACCTGTTATACTGGAGTCTTAGGAGGGAGCGGATAAGGCTAGTTTTTGAAAGTTCTCTAACAGGTTCTACTATGAAAGCAAGGTTGTGAACCAGGAACTGAGGAACACATGTATGAAATAAGAGGGCCCAGGAGTAAGTAAGGAGATATGATGCCATGGAAGTCAAGAGAAGGGAATGTTTCCAGGAAGAAATGGTCAACTGTATTGAAGTCAGCTGTAAGTGGGAGATATGAGAAGACAATGTGTCCTTTGGATTTGGCATCATGGATGTCACTGGTGACCCTAAGTAGAACAGTTTCAACTGAGCAATGGGGATGAAGGCCAGATGAAGTACGTTACAGTGATCTTAGAGGTAAGAAGGAGATGGTATGTGCAGAAGATGCTTTTAAGAAATCGGACTTTGAACACCAGCAAAGAACTAGGTGTACCTCAATGAGAATGGGAGGTTAATAAGAACTTTTGTTTTTGTTTTTGGTGGTACTGAGAAGATCAAACCTTGGGTCTCTTGCATGTTAGGCACTTGCTATACAACTTGTAGGGAAACTTTTAAAAGCTAAAAGATACTGTGTGGATCTGGAATTGGAAAGAGGGAATTCCTGGTTGAAGCAGGACTTCAACAATGAACAAATATTTATTGAGCATATATTAAGGGTCAGGCACTCTACAAGGTGTGAATAAAAAACTGCATAAGCTGTCATAGTCCCTGCTCTCACAGAGCTTACATTTTGGTAGAGAGACTCTGTAGGCCCACAAAGATATGTCACTATAATTGAGCTAAGTGCTCTGAAAGAAGGAAATAATCTATTTAGTAATAGATTATCCTAAACAGGTAAGAGTCCAGAGAGGAAGCATCAGTTCAGCTGAGATCTGAAGGGTGAGAAGGAGAGGGGAAAGAAGTGTTCCAGCCAGAGGTGCTGGCAAGTATGAAGGTTCTGAGGCAGTAAAGAGCATGGTCTTATTGAAGAACTTAAAGAGGCTAGTGTACTGAACAAATAGGAAGAGAGGAACAAGAAGAGTTGGGGATATGGATGGCTTATGTTTATACTATTTGACAGGCATCATAAGGACATGGATTTGATTCAAGAGAGAGAGCCACCGAAGGATTTTAGCTTCTATTCTCTTAATAAAACAAAAGGTCATCACTAAAAGTGATAAAGTAAAGAGGTAAAGTTTAAAGAATGAAGCGAGGATAAGAACCTATTCTTGTGGAGAATGAGGGCTGCAGTTTACTAGAGAATCACTGAAGGATAACATGTAGGCTGAGTGTCCATCTGGGTTTTGTAAAATGAACCACTCAGCTTGGTTCTGGTACCTTTCTCCATGATTACTGACTTTGAAGGGGGCAGGCAGAGAAGCCAGGTTGGTGGTGGAAGGGTTATTTCAGAGTGAGAATTCTGCTCAGAGATTATGACAAAATAAAAGGAGGAGCGTTTGATACCCAGATGTTGGCAACAGGCAGTTTTGGGCAATGTCATGACGCAGAATATAGCCACAGCAGTAGGTGGCAGGTTGTGTATGGAAGCAAAGAGGTTAAGGAATTAAGATGCCTGAATAAGAGGGAAGTAATCAGCAGAAGAGTAGGGTGGGGAGTGGGGTGGTAGGTGGAAATGTTACCAATGGCCTAAGTTTCATGTATTTTTTTTTTCCAGTTTCTTCAGGATGAAAGAGTTCCTTAAATCTATTATGGAGTAGTTTATTCTTCTTTTTAAATTTCTGCTTAATCTGTTTTAAGCCAACAGCACTACAGTCCCAGCCTTCTAATGCAGTGAGAGGACAAAGGCTTACCATGTAATATTTGATTTTCTGCAGGATGTCATCATTGGTCATAATAAGTTCTTTTGCTGTTGTTCCATCTGCTATGTTGGCTAGGATACACAAAGTCTGAAAAAGAACAAAGAGACAGCAATCAAGAAAGCTCTGAGGTCCCTAGAACCTGGGCAACTTCTCACCAGAAGGTGCACAGATTCTCACAGGTTCTACTGATTCCCTATTTCTCACCTCCTGACACTGCCAACAGTAACCACACCCAATCAAAGTCTACCTTAGACAAAAGAGAATCCAAACACTCAAAGATAGGAATGAGAGGTGAGGATAAGATAGAGACGCAAATACTTCTGCAATGTTTTTTTTAAAAAAATTGGGTCTTGCTATATTGCCCAGGCTGGCCTTAAACTGGCAGTTCTTCTGCCTCAGCCTCCTCAGTAGCTGGGATTAGGTATGTGCCACTGTGCCTGGATTAATTTTCTCCAACTTTAATCTTTTTCTGTGAAGAACTTCAGCTAATTGAACTAACTGATGAAACTGTTTTCTTAGTATGGCCCAATCCTCAAATATCCTACAGGGTATGTAGTTTCATTTCTCCTAGATTAACAACATACTTAAAAGTGAATTTGGCAAGATAGCTGGATACAAAATCAATATTCAAAAATTATCTGTATACTAGCAAGGGGAACATTTTGCTGAAAATCAAAATTGTCAAAATACTGCTTAAAACAGTATTAAACATATGGCATACATTAGGGTAAATTTGGACAAAGGAAATGCAAGGACTATATACCAACACCTACAAAACGGTGTTACCTGGAATTAAAGATGACCTAAATACCTGGGAAGATGTATAGAGTATTTGTGGATTGGAAGACTCAATATTGTAAAGATACCACTTCTTTCCAAATTGATTTAGTTTTTTTTTAATGAAAAAAATAAAACAAAATTTCCTAACAAAATTGTAAGAGAATAACAATAGATACACTGTGTATCATTATCTTCAAAGTAGTTACTCAGCATACAAGATATAAACCAAGATTCTTCTTACCAAAAAAACCCAGATAACACAAAACTTTCTTTTCAATGATCTAAGGTAAACTAGTAATATCAATGAAAAAAATTAGCATATATGTTAAAACATTTTTGAAAAAATGAAACATGTAACTTGAGGAAGTATTTGAACTTTTCTCTACTACCTATTTATCTCTCTTCTATTCTGCTCTTTTATATATATATATATATATATATATATTGTTTCTTATATATGAGAAATGATGTGATATTTGAGCTTGTATGTCTGACTTATTTCACTGAACATTATGCTTTCAAGTTGCATCCACCAAATTGATCTATTTGATGCTTTCCAATAAAAATCCCAGTTGGGTTTTGAGAAGAAATTTGGCAGAAAGTGATTACACAATTATTAAATAAAAATTCATTTGTTTGGTGTGACTTCTATTTTACACAGTATAGAACCTTATGATAACCACAATCAGCATTCAGCATACAGACCAGTCCTACTACAGCCTCCTTCCCCAGTTTTCCTGTGCTATCCCACTGTAGTTCAAATCCTTACCCCTCCTTTTATCCTTCAATACTTGTGATTTTTTTTTTCTGTTTCTATGATTCTTTTATGGACTTTCATATAAGTGGAATTGTACAGCACTCTGCTTTTTGAATCTGGCTTCTTTCATGCAATATAATTCACTTGAGTCATCCAGGGCCAGGGATTTAGCTCAGTGGTTCTGGAGCCTGCCTTGCAAGCACAAGGTGCCAAGTTTGATCCCCGGTACCTCCCCCAAAAAAGAGTCATTCATGTTGTTGAATATATTAATAGTTTGTCCCTTTTTATTATTGACTGGTATTCCATAGTTTATTCATTCATTTGATATGTTTCTAGTTTTCATTCTAAAAGATGTATAGTGACATTTTATTATTTGTCTATTCAAATTTTTTGCTCAGTTTTTTACCTTGTTGTTTTCTTGTTTTGAGAGTCTTTTATATATTGTGGACACAGGATACAGTGTCCACTATGTCCACAGGATGTATGATTCACAAATATTTACTTCAAGTGGATGACTTATTGTTTCATTTACATTCCACATAGTATAGGTTCTGTATTTTAATGAAGACCAATTTACCTCTTCTGGATGGTATTTTTACTGTCATATTTAAGAACTCTTTGTCTAATCTCAAAGATTTTCTCCTGAGTTTTTTTCCAAAAGTGTTATAATTATAGCTTTTGTTAGACCTATGAGTAAATTTTTTCTAAGGTGTGAGATATGAGTTAAAGTTATTTTCTTCTTTGTGACAAATGATTCGGCACCATTTGCTAATTATTCTTTCTCTACTGAATTGCCTTTGCACCTCTGATAGTAATCAATTGACAATGTATGTGTGGGTCAATTTCTGGACTCTCCAATCCATTCTGTTGATCTATATGTGCTATCTTTTTGCTAACAGCCTACTATCTTGATTACCATATTTTATAAGTCTTGAATCAGATATTTTAAATATTCCAACTTTTTTTACACACTTCCTTCTGGATCATCTCCCAAATCTGTATGAGATAGTATCATCTATGTTTTGCAAAAAGACTCTATTGCTACTAGTCTTTTCTTTTCCCCTGATCCAAATTTTGCCTAGCCTTTCTGCTTTGCTTTACTTTTCAGGTTAGCAGAATTCTATCCAAGTGAGTAGTCTTCATAGACAAAATTCATTCCTATGCTCTCCAAGTAGAATAGTTTCTTTTGAGCAATGAGTGTATGTCTTGTTGAGTCTCAGTAAGAATCTTATTTCATCTCATTTCAGTAATACCCAAGAGAATATACTTTTTCTGTTATAGTTTTTGTCCATCATAACAGTTTGTTATTTAATTTTAAAGAGAAATCACCAAAAGTATCTCTTAAAATCATTTTGTCAAATCTACCATCTTTTCTACTCATAAATTCAATACAACCTCCCAAGTCCTACACTCTTTACTTCCTAGACTGCCCTTCTGAAGCCTGCTGAATTACTCTAACTAGGAACACAGGTCGAAAAGCATGAGCCCTGGAGTTAGACTCTCTGGGTCCAACTTTCCACTAATGAGATTGGGCAAGTTTCACAGAGATACATATAAATGTTTAGCTCAATGAATTTTGAAAATGAACACACTCATGTAGATGATACCTATGTCAGGAAAGTGAACATACCTGTAATTCAGATTCTGTGTTAAAATCTTAAGCTTATAGGTAACTTACATATATATATATCTTTATAACTCCCATAATAAATTCCAAGTAATATAGAAAAGTAATTCCTAACTGGTTTCCTTATAAATGCAGTTTCTGTACTTTTATGCCGACCATAAACTTACCCTTCTAAAATTCAACAGCAAGTAGGGTTTGGGATAGCAACTATGAAAAGAAGATGCCTGAAAGTAAAGAAACTAAATCTGACTCCAGGATGAGCAATTATCTTATCAGGAAGCTGCAGGAGTTTAAGTTCACAGAAGGGTAGAAGCAGTGAAGCTGGAATAAAGGATCAATACCAGGATGATTAAAGGAGGCTGTTCCTGTAGACAGGGATGGGATATCCAGTGTATAATACAAAGGGTGAAAGTATGCTATCCTCTATTCCAAGGAAAAGAATTACTGGAAAGTGTTCAAGGAGTGGAAGATCTTTTTTCTTGTCTCTAGAGCATATTTCATCTCAGCTCTATCTTCTGCAGATTTGAATATTCCAGAAGACTTCTGAGATCTACCTTTGTATTCACATTCAGAACATACTCTTAAAAAAAAGAGGGGGGACCCCCTGGGGATTTAGCTCAGTGGTTCCAGCGCCTGCCCTGCAAGCACAAAGTCCCGAGTTCAATCCTCAGTACCAAAAAAAAAAAAAAAAGGAACACATACCTGCTCTTTAACCTCGATGTTATGCTCTCCTTCTAGAATAAGGGTGACAGCCTGCATAATTTGCTTCCCATGAGTACTCATTATTTTATCTATATGCTGGAGAACAATGAGAAATCCACAATTATTATCTGAGAAACAAAGGAAAACATCACAGAAAGAATGCTTCTAAAAGTTAAATATGATACACAACTGCAAAACACCACAGCATACAGAACTAGATGCCAAAGAACAGTTTTTAATTATATTTTGAAGCTGAATTTTGTATTCAAATGTACATATTTTTAAATGACTTGACCATGAGGACACCATAGAGTAGGTCTAATAGAATATAGAACTAAAATCATTGAGGGTCTTAAAGTCCATAGATATTTCAGAAAAAGGAAACACAAAAAATGGACAGCAGGGGAAAAAACCTTACAGACATAGAAAATATGGTGCAGGTTTACTAATACTATTTTGAGGCATAAATGTATAAAGATGACTCCACAGACAAGAAAGACACAGAGAAGGAGACCACCCATGTTTCTTCATCTCCCTCAAGGCCACTGAGAAAGAGAACATCAAGAGCGACAGCAGCAGCATGGCTTGGGCTCTCCTACTCTGACACATACTGACTGCTTTGCCCAGTGACATCTTCAGAGGTCAAATTTGTAAATGTGGGTGGAAAAGGGGTGTCTATGTAATGCACTGAGAATAATTCTCTAAAGGGAAATAAGCAGAGGACTCAGAGATAAGTGATTTAGGCAGAGAAAATCCATTCTTGCCAGAAAATCAGGTAAGAGTAAAGTAACAAAGGCAGGTACATATCTAGCACCAAGGGAGATAAGGGAGACAGGATAGGTAGTTTAGGGGTGGCAGGTAATGGTGTATATAGTGAAGCAGTTCCTGACATGCCTATGAAGGTGGCAAGTCTAGACAGAAACTCCTCACTTCTTTGGGAAGGAACAGCATTTGAATCATAAGCAGATGTTGATGGGAGCAGAGAGACAGCAATATTGGGCAATTCATATGTAGAGTTAGCTAATTTGGAAGCCTGGGTTATTTTACTTACAGGCCGAGTAGAAAGGAGATTTCTAAGAAGTCCCAATGTCTTCATCAGCACATTCAAATCTGAATCTGATAATAACCGGAATAGCTGTTCAGTACTCAAGCTTCGTAAAATATCTGCTTTAATTTTTTGTTCAGCCTGAAATGCCATATTCTGAAAGGATTAAAGAAGTTGCAAGAATCATGTCTACATTACTTTATCAAATTATACTTTAATAGTAACGCTGAAAAATTCCAAAGTACAAATAGAATATGTAGAAAATTCCTAACTGTGAGTCATACTATTTTTCTGATTCCTGCTCATCACTTATATTTCTGTGTGTCAAGAAAAAGATACCTAACATTCCTAAGTATACTTCTATAAGAAAAATTATTGCTTTTTAACATGGGTATTTGAAGGTGTTAATATTTCTTGGATAAATATAAATTTTGGGGGGAGGAATACTGGGGATGGAAAATAGGGAGTGTTGAGTTACATACCCAGGCTGTTTTATTTCTTTATTCTGAGACAAGGTCTTGATATGTTACCCAGCCTGGCCTGAACTTGCCTCTTGCCTCAACCTTCAAGTAGCTGGACGTACAGATATGTGTGACCACATCCAGCCTTTTTATTACTACATTTATGGTTATCAAGTTGCCTTCTGTGTGCTTTAATAATATGATTATTAATGATTAAAATGCGTTCACTTATAATGGTTGAAAATAAGCAGTGCTTTGTTAACTCTACCAATATGAAAATACCCACTGTATTCACAATACTATGCTAGGTGTTGGTATGGCTGGGCTGTATCACACAGGCAATGCTCTGGGGGCAGGATGTATGTCTTGACCACCAGCAAGCCGAGATGATCAGTAGCTACTTTTTTTTTTCTCAAATTCACATTATGTATTGGCCCTCCTTAATGCCAAGCTATAACATATCTGAAGGGGAAAAAAAGCAACTTCCAAATAACAACTAACATATCAAGTTTTGACATAAAAATCTCTTGTAAAATGGAGAATATGTGGTTATTTCTCTCCTAGGAATTTATTTTAGTTAAGAAACTAAGACAAATGAGAGATCAAGTTATCAATGAAGCAAGCCAGCATGGCAGAGCAAAGAGAATTCCTCAAGCATCAAGAGACCCAGGCTAAAAGTGATCACAAGGTTTTATAATTTGTGAACAGAGAACACAGGTGCTAGTAATATGGAGACTGATGCAAATAAGATAGTTTCTCTGGATTTGAAGAATGGGATGATTAAGTTCAATTTCTATCATTAAAGCTGTGTGTGTTAGGAAGCTCCCAAAAGAAGTCTCATGGGCTGTTTAAATGAGAGATCTGAGGAATAAGTAACAGTTATATCTAGATGTGCAGGTTTCAAAGTAACCTCTTCTACTAGGAGTTCCTGACAATGAAGTATAAATGGAACTGAAAACTGGGAACTGAAACTTGGAGGACTATTCCCTAAAAAAGAGGTTGAGAAGGAGGTTAGGTAGAAAGTGAGTTTAAAAAAAACAATAAACCCCTCAGTCCCAGAAAAGAGCTTCAAGAAGAAAGGAGCTAAATGCTGCACAAAGTCAAGGAGAAAAGTAATTATGAAACTACTGAATTTGGTGCTTATTTCTATTCCAAAGTTCATGTGAAAAACAGCAGATACAGCATGAAACCGGGAGGAGAGTACAGGCTTAGTCTGGCTTCAGAATCCATGTCTTTCATTTACTGGCTGTGGGGCCTTCACCTTCACAAATCATTACCCTCCCAGAGGCCTTGTTTCCCATTTGTAAGGTATATATATCCCAATATAGCTTAAAATAAGAATTAGAGGTAAAAAATATAACACACCTAGCTTAATGTCTGATACACAATGAAACTGTAACTACTATAATTATGTTTCTAAAAATCCATGTAGGAGTTCTCCTTTTATAATTTCTTTTTTTTTTTTTCTTTCGGTAACAGGGATCGAACTCAGGACCTTGTACTTGGGAGGTAGGAGGCGGCACCACTGAGCTAAATCCCTGCCCCTTTTATAATTTCAATACCATTTACTTTAATAATCTTAAAAGTTTTCTGATCTCATAATTTTAGTCATTATTATAAATTATTTCTTAAAGATTTAATTAAGTATTTATGTACAAATTTTCTTACCCTGGCAAGTTATTTAATCAATCTGCAAAAAATGGTATGTAAAGCAATGTATATGTTAATTGGCTCAATTCAGGTACTCAACACTGTGTATGTATCTTAAAACATATTGTACACCATAAACATACAATTTTTATTTGTCAATTAAAAACATAATTCTTCTGTGCTTTAGTTCACTCATCTGTAAAGTATGCTAAGAATATTCCCTAGTTTATTTCAAAAAGTTGTTCTACAGTACTTTGTAAAGCAGGTAGCTCTACAGTATGTCCATGATAAGAAAAATTGATTTCCTCAAAATTAGCAAAGTGAAATTTCAACACCTGTTCACTTTAAATAATAATAATAACACTGATAATAATAATAATAATGACAGGAGAACTGAGGTATAGTGCCTCTGGCTCATAGTGCAACTTGCTTACAGATAAATCTGAAAGCTGAATACTAAGTCTTCCAGGCCCTCAATCATTAGAAAACTGGGCCTTAATAGCCAGGTTTGTAAAAGAGAAAATTCCAGATATTTCAAATAATACAGTCTTTCATTCTATCTGTGATAGAAGTTCTACTCTCTTTGTAAATTATGATATAAAATAGGGTAAAACATACCATTAAAGCCCAAATTCCGTTCACTCTTAAGGCAGGATTTTCACTTTGGGTTAATCCACAAAGTAGCTCTACAGCTCCTGATTCTAAAATTGGCTGTGGTTGGAAAAGGAAAAAAAATTTTTTTAAAAATCAGATTTGCAAACTGTGTACATGCCCTAGCACTCTGCCTATTTTTTCTTCCCTACTTTACCCAATTCCATGCAACTTTCACAAAAAGAGTGATACAGCCATAAGTCACTTTTAGTAGGGCAAGAATAATCTCTCTCAAGAGAAAACCTTAAAAAGCTCTTTTCTTTGTCCTTGTAGTCCGGAAAGAATCTGGGAACATCTTAATTATCTGAGCATTTCATTCATATCCTTATGATCTAGTTTCCCACTCTAATTTTCACTGTCCTGAGACTGTGACTCCCTGTTTTGTTTATGCACGTCTTGTACGTTGCTTATAAGCTGTGCCTAGGAAGCAATGTGATTGGTTTAGTGGAGAAATGTATACACTTAGATAATCAAATCATTCTCCTTCCAAATTGTCAATTTTTTCCCAAACACGTTGCAGAATTCATCTCTGAGGACTACGTTCAGGATTACCTACCAATGACATAAACAAAAGACCCGTACTTTTATAGTCATGCCACATTTTACATCTAAAACACCATGCTCTACCTTGACCACTTATTGTGATACTTGGGATACTATGAGAATGGATTTCCGGAAATTTCTAAGAAATTCTAATCTTAGAGGATTAAGATTTTCCAACATCAATGAATCAATCAAAGGCCATCTGTCAAGTGAAGTTTAGAAACATCTTAAGAAATACAGGTCTGGGCCAGGGATTTAGCCTAGTGGCACCACGCCTGCCTCACAAGTACATGGTCCTGAGTTTGATTCCTGGCACCAAAAAAAAAAAAAAAAAGAAGAAGAAGAAATATAGGTCTATACAACTATAAAAAGGGCAGTGCCTCTCAAAGTAACACTTTTGAAGAGGGTAACATATTCCTCTACTTGCACATACTTGCACATATTCTTAATATTTTGTCATACTTGCTAATCATTGGTCTCATTCTATACACCTATATCCACATTGTTTTATCTTACCATTTGAAAACAGAGTGCCTTTTACCCTTCATATTTCAATGTGTATTTCCTAAGATCAAGGATGTTCTTTTAATCACATTTTAACTATTAACCTCAAAAAAGTTTACATTAAAGTAAAACAATACTTTTATCCATCTCATTGTCCCTATTCCAATTCTGTCAATTGACCTAACAATGTTCTTATACTATTTTCCTCCCTTCCACATCAGAATTTGGGTTTATTTTTATTTTTTGTGATACTAGGCAAGTTCTCTATCACTAAGCTATATCCCTCTCCCCCACTACCGCCCACCTTTTTTTTTCCTTCTGGGTACCAGGGATTGAACTCAAGACTTTGCACTTGCGAGGCAGGTGCGGCAACACTGAGCTAAATTCCCAGCCTGCGCCCACCATTTTTCTGAGACAGGGTTTCACTAAGTTGCCCAGACTGGCCTTGAATTTGCTATCCTCCTGCCTCAACCTTCAGAGTAGCTGGGATTATACATCATTGTGCCTGGATTTGGTTTATTTTTAATATTAAGAAATCAATCATTTTAATGATCCTTTGCCTGAGCTCATCCACTTTATTTCCTAAATGGACCTTAAATATTCTGAAAGTACATATAGGCAATCTAAGAACTGTTTCTAGATGATAAATGGGTTGTATTGGCTATAACAGATTCTAATCAGCTCAAGATGCTACTACTAAGCACAGGAGAATAGATTGGAAGATCTGCCACATTATCTTGCCTTTCTCTTTCTCGAGAATAATTGCCAGTCTCTTCCTTTTGGTTCTAAGAATTTCAATAACTACCTTTGAACCATTATGTTGTAAATACTGCTTTCTTGGTTTCAATTAAAGTATGTAGGTGTTATGCAGAAAATAAATTCAACCAAAAGGGAACTACTAAGTGCCCAATAACTTGAGTTCACAATTGGGCAGATCAGATCCCCCAACCTATCCCCTACTCCAGGCACTGAATCCAGGACTTCATGCATGCTGAAAAGTACATGCTGCATCAGCCCCAAACTACAGATATAATAACATAGTAAAACTAACTTTATAAGGTTTCCCTCTTCTTTTATTAATTTTAGTTTTTCTCTGTTGAAAAAGTACAAGGTCAAATAATTTACAAAATGCAGAGAAGACAAAAAATCCCCACATTCAATCCTTTCCCCAACAACTACCATTAACATTAAACATTAAAATATTATTTTCTGATGCTAGCAGTTATCTCTTTGAGATGACTCATTACCCTGATTTACAAAATTAAATCTTAACTTATTATTTAGCAAATATACTGTAGTTTGAAAATAGTCTATTATTTGTATAATTATTTCTTATATTTTATAATTTCAAGTAGTTTAGATTGACTAGAAGCGTTATTTATTTATATAGACCCAGTACTGGAGATTGAACCCTGGGCTTTCACACTGAACTATATTTCCAGTGCACTTTTTATTTTGAGACAGGATCTTGCTTAGTTTCCCAGGCTGGGATCCAATCTGCAACCCTCCTGAATGCTAGGATTATATGTGTGCACCACCAGGCTCAGCCTTCTTGCTTATTTATTTGTTTGTTTATTTATTTTTGAGGCAGGGTCACTCTATGTTGCCCCGGCTGGCCTCAAACTCCTAGGGTCTGGCGAACTTCCTGTTCAGTGTCTGGAGTAGCTGGGATTACAGGCATGTGTCAGAATGATGGGCTTTATAGTATCTTTTAAAGAAACTGAATATACTAGGTCACATAAAAAGAATGGAAAATAACCATATTTAAAAATGAATTACTTGACCCCCCCAAACAAACAATTCAGAAGTAGTTTTTAAGCCCAAACCACAAATTTCAGTGTCAATTGCTGTAAAAAGTTATCTGACTAAGCTCTAACTAGACTGGGCAATACCTAGAAGAGAAAAATCAATACTAACCTCTTTGCTTGGGGAAAATTCAAGAAGCAGATTACATAACATGGATGATGCTACTACTAGGATTTCATCCGGTGCATTTTGTAAAACCTATGGAATTAAAAAAAAAAGGATACCATTAAGGTTTAGAATCACAGAGGTGAGACAGATCATTGAAGACTAAATAAAAACAAAAACAAGGGCAGCTGAGGCAACTCGGCAAGACCTGTCTCAAAAATTGAAAAAGCACTGGGGATATAGCTCAGTAGCAGGCCAAGTGCAAGGCCTGGATTCAATCCTCAGTACCCCCCTCCCATCTTTCAACTTGATTTCTCATATTGGAGAGAGAAAACATGTAAGATATAACATGAAATTCAGATAAAATTTTATCAAAACGTGAACAACAAAAAATTCCAAGATTTTTAATTAAAAATCAAATGGTTGCCACTTTTGGTTTGCTAACCAATAGTTTAAAATATGGAGAAACAAAAGGGAAAAACCAGCAGATATGTAAACAGCCTCTGAACCATGAGAAGCCAAAAAAAATCTGAAAGAAATCATTGGTTTATTTCCAAACTTTTAAAACTATACTTTAAATGTGCAACAAAGTCATACTTTGAAAGTAATTATACACACAAGTACCCAAGTGCACAAAATTCTAGACTGTTCATCATCTTTCCCTGGGAGAATTAGCATATGTTGCTCCATTTCTGATTTGTATGATAGAGGGGATTTGAGCTGAGCAATCACAGAAAGTGGCTCCAATAAATCCAAAGGGATTTATTTTGGGAAGCAGAAGAATAATTTTTAAAAATCTTGAACAGATAATCAATAAATAAGATCAAGCTGCTATGAAAAAGGTATAACCTGAGAACAAGATTGTAAGTGTGTGAATAATACAAGAACATATCACTTAACTGAGGAGAGCCTTTAAAAACGCAGGAATGCCAAGTATGGCACCGATGGTTTTAGATAAAGCACTGTAGGTTTGAAATGGACTTTTGTGGGTTCGAGCTGGCATATCTTTTGAACAAATGCCTTCTAAGTGTGGAGAGGCACTTATGTTATTATTGCAGAGAGGGGAGTGAATAATCTTTCCGAGTTTGTAGGCTCTTAATGAGCTTCGGAACACAAAAGGGTAACAGGGAAGGAGGAATATTCAGAAGGCCTGCCGTATGTCCAATAGGGTGAAACTCAGGGAGGAATGCCAATGGATGGAAATGGGTCAAATTCAATGTCACAGGCTGCTTAAGTAAAAATCCTCCTTGTCCTTTTACCTTCAAAGCCCACTTCACATTCTTGCTGCCTGAAATCTTTCTGTCATATTGATGTCCCTAGTCTGAATTGAAGCTTTAATGGAGGGCAAGAGCTCTGTAATAAAAAACATTTTGCTGGTCCACCGTGCCTGGATTCTTTGTTTAGTAGTAAGCATTCAAAAACAAAACAACAAAAACCTAAATAAGCAAAAAATTCTGTTGACTGATTGATAGAAAGAAAGAAAAGAAAGAAAGGAAGAGAAAGAAAGAAAGAGAGAAAAGGAAAGAAAGACTAAAGACCAAATCAACTTGTGGTTCTGTAACATGAAGAATTAACACTGGCAACCACCTGATGCATAAGCTTAATCCTCAACTCAGCTTCCTTTGCTCTAAACTCATGTTTTGTTTTGTTTTTTAATTTTTTAATTTTTATTTTTTATTGAGGTGGGAAGTCTCAAGAGCAGACCTAAAGCCAAAAAAGGTATGTTAAAAAATATCCAGGGATTGCCAAGAGACTAAGAATATGCTATATTTATAAATGGCTGATTCTTTTCCATTTTATTTATTTCCCTAATAATTACAAAGATAATTCTGGATATAAGTTTTAAGAGTAATACTGAACAGAGAGATCATATGAGCAACTAAAGCTTTAGTTAATAGAAGACAACTAGGCTTGTACTTCTCCCTCACATGTGAGATGCTGACCTCAGAAATTCTGTAGATCTGTAGACGATTAGCGTATCAGATTCAAGTAGAAACATGTTCAAAATGCTCCATACAAAAATCAGACATATTCCTAGACTCAGGAAGTGCTGTTGGCTAGTTCAGCTCACAAAGGCTCTGTGGCAAGATGACCTTTTCTTCTTACCTTCATTAAAGGTTTCCACACAGCATGATCCTGGAAACTGGTTCGAAGTTGCTGTACAGATCTGGATAAACTGTGCAAACATCTACAAAGAATAATTAGTATTAGTTTTCCAAGAATCCCAAACTTATTTTTCAAATAAACTGATTGGCTTTCACTATTAGTAATATACACTCCAAGCATATCTAAAAAGTAGACAGTAAATCAACTACATGATGATACCTCCTGGGCTTTGAAGGCTAGGCTCTCTGTGAGATAATGTTATACACTGTCTGAATTCACCTGAACATAATTTCCATTAACATTCATATTCTGCACTTATTCAGTGAAGGACTGGAAAGGAAGTAGGTTAAACACACAGCAAAGGATGTTTATTCAGACCATTTAAAGCTCATACCTGACAGCAGCTAATCGCACCTTGACACTAGACTCAGACAAGCCAGTCACAATTCGGTCCATCATATTTTCAGTCTCAATGATCTGGAGAAAAAGGTTAATGCTGCATAAATAACAACACAAAGGTGACAAACTTCATTGCTTGTAAATGAAAGTATGTTAACGTCCATTCAAAGTTTAATATTGCTTTTGGCAAAAGTTTTCACCTTTGGGACAATCATCTTGTGGTGAGGGCAGGCAGCTCATAAGAAAGGTAGGGCTTGCCCACTAAGGACAAGCCAGGTTGAATAAGAGGTGGTATGGGGCAGGTTATGGTTATTTTTAAAGACATTTAGAACAAAAATTAAATGGTATAAGTATCACAGAGTTGTTGTATAAACAATCTTGGGGGGGCGGGGAAGGTACAGCCAAACTCTAGGGTGGGTTTTGCCAGAGTGAAATTCTAGAAAAAAATCAATCCACATCAGTCATGATGAAATGAAATCAGGATTTCGGACAGAGCCACTCTGTGGCTACTTTCTTACTAACAGCACTGATACAAAGTTAAATATTTATAAAGGTAACCATCTTTCACTAGTACATGCTACACATAATCACCACAGCCATAGAGCTTTACTTTTTAACTTAAAAATAAGACAGTTAGCAGTTTTTCTTCATAAAGTAATGTACAGATTCAAAATAAATGGTGTGCAGAGGAAATTAAGTTTAACCTGTGAAGGCCTATGGAAAAACAGCTTTCCTATTACAGTACTAATGTAATAACAAAAATATTAACAAAAACAATGAGTTTTTGTTGATTTCTACGTGCCGGGCATTGTGCTGAGCATGTTACATTATCTGATTTAACCCTTACTCTTTTGCAAGTACTATTAAAATTACTCCCATTGACCTATTAGGAAATTGAGGACTGTAGATAACACAGAACTTTAGGGGGACCACAGAGCTGACCCCAGGCATGTGACTCCATATACTTAGCCACGCTTGTAATACTGACTCGGTTAGAGAAGTAGCCCTTTACTCGTCAAGTGTTCCCCAATTGGGCAACTAATTAAAAGCAACTATTTCTTTCTGCCAGGAGAATACCTAGACCAATGGAACTTAATCCTGGTCACACAGACCAATCCCTTATGGCACTTAAAAAAAGTCCTTATGTCTACCACACTAATTAAATTGTTCAGGGAATATGTGTTTTAAAAAAATCTCAGCGAGTCCAGTGTGTTGCCAAGGTTGAAGATCACTGACTTAGAGTAAAATGAAAAGACTCAGAAGCCAGATTTCAGAAGGGGAGAGGCTGAGAAATCTCAGGATGTTCAAAGCCAAATAGGAAGAGTGCAGATAATATAGTTGAAATGGACAGTGACCAGAAAAAAAGAACACTATTACGAACAGGGAACCACCCTTTAATTGTAGGTTAGAAATGATACTTTTCATATGTCTTACAGCTTCCAAAGTGGCCAAGAATATGTACAGTCCTACTTTGGTACTTGATTGCTATTAAATTTGTCAAATTTGGTACTCAACACTTTGATGTGAAAATTTTGTCCCAGTACTCATTTGTTTGGTACTTGACATGCAAGGCAGAACTTGTCAGGGTCAAGTGCCTTATAATGTTCTGTCCTTTCCAGCTAAAAAAATGTTTGATAGTCATTGTTTTGGCTATTTGTTGAGACTCCTGGAACCAATTAACGACAAGTACCAAGGTACCATTGTACACTGATTTTCCCCCAGGCTTATTTTATGTACACTCATTCTCTATCCCCACTGTCACCTCTAACCCCTACACACTTCCTTTCTCTCTCAGTCTATCTACTCTTTTTGGCCTATTACTTCCTAACACCAACATGGGTGCCTGACTTCTCTGTGTGCTATCACACTTCAGCTGGACCTTACTGCTGGTCTACTAATCTTGTTCTTAGTTGAAAGAGATCCCTATATTCCCAATAGTGCCTACCTCCTACTTCAAATTCTTCTAGGCCCTTCTGAACCCACCTCAAATTCACAGGGGATTTGCTTTCTTTCTGGGACACAAGTTGTTTCAATATCACACACACACCCCCTTTTTGAGATAGGGTCTTGGTATGTTGTCCAGGCTGGTCTCAAATTTGTGTCTAAGTGATCCTCCTGCATCAGGCTCCCAAGTAGCTAGGACTACAAGCCTACAAGCCTGTGCCACCATGCTTACCTCAACATCCTACTCCTTACTGAAATGTCTCTATTCTTTCACTTTCTTTTTTTACCCTAATTATATAGTACTTCAACCTCAAGGCCCTTCTACCAATTGGGTGTGGTGGTACACGTCTATAATCCCAGCCTTCTGGAGGGCTGAAGCAGGACAGTGGAAAGTTCAAGTATAGCCTGGGCAACTCAGCAACTTAAGACCTTGCTTCAAAATTTAAAAAAATAAAAATAAAAAGGGCGAGTGATGTAAGTCAGTGTGAAGGCTCAGGGTTCACGCTGGGTGTTGTGTGTGTGGGGGGGGTGTGTGTGTGGAGAAGCCCTTCTACTATGACTCAAAATATACATCATTCCCCTTGCACCTTACTCTATTCCACTCTACAGTGTCCCAAAGTCTATCTCCTACTGTACATATATGACAACATTGTGACTTCAATACCAGTTTAGTATGGGTAATTCCTAACCTTAAATTCTATCCTAGAACTCTTTCCTAACCTTTAGTTCCATATTTCCAACTACCTATACATTCAGTGGAACTTCTGACCGATTAGCTCTCATACAGTTTAACACCTTCATCCCACTAAACCTGCTTGTTTTGCCCTTTTGTCTTTTTTGCTCTGCTCATGGTGTTACCATTCTCCCAGTTACCCAGGCATTAAATTTGTATTAATTTTGCCTCCAACTCATCTCTCTTAACATCTAATTTCTTTTGCAGTATATTTTACATTCATTTCATCACCATTCTCAATTCATTAAAGTACTTAGGGCTATATTACTCTTTCCTGGAGAATTAGAGTAATGTTTTCCAAATTATCTACTCTTCTATGCTACAACAAATATGAAAGATTGAGAGGCTGACTAGTTACTTCAATCAAGCATAAGTCATTGTTCTTGAAACAGGCAAGCCTAGCTAAATTAGGACTTTCAGGATAAGAAAAAAACCTAAAGCTTGGAGGCAAAGGTCTAAGGCAGCTGGGTGTGGTGGTGTACACCTATAATCCCAGTACTCAGTAGGCTGAGGCAGGTGGACTGCCATGTTTGAGACCAGCCAGGGCTATATGGCAAGACCCTGTCAAAAAAAAAAAAAAAAAAAAAAAGACAGAAAGAAAGAAAAGGAAAGGAAAGGAAGGAAAGAAAAGAAAAGAAAAGAGAAGAAAAGAAAAGTAAACTCAGGCACTGGAGGGCCAGATGCTGATGCCTGAAACCTCCTGGTGGTTTAAGAAATTACTTGTACTTAGCATGAGGAGTGATAACCTGGAGAAAACAGTTGCCTGTATTGGATACATTTATATCATCAGAGAATAAGCAGGAGTGACACATGATTACTCTTCAATAAGAACTAATACTAATACCTGAAAGAGGCTTCTGGATAATACTATTAGCATGGTTTTTGGATAACATCTACTAGCCACATTCACCCAAAGATGTAAATCTATCAAGGGACAGGCCCAATGTAGTAATTATGTAAACATTTAATAAAGTACATATCAATACAATGACAGGTCACAAATCCCTGAAACTGCCTGAAAAGTCCTAATTCTATACAAGACAGGGACCAGATAATTCTATAAAACTAGCATGGCCTCAAGCCAACACTGTAGCCCCTTCCCAAAATTAGTAAGGGTAATAAAGAACCTGGGAAGAGGGAATAAGGTCGTGAACTAGAAATAAAACAAGTGGGTAACCAACCTAGTGGATAAAGCAGTGAAATGGAATGTTATCAAGTGGATTTGCTGTATAATTCTGAGCAACTCACTTTCTCTTGGACCTTCAGTAAAACGAGGGGAAAGAGCAATGATTATTTCCCATCTTTTGTAACCAGCAGGTGAACAAAAAAATCAATCTGGGCAAAACTATCATGTTGTCAAAAATGGGAGTTTTATTATTAAGAAAAAGCTATTAATAATCTTCCCAGTGAATATTCAGGCTCAGATTACAGGACAGTGGAGAACTGTCAGTGTCCAACACCTGTAACACTAACAGAGTGTAGCTTTGTATTTTCTTTTTATATTTTCTAGGAGTGAATGGTGCCTGATTTTTTGGAGTATATGTACTAGGTGGCTGATAAACTTTTTTCTTGAGCCATGTCATAGAACAGTAGGGCTACTGGAGGTATCTTCCCTTTGGGTACCTGTTGACCTTCCTTCTTTCCCTCTTTTTCCTTTTCCTTTTTGGTTCTGGGGACTGAACCCAAGGCTTTTGTAGTGAGCTATATCCCCAGCTTCCTTCTTATTTTATTTTCAAAGAGGTTCTTGATAAGTCACTAAATTGTGCTTGAACCTGTGATCCTCCTGCTTCAGTTTCCCAGAGTGCTGAGATTACAGGCTTGCACTACCCCATTTAGTTCACAAATTGACCTTTCTTAGACAACAGTCTTTCAAAATGCCTGTAGTAAGAGGTACAGATGTTCAACTGAACCGTGCTAGGGTACTGGAAGGCACACTACCCGAGTGTTTAGTTAATTTCTCCATTAAGATTACCAGTTATGCCTGACATGGTGGCGCACATCTGTAATCCCAGCACTTGGGAGGCTGAGGCAAGAGGACTATCTCAATTTCAAGGCCAGCCTGGGGTACACAGTGAGTTCAAGGCCAATCTGAACTGAATAGGGAGATCTTACCTCAAAAAAACAAACAAACAAAAAAGATTACCAGACAGCAAGAGGGTGAATACAAAATAAGAATGGGAAGCTAGGATTCCAATTCAAAAGGGTATCCAGAGAGGCCATGTGAATGAGCAATATGGTCTCACTAAAGTTTCACAGCCTTGAAGGCATTTAGGTCATTTGTACATGAAGAAAAGGGACGTTATATGAATAAACTGACCAAAATGTGCATTAAAATGTGCTTACAAAAGGTTTAGAGATTCAGAGAAAAAAATTTTCACATTAGCGGGGAAGGAGCTGGTAGTGCCTACTGCTACAGTCCCTTGACACATGATGCTCTAACAGCGCACCACATAGCTTTTTTAGACTTGTGACTGGGAAGTCAAGAACAATAATACATGTTCTCTATGGTGCCTTTTAATGACCTTGATACCATGTTCCAAAGCCTTGATATGATAGAAAGTCTAAGTCCTAGCACCCTGTAATGGCATCTTAAGTCCTTCAAGAATGAAAGAGCAATGCCAAATGGAGCTGGAAGTTGTTCTGCCTTATATTCTTACTCCAAGGTTCCTCAGTCATAGCTCCACAAATATGCAATACTGCACAGCTGGCTTGATCTTCTTTTAAAAGAGCAAGAGAAAAAGAGAGGAGGAGGAGGAGGAGGAAGGAAGGAAGGGAGAGAGAGACAGACAGAGACAAAGACAGAGAGACAGAGAGAGAGACAGACAGGGTGCCCTCTGTTACACAAACACTGTGCCTGGCCAGAAAGGATATTGATGGACTGAATCCTCACAGCGGAGGAGGCCATTTTTCTTTTTCTGGTCTACTAGGGCCTGGGCTATAAACTAATCACAGAATTAAATTACTACATCCTAAACTGATCAAGTTTCAGGTGAGTGGACTAGGTACTGTGTTGGTGTCTTCAGTCTTCATGACTACATGCTTTTGCTAAGCACTGCATCTCTGGCACTGCAGCTCTTGTAGGAACAGACAAGGATCTACTGGTAGGATCAGAGCCAACTGTTCCTAGGATAAGAGACCCCGATGGCCAGTGGGAAAGGGGAGCAATCAGCCTACAGGTCACAGGGAAAAAAGTAGAACCCAGATATTACTAAGGTAGTGGTTCATGGTACACATGACAATGTCAATAATTTGCAAATGGCCTTCAGATATAAGGGAATTTCCCTGCCCTCCAAGAACTCCAGTAGACCTATAACTTAGTTGTGATCAAGACACAAACTATCTTTTCCTCAAGACAGAGATACAGTCTTCAAAATTAGGCAGAACTATTCTTCCACCATGACCCAGCAGGAAGCATTCTCTAAGTAACAGAAAAACTGCAGCTTGGACTTGGGACTATATTCAAACCAGTTCAAGCAAAACCAGAAAGTGAACCCAGGCCAATTCTTGGTGGTGTTGGTGAACTCAGACAATTCAGAGTGGGTAACTGGAGGTGGAGAGGGACAGCAAAGAGGTCATTCTTTTAACATCAATTATTTATGCCAACATGTGTAACAGCCATACAAATACAATTAGAAATGGCCTTCTGTAAAAGCTTCCCAGAAAAAGTTCTAATGAAGTATAAATGATAAGAATACTGGCCAGAAAGAATAAAGACTTGGAATTGAACAATGAAAGTCAGCAGAAGCAGCCTCCTATGATTCGAGTAGATAAATTATCAATCCCAGAAAGTCTAGTTAAAGCAGGGGAAAAACACTCAGCAGCCAAGCAGGGTGAAGAAAAGATCAGGAGGAAGGATCTGCTGGGTGTAGATAATAGTGCTTTGTGTTTTAAATGTCAATACAGATAAGTCATACCAGGGGCCACTTATTTTAGGGTCTAACACCTCACCTTTTTTTTTTAAGAAGATAAGCACTATGAACATGAAATGTCATATCAGTGCAGTCAAGAGGCTGGTTTCAGAAATGGAATATACTGAGGAGGAAAAAGAGGGGTTCATAGATTCACAGAACCAGCAGAGGCTGGAAGAGATCCACTGCCAAAAATAGAAAACAAAAAACAAAAAAACATTTTTAAGCAAGTAATCAGGTGATTTCTTAAGATGACCACAGAATACTTAACTAAAGGACATGGTGCTATATACATGAGATTCTTGAGCACCTAATATTTATAATTCCTCAGTATGTCCTTACTGCATTTCTCCTTACTTAGGAAAACAATACAAACAGAAAAACTCTCCAATACTACATAGTCTTCTATGAATCTAGCAAGGGAAGCTATAGTATTTGCTCTTAAACAGATTCAGTGAGAAAAGCATTTCTCTTACAACATTCTTCTGCATAGCATGAATGACAGCAGATATAACTATCTTAAAATATCAGATCTGTTAATTTTTGAGTTGATTAATGTTAAAATCTGAAGACATCTTAGAAATAGTCTTATCCAACTTCATTTAATCACTGGTATTAGGTTAGTCAAACTGGGGCAAAGCTGGAGTTCTCTCGGGTTTTTACTTCTAGTGTTAAGTCTTCTACTCACTGTGCTGTATGGATGTGATTTTTTCCTAATCTTAACTTTGCAAATTGGGGTTGGCGGGGAGAGAAGTCTATAAAGTTGTCAGTGCTGTAGAAACCACAGATTATATACCATATCCTAGATCTATAAAGATTTGTCTACTATAGTAGGCAAGAGAGGTCATCATGATCCAAGTGAAAAGACAGGAGGGAAAAAGATACTTCACAGAGCCTCCAAGAGAAAAAATGGCAAGTCAATGATTCAGCTTTAGTTTGGGGTACAAATGGCAAAGGTCAGACAGGATGTAAGCCCATGAAGGAAATATAAACCAAGAAACCACAAGATTGAGTACCAATGACTTTTTAATTCACTTTCTTTATGATTTATCTCCATTTTAGAATTAAGCCCTAGCCAGCAGATATGCTAAAGGGAACTAACAAATATTCTTCTGCCCTCAGGCTACAAGCTCCATCCATCTGTTCTGAAGAACTACAGGCTTTCTCAAAGATAGTTTATGTAATATCTTTGCCAGAATTCCAAAGACTTTCTATATTCTCCTCTAGCACCTTTTACAGTAAACATTTTATGAAGTATTTCTTTCTTCTCTCATTCTTCTGTTGATATCCACTCCCATATTCACACCAAATCTCTCTAACTCCATGGTCTTAGGTCAGCAGAAGAATGTTTGAGATCTCCCCTCAGCTAGAGAACTGAACTTAGTCAACATTTGGCCTCTCCTGCTGGCCTGGAAGCTGGAGCAGTATCCCTTCACTTTGGAGGCAGAGACAGAGGGGGGTTCTTATGGTAGGTCCATTCTTGAGCTTCTATATTTCATTTTTGCTTTTAAATCTCTTTAAAAAAGATTTAATCAAAAACAGATTTTGATTTCTATTTCAGTAGTCTCTTAATTTTCTTTCTTTTTTTGATTTGTATTTCAGTAGTCTCTTAATTTCCCTTCCTTCCTTCCTTTTTCTTTTTTTTTTCTGCAGGCTGGGGATGGAACCCAGGGCCCTGTACATGCCAGGTAAGTGATCTATCATTCTGCTACATTGTTAACCATTTTTTATTTTGAGACAGGGTCTTACTAAATTGCCCAGGCTAGTTTCAAACTTGTGATCTTCCTGCCTTAGCTTTCTAAGTAGCTGGGATTACTAGTATGCACCACCATGCCCACCCAGTCTTTTAATTTCCTTAATAGCTGAAAAAGCCACTCATAGTCAATGTTTAGAAGACACATTCAAAGAAACTTGATCTTTTCTGTACTTTGGGGAAAAGTGGAAGTTCTTTCAACTCAACTTTTCCTTCCTCTAAAACTAAAATTATAAACGTTACTAAGTCAGAAAAATTTACATTGTATAACACACAGATTGAGGCATCTATATTTCTTCTTCACATGAGTTTTTAAAATTTTAATTAAGTTCAATTAGAGGCTAATGAGCTACTGATATTTTTTTATTTTTAACATGTAAATAAAACCATTATATTATAATTACGATGCAAACAACAGAATTATAAACATCTCTCCATCTCTTCCTGTTTGTCATCTCCTCCTACTGTGGACTGTCCCAGGAACTGTGCAACCTAATGGCCCCTGCTCAGCCTATCTCTCCATAGACACAGCCACACACCTCACAGTGTTTATTGTCCTCCAGATTGGCTGGCTAAATTTTTATATCCAGACATACACAATTTATTCAACAAACACAAGTTTAATACCTATAATATTCCAGGTACTGTTTTTATGTAGTTTATATCATAGTGACAAACATTACAGCTTGACAAAGGGGCAAACTATTAAAAAAAGATTCAAAGATCTCAAAACATTGCCTCAAGTTTAAATCTATTCCATAAGGAGATTGTCCACAAAATAAAATGCTAAAATACTACCTCTATATGACACCATTAATTGGGATATTTCCCCTTTAGAACAATAATTTACAACAGTATCACATCCAGATGGTACCCTTAGAAAAACATTTGAAATTGATGTGTAAAAAAAGTCAGATATGGAGCTTCTTCATTCTATGGGCCAAAATCTGTGAAACAGTTTTAATATTTTGGAAGGAGGAAGGTAAGAAAAATTTCAAATAAACTTCTTTATATGAGATAGGTATTTTAAGACATTCATAATAACCTATTTAAATTACAGTCATATCTTAATCATATCTGAGTATATCAATCATCTGACTTTCAATGTGGACAAGACTTTTTAAACATACATGAACACTGGAATCGCTATATACCAATTCAGTTTCATCTTCCTAACTACTTTATATCATAAGCATTCACAAGGTACACACCAATCTTCTGCTTTGTTTCTAGGCACCCAGGAGGTATATCATAAATATATCATAATAAATGGGCAGATAAATTAAAGTATTTCATTACCTAATTAGTACCAAACCCTAAGTGAGAGAAGTGACATGTGTTCTCAATCTGATATGTTGCAACCAGCTAGTACAAACTATTCAGCTATATATCAAGTTCTCCCAGCTCATAGCACTCTCCTTTTCACTCATATCAGACCAATCATGCACTTTTCTGTGAAATTTCTTACCATTGTATGTCATAATTTGGATCCGGTAATGGTATTTAACTTTAAGTAATGTATTCGTTAGGAGCACAGGCTTTGGAATCAGAGAGACTAGGACAGGATGTAGATTCTATCACTTACTAGCTGGTAGCCTTGGTCAAAGTGCTTGTTTCCTGGTCTGCAACAGCTATCTCACAGGGCAGTCTGAGGTTTAAGAGAGATAATGTGTTAATGCTCAGCACAGGGCCCAGCACATAGTGAGTGCTCAATAAATAGTGGTTATTATGTTTATGTTGAATTAAGCTTCAAATAGATTATACTTTGATGTAAGTATGTGTATTATATTTTTTCATGTCCCATAGCACCTAACATAATGCTCTATAATTGGCAAAACCTTAACAAAATGTTGGCTTACTGAATGGACTGGATCTTTATTTTTCTCTTAGATATGGCATCTTATTCAAGCAACTCTGCTAATAAATACACAGAATCCTATACCATTTATCACAACAGAAAGCCATAGTTTTTATCAAATTTGTCTAGAATCTGTCACACACCATAATCATTCAAACAAGGGAATCAGCACATAGGAAACAATCCTGTGACAATGTCGTACTGTCAACACTTGCTAATGCTTTTCTTCAGAAAGTCACACATCCATCCTCTTGCTGCTCCCTCTCCTGGCTGTGGTGGGGCTTCATTTCTTTCTATAGTCCAGTACAGAGGGGCAAATAAAAGTATAGTTTTTCACCAAACTGATTTTTGATATTTTCTATTTAACTATGTGGTATTAGTACAAGGTGAAAATTTTTTATGTGAAGTCCAGAGAGCAAATATTTTAGGCTGTGGGGAACATATGATTCTGTCACAACTACTCAACCTGCACTGGTAGTGCAAAGCAGTCATAGATAACACAGAAACAAAAGAATATGGCTATATAGGAACAAAACTTTATGGACGCAAAGCTGAGTGTAATTTACTTTTTGCATGTCAGGAAGTATTTTTCCTTTGGCTTCCTCACTTTCATTTAAAAACGCAAAAATCATTATCTTGCAGGGTATAGAATTACACAGATAATGGGTACTAACAGGGTGTAAAACTTACAGAACCCTATGGTAAACATTTTAATAATAGAAAAGTATAGTAATGGTTCTGATTCTTCACCACAGACTCAATTTTTTCAAGGTCTAGCACTGTAAAAACGTTTAATTATTCAAGCATTTCATTCATTTCCACAGAAAATATTCTTGAAAATCCAATTATATCATTCATTTTATTAGCTTTACAGATTCAAAGATCATATATTAGCCCATTTCTTGGTTTATGACATCTGTGTCTTTTAACTATATTATAAACAACTAATAAAATAACCTCATACTTTTAAAAAATTGTAAGTCAATGGTTTAAGCAACTACACAGCTACACAAATAGTATATAACAATTTTATGTCTCCATTTCATAAAACCGAGATTAAAAATTTGTTACTTTATTTTATAAATACCTCTATTATGTATATAGCATTATCACTCCCACGTTTGCTTCTTTCAGTATGTTGAAGGTCAAGGATCTCAACACTGTAGGCAAGTGACAAAACCTGGTCCTGTCATGATTATCTCTTTAAAAATACTTACCATCATGAATGAATGTTGCAGGGTTCATTTAAAATTCTTTGGTAGGTCAGCTTTAAGAAGATAACTAACAATTTAGCCACAGATCAAGTTAAGGAATTATTAATTCTAAATGAACGTGTTGCTATTCATAGCAAAGTTAAGTCCTAAAGGGTACTGATTCTGTGGAAAACCTGCAGTGTTCAAAGTTATTTGTTTCAATTGTAGGCTAAAGCTTTAGAAATAACTCCTTAGATCTGACTGCATGATAGAGACAAATACAGAATTTTGATGCTCTCCCTTTTAAATGACCATTTAGAATTTTCAAACTTTGTAAAATATTGAAAATAAAATTAATGGTACATTATGTTATTATTACAAACTAGTATTTAAACTAAGCTGTAACAAATGACAAAAATGTTCAAAGTGAATGCTTAGTAAGATTTATAGATAGCAGAAAGCTATTTAAAAAACTGATCCAAAACTTACAAATATATTTTTAAAATTTTATAGCATTAAAAATACAGAAAAAAATTTACATTTGTTGAAAATGTGAAAATATTTTGGGATTCAGTTTCATAGGAATGATCATCCTTTGGAGAAATAATTTTCATGACAACCATGGACAGTAATACTTACATAACTGAGCTAGAATTTGGCTTCTTTACTTTTCTCAAAACATCTAACATCTATAATTTTAACCAACTACTGATGTGTATTATATATTCTATTTAATACCTAGTAAAACAAACAAAATCACATTTGGTAGTTTGGAGGGCATGCTATGACAATAAAGTTTTGAAAATCAGTATTTTAAAATAAAATAAGACAAAAACATCTTGTCACTAATAACAGATATTCCAGAAAGTGTATTTTTGAAATATACCTATTCTTTTACTGAGATGAATAACAATTTTGGAAATGTATAGCATAAAATCACTTTCTTCAGTGTAAACCTTTCTTATTTATACCTCCAATGATGTTCACCTTTACCCCCAATAAACTAAATATAAACACAGTATTTCTTTTATTTTTCCAGTGAAGTCATTTAAGATATTCTAATAAATGCTTCCACTTATTGGTCACCAGTTATGTGGCAGACTTCATGCTAAATATTAGAAATACATTATATCTCATCTTACAGTGACCTTGCAATTATAACTTCCTTTGGTAAGAAAAAGAGGATAGAAGAAAAATTCTCACTATTCTTTGTTGTCTTTCTCTTTCTTAGCTTCCTCTGCCTTTAAATAGTTCAGTTTAAAAAGAAAAAAAACAGGCATGGTGGCGGTACCCAGCCCCAGCTAGCTGGAAGGCTGAGGCAGAAGAATTACTTGTACCTAGGAATTTGAGACCAGCTTGGGCAAAACAGTGAGACTCTCTCAAAAAACAAAGCAAAAGAAAGAAAGGAAGGAAGAAAAAACATCCCACTTTTAGCTATTTTTTTTCCACATACATTAGATAAACCTATGACTGGATGACTTTTCTTCCCACAAAGGACGAAAATTTAAGATTTCATTTTCAGTTATTGAAAATGAAAATAAAAACCATTTATTAAGCATTACAAATGACCCCCTACAATTATTAAACTTCAAACTGATTCAAGGATAGCCCCACAGGTATCAACATGTACCTTTTAACTGGTTTCAAACACTTCTTTGAGCCTTCAGCAAATTCTTAATGGTCATTTCTTACTTTTCCCTGACTTACTCAGATTTTATTACAAATGTTAAGTTGAAAAGCTTTTTCATGGCTCTTTTATCTCCCCTCTCAGCTTGCCCCCTCCTTTCACTCACTGGATAATATAGTTCAATCAGTGTATGTAGAACTGAATTAAATTATTGACCTCTTTAAAAACCCAGATATTCATTAAGCAGGAAGATATTTTATAAAGGTGCAATAATACTTCATGGAACAGCATGATTCCTAAGGGGCAGGCTAATTTCTATAAACCAAAGCATATTTTTATACGCAGAAAATTTAGTCAAGATTCACTCTTGTGAATTCTATAAATTATTTAAATCAAATTAGAAAAGGAAAAAAGTTTCTATATTTTATAACTAAGAAATAATGGTGAAAATTATTTTGAAATAAATCTGTTCTCTTTGACTTATATTCAAGTAAGAAGACATGTCCTCAGGATTGCCTGTCTTTTGAAAAATGGGAATCCCCTGCATTTTCTCTATGCTAAGTATAGTGAAATTCCATATATAGACCAGATATATATTTTTCGCCCATTTAAATTTTCCTCTTTTTACATTCATAAAAAATTGCTAGTGAGGTTAAGAAAGTTCCTGATAGAAAGAGGACCATATATAATTTGATAAGGGTACTGAATAATGCAATATGGTTCATTCATCCAACTGTTCATTTTTTTCATCCACTAATTCATTCAAATATTTGTCAACTACGCAGTGCTGTAGTGCTGAAAATACAGGAATGAACAAAACAAAACAAAAAAATCCCTGCTCTCATGGAGCTTACATTCTAGTTCTTCAAAAGGTATCTCGAGCTAAAATTAAGTATTCAAATATAAGAGAAAAGCTTTTTTAAGGCCTCAGATGCCCCAGGAGAGCAAAGGCTACAATAAGTACTTCATCTAACACTTGTAATATGTATTTTTATCAAAATAAAAACATCTTGGTTAGTTCATTAATTTCCCTAGCATTTCAACTTATACTATTACTAATTTTCTTCAATTTACCTTTTATACTATTTCTGACAAACTCTAGTTCCCTGAAGAGGGTAAAAGAGAAATAATCATTTTTCAATTTCCAATCTAATTGATGATCACTAGGTATCAATCTAGCACTCTTCATAAGAGCAAATTCTGTTATAGAACTGGCTTCAAAATTACAGGAATATTTGTCACTACTGCCTCTCCTTTAGTTAACCATTTCTTGATGATGCCAGTATCTGAAACAGTTATTACTTGACATTGTGACTTCTCTCCTTTTTAGTCCCCTATGACCTGGACTTCTGTTTCCTAATCAGCACTAACATGAAGTAAAAAAGCTATCATTAAAAACTAAACTTCCCTTGACAGGGAGTAGATCTAATGTTCATTTGACATTGTTGTCAGTGCAGTTACTGCTATCATGTTCTGCACTCTTCTACTGAGCTCTCAATTCCATCTATGCTCTTACTTTCCCTAACTACAATCCACTGAGAATCAGTATTAATTATTACAGGTAAACTGAATTCTTTGAAAAGTGGCCAGGCTATAGCTGTTGCCAAGCTCAGTGGTCTTCCATCTTTTCTTGGGTTTCTTCTCCCTCTTCATGTCACAGCCAATGGTAATGCTTCTCACTCTTATCTGCAGAACTCTGCAGCACCACCCTCCTTCACTCTTCTGACAGGACACCATAAAAAGTTAGGAAATTTGCAAGCATGCCTCAGAATGATAAAGGATGGAAAGCTAGGAATTAAAATATCTACTTTGCCCTGCACAGGATACAGAAATATCCAGGGATATTAAAGGAAATATACAATCTGTGTATGATTTTTGCAGTTTCATTTCTATACTTATTCAACAAATATTTAATACTTATTAGGTTCCAGGAACAGCTGGTTTCTTTTCATGGGATTATACCAACACTGCTCCAAAGTAAAGATGGTTAACGTCTAACTTAGAATTCATACTCAGACTTCAGCTTACTTTTGTCTGGTCCAAGGAAAAGGTAGCAAGAAATAAAACATAGCAGGCCTTTACAAATTCTTAGAAATATTAAGATAAAACTGTATGAAGGAGAAGGGTGGTGTCCTTCTCCTTTATTGATACATATACCTCCAATTATCTCTTTGCTTTTGTTTTCTCTTCTTTGTTCTACTTACTTTCCTTAACAGGCCATAGTAGGACATGGGATACATGTTATTTACTGAATTATGTCCCCATTTTCAATTTAAAAAGCAGACCAACTGAATATCTTATCTTTTTCTGCTGAAAATTTTTTATCTTTGGTGGTGGCCAGGAAGCACAGGGGGATGGGGGTGGGGGTGGTGATGGTGTCCATAGTCCTTTAAATTTGTTCCAGAGTATTAATTTAGTTAACTGAAATTCCATCTTGGCAAGCATAAATACTACCTTAAAAAAACAATAATAAACATTGTATTTTAAGAATCTACACCAAAAAGGCATACAAAGTTCATAGGCATAGGATAAAAGAGAAATATTTCATAGAGAAAATAAATTAAAATCTAGCCAAATAATTTTTTTAAAAAATGGAATAGAAATAAAGGCATTCAAAGGAAAAGTTATTTATCATTTTTTATACACTACTAGTAAGGATTTTTCACTCCTAAAATCAGTCTTCAAGCAGATTTTATCACACAATTATATTTTCCATTTTACAATTTCTCTCATCAGTAGATACTATCAACTGTAAATGAATTAAAACATTTAATTTCCAAGAAAATAAATATCATCCTAAAAAACTACATAATTCCCATCACATAAGAATGTCACAGTATTTTTTATCACACAAAAAACTATAATAATTATAACTTATTCTTTATTTATCTTCTTTCTACAGAAATAATCAGGAGTTAGCCTTACCAGGAAATTACACATATTATGAATACAAATTTTAAGAGACTACTGATCAGACTGTTAGGTTGCAAATATTTCTAGAACATGATATCACAAATTAAGTCATTAATTCCAAAACAATAGTTTATTAACAAAAAAGTACAAAGAAGTACAAATGGACATCCTATTTCCTCCCATTATGATCTCTCTATCTGTCTCCCTTTCAGCCCATGACATGGCATTTTGAAGCTGTAAGAATAGGTCAAATACTTCTGTTTCCAACAGGCCTTAATAACCATCCAAAACCAAATCATTGTATTTAAGTTATAAAAGCACCTTCCCTTGTAATGTACTGTATGTCTAAAGTGAAAAAAATAGACCAGTGTCAATACCCATAAATCATGTTTAGACATAGGGAATATTGTATCACTAGTACTGTATGTTTGTCTTGAAGTAGCAATTGACAGCTTAAAGTTTAGAGGTCTCAAAAATGATTTTTATAGATAAGCACTAAAAACACTTCAAAAGAGATCAAAAACCTCTTGTTGGCTGAACTAGATTGAGGTACATAGAAAATATTCAGCTTGTTGTGCTTTTTACACTGATTTTAAATGAAAGTTCCTCACAGATCTAATCTTACTGCTACTAATTCAGTATCTTCAAGGATAATTCTTTTTCAATTTCTTTCAACAAACTTAAAATGTTTTCCATATTTCTTTCTATAGACCTGAAATACTTCTCTGAGCTATGGTAAACAGCAACATGCTGTGATTTCTCTCTCAGTGTTCCTTAAAATACCAGTACAGATGGGGAGATTCAGGTAAATAATGCTCCTAAAGACAGAACATGTGGTTTTACTCACAGATGGTTTTGAAAGCCTTGTGTAGAATATTAGATTAGAAGTGTTTTTGAGTAGTAAGCTTCAGCCTTTGGTTTTTAGAGGGGGCCAACTCAGAACACTACACTTTACTTCTTACATAGTACTATTCTTATAAAGAACATGAGTTCAGTGTTAGACTAGACTGTAGTATTATAAAGGTGACACATTTTTGAAGAGCTGGAAAATTCAGATGACCACTCACTAAACATAAAATCATCATTCCACAAAGATTTTATTCACATTAATCTTGCACAGTAGCAAAAAAATTAAAGTTAAAAAAATTTTAAAAACATAAAACTAAGCCACATATCAAAGAACAATGTACAATAAAGATTTGAACTTCTCAATGGCATTGGAAGGTTATTTCCATAAATAACATTTACAATTCTAGTGTTAGGTCTTTCAAGGTGTCTGAAGCTTCACAGTGCTAGAATTGATTTTTATCAGAACACATGCAAAAATGTGCAACATAATAATCCATATTAATGACACAAAAAAGCAGGCCAGTTATTTTTCATTCCAGCATGGCCATGCCATTCTATGTTCTAAAAACAAACAACCCCCCAAATCCAGGTCCCATTCATTCTTCAATTATGCCTTTTGTCACTCTGCTTTATTATATTCAAACAGTCACTGTTAGTGCTCTTCACCACGACTTTCAGGTTGATGTCACTCCCTGCCTGCTGGCTGTCAGGACTGGGGGACGCCCCTCTCCCAGACTCACCTTCTTCCGGATGTCTTCATCATTTGCTCCAAGAGAGGCATAGAGCTTGAATGCAGCCTGGCGGAGTTCGTGAGCATGTTTTAAGTCATGATCAAGCTATAGAAAGAAAAAAAGAAATGTTCCAATTCAGTCCATAAGTTAAATTTTAAATTTAAAAAAACTGAGAATAAAGAAAAAAATTCATTAACAACTACTAACACATTAATGTTGCCACTGAATTTTCTAGTTATTTTGGGGTTCTGCTCATATATGACTGGTATCTTCCTGCATTTGAGTCAGCACGACCTGAAATGCAGTCTGCTAAGAGAAAACTCCACAACATTTGACACCAATATATGAAAAAAATCTTTGTGAATGTCTTGGCCCTTAAAAATTCAGGATTCTCACACAGCAGTTTTAATGGCTCTGCTGCTTGCTTGCAGCAGCTCTTTGAAATGCTTCCCTCAAAAAGAAGGCAAACTGAGGCCTTTCTGTCTTGAGACTGCAGCTGATAAACTGAATGCAATGATGTTTTCAGGAGGTTTTCCTAAAAGGAAAAGCAGTGTTGGCTTAATTTCAGCATTTAAGAAGCTTATGGAAGGCTGGGGATTTAGCTCAGTGGTTCTGCCGCTTGCCTTGCAAGCTCAAGGTCCTGAGTTCGATCCCCGATACCAAAAAAAAAAGGAGCTTATGGAAACAGGGAACTTTTTTGTGAAAACTCTGAATAAACAATATACTGTGGTAACCATTACTGTCTATTAAGATTATCTAACATATGTTCAGGACACTTGTTTTCCTTCTTGTTGTCTTCTATTTTTAGAGAGTAATTATGTAATGCAATTAATGGTACCTTTCAAAATACATATATGGCTAAGTTATCAATTCTTCTATAAATCTGACTTAACCACAAACTACCATGAAAATAAAATACAGGCATGTTTTCAAGTACTTTTAATGACTATGAACCAGTCTATGAACTATAGAAGGCATAATGGATAATTAAACTAAAAGCCATAACTGACTCATCCAAATGAGTATCACTTTTTTCAAAGGAGTTACCTTGTAAAGATAACATTATTCCATGTTGCAGGTACTGTTCAAAACATTCTAAGACCTTCTTTTGAAACTTCCTAAGGAGCTAAGTGGCATATTGGCTAGAAAAACCCGACAGCTGTATAGCTTCAGCAACTAAAGAGTTTTAAGTTAACTGTCACTGATTGTGGTGTGTGAAGATAGGAAAATCGACCTGGGTAATATCATTTAGTGCAAGAAAAACTCCACAAAATACAAAGTAGAAAATAAAAACTCATTTAGAGTAGCTCTATGGTAATTCTTTTTTTTTTTTTTTTTTGGTACCAGAGATCTAACTCAGGACCTTGTGCTTGCCAGGCAGGCAGCAGAACCACTGAGCTAAACTCCTGGCCCAAGGTAATTCTTAAAGAGTAGTTCCAAAAATGTTTTGATCAAAAGTAGGTATTGATAGATTATGGGAGAAACTTTACAACATACAATACTTATTTTTGGTTAAATACTAAAGTACCCATAAAGTCCTAACTACATTCTAGCCATAATTTACACATTATAATATTGACTTGGACTAATATAGCATAAAAATCACACATTTATAAACAAGTGAGACTTTTCATTATGGGGTATCTGCACTTTTGTGGTCAGAACTCCTTGGAAAATCTACCACCAAAATTAAAGATGACAAACTTACTCAAATGTAGCAACAAGAAGTCATTTAAGAAAATTATTATTCCGGTTTTACTGTGGAGGAAATGAAATGAAAAACACTAACAGCAGGGATGATCTCCTAAATTTTAGTTAAATGAGCTATACAATCTTATGCTAGCAGTTCTTAGAACTATTATTTCCTCACTCTGGTGCCCAGAAAAAACATTCTCTTTGCCTTGTTGGGGAAATAAACTCAAGAGTATTTATGAGGCTATGGTTAGGGTTTCCCTATCACCTCTACTAGGTAAAAAAATACTATGGAAGGAAGAATAGACACATAACTTTAAAATAGAGAGGAGTATACATTACTAGTGCAAATATCAATGTTATTTTAAGCCCTTCCTAAGACAGAAAAGACATATTTTTAATAGTTTACTTTCAACATTAAGTGCTAATGAATTGTTGCCTGATAAGGTTTAAGGAATTCAGAAGCATGGGGAAGATCAAGAGAATGATTATCAGCGAGACCACTGGCATTTAGTCATAATCATGAAACAGTACTAAGCACTCACTAATTAAGAAGCAATGCTCTCTCTACCATGACCTTCTTAAATAAACTTCCTTTGTAGAATCTCTTATCCTTACAGAAATGGATATGCCAAATAGGCTGAGAAGCAACAAGTGAAAGCAATATCTGTCAATTCTAAGGAACTTATATTTTCAGAAAGAGTTTGTACTATTTGTCCCTGGTAGTCCCAAACTAGGTGGTCCTAGGTGGTTCTAGAACAAATGGTGCACTGGCCCTCTCTAGCAGGCCCAAAGCACAGAATGAAACTGAAAAATGCAAAGAGAAGATGGGAAAAGGTAGCAAAAGAGAAAGACTGTAGTGGACTGTAAAATGAGATCACTCAGTTACCTGAAACAAAAGATCACCTTTGACCTAAAGCATGAAAATATACCAACTGAGATGATTCTGTGATTTTGAATAGGATTAGGTGATGCTGACATGACAATACCCAGTTCAGACACCCCACTACTTTGGGGGTTTATGTGAGAGCCAATTTTCTTTTTTTCCTGCTTATATGCTTACTAAAAAATTTCCTGAAAATAAACATTAAACAAATTGGCTTCAAAAATTCACAAGCAGTACCATCTATGTTAACAAAGACAAAAGATGTCTTTATTTAAAAGGTCTTTGAGGTATAAGTGTCAACTGGTTCAAAATTGTGAGCAGTACGAAAAACTTTTTAAAATCCCTCTTTTCAGCTGCTAAAAAGTAAAAGAGAACATACCCTTTTTATATCAGTGATGGCACTCACTGAGCTGGGATACTTGAAATAATCAGCAAGCATGGCAATGAGGTGATCAGTAATGCTAGCGATTCTCTGTAGCTCAACATCTGGCTCAATCAGATACGCGAGTGTTTCAGCTCCTTCAACTCTCTCCTCTAGTAATCTTTCCTTACTGCACATTCGAACCAAACAAGGCAATGTCTGAAAGGTAGGGAGATTAATTATTTGTTTTTTGTTAAAGGCAAAACCTTGATGAAGAGGATATAGTGATGAATCAACTCAATGTTTTGTACTGGAAGTCATGTTTGTGATTATTTCCTGTACTGACTTTCAGAGACAAAAGTTTTTTTGGTTTTTTTTTTTGGTACCGGGGAACGAACTTGGCACCTTGCACTCGCAAGGCAAGTGCCGGAACCACTGAGCTAAACCCCCAGCCCCAGAGACAAAAGTTTTTAAAATGCAAAACCAAACAAAATTCAGTGCAGATTAGATTAATCATTTGTGCTGGCACACTAAACTCTAATTATACCAACTATATTAATAGAAGCCCTAATAAGCTTTGGTGATAAGACTAAAGCTTTGTTGAAAACCTTATAAAACATATTATATCTGATGGTTCTGTGTGCATATTTATTTACCTAAAAGAGAGAAAATATTTTAATCAGGAATTACTACCTTAGATAAAGTATGCCATTTTTTCTTTAGTGATTAGATGGTTGAGATGACTTTTATTTTGTTTTGGGGACTAATATCTAGAGTTGCAAAAACAAAATACAACTTTAAAAATTCAGTGATCTTACCTTTCTCAGAGTCCAACAACTCTCCTAAAATGTGAGTGAAATGCATCAATCACAGCTGTTAGGTTTTCTCAAGAACTTGCTGGAATGATTGTGGTATCCACTAGTTCAATTTTACTTCTGAAGTCCTTCAAAAATCTTGCACTGGTCTTGGTAATTTATCTATATTAGGCTCTCAATAAAAATATTCCATGTATTTACTATTTCTAGGGGTAATAAATCCAATTTAAAGGATAATGTCAAAGCAGAAATTGAAATGTTAAGTTACAGAAAGCCTTCTTCAACTACTGCATCAACTGTGTTCTGCTGTTTTATAAGTTTTTATTACGTTTGCACCACAGAATTTAGCACTTTGTTATTCCCTATTGATTTCCTATTAGGTTTTAAAATTCAATTCTGGGTTTTAGAGGGGAAGGCCAATTCTCTTCCTAACAATACTATTACTAATATTTATTGATACCATAAATTCATGAAGTTTTGAATTTAATGCTGACAAGTACTACATAAAGATATACTACCAAATCTATCTTACCAATGAGAAAATAAAGATTAGAGAAGTAAATAAACTAGTGACTTGTACAGAAGCCCTCAACATTCTAATGCAGAGCTGTTTACTTAGGAGATCCTCAGATTTCATGAAGTAAATCAACTCTTCACTGAAGACTAAACCAAAATAGTCTTAATACTCTTTTATTCTTGGACAATGATAGAGAATTCACATTCATAAAATAACACCACAATCAATTTTATTATACTTAGTCTTTACAACAAATATTTTAATGTATTTAATATACTACTACTCAAAATCACTGTGAAGTAGATGAGTGGGAATTATTGCCTCTATTTTCATAATCAGGAGTCTGAGGCAACAAAAGAATAAAGGACACCAAGCCAGTCAGTAGTGGAAGTATTAAAACCAGAATTTAGTTCTTAGGACTTTTAGGGATGAACTCTTGTCCAGGTTTTCTTAAGTTCAGGTTACATTTATTATACCACAATGATGATGGTTGCTTTAATGTGTTACTTATTGTCTCATTAAACTTTTTGTAGCTGTGAGAGTGTCATAAAATCTTTACCTGTAGAACTGGCAAACTGCCTACAAGACTGTGCAATAAACTGAGTGAAAATAAAGGATGAAAGTGTATTTTCCATTTTGCCTAACCATTCTTTTATAATTTCCTCATCTTCCTGATTACCAGAAAATGAAAACGTTGGGATAAGGAAAAAAATGTCACTTTGATGCTCCAAATACATCTAAAACCAATTTTTACAAGCTACATTGCATCCCACTGAAAAAAAAGAATGGTATTTTAATATTGTATATTATACACAGAAACATGAAATTCATATCCAACATGTATTAACACTGTATAATTTTCATGTTTTTCAGAGAATTAATTAGCTTACCTTTAATACAATACAGTTATCATCTGTCCGAATTGCTCCAGCTCTACACATGTAAGTTAAACTGGGATAAAACGACAAAAAGAAAGTTTGTGCTTAAGATTTATGGTTTTAAAAGAAAAATTATTTGCCTTTAAGATTTTATGGTAAGAACAAGAAAATCAAGTATAGTATTACCATTTATTTTGAGGGAGATTTTGATACTCCCTTACCTGAAATTTAGTCATATAAATAGTATGCCAGATATTAGTAAAATTTTTCTACTCGTATTGTATAGGGCTTAAATCTCTCTTGCTATTATCATTGTTGTGAGGCTTATTATGACTTTTTTTATGGTTGAAGAAATATAAAGTATAGACTTTTATTCAATTTTTTTGTTATGACTTTTTTTTTTTTTTGGTACCAGGGATTGAACTCGGGTCCTTGCGCTTGCAAGGCAAGTGATGGAACCACTGAGCTAAATCCCCAGCCCTGTTATGACTTTTTAAAAAAACAATTTATATCACTTTACCAACAAAAGCAAAGGTTCAGCTTTGAAGTTAAGACAAAAGTCAAGCAAACAAAAACACAAAATAAATATAATTTATGATCCATGAGTGATTCATCAAAAAGTCCCAATTCTCCACTAGAAAACCAAATTAGCATAGAACCCTGAACAACAGGTGCTCAGTATATTTGTTAATGTATTGATAATGCAACTGCAATTCTCACTCCATATTTCTCTATCTTTATATTTTTGTATCTTTATATTTCTATCTTGGCTTAATATTTAGCATAATATACGTTGGTTACATTTGATCTAATTCTGTTTTATTTCAACTGAAATACAAAGAGAGTAAATTGAAGATGGAATACTTTTTTGTAGTCATAGATATTATATCAAAGTTCCTGTTCTGCATATTGGAATAAACCAACAGTATAAAAAACTCCCACGTCCATTATATTAATATATAATCCATTATATTAATAATGCGACAGTAACATGACTTTCAAATTTCAAAATCTCAAGGTAGGGAGTGGAAGTGAGCAAATTACTGTCCAAAAACTACACTATATTAAAAAAATACTCTCTATTCATAAAATACTATTTCTTCCCATATTGTTTTGACTTTTACCATTTTGCTGACGTTAGCTGCATCTCAATAGGCTTATCCCTCTGTAACATCTTCACAAATATCTGCGGTAACAATTCTCCATCAACCAAAACTAGAAATAAAACAAACAACAAAGTTTAAAGAAATTCTTTAAATCTACAAAGTTCAAAAATTAAACCACGTAGAGGTGCCACTGAAAGTTCCAGCCTACCGTTTACCAGGGTCATGGATACCTGGGGGTTTTCAAAAGCTAAAACGGAGAAGCATTTCAGGGCTTGCATTCGAACCTGTGAAAATAAATGAACAAATAAAATACGCATTTATTTTATTTTTCAAATATGAATTTAATGTCTCAGAATCTAAATGCTTCTTTTGAATAAGTAACTAATTCTGCTTAAAAAACTAAAAGTGGGATAGGGTGTAGTTTAGTGGTACAGTACTTGCTCGGCATACATGAGGGCTCCAATTTCAAACTCCAGCACTAGAGGAAAACAAAATTTTAAAAAACCAGAAGAAGGTCTCAAGGAAATAACAAAAATACCTGTATATCTGAAGAGTACAGTAAAAGTTAATTATAAAAAGTTCAAATTACTATTGAAGTAATAAAAAAGAAATAACAGTGAGGAGGAAGTAGTAATTATAACTAAGTCCTTACTCAAATTTAAAAGAACATTAAATAGGATAGAATTTGTATAAGACAGGGGAACTTAAGAACAATTACCAAGTTCTATTCAAGTGGGACATTTCTTATTCTCTAACTACAAACCAGAGAACTGAAGATGAAAAAAGCACTCTTGGAAATGTGTGTGGTGGATAGAGGACAGAGGCAAAGAGAACAGGGGAAACGATGATAAAAATAAAAGTTTAAGAAGGACTAATTTAACTTTTTAAATATTCATGAATTGTGCTACTATTCCTTAAAACTAGGTTACTGGACTAGGATGGTACCAAGGGCCCAATCTCCTAATCACATGAAATATGTTTTAATATTGCAGGAGTCCCAGGACAGCTGTTATTTTTCATTTTCTCCATTTGGTTTTCATCAGATGATTTCATCCTTATTTCTGAGGCTGAGTCTACATATAACTTTCTTATAAGGTTCACAGGCACTCACAGGGAGTGTGAAAAAACCCTGTTCCTCACCTGGATAATGCTCTACATGTGCCCACAGGTGGAGCACAGAATAGGTTAATGACAGAGACTGTGAAGCACAGAGTAATGTGACCACATTATTTCCCTTCCACAATCTATAAGTTTTTAAAATTTGTTAAAGTAAGTAAGTCTAATACAGAAAGGATGAGAAACAGAGAAAGAACAGGGGGCATTAATGAAACCTAAGAATGGCAAAGTGATGGGACAATAAATAGCTGCCCCAACCACTGTTTCTTAATGTGCAAGTGCTAATTGATTTTGACCTCTAGAGCATAGGGCACAGAAAGTAGTTTCAGGATATATTTCCTTCTCCTGCCTATGGTTAGTTTCAAGCTGGCTCCATTCCCATTTCTATCCTTTTGAGTTCTTCACCCACCAAGACCAAACTTCAGATGTCTGAGGTAGGGAAAACAGACATATTAGCAGGTCCTACCTGAAATAAAACTACAGACCAAAAGAACAAGTGACTGCTTCCTCATTCTGCTATATCCAGTTCTAATGTAACACAAGGATAATGTCCCAATATGTACTAAAACTTGGTAGTTGGGCAACAATGACTGGTCAAAGTCTAAACTCAATGTCTAATAATGTATACATAAAAGGCAGTAAAGAAAATTTAATAAATCTGAAAACTCTTGACTTTTTAACTCAAAATACAAAATAGAATATATTTTAAATATTGATATATATATGTGGGTATATGGTATGAGTTGGAGTCACTGTGGCTAAATAATGGCTTCAAATAAAAAATCTATATCCTTCCTGATACAGCCAGCTACTGTTTCTGTATATTTGAAGGCATCACCTCAAGCAGCAGCTTTGGCACTGAAACCTAACCAGGAAAGACTTGAAATACTGTTTAACAGGTGAAAATCATTAGCACAATCATATCCTGAAAAAAAAATGAAAATGCAAGGGCAACTCTTTTTTCAATAAAAGAAAATTGTTAGGTAGCATAAAACTGTATAACATTTTACTGATAAAATACTACTCCTGATCACAATACCTTATTAAAGAAGCAATAGAATATTCAAGCCTCTTTCTATACACCAAAAACAAGATAAAAATTTAGCCACATTTTTAACATCTTACTTTGTAGGACAGTGAGGTTAGTAGGTGAGCAATATTCTGAACTGCACCATGGTTAAATAAAATTGTTTGATGATCTGGCCCCTGAAAGAAAATAAACAATAATATATTAAAAGTAGGATTCATTTAAATAAAATCATATTCACCTAAATGTAGAAATCTACATGCACTATATTGTAGATTTCTCAGTAACCCTTTGCTTGCAAAACTCTATCCCCAAAAGCAGGGTAGACATTGTTTTTAGTCTTACAAGGGACCCCAGTTCTACAACTGCTATCTCTTTACTTTCCCGAAATATGGAAGTGAATAGAGAAGTTATCCTGGAACATGCCCTTCCAACTAGTAAAACAGTGTATTACCAACAGAGTTACTATGAATTCTGCATTTCCCTATGCCTCCAGGAGAGAGTGACACCATCATGCTTACAACTCAGGACTGATGACTACTCAGGGCAAATTCTAAAACTAACTGCAAGAGAATCTAATACCACAACACATCATGAAGGGTTTCAGTAATACAGTTTCGAAAAGAAAGGTAACACTCAAAAAAAAAAAGAAAAAAAAAAAGAAAGAAAAGAAACATAGCACTCCATAGCTGAGAAGTGAATGTATCTTGGGTTCTCTATTTCTCATTTCTCTTTTTAAAATGATTGCTTCTTAGAGTAGCAAAATAGAGATAGGAAGATAAAAGTATTTTGTTTTTCACCAACTCTGTTTTCTATCCTTTGATTCTTCATAAGTTTCTCTTTTTGTCTTTCTAGAAATCAAGCTACAGGTACCTATTGGTTAGTGAGGCAGCAGCTACTGGGTGAAAAGTATATGACCTTTTGTGGTCTTAAACTCACCAAAACAGGTCGCAGAAACCTGAGTAATTGCTTAAGAGGTGGCAATAATTTAGAAGTGAGAATTTCAATAAATAATTACTAGCAGCCTGTTTCTGTTCTTTAGTAAGTCTACTTATATATGTATAGTTTACCTCTGAAAGACTCACAAATAAGGCACATCTCTTAAGGGCATCTAAGATGTTACATTATAGAGAACATTTACTCTGGTTCTTACTTTACAGCAGTGTGAGAAGATCTGACAGATATACTCCTGGGTATAGCGGGACCTGCTAAGCAGCGCCATGAGGTGTGGTATCACTGTGGCATCCTGGAGTGAAAGAAAAGGAGAGAATGAAAACAAGAAACTTAGACCTTGGACATACATTTGACAAAGCGTTCCCATGAGAAGGTACACAGAAGAGCCTGTTATCTAAATGGCAGTGTATCAGGGATCAGAGCATAACAAAAGCAATATTGCCATCAAAACCGTCTAGACAAAGAATAAGCAAAGGGACTTTCATATCTGTCTCAAAATGAAATATAATGATAAAACTCAAACTCTCTCCCATAAAAAGCCTACATCCTCAATATATAACAATCTCATTTCAATAAGTCTTGACAGAAATCAGATCTGAAACAAAAATGTGAAGTGATTAATAAGATATACAATAGCTTATAAGAATTACTACATAAAAAAACTTGACAATTTTGATCTTGAGATGTTATAGCTATTTCCAATCTGCACAAGACAATTTACATGATTAGCAACTTCTCAAATAAAGCCCACTATTTGCTTACTACTAACATTTAGATGGTGGCATAGGAAAGAAAAGAATACATCTGCCTTGCTGCAGTGTTCTCCAAGAATTCCTTTTATAATGCCAAAGAAATTACACATCGAAAGAGAATTGGGCCTGAACCACAGATGGAAAAGGAGACTTAGCTCAAGCCTTCTAGTCAAAGCTGTCAGGGGTGCTGGAACTATGCTTCTCAAGTATGAATGTACATGTAAATTTCCAGGGGATGTTCTGTATGTACAGTTCCGATTCTATAGATTTGAGGTAGGATCTAAGAGTCTGCATCATAACTGGCTCCCCAAAAAGGTTGATTTTTCTGGTCCAGAGACACACTTTGAAGACCTTTACAAATGATAATGGAGGCAAGGAATAAAAGAATGTGTAAGGGCCAGGTGTGGTGGCGCATGCCTGTGATCCCAGCACTCGGGAGGCTGAGGCAGGAGGATCACAGTGAGTTCGAGGCCAGTCTGGAAAACAGTGAGTTCAAGGCCAGCCTGAACCACATAGCAAGACCCTGTCTCAAAAAACAAAAACAAAAAATGTGTAAAGGCTGGGGGTATGGCTCAGTAGTAGATACTTGCTTAGCATGGATGAGGTTTAAGGTTCAAAGCCAGTACCATACACAAACATACATACATAAATGGGATGGGACACCCAAGATGTATATAAGTTAAGTAGGAAAATAAAAGCTGTTGATTCTCTAAAAGTGGAATCTTTTCTCCACTTGTTAGTATAGCCTTCTGTGTTGTCACAAGCATCTTAAAAAACAAAATGCAAAACTCAGAATCCCTCAAACAAAGTCAAGTACTAAATAAATAGGAAGAAAAGGAAGAGATAAAATAAGAACATTAAGTAAGGGGAGGGGAAACAGTGGTGCTATGGGCAGAAGACTTGGAAGCAGGGAGAAGCAAAGACAGAACAGGCAGTAGATCAAAAGATTATCAGGCTCCTAAAGTTATCTCTACCTTTTCCCTTTCTTCCATTGTTCTCTCAGTCACCAATTTCCAACAGTTTCAACGTGACCTATCCCATATCTTCACAATTGCTTCCTGTCTGTCAACTGTGTTTATATGTCTGATTTACAGATGATGAAACAAGGCACAGAATGGATGGTTACATAAATCCGGTATGGTGGTCCTCACCTGTAATTCCAGCATTCTGGGAGACTGAGGCAAGAGGATTGTAAATTTGAGCCCAGCCTGGGTAACTTAGTGAAACCCTGTCTCAAATTTTTAACAAAAGCTGGGGATGTAGCTCAGTGGGAAGGCCTTGAGTTTAACCCTCAATACCACAAAACAAAACAAGTAACAAACAAAAAGCCAAAAATCTCAGTTAACATAATTACCCATCTGATGAATAGGATTTAAAACTAGAAATCCTGCACTCTTCTGATTAGACTATCCTGTCTCTATTTAGTACTTGACTTGCCATTTACAACTAGTGAGTTACAAGCCAACTCACAGTCAATTACATCAAATGACTGCTCTCTGTCAGTTATCCCTCCAATACTTTTTAGGATTCTTTATTATCTCTGAGATATAAAAATCTCTGAGGCATCAAATAGAGAAATTTCATAATTTAGATTATCTCACTATCTAAATTTAACCACCTTGGGTCTTAATCGTACTCCTGTAAAAAAAAAAATTGGCCTAAACCAGATTTTTCCAAACTGTGCACCATGATCCATGAAGTGGGACATGAATCATTTTAGAGTGAAGAAGGAGTTCAAACACCTAGTATCAATTACTCCACCCATTATCCCTGGGCTGCGGTGGGTGAGAAGTGCCTAGAGTACAGCAGACAGATGATTGATTTAACTTCTTTGTAAATAGGATAACATGATTTCAAGGAAACAGACTGATACTAGTCAAGTCCCTCTCTATGGAACGCTTTGAGTAGAATGCAGTCCATAGTCCTGAAGTGAAAGTTCCTGGGCTCTACACCAGACTACTAATCAGAAACTTTATAGGTAGGATCCAGCAATCTGTGTTTAATAAACCCTCCAAGTAATTTTAGGACATGCTCAACTGGGAACTGTTACAGTATACAATCTATGGACTGATGAGGCATGATTTCTTAAAGAATGTCACGTAAAACTCTTGAGTAATCAAAAATTAAGGTGTTTCATAATTTAGACACTACTGTGTAAATGATCCACAAATCTCACTTACACACCATATGTATCACTGAGGACAGAGGAGTATGTGTCTAACAGAGAAGGGATGGACTGTGAAGTCACAGAACATGTCCCTCTACATGCTTGCCTTGCCTATGCCGCTCTTTGCTTATATTTTTGAAATACTTTATTCTGGATAAGCTCTCAAGAACTCTGATTTGTATGTATCCAATTTGACAACTAATCGTCAGGTGAGCTCAGAGAATCACAACTGGCATGTTTTTTAAGAAAGTAAACTTTTAATTCTTTTGGGAAGGTATCCAGAATAGGAATAGCTGCATCAAATGGGACCTCTTATCCTAGTTTTCTGAGGTATCTCCACACTGATTTCCACTGTGATTGCACCAGTCTGCACTCCCACCAACAGTGGAGAAGGGTTCCTTTCTCCCCACACCCCCGCCAGCATTTGTTATTGGTTGATTTCTTGATAGCAGCCACTCTGTCTGGAGTGAGGTGCAATTTTAGCACTGTTTTAATTTGCATTTCTTGGGTGACCAGTGATGTTGAACATATTTTCATATATTTATAAGCTGTTTGTATTTCTTCATCTGAAAATGCCCACTTTTGGATTGTGTCTTTAAATCTGGGGGGGGGGGTAATTTTTTGCAATGTTTTGTATCTTCTAGATATTAGTCTTTTGTCTGAGGGTCTACTGGCTAGAATTTTTCCCCACTCTGTTGGTGATTTCTTTTGCAATGCAAAACCTTTTTAATAGGGTGAGATCCCAGTTGTTGATTCTTTGTATTATTTCCCGTGCAGTCTGGGTTTTGTTCATGAAGTCTTTCCCTACCCCTATGTCCTCAAGAGTTCTTAATCTGTTTTCCAGCAGATTTAGTGTTTCTGTTTTAATATTTAGATCCCTGATCCATTTTGATTTTAGTTTAGTGCATGGTGAGAGACATGGGTCCAGTTTAAGTCTTCAGCATGTAGAAAGCCAGTTTTTCCAGAACCATTTATTAAAAAGGCTATCCTTCCATTGGATGTGTTTGGCCCCTTTGTCAAAGATAAGGTGGCTGAGTGTGTTTGGGGTTGTTACTGTGTCTTCGAGTCTGTTCCACTGATCTAAAACATCATACCACAGCGATATATGCACACCCATGTTTATGGTGACACAGCTAAATCTTGGCAACAACCCAAATATCCATCAACTGATGAATGGATAAAGAAGATATGGTTTCTCTATCCAATGGAGTAGTACTCGGCCATAAAGAAGGATAAACATGAGACATTTATAACTAAATGGATGCGTTTTGAAGCTATACTCTTTTTTTTTTGGTACCGGGGATCAAACTCGGGTCCTTGTGCTTGTGCAGCAGGTGGCAAAACCACTGAGCTAAATTCCCACCCTGAAGCTATACTCTTAAGTGAAATAAACTGGGCACACATGTGTACATATTGCATTGTCTCTCTGGTATATGAAACTGAAAATGTAAATAGGGACCAAAATATATAATAGACAATGTGAAATAAGAAAAAATCATTCAACAGGAAGGGGGAACTAGAGAGGAGAGGAAGAAAGGAAGGAGGGAAAAAGAAAAAAATGAGAAAAGGAAAAAATAGAAATGGGGCTTTTGTAAATAAGGAAGGGGAAGAGGGATTGAAGGGAAGGGAGGGTAATGGGGGAAAAAAAGGAATCAAGATATATCATGTAAAGGTACAAATTCCCTAGAATGAATGGGATCATTATGTAAATCTAAATTGTACCAAAAAAATTAAAAATGATTAAAAAAAGAAAAGAAAATGAGAACAAAATAGAAAGCAGAGGGCATCCCATTTGTGTAACTCTGCTGTGATATTTGTCTCAGGATTCATACACACACAAACAAGTTCTCAGGTGTTTGACAAAGCAATGGAAAAATATATTTTTTATGTAAATTGTAGGTAAGTTGTTTAAAAATATTGGCCTAGATAATTTTCATTCAGAGTCCAATTAATAGATTAAAAGATCCTTTCATAATCCCTGAGGCTTTTGAAAACCACCAGCTGACTCCAAACATCTTTGGATTCTCTCTCACAGGTACTCTCTGATTCCAGCCTGGCAAGTAAGCCTCCTGCAAACTGGTTCTGGCCCACCTCTTTAGCTGGAACAATGACGACCTCCCCATAGGAGATCATTCTGCCTAACATACTGCAGTTCTCTTACACCAATCCTTCCCAGAATGGGCTCCTTCCTCTCTACTTCTTTGAATCTTATCCATTTATTTAAGACCCAGGTTAAATTCTACCTTCTCTACAAAACCTGTTCTCTAGGACTTGAATCCAAACTAAGTAGCATAAACTATATACTCTTGCTTTGTCACATAAAGAGATAAAAATGGGCCCTTTTTCTCTTTAACAACTTATAAATTCCATAAGGTCTGAAACTATTGTTCGCTTATTTACAAAGTCTAAAACATTTGATATTTATAAATAAGGAAGTATTTATAAATAAATACTCAAACACTTCTTGAGACTTTTCTACATATCACAGTCAGGAAGCATTTGGAAACACTAAGCCATTTGGGAGTAGGCTATTAATATAATTAATGACTTAAAAACATCCCACACTCACTGTATACAACAGCTCCTCTGGAGTGACAGGACTGGTAAAGATGGTACGTAGGCATCGGAGGCAAGCTTCAATGAACTTCAGGTCTGGGGACAGCAGTCCTATTAACAGAAATTATATGAAATTCATCTTTTCAACCAGAATTTAAAGCACTGCAAACATTCTAGTCTTTACTGATGCAATAATGGTTTCCTACATACCTTGCAGTAAGGCAGGGATAATATGGCAGTCTAGTAGAGACTTGACATTATTTTCAGTACCCATAGCAAGACTTCCCAGCACCACTGCACATTCAGTTTTTAGCTCAGTGCTTGATGTTTCTTGCTGAAGCAAATACAACAATCTAAAAAGAAGGAACTTGATAAACAAAGAGACTAAAAAACAAAAGCAAATTAATGTGACCAAACAATGTATTAAAAGAAGGCTACTAGTATATTCTACAAAATAGAAACATGGTTGGTTGAGATTTTTGAATATTTCTGGATAATGGTAATTTATTTATAGCATCTGCTAATTCAATAAAAAAACATCTGGGAAAAGTCTTGAAGAGATTTTCTTCACTTTAAACAAAAGGACTATCATAATAATCTCAATTTACCAAACTAAAGATGTGAAAGTTGCATACATGAGGTCTCTGGAGAAATGATACTATAATCTGTTATCTGCTACTTCTTGGGGGTGTTTCTTCAAAATATGAAGACTCCCAATATCAGGTACTGTTGGATATTAAATTCAAACTAGAAATGGGCCCTAAATAGAGCTGTAGTGTTAAGAGAGTGAAGGGCTAGCTAAATTATAAAATACTCAGATCTTATGCAGCTCTTCAAGCAAGGAAAGCTTTCTTCTCTGTCCAAATCTTCCATTTGCAAAATGAGAAAATTCTCCCATTTCCAATGCAGCCCAGCTTGCCAAATAAGTAGTCTCTAAATCCTAACCCTTTACCACTTATGACCATCTCCCTTATATTCTAAAGTAGAATCCTTATGTTCCCTAAAACACAATCCCCTAAGAAAGGCTGCTGAGAGCTTTGTGAGTACTAAAGGATATGTTTGAAATTGCTGATGTTAAAAACATTAAAACCATTAACCCTGTATCAAAAGAAAAAAAACAAAACTTCAAAAATTCTGAATAAAAAACTTACAGTAACTGTATATAAAACTTAGTTTTGTGCAGCAAAGGAGGCAAAGAGAAGTTATATAAGTATTATTGCCTGCCAAAATGAAACTCACTAGGTCATCAGAAGAACAAATCAAACTTCCTATGTTAATTTAAAAAAACAGGAAATTCTTTTTTTTTTTGGTACCAGGGATCGAACTCGGGTCCCTGTGCTTTTGAGACAGGCAGCGTAACCACTGAGCTAAATCCCCAGCCTATTTCTTTTTTTTAATTTTTGTTTGTTTGTTTGTTTGTTTTTTTAGGAAATTCTTAAAATCAGAAAAAAAGTAGGATGAAAAATTAAGGAGGTTTTTTCCTTCTCTTTAAATTCAAAAAGGTCTTGAGAATCCTAATAAATTACCCATCCACACAAAACCTGCAAGAGCTCTAAGGAGATGGGGAAGAAAATATCAGGCTGGTGAAGATAGCTTGGGTACCCAACAAACTCTTGTATTGTAAGTCAATGGTCTTCTGATTTTTTTTTGGTACCAGGGATCGAACTCAGGACCTTGTGCTTGTGAAGCAGGCAGCGGAACCACCAAGCTAAATCCCTGACCCTCTGAATTATTAATGTATTAATATATTTGCTTCTTATTCCATTTGATGGTATTATACATGTATATATATTTTTTTCCTTAGGGATGGTTCATGTACTTCAAAGCATTTCCTTTTTTTTTTTTTAAAGGATTCATTTTAAAAATAGGAAAGACAATATTTTAAAACGGGTTCTTACTTTTGAGGATAAGAAATACATGTGAAACATAGTGTGAAAGGCAGAAAAGGGGATTAGATACCAAACATACCTTGGAACAGCTCCTAAAACAATGAGATTGGCTTTCTGCTTGTTGTTTCCAATGACAGCATTTTTCATGTCTCTGAATTCAGAGGAAGAAAAAAAGGTGCAGTGTTGAGACATCATAGAGGAAATATCAAAGCTCAATTCTTTCTATTTTATCATACTATATCCTGGATTGGCATATATAGAAATTAGTACAAAGTCAAAAGCACTAACCCTTTCCACCTGGAGGGCTAAAGAGACAGAACAGAGACAGGTACCAAGTAACTGTGGAAGCTTTAAAAGAGGAAAGTAGTGTACAAAGTAGAAGTCCTGAGTACAGGCAATGACTTCCAATACAGACAGAGTTGAATTCTCCTAGAAAGGGTACCAATCCTTTGAATATAAAGGAATTTAGGCCGCCTTCAATGGTCACAGCTCTGGGAGAGGGGAGTATAAACCACCAGCTCAGGGAACTTATCTGACCTTCTACCAGAGATCGCTTTGTTCACTTTCTCCAGCTTTTTCTGACTTTAATGTTTAGACTATGATTCCATTTTATGTTTTACTGTCTTTTAGTTGTACCCTGTTGGGTTCTGTATCATTCTTTTCTTTTTAATGGTTGCTTTAGAACTTTCAATACATCATTTATCACACTCTTAATGTGATATTATCCCATTTCACACGTGCTTTAAAAGCCTTCCAACTCTACTTCCATTTCCCATCCTTTCTTTGTACTACTGTTGTGAATTGTATGTTTAAAATGCTTAGAAACACCATAGTACATTGTTACTATTTTGTTTAAGCAGTCATCTAAGGAGATTAGTAAAAATTATTAAATCTACTGTTATATTTCTCATATACAGTATTCACTAGTCTTTTTTATTCTAGCTACATTTTACCAAGCATAAAACTATTCCACAAAAAAGAATACCTCTACCAATGACCAAGCAGTTCACAAGTTCGTGGTTGGTTCCAAAGCACATTTGGGTATAAAATAACTAGCTCAAAACAAAGACAGAACTACCCATAAAATGTTTTAAAAATACTTCTCTTTATCAGTCAGTACTGTTGTCTTCATATAGAACACTAGGTGTTTCCATACAATAGTAGTTCTCAAAGTGGGAAGGAGGGCATTTACCACCCTCAAGGGGTAGTTCCACAAGTCTATAAGAATGTCTGGAAATTTCTGGCCACAGCATTACAAATAAAAAGTTCTTTCTGCATAGTTTTCTTTTTAATATTTGAATTTTTCAGTATTATACTTACCTTACAAATAAAAGGGAGACACACTTTATCAAAAGTTAATCATCTTGGAAAATCAGATCACCTGTTCAGTGGCACTTACTGTATATGAGTCACCTATACCACACATGCATAATCAGTCTATATTTGTAGTTCTTGCTATACCTCATTAAGTGTTCTAATGTAGTTAGGTCTAAGTATTTACACTGCAATGTAATTAACAAGTTTTATCTTTTATATTATAAGAAGGGAAGGCACTATATTATATTTAAAATTTTATAAGTAAGTTATATTACTATGAGTTTAATTTCAGGATAGTACCAGGGTCTTTACAAAATATTTAAAATAGGAAGTCTGAGAATGTTAAGATCATTGTTAGGTAGCACTGAAGTTTTTAGCTCATTCATTTCTTTCATATTCCAAATGAAGTTCTCCTAAATATTTGTTAAGCACCTGAGTTTCCTTCTTTTTAGATAGCAGAGGTCTATAATACATAGGAATTTTTTATTTTAGCTAACCTGGAAAGCTACAATTCTAAGAAAATTGCATAGTTTACAAAACAAGATCTTGTAGAAAGTAAAGGGGGATAAAAATTATTTTTAAAAAATCAACAAAGGCCAGGGATTTAGCTCAGTGGCACCGTGCCTGCCTTGCAAGTGTAAGGTCCTGAGTTCAATCCCCGGTACTGAAAAAACAAAAACAAAAACAATTTAAAAATCAACAAATACGTATATATTTCCAACATCAACCACGTTCACTGGCATTCAATATCTGGTAATGGGCTTGGGATGTAGTTCACTGGTAGAGCACCTTCCTAACTTGTACAAGATCCTGGCACCAAAAAAAGAAAAAGTAATAATCCTTCTCCATAATTATCATCTTGAATTATTACAGAGGGAAAAATGTTAAGAACTAGGGAAGTGTTAAAAGCAGATTCTTCTCAAGTTTTTGTTTTTTTGGTACCTGGGATCAAACTCGGGTCCTTGTGCTTGCAGAGCAGGCAGCTTGCAGAGCTACATCCCCGGCCTTCACAAGTTTTTGAATAGGATCTTTACAAGTCTGGAGCCAAACACTAAAACTACCTGCTCTTTTCTTCCATTAGCTCTGTAAGAGTATATCTTACAGAGCCTGATTTATCCCTCTCTGAAAAGTGAACCTCAAATCTTCCATATGGTTAAGATAAGTAACACTGTTACATTATGAGACTAAACTGAATGAAGTTTACTGAGGTTTTTATCAAGTTCTGATATATGATTATACAGTTCTTATATATGATACATGATTATAAGAAACTACATCTAGGCTCCTGCCTCCTTATGAATGCCTGCTGTTTTCTTATGGGCTTAGTTCCAATTCATCACCTTAAGAGACCTTAACCTAGCAGCTATTCATTTACTTTCATCATCTTTCTTTCTTTTAATGTGTCCCTGCCTACACTAAATACAGCACATTAACTTATCCAACAGCTATATAGTCTATTTTGTGCCAGGTGTCATTCTGGGCACTCTACTGTTCTAAAACTCTAGAACCTAATATTTTCCCAGTTTCCTCTCCATTCTTCCTAAACTAAGCAGAAATGAGGTATATGCATGTCCCTACATAACCTATTCCAAACATCTGAAATCTTTTTATAGACAAAAGCAAAACCCTCTCCAAAACCAATGTTCAGTTTGTTTTTGTTCTCCCCCACCTTTCCACGTGGTGTGCAAGCACGCTACCACTGAAACACCTCCCAGACCCTCCAATCCTCTTAACAGTTTACGAAAAGGACACGAAAGAGGCACCTGGTAGCTACAGAATAAATACAGACTACAAAGAACCGAATTAATATAATAGAGCAATATCTAAGAAGAAAAGAATTTTGGCTTTGTCTCCAATAAGTAAATATATCTATGCTATACAGGGGAAAAAAGATGACAAGGCCAAGCAAATAAGTTCTACTCAATGGTTACAAAAAGGGATGCCAGCAGATCATCACTACAAAAGTGGTAAATGAGAAGACAATCATCTCATTTTCCCCATTTTTAACAGCTCTAAGTACAGTATCATACAGCTGCCTGTCTCTTATCATTTTCTTATCCCCTTCCTCAGATGTTCCCTTGGCTAACTTCTGGTCCTCTAGGAGGCATGGCCCACACCCTTCAGGTCTGGGTTAGGTGTCCCTGCTAGGAGCCCTCTATCATAACACACTGATCACTTTATTAGAACAGAAGTCTGCTGCTCTTTAGAGGCTTCAAGGTAAACCTGACCTGGAAATATCAGAGAAGTTACTATAAAGGATCATTAATTAGAGTGATTCTAGAAAGTATATTATATAGGAAGGAATATGTATTTTTGTAAAAATCCAAACTATGATCCAAGATAAGAGCAAAGTAAAACTATCTAAGATCAATATATCATCTTAATGTTTACAAAGCATTCCATATCCACTACTTTATTTCATCTCCATCACAACCTTGAGTAATATTAATTCTATTTTACAGATGAAGACACAACTCAGGTTTGGGGCTTTTTTCAGAACAGTATACTGTATTAAATGACAAAACCAATCATCTCAACCCATGTCTTTTATGCCAAATGATTTTTTTCCATTACCTCCAGCAATTTGGTATTTATAACTGATAGTAAAGAAAAATTAGTAAATTAATTTTTTTCCTTTAATTTTTATACAAAATAAAAGTGTTTCAGTTAAATATCCTTTGGAGATCAAAAGAATGTAATTTGTTGCCTATCAACTTTTAATGTTGAGGTGGTAAGGATGTTCTACTCATATTCTACTGAAACTCAACAACTAGTTTCTGAACACAGCACTGACTAGGCTCTATAAAGGATACAAAAACATACACTGGAATGCCGGATCTGAATAGCTTACAATCTCTCTGGAGAGACAAAAATAATACAATGTAAGGCAATGCTATATGATAAACTTTTTAATTGCTATAAGAAAAGATTATTTGAGGTAAAGATAGCAACAAAGTCAAACCTTAGAAAATGGTCAGATAAGAGGATGGTTAGATAAGAGGATGGAGAGACCAAAATGAAAAGTCATTCATAGAAGATGGATTCATATTGGAAATGAGTATGGCATATTTCCGGGGCAGTACAAAAAGCCTAGATTTTTTTTAAAAAGTTCACCTTAGGGTAGCATGAAACAAAATTAGGAAATAGGGAAAACAAACTAAAGGGAGATGGATTAAGGACCATTTATGTTTTTGATCACAGAAGTAACAGAGGAAACAGTGCCTGAGGAAGTAAGTTAAATGTGGATTGGATTGGCATGCTATACTGTGAGCACCAATCTAAGTGACTGATGCTTCCCTTTTATGGTCCCAAGTACACCTGTACTTATCATTGCAATATTTACTAATCAAACTATAGTTAAGAATAGCAGTGGTGGACCTATGGCGTGCATGCCACAGTGGGCTATTTGTTATCACTGAAAGTTCTAAAAGGTTCATCATCACTGGCTTAGATTATTTCTGTAGTTATTTGATGCCTTCATTAGACTTGGATCCTCCAGTCCAATGACTGTACTATTCATTCTTTCATACCCCCACACTATTGCAATGGCTGGCATTTGGCAGGCACTCAATAATCAACTCACCTACGTATTTGATTATATGAAAGTGATTAGGGTAGCAGAATTAGAATTATTAATACAAAGGACATTTTGAGAAAGCAGTTAACAAGATGATTTCCTAGGTACAGGAAATGTATGTAGTATGTGGTAGGTCATGAGTGACTACTCTGTGTTTAGACACAAAAAACACCAGGAAACCTAGAGAAAAAAATTCCCTTAGCAAGGCAAGGATCTATCTTGACTTCAGATATACTGTATTACCTTTGAGGTGAGATAAGAATATCCAGTAGAAAGGCAAAAAAGGAAGCCTTGAGGATATCCCACTTTTGAGGGATGGCAGAAGTCAATACTAAGATGCTCCAAACCTGAATTAGTGAAGTAACAATTTCAGTTAAATCTAGATAGAATCTTAAATTTTTGTGCTTAATAAATGGACTTAAGAGGCACCCACGTTTACATAGAGGTTAAATTTTCTATTTCATTTCCTTTCTTTGCTCTGAAAGAGATGAATTAGAGAAACAGGGCTCAAATATTAAAACAACATGTACAGTGCCCACTACAGCATATATCTAAAGTATACCAAGAGAGAAATTAAATACTAAATTTTGCTATTAAAATAGTAGCAAACGTTTAAAAACAGGATTTGGAATCTAGATTTGCTAAAGAAATACAGTTCCAGTCAATCAGGTATAAGCATTATTTCAGTCAAAAACGGCATAAATTCTAACAGAAAACCTATTACCATCTAAAAACAAAACTATCTTTAAAGTACTGAAGAGTAGAGACCTAAAGATCAATTATATCATTTTCATTTTAAACCAGAGTTACACTTTTCACTCAGAATTACACTTATTTGAAGCAGCTCTTGCTTAGATACTATTTATAATCATTTTTGGTCTAATATAAAGGAGCCAAAAATTATACTCGATGCTGAAAACTACAATTTGAGTATAAGGTTTAACTTATTTATGAACACTCACTGTTCATAAGAAATTTCATCCATACAACAACAAAAAACACATATGTGTGGATAGCTAACAAGAACGCAACACAGTAAACAACTTACAAAATTATTTGAACTCTAAGGATTACAAATAGGTTACTCTGTAATGCTGCAACACATTTTCTAATATTCTTTGGAATGTTTAAATATATTTAAAATATTAACATGCTAAAAATATTTGGGTATTTATTATAAATGCACTTATTAAATTGCACTCTTCATTTCTGGAAAACAGTAGGGTGATTTGTAATCATATATCTGTAAAACAAAGAGTTGGGTAAAATAAATATCCTTATTTCTGACCCAGTATTTAATTTAAAAAATTATATATTCACTTGTTAAGAAGCCGTAAGACACTACATAGAACTGTCAGATGTGGTGGCACATACTTATAAAGCCCCCACTTGGGAGGCAAAGGCAGGAGGATCATCATGAGTTGGGATTATTAGTGTGTGTCTTTGTACATATTTACCCATAATGCTTTTTAAAATAACTGATTAAATGAATTAGGGAAAGAAATTTTTAAGTTTTTTTTAAGGATATTAATTTATAATTATCCTTCAACCTAACTTTCATTTTATGGAAACTCATCTTCAGTTCATGCATGAAAATAGACCTGTTTACATTCTAATGAAACCAGAAGCACATCATTTTCAAGAACCAGAAAACTGAATAATTATTACCAAAATAAATTCATTTCATTAGTACATTAAATACTTCAGGAGACACTTCAGAGTGATTCCTGGTGAAAACCACACAATTCAATAGCATCTACAACTGCCTGTGACTTAACCAAAGACGTCTAGTCTAGCTCTAATTCTACTCAACTTTGAAACTACAAAACCAGCCACATGTGCTATATCGGCTTTTGCTTTTCATCACAGAGGTATCAATAGGGATACACAGGAATATCAACATATGGTCACATAGGTATATCTGTTTATCTTTTCACTGAGAATCACTAATGTAAAAACAGATCAAAAGTTCCAGTTTAGAAATATTTCAACACACAAACACTACACAGTGTTTAGGCAGCTTTTATAATCTGCAAAACCATATGAAAAGCTATTGTTCTTCCATTATGACATTTAACACGGTTGAACCAATACTATTAATAACCTCACCAAAAAGTGCCCAGCAATTGTTATTTAAAGCAACACATAGAACTCTATACATGAGAATTTTCAGTTTAGGGTAGTTCATCTGATACACATACCTACTGTGTCTTATAGTTGAAAAGGTTATAGTATATGACTTATACAAGTGACCTCCTTGTTCTCTCTGTATTTTATTACATAGCTGGTGGGCTATGAAGTTATGCATATGAAAATTTGTTCTTCTGGAGGAAAGGACCTGACTTCGCATTCAAATCTTTGATACAGTAGTATCATTCAAGTTTATGCTAAACACTGTACTACCAACAAAAAAGACAACCCCCTATTCTTCAACTAAACATTAAGCAGTTCTAATGCTCAATATGACTTTTCAATAAGAATATACTCACTGACTAGACAAAACAGTCCTTTGTGATATGGGTTATCTACAAAAAAGTTTTCTACATGGGTAGGGTTTTTGCTCCAACTCAGTTAAGTAGATTAGTTACAGACTATGACATAAACTCCTTACTCACCTTTAATTTCTTAACCTTTGTTTTTCCTGCTAGTATGTTATATATTTTCACAATCTTTCTTGACAGAAATCAAATGCTGGCTTGCAAACAAAGCTAAATTACTGTCAATTTTTTAATGTCCCTCCAATTACATACTTTGGATTTAAGGCTAATCATTATCAGCCTGTCTTTTCCTTCCCTAAAATTAGTGAACTACCTCAGTTGTTTACACTTTGTAGCCACCTCCCTTCCACCTACATATTTTGTCCCAATAATAGTCTTCCTGTGATTCAATGGTTGTATAATAAGTAGATGGAAAGATTGGTCAATTCTCTTTTCTAAATATCATTTTGGTTCCCTTTTCCTCTATAAATACTGTATTAAACAAGATTACTTAAAAATATGTAAAATGTTAAAATAGAATTCACTTATCATAGTTAACTTGCAATTAATTTTTAGATGGTGATGTAGTTCAAAACAGAATTAAGTCAGAAAACAAATACTCCTATCTAGAAAAAAGGAAGCTTATAAAATCAAACTACATAAACTTCTATAAGGCCAGCTTTACCCTGACATAAAGTGAAAAACTACAAGGTGATCTGTTCTTTTCAAATATAAACAGATTTTACTATTATAGGCAACAATCAAAATTACTGGGGCATTATCATTTGTATTTTCTTGACTGAGTCAAGAATTCTAGTCTCTGCTCCTCTCCTTTGTTTCAGTTCAAATTGTTTTGAAATTTTAATTTTAATTTTTCCTTTCATTCTTTGAAAAGAATCATCTCAGTTTTCAAGTTACTTTATACTGGAGCTAATAACAAGTAACTACTTAATTGCCAACTGGTGGGTATCTATAACATACAATTTTTTAATTTGACTTACTTCTCCCAAAGACATAGCAAAAGGGGCAATAACTCCCTCTTTACAGATGATGAAATGAAGCCTCAAGGAAAGCAAGTAATCTAAGTACACATGAAGGGAAGGACCCCAACAGGAAATACCACAACCAGGGATTCAATCTACTGACTGTTGTTTAACTCCAAAACCCCTGCCCCTTTTACCTGCCTCAATCTTTCACATAAAAAACTTTGTCTGTCTAGCTGACAGTTGTGTCTGAGACTTGATAACTTTTCCAAAGGCACTAAGGCTATCAAACTACACCTCTTAGCTGCTGTTATAATTTAATCCTTCTCAAGGTTCTTTTATCTTTTGCATGCACGTGTGTGTGTGTGTGTGTGTGTGTGTCTGTGTTTTACTTGAGGAATAAACAAAGTACATCACATATTCTAGGCAAGCACTCTACCAGTGAGCTACATCCCCAGTTCATTTTATATTTTATTTTAAGAGAGGGTCTCACTAAATTGCTCAGGCCAGCCTGCAACTTGTGATTCTCCTCACCTCAACCTCCCAAGTAGCTAGGATGACAGATGTGCACAACTTTAAAAAAGCGATCATCTTCTCCGATAAATTAAAAATTTCTCAAAGTGCCAAGAAACACTTAAATTAGCTACTTATATCAGATAGAATTCAAGACACAAGTTTAGCACATAAAACCTTTCACTTATTGAACACTTAAGTCTGATGTTTTCAACTAAACTATTATTGAATAGTTCTGTGTGATATTTAGGATTACCTATTACAGAGCTGTCTGGCAGTGTCTGAGAAGTATCTAGGGAGGAGTGTTAAATTAAACTTATCCCCTAAACTATTTTCTGTGTATAGAGTCTGTACTGATTTCCACTTTTTCTAGTAATAATCAAACTAGTCTTAAAAAGAGCTGATTAGAGCTGGGGATTTAGCTCACTGGTTTTGCTGCCTGCCTTGCAAGCTCAAGGACCCAAGTTCGATCCCCAGTACCAAGAAAAAAAAAAGAGAAAGCTGATTAAATCATCATTACAATCTCCCAGTTATGTGGCCAAGACAAATGTAAAAACAAGATGTAAAGATAAAGTGTCAAGTACCTCAGGTGAGTCCCAACCAACTCCTTTCCTTCTCTTACAGCGTACTTCAAATAGCCCTACATACTTAGACTGTCTCTCTTTACAAATTCTTATCTCCCAGACATCCCATTATAATTCCTTTTTTTGTGGGATGGGATTTTTGAATATGAACTGCACAAAAACTTTACAAACAAAGCATCCTAATAGTTGACATGGCTGAGCAAGACTTCAACTAAAAGTACTATCTGGCTGATAACACTAACAGGTTAAAAAGAAAGGGGTTCACTCATCTGTGCCTCACTGCTATCTCAAATGTGTATCATTTTGACCCAGTTTGTGTCCTTCCTCTGAACACAGTTCAGGCCTGTGGGGATCCTGTGTATTTCCCAAACTCATCGGGAGCCTTAGAACAGATCTTCTTCCTTCAGAACTAATGTGTTAAGAGCATACACTGAACCTCATAAGGAGATAGAATTCTCTTTTCAATCACTTGAAATTTTATCCCAGTTGTCCCACTTTATTTTTTATTTTGTTTTGGCAGGACTGGGGTTTGAACCAGGTCTTTGCTCATGCTAGGCCAAGTGCTCTACCACTGAGCTATATCACAGCCCTTTTTATTTTTTTAATTTTTGGTACTGAGGATCGAACTCAGGACCTCGCACTTGTGAGGCAGGTGTGGTGTCACTGAGCTAAATACCTGGCCCCTTTTTATTTTATTTTGAGACAGGTCTTGCTAAATTTCCTAGGCTGACTTGTTACTTGCTACCCTATTGCCTCAACCTCCTGAGTATTTGGGATTACAGGCATGAGCCATAGTGGCAGGGCTGTCTCGCCTTATTTCTTAAAAGTATAATCACGAGTATGTTGGTTATAACTGTTTTCTCTAATTAAACCTGAGGGAATCTTGGAAAAAAGGACAGTATTTATGCTACTAAGAGTTTATTTAAATTTTCTAATGACTGCTTTCTAAATTCTGATATTTAAAACATCACTAGATTGAATGACAATTTGTGACTTAACCAAAAAAAAGCAAAATAAAATCTATTAACCTATTCGTCCACTACTTTGCAATTATAAAAGATAAGTTTTATTCTCTTGCTTTTGTGAATATTAAAGAGGCAAACGCATTCTCCAAAGAAGAATTTTTTAAAAGTAAAATAAGTATCCTATAAAAAAATAAAGCTAATCATGTCAGTTAATAACTAACAGACAACTCTTTGAAGTAAAATATTAAAAGTTATGAATGTCAATCAGTCTTTCCAAAAAGAAGTCAATTTAAGAAAAACACTTATAACCCTGCATTTCCAGAATTATAATATTTGGCAGATTAAAACATGAAAACAAAAAAAATAAATAAAAATTAAAAAACATGAAAACAAACAAGACTTTTTGATAGACTCTTAAACATACTACTTACATGACACCTTGTAGAACTTTCTGGGGATCAGGGTCAAATAGCCTGTCAACATAGTGGCGACTGCTAGCTGTTACTTCCTAGAAAGTGGGGGAAAAATTATGACATCTGAAGCCATGCAAATCATAAATTCATAGCATCACCCATAACATCAAACAGCTATATAATCTAACTTAAGGAAGATGCATTAAGAGTCCTATAAAATACTATTTGCCTTCGTAATTATATGGGACATATAAGCAAGTGATTTTTTTCTATCTCAAGTATCAAAATAATTGGAAACTGCAGTGTTCAGTCCAAGATGCTGAACATCAATTTTTTAAAAATTTAAAAAATAAGTACACAGAATACAACAAATTTTTGGAAATGAAAATGGCAGAAGAGTTTAAGAAATCAACATAATTATACAAAATAACTGCTCACTTGAAAGATTTATATGGAAAATATTAACTACATTTTTGCAAATCATTCTGAGAAAAGCTTGTGACAATATGATAAAGAGTAATTTAGGAAAGAAAGAAGACATTCAGTGCTCAGCAAAAACAACTGGACAGTGGGAACTTTGCATAAGTCCTGCAAGCTTTGTCAATACAAAAAAATTGGGCATGTGTGCCAAGAAACAAGTTAAGTTTTCTTCATTAACTGTTGGATGTCACATATGTATGTGACATAGATAGGAATGCTGCTTCTGCTTAGTACACACTAAAGGAGAGAAAATCTGGCTTTCAGCCAAAGAAAAGGGCCAGGACTTCCTGGCAGTCTAGGTGTAAGAGGAAGTCAGAGTAATAGAGAGGAGCTTCAGCGCTAGGAGGCAGATGTGAGCAAAAACTACATTAATGAAGTTTCACACTTTCTCAGAAAGAAAACAATTCAGAATCAGGGTGGTCTACAGGTTCAACAGAATTGGGTAAGGCTGAACTGGATAAAGCCGGGTAGAGATGGAGAGTAAGGGACACTTACCTCCTTTTATTTGTATTATGAGGTTTACTCTACATGCTGTTTCTTGTAATATTTATTTTGACAAGTAATACTTTAATTTTACATTGAATTTTCAGTACTTAATATTATTTAAAGCAAAGAATTTAAATTAGAGAACCAGAGGAAAAAAGTTTTTGTCCCCTCCTCATTCTTTCTGATGGAATGTTCTTATATGCTGCCACCCATTAGTGATCAATTATTATAGGGAGAAGAAATTACTTTTCAGTTTAGTCAGAACCTGAATCAGTAAAAGACCTAATTCCCAAGATACAGCACCAGCTTAAATTTCTAAGTCATCAAAAGTTCAACTACTGGGCCGGGGATTTAGCTCAGTGGTTTCGCTGCCTGCTGAGCAAGCGCAAGGACCCAAGTTTGATCCCCAGTACCAAAAAAAAAAAATGTTCAACTACTGTACACACGCTTTCTTGATAATAAGTTATCAAAATGTGATGCATACTTTCATACTCTGAACTTCCCACCAAAACAGCCTCAGAGATAACTTAAATATTCTATTGCTTTTAATATGAACTCCATTTACAAAGACAAATTAGTGGTAGCAAATAAGCTAAAGTGATGAAAATTATTGTGCACAAGGTGGATGTCATCAAAGTACAAGCATGTAACAGGGTCTGTTTTCCTCAAAATAACAGAATCAGAGTTAGAAAGACTCTTAATAATTATCTGTCCCATTCTCTTGGTTTACAACTAAGGCTTATGATCTTTACTCCCTACAGCTCAACATCTCGTCTCCCAATATCGTTAAAACAACCAAAAGGGGATTTATTACACACGTGCCTTAAGACTGTGCATTTGCCTTTTGTTTATCTATATAAAAAAATTATTTTTTGGTGGTACTAGGGATTGAATCCAGGGCCTTCACACTGGGCTACATCCTCAGCCCTTTTTTTACTTTTAGACATGGTCTCACTAAGTTGCCCATGCTGGGCTCAAACTTGCCATCTTCCTGCCTCAGCCTCCCAGAGTGCTGAAATTACAAATGTGCACCACTATGCCTGGCTGGGAAAATGTATTTTACTGCCTTCCTCTGTAGGTCAGGTCACTCTCCTCTCAGCTCTCCTCCCTTTTCTTTCAGAATGCAGTCTGGGAATGTAAAAACTAAAGACAGAGGGCAACTAGTACAGATATTAAATAGGTTGGTCAGAGAAAGTACCTTTAACAAGGGTGACACCTGAGTAAACAGCCAAAGATGAAGGGGCACATCATGCACCTGCTTAGGGACAGAGCTTTCCAGGCAAAGCAAGTAACAAATGCAGAGGCTCTGAAATGGGAAGTCTTCAATAATTAAAGAACAGGAGACCATTACAGATGCAGCAGAATGAGTAAAGAAGAAAGCAAGAGATGAGATCAAAGAACAAGGTCCAGATGGTAAAGAGCTATATGATAGCCTCTAGTCTCAGACGGGTTTTTAGCATCTGAAATGTGGCTAGGAACTGAATGTTTATTTAAAAACTTTTTTTCAATTTCATCTGTTTATTTTTGGTATTATTTATTTTTGGTACTAGAAAACTTAAAATGACATACATAGCTTTGCATTATTTTTAAACTGAACAGCACTGGTATAGAGCCTTGTTGGTCACTTTAAGGATTTTGATTTTTAAGCCAGGCATGGTGGTGCACACCTGTAATCCCAGCACATTACTTTCTGTAATCCCAAAGCTGAGAGTATTACTGAGAGTCTGAGGTCAACCTGGGCTACACAGTGAGTTCAAGGCCATCCTAAACATATAGTGAGATCTTGTCTCAAAAAAACAAAAACCAAAAAGAACAAACAACAAAAAGAAAGAAAAGGATTTTGATTCTTTTTTTTTTTTGGTACCAGGGATCGAACTTGGGTCCTTGTGCTTGCGCAGCAGGTGGTGAAACCACTGAGCTAAATCCCCGGCCCAGGATTTTGATTCTTACAGCATGAGTTGGGAAACCATCAGAGGGTTTTGGGAAAAAAGTGACAGGATTTGATTATTTGACTTATGTTTTTGTAGCTGTAAGACAGAATGGGAAAATAGGAAGCGGAAAAAATAAAATATAGACAATTCTTTCAAGGAATTTCATAGTAAAGGAGAATGAAGAAAGAGTATAATCAGAAGGAAAGTACATCCAAGAGAGATTTTATTTTTTTAGATACAGTAAGTTATTACCTGCTTATACACTGATGAAAATGCCTTAATGAGAAGAAAAACTGATGCTACATGAGAAGTAGAAAAATATCCAGAGCAATGTTCATGAATAATTGAAGGGGAATGGGATTTGCTGATCAAGGAGAACATGGAACGTATAAACACTAGAAGGAATCAACTAAGTGGATATGCTAGTGAGAGCTTGTGAAGTTCTCTTCTGACTACATCTATATATTTTGTAAGAGTAAAAGTAAGAGAAGTTTGAGCGGTCTGAAGAACAAAAAGGAGTAATACACTGATGAGGCTTGGAAAATATACCAATACTGCTAAGGAGCAGCAAAAATCCTCTTAAAAGTTTGTAATTATAAATTAAAATAAGAATAATCAGTATGACTATTTTTCTCCAGCTACATTCAAATGCATAGAAGCAGGCACGAATAAGAGATCTGGATTTAACCAGAGTTACAATTTTACCAGGCAAGGATGAAAAAGCTGGAAGAGGTCAAATGAGAGTATATGCAACAGTGTGATTATAATGATAGAGCTAGTAAAAAAAAAAAAGTGGTAGAACAGACTGTAGGTAATGGAGGGATTGAAGGACTGCTGGTACTAGAGTAGGAGGAGTGTTTTGGCAGACGTATTGGTAGGAAGCATAAAGTTGAGATTACGAAGTTAAGTTAGATTTTAGTCTGGTAAGGTCAAGATCTAGGAAATGACCAGGACAGCAAGTATCTCAAGGTAGGACGGAATACACGATCATTGGAGAAGTTTAGAATTTTAGAAAATTACTTATGAAGACAATGAAGTTTCTATAAATCATCACAGAAATAGTGCTGGAAAGAGTTGCCATGAATTAAAATAATCAAGGGGTCTGGAGACGACTTCAACAAGGTAGAATCTAGTGAAATTCAAAGATGAGCTTTTTAGGGAGCAAGAAGGATCTCTACTCTATCCTTATCAAAGGTTATAAGGGATATGAGAGGAAAAGGAGCCAGGGACAGAAAACTGGAGGAGAAAGCTTGGAAAAGAGTATCTTTAAGCAAAAAGCCTAGATTCATCATAAACTAAAAGATGAAGGAAATGTTTAGAAAAGAAGCTGAGCACAAGGGAAGATCAGTGAACGGAACAGAGAAAGGCAAGAGATCTGATGGAAAAGTAGATAGCTGTGTGGGCATGAGAAATAACCCTGAAGTCCTGGGCTTATAGTTAATTTATGTAAAGGAGATAAAACGTTTAATCCTAATGGCCAAGGGAGGGTGGGGGAGAGGAATGAGAATGATGGAAAGTGTATGTGTGTGGGCATAGGGGCTAAGAGTGAGGATGGAGAGGATTGTAGATTATTTCCTCATTCTTGTCAACAACAGTGTGGAGGTTAGGGATAGATTGGGGCATTTACTGTTTACTCCAGAAATATTAAAAGTAGTGGGATTCCTTCTCTCCTGCTCATGGTGAAAAGTGGGTTAGGGTTAGGAGGGTTTTTGATGTTCTGTTCTTTCAAGACATGGCTTGACACTCACTTCAAAACATTAATGTTCTTTTGAGTTACTTTCTGTAGCTTCCAATAGCTAGAAGGGATTTATATACATGGTGATTCCTCCATCTTCCTGACAGAAAAGTAAATGTGCCAAGTAATCAGTAAAGCTCAGGGTATATTCTGTGCCCATGAAGGACAGCAAAGTTAACCAGGTCAGACCTATAACTGCGCCTTTTGGCACAGGGCTTCAAACAACTGAACCAGCAAGTTCTCAAAACTGGGCTCTGAACTCATTTCACATATTCAAAGCTACAATAAAGCCATCATGAGAGGGCCTGAAACAAATTTCTTTTTTCAGGAACACAAAAACAGCAACAAGTAAGGAGTTGCATTCCACTGCAGAAAAGAATTATATGGAAACAATTTTGCTTTTATTAGGGTGACTATGAAAGGCAGCCTCTAAGATGGTTCTCAATGATCTCTACCTCCTGCTAGTCACACCGTTGGGCAGTCCCTTTCCCTTGAGTGAGGACTGGGACCAAGGCTTTAACAAACAGAATGCAGCAGAGGTGATAAGCTGTCATTTCAGAAACTTCAAAGCCCTGCCCACCATGCCTCCTTTTCTCTCTAAACAAAACTAGTGGTCTAGTGCCAGGGATTTAGCTCAGTGGCACCGCACCAGCCTCACAAGCATGAGGAAGTTGAGTTACATCCCTGGTACCAAAAAAAAAAAAAAAAAAAAAAAAATAGTGGTCTAGTTATGCGCTGTGGAGAGGCCCATTTAACATGGAACTAAATTCTACTAACAGTTATCTGAATACGTTTGGAATTAAGATTCTCCCAGAACTGGTCTTCAGATGAGTTTGTGGCTCCTGCTAATCCCCTGACTGCAGCCTTGTAAGAGAGCTTCAGCCAGAAGCACCAGCTAATCCACATCTGTATTCCTAACTTACAGAAAGTGAGATAATAAATGTTATTTTAAGGAGCTAAGCTTTGGGGCACTTTTTAAATACCAATTGATAACTAATAAGTTTTTGAATTTATCATCCAAACAAAGATAATTTTAAGAGTGAGAAAGGGTATGATTAACAACTATCACAGAATAATACATAAACCAAGAGTGTTGGAAATTGGGCTGTATGATCACCCTACCTTTTATTCACTTTCAGTAGTATAAAAGAAAAAGAAGAAAAACATATATAGTTCACAAAACTGGTCAGATGTCCTGAAATGGCAAACCAGAATAGCCTCTTGTTGCCCCTCTGAATAAACTACCAGGGTGAATTGAAGCTACTGCCTTTTGGGGGAAAAAATCTTCAAAAGTCCTAGACATGCCAACAATGGGATTTAACTAAAAAATAAGGAGAAGTAAGTGTTCAACTCAAATTTGAGGGTGAAACTGTAAGTTTATTAGACAATAAAAAATGACTATTTAAAAGATTAATAAGAAAATATCAAACTTATTTTATTAAAAGTCTTGTTCTATGTATTTTTTAACATATAGTGTTCTTTATTTTTAACATAGTCAGCACATAGAAAGAACAAATGATTTGCATTTGAAGACCTGCGTTTTACCATTAAAGAACTTTGGGCAAAAATAAAATTTTAAGTCAGACATGGTGGTGCATACCTGTAATCCCAGCTACTCAGGAGGCTAAGGCAGGAGGATCGTGAGTTCCAGACTAGCCTGGGCCACTTAGCAAGGCCTTGTCTCAACATAAGAAGGGCTGGGATGTAGCTCAGTGGTAGTGTGCTTGCCTAGAATGTATGAGGCCCTGGGCTCAACTCCCAGTACTGCAAAAATAAGTAAATAAAATAAAAATTAAAAATTGAGATTGTTTCTTTAAGAGGTGATGTTATCACATAGATCAGAGTATGGGTTCAATGAGATAACATGTAAACCGTAAAAGTACCCTATTAATTTCAGGAGAATTATATTTTTGTACAATTGCTTTGACAAGTACACTAATGCCACTCTCAGTTGTTTTTATTAATGGTTAAAACTTAATCAAATACCTACTCTCACTTAACAGCAGCTCACTCTCAAGAACAAGCTAAATAATAAACACACTTGTTTAGCATGCTACCGTTTAAAAGCATTTACACATCTAATTTCTCATTTATTCACCTGATCTTTGGAAATTAAAACTTTAAAATATTACAAGCCCCAGTATGGAATTCTGAAGCCATACAAAATGAATATTTAAACCAGTGATTGACAATAAAAATTTAGTATGTCAATTAGTCCAAAAACTATTAAAACTATTCATAATGTTCATCATTTAGCACTGTCAAATAATATCCTGGTTTTGGAAAAGATAGAAGAAATACAAACACGAAAATAAGATGTTCAAATTCTATAAAAGATTTGGCTTTAAATCTATTTCAGGCTGAAATTCTGCTGAGTGTCTTTATAGATGCTGGGAATAGAGAGATAAGCTAATCCTTGACTCTCAAGAGGTTCACAGCACAGAAAAGAAACAGACATGTAAGAAAGTTAAAGACATAACTTGTAACAAGTGATAATTATAATCACTTAAGTGAACATAAAAAATAAAGTACTGAAGACAAAGTTAACAGACATAAGTGGTGGGATGGAAGGTAACCAGTAACAAGAAATTAGTTCCATAACCATTAAGTATAACCATAAAAATAAACACAAAATAAAAAGCTGATGATAAAATTAACTGATGTTAGGGATAGGATGAAGGTAATTGCTAAGACTAAGCAGTAAGGATGATTAACCTGAAAGACAAGTATTAATTGGTTAGGTGAAAAAGGAAAGGAAAAAAGGGTAAGAAGGCCTCTGGGTAGAGAGCATAACACATACATACAGTACAAAAGAGAGTTCTGAAGCAATAAGGTATGTTTGAGAAAGAAAATACAATTTAGTATTACGATGATATAGCACACAGTTGGAAATACAAAACAATGATGACATAGTATTCTTTAATTCGGTTAACAAAGATAAACAATCATACAAGCAATATTCTAGGCAATGAGAAAAGACAAAAAAAGGTCTACCTCTGCAGAGCTTACATTTTTGCAAAGTGAGAAAGATTTTAAAAAGTGGTAAACACAATTTTAAAAGGGATATAGCATATTATAGAGTTATACACAGTACAAGAAAAATGTTTAACTACTATAAATACACTGTCACAAACTGGGAGAAGGGGGAATTAGAAGAGAAAAAGGGAGCTTTACTAAGAGAAAAAGATCATTCAGAAAGCTCCACGTAGTTCTAAAAAGGAGCAACTACTCCTTAGAATATAGTTTGTCAATGTGTGGAAGTGTTCTCGTCTGTCATGACAAAGAGTGCTACTAATATCTAGTGGGCAAGGCTTTATGTGCTGGGACAACCAGCCCACATTCCACAACTTTTCATTATCCAGTAATATACAGGCAAACAAAACATATATATATAATTTATCTGGGCCTAGAATCTAATTCCATTTTACATATAAACACAAAATGGGTTTTGTACCACTTTAATGTACAATTTTCCAAGAATGCAATTCCCATATGAAGAAAAGGTTGTACTTCATCTTGCTAGGAACTTTACCAAAAGTTCAGCCATTTCAGAAAGTCACATAAAAAATTATTATTTATTGTATTTAAGTAAGCATTACAACATGCTTTTATTAGTCTGCAGTGTGGCTGTCACATTCACAGCCAAATTATGCACATTCGCAAATATATCACTACTTTCTTACTTTCTGCTATATAGTAGCAGAAGTACTATATATACTATATATAGTACTATATATATAGTAGTACTTTCTGCTATAGCATAGTAGTAATATAGTATTTACACATTTAAATAGTATCATAAATTTGTTTTCTTTCTTCCTTATCATAGCTGGTATATTATGCCAACATTTAAAAAGTTACATGTGAGGAGAGTTAACTTACGTATGAATCTCACTTCAGGACAGCCAAGAAGACACTGCAAAGTATCTATTATAAGAAGAGAGTCTGAGACTGATAGGGCTTGGAACCACTCAACATAACAGCTCTTAATGAGCCAGTCTACTGGGAGCCCCAAAATTCCTTTCCTACCCCAAAACAATGTAAAATCAAACTTCTGGGTTTCTAATGCCTCCAAACCCCTCCCTTTTGCACTATCATTTTCTAAAACACCAAATAAATGCACTATTTAAATCAGTGACAAATTCTCAATTTCTCATCTTAAAGCCTGGGGCCACTTATTGTGTTTGCACTTGTCCCTAGAGAGATTAGAACTGCCACAATTCATAATACCAGAAACCAATACTTTGAGAACAACATTTCATTAAACTTAGCAAGAAAAAGGATAATACTATCAACAAAGACAAATCTTATTCTTAGTAGACAGCTACTGTGCCCTTCCTATATACCCAAAAATTCCTATTTGGCTCCAAAAGGAGTAAAAATGGAAGAAAATGCTCAAGTACTACTTAAACCCTAAGATTTTGGTGTAAGTTTTTTATTTTGGTTTTTGTTTTGCTCTTTTTATTCTGGTAAACTTCTCACCCAATTAGGACCCAACTGAACCTCTCATACTACTTTTGCAACTATTTGTATCCTCACATTTTTTCTCATGGGATTAACACTGTATTAGTTTCTAGATTATACAGCATCTTCACTCTCCAGATTAATCAAAGTCATGCTTTTCTGTAGCCTCAAGTAACTACGGAAAATTTCTAAAACATCACTTCCCAGTTCAGCTGGGCTTGACTGGTGCAGAATGTAACACACTTATGGCAATTAAGAGTCCCAGAATGCAATCTGCTTTAATTTCACAAACACCATCATAAAAATGCTAAACTATATAATTTTATTTTACCTGTTTATAAAAGAGGGACCCCTCACCTCTCAATAAAGACTGAAATCCAGACTTTACACACTAAGAGAATTTATTAAAAATAAGTCAATTAGTGCTCATAAAATTTTAAAATTCTAAAAATATAAGGCAACGCACACAATTTTATTTTAAAAAGTAGGAATTTGTAGATCTGACTTTGAAGTACAGAACACGACAGTGAGCAAGTCAGTATCTCCAGTCCTCAGCTGATCCCAATAAAAAATGACAAGGATAAATTACAGATTATCTAAAGGGCTGGGTGTGGAGGTGCATTCCTATCATCTCAGCACTTTATACCCAGCCTGGGCAACTCAACAAGACCCTGTCTCAAAATAAAAAACAAAAGGAGCTGGAGATGTAACTTAGTGAGAAGGCCTTGGGTTCAATCCCCAGCTCTACATAAATAAACAAGTAAATTAATCTGAAGGTTTTTTTCTAGGCAAAGAATCTGTAATTTTATAGTCATCCAAAGGGATTTTATTTTCTTTCATAATAGAAAAGCCAGAGCATAGTCAGATTAAAAGTAATCTGAAGGGAGGCTTTTACTTTTACGTTTTCTGTAATGAATTTCTAATGTGATATTCTGATAGCCCTTGTACACTATTAACAATTGCTATAAACATGGTTTGGGGGTCATAAACACCAAAAACAATTTAACATTCATGTTTCTAAAGTCTAGTACTATGATTTTATCTTTTTAAAGCATGGTACAAATTAAAAACAGCTATGTGCATCTAGATGATCTTTAATTTTATTAAAAATTGTATTCACTTACTCTTGAATGTGGATGAGAATGTCTGAATTGAAGAGCAAAGAGAGATCTCCCCAAAGGCAGTGAATGAGCTAAGGATCTATGGTATAAAATATCATAACCTGGAAATCTAAAGGAGAACCATCTCTGGAGAACACATATGGAGTGACAGGGTGGTGGGGAGTTTTACAAAGACTGAGATATTCTCTGGGTTGGTGAGATTCATTTAAATACCTTCAAAGATAAGATAGCCCAGGAAATCCACTAAGATGCATTCAAATGCCTATTTCTCAATCCTGACATAACAAAATAAGGTTACTGAGAAACAGGTGTGATACTGTCCTAGACTACAATACTTTAAAGTTATTATTCAAGACTGCAATTATTTATTGACCTAAGAGACCCTGGTCCATCTTTCACAGTACACCTCAAAAGCACTACTGTCCTGCTGGGGATTTAGCTCAGTGGCACTGTGCCTGCCTTGCAAGCATGAGGTCCTGGGTTTGATTCCCGGTACCAGGGGAAAAAAGAGAAAAAAAAAAAGTCAGAAAAGTATTGTCCAGCCAGGCCAGCTAACTCCTAATAAAAATAGCCCTTCTTGCTTCAGACACTTAAGAGGCAGTAATATCCTTGCCTTGGAGCTATCCATGGTGCTTGACACAGGCTTGGCCATCTCTTCCAATAGTTGGTGCATTCATTAACTTTCCTATTACAAAACCCCACAGGCTCTATCTGATCTATGATCCACATTTGGCCTGTGACAATCACAGCAATATATGGGCCACTTCAAGTCTCTATCTTTTCTATTTAGTCTGTCCCCAGACCACAAAAGGCTTATTTTTTCATACCTAAGATAGCCAGCTAACCTATGGTATCTCCACACCCTTGGCCCACTATGCCATCTGCTTACAGAAAGCTTTCTGTGGATACAGTTCACCTTGTGAAAGATCACAAGGCATTTTTTGAACCAAAAAATTAAAGCTCTTCAGAACCAAGTCCCACTCATGTTATCTTACATAAGTTTTAAAACTTTATTGTAATTATTTGCCATTCCAAAGTGCTTTAAAATGATCTGTAAGTTTTGATGTTTATGTTTTGGTAACTGACACTGGGACAAGTAAAGACATTAACTCTGGGCTAATGTGTGGGTTTCAGGGAGTCCACAAACTTCCTGAAATTATGTGACTCTTTAGCCATATGTATGTTTTTTTCTGGGGAAGAGGGCAGAGAGATAATTAGCCTTAAAGGGCTAAGAATCAATGATGAGCATCCTGGTAACTCCTAAATAATGATCCACAATAATGATACATAAGCACTCATATATCCAATTGCCCACTGGACACCTCTAAATGGGTATCTGGAACACTTCGAACTCAGCATGCCCAAAACACAACTTTTTTTGGCCCTATTCCTCTAATATATTTTTCTAATCATCACCATCTCAGTAGATGATACATGACTGCAAAGATAAAACTTTTATGAGCCATGCCTAAACATGACCATCATGACTCTCCTTTTCCTTGGTCCTCTTAATCCCATCACTCACCATTCAGTCATTTTTTGATAGCCTAACACAGTTTTCAATTTCTCTCCCTGCATCAAGGCAGAAGAAGAGTACATATACTGTATTCTATAATCATCTTTCAGGTGGTAAAGATCTTCAAGAATTAATAGATCCTATGGGCTGGTATTCTTTCCATTGTACCATAATTTCTAGATTTTCAATATAAAGGATAACGCTGTTCATTATTCCCCTTCCTCCTCCAATACCTATATTATGAATATGTCAGAGAATATAGTTATCTTTATTTTATGTAATGAGGTCAAATTGTTTTTCTTCATCAAAATGATGGGGGAGGCACTACAAAACTGTTCTCAAATGAAATACATTTAACTCCTATCTAAACAGTCCCAAGGATCATAGCACCACAATTCAGTGAAGGCAGAAGAATTTTGTTTTGTCAAATAATAAATACATGTATCTTTATCCAGAAGTCAACATGGCAGATGGAACCACAAAACAACTGCCCAATCAGAAATCTAAAAGACATAAGTCAGAATCACTGAAATTCCTGCCCCTACACACTATTTTAATACCTAATGAGAATACAAGTAACCAGAAGGCTAGCACTCTAGGTAAAATCTGAAGATTCTACACTAAAATGTTTCTGATTCTTTATTAAAAATTTCTGAGTATTCTGAATTCAGTAAGACACAGTAAGATGTCCTAAAGCATACAATGAGCACCCTCTACTCTTTACACACTGTCATTAAAAATTAGGAAGTTCTTATTTACTAAGACCACCTTCTGACAAATGTGTGCTTAACTGGTGCTTTGTAAACTAATGGCAAACTAGAAAATGTTTTTCTAATTATTATCAGTTGCCCACATAAGAGAGTAAATCAACATGCAGTCATAGGCAAGGCCAACAAATGCTTACAACTGCCAAGAACAGAACAAAATCAAAGACTATCTGAATTTGAAATACTCCAGATATTTCCAATAGCTGCTTGCTTAAAAAGGCACAATGGTACTGGGAAAAGAAGGTAAAGAAGGCCTTAAAATCAACAAGTATGTGAGCTGCCTACACTAGTCTACATTGTGATTCAAAAGCATTTTATTACCTAGGCTTTCACAAACCATTATAGTGACCAGTGTAAAATACAATTATATTCTTAACAATGTCTTTCATGGACAGAATTTTTATTTTGTTAAGTCTAATTTACTGATTTTTAAAAATAGGTCTAAAGATTCTTCACTAAGCCCAACATTATGTGGATTTTGCCCCCTTTTATTCTAAAAGTTTTATGTTTTACGATAAAAGCAATAATTCACTTTTAGTTACTTTTTGTATAAGGTATGAGGTTTAGATCAAAGTTCTTTTACAGGAATGGGGTAATGCAGACTGAATCCAGGAATTTGCTCTACAACTGAATTACACCCCAGGCCCCAAGTTCATTTTTAGGGGATAAGACCTGGAGGAAATACTTGCAAATACTTGATGAAGTTCATATCTAAAACATATAAAGAGCTTTCAAAATTTAACAAATGAAAAAAGTAAACAGTCCAATTAGAAAATGAGCAAAAGGACATGAAAAAATATTTCAAGAGGATATACAGATGGCAAATATGCAATGAAAAGATTTTCAACATTACTAATCATTAGAGAAATAAATGCAAATTAAGATCATGATGAGATATCACTACACATTAGAACAGCTAAAATAAAAATTAAGATCAATATTAAATGCTGGTGAGGATGCAAAGAAGCTAGATCTCTCATACATTACTGGTAAGAATATTAGCTGCAAAAGTTTGTCAGTTTCTTTTAAAACTAAACACACTATCTGACCCAGCAAACACAACTCCTAAGCGTTTATCTCAGACACATCAAATCATGTCCACACTATAGACTGTTCATAGGAAGTGATAACAGCCCTAAACTGGAAATAACCAATAGGTAAGTGATTAAACAAACTGGAACATCCATACCATGGGATGCTACTTAGCAAGAACAAGAAACAAACTATTGATACATGCAACAACATGGATGGATTTCAAAAGCATTATGCTGAGTGACAAGATCTAATCTCAAAAAGTCACACACTATGTTCCATTTATGTAACATTACAGAAAATGACAAAATTATAGTGGTGGAGAACAGATTAGTAGTTTCCAGGGGTTATGGGCAGGATTGGGGAGAGGGCGTCAGGTTAGTGTGATTACAAAGAGGAAGCATCGAAGATATCCTTGTGGTGATGGAGTAGATTCCTTTTCCTGACAGCAGTGGTGGTTACATGAATATACACTTGTGATAAAATGATACAGAAATATGTACATGGTTTCATCAGTTTCTTGGTTCTGATACTGTACTATAATTATGTATGATGTAACCAGTGAGAGAACCTGAGTGAAATATACACAGGGACCTCTCTGTATTGCTTTCTCAACTTCCTAAGAATCTCTACTTATTTTTTTTAAAAAACTATTTTAAAGTTCAATCACCATTAAATAATCCAAAAGTTGGAAAACCATGGGAAAAATCTGTAAATATGTTGAAAAGGCTGAGGTTGTAACGCTAAATGCAAACCAAAGAGGAACAAGGGTAGTCATGGTGCTACCTAAAAAGAGAGCTGAAGAATTTGTACTGTACAACTCCCAAAACAGACAGTTCAACCAAGTATTTACTGAGTACCCAGTATATGTAACATATAGTGTTAGAAGGAATAGGAGAATTAAAAGGAAGAAAAGGTCAAGCACGTACCTCTGAATAAGATAAGGCATAATAATTATTACAGGGTTCAGGACTTCTGCAAAAGCAGTTCCCTTTGCCTGGAATGTTCTGACATTTTTTTTTGCCTAGTTAGTTCTTATACATCCTTGAATTCTCAGCTCAGTGTCACTTCTTCAGAGAAACTCTCTTGCTCTTCTCACACCAGATTAGTTTTCTCTATTATGTTTGAACAGCACCCTGTATTTTTCATTTACAATATTAATCAATCAGAAAAAAACCATGTGATTATTTGATATCTATTTTCCCTGTTAGGTTGAAATCTCCAAAAGGACACAGACAGGCTTGTGCAGCTTACCACTGTATTCCCAAACCAAATGACAGCTCAAAATATATTACATAAATAAATCCATGTAAGGCTATAATTTATATGTACAAAAAAGCAGACAGTAAATTACTACAGTTTGGAAGAATCCAATTATGAATTCAGACCCAAGAGGTCAATTTATATGGAATAGAAGATTCATGTAGATGATAAAGAATCTTAAATCCAAAGCTAAATATGAACTTTAGCCCTCCAACAACAGGAATGCACTGAAGAACTGAAAGAGAGGAGTGGCTGTTCAAGTGTTCTTTAGAAAAATTAATGTGGAAATAGATATGAATTGAGACAGACACTAGAGGCAATGAAAATAATTAAAGCCAGATATGGTGGCACACAACTGTAGTTCCACATACACTACTGAAGAGAATAAGGCAGGAGAATCACTTGAGCTCATGAGTTCAAGATCAGCAACACAATGAGAATTCATCTCTAATTAATTAATTAATTAAAAGGACACTGTTGTAATGCAGGCACGAAAACAATAAGGTCCAGAATAAGAGTGGCCAGAAAGATGTGAGGAATACTAAGAATAAAAAAGCAACAGGGCTTAACAACTGATTAGACATGGGAGCATTAAAAAGGAGAAGAGTCAAAGATGATTCTGGAGATTTAACAGTACAAATCAGTATTGTTAACAGAAATTGGGAAATCATGACTAAATCCTCTTAGGAGAAGGTGCTTTGTTGGAAATGATGGGTAACAGTCACACTATTTAATATATGAGACTAGATGTAAAAGAAAACTCAAGAAAGGCAATATAGATGTGTGATTTGGACAGTTAGCATTTTGAAAGTAAATAAAATTTCAAGGGAGAAGGTATAATGGGCCTTAGATGGGATCATTTAAAACAATTTGATTTCCCTCTTGGTCCACTTACATTCATAAAACTCTAGAGTACAGCGGTGCCTTGGTTTATGAACTTAATTCTTTTGGACAATTCTGGTCACAGAATTCATTCTACGATTCTGGTTGCAACTGAATTGCAAGCATATAGGTACTATATACTTGCAATCAAATTGCAAGCATATACTTGCATACACATACTATGCTTGTAAGTCAGTTGGAACCAGAATTGTGGAAAGAATTAAGTTCATGAACTGAGGTACCACTGTAATTCAGACTATGAGCTCCTTGAGAGCATTTCTGATATCATTTTTGTATTCCTTAAAGTACACAAAACAGGGCTTTGTATGAGTCTGTTGCACAATAAGTAGCTTTTTAAAGAAATCAACCATTCGAGATAATTTCTGATTAATATAAAAAGTGGTACCCTAAGGTAGTAGCTTGAAAGGTAGAAGCTTCACTTCAAATTAGTAAAATTAGTGAGTTCAGATAGTTTAAATCATTTGCCAAGGCTCTGATTTCCCAAGGCTCAAAACTGAAGAATTCACAAGCTAGACATTAGAACTGTGAAAACCTTTAAAAAAAAAAAAAAAGCCCCTAATGAAAGGACTAAAATGAATTTTAACTAGCAGTTGAAATACTCAAGTGGTTTTTGTTGTTGTTGTTGTTTGAAGCAAGGTCTCACTATGTAATTCAGGCTAACTTTGAACTCACTATGTAGCCTAGGCTGGCCTGGAACTCACAGTGATCCTCCTGCCTCAGCCTCCTGAGTCCTGGGAGTACAGGTATGCACCACCATGCCCAGCTTCAAGTATTTTCTTAATAAGCAACAACAACAAAAAATTGCTAGGGAAGTGAAACAAATGAAAAATTTCAACTGTATATATACACTAGGCAAATTGATGATGTACAAGAAGTTGTTTCAGGTGAACTGAAGGATAACTGAAGTCTAAGTGACACAATTAAAAGGGAATTGCAAACAGTCAAGACACATACATTTTTTAATACAAAGAGGAAAAGATAATTGGCCTGCTCTCACAAAGCATTCGTCAATATTACAGTCAAGGTGGTGTAATGAGCTAATCTGCTTCAATAACTTGGGTGAACAGTATTTCTTTAGCTTCATTTAAAAAGAAAAAGGACTGCTAAAATGGACGAGGGGACTAACTTATTCATGGCCTCCCCAAATTACCATTTTATTATCAACTAAGCCTTTTTAAGGGTGCAGTCGGCCACATGGCTCTAACCTTGAATCTAGCAATGTTCTAGGTGTTTTCCGACAGGTGTGTGTTTGTGGGAGAAGTCCGGGAAAACGGTTGGAGTTACACGAGTCTAATAACCTGTCGTGTTATCTATAATTCAACAACCTTCTCTGAAGTCTGGCTTCTATTCCACATGTCTTAAAGATGGTCAACTGGCCTTTGCCTGCTTATTTCCAACTAACAAATGAACCGTTTGGTAAACTGACCATTCTCAGAGTTGGACAGTTAAAATTTGTGTAAAATCCTTCGAAGTTACCTCCCAGTAACTTTCACTGCTGGTCCTGTTTTTTAAGGGGAACACGCTGATATGTGAACATCGCTGTGGTATTTTTTTTTTAACAAAACACCCAGGTATTGCTTGTTGGCACAGCAATACGTTCCCTTCTCTCAACAGATCTGACCTCCCTGCTCCTTCAATGTTTTATTTCCTTTAAAGAAAAAAGGAAAACCTGGCATAGGTGATATATTTCCTTTAGACTCAGCCATCACCTCCTGGACAGAACGAAGAAAATGGGTTTAAATAACCACCCACGTACACTAGAAGAGTTGCAGTTGATATGAAATCCCATCGCCAAGAAGCAAGCACTCTATCCGGTGCCCAGGTGCTGGGACGCGATAGAAGACACACAGACCCGGTCAGGCAGTGCTGAGGCTGTGGGAGCCAAGCAGCCTGCTCCTCTTCTTGCCAAAGCCCGGGGAGCTTGGTGGAAGCTCGTTCCCAGGCCGGCAGCAAGTCTAGAGCCTCTCCGGACGGAGCGCTTGGCCCCGGAGAAGCGTTATCGCTGAAAGCAGCCTCGGTGAAACGCTTGGCCAAGCCCAAGCCCAAGCCGTGCCGCTGGGCCAAGTGCCAGAAGCCCAACCACCCCGCTGGCCAGACGCAGACCTGGAAGCCGCACCGGTGGCAGCTCCCGCAGTTGGAGGCGTCTCTGGCTCCGCCGGGGTCCAGTCTATCCCGCCGTCCACCCTCCCTCACTCCCCGGCTCAAGTCTGAGCCGCAGGCCACCGAGGGGGTGGTGCCCAGGAGCCGCGCCGGGGAGAAGGTTGCGAGCCGGGCAGGGCCTCCCCGTAGAGCAGCGGTTGCGGCGGGTCACTCACCGAGAGGACGCTCATGCGGATTGGGGTCTCCAACAGACACGCCATCTTGAGCCTTCCCACCCGGCTGCTGCCAGCGCCGGCGCGGGGGCCGGCACTTTCGACAGCCAACTATTAAGCCACGAGTAGGAGGTTCTGCAGAAAGTCAGGCAGGTAAACGAGAACAGACCATTCTCTGGACGTCGCTCAAATACGAGAAGAACCCTCACGAGTGTGAGCAAAGGGGGACCTGCCTGGGGCCTTCTTACGAATCGTCGTCTCAGAAACGGAAGCTACTGTCAGCCGGGGCCAGAGGTGGGTGCGGGCAGCGATTTCCGCATGCGCAAAGATCTGCCTGCCCCACCTGCCGCTCGTGGGGGGTGGAGCCTCGCTCTGTAGCTGTGAGCTGTCCAGACTGATAAATTGCAGTTTACGGGTTCTTGCATTCTTAGCCTCGAAAACTAGTAAGTGAAACTATCTACACAATTTGAAGTTCACTTTCACATTCATTATCTCACTCTCTTTGCACCAGACTCTCCATTTTCTAGGTGGAGAAACTGATCTTCAAGCCAGGTGTTCTGCCTGCAATGAGAGTGTTTCACAATCCAGCGCTGAAGTGTGACCTGCTTTAGCGTTGTGTACTCGGCCCTTTTATTCTGGTATAATGTTAATGATAGGCATTCTACAGGCAGAACGCCTGAGTTTGAACCTTACTGTTTCACTTATTAGCTGCATTATATTGGACAGGTTACTTGACCTTATGTTTCAGTTTCCTCGTCTGAAAAATAGGTTTTGAGAATGGGGGAGCCGATAAATCTAAAACACTTAGAACATGCCTGAAACAGAAAAAGTAACACTGTGTGTGTGTGTACACACAATACTGCTTGACTTTGTTGGGCAGGTTTTATCTTGCAATCAGCCAGGTTTTCACAGGATAGTAGCAGTGTACTGTTAAATTAACTTGTCTTTGGATTTCTTTAGCCACTCTAATTCCTTCTCCCCTGTACTAAAACAATAGCCTTCCAGTTGCTCTCCTGGCAGATAGTCTTTCCTTCACTTTGTTTCTCACTGCTTTTCCATCTTCACATTGTATTTGTCTTCTAAGTTCATTACTGTATTCATCACCCTATCTATGGGTCTATGTTGTTTTTGGAAGCCAGGAATTTTATTTTAGACAATCATTCTGCTTTAACACTATTTCCCAACACTTCAGTAATATTCGTGGTACCTACACAATCTTTGCCAGTCTGCATCCAGGTATTCATTTGATATCTTTAACCCAATTTCAAATCATTAAAAAATTTTAGCTTCATCCTACTCCATGATACACTGTAAAATCAAATTTCTTGTAGTCCTTATTTTTACTTTAGTGCACATTGACATTCATAACTACAAAAAAGTTAAATGTCCATCTATGTAATATCTAAAATCACGTCATATACTGCATACCAAACCAGATAGAGTATAGCTCCTACACATAGCATATGAGGGTATTGAGTTTTATACCGTTGAATTATATGCTACAAAGTCATTATATGATCTTTATTCTATTAATTTAAGCAATACATCCTCCAGGAAACACCTCCCCCAAGTATGAATTATATGACTCTCTCCTATGTCTTCCATACATTGCTTCCTTCTTGCCCCTAAGTTAGCAACTCTAACAATACATTGTAATTGTAGAGGAGTTTTTGGTAGTTATTTACTTGTCTTCTTGTTTTACCCTTCAGAAATGCCCTAAGGATTTTATCTTTATCTCAGTACCCAGCATAATCATTTACTAAATGTTTGTTGCATAAATTTGTGACGTAGTTTGAGCCTGGAACAAAGATGTGAGGGCAGATAGTTTATTTGATAAGTGCTTCTAGGGAACAAAATTGATAGGTCAGGGAGAGAAAGAGAAAAGAAAGAACACAAAGTCAAAATAAGTGTCCATTATTGAGGCCATGGTTTATTCCTTAAGCACCTCTGAGAAACATAAAGAATGCCATCTTGGCTTGTTCTTCTTGAGAGAGGGACATTGTCCACCATTCCCATCCTTTATTGGCTAACTCTCTGTCCTCCTCCTCCACTCTATTTGTGCACAGGATAGACAAGGCTTCCTTCAGCAGGTGTACAAAGGCAGTCTGTAGGTTGTCTCCTGTGGTGGGATACAGGTGGCGTAAATGTGAGTTCACACAGAACTGTCATTTACCTGTGACTGAACGGGGGTAGGAAAAGTGACTCAAGTCATCTAATAACTCTGCTACTCAAGCTTTCCTGTTTTATTCCACAAGGCTGACATGACCATTTTACATGAAGGAAGCACTGAATAGCAAACCTCTAAGCTTAGGGATCAGAAATCTTGCCTCTAGATCAACTTTTGCTGCTATATAACTTTAGGTACACTTTAAGTCTAACTAAGAGTAGAAATTGAGGCATAAGAAGAAGTTTTGCCTCTGTCTTTGTGTAACAACAGCGAAACAGGTAATTTTGGCCCAGAACTTAGGATAAGGAAACACCCATACTGTCTTCATTCCAAAAAGAAACTAAACTTGTTCTTGTTTTAGAGCAGAATTAATTTCTGAAAAAAAATGAGACACAATGTGAGTTTAATGAAGTAAAGGTAGAAATACAGAACAGGAAGTAGCTAGAAAGACATTTGAAAAGTATCTATATATGGGTACAAAGAATTGCTCAGAATAGATAACAAAACCTGGATTTTTAGAAGTAGAAACATATGAATGCAAAAAATGGGAAAGCTTAAAGTATAGAAAGATAGGTATAACCCCAAAACTGAGTGATTCCAGAAGGGATTTAGAAGAATCTTTTAATAGATTTAAAAACAGATGAACTTCTTTTAATAAATAAAGAGAAAATGGACTAACAGTGGCACAGAGGAGATACAGTATAGTTTAACAGAAACTGACTTCAGGTTTACTTGTGTAAACACTGAACTGGGATTTCAAAGAGGAATGAAGACATGGTTTCTGCTCTCAGACAGGAATAGAAATGAGACTGAGAGAGGTTCAAATTTTTCTTGAAGTTGGTTGAGGAGTAAGGCTGAATCATTTTGAACACAATTTCTCTGGTTCCAGAGCTTCCACAGTTTTCTCGGACCTGATAGGATCTCTAAATAGGACTGCTGAGCATTCACCTAAATAATCAAGCAAATAAGTCAAGTCTACAAGGGCTTTGCAGCAGGAAATAATCAAGAATCCATCAGATGAATAAAGAGTAATATGAATGTATATCATTGTCTTAGTTACTTCTCTCATTGTTGAGACAAAATACACAATACCCAAAGTTAAAGGAAGAAAGGTTTATTTTGGCTCACAGTTTGTAGAGGTTTTAGACCAAAGTTGGCTGGCTCCAAGGCAGGGTGGCATGGCAGAGTAGCATTGCAGAGGAGAAACAGTCCATTGCCTGGAAGGACATGAAGAAGGCAACAAAACAGTGAAGTAATGAAGCAGCAGGAGCCCCAGCAGCCTACCTTTCCCTTTTATCCCTTCCAAGCTACCTGCCCTTTGGGGGGTGCCACCCAAACCCAGGGTGACCCTTCCCATTGTTCACATCCAGAACTATGCCAAACCAATCAGTGGACTAATTTAATAAACACATACTCTTAATCCCAGGATCACACGTTTAATCCCAGAATCATATACCCTAGACCCAGCCACTTCTGAAAAAGCCCCACCTATGACTGAATGAGGCTTTGCGGGGACATCTAAACACAAGCATAACATTCTGCCCCTGCCCCCTCAAGACTCGTGTGCATCTTTTTATACAAAAGTCATTTAGTCCATCTCTAAAAGCTGCCAAAGTCCTAACAATTTTAGTATTGCTGAAAAGTCCAAGTCCAAAGTCTCTGAGATTTAAGCAAACTCATAGCTGCAAGCCCCTGTACAAACGAAAAGAAAGTTAAACAACTCTAACATATAATGGTACAAGATAAACATTAGCATTCCAAAAGGTACAAATAGGAGAATGGAAAGGAATGGTACTAAAGCAAGTTGAAAATCCCACAGGGCAAACATTAAGTCCTGTAGTTCCATGTCCATCATCTGGGGCAATCTGTGGGAAGATGTAAACTCCAAAGGGCTTGTGTGGCTTTGCCCCTACAGCACTGCTGATGATTGTAGCTCCCACAGATTTTCTCCTGGACTGGCTTTGCTCACTTTTTGCAGCTTTCCTCAGAAGATCCATGTTTCTGGCTTCTCCAACCTTCTGGGGTTTCTACTGCACTTTCAGCTTTACACTCACAGCTTCATACACTGTCCTCTCAGGGGCACACTGCCTGGGCCCCCCAAGTCTTCTTCTGAAATCTGGGTGGAAGCCTTCCTGACCCCACAACTCTTGCATTTGGCATCCATCTAAAATCAGCACCAAGTGAATGATGTCAGCTGGAACAGCAGCCAGACCCTTTCTCTCTTGGCTGTAGTAGTTGAGTGCCTGGATTGCTGAGCATTCTAAACCCTATCTAGAGGAACAAATTCTCTAGGCCACTGCCATTCTGGAACATGGTACTCTGGGGCTCAGAGCAAAGTTTTTCACTTTTGCCATTTTGGGGCTGCAAAGCCCAGAGTCCTGCTTGTTCTTGTGGTATCTTCAGGCCATCTTTTCTATTGTCCTGTTCCTTCTCAACAACTAAGTTTTCCTCTGCTCTATCATTACAGTCCACAGCTTTCCTGGAGCTTCCTTTCTGGTCAAACTCAAAATGTTTTAAATCATTCTGCTGGGCTCTTTGCTCTTGATTCTCAACATAGATCTGGCTAAAAGCCCTCAACAGTAGCCATGCCACTGACTCAACATTAAACTGCCTTGAAATTTCTTCCACAAGATTAATTAGTCCACCACCCTTAATCACAGTCTCAGGCAAAGTCTCTAGACAAGAGCAAAATTCAGGTAAATTTTCTGCCAAAGCATAGAACACATGGTCTGGGTCCAACAGCCAATCCAGTCCTTCTTCCCAGAACCTTCTGAGCCTGGTCTTTACCCACTACATTTCTATCAGAATTCTGGACTTCAGAGATCTGACAGAATCTCCCATCAAGTGTAGCCCCAGGCGTTCCAACTCTACTTTTTCAGCCAACATCTCCAAACCTTGAGTTAACCTTGCTTCTGATAATTGCACTGTTTTTATGAAAGAAAATACCCTTATTCTTCAGTAATACACAGTGAAGAATTTAAGTGTGAAAATTGAGCCTTTAATTCAGCAACTGTTTTTCCTTTACTAATGAAACAGGAACTCAGAGATTTTAGCCAAGGATCCTGGAAATGCATTCATTTGGAGATCTATATCTGTATCTATATCTTTATATCTATCTATATATATGTATGTATAATTATATATATATAATTATATAACACAGTATTTACTATGTACCAGGCACTGAGCTTAGGAGGAGAGATATAGTTATGAGTAGGATGGATATATTGCCTGTTCTCACAAAGCTTTCCAACAAGAAGTGAAAAGAGACAAGTGTAAAAGTGGTTGGAAGGTAGAGTGATAAATGAGAGGGTGGGGCCTAAGGGAGCACACAGAAGGAAAATCTCACCAGGACTGAGGTCATAGAAAGTCCTTATGGTGAAGCTGGCATCTAAGCTCTGACCTGAAATATAAACAGTGGCAAAGTCTTGTGTGTAACTCCATAATTATAAATATTTGTCTAGTTGTACAATTAAGATATCATGTCTAGAAGTGGAAACACTGGTGAATCCTCCAAAATCATTGGTAGGATAAGAGCTACAATTATTTATAGGAGAGAAGAGACACTATGTAATCAACTGGTCTTCAAATGGTTATGGGAGTTTCTGAATTGCCTTAAAGGAAGTTCTCCCATATCCTTCTAATGCAAGGGTAACCACATTAGGCAAATGTTTTAAGGTAGAAAAGCAAAGGTAACAAGCTAACAAAGTAAATCTGTTCTTTTTACCATTTACAATACAGGGATAGAATTTAGAAGTCATAAAAATTATAAGCAAGAGATAATGCTTGTTTGTGTCATTGTTGTTTTAAATTTTTTTCTAATGAAGTCAAAAAGTCTGAGAAAGTATTTGACAAGTTTAGATTCAGATTTGAGACGCCACAGAATTTTCTATCCGTCTGTGATGTTTGCTTCTCTTTACAACTTCAGGCTTACAGTTTTAGCACCAAGGATAGGATCTCTCCTTAGTTTTCCTTTAGAGTGTGCTGCCATCAGGTGGTAAAGTTCCAGAATCATTTAGTTCAACATCAAGGCAGCAGAAGGACCAATGCTTTTCCTGATGTCTCTAGCATTTACTTATAAACTAACTTGAAAAGTCATCACCCAGATATCCACATAGCTCACTTCTTTATTTGAAAATTTCTCTTTGATTTGTTGCCCTATCAGCAAGGCCCACCTGACCTAGTAGACCTACTTTACTATAATTCAATACCCTACAACATTCCTTGTCTCTTTACTATATTATAAATTATCCATCTTTTAGTTTTATTCCTTCCTGAGTCCTTTAGTTTTTATTCAACTCTTATTTGGATGAATTTTGCAGTAATTTTTTTTCAAGAAAGACTCATGGATATTGTCTCCTTGGAGATCTTTTCATGGTTGACAACATCTGCTCATTGCCTTTTACATGAATGACACCATGGCTTTACATCATACAGGAAAACAGAACTCAAATCTAAGTATTTTAAGCAAAAATATTGCAAATTATTGAAAGAACTAATGTTGAAAACAGGGAGGCGGTGTTTTACATCATTAGAAGCAGCCAGAAGTTCATTACTATTGAAGGCTTTTGGAATACTGGGCTGTCACTGTAAAGGATCAGGCTTAGCTACTGCACCACAATTGCTAGAGCCAGAAGAGAAACAAAATAGCTTTTTATCTTTCTTCTGCCTTCCAGTCTCACACAGTGTCTCTCGTTTGTAAAATATAATCCAGGCTTCAGCTGGCAAAAGAATCCAAGAAATGTAATTTCTTAGCTTCTACTCCTACAATATGGGCATATGTAGAACTAAAGATATATGCATATACAATTTGGGAGTAAGTTGCAGAAATGATATTTTTACTCCTAATTATTTTAAGGTTTCCTGAAAACAAGGAGTTCATTCATATAACTCCAGTAAAATGATAAAAATGGGATATTAATGTTGATACAATACTATCAAATTTACAGACTTATTTAGATTTCACCAGTTATATAGTACTACATTCAATTATCATGAATGTTAAGTCTTCTGAAATTTTTCACCTTTCTCAGTTTGCCCTTCTATTTCATGACTGTCACATATATTTTTAAAAGATGGGCTACTTATTTTACAAAATGTTTCTTGATTTCAATTTGCAAGCTGTTTTTTCAAGGTTATGTTCAGATGTCAAGAGACAAAATTACAACCAATTTAAAGATCTTAGTTGGCATCTACTTGTGATTCTAAAATCAGACAACACCTCATTCTATAAAGTAAAATGAGTATCCTGATGGGCTGAGAGAGGAGGTTTGCATTACAAATGGAAAAGGGCCAAGGACAGCAGAAACCAAGAATGAAAAGTAGAATGGTCATTTCAAAGACAACTTCTTGATTAAGCTTAAAACAGAACTTTCTTACTTCTTACTAAGAACTAAAACTGGTTTATTTGAGGATTTAACTGTTATGTCTCACTCTCCTGGTTTCTTGGAAGGTCAGTTAAACAATGTAGTTTTGGCTCGATGACATGAAACTCTAGCATGAAGGATTCGATTTTGGTTTGGTCTGTGAGGCCTATTGCAGGTGGTCAGTTCAAACCAATGACCTCCTATGAATTTTGTTTAGGAGAGGTTATGCATTTTTGGCAGGTATAGTACATGGGAATAACTGTGTACCATAGAAGGCACACGATATAGATTTGTCAATTTCTAATGAAGTCAACTTTGATAATTCTGTTACCATGGTGCCTGCCAGGAGACCTAAAGTACAAAGGTGATTTTATTTACTTTTATTAGTTCATGTTTTCAGTACATAATAATTACATTCATTGTGGGGAACAGTTACATGTGCATAACACATCTTTATTCTTAAGTCCCTTTCTTTTCCCCTCCCTACTCCTCCCTCCATCTCTTGGTCATCTTCTCATTTGTTAAAGATCTACCTCTCTGTTTTCTATTATCTATCTTTTATTTTGCTCTTTATATATATTTTGACTTTCTCATATAACAGTAACTATGTGACATTTAAACTTCTGTGTCGTATTTATTTCACATAACATTATGGTCTCAAGGTGCATTCATTTTCCTATGAATGACTCAAATTGATAAAGATTATTTTAATGTGGTGATTTCTTTTACAGCAGAGTAGTACTCAATTGTGCACAAATACTACATTTTCTTTATCCACTCATCTATTAATGGACCTTTAGACTGCTTCCAAGATTTAGCTATTATGATTTTAAAAATTTGATTTCTTGGTGATAACCATTCTTACTAGGGAAAGATGAAACCTCAATATTGTTTTAATTTACATCCCTATGATGGTCAGTGATGTTGAACTTTTTTCATGTATTTATTGCCCATTGTACCAGCTCTGAGAAGTATCTATTCATTTCAGTTGCTCATTCTTTTTGGGGGTCTTTTATTTTGAAGGGCCTAATCTCTTTGAGTTCTTTGTGTGTATTTTAGGTATTAGTCCTCTAGGTATCGGGTATTAGTTCTAGGTATTAGTCCTCTATCTGAGAGTAGCTGACAAAAATTTTTACCCATTCTGTAGGTTGTCTCTTCATTCTGTTGGTTGTTTCCTTTGCTGTGCAGAAACTTTTTTATTTAATATAATTCCATTTGTTGATTCTTAATGTTATTTCATGTGCAATTGGGTTTCTGTTCAGAAAGTCCTTGCCTATGCCTATGACATCAAGAGTTTTACTTATTTTATCTTTCAGCAGGTTAAGTGTTTCTGGTTTTTGGTGGGGGATTTTGGTACTGGGGATTGAACTTGGGACCTTACACTTGCGAGGCAGGCACTGGAACCACTGAGCTAAATCCCTGGCCCATGTGTTTCTGTTTTAATATTTAGATCTTTGACCCATTTTGATTTTAATTTAGCACATGGTGAGGGAAAGGAGTCCAGATTCAACCTTCTGCATGTGAATTGCCAGTTCCTCAGCACCATTTGTTCAATAAACTTTCCTCAGTATATGTTTTTGGCCCCTTTGTCAAAGATCAGATGACCAATACATCTATGGTTTTCTTTGCATTCTCTATTCTGTTACATTAATCCATGTTTGTTTTTGCACCAGTATCATGCTGTTTTAATCACTGCAGCTTTGTCATATAACTGGAAATCTGGGATTGTGATGTCTTCTGTTTTGCTCTTGTTGCCCGGAATTGCTCTTCCTATTCTGGGTCTCTGATTCCATATGAATTTTAGGATTGTTTTCTCCAGTTCTGTGAGAAATGGTGTTATTTTGATTTGGATTGAATTAATCTATGGCCATACTTTCAAAGCTGACGTATCTTTTTTCTTATGGCTCTTTGATCACCCTTTTCCAGAGTATTGTAGTTTTTATTATGTAAGTCTTTCACATCCTTGGTTAATTTCTAAATATTTAATTTTTCTTGATTCTATTGTGAATGTTATTGTTTTACTAATTTATTTCTTGATGGATTCATTATTAGTATACAGAAATTGTATTGATTTTTGTGTGTTGATTTTGTATCCTTCTACACTGATGAATTTGGTTATTAATTTTAGGAGGCTTTGGTGGCATTTTTTGAGTCTTCTATGTAAAAGATCATGTCATTTGTAAATGATGATAATTTGACTTTTGCCTTTCCTATAATCTATCCTTTTTTATTTTTTTCTCTTGTCTAAAGCTCTGGCTAAAGTTTTTGTTTTTTGTTTTTTGTTTTGGTACTGGGGAATGAACTCAGGTCCTTGCACTTGTGAGGCAGGTGGCGGAACCACTGAGCTAAATCCCCAGCCCTCTGACTAAAGTTTTTAAAACTATATTAAACAGTATTGGTAAACATCCTTGTCTTGTTCCTGATTCTAGAGGGAAAGCGTTCAGCTTTTCTGATTTAGTATGATGTTGGCAGTAGGTTTGTCATAAATGGTTTTTATCAGATTGAGATAAGCCCCCACCAAGACCTTTGGAGACAAGGTCTTGCTATGCAGTTCAGACTGGCCTTGAAGTCACTATATAGCACAAGCTGGCCTCAGACTACCAATGATCCTCTTGCCTCAGCCTCCCAAGTGCTGGAATTATAGGTGTGTACCACCATGCTCAGCCCAGGCCCTTCTATACCTTTTTTTTTTTCAGGGTGTATGTAGTTTTTTTTTTTTTAAATCATGAATAAATGTTGGATTTTGTCAAAAGCTTTTTTTGCATGTATTGAGATAATCATATGATTTTTATTCTTGCTTCTGTTTATGTGGTGCATTGCATTTTTGATTTGCATACGTTGAACCATCCTTGCATCCCTGGGATGAAGCCTCCTTGGTCATGGTATATGATCTTTTTGATGATTTGTTGCATTCTTTTTGCCATATCTTGGCAAGGATTTTTGCATCTATGTTCACTAAAGAGATTTGCCCCTAGTTTTCTTTTTTGGTTAGGCCCTTGCCTGGTTTTGGAGTCTGGGTAATGCAAGCTTCCAGAAATGAATTTGGAAGTACTCCTTCCATTTCAATTCCATTAAAGACTTTAAGGAGAATTGGCATTATATCTTCCCTGAAGGTCTTGAATTCAGCAGTGTATCTATCAGGTCCTGGACATTTCTTAGTTGGTAGTTTTTGTTTTTTACTGCCTCAATTGCATTGCCTTTTATTGCATTGTTCAACATTTTTATGTCATTTTGATTCAATTTTGGTAATTCATATGTGGTAGGAATCTGTCCATTTCTTCAAAAAATTTCAATGAGTTTCAGTACAATTTTTCACCATAGTTACTCATGATCTGGATTTCAGTGGTGTCTGTCATGATTATGTCTTTTTTATTTCTAATTGCGTATACATGGGTCTTTTTCTTTGTATGGTAAAAATGGCTAAGAGTTTGTCAATTTTGTTTTTTCTTTCAAAGAACCAGCTCTTGGATTCATTGATTCTTCTTATTTTTTTAAATTAGTTTCAATTTTGTTAATTTCTGTTCTGATCTTTATGATTTCCTTCCTTGTACTAGATTTGGGTATGGATGGTTCTTATTTTTCTAGGACCTTAAGGTGTATTATTAGTTATTTATTTGGGCTCACTCTGCTTTCCTTATGTGGAAATTCACAGTAATAAACTTCCCTTTTAGGACTGATTTCGTTGTGTTCTGTAGGTTCAGGCTGTTGTGCTGGCATTATTGTTTGATTCTAGAAATTGTTCTTTGATTTCTTCTGTGACCCATTGCATATTCAGGATGGTGTTGTTTCATTTCCTGATATTTGTAAAAGTTTGTGGTTGCTTTTGCTATTGATTTCTAGTTTCAGTGCACTGTGACCTGATAGTATACATGAGATGATTTTGATTCTCTTGTAATCATTTAAACAGGTGTTATGGGGTAGTACAGTGTCTGTTTTGGAGAAAGTTTGATGTGCTTCTTAGAAGAATGTGTATCCTGTTGTAACTGGGTAGAATGCTCTGTAGCTATTAGGTCCATTTGTTTGTAGGTGTGGTTCAGCTCTGATATGTCTTTGTTAACTTCTTTATTTAGTTGATCTCTCCTATGAGAGTGGGATATTGAGATCATCTATTATGATAGTGTTGGTGTTAATTTGTTTTATTTTGTTTGTTTTTGTAACAGGGTCTTGTTATTAAGTAGTTCAGGCTGGTTTTGAACTTACAGTGATCCTTTCTCCTGCCTCATCCTCCCAACTGGGATTACAGGTGTGTGCCACCATGCCTGGCTGTGTTGGTGTTAATTTGATCTTTCATTTTCAGTACTGTTTGTTTTATGAAGTTGGGTGCACTAACCTTTGGTGCATATATATTTATAATTGTTATCTCTTCCTGTTGAATTGTTCCCATAACTAATATGAAGTGGCATTCTTTGCCTCTTCTGGTCAGTTTTAGCTTGAACTTTACTTTGTCTGAGAGTGAAATTGCTATCCTTCCTTGCTTTTAGGGTACTGATGCATGGAATATTGTTTTCCATTCTTTGATTTTTAAGTCTGTGATTTTCTTGAATGCCAGACCATTGGGTTTGCTTTTGTGATCCAGTTTGCTAACCTGTGTCTTAACTGGGGAGTTGAGACATTTACATTGAGACTTATTACTGAAAGATATTGACTGATTTATTCCTACCATTGTGTTCTTTTTCTGTTGCTGACTTCTTTATTTTTCCCTTTTTATTTACCTATTTGTCTTGCTGGATGTATTCATTGCGTTTGACTTTTTGGCTTTGTTAGCTGTATTATCTCTTTCTAGGATATTCTTGAGTATTTTTTGGAGAGCTGGTTTGGTGTTCATGAATTTCCTAAGGTGTTTTTGTCATGAGCTGTCCTTATTTCTCCATCAGTTTTGAATGATAGTTTTCCAGGAAGTCTGAGTTGGAAGTTGTTTTCTTTTCTTTTTTTTTTCCCCGCGGTACCAGGGATCAAACTCAGGACCTTGTTCTTGTGAGGCAGGTGAGGTGCCACTGAGCTAAATCCCAGCCCCAGGAAGTTGTTTTCTTTTAGGGCTTGAAACAACTAAGTATAAGCTCTGCTGGCCTTTACATTTTGTGTTGAAAAGTCTGCTGTACTCCTAATGGGTTTACCTCTGTAAGTGAATTTTTGCTTTTCTGACAGTTTTTTTTTGGCATCGGGGATTGAATTCAGGACCTTTTCTCTGACAGTTTTTAAGATTCTGTCTTTGCGTTGGACTTCTAGGATTTTGACTATGATGTGTCACAAGAGCTTTAACTGTAGTTATTTGGTAGTCTGTAAGCCTTTACCTGTATGTTGAGTTCTTTCCCCATGCTCAGAAAGTTTTCAACTATGATTTTGGTAAACAGATTTTTTAAAATTATGTGTTTTTAAAAAAATTCCTCTACTCTCTATCACCAAGTACATTAAGTTAGTTTTCTTAGTGTCATCTAGTAGCTGTTGGATGAATTTTTCTTGCTCTATCCTCATTTTTAACATGTTCTTTCCAGGTTAAACCAATAGTTGTACATGCATGACTATCCCATTGGGTGCCTTGATCCACTGTTGGTTAGCTATTTAACATCAGATGATGGAATTAAAATCAGTCACCTGGCAGTGAGACATACATATTAAAGCCCCATAATGAATGCGTTAAGGTTTCCCTGAGTATATCATCATGTGGTTCCATTTTGTCTTTGATTTGTGAGACGCTAGTCTCACATTGGTTATTTCTACTATTTATGTATTCAATAGAATTCTGTGTCTCCAAGGTTTCTGTTTGGCACCTTTTCATGGAGTCTGTTTCTTTGGTAAATTTGTCATTCATGTTTTGAACAGTTTTTAATTCTAATTTTTGTTTCTTCTATAACTTAGTTATAGAACTTTGATTACTTTGTTAGTTCCACTATCTTCTGCGTTGTGTCATCTTTGAGCTTGTTAAGTTTCTTTGCTTCCTCATTAATCATTTTATGCAGCTTAGCTATCTGTTTTTGAATTTTTTCCCTTTGGATCTCCTTTTGGAGAGTTTGGAGTCCTTGGAGGCATTGTGTTTGTGTGTGTGTGTTTTGAAGTTTGAGGTCAAATAGTGTGAAGAGAATGTGTTGGCATGAAGATCTCTTTAGTTAGGTTCTGTTGTCCAGTGATGTGTTCTTGGCTTTATTTGTCAAGAGATATTATTTACCACTTCAACCTATTCAATTTACTTGGATTGTATCAATTTACTTGGATTGGACCACTGTATTGTAAGGAGAGAATTTCTGCTGGTTGTAACAGCATCAACACAACTGACCATACATTAATCATGAGTTTTAAAACTTGTTTTTATAATTTTGCCTTTTTACCAGTGGCCCTTTATAGTCTGTACCAGTGGTAGCAAAACTGTGGCACATGTGCTGCATCCAGCTGTTTGTTATCATTGAAAGCTCTAAAAGCTTCACCATCACTGGTCTATACTATACTGTTTTCATCAGTCTGTGATATAGGGGGAGAAGGGAAGGGAGATGAAAAGGGAAGAGGTGGAGGGTAAGTTAATAGGCTAAGGAGATAAGAGAAATATTAATAAATAGAAAAATAGATGGGAAGTCAGACACTGTTGGAGATTTTTTTTTAATAGTTAATAGAATAAGGGGTTAGTGTTGAGAGGGTTTAAGAGAATATTTGTGGGAGTGGAAGGAGAGATGCACGTGGAGGGAGATTGAAAGAAACTATGAGGTTGTCAGAACCTGTTAATATATTTGGGGTTAGTTTTGTTTAAAGCCCCTAAGCATAGTTCTATTAAGGGTTATCCTGAAATGACCATGCATGGTACCATTCAAGTTAAAGCACTGGTCTGTTCTATTCTTTTTGTATTTGCAATATATATATATATATGTATATATATATATAGAGAGAGAGAGAGAGAGAGAGAGAGACACACACACATATTGATGAAAGGTGGCAAAGAAGCAAGGGAAGGCTGGGTGGTAGGTAAAATAAACAGGAATGAAGAGAATAGAATAGGGAGGAAAGTTAAAAAGAGAAAAGAGAAGAAAAGCCAAGAGAGAGCACAGAATAAAGGGAAAAATTTTAAAATTAAGAAAAACATAAAAAATGATATAGAAGAATTGAAGAAAAAGGAAAAGACCCAGAGAATCCAGAACAGATTCAGAAACAAGACTCCCATCCAACATGGCTGCTATATCATATAGTCAGTGTCCACAGAATTCCTTTCCTGAGGTAGTCATAGTCAGCTTGCAGATAGCCAGGCCCATTTCCCTGCTTGCAAACTGCTCAACTGCCTGCCATGGAGCAGTGAAGGCTATCAGTCTCTCTGCATCTACCTCCTGGCTGTGATCTGTGCCTTGGGTGTGGTTAACTGCAGCCCTCTTTCTCTGTCCCAAGATTTAATCACCTCAATTAACGTGGGAAGGGAAAGATGTGAAATAGTTTGCCTGACACCAGGCTCTTCATCGACTTCTGCTAAAAACCTATCACTCCCACTTCTCCTGCAAATCCTGTGCTCTTCTCCATTCTCTCCCTCCAGTGGCTTTCCACCCAGTATATCACCAGATCTCTGCCCCAGCCGATAGCCTCTGTTCCTTTGTGCTCAGATCCCAAACCATCCCTGACTCAAGAGCTCTGCTTTCCAACCTACTGGACCTGGAACAGAGCCTGAGCTCAGCAGAGGGTCTTTATTCCTAGCATGAGATGAGGGTAGTGGTTAGGATTTCCTGCTGACTCAAATATTTTGTCTTTGGGGAAAGTGCCCACTCTGGACCTGCTGTGTTCAATCTCTCTCCCATCCCAGTGTCTCCAAGGATGTGATCTATGGGTCCATCAGCAGGTGTGGTGCCACCCCAGTGTGCGGTGTTCAGCTTCTCTGCCTAGGGTGGGTATTTCTCTTCCCAATGCTGGTCAGTGAGCAAGGGGTAAGATGCCACCAAGATGCAGTGTTACCAGGTATTTGGGAGTATGTTGGGGGGGGTGCTGTTTCTGTGTTGCTATCTCTCCTTTTCCTCTGTTCCCTAGGACCCCTCCCACTGTTTAATTGCGTGATGGTTTCCTTTCAGATGAGACCTTTCAGATGGGACTTGGGGCCTTGCCCACACTAAGCACGCATTCCATTACTGAGCCACAGTCCTCAAGGAAACTTTAAATGACACTTCTGCTTGGTCTCAAATTCGATAATGTCCTTTATAGCATGTTTCCATAGTTTCTTTTTTTCATCTTGCTCTTTGATGGGTGTCTCTCTCTAGACACTGTCTTTGTTCTGATAGGATCAAAGAACTTCTTTCCCACTGTTTGCCTTCCCTGTGGGCCCATACATAGGTTGAGAGCACCTGTCTATCCAGTGAACAACCCTTAACATTTGTAGTTATCTGTATCATTTACATCCTTTTGTTTCTTTTCATTCAGAATTGGAAGGGGTAAAGTTATTTAATTTGATTCCTTCTGGATTTGAGAAAATCAGTTTAGGAATTCTCACGTTGGTTGACTGACCAGTATAACTTTTGGAATTGGGACTTAGGTTGGGAATGGAACTAGGAGCAAAGCCATGACACAATTTTTCCATCTCTATTTATGATCTTCTATTTTTTCTTTAAATATTCATTTTTGAATGTTATAAAATTAAATTATTGTTTCCTATTGGTTGTAAAACATTTGAATTTCCAGCCATGGTGGCACATGCCTATAATTCCAGCACTCTGGCAGGCTGAGAGAGGATGGCAAGTTTGAGCCCAACCTGAAGAATTTAGCGACTTAGCAAGACTCTGTTTAAAAAAAAAAAAAAAAGGTGTGTGGATGTGTTTGGGGGGCGGGTAACTCAGTGTGAAGGCCTTGAGTTCAATCTCTAGTACTGAAAAAAAAATCAAATTGACTATTGATATTTTGTTATAAGATTGACAGGAAAATCACAAGCTACTCAACAAAATTACTAAAATACAATGGACAATACCAAGTACTGCTGAGCATATGGAATCAGAACTCTTCTTGTAATAAGAAATGGGTACAATAATCACTTTGGAAATGGACACTATCTACTAAAGCTAAACATATACCTACTCTCTCAGATAAAAAAAAATCTAATATAGAAATAAAATACTGAAAACTAACTAGAACTAGATTTTTCAACCCTTTTGATCAAATTAAATGTCATGAAAATTGTATCTTCTTTGTAAATTTGAAATTGGCCCCAAGGCACTCTGGAAACAATGCCTTTATATTTAATCTTTGACAACTGTTCAAGTGTCTCCTGTTGTCATTGTTTTGTTTACATGTCCTGTTGCATTTTGAATCAGTTTTGGTGCCTCTGTTCCTTGACTATTTTAAATCTAGGTTTTAAAAATGAGCAGAGATGGAGGTGTCCTCTGTGTTACCTTGATTAGATCTTTTTTGATGTTTTGAGACAGGGTCTCACTATGTAGTCCAGGTTGGCCTCAAACTCTTGCCTCAGCTTCCTGAGTGCTAGGATTATAGGCAGATGCCACCATAGCCGGCAGAATCTATTCTTTTTTTTGGTACCGGGGATCGAACTCAGGACCTTGTCCTTGCAAGACAGGCGCAGTGCCACAGAGCTAAATCCCCCGCCCCTAGATTATCCATTCTTAACTAAAGTTTCCAAAGGTGTTTATTTTTCTTATTTCTATCTTAGCCACCCACTCCTTTAGTGATCAGATTGGTCCTTTTCTGCTCTGAAATTTTCGAGATACTCACCATTTTTCATTGAACCCGCATTCTAGTTAGACAAACTTTTTTTTAGTCCTTTATTAAAAAAAAAAGTAAAAGGGCCGGGGATTTAGCTCAGCGGTTCTGCTGCCTGCCTCACAAGCGCAAGGTTCCGAGTTCGATCCCCGGTAATAAAACAAACAAAAACATCTAGAAACCCTCAGGGGAGATAGTTTTTACATCTCCAGTAAATTTTAAATTCAATTAAAAAAAATTTAGTTCACTTTCAGTCAACTGTCTGCTGGGAGAGGCTCCCCCTAGGGAATAAGCCAATCGTTCTTGCTCACTTGTTTATCTTGGTTTAATTTTATCAATCTGAACTCCCATTTGTAGGGATTTTAGTCTGTTCTGGTTCTGAACTGCATCACCCCACAGTCATTTGGCCTGACAAAGCCCAAGCCAAACTGAAGGTTTCCCGCAGTCCCGGCCGCAGCGGCGGCCTCGCCCTTCCTTCCGCTCTCTGTCGCGCGAGATTTGAAACCGGAAGTTGTTTGCGGCGCCAGCCTCTCGGCGCAGCGGCGGCTCTGTTGATGTTGGCGGGAGCGGATCGCGGAGTCCGGAGTTTCTTTCAGTTGGTCTTGGGCTGCACAGAGTCTCGGGCGGGGGCAGCAGAATGCGTGTGGCAGTGGCCGGCTGTTGCCACGGAGAGCTGGACAAGATCTACGAGACGCTGGCGCTGGCGGAGCGGCGTGGGGCAGGCCCGGTGGACCTTCTTCTGTGCTGCGGCGACTTCCAGGCTGTGCGCAATGAGGCCGACCTGCGTTGCATGGCTGTGCCGCCCAAGTACCGCCACATGCAGACTTTCTACAGGTGAGCGGCTCCGCTTGGCTTCGGACCCGGCCGTACGAGGTGTGACCAGCCAGGCTTGGGCAGAGACGTTGTCCTGGGTTCGAATCCCATGCTGCCACTGTCTCCCTTAGTTCCCTACTTTGTTCACTCTGTTTCTAGGACCTGGCCCTGAGGAAATGTCACTTTCGTTCTTCCTATACTTGTTTGTTGCATTTCGCAGGGATCGCAGCCAGGGCCGATAACGTCGGGGAAGAAGCTGACAGGTTTAGATAATCTACCTTGTACTTGATAGGACTCGAAAATTGGTTCGTTTTAATAATCCAGGAATTTTTTTCTGGGCTCTAGTTGTGTACTACTTCCTGTTCTAGAGGCTGAGGTTATAGCCACGAAGTCGACAAAGTTCTTGACCTCATTGAACGAACACTGACTTGAAACCCAAGGTTTAATTGTTATTCTTAAGGACAAGGATGGATAATGGGGTCCCTTAGAAAGAGCTTTTTCTAAAGTTCATACACTTTTTATGATCAGCTCAGCTTTTTTCCTTTTATTTTGCTTTTCTACCATTCCTAATTTGGTAACCAACAACTTTACTCTGATGTTCTAGGTATTACTCTGGAGAGAAAAAGGCCCCTGTTCTCACAGTTTTCATCGGGGGAAACCATGAGGCCTCAAATCATTTGCAAGAGTTACCTTATGGTGGCTGGGTAGCACCAAACATTTACTATTTAGGTACGTATTGGTGTATGATTTTGGGGTTTGATGGGAGAGAAGAGGATTTGTATTAGGTCAGCAGCGTCTTGAGATTTATAGTGTTTGGAGGTTGTCATTAATTTTAATAACCATGGAATTTAATTAAAATAGTTAATTATTAAACAGTTAATCATGAAGATCTGTCCTTGCTTCACCTAATGTTTTAAGCAATGCTTAGTATGATTACAAAGGCCTTACACACTATTTGTAGTCCTTTTATTTTTTCATACTCTTCTTGTAGAATTAAAATCCCAAATTTTTTATTACGGAAATTGTTAACTATACCCCCAAATGGAGACTAGTATAATGAATCTCTGTACTTGTTAAATCAGCTTCAGGGACTGTTATCCTCCTGCCATCCTTGTTTTCAGGCTACATCCCTCTAAACTTTTTTGTGGGAGATGACTGGAGTATTATAGCAAATCCCAGCCATTAGATTATTTCATCTGTAAATATTAAGAACATATTTTGAAGTGATAAGAATTTTTAAAATACCATAATGTACCATTATACCTAACTGAAGTAACAATATAGTAGTAATTCCTTGTTACCTGTTGCCTCATTCATGCTCAGATTTCTATGCTTATCCAAAGATATGTGTCTACAATTGGTTTTTTCAAATAGGATCCAAACAAGAGCCACACATTTCATTTGGTTTTCATGACTTTGAAATCTTAGACTATGATAGCCTGCCTCTCCCTCTCGGTATCTCTCTGTCTCTGTCTCTCTCCCATTCCCCTCTCTCCACCCCCCCCCCCCCCGGTTTTTTTTTTACCATATTTATTGAAAAAAATGGGAAATTTATTCTGTAGCATTTCCTGCATTCTTGATTTAGCTGATTTGAGTGCTTTGCTGTCATTTAAAATGTTGCTTTACTCTCTTCATTTCCTACAATCTGTATTTAGATTTACAGAAATGATTAGTTTCAGTTTCATTTTAGTCCCTTATTTTCTAGATCATTTTCTGAATTATCACTTTTCCAATGATGAAATTATAACTTCAGTAATGTAGCATCTTCATTATTGATTGCTATGTTTTGACAACTACAATGTTGTGAAAAGATGAAATTGTTAGGTGATCAATCAGAAATGAAAGGTAGGCTTCTTATACCTTATACCTGTTGATTTATAGTTTATAATGTGTAAATCCATCATAGGACAGTCCCCTGTCCCTCACCCCCATGTTCATTTAGGTATTACATTATATCTGTTCCCTTTTTAGCACCCTACCTCATATATCCCTTCCAGAATTGACTTATTTTCTTGGCTGATCTGCTTCCAGACCTTTTCTCCCTAGTCTTGTGTATTACCTTGTACTCTCTTGACCTTTTTTTTTTTTTGTGGTACTGGGGATTGAACTCAGGACCTTGTGGTTGCAAGGCAGGCACAGTGCCGCTGAGCTAAATCCCTGGTCTGTGTATTACCTTTATATTTCTGACATTAACTACTTGGAAAGAGTAACCTCATCATGATACTTATTGTCAAATAATTTTAGGACTACATGGAATTCCAGGCCTCTAAATGGTTTATTCTATACTAAGATTGCTTTTATCTATAGTAATTTTATTCAATTATATACTTTTTCAGGTTTGGCTGGTGTAGTAAAATACCGCGGTGTAAGGATTGGTGGAATTTCTGGTATCTTTAAATCTCATGACTATCGAAAAGGTATTTTTGCTTTTTGGAATTATTTTGTTTGTTTGTTTGGTTGGTTGGTTTTTTGGTACCAGGGATCGAACTTGGGTCCTTGTGCTTGCACAGCAGGCAGCGAAACCACTGAGCTAAATCCCCGGCCCCTGGAATTATTTTTAAATCTTAGAAATTGCACAACTTCTAAAAATAACATAAACATGATATTTAACTTGACATATTCATTGGACTTCTGTGCATAATTTTATTCTTTTCATTATAAAATATTTTGTATGTATGAAAATATAGGCAGTGCTATATGACGTGTCTGTTTATCCATCATCTAGTTTTACCAAGTCTGGGGTTTACCATTTTTAATTTTTTTTTTTTCAGTACTGGAAATTAACTCAGGACCTTGTGCTTGCAAGGCAGACGCAGTGCCACTGAGCTAAATCCCAGCCTCTTTAATTTTAATTTTTAAGAAATAAAACCGTACAGATAGAATTCATGTTCATTGTTACCTGTCCTTGCTCTCTTTTCTCCCTTCCCTCTCCTTGCCAGTGAGTTGCTGGTTTCAATTTGATGTTTATCATTCATTTGATTAGTTTGTATCATTACCATACTTGTGAGAGCTTTAAGCAATGCATTATATAGCTGATTTTAAACTTTGTATAAATGTATCTTGTATCTTCAACAACTTTTTTGTTGAACATGTTTTTGAAATCCATATTGATACATGTAATTCTTTTTTTTTTTTCCTCCATACCGGGATGGAACTCAGGACCTTGCACTTGTGAGGCAGGCGGCAACGCCACTGAGCTAAATCCCCAGCCCAATACATGTAATTCTAATCTGTTCTCTTTCGACTAACACATCATTGTGTAAGTGTAGCACAATGTGCTTCTGCATTTCACTATATCTGAATGAATTATTCCTTGATTTTTATTGTTTTGGTTTTTTGAGACAGGGTCTTGCTATGTAGTTCAGTCTGCCTTGAACTCACTTATATAGCTCAAACTGGCCTTAAACCTGTGGCAATCCTCCTGCCTCAACCTCCCAAGTGCTGGGATTACAGGTGTGTGCCATCATGCTCTGGTGTTCCTTGGTTTTTTTTTTTAAAGGTAGAGGAAAAGCTTAGAGTTGTATTGATTTCACAAATTAACAGCTAAAACTTGTATCTTTAATGTAACTGACAAAAGGCCTATCTCCTTTCTGTCTGTGATTCTGAACTGTTCACATGGATGAATTGAAATCACTCTTGGGAAGATAGTAGGTAATACAGCTTGTTTCTCTTTAAGGTCATTTTGAGTGTCCTCCTTATAATTCATCTACAATAAGGAGTATATATCATGTGAGAAATATTGAAGTCTATAAATTAAAACAGGTATGTAAAAAGTACATTACTGCCAACTGCAAAAATATTTAGAAGTAATCCTGTACTAAAATATGTTTTGATCATGGTGGTTTACTACTTCCAAGAACAACATTTAATATTTCTAAAATTTGAAGTTTGAATTGCTCTCAGGAGGCTCACAGATGAAGTTTTTTATTTTTTAATGGTTAAGAGATTATTTTTAATGGTTAAGAATTAAATTGTGAAACATTTAATTCATGATTTCAAATATTGAGGAAAATACTAAAGTAATAAATATTTTATATGATGGTAAATAAATAATATTTAATGATATATTAAATTGTGAAAGTAAATAATGAGAAAGATGATAGAGGATATGGGAAAATTGTGAAGATGGTGTTTAAACACTGGTCTAATTGGAGAGTAGGTAAAACAGGTTTTTTTGTTGTTTGTTTTGAGGACCTACTACATGGCTGATAATTGTAATTTTCACACACTATTTTGTGTAATCTTTTTTTTTTTGGTACCGGGGATCGAATTCAGGACCTTGTGCTTATGAGGCAGGCGGCAGAACCACTGAACTAAATCCCCAGCCCCTATTCTGTGTAATCTTTAGTTAAATCCTATGAGGTATGTCTTACTCTAACTTCCTTACTTAAGGATAAGAAACCAAGGCTCAGGCAAGTAAGTAACCTGCCCAAGGCCTCCCCATATGGTTTAGGGCTAGTTCCTGTCCGACTGTGTGTGGTGTTTGCACCATCCCTACAGCCTCTGTAGGGCCGTAAGGATGCTTACAGGCCTTTCTTTTATGTGCTATCCATATGGTTCTCTTGGATGGTTTTCCCTTTTACCTGTCTAAATCTTACCAGTCCCTTAAGAGCCAATTTAGATAACACTTTCCAACCACAGCTTTTCTAGTTTAGAGTTATCACCTGTCTCTGAATTTTTATTGTACCTCTTGTCCAGTAGGTTATTTAGTGGTTAGTCATATCTGTCTTATATTTTGTATTGTCTTGAATGGTTATTTAAGTTTTAGTTTTCCAAGTATTTGCTTCAGATTACTTGAAAGTGCTGTGGATAAGTATGGCATATATTTTGTGACCTCTCCATGAAGACACCAGCCACAAGTATTTATGTATTAAACAGTTTTTAATATGTACTGTGTGTACTATGTGAATCCATTAGATTTTTTTTTTTTTTTTGTAGTTCTGATTGAATTCTGGGTCTTGCACATGGTAGGCAAGCACTCTTACCATTGAGCTACATCCCTATTTTAATTTTTTTTCTGTTAAATCTTTGGATTTAGTGTATTATTTGCATTAGAGGCCTCATGAAATCTGATGTCTCTGAATCTTCAAAATATTAATTTCTTTACTAAGGGGAAAAGACTCATGGTGATTCTATAGTTTAAAAATCTAGTGCTATAGATCTGCTAATTGGCAGTCTAATCAAAGTATGTCTTTGGTGCTCTACCTGGCCACAGAAAATAGAATAATTTCTGAGGCAGAGAAAAAGATGCTTCTCTTTGCCTAAGTGAATGAGTAGCCCAATTTTTTTTTAATGACTTCCTTAAATAAAGTGTCATTAGAATGAGTTACACAGAAATCTAGTTATCTAAGTACATGCATAGTTGGTTGGTGGTAGAGAGAGGGAGGGTATTATTTTTTAAGAGTTTTTAGTATGTTTTTAGGAGTTTTCTTTCTGTTCTTTTTCTGTTTTTAAAGCTGAAGCAACCTATAGATATATTTTTATCTCATGATTGGCCAAGAAGTATATATCATTATGGAAATAAGAAACAGCTTCTTAAGACCAAATCTTTTTTCCGACATGAAGTGGAAAATAACACGTTGGGAAGTCCTGCAGCCTCAGAACTTTTAGAGCACCTAAAACCTACTTACTGGTTTTCTGCACACCTTCATGTGAAATTTGCAGCCTTGATGCAACACCAGGTAGAAATTTTTTTTTTCCTTTGACAAACACTGAACAGGTATGAACTAGGCATGGTTGGTACCGTTGTAAAATTAGCGAAAGAAAAAAAGTATCTCTTGGGGTTAACTTAGTACCCAATCTGGGGAAGAGACAAGCAATTATAAAACAGTGTAAATTTGGTAACAAAGTGCTGAGATGTGTGAGAGCAACTAAGCTTCATTGTGGTAGAATGGGGAGAGGTTAGAGATGAGATTAGAGAGTTTCCAAAGGAATTGATGGCTGAGCTGAGTCTTGAAGTGCCAAGAAGAAATCGATTCTAAGGGTATTTTAATAAGAGGGACCAACTTGTAGAAAGGCTGAGAGTGTAGTGTACTTGGGAAAGTATAGCGAGTTTTTGTGGCTGGGAATGTAGCTCAATGCAAAGGCATTGGGTTCAATATTCAGTACTGCAAAAGAAAAGAAAATGCTGAGTTAATAGTTAAGAGTTTTTTTTTTTTTTCTGAGGTTTTTTTATTTTTTTGTTTTGTTTTTTGTTCCTAGTACTGAAGATTGAACCCGGGACCTTCCAGCTGTCTGTGTCTGTCTATCTATTTATCTATCTATCCAAATTTTGAGAAAGGATCGCACTAGGTTGTACAGGCTGGTCTCAAAATTTTTATCCTCTTACCTCAGCTTCCCCGAGTGCTGGAATTACAGGCATGTACCACCAGGTCCAGCTTTCTGAGTCTTTAATGCCCTAATGGGCACTGCCTTTTTCAAGAGTGTAGTGGTTGCTTCTCAAAGTTACTTGATCACATACTTTTCCACATTAGAGGTATATTTCAACAATTTTTCTCATAATTTTGTCTGAAAATATTCCTAATGCTCTTGTCGTAGGCTTATTCTTTTCACTCCCTAGTTTTACAGGGAGAAGGGCAGAGGTTACTGCTTTCTTTTGGGCCTCTGCCACTCGGTGATCAACTCATTTTAAGTCCAAGTCTCTTTTATGTATCAGTCACCTTTTCCACATAGTGCTACTCTTGTCTACCTCTTAGGGCTCGTGGCGTGCTTAGATTTTTATTGAAACATCTGATTTACTACTTTTTCCCCTACTCCATCTTCTGGTGTCAATCTCAGGATATGCATCTCTGCATTAATGATGTGTCTGGTCCTTTTTATTGGTTCCTCAACCTCTTCTGTCTTTGCCAGTATTCTCTTTCAGCCACTTCACCAATGTCTGTGCCTTCTACCTTCCTCAGCACCTCACCAGAACAGCAGTGTTACTTGGCCCTCAGTAGGATGTACCGCAGCTTGTTTGCTTAACTTTTTTCCTCCTGCTGTTTTCAGCGAGTCACTTTTTTTCCTTTGGCAGTGCTAAGAATTGAACCTAGGGCCTCATGCATGTTAGGAAGAGGTCTGTGCGCAGCCCCAGTGAGTTTCTTTTGTGTTGCTTTTAGCATGACCTTCATGTTTGTGATTTCTCCTCTATACTTCTTTCTGTTGACTCACTTTTGAAAAAATAGCTTTATTGGAGTATAATATATACACCATCAGATGAACATGTTTTATGTGTATAATTCAGTGATTTTTTAGTAAATTTTTAAAGCTGTGCATATTAGAACACATCCATTATCCCAAAAGAGCCTTTGTACCTGTTTGTAGTCAATCCTTTTTCCCACCCTTAGCCCTAGACAACCGCTGATTTTCATCTCTAGATTTTTCTGTTTAGACTAGTTCATATAAATGGAATTATATATAGTGTTTTGCATCTAGTTTCTTTCATTTCCTAATTTTATTTTTTTTAATTTTTTTTATTCTATTTTATTTTATTTTTTGGTACCGGGGATGGAACTCGGGTCCTTGTGCTTGTCATTTCCTAATTTTAAACAGTCATTCATATTGTAGCATAATCTGTATTTCATTCCTTTTTAATGCCCAATAATAACAATCATTCCTTTGACATACAACTTAGGGGATGTATAATAAAGATGATTTCTTTCCTATCCTATGTATGAATTACCTATGATATTTTAACATTTTTCTTAAGTTATGATTTGTATTGTCTAGGCCATGGATAAAGGGCAGACAGCCAAAGCAACTAAATTTTTAGCCTTGGACAAATGTTTACCACATAGAGACTTTCTTCAGGTAAAAAGAAAATGAAGTAATTTTACAATATAGTTTTATTTTTCCAGTGATTTAAAAAAGTATTTTTAATTTTCCTTTGAGAGTTCATTTATGCTTTTTATGATTTATGGATTCTGTGAATTCTTTGGAATATTTAAGTTACATTAATGTATTTAAAATTAAATTCCTTGACTTTAAATTATTTAAATTAAGTTTAAGTTCTTTTTAAATTTTACTAAGTTACCTTAAAATTCTTAGACTCTTAAAAATGTATATGTGTTACCTGAAATTATTGATTTCTTCATATAGGTTTTAGAAATAGAGCATGACCCCAGTGCTCCTGATTACTTGGAGTATGATATTGAGTGGCTCACTATTCTCAGGGATACTAATGATCTCATTAATGTGACTGGGAACCTTTGGAATATGCCTGAAAATAATGGCCTGCATACAAGGTAAGTGCCTTTAGATCTCTTTAGAATGTGCCTTCTCTGATGCATGTACAATTTTGTCTCTTCTATCTTTGGTGTTCTGTTTTGGTGTTCCTAAGAACTTTGGTCTGCAGAAGGGAGGAGGGGCTCGAGTGACCATGTTTCCTGGGATCTTGGTACTGGGAAAACCACTTATCAAGTGCCTGCCCAATGAGCTGATACATCCAGTCAGGCAAAGCAGTTGCCTAGGGTTTACAGCCTGGGGATACCAGGAGACTTGCTGGCTGCAGCCTTTGGCCCTAGCAGACACTGGCTGTGAAGCCTCAACTTTGTTTTTATTCAAGGAGTTATTGTTGAGTAAGTGTCAGCACAATTCAAGGTTGACTGAGTATTACAATAAAAAAACTATAAGTTTTCCATCCAAAGGAGAGAGAAATGGACTGTTGAGCATCAACTCAAATAAGTTTTTAAGTGATTAAATGTCAAAAAAAACTATAATATGTTGAAGATTTGGTTCATATTAAAATCATGATACATGTTTTGAGGTTAGAGTTAAAGATTTTTTTCCTAAGAGTTGTTATTTCTAAGTGGTCCTTTGCCAAATTAATCAATTTTACTGTATGGCATTTTGATACATGATTTCTTTTTATCCTTGCACCTGGAGTATGTAATTGGTTTCATCATTTATTTTTGAGGCTGATAAAATGTAAAAATCAATTGTTTTGACTTTTATAGGTGGGATTATAGTGCAACAGAAGAAGCTATGAAGGAAGTATTGGAAAAATTGAATAATGACCTCAGAGTTCCATGTAACTTTAGTGTAACCGCTGCTTGTTATGACCCTGGCAAGCCTCAGGCACAGGTACAACTGGTTCATAGGATCAATCCTCAGACTACTGAATTTTGTGCTCAACTTGGCATCACAGACATTAATGTCAGGCTTCAGACAGCCAAGCAAGAACATCATTTGTGCGGTGAATATGAAGAGCAGGATAATGTGGAGAGTAATGACTCTGGAGAAGAGCAAAGTGAATATAACACAGACACGTCTGCCTTGTCCTCTATTAATCCAGATGAAATAATGTTAGATGAAGAGGAAGCTGAAGATGACATTTCATACAGTGATGTGAATACACCATCTGTAGAACCTTCTTCCCATCAAGCTTCTGACTTTTCTGCAAGTTTCTCTGATGTCAGGATCTTGCCAGGTTCCATGATTGTATCTTCTGATGATACATCAGGTTCCTCAGCTGGTAGAGAGGGGAAAGCTGATGAGGCTGTGGAGTTGGGGGATGGAAAGGGCTTAACTGAAGTTCCATCCAAGAGGCTGAGCGAGGAGCATGAACCTGAACAAAGAAAGATTAAGAGGAGGAATCACGCCATCTATGCTGCAGTAGATGATGATAATGATGCAGCATAGGAGAGTTTACTTGTTGTGGTATTATATATAGATACATGATTTTCAAGACCTTATTTTTAGAATTAGATTTTTGATTCAAGATTTAACTTTAATAATGAAGTGGCAGGAGCATTTTAGTTATTGACTTTGTCTTAGGGCTTTTGTATGTTTCAGGTATGAACATTAAAATTTTATATATTCATTGACTACCTTTTTTCGGAGACATTCACTTCCAGTTTTTCAGCACTCATTGCACATGCACTTTGAGATGGGACTATACAGATGAATAAGACAGGGATTTTTGTCTTCAAGGAGTTGCTGTAAATGTTTTGATGTATAAAATATGGCATATTTATATTTTGCTTTACAAGGTTGCATTTCTATTGTATATACACCTATATATGCTCTCTTTTCATTTATTATAATTTTTCCCCCGGTCAGCTTTTAATGTCTGTCAAATATAAATTGAAATTAAAGATGGTAGACAAGATTTCAAGATTTCAGGAAATAAATTATTGTAAGTACTAAACAGTGGTACACATAAAATCTTACACGTAATAGCTGAAAATATGTCCATTGACTCTTGTATATGTTTTAATTTTTATATAACTTATTTATATACAGGTCATTTTTGGCACAATTAAGGTTAGTATTATTTGCCAACAAAGACTTAGTTGCATAAATGCTGTGCTTTACACTGCATGATGAATTGCTAGTATTAAACTAGTTTTGAAGATCCATATGGCAAAACCACATCTCTGTTGTCTGGTTAAAAAGCCTGTTGCCATGGTCTCTGGCTCAGGAATAATGGGACCAAAAATCAGTTGCTGGGCATGGTGCTGCATGCCTGTAATCCCAGCACTCAGGAAGCTGAGGCAGGAGAATCATTGAGTTCAAGGCCAACCTGAACTACATGGTGAGACCCTGTCTCAAAAAAACAAAAACAAAAATTATTCCAGTGTCTCATCATCCTCCTGCAGTCCAAATCGCGGAGCTAATTTAAGAGAATAATGTAGTATTTGGCTTCCATCTGGTTAGCATTTGACTTGGCAAATCTTTTAGACCTTTCAATGATATAGCCTAGTGTGGGACACATGCTATAGGATAACCAGCCCTGGTCTAGGACTTTGGGGCTTTTATCTTTAATTTTCTTTCGAGTTGAATATTTGCTTCAATTCTTATTTACATACAGTATTTACAGCTCTGAATTTCTGCCAATCGTTGATTTAATTGAGTCCTATAATTCTGATAATGTAGTGTAATTTTCCCTGAAAAACTTTTAATGGTAAAGGAGCACACAAAATTTATCAATATGCCTAAGGCTCTGATAGTAAATAGATCCTCAGAAATTCTTAAAAGCAGAAAGTAGATATGAAACAAATGTTAGAATTAATAAATGTTCTGAAAAACAACAAAGCTTAACTGAGCAAGAAAAAAAGTAAAATTCTAATTTAAAATACTAAAAGCAATATTCAAAATTCTGCATAACTTGGTATAAATTTGATAAGGGGATGGTTAATTTCTTTGGAAAACAAGTTACTGATACTCACTGGTAGGAATGCCGAATGAAACAAACTTTCATAGAAATAGAGAAAGCTATCAACCCCATCAAAAAGCACTTAGATGGTTTTAGGGGGAACCTGCCAAGCTTTCTAAAGGGCAGACAATCTTAATGTTACGTAAACTGTTCCAGAATATGTAGAATGATGGAAAGTTTAAAGTTTCTTTTTGTTAAACAAGTGTAACATTGAGGCCAAATTGAAAAAGATACAAAAAAACCCACAAATCAGTCTCACATGTGAATATTAATGCAAAAGTCTTAAAATAATAGATTTATAGCACATTTTAAGATGATTTGGCATGACCAATACAATGGGGTTCCATTAGGAAGTCTGTTCATATGATGGACATATTAACAGATCTAAGGATAAATGATGATCTCAATGAATAGTGTACTTTAACAAAATTCAATACTCAGGATTCTGTTTAAAAAAAAAAACCAAATTAGTATCTTGCTTAATTAAAACACTAAACATTTCTGTCAAAGCCAACTAAGAGTGTAATGCTACTTACTACCTTCATTATATTTAACATTTGTCTTGGTAAGAAAATCAGGCAATACAGTGAGGGGACTCAGAATTGCAAAGTAAGAGACATCTACAGATGATGAGATAGTTTAGGTAAAAAAATCTAAAACTAAACCAATATAGATAATACTATTCCTCAGAAAAGTAGTAAGATACAAAATTAATGTACAGATCAGTAGTTTTCACAAAATTACAAATATGTAAATAACAAGCAACTTAAATGTGCTAAAGCTATAGAGAGGAAATCTTTAAAATACAGCTGAGAAATACAAAAAGACTAAAAAAAATCTTTTATTCGTGGATAGATTCAACTTTTTTTTTGTACATTTGTAGTACATAATGTTTACATTCCTTGTGGGAAGTTGGTAAGGGTATGTAACACATCTTAATTCCTTTTGTTTAACTCCTTACCCTTCCCTCCCCTTTCCATGCATCTGGATTTTTTTGGTACCAAGGATTAAACTCTGGACCTTGCACTTGGGAGGCCGGCACCAGAACCACTGAACTAAATCCCTGGCCCCTCCATCCATCTCTTAAATCCCTTCCTTTTTTCTTAGTACATGTTTGCAGTACATAATGTTTATATTACTTTTGGAGAGATGGTACACGTGTATGACACATCTTAATTCATTTTCTCATCCCCTTTCCCTCCCTTCTTTCCCCTTCTGTCCATCTCTTGATCCCTTTCCCCTTCGAGAAAGATGTATCTCCCTACTTCCTATTATCTACCTTTTATTTTGGTCTTTATACTTTGGGTTTCTTACATAAGAGAAACCACATATTATTTAAACTTGTGTGTTTGATTTATTTCACTTAGCATTAGGATCTCAAGGTACATCCATTTTGCTATAAATGACATTTTTCTTTATGGCAGAATGGTATTCTGTTGTATTAGTAGCACATTTTCTTTCCCCTCCCCTCATTAAGTTTATTGGTACATTTTACGTATAAAATACATGTACATACATCATTGGGATCTTGTACCATTACATGAGTATCTTGGTTATTTTTTCCCCCCTTCCCCTGCCCTCCCTTCACCCCCTCCACCCTTCCCTATTTGCAAAGATTTTGTTTCTATTTTTTTCCTTTTCTCATATTTTTTCTTTTCCCTTCTTTCCCCTACCCCTCCCACTTCCCCTGCTCCTTTAGACCTTTACATCCTATTACACAATATCGTTTATACATTTTTAAAATTACAATATCAAGATCTAGGAGACATTACCACAGATTTTACAGAATTTAAAAGGATATAGAAAGCATATTTCAAAAATCTGTTTTGAAATAAATTTGATAACTTCTAAGACGTACCTTGGAAGACAAATTAATGAAACTAACTCTGAAGGAAATATAAAATTTGAATAGCACCTATTAAAGAAAGTGTATTCCTAGCTTGAAAACCTACCTCTATGACCACAGCAGGCTCATACACATTTTAACTGAAAATTATATAAAACATTTAAAGCAGAAAAAAACAAAGAGTACTTCTCCCCTCATTTTAGGAAATCAACATTGTGCTAATCCTAAAACTGGATAAAGATAATAGAAGAAAAAGTATGAACATAGATAGAAAGTTTTTTAACAAAACTATTAGAAGTCAGACCTGGCAGTATGTAGAAAGTAGTTTTATTGTAGGGATGACAGTGTTGGTTCAGCATTGGAAGATCCACCTCCAAAAGTCATCATTTTAACAGAGGAAAGGCAAAAACCATATGATCCTGTCACTAGTTGGAGAAAAAGTAAGTATCAGACTAAATTCCACAGCTGTTCATGGTAAAAGCTATCAGGAGCCTAGAAGTAGAACAGAACCTTCTCAACACATTAAAGACATGTACTCCATACTTCCAGCAAAAATGCCTTATATGAATGGAGAAGACACAATGCTTTCTCCTTAAGGTGGGGAACAAGGGCAGATATGATTACTCTTCATCTGTCCATTAAACTTTGAAATACAGGCCCAAACCAAAATAGTCTGGCAATAAAATGACACAATTAGGATAGGATTGGCAAGGTAGAAGCAAAATCTTTATATGTAGATGAAATGATCATCTACAGAGAAAATACTAAGAAATCTCTAGAAACCCCTAGAACTTGTATTTGAATTTAGCAAGATTAGAAAACACAAGGTATATATAAAAATTCAGGTCTGTGTATACTTGCTATAAATGAAGATTTGGATATTGAGATTTAAAAGTTATGTAGGAGTACGAAGGATCTAGAAAAGTTAAAAAAAAAAACTGTTGGAAGACTTTATTACCTAATTTTAAGACTTCCTCTAAAGCTACAGTAATCAAGGCAGTGTTGGTGTAAGGAAAGACATACAGATCATTGGAATAAAACAGAATCTAGAAATGGAACCACACGTACATGGTCCACTGAATTTTGAAAGATTATTTAACATTAACATTTTATAGAATATAAACTCAATTCAAGAGCCAAGGAAGAGATAGTGTTTGCAGCAAATGGCACTAGAACACCTCGTATCCATATATAAAAATTAACCTCAACCCTTTACTTCCATACATAAAAATAACTTGAAGGGATCTATAACCTAAATATGAAAGCCTAAAAGTATAAAATTTTAAGAAGAAATTGTAAGGGAAAATGTTTATGAATTTAGGGTAGGGAAGAACTTCCTAGGACGCAAAAAACATGACATATAAAAGAAAAAAATTGATAAATGAGATTCCATCAAAATTTAGAACTTTAAATGACATCGTTAAAATGAAAAGTCCTTAAACAGACCATATTTACAATGCATATAACCTATAACCAGAATATATAAAGAACTCTTACAGCTCATTAGTACACAACCCAATTAAAAAATAGTCCCAAGAAGATGATAAATAGCCAGTACAGCACAAGGAAAGGTGTGCAACAATAGAATCAGAAAAATACTAATCATGAACAATAACAAGATTGAATTATACACTCATTAGGGAGATGAAGTTAAAAGTTTTAAAAGCCTTGTCCTGACTTTTTCTTTTTGTTGGATTCTCCCCCTTTGCGTTTAATTTGTCACACCCAATCGATTCATTCTGCTGGGTTTCCTGGGGTTGTGATTGTCTTTTCCTCTAAAATTTTTTGGAGTGCTGGTTTGGTATTCACGAAGTTCCTGAGGTGCTCTTTGTCATGAAAGTATCTTATTTCTCCATCAATTTTGAAAGATAGTTTTGCAGGGTACATCAATCTGGGTTGGAGGCTGTTTTCCTTTATGGCTTGAAATACATCACTCCAAGCTCTTCTTGCCTTGAGGGTTTGCATTGAGAAGTCTGGTGTGATTCTGATGGGCTTTCCTTTGTATGTGATTTGTTCCTTTTCTATAACTGCTTGTATAACTTTGTTCTTCTGTTGAGTTTCTGGAATCCTAACTATTACATACCTATGTGTAGAGGTTTTTTTGATCAAGGCTAGTTGAAATCCTATATGCCTCACTTATCTGTATGTCAAGTTCTTTTCCCCTGCTTGGGAAGTTTTCTGCCATCACTTCTGTGAACAGCTTTTTTATGTCATCTGCACTCTCCTGTTTCTTCATTGACTCCAATCAGTCTTATGTTATTCTTCTTTGCATCGTCTAGCAGCTGCTGGATTGATTTCTTGTGTTCCCTTACAATTTTAAAGCAATTTTCCTTTTCCTGGTCACTAATTGCACTCTTTTCTTCTATATGTGAAATTCTATCCTCACATTGGTTCATTCTGCTGTGCAGACTTTCAATGGAGTTTTTAATCTCTTGGAAATCTGTTTGCATTTGTTTTGTGGATTCCATTTGTTTCCTGTGTTGGGATTCCATCATGTTCCTCAGATCCTCTATTTTTTTATCTGTGTCCTCTAGATTTATTAATCATATCTTGCACTATGGGCACAATCTTTGCTGTTATCTGAGAAATTTTTCTGATTTCATTTTTTCCAGATCCTCTTTTGTTGCCAGTTCAGAGAGTCCAGGTGATTTAGTATCAGATTGTTCCATCTCATTTCCCTTTGGGGTTGCTGTAGGTGATCTGGAAGTCTGTTTTTGAGGCTTGTTTATGTGTCTTCTCATTTCCACGTGGGGGGGGGGTGCTTCTGCCACCCGGGTGGCTCACCTTCTCTGCCCTAGGAGTGTGGAATGGTGGCAGGGGAGGCTCTTCCCAGGTGCTGGAATTGGCTCACCTTCTGTGCCCTAGGAGGTGGAATGGCAGCCTGTAGCACATTTTCTTTATTCATTCACTTGTTGATGGACATAGACTGCTTCTAAGATTTAGCTTTATGAATAGAGCTGCTATATACATAGGTATATGTATATCACTGTGATATGTCTAACTTTTGGGAAGATATCTAGAAGGGGAATAGGGGAATAGCATGGTCAAATGGAATTTCTTTTTCTTTTTTCTTTTTTTGGTACTGGGGATCGAACTCAGGACCTTGCACTTGTGAGGCAGGCGGCAGAACCACTGAGGTAAATCCTCGGCCCTCAAATGGAATTTTGTTTCAGTTTTCTGGAGGAATCTTTGTACTGATTTCCATAGTGGTTGTAATTGTTTACAGTATAGAACCCCCCCCCCCCGCATTGCCAGCTTTTGTTATTAATTTGATGATGGCTGTTCTTTCTGGGGCAAGACGAAATCTCAGTGTGGCTTTTATTTGCTTTTTTTTTTTTTTTTTTTGGTACCAAGGATTGAACTCAGGTCCTTGTGCTTGTGCAGCAGGCAGCAAAACCACTGAGCTAAATCCCCGGCCCCCGAACTGCTTTTCTTTTCTTTTTCTTTTTTTGGTACCGGGAATAGAATTCAGGACCTTAAGCTTTCGAGGCAGGCTCCAGAACCACTGAGCTAAATCCCCAGCCCCTATTTGCATTTTTCTAATGGCCAGCAATGCTGAACATTTCTTTATGTATTGGCCATTTGTACTTCTGTGAATTGTTTCTTCATTTTACTTGGTCATTTTTTTATTGGGTCTTTTATTTGGGGAGTTCTAATTTTTTTTGAGTTATTTATATATTCTGGATATTCCTCTGTCTGAGGAGTAGCTGGCAAAACATTTTTCCCCTTCTGTAGCTTGTCTCTTTACTCTGTTGGTTGTTTCCTTTGCCATGCAGAAACTTTTTAGTTTTTTTATGATCCCATTTGTTGATTCTTAGTACTATTTTCTGTACAACTGGGGTTCTATTCAGAAAATTCTTGCCCATGCTTATGACTTAAAGATCAACATTTTATTTTAAAATTTTACTTATTTTGTTTTTGTATTTCATTTCACTTCATTGAAGGTTTAACCCAGGACCTTCATACTGCATTACATCTCAAGCCCCTTTTTAAATTTTAAATTTTGAGACAGGATCTTGCTAGGTTGCCCAGGCTGGGCTTGAACTTGCAGTTCTTCTACCTGAGCCTCCCAGAGTACTTAGAATATAAGTGTGCACCACCACACCCCTCGGTCAACATTTTAAAGATTTTGATTATTCCCAAGCTAATATGTAAATTTAATATAATTTCAATTAAAAAACTTTTTTTTTTTTTTTTTTGCTTTTCTGGAGCTAAACAAATTGATTTTAGTGTCATAATGGAGAATTAGAAGAGACAGGAAAATCCCCCAGAAGAGCAGTAAAGGTATACTGGCTGTATCAGAGATCAAAGGATATTATAAAGCCTTCATTATTAAAACAAGATAATGTTGGTAGATGCATGGACAGATCAGTGGAACTGAAAAACTATGCATATTCATTTGGGAAGAAAGAAACATACATTTATACTTTGTACACCAAAAAGTCCAATTAGAGATCTAAGTGTAAAGGATGAAACACCAGATGAAAACTTGGATAAATTTCCTTACAACCTGGAACTGAGGAAAACTTTAGAAACTTTTAAAATCCAAACACAATAGAAGACCAATACATTTAAATTATATAATAATATAATAATAATAGCTTTTGCATGGCAAATACACTGAACAAAGTTTAGTAATTGCAACTTCTGTTACAAATAAAAGGCTTCTCTTTGCAAAATATAGACTATATAAACCTTTAATCTCATTTCTAGGAATTAATCCTAAAGATACATCACCTCAATTACAACACAAGCACAAAATTTATTGTAACATTTTTATAATAGCAAATGATTGGAAATAAATGTTCATCAGAAGAGGATTGATTAGACAAATACCCAATGGAGTAATACAAAGCTTTAATTAAAAGAAATGGGATAGAAAAACTTGTACAAAAATGTTCATAGCACCATTATTTATGATAGCCAAAAAATAGAAACAAATGTCCATCAAATGAACTGATGGGTATAATGTGGCATAATCATACAATAGAATGTTATTCAGGTTTAAAAAGGAATGAAGAACTGATACAATATGGGTGAATCTTGAAATCGTTAGAAGAAGCCTAACACCAAAAAATCCATGTGTTACATGATTTCATTTATATGAAATGTTGAAAATAAGCAAATTTACAGAGACAGATTACTGGTTGCCTAGGGTAGGGGAAGGAAATGGGGAATAATGAGTGATTGCTAACATTCATTTCTTTTTGTGGTGATGAAATGTTGTAAAATTAGATTATGGTGATGAGTACACAACTTTTTGTGAATATACTAAAACCCAGTTAATTGCACACTAAAGAAAAAAAGAATGTGGAAACTTATGAACTGAATTGAAGCCAGTGGTAAGTTATATGATGTGAAAAAGTAAGGTACAGAAAAGTATTTTTTCATGTAAAGGAGAAATTCACCTTGTTTCAGTTTTTATTAGTTTTGAGTTTGTGAACCATTTCCATGTTTCAGAAGTCAAAACTTTATTTAAAAAGTATACACTTAATGTTTTGTTGCCATTCTGAACCCCTTTATCCTGATATTCATTAGTTGTATATTACTCTAGTATTTAAAATGGCAATATTTCAGGTGAATCTTTAAAATGATGGAAACTGAAAACTTGTGGAGGTCATTGATAACTGGGCTGCTTACCTTCATTTCTCTTTCTAGTATTAATACTGCGCATTATTATCATTACTAATTATTAGAGAATGAATCACCTCTATTGCACTGGTATCCAGACCTCATCTGTTCACAGTCATGTGACTTAAATTGTACCAACTGGATGCCTCTTGCTTGGAATATTAGAGATAAAATGATGAAAATGGATGGTGCTCTTTAGTCCCAATGGTAGTACCCACACAAAACCATTGAGTGATTTCTACTATCCTATACTCATAATTGTTCTTTACTTAGCTCTTTTTTTTAAGCATTCCTTTCATCTTCTAATCTCCAATCCCCATTTTGTTAATCTTCTTCCAGCAAAACCTCTGCTTATTTAATTTAGCCAGTGTGAGTTTTGGTCCGTGCATCCAAAATATTCTGATTCATACATGTACTTCTGAGTGCTAATAAGCTTGCCATTGGAGTAGGGAGAAAAAAGACCAAGATAAGGAAAAAAAAAAGCCCTCACTTATTATGATTTCCTTCAGTTCTTTATTACCCTAAGGGACTCATTTATTAGTTCAACAATATTTATTGAGATATATCCAGGGACTTTACCAGGAATACAATGATGAGAAAAACAAGGTATAGTTCCTGACCTCATGGGGATTATAGTATAATGAATGAAATTAATATTAATAAAATAATCACTAATAATTATGAAATTTTAACTATAATGGTGGGACAAATCAGAAGAGCAATTCAAGGGCAAATTCAAGAGCAATTAAGAGCAAATTCAAGGGACATTTAATTCACAGGTATTGTTTAATATAATTATTTATTGGAGGTCATGGTCAAAGCTATAATGTAAAAGAAAAGGAAATAAGAGATTTAAAAGTTTGAAAGGAAACATTATCTGCAGACCATCTCTGTGTAGATGATTTATATAGAAGGAACAAAAACAAAGATTCCTACAAATAAAAAATTCATTTCCCAGCTAAGAAAAGAACTTTAAAAATTAGTAGCATTTTTTCTACAATAGCAGTTACCACTAAGAAAAAATGACAGAGAACAATGCAGTAATTACAAAAGCAATGGCATTTCTGGAAGTCAACTGATCAAAAATGCACAAGATTTTAATAAAAAATTTAAATTGTCTTATAAGAGATTATTTAATATTTAAATAAATGAAATAGTCCATGGTTTGGGATGTGTTAGCCTAACATAAAGTTGTCAGTTATTGCCAAATCAACTACTATCAGCTACCTCAGTTACTACTACCCCAGTTGCTCCACTTAACCACTACTACTAGTTACTAGGAGAAAGCTTCAATTCTACTCTGGTAACCTAGGAAGTCTGCAGTACTAAATTTTAATGTAAACTCAGGCAGGTCTGTGCATGCCCGACCGAGAACCCCAGTCCCGGGGAAGACACCGAATCGCCCCGCTGCAGACAGGCAAGTCGACCCATGCCCTACTGAGGTCCCGAGTCACGCGGAACATGCTGAATCACCCCGCTGCAGAGAGGCAGCCACCTGGTTCCACACTACAAAGGCACAGAGGACATCAGACCACCAGACCACCAGACCACAGTACTGAGTTCCGCTGCTCCCAGCCCAGAGGTAGGGGCTTCTGAGCTGCTGTCCCACTGCTCCTGGTCCAGAGGAAGGGGCTTCCCAGCCACCATCCCTCCTGCTGCCCCCAGCCCATAGGAAAGGGTTTTTGGGTCACCATCCCTACCGCTGCTCCCAGCCCCTGTCCCACCTCTCCCAGCTCAGAGGAGGTAATCCCTGCAAGCCCCAACAGCCCCCCGCCCCAGTCGAAATGAGTAAACACGTAAATAAGTCTCAAAACCAGACTTCCAGATCACCTACAGCAACCACAAAGGGAAATGAGATGGAACACTCTGATACTCAACCACCTGGACCCACTGAACTGGCAACAAAAGGGGATCTGGAAAAAATGAAATCAGAACAAATTTCTCAGATAACAGGAGAAATTGTGCCCCTAGTGCAAGACATGATTAATAAAGCTAGAGAGGAGCTCAGGAACATGATAGAATCTCAAAATAGGAAACAAATGAAATCCATAAAACAGATGCAAATAGATTTCCAGGACATGAAAAACTCCACTGAAGGTCTACACAGCAGAATGAGCCAATGTGAGGACAGAATATCAGATATAGAAGATAAGGTTGGCATTAGTGACCAGGAAAAGAAAAATTGCTTCAAAATTATAAGGGAACATGAGAAATCAATCCAGCAGCTGCTAGATGATGCAAAGAAGAATAACATAAGACTGATTGGGCTCAATGAAGAAACAGGAGAGAATAGAGATGACATAAAAAAATCTCTTCACAGAAATAATGGCAGAAAACTTCCCAAGCAGTGAAAAGAGCTTGACATACAGATAAGTGAGGCATATAGGACTCCAAATAGCCTTGATCAAAAAAGATCTACACATAGGCATATAATTGTTAAGATTCCAGAAATTCAACAGAAGAATAAAGTTCTACAAGCAGTTAGAGAAAAGAAACAAAGCACATACAAAGGAAAACCCATCAGAATCACAGCAGACTTCTCAACACAAACCATCAAGGCAAGAAGAGCTTGGAGTGACATATTCCAAGCCCTAAAAGAAAACAGCCTCCAACCCAGATTGATGGACCCTGCAAAACTATCTTTCAAAATGGATGGAGAAATAAGATACTTTCATGGCAAAGAGCACCTTAGGAACTTCATGAATACCAAACCAGCACTCCAAAGAATTTTACACAGTATCCTAGCAACAGACATTGAGGATCACAACCCCAGGAAGCAAAGCAGAATGAAGCCATCTGGCATGACAAGAAATTAAATGTAAAGGGGGAGAACCCAACAAAAAGAAAAAGTCATGGCAATGACAAGTCAATACGTTTCAGTTATAACCATCAAGGTTAATGGTCTCAATTCACCAATCAAAAGAAATAGACTGGCAGAATGGGTCAAGAAACAAAATCCAACAATATGCTGCATACAAGAAACACACTTAATTCAAAAGGAAACTCATAGACTGAAAGTTAAAGGGTTGAAAACAATACTCCATGTGACAGGAACCCGAAAAAAAGCAGGAGTAGCTATCCTCTTTGCAGATCAAGTAGATTTCAAACCAACACTGATTAAGAGAGATGAAAAAGGACACTACATCCTTGTAAAGGGAAGAATCCAAGAGGAAGAGATGACAATCATAAATATCTATGCACCAAACACTAGTGCACCCAACTATATAAAACAAATACTAACGGACATGAAAAGTCATATATGCACTAATACAATTGTAGTGGGGGACCTCAACACCGCACTGACACAAATAGATAGATCAACTAGACTAAAAATAAGTAATGAAATACTAGAACTCAATCCAATTCTTGAACAAATGAACTTAACAGATGTTTACAGAGTCTTCCACCCCACAAAATCAGAATACACATTCTTCTCAGTTGCACATGGATCATTCTCAAAAATAGACCACATACTCACACATAGAACATGTTTAAGTAAGTGCAAAGGAATTGAAGTTATCCCCTGTATATTATCAGACCATAGTGTGATGAAATTGGAGATCCATAGCAAAAGAAACCCAAAAAATTTCATAAACATGTGGAAATTGAACAACACACTTCTGAATAACCAATGGGTCACAGAGGAAATTAAAGAAGAAATCAGACAGTTCCTTCAATTAAATGACAATGACAATACAACATATTGGACCCTGTGGGACACAATGAAAGCAGTCTTAAGAGGGAAATTCATAGCAGTGAATATGCATATTAGGAAAACAGAACGAGCCCAATTAAACAACCTGACGCTGAACCTCAAGCTTCTAGAAAAAGCAGAGCAGGACAACCCCAAAGCTCATACAAGGGAGGAAATTATAAAGATCAGAGGAGAAATCAATGCAATGGAGACTAAGAGAATGATACTAAAAATCAATGAAGCCAAGAGTTGGTTCTTTGAAAGAATCAACAAAAGTGACAAATCTTTAGCCAACCTTGTCAGAAAAAGGAAAGAAAAGGCCCAAATCCATGCAATTAGGAATGAAAAGGGTGAAATTACAACAGACCCAGCAGAAATCCAGAGGATCATCAATACCTACTTCCAGAACCTATACACCAATAAGATGGACAACACAGAAGAAATGGACAGATTCCTAGATACATATGAATTACCAAAGTTGAACGAAGAAGACCTAAAAATTCTGAACAACCCAATATCAACCAATGAAATTCAAAATGTAATTCAAAACTTATCAACTAAGAAAAGCCTGGGCCCTGATGGCTTCACTGCTGAATTCTACAAGACATTTAGAGAGGAACTGCTGCCACTACTGTTTAAACTCTTCAATGAAATTGAAAGGGAAGCAATACTCCCAAATTCATTCCTGGAAGCAAGCATCACCTTGATCCCCAAAGCAGAGAAAGACCCAACCAAAAAGGAGAACTATAGGCCAATCTCACTAATGAACATAGATGCAAAAATCCTTAATAAGATAATGGCAAACAGAATGCAGAAGATCATCAAGAAGATCACACACCCTGATCAAGTGGGATTCATCCCAGGGATGCAGGGATGGTTCAATATATGAAAATCAATCAATGTAATACACTATATCAATAGAGCCAAGGACAAAAGCCATATGATTATCTCCATAGATGCTGAAAAAGTATTTGACAAAATCCAACACGGATATATGATTAAAAACCCTACAAAAAAAAGTTGGAATAGATGGTCTCTACCTCAAACTGATAGAAGCCATCTATGAAAAACCAACAGCCAATATCATACTAATTGATCAAAAACTGAAATCCTTCATACTCAAATCAGGAACAAGACAAGGATGTCCACTATCACCACTCTTGTTCAATATAGTTCTGGAAACATTAGCCATGGCAATTAGACAAGAGAAAGAAATAAAAGGAATAGAGATAGGTAATGAAGAAGTCAAATTGTCATTATTTGCAGATGACATGATACTCTATATAGAAGACCCCAAGAACTCCACAAAAAGTCTTCTAGACTTAATGACCAAATTCAGTCAAGTAGCTGGTTACAAGGTCAACACACAAAAATCAATAGCTTTCCTCTACACCAATGACAGACTCACTGAGAGAGAAATAGGGCAAAGAATTCCTTTCACAATAGCATCCAAAAAACTGAAATACCTAGGAATCATCCTAACGAAAGAAATCAAAGACCTCTTCTCTGAAAACTATGGCACTCTGAAAACAGAGATTGAAGATGATATCAGAAAATGGACAGACATCCCCTGCTCCTGGGTAGAAAGGATTAATATAGTGAAAATGGCCATACTTCCAAAACTGCTATATAGATTTAATGCAATTCCAATTGAGGTCCCAGCAGCATACTTCATGGACCTTGAGAAAACAATCCAAAAATTCATTTGGAACAAGAAGAGACCCAGAATAGCAAAAGCAATTCTAGGTAACAGAGACATGGCAGGGGATATCACAATCCCCAACCTGAAACTCTACTACAAAGCTACTGTGATAAAAACAGCATGGTACTGGCAAAGAAACAGACCTGAGGACCAGTGGAACAGATTAGAAGATGCAGAAACAACACCAGACACACTCAGCCATCTCATCTTCAATAAAGGAGCCAAGAACCCTCACTGGAGGAAAGATAGCCTCTTTAATAAATGATGCTGGAAAAATTGGGCTTCAACTTGCCAAAGATTAAAACTAGACCTATATCTCTCACCATGCACTAAACTAAAATCAAAATGGATTAAAGATCTAAATATTAAAATAGAAACTCTGAACCAGTTGGAACAGAGGTTAGGTAGAACCCTTGAAGACATCGGTGTAGGAAAAGATTTTATGAACAAAACCTCAGTTGCCCATGAACTAGCACAAACAATCAACAAATGGGATCTCTTCTTATTAAAAGGCTTCTGCACAGCAAGAGAAACCACCAGCAGTGTGAAGAGACAACCCACAATGTGGGAAAACATCTTTACTTGCTCTTCCTCAGACAAAGGTCTACTATCTCGAATCTATAAAGAACTTAAAAAGATCAGACCTCCCAAATTTAAAGACCCAATCCAAAAATGGGCATCTGAAATAAACAGACATTTCTCACACAAAGAAGTAGAAATAGCAAATAAATACATGAAAAAAATGTTCAACATCACTGGTCATTCGAGAGATGCAAATGAAAACAATGCTGAGATTCCACTTCACTCCAGAAAGAATGGCTGCTATCATCAAATCAACCAATAACAAATGCTGGTGGGGCTGTGGGGAAAGAGGAACCCTGTCCTACTGCTGGTGGGAGTGTAGACTGGTGCAAGCACTGTGGAAATCAGTATGGAGATACCTCAAAGAACTAGGACTGGAAGTCCCATTTAACCCTACTATTCCACTGCTGGGGATCTTCCCCAAAGAATTAAAAGAACCATACCACAGTGATATATGTGCACCCATGTTCATAGCAGCACAGTTTGTAATAGCTCAAACTTGGAAACAGCCCAAATGCCCATCAACTGGAGACTGGATAAAGAAAATGTGGTTTTTAAAAAAATAAAACGGAGTACTACTCAGCCATAAAAAATGAGAAATTAGAGACATTTATAGCTAAGTGGATGCACATTGAGGCAATACTCTTAGGTGAAATAAATAGGACACACATGTGTAAATACCAAATAGTTTCTCCGGTGTGAGAAACTGAAAGTGTAAATAAGGACTAAGTGTATAATAGATAATGTGAAATAAGAAGAAAAGGGGCAAAGGGGAAGGAAGTGGGAGGGCTAGGGGAAAGGATAGAAGGGAATGGGATTAATATGAGAAAATGGAAAAATAGGAACAAAATCTTTGTAAACAGGGAGGAATGGTGGGGTGGAAGGGAGGGCTGGGCAAGGGTGAAAAATAAGAACCAAGAGAGACTATGTAAAGGTGCAAATTTCCAATGATGAATGTCATTATATTGTATACCTAAAATGTACCAATGATTAGAATGAATAATCGATAATGCAAAATAGGAAGAAAAGGTCCAAAGGGGTAGCGGTAGTGGGAGGAAAGAAAGGAAAGGAAAAATGATGAGAAATGGAAAAAATGGAAATAAAGTCTTTGTAAATAGGGAAGGGTGGAGGGGGTGAAGGGAGGGCTAGGAATGGGGAAAAAGTAAGAACCAAGATGCATTATATAAAGGTACAATTCCCAATGAGAAATGTAATTGTGTTGTATACCTACAATGTACGAATAAAAAAGTTTAATAAAAAAAATTTTTACTGTAAACTATAGAAGTAAAATTACAAAGGAGATCCAAGGTAAATCCCTGAAAAATGAGTATTGGTACAGAAGGAACACTGTCAGGTCTGGGGGTGCAGCTCAGCGGTGCAGTGCCTGCCTGGCAAATGCGAGGCCTTGAGTTTAATTCCTGATACCAAACCAAACAAAACAAAATACTGAAATATTGGTATGATATAACTGTTATCTTTATTATTAATAAGTAAAATGTGGAGAGAAAAGGCTGGGGGAGATTATCAAAGATTCCAAGGCATTTTGGTTGCTTCCCTTTGTCCATTTTGGGCTTCACTACTTACTGACTTGTATGAACCCAAAGTGGGAAATTTTTTTTTTTGGTACTGGTGATTGAACTCGGGACCTTGTGCTTGCGAGGCAGGCAGTGGAACCACTGAACTAAATCCCCGGCCCTCTTTTTTAAAAAAATTGATTAAATTTATTGGTACATTTTAGACATACATAATGATCACATTCTTCATAGGGAATTTGTAACTGTACATGATATATCTTGCTTCTTTTTCTTTTCTTTTCCTTTCCCTTACCCTCCCTTCAACCTCTCTTCCTCTCCTTATTTACAAAAGCTTTGTTTCCAATTTTTCCTTCTTTTCTCATTTTCTTTTCCTTTCCAAAGTGGGCACTTCTTGCGGATTATCTGTATTTTCACTAGAAATTATATTATATTTCTAAACTGTCATCATAAGTCTGTGCACAAGTCATTGTTGGGATAATTGTTTTTCTTTAAAGTTTATTTTTAAAAGTTGCTTATAGTCAAACAATTCAGAATTCCAATAGTATAAGGCATGTACAATAAAAATCTCTTTCACTGCTGTCTTTAGTCACTCATTTCCTCTCCTTATAGTCAATCAACATTATCTATTGATTCTTTTCTCCTGCCTTTTGAGGAAGACACAGTAGCTCATACATTCTTTTACCTTGCTTTTTTCCACTTAACAGTATATCTTGGAGCTGATTCCCTGTCCACACATAAAAATCTTCTTCTTTTTGTTGTTTTTTGTCTTTTTGAAACAGGGTCTTGCTATGTAGTTCAGGCTGGCTTTGAACTCACTATGTAGCCCAGACTGGGCTCAAACTCATGGCAATCCTCCTGCCTCAGTCTCTTGAGTGGTGGGGTTAGAGGTGTGCACCATCATATGCCTGGCTTATTATTTTTTTTAATGAATGGATTACTTTTTTATTATATTGAATGTATCTTTTTAATGGGGTTCCTACTAATGGACATTAAGTTGATTCTAATTCTTTGATAATAAAAACAATGGAAATGAATATACTGCACATATCATTTCACTTCATCTCTAACTAGATCTCTAGGATAAATTCCTGGTAATAGAATTATTGGTCACAGGCTACACTGTAATTTTGGTAAGTATAGCTCAATTGCTGTCTGCAGAAGTACAAATTGTATTCCAGCAGTGCATGACACCTTTTCCAACACCTTATATGGATGACCTCTGACTTCAAATGGTTTGACAAACACAGTACACCAGGGTACCCAACAGTCTACAGGGTACTGTGGTGCTAAGCTATGATTATTGGTGGGTTAGGTATATGAAATATATTTTCAAATTTTGATATTTTCAGCTTACAATGGGCATATTGGGATGTAGCCATATTATAAGTTGAGGACAATTTGCTTTATCTGAGAGATAAAAAAATAGTTATCTTGAACAGTTTTAATAAACTTACCTGTGAAGTTGATTGTCTTCATATATTTAAATATATTTTTATTTTTCACTGTAAATGGCTTGGTTATAAATTTTACCTAGTTTTCTACTAGATTGAAGTTTAATTTCTTATTGATTTGTAGAAGATTTTATAAAATAGGGAATTTATAATTTTGCATTTTGTTTTGTTTTGGTTTTGGTACCAGCAGGTGCCGGAATTTTGCATTTTTATGGTCTCTGACTCACTCTTTTTTCATTTTTAAAAGTTTTAACTGTTGGGGCCAGGGATTTAGCTCAGTGGTGCTGCCGCCTGCCTCGCAAGTGCAAGGTCCTGAGTTCGATCCCCAGTGCAAAAAAAAATTTTTTTTAACTGATATGCAAAAATATAGATGTAAATATATGAGTTTCCATGTAGGGGCATTTATCTGTCTATATCTCATCTCTTTCTCTTAAAGAGTCTATAATCACTGGGTATTTTGGCCTTTTTATGAAATAAAATTATAAAATGAGTAATGCAAAATCAAAATTCCTCACAAAACAAATGTATGGCTTAATGAATTATTATAAGGCAAACACCCCTGTAATTATCACACAGGCCACAGGTCATCCAGGTAGCTAGATGAATACTTTACCATTCATCCCAGAAGTCTCCAAGTGCCCCGATCCTAGTCCCAACACCCTCCCTTCTCAAAGTATCCATCATCCTGTTTTTTTTACAGTTATCATTCATTTATGTTGCTTTACAGTTTTTTACCCACATACAATCCCAGTTTAATCTTACCTTTTTCAAATATTGTTATGTTTTAAAAGTATCTTTTAATTTTTGGATCTCTCTCTTGCTCTCTCTCTCTCTCTCTCTCTCTCTCTCATACTGGAGATTGAACCACTGGTCTTTGCACTGAACTATGTCTCCAGCCCTTTTAAAATTTTTATTTTGAGATAGGATCTCACAAAGTTGCCAAGTTGCCCAGGCCCAGGCAAGGCTTGAACTTGTGATGCTCTTGCATTAGCCTCCCAGAGAGCTGCAATTACAGGTGAGCACTACTATATCTGGCTAGACCCTAGGACTTTTGATGTATGGTTTCTCACAGCATGGATTTTGTTCTTGGTGTAGTTCAACACATTTCTCTATCCTGTGTATTTTCTGCAAATTAGCAGATGGAACCAGAGACTTTATTGGATTTACATATAATCCCTTTGGAAAGACCATAGGTGGTGCTGTCTTCCTTCAACAGAAGGCACATAATGTCTGGTTTTCTCTTGTGATATTAGCAGCTGGTGATGCTCAATGTCTACTACATTCTTTAATTTATTGGAAGTTGCAAAAAATAATACTTTCATTCAATAATTTATTTTTCATTTGTTAGTTGGAATATTTTACATACATTGGAATATTTTTATATTGATGCTACTTTGATATCCACTAAGCAATAGTGTAAGTTTATACAGGAAATAAGATGACTATTTGGTTCTTCTATAAGCCAGTTTTTAAAATAATGAGTTGGGTTACCATAATCCAAAGCTGGTCAGTTCATTTAAAAAAAAATTATTAGTAATTCATGACTTTAATGTATTTGGAGACTTCAATCAATTGTAATTATACTTTTTAAAGCTGAGTATATTATTTTTTTGTTCAACAGAAGTCCCTCAATTTGGTTCTAGAATAATTTGTCATGGTCTTAGTAGTTTTCTTGCTGTCTGGTATGAAAATGCATTTCAGATTCATATCATACTTTTCCTACAACAGGTCTGGAATGAACAATTTTCTCCAAAAAGCCTTTGTTTCCTCTTAGACATATTTCAAGACCATAATCTATCTGGGTACAAGGATGACTGTTACTGGATTAGAAATGATTTCTAGCTTCTTTGATGGACAGAGTAGGAAATGTGCATACATACATGTGCATGCATGCACACACACACACACACACACACACACACACACACCAGAACACCTCAAATTCATACTGATACTTCCAATTCAAATTCAGAACCTCAGAGCATTTTACTTAAACTCTTATCAAAATTCCTATTGTCCACACTAGAAATTCTGCTATTCAAGGACCTAGAAAATAACAGAAAATTAGCATATTCTATAATCATTTATTTTAACCCACATAAGTCTCAGATCAAGAAGTAATTTTTTGCCCAAGTGCTCACCATTTTCTTCCCATTTTGGTTTTTGCTTATTAAAATGATTACGACTCTCATATTGCTTTTTCTGCACTGTTTCTTTCATATATTTCCTATCCCATTTCTTCCTTTTCTGGCTTTTAAAATTAGTACATATTTGTTGTACCTGTTGTTTACATTCCTTGTAGGGAACTGGTACATGCACACAATACATCTTAATTCCTTTTTAATCCCTTTTTCCTTTTTTCCCTCCTCCATCTCTTGATCCCTTTCCTTTTTTCTTTTATAAATGTTAATGTCATATATTATCATCATAATTTTACATATTTTATGGGGATACCATAGTACATTTCAATAAATATGTATGTGTGGTGATCATAATAATTAATGTATTCATGACAAGGATTATTTCTTTGTGTCCGGAACATTTGAAATCATTGCAAGTAGCTATTTTGAAATATAAAATGAGTGTTGTCAGTCACAGTTACTGTACTATGATATAGACCATTAGAAGTTACTTTTTAAATTTAACTTCACAGCTGTCCACATTAACCATCTTCTCCATAACCTCACCACTCACCTTTTTCAGCAGTGCCAGTAATTTTATAACTGAAGTTTCTGAGGTCATTTATTCCTTTGATCTAGTTTCATTATTTGTATGTTTTATGCCTTGCTCTTTCTTAAACCAGTGATCTGAGGCAACCATGTTTCCCATTATAATTATAGATTTGTGTACTCCTTTAATTTGATTTTCACCTTATAATCTATAGCTGAGTAGTGAGGCACACATATTTAGAATTGTTAGTTACAGATTGAACCTTTTATCAGTATAGATTTTGCTCCAACTCTAAAACAGTTGTTTGCCCTGCAATCAATTCTTAGTACTTGTATTTTGTTTAATTACTCCATAAAATTTGCATTTCCACATTTCTCCTTTAAATCTGTGTATATCATGGTATCTGACATCTGTATCTCATCATGAGCATTTGGAAGATGTCAATAGGGCCTCACCAGGCCCAGTGAGACTGTCTAGTGGGTAGCATGGGTGGTATGGGCGGTGCCTGAGTTACCCTAACTCTGCATTTCTAAGGATAAGTGTTTCAGCATTGTTTCTGCCTTCTGTGGCCATTTGTCCTGCTGATACAGCTGCTACAAGGGTATAAGGGAAATCAGAAAAAGATGCAGTCCTTCAAGACCTACCATAGATTAAAACACACTAAAGAAGCCAGTGGAACTTAAAAAGTACAAGTATAGGAATAGAACAGTAAACCAGAGAAAGCATGAACTGTTTTGTAGATGACGTTGTAAAAACTAGCTCATTATAGAAAGAAAAAGAAAAATCAATTTTCATATACTATCACGTACAACTGTGGACTCCAGATGGATGAATAAAATTAATATGAACTATGAAATTATAAAGAAAAAGGACCAGGGATTTAGCTCAGTGGTTCCAGTGTGTGCCTCGCAAGTGCAAGGTCCTGAGTTCGATCCCTGGCACCCCCTCAAAAAAAATTATAAAGAAAAAGTAAAAGAAAGTAGGAAAATATCTTTGTGATTTAGGAGTGAGGAAGGTCTTCTTCAGAAAGATTCCCAAAGCACAAAGTATTTAACAAAATAGCTCATGTTTATTACATCAAAAAAGAAATATCTGTTAAATAGAAGCTACCAAGGACAAATTAAACCAGATGACATTTTGGGAAAAGAGAGTTGCAATGTTTAAAACCAACATGAGATTAATGTCTAGACTGGATTGTGGGTTTGTAATAGTAAGGTGAAAAACCCAACAGAAAAATGAGCATACAAAAAGGCAATTTATAAGAAGAGGAAAACAAGTGGGCAATTTGTACATGAAGATATGCTTAAACTCACAAGTTATCAAATAAATGCAAATTAAACAGTGAGACAACTCACAGAAACACCGGTGTACAACTAACATCTAGGAACTGGCCACTATACCAGAATATGTGATGTGCATATGAGTGGAATGTCCGGGGCCAGGGATTTAGCTCAGTGTTTTTGCCACCTGCTGCACAAGCGCAAAGACCTGAGTTCAATCCCTGGTACTAAAAAAAAAAAAAAAAAAATGAATGGAATGTCTATTATAGCCAAGACGGCTCAACAGCCAGTTGTCACTAACCAAGACCAGTCTAACTGCTTGTACTTCTGAATGTCCGACTTGTCAGCAACAGAGATGAGCAACATTAAGTCCTTGATATGCCACCATTTCTTAAGAAGACCAACCATCTCTGTGGCCAAGTATGGCTTACTACATTAGGGCCCTTCTGCTGGGCATTATCAGGATTCCTTAGAGAAATAGAACCAGTGCTGTAGGAACCAGCCTACGAGCTGAGCTTGACTCTGACCAAGGAGTGACAAAGATGAAAAATAAAGAGACACAGAAACAAGTTAAAATCTTGGGGGCCAGAGGCCTCATGTCGCCCTTCAACATAGAGCCCCTAATGACTGGTGCACCTTGGCTTTATTCAGACATGGCACAAGCAATTAGAGTTTCACAGAATTCATCTGTCTTCCACCCTCCATGGTACTTCTCCAAGTAAATAACTTAAACTCAGGTGTTTTTAATTTTCCCTGCAACATGTTAGCAGGTTTGCATGCCCTCTCCTCAGTGCTCACTAAAGAGGAGCCCAGTTAGGCCTCATTCTTCCCTGCTGATCTCCACACAGTGGTATATATAGAGACATATGGGGAGATTTATTATGGGAATTGGCTCACACAGGAGATCAAGAAGTCCTGAAACCTTCTGTATGCAAGAACAAGGAAAGCCAGTAGTATAATTCAGTCCAAGTCCATAGGCCTGAGAACCGAGTGAGGGGTGGCTCTAGGGGAGGCCCAAGAACTCTGCTGATCATGGGCATAAGATGGATACCTCAGCTTGTGTGAATTCCCTGGAGAGACGTAAAAGAAACATCTACCTCTGAACAGAGAGGGAGCCAACAGTCCAAAGAATAGCTCAGACAGTCCAGCTTGGTGTGAAAATGAGTGTATTAGGGCATACTCACAGAGCAGGGGATGACTTGTGGGCTGCAGTTATCACCAAAATTGCCATGCACCCTGTGCTAGGCTACTGGTTTTAGGTAACATTAATTAAAATGTCAAAAGCAGGATCAAAAGCAAGAAGGGTCCTTGGGAAAAGTCGTGTGTACTCTGTTCCCCTCCCATCCTTAGCAGGAAATTGTTGGTCTTAGCAAGTGCTATGTGGCTTTAGTGATGGATGGCCTTGTGCTACAGTCTAGCACACAGCCTCAGGACTGGGCTACTTGGTAGGGACCCACTGAAAATAGAATTACTTTGAGTATGGTTCAGAGGACAACTCACACTACACTCCATTCCTTCTTCTGGCTTGTCCAGTCTTTCCAGTCCCTCTTCTGTGATGTTCCCTGAGCCTTGGAGGGGGTGTTAACTCCTTTGACTAGAGCTGAGTACTGGGCTGTTACTCCACAGCAACTGTATAGACTGAAGCAGTAGACATTCATTCCTAGAAAGACAAAAACAACAATGAAGAGTACATGTCCCCAGTAATCAGGTCAAGAGCCTAGCTAATGTGTAAAGGCATCATAAACATTTAAGTGATCTATATCATGAATGCTGTCTTTAAGTGATTTAAAGTATCTGGTATATTAACTCATTATCTAAAACTTTTAATGCAGTTTCAAGCCCTTGCACCTTGTGAGGAATGATTTCCAATCTCCACTCCAAGGGTTATTTTATATCCTCCAGGTGTTTTTCTAAATCTTTAAGACACCCAGAGATTAGCATGATCATCAATTGTGTAATGAAACATTTTTATAGTGTGTGGGCAAAGTACAAGTCAATGTCCTGGGCCATCATCCATGGCACTTGAAAGGTCCATTGTTCCCATTCCATGAGAAAGCAAACTGGTCCTAGGATTTAGCAGCTAAGGGAATACTAAAGGAAGCATTGGCAAGACCCAAAAAGTATAACAAGGTCTCATAGGCTGCCTCAGTTGTTCAGTCATAGTAGTAATGTTGAACACAGAGGAATGGATGGGGCCATCACCTTAACTCTTCTGTAATCCATAGTCATTCCCAGAAGCCATCGTTTTGATTTTTTTTTTTTAAATCAGCCAGCCTGAACTGTTAAATGGACCTAGTACTAAGTGAACAATCTCTACCTTTTCTAATTCCTTCAGAGGGGCTGTGATTTCTGTTAATCCTTCTGGCAGTTTGTACTGCTGGGTATTAACTATCCTGCAGGAGGACGGGGGTGGGGGTAGGCGACATCACTGGCTCCCATTTTGCCTAGCCTTACATCCCTACCTTTACAGTTCATACTCTCGGGTGGAATTCTCTGACTGGGGTGTGAAGGATGTACCCTGATAACACAGCCATCCCTCGTATGTTCTCACCCATGGGGGAATATATGAACAGTATATTCCCTGACTGGATAGTTGCCATCCCTACTACTAGTGTAGTCTTCTTTACCTGTAGTATTCTGTCTTCTTATTCATCTATAGCTGCACTTGTGGGGGCTGTCAGGAATTAGCTGTGTTCTGTCCCAGTGTCCTCTAGGGCCCATGTGTTTTGTACATTAGTAGAGGACCAATGTATCTGCAGCTTAACATAGGGCCTCTTGTTGTCCTGTGTGGCTCTTACTTGCAGGTACCCCCTAACTTATCCCCCTGACAGAGGAGGGGCTGAGGAGATTGCTACCTAATGAGGTTCTCTCTTCTTTTTCAACAGGGGATGCTGAGGGTCCAGCACATACATCCTCCTTGTTTTTCTGTATAAATGAATTGTTTTGATTTTAGAGCTCTTCATAAATTTAGAAAGCAGAATTGAGCTTTTTTCATTTAAAAAAATTTTCTTAGTACATTTTAGAAATACATAATGATCACATTCATCATAGGGATTTGTATCTGTATGTAATATATCTTGCTGCTTCTTTTTTTCCCATCCCCTTCCCCTTCCTTCAACCTATTTTCCCCCTTCTTATTTACAAAGGTTTTGTTTCCATTTTTTCTCTCTATTCTCTTTATTTTTCTTGTCACTTTTTTCCTTTTCACCTCCTCCATCCCTTGTTCCTCTTCCTATTTGAACATTTTCTTCCCATTTCCCAATATCTATTATACATTTTGGTCCTTATTTATACTTTTGTTTTCTCATACCCGAGAAACAATGTAATACTGAAACAATTTGTGTCCAATTTATTTAATTTAAGAGTATGGTTCAAGGTGCACTCATTTACCTAGAAATGTTTTGAGTGTGTCCTTCTTTGTGGAAGAGTAGTACTCCATTGTATAAAAAACATCTTCTTTATCCATTTATTGGTTGGGCATTTGGACTGTTTCCAAGATTTTCCTATTACAAATTATGCTGCCATAAACATAGGTGTGCATATATCTCTCTGGTATGATGCTTTTAATTATTTTGGGAAGACACAAAGAAAGGAAATAGCTGGGTCAAATGGAACCTCTAGCTTTAGTTTTCTGTGGAATCTCCACACTGATTTCCACAGTGGTTGCACCAGTCTACACTGCCACCAACAATAGAGAAGGGTTCCTTTTTCTCCACAGTCCCCCAGCTATGGTTATTGGTTGATTTCTTGATAATAGCCATTCTTCTGGAGTGAGATGGAATCTCAGTGTTGTTTTAATTTGCAGCTCTTGAATGACCAGTAATGTTGAACAATTTTTCATATATTTATTTGTCGTTTCATCTGAGAAGGGTCTGTTCATTTCTGATGCCCATTTTTAGATTGGGTCTTTAAATTTGAGGGATCTGATTTTTTTGAGTTCTTCATATATTCTAGATATTAGTCCTTTGAGGAACAGCTGACAAAAATTTTTTCCCTCACTGTGGGTTGTCTCTTCACTCTGTGAATGAAGATGAGATCCCAGTTATTGATTCTTTGTGATATTTTGTTCATTAAGTCTTTGCCTACACCAATGTCTTGAAGAATTCTAGGGCTGGGGATTTAGCTCAGTGGTTCCGCCACCTGCCTCGCAAGCGCAAGGTCCCGAGTTTGATCCCTGGTACCAAAAAAAAAAAGAGTCCTACCTATTCTATCTACCAGAAGATTTAGTGTTTCTGTTTTAATATTTTGATCTTTGATCAATGTTGATTTTAGTTTAGTGCATGGTGAAAGATGGAGGTCTAATTATTATTATTATTTTTTTTTTGGTACTGGGGATCAAACTCTCATCCCTCCGCTTTCGAGGCAGGCAGCAGAACCACTGAGCTAAATCTCCAGACCTGGAGGTCTAATTTTAATCTTCAGCATGTATAAAGACAGTTTTTCCAGGACCATTTATTAAAGAGGCTGTCTTTCTTCTAGTGAAAATGTTTGGCTCCTTTGGCAAAGATAAAGTGGCTGAGTGCATTTGGAGTTGTTTCTACATCTTCTAATCTGTTCCATTGATCCTTAGATTCTACATAATTTTGGAGAAAAAAATCATTTCACAATTAAATTATGTTAGCCCTAGTCTTCTGGCCTACAGGATGGCTATGATGTGCCAAAACATAACTCCACTTTTGCCTTCAGTCACAGCTGAGACCTCAATGGTCCCATGATGCTGTGACACTCAAGGGCAAGATTATATCATCTGAAGACATCCTGATTCCTTGACAACTGAGAAGTAGGAGAAAGGTTTCACCTGAGGAGAGACAAATTCCTTAACAGGTTAACTCATCCCATCTATTGTTGTAAGAACATTGTTGCTCATTTTACCATCCTAATCAACACAATTTCTTCATCAGTATAAGATCCTCATGGTCATAGGATTACCACCACCCTCCTAAACATCTGATACTTACTACAATTATAAGATCCTTGTTAACTTAGGTTTATTGATGCCCTCTGAGTCATCTGGTACTCCCTGTGAACCCAATAAATCACGGAAAGCTAGGAGTGCCTTCATCTTTGCTGCCCAGAGGAGTATTGATCAGGCCTAGAACCCAGCTTCTTCTCCAAGTCTCATTTCCTGTCTTTATTCTTTAATTTGCCTTGTGCTGTCATGGCTCACAGGAGACAGAGACCCACTGCAGGGATTCTGGTAACATCCCCTTTCCCTGTTCCCTACACCTTAGGTCTGGGTTTTTTTGGTGTGTTTTTTTTTTTTTTGTCAGTACCATGCTGTTTTCATCAGTAGCTTTGTAATTTCTAGCCAGGGATTGTGATGGCCCCTGCCTTGCCTTTGTTGTCCAGAATTATTTCTGCTATTGTAGGTCTCTTCTGGTTCCAAATGAATTTTAGAATTGTTTTCTCTTATTCTGGGAGATATGCTATTGGCATTTTGAACATGCTTGCATTAAATCTGTATAACAATTTTGGAAATATGGCCATTTTCATTATATTGGTTCTTCCTACCCAAGAACAAGGGATATCTTTTGATTTTCTGATATCCTTTTTGATCTTCTTTTTCAGAGTACCATCATTTTCAATGTAAAGGTCTTTTATTTCCTTCGTTGTATTGATTCCTAGGTATTTCATTTTTTTGGATGCTATTGTCAAAGGTGTTGTTTCCTTAATTTCTCTCTCAGTGAGTTTGTTATTTGTATACAAGAATGCTATTGATTTTTGAGTGTTGACTTTGTATTCAGCTAAGCTGCTAAATTTGGTTATTAAATCTAGAATTCTTTAAGTGGAGTTTTTGAGGTCTTTTCTGTAAAGTCTCATATTATAAAAGACCCAATCAAAAAATGAGCAACCAAAATCAATAGATACTTCTTAGAAGAAGTACCAATGGCCAATAAATATATGAAAAAATGTTCAATATCACTGGCCACCAGAGAAATGGAAATTAAAACAATATTGGGATTCCATCTTTCCCTAGAAAGAATGGTTGTCATCAATAAATCAAATAAAAACAAATGCTGGTGAGGCTGTAGGGGAAAAGGAGCCATTCTATATTGTTGATGGAAATGTTAACTAGTACAACCACTATGGAAATCAGTATAGTCTCAAAAAACTAAAAGTAGAAATTCTATTTGACATAGCTATTCACCTTCTAGGTGTCTTCCTGAAAGAGTTAAAGACATCATATTACAGTGATATATGTTTAACCGTATTTACAGCAGCACAATTTATAACAGCTAAATCTTGGAAGTGGCCTATATGTCCAGCAACAGATAAATGAATAAAGAAAATGTGGTATTTATTCACAATGGTGTACTCCTCTGCCATAAAGAAGGATAAACTTGAGTCATTTGAAGGAAAATGGATGAGCTTTGAGACCATAATGTTAAGTGAAATAAATCAGACACACATGTTTAAATATTGCATGGTTTCTCTTATATGAGAAACTCATAACATAAATAATTAAAGAGTCAAATAAAGATAGGCAACAAAAAAACCCCAAGGAGATAGATCTTTCTGAAATGGGAAGGGGACCAAGAGATGAAGAAGGGGAGAAAGAGGAGGGGAAAGGGATGTAAAAAAAATTAAAACATGTATCAACTCTCCACAATGAATATAATCATTATACACTGCAAACATCTACTAATAAAATAAAAAATTAAAAATAGTATTGCAAAATCCCCTACAAAACCAACAAGAAAACAAAAACAGCCTCCTGCATTCCCAGCTACTGTAACATCACCTGCCACTCCTTGATAGTCTTTCATTCCTTAATATCCATACAGACTTCTGCTGATGGCAACCAGTTGTCCCTGATGGCCCATATGAGCCAATTTATAGGAGAGTGGGTCCCCTCATATTGCTGGAGGTTATGCAATCTGTCTTAGGGAGGGACAAGTTATTACCTTGATCACCTTTTCTGCCTCTATGATGCTTGAGTTGATCCCATTGGCTCCCATATCCCAAAGCCTCATAAGCCAAGCAGTCAGAGGCTCTTTCACTGCTTGCTTGAAAGTTTTTCCTAACTTAAGCAGTTTGGAGGCAGAGTATTCCCTCATGATCAGAGTCTCCTAAATAGGACTGTTATTAATGCCTCTGTCCATATGCTGAATCATGGACTTTCCCTTCTTTTGTATTAACAGATTTGGGGAGTGTCATCCACAACTTTTACCCTCATTTCTTCCTCCTCTTCATTATCTGACTCTTCCCACAAATTCTAGATCTTTGGTTTCCAGGTGGGATTTGTTAGCACAATGTGGACCTGTGCTCTCTTTTCCTTTTGCCTCCCTACCCCCAGCCATAAGAAACAACAGTATAGGACTTCCATCTCATCCTCCCTTTTATCTAATTTCTTTCCCAAATCAGAGGCCAAAGCAGAGGACACTAATCACATATCCTTTTCATGTTGGAGTTCCTCCTTCAAGCAAGTAATTTTCCTCTGGGAAGACAATGCACCCTCAGTAGCATATCTTCCTGCTCACAGCAGGGGCCATGCTACAGCAGCTATAGTTCTCTTGCAATCCAGTCCCACACAGACTATACCTTCAGGGATTGCAGGATGCTCTCCAGTCCATTAGGCATTTGGGGGTTATCCTTGTACTCATGCAGTGGACACTCATCTAGGAGGTGCACCATCCTATACCACATGAAGGAAGACCACCACCCCAGGATTCTGCCTGCTGCCACCTCAGACAATCATCTTGGGATCTTTCAGGTCCCTGTTCAAACACCAGGTGTTGGATGGGTTTTCTGTAAAGATATAAAAGAAACGTCTTCCTCTGAACTGAGAGGGAGCCAACAGTCCAAAGAACAACTCAGACAAGCCTGGCTTGGCAAGTGAATGAGTTTATTTAGGGATTACTTATAGAACAGCGGATGACTTGCAGGCTGCAGTACCACCAAAGTAACCCCCCACCCCAGGCTACTGGTTTTATGGAGCACTAATTAGAACAGCACATGGAGGATCAAAAGCAAGAAGGGTCCTTGGGAAAATTGTGTGTACTCTGTTCCCATCCTATCCTTATCAGAAAACTTTTGGTCTCAGAAAGCATTATGTGGCTGTGGTATTGGATCACCTTGTTGTGTACATAGCCTCAGCACCTAGCTACCTGGTGGGGCCTACTGAACAGCTAAGTAGGGGACTAGCAAGGAAAAAGTATAGTTACATGGTGGAAGTAACTCATCTTGATCAGCAGAGAGGATAGGGCTGCTTTTACATAATAGCAGCAGGAAGAAATATATGTGGAACCTAGGAGATGCACTTTGATGCCTCCTAGTATGAAGAAATGTGTGCAGCACCTCTGAACTTAGGCAGGACTACCAAGCTTTGGCACTTCAGGGTTGTGAGGTATACACCACCAACTGAGCTACCAACACCTGATGAGAGGACTTCTGAGGGCGAAGGGACTTTAGAAAGGGCATTGGAAGAGGCAGTGGGTGAGCTGCAGCCCTGAGATCTACTACTGTGATAAAGGTTGCAGTTCATCTCTCTGATCTTGTTAGCTCCCCCTCAGGAGGAAAGGCTGATGGGACCCATAGAAGCATTGTTCCTTAGACTGTGTTAGAAAGTAGACCTGTGCAGCAAAAGGTTTCAGTGTGGCAGCCATGAGAATGTGCCCACTGACCCAAGCCCCATCTGCTGCCTGTGAAATACAACCCTGAGTTGTGCAGAGGACGCTCCTTACAGGGTGCTCCCAGCCAGGGATGGTGTGGCAATTCCCAGAGTTCTAGGACTTCTCTGATGGCTGAGTTTGGTTTGAGGACTCTCTCATGACTTGCTGAACCTTCCTTGGACAAAGACTGCTGTGGATAAGTCAGCCTAGGATGCATCCCACCAAGATTCTTTCACACTTTCATTGTGATCACAGCCTAACACAGCTTTTCCCCACTTTTAGAAATCACATTTCTCCTAATAAAGTCCATACACAGTTAACCTTATCATGTTATCTGCTTCCCAGTGTTCTGGAAATCTTGGAAAGAAAATACATGGAGACACAGAATTTGGGTAAAATAATAAAATTTCTACGCATGAGTGGGCGGGACCACCAGAAACTGGTCTGTTTAGTATCCGCTCCCCTTTGTTCAGCGTTTCTCTTATTATATCCTTTTGAGCCATTATCTCATCCCTAGTGGTCTTTGATGTGTAAATACAATTCCAGTTCCTATTTACAAGTCACAGACACAAGATAGGCACATATACATTGTAAATTCACCCTGGCATTGCAACTTTGTTAGGTTAATGAAGTTACTGGTTAAAGAGTCAGATAACCATCACCTTAAACAAGGAGTTACAGGAAAACCAAATCTTAAAAGAACACATTACTTAGTTTGCTTCTACAACTACCTTAATATTCAGTCTATTAAATTATCTAAAACTTTCCCCTATCATTCCTCCCTCTGTTTACTTCAGGATAATTCTTCTATCCATTATAAGTTCTATCCAGTTTATCTACATTTCTTAACACTAGAATTTGGTAGTGTTGAGCTGTAGCACTGCGCTACTGTGCAAATTTTGAAATCTATTGGATGACACAAGGACCAAACATTAATACTAATATTACAACAAGAAGGGGACTCAGAAGAGGTCCTATCCAAGTTTTTTTTATCCTGCCCAAGTAAAATTAATCCCATAGGACAGCTCTCCTATACCAAATTTCTCATCAAGAGCCTTGATCTGATCTTTTAGTTTGTCTAGTGATGCTTGCACTACACCAGATTTATTAGCATAATAACAACACTCTTTACCAAGAAATAAGCAAGTCTCTCCTTTCTGGGCTGTGAGCAAATCAAGAGCATGCCTATTGTGTAACATGACATTGGCCAGTGAATCTAGTTGGGTTTCTAAAGCCTGAAGTGTGTCTCAAATTTCCTCAAGATCTTTTCCAATTTCTTGTCCTATTGAAGTATATTACTCCTTGTAGCCAAATAAGATCCCATGGGGCTGGCATATACACAGATAAAGGATTACATTGACCTTGTTTAGAATTGTTACAATTACCAGCGGCTCATCCAACAAGGGAGCTGTTGATCCAAATTTGTTTTTTCTCTTTGCAATATAATTTTTCATTATAATAGCCCCCCACAGTCAGAAGTTACCCCAGGTCCCCCATAATGTTGTTTTAGGCAGGGATCAAAGAATATTATAAACAGATAGCCTTCCAGTTCCCATTTTACCATTTTAAAAGTCACATATTGTTTATCAAACTTTTCATTACTAGGCCTAAACGCCTGCAGTTTGAAAACAAAGAAACTTAAAGCAGTGGTGATCTGGCACAACACAATAATCCATGTCGTCCTTGTTGGTGCTTCCATTCTTCAGCTGTGCATTGACTCACCAGCCTCTGGAGTGGTGAGAGCAGGGCTTTGAGTGCGTTGTCTTTCTTGGCTTTCAGCATCGATCTCCGTGTGGGATTTTTTCACTTGGGAGTGGTGGATCTAAGGTTGGATCTCAGTGACCTTTACAGCTGTGGGAGTAACCATAAGTGTAACATACAGTCCTTCCCATATAGGTTGCAAGGATGTCTTTTTTCAGCTTTTAACATAAATTAAATCACCAGGTTTAATCAAATGTGCAGGAGTCATAGTGGGTAGGTTTTCCTTTGATCTCAACTGATCTTGCATATTGTTAAATGCTTTACCTAATTCTAGCATTTGCAATTCCATAGTGGAAGTTACCAATTGAGTAAGGTTACCTGTAAAGTCCCTAAGTATGCAAGGGGGTCTTCCCAACAATATTTCATAAGGAGTGAATCCTATATGGCCTGGAATGTTTCTTATTTTTGATAAGGCCATACGGAGCAAGTCTATCCATGGTCCCTGTGTAGTTAGACAATACTTAGTTAAGGCACTTTTAATAGTTCTATTCATCCTTTCTACTTTCCCAGAACTTTGTGGCCTGTATGCAGTATGTAAATACCATTTGATGTGTAACATTCTAACCAAAGTTTGGAAAGTATCTGTTATAAAAGCTGGTCCATTGTCACTCCCCGTATAGAATGGGAGGCCAAAGCAAGGAATAATCTCCCTTAACAGAACTTTACACACTTCTGAGGCTTTTTCTGTTCAAGTAGGGAAAGTCTCAGGCCATCCAGAGTAAGTACAGATGCAAACTAACAGATACTTATAACCTCTACAGGGTGGCAATTCTGTAAAATCCACTTGGATACCCTCAAAGGGGCTAGTACCAGCTCTTTAAACTCCTGGGAGTGGTTTTGGTCCTGTTGCACAATTTATTTTCTGGCAGGTCTGACATCTCTGAGATACCTGTTCACATAGAGCAGCCACATGAGGAATATAGAAATATTTTTCTAGTAACTTCTGTAGTGCAGTCTTGCCTCCATGCATTAACTCATGATACCACTTTACCCAGTAATAGGGTGAAGCTTCAGGAATAACTAATCTCCCTTTTGGAAGTACTCAAATGTCTCCTTGTTTTTCTGCAAGCTATTCCTTAGCCCAGATGTTCTCCTTGTCTGAATATATTATAGGAATCTGTGGCTTCTGAGCACTTGTCATGGAGCTTGTGTCTGAGTCAGCACAGCCATCGGTAATTTTTGCGTGGCTTCCATGTCTGTTCTATTACTACCTTGTATAACAAAGTCTTTGTCTTTCTGAAGTCCTGGGCAATGAATTACTGCAACTTTGCTAGGTTCCCACACTGCCTCTAGTGACTGTATAATTTCCTGTTTATTTTTAATTAGCTTCCCTTCTGCCATGAGAAGACCTCGCTCTCAGTAAATCATGCTAATGATGTGTAATGTAGCAAATGCATAGCAAAAGTCCATATATATATATTTACCCTTTGCCCATTGGAGTGCCTGTATGAGTGCCCAGAGCTTAGCACACTGTGCCAACTAAGGAAGGGGCTCTGGCTAGGATCACCTCATCCTTTGTGGATACCACATATCCAGCATGACAAACCCCATTTTCCATGAAACTGCTCCCATCCATAACCAGAAAGAGGTCAGCATCAGACAAGGGTGTCATTTGTAGGTCAGGGCAGCTGGAAAAGAGCTCATGGATGATACTCAAGCAGTCATGGTTGGGAGGGCCTGTCTCCATGGGCAAGAAGATAGCAGGATTTAAAGCTTTTACAGAAATAAACCATAAGTGGGGATTCTCACAGAGAAGGGCTTGGTACTGAGTAACCCGATTATTTGAGAGCCATCAATGCCCTCTTGTGTTCAACAGTTCCAAGACCGTGTGTGGAACCTGCACAGTCAGTTCCTGACCTAAAGTCAGTTTGTCTGCTTCTTGGATTAATAAAACTGAGGCCGCCAAGGCCTGAGGGCAAGGAGGCCACACTTTTGCTACTGGATCTAAATTTTTAGACAACTATGCCACTGGTTGGTTCCATGGCCTTGCTTCTTGGGTTAATACTCCAAGGGCCATGTGGTTCTTTTTAGTCACATGAAGAACAAAAATCTGCTTTACATTCAGTATGCCTAAAGCAGGGGCGGCTGCTAAGGTCAGTTTTAGTCTCTTAACTTAAAAACCTTTTTTTTATAGCCCAAAGTAAATGATTTTTTTTTTCTTTAGAGCTTCATAAAGAAGTTTAGTGATCTATGCAAAACCAAGAATCCAAATTCTACAGAAGCCTATCACCCCAAGAAACTTCCTCAGGTCTGGGGATTTGGCTCAGTGGTTTCGCCGCCTGCTGTGCAAGTGGAAGGATCTGAGTTTGATCTCTGGCACCAAAAAATAAAAATAAAAAATAAAAAAATAAAAAAGGAACTCCCTCAGCTGTCTCTTATCTCGTTCATCTTTCCTCTTAGCCTATTCCTTCTCTCTTGCTGAATCTCTTCTCACATACACTTTTTTTAGTCAATTGTAGCAACTGTGTTATATTCATACCCTCCCAAGTTTCTTGCTTTTGAATTTTCTTCTAATATCTTGGGCTGACTGGGTCACAAAGTCATATTGATTAACTAACTGATGGTTATCAGGAACAGCAGGATCAAAAGGTATATACATTCTGTAAACTTTACAGAGCTACTCATAAAGTCTCTCAGGGCTCTCATCAGGCTCCTGGGGTGTTTCTAGCACTTTAATCATATTTATAGGCCTTGTACTTGCGGCTTGTATCCCTGCCAGGAGGGCCATCTGATAATTGCTTAAGCTGTCCTGGCCTCCTGGGGTGTTGGGGTTCCAATTGGGCCACTCATTCACTGGAAATTGCTGTTTATGTCAAGCATCTGGATTTTGTGTGCCTGCTGGCATTCTAGGAACATTGATCTTTTTAATTTTTCCTAAAACTCTCTGCATTTTTTTAGAGGTTATCAAAGTTTTACAAAGTTCTTTACAGTCCTCCCAGTTAGGACAATGGGTAGCAAAAATGGAATTAAATAATTGAAGCATTTTGGAGGGGTCTTGGCAGAGAATAAATGACTTTCCTTTTCTCTGGACCTAGCCTCCTTTGTCTTTTTTTAAGTCAAATCTCAAATAATGCACCTTGGTCTGACATATTTGTGCCTTTTTCCAACAGTCTTTTTTTCTAACTCACTATAAAGGAGGAGGTCATATTGTAACCTGTTGGCTCTTAAACCCTTTGAAGATGACCAATGTACACATATTATAGTAACATATTTAGAATTTAACCCCTTGATGACAACCAATGTAAACATATTTAAACTTTTCATAACAAACTTGAAACCAACAAACAAACATGCATATTTTTGATAAATCACTTTTCCACATCTTTTGACATACCTAGGCCTTCTGGTCTTGTATATATATATTTTTATCTTTCTAACAAAACAAACATACAAAAATTTTTTTATATCAGAATTGTACCTCTTTTTCTTATAGCTTTTTAATATATTTTTTTTATCTCACTATAGACCTTTTATCACAAACTTGTCTTTAGCTGTTAAAATTTTAAAGTGTCCCTTTTTTGTTCTCAGATTGTTACACTTTGAATTTGGTTGGCTGCCAATAGAACAGTAGTAAACTTGAGGGTTTTTTTTAATCAATAAAGTACAGAAAAAAGCAAGTTAACCCTATAATTACAATTGAAGAATTTGCAATGTACAAGAAATACTTTAAGCACACCAATTAAACATCAACTCAAACTGAAACACAGATATATTTATCAATTAGCTAAAATTTGTAACTTTTCAAACTGAAACACAGATACATTTATCAATTAGCTAAAATTTGTAACCTTTGTAAAATTTCTTACTTTTTCTGGCTTTGTTTTATGTCCTTCAGAGCTTTTTTTTTTTTTTAGCTGTTTTTAATCCATCACTTATTTTCTCTTTCTATTTTTTTTTTTTAATTTGAGTGTAAGCCTTATTTGATCCTCTCTGAGTCTGACCACAGCATGCACCCTCTGGTGCTCTGAAGCCAAGCAGTTCTCATGCTTTCGTCCCCACCTCCTCTGAACCTGTGAATTTAGCAACTCAAAAGGAGGGGGAAAGTCTAAATTCTCTCGGTCTGGATCTGAAAGGACCGGTTACTTTTCAGCATCGTCCCCTTTCTGACAGAGGACCAGGATATTGCTTTTTGCTTCTGGAGCACACATATGAAGCCAAGGAGGCATTCTGTGGCACAATTTGAGCCATAAAACAATATAGGGAAATTGATCTGGATGTTCCCATCCAGGGGCAGTGACTGTTAGCCAGATGGACCAGACAAGACCCTCACCTAGGGATCTCTCAGTTGGCCAAGCTAGGCAAAGCTTGGGCCATTCTAACTCACAAAAGGCTCTATCTAACTTTTGGGGTTTTATCATAATACTATAATTTCCAGTAAAACCTTTCTTAAAAATTCCTAAGCATGCATTCCAAAATAGTAGGATGAGATGTTTCTGTCCCCACGATCGGGCGATCAGAGTGTTGGTGTGTGTATGGGTATCCTTGTACACAGGTGCAAGACAAACAAAGGTGGGGGACCACTTGCTCGCCTGTCTGGCTGTGGGCCTCTTGGCCATTGTAAGTTCCGTTCAGGCTAAGGTGGGCTGTCCTCTAAGCTCACCATTGTGCATTTGTTAAACACGACCACACACAAATTCTGTGACTTGGGGAGGACTCTTTAAGCTCAAGCGCTTCCTCCCTGTCTTGTTTCGCAGCTCGTTCCACACACTCTCCTACCCAGAGCTCTTTTCACTCACACATTTATTCAGAAGTTATCACATTCCCTCCCAGTGACCCCCTAACCGTAACCAAAACAAATGAAAGAAGCTACCTCCCCAAATGGCAAAGCACAAGGGGTGATGGGGCCCCTGCACTATTTCTGCCCAAAGTTCACAAAGTGAATCAAAACAAATGGGAGGAGCTATCTTCCCGAATGGCAAAGCACAAGGAGTGATCAGGCCCCTGTGCTGTATTTGCCCAAAGTTACAAAATACAAATTCACAAGGCAAAACCGAAAGTTAACGACTAGGGGGTTTCCCGGCGTTTCTCACCCAGCAAAGGAAAGAGACAGATGAGACACCAAGAGCAATGGCCCTCCTTCTGTCATCTTCCATCTTGGGTTCGGGTGACCCTCAGCTGGTGAGCGGGTCTCTGTGTCCTGTTGGGGAGCCTAGGAAATTAGTCCTGGTTAGGGAACCAAATATTCTGGAAATAGTGGAAAGAAAATACACGGAGACACAGAATTCGGGTAAAATAATAAAATTTCTACTCGTGAGTGGGCGGGACCACCAGAAACCAGTCTGGTTAGTATCCGCTCCCCTTTGTTCAGCGTTTCCCTTTTTATATCCTTTTTAGCCATTATCTCATCTCTAGTGGTCTTTGATGTGTAAATACAATTCCAGTTCCTATTTACAAGTCACAGATACAAGATAGGCATATGTACATTGTAAATTCACCCTGGCATTGCAACTTTGTTAGGTTAATGAAGTTACTCGTTAAGGAGTCAGAATACCTTCACCTTAAACAAGGAGAGTTATGGGAAAACCAAATCTTAAAAGAACACATTACTTATTTTGCTTCTACAACTACCTTAATATTCAGTCTATTAAGTTATCTAAAACTTTTCCCTATCACCAGAGGACTTCAATTTACAAAGCTTGTACATGAGAGGAGAAGAGACAGAAACATGAAGAGTAATAGCCAGGTGTGGTAGTGAATACCTGTAGTCCCAGTACTAGGTAGGTTGAGGCAGGAGGATGACAAGTTTAAATTCTACCTGAATGACTTACCCAGAGCTTGTCTCGAAATAAAAAAAATTAAAAAGAGTGGGGCTGTGTCTCAGTGGTAGTGTACCCTTGGGATTGATCCTCAGTACTAAAAAAAAAAGCACCTCCATGTTTTCTGACTTGGGTGACTGGGTGCTTGGTAACACTTAGATAGAATAAGGATCTCCATCTGAAGAAATAAGACATAACAGGGCAATGTATGCAGTAGGTCAAGGAGGGTGGGAATGGAAGGACAAAAGGAAGAAAAGGCAGAGGAATCTCAAATAGGAGAGCAGTTTCACCTGTTATACTGGCATTTATCGGTTGCAGATAAAGTTGCCCCTTCCCCCTGAGGCCTGGTCCTGATTCTTAAGGATAGCTTCAAATATCATCCATGGCTCAGAAACAGATTTTTGTGGAAACACGTATAAGTTTACCATGGAGTTTCTATTTTAGCTTAAGCTACTATAACAAAATAACACTGACTGGTTGGCTTAAACGTCATCTATAGCATTCTTATAGTTTTGGAGATGCTGGCAGATTCAGATTCTGGTAAGGGATCCCTTCCTGGCTTGTAAATACCCACTTTCTTACTGTATGTTCACATGTGTTTTCCTTGGTGCAAATGTGGAGAAAGAGAGAGAGAGAGAGAGTGGGAGAGAGAGAGAGAGAGAGAGAGAGAGAGAGAGAGAGAGAGAGAGAGTGATACTCTCCCCTTCTTGTAAAGGAATCTAAATATAATCACCTCTCAAAGGCCCCACCTCCAAATACCATCCATTGAAGGTTATTAGGGGATAGAGTTTCAACCTATGAATTTCAGCAGGACATAAATACTCAATCCATAGCAGTTTCTTTCAGCCATACTGAGATGTTCTCTCATTAACAGTCTTTATGACATCCTGTGACATGTGGACAAAGTACTGGTGGTTCTAAGATGTTTCCGATTCTTTACAGGATGAAGGAACTTTATAAACTCTGGCTTATAGAATGTAACCAAATGTAAAGTCCCTTCAAACAGTCCACTCTCAGAAAGAGTCTTCTGTAGGGTTTTTGTAGGCCTTGTTTTTCAGCCTTTTTAAGTGGATTCCTGAGGCACAACTTGTTTGCTGAGAACAATTTTTCTTATCTCTGCCTTTATGCCCCATCAACTCTTTTATCCTCAAGTACATTTAAAAAAGGGTGGGGTGATCATATGTGTGAATACAATAATTTCCAGAACAAATACAGAAACATATTCTTGGTAGTTAGGTAAGGTTTTGTAAACAGAGGCATGTTTAACTAGTATGGCCAAGCGAAGAACAAAAAGCCAGAAATACAAAGCAAGGACCATTTTATTGGAGTCAGCCGCACTACCATTGCGTCATGAGGTACTAGGAGCACTTTATTGGAGATGTACACTAGTTAAAAACATTTCTACTAGACAAGGAGATTTTTTTTACTCTGCCACTAAGTTATTGATTTTTTTGTAAATGTCTGTTTTATTCTGGATGGAATGCTGATAATGTCATTCCTCGGTACATATCCATTATTCTGTGCTTTCTCTATGGCTGCCCGATGCTATGCTATGGATTCTTTCTCACTCCACAGTGAAATGTCTCTGTCCTGGCCTTTTCCCTTCATTTATATCTAACCCCCCAGCTTTTGATCCAGCCACAGAAGAATGGGGAGAAGGAATTGGCAATATTGATAAGATACCACTGTGTATTATTTTTCCTCTTTTAATGGCTGATGCTTCTACAAGTTTATGGATTCCTTTTGCTTAACAAATGTGTTAAAAACTGGAACTGTGCTGCCAAAGCCTCCAAATCAAATAGGACAAGTATTGCTGGCTTGAACATTTCCTACTTGTCATAAATCTGAGTTGAAAGAAGCTACAGAATTATGAGGTGTGCTTTTCATGTGCAATTCAATTCAACAAATATTTATTGTTAAGAAAATTCCTTTAACTTTCCCTGCCTGATACAGCAGGTCCTTTATAGAAAGAGGGAGTTTATCCTTAAACACTTGACTATTTGTACTTGAAGTTATCATAAGGCTGAGGAGGTGGGGAAATATCCTTTCCAATCCTGGAGCTTTCCCCCCCTGCTCTGCTTCTTTATGTTAGCTCCAAACATCCAAGGAACAAAACTGTAAAACAGAAATAAGATTGGATTCAGAGATTTTTTTTTCCTATCCTGTTTATTTACTTGGGGCTATACCAATCCACCTTTCCTAAGAGCTTGCCAGTCAGCAGCAATTACTCAGGGTTCATAGTGTGTTGTACTGACCAAATTTGGCTGTTAAAATGGAGAACTCTCTCACCTAAAGCAGAAATTCCTAAGAAAGTAGACAACACCTGGATGCATAAGTGACTGTCACTGTCTGAGTGTTCAGACCCAGCCATTCATTGCTCAAAGGCAAGTACCTCTTTGTACATCTGTAATCACATATCTACATTAGGTTCTTAGGAGTTATTTGGCTGGCTGGGGGCCTGGGATTATATAGTAAAGAAATTTGAACGAATTTTGAACAGAGTGTAATGTGCAATGGAGGGTCAGGGCAGTGACATTCCGTAGGGAAGGTGATATGTAGAAGGAGATGTAATTGGCATCCAAGTTTAAGGTACTGAGGCAATGTGTAGCCCCAAGATTCAGAGTTCCCTGAGGCCCATCCTTGTAGCCTCTAGGGATCTATGGAATTTAAGTTAAGATCTGCTGCTGTGAGACCCACTTGAACCAACAAGAGATTGGTGTGGTCCAAGCCACAGGCACGGCAGAAAGGATACTAGAAGGAAGGAAAGGCACCTCTGCTCTTCTCACCAGAGGGAAGGCAGAGGTTATGTCTGCGGGCCCTTGGACATTCTATGTGGAGTGGCTTAGACAAGAGGAGGCTTTCTCAGAAAGACTTGGGAAGGCCATCAAGCAGTGAGCCTAAAAGGCCCCAGATAGCTGTAACCGGGCTTCTGGATACATCTCACCAACTCTCACACAGGTTGAAGAATTCCTTCTTAAAAGTTCACTGGGAAATAGATTTTCTTCATCTGAAGAAATGAAAAATTTAATATTTTTATCAGGGAGTCCAGATACCATCTACATTTGTATAATTCCCTTTCTTTCCTTTTTGCCTTAGTGGAAAGTGAAAGTTGCTTCCTTGGATTAGAGAGCACTTTCATTCTCACAATGAGCCTGAGGGCAGTTATTTTCTCCACTTACAGGGGATCTGAGATTTTTCCTGGTGCCCTTAGCCTGTGAGAGATGGTGGTGTGACTTACAAGCCCAGCAGTATTTCCATCATTCCCTCTACTTAGTTCAACAGGACCAACCACTGTGCTTAGGATTTCATTGTATGGTCACATCATTCCTGCCTGACAATGAGTATTAACTTCTTCACTGCTTTCTGCCTTGACCATACATTCAGTGGCTTGAGCCCTTAGGCAAACAGTTGGAAAACACTAAGATGAATGACTCACCTAAGATTTGGGTACAAGGAATGTGTCATTTCTACAAATGCAGCTTTCTAGTTATCCCCAAACAGAGAGAAAGAGCGCTGATCTCCCCTCCCCTTTGTAGGCAAGAAAAGGAAAAAACCCAATGTATTGAATACTAAAGATCTTTGGAAAGATGCCAAAGCTCACTGAGCTCAGAATTGATGAGGTCCAGAGGAGGAACTGAGCTCCAAAAGGAAGAAGCATGTGGGCAGACAAGAGTTGTTTCTGGGATTCCCAGGAACAGTGAGGACTAGAGCCTTCACCAAGTAGGGCAACTTTAACTCCCTTAATGTAGGTAGGGCCTGTTATGTCAGATGGACAGTCTGCTTAGACAAGGACCTCCCTGTTCACCCCCAGAGCATCTTGGGGGATTGTGGATACCTGGTCATGGCTGAGGGCTCTGGACTTGAGGACAGGTGGTTTCTCTGAGTGGAGGTTCATTCCAAAGAGAATTGCTGAGTGCTCATTTCAGGGGCAAAGGGGAAAAGCCCATGGAGAGTGAAAATACCTTGGGAGGTGTGGGGATTGGCATATTAGTTGAGGGTGACAAAGCTGTCTCTTTGAGACTAGGAGGACACTCGTGCGCTGTAGGGGGGAATCAAGGCACAAGGATACTTCTTGCCGTCACTATAATGGACACTGGGGAATCCATTCTCATTCTAGATCATGGGGCCTTTGGACTAGTGGTGTTTGTCTGCTGCTTATTTGTGGTGATGGGCTTTTGTTTCTTTTAACCAAACCTCAGATTTGCAAAGGAGGAGTTTGATCCATTTATAGGATTGTCTGGTGAATAAACTTTCCCAAATATCTGTCCAAAACTTTAAGCTAAACTGACTAGGTGCAGTATTTATTAGCTCCAGAGTTATGCTATGATAGTTTCCTCTAGGTGAAATGATCCCCTTAAAGCACCATGATAGCTCCACAAACAGGGTGGATTAGTGTGTGGGTTACCTGAAAAATCTTATGACTTCCCTGTTGTATCCGGGGTTTTGTTTTAGGGGGACTTAGTAAAGGGAGGAGCTTCCTAGGAACTTGTTGAATTTAGCCTTAATCATCTACCAATGATTTACTTATCCCCGTATTGTTCAATTGGAAGATTGGGTGGTGATTTATCAGAAAGTATACAGGAAAAACTTCTCCTCATTTGTAAGACCTCAAATACTGACTGACTGCAAGTCTCTGCCTTCAAGGTAAGCTCTGTTTAACTGGTTTTGTGTTTTCTGAAAAAGTTACATGAAATGTGAAAACTAGATCTCCAAAGAATTGGAACCGCTGTTCTCCTGGAGTTAGCTCCAATTAGAGCTAACATTTATGGAGAGGCAGGCAAGGTTTTGCTGGTTCAGAGCCTGGATTGGAATCATAACTTCACTAGTTGCAAACTATTTGATCTTGGCAACTATTTAATTTTGTAACCTTCAGTTTGTTTCCTTGGTTAATTTTCTTAGTTATATTAGTTTTCCAGTAAATTAACCTGGAATGTGTAGTTGTGATATAATATTTTCTGACACTGGTGATACTTTTGCCTCCTCTAATACTTATATTCATAGTAGAAATTTCTCTTTGTTTCACTGTATTGGTTAGGATTATTGGAATGATGTTGAATAGTAACAGTGATAATGGACATCTATATCATATTCTTGATCTTGACTTTTGTTTAAAATGCTTCATTTTAAGTAAGATGATTACTATATGTCCTGGTAGACATCATTCATCAACTTAAGTTGCTTTTGGTGTTTTTCCTTTTTGGGACAGTGTCTTGCTATATAGTTCAGGCTGGCCTTGAACTCACTATGTAGCCAGGCTGGCCTCTAACTCATAGCAATTTTCCTGCCTCAGCCTCCCGAGTGCTGGGATTATAGGCATACACCACTATGCCTGGCAAGAAAGTTTTCTTATACTTTAAAAAATATCATAAATGGAAGTCAAATTTTATTACATTTTTTGAATCTATTGAGCCAAAATGATATAATTTTTCTTCTGTATACTTCTAAGACAATTCATTAACAGTTTTTGTATTAATGAACTAATTATTTTTCCTATATGAAACATCCTTAAATCTAGGATAACCCTAGTTATGATAAATTTTCCTTTTTAATACTACTGGACTTGATCATATTTCATTTAGGATTTCTTTCCTCTCATTTCATAATATTCTTATATCATTTTTTGTGTGCTATCTCTATCAAGCTCTGTGAATGTGAATTTTAATGAACTGTGTTGATTAAAGGAGAGCTTGGGAGAGAGCAGTGGACATGTTGAAGGAGCTCCAGTTCTCCCTGTCTGTGGTCCTGCTGCTGGCCTGTGGCTTCCTTTACCAGCTCACCTTGAGGTCCCGCTGCCTCTTCTCCTGCCTGCCTTTCTCCAAGTCCCAGCAGGGACAGGATGCCCTCCTGAGCCAGGGACGAAGCATTGTGTTTCTAGAGACTTCGGAGAGACTAGAGCCGCCCCCACTGGTTTCCTGTGCTGTGGAGTCTGCTGCCAAGATTTATCCTGAGCAGCCCGTGATCTTCTTCATGAAGGGTCTCAAAAACTCTACGCAGCTGCCCTCCAACTCCAGTTACCCAGCCTTCTCCCTCCTCTCAGGAATAGACAATGTGTTCTTCTTCCCTTTGGATATGAACAGGCTGTTTGAAAACACACCCTTGTTTTCATGGTACACTCACGTAAGTGCTCAGGGAAACTTAGAGAACAGTGTTGGGAGGAACCAACAGCAGACCCACAGAAAGTGAGTCTAGCCTACTTCCTGTGTAGATGGGAAAACTGGGGCTAAGGACTCAGGGTAAAGATGGGACTAGCACCCAGGCTCTCTGACTCTTTCTACCTCCTTGAAGCCTTATTTAGGTGAACAAGTGAGACTTAGATTATGTTTGGGCTGGTGTCTTGCTTCTAGCTTTCAGGATTTAGCTTAATTGGGAGGCTATTTTTAACTGAATGAATTTTTAAAATATCTTTTCTAGATGTATGGGATAGTTATTTTTCATTATAGTTTTAAACTCATGTATATTAAACTGTTTTTGTATCTTAGGCAGAAACCAGGCACATGAAAATGATGTAAGTAGAAAATTCATGAAGGATCAGTGGAATGGTACTATTGAGATTGGGGTGTACTAAAATATGATTGAGAAATTTCCAGAGCTCTTAGGAATTTTGTAATCCTCATCTTAGCAGCATAGCATAATAAGAAAATAATATTTCTCTCACTATCAAGTAATACTTAAAGAAATTATAATACAATCACTCAATGATTCCACTAAGGAGGTTTTATGATTCTTTATCTGACATTTTATGGTGACTGTGATAGGGAATGAAACCCCCTTCACATTATAATGTCACTATAATGACTTTGACCTTATAACTACTACCAACATCTTTTGGAAAAAAAAGATCTGAAAAGACAACACACAATTACAGTAAGTACTTGAGCATGATTAGATTAGAAGTGAATTTAGTGATAAGAATGTTAATTTTATAAAGTTATTTTTCAAATTAAAAAATAATTTAAGAATTAACATTAATGCTATTTTCTTGCCACATACAGTCCTATCTAAATCCTAATCATAGGCTAGACCAAATGTCAGGAAACTTTTTTTTTTCCTGTAAAGGGCCAGCTAGTAAATATTTTAGGCTTTGTGGGCCAAGCAGCAAAATATAAGGTTATTATTTAGGTTCTTCTATTAATTTCTGATGGCTGCCATAACAAATTGTTGGCTTAAAGCAACAGAAATTGGTGAGGTGAAACAACAGAAACTTATCCTGTTTGTTTTGGGGGCCAGAGGTCCCACATTAGCTTCTCTGGACTGATACCAAGCCATGGGCAAGGCCATGTTCCCTACAGACTCTGGGGGAGACTTGCCACTTACCAGCTTCTGGTAGCCACAGACACTTCTGGTCCTATAGCCCATTCTTTCAGGCTCTACCTCCATCTCCAAATCCCCCCTTTTTCTGTGCATATAAAGTCTCCCCCTACCTCTCTTTTTAAAGTACATTTATGATTTTTTAGGACTTACCAGGATGACCCAGGATAATCTCTGCATCTCAAGGTTTTTAACTTAATCACATCTGCAAAGATCCCTTTCCCATACGAGTTAACATTACAGGTTCCAGGAATTGGGACCCAGGTATCACTGGGTGGCCATATTTTTGCTTCCTGTAGAATTCATATAAAAAGAGAGAAAACTCCCACCCTACTTCATTAACCTGAGCTCTGGGTGGGCTGTCATGGAGGGGTGGGCATGTCTTCATTCAGTTGCTGTCAATCAAAGACATTTTCTGGACTGAAGTGTAGGCCTGAGGGTAGTGGTCTAGTGGGTCAGGCAGGTAGGGGTGGGACTTGGGGCAGACTCTGGGGTTAATTTCACTCTTGATCCCAGTGACTTCTAGATCCCAAAGTGCCCATCTTTTCTTCTGATGAGGCTGGAAATGTCAAATTGGGACTTGTTAGAAGAAGGTGGAACAGTTTCAATGGACTGAATTTCCACTTCCTAGGTCTGGGCAGTTGCCAACAGCAGGGTTCTTGGCAAGTAAGTGGCAGGCCAGGAACGCAGGTGCTGGGAGTGGAGGGGACACACCAGCTTGGTTCCCTTAGCTAACCTGCTCCAGGACTATACCAGTACTTTCCATACCTGGGTTAGACTAACACTATCTAAATAGTGTTTTGGTCCTTGGAAAAAGAAATCCCTAATCACATTATTTGGGGAGATAGTGCATATGACATCCTTTTCTCACAGATGAATCATGGCTTTGTATGGATCTGAATGAAATAAACTTTAACTTGATTCAGCTCATTACTTCCTAAATTTATTCGAGCATGAAACCCTCTTCCAATGTGACACAGAAATAATTTATTGGAATTAATGATCCATGGAACACAGCCTGGGTTGCTCTGAGCTGCACCTAAATTTTATAGGTTGGGTTTTAGAAGCAAGGTGGACCCTGAGATGCAGAGCCCCTGAGGGGCTGTTCCATCTCAGCCTGCATAGCACTATACTAGGCTGTGTATCCACAGCGTTCACACCACGATACTCTTGTGGTGCTGGGCTGTGGCATGTTCTGCCCCATTTAGGCTATCACTGAATAGCCGGGGGCACCTATTAGGGCAGATCGAAAGTGGCATCATTTGCTAGTGACCACTGAGTTTGCCACACTGATCCGTGCAGTTGTAGCCCCTGAAGATGGCCAGGGATGAGTACTGTGGGCATCAGGTGGGGATGGGCAACTGTTCTTTGAGGAGCCAGTACCCCAAACCTCTTTCTCATCTTCACTCCTGTTGGATCTCTTGTGTTTTAGACTGATGTTTACTCTAATGCTCCTCTGGGTCTGTGTGGCTTTTATATCCTAACACACACTTTGCTCACACTCTGCTCTGGAGGACAGAAGTCCCACACTGGTTTCATGAGTCAATACCAAGGTATTGACAGGGACACATTCTCCACATTCCCTGCAGAGACTCCAGGCAAGAATCATTCCTTGCCTTCCCCTGAAAGTCCACACTTCTAATTTTTCACCTGAAAAATAAGAACATCATTAACCTATCTTTAAAGATTTATGTAAATTACAAAGAGCTTGGAACCAAGTTATTGCTATTTATGAGGTCTTCAACAATTAGAAACAGTATTATTTTTAACAACTTGTGAAGATTTCTGGAGAGTTCTAGTTGACCTACTCTCATTTGACTTTATAGAAGAGCTTTTAAAGAATGTCTATTTTTTGTCAAAAGCCAAGGGTGATTGTTTACTCCTTTAATCAACATTTAAATTCAAAAAATATATTTTATTTTTTTGTACTTGAGATCTTAGCATTCTCTATAAGAACACTGATATTTATACTGATTTATTTTTATTCATTTTGTTTTGCTTACTTTTTTTTTCTTTTTCTTGAGACAAGGTCTTGCTTTGTAGTGTAGGCTGGCCTTGAACTCACTATGTAGCCTAGGCGGGCCTTGAACTCATGACAGTCCTCCTGCCTTAGCCTCCTGAATTCTGGCATTACTGTTTTGTTCACATTTTAACATTTGCACTCTTCTATAACCCCTTTCTCTCCCAAACCATATTGAATCCATCAGCAAAGCCTGACCAGCTTTATTTGCAACATGTACCCAGAATCTGACCACTTCTCTCACCCAGATTATCACCCTGGTCCAAGCCACCACTATCTCCTGCCTGGATTATTTCACAGCCTTCTAACTCGCTTCTTTGCCTCTGTCCTTTGTCATCTCCCACTCCTTCCCCAGATTCTTTCCCACACAACAGCCAAAGTGACCTTTGAAAACTAATTCATATCATCACTCTTTTCTTCTAAACCTTTCACATCATTTCAAAGCCTCTCCTTCTTCATCCTTACCCTTCTCTGTTTTCACCATTTGCCTCTCTTCCTTCTCTAGTCTGTGTCTGCCACACAGCCATTGTGCTTCTGCCTCAGGGCCCTTGCACTTGCTGTTTCTTCTACTTAGACCAGATATGGCCATGGTTCACCCACCCACTTCATTCAAGTTTCTGCTGGAACCTAATGTAATACTGTGCTCCATCCTGCTCCTTTATATACTTTCTCATGCAGCTTTAAAAAAAACATAGTCTTTATCAACAAAGTACAAATTTGTTTATTGTCTGTTCCTTCCTTATAGGGATTTTTGCCTATTTGTTTACTGCCATATTCTTAGCAGCTTTAACAGGGGTTGGCACATAATAAGTAGGCCCTCAATGAATATTATTAAAGTAATTAATGAACAAATAAGGGCATGCATGCATTGATTTAAGATTTTCTTTTACCAATTTTACGAATTTCTTTTACCAACTGATTTCCCCTCTAATTCCCTAGTTTATTTTTTCTTTCAATTTTCTGCATTTTTTGAGGACTTTTCTTTTTTGGTCCTTCCTTCACAGTTTCATGTTTGTGGTTAATATCGACCCACATTGAAGAATGACTCATACACTTCATTGTGCAATTCCTGCTGGATTTATTCTTTATCTTTCTACTACTTTAATTAAAAAATTAATGAAATCTTTTTAAAAAGCTGGTAAAATATTTCCCTTGATACTGATCCTTGAAACTTTTTATTTAAAGAAAAATTTGAGGTTGGGGTGGAGGTTAGTTGGGAAAATTTGTGAACTAGGTCTTGTAGCTAAATAGGTTTTGAAGAAGCTGGGTTGCTTCACTCCTCCCCAGCTACTCTGGGCCTGGCCTGCTGGGCCACTCCTCTGTCTCCTCACTTGGGGCTGATCTGTTCCTGTTTCCTCAGATCAACAGCAAGGTAGAGAGACACTGGCTCCACGTCAGCTCCGATGCATCTCGCCTGGCCATCATCTGGAAATACGGTGGTGTCTACATGGACACTGATATCATCTCCATCAGACCCATTCCCAAGGAAAACTTTCTGGCTGCACAGGCTTCTCAGGTCTCCAGTAATGGGGTGTTTGGGTTCTTACCCCGTCATCCCTTCTTGTGGGAATGTATGGAAAATTTTGTTGAACACTACAACTCACACATTTGGGGTAACCAAGGTCCCCGTTTGATAACGAGGATGTTGAGGGTGTGGTGTAAACTCAGAGACTTCCAAGACCTCAGTGACCTCAGGTGTCAGAACATTTCCTTCCTACATCCCCAAAGATTTTATCCTATTTCCTATTCAAAGTGGAGGCGCTACTATGAAGTTTGGGACCCAGAACCAAACTTCAATGACTCTTATGCCCTGCATCTGTGGAACCACATGAACCAGGGGAAGAGGACTGTGATTAAAGGAAGCAACACCCTGGTGGAAAATCTCTATCGCAAGTACTGTCCGACAACTTACAGGCATCTGGTTCAAGGCCCAGAAGGGTCAGTGACCAGGTCCAGGTAACAAAGAGCCAACACTGGGTTGTTGCTGCTATGTGAAACTGGATGCCTCCTGGTCTGCAATACTCTCACTGATCTCCACTGTATCCAGAGGTTTGTGGCTTACCCACTAGTCAGGATTAGCTTTCCCTGTCTATAATAGAGCCAGCCCAAATAACAGTGGCTATGAAGCACAGAAATTTATTTCTCTTTTATAAAAAAGAAGTCTGAAGGCAAGCAATTCAGGGCAGGTATGGTAATAGTGGTCACCTGAGATCCAGGGTTGTATCTTTCTGCTTGTCATTCTCAGTGTCCATAGCCCATGGCCCATGTATGTGCTGGACCTCTGGCCCATCATGTCTGCATTTCAAGAGGTAGGATGAAGGGAGGAAGAAAAGTATATCCTTTTTTATTTTATTTTATCTTATTTTATTTTTTTATGGTATTGGAAATTGAACTTGGGTCCTTGCACTTGTGAGGCAGGTGGCAGAACCATAGAGCTAAATCCCCAGCCCTACCCTTTTTTATTTTATAAAGGCTTCTTGCAAGAACCAAATAAGTGCAAGTACCCTTTCATCTGGCATCTCTCTGGCCAGAATGTAGCTGCAAGAGAGGCTGGGTGTTGGGATAATGCAGCTAACACTTTTGCTACATGTTCTAGTCAACACTGTAAGATTGTGTTTGGACTTGTTAGAGCATTGACTGAGGAAAAAAGAGACTTTATTTCCAGTCTTGATTTTGACATTTGCAATAGTCTATTTTCTCTTGCTATAAAGAAATACATGAAAATGGATAATTTATAGAGAAAAGAGGTTAATTTTACTCACAGTTTTGGAGGCTGAAAGTCGAAGTTCAGGTGGCTCCATTGGCCTGGCCTCTGGCAAGGATTTCTTGGAGGATGGCATCACAATAGCGGGTGCACATGGTGAAACAGAGTGGCTCAGGGCCAGGGTTCCTCCTTTCATAACAGTTCACTCCTGCAGGAACTAAGAGGAGACCTATGAGAACTACATAGTCCTTTCTGGGGCAACACCCTCCAATAACCCAATCACCTTCCACTAGGCCTCACTTAAATATTCCACTACCTCTTCACATTTTCACATTGGAACCCAAGCTTCCAGCACATGAAGCTGAGGGAGACACCAAACCGTATCTAAACCACAGAAACATTCATTAATGAATCAGTTGATAAATATTAATCAATCCTTTTCTCTGTGCCAAGAACTTCTTAGGGGCAGAAGATACAGTTGGATCAAAAGACAAAATTCCCAACACTTAATCTTAATTGCTAGACACTTGTCCCTAGGATGTTCTTTTCCCCTCCTCATTGTGCCATTCCTTACACTACCCCTTTCCAATACACACATTTGCCAAAATGGCTTTAAAAGCAAATTACCAATCCAAACTATTTAAAACTTCTGCCCCTTTTAGAGTCATATAAAAATTTGTCTCCTTTATTTCTAAACATTATGTTGCACACCATATATATATATATATATTTAATTTTGTAATTAAAAAGTAAAAAATAATTTACCTCCTCTTTCAGAAAGTTTAAATATTAATACTCATCAGCCAAGATTTTCTAGAACTTTCCTTTTGATAGTTTGCCTTATGGAAAAAATTTTAGATTTTTCTCCAAATATAAAAATATGATGGCTTATTAAATACACTTGACCAATTCCTTTTATTATAATATTTTTCACTTGGAGAATCACTGTTTTTATAGTATTATTAAAAAACACTCCAAGTTTGAGCCCCGAGTTTTTTCTAAAAAAAGAAAAAACAAAAAAACTCACAAGTCATATCTCCCTGCCACAGGCTTATGTATTGCTCTGGAATTTCTGATACCCTAGTCAGGTTCTGAGGCCTCCCCAGTACCCCATGACTGAGCTCTGGATTGTGTCCCTGGAAGATCTGCTGGTTTTCAGCTCTCCACAAGTGAAGATTACTAGGGTTAGCCTGCTCAGGCAAGCAGAGTCAAAGATGTTGACCACATCATTTCCACATCTAAAGGATAGTTCTTCAGGTAACATTCCAGACCACTAAGGTTTTGAAGGGCCCAATTAGAAATATTCACATGTTTCAAAACATATTAAGTGTCTTGTGATAAGACCAAATAGATTAATCCATGTGTCATGTTTCTTATGCTGTACTGTGATTATATGAACTTACTGTGGCAATAATGATAACTTGATGCTAATAGGAACATTTGCCTGGTGGTAAAATAAGTTTTTGATTAATGAAATGTGGGAAAGAAATTAATAAACTATTATATAATAAATGTAGATTGGATTGTAGAAAAGAGTAATTCAAAACATGATAATGATGTTGGGGAAAATTAGTCAACATAGTTTTCATGTTAATTTTGGTAAAGTTGAGTGTTTCACATCTTTAATTGGCAGTGCATATTTTCTTAGTCTATGAAATATCTTTTGTCTATTCATCTGTTGTTTATTGATTTGTAACCACTCTGCATATTAATAACACTAATATGTTATTTTTATATTACAATTTTTTGTCTGCCTTTTTAAAAAAATTTCACTTACTAGGTTTTCACCATATATGTTTTAAAACTTTATGTAATTCAATCTCTCATTTGTTGTTTATGTCTTTTGAGTTTTACTCCATGGTTGCATATGTGCCAACTGCCCTGATCATATAACTTCTAAACTAACTGGCAAGGTTAATGTGCTTTACTGGATGATACTGTAATAGGAATCCTTAACCCATGGAGCATAACACTAATTTTGTCATAAAGGCTCATAAATGTGCTTCTGAGAAATACTCAATTGAGTATTTCTATTGATGAATTATTAATTTTAGTTTTATGAGTTTTATTATATTAAAAAATAACAGGAAAAATCATAAAAATAAAGTATTGCATTGTTAATATTTATTCTTTATAAAAAAGCATCAAAATTTTCAACATCAACTTTTTTTTGTTTTTTAAAATATTTTTTATTTTTTTATTTTCCCATTAAGTTTATTGGTACATTTTTGGTATAAAATGCAGTTGCATTCATCATTGGGATCTTGTACCATTACATGAGTCTCTTGGTTCTCATTTTTTTCCCCTTCCCCTGCCCTCCCTTCACCTCCTCCACCCTTCCCTATTTGCAAAGACTTTGTTTCCATTTTTTTCCTTTTCTCATATTTTTTCTTTTCTCTTTTTTCCTTTCCCCTACCCCTCCCACTTCCCTTGCACCTTTAGACCTTTTCTTCCTGTTACACAATATCAATTATACATTTTAAAAAATTACAATATCAAGATCTAGGAGACATTACCACAGATTTTACAGAATTTAAAAGGATATAGAAAGCATATTTCAAAAATCTGTTTTGAAATAAATTTGACAACTTCTAAGAAGTACCTTGGAAGACAAATTCATGAAACTAACTCTGGAGGAAATATAAAATTTGAATAGCACCTATTAAAGAAAGTATATTCCTAGCTTGAAAACCTACCTCTATGACAACAGCAGGCTCATATACATTTTAACTGATAAATTATATCAAACAATTAAAGCAGAAAAAAGAAGGAACACTTCTCCCCTCATTTTAGGAAATCAACATTGTGCTAATCCTGAAAGTAGATAAAGAAAATAGAAGAAAAAAGTATGAACATAGATAGAAATTTGTTTAACAAAACAAACTATTAGAAGTCAGATCTGGCAGGATGTAGAAAGTGGTTTTGTTATAGGGATGGCAGTGTTGGTTCAGCATTGGAAGATCCACCCCCAAAAGTCATCATTTTAACAGAGGAAAGGAAAAAGCCATATGATCCTGTCACTAGTTGGAGAAAAAGTATTGCACTAAATTCTACAGCTGTTCATGGTAAAAGTTATCAGGAGACTAGAAGAACAGAACCTTCTCAACACATTAAAGACGTACTCCATGCTTCCAGCGAGAATGCCTTGTATGAATGGAGAAGATACAATGCTTTCTCCTTAAGGTGGGGAACAAGGTCAGATATGCTTACTCTTTATCTGTCCATTAATCTTTGAAACCCAGGCCCAATCAAAATAGTCTGGCAATAAAACGACACAATTAAGATAGGATTGGCAAGGTAGAAGCAAAATCTTTATATGTAGATGAAATGATCATCTACAGAGAAAATACTAAGAAATCTCTAGGAGCCCCTAGAACTTGTATTTGAATTTAGCAGGATTAGAAAACACAAGGTATATATAAAAATTCAGGTCTGTGTATACTTGCTATAAATGAAGAATTGGATATTGAAATTTAAAAGCTAAGTAGGAGTACAAAGGACCTAGAAAAGTTAAAAAAAAACCAAACAGTGTTGGAAGATGTTTAGTACCTAATTTTAAGACTTCTTCTAAAGCTACAGTAATCAAGGCAGTGTTGGTGTGAGGAAAGACATATAGAACATTTGCATAAAACAGAGAATCTGGAAATCTATGAACCTAAATATGAAAGCCTAAAACTATAAAACTTTAAGAAGAAATTATAAAGGAAAATGTTTATGAATTCAGGGTAGGCAAGAACTACCTAGTATACAAAAGACATGATGTATAAAAGAAAAAATTGATAAATGAGATTCCATCAAAATTTAGAACTTTAAATGACATCATTAAAATGAAAAGTAGTCCTTAAACAGACCATATTTACAATGCATATAACCTATGACCAGAATATATAAAGAACTCTTACAGCTCATTAATAGACAACCCAATTAAAAAGTAGACATAAGAAGATGATAAATAGCCAGTACAGCACAAGGAAAGGTGTGCAACTCTAGAATCAGAAAAATACTAATCAGTACAATAACAAGATTGAATTATACACTCATTAGGGAGATGAAGTTAAAAGTTTTGAAAGCCTTGTCCTGACTTTTTCTTTTTGTTGGATTCTCCCCCTTTGCGTTTAATTTGTCACCCCCAATGGATTCATTCTGCTGGGTTTCCTGGGGTTGTGATCCTCATTGTCTTTTCCTAGGGTATTGTCTAAAATTTTTTGGAGTGCCGGTTTGGTATTCATGAAGTTCCTGAGGTGTTCTTTATCATGAAAGTATCTTATTTCTCCATCAATTTTGAAAGAGAGTTTTGCAGGGTACATCAATCTGGGTTGGAGGCTGTTTTCCTTTAGGGCTTGAAATACATCACTCCAAGCTCTTCTTGCCTTGAGGGTTTGCACTGAGAAGTCTGCTGTGATTCTGATGGGCTTTCCTTTGTATGTGATTTGTTTCTTTTCTCTCACTGCTTGTAGAATTTTGTTCTTCTGTTGGGTTTATGGAATCCTAACTATTATATGCCTATGTGTAGATTTTTTTTGATCAAGGCTAGCTGGAGTCCTATATGCCTCACTTATCTGTATGTCAAGTTCTTTCCCCCTGCTTGGGAAGTTTTCTGCCATCACTTCTGTGAACAGTTTTTTATGTCACCTGCACTCTCTCCTGTTTCTTCATTGACTCCAGTCAGTCTTATGCTATTCTCCTTTGCATTGTCTAGCAGCTGCTGGATTGATTTCTCATGTTCCTTTACAATTTTGAAGCAATTTTTTTTCCTGATCACTAGTTGCAATCTTTTCTTCTATATCTGAAATTCTATCTTCACATTGGTTCATTCTGCTGTGCAGACTTTCAATGGAGTTTTTAATCTCCTGGAAATCTGTTTGCATCTGTTTTATGGATTCCATTTGTTTCCCATGTTGGGATTCCATCATGTTCCTCAGATCCTCTATTTTTTTATCTGTGTCCTCTCTAGATTTATTAATCATGTCTTGCACCATGAGCAAAATCTTTGCTGTTATCTGAGTAATTATTTCTGATTTCATTTTTCCCAGATCTTCTTTTGTTGCCAGTTCAGAGAGTCCAGGTGGTTGAGTATCAGATTGTTCCATCTCGTTTGCCTTTGAGGTTGCTGTAGGTGATCTGGAAGTCTGTTTTTGAGGCTTGTTTTCGTGTCTTCTCATTTCCACAGGGGGGAGGGGTGCTTCTGGTGCCCATGCAGCTCACCTTCTCTGCCCTAGGAGCTTGGCATGGTGGCAGGGGGGCTTCCTTCTGGGTTCTGGGACTGGCTCACCTTCTCCGACCTAGGAGCTTGGGATGGCAGTGGGGGAGCTTCCTTCTAGGTGCTCCATTAACTGTTTTTTGGTGTAAAAAGTCTATAAAAGAACAACACAAATAAATTCTTTTATAAACTACAAGGAAAATACCAATAGCACTTTACAAAAAAATCTTTACTTCAATTACCACACTTAAGGCAGTCTGCACACATGACAACAGCATGTTCTATACATATGTATCACTTACACTGACAGAACATATTATTTGCTTTCCTGGCCTTTTTGTAGGACACACTTGACATATCACTGGTCTTACTGTTTTATCATAAGTTTCTTATTATTTTATACAATGTGTAGTTAACAGGAACATAAAATATCAGTAAAATAAAGTTTTAAATTCTTTTTTTTTTGGTACCGGGGATCGAACTCATGACCTTGTGCTTTTGAGGCAGGCACACTGCCACTGAGCTAAATCCCAAGCCCCTTAAATTCTTAATATGTATTGTGCATTTGGAATAAATGTCAACATTTTCACATCAGCTGTTTATTTGCTTACAAAACCTAAGAGATAACATAAGAAATAAAAACCTATGTGAACTACAATGCAAACACAAACAAAAGTCTACCACAGAAATAATTTTTGCTTCAACTGTCATACCCAAGGCAGTCTTCACACATGACAACTCCATGTTCCATGCACATGTGCTTAGCTTTCCTTTCCTATGTGGCAGGCCATTCTTGTCACCTCTCTTCTCTTCCTGTTTTGTCAGGAGCTTCCTACTATATTGTACAACATGCATTTAGCAGGGAAATAAGATATCAATAAAATAAAATATCAAATATTTAATAAGTGCTTAGAATAGACATCAACATTTTCACATCAGCTGTTTACTTGCTTACAAAACCTAAAGGGTAACATCAGAAATAAAAATCTATGTGAACTACAGTGTCAACACAAACAAAAGTCTACCACAGAAGTAATCTTTCTTCAACTTTCATGACCAAGGAAGTCTTCACACATGACAACTGCATGTTCCACATATAAGTATCACTTACACTGATAGCACGTCCCTTCTCATAGGGCACAGTTGACATCTTTTTTGGTTTTCCTGTTGTCATAGTAGTTCTTTGTGATGCTGTGATTGTCTGTTCACCTGTCAGCTAATCTGTGTTCTCCACAATTTTTTTTGTGTAGTTCCCTGGGCAGAAACATTTTGTTTTTCCTCTGCTGTAAATGATCTCTTACGAGCTCCAGTCCCAATCTTCTAAGAAAATTTCTCCATGATATTTTGAACTTGTTATTTTCTCTGTAAACTATCAAACTATTTGTGCCACACATGTTTGGGATGGAGTAAAACACAACCTTTGGACAATACTTTGTGTTTCAAGTGACATCATAGTTGCTGCATAACTCATCAACAACATCTACTCCACCTTTGATTTTATTGTAGAAAGTTTCCATCTCAGGCTTCCATTTTGCCAAGGCTTCCTATAAATATTGTTATCATGATGCAATATTGACATCAGCAGTACCAGTTTGTTTTTCTTTGCCATATATGAGGTCAATGTTATATCTTTCTGAAATCCAAAGATTGTGCTACTACAATTCTCCATTTTGAAATTGCAATATTTCATTTGGAATTTCTGCTTCATTCCTGCATATATAGTTCCTGCACTGGTCAACCTGTACTCTGTTAACAAATATAACATCAACTGGAAAGCGATGAACCAATTGTTGAATGTCACATTCCTATTAGTTTGGGAGATGGGAACAACAAGTCTGTTCACAAAATCATTTGATTTTTTACTGTACAAATAAGGACCTGATGGATGAGTTTTAGGACAAATGTCTAAATTGAAAGCATAATAAGTCTTTGCATCTACAAGGGCATAAGTTTTTATGCCATATTTTGACTTGTAGCTTTTCCACAAGTCTTTTACATTCCTGCAATTACCATGAGAAATCCCTGCTAAGTACTCCAGACCTATGAATACTTTCAATTCAGCTAGTGAGATGTCATAATAAATACATTGTTGAATATGGTTATTGGTGCATACAGAATATATTACTTGCATTTCAGCCTTTGTGTATTTCACAGCATCTAGTAGCACTTCATCTATTATAATTTCCAAAATTGAATAGAAGTGCTGGCATTTTGTCCAATACATTTCACCTCTGCCAAGACCCTGACTGTATTTTCAGACCTAGTTCTAACACTGAATTGTTCCATTTGGTTGCATGGTCATTTTGTAACATTTCGACTAGTTAAATATGTACTCACGTTGCTATTTTCTTCGACATTTGAATCAAGGAGGTCTGCATTTCCTGTGTCTGTATCAGTCAATTCTTGCTCCATTTTGTTGTCACAGGAACTTTGGCTCTCATAGCCAATGCCAAAGTCACCATCATCATCATCATCATCATCATCATCATCATCACCCATACTACTCTTCTGTTATGAAAACATGTATTTTAACATAATGGATCATCTTCATCATTCATGCAAGAGTAATCTGATGAATCATTTTTTACCTCCTCCAAAACTTACAAATCTGGTTTTTCATGTACCATTATACTGAATTGGGCTACTTCTACCAGAAAAATCAAAAGAAAACTTTTTTAAACAAATCTTGGAGTGGTACAGGTCTATTGGACTCTCTGTGATGCTTGGGTAAACATATACAAAACCAGTTACACAGAACCTAAAGGGAGTAAAAATCACATTTTGCCACTTTGCACATGAGCACACACCTTTCCATTTGTCATACCAAGTGGGTAAACACATAGATCACTTCCTGTATCCTTTAGAAAAAGGTACGGAGATGCACATCCAGCAACTATTATGCTAAAATACAAATTTACAGTAGAAAAGTGAGGGATGGGGCTGCTGGACCCAGTATCCAGTATCATGTTCGTTAACTTGGGGGTTTGTGAATAAATTTTGGCAGCCTGTGAACTTATATCTCTATTTTTACTATTAATTAAAAAGTTTTTCCTTCAATTATGAATGTGGGCCACAAACCACAGTTATATTACTAGTACGTATGACTGTGTCATTATTTATTGATCAGAGATGTTTATCACTGGTATTTTTATATCACATCACAGGTACCTTGAAATATTACTTATGCTCTCACTGCTTTTAGATCAAATGCTAGACTTTGTCATTTAATGAATTCATAAGCAAAAATATCATAATATTACATTGCTGTTTTCTAATATTTTCATAGCTCTATTTTCAATGTATTTGCCAAAGGGGAATTACTAAAAAGGCTAGAATCCCAGGCAGGAAGTTGCTGGGGTAGCTCATTTTAGGTCCTGCCCCTGTCACTGCCAGCCAGTGAGAGTCTGGATCACAGCCAGCTAGCCATGCCTTAGGTTTGTTTCTTCATTCAGAAAGTGGGGCCTGTTTAAGTTTATTCTGGCCCTGTAGAAGAGACCTTTTTCCTAAGAAAGAAATTCTCTTCTGCAAGTACACAGGCTTCCTTCAAAGTGATCTTTTCAGTGAATTGGCTTGGATATGGGCTCTGCCTAAGAAAGAGATTCCCTCTCCGCTCCAGCTAACTCTAGACATGGAAGTGCTCAGGCCTTTTGTTGCCAGGTCCTCAGATTTTTCAAAAGAAACCAGCAAACAAGATTTTTATGTACAATCACACTCTGACTATATGCCTGCTTAACTATACACCAGCCCTGTGAAAACTCAACCACACATCTTTGACCTAAAATCACCTCAAATGCCCTGGATTTCCCTTCAGGAAAGTGGGATTAGAGCTGGCTTCTGAGGTGTGGTGCCAACAGTTGACAGCAGGTAACACTACTTCTGTGGACTCCCCAGGTGTGTCCCACTATTTCCTGACATGTCCTACAGTTTAGAAAGGGGAACAAGATCTGAGCTGCTGGGTCAGAGGGCAGTTGTTTGGTGCTGGGCTGAGGATGAGGAATAGGGGCTACAGGAAAAAGAGAAACTTCAGATATTGAAAACCCACCCTCCTGTCCTATAATTCAACAATAGCCCAGGTGCTCAAGTTGTCAGGAATGTCTCCTGCTATAGGCAGTCAGGGTCAGTCTCCATTGGCCTATTCCTAGGTCATGAACTATCTGTGGTTCCCACTGGTACTACCAAATCATGTGTGTGTGCTGTGGTATCAGAGAGTGACAGCTGCCCAGTACTGAGTGATCTAGTCCCCAATAAGCTCTTGGTATCCTTAGAACTAAAAACAGACTTTGGCACATAATATGCACTCAAAACTTCCCTATATTGGATGCTGAACCAAGGTTTAGGAAGGGAAAGAGAGTTCCATCTGTGATAGGTCTTGGTTAGCTCCAGATGGAGGCTTTGGCTTTTGGGTAAAGTAGATCTGGGTGTATGTCAACTCGCTTGATCACAACAACCTTGCAAAAAAGGACACTCCATTTGTAACGTGAGAAAATTGAGGCTGATGGAAATAATACACAGAAACATGTGCACAGGTACCCTCAGAGACACTGTTGTGGTTTAGGTGTAGAACGTCCACCAAAAGTCTCATGTGTTCAGAGGTGGGACCTTTAGGAGGTGATTGGATCATGGGGGTGGCATACTTACCAATGGATTAATCACTGATGAGTCCATGGTTGAATGTGCTTTTAGGAGGCAGGACCTGGTCGGAAGAGGTGGTTCACTGTGGGCATGACTTAGAAGGGTATATCTCCCTCCCCATTCCTCCCTTCTCCGTCTGCTTCCAGGATGTCACGATGTGAGCAGCTTTCCTCTGCTAGACTCTTTTACTATGCCCTTCCAGCCTTGGAGCCAGGTCACAATGGACTGAATCCTCTAAAATCAATGAGCCAAAATAAACATCTTTTTAAAGTTGTGGGTTGTAGGGAATAAGGAAAAGGGACATTGGTAGAACCTCTGCAGTAAGTCCTAGTCTCTCGGAAGCCACAGCAGCACAAGGTGAATTAACTTATACAGGAAAGGTAGAAAGGTAGAAAAAATGAGACCTGGAGAAGAAGCTGAGTTTTGGGCCAGAGCTTGCTGCACCTTTTCTTTTTTTTTGGTACTGGGGATCAAACTCAGGACCTTATGCTTGCAAGGCAGGCAGCAGAACCATTGAATTAAGTCCCTGGCCCCTCACCTGCTGCACTTTTTATTCAGTACATCCAGAGAAACAAATGTAAAAAATGACTTGCAGAGAGTTCAGTACATCACCTCGGGATAAACAAAGTGTAACAAAAGACTGGGGGTGGGGTGGGGTGGGGTGGCAGAAATCCAAGAAGAATGAGGAACTATGCATAAGAAAATTTGTTTCCTCCCAGGATGTCTCCCGCTGGTGTAATCTTGTCCTGGAGAATCACAGCATCATTAGATCATTGAGGTCTCAGTTGTGACGAGAGGCCAAAATGAAATTATGTCTCGAAATGCCATACCTGGCCTGTAGGCAGGAGAACTAGGCCTAATCAAACGATTTTTCCCTAAAGTTATGTAGCATTGCTCCCAACAGTGGGTGTTAAGTATTTTGTCCCAGTGATGAGAAAGTGACCAAGACAGCTACTTTTTATAAACCTCAGGGATTCAATGGGAAGTGAACAGGAAGCAAATACTCAAGTGATTTTATAGATATTGTGAAATATAAAGGGTACATCACTGATTGCCCAGGCTTCAGCTGAGCCTGGAGATATTTTACTTAATTTGATTCTCATAACACTTATGCCAGGTAGAGTTTATTTTTCCTTTTTTTCTTTTTGTGGTACTGAGAAATGAACCTAGGGCCTTTGCACTGAGCTATGTCCCTTGCTCTTTTTCTTTTTTAAATTTTGAGATGGTGTCTCATTAAGTTGCTAAATTACCCAGACTTGGTTTGAAGTTGTGTGTGATTCTCAGCCTTCCAGAGTGCTGGGATTACAAGTGTGTGCCACCACAGCCAGCTTAATTTTCCCATTTTACAGATGACAAAATTGAACCTCAGAGAGGTAAGTGACTTTTTCCGGATATACATCTTGGGATGGGGAAAGGTAGATGTGTCTTTGGCTTCAAAACCTGGCTATTTCCCACCCATCCAGTGAAAAAGGTGCCCTGACTGGGAGAAGGGGGGAGGAACAAGACTCCCTGTCAGAGTAGATGATTTACAGATATCCTTATTTGGTTCTGGTCCCATTCTATCCACTTTTATTCTTCATTTAAAAAATTATCATGGGCTGGAGATGTAGCACCAAAAAATTGTGTTCAAATGTACACAACATAAAATTTTCCATTTTAACCACTTTTGAGTGTATAGTGCAGTGGCATTAAGTACATTCATATTGGTGTTCAGCCATCATTCTCCATCTCTGGAACTTTTTGATCATTCTCAAACTGAAACCCTGCTCCCATTAAACAGTAAATTCCTATTTCTCCTCAGCCTCTCGTAACTACTATTCTATTTCCTGTCTCTATGATTTCAACTATTTCTAGTTATTTTGTGTAAGTGGAAACAAATAGTATATTTCCTTTTGTGACTGACTTACTTCATTTAGCTCGTGTTTGCTTTCTGTCACTATAACAAAACCTGTGACCATCAGCTTACAAAAAGAAAAGGTTTATTTTGGCTCTTGCTTTAGAGGTTGGCCCTATTGCTTTGAGCTTGTGGTAGCACAGCATGACAGGAGCGTGCGGCAGAGCAAAACTCCTTTCCTCATGGCACAGAAGCAGAAGAGAGGAAAAGGAAGTATCTGGAGTCCTACTGTCTTCTTCAAAGTCATATTCCCCAGTGACCTAAAACCCTCTACCAGGCCCTACTCTTAAAGCAGCGGGCCCCAACTTTTTTGGCACCAAGGATGTGTTTCTATGGGCAGGGGATATATATATGTATATATTTTCGTACTGGGAATTGAACTTGGGTCCTTACGCTTGCACAGCAGGTGGAGAAACCACTGAGCTAAATCCCTGGCCCAGGGGATTTTTTTAACGTTTCCCTTTTTAATAGTATATGTTTGGGATACATAATAATTACATTCCCCAGCACTAGTGTCATCACCTCAGCTCTACCTCAGATCATCAGACATTAGATTCTCAAAAGGAATCTGCAATCTAGATCCCTCACATGCTTATTCCTAAGAGAATCTCACCACACTGATCTGACAGGAGGTGGAGCTCAGGTGGTAATGAGAGCCATGGGGGATGCCTGTCAGATCCAGCTTCCTAGGTCTGCTCTCATCCCCTTCTGTGCAGCCTGCTTGTCAGCAGGTCACATACTGGTACCTGTCTGTTTCTTGGGGTTTGGGAACCCCTGTCTTAGTTCTACTACCTCCCAACAGTATCCTGCTGAGGACCAGGCCTTTGAGGGATACTTATCCAGACCACAGCAGCATAATATTTTGCTTTGGTCTGAGGGTTTATGTTCCCCCCATATGGGTTGAACTCCTGGCCTCCAGGGTGATGGAATTAGGATTGGAGCCTCTTACTGGTGGTTAGGCCCTGAGGGGAGAATCCTTATCACTGAGTTTCCTACCTTTGTAAAAGAGACTCCAGAGAGCTACCTAGACCCTTCAGCTCTGTGAGGACACAGTGAGAGAGCCACCAGTCCATCTAGCAGGAAACAGGCTCTCACCAGGCCATGAATTTTCTGTGACCTTTATCTTGGACTTCTCAGCCTCCAGAACTGAGAGAAATGAATTTCTGTTCATAAGCTACCTAGTCTATTTTTAATTTCCTGAGAAACCACCATTCTGTTTTCCACAGTGGCTCTACCATTTTGTATTCAAGCAAAGGCACAGAGGTTCCAGTTTCTTCACCTCCTTAGCATCTGTTATTCTCAAACACTTCTGCTTTGGCTGGCCGAAAGTGCAGGCCTTGGCAGATTGATGTTTTGTGGTGGAAGACCACAAAACAACAAAACAAAACAAAGCAAGACTTTCTGTTATTGTGAGTCTCAGCAAAGCAAAGATGGGAAGACGTGGGGGTAATATCAAGAGATAAAATGAGTGGTTTTTCTTTTTTTTTTTGTCCCCTTGGTCCCGTAGAGCTTCCTGGGCCAAGGCAAAAGTACCTCAGCTGGGGAAGGTTGTTGCTCTCTAATGAGATGGGAGCACACGCCAAGGACTTTCCTAACTTGGGTTCTAGTTACAACCCAGGAAGTTCTCTCCAGTTTTGGACGCGAGGCAGGATTGTCTGCCGGGAGGGGAAGAGCTGAAGCTGTCCCAGTTTTCAGCCAGCCAGCTGCTGTACCCCCCGCAGGGTGCGCGCCTCTGCGTGTGCCTGGGGGTGGAAGCTGGGAGCAGGTCCAGCCTCCCTGAGCTCCACCCGAACAGACCAGCCAACTATTCCTTTGGATCTTGGATTTTCTTAACGGATTAAACTTGGCATTCCCTCCTTCCCCCATCCAAACGGAACTAAAAGTATGGTCTCAGGGGCTCTGGGAAGTCTCCGCCTCTCCTCCGAGAGGGGTGGGACGGCTGTCCCGGGAGGCGAGGCCCCCGAGGCACCAGAAACCCCAGGCCCCGGGCTGCGGGGAGGTGCGCTCGGCGCGGGCTCTGACCCCCGCGCCCTCTGGGGAGCATCCGTGGGCGGGCGAGATTCTGCAAACGGCCTCCGGGCTGTGTGGGCGACGTAGTGAGTCTGGAGGCGGGCGGACCAGGCGAGAGGGGGAGCCTTCTCCACGAGCCCTCCTGTCACTGGCCCCAGTTCCGGGTGACCCCATGGTGAGCCTGGCTGCTTAGGAAAACTACGCTAGGAATTCAGCTTGGGAGGGAGCGGGAGGCAGCGTCGGTGCTCTGGGCGCGATCTGGGCCCTGAGCGAGGGGAGGTTAAACATTAGCGGCTCTATACCCGCGGAGACCGCGCGGCCCGGGCGGCTCTGCCTCCAGACGCGCTGCAGTGCGCCTGGCTCACTTTGAGGCGCCCGGTGGGCAGGTCGCGCGGAGCCATGCAGGCCCCGAGCGGGATGACTGATCCCCCAAGACTGCTTTCCCAGGCAGGATGGCCTTGGGTTTTACTTTTCGAAAAAAGTGATTTAGAGGGCTTAGTGGTCTGAATTCTGTAGGCAAAAGACGAGCTTTTTTTTTTTGGTACCGGGGATCGAACTCGGGCCCTTGCAAAGACAAGCTTTTAATAGTATTACTTTTCAACAAACCTGTTGACATCTCTGGTTTCTCTGCGAGCCACTCCAGAGCTTGAGTTCAGCAAGAGGCACCGATAGTATTTTCGATTTGAGGTGACCATAGCCAAAAGTCCACAGAAGACTTGCTGAGGACAGGGCAAGGGCCTAGGAGGCAGGAAGATACTCCTTGCCTGTCTCTTGGAAGTCCGTTTCTAACAGGAATTTGGAGAGGCCTGGAGAGTGGACGTTGCTCAGATCTCCCTTCTCACGTGTTGTCCGAAGACACAGTAAGTGGACTTTCTTTGGTCATGGTCCCTGACACCTCCCCCATCCCTGCCGGAACTGAGGCCTGGCCTCTGAGAACCAGGCTGCTGAGAAAAGGCTGGCCCTCGGGTCAGCTATCTGTCTGTCTCTCAGCACCAGGAGCTTGGTACATCTTCATCTGGAAATATTTTGGGATACCATGTGAATGGATAAATGGTCCCATAAAGTTGTTTATCTCACGTTGGAGACAGAAACTGTGCTGCACACCTGTAGGTTCCAACATGGAGCTGAAATTTAGTCAAAAGATTTATAGCTCAACTCAGACTAGAGCAGGGAAGGGGAGATAATGTGGTGGGGTGTTGTTCTAAATCTCCTTGTGGACCCTTTGCAGGCAGGGTGGGTCCTGGCCAGCAAGGCGCACCAACTGCAGTGCCACTTCTCATGCAGCCTGGCAACTCCAGTCAGGGCTCTGGCCTAGGCCTGAAGATGGAGAAGCTCTACCAAGAAGCAATGATTCCTTCATGGAAAAGAAACATTAATATTTCTATGACAGTTTTCTTTTAGATGAGAAAGAAGTGTGTTGTTTGTTTTTGACAGTTCTGCTGCTGGGAAGATAAATCATGTTAGTATCCAAAAATCTTCTCTGAAATATTCCCAAGGCCATCAGTCAGATCCTCATTGCAAAGAAGATCCTTTTCTGGAAAAACTTACAACAGGCTTTTGACAAAAATGTGGACACTCGTTTAGAATGATCTCCTTGGGTCTGGGAATGCAGCTCAGTGGTAGAGCTCATGCTTAATATGGGCAAGGCTCTGGGTTTGATCTCCAGCACCACACACTCAGAAATAAACAAAAATGAAAGTATCTCCTTAAACTTGCTGGGAATTGGAGGCCAGCTGCAAGGGAAAGCTCTGTGCCTGATGAAGTAGGTCTCTCTCGATACTTGTAGGTTCTGAGAATGGGTGTAACCCTGTGAGAGAAAGGGAAGAATAGAAAGGGGGAGGGACTCCTTTCTTTGGAAAATAACAGAATCCAAGATCAAGTCCAAGGGCTGTAACAGTACTGCTCCAGGAGAGTCCCTGGGTCCCTCTCATCTCCATTGGGGGTTCCAGTGCTCCCTTGCCTATGATGTGTATGTAGCACGTTTGCAAACTGTGGGAAGGTTTCCTTGGTAGCCACAACAGTTAGCACTAATGACATGCCTGAGTTCCCTGGGGCAGGCACTGTGAAGTAAGCTTGGAAACCAGGGCAGGTTGGTAAATGATTGGCAGCCACATAGGAGCTTGGCACCTCCAAGTTCACCTCTTGGGTACATTCTTTTTTTGTTTGTTTGTTTGTTTTATTAAATTCTTTTATTGGTACATTTTAGGTATGCAACACAGTTACATTTCTCATTGGGAATTGTACCTTTACATAATGCATCTTGGTTCTTATTTATTCCCCATTCCTAGCCCTCCCTTCACACCCTCCACCCTTCCCTATTTACAAAGACTTTATTTCCATTTCTCATCATTTTTCCTTTCCCTTCTTTCCTTTCCCCTGCCCCTCCCACTACCCCTACCCCTTTAGACCTTTTCTTCCTATTTTGCATTATCGATTATTCATTCTAATCCTTGGTACATTTTAGGTATACAATATAATGACATTCATCATTGGAAATTTGCACTTTTACATAGTCTCTCTTGGTTCTTATTTTTCACCCTTGCCCAGCCCTCCTTTCAACCCCTCCATTCCTCCCTATTTACAAAGATTTTGTTCCTATTTTTCCATTTTCTCATATTAATCCCATTCCCTTCTATCCTTTCCTCTAGCCCTCGCACTTCCTTCCCCTTTGCCCCTTTTCTTCCTATTTCACATTACCTATTATACATTTTAGTCCTTATTTACACTTTCAGTTTCTCACACCAGAGAAACTATTCAGTATATTGAGAAAGAGAAGAGACACTAAGGTGTTGTTGTTGTCTAGTTGTCAATTTAAATTTAAAAAGTCAGGTATTGGGTTAATCTTATATAAGTTGTCTTTGACAGATTTTAGGGGGGCAGGTTTCAGGAGAACCATAAAGTCTCTAGGAACTGTTTCACAGTGGGATAGCTACATTGTGAGGTGCTGAACATCTTTTAGTGAGGATGTGCATAGCAAGGGCAGTAGATGTTTCTCTTTTTATATTGTAGGATTGCTACAGGCAGAAGTCAATTTTTCAGCAATGAAGTAAGTTTGAAATGCCAGTACTAATATTCTTTTGGGTAACTAATTTGTGATACTGGACTAGGACTGGGAAGTTTCCTGGGTCCCCATTAAAACATGTAGAGGCAGGTAACACAGCTTCAGATTTCCTAATGATAGTGAGTCATCTTTACTTTGTGTCTCTATTCCCAGATGTAGGACAAGCAATCTGTTGATTATTCATTCTGGAGAAAGTGTGTGTTCTTGCCTCTGGGGTATGTGGTTTCCAGGTAACCTGCAATGCTCTAATTGGCTTTATCTTCTGCCTGTCATAACCAGGAAGCAAGCTGTGGAAATGAGTTGTGGCCAGCCAAACCTTGCTGAAATTCTCCAGCACTAACCCTGTTGTGATTTGCTGTAAACTCTTCAGTCTTTTCACTAAGACATCTCAGGTACTGTTGTTTTTCAGAATGGTAAATAATTTGTATATCACCATCATCATCATCCACCATTATCACCACCACCCCATTGCCATAATTATTGGGAAATAGTTTTGCATAATCCAAAAGCTTTGGAGTCAGACCTTGGTTCAAATCTTTTTTTAAAAATTAATTTTATTGGGCTGGGGATTTAGCTCAGCAGTTCCGCCGCCTGTCCTGCAAGCGCAAGGACCCAAGTTCAATCCCCAGTACCAAAAAAAAAGAAAAAAAAATTAATTTTATTGGTACATTTAAGGTACACAATATAATGACATTCATTATTGGAAATTTGTACCTTTACGTAATCCATCTTGTTTCTTATTTTTTCCACATTCCCCTGCCCTCCCTTCAATCCCTCCACCCCTCCCTATTTTCAAAGACTTTGTTTCCATTTTTTCTTTTTCTCATATTAATTCCATTCCCTTCTTTCCTTTCCCCTACCCCTCCCACTTCCCCTTTCCCTTTGCCCCTTTTCTTCCTATTTCACATTATCTATTATACCTTTTAGTCCTTATTTACACTTTCAGTTTCTCACACCAGAGAAACTATTCGGTATTTACACATGTGTGTCCTCTTTATTGCACTTAAGAGTATTGCCTCAATGTGCATCCATCAAATCTTGGCTTCATTATTTACATAGTAACCAAGTGACTTGGGGCACATCCCTTAGCATCTTTGACCTTCAGTTTCTACATCTGTCAGATGAGGCAAATCATAACTCCTTACAAGGCTGTAAGTGGGCTAGAAATGGCATTTTTAAAGGTTGGTACAGTGCCTGACACATAGATGTTTGATAAATAGCTGCTACAATCATATCACCATCTTCAAATTTCCGCAGTTCTGCTTTACCTTAAAAAAAATTGGTGTATATTAGTTATACAGAATAGTGGGTTTCATTTTGGCACATTCATACATGCATGTCACTTAGTTTGATCACCAACCCCCATTACCTTAATCTTTTCCCAGATTTCCTTCCTCTTCTCTAATAGTCTCCCTTCTAGTCTTCTTTCATGTCATCTTCTTATTTTAAAAAAAAGTTTTCTAAGTTTCTCATGTGAGAGAAAACACATGATATCTGGCTTTCTGTGTCTGGCTCATTTCATCTAACATAATGGTCTATCCATCTTCCTGCAAATGATATGATTTCTTCGTTCTTTTTATGGCTGAATAATGTTCCATTTTGTGTATATGTATCACATTGTCTTTGTCTGTTCAGCTGCTGATGGATAACTAGGCTGTTTCCATAGCTTTCTGCTTTCCCTTTTAATCCCAGGACCCTAGGACTTGTGAGACTTACCCTTGGTGTACAGGAAGATCAGAGTGATATTTTTGGCATATAGGAAAACCTTGTGAACTGAGAGCTCTAATTCAGAATTCTATGTTGCTGGGAGTGGAGCTTCCAACATGTTTTTATGGAGTATGCTCAGAGTGTGAGTGGGAAAGGAAACAAGCTATAGCAGTGAGGCCATATCCTAACATTGTGGGCACTAGGGCATCTCACTGATTGTCTGAACCCACCCACCAGGACCTCTGTATGCTAAGCTTTCATCATATACAGTGGGATCAGTCTATGAATGCAGACAGCCAACAAACCAAGCATTTTACTGCATCTGAATATCATTTTTCTTCAAGGAGTTCAAATGAAGAACTCCTCGTTCCTTTTTTACTCTTTACCCTAATTCTTAGTGGCTCATAGCCTCATTCCTTTAAAACTCCAAGAAAATAGAATTTAGAGGTAGATATTCTAAGTTTTTGACACTTTTTCTCTGTTCAATAATAATCTGAGCTCTAGGAAATAGGCCAGGGACTGGGATACAACAGATATGAATAAGTTATGGTGTAACCTTGGGGAAACTCAGAGCTGGGGGAGTAGAAAGGAGGACAGACTCAGAAATGTGCTGGTAAACAAGGCATGGTAATCCCATCATTCAGGAGGCTGAGGCAGGAGGAATGCTGTGAGTTTGAGGCCAGCCTCAGGTAAACAGTGAGTTCAAGGCCATAACGAGACCCTAACAAAAAAAGAAATATAGAACTTCCTGATGGAATTGTTCTGAGATTGCACTAGTATTCTCTGGGAAGCACTGAAAAACAATATGAGTAAAATCAAAAACAGAGATATGTTAGCGTGGGCAGCCATAATTTGGTAAGTGGGAATGCAGTTAGCACGGTAGCTTGTAAAGAGTTAATAGAGATCTTTGAACATCACTTTTATTTTTTTCTTGGTACTGGGGATTGAACTTGGTTCTTTGTGCTTGCGAAGCAGGAAGTGGAACACTGAGCTAAATCCCTGGTCCCATCAGTTTTTTGTTTTTTGGTACTGGGGATTGACCTCAGGCCCTTGTGCTTTTGAGGCAGGCACGATGCCACTGAGCTAAATCACTGGCCCTTAACATCATTTTTAATGAATTTGCAACTAGCCTATGAGGAACACATAAAACTCAAGGATAGCTGCCTCTTTAAAACAAGGCATACACTCCCCACTTTGCTACAACCCCAAATACTCCCCGTCCCCAAATTTCCCACGCTATCCATTCTGAACCACTAAATGTGCATTTCTGAGTTCCCAGGTGATGCTACTGGTCCAGGGAATATACTTTTTTATTTTTTTTAATTTTTTTTTATTAAATTCTTTTATTGGTACATTGTAGGTATACAACACAATTACATTTCTCATTGGGAATTGTACCTTTACATAATGCATCTTGGTTCTTATTTTTTCCCCATTCCTAGCCCTCCCTTCACGCCCTCCACCCTTCCCTATTTACAAAGACTTTATTTCCATTTTTTCCATTTCTCATCATTTTTCTTTTCCCTTCTTTCCTTTCCCCTGCCCCTCCCACTACCCCTACCCTTTTGGACCTTTTCTTCCTATTTTACATTATCGATTATTCATTCTAATCGTTGGTACATTTTAGGTATACAATATAATGACATTCGTCGTTGGAAATTTGCACCTTTACATAGTCTCTCTTGGTTCTTATTTTTCACCCTTGCCCAGCCCTCCCTTCAACCCCACCATTCCTCCCTATTTACAAAGATTTTGTTCCTGTTTTTCCATTTTCTCACATTAATCCCATTCCCTTCTATCCTTTCCTCTAGCCCTCCCACTTCCTTCCCCTTTGCCCCTTTTCTTCCTATTTCACATTACCTATTATACATTTAGTCCTTATTTACACTTTCAGTTTCTCACACCAGAGAAACTATTCGGTATTTACATGTGTGTCCTATTTATTTCACCTAAGAGTATCGCCTCAATGTGCATCCACTTAGCTATAAATGTCTCTAATTTCTCATTTTTTATGGCTGAGTGGTACTCCATTTTATAAAAAAACCACATTTTCTTTATCCAGTCTCCAGTTGATGGGCATTTGGGCTGTGTCCAAGTTTTAGCTATTACAAACTGTGCTGCTATGAACATGGGCGCACATATATCACTGTGGTATGGTTCTTTTAATTCTTTGGGGAAGATCCCCAGCAGTGGAATAGTGGGGTCAAATGGGACTTTCAGTGCTAGTTCTTTGAGGTATGTCCATACTGATTTCCACAGTGCTTGCACCAGTCTACACTCCCACCAGCAGTGGAGCAGTGTTCTTCTTTCCCCACAGCCCCGCCAGCATTTGTTATTGGTTGATTTCATGATAGCAGCCATTCTTTCTGGAGTGAAGTGGAATCTCAGCATTGTTTTCATTTGCATCTCTCGAATGACCAGTGATGTTGAACATTTTTTCATGTATTTATTTGCTATTTCTACTTCTTTGTGTGAGAAATGTCTGTTTATTTCAGATGCCCATTTTTGGATTGGGTCTTTAAATTTGGGAGGTCTGATCTTTTTAAGTTCTTTATAGATTCGAGATAGTAGACCTTTGTCTGAGGAAGAGCAGGTGAAGATTTTTTCCCACATTGTGGGTTGTCTCTTCCCACTGCTGGTGGTTTCTCTTGCTGTGCAGAAGCCTTTTAATAAGAAGAGATCCCACTTGTTGATTGTTTGTGCTAGTTCATGGGCAACTGAGGTTTTGTTCATAAAATCTTTTCCTACACCGATGTCTTCAAGAGTTCTACCTAACCTCTGTTCCAACTGGTTCAGAGTTTCCATTTTAATATTTAGATCTTTAATCCATTTTGATTTTAGTTTAGTGCATGGTGAGAGATATAGGTCTAGTTTTAATCTTTGGCAAGTTGAAGCCCAATTTTTCCAGCACCATTTATTAAAGAGGCTATCTTTCCTCCAGTGAGGGTGTTTGGCTCCTTTATCGAAGATGAGACGGCTGAGTGTGTCTGGCGTTGTTTCTGCATCTTCTAATCTGTTCCACTGGTCCTCAGGTCTGTTTCTTTGCCAGTACCATGCTGTTTTTATCACAGTAGCTTTGTAGTAGAGTTTCAGGTTGGGGATTGTGATACCCCCTGCCATGTCTCTGTTACCTAGAATTGCTTTTGCTATTCTGGGTCTCTTCTTGTTCCAAGTGAATTTTTGGATTGTTTTCTCAAGGTCCATGAAGTATGCTGCTGGGATCTCAATTGGAATTGCATTAAATCTATATAGCAGTTTTGGAAGTATGGCCATTTTCACTATATTAATCCTTCCTACCCAGGAGCAGGAGATGTCTGTCCATTTTCTGATATCATCTTCAATCTCTGTTTTCAGAGTGCCATAGTTTTCAGAGAAGAGGTCTTTGATTTCTTTCGTTAGGATGATTCCTAGGTATTTCAGTTTTTTGGATGCTATTGTGAAAGGAATTCTTTGCCCTATTTCTCTCTCAGTGAGTCTGTCATTGGTGTAGAGGAAAGCTATTGATTTTTGTGTGTTGACCTTGTAACCAGCTACTTGACTGAATTTGATTATTAAGTCTAGAAGACTTTTTGTGGAGTTCTTGGGGTCTTCTATATCGAGTATCATGTCATCTGCAAATAATGACAATTTGACTTCTTCATTACCTATCTGTATTCTTTATTCTTTCTCTTGTCTAATTGCCGTGGCTAATGTTTCCAGAACTATATTGAAGAAGAGTGGTGATAATGGACATCCTTGTCTTGTTCCTGATTTGAGTATGAAGGATTTCAGTTTTTGACCATTTAGTATGATATTGGCTGTTGGTTTTTCATAGATGGCTTCTATCAGTTTGAGGTAGAGACCATCTGTTCCAATTTTTTGTAGGGTTTTTATCATGAATGTATGTTGGATTTTGTCAAATGCTTTTTCTGCGTCTATGGAGATAATCATATGGTTTTTGTCCTTGGCTCTATTGATATAGTGTGTTACATTGATTGATTTTCATATATTGAACCATCCCTGCATCCCTGGGATGAATCCCACTTGATCAGGGTGTATGATCTTCTTGATGATCTTCTGTATTCTGTTTGCCATTATCTTATTAAGGATTTTTGCATCTGTGTTCATTAGTGAGATTGGCCTATAGTTCTCCTTTGTGGTTGGGTCTTTCTCTGCTTTGGGGATCAAGGTGATGCTTGCTTCCAGGAATGAATTTGGGAGTATTGCTTCCCTTTCAATTTCACTGAAGAGTTTAAACAGTAGTGGCAGCAGTTCCTCTCTAAATGTCTTGTAGAATTCAGCAGTGAAGCCATCAGGGCCCGGGCTTTTCTTAGTTGATAAGTTTTTAATTACGTTTTCAATTTCATTGGTTGATATTGGGTTGTTCAGAATTTTTAGGTCTTCTTCGTTCAACTTTGGTAATTCATATGTATCTAGGAATCTGTCCATTTCTTCTGTGTTGTCCATCTTATTGGCGTATAGGTTCTGGAAGTAGGTATTGATGATCCTCTGGATTTCTGCTGGGTCTGTTGTAATTTCACCCTTTTCATTCCTAATTGCATGGATTTGGGCCTTTTCTTTCCTTATTCTGACAAGGTTGGCTAAAGGTTTGTCAATTTTGTTGATTCTTTTGAAGAACCAACTCTTGGCTTCATTGATTTTTTTGTATCGTTCTCTTAGTCTCCATTGCATTGATTTCTCCTCTGATCTTTATAATTTCCTCCCTTGTATGAGCTTTGGGGTTGTCCTGCTCTTCTTTTTCTAGAAGCTTGAGGTTCAGCATCAGGTTGTTTAATTGGGCTCATTCGTTTTCCTAATATGCATATTCACTGCTATGAATTTCCCTCTTAAGACTGCTTTCATTATGTCCCATAGATTCCGATACATTGTATTGTCATTGTCATTTAATTGAAGGAACTGTCTGATTTCTTCTTTAATTTCCTCTGTGACCCATTGGTTATTCAGAAGTGTGTTGTTCAATTTCCACATGTTTATGAAATTTTTTGAGTTTCTTTTGCTATGGATCTCCAATTTCATCACACTATGGTCTGATAATATACAGGGGATAACTTCAATTCCTTTGCACTTACTTAAACATGTTCTTTGTGTGAGTATGTGGTCTATTTTTGAGAATGACCCATGTGCAGCTGAGAAGAATGTGTATTCTGATTTTGTGGGGTGGAAGACTCTGTAAACATCTGTTAAGTTCATTTGTTCAAGAGTTGGATTGAGTTCTAGTATTTTGTTACTTATTTTTAGTCTAGTTGATCTATCTATTTGTGACAGTGGGGTGTTGAGGTTCCCCACTACAATTGTATTAGTGCATATATGACTTTTCATATCCATTAGTATTTGTTTTATATAGTTGGGTGCACTAGTGTTTGGTGCCTAGATATTTATGATTGTCATCTCTTCCTCTTGGATTCTTCCCTTTACAAGGATGTAGTGTCCTTCTTCATCTCTCTTCATCAGTGTTGGTTTGAAATCTACTTGATCTGCCAAGAGGATAGCTACTCCTGCTTTTTTTCGGTTTCCCATCACATGGAGTATTGTTTTCCACCCTTTAACTTTCAGTCTATGAGTTTCCTTTTGAATTAAGTGTGTTTCTTGTATGCAGCATATTGTTGGATTTTGCTTCTTGACCCATTCTGCCAGTCTGTTTCTTTTGATTGGTGAATTGAGACCATTAACCTTGATGGTTATAACTGAAACGTATTGACTTGTCATTGCCATGACTTTTTCTTTTTTTTGTGTTCTCCCCCTTTACATTTAATTTCTTGTCATGCCAGATGGGTTCGTTCTGCTTTGCTTCCTGGGGTTGTGATCCTCAATGTCTGTTCCTAGGATACTGTGTAAAATTCTTTGGAGTGCTGGTTTGGTATTCACGAAGTTCCTAAGGTGCTCTTTGTCATGAAAGTATCTTATTTCTCCATCCATTTTGAAAGATAGTTTTGCAGGGTCCATCAATCTGGGTTGGAGGCTGTTTTCTTTTAGGGCTTGGAATATGTCACTCCAAGCTCTTCTTGCCTTGATGGTTTGTGTTGAGAAGTCTGCTGTGATTCTGACGGGCTTTCCTTTGTATGTGGCTTGTTTCTTTTCTCTGACTGCTTGTAGAACTCTGTTCTTCAGTTGAATTTCTGGAATCTTAACTATTATATGCCTATGTGTAGATTTTTTTTTGATCAAGGCTATTTGGAGTCCTACATGCCTCACTTATCTGTATGTCAAGCTCTTTTCCCCTGCTTGGGAAGTTTTCTGCCATTATTTCTGTGAAGAGATTTTTTTATGTCATCTCCACTCTCTCCTGTTTCTTCATTGAGCCCAATCAGTCTTATGTTATTCTTCTTTGCATCATCTAGCAGCTGCTGGATTGATTTCTCATGTTTCCTTATAATTTGGAAGCAGTTTTTCTTTTCCTGGTCACTAATGGCAATCTTATCTTCTGTATCTGAAATTCTGTCCTCACATTGGCTAATTCTGCTGTGTAGACTTTCAGTGGAGTTTTTCATGTCTTGGAAATCTATTTGCATCTGTTTTATGGATTCCATTTGTTTCTTATGTTGGGATTCCATCATGTTCCTGAGCTCCTCTCCAGATTTATTAATCATGTCTTGCACTAGGGGCACAATTTCTCCTGTTATCTGAGAAATTATTTCTAATTTCATTTTTTCCAGATCCCTTTTTGGGTCTAGGTCATTGAGTATCAGAGTGTTCTATCTCATTTCCCTTTGGGGTTGCTGTAGGTGATCTGGAAGTTTGGTTTTGAGACTTATTTACGTGTTTTCTCATTTTGACTGGGGCGGGGGGCTGTTAGCGCCTGCCTGGATTACCTCCTCTGAGCTGGGAGAGGTGGGACAGGGCCCAGGAGCAGCAGTAGGGATGGTGACCCAAAAGCCCTTTCCTGTGGGCTGGGAGCAGTGGGAGGGATGGTGGCCGGGAAACCCCTTCCTCTGGACCAGGAGCAGTGGGATGGCCGCTCAGAAGCCCCTACCTCTGGGCCGGGAGCAGTGGGAAGGATGGTGGCCCAGAAGCCCCTTCCTCTGGGCCAGGAGCAGCGGGACAGAAGGTGGCCCAAAAGCCCTTTCCTCTGGGCTTGGATCAGTGGGAGGGATGGTGACCAGGAAGCCCCTTCCTCTGGACCAGGAGCAGTGGGACGGCGGCTCAGAAGCCCCTACCTCTGGGCCAGAGCAGCGGGACTCCGTACCTTGGTCTGGTGTTCTGGTGTCCTCTGCGTCTTTGTAGTGTGGAACCAGGTGGCTGCCTGTCTGCAGTGGGGTGATTCCGCGTCTTCTGTGCCACTCGGGACCTCGGTAGCATGTGGGCAGACCTGCCTGTCTACAGCGGGGTGATATAGCATCTTCTGCGTGACTCGGGACCTCGGTAGGGTGTGGGCAGACCTGCCTGTCTGCAGCAGGCTGATTCAGTGTGTTCTGTCTTACTGAGGACTTCGGTAGGGTGTCATCCAGGGAATATACTTTGAGAACCAATGCCCTGTTATATCTTGTACACTAAGTTGGGGAACCAGTTGAGTCTTATCAAGTTGGTGCTGAAGTCGCTCTCCTGTGTGGCACATTTCATGTGTCTAATGTTACTTTCCTGGCCTTACTGAAACTTGGTTTTACAATTTATGGCATAATCACTATAGAAGGGTTGGATCAAAATGTCCAAGAGACCAAAGGGACAGAGAAAAAGATTTGGGAGTGGCTGGAACTCAAGCTGTGACCTGAACCATAGAATATGCAGGGAGAAGTGGGTTGTGGGTGAACAGCAGAATGCCAGAGGGGTACTGACACCCCTGCTTTACTTGGAAGGTGAAAATATAGTCACTGTTCAGGGAGGCAACTGGGAGGAGCATTCAAAGAGGTAGGAGGAGAGCCAAAGGAGTTGGTGATGGAGAGTTCTTATTAGAGATTGGACTGCTGGCAAACACCTGGGACCAAAGCTTAAATAGTTAAACAGTGAAGTTCTCATGTGAGCTCCTGGTCTGTGGGAGGAAAGGAGGCTGGTGTCCTGTTACTCTTGCCCGCAGCATGCCTGGTAACCTGCTGTTGCTCTGAGGGACAGCTTGTTGTGAGCATTTGTCTCTGAGGCTCCCGTGGTGCTGTGGTAGCTTGTGGAGTTAAGCATGGTGAGTACATGGCAGTTTTTCTTTTCATAACTGGACACATTAGGTAGAGTAGAAATGTGTTGGTGTATTGATTACTTTTCTGTTGCTGGGACAAAGTACCTGAAACCCACAGTTTAAGGAGGAGAGGTTTATTTTGGCTCATGATTTCAGAGGTTTCAATCCATGACTGGCTGGCTCCAAGGCAGAAATGGCATGGTGGAAAGGGATGACACAGGAAAGCTGCTTAACCTGCTTAACCCATGGCAGCCAGGAAGCAGAGAGAGGAAAGAGCGACAGATACACCCTCCAAAGTGTGCTTCCTCCAACTGAGCCCCACCTCTTATCAGCACATTCAGCTGTGAACTCCAATGGAGCAATCTCCCGGTGCATAAGCACCCCCATGATTCAGTAGCATTCCAGAAGCCCCGCCTCTGAACACATGAAACTTTTGGGGGACATTTCAGATCTGATCTGTTACCACTGGTTTTTTTTATGGCTATGGTGAGGGTGCTTATGTCTGGATGGTTTTACTTTTGGAGGGCATGTTGGGGGAAGTGTGTCTAAGAAAGGGAGGATGTGAGCTGGAACTGCAAAAGTGGGCCCATGGTGCCCTGTGAGCAGTCTTAAGACCAGGCTAAGAGCTTTGCACTTTATACTGTGCCTACAAGGAGATACATTGAGCTCCACAGTGAGGAGCAGTGTGTGGCTAATACACATGGGTGGCCTTAATGCCTGGTGCCTATCTGGGCCCAAGTAGGCTTACTTGAAATGAGGGGGGAGTGAGTAAATGAATAAATTGAGAGTTTGAGGGGAAAGGTGTGATACTCTAATCAAAGTAAGGGTTTAGAAGGAATAGTCCCAAGCATCATGCGTAGTTCAAAGTTCACAAGCCTTGGAAACAGATGCTTGTATAACTGCACCCCAACTCTGGTCTCTGTGGCTGCAACTGGCCACTTAACCCCTCCAAACACCAGTTTTCTTGTTTGTGAAATGGGAATAATAATACTGCATCTACCATAAGCTTGTACTTGGCATTTGCATGTAGCACTTCCTGAATGTGCCAGTAGTTTTACTCATCTCTCCTGTTTTTCTCATAGTGCCCTGTGAAATACGCAGGGATGGCATGGCACTGTCTTTCACAGAGGAAGATAGCTCAGCAAGGCCAGAGGCCTTCCCTGGGGGCCCTTCTCCTCTGCGAGCTCAGTACTACCCCTTCCCTCAAGACTTTTCTCCCTCATAAGGTTAATGATCTGTCTTCCCTGGCTTTTGATTACCCTTGAATATCTGAATCATGTAATCTAGAAAAACTTGATTAAATGTGGATAATATGTACCTCTTATTGTCTCAGTCACATTCTCCGTTCCTCTAGGGCAGAAATTTGTGTTTGTTTTAAAAAAACAAACAATAGATGATGATGATGGTGGTGGGAAAAACTTTGAATATTATAGAGGGGTGGAAAATGAAAAATAGAAGTCCTCTAGCCTTCATTTCCATTTCCTAGAGGTGGGCATTGCTAGAAGTTTTTTATCTCTCTTTCCAGAAATGGTCAATGCTTATGAAATCATAGATATAAATGAATCATATGTAGGAATAACAAATGAGTATAATTTATATAATTATAACAGGTACAAATCATCCATATTATTGTTGATCTGTATGAGACCTATCTATCTGACCATCTGCCCATATTTCTTCCATCTCTTCATTTATTTATTTCCATTTCACACTCCCATTTCCCTCCTCTCTCATAGACACCCATTCTAATGTGAGATATATATATGATTTTTGTGAGTTATTAAATATGATTATATTAATATACAAGGGGTGATCAAAATATGTGGTGTTTAAATCAGGGAGTCTCTTTCCACCCTGGTCCCTATCTGCAGCTGTCTCCCCCAGCTGTCTCTCACCCAGTCACTGTGAGAGGGTAACACTAGGAACCCTGAAGCTAAGCCTTCTGACAGCCATCCTGAGTCTGAAATTCAAACACTCAACCATTTCTTCAAATGGCACCCAACTCTGCACTCTCTCTCCTGTGTTACGGCAGGTGCTTGCACTGGGATCAGGCCCCACCTGTCACCTGCTGTGTGGAAGGACTCCTGTTGAACAAAACCTCACACTGTCTCAATAATTGCCAGCCCAGTCCACCACCAGCTCTGTCTACCCGATTCCTCCCTGGAGTCCCCTAGAGCCCCCAGTGTTCACCTCACTTCAGCAGTCAGACCAGGGAGAAAGTCCAGACTGTTTTATTCCCTTTGCATTGTGGTCTGTCTCTTCAACTTCTCTGTAGCTTTCAATTTTCCTGTCAGTTCCCTTCCTGGGGTACTTCTCTCTCTCTCTTTTCTTTCTTCCTCAAATTACTATTTTCCAGTGTCTGGATTCTGAATCTTGGAGAGACTGAATTGCTGCTGCTCACCACTCTGCCATTTTTGTAGATTTCTTTTCTAAAGCAGTTCTGAAAGTTTTCTTTTGTGAGTGTCTTTATGATGTGTGGTCAAAAACATGGTGAAGGCTGCTGCTGAGTACCATTCAATGGAAATGCAGGCTTGTAAAAACATTACAGTATGTCTTCAGCCTCCTTTTTCACTGGATCCAGCACTGTGTGACTTCTGGCTCTTCCGCAAAGTCAAAACAACCACAAAAGGGAAACATTTTGAATCACTTTAGGACATTGAGGCAGCCATGACACACAACTATAAAGATACTCATGAAAGAAGACTTCTAGTACTGCTTCAGAAAGTGGAAAGAATGATGGGGTAAGTGTGTTGAAGGAAGGGTGTATTTTGAGGCAGATTGATGGCAATGTGTCTTTTACTATAGTAATTAAATTTTTTTTTACTATACTAAAAAAAGAAAAAAAAATCTTTAAACATTCACCACATTTTTTGATCATACCTTGTAGTATTTCTTTAACACAGAAATGAAAGTATGTATGTCTATATATACATATGAGATTATTATTCTGTATCAGTACATGTAAAGCTGCCTTATTCTTTTCAATAGCTGTGTAGTATTTCACTGTGTGGAAATACCATTTGTATCCCCCTATTGTACTTTGCTTTCTTATATTATTTTTATAAACAGTACTACAGTGACAATTTTTTCACAAGCACCTGTGCACATATGGGTTTCTTATAAGGTAATTATACTTCTTTTTTTCAGAACTTATTTTTAAAATTGATTGATTGATTGCAGTGCTTGAGCTCAAACCTAGGGTCTTGCACATACTGGGGAAGTGCTCTGCCATTGAAGTACATCCTCAACTAAATAGTATTCATTTTAAATTACCTTGATATTATCAAATTACTATTCAAAGAGAGAGAACAATTTCTATGCTTTCTAAGAATGTGGTGAGTAGAATTTAAGTCTTTTGGCAACAAATTAGAACTCTTTTCTCTGTCTTGTTAGGCTTTGTTGTTGTTTTAAAGCCCATAGCAGGGAGGTGTAGCTCAGTAGTGGAGTACTAACCTAGCCTATGTGAGGTACTGGGTTCCATCTCCAGCACACACACACACACACACACACAAAAGCCCATTGCATACTGGGCACATCTATGGAGAAACATGGCAGGTCGGCAGGTCTCTTATCCCCCCCCCCCCCCCCAGAGGTGGACATCATTTCACTTCCATCCCGTTCCACCAGAGAGAACTTAGTCACATGGTTATACATTATTGCAGGGGAAGCTGGGAAATGTAGTCCACCCATGTTCCACTAGAATCCTGTAATTATAAGAGAAGGCATGAATAGGGTAAACATTAGTTGGGCCAACCCTACCTAGTTGGCAAGTTGTTGGACTTTATCTTGAGGTGAACGCAGGGTTAGAGTTGCAGAAGGGCTCACACAGTTGACAGTTCCCCTCACAAAGTTCTTTGTGAGGCACTCCGGCAGTGGGCCTGGAAGGGTTCACTGAGGACTTACCATATGACTTGGCCCAGACTGAGTGCTTCACCTGCCTCCTTCCTCACCACAAGAATGAGTTCCCTAAATCCCATATAACAGAAAGTTTAAAGGGAAGGGATTTACTCAAGGCAGAGGATTCAAATCCATGTCTGTGTGATTGCAAAGTCCTAACCTTTCCTTTCACAGCTCTGGCCATGGCAGTGCACACTGCAAACACTGCAACTACTGGCTAGGCACCTCACCTTGCCTTGCCCTTCTTAGGGTGTACAGTCCATGCAGTCACATGTACCTGGCCTAATTGACTCTCTTCTCATTTTCCAGGCCCTCTTCCAGCTCTTTGGCCAGCTGCCGTGGCCTGGGTGGCACCCTACCCCAGTAGTCAGCCCAGGGCTTCTCTCACCCATGCAACCCCCAGCTGTCACTGCTGAGGGCCTCAGCAGCCCACTCTTTGGGACCTGCACACTCCCCACCTTCAAATTCCAGCCTCGCCGTGAGAGCATAGACTGGAGGCGCATTAGTGCTTTGGATGTGGACCGTGTAGCCCAGGAGCTGGATGTGGCCACTCTGCAGGAGAACATTGCTGGTGTTACCTTCTGCAACTTGAATCAGGAGGTGTGCAGCCGCTGTGGGCACCCTGTGGACCCGGTGCTGCTCAAGGTGCTGCGCCTGGCACAGCTTATCATTGAGTACCTACTGCACTGCCAGGATTGCCTGAGTGCCATCGTCACCCAGCTGGAGGCACGGCTGCAGGCCAGCCTGGGCCAGCAGCAGCGTGGCCAGCAGGAGCTGGGCCGCCAGGCTGATGAGCTCAAGGGCGTACGGGAGGAGAGCCGCCGGCGTCGAAAGATGATCAGCACCCTACAGCAGCTGCTAATGCAGACAGGCGCCCACAACTACCATGTGGTGAGCAATCTCTGCAGGGTGGGGAAAGTGGAGGGCCACGCACCCCAGCTAGCAGACTATCTAGCCAGCACCACCCTGAGTCATTCACAAGGCTGCTCTGGACCATTCTCACTGGTTAGGAGCAGGTTTTAGAGATGCTGTGTATAGTCAGAGCTGAGAGGTCTGATCAGGTTCTCTCTCTCTCTCTCTCTCTCTCTCTCTCTCTCTCTCTCTCTGTAGTGTAGAATCAATGTATGGTTAGGCAATAGTGGAGTCAAGCCCATTTTGGAAAAATGACTCCACCATTCTAACAAGTGTAGCATTTGAGTATTTGAGTCTATTTCAATAAAAAAGTATGGATTAGTGTTATGTTTTAAATCTAAAATGTCCCCCAAAAGTCTCAGGTTCAGAGCTGGAGCTTTTAAAAGGTGATTGGATCATAGAGGTACTGAATGTGCTATTAGGGGCCTGGTTGGAAGAGGTGGGTCACTGGGGATGTGACCTGGAAGGGTGTATTTTTGTCTGGCTCCTCCCTTCTCTGCTTCCTGGATGCTATGGGTTGAGCAGTATTTCTCTGCCATCCCCTTCCTCTGCCATCCTTTCCCTCCCTGGAGCCAGCCAACTATGAGCCAAAATAAACTTTTCTTCTTCTACATTATGGGTGTCAGATATTTTGTCCCAGCAATAAGAAAGTGACTAATACAGTTAGGGGCATTTGCCCTTTAATAAATTGCCATGGTTTCCAGGTCTTGTGCCAGGCCCTGAGGCTATAAGCACAAGTCATACTGGTTTAGGTTTTCAGGAAATTTACAGTTTGGTGGTGAATGGGTGATCCATTTCTTCTCACTAAACGTCTGACACCAGATATGTGGATTTCCCCCTCTACGCTGACTAGTTCTTCAAAACTAACAAGTGTCTTTCAGTTTAATTCAATCCTGACACTATTTACCTGGAGACAGTGTCAGTTTTAACATAAGACTGGTTCCACTTCAGATGCCAGTTGTGAGCCCTGGGCCTCCTGTACTTCTCTGACTAGTTATAAGTCGAAGGTACCCAAGATACCGTTCTCAGGTTCAGTAATTTCTTAGAATGGCTCACAGAACTCAGCAAGACACTTTACTTTATTCCTGGCTTATTACAAAAGATGCAACTCAGAATAGTCAAGTAGAAGAGATGCACATGCAAAGTATGTGGGCCCCAACACTTCAGTGTGTTCACCAACTTGGAAGTTCTCAAAAATCCCATTTTGGGGGTTTTTATGCAGATTCTGCCATGCAGGCTCAATTGATTAAGTCTTTGGTTATGTAAGTCAGTATCTGTGCCTTTCTCCTCCCTAGAGCTCAGGCAGTAGGATCTTAAGTTCTAACCCTCCAATCCTGCCTTGCTCTTTATGGTGATAAGCTTGCATCCTAAAGCCATCCAGGGGCCCTCAGCCAGCCATCAGTCACCTAAGGATACAAAAGACACTTGTCACCTCTGAGAGTCCAAGGAGCCCAGAAGCTCTTGTGTCAAGAACTGTGGACTAAGACCAACTAGTATTAGTTGGTTTCTTCTGTAGAAGAAGTTATTGCTCTTATTGCCCAGGAAATTACAAGGGTATTAGGATCTCTGTTGGGAACCAGGGATGAAGGACAAATATATATTCTTATATCTCAGTATCATAGTGGGACAGAGGAATCACAGTGGTGAAGCAGTAGTTGATATAATGTAATCAATATAATGTTTGTGGTTTAAAAGTCAGAACTTTTTCAGTAGTTAGTGGCAAAGCAGCAGCCTAACCTGGTTAATACCAGGAGGAAATTTACTGGTTAACTTAACTGAAAAGTCCAGGGGATATGGAGGAACTCATATTTGGCTTGCCCTAGGAGTCAGATGAAGTCACCAGAATCTGGCTTCTCTTTGCTGTATCCATTTGGATTAAGTTTGACTGTGAGTGACAGAAAAACTCAGGTCATTTGTTAAAACCAGACAGAAGTGTATTTCTGTCTTTCATTAACAAAGTGTGGATGTAAGCAAGTCAGGGCTGGTGTGTAATACCGCAGTCATTAGGGGCACAGTTCTTTATGTGTGGCTTTTCTAGTCTCATTGTGTGGCTTCTACTTCATTGCCTAAGATCACTGCCTGAGTTCCAGCTCTCAGGGCCACCACTCAGCAGGAGGAGAGGGAGAGAAATTGTATCACTCTTTATAAAATTCCCTTTTACTCTGATCAACTAGCAAAATTGTGCTAATTCTGAAGTTTGACTGTAAAAAGATGATAGGATAGATGGACTGCATCTGCAGTGCCTTAGGAGAGAGGTAGAATTACACACACTATTTATTTGCTGTCCTCTGCCTGTGGTGTTCTGAACCCTGGGGTGAAATCAAGATCTTTTGGTGGGATTAGTGCTGGGGATAGAACCCAAAGCCTTGCACATGCTAGGCAGGTGTTCTGCCACTGAGCTACATCTTTGGCCCTGAGATTAGTATGTATAAAATAAGAATTTTTAGTATGGAAACTGAAACATATCCAGAAGTAGAGAGAATAATTTAATGAGCCTTCATCTACACACTGCTTAATCCAGCTGTTCTCAACTTGTAGCCAGTGCCGTGGCATCTGTTTCCCTTCCTACTTTCCTAATCCTAGATTGACTTGAAGCATATTAGTCATATGATTATGTCTGTAACATTTCAGTATGTAGTTCTAAAAGGCAAGGATTCCCTCTTCTAAACATAAACACAACACCATCATCATACCCTGAAAAATCAATAGAAATTCCTTAGTATCATCAAATAGTCAGTGTTTATAGTTTCCCAGGACAGTGGTAGTGTTTTGAATTGACATCACTGCCTTACTCAGTAAATCATATTTTACTTTTTTCTTTCTTCTTTTTTTTTGTGGTGCTGAATATTGAACCTCAGGCCTTGCACATTCTAAGCATTTACTTTACCACTGAGCTACATCTCTAGCCCCCCAAATTCTTTATTTTTAAAGCAATATAGGGGTTCAAAGGGAAGGGGAGTTTGGACAAAGGGGAAATCCCAGGCTGCCTCAGAGGATCTAATCCCATACTCCCTGTTCTCCTCTGTACAGTGCCACCTGTGTGACAAGTCATTCATGAATGCCACCTTTCTCCGGGGCCACATCCAACGCAGGCATGCAGGCATGGCAGAAGGTGGTGAGTCCAGGCAGCAACTGGGGACCCTGTTGGGACTGTAGAAAGGCCTGGGGCTTGGGCAGTGGGCAGGGGCACTATACAAATGTGTACCCAAGCTTTCTCTCATCATCTAATCGAGGATGGAGCTATCCCATCATTAACCAAGGGGCAGGAGACCCCAGAAGGGGCTGGATAAGTTTTGACCACTTGTGTGGAGAAGAGAACAGGTAGGTGCCAGTCTTAGCTTTGTCTGTTTCCATGATGCAACCTTAGTGTTTTGTTTCTGAATTTCTGTGGCTTTTATTGTGACTGGGACAGTCAGATGGAGAGACTTTGAGGGGCCCCTACCTCCCAGCCTTCTGTGAATCTGCAGTTCTCTGCAGCTAGCTATGAATAAGATTAAATGGGGTAAACGAGCAGTCAAACCAGTTCTTTGGCTTTTCTATGTACCTGAACTTATCATAACTTAATAAGTTTGTTTAATCTTATCATTTCAAATTCTAACATGAGCAGCAAGGCTCTATGTTGTCCCCACAAAGAGATTTTCATACTGGGTATCTACATTTTGAGATTCAACAGAAAAATCTGTAAAACAAAATAAATGTATGAAAAGTTTAAAGAAACCTTTTTTCTATTTTCCATCATTTCAATTCCCTTTTCAAAAAAGAGTTTTAAAACAGTATCACTTACCTAGTTACTATACATTCATTACATATCTAATTCTTGTTGATTCTGCACAGAGGGCTAAGGATAAACAAGTTTTCCATGTCTTAAATAGTCGTTTTCTAACAAAAATATGGCTCTGATATAGAAACGACATTAGATTTTCTAATGTCATTAAATCATCTGTGAAAACATGAGTTTTAATGGCTGAATAGTATTCCATCATGTGACGATCACAATTTATTTCACAATGTCCTCCCATTGAATATATGTATTGGTTACTCAAAATTTTCCCTATTACACAGCACAGGATGATTAACATTCTCCTATGTAAACCTTTGTGTATTGTTCTTAATATTTCCTTAATGTAAGGAGAGGGAAAATATTTTAAAAAGCCATTCAGGTTCATGACTTTTTGTTCTCAGGTAGCTGGTTTTTCTTGTCTTATTCTATACTCACCTTATTCAACCAATCTGTACTCACTTTATTCAACCAAAATAATTTCTATCCACCTAAAAATTGTTTCCAAAAAGTAAACTGAGAAAAGCCACATCTTTTATCAAAGAAAGATTTAAAATTTTAATAATAGTACCATCTGTCTAGAAATTATTTATACTTTAAAAACTAACACGTATTTGAGAATAATTAATGTATTTTTCATTAACCCTTAACTCTTGCTTTATCTGCATATAGCTTAGCTTTGTAATTCATTCTGAATCATTTTTTGACTTACAAAACTTGGATATTAAGAGAGGATGTTAAAGTTTTCATTATATTAAGAGAGGATGTTAAATTTTTATCACAAAAATGATAAGTGAGGTAATTAGCTAGATTTAATTATTCTACAATGTGTATCTAGATCAAAACAACACATTGTACATGATAAATATATACAGTTTTGTTTGTCAATTTAAAAAAACTAGCTAGGCATGATGGCACATATCTGTTACCCCAGCACTCTGAGAGGATGAGGCAGGAGGATCACAAATTCAAGCCCAGCCTGGGCGACTTAGCCACTTACTGAGACCCTGACTCAGAGTAAAGAAAAGGTTGGGAATGTAGCTCAGTACAAAGGCCCTGGATTCAAACCCTACCAAAAAATGTTTTTTAAAGATTAAGGTATACACCTGCAGTAACCTTGGTTAGAATGTTTCTTCCATATCCCTATTTTTTCATTTGAAACTTAACACTGTAGATGTGAATTATACTACATTATTTTGAAGAGTGACTTGAAAGCTACAGCTGTTTTCATTACTTAAGTTCCTTTCGCTTACAGTGCTGCAGAAGTATGTTCTTTGCATTAATGGTTGGGATATACACACTGTTTAGCATTCAGTTTCTGTTACTCTAGAATTTTGCATTTCTATGTGTCAGTACTGTCAAAATACTTATTTTAAATGGCAGGACAATAATAGTTCACATTTGGGCCAGGGATTTAGCTCAGTGGTTTCGCCACCTGCTGTGCAAGTGCAAGGACCCGAGTTTGATCCCTAGTACCAAAAAAAAAAATTTAATAATAGTTCACATTTATTGAGCTGTCATGGCAGGTACTGTGCTGATCACTTTGTATTATCACATTTCATCCTCACAAAACCCCTCTGAGTTGGGCACTGTTACAATCTCCATTTTGCAGTTTGGGGAAGCAGAGGAACAGGGAGGTAAGTCCTTTACCCAGTGTCAACAAACTGCATGGCAAGGCTGGTCTCAGACTCAGAGGTGACTGCAGAAGTGAGAAAGAAACTATGCTCCATTGATTTTCACTCTGTCTTTCCACTGCCCCCAGGAAAGCAGAAACAGCAGGAACGGCCAGCTGAGGAGCTACTGGAAGAGCTGAGAGCCAAGCTGAAGTGGACCCAAGGGGAGCTGGAAGCCCAGAGGGAGGCCGAGAGGCAGCGCCAGCTCCAGGTGGGTATGGAGAATATACTTCCACAGCACTGCAAGCAAGAGGAACTTAGGTAATGAAAGTGTCAGAGAGACTCACGGCTACCTAGGCCTACCAAGCACATGGATCCCACAGGGCTTGAAGTCCAGCTGGTTTCCCAGAGCTGGGGGCCAGAGTCAGAATGCCACCTTCTTGGATGTGGCAAATTATTTTAGGGAGTCTGGAAGGAAAATTAAATTATTTTGCCAGACCTACGTGACCAAAAGAGAATTGGAGCAGAGAATTGCAGTTTCCTGTGTTAGTCAGCACTCATTGAAGGGATTTGAATTTGAATTCAGCTTCTTGTACTACATTGTTGGTTGGCTTTTTGAGGGCAGAGCATGGGTCTGATTCTGAAAGCTCCAGAACCCAGCCTGGAGGAAATGTCCAGTAAAAGTTTGTAGAATGAAAATACATGAGTTTTCCCTGCCCTTTCCTTCATCTATCCACCATTCATCATCTCAGCATGCATCTGTGAGCACCAACTGTGCCAGGCATGGTGAGGAATAAGGAAAGAGAAGACAAATTCTTATCCTCAAGGGACCGTATGATTTAGATAAGTGGGCCACTCTGAGGCCAAGCAACTGGGACTATGGGGTAAATGTTTTTGGGTCTCCATAGTGTTGTGCACGACAGGGGGCCGTAGCAGATCTTCAGCAAATATTTGCTACAATGTGGAATTAATGATTCTATTGTTCTCGCCTATTTTTTTTTTTTTTTTAAGGAAACAGAGATTACTCGTCAGAGGGAAATAGAAGTGAAGAAAGAATTTGATGAATGGAAAGAAAATGAGCGGACCAAGCTTTATGGAGAAATAGACAAGCTAAAACAATTACTTTGGGATGAATTTAAAACCATTGCCAACCAGAACTCTACCCTAGCAGAGGTGCTCAACATAGAAAGCTTTTCAAAGTTTTTCTTTCTGTTGAAAACCTGCTTATTTGTTCTCTTTTCTGTTTATTTTCCTTGTATCCAGAATTGAACTCATGACCTTGCGCTTGCCTCTGAGCTAAATTCCTGGCCCTTTATTTGTTCTCAACATTAATTTCTTAGTCTGCACTAGTTATATTTCATCTGCTTTTGGATCTAAGACATTGTGAAGCCAGATACCAGAGGCCAGAGCCTGAGGGAGGCTCACAGTGGTCTATTGCTTACTGGCTTTGAGACCTTGGGTGAGCTGCTTAACTTGCTTGTGCCTCAGTTTCTTTCCTGTAAGATGGGTTGCTGAAATATTTAATTAGCACATATACAGCATTTAACATTATCTGGTACGTAGTTAGAACACCCAAGATATTAACCCTATTTTGCCAAGTGTTTTCATTGTTGCACAAGAAACGAGGCAAAATTTTAATGAATGAACTTTTTCCTGAATATATGAATGTGCACATTCTCTGAATATTGGCTGTGTGTCCAATACTCTGATGAGGTCCATGGGGTCTCCGGAGGTCACATGTAATGGCTAACACTTGCTGACTGTATTTGCTATTTCCTAGCTTCTGTGCAAAGCGCTTTACATACAGTTTTAATCTTTATAATAAGCAAGTGACCATAATATTCTAGGAGCAGGTGCATCAGTTTATTACTTTAAAAAAATTTTTTTTTAAAATAGCTATTACAGGGCCAGGGATTTAGCTCAGTGGTTCTCCTGCCTGCCTCACAAGTGCAAGGTCCCGAGTTTGATCCCTGGTACCAAAAAGAAAAAAAAATTGCTATTACATTCTTTCTTTACAGTTGATGAAACTGAGACCACATAATTTGCTTCAGGTCACATAGCTAGTAAGAGGAGGAGCTGGGATTTGAACCTAGCTCTTCAAATTCACAAGCTCAGATCTCCTACTGGGTCTACTACCAAATTTATGCAGGAAGATTTTATTAGGGTTATCTTTGGATTATATCTTCCCTTGTAAGCCTGTATCAAGAGGAGAGTTTTGAGGAAAAATCTAGTCTTAAAATGTATTTATCTTTTACTTGTCCTCCCAACATCAAGGCGAGTCGTGGCTTTGCAAATTAACTGTTTGATGGTGTTTCTTACAATCAAGCCACATTTTGCCTAAAGAAACACAGAGACACCTTTTCAAAAGGGAATTGTAATAGGATATTCCTGGAAGCAGAGAACAAAGAGAGGAGCTGGGGAGGGAGGTAAAGTCTTCCAAGTCAGGGCCCCAGTGACCTGCTTCTTCTGACTGGACCCCTGCTTCTAACTGTAAGTCACCTGTAAGCCCCATAATTCAATCACCTTCCAAAAGCCCTAAAAGCACAAGAGAATTTTGGGCAACGTCTAGGTATAAACCATAACACGACCCACACCATCCCAACCTAAATGCTCCCCCACTGGATCAGAGATGACCTGTGGAAGACAAGATGTTGCTCCATCATGTGGACGTCAGTGCCTGACACCCAACTCCACACCATCATTCCCAGGTTTTGTTAATTCATTTAAAAAACCTGTGGGGTGGGGAAGCCAGGTAGGATTCCATTTAGAACAATTATGAGAAGTACGGTAAGATAGTCAATCTTCAAAACTTAGGAAAGTATTCTTGATGTTAGGAGGGCCAATGAGAGTGAAATACATTTTGGAGATATTTGTCCTCAAAACTTTCCACCTGATACAGAAGTCTGAGAGCTTACTTTGGTTAAGTTGCTTGACCAAAGAGAGAACTTTATATTAGATAGAGGTAAACTGAGCTGCCAAAGGAGTCTCTAATTGAAATGCAAATACCTCGAAAGTTTGTGATCCCAAGAAAACCAGTTCTATGGTGTGTCATAGCAGTATAGAAGCCAGAAGTGGCAGACACATCAGAATCCCTGAGTTGAGTATATGTCTGGTAAAGCATTTGACTATCAAAATATTTAAAGAGTTTAGAAGTGATTAACATTGGCCGCAGTATTACTTAAGTGGTGACTGAGAAGAGTGAGCAAAAACTAAACCCAAGTCAAACTCAGGGGCTTGTAGTTTCTCTCTCTCTTTCCTACATTGGGGGTTGGACCCTGGGTCTTCACACTGAGCTACATCCCCAGCCCTTAATTTTTTTTCTTTTTTTTGAGACAGGGCTTTGGTAAGCCATTAAGTTGCCTAGGCTGAGCTTGAGCTTGCAGTCTCCTACCTCAGCCTCAAGGAGTGCTGGAATTACAGATGTGTGCTACCATACTGGGCTGCAGTTTCTTGAAGTTGTAATAGAACTTATGGATTTCATACAGTAATAAAGATAGGTATGGGTATGTTTTGTTTTTGTTACTGCAGTAGTGACATCTATCTATCATAGAAAGGTGGAAAGGCATCTACTCTTTGGTCCATTTTTGTGTCTTTCCTTCAGGTCACATACTGTTAATAGCTCAGGAATCATCAGGAATTGTGGTATGGCTCTGAGCTGTGCAAAGCCAGTCCTTACTGGTGTCAGCCAGGATATTTTTGTGAGGAAGGCCCAGGAGACCTCAGGGAGTGGCCTGCTGTGCCTGAGGGTCTCTAAGCATCTGGTCTACAGCTTATTCCAGACCGAGGAAGAAATGAGGCAGCAGTTGGAGGAATTTGACGTTTTGAGCATAGCAGAATTTAAGTGGAATTGAAAGGACACTCTTAAATTCTGTTCTTCTGTGGCAAATTGCTTCACTTTTGCAAGAGCTGAGCCCTCAGGAGAACCCTAGAAATGTTGATTTGTGTGAATATTTGCAGGTGCATAGGTTTATCAAAGATGAGTAGGGGTTGTGGTTGAGGTAAGGTATGCCCTTCTGACTCTGTTTTCAGGTAAGGTATCAAAGTCAACATCAGGCCTAGATCTTCATCTAATAAAAAGATGCCTGGCCTTTTCAGAAACTGCAGGCTCTGCAGTCCCACAGTGTGATGGAATCCCACCTTGGATCACTGCGGGATGAGGACTCCGAGGAGCGACTCAGGCAGGCAGAAGAGCTCCAGGCCCTGCGAGAGAAGATGGAGATTCAGGTGAGCTGATGCTACATGCTGTGCTTCCTGGAGCAAGCCAAGGACCTTATTATCCACAGCAAGGCCTGTCACTTTTGCAGTAAAGTTGAAAGACATCAAAGCTCTATATTTGCAGGCTTTTGTGCCAATGCATGAAAACAGAATAAGATTCTCAGTTCAGGCCGGGGATTTAGCTCAGTGGTTCTGCTGCCTGCCTGGCAAGTACAAGGTCCCGAGTTCCATCCCCTGTACCTGCAAAAAAACCCCAAAAGATTCTCAGGTGAAGCTGTTGTAAAATATCCAATTTTCCTGAGATCTTTTCTAAAATATATACAAACACATATTAATTTTTTTTTTTTTTTGGTACTGGGGATCGAACTTGGGACCTTGCGCTTGCGAGGCAGGCGGCGACACCACTGAGCTAAATCCCCGGCCCACCTATTAATTTTTTATGTGACACTTTTGTGCCCATTTCATTCTAACCCAGTTGAAAATCATTCAGGAAGTGTGATAGTGTCCTGGAGTTGAAGATATTTGGGATGGATCCAGGGGTAGACATTTATTAATCAGCTCCTGGAGCCAACAAGCTTTGATTTGTAGCATGTTCCGGTTTCTGTGCTGTAAATACTTCCACGTGGCACATTCTATGCTATCAGTGTGATAGTGGTCACTGAATGAAGCTGGGAAAACTTGTGCACAATATGCTCTTACGGGGCTGGCTCTGGCCACTGCCAGATGAACCTTGCTTCAGGCCCATTATAGTTGTGTTACATCACTGATACAGGGCAAAGAGAAGCAACTGTCATAGTCACTAGATAATGCTGGGTTTCTGTCTCTACTCTCTAAGGTGGTTGACAAAGAGCTTCAGGTCTGGCAACTATAAAGGGTTTGCCATTGTTTTTCTATGAAATCTTTTCACAATCTTTGCCTATTTTTCCATATTTGTTTTTCCTACCAATTTGAGTTTGTATAATGTGTGGGTGTCAACTCAGCCCTATGTTGTTCTAGTTTCCTTAGTTTTCTATTGGTCTTTCAATTTTGATTATTGTGATTTGGCCATAAAAAGTAATGTTTATGTGCTCAAGATGATCAAATTATCAGTCTTTTCTTTTTTTCTTTTTGTGATGCTGGGGATTAAACCCAGGGCCTTGTGCATGCTGGGAAAGTACCGCTGAGCTGCATCCCTAGCCCCCTCCCTCTTTTTTTAATGGCCTTCCTCTGAGATTTAAAAAACTTTATATTTGTGTGTTTTTTTTTTTTTTTTTTGGTGCTTTTATGACTTTACTTTTGTTATTTAAGTCTTTGACCCACGTAGAATTTACTTTGGTTTAAGATATGGGGTAAGGATCCAGTTCATATTTTTTTGTAGGCAGCAAGCTACTTGTTCAAACACCTTTAGTCAATCATCTATCTTCCCAGTCCCTCAATTGAGTTTCCATCTTCTTCTATCTTTGCCTGGGCTTTCTACTCTGTCCCACTAGTCTGTCTGCCCAATCATGAGCCATTGCTTTTTAATTTCTGTAGCTTTATAATAATATTAATATCTTGAGGGGTCCACTTAATAAGCTGTTAATCTTTTTCAGAAAACAGAATGGAAGAGAAAGTTGAAGGAATTGCAGGAAGAGCATGTGACAGAGAGGAGAGAGGTAGCTATACTCATGATTCCTTTCTCCTCTATCCTTGCTAGACATGACTGTTGGACATTTTGTGGCTGATACTGTGCCTGGCTGCTGGCCCCTATCAATACATAGAAGGGAGCAGCTCTCTGGCCAGCAGTTTCCTTGGCCAGAGGCAGGGCCTTGTCACTTGAACCCAAAACGCCCTTTATACAGTGCTGCCTCCTCCAGGCCCTCTTGTGCTTTAAGCCTCAGATGAGTCATCTGGCGGTTTCATGTTTGAGCTCTTTGAAAACTTACCCAGAAAGAGCCAGGTGGTATGGACCTCACTGATGTCCCAGGAGGCAGCAGGCACCTGGAAAAGAAAACTCTTCCATACAAATTTGAGAAGGCAGGTTGAGGAGAAAACCAGGTAACAAGAGCTCCATGACCTGCCTGCAGAAAGCTTGGAAGATGACGAGAAATTGACACATGGCAGATACTTGCTCCCCACTCTGTTATAGTGATGCACAGTTCCCAAGTTATGAAACATTTTCAAATGGGAAATATATTCAAATTTGTTCTAAAAGCAGAGGAAATGTACTAAGGTACACTGAGTCAAGTCACTCCCACTTGGCCCTACTCCCACCCAGTCACTCCCACCTGTCTCTACCACTCCCACACAGGCAATGACATGTGTTCCCTTCTCATGTATTCTTCTAGAGGTTTTTCATACAAATGTTAAAAATAATCTTATTTTACATCTGCTCTTATATCAGAGGTAGCATGTGAACACATTTTCTTCTTGTTTTTACCCTGAAACATGCATCCGGTGATTTTTCAATGGTCTCAGCCTACCTCAGTGGGTAGCCACATCTGACATAGCACTTTCTCTCCCGATCTTAGGGGCCTGATTCCATTCTTACTTCTTTTTAGGCACAATTCAAAAATCTGCCCAAATAGGAGGGCAGTTAGTCTTGTTAGAAAGCTCCCTGCCTAGGCCTAGAAACCCCCTAACCTGCCCCAAGTGGAACCCTGCAGAGGTCTCGGCAGACATTTGCCTAACCACCATCCCATGCCCACCAGCTACAGGAGGAGAATGAGAGGCTCCAGGCCTCCCTGTCTCAGGATCAGAGGAAGGCAGCCACCCAGTCCCAGCACCAGATCAATGCCCTCCGTGCCCAGCTGCGGGAACAAGCCAGGCTCATAGCCTCCCAAGAGGAGAAGGTAGGTCTGTCCTCTGACCAGCCAGCCACTGCTGCCTGTAGGCCTCTTCTCTGTGAGGATTGTTTTGGATTCTTGTGGGCCCAGTGGCCCTAGTTCTATTAGGCTCTGAAAGGGAGGGAAGAGTCCTCAGCATGAGGAGCACAAAGGGAGGAAGACGTAGATGCCTCCTTCTGGGTGGAAGAAGTGCTGTTTTCCTTAGGGGCAGCTGACAGTTGGGTTCACTCTAAAGACATAGACCATGTAAGAGGCCTGGCCCTTGGTTGATACTTTGTTCATTAGCTCGTTAAAGCCCCACTCCTGCCCTTTGGTGTAGCCATCACTTTTCCCATCTTCACTTGATGGGATAATGAACAGGCTGGAGAAATCCAGTGCCTCGCTCAAATCTGCACTTGGGTAATAACAAAACCCAACATGGTACAAGTGACAGAGGTGAGATTCAACCCAAGCCAATGGACAGTTTGTGCTCTTTATACTGTGTTCTCAGACTAAATTAATAGCCTGAGGTGAAGTTGTTAGATAAACCAGCATGGTGAAAAGTTGCTTACTCAATAAGCACCTCTCTCCTAGAATTCATCTGTTCTTGATTATTCTCATCCCATCTCAGGCTCAGCACTCCCCCCAGCCCCCATGAGCTTTTCCAGGTTCATGGGAAAGCTCTTCCCCGCTCTGGGGCCCTCCTGGGGCCTTGCCATTATTCTAACACTACCTATCTCACAGGTCAACCTCCACACAGCTCCTCTGGGCTGCACAGCCATTGTCTACTTCAGTCTTCTGATCCTGTGCCCCTTGCTAGTTGTGCTTTTCTGCTCTGCCATCCTACTTCGCTCAGTCAAGTATATCCACTGCCCCCAGCCCCCTTTCTCTTTCCCCCTGGAACTTAGCTTTACACTTCAGGTCTAGTCTGGAGGATTCCTTCTTACATTTCTTAAAACTCTTTTCTGCAAATGTTTCAGTTAGGAACCCATTGGCTAAAGATAACAAAATAAGTTAATACCAGTAAAAGAGGTGACAGTTGCTAGCTGTGGTTAGCACCAAAATTATGCCCCTGGGAATCCAGACTCTGTGTTTATTTTTACCATATTTAACATGTTGATTTTTGTTTTGATGCTCAACTCTCACAGTTACAAGATAGCTCCCATTACCCACCCTTCACAATCATATTTGATGGAAGAAGTTAATGAAAAGGGCCTTTTCTAAGACTCCTGCCAATAAATTATTGGTCAAATCTCTGCCACATGGGAAGCTACAACTTCAAGGAAGACTAGGAAAGTGAAAATTGGCAATGATCTGTAGAACAGAGGTAGGCAAGGGAGAAAACATTTCAAAATGGATGTTGGATGGGTCATACATTAGTATATGATACAGTGGGTAATAACAAAACCCAACTCTAGCTGAAGCAGAAGAGGGAATGTGCCATAACATAAGACAGAGCATCTCACAGAGCTCAGGGCTAGGGATGCAACTGAATCTGGGCATAAACTGGGACCAGAAACATGAGCATGGTCAGAAGTTTTGCTCTTCTATGTGTCTCTGTTCTTTTCTCTATATCTGCTTCAATTTTATTCTGAAGATCACCTCCTGCTTCTTACTGGTTTCATGTGGCAAAACAAACAAACCAAGAAAACCAAAAACCATTGGCTGCCAGTAGCTCTTGACTCATCAGTCTACAGCTCTCCACTCAAACCTGGACAGTCAGATATGGCTGTGGTGTGAGGTCACATGGGTCACAAGTGGCTGCCCAGTCTGCAGCCATATAGAAGGAGGGAAGAAGAGGTGCTTCTTGGATGCCTACATCATGCCTTCTGCCATGTATCTGGCCTTCTACTCAGCTCAGATGCCACATCATGGAGGTAGCCTCTACCTTGCTCTGGCTGTTTCTGTCAACCAGACCAGTAGTACTGTGTGTTGTCCCACTTGCTTCCTTGGGTCTCCTGCCCCACAGTCACAAGCTTTCTTTGAAGAGGGGTCATTCTTGGCTCCTCATTTGGGGAAAGGGAGCAGGTTACCATCCTGGATTGTTACTATTCCACCGTGGCTCCATCTCATTTCACATACAGACTGTAGGAGCTGTTTTGGGTGCTGAGATGGTGTAGCCCAGCTCCTTCCAGTTCCCAGTGGTGGCATGGTGACAGTAGCCATCCCTTCTTCTCTGTGCTGGGGAGACCCACTGCTCAGAGCAGAGTACCACAGTGTTCTCTGCTGGCAATAACCTGCTCTGTTCCACCTCTTGCAGATCCAGACCTTGTCCCTCAGGAAGGCAGAGTGTAAGTCCATAGAGGGTGGCTTGGGACAGTCTTGGCTATTGTCTTGGGCTATTTTCCCTCTCATATCACAATCAGTTTATAAGTGGAGGGCTGGTAACAGTGGCCCATGGGATGTGTGGTGTTGGGTGAGGGAGGGAGCTGCTGGGTCAGACAGCATTTTTGCCAAAGGCTGTCCAACAGCTGGCAGGGGTTCTTGCCTGGTTTGCTCTTATTTGCACATGGATGAGAGCTGGGGAGGCATAAGTGTTTTGAGGGTGTTGATTGATGGAGTGGGCCTCACGAGCAGGCTTTCTAATTCACCATGCCTGTGGCAGGCCTCAGGGTTGACTGGAATAGTACTATTAATAACACTTGTGTTCCATGCACTTTGTCAGATTTGTTGTCTTGCTATTTTAGCCCCACTATTTAATATGGAATGTGTATTATTATCCCCATTTTCTGGGAAAGAAAACTGAGGTTTAGAGAGATTTGAGGACTTATCATTTCATGCACAGCAGGTAAGGTCAGAGCTGACTTGAATTGTGAGCTCTGATCTTTCTGCCTCCAGTGCCTGTGGTTGTGGCCACTGCTCCTTCCTGCCTCTCCAAAAAAGATGAACCTACCAGAGGACCATCTTTTTCTGGTCAGTATTGACCTGAAGTCCTGCACTTCTCTCTGAGTCAATGATGGAGTCCAGGGTAGTGACTCCACTAACTGTATCTTTTCTTTTCAGGGATCCAAGAGATACCAAAGGCTGTGGACACAGAGGAGGACTCTCTTGAGGAAGGTGAGCCTTTTTTTTTCTTTTTGGGTGCCCAGTGTAGAAAACAGATTTGCTGCTGTCTTCATTGTTTAGTTGGTCCTTACTTAATGGTATCTGGACCTCTGAAGCTGGGGTAGAGGGAACTAAGAATATGAAATAAGTATTCCTTAAGTTCCTTGTATGTGCCAGGTATGTTACATGCAAGTATTAACACGCAGTCTTCTGGTTCACTGGTGGAGAAAGTTAGGCTCAGAGAGGGTCAGTAAGTTGTCCCGAATCACAAAGCTGGCAAAGGGCAGAGCCAGGACCTAATTGAAGGCCTGCCCTTCATACCTGCCCCGCTGCCTCTCACCCGGTACAATCCAAAGCAGTGGAGAACTTGTTGCACTGACCAAAAGTGGCCTTTTTGTTTTCTTTTGAAATGTGAGTGTGCTTCAGAAAGATCACTCAGGCACAACTAAGGTGCAGGAGACTCTGCTGTGGCTCTTCAGAGCAGTGAGTGCCTGCGGTCTTCATTCACCTCCCTTAGAAAATGAATCTAATATGCAGAGTTCTCACCCAGCTGCTGTGAGGTGATACAGAAGACAAATAAAAAAGATGGAAATCTCCCTGACCTTTAGGAGCTCCTAGCATGAGAGAGAGGAAGCTCCCAAGAGAGATGAGGGAACGCCCTCGGGGCAGCCTCCTGACCAGGGTCTGCCAGCTCCAGCAAGGCTGAGGACAATTTTGGTTCTTATTTTTTCCCCATTCCCTGGCCCTCCCCTCACCCCCTCCACCCTTCCCTATTTACAAAGACTTTGTTTCCATGTTTTTTTTTTCTCATATTTTTTCTTTTCTCTTCTTTCCCCTTCCCCTCTCACTTTCCCTATTCCTTTAAACATTTTCTTCCTATCTCACGATATCAATTATACATTTTGATTCTTATTTACAGTTTTAGTTTTTCACACCAGAGAAACTATTTGGTATTTACACATGTGTGTCCTATTTATTTCACTTAAGAGTATGGCCTCAATGTGCATCCACTTATCTATAAATGTCTCTCAAGTCTCATTCTTTATGGCTGAGTAGTACTCCATTTTATAAAAAAAACACATCATCTTTATCCAGTCTCCAGAAGATGGGCAATTGGTCTGTTTCCAAGTTTTAGCTATTACAAACTGTGCCGCTATAAACATGGGTGTGCATATATCACTGTGGTATGATTCTTTTAATTCTTTTGGGAAGATACCCAGCAGGGGAATAGCTGGGTCAAATGGGACTTCCAGTCCTAATTGTTTGAGGTATCTCCATTCTGATTTCCACAGTGGTTGCACCACTCTGCACTCCCACCAACAATGGAGCAGGGTTCCTTTCTCTCCACACCCCCGGCAGCACTTGTTATTGGTTGATTTCATGATAGCAGCCATTCTTTCTGGAGTGAGGTGGATTCTCAGCATTGTTTTCATCTGCATCTCTCAAGTGACCAGTGATGTCGAACATTTTTGCATATATTTATTTGCTGCTTTTACTTCTTTGTCTGAGAAATGTCTGTTCATTTAGGATGCCTATTTTTCAATTGGGTCTTTATATTTGGGGGGTCTGATTTTTTTGAGTTCTTTATATATTCTAGATAGTAGACTTTTGTCTGAGGAACAGCTGGTAAAATTTTTTCCCACATTGTAGGTTTTCTCTTAGCTCTGTTCGTAGTTTCTCTTGCAGGGCAGAAGCTTTTTAATAAGGTGAGATCCCAGTTGTTGATTCTTTGTGCTCGTTCCCATGCTACTGAGGATTTGTTCATAAAGTCCTTTCCTATGCCAGTGTCTTCAAGAGTTCTACCTAACTTGTTTTCCAGCAAGTTTAGTGTTAGAAACACAAATTCACAAATACTCAGGCCTCATTCCAGATAAATAGAAGCAGAAATTTTAAGGGCAGGTCTTATAAGTCTGAGTTTTTACACTTTCCAAGGCATTCTGATTATTGCTCAAGTTTGAGAACCCCTGGGAGAGCAGTGGCTCTTTACAACTGGTCACACATTAAGCATCACCCAGGAAGCTTGTAACTAGCTAGAAGACCACGCTACAGCCCTACACTACCTGAACAGGCCGTACAGGCCAGGGGGTGGATTCCAGGTATCGGGAGCATCCATAGCTCCCAAGGTGATGACGGTGCTCTGGTTGAGTGTATGCCCCAGTACAAACTTCATTGAGCAGAAGCACCTGGGAGGGGTAGGGCCTGGAAGGTGTGGGGGCTTCTTCCAACATAGATTGATGGGCCCACCTGCAGATTTTAGATTCAGTAGGTTTGGAATGGGAGCTGAGTATCTGCATATCTCACAGGACACTGGGTGATGTTTGTTAGCGTGTCTAGGAAGTTTTTACAACAAATATCAAGGGTTGGGTGAGACCTCAGAAAATCTTATGTAATTAGAATTTGGGGTCATTTCTGTGTGCAGCCAGGGTTATTTACCACCCCAATTGTGAGTTTTCTGGGGAGGAGAGTTCCATTTCTTCTGTGTCCCCAGCATCCAGCCCTGGCCTGTTCACACTTGTGCTACCTGCCTAGTAACTGTCTATTGAGTGAATGAAAGGGCTTGATTCAGCCTAACCATAGGTTTTCCACATATACTGAAGAGTATTCCCAAGACACTTCTCTGACTCAGCCTGGGCTGAGTCCCTTTGTAGCAGTTTGCATATTTTACGTATTCACTTATTTTGTTACCTGGTGGATTAATATTTATAAAGTGTGGTCTGTGGTTCCTCTTCATCAGAATCATCTGGGCATGTGAAAGTGCATATTCCTGTAGGAGCAGACACGGGAGGGCAGGGCCAGGGAACACACATTTTAATCCAGGTGATTCTGAAACATGCTACAGATGGAAGGGGAGTCCCTGATCTAGAGAATAAACTGGAAGAGAACAGGAATCTCCCTTCTCTACAACTGGCCTCCTGGACCAGAGCAGAACTGGGCACAGTGAGGGTATCAGGTGGAAGCCAGGATTAGGATGGAGCTGATATCTAGAGGGCCTGGAATCTGGGACCAGAATGGAGCCCAGGGAACAAGTTGTTTTCAGGGCTCAAATGCAATCCCCTATAATGCATGTAAACTTATGGCAGGACTGACTGAGCTCAGATCTGAAAGGTCCAGATGGCAGGGCCGGGACTGCTGAAGGAGAGTGGATGGTGAGCCAGTGGTACCCAGGAGCAGAAATCCCCTGCTTCTAGCCTGGGGGTGGACACTTGGGAGAAGCCAGTAGCCCTGGCTGAGATCATTGGGAGAGTGAGGGCCCAGCGGGGGTGACAGGGCTTTGGCTTGGAAATCTCAAGCAGGCACACTGATCTGTGATTGTCTTATGCTGCAGAGCTGAAGGACTCCCAAGATGAACAGCAGCAGGTGCTGGCTGCTCTGAGGCGAAACCCTCCATTGATGAAGCAGTTCCGGCCTATCCTGGAGGACACCCTGGAAGAGAAGCTGGAAAGCATGGGAATAAAGAGGGTTCGTTCCAGGGCTACTGTTTTAAGGGGTCAAGAACTAGAATTGAGACATAAAGTGTTCTCAAACTGACCAACCATCGATTGTTCTTTACCTTGTGAATGGATCTGCTTGACCTGGGCTCCTCTGTTGTCTGGGAAGGGAACCCCTTCTTCACCTCTTAGCAGGAGTGTGGCTTCCTCTCTGTGTCCTCTTGTGTTGGCTTTCGATGCCACCCCATGTCCTCACCCCAGGGTGTTCTCCACTCAATGGTTACTGCCTTCTGAGTCTCTAAATTTTCTAACAGAGGGAGTTGAATTGTCTCAATCTGACCTAGGGACAGGTCCCTCTTGGATAAATGTCGGTCTCCAAGTCCATTGCCTGTGGCGCATGTGGTCACGCCCACTCTGTGGGTGGCTGTAGGTGGGGCAGGTGTGGAAGCTGTGTCTGGAAGCAGTTAGCCTTTGAACACCATTGTGTTTAGCCAGAGCATGCATGTTATCATTAAAGGCATCAAGTACTAAAGAAAACCACATCATTTCAGTGAGTAGAATTAGGAAAAAATAGATACATAGATTTAATTTAGTAAGGATGCTCACTTAATTTTGACTGTTTTCAACTACTGATTAATCTAGTCTTAGTCCCATGTTCAGACTTGATTTAAATATTTCTAACCTTGAATAAATCCTCATCTTGAATCCAGATGTCTCCTAAGAAGCCTCCCTGAAGCTCTGGGTGGATGCCAAAAACCCAAGTAGCTTACAATAGCTGATTTTTTTTTTCAGTTTAGTTTTTCAAATATTCTTAGCCAAGAACAACATGTCAGGCATAACTACACTGCTTGAGAGCAAAAAAGGAACACACCATGGCCAAATCCTAGAAGAAGTCAAGTAGTGGAAAAGTATGTCCCATCTAAGTTCTTTATGCCAGGATGTGGATGGAATTGTGATATATCCTTTGCATTATGCTACTGTGTAAGTTTTTGTGGGGCTCCAAACCCTAAGCCATCACATTTTCAACAGTGGGAGAAGTCACTGTTCACCCTGCTCTGATCCTCATTTTTTCCCATATCTACTTCCCAAAACCTATCATGTAGCGATCACAGTGACTCCCAGGTCAGCTGCAGTAGGTGTGAAAAACTTAGAGGAAGGAGAGGAGCCCCTGTCTTCAAAGGTGAGCTTCTGTCTCCTCCAGGATGCAAAGGGAATTGCTGTTCATACTCTCAGACACCTGGAGTCCGTGCTGAAAGCCCAGCGGGAGCAGAAGGCCAGGAAGTTTTCTGAATTTCTGAGTCTGAGGAAAAAGCTCATCAAAGAAGCCATCAGCAGAGTGAAGGAGAGACACAATGGGAATGTGGTGTCCCAGCCCAAGGGCCAGCCTCCAGGTTTGCTGGGGACAGGGCTTGCTTGGGGACTGTGACCTGGGAGGATCCCCTTTTTGCTAAGGCTTGTCTGCCAGGAAGAGGGTGTAATCCCTGCCTCACATCAGGGGTATTACCCTGAGGGGTGAATGAGTGCAAAAGTCCTCTGTTGGGAGAAGAGAGTCCAGAGTGGGGCTGAGGGGTGCTTGCCCAGGGTCACTTGGGGGAAGTTGGAGAAGAGCCAGAACTAGAGCTTGTGGTCTGCCTAAGTTTTCCCTGCTCAGGCACGATACTTCCCTTGTAGCTTCAAACTGCCCTCCTTGGTTTGCTACAACCACAAGCTAAGCTTCCTTCCAACAGAGTGCAGCCATTCAGTATCTGGCTCTGCACACCAAGCAAGTAAATGTGGGAGACTGACCCAAGACCTGGGAGCATCGAGGTCACAGGGGAGCAAATATCAATCAAATAAAAACTCCCCATACCTCTGATATCTCCCGCTCTCAGCAGTGGCACCGCCTGAGAGGCTGGGCTGGTTATGCCTTCAGATAAATCCTCAGAGCATGGAACTGGTCCCTGGGCCTGGTCAGAGCTGTTGCTTTGCTCCTTGTCCCTGAACCTGGGGGTGAAGACAAGGGAAGGGCCTGTTCTGGAGGAGGATTAAAGTACAGGGACCAGGGTCCTTGAGTCTTTGTCCTCAAAGACTTTATGGATTAGGGCTTCCTGGGTTCAAGAGACTCACTTTATAGAGGATTCCCAGGCCTACTGGGATGCTGACTTGGAGGCTCTGTGCAGGGCTTCTGTGATCTGGTCTGCTCATGCAGGGTAGTGGCCAGTTCTCTTCACATCACCTCCCCAGGCAAGGAGACATGCCGAGAAGGAGGCCATTTCTGGATCTCATGTAGAGAAAGACTCGGTGTGAGCTCATTAGACCGAGAGATTTTGCAAAGTGTGATCTGGATATCTCTGGGCATGTGAAAGATGATTTGACTAGTGCATGCATCAATCATTTTTACATTTAATCTGTATTTTTTAAGTGAATTAGAAAAAATATTCTTAACATAGCAATCCTGTGAGCTCATGGAAATTATTACTTGGAGAATTATAAAGCAGTTATTTTATATTTAAAAGTGCTGTCATTTTACATAAAAATGTTAAGTAGATAACAGGACAGTTGGCACGAGACTAGTTCTAGGAACTAGTTCTGACCTATTTAGCTTAAACGTCTGTTGCAAAATTTCTAAGGAAAAGGGCGTCCTTACCATTACACAGACATTTGTGACAGAGGGATGTTTGTCCTGATTGCTCTCCTGCCTTTCATGCTTGGATTTAAGCTTATATCCCTTTGCTTGTTTGCTCACATGTTCATTCATTAATGCATCTGCTCACACCTTTACTTAGTACAGTATTTGCTGAGGTAGACTTTGTGCCTGGACCTACCTCCCAGCCTGGGAAGCCAGCCAGGACTACATGAAGTGATGGATCCAGGCACAGTGGTGAGGCACAGGGGAGGCAGGGGACAGGGACTTGGGAGAATGAATGGAAGTACCCTTGGAATGCCGTCTTCCAAGAGAAAAGAAAGGTGTCTTACTTCTAGGTGCCACTTTCCCCAACAGCCCCCACTGCTGACATCCAAAATCCAGGAGAGCTTCCCCTCATTTTCTGTCTCCTTCCCAGGCCATTGAGGTGTGAGTTGAGACCACTCTTCCCATGATGCTTGGCAGACCTCTCCTTGTAGCTCTGAGCCCATCTTCTCCTTCCAGGTCCCATGAGCACTGTGCTAATGCTCATCTCCTGTCCCTGCTCAGACCATCCCTCTTCTCTTGTGAACAAGGCTGTGGGCTGCAGTGAAGGCAGTGGCAAGAGCCTGAGGTTTGGGGCAGACCGATGTCCAGGTTTACGCCTGTCATTTTCTTCCGTGAAGTTGTGGGCAAGTTCCTTAATCTCTCAAAGCCCCTGTAAAACAAAAGAACAATACTGTTGGAAGAGGCCTTGGGGGCCACATGGATGTTTTGCTTGGTGTATGCAGTAAGCTCTTGTTATTTTCTCTGAGCAAGTTTGTCTTCCCCATCTCTTCAGTTCCTTCCTAGATCTACTCCTGAGTAGATGCATTCTCAGAGAGCAGAGCATTTCAAATGTTTTTGATCTTGAGCTATTGTAGTAAGAAACACATTTTTATATTGTGATTCAGTCCACACATGTAAGTTTCAGTGAATTACTTAGACTTCCTGTGCTTCATTTTCTAGTCTAGTCTCTTTCCATAAAAGATAGTTTGACCCCTCTCCCCATAGGGTTTTGATGCAATTTGCAAAAACAGAGGGACAGTGACTGTTTGCCCTCCTTGGGTGGGCACTGCCTTGCACCAGCCTGCTGGTGGGAGGAGGCTGCATGGGGCTCTGGCTGGGCCATGTAGTCCTGTGGCGACCTCTGGTGGCAGCCAGTCCTTCCTGCAAGGATACCTGCACTCCAGTGGGAGAGCAGGGAGGAAGGTGGCCTTGGCAAGATCCACCTCTAGGGCTGTGCAGTGAATGTCCTTAGCCCTTCTGGCTTCTGCTGGTCTTCTGTAATGACAACATGATCTTGGGCCACCTGGCTGTTCTCTTGGTCTCTGGTGTCCCAGCAGAAGGACTCCTGGGGTGGGACGACTATTAAACCTACTGTCATCATAGCACACTGAGACAATGACCCATCCACCTTCACTGCATTCCACCCTCTTTCTGCAATGTCTAAGGCTCAAGAGCTCAGAATGGCATTTTCTGAAAGTCATTCTTTTTTGTGTTTTTAGACAAAAGTCAGCGGAGCACACTGCTTACCAGAGAGGCCCGGCCAAAGACCAGGGCCCTGCATGTGGCGCTGCCATCCAAGCTGGCAGAGCCATTCACACCAGCTCCTCAGAGCCGCAGCAGCCATGGCTCTGGTCCAACCCAGGTGTCTGCCCCAACTCCACGCCCCAGAGTGCAAGGACCCTCCAGCACCCCTGCCCCCCACGGGCCAGGGCTGAGGTGAGCCCTGGCCTCTGTCTCTTACTGGACCTGAGGCAGTGGTCCCTGCCTTGGCAGTCCTTTCTTGGGCCTCTTCTGCAGACAAAGGAGGGGCTGAGACAGATGTGAAAAGGAGGTGGGTCTAGCGGGGTCCATCCTGGGTTTCCAAGAAGAGACTAGGGATCCTTTGCTCCCGGCCAAGATAGACCTATCCTCGTCTTCCCCAATCCCAGCTCCCCCCTGCAAGGCTGGGTCTTCAGGCCTTTTCTGAGGGGAAAGCTGGTGTGGCTGCTCCACTCTGGGAAGAGTCCTGGCCATCATCTGTGCTCCAGGGAGGGAGGGATCAAGACTGGCTCTGGGCAGACCCAAGGGATCTTCTTAAGGGGGTGAAGCTCTCTTTCCAGCCCAGGGACTCCTCCTTTCTTCTCCTCGATGCAGCAGCACACCCCCATTCAGTTCCGAGGAGGACTCAGAGGGAAACACCGTGCATCGCATGTCTCTTCAGAACCCCCAAGTTACTTCCAAGATGGTGCCCCAGCAGAAGAATGATTGGGATTCATCTGACACTGAGTCCTCGGAAGAGAATGTGCAGCCCCCTGGCAAGGGCTCAGATGGGCTGGCTTCCTCTGGTGAGTGAGACCACTGGGGAGGGCCCTCTCCAGCCCAGATTTCCCAAGTCCCTGGAAACTCCCTGCTACTTACTTGGGCTTTCTGATTTGGTTTCTCTTTCTCTACTTGCCTCAGAGAACATGGTCTTCCTTCCTCCCAGATATTTTTCTGGGATAGCAGAGATATCAGGGGAAAGCTAGAATGTGAGTGAGGTAATTTTGTCACTAATTTTGTCATTGAGTTTTTTAACTATTGGAGATTGGGAGCTGTCACTCACCCCTTTACTTCTCACATTCTTACCAGTAGCAAATAAACACTGTGGTCATTCTATTAAGAGTGACAGGGCCCAGGATTATTCAGGGTGTAGCTTCCTGTTGGGGCTTTATTGGTAAAACATCTAGCACTTGAGGGAAAAGTGGAGGTCCCTATGAACTTCCCAAATCCAGATCTGGACTGCCTTTGCGTATACAGGGCTGGGTCCACAAAGCAGACCCTGAGGAGGCAGGATCTTAAACAGGCAGCTGTGGGGAACATTTCAGCTGGCCTCCAACCCTTGTCACAGGTGCAGGGAGAGGGACAGCAGGACAGAGGGCCAAGGCATGTTACCTGTCTACCTCTCTGCCTGGTTGCTTTTGTGGGTGGGACAGGACAGGGTGGCAGGGGAAGAAACTGAGCTGGTATTCCATTTTTGCTGTGCTGATGGGAGAGCAGAAGTTCTTTCTTCCACTGAAGCTCCTGGCAAGAGAGAGAGAAGGGCTTCCCTCTGTGTTGCATTGCTGGGTGCACAGTATGCGCTTAGCTCTGTGCCGACCTCTGCATAAGCCCCTCATTTACTTTCTTTTTTTTTATGTAGAAAGTGGTTTTATTATAGGGATGGCAGTGTTGGTTCAGCATTGGAAGATCCACCCCCAAAAGTAATCATTTTAACAGAGGAAAGGAGAAAGCCATATGATCCTGTCACTAGTTGGAGAAAGAGTATTGGACTAAATTCTACAGCTGTTTGTGGTAAAAGCTATCAGGAGACTAGAAGTAGAACAGAAATTTCTCAACAGATGAAAGATATGTACTCCATACTTCCAAGAAAAACCCCTTCTATGAAGGGAGATGATACAATGCCTTCTCCCTAAAGTGGGGAACAAGGACATACATATATGCCTACTCTTCATCTGTCCATTAGACTTTGAAACATAGGTCTAAACCAAAATAGTCTGGCAATAAAATAACACAACTAGGATAGGATTGGCACGGCAGAAGCAAAATCTTTATATGTAGATGAAATGATCATCTACAGAGAAAATACTAAGAAATCTGTAGGAGCCCCTGGAACTTGTACTTGAATTTAGCAGGATTAGAAAACACAAGGTATATATAAAAATTCAGGTCTATGTATACTTGCTATAAATGAAGAACTGGATATTGAAATTTAAAACTTATGTAGGAGTACAAAGGACCCAGAAAAGCCAAAAACAAAAACAAAAACAGTGTTGGAAGACATTTAGCACCCAATTGTAAGACTTCTTCTAAAGCTACAGTAATCAAGGCAGTGTTGGTGTGAGGAAAGACATAGATTGTTGGAATAAAACAGAGAATCTAGAAATAGACCCACACATATATGGTCCACTGAGTTTTGAAAGATTATTTAACATTAGCATTTTATAGAATATAAACTCGATTCAAGAGCCGAGGAAGAGATAGTGTCTTCAGCAAACGGCACTAGAACACCTGGTATCCCTATATAAAAAATTAACCGCAACCCATTCTTTTCACACATGAAAATAACTTGAAGGGATCTATGAACCTAAATAAGAAAACCTAAAAGTATAAAACTTTAAGAAGAAATTATAAGAGAAAATATTTATGAATTCAGGGTAGGCAAGAACTACCTAGGACACAAAAAACATGATGTATAAAAGAAAAAAATTGATAAATGAGATTCCATCAAAATTTAGAACTTTAAATGACATCATTAAAATGAAAAGCAGTCCTTAAAACAGACCGTATTTACAGTGCATATAACCTTTGAGCAGAATATATAAAGAATTCTTAGAGCTCATTAATAGACAACCCAGTTAAAATGTAGACATAAGATGATAAACAGCCAGTATAGCACAAGGAATGGTGTGGAATTCTAGAATCAGAAAAATACTAATCAGTACAATAATAAGATTGAATTATACACTCATTAGGGAGATGAAGTTAAAAGTTTTAAAAGCCTTGTCCTGACTTTTTCTTTTTGTTGGATTCTCCCCCTTTGCGTTTAATTTGTCACGCCCAATGGATTCATTCTGCTGGGTTTCCTGGGGTTGTGATCCTCATTGTCTTTTCCTAGGGTATTGTCTAAAATTTTTTGGAGTGCCGGTTTGGTATTCATGAAGTTCCTAAGGTGCTCTTTATCATGAAAGTATCTTATTTCTCCATGAATTTTGAAAGATAGTTTTGCAGGTTACATCAATCTGGGTTGGAGGCTGTTTTCCTTTAGGGCTTGGAATACATCACTCCAAGCTCTTCTTGCCTTTAGGGTTTCCATTGAGAAGTCTGCTGTGATTCTGATGGGCTTTCCTTTGTATGATTTGTTTCTTTTCTCTCACTGCTTATAGAATTTTATTCTTCTGTTGAATTTCTGGAATCCTAACTATTATGTGCCTATGTGTAGATTTTTTTTGATTAAGGCTAGCTAGAGTCCTATATGCCTCACTTATCTGTATGTCAAGTTCTTTTCCTCTCCTTGGGAAGTTTTCTGCCATCACTTCTGTGAAGAGTTTTTTTATGTCATCTGCACTCTCTTCTCTTTCTTCGTTGACTCCATTCAGTCTTATGTTATTCTTCTTTGCATTGTCTAGCAGCTGCTGGATTGATTTCTCGTGTTCCCTTACAATTTTAAAGCAATTTTTCTTTTCCTCCTCACTAATTGCAGTCTTATCTTCTATATCTGAAATTCTATCTTCACATTGATTCATTCTGCTGCGCATACTTTTGATGGAGTTTTTAATCTCTTGGAAATCTGTATCTGTTTTATGGATTCCATTTGTTTCTTATGTTGGGATTCCATCATGTTCCTCAGATCCTCTATTTTTTTTATCTGTGTCCTCTCTAGATTTATTAATCATGTCTTGCACCATGAGCACAATCTTTGCTGTTATCTGAGTAATTATTTCTGATTTCATTTTTCCCAGATCCTCTTTTTTTGCCAGTTCAGAGAGTCCAGGTGGTTGAGTATCAGAGTGTTCCATCTCATTTCCCTTTGGGGTTGCTGTAGGTGATCTGGAAGTCTGTTTTTGAGGCTTGTTTATGTGTCTTCTCATTTCCCCGGGGGGGTGGTGGTGCTTCTGGTGCTCACTAGGAGCTTGGGATGCTTCCTTCTGGGGCTGAGTGCCCAGCCGCAGCTGCTGGGACCTGCTGAGCTTCACTGCCCTAGGAGCTGCTGGGACCAGCTGAGCTTCACTGCCCTAGGAGCGTGGGGAGCTTCCTTCTGGGTGCTGGCTGAGGGAGCTTGGGACGGGTGCTGCTGAGCTTCACTGCCCTAGGAGCCTGGAGGAGCTGGGACAGCTGAGCCCTAGGAGCCTGGGATGGTGGTGAGGGAGCTTCCTTCTTGCCGCTGGCCCTAGGAGCCTGGGATGGGACTGGCTGAGCTTCACTGCCCTAGGAGCCTGGGATGGAGGCGGGGAGCTTCCTTCCAGGTGCTGGGACTGGCTGAGCTTCACTGCCCTAGGAGCCTGGGATGGAGGCGGGGGAGCTTCCTTCCAGGTGCTGGGACCAACTGAGCTTCACTCCCCTCATTTACTTTCCACAGTGCTGACTGGGGAAGGCTGTGCTACATACTGTGCTTGTCTGTGCTTACCACTGCTTAACTTAGGAGGTTTTGATTTTATGACAGTATGCAAGCAATACACATTCAGTAGAAATGTTTTGCTCTTTATCTGGGCTAGCAATGTGTAGTACGATACTGTCTTCAGTAATAGGCCACAGAAACACCTGACCTCTACAATGCACTGGGTTGCTAAGCTAGGATGTTCAGTAAGTTAGGTGTACTAAACACATTTTTGATTTATATTTTCAATTTATAATGGGGTTTTGGGGAATTATAACCCCATCATAAATCAAGTAACGAGGCTGAGGCAAGAAGACTGCAAATTTGAGCCCTGCTTGAGGAACTAGCAGCTTAGTCTCAAAATTAAAAAATAAAAAGGGGGAGGTGCTGGGGATGTAGCTCAGTGTGAAGGCCCTGGGTTCAATCCCTACTGCTGCAAAACAAAAACAAAAACAAACAAAAGCAAAGAAAGTGAAGGAGCATTTGTTTATACATGGATACAGATGTTGAAATAGCCTCTGAGATGTTGTGACTAGTTCAAGATCATGTATTCTGTATCATACTTTTGAAGTTACTATGTTGGAGCCATTACTTGCTTGCTTATTTATTTACTATAAGATAAATTTTTCGTAGGAAGAACTGCCATTAGCTGTGTCCTGAAGCTGAAGCACATCTGCTGAGTATTTTACACTGCCTGAGTTCATTAGTACCACAATATCAAGGTTTTGTGGTTTCAGAGGTAACCATCACTGTGACAAAAATAGCCACCAGGGCAAACCTTGGTTACAAGTTTAAGGGAGGATAGTTAATGTCAATACACACTTTGACAAATATCATTTCTTAGAATATTTGTAGTTTAACACACTTTTTTTTTCTTTTGAAGTGCTGGGGATTAAACCTAGGGCCTCACACATAGGAAAGTCCACAGCCTGAACAAACATAATTTTGTAAATTATAAAAAGAATAGTGAAGACTGTGGTTTCCTACTAACCTTAGGGAGGTGGTTGGGGCGGGTAGATAGCAGGAAACCTTTCTGCAGACTGCCTTACATCTCTGCCTACAGCCTCGGCCATGCAGACTTTTTGTCTTACCAAAGGGCTTTTTGCCCTTTTTCTTTTTCTTTTGTACCAGGGATCAAACTAGGTGGAACCACTGAGCAAAATCCTCGGCCCCTAAACTTTGTCCCTCTAGTTTTTCTTTCTTTTTTGTTACTGGGGATCAAACTCAGGACCTGCGCTTTTGAGGCAGGCATGGTGCCACTGAACTAAATCCCCAGCCCTTTTTTGCCCTTTTTCTGCAAAGATATAGACAGGGATTCAACTTTTGATGAAGAGGGCATGATAGAGATTTAAGCTAAACTTTATGATAACTAGAATGCAAATATTCCTTAAACTTATTATTTTTTAACTAACAGGTTACAAGGACTAGTTGAGAACTTTTCTTCTTAGAACACCTGTGCCTATCTCATTATTGCAAGATTTTCTTTTAAAACTGCTAATGGAGGCCTATAGTTTCAGTCACATTTCCTAGCCAAACTAAGTTAAAGAATATGGAACTTAGAGCTTCGTCTTTCCAAAGCCAGCAAAAGAAGCTCTGGGATTTATGACTAAGTTTGTGATTTTCAAGTCTCTCTTATTGGACACTGTAGTACTTTGTCCTGTCCTAGGCATAATCCAAGCCTGTCAGCCCATTAGAATTCACCAGAACCAGATCTCTTGGAGAAATTTTGATGCCTTACCAGACAGGGCGGTAAGCTGGCAAGATCCTGGAACTGACAGGAATCTTCAGAGATAGTCCTGTCTGTATCACTTACCACCTGTTTACCTTTGTGCAAAGATCTTGGTTCCTTAGTTGTAAAATGAGGTATTTGCATAAATGATTAATAAAGAGGTTGACAAGTACAGTGCTTGCTATATAGTAGGACCTTAACAAGCATTTCTTGAATGAATCTGTGAGCCAAGAGCTGCTTTAGCTCTAGAAGTCTGCTTAGGTCCCAGGCATTTGAATTCCAGGAGGCTGTACTTTTATGCAGTTAGTCCCCACTTCTTGGCCATTCCTGAGATCCAGCCATCACCTTGGTTTACCATGCACCAGAAGCCGGTTGGTGATCTGTGTCACTGCCTAGCTCCTATTTCCTGTACAGAGCTCACAGAAAGTCATTCTTTCCTGGAGCCCTTCTGTGCTAATTGATATTTGATCTTACTTCTTGTCTGGGTGAAGGTGTTGAAGAAGGGCCTGTCTGACTGTTAGTCATGCAGTTCATGAACCAAAATGAGCGGAGGGGCTGTTTCAGCCTCTCCTTAGAGGGAGAAATATTCTAAGCTTCTGTCAACCCATGTCATTATGTTTGCATAATGTCATTTTCGGAATAATCCAAGGTCCTGTTAGGCTGGCCTTCTCTGCCTCCATGGCCCTCCTCTTTAAGCTTTCCCTAACTTGCTCTTTTTTTTTTTTTTTTTTTTGGTACCGGGTATTGAACTTGGGTCCTTGCGCTTGCGCACCAGGCGGTGAAAGCCCTAGCTTCCTCTTGACCTTCTTTCCATTTCCTCCTTCTATACTGGAGCCTGGACAAGACCCACCAGGATGAAGCATTCATTCTCCAGGCTTTTTCCAAAGACACAGCTGCTTGTTCTCCCTGCCAGGGACACTGGTGCAGTTGATGGTGAAAAATCTCGAGAAGCAGCTTGAGGCTCCAGTGAAGAATCCTGCTGGAGGGGTCAGTCTGTTCTTAAGGCCCAATGCCGGGCCTCAGAAGGCTACCATGCTGGGAAGGAAGCCTCAGGTAGGATATAGGAGTCTTGGGGGTGGCCCTACCATTCCCTGTAGAGCCAGCTCCAAGTTTGAGAGGCCCAGGGTGACAGTTGGGGCTGGATTCAGCAAGTGTCATCTTTGACCTTAGTGGGATATTGCAGGTGTCATTATTCAGCTCTGCTCCTACACATGTAGAGATCACCATTTCGGGTCAGTATACTAGCAACTGCTCAGCAAATTTAGTTCTCAGCTTTGTGCTCCTTCTCTTCCATTGTGGGCCCCACTCGGTCTTCACTTCACTTTGTGGAGGATCCCAACCTGTATTAGTCAGTGCTTACTAGAGTCAGATGTACAAGAGTGCAGGAGATCTGTCTGGATGCTGGAGATCCGAGGAATCTTGCCTGGGGCCAGGATCCACAGCAGTGTCCTGTACAAGTCCCGCTGAAAGCCCAGAGTCCACAGCAATGTCCCATGCAAGTCCGCATCAGGAGGCTGAGGAACCCACGATGGAGACTGAGGAATCTGCGCTGGAAAGTCCAAGGGTCTGCACTGGTAGGCTGAAAGGCCGTTGCTGGAAGCTGAAGAATCAGCTCTGAGAACCAGGAGACGATGACCAAGGAGAAGGCCAAGGGCAGAGCTCCCAGCCGAAGTGTCTGTGCCAAAGGCCAGAAGACGACGCTCAAGGCAAGGGAGAAGATGGAACAACAGTTATCTTTGGTGAAGGTAGAGCTCAGCTGAAGAGAACAGCCAAAGCTTTTCTGTGGGAAATGAGGATAAAAATCCTCCCCTCCTCATCTTTTATACCATTCCACGGAACCAGGCTATCTCAGTTCAGCTGGCTGTTCCCACTCAAGCTGACCATTTAACCACCATGCAGCCTAAGGCCACATGTTGAGCAGAGTCCCCTGCTGCTGGGTCTCGGAGTGGCACCACATAGCACTTCAGAGACAACAGTGTAAAATGGGATTATTTAGATGCTTTTGTTCTAAATATTCAAAGCCGTGCTTTGTCAGAGTGGCTCTCACAAGCCATGGCTGTGGTCAGATTCTCAGACTTTGAGTTCAGATGTGGTGCTTCCCCAACGTTATTAGACTCTCCTTACTGCTCTCTCTTTGCCCATCAGGGAAAACTTCCACTCTCCTGTTATTTTCTTAGAAAGATTTAGAGCTCTCCTTACCTCACATTTCTTTCTCCCCTTTTCAATCAAGAAGTTGTTTCTTGAGATGATCCATGGTATTGCCCTCATATTCTGAAGTAGCAGGCAATCATTCTTTGTCTTTTTTTTTACTGTGGACTCAGAGCCTCCTGCATGCTAGCCAAGTGCTTTACCACCGAGCCCCTCATTCTTTTTTTTTAATATCATCCTCTAATCCCTCACCTTTTTATTAAACAGTGAGGTTGGTTTATACTGGGTTTATGCGAAAGAACCCCAGCTTGCCCCCTTTCCCTATGGTGCAAGACTACTCACTGTCCCATGCAGATGGAAGCACTGCCCTGAGCATGGCTGCTGCCCTAGGCCTAGTGGCTTTTAATTGGTTGGCCTTTCATGCCAGGAAGAAGTGCATAGAATGTCTCATGTAAAAGCCCAGGCACCTGGCAGGGGCACTGAGACCTCTGGAGGGAAATGCCTGACCTGGGCTGTTACTATGGTCTTGGAGTAGCCTGGTCTCTTGCCAGGCTCTGAGTTCTACCATTGGCTGCAGCCCAGGCCCCTTCCAGGCTGAAGGCTCTGGACTCCCCTATTCACTGAAGAGTTCTGATACTTCCAACCTTCCCATGTGCTCCTTCAGTCAGTGTTTACCAGGCCTCTCAGACCCAGTCTGAGAGGAAGGGGCTACTTTTGCCCATGGTGCATCCAGCTCAAGAACTTGCAAAGGTCAAGGCTGTGGGGTTCTAGCCCCGTCAACGTGGGGAGTTAAAAATCTACACAGTTTAAATGGAAACAAGAGCCCTGAATTCCAGGGGTATTTGAAATCACTCTGGCCCCAGGTCCCTGGAGCAGATTCTCAAAAGCAGGGAGACTTAAAAAGGCAGGAGGAGTAGCAGCTCCCTATTGCTTTCTTCCAAGTCTGTATTTGTTCCTGTTCCTATCTTGCATGGTTGGTGCTTAGCTCTCTGCTCTACTGAGTTTATCAAAATTCTTTTATTCTCCCCTATCTCTTGCAGCTTTCTGAAGATGAGAGCGACTTGGAGATCTCTTCCTTGGAAGATCTCTCTCAGGACCTGGACCAGAGAGAGAAACCAAAGCCCTGGTCCCGCTCAAAGCTCCCAGAGAAGATTGATGCCAGTTCTTGGAATTCTGGCCGGCCCAGGGTCCCTGGCTGGTGACCCTGTCCAGGCCTTGCTGGCCAAAGGGCCCTTGTTACCTGGCTGGGGCCAGCTTGGGGCACACCCTATCAGGAGAGGCTGTGGGGCCTTTTGCTTTCACCATCAACCCTTGGAGAAAAGCCGAGCAGGGGCCAAATATGACCTCTCCCTCTTCTGCCTTTACTAGAGGGTCAGGGGTAACTGGGAAGGTACCCTAGTTCCCAAGGCTTGAGAAATGGTTATAACAGGAAATCTATGCAGTTTCCATCGTCCATTTCCGTGTCCACCCCAGGCTGAAAAGAGTCACTTAGCCACTCTTCCAGAGCCTTTTATAAATCTACAGGGTCACTGTAAGGGGTCCTGATGCCTGCCAGTAATTGCTCCAAAGTCATTTATTGAGTACATACTCTGTGCTGGCTTTTCCAGCCTCATGTTACTGATTTGGGGTGCAGGCAGAGGTGGGTAGGGTAGAGTGTTTACCTCCAGGGCCACTAGGTACTAATGACAGAGACTGGAGTGTTTTGGGAGCATAGGAGAGGCCCGAATGATCTTGGAGAACTTCCCAGAGTTGTGATATCTGTAGGGCCTGTTCACAGGTAGGAAGAAAAGAGAGCCACATGGCTGAGGCTTCATGTTTCCAGAGGACCACAGATTTAATTTTTAATATTATTTCCAAAATCAAGTCATATATATATAACCATTGTATTTTTTTAGTGTGAAAACATTACTTTATTATGTGTAAGCATTTAAATATAGTATGATGCACATAACTGTCTGTGATTTCTTTATTATTTTTTAAGCTTTGCAGGGGCTGAGGGTGGTGAAGAGGGGAGGAAACACCTGCACTTCCATTGTGTTGGTTTAGGTCCTTTGGAATGCTGTTACCCAGGTGGAGTTAGTTACTGAGGAGCCACACCTGGGAAAGGTAAAGGTGGCAGAAGTGGGATCAGGGAGAGAAAGGCTGTAGAGTACAATACAAAATGGAAAGAGAGGAAGAGGAGAAAGGAGGCAGAAGAGTCCCAGACTGCAGTGTAGGGTTGACAGGGTCTCTATCAGCCCAGCGGGGAGGCCCACAGCAACAGGTGCTCAGGAAGGAGTGCCCATTGAGTAGGACTCTCAGGCACTCCTGCACGGTTCTTGGCTGCGGGTTGGGGCAGTCCAAGGTGAGTGCGACTTCCACCTGAAAGCTGAGGGAACCCTGTCGGCCAACTTCATTCCTCAGTGTTGAACAGCAATTTCTATTCCTAAAGGAAGGCCCAGTCCTGTACCTTCATGTCTACTATAGCAAGATGTGTTTTAAATTTTTATTTATGGGAAATTTCAAACATACATTTGAGTAGAGAGGATAGCATGGCAAGCCCATGTCCTTACCACTGGGCCCCAGCCATTATCAAATTATGGCAGTCTTGTTTCACCCATCTTCAGCCCTCACCCTATGTTCCTGACATGTGGGGTAGGCCTCAAAGCTCTCATAGGAGGAACCAGAGGGTGATAGAAAGGCATCACAGAGGAGAAGGGGTCTGGTGATGGGAAGGGGTAGGGCTGGGGAATGGTGGTATGAAGGAAACTGTTCAGTGAGCCTGGAGTATGGTTTATGAGGATTCTTATGTGGGCATTGTAGCCAGCACACTCCTGGGTGGCTGGTTGGTAATTCCCTTTGTGCATCTCACTGAGCAGCTGAGAATGTTTATGATGGATAATCCCAGTGACTGTGTGAGGAGGAAGACAGCAGCGAGTGGGAAGTGGTGTAGGGTTCATTCTCCCCTTCGGATTCTACCAGCAAAGTCACATTTTCTTATTTACTGGGTCTGGGTAAGAGATGCTTGTGCTGCCCCAGTCTGGTCTTCCCATCACATCCTGATGCCTCCCAGCTCTGAGCATTGCTCCACAGCCAGCCTCCTATAATCACACAACTGCCCTGGCATCTGCGTTTTGGCCTCAGGGTTATGTCTGACCTGTAGACAGTGGCATGATTACTTGGAGGTGCAGCCTGATCGTGTGGGAGGGCTGATGTTCCAGGACAGCTCATGACCACGGTGGAATGGGTGTTGGTGAGTAATTGCTCCAGGCTTCCCATGCATCTGTGGGACACTTTCGGAGACCGAGAAGTCCTGTGATAGGTCATCCGAAAGTCTGTGATCCAAGGAAGACAACAGTGTGGCTCTGGCCAGTTCTGAAGATGAGAACCAGGAGAGCCTGTGGTGCAACTGTCAGCCTAAGGGTGAGATCTGAGGCCCAGGAGGGTTACCGGTACCTCTCTTAGAGCCCAAAGGCCAAAATCCTGGAGTTCTGACATCAAAGGACAAGAGAAGAAAGATATTAAAGAGAGAGGGGGTGGGGAGAGAGAGGGAGAGGTAGGGAGGGAGAGAGACAGAGAGAGTCTGGATTCTTTACCTTTTTGTTCTACCTGAACCATCAGCCAATTAGGTGATACCTGCCCACACTGAGTGAGGATGGATCTTCCTTAGTCATTTTATTGATTCAAATACCAGTTTCTGCTGGAAACACAGAGATACCCTAAAATAATGCTTTGCCAGCTTGGTATCTCTTAATCCCTTAAAATTGGTAGCTAAAATTAAATATTGCAGCAATATTTGTAAGAACTGAGGAACATATGTAACAGATTATTTTAAAATTATACAATCAGAATTATGTAGAAAAATTAGAAACTATAATCAAAAAGAAAATAAATGAATAATTTCTAAATTCAGAATTAACTACTGTTAACATCTAGATGTGTATGCACCAATAAAAAAAAATCCTCCTTATCTCTCTAGCTTGATTTTCCTCCTTGCAAAGAGATTACAAATGTCCTTAGATTAATACATACACATCAGCATAATTATATTTAACAGCCACATAGGCAAAGATTACAAAAATTTATTTAATTAGTCATTTCTACTTGTTGCCTTTTATAAATCGTGAAGTTATTTAAAAATCTGTATATATATCTTTGTGTATTTAATTAAAATTTTATTAGAATAAATGCTTAAAAGTGACATTGCTGGACCAATAAATGAAAGATAGCACTCCAGGATGTGATCCAAGTTCCTCATGAAATTAACTGATTTAACCTCCCAGCAACCTTTTGAGATAGATGCCACTGTTACATGCATTTTACGGACTAGGAATTGAGACGCAAGTTAAGGAGCTTGCTTTAAGTCCTGCCACAAGTAAGTGGTGCATTGGCTGTGACAGCCAGTTGGCAGCCTGGCCCTGGAGCCCTGGCTCCCAGCCCCATGTACTTTTGTTATCTACTACCAAATGTTCTCCAGAAAACTTGAGCCAGTTTAGTGTTTGCAGCGCACAAGAGAGCTCATTTTTATATTTTCTTGTCACCATGGATATCATTCATCTTTCAATGTTTGGCAATGTGATTTTTCACTCTTTGGATTTCTTCTAAAGTGGAATTCTTTTTTCATATTTATTATTTCTATTTCTTCTTTCATGAGTTGCCTAATTATATTCTTAGCCCCTCCCTTTCCCTTTGTTAGTTGATGTAATTAACTTTTCTTTGTTGCTGTGGAAAATGTCAAGTATATATAAAAATAGACTTTTATAATTATCTTGATGTCCCTACTGCTCAACTTTAACAATCTTGTTTCTTGTGGTCCTCTCCCAATTAATCCTCTCCTAAATAATCATCATTACATCTACAGATATTTGTCTATGTATCTATAAAAGATATTACCCTTTCAAAAATAACCATTGTACTACATTACACCCAACAGAAGCCAGTAAAATTTTCTAAACATTATTGGATATTTCTAATTCTAATATTATCTAATTTCTCTATTTTTCTATACATCTGTCTCTTTTAATCTACAGATTCCATTTTCATTTACCTCTTTCCTTCTTTCCTTCCCTCTCTTTTTTCCTACGTTTTTGTTGTTGCAGAAGAAATCAGATTCTCTCCCACATCTGGAGTTTACTGATTGATTACTATGTTGGTGTTTAATGTATGTATTCCTCTTTCCTCTGAACCATCACTAAATTTGTTGTTAGATCTAAATATTTGATCAGATTCAGCTTTTTTTTCTTTAGCAATACTACACGTGGTGGTGTGGATTTCTATTAGGAGGTAGAGGACATCTGGCTTTCTCTTCTAATGATGTTGAAGGTGGCATTGATGACAGACAATGCTGAACATTGCTAAATATATCTACTGATTAGAGATTTCAAAAATTGTGATATTTTTAATCTGTCATTCCCTTGATCTTTACTAGCTGAAAACCTACAGTTCATATAGGTAAGGCAGGTAAGGGCTTGATTCTTTTTTCTTTTTTTTCCCCTCAAAACAACAAGTTGGTTTCTCAAAATCCTCAATATGACCTCATATATTTAAATGTATTTGTTTGTTTAAATCCATTGTAGTTAGGACTGAGATTGTCCTGTACTGACCAATAAGCATCTCTTCAAATTGCTTCCTGCACCCTTTCAACACATCCTTAGTAGCTTCCTTATTATTTGGAATGCAATCTCTCTCTCTCTTTTTTTTTCCCCCCTCAGTACTGGGGATTGAACTCAGGAGAGGCAGGCACGGCACCACTGAGCTAAACCCTGGGCCCATGGAATGGAATCTCTTCCAAGCTCTTCTTCTACATTTCTTGCCCTAAACCTGAAATTAGTAATTTATCTGGGGAATCCTGCTTCCTTTTAGAAGAAAATTATATTTTAGGTACAGCTAGATGCACAAGGTACTAATTGATACTGCACTCATTGTTTCTAAGCCCTTCCAGTACACAGAGATAGGAAATACCATTAAAAATACATTATGCATCCATACTGCATGCATTCATATTTTCCATTCAAAATCATGACTCTAGAATTATTTTACCTCTTTGATCTAACATCTTTATCTCTTTTCTTCCACACCAAAAATCCTGGCTCTTTACATCAAAATAACAGTCTTAGAATGACAATACCAACTCTACTGCCCATAGTAAAATACAATTTGAAATTTATTATTTATTTTTGGGGATTGTTCTTGTCCTTACGGTCTATCCCACAAGGTATGACCAATTAAATTATTATATTTTAATTTTACTTGGAATAGTTCCTTTCTGTCATTAGGTTACTGAAGGCTTTATTTTACTTTTTAGAGATTACATTGTTATTAGTTGTGTCTTATGCTTTGAAGTCTTCTTTATATGTTGAAAATATTAATCCTCTGCCATATATGTTGCCTTTTCTTTTTTCTGGTTGGTCAGTTGCCTTTAATTTCATTCATGGCGTTCTTTGCTATAGTGAGGCCTTACATTTTAGGGGTCTAATTAACCCATGTTTTACTTCATAATGTATGCTTTTAGTGTCTTATTAGGAAGACATTCTCAACTTTAAGGCATATACATATTAAAATTGCATATTTAATATATTTGGATTTTTGGAGGGAAGGTGTTAGCTGCAAGGTCGGGATCAATTTTATTTTTTATTTTTACAGTCAGTTATTTCAACAGCATACATGACCATCTACCTTTTTTCACTTTAAAAAATATTTCTTCTTTGTCAAATGTAATACTATGTTTCTGGAATTTTTATTTTTTCATTAACATGATTATGTTAGCACTAGCATTGCACTGTTTTCTTATTTTAGGTTTCTCATTTTTTTTTTTTGGTACTGGGGATCGAACTCGGGTCCTTGCACTTGCACAGCAGGCGGCGAAACCACTGAGCTAAATCCCTGGCCCCAGGTTTCTCATTTTTATTATATTAGAATATACATAATATTGAAATAACCATTTTAGCCATTTTTAAGGGCACAGTTCTGTGATACTGAGTATACTCACATTGTTCAATCATCACCACCATCCATATCCAGATTTTTTAAATCATTCTAAACTGAAACTCTGTACCTATTAAGCAGTGACACCTCACACCCTACACTCCTCAGCCCCAGAAACTACTCTTCTATTTTTTATACCTGTGAGTATGACTTTTAAGAACTTTGTATAAATGGAATTCTGCCATATTTGTCCTTTCATGACTAGCTTATTTCACTTAGTATGATGTTCCCAAGGTCCATCTACATTGGACCATGGGAAAGAATTTCCTTCTTTTTCAGGCTGATATCTATATTAATATATCACATTTTTTATCCATTTACCGGTAATGAAACATGAAGGAATGATAAAAAATTGAAGTGATGGAAATGCTAATTACCTTCATTTCATTATTTCCTTTTATATACATGTATTGAAATAATCACACTGCATCTCATAAATATGTATAATTATTATGTGTCAATTAAATAGAAAAAATAATACACTAAAAAATTAAAAGTAAAATTCCAGCAATACAGCCAGTAATTCCATTTCTGGTTATCTAGTCAAAGAATTGAAAGTAGGGCTTCAAACAATATTTGTACACCCATGTTCACAGCACCATTATTCACAATAGCCAAAGGAGGGAAGCAACCCAAATATGTACTATTTTAATTTTTAAAATTTTAATTAATTAATTAATTTTTTTGGTGACTGATATAAGCATTTAAGGCTGTCACTTTCAAGTATAAATGTTTAGTGTTCCATCACCCAATCTGTGCAATACACATAGCTGTAAGTACAAATCACGAAAATTAACAGAAGCCTACCAAAACCATATCATAATTTAGGCAACAGCAAGTTAAATGTAAGGAAGGCTAGGGGAAATTTTGGATTAGATTATGCATCTCTAAACTGCATTATGTGGTTCACACTTTGTCTAGCACTACTATGTGTTGTGTGGCATCTGGAACATGGCAGATCCACAGCAGACCAAACGAAGGTAAATTAGGTAACAGGACCAGTCGTTAAGAACGTTCAGCTCTAACACAGTCCTAAGGTCTCTTCCCTCAGATGATGATGAGAAATGGCTGCAGCACCACATGAGCTTTACAGATGAACATGAAAAATTTGTTTCCAATTTTTTTCTTTTTAAGTAGAGCCTTTCACCTTGGGACAAATACGTACTGCCCCAGGATTAATTAAATCAACATTATCTACTTCTGGCTTAATGGAATATTGTGAAATGTAACACAACTGGAGAGAATAGGTATTTGGAAGCCAGTAGTATTCTGTTTAACTTAGATTCTGAGTGTGTACATAAACTGTGGTTCTATAACTTCTTCTATAGTTGCAATATCTGTATCTGAAAGGTGACAACAGTTTTATTACAGAAGCAGCTGCTCTGTTTTAAATTCCATGTAACATGCTTAGATTCTAGGTCTTGCCTCTTTAACATAAATCAACATTCTCTTGTGTTTTAGTCAGCATACACAGTACTCATTTCATTTGATGTACACAGCCAATGTGGGAATTTTAAAAAAATTACCAGCTAATGCAGACAGCTAAATAGAGTCCATGATTATGGCAAAGTCTGACCCAAAATTTTAATTTGTAATTTAGCATGTATCTCATGCAATTTGGGGAGCATCAAACTAAATCTACAATTGTCAGAAGACTTGTTACAGTTTAATGCACATTAAAATGTGTACATTTTTAGTGTTGATAAATGCAGTTATGACCTTATTACACTTTTGGCATTCTTTAAGAAAGCATGTTAAGCTTTAATATAGAAATATTTAGTTTACATTCAACTTGTGCTCAGGTAATAATGAATGTTTGTTCGCTTTTCATCTCATACATTCTCTCTTCAGGTATGGCCCATCTCCTGTACGCTTGGAGCAACCTTTGGCTACGTGGCTGGCCTTGTTATTTCACCACTCTGGGTATACTGGAATAGAAAGCAACTTACATACAAGAACAATTAGCTGGAGCAAAGGGAGAAGATATTTCTTTGTGCAGATTCCATGAGGGCTGTGCAGAAATGAATATGGTCAAAGCCAAGAAGATCCATTTACAGCACCTTTTTTTTTTTTTAATGTAGTTTCAACATGATGTGACTGTAGCTTTTTAAACTATGAAAACCCTGAGAGACTGTACCCTCTAGTTGAAATAAAGTATTTATAATAGATTGTGGCTTCAGATTCTGTTTGCTGCTTCTTAGACCTTTAAGGAACATTCTTAATGAACTTTATAGAATTCTAGGGACAGGTTTTTGTTTTCTTTCAAGTTTGAAACTGTTTCATTGTAAGAGGTCTGGGTATTGCTATAGCATTTCGTATACTTTCTGAGAGAAACTGACAGTTTTCTTGGCCACTGAAGTTGTTTTTCACGTAATCAAACAACAGCTTATACACCTTGATCCTATTCTTTTTTTAACTGTATGTTTCTTTGGAGTTAAAATGGCTATGATAGCCTCATCAAAAACAGTCTTCAATCCCTTCTGGGTTAAAGCTGAACATTCCACATAGCAGCATGTTCCTATCTCTTTTGCTAGTTTCTGTCCTTGTTCCTCACTTATAGGTATTTCTTTCATGTCATTCAGTCTTGCTAAAGTTTTGGGGTCATCTTGGAGATCAATCTGAGTTCCTATTAATAAAAAGGTACATTTGGTACATATTCCTTAAGTTCCGGGACACACTCTTCTTTCACATTTTGAAACGAGGCTGGACTGACCACAGAGAAGCATATGAGGAAGACATCAGTCATTGGATAGGATAAAGGCCTCAGACGATCATAGTCTGTCCCACCGTGCCATAGAGTCCCAGGAGGTACTGCTTGCACCCCACAATGACGCTGACAGCCTAGTGGTCAAAGACGGTGGGCAGTACTCCTCGGGGAAGGCGGCGTTGGCCACGTCTTACCCACCGCCCAGTCGCCCACCACCAGGCACTTGAGCTTCAGCGCCCCGGGCCCGTGAGCCATGCAGCGGCTGGCCGGCCTCGGGGCTTGGTCCCCGCGTCCCCGCGCCATCCGGGCTCAGTACCAGCGTGCCCGAGTGGGGGTGGGGGGCGCCGCCGCCCCCCCACCCGGCTCCATGCAGTGGCGCCCCCCGTCGGAGGGGAGGGGAGGGGAGGGGGCGACGGGTCCGGGGAGCAGCCGCCGTCTCCTCCGCCTGGGTCGCTGCCGCCGGGGTCCCCGCTGTCCCCGTCGCCCGGCGCCCGGCGCCCGCGCCCTCTCAGTGGCCCGGCCTCCCAGGGAGGCTCCGCCGGATCATAAGACCGGCCGGCCCCGGGGGAGACAGCAACTTCCTATACTATTTTAAAAAAATATGGTTTTAAACTGGGCATGGTGGCAAACACCTGTGACCCCAGGATTGGGAGGCTGAGGCAGGAGGATTGCCAAGAGTTCAAGGCCAGCCTGGGCTACATAGTGAGACCCTGTCTCAAAAAACAAAACAAAACAAAATATAATTTTATTTTTAATTGTGGTAACCCCCCACAAAAACTTACCAGTGTTTCTAAGTGTATTGTTCAGTAGTGTTAAGTATAGTAACATTGCTGTGCATCCAATCTCAACAATCTCCAGAACTTTTTCATTTTCTTCAGCTGAAACTCTATCTGTATCCATTAAACAACACTTCATTCCTTCCCACCTAGCCTACAAGGTAACTATCCTTGTACTTTCTGTCTTTGAATTTGAATATGGTTGGTACTTCATAGAAGTGGTATTATAAAGTATTTGCATAAAGTATTTTGTGATTGGCTTATTTAGCATTATGTCCTCAAGTTTCACTCACGTTGTAGCACAATTTTCTTCCTTGATAAGGCTGAATATACATATATATATTATATATATATCACATTTCATTCATTCATTTATTCATTCATTCATCTGTCACAGATGCCTGGGTTGCATCCAATTTTCAGTTGTGAATAGTGCTGTTATAAACATAGGTGTGAATATCTCCTTGAGATTCTACTTTCAATTCTTTTTGATATATATTCAGAATTGGAATTGCTGGATAATATGGCAATATATGCTTTTGTTTTTTGAGGGACTGTTATAGTGTTTTCTGTAGTTTTACATTCTCTGCCATTTTACATTCTCACCGTCAGTGCACAGGGTTCCTGTTTCTCCACGTCCATGTTGACACTGGCCTGATAGCTGATGACTGAGGATCCACTGAGCTCTAAGATCAATTGGGCACAAGGACCTTATGGAGGAGTTCTCTGTGCTCCCTGACCAGAGGTGATAGGTTGGCTTAACCACTGCTACCACTTCAGTTTTACTTTGTGCAAGGACCAGTTGACAGGTGCCTTCCACATGGTGGCACTGTGGGCCACAAAGTTACACAAGCACTTTTTAGTGACATATGGACTTCAAAGCAAGAGATAAGCTGTGTTTTCCCACCCTACACCACCACCCGTGGTTGAGCAGGACGCATAAATCATCTTATTCAGTCAGGCAGCTCTCTTGTGATTAAAAAGCAAAACATAACAAATCCCCTCAAACCTTTAAAACTGGGGGAGAAAGCAGGTCAGACTGTGGCCAACTTTGCTTTCCTACTCACATGTTGCCAAGGGATAGCTGAGGTCCTTGTACAGAAAAGACAATCAACAAAAGTTAGGGCTGGGGGTGCAGCTCAGTGATAGAGTGCTTGTCTAGCATATGCAAGGCCTTGGTTCAATCCTCAGCATGGGAAAACAAACAAGTAAAAACAAAAGTTGACAGGCTTTACAACCTGTACCTCCATTCAAGGAGCCTCCCCGTGGGAGCTTTTCCCTGGCCTGGAAATATCCAACAGGTATGACCATCCCACACTGAAAGATCTGAAGGACCCTGTACTCTCAGTTGCTGTACTGTTTCTATTTTCTTTCATTTAGTTTATATACAGATCCAATTGACTTGTGTATACTTGCCGCAACCTTTTTTCCTCACAACTTTTTTTCCAACAACAGCTTAGATTGTATCCAGTCCTAATTGAATCTCAGCTTTGGATGAGATGCCTTTGAGCTGACCATGAGCTACCCACCTATTCTCCAAACCCAGTACACATACATACACTACCACCATCTCCATCTTCATCACCACCACCTACCTCTACCTCCACCACTACCACTATTATCACCACCTCATCACCGCCACTACCAGGACTGTGTCAGCTTTCCACCTCCCATAATGAAACACTCATGACAGGCTAACTTGTAAAGCAAAGAGATTTATTTAGCTTATAGTTTTGGAGGCTGGAGTTCCAAATGGTGTGGCATAGCTTCTGGAGAAGGATTTCTCTTGGCTGCATCACCCCTTGGCAGATTGCATTGTTAGAAAAAAGTCACAGTACCAGATAGGAAGTCAGAGAATGACTGGGGTAGGGCCTATAATCCCTTTTGACGGTCTAAAGACCTCCAATCAGGCCCCACCTCTTGAAGGTCTACCACCTTAACACTGCCACACTGAGCACCAAGCCTCTAATACATGTCCTGGGGTAACAAACTAAGCCCAAGTCATAATGATCATTATTATCACCACCTCCACAGACACCAAGTAATCTGAAGACTGCTGCCTCCTGGTGAAAGCAGCTCCTACTCTAATGACAGGTTCTGAGGAGGTCCTCAAAGCAGAGGTGGGGAAGCTGGATTCACCCCACCTGTGAAACAGGTTATAGTTTTGCTGACTTCCATTGTAGAAAAAGAACACTTTTCAGAAGGTGTCAGTAAGAGCATAATAAAGCAGAATTTTAAAAGTACACAGTCAAAGAAATAGAGTGCTGGCCCTCAAGAGACAGCATTTTTTCCTGGAACTGAGAACATTTCTGTTTCTCTCCAGTTGGTGGAAACCTACGGAAAAGATGCCTCTTCCGTAATAGCCTATCTTACAGGTGAAAGGTAGGAGCCCAGGTTTTTTTTTAGAGGATAATTTAAGCATTCTTTGAATTTTCTCTATTGTTCCTTTATTTTAAAAATCAAGTTCCTGCTCTTTATTTTCTCAACTAAGCTAATTTATGGATTTAAGGAATTTAGGGTGTGATGGGTCTGAAAGGAAAGAAGCATGAATTAACCTAGGGAATGTTGATATGGATAGCTGTGGGTAACTTTGATGGTGTCCTGGAAATTGCACTCTTCTTAGAAGTACCATTTAAAAAATTTTGGGGGGGGTCACCTTTCTACCTATCTATATTTCTTTCATCCTGACTCAGATGAAGAACATCCAGAGTCCAGATTGTAATCCTGGAAGCCACATTTTTCTTATGACATTGGGAAAGTCATGGAACTTTTTGTTTTCACATCTGGGAAGCAAGGAAGTTGACAGAGATGGTTTCCTAGACTTAACAGTATTCTACAATTACATGAATGCCACAGGCTTTAGAAATTCATTTTTACCTTTAAAAAGGTTAGTCAATTATACTAATTATAACCTGAAAGTTCTTTTGATACTTAAAAAAATCTCTTGCTTTTTCTTTGTTCTTTGAAAATTTAGAGCTGCCTTTTTTCATAATGCCTGGAGCCCATATTTATAATCAGCATCTATTTCATGGTCCTGAGCCGTTTTCACATACATGTCTTTTTTATTTTGCTTTAGAATTAGTTCTTTTGTGGTTAATGTCTAGCAGAAAAAAAATGCTTTTTGGAAAAGCCTTTTAGGAATTGTGGGGTACATAGCTGTATCATTGGGGTCCATGTGGCTCCATTACAGAACTGGGTCTCAGAGGGGAAGGGAGCTGTATTCTGGAAAGACAGAGACAACTGAGGTGAAAGGCAGGTGGTTGTGGCAAATTTACAATGGTGTAGATGGTAGTTTATGGTGGTCTGGCAGAAACCAGAAGTTGGTAGTCTAGACTTCAAAGAGGAGGTGGGTCAGGTATGTTTAATAAGGCTGGTGAGAACAGCAGGTCACAGAGCACAGGTGCAAGCTTTGTTTTTATGTGAAGTGCTCTAAGCACTCCAGAAGGAACAGGTCTTACCCAGGAACCAGGCTGAGGGTATAGTTTTGTGGTAGATCGCTTGCCTAGCATGCACAAGATCTTGGGTTCCATCCTCAGTACTAAATATAAATTATCTAGGAGCCAGAGATTGGTATTTTAGGTACATTTGGTTTTCATGTATACTGCTACTTCCATCATTACTTAGTGTTGCATCCCGTGTCACGATGCTCATGAGCACTGGCTTCCAAAGATTCTCTCAAAAGTTGTCAATAAGCACATATACAAATTTTACCCAGTGTATAAATGTGAATGGCAATTTTCTGGTCTTGTTATATTTACTTTTCTTAACTTCCTATTGTAAATGTAAAACAACACATCTATCAACCAGGTCTTCCTTTGACATTTCTAGGCTATGGTTATTGCATTGTTTGAGTGTGATCTTTCACTGTTGACACATGCCTACCTCCCACACACAGCCACCCACAGGGAGGACAGAGGAGGGGCTTGTGGGTGGGGTGAGAACAGTGGGGTATGTCCACTGTGCAAGGTGTGTGCACACTTCACCATGGCTCACAACGGGAGTGGGAAAGTCTGATGTAACCACATGACTGGACACAAGAGATGACCTTGGATGGAATACAGAAACAGTTTCAAAAGCCCTCAGAGGACATAGGTGATATGACCCCCAGAGGTCTGTTGAATATGTGGTATGGAGCCTGTGAGAGGTGAAGGGACTGTCCTGGTGCCAGCAGTGGGGTCACAAAGGGTAACCGATACCTGGATCCATTGGGTGTTGTAGACCTGACGTGGCACTGCAGTCAGAACATGGTGGAGTGTGAGAGTTGATGCATGGGCCTGCACACATGGCAATGGGCTTTTCTGTAAAATTTGCGTGAAAAGCACCTTAAATCAGTATGATAGCATTGTCATATGGGTCCATACCACTCCGGCAGTCCTGGCTTTCCTACATGTTTCTGTGTTTCTCAAGCAGCAGGGTTCTCCCAACCGCTCAAAAAACCCAGGCCCCTCTTCCTGGGGCATCGGTTTCATTTGAATATCTGGGGGGACAAAAGTCAAGGATTTGAACTGGTGAATACCTTTAACCTTTAAAAATTGCAAAAAAAAAAAAAAATATATATATATATATAGAGAGAGAGAGAGAGCGAGAGAGCTATATTATGAGTAGACTGCAGCAGGTACAAGAGTTAATACCTAGAGCTGGGCTCTGGAGGTCTCCTGGGAACACAGGCTGAGTTTCCCCTGTGGGTAAAACATGTTTACTATTATCAGTAAACTGTATTCATAGAATGTGATTTTACCACATTAAAGTATAGAATTCAGTGGTTTCAGTGTCTTCACAATCTGTTTAATCATTTCCACTGTTCCCCTATTTTTAAGGGGCCTTTTCATGGGAAAGTTCTGGAAGTGCTGCCTACCTGTGCCTTCTGCCTCCAGTGCAGGCTCTGTGGCATCAGTGAAGAAGGCAAGGAGAAGCTTTTATCTGGGGGGTGGGTCACATGTTATGACTCTGTGACCTATCCAGCTTGTCTGCTTAGGCAGACGTGGTGAACTGTTTCTCTGTGTGAGAGTTTGAATATTCCTGCTGTTCTGTGTGGGTTATTACTGGAAGAAACAAGGACAGAGTCTTCCTGCCATAGAATTCATTGAATCAGTAAAGGGCTTCAAACTATGATGTTTCCTGAGAAAATAGAAGGGGCTGGCCTTGCTTTTAATCAGGTTTCAATGTAGAGACAGGTGTCTTGTCAATTCTCTTATTCAGAGACACATTTGTTGCGACATTAACAAACAAAGTCAGCATTCCCCAGAGACCAACAAGGCCAATCCTGTGTGTTTGTGCCTTTCTGAGAAGATTTGCAGTGGGATTCCTGGCAGTTTATATAATGGCCCTCCATTCACTGCAGATACCATAGCTATTCCAGGGAGTCAGATCTGTGGATACGTTTTTTATCACTTTTCATGCAAATTCTCAAGCAGGCTCAAACAAAGGCAAGTGCTCTTGTCATTCATGGCCAGTAGCTCAGCTGAATGAGGACTTGGGTGTAGGAAAGCAAGTCTCTGAACTTGCTTTTGCTTTGGGATTTTCTTTTGTAGACTCTCCTGAGATTTTTGAGACAACCATATGTCTTCCCAAAACTATCAAGCAAAATCTTGTTAGCTTGGATTCTAGATTTCATAGCTCATACTCACACTGCAAGTTCAGAGAATGGACTCCTGACTCTCTGAGAAATGGTAGTTTACATAACTGTGAAATAACAAAAGCCATTCTTCATGGATCTTGGGAGGAGCTTTACATATTCTATCTTTAATCCTCCCAAAACCTTGGAATGTAGGTATCAGCCTAGTTGGCTGTTGACTGAGCTGCTGAGGCTAAGAGAGGTTAGCTACTGCTTTGCTTTCTTATTACTTGCTAAGAAGGGCTGGGACCCCAAATCTTCTAAGACTCCCTACCTTGTGAACCATACTTTTCATTGGTCTCATGTCATGGTGAAATGAAACATCATGGGCTTTGAGTCAGATAGACATGATTCTGATACAGGAGATGAAATATGAAAATATACCTGCTAGATGTCTGATATGATGAGTTCATGTTCTCTAAAATAGAAGAATTCTAGGAACAATGGAGGTTAAGAGTAGGAAAATATTTATTGAGAGGATAGCTCCTGAGAGGCAGGAGGGGACCCAAATGAGTATCTGGGGACCCCGCTTTACAGGGAAGTTTTTTTTTTTTTGGTACCGGGGATCGAATATGGGACCTTGTGCTTATGAGGCAGGCGCCGGAACCACAGAGCTTAATCCCCGGCCCTTTACAGGGAAGTTTTATAGAGCAAAACCCATGTAGGTACAACATGGGTTGTGGCTATGATTAACCAATAAGGGTACAAGTATAGTCACTTAGGTAATAGTGATCCAATAGTGATCCAGTGTATAGAAAGAACAAAGATTCTTTTCTATGAAATGATGGGTCCAGAGGTCTTGCTTACCTATCTGGGTGACTAATGTCTATCTAGACTTCATTAGGCTGGGTGTTTGTCTTTTGAGGAAGTATGCAGGCCTGGTCATTTTGTCTTTATCTTTTTTAAAATTTAATTTAATTTTATTTTTTGGTATTGGGGATCAAACTCAGGTCCTTGCACATGTGCAGCAGGCGGAGAAACTACTGAGCTAAATTCCTGGCCATTTTGTCTTTATCTTGAGGCCTGTTCTCCAACAGATGTGTCTTCAGGCATGGTTGTGATGTGTTTCACCTTTGCCCAGACATTCAAGGGCCTAGCCCTATCTGACTGCCCATAATATTTCTACCTAACTTAGCTATCTATAAAAATTCAAATCCCAGGTTCACTAATCACTTAGATGAGTGACTAGGCAAATCATGTAACCTCCACAAGCCTCAGTTTCCTCAGGTCTAATTGCAATGATGCTTTGAATGGTTCTTATGGAAATGGAATGAGCTGAACACTTAAAAGTCCCCAGCACTGTATTGGCACATTGCATAGCATATTGGAATCCCAACAAATGATACTTCGCCTTGTTTCCTTATTCTTCTTTGTACCTGTTGTGGCATCTGGCACAAAATAAGTACTCAGAAATATTTGTGGAAGTAAATTCAAAGGATTCTCCATGGCCTTGTTTCATAAGGACATCGTGAAGTTGGACCCTCTCCAAAAGCTCCCTGGAAGAACAAAAGATGCTTTGAAGCGTGTCAAAGCTACTCATGGTTATAATCTTTAGGATGAAGCTGAGAGACAAGCATACTGCTAAAAATAACAATAGCACTAAAATTCTGAAGTAAAATTCACTTGATGGAGTGCTGTTGCTCTTCAAGAAGCAGCAGTTGTTGAAGGTTGTCAAGTATCGTGAAGCACAAGGGACAATGAATGTGACAGGAACGGCTCCTGGCTTTGGTGCCTTGTTCAACAATGACTGCATTGGTTAGAGACAGTGCACTTTGTAAGCATATCCTTGCTTAACAACAGAGAAAAAAATAAAAGATTTCTGAATGTGTAACATGGGTGTGAGAGGGAGTGCATCTTCACTGTGATGCATAGATGGTTGACTGAGGTCTGTCTAGTCAGGGATTCAGGAGCTTGCATGCACACAAGTGTATATGTGTGGCATGTGTGTATGTGTGGCATGTGCATTGTTGGTCCCCAGCCAGTTCTTTGACAGATGTTGCCAACTAATCAAGATCTTCTTTCAGCCCTGAGTCCTTAACATAGTCAGTTGCAGTCAGTCTGAGTTAGCTTTTAATATCTAATTACTTGTCCCTAGGTTCAAAGAAAAGAATACTTTGTACCCATTAGTACCCAAGATCCAAAGTCTCCCTCCCTCTTCATGAAGCTTTGCTTAATCTCCTGACATGGCCAGGTCATGGCATCAGTGCTACTAGCTCCTTTTTGTATGCCATGGAGATTTTAGTGTAGCAGCCATGAATGATTTTACTTCTTTTTGGAATGCCTTGGAACTCAAAAATGACTGTGCACATTAGATTAGATGACAAAATGGTGAGTATCCTACCACATCCAGAATCATTCTTACTTATCCTCAAGTAAATTTGTTCTTTTTTGCTTTTCTTCTGCATGTTCTTCAAGGCCACTAAATCCACTTGGTACAGTGGGTATTTTTGCTGGAGCCATACCTGTCCCTGGTATCTGATGATTCCCTGGTGTCCATGTTTTGATTAGGATGCAAGGGCTTTAAGTAATAGTAAATCCTGACTGAAATTGCCTTAAGCAACAACATAATTACCACAAGGGTCAGACAGAAGAACTGGAGGGCAGTTTCTCTGCACTCCATACCCTTCAGCTCCTCTGGAGTAAAACTGTATATCGTAGAAGCCCTAACAATTCTCTTGGGAGTGGATCAAGGAGCAGAGCTGCCCCCAGCATAGAGGGGGAGCCTTCCAGGCCGCCAGACCAATTTCCCAGTGCTGAGGAGGTGAACCGCACAGGCACCAGCAGCAACACCCCCCCCACCCCCGCCCACCAGGTTGAAATGAGAAAACACCTAAACAAATCTCAAAATCAGACTTCCAGATCACCTAAAGCAACTCCAAAGGGAAATGAGATGGAACAATCTGATACTCAACCACCTGGACTCCCTGAAATGGCAAAAAAAGGGGATCTGGAAAAAAAGAAATTGGAAATAATTTCTCAGATAACAGCAGACATGATGAATAAATCTGGAGAGGACACAGATAAAAAAATAGAGAAGCTGAGGAACATGATAAAATCCCAACATAGGAAACAAATGGAATCTATAAAACAGATGCAAGCAGATTTCCAGGAGATTAAAAACTCCACTGAAAGTTTACACAGCAGAATGAATCAATGTGAGGAGAGAAATTCAGATATGGAAGATAAGATGGCAATTAGTGACCAGGAAAAGAAAAATTTCTTTAAAATAGTAAGGGACCATGAGAAATCAATCCAGCAGCTGCTGGACAATGCAAAGAAGAATAACATAAGACTGATCAGAGTCAATGAAGAAACAGAAGAGAGTACAGATGCATAAAAAAATGTTCACAGAAGTGATGGCAGAAAACTTCCCCAAGCAGGAGAAAAGAACTTGACATACAGGTAAGTGAGGTATAGGACTCCAACTAGTCTTGATCAAAAAAAATCTACACATAGACATATAATTGTTAAGATTCCAGAAATCCAACAGAAGAACAAAGTTCTACAAGCAGTTAGAGAAAAGAAACAAATCACGTACAAAGGAAAGCTTATCAGAATCATAGCAGACTTCTCAATGCAAACCCTCAAGGCAAGAAGAGTTTGAAGTGATGTATTTCAAGACCTAAAGGAAAACAGCCTCCAATCCAGATTGATGTACCCTGCAAAACTGTCTTTCAAAATTGATGGAGAAATAAGATGACAAAGAGCACCTTAGGAACTTCGTGAATACAAACCAGCACTCCAAAAAATTTTAAATAATATCCTAGGAAAAGACAATAAGGATCAAAACCCCAGGAAGCCCAGCAGAATGAATCCATTGGGCATGACAAGAAATTAGAGCAAAGGGGGAGAATCCAACAAAAAGAAAAAGTCATGACAATGATAAGTCAATATGTATCAGTTATAACCATCAATGTTAATGGTCTCAATTCACCAATCGAAAGAAATAGACTGGCAGAATGGGTCAAGAAGCAAGATCCAACAATATGCTGCATACAAGAAACATACTTAATTCAAAAAGAAACTCATAGACTGAAATTTAAAGGGTGGAAAACAATACTCCATGCAACAGGAACCTGAAAAAAAGCAGGAGTAGCAATCCTCATTGCAGATCAAGTGGATTTCAAACCAACACCGATTAAGAGAGACAAAGGAGGACACTATATCCTTGTAAAGGGAAGAATCCAAGAGGAAGAGATGACAATCATAAATATCTATGCACCAAACACTAGTGTACCCAACTATATAAAACAAATATTAATAGACAAGAAAAGTCATATATGCACTAATACAATAGCAGTGGGGGACCTCAATACTCCACTGGCACAAATAGATCAACTAGACAAAAAATAAGCAATAAAATATTAGAACTCAATCAAACTCTTGAACAAATGAACTTAACAGGTGTTTACAAAGTGTTCCACCCCACAAGATCAGAATACACATTCTTTTCAATTGCACAAGGGTCATTCTCCAAAATAGACCAGATACTAGCTCATAGAATATATTTAGGTAAGTGCAAAGGAATTGAAGCTATCCCCTGTATATTATCAGACCATAGTGGAATGAAATTGGAGATGAATAGCGAAAGAAACCACAAGAATTTCATAAACACATGGAAATTTAACAACACACTTCTGAATAACCAATGGGTCACAGAGGAAATTAAAGAAGAAATCAGCTCCCCCACCACCATCCCATGCTCCTAGGGCACAGAAGGGGAGCTGGTCCCAGAACCCGGAAGGAAGCTCCCCCCCCCATCCCATGCTCCTAGGGCAGAGAAGGTGAGCTGCACGGGTGCCAGAAGCACTCCCCCCCACCCCCACATGGAAATGAGAAGACACATAAACAAGCCTCAGAAACAGACTTCTGGATCACCTACAATAACCCCAAAGGGAAACGAGATGGAACACTCTGATACTCAACCACCTGGACTCTCTGAACTGGCAACAAAAGAGGATCTGGGAAAAATGAAATCAGAAATAATTACTCAGATAACAGCAGAGATTGTGCTCATGGTGCAAGACATGATTAATAAATCTAGAGAGGACACAGATAAAAAACATAGGGGATCTGAGGAACATGATGGAATCCCAACATAGGAAACAAACAGAATCCATAAAACAAATGCAAGCAGATTTCCAGGAGATTAAAAACTCCATCAAAAGTCTGCACAGAAGAATGAACCAATGTGAGGATAGAATTTCAGATATAGAAGATAAGATTGCAATTAGTGAGGAGGAAAAGAAAAATTGCTTTAAAATTGTAAGGGATCACAAGAAATCAAACCAGCAGCTGCTAGATGATGCAAAGAAGAATAACATAAGAATGATTGGAGTCAATGAAGAAAGAGGAGAGAGTGCAGATGACATAAAAAAACTCTTCACAGAAGTGATGGCAGAAAACTTCCCAAGGAGAGGAAAAGAACTTGACATACAGATAAGTGAGACATATAGGACTCCAGCTAGCCTTGATCAAAAAAACTCTACACATAGGCATATAATAATTAGGATTCCAGAAATCCAACAGAAGAACAAAATTCTACAAGCAGTGAGAGAAAAGAAACAAATCACATACAAAGGAAAGCCCATCAGAGTCACAGCAGACTTCTCAATGCAAACCCTCAAGGCAAGGAGAGCTTGGAGTGATGTATTCCAAGCCCTAAAGGAAAACAGCCTCCAACCCAGATTGATGTACCCTGCAAAACTATCTTTCAAAATGGATGGAGAAATAAGATACTTTCATGATAAAGAGCACCTCAGGAACTTCATGAATACCAAACCGGCACTCCAAAAAATTTTAGACAATACCCTAGGAAAAGACAATGAGGATTACAACCCCAGGAAACCCAGCAGAATGAATCCATTGGGCATGACAAATTAAACGCAAAGGGGGAGAATCCAACAAAAAGAAAAAGTCATGACAAGGCTTTTAAAACTTTTAATTTCATCTCCCTAATGAGTGTATAATTCAATCTTGTTATTGTACTGATTAGTATTTTTCTGATTCTAGAGTTGCACACCTTTCCTTGTGCTGTACTATTTATCATCTTCTTATGTCTACTTTTTAATTGGGTTGTCTATTAATGAGCTGTAAGAGTTCTTTATATATTCTGGTCATAGGTTATATGCATTGTAAATATGGTCTGTTTGAGGACTACTTTTCATTTTCATGATGTCATTTAAAGTTCTAAATTTTGATGAAATCTCATTTATCATTTTTTTCTTTTATACATCATGTTTTTTGTATCCTAGGAAGTTCTTGCTTACCCTAATTTCATGAACATTTTCCTTTATAATTTCTTCCTAAAGTTTTATAGTTTTAGGCTTTCATATTTAGGTTCATAGATCCCTTCAAGTTATTTTCATGTATGGAAATAAAGGGTTGAGGTTAACTTTTTATATATGGATACCAGGTGTTCTAGTGCTGTTTGGTGAAAACAGTATCTCTTCCTCAGCTCTTGAATTGAGTTTATATTCTATAAAATGCTAATGTTAAATAATCTTTCAAAACTCAGTAGACCATATACGTGTGGTTCTATTTCTAGATTCTCTGCTTTATTCCAATGATCTATATGTCTTTCCTTACATCAACCCTGCCTTGATTCCTGTGGCTTTAGAAGAAGTCTTAAAATTAGGTACTAAGTGTCTTCCAACACTGTTTGTTTTTTAACTTTTCTAGGTCCTTTGTACTCCTACATAACTTTTTTTTTTTTTTCATACCGGGGATCGAACTTGGGACCTTGCACTTGCGAGGCAGGTGCCGGAACCACTGAGCTAAATCCCTGGCCAAGATTAATTGTTTTTTGTCAGGTTTCTTTTGTTTTTTGGGTTTTTTTGGTACCAAGGATTGAACTCGGGTCCTTGTGCTTGCGCAGCAGGTGGCGAAACCACTGAACTAAATCCCCAGCCAAACAATTGCTCTTATATCTTTTAGTTACTTTTTTTTTTTTTTTTTTGGTACCGGGGATCGAACTCTGGTCCTTGTGCTTGTGAAGCAAGCATCAGAACCACTGAGCTAAATCCCCGGCCCCTACATAACTTTTAAAGTTCAATATCCAGTTCTTCATTTATAGCAAGTATACACAGACTTGAATTTTTATATATACCTTGTGTTTTCTAATCCTGCTAAATTCAAATACAAGTTCTAGGGGCTCCTAGGGATTTCTTAGTATTTTCTCTGTAGATGATCATTTCATCTACATATAAAGATTTTGCTTCTACCTTGCCAATGCCATCCTAATTGTGTCATTTTATTGCCAGACTATTTTGGTGGGGACTAGGTTTCAAAGTTTAATGGACAGATAAAGAGTAAGCATATCTGCCCTTGTTCCCCACCTTAGGGAGAAAGCATTGTATCTTCTCCATTCATATAAGGTGTTCTCACTGGAAGTATGTCTTTAATTTGTTGAGAAGGTTCTGTTCTACTTCTAGTCTCCTGATAGCTTTTACCATGAACAGCTGTAGAATTTAGTCCAATACTTTTTCTCCAACTAGTGACAGCATCATATGGCTTTTTCCTTTCCTCTATTAAAACGATGACTTTTGGGGGTGGATCTTTTAATGCTGAACCAACACTGCCATCCCTATAACAAAACCACTTTCTACATCCTGCCAGATCTGACTTCTAATAGTTTGTTTTGTTAAACAAATTTCTATCTATGTTCATACTTTTTCTTCTATTTTCTTTATCCAGTTTTAGGATTAGCACAATGTTGATTTCCTAAAATGAGGGGAGAAGTGTTCCTTCTTTTTTCTGCTTTAATTGTTTGATATGATTTATCAGTTAAAATGTATATGAGCCTGCTGTTGTCATATAGGTAGTTTTTCAAGCTAGGAATATACTTTCTTTAATAGGTGCTATTCAAATTTTATATTTCCTCCAGAGTTAGTTTCATGAATTTGTCTTCCAAGGTACTTCTTAGAAGTTGTCAAATTTATTTCAAAAAAGATTTTTGTAATATGCTTTCTATATCCTTTTAAATTCTGTAAAATCTGGGTAATGTCTCCTAGATCTTGATATTGTAATTTAAAAAATGTATAATTGATATTTTATAATAGAAGAAAAGGTCTAAAGGAGCAGGGGAAGTGGGAGGGGTAGAGGAAAGGAAAAAAGGGAAAAGAAAAAATATGAGAAAAGGAAAAAAATGGAAACAAAGTCTTTACAAATAGGGAAGGGTGGAGCAGGTGAAGGGAGGGCAAGTGAAGGGGGAAAAAAATAAAGAACCAAGAGACTCATGTAATAGTACAAGATCCCAATGATGAATGTAACTGTATTTTATACCGAAAATATACCAATAAACTTAATAGGTTAAAAAAAAGAAGAAATCAGAGAGTTCCTTCAATTAAATGACAATGACAATACAACATATTGGCATCTATGGGACACAATGAAAGCAGTCTTACAAGGGAAATTCATCTCAGTGAACACTCATATTAGAAAAACAGAGCGAGCCCAATTAAACAACCTGATACTGAACCTCAAGCTTCTAGAAAAAGAAGAGCAGGACAAACCCAAAGCTCATACAAAGGAGGAAATTATAACACTCAGAGCAGAAATCAATGCAATGGAGACTAAGAGAATGATACAAAAAAAATAAAAGAAGTCAAGAGTTGTTTCTTTGAAAGAATAAACACAATTGACAAACCCTTAGTCAACCTTATCAGAAAAAGGAAAGAAAAAGCCCAAAATCCATGAAATTAGGAATGAAAAGGATGAAATTACAATGGACTGAGCAGAAATCCAGAGGATCAATACCTACTTTGAGAACCTATATGCCAATAAGATGGAAAACACAGAAGAAATGGACAGATTCCTAGATATGTATGAATTACCAAAGTTGAATGAAGAAGACCTAAAAATTCTAACAACCCAATATCAATCAATGAAATTGAAAACATAATTAAAAACTTACCAACTAAGAAAAGCCCAGGTCCTGATGGCTTCACTGCTGAATTCTACAGGACATTTAGAGAGGAAATACTGCCACTACTTTTTAAACTTTGTAATGAAATTGAAAGGGAAGCAATACTCCCAAATTCATTCCTGGAAGTAAGCATCACCTTGATTCCAAAAGCAAAGAAAGACCCAACCAAAAAAGAGAATTATAGGCCAATCTCCCTAATGAACATAGACAAGAAAATCCTCAACAAGACACTGGCAAAGAGAATGCAGAAGATCCTCAAGAAGATTATACACCCTGACCAAGTGGGATTCATCCCAGTGATGTAGAAATGGTTCAACATATGCAGATCAATAAATGTAATACACTATATTAATAGAGCCAAGGACAAAAACCATATGATCATCTCAATAGATGCAGAAAAATGTTCAACAAAATCCAATGCCCATTCCTGATAAAAACCCTACAAAAAATTGGAATAGATGGTCTTCATCTCAACTGATAAAAGCCATCTATGAAAAACCAACAGCCAATATCACACTAAATGGACAAAAACTGAAATCCTTCATGCTAAAAGCAGGAATAAGACAAGGATGCTCACTATCACTAGTCTTGTTTAATATAGTTCCGGAAGTATTCTCTTGTCACAGACAAGAGAAATAAATAAAAGGAATAAAAATAGGAAACAAAGAAGTCAAACTGTCATTATTTGCAGATGACATGATACTCTATATAGAAGACCCCAAGAACTCCACCAAAAGTCTTCTAGACTTAATAACCAAATTCAATAAAGTAGCTGGATACAAGGTCAACACACAAAAATCAATAGCTTTCCTCTACACGAACAACAGACTCACTGAGAGAGAAACTGGAGAAACAACTCCTTTCACAATAGCATCTAAAAAAATAAAATACCTAGGAATCAATCTAACGAAAGAAATCAAAGACTTCTACTCTGAAAACTACAGCACTCTGAAAAAAGAGATTGAAGAGGATATCAGAAAATGGAAAGACATCCTTTCCTCCTGGGTAGAAAGAACCAGTATAGTGAAAATGGCCATACTTTCAAAACTGCTATATAGATTCAATGCAATCCCAACTGAAATTCCAGCAGCCTACTTCACAGACCTTGAGAAAACTATCCAAAAATTCATTTGGAACAAGAGACCTAGAATAGCAAAAGCAATTATAAGTTAGGGTTATCACAATCCCCAACTGGAAACTATCCTAAAAAGCTACTATGATAAAAACAGCATGGAACTGGCAAAGAAACAGACCCGAGGATCAGTGGAACAGATTAGAAGATTCAGAAACAACTCCAGACATACTCAGCCAAAGGAGCCAAACACCCTCATTGGAGGAAAGATAGCCTGGAAAAACTGGGTTTCAACTTGGCAAAAATTAAAATTAGACTCATAGCTTTCCCCATGCATTAAACCAAATCGAATGGATTAAAGATCTAAATATTAAAACAGAAACACTAAAGTGCTGGAAGAGAGGTTAGGTAGAGCTCTTGGAGACATTGGTGTAGGAAAAGATTTCATGCACAAAACCTCAGTTGCCTGTAAACTAACACAAAGAATCAACAACTGGGAATCTCATATTTATTTATTTATTTATTTATTTATTTATTTATTTATTTATTTATTTTTTATTCTTAAATTCTTTTATTGGTACATTTTAGGTATATAATACGTTTACATTTGTCATTGGGTGCTTGTACCTGTACATGATGTATCTTAGCTCTTATTCTTGCCCCATTCCCTGTGCACCCTTCACCCCCCTCCACCCTTCCCTATTTACGTAGACTTCATTTCCGTTTTTTTCTTTTCTGATAATTTTTCCTTTCCCTTCTTTCCTTTCCCCTTCCCCTCCCATTACTCCTACAACTTTGGACTTTTCTTCCTATTTCCAATTATCAATTATTCATTTTAGCTGAGGATTTAGCTCAGTGGTTTCGCCCCCTGCTGCACAAGTGCAAGGACCAGAGTTCAATCTCTGGTACAAAAAAAAAAAAATTCATTTTAATCATTTTAACCCTTATTTAAACTTTCAGTTTCTTATACTAGAGAAACTTTTTGGTATTTACACATGTGTGTCCTATTTATTTCACTTAAGAGTATGGCCTCAATATGCATCCATTTAGCTATAAGTGACTCTAGTTTCTCATTCTTTATGGCTGAGTAGTACTCCATTTTATAAAAAACCCACATCTTCTTTATCCAGTTTTCAGTCGATGGGCACTTGGGCTGTTTCCAAGCTTTAGCTATTACAAACTGTGCCGCTATAAACATGGGTGGACATATATCGCCGTGGTATGATTCTTTTAATTCTTTTGGGAAGATACCCAGCAGGGGAATAGCTGGGCCAAATGGGACCTGTAGTCCTAGTTCTTTGAGGTATCTCCATACTGATTTCCACAGTGGTTGTACCAGCCTGCAGCACTCCCACCAGCAATGGAGAAGGGTTCCTTTCTCCCCACGCCCCCAACAGCATTTGTTATTGGTTGATTTCTTGACAGCAGTCATTCGTTCTGGGGTGAGGTGGAATCTCAGTGTTGTTTTCATCTGCATCTCTCGAATGACCAGTGATGTTGAACATTTTTTCATATATTTATTCACTGCTTTTACTTCTTTGTCTGAGAAATGTCTGTTCATTTCAGATGCCCATTTTTGAATTGGGTCCTTGAATTTGGGGGGTCTGATTTTTTTCAGTTCTTTATATATTCTTGATAGTAGACCTTTGTCTGAGCTACAGCTGCTAAATATTTCTTCCCACATTGTAGGTTGTCTGATAGCTCTGTTGGTGGTTTCCTTTGCAGTGCAGAAGCTTTTAAATACGATGAGATCCCAGTTGTTGATTCTTTGTGCTAGCTCCCGTGCTCCTGAGGTTTTGTTCATACTATTTTCCTATGCCAATATCTTCAAGAGTTCTACCTAACTCATCTTCCAGCAAGTTTAGTGTTTTTGTTTTAATATTTAGATCTTTAATCCACTTCAATCTTAGTTTAGTGCATGACGATAGGTATGAGTCTAGTTTTAATCTTTGGCAGAATTAAACCAAGGAGAGTACCAAAAACAAAAATGAGAAGACACTTAAGCAAGGCACAAACGCAGGCTTCCATGCCACAAAAAGGAAATTCTGGGCGAAATGAGGTGGAAAAGCCCGATAAGCAGCCACTTGGACACCCTGAACTGATAGCACAGGAAGTAACAAAGCAGATGCATGAGGCTCTAGAAAATTTCAAAACAGAAATAATCTCCCAGATAAATACAGACATGGTGAGCAGAGTGAAAGACATGATTAGAAGCTCTAGAGCAGAAACAGATAAGAAAATAGATGAGATCAGAAACATGCTGGAAGCCATGAATACCCAGCATAAGAAAGAAATAGAATCCATGAAACAGATTCAAACAGATATTCAGGAGATTAAAAACTCCATTGAAAGCATGCAGAGCAGACTAAGAGAATCTGAAGACAGAATATCAGATATAGAAGACAGGATAGTGGTTAAGGACCATGAAAACAGAGATTTCTTAAAGATAGTAAGGGACCATGAGAAATCAATCCAATAGCTGCTAGATGATGCAAAGAAGAATATCATAAGACTCATAGAAGTCCACAAAAAAACAGGAGAAAGTACAATTGACATAAAAAAACTGTTCACAGAAGTAATAGTAGAAAACTTCCCAGACAGAGGAGGAGAATTGGACTACAGATAAGTGAGGCATATAGGACTCCAACCAGCCATGACCAAAAAAAATCTACACCTAGACATATAATAGTCAAGATCCCAGAAACCAAACAGAAGAACAAAATTCTATAGGCAGTTAGAGAAAAGAAACAAATCACCTACAAAGGAAAGCCCATCAGAATCATGGCAGATTTCTCAACACAAACCCTTAAATCAAGGAGAGCCTGAAGTGAAGGATTTCAAGCCCTAAAGAAAATAACTTCCAAACTAGACTGTTGTATCCAGCAAAATTATCTTTCAAAATCGATGGGGAAATTAGATACTTCCATGATAAAGAACACCTGAGAAATTTCGTGAACACCAAATCAGCACTCCAAACAATTTTAAGCAATATCCTGGAAAAAGACAATGAAGGTCACAACTCCATGAGACCCAGCAGAGAGAAGGCACCAAGCAAGGTAAGACACTAAAGCAAAAGGGGGGAAAATAAGAAATAAAAGAGCCAACAAAAGTAAAACATCATGATAAGGATGAGTCAATATCTGTCAATTATAACTATTAATGTTAATGGCCTCAATTTACTGATCAAAAGAAACAGACTGACAGAATGGATTAAGAAGCAAAACTCAGCAATATGCTGTATATAAGAAACACACCTAACTCAAAAGGAAATCCATAGACTGAAAGTAAAAGGATGGAAAACAGTTCTCCATGCCACAGGAACCCAGAAAAAAGCAGGCATAGCAATCTTATTTGCAGACAAAGTAGATTTCAAACCAAAACTAATTAAGAGAGACAAAGATGGTCACTACATCCTTGTGAAAGGAACAATCCAAGGGGAAGAGATGACAATCCTAAATATATATGCACCAAATATGAATGCCCCCAACTATACAAAACAAATATTAATGGACATGAAAAACCAAATAAACAGTAACACAATTGTAGTGGGGGACCTCAATACCCCTCTATCACAAATAGACAGATCAACTAGAAAAAAAATTAACAAGGAAATTCTAGAAGTGAACGAAGCTATTGAACATCTGGACTTAATAGATGTTTACAGAGTGTTCCACCGCACAAAATCAGAATACACATTCTTTTCAGCTGCACAAGGGTCATTCTCCAAAATAGATCACATGCTAGCTCATAGGACATATCTAAGTAAATGTAAAAGAATCTCCCCTGTATATTATCAGACCATAGTGCAATAAAATTGGAGATAAAAGAAACCGCAAAACTCCCACAAACACATGGAAACTGAATAACGCCCTCCTGAACAACCAATGGGTGACAGAGGAAATTACAGAAGAAATTAGACAGTTTCTACAAGTAAATGATAATGCCAGTACAACATTTAGGAATCTATGGGACACACTGAAAGCAGTTCTATGTGGGAAATTCATAGCCGTGAATGCTCATATTAGGAAAACAGAGAGAACTCAGATAAATAACCTAATGCAGAACCTCAAGCTCCTAGAAAAAGAAGAATATAACAAATTCAAAGCTCATACAAGAGAGGAAATTATAAAGATCAGAGCAGAAATCAATGCAATGGAGACTAAGAGAATGACACAAAAAAATCAATGAATCAAAGAGTTGGTTTTTTGAAAGAATAAATAAAATCAATAAACCTTTAGCCATCCTTATCAAAAAAGGAAAGAAAAGGCTCAAATCCATGCAATTAAGAATGAAAAAGGGGAAACCACAACAAGTCCAGCAGAAATCGAGAGAATCATCAATACCTACTTTGAGAACTTGTACTCTAATAGAATCGAAAACACAGAAGAAATGGACAGATTCCTAGATACATATGAATTGCCAAAATTAAATGAAGAAGATATAGAAATTCTAAAGACCCCAATAACAATGAGTGAAATTGAAAATGTAATAAAAAACTTACCAACAAAGAAGAGCCCAGGTCCTGATGGCTTCACTGCTGAATTCTATCAGACATTTAAAGAAGAACTATTGCCATTACTCTTTAAATTCATCAAGGAAATGGAAAGGGAAGCAAGGCTTCCAAATTCATTCCTGGAAGCAAGAGTTGCTTTGATTCCAAAATCAGGGAATGACCCAACCCAAAAAGAGAACTACAGGCCAATCTCCCTAATGAACATAGATGCAAAAATCCTCAACAAGATACTGGCAAACAGAATACACAGTTCATCAAGAAGATCAAACACCCTGACCAATCAGATTTATCCCAGGGATGCAAGGATGGTTCAACATATGTAAATCAATAAATGTAATACACTATATTAACAGAGTCAAGGACAAAAACCACATGATCATCTCAATAGATGCAGAAAAAGCATTTGACAAAATCCAACACCCATTCATGATAAAAACCCTACAGAAAATTGAAATAGAAGGCCTTTAACTCAACCTGATTAAGGCTATCTATGAAAAACCAATAGCCAACATCATACTAAATGGTCAAAAACTGAAAACTTGCACGCTAAAAGCAGTAACAAGACAAGGATGCCCACTATCACCATTCCTGTTCAATATCATTCTGGAAACATTAGCCATAGCAATTAGAAAAGAGAAAGAAATAAAAGGAATAAAGATAGGAAAGAAGTGAAATTGTCATTATTTGCTGATATGATACTTTACATAGAAGATCCAAAAAACTCAGTCAAAAGTCTTCTAGACCTAATTGACAGATTCAGTAGAGTAGCTGGATACAAAGTCAATATTCAAAAAACAATAGCCTTCTTATACACAAATAGCAGACCCATTGAGAGAGAAATTCGGGAAATAACTACTTTTACAATAGCATCTAAAAAATGAAATATCTAGGAATCAACCTATCAAAGGAAGCAAAAGGCCTCTACACTGAAAACTACAGCACTCTGAAGAAGGAGATTGAAGAGTATATAAGAAAATGGAAAGATATCCCTTACTCCTGGGTAGGAAGAACCAATATAGTGAAAATGGCCATACTTCCAAAACTACTATATAGATTCAATGCAATACCGATTGAAATTCCAACAATATACTTCACAGAACTAGAGAAAACAATTCAAAAATTCATTTGGAAGCAGAAGAAACCTAGAATAGCAAAAGCAATTCTAGGCAACAGAGACATGGCTGGGGGTATCACAATCCCCAACTTGAAGCTATACTACAAAGCTTCGGTGATAAAAACAGCATGGTACTGGCAAAAAAAACAGACCCAAAGATCAGTGGAATAGATTAGAAGATGCAGAAACAACTCCAGACATAATCAGCCACTTCATCTTTGACAAAGGAGCCAACCACCCTCATTGGAGGAAAGATAGCCTACTTAAGGAATGGTGCTGGAAAAACTGGATTTCAACCTGTCAGAGATTAAAACTAGACCCATACCTATCACCATGCACTAAACTAAGATCGAAGTGGATTGAAGATCTAAATATTAAGTCAGAAACACTAAACTTGCTGGAAGATAAGTTAGGTAGAACTCTTGAAGACATTGGCATAGGAAAAGACTTTATGAACAAATCTTCAGGAGCACGGGAGCTAGCACAAAAAATCAACAACTGGGATCTCATTGTATTAAAAAGCGTCTGCACTGCAAGAGAAACTACCAACAGAGCTAAAAGACAACCTACAATGGGGGAAGAAATATTTATCAGCTGTAGCTCAGACAAAGATCTACTATTGAGAATATATAAAGAACTGAAAAAAATCAGAGACCCCAAATTCAAAGACCCAATTCAAAAACGGGCATCTGAAATGAACAGACATTTCTCAAAGAAGTAAAAACAGCAAATAAATATATGAAAAAATGTTCAACATCACTGGTCATTTGAGAGATGCAGATGAAAACAACACTGAGATTCCACCTCACCCCAGAAAGAATGGCTGCTACCAAGAAATCAACCAATAACAAATGCTGGCAGGGGTGTGGAGAGAAAGGAACCCTTCTCCATTGTTGGTGGGAATGTAGACTGGTGCAACCACAGTGGAATCAGTATGGAGATACCTCAAAGAACTAGGACTACAGGTCCCATTTGGCCCAGCTATTCCCCTGCTGGGTATCTTCCCAAAAGAATTAAAAGAATCATACCACGGCGATATATGTCCACCCATGTTTATAGCGGCACAGTTTGTAATAGCTAAAGCTTGGAAACAGCCCAAGTGACCATCAACTGGAAACTGGATAAAGAAGATGTGGTTTTTTAATAAAATGGAGTACTGCTCAGCTATAAAGAACAAAAAACTAGTCATTTATAGCTAAATGGATGTATATCGAGGGCATACTCTTAAGTGAAATAAATAGGACACACGTGTAAATACCGAATAGTTTCTCTAGTGTGAGAAATTGAAAGTGTAAATAAGGACGAAAATGATTAAAATGAATAATTGATAATTTGAAATAAGAAAAGGTCCAAGGGTTTGGGGATGATGGGAGGGGAAGGGGAAAGGGAAGAAGGGGAAGGAAAAACTATGAGAAAAAACAATGGAATCAAACTCTGCATAAATAGGGAAGGGTGGAGGGGGTGAAGGGTGCACAGGTAATGGGAGAAAAAATAAGAACTAAGATACCTCATGTTCTGGTATAAACACCCAATGATAAATGTACATGTATTTTATACCTAAAATGTACCAATAAATATATATATATAAATACAAAAAAGAAAAATAAAGAAGAAACCCAAATGAGGGCCAGAACAGGAACAAAAAGAGAGATGAACAATGTGGGACAGCAATGGAGTGAGTAAGATAGAGAGAGAAAGGGAAGAGAAAAGAAAGAAAAAAAGGAGAGAAAAACAAAAATTAGCAAAAGTAGGAAAAAATTAAAGATAGACAAAAACACAAACCAATAATACTAATTTTGGAAATAAAAAATAATAATGAAAATGAAGGGCCTCCTTCAGGGTATGTCTCTGCTGTCAGAATAGACAACGTGGATAGCAGTGTGCAGATATAAGTCAATGAGTCTCAGCAAGCCAGTCGCAGACCCTTGTGATTCAGGCAGATTTCTGGCTGCAAGTCCCAAGTTGAGCTCCCTGTCCTCCTGTAGGGTTGAACTCTGCAGGGTTGTACGGCAGGTACCAGCTGCCCTTCCCCTGAAGATAGTCCCGGTTCCGATGGGAGGTGATGAACCCTCTAACTTACCCAGTACGTTGGTCGGTGGTCCTGTGTCCCCTGTGTCTTTGTAGGGTAGAACCAGGTGGCAGTATAGCCAAGAGGCCAGAGGAGCGGGAGAGGGGGGACGTCCTGCAGGTGCCCATGCAGCTGGATCGCTGCGGGGGGCACGGGCTGGATGGGGCGGGTTCCCTGCGACCAGGGACCCCTCTGTGGAGTCCGCAGATCAGACTTCCCAAATTTAAAGACCCGATCCAAAAATGGGCATCTGAAATGAACAGACATTTCTCACACAAAGAAGTAGAAAAAGAATGAAGAAATCATCACTGGTCATTTGAGAGATGCAAATGAAAACAATGCTGAAATTCCACCTCACCTCAGAAAGAATGACTGCTATCATGAAATCAACCAATAACAAATGCTGGCGGGGCTGTGGGGAAAGAGGAACCCTGCTCCACTGCTGGTGGGAGTGTAGATTGGTGCAACCAGTGTGGAAATCAGTATGGAAATACCTCAAAGAACTAGGACTGGAAGTCCCATTTGACCCAGCTATTCCCCTGCTGGGTATCTTCCCCAAAGAATTAAAAGAATCATACCACAGTGATATATGTACACCCATGTTCATAGCAGCACAGTTTATAATAGCTAAAACTTGGAAGCAGCCCAGTTGCCCATCAACTGGAAAATGGATCAGAAAATGTTTTTTTTTTTTTTTTATAAAATGGTGTACTACTCAGCCATAAAAAATGAGAAATTGGAGACATTTGTAGCTAAATGGATGCACATTGAGGTGATACTCTTAAGTGATATAAATAGGACACACATGTGTAAATGCTGAATAGTTTCTCTAGTGTGAGAAACTGAAAGTGTAAATAAGGACTAAAGGGTATACTAGATAATGTGAAATAGGAAGAAAAGGGGCAAAGGGGAAGGGGAAGTGGGAGGGGTAGGGGAAAGGAAAGAAGGGAATGGAATTATTATGAGAAAATGAAAAAATGGAAACAAAATCTTTGTAAATAGGGAGGGATGGAGGGGTGGAAGGGAGGGCAGGGGTAGGGGGAAAAATAAGAATCAAGAGAGATTATGTAAAGGTGCAAATTTCCAATGATTAAATGTCATTATATTGTATACCTAAAATGTACCAATAAAATAAGAAAATGTACCAATAAAATAAGAAAATGTTAAAAAAAAAAAAAAGAGAAATCAACCAACAACAAATGCTGGGAGAGTTGTGTGGAAAAAGGAACACTTCTCCACTGTTGGTGGGAGTGTAGGCTGGTGCAAGCACTGTGGAAATCAGTATGCACATACCTCAAAAAATTAGGATTAGAGATCCCATTTGACCCAGCTATTCCCCTTCTGGGTATCTTCCCAAAAGAATTAAAAGAATCATACCACAGTGATATATATGCACCCATGTTTATAGTGGCACAGTTTGTAATCACAAAACTTGGAAACAGCCCAAATGCCCATCTACTGGAGACTGGATAAAGAAGATGTGGCTTTTAAAAAATAAAATGGAATACTACTTAACTATAAAGAATGAGAAACTAGAGACATTTATAACTAAATGGATGCACATTGAGGCAATACTCTGAAATGAAATAAATAGGATACACATGTATAAATACCAAACAGTTTCTCTGGTGTGAGAAACTGAAAGTGTAAATAAGGATCAAAATGTATAATAGATAATTTGAAATAGGAAGAAAAGGTCCAAAGGGGAAGAGGAAGCAGGGGAAAGGAAAGAAGGGAAAGGAATAAATATGAGAAAATAAAAAAATGGAAACAAAGTCTTTGTAAATAAGGAGGAGTGAAGGGATGAAGGGAGTGGAGGGGAATGGGGAAAAATGATATATCATTTAAAAGTACAAATTCCCAATGATGAACGTCATCATTCTGTGTACCTAAAATGTACCAATAAATTTAATGAATAAAAAAAACCAGAAAATGTTTTTTTTTTGTATTAAATTCTTTTATTGGTACATTGTAGGTACACAACACAATTACATTTCTCATTGGGAATTGTACCTTTATATAATGCATCTTGGTTCTTATTTTTTCCCCATTCCTAGCCCTCCCTTCACGCCCTCCACCCTTCCCTATTTACAAAGACTTTATTTCCCTTTTTTTCCATTTCTTATCATTTTTTCCTTTCCCTTCTTTCCTTTCCCCTGCCCCTCCCACTACCCCTACCCCTTTGGACCTTTTCTTCCTATTTTGCATTATCGATTATTCATTCTAATCATTGGTACATTTTAGGTATACAATATAATGACATTCACCATTGGAAATTTGCACCTTTACATAGTCTCTCTTGGTTCTTATTTTTCACCCTTGCCCAGCCCTCCCTTCAACCCCTTCAGTCCTCCCTATTTACAAAGATTTGGTTCCTATTTTTCCATTTTCTCATATTAATCCCATTCCTTTCTATCCTTTCCCCTAGCGCTCCCACTTCCTTCCCCTTTGCCCCTTTTCTTCCTATTTCACATTACCTATTATACATTTAGTCCTTATTTACACTTTCAGTTTCTCACACCAGAGAAACTATTCAGTATTTACACGTGTGTCCTATTTATTTCACTTAAGAGTATTGCCTCAATGTGCATCCACTTAGCTATAAATGTCTCTAATTTCTCATTTTTTATGGCTGAGTAGTACTCCATTTTATAAAAAAAACCCCACATTTTCTTTATCCAGTCTCCAGTTGATGGGCATTTGGGCTGTTTCCAAGTTTTAGCTATTACAAAGTGCACTGCTATGAACATGGGTGCACATATATCACTGGGGTATGATTCTTTTAATTCTTTGGGGAAGATCCCCAGCAGTGGAATAGTAGGGTTAAATGGGACTTCCAGTCCTAGTTCTTTGAGGTATCTCCATACTGATTTCCACAGTGCTTGCACCAGTCTACACTCCCACCAGCAGTGGAGCAGGGTTCCTCTTTCCCCACAGCCCTGCCAGCATTTGTTATTGGTTCATTTGATGATAGCAGCCATTCTTTCTGGAGTGAAGTGGAATCTCAGTGTTGTTTTCATTTGCATCTCTCGAATGACCAGTGATGTTGAACATTTTTTCATGTATTTATTTGCTATTTCTACTTCTTTGTCTGAGAAATGTCTGTTCATTTCAGATGCCCATTTTTGGATTGGGTCTTTAAATTTGGGAGGTCTGATCTTTTTAAATTCTTTATAGATTCGAGATAGTAGACCTTTGTCTGAGGAAGAGCAGGTGAAGATTTTTTCCCACCTTGTGGGTTGTCTCTTCACACTGCTGGTGGTTTCTCTTGCTGTGCAGAAGCCTTTTAATAAGAAGAGATCCCATTTGTTGATTGTTTGTGCTAGTTCATGGGCAACTGAGGTTTTGTTCATAAAATCTTTTCCTACACCGATGTCTTCAAGGGTTCTACCTAACCTCTGTTCCAACTGGTTCAGAGTTTCTATTTTAATATTTAGATCTTTAATCCATTTTGATTTTAGTTTAGTGCATGGTGAGAGATATAGGTCTAGTTTTAATCTTTGGCAAGTTGAAGCCTAAGTTTTCCAGCACCATTTATTAAAGAGGCTATCTTTCCTCCAGTGAGGGTGTTTGGCTCCTTTATCGAAGATGAGATGGATGAGTGTGTCTGGTGTTGTTTCTGCATCTCCTAATCTGTTCCACTGGTCCTCAGGTCTGTTTCTTTGCTAGTACCATGCTGTTTTTATCACAGTAGCTTTGTAGTATAGTTTCAGGTTGGGGATTGTGATACCCCCTGCCATGTCTCTGTTACCTAGAATTGCTTTTGCTATTCTGGGTCTCTTCTTGCTCCAAATGAATTTTTGGATTGTTTTCTCAAGGTCTATGAAGTATGCTGCTGGGATCTCAATTGGAATTGCATCAAATCTATATAGCAGTTTTAAAAGAATGGCCATTTTCACTATATTGATCCTTCCTACCCAGGAGCAGGAGATGTCTGTCCATTTTCTGATATCATCTTCAATCTCTGTTTTCAGAGTGCCATAATTTTCAAAGAAGAGGTCTTTGATCTCTTTCATTAGGATGATTCCTAGATAATTCAGTTTTTTGGATGCTATTGTGAAAGGAATTCTTTGCCCTATTTCTCTCTCAGTGAGTCTGTCATTGGTGTAGAGGAAAGCTATTGATTTTTGTGTGTTGACCTTGTAACCAGCTACTTGACTGAATTTGATTATTAAGTCTAGAAGACTTTTTGTGGAGTTCTTGGGGTCTTCTATATAGAGTATCATGTCATCTGCAAATAATGACAATTTGACTTCTTCATTTCCTATCTTTATTCCTTTTATTTCTTTCTGTTGTCTAATTGCCATGGCTAATGTTTCCAGAACTATATTGAACAAGAGTGGTGATAGTGGACATCCTTGTCTTGTTCCTGATTTGAGTGTGAAGGATTTCAGTTTTTGACCATTTAGTATGATATTGGCTGTTGGTTTTTCATAGATGGCTTCTATCAGTTTGAGGTAGAGACCATCTATTCCAATTTTTTGTAGGGTTTTTATCATAAATGCATGTTGGATTTTGTCAAATGCTTTTTCTGTGTCTATGGAGATAATCATATGGTTTTTGTCCTTGGCTCTATTGATATAGGGTATTACATTGATTGATTTTCGTATATTGAACCATCCCTGCATCCCTGGGATGAATCCCACTTGATCAGGGTGTATGATCTTCTTGATGATCTTCTGCATTCTGTTTGCCATTATCTTATTAAGGATTTTTGCATCTATGTTCATTAGTGAGATTGGCCTATAGTTCTCTTTTTCAGTTGGGTCTTTCTCTGCTTTGGGGATCAAGGTGATGCTTGCTTCCAGGAATGAATTTGGGAGTATTGCTTCCCTTTCAATTTCACTGAAGAGTTTAAACAGTAGTGGGAGCAGTTCCTCTCTAAATGTCTTGTAGAATTCAGCAGTGAAGCCATCAGGGCCTGGGCTTTTCTTAGTTGATAAGTTTTTAATTACATTTTGAATTTCATTGGTTGATATTGGGTTGTTCAGAATTTTTAGGTCTTCTTCGTTCAACTTTGGTAATTCATATGTATCTAGGAATCTGTCCATTTCTTCTGTGTTGTCCATCTTATTGGCGTATAGCTTCTGGAAGTAGGTATTTATGATCCTCTGGATTTCTGCTGGGTCTGTTTTAATTTCACCCTTTTCATTCCTAATTGCATGGATTTGGGCCTTTTCTTTCCTTTTTCTGACAAGGTTGGCTAAAGGTTTGTCAATTTTGTTGATTCTTTCGAAGAACCAACTCTTAGCTTCATTGATTTTTTTGTATCATTCTCTTAGTCTCCATTGCATTGATTTCTCCTCTGATCTTTATAATTTCCTCCCTTGTATGAGCTTTGGGGTTGTCCTGCTCTTCTTTTTCTAGAAGCTTGAGGTTCAGCATCAGGTTGTTTAATTGGGCTTGTTCTGTTTTCCTAATATGCATATTCACTGCTATGAATTTCCCTCTTAAGACTGCTTTCATTGTGTCCCACAGGGTCCAATATGTTGTATTGTCATTGTCATTTAATTGAAGGAACTGTCTGATTTCTTCTTTAATTTCCTCTGTGACCCATTGGTTATTCAGAAGTGTGTTGTTCAATTTCCACATGTTTATGAAATTTTTTGAGTTTCTTTTGCTATGGATCTCCAATTTCATCACACTATGGTCTGATAATATACAGGGGATAACTTCAATTCCTTTGCACTTACTTAAACATGTTCTATGTGTGAGTATGTGGTCTATTTTGGAGAATGACCCATGTGCAGCTGAGAAGAATGTGTATTCTGATTTTGTGGGGTGGAACACTCTGTCAACATCTGTTAAGTTCTTTTGTTCAAGAGTTCAATTGAGTTCTAGTATTTCATTACTTATTTTTTGTCTAGTTCATCTATCTATTTGTGACAGTGGGGTGTTGAGGTCCCCCACTACAATTGTATTAGTGCATATATGACTTTTCATGTCCATTAGTATTTGTTTTATATAGTTGGGTGCACTAGTGTTTGGTGCCTAGATATTTATGATTGTCATCTCTTCCTCTTGGATTCTTCCCTTTACAAGGATGTAGTGTCCTTCTTCATCTCTCTTCATCAGTGTTGGTTTGAAATCTACTTGATCTGCCAAGAGGATAGCTACTCCTGCTTTTTTTCAGTTTCCCATCACATGGAGTATTGTTTTCCACCCTTTAACTTTCAGTCTATGAGTTTCCTTTTGAATTAAGTGTGTTTCTTGTATGCAGCATATTGTTGGATTTTGCTTCTTGACCCATTCTGCCAGTCTATTTCTTTTGATTGGTGAATTGAGACCATTAACCTTGATGGTTATAACTGAAACGTATTGACTTGTCATTGCCATGACTTTTTCTTTTTTTTGTGTTCTCCCCCTTTACATTTAATTTCTTGTCATGCCAGATGGGTTCGTTCTGCTTTGCTTCCTGGGGTTGTGATCCTCAATGTCTGTTCCTAGGATACTGTGTAAAATTCTTTGGAGTGCTGGTTTGGTATTCACGAAGTTCCTAAGGTGCTCTTTGTCATGAAAGTATCTTATTTCTCCATCCATTTTGAAAGATAGTTTTGCAGGGTCCATCAATCTGGGTTGGAGGCTGTTTTCTTTTAGGGCTTGGAATATGTCACTCCAAGCTCTTCTTGCCTTGATGGTTTGTGTTGAGAAGTCTGCTGTGATTCTGATGGGCTTTCCTTTGTATGTGGCTTGTTTCTTTTCTCTGACTGCTTGTAGAACTCTGTTCTTCAGTTGAATTTCTGGAATCTTAACTATTATATGCCTATGTGTAGATTTTTTTTTTGATCAAGGCTATTTGGAGTCCTACATGCCTCACTTATCTGTATGTCAAGCTCTTTTCCCCTGCTTGGGAAGTTTTCTGCCATTATTTCTGTGAAGAGATTTTTTTATGTCATCTCTATTCTCTCCTGTTTCTTCATTGAGCCCAATCAGTCTTATGTTATTCTTCTTTGCATCATCTAGCAGCTGCTGGATTGATTTCTCATGTTTCCTTATAATTTGGAAGCAGTTTTTCTTTTCCTGGTCACTAATGGCAATCTTATCTTCTGTATCTGAAATTCTGTCCTCACATTGGCTCATTCTTCTGTGTAGACTTTCAATGGAGTTTTTCATGTCCTGGAAATCTATTTGCATCTGTTTTATGGATTCCATTTGTTTCTTATGTTGGGATTCCATCATGTTCCTCAGCTCCTCTCTAGATTTATTAATCATGTCTTGCACTAGGGGCACAATTTCTCCTGTTATCTGAGAAATTAGTTCTGATTTCATTTTTTCCAGACCCCTTTTGTTGGCCGTTCAGTGGGTCCAGGTGGTTGAGTATCTGAGTGTTCCATCTCATTTCCCTTTGGGGTTGCTGTAGGTGATCTGGAAGTCTGGTTTTGAGACTCATTTACATGTTTTCTCATTTGGACTGGGGCGAGGGGCTGTTAGCACCTGCTCGGATTACCTCCTCTGAGCTGGGTGAGGTAGGACAGGGGCCGGGAGCAGCGGTAGGGATGGTGACCCAAAAGCCCTTTCCTGTGGGCTGGGAGCAGCGGGAGGGATGGTGCCAGGGAAACTCCTTCCTCTGGACTAGGAGCAGTGGGATGGTTGCTCAGAAGCCCCTCCCTCTGGGCCAGGAGCAGTGGGACGGATGGTGGCCTGGAAGCCCCTTCCTCTGGGCCAGAGGCAGTGGGACAGAAGGTGGCCCAAAAGCCCTTTCCTCTGGGCTGGGAGCAGCGGGAGGGATGGTGACAGGGAAGCCCCTTCCTCTGGACCAGGAGCAGTGGGACTCAGTACCTTGGTCTGGTGGTCTGGTGTCCTCTGCGACTTTGTAGTGTGGAATCAGGTGGCTGCCTGTCTGTAGCTGGGTGATTCAGTGTCTTCCGCGCGACTCAGGACCTCGTTAGGGCGTGCACAGACCTGCCTGTCTGCAGCGGGCTGATTCGGTGTGTTCTGTGTGACTCAGGACCTAGATAGGGCATGGGCAGACCTGCTTGTCTGCAACGGGGTGATTAGGCGTCTTCCGAGGGACTCAGGACCTCGTTAGAGCGTGCACAGACCTGCCTGTCGGCAGCGGGGTGATTCGGCATCTTCCGCGCGACTCAGGACCTGGGCAGGGCGTGCACAGACCCGCCTGTCTGCAGCGATCTGTTTAGGCGTGTGTTCCGCGAGACTGGGGACCTCGGTAGGGTGTCAGAAAATGTTTATTGAGAGGGAGAGATTTTAGCTCTTGAGAGACAAGAGGGTGCCCGAGTGGGTTGTCAAGGACCCCACTTCGTAGGGAAAGTTTTATAGAGCAAAATCATGAGGTAGGTACAATGTGGGACAAAACTACAATTAACCAATAAAATTACATGTATAGCTGCTTAGGTAATATTGACCTACTGGGGAAGCAGGTCATGCAACAAGTGTATATGAAAAGAATAAATAACTCTTTTAGGAAGAAGTGGATCCAGAGGTCTTGGTCACCCAGTGGGGTGACTGATGACTTTACTGGGCCAGTTGTTACCAGTTACCTTATCCCTTGGGATAAGACCTACTCATTTTGTCTTTAGCTTGAGGCCTGGCCTCTAACAAATGTGTCTCTGGCCACAGTTGTAATGTATTCTCATCTTTTGTATTGACTCTCTAGAGGGCTTATCCGTGCCTGACTGCCTATAATATTTCTACCTAACTTAGCTATCTATAATAGTTTAAATCATCTCTAGATCAATTATAATGCCCAGTACAATGCAGATGCAATGTAGACCTTATCTTTATTGTTTAGGGAATAATATCAAGAAAAAAAGCCTGCACATGGTCAGTATATATTCATTTTTTCCCAAATATTTTTGATTGGTAGGTAGTTGAACCCCTGGATGTGGAACCTGAGGATGAATAGTCTGTACATAAGGAGCATGAGGATGTGAATCCCTCAGATGTGGAGGGCTGACTTTCTACGCTTCTGTATGTGGCTCCATACTCCCCTCCTGGTGCAGCAGTCTGGGAATGCTAGAGTCCCTGGAAATGTTGTGATGGTGGAAGGCGGTGTGTGGGCCAAACTGCTTCAGCTTCTCTGGTTTTGAGGCTTGCATTCCATCTGTTGGGAGCAGACTTACTCTTAGACCGGCCTATTTCTGATGCTCTTCATTTCTTCCTGAAGATACTAATTGCTATCTTGTGACATTGCCTTTCAGTTTGAGGAAATTCCTCTACATTTTATTAATTGGGGGAAGTAGGGCAGATCTGAGAACAATAAATTCTTTTGATTTCTTTTTTCTCCTATTATCTACAAACTATACTTTGCCTTCCATTTTGAAGGGTATTGTGATATATATAAAGTTTTTGTTTAATAGTTTTTTTTCTCTTATGCCCTTAAACATACACCTCTGTATTCTGACCTCCATTGTTTCTTCTTGGTATTATTCTAAAAGTCCTTGAGTTTTCTTTTTGTTAAAACTTCTCCCCTCTGTTTTTGGGTAATTTCTATTAATCTATCTTCAAGTGAACTAATGCTTTCTTCTGTTATATCTATTTTGCTTTTAAGTTCATACAATACATTTTAAAAAGTAGGTGTATATTTTTAGTTGTAGAGCTTGCTTTCTTTCTCTTTCTTTCTCTTCTTTTCTTTTTTTAGTACTGGGGATTGAACTCAGGACCCTGTGCCTGCAGGCAGGTGCTGTGCCACTGAGTTAAATCCCCCCCCACCACCCTTTTTTTCTTTTTCAGTGCTAGAGCTCAAACTCAGGGCCTTGTGGATTTTAGGCAAGTATTCTATCACTGAGCTATACCCCCGGCCCCTAGAATTCATGTTTGAAAGAATAGGTTCTACTTCTCTGCTGAGATTTCTTATCTTAGGAGCATATTTTCTTTTCTGCATTTAAATATAGTTGTAGTAGCTGCTTTAAAATCCGTATAGGCTAATTCCAATATCTGGGTTATCTTGGAGCCACTATTCACCTTTTCTCTTAAAAATTCTTCTAAAGAATATTAATTTTTTGTTTGATTTACTTATATAGACAATTAACTTGCTTGTACTCATACTGCAAACTATTTCTTAAGGACATCTGAAATTTCCATTCAGCTGTTTGCAGTTATCCTATGCTTTTATGGTTCTCTCTTTTAAGGAAGAGTTTATAGACAAAATTTGGATCTTCTCCCTCTGAACATCTTTTTTTTTCTAAGATTCCTGCCTTCTCATTTTTGCTTTATGAGATGGGGGCTTTACTATGCTACCCAGGCTGGCCTTGATCTCCTGGGCTGAAGTGATCTTCCTGCCTCAGCCTCCAGAGTAACTGAGACTCCAGCCTTGCAGCCACTATGCCTGGCTCCTCTTTTATTTTATAGAGGCTCTCGTTGCCCTGAACTCTGATCATAAAAACTGCAGTCTTCTTAATAGAGTTCTAGCTATTCCATGCTGTCAGACTTGGGCCTGCCCTTGGGCTCGAAGTCACAATAAAAGGAACATGCCTTGTGTCCTTCTTTTCTTCTAAATGGGAACTACTCCAGATAATGCCTGTCTTTGTTTACCATCTGCTAGCTTCAGGTAGTTGTTTTAGTGCTTTGTACAGAGGAGTTTATATATTTTTTATCTGTACCAAGGTTAGTGTGGTAGGAGCTTACCCACCTGGAATCTAAGCTTTTCCAGCCTAGTTTTTGTAATAATTTTTGCCATGCAGAGTTCCCAAGCCAAGCCCAACATGGAGAAGCAGAGATTAAAGAACAAAAACTTCCATCTGTATGGTGGAATTTTGGGCTCATCTCTCTCACAAGTGGTTCTTTGTCTATCTTTGGTCCACAGATTATGGTGCATTTCTGTTTGGTGTCTGTAGACCACTGAGGGAAGACTTTCTCTGCATGAAGCAGTTTGCAATGTCTACACGTGCTAGGTTTGCAGCCTTCCCAGGGAGACAAAAAATATAAACTCACCCCAGACTCAGGACATAAAGAACTATTAATAGTTTGGTGCATTTCTTCCCTATTTCTTTAATTTTCCATGATTTGGATTTACATGTTGCATTTACAATGATGAATTTTATATTTTCATGTAAAAAGGATGAGAATTTCTCTAACTATTGTGAAGATTTCTTAAACATCAACTTTATTTTCTCCTTCATATTATATTACTGTATTGTTGTTTAATTCTTCCCTTGTTTTTAGAATTAAATACTTTTTCCCTCTTTCTAGTTTTGCAGAATTGAAAACAACCTTTCACTGATCTTTGTTGCCACAGCCCTTCTTGAGGTTAAGATGATCTTCTTTGGGCAGGTTCCCAAGAAGTCCTTTGAGGTGACTGGGTCACAGAAAATGAACAGATGGAGTCTGCGTGTATGTTACCAAAGGGGCTGTGAGGCCATTTGAGACCAGTGAACTCCCATGAACTTTCTTTTGGGTTCTTTCTACCCTATTTGTTCTGTCCCTTTGCTAATGAATGGGGACTGGGCTTTCTGCACAAAAGCTCCTGGTAGGAGGATTCTGGCAGCCCTCATAAGAGGACACAGCCACATCCATTCACTGTTGACTTTCAAAATATCTCCACCTACATTCTGACTCCAACCCTTCCCCTTCACATATTTGTTTGCAATTGGACATTTTTTTGTCTCCTTCATGCTCTTTTAACTATGACTAACTCCCAAGACTTGGACAAACACTCCCAGCATCATAAGGAGCTTGCTGTCTGGCTTGGCAGCCTGTGCCCATTGTGGTATTTTATTTATCCCTCAGTTAGACTCTATCCTCTTTACCAGAGGCATTGCTATGGCAACCTCCCTCCTTAGGGCAATAAGTATGGGTGGCAAAGTTTGGTACATTACCTTTTAAAAAATTATTGGGAGGAAGATCAAGTTGGCCTATTGAACAAAATAAATAAGCTTTTATTGTCAACAAGGGCTAAGGCAGCAGCTTTGATAAGAGGGAAAGCCTAGACTGCAAAAACCTGAAACTTGAGTGAGCAGATCACATCCATTTCCGCTTAGGAAATGAATGAGAAACCTCTCAATGCTGATAAAGATGAACTTGGATCCCAGACACCATTGGGGAAGCATTAAAAGTGTTGTTAAGATGAAAGGAAACCAGCCTAGGAAGGTATGGGTAGTTTTTGTTGCTACCACTTGGGGCGACAGGTATTTCTCCTACATATAGCACACTTTGGGGGTTATTTGTGGGTGCCATCACACCGTAGTTCTCATTAGACTTGAAGTCTTTGAGAGTGCTGTTTCACAGAGCACACTGAGAGCTTTGCAGAGGCTGAATCTGGTCAGGAGGGACCAGGTGGCCCAGTGTCCTACCCCATTATTCTCATCATCTATCTGTGCACAATTTACAATGCACATTGTAAATGCTTTTATCCAATAGTTTTTGAAACCAGAGAATTAAAAATTGAAATTTTATGTAGATTGTATTAAGTGTTATACTTCTTGACCTCATAGGCAAAATTTTTTAAAAGTACATTTATATGACTGACTCTCTTCCTTTTTTTGCAAAATTATTCATTCATTTTTTCTTTTCTCCTTCTTTTCTTCCTTTTAAAAATGTATATGCATATTTATTTTGTCCATTTAAAAGACAAATATTTTTAGCTTTCTTTCATATTGCATATAATTATTTTTATATTCTTTCTCAAATCTAAGTTAAAAAATAGGATAAAATATAATGTTTTCTGTGGATGAGAATTATATGTTCTTTGGACCCATTCCCCCTTGATGTTTCTCTAAGGAAGAAGTCTATGATTTCTTTCAGCAACTCTCTGTAGCCAGGGGTCTAAGAGATTTTATCTTATTTGGTCATTAGGTAGTAGTTGCCTTTAGTATTGAATATTGCGGTGATATGCATACTAAAAACTATCACTAAAATGACACATTTTTGATAGCTAAATTAAATACCCTATCTAACTGCAGAATAGAATTGGAATGAACTTAAAGCATTTCATTGACATTTTGTCTGCACAACATTATTTCTTATATTTCATATTAAGCCACAAGGAAACTTTCTGTTTATCCTCTACCCTTAACATCCTGCATATTTATTTCACATTTACTTCTGATATTGTGAAAAGAATAACCCTTTTCCTTTTAAACTGTGAATTGGGAGATATGAAAAATCAGGCTGGCTTTAACTGGGAGGAATGAAATAGTTCAACAGTCCAGAGGCATATGCAAATGCTTAAGATTAGAAAACCTTGATGAGGATCCTGAAATCTAATTGAGCTGTGTGTGTGTGTGTGTGTGTGTGTGTGTGTGTGTGAGTGTGACAGTGTGAGTCTGTGTAGGTATGGCTTGATTCCTAATAAGTATCTTGGAGCTTTGGGCCTTTCAGACTGGTTACAGGTTGGAGGTCAGTGGAGGTGACATCAGGGTTTTTGGAGGATTAGAGATAAAGAATGTTAAGCACTAAGCACAGTTCTAACTATGAGAATTCAATAAAGAAAAAATAATGAAGACATGTTAATGAATCATTGCAATTTTCCTGCAAAGTCACACAATTGGTTGACAAAGCCAGGACCAGAAGTGTAGTGGATTCCAAGCCCATGACCTTTTTTAGCAGATTATACCAATTCTTATATACCAGACATTTTGGCAAAAACTGTGGTCACTGTGGTGGCTGATCCTGAAGAATGTCATGTGGAGGCAGGAGGAGGCTGGATACTATCCAAGAAAAAGGCAAAAGAATTGGGCATGCCATAGAAAGATTATTTAATACCCTTTCTTCTTCACTTTAAGGTAAAATACTCTGTGGTCAGCTACTGGGAACTCCCAGGGATTTTTTTTTTAACCCAGTACCAAGAATTGAACTCAGGGTCTTGAACTTGCCAGGAAGGTGTGGTGCCACCACTGAGCTACATCCCGGGCCCCTCCTGGGGATTTTTATAGATAGCAGTGGTGACTCATATTGTTAGCATGTACTTATGGCTTGATTCATTCATTTCTGTCTTTACACAGAAATGCCCCTAAATTTTAGGAAATATAAATTTGAATAACACTAAATTATATAACTGAACACAATTTTTTTTCTCTCTCTCTCCCTCCCTCTCTCTCCCTCCCTCTCTCTCTCTCTCCCTCCCTCTCTCTCCCTCCCTCTCTCTCTCTCCCTCTCTCTGTCAATTCCTCTGTTCTTTCTTTCTGCTGGAGATTGAACCCAGGGCATTGCACATGCTTGGCATGTGCTTTACCACTGAGCTCCACCCCAGTTGGAGGATAATTTTAACCAACCAATTTTCTAATCTTGTTTAAAATTGAATGTAAATTTTTGCCTTGATATCACTAAGTTTTAATAGTTTTCTGTTGATAATTGGTCACAGAAGCTTTTCTTTCTTTCTTTTTTTTTTTTTTGCAGTATCCTGGATTGAACTCAGGACCTTGCACTTGCAAGGCAGGAGTGGTGCCACTGAGCTAAATCCCTGGCCCTCAGAGAAACTTTTCTTGTAAGCCAGGTTCAACCAAAGAAAGAAAAACATGAAACAAAAGAATGCGTTTGCCTAATTTCTAAGGACTCTGAATACCTAGAATAGTCTTTTTGGTGCATAATAAGTAGACTGAAGGACCCAGACTTGGTCAAGATAGATGCCCCTAAGAAGAGGTTATGAATGACACATGGATGGGGCCAGGAATTTAGCTCAGGGGTTCTGCCACCTGCCCCTTAAGCACAAGGACCTGAGTTTGATCCCTGGTATCAAAAAACCCCCCCAAAACAAAACAAAACAAGACAAAAAAGAATGCCGCATGGCTCAAAAAGTCCAATGAGTTTTATAAGGATCTTTTCTCCTGTACATGTTAGGAAAGAGATGCTTCCTTTTGGCTAGGTTCCCTTGCTAAAATGTGACTTTATGCCTGGAAATATGAGCAACTATCTCTGGTACCCTGTGAGACAGTCTTTCCAAAAAGCAAACCAACAGAGAGGAAGGTAAAACTAAGATATGGGCAGAGAAAGGTAGTCTTGATCATATTCTTTGATCCAGCTGTGCCTGAAGTTAACTGGGCATTAGATACCTCAGTTATGTAAGTTAATACTCTTATTTGTCTTAAAGTTGTGCAAGTTGTATATCCATTACTTAAGTAGGTCCTTTACTTGTATTATTCCATTATCCTTATTATCCCTGTTTTATAGATGGGGAAAGTGAGACTCAGAAAGGATAAATGCTTTGCTTCAAGTTAACATCTGGGAAATGGTGTGACCTGGAATTGAATTTGTGCTGTTCCAACTTCGCAGCTCGGACTGTTTCTATAGCCTGATATAGACTTAAGGAGCATACCTTTCTGAGCTAATCAATCCAATATTTGGCAGAATTGAGAGGGTGTTCCTCTTTTAGGGGCAAGGGACAGGCCAATGACATTAGACACTTCAGGCTGGTACATTCAAAGTCAGACAGGCTAAACTGGTCCCTGGACCCCAAGCCTCATTTCTAGTTGCTCTGGGAACCTCCTTTCACTAAGGCTTCTCAACTTGCAGAAACCACTAACAGGGTTGGACCTAGACTTAGGTGGCCACCAAATAACCAGGTTGGTGCTGAGCAGACACAGTTCTGCAGGCAGAATCACTCATGGGAAGATGTATTCGGCTTTGAGGTGCTGAGACTTCCCATCTGCACTTCTCAAAGCTTATGAAAAAAGAACAGAAGCCATTCAAATGGAAGAAAGCAGTGTTTTTAATATTTAATAACCAAAACATACAGGTCAATACTCAATGCATACACAATAAGATAGAGCAACAACAAAATATTGCAAAGCACAATCTAACTATATGGAGACTATTACACAATGAATGCTGGTGGAGAATATGCTAATAAGAAACTCAGCTGAGTCTTACTGCCTTGGACCTGGCCAGGGAATTACTGGTTGCGGAGAAAAATTCATTGGCCCATGGCCTTCAACTTAAAGGACTGCCTTCAACTCTGATCCTGAGAATTCTTAACAATCTGTGCTCTAGATTACTCGTTCCTCCTTTTTCCCTCAAATTTATTTATCTGTTTATTCTTTATCCCACTCCAGGCAACAAATCCCATGAATGATCTATTCAAACTGGCGTAAAAGAATTGCAGTGGGAAGATTGAGTTTACTGCTCTGGCTGTTGGTGAACACAGCTTCTACTGCTCAATGAACCATGACCTGGTATTTATCCAGACATAGTTTATTCAGCCTGAAGACCTCCTTTGAGTATTCACCAAGCTCTTTGGAGGCTGCTTTCATATATATTGTTGATGTAAGGGCGTTTGCCCCCAAATAATAACTCAATAGCCAGTCTTATAGCATTTCTGCTGCTCCTTGGCTTGGTAGTTTTAAGAGACTGCCTTTACCTCCATTTCCCAGGGAGCCTATTCTGGTTTTGGTGGTGGGATGGGATTCTTTTGTCCTGGAAGGAGTTGAAGTTTTCTACTAAAAAGGGCAGTGAAGCAAGCCCAGGGAAGGCATGTAGCTGCAAAGAACTTTCAGTTTGGCCTGTACATCCACTGTTCCAACCACTCTAGGTGAATCTGGTGAAGGAAACAGCTGTCAAGAGTAACAAAACCAAGCACATGACAAGTAAGGGCTACTGTCAACTGGCAGTGGCCTGCAGCAGGTAAGTATGAACACATAACACTAAATTTAGGCTTATCATTTTTTAAAAGAACCGATTTTTAACCCACATCCTTAGGACTGTATTCCATTATTTGTTTTTGTTTTTACATTGGTTGTATTCATTATTATGTGTAGTCAGAATCATGGAGACCTCAAAAGGAAAGAATTGGGATTAGTGAGCTTCTCATGGAATTTAGACTTAGGTGTGACTTTACACAGTACAATAAAGACAGTATCAAAGAATATTTTTTCATTTTCTTCTACCTATATTTAAGGGTGAGACTAAGTCACAGATATAATGTATCATTTTTCTAATACATTACTTATTCTATCTATACTTAGGATTTAGATTACAAAAAAAATCCTTTTATCATTCCACTAGGGACCATTTCTAACTTGTCACAGAAGGGGCACCTCCAATGGAAACCCCTGGGACAGTCTTACTGGAATTTAGCAGATGCCAACAGAAGCAGACAAGCTCGGTTGCCTCAGACTGAAAATCACTTTGGTCCAGTAACTTTTAAGATCCTAGTGTAAGAAAACTCAGATAATGGATTGGAGAGATTACAAATATCTTTCTTTTATCATTTCTACTCCAATTAGTGTTTATTAGTAGTCAAGTTGAAGATGAAGACAGGAAAAAAAATAAAATAGCAGAAAATAATGTCTTTTAATCTACTTGCCCTCTTGCCTTTCAAAAATTTCCTTCAGTATAAGCTGAGAAATAGATCATCAATGCATTTATTAAATAGAAGGAGGAGGAAGAATCTGATTAAATCATCACAGTGTCAGGAGTCAAGCCACATTATACAGCATATTTTAAAAGTTATTTTTCAAAAGAAATAGAGGGTTAGAAAATGGGAGCTATACAACTTCTAATTCATGAATGGTAACTCAGTTGCTTTGTAATGGAATATTTAGAGACAATGACACATATGTGGCCAAGTCCATCTGGCTTCACTACAGATGAAATCAAGGCTTTGATAACTTCCAACTGTGAGTCAAAAGCAATAAAAAGTCAAGGTAGAATCTCCTTTTTTTTTGGTGAGCTCTCTTTGAGGAAGTTTCTTCTGCCTATGGTCAGGGGTCTTGGAGCGTTACACATAGTCATACTTGGAAGGGTGAGATTGTGCCTCATCTTCTGTGTGGGCACCCCCGTCATATATCTTCTTGGCCTTGGTGGTAGATCCAAAGGCAGTGCTGGCTTTGAAGCCTCCAGGCCTGTAGGAAACATTGTGGCCTGAGGCATGATAAGACACGGCTTTGTAGCTGAGAGAAAAGAAATACCCCATGAACACAGATGTCTTTAGTAGGAGGATCAACTTCACCATTTACCCTGGATGATCTCAGTCTTAGCATGAAAAGTCCAGTGTCCTTGAAACCCATTAGTCCTGAGCAGACCAAGATGGTTGTTCATTCTATTCTTTAAGACACTAGATTTCTGCCTATGCATAAAGCAGAATTTCTTGCTTTTATATTAGGGCTTCACTGAGCCAGTAGTTAGTGACAAATTAATTCTTTCTGTTAATCAATTAAAACTAAGGGAAACTAGGAATAATGTCCCATTATTTTGCCAAAGAATTGTAGGATTTGTGAGCTGGAAGGTACCTATGTGCAACTCATCTCCCATAATTTGTTATTTTACAGGTAAGGTAACAGTGGCTGCTTACGGTTTGAAAATGTACTTTCCAAAATTCATACTGAAACTCATCCTCCATTGGAAAGTAACTTCATGAGAGATTAGTGCTTTAGAAAAGGGCTTGAGGTTGAAGGGAGATTTCTCTTGTCCCTCCATCCCTCTGCCACATGAAGCCAATGTTTTTTTTCTTCAGAGAATACAGTACCAAGGCCCCATCTTGGAAGTGGAGGTTGGGCCCTCACTAGACACTTAACTTGCCAGCATCTTGATTTTGGACTTCCCAGACTCCAGAACCCCGAGAAATATATTTTTATTGATTATAAATTACTCATTTTGTGATATTTTGTTATAGCTTCCCAAGTGGACTAAGACAGAGTCCCAGAGAGGACAGCTAACCTGCTGGAGATCAGAGGATCAGTTAGCAGTAGAATCACACTGGAGCTCAACTCTGAAAACTCCAGGAGCATTTGTGAAGTCATAACATGGCTTTGAAACACCATTACTAGTGACATTTTGGAATGAATGCTTCTTTGTTGTTAGGATCTATCCTGTACACTGTAGGATATTTAGCAGCATTCTTGCCCTGTACCTATTTAATGCCAATACCACTTTCCTCTGCCTTCTTCCAAAGTTGTAAGAATCAAAATTATCTTCAGATGTTACTAAATATCCTGGAAAGTGGTGATAGTGCAAAACATCTTCCAAATGAAAATGACTGAGTTACAGAACTTTGGAGAAGGAACTTAGGATTTTTTTCTATCAAATAGTAGCACTCCTAATCTTGCTAGGCTGAAATATTCCTGTTCTGGTATTTTTTTGTACCAGAAATTGAACTCGGGACCTTGTGCTTGTGAGGCAGGTGGCGGAACAACTGAGCTAAATCCCCAGCCCCTCCAGTTCTGTTTTTTAGATTCCCTGTAAATGGGAAAGGTCAATGAACCTTTAGTTTATAAAGTTCTTCCAAACACGTAGATTAATACATTAAAATGGGCTCTGAGCAAATGAAGTGTCTAAATGCAGGGGAATGAAAGACTTACTTGGTTTGATCAGGTACCAGACCCCGGCAGGCAATGCACATCAACACACCTCCAATTAGTGTGAGGCCTCCAGCAATCCAGCCCACGAACAGAGCTGAACCAAAGGTGTACCTGAGGGGCAAGAGGGAGGCTGTGACTGTAGTTGACTCAGCTCTTCAGGGTCTGCTGACTGTTCCTGGCCATGCCTATCCTTCCTGTGCCACCTTTAAACATTCCCCTATCTACTGGCAAAAAGAGAAAGTCTGGAAGACTTGGTAAGAGATATTTCCTAGATATGAAATGAGTCTCAAATTATTACTCCTGAAGAAATTTTAGTTCCTTGAGTCCTCACTGGGCCAAGAAGTATTCAACTTACCTTACCTCAGGTAACTCCTAATTTGGGTGTTGCATATCTCCCAAAGGCCCATGTGTTGAAGGTCTGAAGGTGATAGAACCTTTAGGAGGTGGGGTTCAATGGGAAGTTCCCAGGTCATTGAGGGTGTGCTTTAGAAAGGAATTAGGGAATCTTGGTTCCTTCTCTCTTTCTTTTCTGTGTACTGGGCATGAGGTGAGCAGTTTGCTTCTATCATACACTTCTTGCCATCTGATACCCTCATCAGAGGTCTAAAACAATGAATCTTCTAGATCTTAGGCCGAAACCTCCAAAACTGTGAGCCAAAATAAACCCTTTCTCTTTATAAGTTAATTATTTCAGGTATTTCATTACAGTAATGGGAAGGTGAAAAATACACTTTGCCACCAACCATGCAGGTAGGAATATTATCTTAAAAAAGGAAATAAGTTGGAGGTGATCATTCATTCTTTCATTTACTCTTTTGCTTAAGAACTATTTATTGCAGTCCTACGATGTGACTAGCACTGCCCTGGCACCAAGGTACAGGGGTAAATAAGATAGACAAAGACTCTACCCTCAGGGTGCTTCCTATTCTAGCCTGTACTGGTATTCCAACCTAAGAGGGTCTGACTCCAAAGCTGGTACCCTTCCTCTAAGTGGGATACTCCCCCTGGGACTCTATTAAATCAGAACAGGACTGAGAACAAAATCTGAGAATAGAATAATTGTGATCCCAAATGGACATTTTGAACAGTGAGAGAGATATCTCAGTGACCGAAAAGCACTAGGATGTCAGTAAGTATTAGATGCTAGCTGGAAACTTGACTTCCATCTGCAAAAGGCTAGTAGAAAAGAACAGCCCAGCACAATAGACACTGCCCCTTAGAGGTTTCCTTTGTGTTCTCTAAGACCATGGTTACTGTTTGTAGAACACCACAAATGACTTACTCTTTAGGTCTACTATACTGACTAAGAATATTATGCTGGCAGTAGGAAGACAGCAATGTGTGCAGACATCTGCAACATAAGAAAACATATTACTTTCGATGTACTTGAAAAGCACACACATTTTAGTGTGATTAAAATAAATAATATAGGACTGTGGCCAAGTGTGTCATGTAGGGAAGAACTTGTTGACTAAGCTCAGTCCTTGAAAAAGTTTGGGAGAAATTTGATATGTAGGCAATTTTATTCCCTTTGAGTGAGGAAAAAACACATTGGGTTTGAGGATCACTGCCTTGGAATGAAGAATCCCATTCCTCACTCTCCTCCTACCCAGTGTGACTAGAGGCTGAATAACAGACTCCTTCCTAATGCTCTTCCTGGGCCCTGGGTGACTTTCTTGGAGGCAGTACTGGTCCCTCTGCCCTGACACAGACAGAACCCCCTTCCTCAATGTCCCTAAAGATGCCTGAATTGCTATATAATGGTAATGATGTAACAATAATTGTTACCATTTATTGAGCTCTTGCTGGTACCATGATAAGCATTTTTTTTACCATCATCTCATTTAATTTTCCCAATAGCCACTGTAATAGGATTTATCATTCCTATTTTACAGATGAAGAAATTGAGGGTCAGAGAGGGAACAAGATTCCTCTTCTTAACCTAGGGACTCTGGGTCAAGGTTTGCAAACTTAAATACTTACCTGGGACAGGCAAGAAACTTAAATGAGTGAAGTGAGTAAGGCATAAGAAAATATTTCCTTTTCTTGACGCTAATATATGGAGAGAAACTCCATAAACATGGTGATAAATGGCTCAGAGTTGGGCCATTTGAGAGCAGTGGGGATGTAGTAAACTGGAGAGTGTGCATCCTTGCGAAAAGAGCAGCTGCCTCTCAGTGCAGAGAAGGCTGCTTTATGAGAATGGGACTCAGTTCTGCCATATCTGATTCTGTTTTATACATGAAGTTAGAGAAATGTGTGTGTGTGTGTGTGTGTGTGTGTGTGTGTGTGTATACTGTCAAATCTGCTTTTCACAGGCATTAATAGTTCTTTGCCCCTTTAGGCATTTCTGTGTGTTTCTTCTCCAGCTTATGTCTTCTCTTGCCTGTTGGTCCCTTGCCAGAATCCCTGGGGTTCTGGCTTTGGTTTAGCTCCTGAGGCCCTTAGCCCATGTTCACAGAGAGTGACTGGCATGAAAATATGAAAGCTGAGATCTTTAGTTTGGAGACAACTTTGAGGCATAATTCACACTACACAATGTCTTCCCTGAGTATTAGGCTGAGTCAGAAACTCATCTGAAATCACACTCATGCTTGACTCTCCCATTTCTTGTTCTGTTTTCCCTACTCTCTAACCAGCCTCCCCTTCCTTAATATATACCTCTATAGGGATCCTCTTCTCAGGATCTGCTTCTGAGAAACACAATCTGTGGCACTTCTAATTTTAAAAATTGGTGATTAATTCAGATTATAAAACAAAATGTTTAGGCTAATACAAAATGCCTTACAGCCTGCATGTGGTTGGAAGGCAGAAAGTTTGCAGCTCTGATCCAGGGCTTCATCATGGCCAATGTTACATACAACATTGCAATGACAGAGTGGGGGGGGCAGTGGTGAAGGAGGAGATATAAGATAATGGGGCATCAGAACCGAAGTTCCATCAAATGGATTGCTAAGATCTTTCTTGGCAATTGGGCTGTCTTGTATGATTTCTAAATAGAGAAAATGAAGACAGAAAGAAGGGGACAGACAGCTGTTCATTCACAGAAAGAGATATTCAAAGGCCTCTCAGAATCTACAGGCTTAATTACAGATTGAAGCTGCCGACCCAAGGGACGGGGCAGTTACTAAGGAGATGGTGTGAGAGAGTGCTAGGAGGCATTATCTCTGGGTGCTGGTGGGTGGCTCCTCTGGCTAAGGGTGGTGACACCAGGCAACCAGATATTCTGGACAGGGTGGGCTTTTTAAAGTAGACTGACCAACAATTCTGCTTTTTCCATGATGGAGATATTTCCTAGGTTGTGGGAATTCTAGTGCTCAAACAGAAAGTCCCAAGTAAACTGAAATGAGTTGGTCAGCCTGCTTCTAAGTTGCCCTTGTAACCAAGAAACCATGGGAGGAACATGGAAGAGCATCAGGATAGCTAGCTTATGGGGTCATTCATTTTCTCATTTTGAATAAAGCAGAAATATAGAAGTGATTGGACCAGGAATTCAAAGAGTAATGGATTTATCACATCATCGTATCTATTCATGTTGGTGTGGCTGGAGAAATACCAAGTGACCCTACATGGAGAAGACTGGTCACTTTGGTATAATATTTATATTGCTCTCCCAGAACAAGATCTTTCTCCTTTAGGATTTTGCTATTGCTTCTTGCTATTAAGTACATCCATTTGAAATGGCTAAATGAATACAGGTGTTAGTATTGCTTTTCTGTCTTTTAAAAAGTTATACTTTACTCCAGTCACTAAACTATAGTCAGATTTCATCTTCCTGTGCTGGACTGTAATTTTCATGATTTTCTTTTATACATGAAGTTAGAGAAATGTGTGTGTGTCTGTATCTCTGGTATCTAAACACTTCCTGACCCACAGGAGGTGCTCAATACATTTGCAGAATAAATGAATTAATGATGGAGAGAAAGTCACAGCAGTACAAGAAAGAAACATCATGTTTCCCCCCTGCACTAAGCTCATTTCTATTCCAGCTTTTACCTTTTCCTAGCCAGGTTCCCATTATGGACTGTAGATGTATGTTCATATTCATTTGCATGCCTGGATAATAGTGCTTGTTTCATTGCCACCACAATGGGGCCTATATAAGAGTGTTAGATAAATACTGTAAACTGTCACTGTATTTCAATGCAAATGTCAGATCAGTCTGAAGTCATTATCACCAAGAATATTTCACTGAAATGAAGTTTGTGAATTTACAGATCATTGTTGATTTATGATATGGCATGGTTCCCTCTGATAAATTTTTGCTATTTCAGGCACTGACGGTCATATTAGGTACATGTATTTAATCAGATTCTTACAATAATATTCACCATGGAATACTGAGACATGGATTAGAAAGTTACCTGGTCTGAACAGTCTGTACCATTCCACCCATGCTGCCATACATGTTAGCTGTGGACATCCAGAAATTAGTAACCAGCATGTTGGCAAACACAGACACGCCAATAATTGCACAAACACCTGTTGATAAAGAACAAGAAAGCTTTAGGATCAGCTTTAAGGCAGTTTATGCTTAAATGAGTTTCAGTGAGCAGGCTGCAGAATATTTCATTCCTGTACAGAATAATCAACCAAACACTGATTATTGAATTCTACGTGTTAGGCAATGAACTAGATACTTATTTCTTACCTCATTTATTCTGGGAGGGTGGGGGGAAGGAGGGAGGGAGAGAGAGGGAGAGGAGAGGTGGGAGAGGGGAGAGAGGTAGGGGAGAGGTGGGAGGTGAGCAGGGAGAGGGGAGAGAGGAGAGAGAGAAAGACAGAGAGAGAGAGAGAGAGGAGATGGAAGAAGGAAGAGGGAAGAGGGAAAAGGGAAGAGGGGAGAGGGAAGAGGGGAGAGGGAGACATGTCCTGTGGATCTAGGGACCAAGGGTACATAGTCCTATTTTGAGTTTGATCTTTTGATGATGTCAAGAACTCCTCCTTTAAAATGATTTTCTTTTCATTAAGAAGATGCCTTTTAGAGATTAGTCACATGATTACCTTATATGATCCTCTATGATCCTCTTATATTGCTTTGGGGTGACAGTTGAGAGGGTCATTAGCACTCATAAGAGTTCTAGAGAGTGTCAGTAGACTTCCACACTCAGATCTTGAGTACTAGCATGAAAAGGTCTGAACCATGTTCAACAATAAGGAGGAGCCATGTTTCTTCAACCAAAGTGATTTTACTTTGAAATTCCCAGAAGCATATTTGAGAGCAGGAACCCATGTTTACCTGAGATAACGAACATGATCCCGGAGGTCAGTGTCATTTTGGCCTTGGCAGAGTCCTCCATGCTTCCAATGCGAATGCATTTCAGAGCAAAGATGGACACTAAGGTGCTGATGGCACCCAGCACAATTCCCACGATCATTAGGGCTCGCACTGCCTGCAGCATGGCTGTGGGGCAAAGGACAAGACACAAGCAGACACATAAGAACACCTCAACACATCTCCAGCTCTGAGTTTATAAAACAGAACAATCATGACTAACCAGCACTGAACCTCTGAGAAATAGCAAGTCTATACACTGAACCTTGTCATTTTCAAAGGATGGGGAACTGTGGGAAATGAAAAATTCGTAATTTATAATCTGATGAAGAGTACACACACAGATGTCTAGAGAATGAGAAAATTATGGTTGGACAGAGTTGGGAGGACTCATGCAATTTATTTCAGTTATCTTATTTTACAAATTGATAATCTGGGGTCTAGAAGGAGAAAATGGTTTGTCTGAAGTAACAGCCAAATTATTGATAGAGCTTATAGTAAAATTGTGCCACTTTGACTTATAATCCAAATCTTCCCTTGTCTTTTTATATGAACTTAAGGTTTCATATAGCTGTGTTCACCTTAGGAAAACTCAGTATTCATGTGTAGCATATCATGAAGCCAAAGTATATGATACAGCAACAACATTCCATTTTTGTTCCTTTTCAAAAGCAACTACTAAGGTCAACATGAGCTGTAGTTTCCAAATGTTTATAAAAAATCAGTATATCAATATCAAACCTTTCAACATGACCACATTTTATGATAGTCCCCTTTCTAGGAGTCAACTGGAGCTGCAGGTTCTGCCGGACTCTCCCATAGGACCTCACCTCCAGATACATCCAACTTTGTTTCTATGGCATCCTTAAAGTGCAGTGACTCATTGAAACAATTGTTTACTGAGCCCCTACAAGTGGGCGTGGGATGACTACAGCTAGTAGGTTAGACACAGTCTCTGCTCTCAAAGAACTTAAGCCAAAGTGTAGAGAGTCACATGTCTATCACAAGTATAATGAAACATTACAAGGAAGACAAATTAGTCCTTGATGTCTTCCAGAGAACAAACCCCCTAATGTTGGTCAATATGATGAAGTGCAGAGCTCTCTCTATATATATGATGTTCTGGACACCAATTGCTTTCTCCTTTCAGTATGTTCCCTGTCTCTCTTAAGCATATGATTCCTGAAGGAGCTGCTACATCTTCGTAAATGCTTTTCAAATTATTTAAACATTTAAATTTCTGATCTGTCATAAATTGATGCCCTGACAAAATATAAAATCACATTCTTGAGTGTCACAGAAATGTCAAATTGTTATAAAAGTTTAGAAATATTTATTCTCAGTTTTGGTAGCAGAACTATTCAGATAGACAATGAACAGCTTGTACGCCAGCATGGGTTAGCACTATAGTAGCACTATTGACCCTGATTTTTCAGGCCACAACTTAGTCCTTGGCTACAGTTAATCATTCCAGCATGGGTATGTGATTCAAACTGGGCAGATGAGACCCTTATGCAGGAAGTTTGTACTTTGGACCCAGAGAACATTGAGTAAATCTCTCTCCAGGCCTTGAAAGTTATAGTCCTGGAATTCTGTGTTTTCCACCAGGCAGAGAAAATGGCTGGATAATAACAAGCATACAAAATTCAAGACAGAGGGAGAGATTCCTGACAGTGTTTGAGCTCTGAACTTGAGCTATTCCTGAGGTATAGCTACAGTCTTTCGTTGGGATGCAGCATCATTTTTATATCCTTGCATCATTAAAAAAAAAACAACTCTTATCTGTTGAAACCAATTCAAGTTGGGGTTCTGCTGCTTGAAATCAAGTAGTTCTAATATATGTGAGATGGCTTCATCAGTATCTAGAAATGCTAACTCTTAAAGCCCCATATTGTTGGTGGAGAGTTTCCACCCCTCAAGGGTTCAAAGGTATGACCAAAATGGTGTTGAAGACCCTTGCAGGTGTGAGGGACTTATGTCAAGTCTACAGCATAAGGGCATCACATTCCAGTAGGTGGTATCAGAGAAGGGGTAAAGGGAACAATTTTTCTTTTGTTCACAAAACCAAAAAAACACACAAACTTTTTGGTTACATAAGTAATACATGCTCATTCAAAAATTTTAGAACATATAGAAAAGTATAGACTGGGAAAAAACTCCATAACTCTATCTCATCTCTTGGAAATAGCTATCTTTGGCATCTTGGTGGGTGGGCACTTTTAAAATAGTGATTTATTTATTTATTGTTTGGTACTGAGGATCAAACTCAGGACCTTGTACTTTCGAGGCAGGCGCTATACCACTGAGCTAAATCGCCGGCTCATAGTAGGCACTTTTTTTGGTATCAGGGATCACACTCAGGTCCTTGCACTTGTGCAGCAGGCAGCGAAACCACTGCACTAAATGCCTGGCTGGCACTTTTTTTAAAAGAGGAAAAATAAAGGCCCAGTGAAGGTGGTGCTGCCACTCAGATCAAAGGGAGCAAGTTAGGTGCCGCTTGGAATGTAGGTAGTTGAAGATCTTACACAGTTCTAATAGTAAGGATCTGTCACAAGGTATACTCAAAGGAGGTGTCATCCTTACCTTCAATGAGACCAGTTAATAATGTTCAGGCAAAATTGAAATTTTCAGGTGGAAAGAAACAGGAGAAATACTTGGGGATCTGCCTATACCATTATAGGCAAATTGCTCCTGGGAAGTGTAAACAGAACTGGAAGCCCTGTCCTGCCCCAATTGTCATAGCCCATTCCTACTTTTGATTGAAGCTATGAAAGCTATGTTTTCAGACATTAAATAATTCAATCCACATTTAAAAAACCCTATAATGTAGATAATACTCTTATCTCCATTCTATACTTGAAGGAACTGAGGCCCAGAGATGAACTGACTTGCCATGGACACACACTGGGGGAAGGGCATAGCTAGGGGTCAAACTCAGATGTTGCTTTCCCATCACAGCAAATTGCTTTGAGGACCCCAGAAATACAGGAAATACAGGTGGAGTTCTGGCTGCTGTCATGAGATCTGTTAGCTGCCAACAGAATGTATCCTCTAAATTGGACACTTGTCCAAAAAGTGTCATCCTCCCCATGGATGCTAAGATTGTGTAAAGGGACATTCTCCAAAATCATCTCAGGGAATAAATAACCTGTCCTAGGAGATTACTTATGAATGCAACTCAGAAGAAGGACATTCCTGTCTCCTTTAAGTGCTCTTGAGGGAGCTCTGATGAACCTCCTTGAGAAGATTTCCATCTCAAATAGCAACCAATGTCAGTGGCACTGCCAGCATATTCACGCTAAGGTGTATATGATAAAGCAGTTTGTCATGATGCAAGAGTTGGTAATCAATGAGAACTATTGAAAAAGAGTTAGCTCATGCAGAATTTGCTAGAGTCTACTCCATTTTGTAACGAAGGGAGGCTCTGGTAGCCTTCTCACCGGTGTCTCCCTATGGCAGAGGTGAGTGTTCAGGGACCCTAGTTCTTACACCACTGAGACCTTCAATCACTTCATTATCATTCTCTTCCCCCTAAGAAACTTTGCTTCTCTGTGGAGAGAATTCTACGTATGGTAAATGTGTGGTACAGGGTGTGGACCATGGATCTAATCACTCCTGGGAGAACTGACAACATTGGCATCTTGGGATGGCAGCTGAGTTCTAATGGCAAAGCATTAGTGGCTCCAGTAAGGCACAGAGAACTCATGAGAGCCTTGAAGTGGCTCTATGACTTACTTCTAATGAGGAAGCTCTAGTGTATCACCTCTACCCATCAGAGCCTTGCCCATGGCTTTGTTGGCCCTACAGGATGCTGGACACAAACACTTTTGTTCTTACCTCACTAACAAATACAAGCACCTGCCACCTTCATGTGTATTCATTTATAGCTTTCAGTATTCAGGCCATTACACATCGGTGTACTCTCATAGTCATAAATTAACATTCTCATTATTCACTCATCCATGACTTCATTGATTCATTCAAGTATTTTCAAGTTCAAATCCTCTGTTATACCTTTTTCCAGATGCTGTAGGATCTGTATAAAGTTTCATGAGAAATAATCTCTACCTTTAAGTCTTTTACATCCTAAGAAGATTATATTTTTACCACAAGTCCTGAACTTCAAATTTGTTCTTATCTGGAGAGCATCTTGTCTGAGTAAACAAAAAGGAACAATTTTATGACAGTGTCTCAATGTATAGTTCCAGTTCTCTTTAATACACATAAGTTACATGCCAGCCTTGTGGCTCAGGACAGTGGTGTAGAAGACATTTATGTGGCAGCTCTTGCCTTCAGGAAGCATTCTCAGGGCCGTTCTGCCTCTAGATATTACTATCCAGAAACAAGACTTTTGAGAAAAAGAAGAACCTTAGACATTCCTTCCACTTTGTTTCCATGAGCCTCTTCCAAACTTAAAATTTATGCAGGAACTTTTTAGAAGATTTAAAAATTTCTCTAGTTCTGATTCTTTGAGGCAGAAGCTATTCAGAGAACAAAATAATTTGTTCCTTTTGAGAATAATCCGGTAAAGCATCTAGTTAAAATAAAACAACCAAAAGCAAGGAAGCAAGCAACTAATCAACCAAACAAAAAATAATTAACCAAACAGGATAGAGGATACCCCTTCCTTATTCTATGAAAAGTTACATATATCCTGCCCTCAGCAAGGATGGGTCACTGGCTTTCTGTTGGCTGAGTGGCTTTTTCATTTGTTCCTAAAGCACTGTGTGCATGCAGTGGGTGTGGCTGTGGTGGAGGTGCATGGCCTCCCTTGAAGTGTTGAATGAGGAGTGACGGGGATGCTGGCCAGTGTGCGTATGTGTGGGAATCCGTGCACTCGTCAGCTACAGAGGGCTGGTGCTGGTGCCCACAGAGCCCTGGGGGGCTGCATGACCTGGTCAGCCTTTGTCTCAGATACTCTCTTTCCTCTGTTGTCAGGTTTGAATGAAGAGCCTCATTTCTTTCCTAGTCTCTCTTGACCTCCAGATATCTGATGAATCTTGGATTTTGCTTTTAATCAGGAATCTATCATCTTTTTTATTAAAAAAAATCTATCTAGCTTTCTCTAACCTTGTTTTTTACTCTGGGCTTAGAAAAAGACAAATTTTTTATTTTATTTTTTTTGGTACTGAGGATCGAACTTGGGTCCTTGTGCTTGCGTAGTAGGCAGTGAAACCACTGAGCTAAATCCCTGTATCTTGTGAGGCCACTGTCAAAGCCAGAAGACTGGCCTTGGATAGATGGATCAAAGTCTTCCCTGCTTTGGAAACCCCTTGAAGGATTTGTTTGGGAATGGGAACTGTGATGGGGCAGGTGGCAGGAGATGGAAGAAAATGTACCCCACCACTAACTGCTAGGAATCCCACATGCCTAGTATTGGTCATGGAGGTGCAAGACGGCGATTGAAACTGAACTTCTAGCTGGAAAATTCTACTATTCTAATCTTTCTCCACAGACAGGTAAACCGAGAGACTGCTGGAAAGAGGTAAGTTTCTCTTTTTGCCTCTCTTTCTCTTTCTTGGCATATCAAAAGGTATAGGCTTATCAGCTCATAGCAAGTGACTCAGTGGCCTCTGGCGCCTGATTCCCTGCCCCAAAGGTGTGACTACAGCATTCCTCCCAGCGAATAATGAGGTCTTATCAGACCTGAAGGGCAGGAAGGATTCAGAGCTGAAATAAGCAAACAGAAAAATCAGAACTCAGTGTTCCCTCCCTGTTTCACAGTATCTCATTTCCCCAAAGGAGCTGTGGACTGACAGGTGAGCTGCACTCAGTGTGATTCTCAGACCTGGCTGCTCCCCAGCATCATCTGGGGGGACCTTTAAAGAAATAGTAATGCTTTGGCCTCAATTCCAGAGATACACACTCTGCTTTTGTTGTTCTCAAGCCCACACCAATCTGTTCAGGTTACAGATTCTTTTGGGCCCTGTAGACATATTCTTACTTCCCAGAGGTGTTTCCTCCCCAAGGACAATGATGTGTAAGCATTTAGATGTTTGTCCACACATTAAACAGACACGCTTATTGTAACGTTTTTCTTTTTTTAAGAGAGGGAAAGCAGCTTAACTAAAAGCCAAGAGGCTCTCTCACATCTCATTTCAACTTTATAATTAACTTACAATCACTCACCTCCTAGGACGTTTCTTCCATCAGAAATTGAGGACAGGCAAGCTGGTTTCACCAGCTTAAAAGCATTAGACTCTACACAGAAACATTCAGCCAATTGCAAGAAGAAATACAGAGGGAAGTTACTGCAAAAAAGTATTTTGGAGAAGCCTCATTTTTTCCCCTGTAGATTTTTGCTTTAGAGTTTGTGGAATTGTTCTCTGGGTTAAAGGTAGCTCTGTTAAAAACCTCTATTCCTGCATGTGCAAATATGATTGGCAACTTGATGGAAACTTCCCAACTCCAGGGCAGCTGTTGTTGTTTACACATTGAGGCAGAAAGGGGAAAGTATAACTGGTCATATGGAAAAAAGTCAAGACTATCTTGGTGCCTATAAAGGGGATAAGAAATCATATGCACAAACATTTGAGATGGGTGAGATGGGTCTGGGAAAGGGGGCAAAAAGGTTCTAAGCAATTGTTACTTTGGATAGTTAAGTTCATAAAAGGTGTTTGGCCAGTCATGGTGCTACATCCCTGTAATCCAAAGAGCTGAGGCAGGAAGACCACAAGTTTAAACTCAGCCATAGTTAGCAAGACTCTGTCTCAAAATGTAAAGAGTTGGAGATGTAGCTCAGTGAAAAAAAGAGGAAGCAGGAAAAGGAGGAGGAGGAGGAAGAGGAAGGAGACAACCCTGGAAGATCAAATGTTTGAGAGCTTTTGGGAGGTTTAGACTCAGCAGTGATTTATTTTCTGATGGTAAGATCTGGTAAATGGTCACTGAGCTCCCTTTCATACAAGTGCTTTACTCTCAGAAGGGAGGAAAGTGAGGTCAAGAAGTCCAGGTGGCTGGCATTAAACTAATCTTTGCAAACACATCAAAAGAAACCTAAAACATTACTTGACTGTAATGTCTTCCTGCAGCCAGGGACATGAGTTTGCCAGCTCTTTGTCCCCTGTCCAATCTACTATCTGACTGCCCTTTGCCCCTCTCTTCCAGTGTCTCCAGGGAGGAGAAATGGGAACAAGGTACAAATAATCAACTCCTTCAGCTTAATATTCTAATTGTGCATAGTTAACACTGCTATGAGAGTGTCAAGGTATAAAAAAAAAAAAAGAAAGTCAAGATATGAGGCACCCTCTGCTTTTGTGGTCAAGCCCAGACCAATCTCTTTAGTTCTGAAGGCCACCCAATCCTGTCTGGAAGGAGAGGTGGGGCCTGGGCAGTGGAAAAGCACACAGACTTAGAAGTCTTTCAGCCTGTATTCATACTGCCATCTTCTATCCATAGGATCTTGGGTATGTTGCCCTTCTCTCCTCTCTGAGCCTTAGTTTCTACTTTATAATAATAAAACTAATTTTGCTCTGAAGACTAAACTGGAGAGTGTCTGTGCAGCCCAACAAATGGCACTGTGCTCAGAGCACTGCATGCTGCATTGACTGTGTGGAATACAACGAGGGGAAATCTTAAGCTGTAAATTGTGCAGAGCTGGTAATATACAGGTAAACAGTTTTGCCAACACCACCACTCACCTCGTTCATCTAGCCATAGGCTACATAATACAGCTCGTTAAATTGAATTAACTTATTCTATGGCTGGAAGTTCTAAAGAGGCAAGATACACTTTCATCAGATGAGTGAAAAGTGAGGTTTTTCAGGAGAAGAGCTTGTATTTAGGAAGAATTTAGTAACTCTTAGTGATTGTTCTAATTATTAACTGAAAGTACGGTAGGTATCTAGCTCAGGCCTTTTGACAAACACTTTAAGGCCTACTTCTCTGTTGGACCGAAGTGCTTCCTTGCATTCAAGGTCACAATTAAACACTCACCACCTCTCTGCAACCTTCTATTTCTATCTCCAGGCATTCCACCCGGCTCCTCTGCTTCGGCTCTCTCCCCAGGCTCCTTGTCACACTCAAGAAGCATGGTATGCAGCTGTTTCTGATGGCAAGTGCTCTCTAGGTCTTGGGTGCTGGCTGGTCAGTGTTGCTCTTCCCACCTCCCTCAGGAGCTCCACAAGTGTCCACAGCCTCCTCCCGCTCTCTCTCTGTCTATTCCATCTCCTTATGTTGTTGGCTTCTGTTTCTGAGTTTTTATTACGCTTTTTCTCCTGATAATATTTCTCCTTATTCCTTCAGTCTGCCACATCTAAGCCATCAAACAAATATTTGTATCTCGGGATTCCAATTTATAATGTAGCCACTCCTGCTGCACGAAGACTGGCTGCTCTTCAATCCACACTCTTCTTCATGGCCACAAAATACCAGTGATTTAAAGTACCTCCTTTTCTGCAAACTCAGCCCAAGAAATGTTTTTCTGGCTTTTGATGGAATCCTATCCCCACAATCGAGACAGGTGGGGGTCTGTGTGGATGCTGGGACCACGCCCATCCCATTCCCACATTAGGTTAGGACAGCTTGACTTTTTACAGCATAACTGGGAGACAGGACGCAAAGCAGCACCCACTCCCACTCCCTGTTGTCTGTCGTAGGCCACGCAGGGTGTCATGGGAGGTGCAAGATAGGCACCTTGGGGTCTTCTGTTTCTGATACAAAGAAGACCAGCAGCTTCCAAGAGCCCTAAATACATTGCTGAAGGACCTTACATTCATGTCCGCAGTTCTCAAGTTGTGATGTGAGGAAGTCCTTCATTCTCGCTCCCGGTGTCCTAAAACTCTAAGAGAACCCAAGATCTCTCCCTTTCTGGGTTTGGATTGTCTCAGAGCTCCTTGGGTAGCAACTGGGTTTCCTCTCTCTGAACTCTGTCTGGTCTGATGGCACATAAAAGTGTGAGGCTGAGGCAGAAGGACTGCAAGTTGAAGGCTAGCCTGAACAACTTAGTAGAACTTTCTGAAAATAGAAAAATTTTAAAAAGGGCTAGGAACATAACTCAGTAATGCAGCACTGGGTTCAATTTCTAGAATCACACAAAAGAATCTAACTGACCAAATATCCCTCCCTCCCTTTTTCTTTTTCCTTACTTTTTGGAAAAATGGTAATTTTTTTTCCATGACCATATTTACATTCATCAAATATTAAGTACCAGAGAATTTTACAACGCAGCAATTCACCTCCAACCCTACCTCCTTTCTGATTTCAGGCCACCTCTATCAAAATGTCTGGCTTTTGAAACCACATACTGTACAATGTCTTGGATCAGACAATATTTTATATGTAGCAGAATTTAATAGTACTTGTTTGAAAAGTGAATGTAAGTAAAGGGCATGTCCTCTTTTGCATGAACCATTTGGTGTTCAAAGAGCAATCTGTGTAGCAGAATTGAAATCAGCCTGGTGGGTATGTTTTAGCAGAAGGAGTTACTATTCAAGGGTAACTGTGGCAGAGATGCTGGGTGCTCATTAAACAGCTGTGAGCTCCTATGCTTCCTGATTCTCAAGGCCACATGGCTAGATCTGCCAATGCATTGTGAATGAAGGTGACGTGTCACTTGCAGGTCAAGGTAGTTGAGAAGGGTTGTGCCCCTTGAGTACTCTCTTCTCTTGTTCCAGCCTCTTTGAATACTGTAGCTACCAGGAGGCTGCTCTTCCCTCAGTGGACTGCACATGTATGGGAAGTAAACTTTTGTTGTGTTAAGCCACTGAGATGTTTAGGTTTGTTCTTTGCAGTGGCTGACCTTAACTACTCTAATAGAGTCCCGGAAGCTAGTTCTTGTAACACAGTAGGCATGGAAAAGATATTTGTTAAAAAATACTTGGATGAACAATGAATCTGTTTCAGGCTGGTGGAAGACCAGGTTCTTTTCTATATATGGGGCCATAATAGCAAAAACTACAGTACAAAGGCAATCTCCTGTCCTTTTTTTGGGGAGAAGCCCTTGTGTTTAGTTCATAAGGCTCACATAGACATTTAAAATACTCTTATTATCCAAAGTTCAATTTAGCTTATCAACCACTTGCTGATTGCTCATTTTACCATGCCCTGTGCTGGGAACTGGGAAAATAATTCTTGTCTAGCTAGCTGATGGGGCCAACAACACAAAAGCTGAATTAGACAAATGTACAAATAACCAAATTGATAATCTAAGATTCAGACTCAGACAGAACCCCCTCAGTAAAACCCTCCTGACTCATTGCCCTCCTGACACCTCCCACTGAATAACTCTGGGGCTCCAAACATCCATGTAAAGGCCCCAGGACAGGGATTGCCTTTGTCTTAATATTTGTGCACATGTTTGTCCTTCCTCTGGGGTTTACAGGAATGGACAAGGCTAGTTTTGTGTTGTGTACACTATCTGTGGTATACAATAAATGCTTCTTAGATTCTAAGGTGTGTCATTAGGGGAGAATATGCTCAATGCAATGAGAATGCTCTGGTTTGTGCGATATTATGTAATATGGGGCTGTGAAGAAACTTTGGGGGATATTTGAGGAGAGGGCAGTTGAGGTGGTAAAGGGGGCATTTTGGAATGGGCCTATTGGTGTCCACAATCAAGCTCAGAATATAGTAAAAGGGAGAATCATAGGATTGGGGAAGAGGCCTAGAACAGAGGTCATGAAAAGCAGGTAAGGGATGTAGGAAGGAATGGGCATGAGGCTGCTATGTTTGCACCTAATTAATCTAGGAACAGAGAATCATGGAAGGTGCTTGAGTTTTGAAATGTGTAGGGAGAACTGAGAATTAGGAGCTGGAAATTGGAAGACAACCCCCTGCCCCCACTACACACTCTGACCTTCAGCCATGGTCAAAGGAGCAAACACTAAAGAAATGAAGTATGGAAACCACATTAAGGAAGGTGATGAGTGAGAAGTGGTAGAAAATTTAGCCTTTTAATTTGGTTGTTAGAGAGACCCAAGAGGGAGAGGTTTTCCAGGACAGAGAGACATTAGCATAGTTGAAGGAGGCAAGAAGGAGAGGGGCTAATCAACAGGGCACAGTTGTAGTCAGGGTGGCATGGGGCCTCCAGAGCCCTAGTGGAGAGCTGGCTTTGGCCAGGAGAGGGGGAGATGATCTTGTGGTGAAGGAGCAGAACTGCTGAGGAGTGGAGGTAAGATTCTGAGGGCGCTCATGAGGATAGGAGCCCTGGTGAAATAGGAGAGACAAGAAGGGTGGCAGTAATGGGGTTGACCATATAGAACTGTAGGGATATTTGAAAGTGCCACTGTGATTTAGAGTGAGCAAGAGATCAGCAGTGTTCGCTGGAGCCCTGGGAAGAGGTTACTGAGCATGAAGTCATGGGATGTTATGCCTTAATTTTGAAAATGAGGTCAGCCTTTCTTCTCCATTTAATAGTTTGTATTAGATGTAGGTAGCAACACAACAACCCAAGTCTTACAGTTCCTCCCTTTGACCTCTTCCCTCATTATAGCACATTCCCTGGTCAGCCTGGCTGTCTTTCCTCTGGCCATGTTCTACCTTCTTGTCTTCCCCAAGCTTGTCTTTCTTGGAAGTAGTGATCCTGTTCATCCTGGAATGAGTGGTTTCCAGAAAAAAATGGAATAAATAACTTAATTCTTGAACTTTGACAGTCATCCTCTATTTCTTTCTGAAAATAAAGATGAATTAGTTGAATTGCTTTTCACAATTCAATTTCAAGGACTCCACGGCCTCTTTAAAATTTCTTGGGAATTTCCACCTGCCTGTCTGAAAGAGACAAAAACTACACTCTCATCTTGGCCACCCTAGCTTGCCCTATTATTTTCTTATTTACTGCTTTAAAAAAATACAGAGTTCCCATAATATCCAGAACGCAAAGCTGCTGTGGTGCAAACTTGCAATAATTATCCGTACTATGAACAATGTTTAGATTATTTTATCTTCAGGCATGAAAGAATGTCATATTTGTGATTTTATTTATATTCTGACATTATAATATAATTAGAATTTTATGTCCTGACATATATTTATCTTTAGGAAGAGTATACTAATGTTCTCAACACAAATTCAGAAAAAGGAAATTATAATTTAATTTCAGTTTGAGGCCACTTACAGAAACTGCAATTTTTCAAGAAAAACATAATTTAATTGAAAACAAAATGAAATTAGCTCTTGATAAACTTTTCTGGCTAAAACAAAATACCGTCCTTTTCCCCTGCTTCCACGTATGTACTGGCAGAAGCAAGTCGCTTGCACATGGAAGCAAATACTTTATTTTCTCCTTGAGAAACATTAGTTTATTCTAGGTAACCACTGCATCTCTTACCATAGACCTAATCTTCCTGGTTAGCATTTCTTTAGATTTGAATATGAATTCTCCCATTTTCTCCTGTGTTACTACCACTCTTTGACACTGAACCAGCTTGTCCTCTTATTCACGCCTTCTGTACCCAGGGCGCACCCTCAGAGGGAGGAGCACCATTGGGTCAGGCAGCTTCTTGGCTGCATTCCCCCGGGGCCTGCTCTCCTGGTCTTGCCCAGGCACCCCGTGCCTACCTGGAAGACCCAGGATGGTGAAGTAGGGCCGGCACTCTGTGAACCCTGAGCTCTGCCTCACACAGCTTCTCCAGAGCCCTTCGTACTGGAACACGGAGGTGACGGGGTTGTCATATAGGTCCTGGGTGCTCCACATGTCCATCCCCGTGGCAGCGATGCAGCCGGCCAGACCCAGCATGGACAGGAGGAAGCCCACTACTTGGCACGTGGTGGTGGACATGGCCTCAGCCCTGGCCCTGCCGCCTTCCTGCAGCCGAAAGTGTGCGCCCAGCTTGCACTGCCTCAGAGGCCTTCTCTGTGGTTCAGTGTTTGCTCACGGTGTTTTCCTTAGATAGTTTAGTTTCACTCCTCGTTCAAGGGCATTATTTTTTCATTCGTTAGGGAAAAGGCCCCGAGAGGCACTTGTCGGGCTGAGCTGCGCAGGCTCAGTTGGTTGAGCGCAGAGCTGGCTGAGAGGCCAGAAGGACGTCCTGCTCGATACCAGCCTCCACCATCCAGGCTGTCTCTGTGCCGGGAACATGATGCCCTCTGGGGAAAAAGCTGGGTGGGGGGCAGCATTACCGCTGAGAACATCCCCCAGACCACTCAGGCTGACCTCCTTCAAAGGAAGATGTCCCTAGGAAGCATGTATCTTGCTCCACCTAAAACCAGATGGCCACATTGTCTCCTGGCCACTTGTATACTACCTTCCACTTACACTTTTCTGTTTTGATCCTAGAAAAGTGGGAAGGGCAGGTATATTTATTTGCAATTTTTAGGTGAGTCAACTGAGGTAGAAGTAAGTCACGGAATCTCAAGTGCCCTGAGCTAGAGATGCTTTAAGGAAGGCTTCCAGCCTCACCTAGGCCTAACTAACCCTTTTTGTTTCTATGTGAGTGACAGGGCCAGGCAGAGTTGTTCCCACTTTTGAGAACAGGAAGCCAAGTCCAGACCTTGGTCCACAGGTATTAGAACTGGGCTGAAAAGCCAGGGATCCTGTTGCCCTTCATATTCATACTGTCACTCATGCAACAAGAACCACCGGAAGATGATGTGGCAGGCAAAGGAGGTGCCATGAATGCCTGAGAAGGGCACAGGACTGCAGGGCCAAAGACCCTGACCTGGTCACCTTGAGACTTAGGATCTTCCTCTGACTGTCCATACCGTGCTGTAGGCTAGGCGATTTAAGGGCAGACTCCTAAGTTCTGGTAGGTCACTTTCTTCATCTCCAACATGTGGGCACTACCCCAGAGCACTTTCTGATCTCATATACTATCTTCTATATTTTGTAGAAAAGTTTTTTATTTCAGTTACTTAGACAATTAGAAGCTGTATAATCATAATTAAAGGGACACTTGCCTGGGGGCCGGGGATTTAGCTCAGTGGTTCCACTGCCTGCCTTGAAAAGTGCAAGGTAAAAAAAAAAAAGAGAGAGAGAGACACTTGACTGAAGAAATCAGGTGTTGTATTTTACTTCTAAAGTTTTTCTTAGAGAAATGATGAACCTGCTGCTTTGGATTGTCATGTATGTCTAGCCTCTGAGTTTAGACACATTTAATTAATTTTAATATTCCCAAATCTGGATTTCAAGGCCTGAAATATACACACATTCACACACTCATCCACACTATAATCTCTAACCATGATAGGTTCTCCAGGAAACACACCTATGTGTCTGGACATTTCAATGTTATCTTGGCCCCACCCAGTCCCTACTCTCATGGCTTTGTGTTTTTTTTTTTTTTTTTTTGGTATTGGGGATCCAACTCGGGTCCTTGTGCTTATGCAGCAGGCAGCGAAACCACTGAGCTAAATCCCCGGCCCATCTCATGGGTTTGTTCTCAGAAAACATTGAAGGCAAATATGGAAGATCTTTCTCTATCTGAATGGGGGCATTGCTCCTCCTGACTCCACATCTAACTTCAAATTTTGTGGTTAGTGTCTGTGGAGAATGAAGCATATGTCAGAAAACCCCAAATAAGGGCATAAGCAAGAGTTAAATGCTTGAAAGTGAAGTAGTGTTCATGGCTGTGTTTCCTGAGCTGAGCTACGAGGCTAAGTCTAAAATGTAGGAAAGGGGCAGCTAGAGGAAGTCACACTGGTTTCTTGGTCTCCTTGGGCTAATTAGATTGAGAAATGTTATTAAAACAATTTGGAAATGATTCTGGCACTGTTTCTGTGGACAAGATACATCTTAACTCTTAATTCAATCAAGAGGCAGGCTTGTTATTCTGAGAAAGCTCTACATAGTTTTTGGCTGTTTAGTTCATGACATTTGTCCAACATCCCTGCCCCCCATACATTGATTATAATGCTGCCAAAACAGTAGATTGAAAACAGGAAAGTAAAAAAAAATTATCACAAGTTATCTTTTCTCACTCATAACAGCTTCTCCCTCAATTTCCCTATGCAAAGGTTTTATGGTAAATTTCAAAAGTAGAAAAAAATCATATTCAGATAATAATGAATTAAGTTTTCTTTTTGGACTACTGAGGCATAAATAAGGATAAATTGGAGTTATTTGTAGGAAAATGGATGCACCTTGAGTTCATAAGGCTAAGTGAAATAAATCAGACACATAAGGTTACATAGCTCATAGTTTCTCTTACCTGAGAAAAGCCAAAGTGCAAATAAAGAGCAAAATAAAAGATAAATGATAAGAAACAGGGAGGTAGACTTTGCAGAGATGGGAAGGGGATCTGGAGAAGAGGGGAGACAGGAGAGAGGTGAGAAGGGGAAAAGAAGTAAAAAGGATCAAGATGAGATATGTAGCAATTCCTATAATGAATGTATTTATTATGTATTACACACATATACCAATACAAACATTTAAAAAACTTTTCTTTTTGTTTAAAATGTGGCAATGACTTAATTTTTTTGGAAGAAGTAAAACTAATTTTAAAGGGTATACTAAAACTATCTCTAGGCAGGATGCTGAATGAGAAGAGAAAAATTATAAATCTATACACTTTTTTGTGTTTTAAAACACTTGAAAAATGGGATTTTTCACATCCTGGTGAATTTTCTGAGCTCTGAAATGAGTCAGCTACTACTTTAGCTGTCTCCACCAAAGAATGAATGGGACTCCACAGAGAGAATCTGATATTTGGTTCATGGCAAAAAGTTTTGTTGAAACCCATTGAATATATGGCTATTAGCTAACTCCTGGTCTGATTCTGCTTAACAATAATGGGCATGGTTTAACTTTGCTCAATCACTTTTAAAAGCAAAATGTTTGCTGGAATCATTCCTGGATTCAGGCTTAAATAAGACATCTCAAGTATCATTTCAGATTATAAGTTTTCGGGAGCTTTTTTACTGACTTTGCATAAAATATTCCCACCATTTTTATTAACAACTTTTAGGATTATTAATGTAATACTGTCCATGATAATTAGGCAAAATGGTGGTATAAATAGACATATAAAATATTATAGCTAGCAATCAGGAAGGATTATTAGAATACTAACAAGAAAAACAATTGACACATTCAGTAATTCTTTTCCTTGTATTACCATACTGCATATGCCTAGTTTCTGATTCTACCTTTTGCTGTTCATAATGAAAATTTGGAAATTTTTACAAGTCATTAAATTTTAAACACTAAACAGAGTGTTTTTGGCATACTTCTTTATTGCCAATCCTCTGTATAATTTTTTTCATGATTAAGATATTATCATATTTGATGTTTTGCTGTTTCCACTGAGTTGTATTTATGTAAGCAAAGATTTTGTAAATATAATATAGTTTGAGCGCATTAGAACTCCATTATATAGAAGTGTGATTATTTACCTGAACAATGTCTATTCTTACATAGTTAGGTTGTATCTTCCCCCAATATTTTTGTATGAAAGCAATGTTATGATGAATATTTTACATATAACTCTTTGCCAGCACTTCTGATTACTCTGTTAGGATAGATTACTAGGACTAGAATTGGGTTGTCAAAGAGTTTGAAGTTTTAAAAAAATCCTTTGTACATAGAGTGGCATTGCTTTCTATGAATTTTATTCCTGATAGCAATATTTGAAAGATCCTACTACATGCTAACCTATACTGTGAACTTGGTAAATTATACATGATCACCTATTTCTGTTACATCTCTTTGATTACTGAGTTTGAATTGTTTTTTCCTTTTTGTGGTGCTAGAGATCAAACTCAGAGCCTCATGCATGCTAGGCAAGCAATCTACTACTAAACTACATCCTCGACCCGTTTCAACAAATATCTATGAAACATTTGTTATTTTTCCTTTTCTTTGTCAGTTTGTACTCCTCTCTCACTTATTCATTAGAAATTGAGCACTTTTCTATCAGTTTTTATGAGCTATTTATTTGTTAAGGATCTCAATATTGCTAGAAGTACTAAAATATCCTTTTGATTGGTTATTTGCTTTTTAGTTTCATTTCTCATTTTAGGAAAAAACCCCATACATTGTATTTCATTTTATGTACTTCCCAGTATATGGTGCATAAAATGTGCTCAATAGCTATTTGTTGAATTATGTAATGAAATAAATTTACTTTTTATTTGTGTTTTCCTCCATTGTTACTGTGGTAAGAGAATTATTTTCCATTTAGGAGATAAAATGTAGAATTTAAAAATATTTAGAAGTATTGTATGTATTTTTTACATTCAATTAACATGGGATTAATTTTGCTTTATGTGTTGGTTGCTGTTGCAATTTCTTTTACACATCCAAAAAGGCTAGTCAATAATTTCTGTAGCATTTCTTGAATAATCTTCTCATTTTCCTACTGCTTTTGAAACCTCCTCTATCTTATGTTAAATTCACATATGTGTCTTTCTTTTTTTATGTTAAATTCTTTTATTGGCACATTGTAGGTATACAACACAATTACATTTCTCATTGGGAATTGTACCTTTACATAATGCATCTTCGTTCTTATTTTTTCCCCATTCCTAGCCCTCCCTTCACCCCCTCCACCCTTCCCTATTTACAAAGACTTTATTTCCATTTTTTCCATTTCTCAGAATTTTTCCTTTCCCTTCTTTCCTTTCCCCTGCCCCTCCCACTACCCCTACCCCTTTGGACCTTTTCTTCCTATTTTGCATTATCGATTATTCATTCTAACCATTGGTACATTTTAGGTATACAATATAATGACATTCATCTTTGGAAATTTGCACCTTTACATAATCTCTCTTGGTTCTTACTTTTCACCCTTGCCCAGCCCTCCCTTCAACCCCTCCAGTCCTCTCTATTTACAAAGATTTTGTTCCTATTTTTCCATTTTCTCATATTAATCCCATTCCCTTCTATCCTTTCCCCTAGCCCTCCCACTTCCTTCCCCTTTGCCCCTTTTCTTCCTATTTCACATTACCTATTATACATTTTAGTCCTTATTTACACTTTCAGTTTCTCACACCAGAGAAACTATTAGGTATTTATACATGTGTGTCATATTTATTTCACTTAAGAGTATCACCTCGATGTGCATCCACTTAGCCATAAATGTATCTAATTTCTCATTTTTTATGGCTGAGTAGTACTCCATTTCCAACCTTATCAGAAAAAGCAAAGAAAAGGCCCAAATTCATGAAATTAGGAATGAAAAGGGTGAGATTACAACAGACTCAGCAGAAATCCAGAGGATCATCAATACCTACTTCCAGAACCTATACGCCAATAAGATGGACAACACAGAAGAAATGGACAGATTCCTAGATACATATGAATTACCAAAGTTGAATGAAGAAGACCTAAAAATTCTGAACAACCCAATATCAACCGATGAAATTGACAATGTAATTAAAAACTTATCACCTAAGAAAAGCCCGGGCCCTGATGGCTTCACTGCTGAATTCCTCAAGACATTTAGAGAGGAACTGCTGCCACTACTGTTTAAACTCCTCAATGAAATTGAAAGGGAAGCAATACTCCCAAATTCATTCCTGGAAGCAAGCATCACCTTGATCCCCAAAGCAGAGAAAGACCCAACTGAAAAGGAGAACTATAGGCCAATCTCACTAATGAATATAGATGTATCTTTCTAATTTTAGATTTTGTTTCATTAATCTGTCTATCCTTTTACTAAAACACAATTTGAATATCAAAGCCTTAAATTTTGGTTAAATATCTGACAGGGGTAACTCATCACTTCATTATTCTTAAACAAAAACCCCCGAAGCCACTAACTTGCCCATTCTGGGTTTGAACTTGCATTCCTCCTGCCTCAGCCTCCCAAAATGCTGGAAATAAGGCATGCACCACCACTCCCAGCCACTAGACAATTCTTTAACCTCTCTGAACCCATTTTCTTATCTATAAAATGGAGATAACAGTAACAGTACTTACCTCACAGGGTTGTTGTGAACATAAGGTATATATAGTCAATTTACTTAAATAAATATCATATAAATTACATCTATTAATATATGTCAGTTTCTTGAAACAATGCTTAGCACATAGCTAGGTCTCAATAAATTTTATTATTATAACATTAATTAGAGACAAATACACATTTTTGTAATATTTTCATCTATGAACATGTAATATGTATTTCCATTTGTCTTTTAAAATTTCTTTTAGCAAAGCTTTTTTTATTTTTAAATTTTGATTCTTGAAAAATATTTAAAAGTATTATTTAAAAGTATTTAATGCATAACATTGTACTGTTCCCCTCACACAGAGCTAAATTCTTTCAATTCTCTCAACTTATTAAATCTCTCATCTCCCTCCCTCTCCCCTCCCCCTCCCTCTTCTATCCCCCTCCCCCCTTTGCTTCTACCCTCCCAGGTAACTCATGCTTGCTGTAGCAGACTTGGTTCAGTAGTCACTTCCCTTCTGAAGCCTCCTCTTTCATCCTGGACTGCACCCTGTGTCATACATGACTTGGTTGCTGCTGTTTTTTAACTAGGGATGATTTTGCCCCCAAGGGACATTTAGCAATATCAGGAAACATTTTTGATTGTTACAAGTGAGTGGAGGGGCAATGCTATACCTACCTAGTGGGTAGAGGTCAAGGATGCTGCTAAATATCCTATAATGAACAGCACACTCCCTTAAAAGACTTGTATGATCCCAAAATGTCAATAATGCTGAGGTTGACAAAACTTTGTATTTAAATGATCTATTTACTGTCTCTCTCCTTTTGACATTTATACTACCCACATCCAGATAGCCTGGTTCATAGTATGTGTTCAACAAATATTTGTTGAATGAGTTTACACATTTCTTCTAATGCCATGATTTCTATGTCATTATTTCTCCATTATTTCTGCATGTGAGAAAACCAAACACTTTTCTTTGCTTTTCCTTCTTTGTGCCCCCCTCCCCAGGAACTTTTTTTATACTCAGCAGAGCCAGAACAGGTGACTTCTAGTTGTGAGTCTAGGAAATAACTTTTCTAGGAAGTGCTCAGTAGTCTTATGCCTAGAGTATCTCTGGAGGGTTTGGTTATATCTGGCTGCTTCTTGCTCAGCCTGAGAGTCTGTGTTTGCATTCTTGGGTGTATGTAGCTTCTCAGTGGAAGTTTAAAAATTCTGTGCCTTCATTTTAATGGCAATAGAGAACAAACCTATTCCCGATCTGCTGGCTAGAGACTTCTGGTTTATGTTCATGTTGGTGCTTATGATTATATTTGCACCAGGGGAGAGGTAAATGATATCCTCAGCTGTTAATAAACAAAGCCCCTGTTATAGCTCAATCAGAAAACAGAATGGTGAGAATTTCTCCTCATCTGACGGTACTGGTGCTCTAAGCTCAAAGGTCTGTGCCCTAGTGGTCACTATGTTGGTGGTCAGTACCATCCCCAAGGCTTTCACTGTTCTGTCTTTGTGGATACTAGATTGCAACTGTTATTGGCAGAAATACACAGTAAAAGGTCTTTCTTTGTCAAATCCCAGAAATCATTGGGTGAAGATAGCCATTAGAGCCAGGTTTCAGGAACACCAGGATACAACCTTTCCTTAAACAAACCAAGACCTCTGCAGGGTACTATCAAGTCCCAGACACCTCATGACCACAGACGTGAGAGGATGAGTCCTGAAATGGTGTGGCTGAGTGTGAGATGTGATCTCTCAAAGTTATTAATTCCATTTTGTAAAACAAACCTATGTAAATGGAGAGTCTGTGTTAATAATATTGAAGTCAAAACACTGAAACAGATGAAATACAACACCAGACTTGAGGCTGCATCTTTGTCCTGTTACAGCCCAAGTGGAAACTGGCACTAAAATAAGTTTTAAATTTGATCTTATTGGCTTTTTCAGTGTTATATTACATTTGCAAATGTCTTTTTTGTGCTTGTGTAGGACTTACATAAGAATTTTAAATCTCTTGTTATATTTATATACATTAAAGTAACATTGAAATGAGTATGATTTAAATCAACATTGAAGGTCTGTAAGAATTTATTTTCTTTAAAAGGCATTTCTGTAATACTCTCTTTGAAAAATATTTCTCTAAACTGTCTAGTCATAGAGTCTCTCTCACACACACATGTACACCTACATACACACATGCACACACACTCAGGTTCTAAAAGAAGATGTAACAGGCAGTCTCAGGCTTCCTTATAATTAGTCTCTGGGCATGAGCAGGCCACTCTGTCCCTCTGAGTCTCAATTTCTTTATTTGTAACATAAGCATGGAGGATGTTGACTGCTGTTAGTCTAGGACGAACAGGAGGAGAAGGCTGGGTGGGACTCAGAACCAGACTTAGGCAAGAGAGGAAGAGGGGAAGGCACCTCTGCACAGGGGATTTCTACTCTGGGTCAAAAGAGATTCCTGCTTTGTGTCTTAGAACTTTATAGATCCCTAGTAGGAATATGAGCTGGAGCTTATGCTCAGACAGAACAGGGTTTGAGGTCTGACAAGATCTGCAAATAACCTTGGGTGAGTTACTTAGACTGGTTCCTTGTCTAAAAGTTTGAGGGGCTTTTTTTTTTCAGTACCAGGGATTGAACTCGGGTCCTTCTGCTTGTGAGGCAGGCAGTGGAACCACTGAGCTAAATCCCCAGCCCAAAAGTTTGATAATAATAATATCAATCTCACAAGGTAATTGTTGAATTACATACAATATTGAGAAACAGTGGCTTACCAAGTGCTAGTGCACCACTGTCGTTCCCCCTCTGTGAAGCAGCACAAAGCCTTTATGTGTTTCCATGGTGCTGTGTGTGGTATGAGGTCAGCCTCAGGTCGATTCTCTCCACTGTGTCCTGTGGCTCTGTGTGGACCCAAGTCCTAACCTCTGGACATTTTTTTTGTTTTGTTTTGGTGCTTTGTACTTCAAGTGAAGGAAAATCCTAAGGGCAAGTGGTTAGACTCAGAGCTTGGGAGGGGCAGTAGGACCAGGAACAGGAAGTGATTCACCTTCCTCCAGTCCTAAGTGAAAAGAGATCACTGACGAGCAGGTGATCACATCTGGTTCTTGTTCTGTTGATAGCTGGTCCCTTCCTCTCACCCTGGTTCTACTGCTTTTGCCTTTGTCTTTCATCCTACTTTGATCTGTTCTGCATTCTTTCACCAGGCTAATATTCTTGAAATACCATAATCTTAAGTAAACCTCTCATGGGTTTCCAAACATCTTAGCTTGGCATTCAGGGCTTTCCCTAACCCTCCCCACATAAACCCTGTCCAGTCAAGGTCATTCTCTCATTTATGCCTGAATGAGATGTGGGTGGCTTTTGCCCATGCTGTTTTTCTTTCTGGAATGCTATTCCCTTCAAATCCTAACTACTCTTAAATGTCCTCTGTGATTTTTCTGCCTTGGTGGAGCCTTCTTTGCATAGTTCCCTGCTCATCTCATCTCCCACAGCACCAGCCTTGGGCCCTCCTCACTTGGTACCTTGCATTGCCCAGCCAGGGGCATCCCATTTTCTTGGGATGCCAAGTCCATAGACTCTTGAGGGTGTAGGAGTACCCTATGCACAAATGTTGAGTGTATATAAGAACAAATCATTCTGACCCACATCTTTACTTGTTGCCTCCCCTGCCCCGTAAATCTAAGTCTTTACCTTGAAGTCAAATGGTCAATTCCTGGCAGGGAATACCCTGTATTTTTCTATTTCAGATCCTGCTAAACTTAGATCAATTCTCCTATCAAGACTTTTATTTGTATTTATGGAAGAAACAAATAAACAAAAATTTAAAATGATAAGTTTATCTTTCGCTTACTCTATAGTCCAAGTGAAGGACACTTAACATTTTCTCTCTTGTGACTTGAATTTTTCTTCAAGTTGAAGTGACTAATCTACTAAGCAAATGAACATTCAGTCCTGGGGTAGCTAACACGCCAGTTTGGAGGGCGCATGGCAGCCATAACACCTTTCCTTGCAGGGCAGAGGTCACTCGCCAGGCAGAGGCCCCTTTGCAAGGAGTGCCTGAAGTCTCATTCCTTGGGGCCAATACTTTCTGAAGTCAGAAACCTGGAGCCCCATCTGTCACATCTCAGAGAATCCTGGTTTTTTTTCTCTGGCCATTTCCCTGACCCATTTCTATTGCTGCTGCTTGCTTAGTCACCTGAGAGCTGGGGCCAGGCACAAGGGCCCTGGAGTGGAATCTGTTCAGGAGCTAGGCAGCATCCATCTCAGCCAAGAGAAACTTGAGGTTAAGTGAAGAAAGTGGCAAAGTCTGGGCTTCCTGAATCCTGTTTGTGTGAGTGAATGAGATTATGCTATTGCTCACATAGGACTTACTAGAATAAAGTGGTCCTAGGAGAACTGGGAATCATTTAGCTGGGAACAGGAGCTTCCAGCTCTGGAAAGTTCTCCTCAAAGTTTCTTTATTCCTATAACAACACTTGTGGTAGTGGTTGTTGCTCCTATAAAAAATGAATTCAGTTCCTCTCTCATCTGTGGTCCCTCTCTCATGTCCCAGGCAGAGGTTGCAGTCTCTTCTCCACCCCATTTCCCCAACCATATAGCAAGGCACCCGGTTCTTACCTGGAAGCCCCAGCAGGGTAAAGTAGCCCCGGCACTCAGTGAAGCCAGAGCTCTCTCGGACACAGGAGCGCCACAGCCCTTGGTAGTTGAACACAGCAGTCACTGGGTTGTTGTACAAGTCCTGGGTGCTCCATTGGTCCATGCAGGTGGCTGCAATGATGCCTGCAAGCCCGATCAGTGAAACCACAAATCCTAAGCCCTGGCAGGCAGTCACAGACATGATGGAGGACGGTGTCGATACAGAGCACAGCAAGACAAAAGAGAGCCCTGTTCTGAGGGTGCTGAGTGCAGGGATGCAGTGTTCTCAGACAGGCTGGTGCACACGACACGAATGGGCAGTGTGATGTGTGTGTTTTGGGGCAGAGGACAACTCACCAGAGCTACCTGGGCATGCCTTGCTCCTTTATCTACCTGAGTGAGGTAATTTCCACAACATGGTACCAAGAGCCATTTGTTTTCCACCATATGTACACTCTACTCACTGTTTACTTTTTGAGGGAGTTTCTCTCCTGATTAACCAGGTTCCCCTCTGCAGAGGGTAAAGCAAGAGCAGAGGTGGCAGCCTGGAAGGTGCTGTGGGCTTAGTCAGTGGGGCTTCCAGGGGCTAAAATACTTGGAGGTACAGTGGCTTCATCCACGTGGGGACAGCCACCTTGCCTCAAAAACTCAGGCACAGATGATTATGAGATGCAATAAAGAATAATTGAATTTTGTTCATAATATCAGTTACATTTTGTAAGGTCCCAAAGAACATCGAATTTAGAAAACACTGAATTATTGCTCATAGGGGAAATATATGGTTAGATTGCTATGAGCCTCTGGTCACACACAACATTTTTAATACCAACAGAAAATTTTATTTTGTGTGTGTTTTTATTTAAAGACACCTTATTCAGTACATATTGTTGGTTCATTAGCACTGGAATCACAGTCAACAATAGTCATGCCCATCACCTAACATAGTAATGGCAAAATTTTTAGAGACAAATGCCCAAATTGCAACCCCAAACCCACTTATTTATCGCAAAGTGCCAACATTGCAATTAAACCTGAATACGGAGGTTTTAGTTTAGAAAAAACAACTCATACATTAACATCTTTTGTCTTAAAAGAGAACAACACATGTACCATAGGTTCACCACCACTGACCTGACACAGGTATATTCTCCATGAGGCATGGCACAGCCTATTTGTGTTTATAAATGGTAGACAGCATTCAGCACTATGCACGGGGGCCATTTTAAACAGTGAAATCAACAAAAGGTATAAAAATGTGGCACTAAATATATTTCAAAAGGAATACTTGTTTACAATATGAGAGCTGAAAAAAAGAAAGCAGAGTGTATTTTGCTCAACCTCACCTGGGAATATGCAACTCGAGCAACTCAAAGTTTTCTCCATCTACCCATGCCCAATGATTGTGGAAGTGTCAGGAGTATTGGTTTTGGGGTTAAAATAAATTTTGGGGAAATTTGCAAATATGGAATACGCAAATACTGAGAATCAAATGTAGAAGTTATTTGATGGAACAGGCTTGTGAATATGGTTACACCTCAGCTTTTGTGGAATTGACTCTGCCTTAATCCACAGAGCGAACAAGGAGAGAAGAGAGCAGAGGGAACAGCACAAAGGCCTTTGGGCTCTGGAGCTAAATGGCTTGGGATCAGTCCCCACTCTATTGCTTACCGAGCAAATGTACACAGCAGCTAAATCACTTACCCTAAAATGAGATAGTAATAGTGTTTACCTATATTGTTTTGTAGTCTAAATGTGAGAAAACATGTGAAATGGTGAGCACTGCATATAGAACACTGTATTCAGAACATACCAGCAAATATTAAAATACTAGAACAGGCTGGTGATGATCTAAGTAAAAACTTCAGCAATTCTTTTTTTTTTGTTTTGTTTTGTTTTTGGTACCGGGGATTAAACTCGGGTCCTTGCGCTTGCGCAGCAGGCAGTGAAACCATTGAGCTAAATCCCTGGCCTTCTTCAGCAATTTTTAATCACTCTCACATTATATTTCTTCACATTAATCAGAAACTAAATTCCAACTTTCTTGCAAAAATTGTCTCTGTTTCAATAAGACTTATTTTTTGTTCAAATATAGTTTCTACCTATTTTGACTCTGAATTCAGGTATCAACTCTTGTGCCTCAGCTTCTCTGCATCAAAAGTTAAGAACTTATAATATCTCACAAATTTATTAATTTTAAAAACAAGAACCCTCTTCTTTTAGCATAATATTGTCAGGAGTACGAATGTGTTATGTAGACAAAAAGTATGTGTGATTGTGCATGTGTAACCTCGTGCAGCAGTGGGAGAGGAGGAGGAAAGACATGCTCTTCTGGGTTTTAGCATGGAAGGAAGAGTCTGCCCACTTTTCTTTTGCTCCCTGAAGAACCTCTGAGGTCATTTACTAGAACATCTTGGGGCTCCAGGAAGCATAATTTGAAACCATTGGATAAGATTCATTTAATAATCTATTTAACAATTTACACAGTGAAGGAATGGACTAGCAAAATAAGCTCATTGACCCAAGAAGAAAACAAGAAAGCTGGAAAAGCTTAGTTTCAGTTTGGTCTATGTACAGAAAAAGAAAAAGAAAAAGAAAAAAAAAGAAAAAAAATCTCCTAAGACTATGTCACCTCATATGTGATCGGGGTTTATATGTACATACTCAAGGCCACTGTCCTGGAACTCCCACATTAAGTAAGTAGCTTTAAAAGGTGATTCCAGGCTGATAATACATCTAGAATGATTTGTACAGGCAACTGCAAAATCCTCGATGCATAGGAATTCTACTTTGATGCCCTCATCCAATTTGAACACAAAACCTTTTATAAGCAAAATACTAGTAAAGGAGCTCTTAAAAGAAAATAAGCATTCGCTTTATAGCATCTGTCAATTTTTGTGGTGTAAGTGCTGATTTCAAGGTGTGGATGTGAACACAAAGTCAGTAAATGCAATGTTGTATAGAAATGCACAGAATCAACTTTCACAATCTGACCTCAGTTCACCACTTAGTTATGAATGCTTGCAAATGAACCCTCCCCAAGAAAATCAGACTAGTTAAAGACATAAAGAAAGGAGCTAAAACCTCAAGAATATACAAGTCATCATAAAAAAGGAACAGGAAGAGGCTGGAGATGTGGCACAGAGGTGGAGCTCTTGCCTAGCATGCATGAGGTCCCAAGTGCAATCCCCAGCACAGAGAACAATAACAACAGCAAACACAAAACCAAACCAAAACAAAAAACACAGGAAGATTTGCTGTTTCTGTCTCATAATTTCTAAAAGTTAAATATTGTATATAGTCAATAAAACAAAAACTCAATGGGCAGTATAGTAGGCCCAATTATGACTTCTCCCTATTGCTAGCCCTTGTGTTACTCCCATGGTTGTAGTATTTTATATGACAAAAAGGATTATACAGATATAATTAGTTATTAATTAGCTAATCTTTAAATAGGGAGATTATTCTAGTTTATCCAGGGAGGTTCTATGTAATCATGTTATCCCTACAAAACTGTAAAAGAAGGCAGAAAAGGGAGTAAGAGATGAATAGAAAGGTAAGAGATCTGAAGAATGAGAAGGATTTGATATATAATTGTTGATTTCAAGATAAAAGGGGTCACATTTCAAGGAAAAAAGAACCTTAGTCCTACAACCGCAAAGAACTGAAATCTTCCAAACAAGGATGGAAGAGGACTTGAAGCCCTATATGAGGCCATAGGGATGGAAAACTCCTTGATTTAAGCTTGGTAAGACCTGAATTAAGCAGAATGTTCAACATGCCAGACATCTAACCTATAGGAGCTTTGAAGTAATAAATGGGTGCTGTTTGAAGCCTCTAAGTTTTTGGTAATTTGCTACTGCAACAATAAAAAATTAATATTTATTAGCATATTAAACACAGATGAAGGCTGTATTCATAAACTAAAGGACTGAACTGAGGAAATTACACAAAATGCTGTCAGAGAAAAAAAGATAGAAAACATAAAACAGCAGTACAAAGAAAAATGAAAAATGGAAAAATGAGAAGTTCCAACATATGCCTAATGGGAATAGCAGGAAAAGAGACTAGAAAGAAAGACAATATCTGATGAATTTTGGGGGGATTTTCTAGACTTGATGAAAAGCATAAATCTCTTATGAATATTGTACAATGCATTCATATTTGTAATATGAACTCGTATAAGAAATATAAACAAAATATGTCCACACTTGGGACTATTATAGTATTAAAAATACCAAGGACAAAGAGAAAAATATTTTTTAAAAGCCCAAAAGAAGGAAATTGCAACTATCAAGAGTGAGGATGTAGGTCAGTGGTAGAGCACTTCCTAGCATATGTGAGTACCTGGGTTTGAGCCCCAGTGCAGAAAAAAGGAAAAAATAAAGAACAAAAGAAAAAAATGACAGCTATTATATCAATTGCAACAATTTAAACTAGAAAATTATAGAATTATATATTCAAGATCTGAGAATAAAAATAACTATCAATCTTAAAATGTTGAAAATCAAGCCACAGACTGATAGAAAATATTTGCAAAAGTCATATCTAATAAAAGATTCTTATTTAAAATATACAAAACACCTTAAAAACTCAACAGTAAGAAAATGAACACTCTGATAAAAAAATGGAAGTATGAGCAAGAGCAGTCAAACAGGGAAAAGAAAGACAAGGCATCCAAATTGGAAAGAAAGAAGTAAAATTTTCCACTTATATACAGCATGATACAATATGTAGAGAATTATAAAGGTTACACACACAGAGCTAATAAATCAAGTAGCATTACAGGGCACAAAATAAACAAATATAAACCATTTGTGTTTCTTTATATAAATTATGATATATCCGAAAGGAAATTTAAAAATACCATGGCATTAATTAGAATAAAATACTTATGAATAAATTTAATCAAGGAGGCAAGAGAGGTCTCTGTACACTGAAAATTATAAAATTGATAAAAGAAATTGAAGATACAAATAAATGGAAAATCATTCATGTTCATTGATTGGAAGAATTAATATTGTTAAAATGCCTGCACTACCCAAAGTGAGATACAGAATCAATACAACCCCTATCAGAATTACAGTGACCTTTTTCATAGAAATAGAAAAAACCATTCCAAAATATCTCTGGAACCACAATAGACTCCACATAGCTGAAGCAGTCTTGGGAAAAAGAACAAAGTTAGGGGCAGCATGCTTTCTGATTTGAATTATATTTCAAAGCTATAATAAGAAAATAGTAATATACTGGACCAATGGACACATAGACCAATGGAACAGAATTAGGAGCCCAGAGATAAACAGAATTGACATGGCCAACTACTATTTTGGCAAGGGCACCAAAAACACACAAAAGGTAAATAGTCTTTGATAAAAGGTATAGGGAAAACTGAATATTTACATATGAAAGAATGAAATTTGACCCTTTCTTGTACCATATACAAAAAGAACAACTCAAAGGGGATTAAAGACTTAAATGTAAGACATGAAACCTTAAAACTTCTACAAGAAAACAGAGAAAAACTTCTTGATTGGCTATGGCAATGGGATTTTGCATATTACATCAGAAACTCAGGCAACTCTGTAAATTTAGCTCGATGTGACCATGGCTACAAGTGAGTCAAAAGTGTGATGCTTGTCCTCAAGTAACCCTGGTTGGTTTTTCCTGCATGATTTCTCAGTATATTATAAATAAACAAAACCATTAGAGTGGTATGGGGAGCTTTGTAAATGAACTCTTTGACATTAATTGACTCTTTGTAATTGACTCTTTGACATTAGCTTGATATAAACTGAATATATTCTGGCTTTGATGAAGTCACTGTTGGTCTGACCACTTTATAAGCCTCCCATTTTCTGATCCAAATCTCAAGGATCCACCAGGTCATGCTGCTGCCCAGGAACACGCTTCTGTCAGCAAGTTCCCAATAAATCGAACTCTGTCCAATGCTGGACCTCTCTATCTCTTTCTGCAGTCTCATAGTATCTTGAATTCTCATAACTGGGTTGTTCTGAAATGGGCAACAAATACCATAGGGTCCAGCAATCCCACTTCTAGGTATATTTCCAAAGCAAATGAAATCAAGACCTCAAAGAGATTTCTGCACCATTATATTCATTGTAGCATTATTCACAGTAGCAAAGATATGGAAACAATCTGCGTGATCATTGATGAAAAAGTGGGTAAAGAAATTGTGGAAATTTGCTAAGAGAGTAGATTTTAGGTGCTCTCACCCCACCCAACTCAGTAACTATGTAAGGAGATTGCTATGTTAATTAGTTTGACTGCAGTAGTCATTTCAGTATATACACATATATCAAGATATTTACATGCTTTAAATGTACACAATTATTAAAATAATAATAATAATGATAAATTGGAAAAACCTGAACAGACACTTCACCAAAGAAAATAAGCACGTTGCAAATAAGCCCATGAAAAGATACTCAGCATACAATGTCACTAGGGCAGACCCTTGTAGGGACAGGGAGTTGGACTCAGAGGCAGACATAAAAATGCAAAATTATTGGTTATTCTGGGTGGGGTGGGGTAGAGCAGTAGAATTTTCCAGGGTATAGAATGAGAGCTCAAACCAATTTCATTTAGATCTTTAAGGACTAGAGAACCCCAATCTCAGTTGCATAACAAGTCAAATGGAGTTTCAGATCATGAATAGGGACCACATCTTGGTGACGAGCTCAGTCATGGAGAAGACAAAGGTCAGCGCAGTCATTCAAACTCCCAGTAAAGGCACACTAGGAGACCTGAATTAAGAACAGATTATTCTGATTTAAAATGTCTTTCAGTGATTGGAAAGCAAGCTCCTTTTAGCTCTACCCCTCTGGCTGCCCTAGCCGCAGATGATCTTCCAAATGTACACCTCAGCACTGAAAATACTCCTTATATCTAACCTGTGCAGATTGCTAGTGGTCAAAGATGTTTGGGAAACTTGCAGGAGGTTTTCTTTTTCTCCCCATATCTGAGAATCGAGGAGAAAACAATCTCAGTATGTATGATAATATGTTCAGAAGTTCATGTCCTCATTTTAATATAATTGTGAGATTTTACTTATACCTTTTGTCAAGCTGGGACTCTGTTTCCTAGAAAAATAGAAACCATAGGAAGAAGAAATATACCATGTTCATGGGTCTTTAGTACTTAAGTGAGGGCCTTGAAAAAACAAATTCAAATATCCAGAAACAAGAGAGCCTGTCTCCTCTTTCCAGGTGAAATGGCCATCATAGACTGTAAGAAAAAGTTAGTAAGTTATGTCATGAGCTCACACTGCTGAGTCTGATGTGATTCAGAAAAACGATCAATTCCAGAGTTTTAGGCTAATGTGGGTGTTACAAGGATGGGATTCAGCCAACTAAGTGACTCATATCTGCTTGGTTTTGCTTGTGGGAGTAATGAGATAATACTTCCCTGACTGTGGACAAAAGGTAAAAATTGCCCCAAGTACCCTAAACCCATATGATTCACTTCTAAAGCTAAGACTTCTAAAATACACTCCTAAAGCTAGAAACCACAAGTAACCAAAATACTGCCTAGAATTCACTGGCTTTCTAGTTCTGGCTGTGTTTTTGAGCCCCAGTTTGAATGGTTAATAGCATTTGGATTTTTCAATAAAAGGTATGTCTAAGAGGTATTCACTGATTCAAACATTTGGAAAGCATTTGAATATATGTGCTCTTGAGCTAAACAAAAAGTCAGTCTGTATTTGTTATCCAAGCAGAGTTTCAGTTGGGAAACTCAAACCTTTTCCATTGGTGATAAAGCAGGATGAAGCAGGAACATGAACACTATCCATGATGCTGTTTTTCCTGATGCCAGCCCACACCTGTATCAAGGTATACCCTGAGATATAGGAGGCCCTGATAGGATGAAGGTTCTAAGACAGAATCAGCCCTTAGCAGCAAAGGTATGGTGTCATCATAGATGATTCTCAGACTCCCTTACTCTCATCTGTCTGAATTTCTCTGAAACTTTCCCTTGCCATGGCTGCTTGTCGTCCAGGCTCTTGACGCTCCCTTCTGTCTCTAAATCTGTGCTTAGGAGGGAGTTATGGTAATGCTCAATGGTTAATTGGAAATGCTTCATTTGTAAGTTCTTCTGGACTATTTCCCCCTTCCTTCCTTCTTTCTTTCCTTCCTTCCTTTCTCCCTCCTTCCTTCCTTTCCTTCCTTCCTCTACTCCTTCTTTTATTTTTCTTTCCCTTCCTTCCTTCCTTCCTTCCTTCCTTTCTTTCTTTCTTCCTTTCTTTCTTTCTTTCTTTCTTTCTTTCTTTCTTTCTTTCTTTCTTTCTTTCTTTCTTTCTCTCCTTCTTTCTCTCTTTCTTTTCTTCCTTCCTCCACTCCCCCCTTTTTTTTTCTCTTTCTCCCTGTCCCGTTCTTGTAGTACTGGGCATTGAACCAATGATTTGTACACGCTAGACAAGTGGTCTGCCACTGAACTACATCCCCAGGTGCCTTCTCCCCATTTTAAAATTTTGAGACAGAGTTTTGCTCAGTTGCCCAGGTTGGCCTCAAATTTGTGATTCTCTTGCTTCAGCCTCCCAAGTAGCTGAGGTTACAAGTGTGTACTACCATGCCTTGTGCTACATTTTGCCTTAGGAATCAACTTCTTTTCTCACTTTCTTTTGGTACCAGGGATTGAACTCGGGTCCTTGTGCTTGCACAGCAGGTGTTCTTTTCCCACTTTAAAAGCAAATCAATTAAAAGATTTTCTCTGTGCTGATGGTTTAGCAATCCCCAGATGTTTAGATTTTTTGAATGAGTGAATTTTCATAGAAAAGATTTTGGGACCCAAAGGGGACTGCCAAATTATTACTTTGCCAGGAAAGGACAATAACTAATTACCTTAATCATTATATAAGAGAAAGAATATCTTAATGTAAAAAAGATAGAGATCATAATCTCAGAATAAAAGGAAGTCATGGGCTGCTAAAGTATATATTTGTATTTATGTTCCATATTGTCTTTATTTTTCTCATTTCTTCTCAGATGGGGACCAGGGTAGTCCATGGGTAAGCATGGGTGCAGAAGCCTGGAGCTGCAGGGCTGGTAGCTGTCCTATGACCAATGAGATGCTACTGTTAAAGTTTGTTGAGAAGAAGCAATTCCAGAGCTTGGGAGTGAAAATGTGACTCTTGAGGTGAAGGTGAGGGTGGGGTTTTGGTGATCCTGAGGGGAGGCACTAAATTTGGGAGAAGATATGTAAGGGCAGAGACAAACTTGAAAACTCTGGGTAACCAGATTGAGGGAGTAGAGACTGAGATTGTTGGAAATGAGGGCAGGATGTCTGGGGAAAAATCATTCACATGAGGGACAGAAGAGAAAAGGAGGAATGAAAAATTCTTGAGTGACTGTGGACTTACAAGGGACTCATTTAGAATATTTTATGGACAGGGACATCATTGATTGATTTATTTCATGGGATAGATTTGATTCATTCATGGATGCATTTGTTTAAGAAACAATTGGTATCCGGCTGTTTGGCTGCAGCAACATGGAGGCGTTTTCAAGGTCAGTGACTCTGAGGCACGTGTTGTTGGGGAGAAGGACAGTGCATACAGCTGCCATTTCCATTTCCAGGGTTCCTACCAGGTTGTTGAGCACATTCACATGGAGGTTGGCACAGGACCAAATTCAAGACATGCAACTTATAACAGTTGATGAAAAATTGGATATCAACACATTAACTGGTCTGGAAGAGCATATCAAAACTAGAAAAGTCAGGATCTTTGTTCCTGCTAGCAATAACACGCAGTCTGGTGTAAACAACACAAAGAAATAGAAAATGGAGTTTGATATCAGGGAGCGATGGGAAAATCCTTTGATGGGTTGGGCATCAACTGGTGATCCCTTGTCCAATAAGGTTCTAACCTTCAGTACCAAAGAAGATCCAGTTGCCTTTGCAGAAAAAAAATGGATGGAGCTATGACATTGAAGAGAGGAAAGTTCCAAAACCTAAGTCCAAGTCTTACGGCGCAAACTTTTCTTGGAACAAAAGAACAAGAGTAACCACAAAATAGGTTGGCACTGGCTATGTCTCTGTGTTGACTGTGAATAAAGTCATCTTTGCAGTATTTATAGTATGCATCTATGTATGCATCTCTGTCTAATAAATTTGACCTTTAAACCTCAAAGAAAAAAAAAAAAAGAAAAAAGAAACAATTGGTAAGCCAGGAAGTGTACTAAGCACTGGAGATATGGAAATGATATGATTATGAATGATATATACATGTACATATATCTATATACTATACACATTATAAAATATACTCTCACATGAAAATTAAAAAAGAATAACACAAAAATGGTTGTAAGTAGAAGTTCTGAAATTATCTTCATGCACCCCAGTGGATGATTTTGGCTATCCCTGGATTGTAAATAATTCCTACTTGGAAATTATTGGCCAAATCAGGTGTGAGCAAATTGAGAGAGAAAATGCCAAATTGAACTGCTGACGGCTTCCAGGAGAGGAGTATTACTACAAAGCTGAGATAAAGACATGGAGCTCAAAGACAGAGTTGTCCAAGTTCTTTGGGAAGAGAAAATAAGGTAAAAGAATCAGCTGACATGAAATAAAGCAATAGGCAAGATAAATGTGTAACTTGGGACTGGGAGGAGTAATCCAGAAACTGGTGAGTATGCTCCATGAGGTAGAGATTACCCACAGAAAGGGAGTTTAAAACTCTGGCTGGAATGGGTTGCACTCACCTAGATAATGAGCAGTGTGTGGCTGGGTCTGTGGTTCGCCCACTCTCCATATGAGACATTACCCAACTGTCATTCAGTGACTGAGGGTTTGTGTTCAACTGTAAGGATGGGAACAACTTACATGGAACCTGGAAGAGGGAAAAGCCATAAATCTCAGTGACTCTGATACAGGAGTCACAGGGCACTATGGCTCAGTGTTAGCTTTTTGAATCACCTGATAACAGCACTAGGGGGGCAGCTATCCTGGTTTGTTTGGGACTTTCCTGGTAATAGTTCTAAAAGTCATGGGTTCGGGTAACCCCCTCAGTTTCAGGTGAACTAGACCCATAATTACTTTCAATTAGCACACCTTGTGCTTACTCTTTTGAGGAAAACCTCTCGTCCTTACCAGTCCACTCGTTTCTGTTACAGCAGCTTCCTCCAGAGAGGAGACATCTAGCTGAGGCCTGGCCACAAGTATCTTTCATTTCTTGATCATAGTGATTGGATCATGGATGGGCATATGCTACAAATCAGGTCAGTGAGACTCAATTCCAGACATTTTGTTGGAACTATTGGGAAAGAAAAGGGGGCCCTTTTACTAGGAGTTTAATGAATGCTTGGAGATGCTGGTAACCCTCAAATAAAATCTTGAATAAAGACTACTTAGAAAGAAGTAGATAGGAGAGATAGAGTTACTAGTTCTTGATGATGTCTGAGCCCCTCTACTACACCGTGCCTGAAGAGAGATTTACTTCTGAATGTTTTCAGCTAAGCGAGCCAACATATCTTCCACTACCCCTGCCATCCCACCCCACCCTCTCTCAAGTCAATTTGAATGAGTTTTCTAACTTTTAGTTGGCAGAGTCTTGACAAAAAGGTTATGTTGATCATATACAGACAAGGAGATACATATTGTCCTGCCCAGAAGGCATTGTTAATTCTACATTTTGATGCTTGGGGAAGGGAGTACAAATAGCTGCCAGTTCTCCCTTAAGTAAGGTAAAGGGTATAATGAGTAATTGTATGGAGTTTAATGGTCAGGAGTAAAAGTGGAGAACTGATGTCTAATGGAGAAATAATCAGAAATAGTAATGTAGGACCTGTGCAGATTCTATTACTCCATTGTATTTATTATTTTTATTTGCCCCCCTGCCCAGAGTGAAGAATAGTAAAATCTTGACAAACTGTATTAAAATTGGCCCATGAATGTCTTTTGGAGAGCATGTAAGTTAAGCAAAGAAGAAATCAAGGAACAGGCATTCTAATAATTAGGAGTCCTTTATCCAATGAGTCTTTAAATGTTTGTTCAACATCTGTTTAGAAAAAAATGAACTTATTTCATGGCAAGAAAAACTCATTTTCATGAATAATTTTCTTCCATTTATAAAAATGGTCCTAAAATGATACAATGAACCTCATTTTTTGTAGTTCTCTTTTTTTTTGGTACCAGGGATTGAACTCAGGTCCTTGTGCTTGCACAGCAGGCCGCGAAACTGCTGAGCTAAATCCCCGGCCCTCATTCTTTTCTATAATATTTTATGATTTTTCTGAAGCAGATATCTTAGTTGGCTCATTAAGCGTTTACGATTGAAAAAGTGAAATCAGTAAATAGCACTGTGCTATGCCTGATTCAATTTTATAATTTTAATTCTCTGTGACAGAGAACTTAGGCAAGAGTTAATGGGCTAGCTTTGGATTGGTGAAGTTTAAGAAAAAAAATATAGATTACGGAGACATGTGTTTAATAAGTTTTGACTGGAAGGCATATTCCACTTTGGAGGAAGTGAAGATCTAACTTTTCATTAACAAAGTGAGGAGCTGTGCGAGAAAACCTGGATGAATTGACATCATATTTCCAATTCATTCAGTGATGGCTTGATATCTCACATGGACTGTCACTACTATCAGCTGCCTGATTAGCTTGTCCATAATCCAGCCTTCAAGAGGAAAGGTAGTACTGGATACTGAGAGGGAGAAGAAACTGGGTTCTTCACTCTCCAGTGAAAAGGTGTAGGGAAGAGGGTAGAGGGAGGCAGCATGTTGACCTCAGAATGGGCAGTGGAAATACCATGTGTGAAGGCTTTCTGCTCTAAGAATGGGAGTCTAGCTTATTTGATCACATTTTATATTTAAATAACTTTAAAAGCTGAATAAAATATTAAGAAAAAGATTCTTAAAAACATAATACACTAATAAGTTAATATGAAATTGTCAGTTGAAAGGAAAACAGAACACTGAGATATAAATAAGCATGGAAGTCACTTTTACCAGAGGACTTTTGCTGATCCTTCAAAAGTTTTACCTTTGTTTTGACAATATAGGGCATGTGCAGAGGACAAAAATCAAAAGTTCCACAGGCACTGAAGTGAGGGGAGACATGAGACTATCCTATAATAAACTGGGATCCCAAAGGCTATATCCTGAGGGAAAGTGACACATTCTTTCAGAACTTTAATTTAAAGAATCCCCAGGTATTCCAGATAATTTTGTTGAAGGTATTTTCAGATTGGCAATGATCTTTCAAGCATCTGACAAGTAAAATCAAAATTTCCTTTTTGTGGACTTTAAATTATACTTTCTAATAATGAAAAAATAATATACAACACGTAGCCAAAGATAACAAGGTATACACATAAATAGGATGCCATGGCAAATAGACAGCAATGACAGAACACAAAACAACAGCAGATTAGACCCAGACTAAAAGGGAATTAGTGAATTGATTGATCCATCAGAAGAAAGAATTCAGGATAGTGTGTGTGTGTGTGTGTGTGTGTGTGTGTGTGTGTGTGAGGGCGGATGAATTATACCTTCAAGGAACTGAGAGAAGACAGCTGCCAAGCTAGAATTTTATATTTGGCAAACAAACCTTTCAAGAATGAGAGAAAGAAAAAAATTTCCAAAAAACAATGTATGGGTTCTCCAACTGCAGACTTATAACAAAGCAAATTTGAAAGTAATATTTTAGATAGAAAAAATGATTCAAAAAATTCTAAGTCTGATAAAAGGAACCATGATAATCCCACAACTAATATCATACCTAATGGTGAAAGACTGAATGTTTTCTCCCTAATACTAGGAATAAGATAAAAACATCTTCTCTCATCACCTTATTTGACATTTTACTGGTGGTTTTAATCAGGGCAATTAGGCAATAAAATAAAATAGAGGTATCCAAATTAAAAGAAGTAAAACTACCTCTATTTTCAGAAGATGTGATATTATATATAACATCCTTATAGCCTTACATATAAGAAAAATCTAAGGAACCCATTAAAAATTATTACAGCTAATAAACGAGTTGAAGTCAAATTTTAGCATATAATGTTAATATACAAAAATTAATTGCAGTTTTATATTCCTATAATGAAAAAATAAGAAAGCAACATCAAGAAAACAATTCCAACTAAAACAGCATCAAAAAGAAAAAAAACATATCAGGTGTGGTTGCTCATGCCTGTAATCCCAGCACTGTGGGAGATTGAGGCAGGAGGATTGTAAATTTGAGGCATGCCTGGGAAACTTAGTGAGATTCTATCTCAAAATAAAAATATAAAAAGGGCTGGAGATGTAGCTCAGTGCAAGGTTCGTGGATTCAGTCTTCAGTAATGGGAAGAAAAAGAATGAAATATTTAGGAATAAAAGTATTTCATAAAAGAGATATAAAACTTACACTCTGAAAACTACAAGTCATTCCTGAAAAAATTAAAGAAGACCAAGATCAATGAAAAAACAAAAATCTCCAGTTCATGGATTGGAAGATTTAATATTGTTAAAATGGCAATAGTCCCCAAATTGATCAATAGAGTAAAAAACCGAGGTGACTTCCTTGTAGAAATAAAAAAAATTGTTCTAAAATTGAACGGACCCAGAATAATCAATAATCTTGAAACAAAGAACAAAATTGGAAGACTCACACTTTCTGATTTTAAAACTCATTACAAATCTACAATAATCAAGAAGGTATGGCACAGGTATAAAAATAGACATATAGATCAATGGACTGGAATTGAGAGTCCAGAAATAAACCCTCATACAATGGCCAACTTATTTTTGAAAGAGTTTCAAGATTATTTAATGAGGAGAAAACAATGGTCTTTTCAACAAAATGGTGCTGGGACAACCTAATATCCATGCAAAAGAATGAAGTTGGACCCCTACCTCACATCATTCACAGAAATTAACTCAAAAGGGATCAAACAGCTAAGTAGAACAGCTAGAACTATAAAGCTCCTAGAAGAAAACAGAGACATAAATTTTACAGGAACTTGGAGTAGGTCTTGGTTTCTTAGATATGACACCCAAAGATTAGTAGTGAATGAAAACAGAAATTGCGATTTGTCAAAATTAAACATTTGTGTTTCAAAGGACATCAAGAAAGTGAAAAGACAACTGGCTGAATGTGGTACTGTGAGAAATTATCTTACTTAAGAACTTGAAATCAAAATTTCAGTTGGAAAAATGGAGGTGAAGTAAAGGAAAATATGCTTCTAGTACTCCTGGGAAGATTTCTCTAGGTTGTGCTGGAAGGGAGGATAGGGATGTTTCAGAACACTCCCGGGAAGGGTCCTATATGGTGATTGTGTTTTTGAAACTAGAGAGTTCATGTTCAAGAACTGAAAAAAATTATCTTTAGTTAATATATGTAATAAATTAACTTTGTGATGACAATAAGATGAGAGGAAAACCTCCATATGAGAAGTGGTTGGGTTGATCGCTGTAGAAGTTTTCATTTACCCACCAGCACCTGCCTTATCTGAGCCAACATTCAGTATCAGGAAGCAGCAGGACTTCATTTCCTGCTCTCAGGAATCAGAAGGAGAGTGAGGCAAGAGAGCAAACAAGGAGGGAGGGCTGGTTTCTGTTTGACTAGCTGTAGGCTTGCTTGGTTTCCTGCCCCCTCCCAATATTCGACACACCAACTACACATTCACCTTTGGTACTTTTATTCAGCACAGAACAACATTCATAGAAAAAGTTTCTGAGTCATGGGGGAAATGAAGACTCCAGCCTGTATTTTCCTTCACAAAGGCTTCAACCAGCATTTTGCTTATAGCAAAGGTAATATGAAATGGTAGAAAAAATGAAAGAATAACTTTTAAAAATATCCAAAAGAAGGATGAATAGGTGGAACATAGGAGGTTTTAAGAGCAGTGAAAATATTCTCTATGATGTAGTATAATAACAGTGGTAGATACCTGTCATTATATATTTGTCTAAACCCATAGAAGGTACAACACAAAACTGAACCCTCCAGAAACTATGGACTCTGAGTGATGATGCATCAAAGTAGGTTCATCAGTTGTAATGAACATACCACTTTGCGAGTGATGTTGACATCTGGGGAGCTCTGCATGTGAGGGGTGTGGCTAGTGGGCTATCTCTATACCTTCTTCACAATTTGCTGTAAACCTAACAATGCTCTAAAAAATAAAATCTAAAAAAATAATATTAATTATAGATTAATTTAGCTATAAGATTAATTAATATAATAAAATCTAATAATAGAAATGAATGTATAAATAAACTGAAAGAAAAAATAAAACATCTCCAACCCCCCAAATCTCAAAAAATAAAGTGATTCTAGCTCTATAAATTACCATTACTCAAAAATTGTCATTATTTACCTCTCGTCATTTGTTACCTTAAACACGGTACATATTTTTCACATAATTGGAACCACACTGGACATGAAATTTTTATCATTTAACTTTATAAGTAGTGAAAATATTTTCTTATCTTGTCAAAAACTCATTGCAAACAACTTTTTAACATTTTACTGTGTGAATGTATCATTTTCTTTTACCTTTCCCCCATTATAGTTAGCCATTCCAAAAGTACATCACTGAAAAGCTATTAACTAAAGAGTTCTCTATACTAGTAACAAAAGCTTTACACTATAAGTGTCCACAAACCTCAGCACCAAACAAACAAACCAACAAACCAACATAGAAATATGAGAAGACAAGGCAACAAAATATCTACCAAAATTCCCAACTCCCTCAAGGCCAATCCAAGGGGCATAAAGGAGAATACCATAAGCCATATACCAGAATAACTTGAAAGAAAGGTTAGAAAATAAATTAAAGAAGTACTCAGCAGGATCTCAAAAGACATAATTAAACCAATAATAGAAGTAATAATGAAAATGATCTAGAAGATTTCATAAAACACCAGTAAAAAGTTAGCTTAGCTAAACAAATTACACAAAACACGAATGACCAGTTCAGCAAAGAATTAGAGTCCATGAATAGTTTTCCATCAAAAATCCAGTAGATTACAAATTATATTGAAAATATGGGCAGCAGAAGCAACCAATGTGAGGACAGAATTTCAGAACTAGAAGACAGGGCTGCCTTAAAAGCCCAACAACTCAGAGGCACCTTAAAAGCATAAGAGACCATAAAAAATGGACCTAACAGCTGCTACATGATACAAAGAAGACTACTCTAAAAGTAATGGGAATAAATGAAAAGCAGCAGAAATGGCATTAAAAAAACTGCTCACAGAAATAATGGCAGAAAACTCCCCAAATATAGGGAAAGAAACAACATGCCAATAAGTGAGGCATATAAGACTGTAATTAGCCACAACCAAAAGACAACCTCTTCACACCACATCATAATCAAAGAAGTCCATCATGGGACAAAATCTTAAAAACTGTTTGAAAGAGCAATGAATCACATATAAAGGTAAACTCTTTAGAATTACAGCAGTCTTCTCAGCACAAACCTTAAAGCCAAGGACAGCTTGGAGTGAAGTGTTTCAAGCCCTAAAAGATAACAACTTCCAACTCTGACTTCTGTACCCTGCTAAATTTTCCTTCAAAACTGATGGATAAATGAGGTATTTCCATGACAAGGAGCAGCACCTCAAGAAATTCATAAGCACCAAACCAGAATTACAAAAAATTCTCAAGGATATCCTAGAAAGACACAATGAAGGCAACAGTGCCAATAAGTCAAATAGAATGAATACACCTGTGGGGATGAGCAGCTAAACAGAAGGAAAAAAAAATAAAAAAAATAAACCAGCCACAGGAAAGTAATGCAATGAAAGGAATAAGTCAATACCTTTCAGTAATAACCGTGAATGTGAATGATCTCAATTCCCCAATCAAATGACACAGATTGACAGACTAGATCAATAAACAAAATCCAACGATATGCTGTATACAAGAAACATTTAATCCAAAAAGAAATTCACAGATTAAAAATAAAAGGATGGAAAATAATATTTAATGCAACGGGAACTGGAAAAAATCAGGAGTAGCAATCCTAATTTTAGACAAAGTGAATTTCAAGGCAAAACTGATCAGAAGAGACAAAGAAGGTCCCTACATATAGGTTAAGGGAACAATTCAACAGAAAGAGTTAACAATCATAAACATATATAAATCAAACATTGGCACATCCAACTTCATAAACACTAGTGGACATGAAAAGTCAGATAAACACCAATACAACTGTAATGAGGGAACTTAATATCCTACTGTCACAAACTGACAGATAGGCTAGACAAAAAAAAAAAAAAATCAACGAAGAAATATCAGAGTTGAACCAAACATTTGAATAAATAGACTTAATAGATATTTACAGAGTGTTCCACCCAACAACAACAAAATACATTCTTTTCAGCAGCACATTGGACTTTCTCTAAAAATAGACCACATACCAGCCCATAAAGCATGCATACTTAAATTCAAAAGAATCAAAATTGTTCCTTGCATATCATCAAACTATAGTGCAATGAAATTAGAAATCAATGGCAAATGGAATCACAGAAACTGTGAAAACACATGGAAATTAAATAATACCCTACCAAATAATCAACGAGTAACAGAAAAAATTAAGAAAAAAATTGCATAGTTTCTAGAATCAAATAATAATGCAAGTACAACATGCCAGAATCTATAGGACACAATGAAAACAGTCCTAAGAAGGAAATTTATAGTTGTGAATGCCCACATCAGAAAAACAAAGTGAACTTAAATAAATAACTTAATGATGCACCTCAAGATTCTTGAAAAACAAAAACAATTCAAGCCCAAAGCTAACACAAGGAAGGAAATTATAAAGACCAGAGCAGAAGTTAATGAAATTGCAATTTAAAAAATTTTAAAAGTACAAATAATGAATGAATTGAAGGTTAGTTATTTGAAAGAATAAACAAAACAGACAAACCACTAGCCAATCTTAGTAAAAAAGGAAAGAAAAAAACCAATTCCATGCAATTGGAAATGAAAAAGGTGAAATCACAACAGATTCTGTCAAAATCAAGAGGATCAATGGGAATGACTTTGCAAAACTGTACTGTAATGAAATGGGGAATTCAGAAGAAATGAATAGAATCCTAGATACATATGAACTATCAAAGCTGAACCAAGAAGATATAAAAATCCTACATAATCCAATATTAGTTAATGAAATTAAAGAAGTAATTTTAAAAAAAGCTACCAACTGAGAAAAACCCAGGTCCCAGTCGATTCACTGGTGAATTCTATGAGAACTTTAGAGATAATGCTAATACTTCAAACTCTTTAGTGAAATCAAAAGGGAAGCAGTACTCCCAAAGTCATTCCTGGAAACAAGCATTACCCTGATTCCAAAACCAGCAAAAGACCCAACCAAAAAAGAGAACTACTGGCTAATCTCTTTAATGAACATAAATGCAAAAATCCTCAATAAGATACTGGCAAACAGGATGCAGCAAATCATGAGAAAGATCATACATAATGACCAAGTAGGATTCATTCCAGGGATACAGGGATGGTTCAACACACACAAATCAATAAATATAATACACCAAATAAATGGAAGCAAGGACAAAATCACATGATCATTTCAACAGATGCAGAAAAATCATTTGATAAAACCTAACATCTACTCATGATGAAAAGCCTGAAGGAAAAAGTACAGAAGGGCTTAATCTCAATCTGATAAAACCCATTTATGATAAACAAATGGCAACATCATATTAAATGGAAAAAAGCTGAAAGCTTTTCCTTTAAAATCAGAACAAGACGAGGATGTCTGCTATCACCACTCCTGTTCAATATAGTTCTTGAAACATTAACCAGAGCTCTCAGGCAAGAGAAAGAAATAAAAGGAATATGGATAGGAAAGGAAGAAGTTAAATTATCATTATCTGCAGATGACATGATCCTCCCATAGAAGACCCCTCAAATTCCACCAAAAGACTCCTAGAATTAATAACCAAATTCAGTAGCATAGCAGGATACAGTCAACACTGAAAAATCAATAGCAGTGTTGTACACCAATAATAAACTCACTGAGAAAGAAGCTAGGGAAATAGTATCTTTCACAATAACATCAAGCAAAATGAAATACTTAAGAATTAACCTGACCAAGGAAGTGAAAGATCTCTAAAATGAAAAATATAGTATTTGGATAAAGGAGATCAAGGGAAATGAAAATATATTTCTTGTCTCTGGATAGGTAGAACCAATATAGTCAAAATGACCATAATTCCAAAACTGTTATACAGATTTAATTCAATCCTGATTAAAGTATCAATAGCATTCCTTGCAGAACTAGAGAATACAATCCTTAAATTCATATGTAACCAGAAGAGACCTAGAATACAAAATAAATTCTGGGCAACAAGGGAAAGCTGAGAGACATCACAATCCTGAACTTCAAGTTATACTACAAAGCTCCAACAGCATGGTACTGGCACAAATACTGATATAAGGATCAATGGAACAGAATAGAGGATGCAAAAACAACCCAAGGCACATCCAGCTATTTGATCTTTGACAAAAGGGCCAGAAACATACATTGGAAGAAAGATGGCCTCTCTAATAAATGGTGCTGGGAAAACTGGCTACCCACATGCAGAAGAGTGAATTCAGACCCATATATATCTCAGCATTCATAAAGGTACAGTGATAGAAACAACAGGGAGTTGGCAAAAAAAAAAAAATCAGTGTATCAGAATAGAGGATGCAGAAACAACTCCAACTACCTTATCTTTGACAAAGGGGCCAAATACATTTGCTGGAGGAAAGATAGCCTCTTTAACAAATGGTGCTGAGAAAACTGACTATTCACATGCTGAAGATTGAACCTAGACCTATATCTCTCACTATGTATTAAACAAAATCAAAATGGATCAAAGATCTAAATATTAATTTAGAAACACTTAATCTGCTGGAAGATAAAATGGAAAAAACTCTTGAATACATAGATGTAGGCAAAGACTTTCCAAACAGAACCCAATATACCTAAGATATAATACCAAGAATCAACAAATGGGATCACCCTAAATTAAAAAACTCTTTTTTTTTTTTTTTTGGTTCTGGGGATTGAATTTGGGACCTTGCGCCTGCAAGGCAGGCAGCGGAACCACTGAGCTAAATCCCCTGCCCAATTAAAAAACTTTTGCATGGCAAAGGAAGCCACCAACAGAATGAAGAGATAACCCACAGAATAGGAAAAAGTTTTGCCGTAGAATCATCAAAGGTCTAATATCTAGAGCATATAAAGAACTGAAAAAAAGCTAGGCTCCTAAATTAAAAAACCCAATAAAAAATGGACATCTGAAATGAATAAACACTTCTCAGATAAGGAAGTACAAATGGCCAATAAATACATGAAAAAACGTTCACCATTGCTTGCCATTTGAGAAATGCAAGTTAAAACAACACTGAGATTCCATCTGACTCAAGAAAGAATGGTTATCACCAAGAAATCAACTAATAACAAGTGCTGCAGAAGCTGTGAGAGAAAAGGGGAACTTCTTTATTGTTGGTGAAAATGTAATCTGGTATAACCACTAATGAAATCAGTATGGAGATTGTCCAAAAAGCTAAAAGCAGAAATTCCATTTGACTCAGCTACCCCTCTTCTAAGTATCTTCTTGAAAGAGTTAAAGACATCATGTGACAGTGATACATGCATACCTGTGTTTCCTTTTTTTTTTTTTTTTTTGCAGTACTGGGGATAAAACTCAGGACCTTGTGCTTGTGAGGCAGGTGTGGTGCCACTGAGCTAAATCCCTGGCATACCCATGTTTATAGCAGCACAATTCATAATAGCTAAATCTTAGTAGCAGCCTATATGTCCATCAACAGATGAATCAAAAAAGAGAATGTGGTGTTTATACATAATGGGGTACTACTCTGCCACAAAGGATTAACTTGAGTCATTTGTAGGAAAATGGATGGACCTTGAGACCATAATGTTAAGTAAAGTAAATCAGACACACAAGCTTAAATAGCACATAATTTCTGATATGAGTGACTCAATATATAAATGAAATGCAAAATAAAAGATAGACAATGGGAAATAGTAAGATGGATTTTTGGCATATGGGAAGGGAACTGAGAGATGGATGGAGTTGGGAGGGAGAGGAGGGAAATGAGCTTTTAAAAAATGGAGTGAATTGTGAAGTGCTGTGTACATATACCGAGTCCATATGAGGAATGTGATTATAATGTGCTACAAACATGTAAATATATATTATAATATATCCATATATATATATATATATATATATGTCTAAGAGATGCAGAGAGAGAGAGAGAAGGAGGGGAGGAGAGGGCATTAAAAAAGATTTAAGAAATGCCATATACCAGTACCAGCTCCCCATAATGAAGGTAATCATTATATACTGCAATCATGTACCAATAAAAAAATATAAAAAAGAAAGAGGCAAGATAGTCATTAGAGGAATGAGATAACATAGGAAGAGAGTGCAGAATCTGAGGCATGGAAGATGAAGGTCAGGCCCTTTGGAACACCACAAAAACTTAGAGGGCAGGCTGAGGAAGAGGCATCGACACAGAAATTGGTAAATGTTGACCAGAAAGATGGAAGGAGGCTAAAGATGTGAGGTTATAGAAAGCAAGAGAAAAGAGTGCTCAGAGGAGACCAGAGAGTATGTAGTGTCCAGTGCTGCTAGATATCCGGCAGGTGGAAGACTGAGGGGTGTCCAGTGGATTGAATAATGAGGAGGTACATTCGTGCCTCTTCCTGGGGTAATTTTAGTACAGGGATAGGAAGAATGCCAGGATGTAGGGAGAGAAAGATTGAGTAGGATATGAGGAATTATAGTAGATACTTCTTTCATAAATTTGTCCATGGAAAGACAGAAAAAATAGGATAATAGCACAAAAGAACATGGGATTGAAGGAAAATTCAAGATGTGGGATGGGAAGGCATGGCAAGAGTGTATAAATGTTAATGGAAAACCAGGAGAGAAGAGAAATAAAGATCTAGAAGAGAGAAGGGATAGAGAGATGGAAGTCTCTGAGAATACAGGATAAAGCCAGAGTGTAGACAAATAGGACAGAAGCCATTCACATAGTTTTCATACATTCATTCATTCAGTTTATTTTATTTTTGAGCATCTGCCTGTTTCTGCTTGTCCTTGTGTAGTCCCGAGTTCACTGTGAATTTGTGCAGTCTTTCATCCTATTTACTCTCAAATCTATTCACTATCTCACACACTCATGCACTCATTCAGCCACTCATTCATTTATCCATTAATTCACACAGACATTTGTACATTATTTATTTGCTTAACCAGTCCTGATGTGTTGGTCACTGTGGGGATGGAGAGGTGGGTGGGTTTAGGGTCTGGAATCCAGGCTGGCTCCTTGCCCAATGCCCTGGAAGGTCTGATTTTTCTGCATGTCTCCATTTAGCTGGTATCCTGTATTTCATTCAGCCACACTAATGTGTCTATTAGACACCACCAATTAGACTTGTGCTATTCAGTGTGCTTTGAGGACCAAGAGCATAGTCCTTGTCAGAAATGCAGAATTTCAAGTCTCATCCATAATTACTGAACCAGAATCTGCAGTTCAACAAGATCCTCAGGTTACTCATGTGGACCTCAATATTTGGGAAGCCCTGAGTTTGAGAGCTACCAGCTGAGTGGAGCAGCTTTCCCTTGCCAATCTTTCCTCCCTGCCACTTCTGCCTTAGAGTCCATCAGCCACACACTGAATCCTTTGTAAATTGTGGGTGTGGGGTACTGTGTCCCAGCAACAGGAAAACTGCTCACCTCATCAGAGCCAGGAAGCAGAGAAAGAGAGGATGAGTCCGGGGCGAGAATACTCCCTTCTGGCTCAAGCCCCAGAGATCTGTTTCTTCCCACCTCCTAATGCTTTAGCTAGGATTCATCCATGGATTAATGCACTGATGAGTATAGTGCCGCTCTGATCCAATCACCCCTCAAAGTCCACCAGTGAACACAAGAGCCTTTTGGGGGACATTTTATTTTTTAAATTAATTTGATTGGTATATTTTAGATAAACATAATGATCACATTCATCATAGGGAATTTGTATCTGTAGATAATATATCTTGATTCTTCTTTTGTCTTTGAGGACATTTTAGATACAAACCACAATACCTACTTAAATCTGAATTTCGGAGAAGTAGTGAATTTGATTTTTAATATAAGTACATTCCAAATATAGCATGGCATATATATATATATATATATATATATATATATATATATATAGTGCTTAAAATTCACTAAATATGCTAAAAAAATTTTGGGTTTATTGGGAAGTCAAATTTAACTGGACCTCTAATACTTTTATTTGTTAAGCTTGACAATTTTACATCTGACCTGAGCCACAAATATAATTCTAAACTTTCTAGTATTTTAAAAAGTAAAAGGAATGAATGAGTTAATTTAAATAGTGTGTTTTATTTAAGCTTATGTATTCAAATGCCATTTCAACATGTAATTAAATAGAAATCACTAATGAGCTATTTTACATTTTCTTTTTCTATACTAAGTTTTGGAAATTTTGTGTGTATTTCGCATTTCAATCCACATCTCTATTCGAACCAGGCCCTTCTCAAATGCTCAGTAGTCAAATGTAGCTAGCGGCTGCTGCAATGGACAGCACAGGTCCAGTTCTTCCCAGGCATTCGGAATCCAATGACTTGAGCCAGGAGCTCGTTTTGAACGCTTCCAGGCGATTCCAACTTTTCAAACTGGTTGGTTCCGTTGCTCAAAGTGCTGCCCGGTCACAGAGAGTTCTGAGCGACACATGCCACCAGAGGGAGCCAGCCCCTCGAAATAAAGTCTCCTTTTCAAGGCCACCTGAAGTCTAGTCTTTAGCTGGGGACTCAGAAATGCTGGTGAATCCGCGTGCACAGTGCTGGCCTAATTCTGAGGCTCGCGTTTCCAGCTGTGTTTCCGCAGTGGCGACCACTCCTGGGATTTCTCTGTTAAACTGCTCCATAGTTATCCCTTTTATCGGTAGGATCTTCATCCCTCCCCCACCACCATCAAGCCTTTTGCCTTTTAGCACTGTAGGAAGTTAGGAAGACTAGGAACCAAAAGTCCTTCAGACCGAAGTCCGAACCCAGCCCTGCTCCTTAGCAGCTCAGGGTCCTTGCGGCCATCGTACTGCTGTCCTCGGCTTTCCCACCAGGGTGGAGGTAAGCCCCAGCTCAACCTAGTCCCGGAAGGGCGATGTGTGCTACTGCACCAGCGCACGGCACAAAAGGTGCTTCTACTGAACTGAAGCTCAGGGATAATAGGCCTCTTCCCCTCTGCCGGACAGATATGTCTGAGGTAATGTGATTCACCCAGTGTATTAGTTACCAAACTCAGGGGCACCTCAGGATCACCCACGGAGCTGACGCTTGTAACTGGCATCTTGATCCTGTCTCCCAGAGACTGAGTCAGTAGGACTGGGATGAGACTAGGGATTGTGGGTTATGGATTTTAAAGAAGCTCTCCAGATGATTTTGAACAGCTTGAGACTGGTTTTTAAAAAAATTTATTAGTGGATGTCCATATTACATGACGATGGCTGTTATTTTGGGAAGTTGATACCTACATTTAACATATCTTAATCAATTTCAGTCCCCTTACCCCTCTCTCCTTTTCCTCCCCTTTCTCGATTGTCACCTTCCCTGTCTCCAAAACTCTACCTCCTAGTTTCTTGTCCTCTCTCCTTTTAATTTTCTATTAATTTACATTTGTTTTAGGTTTTTCATATAGGAGAAAACGTGATATTTAACTTTTTATTTATTTATTTATTTTTTGATATTTAACATTTTAAAACTTCAATTTCACGCAACATGATGGTTTCTAGTTCCATGTTTGGGAACCAAAGACACGTGAGAGGGACAGTAGATTTGGAACCAGGGGTCCTGGGCTTAACATCTTGGTTCTTCAAATTTCAGTTACGTCTCTTGTTAAGGGAAGTTAACAAAACACCCTACTCAAGAGGAGACAATACACATACAGCACCTGGCAGAGTAAGGGCTGTGTAGCTGTGGTCCTCCACCTCCTGGCCTCCCCTTCTTCCCTAATTTCCTGTGTTACCCACTGCTTCTTGCACAGGCCTTTCTCTCTCACTTCCTAACCACTGCTCATTACTTTCTTGCTACTTGGAATGTCCCCTGTTCTTGTCCCCCTCCTCCATCAGAGCTGGACCACTAAACCAAGGGCCCCCCCACCGCCTCCATTTGATTTCAGGTTAGATATTGTCTTTGGTGCCCTATTACTCCACTCCTAGTTTCTGATTCTGTTTCTTTGACCCAGCAAATAGTTTATCGTTGGAGGCTACCACTCCTCCCATCCTGCCTACCTCCTCCCACTTCCCCCACACAAGGAGCCAGGCTTGGCTGCCAGGTCTTCATGGGAGGGGACAGGGGGCCATGGGAGGAGCCAAAGGGAAAGGAAGAAGGAGATCCAATGTGTGAAGAAGAGTAAAGAAGACGACACTCTGCTTTTTGATTTCAGGCTTCTGGCCTGAAACAGGGTAACTATACAGCAAAACACATAAAAAATATAGCTAAAAGACAAATGCCAAACTGGGGCACTTTGTAGTTTTGACTGATAGCATGGACCAACGATTCTGATGTCTGAATTGAGATGGTAATTGTAGCTTAAAGTGCTTGTCTGTTTGTTACTAATCAAGAGTGAGCAGAAAAATCACAGACCTGCTTGGTTTTCCTCATGTTTCAGGAGAAATTAGCATCCACTGCCCAAATTTTAAAGTGACAACAAAAGACTCAAAATAAAATTGCATTTTTAGTATGTTAACAGCAGTGCCTATTCAATGTGCTGATCACACTCACTATTCTATAACTTTCATTTTCTACTTGATATATAATGGTATAATTTTTTACTCCAAGATTTACTTCAATCTTTTAGAAGCATTACTTGTAATAGTAAACCATCATATGACTCTATTGTAATTTAATTAGATTTTATGTACATTTAATAGTTTTCAATTATTTTTTATTATCTTAGTACCTTAGTTTTTCCTCAATTAAACAATTATTTTCTTAGGATAAACTTTGTGAAGTGAAATATCTGGTCAAGAAATGCAGATTTAAATTTTTGATCATATTGTTCTCTCAAAAAGAACAGTTAATATGTCTTCTAACAAATGGTATATTTAGTGACAATTTTCCACATCCTTGAAAACTGAAGGTCATCTCTATTTTTATAATTTTCAATAAAGGAAGGGAAGAAGTGATATCCCATTATAATTTGCAGTTCTTTGCTTTTTGTCCACCAAACAGCATCTTTTCTGACCTTGTGCTTGCAAGACAGGCAGCGGAAACACTGAGCTAAATCTCCAGCCTTCTTTCCTATATTTGTGGACATTTTTCTTCTTCTCTTTCGATTTATTTGTTCATGTTGATGCATAAAGTTCAAATCAGAATAATAATTCCATTACTAGATTGTATTTTAATATCTTCTTTTAATAAAATTAATGTCAAATTGCTGGGCAGAGGTCTGTACCTCCCAATTAACAAATAAAATGCATGCCTGCAATTACCATTTTAGATTACAGTACTTTTCAGGTTTTTATCTTCTGTGTAAGTCAAGGTTTTATAGTCTCTTTCTTCTCTTTGTTTCTTTCTTTCTGAAAAGTGTGTGTAACATGAAGCTCATTTGGATAGAAATAAGCTTGTTGGTGTGGCTTTTGGTTGGAGAGAGTGGCACTTGCCCAGCTGGCCGCTCTGTGGGTACTCACTCATTGATCCTACAAGTCAGCAGTGCAGATCCATCTGAAACAGTCTTTGAGGATGTTTATAAAGACTGCAAAGGAGTTGGTTAATGAAATCGAACTCTTACTATATGGATAATATCTGTGTTATATGCAATACATGCATATCTGTTACATAAATATCATTGGGATGTTATTACACACACACACTCACACACACACACACACACACACACGCGCGCACATTCAAACATCCTGGAATGTTGAATAGAATGGCCATTTCTAGCCTGTTTGCAGAGGCCGGGTTTCCTGGAATCCTCCTTGCATCTCAGCAGCTCTCAGGCATGTCCTTACACTAGATGTACCATTTGCTGGGGCAGACATTTCCTGCTCTTTTCTTCACATGTAAGTTCAGTCTAGGGGCTCAGTATAATCATAGAAGTAAAGTTCAGGGTTTTAACTTCCCTCTGGTAATTACAAAATTCAGTGAAGCAACTGAATCCTAAGGGTGCAAGTCCAAGATAACTCTCCTTCCTCAGGCCCATGCAGACCCAGTCTTTGGATAGTTCTTTCTTGGCCCATTGGTGACCATCCAAGAGGCTCTATTGCTTTCTTGATCACTCTAAGTTGGCAATAGACCCAGTAGTCAGAGCAACCAAAATCAGGTACACTTAAGTAATTAACATGTCCATTCTAATAGTATTGTACCTAGTATGTCTGATACTTATGGAGGATCATGTGTTGATAGTTCTTCCCTCTATATGATCAAATTATCTTTAGTTATAATCATGAAATGAAACAAATAATAATAATTGCCAGAGAAGAAATATAGATATGGGATTTTTCTTTTATTTAACTTATATATATATGTGATCATGCCAGTAAACAAAAAATTGAAACAAATATAATATAAAAATGGTGGATTAGTACTTTTTACTGACATTAGATTCTTTTAAAGGAAAAAGTTACAGTGCATTTTGTGCTGTTTTAAATTTTAAACACAAGAAAACCCCCAAATGGTCTTGTAGAATGACAGCATCAAGTTAACATATGTTCTCTGTCTGTACAGTAACTGTGTTATCTTTGCTTATTGCAAGTTTACTGACTAAATGGAGGAATGTGTAGGATCACAGAAGCTGTAGAAATTGAACTATGCCTGCAGCAAACATGAGTGATTCTCAACTTATTCTTGAAATGACTATGTCTAGCTAAGTCCATCTGTGTTGGGACCAACTAAACAACTGGGAACTTTCTGAATTAACTTCTAAGTAGAAAATGTTTATTAAAAGAAAAGTAGCAAAAATGGGTCAATTTGAAACTTCATATATATATTATTAATACTCAAGACTAATCAGCAGGACTCTTTAGATGGCAAACTTACAAGAAATATTTTTGGGAGGAGTACTTATCATTGACAGTATATGGAAAGGCTGTATATAATAAAAAAGTGACTTTGAGTAAACATGATTATTGCTTTTAAATTCTCTATAGATGATGCATCCCTGCCTGATGCCTTGGTACCATAAAAACTCCTAAGCTAAGATTCAACCTTTGGGAAAACATAAGAACAAGGCTGAATTTCTGTCACTGAGTATAATGGGTCTAAAAGTAAAAGTTACCTTTACTTACTAAAGATAGACAAAGATATTTTCTTAAACATAGAGTTTGTGTCTGGAGATTTGTGCTTGGTAACTTGTAGTTTCAGAATCGCTTTTTGGTGCTATGGCTTTCCCTCTTCCTCTCATCCGAGCAATGGTAAATTTTCTTGTATGGATAGAGAAGAGATTTTAAAATCTTATTTTGGAGAAAAGGTTCACCTTATGAATAAGACCCAGCTTGAGCATGGATACCCCTGTGGGGAGAGACCTGAATGTGGAGCCCCAATACTCAGCCTACATGGAATTCCGGAGATGCACTTATTCCATGTCAATGGGTCACAGAGCCCCTTTCCATTCTCACCTCCTGCCTTTATTTGGTACATCCCACATCCTTATCTTGTTTGAATATTTCTGTTATAAAATGGCTCCAGGGAGTCAAAGTGGCAGGCAAAACATTGACCCTAAGTATCTTAATTCCAAAAGGAATTGACCTGAATACTTGTGGCAGTGAGTAGTGGGCCTGCAGCTATAGTGAGGGGTTCTCTCATGAGTAACGTCAATTTTTCTGAATAGTGAAACTCAGTGTGGCTTTGCAAATGATCACAGGTGAGGATGGTCTTCAATCAGGGTGCTCTTTGGTGGCGTTTCAGCATGCAGTTATCTCCCAAGTCCTCAGAGGTGGCACAAGCTGTATGGTTCCTCATTGGGCCTGATAACTCTCCAAATCTACCCCGGGGTGTGCTGCCCATGCCAAGAAGGCGCTGCAGCAATTAAAGAAGATTTTCTCTCTGTGCTCTTGGGATATTTATCTTCAAGCTAATGTTACAGTTGGTGCTTAATTTTGCCAAGCTTCATAACTGGGCATCCTATTCCTTCCCTGCCTCATAATAGAGCAAGAGGAAAAAAACCCTTCTGGCGAAGAGGAAAGAATGCTAGTTGAATATACATTAGATTCAATAAGTCAGTCTCATTTCAAAGGCATCTTGATGACCTAACATAGGTCCTCCTCATGAAGCTCTGACCTAGAAGAGGTGTGGGGCCTTTTGTCCTCAAAGGCTGGCAGGAGGGAGCCTGGGCAGCCAGGATGGTGCCCTGCTGGACAATGAGGAGCATTGACGAAGTGCTCCCATTTATTGGCTGAGCGACTGCATCAGTCATTCATTCACAGGCACAAGGTCTAAATTGCAGAACCAATTAACAGCACTAATAGCCCTTGCCTGAATTAATCTTTGAGACAAAAGAGAGGAGAAGTGGAAGTGCTATTAGCAAATCAAGCTGTACCATCCCTGCTTTATTGCAGAAATCTCAGTGTCTGTATGTGGCTATTGTGTGCTGACTGCAATTACAGCCCTCATTTAAAAATGATTAAGTGGTTATAATTATTTTTCAATTAAAACTTATATCTTCCATTTGTGCAACATTTCAGACTTCAATTAAACTTCTTTTTAAAAGTGCCACGGAACTAAAAGATTCCTGCTTCTTCTTCTACCAGGAAACCCTAAATTCAGCCCAAATAGTATTTTGACTTCCAGCCTTCAGAATTAGTTCCACCAAATTTACATATTGTGATGAAGGTTAACAGGCAATAAAATGTGCAGTGCCTGCTGGAATTGACCACCACCACCACCACTACCAGCACCATGGTGGGGCAGAGAGACTGGCAGGCTGTTCCCTGGGATACTCCAGCAGTTCTTTACTGCTAAGAAGAGAAGGGAGTGTCATCAGAAGGAAGAGTCACTAGTAGAACTGCCTGATTTTTAAAGCAGGACTCCAGACTTTTAGTTGTCCTCTTTTTATGATAAAAAAGGTGTGAACTTTTGAGCAATATAATTGGCTTAGAAAAGGACAGCAGTTTCCCCTTGTCATGGTTAATCTTTGTCATCGACTTGCCTGGCTTGAGAGACACCTAGAAAAATTGGCAAAGCACGGTGCTCAATGTGTCTGTGAGGCTGATTCCAAGGGTGATTGGCACGTGGGTCAGTGAGCTGGGCAGGGGAGGGGAAGAACTGCTGTGAATGTGGGTGGCACTATCCAAAAGGCTGAGACCTGAATGGAGCAAAAAGAGGAAGAAGGGGAAGTTCACTGTTGCTAGCTCACTTGCCTCCTCTTGAATGGGTGTTTATTTATTTTTTCTGCTGCCATTGTCCATAGACATCAGACTCTAGATCAGTGGTGGCCAACTTATGCCATGCCTGCCTCAGTGGGCTGGTTGTGTCATTGAAAGCTCTAAAATGTTTGCCATCACTGCTGTTGATTCTCCAGCCTTTATTATGGATTTGTACTAATGACTCCTGCATTACTTTGGGCAAGATTTGACATCCTTATGGTATTGCTCTTCTATCTATGCTGGGCATGGTGGCACACACCTGTAATTCCTGCAGTTGGGGGGCTGAGGCAGGAGGATCACTGCAAATTTGAGGCCAGCCTGGGCTACACAGTGAGACCCTGTCTCAAAAAAAAAAAGGAAAAAGTTTTCCTATCTATGAAGTAGAGTATCTCCCTATTTATTCAGATCTACTTCCATGTACTACAATAATATTTTATATTGTGAATGGGATATTTTCTTATTACCTTCTCTAATTATTACTGCATAGAATTTCAATAGATTTTTTTAATGTGAATATTGCATCTAGTGAGCTTGCTGAATTCTCCTTTCTTTTTGCACCGCTGAGGGTCAAATCCAGGGATTTACACATGCTAGGCAAGCACCCTACCACTGAGTCACAACCTCAGTCCTGTTGAGTTATCTTATTTTTATTTCCTTTTCTTCAATTATATCTGTATTAGAATGAATTCCTGGGATTTAGTACAATGGTGAATAGAAACAATGATGTGGAGGTTTTTGCCTTCTTCTTTTAAAGGGACAACCTCTAATCTTACATTATTAAATATATTATTTGTTTTAGATTTTCATAATTAGTCTATCTCAGATTGAAGAAATTAGTTTTGTTTCTAGTTTGCTACAAATTATTTTTAATCCTGAAAAGATTGAACTTCATCAATCATTTTCTGTATTTATGGATGATCACACAATTTTCTCATTTACTCAAATATTGTGTTTTTCTCACTTATTCTAATGCCTGACATATGAATAGATCTCTTTGTTTTCCTGGGATATGTCCTACCTTGTCATGACATATTGGTGAATTCAATGTGATGTTTACCTAAGATTTTTTTCTCCTAGTTTTACAAAGAGATTGATCTATGACTCCTTCCTTCCCTCCCATCTCCCTCCTTCTTCTCTACCTTCCTTTTCTCACTTTAATAATGAGAATATACTTATACTGCTTCATGTGTTAATTTCCATCTTTTCTCCATTATTTGAAGCACTTTGTGGTTTTTTACATTCAAGATTGTTTAACACATAGTTATTGAGTGGTCACTATGTGCCAGGCCCTCTTCTAGCCACTGGGGAAATAGCAATGGACAAACAGAAGTCCTTCTTGACACATTTCTTAACATTTTGACAAAACACTCCTGGCTCTGGATCTTTGGGTATGGGCAAAAGTCTTTTGATTTCCAATTCAGTTCCTCCTGTGGTTTTTGATTTATTCAGGCTTCCTATTTTTCTTTAATTTTATTTTTAGATTTTTTTCCTAGGAACTTTTCTAATATATGTTAACCAGTGTATCAAGATTAAATAAGTTCTAATATTAAATAATGATGTTTACTCTCCACCATAGCTATAGCTTCATTCTTTTCTTTTCCCTCCATAACATTGCTTATTTCTGCCCTCTCACTCTTGAACAGTCTGGTTAAAAGTTTATCTATCTTATTATTATTGTTAAGCGCATCTTATTAGTTACTGCAAGGAACCATCTTTTAGTTTTTAATTTTTGCCCTTCACTTTACTGTTTTCTCCTGTTTCTTTTATTAAAAGAATTTTTGTTTGTAGCTTCTTGAAATGACTACATAACTAATTTATTTCTAATCTTTCCATTTAAAAGTACATTTCTCAAACTATCATTCCCACTGAAAAGAACTAGTGCTTCTTGAAGAATGACTGAGTCCAGGTCTGAGGCAGAAAATACACAAAATGAGCCTGGAACATCTGTCACAAAAGATAACAAAGAAGCTATCAAAGACTACCAGGGTCATAACAATAGGGCCCTGATGCCTAATTAAAGGGGTTCATTCTCACTTTCCAAAGATGGAACAATATGACCATCAAAAAGAATATTATCTGCAGAGGATTGAAATACATCATGTATATTAAAATCCATGAGCAATGGAGGGGTTGAAGGGAGGGCTGGGCAAGGGTGAAAAATAAGAACCAAGAGAGATTATGTAAAGGTGCAAATTTCCAAAGATGAATGTCATTATATTGTATATCTAAAATGTACCAATGATTAGAATGAATAATCGATAATGCAAAATAGGAAGAAAAGGTCCAAAGGGGTAGGGGTAGTGGGAGGGGCAGGGGAAAGGAAATAAGGGAAAGGAAAAATGATGAGAACTGGAAAAAATGGAAATAAAGTCTTTGTAAATAGGGAAAGGTGGAGGGCGTGAAGAGAGGGCTAGGAATGGGGATAAAATAAGAACCAAGATGCATTATGTAAAGGTACAATTCCCAATGAGAAATGTAATTGTGTTGTACACCTACAATGTACCAATAAAAGAATTTAACAAAAAAAATAAAAAAATAAAATCCATGAGCTCATAATGATACTAAAATATCTCTTATGGTAATGTTTGATGTTAGAGTATTAACTCATTATTCTAACCCTTTAACGAAAAGAGATCATATTTATTCTGCTTTTTCTATACAAGCTATACCTCAGGGAAATTAAGTAGTAGTTGATGAGAGAAATCTCTCATTGCAATAATTTTTGTTAATAAGTAAATAATGATATACTTATGATATCATCACTTTGTATTCCATAATGAACATACAGAGGTAGGCAATGACTCCATGACCACAATGATGCAATGGGGAGTGCCTTCCACCACCTGTGAAGTATTCTTGACAACAATGCAAACTGTAATTGAACTGGATCTCAGTAGTTAACTAATAGTTTATAGGAACTACAGAGAACCAAGGAACAGATTGTGGGAATTCTACAAGAAAAACATCAGACTTCAAGAAATAATTAACATGAAAAGAAAGAGGGAGTGGAACTTATAGATTAAAATATACCTAAAAACAGGTGAACAAAGTACAGTGATTATACCTTGTTGGGAATACTGATTCAAACAAACTACATAAAACTAATAGGGAATGTTATTAATTTTTTTATTTGTGACCACAGAATTTTTGTTTGGTTAAAAAATGGGATACAAGTAGAGATACACATTTCAGTGTTTTTGGATGAAATGTATATTTTGCTCCAAAATAATCCAAGATGGTGCAGTGTTGATAATGATTGATAATAGAAGCTGGATTATGAGTAGGTTTATTATACTGTCTTATTTTTGTATGTTTGGAGTTTTTTGTAATTAAACAGGATGCATCTAAAGTTTTAACCTCCAGTAATTTACCTTGATCCTGCAAATTTTCTAGGTAGCTCTTTCATTATTGTTCAGTTCTAAACATTTTTCAGTTTCCACTTGCTTTGCACTTTAAACAATGAATTTATACACACAATTTACATATGTTAATATTATATATCTTATATGTTTTCAGCTTATTGTTTATTTATGATTTATGTTACATCAGAAATGTCTGTGTGGTATTGATTTTATTTGATACTACTTTTATAACATAATATAAGCTCAAGGTCAATCGCTTTAAAAAGAGTTTAAAAACTAAAAGTTGCATTTGAATTTGAAAAGAATATATATTATATATTATATATTTTGTATGTTCAGAATTCTTGTATCTGTTAGATTAGCTGAGTCATTGCATTGTTCTTTATTCTTATAATATTTTACTTGCTTGATCTATTGTTTTTGGTAGGGCTGTGTTAATATTTTCTATGATTACAGATTCATTTTCTTTGTGATTTTATAATTTTTAAGCCTATGTACATTGAGTCTATGTAGTTAGTTTTGATTTCATTTTTTTGAGCCTATTAGGGTTGTCTGTGTAGCTTATAGGCGTGGTGTGACACTACCATTATTATGCTCATAGAGTCTAAGTCCACAATTTGAGCAGAAAACAGCAGGGAAGCTTTGTCTTTCTGCTCTGACTGGGAAGATGGAAATGGCTAGAGGGTGTCCAGAGGGGCTGGATACTGGATTCACCCTGACCCTGCTCTACTTGTATATCTAGGGCCTGAGCTGTATAACTCAGAGGCTGGGACCGATGTCCAGGGCACTGCTCATGGTCACTACATGACAGCCAGATTCAGAGAAGAGGACCTCAGAGGGAGGCTCTGGGAAGCAAGTGTTCCCAAAGGCTGGGGTAAATGCACAAAGTTTTTCTAATTTTGCCCCTCTGAACTCTCATAGGATTCCTTCTGCTGCATCTCAGTTCCAATCACGTGAGTAAAGCTGACTCAAAACTAAGGGAGTGGTAGAGTCACACTGCAGAAGAGAATGTGGAATAATAGATGATTTGTAGCCAGATTTGGAAAATGGAATCTACCTTAGAGCCCATGCTGTTAGGAACATATGAAGCCTTTATCATTTTATTATATATTATATATTTTATTATATATTTGAATATATGTCATTATATATTGTCATTATATATACTATATATGTCATTATATCTATTTTTGAATATTCTTTTTACTATTATGTTATGTTCTTCATTTTTATTAACCTTAGAGTTTTTTATACAGTTAATATTACTGATGATTGTTAAGGTCAGCTAGTTATTCAGTCAGCAAGTATTTGTTGAGCACCTCCTATACTCTGGCATTGTGCTGGAATGGAAGAATGCACCTACAAGATAGCCACTGTCCCCAGCCCCTGTGCAGAGTGTAGTGGAAGGAATGGTTATTGGCAAACAAGGCTCCCAGTGGGCTTGCTGGGCTGCTTAGAGTCATAGGCATCCACAGGATAAGGGTATGATAAGCAGAATTTTTGGTTATTACTTCCACCTGCTACAACTAGAATTAAGATTACTAATCAATGGACCTTAAAATAGGGAGACTATCCTGGCCTATCCAAGAGGTCCTAATCCAATTACAGGAGTTCTTAAATATGGGAAACTTCCTCTGGCTTGTGGTACAGAGGAGCCAGGAGTGGGAATCATGGAGATGTGCCAGATACCAGAGAGATGTACTCAAAGCATGGAAAGACTTGGGTGTGCTATTCCCCTTGATGACAAAGGGGGCTGTGTCAAGGAAATGGGGGATTTTGGCCCTACAACAACCAGGGACTACTACCACCAGTGAGCTCAGAAGAGGCCCTGGAGCTCCAGAGTACCACAGCCTCCTGGGAACTGCCTTGATTTCAGCCTGGTGAGACCCTGAGCAAAGAATTCGTCCACAATGTGCTGAACTTCTGACCTGCAGAAACTGCCAGATGACGAGTTTTGGTTTAAGGCAGGAAGTTTGTGACACTTTTTACAATATCAGTAGGAAAAGAATTTGAAGGATACATTTCAGCACTTCTTCAGCTGTGCCTATGACAGGTCCTCCAAACCACGCCTTCCTGTCCTGGCCTGGTGGGCAGGTCTTCACTGCTATCCCTTGTTACGATGCAGTGCAGTGCTTGTGTCTGCAGGCTCTCAGGCCAGATTGCCTGGCTTTAAATTCCAGCGCAGGGTGTGGTCTGAGTAAATTTTTCAAACTGTACCTTAGTATCATCATCTGCGAAATAAGGGTAATAATAGCACCACTCAGGTTGGGTCATGGACCAGATTAAATAATTAATACATGTAAAGTACTTGGATGATTTGACTTATTGTAGGACCTTAATGTCAGCTACTTCTGCTTTTACCACAACTACTAATCTAGAGTCCATTCCAGAGCCCTAAGTCATGAAGCTAGAGAGACTTTCCTTAAGCTTCTACTCAACAGCTGTCCAAACCTCTTTTCTGAAAAGTGTTCTCTCAGTGAACCTCCATAACATAAGGATGTTCCTCAGAGACTGCTAGTACTTCTTGGTGTCTGGCTGCAGAAAGACAGTTTTCTTTCCTGGACCCATAACCATGGAAAATTTTCAGCGCAGTCCTATTTCCAGACACTGTGGTTAAGAACATAGTCTTGGAATTACTTTATCAGTCTCTAGCTCTTTGATTATAGACAAGTTACTTAACCTTTCAGAATCTCAGTTTTCATACAGGGAAGATGAAGGTGTCAATGGCAGTGAGAATTAAATAAAGTAATATAAAGTGCTTAGCACAGTTTTTAAAAAATTAGTTCATATTAGTTTTATAGGATATGGGTTTTATTTTGGCACGTTTGTACCATTTTATTTTGGCATATTTGATAATTTTCACCCATCATTACTCCCCTTTACCTTCCTTGGCCTCTCCCCTAGAACTACTCTTCTCTAATAGTTTCCATATTACTTTAATGTCATATCTTTTTAAATTTTTTAGAGTCCACATATATTAGGGAAAATATATGAACATGGCTTTCTAAGTCTGGCTTATTTTGCTTGACACGATCATCTCCAGTTTGACTCATGTTCCTGCAAATACCTAATTTTGTTTTTATTTATAGCTGAATAATACTCCATTGTGCATATATAACATATTTATTTATTCATCTGTTGATAGACACCTAGGCTGGTTCCATATCTTAGCTATTGTGGATTGTGCTGCAAGAAACATGAGTGTGCAAATATCCCTTGCTGACTTTAATTCCTTTGGTTATATACCGAGGAGTGGTATAGCTGGGTCATATGGCAGTTCTGCTTTTAGATTTTTAAGAAACTTCTATACTGATTTCCATAGTGGCTGTACTAATTAACATTACCACTAACAGTGTAAAAGTGTCTCTTTCCTAGTATCCTTTCCAGCACTTATTATTTTGCTGTTGTTGTTTGTATTTGTGATTATCGCCATTCTAACTGGGGTGGGATGGAATCTCAGTGTAGTTTTGATTTGCATTTCCTTGATGGCTAAAAATATTAAGCATTTTTTATATAGTTGCTGGCCATTCGAGAAGTGTCTGTTCAATTCATTTGCCTATTTATTGACTGTTTTTTTGTGTTAAAGTTTTTGAGTTCTTTATATATTCTGAATATTAATTCTCTGTTGAAATAGTAGCTGGCAAAGATTTTCTCCAATTCTTTTTACTGTTTCTTCCTTTGTTGTGAAGAAGCTTTTTAATTTGATATAGACCTGTTTGTTGATTCTTGTTATTATTTTCTGTGCTATTGGAGTCCTGTTCAGGAAGTCTTTGCCTGTGCATGTGGTTTCAAGTGATTCTTCTATGTTTTCTTCTAGCAATTTCAGATATCATGGGAAATTTTAAGTGGAAGACAGGTTCGGGCATCATTTCCAGGATTCTTTCTGAGGGTCACAACAGCTCAGACCCTAAGCTGAGGCCAGGGGCAATACACCCAAGAACCCATCAGTGGGCTACTCTTCCTCATAGGTTCACACACCATGTCCTCCCTTAGCTTGTGGGTAGCCACAGCAAGAGGTTGATCTTTCCAGCAGAGGACTATTTAGGTCTAAGCTGCCAATGTGAAGCCCCTAATCACTTTCTTTGAAAATGAGGATGGTGACTCAGGTGCAAGGACCTCTGGAGGCCAACATTTGGATGCCAGCAAGGTGTTTCTTTAGGGGTGCTGAGTGCACTGTGAAACACAAGACCTGGTGTAAAGTGGGATTGAAATTCAGCAGATTGCAGCTTTGTCACTTGTGTACTTGCTGGGTTAGTCTGGGTTGCATGGGCCATTGGAGCTGCTTCTGCACAGCAATATCCCTAAAGTGTCAGGAGTGTACAGAGTTGTGCCAGGGGATTGTTGGCTTATGCTATTATCTTCTCTCTTTTTATGTCTCCTCAAGGTGGTAGAAGTGTACCTGGTTCTGACAAATGCCACAGCATTAGGGGATGCTTGGGGTTCTGTTCCTCCTTCTCCACCTGCTCTCCTCTCTCTTGCTCTTTTCCCCTGTCTTTGTTTCCCTGTCTCCTCAGCAAAGTCCTACACTATGGGACTGACAATGGAAAGCCAGCCCAGTAATTCTGTTCAGTATGTTTAGGTATGAATGCCTTTCAGATTGTAGCTCCCCAGTAGTAGTGCCCTTCATCAGAAGTTGCCTGATTCTTTAATCCTACCTCCACTCCCCCCAGACACACTTTTTATAAATGCATGAATCTCCTTTGAAATGTTCACATTGCTTCTCAAGCTTGTTTTTGGCAATTAGTGCCAAGTTCACAGTAGGCACAGCTTCGAGAAAAATAACACATGAGCTCAGTGAGAGGCTGTAAACCAAGCTAGTTCGTTCAGGGTTTCCAAGAGTGTAAATGAGTAGCAAACAAGAGTCCTATAAAATTAGGATATGCATGACAACATTTGCTTTAAAATAAATACACATTCTGTATTGGGTCTTTTCTAGGAACATAGTACATATACAACTTCAAAAATGTTTCTAATGGGCCGGGGATTTAGCTCAGTGGTTTCAGCGCCTGCTGCCTAAGCACAAGGACCAGAGTTCGATCCCCAGTACCAAAAAAAAAAAAAAAAAAAGAGAAAGTTTCTAACATATGGATAATATTTCTAAAATTACTTTCTTTAAAATTCTGACAATTTTATAAAGATATGATTAATATTGATTGACTTCTACACTCACCAACCATGTATACACTTTCTCCTTCAATCTTTTTTTTTTTTGTACCAGGGATTGAACTTGGGACCTTATGCTTGTGAGGCAGGTGGTGGAACCACTGAGCTAAAACCCTAACCCTTCTCCTTCAATCTTAACAAATCCAGGTAACTTGTTACCCTCAGCATATATATGAAAAAAATCAATGCATACAGAGATTAAACAAATTGCCCCAAATCTCACAGCTGGAAATTGAGGTGCAGAAAAGTTAGCAATGTGTTCAGGGTCACAAGCAATTAAATGTTATCATGAGGATTTGAACCAATGCCACTTCTATTCACACTTCATTATCCCACTCAACTTACACAATCACGCCTGACTCCAAGCAGGAAGCATGTGCAATCCTACCAGAAGCCTGGGTAAGCTCTTTTATTTATTGATAAAAAGGTAATGATAATGATTGCACCTAATTTATAGGTTTGTTATGATAATTGAATGAGTAAATACATATTAAATGCTTAGAATTATGTCTAACACAATTAAGCATTTGTTAAATATCAGCTGGAAATATTGTCTTTAAGATGAGCCACTTGACACATCCAACTGTGTAGATTCACTTACCCACTCATAGATTTGATTGAAAGCCTTTCCAGCATCAGAGCATGTGCTAGTCCAGAGACTGAACTCCATTTTCCAGTCTCCAGGAAGCAATCAGACCACAGGTTATTCTCTTTTTGAGAAAAGGATATCATTTTATAATCACTAGAGGGCAGTAACAACCCACTGAAGCAGTAGGACCAGCACCTCCCTGCCCGAGAAAGGGAGCATTAGAGATTATCTGCTAAAATTAGCACTCAATAGATGAGGAAACTGAGTCTCAGGAAATGCTTTTCTCAAGGCAGAACAAGGAATGAGTGGTGAGTTTTGGCCTGGAACCTGACTCCCACTTTAAGTTCATTGATTACAAATACCACTATGATGCAGAAAATCAAATCTTTTTAGGCATTAGAATTTCAAGAATTTACACTCGATAAAAGAGAATCAGGTTATTGATTACCCTTAAAATATAGAGAGAAAGAAAGAAAGAAAGAAAGAAAAGAAAAGAAAAACAATATGGCAAAATGTTTGCTTATCTTCATTTGTTCCCCAAAACGGAGATCTTGGAACTTCCGCTACAGGTGAGGAAATTGCAATGGTTTAGAAGACTGTACAGTACAGAAAATGCAGATTCTGGAGGTAGACCAGATAGGGACCTAGGCATCCTGATAATTATAGGTCTTCACAATCTAGAAGGATCAGGGATAAAGGCACCTGCACCTACACCCAGGCAAGCATTGTGGTTTGAATTAGGGCTCTGTCCATGGCTCTATAATCTGATTGCTTTGATGAGACTCTTATTCTAAAACAATAAGATCCCAGTAGAAATCTAATGTAGTCTTTCTATACCATTGCTGAGTTGTCTTCAAAATGGACATCTGTTAACTATAAACAACCTATACCTGATACATGCTTAACCAGGCCCCAAGAGTATCAATTAGGTTTAGGTTTGGCTCTTACAGAGACCCAAAATAACAGTGACATAAACAAGATAGAATTTATTTGTCTCTCTGAAGAGTTCAGATATGGGTAGTCCAGGGATGGTATGCAGCTCTGCTTCACAGGGTCCTGAGAGATCTGGGAATGTCTATGCTATTGGTCACCTGCAAGGCCTTGGTCTCCATAATCACCTCATGTCCCAACAGGGCTGCAGCAGATTCTGATATCAGATTTGCATTCTGGTCAGAAGTGATGATGGGATGAAAAGAAAGGGCAAAGGTTAAGTATTTGTCATCTGTTAAGGAAGGTTATGTTCTGGGAAATGTCATTTGAAACTTCTTCTCACATCTGATTGACCAGAATTTGGCCACAGGGTCAGGAGTCCTGCAAAGGAGGTTGGGAAATGTAGTATTTATTCTGAGCACTTATTGTGCTCAGACGAAAATTGTGGATTTATTACTATAAAGAAAAAGAGGAGATCTTTGTATGGTAGTCAGGGACATGTGCCCCCCAGATTCCTCTTGAAAAAGGATTTGCTGCCCAGCTGTGCTAGGGAGTGTGGTCAGAAGATGACTTTCAGCTCTTAGCTCCTGCAGGATTGGCCCCAGCTGCATAGAGCTGAGGACGTGCCTTCCTTGATAGTCTGCATGTGATGATTTAATGAGGTGGAGTAAGAAGGCTCAAACTTTTCAGCCTTTGCAGCACACCTCTGATCAGGCCTGCAATGCAAGATAATTCCACTTTTGCCCCAGGATTCTGTTAAGTCTCCCACCAACTGTCATCACATAGTCTGAAGAGGTCTGGACCAGCTGGGCATTCTGCAGAGCATCTCATTGGTCCATTACTTTAATGACACTGTGCTGGATACCAAGCTGGAAGGTTTGGTAGACGCATTGCACTCTAGAAGTGGGAGCTAAGCCCTGTGAAGATGCAAAGGCTTATATACTTGTAAAATATTTACTGGTAAGAAGGTGTTGGGTGTTCTCATTCGAATCAGAAAGTTTATTGCATCCTGCCTCTCTTACCACAAAGAAACACAATACTTGGTGGACTTCTTTAGTTTTTAGAGGCAGAATATTCCACAACCAAAGATAAATAATTATTTGGCGTATATGTTAAGTTACATAAAAGATTACTAGCTATAATGAAGCCCAGAGCTGAAAATGTCTCTGCACCTCATGACCTATGAGCTGGCAGATCCTATGATGTTAGAAATACGGGAAATGTGACATGAAAAGATGGAAAAGATTCTGTGTAAAGTTTATGACAAGCCCCAGTGGGAGAATCACAACACAGCCCCTGGATTTTTGGAGCAAGACATTCCAACTGCAGCAGAAAATTATATGCCTTTCAAACTTCTGGGAGCTGCTAGCATCTGATAAAGATGTGCTGTCTGAACATGGACCCTCCCATGACCATGTGGCTCATGAGCTGGGTCCTGTCAGACCCATCAAGCCATAGATTGGGTAGAACCCAAAATAATCCACTGAAACATGGAACTGAAGCATTTGGGATTATGAGTAAATACAGGAGCAGGTATTCCAGGTCTCCAGCATACCCAGTTAGCATCACTCCCAAGATCCCATGGAAGGACTTCATGATTCATACCCTTAAAATTTTGGATTCCATAAATTTTGAATCCTTAGTTTTCAAAGGATTGACTTTAACCAGAAGGCATAACAAGGGTCCCATTTAATTTTGTGTGTTGGTGGGGAGGACTTGGGATTGAACCCAGATTGCTCTACATTGAGCTACACTGCTTGTCTTTTTAATTTTTTTTTTAAATTTTGGAGACAGGCTTTTGCTAAATTGTCCAGGCTACCTTTGAACTTGGAATCCTTCTTCCTCAGCCTCCCTAGTACATAAGGTCAACATTGAATTTAACCATTGAATTTGATTCGATTCTTGTCCAATTCAGTTTGTGACCAGAATCGTGGAAAGAATTAAGTTCGTGAGCCGAGGGACCACTGGGATTACAAGCACGTGCCATTGTGCCCAGCTGGTCCCATTTAATTTTGAGCTGGTATGCTATGCCTGCTGCTTGAGCACTTTGGCATTCTTGTATACAGGGAATAAATATAGAGAAAAGAGGTCACTGTCTTGGTAATGTGACCTCGTGATTATCAAGAGGAGGTAGCCTGCTATTACACTTAAGTGGTTCCTCTCAGTAACTTGACCAACTGTGAATGTAAGTGAAAAATTTTAGCAACCCAAGGCTGGGAAGGGAAGAGCAACCAGGGGCCTCAGGAGACTTGAGGATGGGGCTCTTGGTCAATCCACCAGGTAATCCACTGAAGTCTGCAGAGGTGCCATCTGAGGGTAAGGAATATCTAAGATGGAAAGTGGAGGAGTTAGACAATGAGGATCGTTGTGGTCCTGAGACCTGTGGCACTCATGGGGGCTGTAGTTCCTCCTACTAATTTCCCTCTATATTACTTTGCTTGGGGTGCCACAACAAAATATCACAGACTGGGTGCAGACTGGGTGCTTAAACAACACAGATTTATTTCTTACAGTCCTTTAAGCTAGAATTCCAAGATTGAGGTTTCTGGTTTAGTTTTTCCTGTGGTCTCTATCCATACCTTGCAGATGGACACCTTCTTGCTATGTCCTCAAGTGATCTTTCCTCTGTCAACACTAATGTTTGTGCCCACATTTCTTCTTCTAATAAGGACCTAAATCACATTGGATTAGGGCCATCCAAAAGGTCTCATTGTACTTAATTACCTCTTTGAAGACCTTACTTAGAAGTATAACTATAATCTGAGCTGCTAGGGATTAGGACTTCACTGTTTTAATTTTGTGTGGACATTATTCAGCCCATAGCACCCTTTTAAGAACTTATACTCAAGAAGAGAGACTGTATTAGTCACTTTCCTGTCAATGGGGAAAATATACAACACCTGCATCTTAAGAGAGGTTAGGTTTATTTTGGCTCATGGTTTCAATCCATAGTTGGATGGCTCAGAGGTACAAACATCATGATGGAAGGGGATGGCAGAGGAAGGCTGCTTAATTTATGGCACCCAGGAAGCAGAGAGAGAGAGGAGGGAGGAGCTAGGGACAAGAACACACCCTTTCAGGACATACTCCCACTGACCCGCCTCTTCAAACCAGGCCCCACCTCCTAATAGCACATCTAGCCATGAACTCATTAATGGACTAATCCACTGATAAGCATAGTGAGCTCATGGTCCAATCACTTTCCGAAAGCCTGACTCTGAACACATGAGACTTTGGGGGGATATTTTAAACCATAAAAGAGACCAAGCAGAATCCTGTGGAGCTCTCCCTAACTCTGTATGAGAAGCTGATTTGAGCAATGGAAGGTGTGAACTGTGATAGATAGAGATGCACCACTCAGGTCCCCTTTCAGTTGTGGGAGTGTGGTCAGCATAAAGCTTGTAGCTGTCAACTCCTTAAGGATTGGTCATCTCAGCTATAGAGAGCAATGTCATCTAAAGTCATACCTTTAAAATATGGTTACCTTTATGGGGCAACCTGCATCTGGTGACAGAGCAGGGCAAGAGTATAAAAGCTTGGCCACTTTGACCTGACATGGATAGTTATGACCAGCAATATGTGTTCCTGATCTCCTGCCAGTTTTCCTAAGGCTTTGTCAAGGTTGCTTTGTAGTTTGGCTTCTACCTCTGCTCAACTCTAGTTCTTCCCTTTGGCAGTAAGCATTGCATATGACACCCTACCTGAAGTGCTGCTCCTAGAGAACCCTGCTGGTGACACATACCTCCTGTTTTTAAATATGCTAGTTGTGTTACAATTTTAGGTCTACTATTTCAAGAAAATTTAGTAGTGCTAATATTGAAATAAGTGAAGATCAACAGAAAGTAACATAAGTACAGCAACTTTCTTGTCTTATTGCTCCTGTCCTTTTTTAAGCCTATCAACTGGTGCCATTAACTTGGCCTCAGTTAAAACCCAGGACCCAACCCTCTGTAATCTAGTCCTTGAATTCTAGACTCAGGTAACTAGGTTCTCATGTTATTCATATATGACCAAGCTCTTACCTGGTGTATTATTCCCAGCAACTACTCAGTCTTTTCCTCTGTTTGGGCTGTTCACTCTAGGTGGTTCTAGGCTGCTGTGTTAGATTACTGGGGCACAGAGAAGAAAGAACATGCTTTCTAGACATCCTTTGTTTGCTGTCTGCTCTCTTCTTTATCTCTTTACATTAGCATGTACTTTTCTATAATGTATTGACATATTCTAGTCTTCCTCTGCACAGACTTTCTTATCCTTTCTTATTTAGTTTCCTCCACATTCTTCTCTTCTTCCTCTTTCTTCTACCTTTTGTCTTCCTGCATGTATTAACTCCTTCATAGCAGGAGAATACACTTAGAGAAATAAAGACATGACCTCTGCTCTCAGGAAGCTCCCAGCCCATGGGTGGGGTGGGGTGGATTCAGGAAAATACACATGTAATCCCCAAGCAAGTACACAGTACTGGTTAGTTTGAGCCAACACCCTCTGAAAGCATAGTATGCAGCTTCTCAAAGGAGTGAGGCTGGATCTGAGCCCTGATGGTTGTAAAAAATGCAGTCAGCCCCCATATCCACAGGTGCCACATGTTTGGCTTCAGGCAACTGTAAAATATTTTTAAAAATTATATCTGTACTGTGTATGTACAGACTTTTGTTTCTTGCATTATTCCCTAAACAATAAAGTAAAATAATGATTTACAGAACATTTACATTGTATTAGGTGGCATTAGTAAACTGGAGATGATTTAAAGTATCCTGGAGGATATGCATAGATTATATGCAAATAAGACACCTTTTAATCAGAGACTTGAGCATCTTCAGATTTTGATACTTATGAGGGATCTGGGACCAATCTGTCCTAGACACTGCAGTCATGTCTACTTTTATATTCTTGGCTACTTAATGTGCTTTTTTTGAGGAATTTGGCCTCCACATAAGTGATATACAAATGCTATTAGCTTACCATTTCTTTTTTATAAATGACTGTTTATGTGTTTGAAGGGTATTTGAAAACAATTATTTCAACATGAAATTTCTGTCTAAAATTTTATCTCTGCACTGTTAATTTGCCTTGTAAGCCTTTTCATTCCGGGAGACAGGAAAACCAAATTCATCCTAGGTCTTAAGCACATCATTGAAAAAAATCTTAAGAGTTATGGTAATCATTAAGAATTTTAGTATTGTGTTTGTTTCCGTATTTCTTTCTGGATTCTGAGTACATACATGCAGATTTTTCTCATCACACATAAAACTATATTTAAAAAGTCTAATGATATTTCTCAGTCAGAGCACAGCCTGTCAAAAGGTACAATTTCTCAAACCTGTGATTTAATGGCTTGGGGCTTATTCTGAAGCTCCCTAGTGCCAGCAACATTTACTCCTCTGAATATTTGTGTGCTTTCTACCCTCCAGGCTGTGGTGTTTAGATGCTGCCCCATGTTCCCAGAAGTTTCTGGGAAATGGTAATGTCATACCTTTGTCATGTACCAGGTATTTAACTTAATTTTCAAATTTTTAAAGGAGAAATAAAACAGATAACTATACTGATGACTAATCTATGACAACAGTTTTTTTTTTACAAATACCTGATACAGTAACACTTGAATAATTTCTTGATAGTGAACATTTTAATCACTTTTAAAGCCATATTAATACTTACATATCATTTTCATGAATAATCTCATTGGCAAAAAATAACTCCTTACTGTTTAGAGCTAAGTAGAATTTATAAGCAGAAATAATGCAATTGTTATTATTAGAGTGAAATGTCCTGTAATTACCTAGTATTCATAATCAAGATCATCAACAGAAAGAAATCCAAACAGCGAATAGCATCTGAAAAACTAGTCATCTTTGCTTAGAAGAGGCCATGAATAATTTAGATTTGTTATAACTTTTCATTCCTCACTCATCATAAACATGAAAATAAATCTGATTATTAGCTTTTGAAAAATAACACATCATTTAAAATAAAAAAAAAGTCCTTCAGAAATCATGAAGCACTGAATATTTATCTTGATTTATTGTAAGTTCATTCTCCTTGTTATTGGCATTATCCACAAAGGTGAGTATTTGCCATCCAGAGTCTTTTGCACAGAAATGGATGGAACTTGGTCAGCACCTGACCAGTACCATGGATCACTTCTTAATTTACAACGGAATTATGACATGAAATAACTCCTGCCCGACAGTTCAGGTGTTCTTCACAGAAGAAACAAGCACAGTTCTGCCTGCCTCACAGACACACTGGGTCAAAACAATAGCCCAAAGAGTTGGCTTGGACCAACTCAAGGACTGCTCAAATGCTGTCCCTAAACAGGGTAAGCCTGAAGAGTGAAGAGAAGTCCTCAAAAACAGCAAGTGCCCAATGGCTTCTTTATGACCCAGACTGCCTTGGACAAACAATCCCCCAGGTGTCTCTGTGGTGAAGACTGTCTCTTCCAGAAATGCACCAAGACCCCATAAATGCCCCTCCAGGTGAACACTCTTACTTATTAGTTTTACTTAGTCACAAACATACATCCAAACCCTTGAGAAATGATGCTATTTGCCCACAAAACCAAAACAAATCAAATACTCATCACATCCTCTGTTAATGCATTTGACATAAATTGCATTTAAACTGACTAGGGTGTGATCACATGGCTGTTTGATGGCAGCCATTTGTGCACACTACTCACCTATGCTCTGGGTTTATTACTGATATTATTCTGTACAAAATACGAATCTTCTCATGTTGAGAAATTAACTTGGTCTTAACAGAGAAAGTCTTGAGGTCACAAAAATGGCACAATTAATTTAACACTTTCTATCTCAAAGTGTCTGTGTTGCAACAAATTCCAAAGTGCAATTATAGTTATAGAACATCAGAGCATTTGGAAAATTCAGTTAATTCTGTTGAGATAAATCATTCAGAATTGGCTTTGGCCTTAGATGGAATTATTTGGTGCTTTTCCATTTTGTATACACATATGAGTAGGCCTGAGGGGCAGGATTTGGTGGGAATTCAAAATCTGAGAAGGAGAGGACAATGGCTACTGATACAGAGTCAGTTCCTTGAACTCACATATATCTTTTTATTGGTACATTTTAGGTATACAATATAATGACATTCATCATTGGAAATTTGCGCCTGTATGTAATTCATCTTGGTTCTTATTTTTTCCCCCTTCCCCTGCCCTACTTTCAACCCCTCCATTGCTCCCTATTTACAAAGACTTTGTTTCCATTTTTCATTTTCTCATATTAATTCCATTTCCTTCTCTCCTTTCCCCTACCCTCCCACTTCCCCTGCCCCTTTGGACCTTTTCTTCCTATTTCACATTATCAGTTATTCATTTTAATCCTTATTTACACATTCAGTTTCTCACACCAGAGAAATTATTTGGCATTTACACATGTGTGTCCTATTTATTTCACTTAAGAGGATAGCATCAATATGTATCCATTTAGCTATAAATGTCTCTAGTTTGTCATTCTTTATGGCTGAGTAGTACTCCATTTTAAGAAAAAAAGCACATTTTCTTTATCTAGTCTCCAGTTGATGGGCACTTGGGCTCTTTCCAAGCATTAGCTATTACAAATTGTGCTGTTATGAACATGGGTACACATATATCACTGTGGTATGATTCTTTTAATTCTTTTGGGAAGATACACAGCAGGGGAATAGCTGGGTCAAATGGAACTTCCAGTTCTAGTTCTTTGAGGTATCTCCATACTGATTTCCACACTGGTTGCACCAGTCTACACTCCTACCAGCAGTGGAGCAGGGTTCCTCTTTCCCCACAGCCCCACCAGCATTTGTTATTGGTTGATTTCCTGATAGCAGCCTTTCTTTCTGGGGTGAGGTGGAATCTCAGCGTTTTTTTCATTTGTATCTCTCGAATGACCAGTGATGTTGAACATTCTTTCATATGTTTATTTGCCATTTCTATTTCTTTTTTTAAAAATTCTTTTATTGGTACATTTTAGGTAAAGAATACATTTACATTTATCATTGGGTGCTTGTACCTGTACATGATGTATGTTAGTTCTTATTTTTTCCCCCATTACCTGTGTGCCCTTCACCCCCTCCACCCTTGCCTATTTACATAGATTTCATTTCCATTTTTTTTCTTTTCTAATAATTTTTCCTTTCCCTTCTTCTCTTTCCCCTTCCCCTCCCACCACCACTACACCTTTGGATCTTTTCCTATTTCGAATTATCAATTATTCATTTTAATCATTTTAATCCTTATTTACACTTTCAGTTTCTGATACCAGAGAAACTATTCAGTATTTACACATGTGTGTCTTATTTATTTCACTTAAGAGTATGGCCTGAAAATCCATCCGACCATTTCCACCCCTTTGTGTGAGAAATGCCTGTTCATTTCAGATGCCCATTTTTGGATTGAGTCTTTAAATTTGGGAGGTCTGACTTTTTAAAGTTCTTTATAGATTCTAGATAGTAGACATTTGTCTGAGGGACTGCTGGTGAAAATTTTTTCCCACATTGTGGGTTGTCTCTTCACACGGCTGCTGCTTTCTCTTGCTGTGCAGAAGCTTTTTAGTAAGAAGAGATCCCACTTGTTGATTGTGCTAGTTCATGGGCAGCTGAGGTTTTGTTCATAAAATCCTTTCCTACACCAATGTCTTCAAGAGTTCTAACTAACCTCTATTCCAGCCGGTTCAGCGTTTCTGTTTTAATATTTAGATCTTTCATCCATTTTGATTTTAGTTTAGTGCATGATGAGAGATATAGGTCTAGTTTTAATCTTTAGCAAGTTGAAACCCAATTTCTCCAGCACCATTTATTAAAGAGGCTATCTTTCCTCCAGTGAGGGTGTTTGGCTCCTTTGTCAAAGATGAGGTGGCTGAGTGTGTCTGGAGTTGTTTCTGCATCTTCTAATCTGTTCCATTGGTCCTCAGGTCTGTTTCTTTGCCTGTACCATGCTGTTGTTATCACAGTAGCTTTGTAATATAGTTTCAAGTTGGGGATTGTAATGCACCATGTCTCTGTTACCTAGAATTGCTTTTGCTACTTTGGGTCTCTCCTTGTTCCAAATGAATTTTTGGATTGTTTTCTCAAGGTCCGTGAAGTATGCTGCTTGCTGTGATTTCAATTGGGATTACATTGAATCTATATAGCAGTTTTGGAAGTATGGCCATTTCACTATGTTGATCCTTCCTACCCAGGAGCAAGGGATGTCTTTCCATTTTCTGATGTCATCTTCAATCTCTCTTTTCAGAGTGCTGTAGTTTTCAGAGAAGAGGTCTGATTTCTTTCATTAGGTTGATTCCTAGGTATTTCAGTTTTTTGGATGCTATTGTGAAAGGAATTGTTTGCCCTATTTCTCTCCTTCAGGTTTGAGATTTTTCAAAATAAAGGAATAGGAAAGGATTAAAAATCAGCCAAAGCTAATGGATACTGTTTTGGAGTAGTTTGGATACTAAATGATAAAGAAAATAATCATCAAAATTCGGCACAGGGCAGACTAGGGAAGAGTGAACCTGTGATGATGGAGAGCCTCACAGGGAGCTTCTGGTGCTGGTGGTTTCTTCCTCCATGTGTACATGTTATGCATTTCCTTTATAATTACTTATTAAACTATCCGTATAAATTCTATGCATTTTTGGATGTATATTTCACAAAAGGGAAAACATAAAACCTGAGAAAAATTGCTATACATTTGATAAACATTATTTTTAAAGAATAAACTTTGTGCTTTGTAAGAAATAAACATTAAGTAAGGGGGCTTTGGCCAAGTGGATCGTTTTGTATTTGAGGATCAATCACTAAAAGGTACTTTCCATGGACTAAGTTTTTAAGGCTAATTAAAATCATGTCTCTTAGTTTTACATAACATAGTTTTTGTATTTTTTTTGGAGATAGGGTCTTGCTGTGTAGTTCAGGCTGGCCTTGAACTCATTATGTAGCCCAGGCTGGCTTTGAACTTGTAGCAATCCTCCTGCCTCAGCCTCCCAAGTGCTGGGATTATAGGCATGTGCCATCACACTTGGCTTAGACAGTTCTTATACAAGCACGAATTCTGAATCTTATCTTCTAAGTAATTCCCATGAACTGCAGCATGACACCGTGATTTTATCTGCTTTTTGGAAGGTAACCTAGTATATGCACTTAAAATTTTAAGACAATTCTAGATAAAAGTTTTACAATTATGTAAATATCATGTCTAATTCATATTGTTCATATGTGACTTTTGCCTATTTTCTATAGCTTTTTCTGACTTCCTCATTGAGATTTAACAGTATTTTTGTGTGACACCGTTAAAGGCAAAAAGTGATCAGAATTTCACATTCCTAGACTGACTTTTAATGTACATTAATCGGCTTGATTTTCACCTGTGTCATTTAAATTATTATCAAAATCTAAGTCATCATCACTTTCTTCATTCCTTTTGCAGCTTCTTCTATGATTAGATCTTTGATTATTTTCAGTATTTTCTGTCTTTTCTGCTTCTTTATTAAACGGAATAACAATATCTTCTTTCTTTCTACATTTTGCACAGACTTCAAGTTCATAGGCACATGGTCTACACATTATGTGGTAAGACTCCTTCACGGTCTTCTGCAAACATTTAACGCATTTTTTAGGTTTTGATAATGGTTTATATTTGGTGTATTTTACCCGCCATTCAAGAACTTCTTTACAATGCTGACATACTCCAATCATGAAGTTTTGCATTAATTTTCTTGGTCTGAACACTCTTGTCAAACTTGTCATTTTTGAAGCTAAATGTATTCTGGTGCTTCTGCGGCCTGGAATGAGCCACGTTGGCTTTCTGGGAGCTCATCGCCAGAATCGCCACCAGCTTGCACCAGGTACAGTGAAAAGGCCACAGGGAAAACGCAGTAGCTTGCCCCGTGGCCAGTGACCCAGAAGGAACTCTCTAGTTCTCTCTTAGTGAGTCTTTTGTTCGTGTAGGGGAAAGCTATTGATTTTTGTGTGTTGACCTTGTATCCAGTACTTCACTGAATTTGGTTATTAAGTCTAGAAGACTTTTGGTGGAGTTCTTGAGGTCTTCTATATAGAGTATCATGTCATCTGCAAATGACAATTTGACTTCTTCATTTCCTATTTTTATTCCTTTCATTTCTTTCTCTTGTCTAATTGCCATGAGTAATGTTTCCAAAAATATACTGAACAGGAGTGGTGACAGTGGACATCCTTGTCTTGTTTCTGTTTTTAGTGTGAAGGATTTCAGTTTTTGACCATTTAGTAGGATATTGGCTGTTGGTTTTTCATAGATGGCTTTTATCAGATTGAGGTAGAGACCATCTATTCTAATTTTTTTGTGGGGTTTTTATCATAAATGCATGTTGGATTTTGTCAAATGCTTTTTCTGCATCTATGGAGATAATGATATGGTTTTTGTTCTTGGCTCTATTGATATAGTGCATTACATTGATTGATTTGCATATGTTTAACCATCTCTGCATCCCTGGGATGAATCCCACTTGGTCAGGGTGAATAGTCTTCTTGATGGTCTTCTGCATTCTATTTGTCAGTATCTTATCAAGGATTTTTCATCTATATTCATTAGTGAGATAGGCCTATAGTTCTCTTTTTCAGTTGGGTTTTTCTCTGCTTTGGGGATCCAGGTGATGCTTGCTTCCAGGAATGAATTCGGAAGTATTGCTTCCCTTTCAATTTCACTGAAGAAGTTAAACAGTAGTGGCAGTAGTTCCTCTCTAAATGTCTTGTAGAATTCAGCAGTGAAACCATCAGGACTCGGGCTTTCCTTAGTTGGTAAGTTTTTAATTATGCTTTCAATTTCATTGATTGATATTAGGTTGTTTAGAATTTTTAGGTCTTCTTCATTCAACTTTGGTAATTCATATGTATCTAGGAATCTGTCCATTTCCATCTTATTGGCGTATAGGTTCTCAAAGTAGGTATAGATGATCCTCTAGACTTCTGTTGGATCTGTTGTAATTTCACCCTTTTCATTCCTAATTGCATGGATTTGGGCCTTTTCTTTCCTTCTTCTGATAAGATTGGCTAAGGGTTTGTCAATTTTGTTTAGTCTTTGGAAGAACCAACTCTTGGCTTCATTGATTTTTTGTATCATTCTCTTAGTCTCCATTGCATTGATCTCTGCTTTGATCTCTATAATTTCCTCCTTTGTATGAGCTTTGGGTTTGTCCTGCTCTTCTTTTTCTAGAAGCTTGAGGTTCTGCATCAGTTTGTTTAGTTGGACTTGTTCTGTTTTCTTAATATGAGTATTCACTGTGATGAATTTCCCTTGTAAGACTGCTTTCATTGTGTCCCATAGATTCTGATATGTTGTATTGTGATTGTCATTTAACTGAAGGAACTATCTGATTTCTTCCTTAATTTCCTTGGTGATCCATTGGTTTTTCAGAAGTTGTGTTGTTCAGTTTCCATGTGTTAATGAAATTCTTGTGGTTTCTTTTGCTACTGATCTCCAATTTCATTGCACTGTGGTCTGATAATATACAGGGGATAACTTCAACTCCTTTGCACTTACCTAAATATGTTCTATGAGCAAGTATGTGGTCTATTTTGGAGAACAAACTGCGTGCAGTTGAAAAGAATGTGCATTCTGATTTTGTGGGTTGAAACACTCTGTAAACATCTGTTAAGTTCATTTATTCAAGAGTTTGATTGAGTTCCAGTATTTCATTGCTTGTTTTTTTGTCTAGTTGGTCTGTCTATTTTTGACAATGGGGTATTGTGGTCCCCCACGACTACTGTATTAGTGCTTATGTGATTTTTCATGTCCATTAGTATTTGTTTTATATAGTTGGATGCACTAGTGTTTGGTGCATAGATATTTATGATTGTCATCTCTTCCTTTTGGATTGTTCCCTTTACAAGGATGTAGTGTCCTTCTTCGTCTCTGTTAATCAGTGTGGGTTTGAAATCCACTTGATCTGCAAAGAGGATAGCTACTCCTGCCTTTTTTTGTGTTCCTGACACATGGAGTATTGTTTTCCACCCTTTAAATTTCAGTTCATGAATTTCTTTTTGAATTAAGTATGTTTCTTGTATGCAGCATATTGTTTGATTTTGCTTCTTGACCCATTCTGCCAGTCTATTTCTTTTGATTGGTGAGTTGAGACCATTAACATTGATGTTTATAACTGATACATATTGACTTATCATTGTCATGACTTTTTCTTTTTGTTGGATTCTCCCCCTTTGCTTTTAATTTCTTGTTGTGCCCAGTGGATTCATTTTGTTGGGCTTCCTGGGGTTGTGATCCTCATTGTCTTTTCCTAGGATTTTGTCTAAAATTTTTTGGAGAGCTGGTTTGGTATTCATGAAGTTTCTCAGGTGGTCTTTGTCATGAACATATCTTATTTCTCCATCCATTTTGAAAGATAGTTTTGCAGGGTACATCAATCTGGGTTGGAGGTTGTTTTCCTTTAAGGCTTGAAATACATCACTCCAACCTCTTCTTGTCTTGTGGGTTTGTGTTGAGAAGTCTGTTGTGATTCTGATTGGCTTTCCTTTGTATGTGATTTGTTTCATTTCTCTAACTGCTTGTAGAACTTTGTTCTTCTGTTGAGTTTCTGGAATCTTAACAATTATATGTCTATGTGTAGATTTTTTTTGATGAAGGTTAGCTGGAGTCCTATATGCCTCACTCATCTGTATGTCAAGTTCTTTTCTCTTGCTTGGGAAGTTTTCTGCCATTACTTCTGTGAACAGTTTTTTTAATGTCATCTGCACTCTCTCCTCTTTCTTCATTGTCTCCAATCAGTCGTATGTTATTCCTCTTTGCATTGTCTAGGAGCTGTTAGATTGATTTCTCTTGGTCTCTTACAATTTTAAAGCAATTTTTCTTTTCCTGGTCACTAATTGCAATCTTATCTTCTATATCTGAAACTCTGTCCTCACATTGGCTCATGAGACTTTCAATGGAGTTTTTAATCTCCTGGAAATCTGTTTGCATCTGTTTTATGGATTCCATTTGTTTCCTATGTTGGGATTCCATTACGTTCCTCAGCTCCCCTATTGTTTTTCTATCTGTGTCCTCTCTAGATTTATTAATCACGTCTTGCACTATGGGCACAATCTCTGCAGTTGTCTGAGAATTTTTTTCTGATATCATTTTTTCTACATCCTCTTTTGTTGCTAGTTCAGGGGTTCCAGGTGATTGAGTAACAGAGTGTTCTATCTCATTTCCCTTTGGGGTTGCTGTGGGTGATCTCAAAGTTTGGTTCTGAGGCTTGTTTATGTGTCTTCTCATTTTGCTGGGGTGGGGTGGGGGGTTGCTCCTGGCGCCCGCACAGCTCATCTCCTCTGTGCTGGGAGTGGTGGTTGGTTGGCCTGGAAGCCTCCTACTCTGACCTGGGAGCTGTGGCACATTGACCTGGAAGCCTCCTACTCTGCACTGGGAGCTGTGACATGTTGACCTGGAAGTCTCCTCTGTGCTCAGAGCTGTGGTAGATTGGCCCAGAAGCCTCCTACTCTGTGCCAGGATCTGTGGCATGTTGACCTGGAAACCTCCTCTGTGCTGGAAGCTGTGGCCCATTGACCCAGAAGCCTCCTCTTCTTTGGGAGCTGTGGCACATTGACCCAGAAGCCTCCTCTGTGTTGGGAGCTGTGGCACACCAACCACTCCTTGAACTCACTTTAAAAATGACTGCTTTAAAGATAATTCTGCTAAAACCTAGTATATTGCATCTCTGATTCAGTTTATAACTTATATTAGCATATGTCATTTCTCTGAGGATTTAAAAGGAGCAAAAGGAAGCATAATGAACTGATATTGTGTAGAGGAACAAGACTCTACAGCAGGATCTGTCTTGTTTTCTGCACCTGTGGCTAAAAATTAGTTTGCCTTCTTTCTATGAATTTTTTTTTGCAGGAAAGAGATGACTTTAGAATCACAAAGCAGAATTTACCAAAGCAGATAAATTACCTTGGGGAAACACATTCAGCACTTACTTGAAGTGTGTCAAACAGTTGAATTACCTCTTTGCAAAGAGCTGTGGGGAAAAAAGGCATGCACACACACAGAGAAACACATACACACACACACACACACACACACACTGTATACTGAGAAGTCAGGTGGAATAGCTAACTCTGTGCAAACATCTTATTCCCTTTCTCTTTCATTCTTCCACAGTCTCTCCCCTACTACAACTTTGTCCTCTTCTTCCTCTCCCTCTTCCTACCATTGCTTCTCTCCTCCCACCTACTTCACTGCTTTCCTGTCCAAATGGTGCCAATGGTCCAATCAAAGGAAAAGAAAAGGACAGAAGCAGTTTTGGATCAGAGACTGGTCGGGTAATAGGTCTGGCTGAAACAAAAGGCTGAAATTTTGAGCTAGTTTGGGCACATGTGCATGGAGATGGAGCTCCACCTTCAGAGATATAACTTATCATCAGACCAAACAGGATGGAGGATGAAGGGAGAATGATGCAGTCAGTCCCAAAGAATAGCAGAGAGCCTGACAAATTCCTGTGCAGGAAAAGGACGTGATAAGATTAGTATTAGAAGGATATTTCAATAGTGAATGGTGCTGACTGTATCATCAGTTAATTTTTCTTTATTAAAGTGCAGAGCTACCCATTTGTCCCAGTTCTAGGTCATAGAATCTGTAAGTGTCCTAATTAACCAAAAAGTTTATTGTTGACAGGAATTATTCACGCTGAATAACTTGGGGGTGCTTCTAAAAGCTTGGAGATGTTTCTAAATATTCACATGGCCATTTCTTGTCTGTAAGTGGGTTACGGTGTTGCTCAGGAAACTCAGAGTCTCCTCCAGGGCTCACATCTTTTACCCAGAATGTCTTCCAAGTCCTCCTCTCTTCTGGTACTTTCCTCTGCCATGGCTCCAAGTAACACACCAGTCTTCTCATCTGCCCACACTGGAGCCTGTCTCCTGCACCTCTTTCCCTTCACTCCTCACCATGTCTCTTACCCTTGTGTAGTACAGCATAGAGCAGATGACTGTGGCCTGGCTCAGGCTCCCAAACTCCAGGTAAGCAGCTGGGATATACAAATATCATTCTTCATCTTTACTGGAAAATGCTGTTCACCTATTTGCTTTCAAATATGTCTCATTAGAAGAAGAGGCCAGACTGTGAAAGGCAGATGCACAGAGCTTGATTTAGGGCATTTGTAGTTCTGAAATCCCATGATCTACATGCTAAGCTTCCTAGAATGAGGAGGTGATAGAGTCAAAGGAACTGCTAAAGTTATCTAGAAGACTTAAAGGCTTGAGGAAACCTATTATCCCCATCCCTCCTAGCCTATCCACATGGTCCAATCAAGCATTCTTGACATCAGAATCTTTAAACAAAACAAAGTCTCTCTGTTGGCACAGCAAACATGAAAGTAGCAAAGATAGTGATCTGCACTATCTTCAATATCCCTTGTCTGTTCCAGGGTGGATGTGACTAATTGACAGGTATGATGTAATGACCTCCCGGGGGTCCAAGTCTTATCAGCTCTACTGCTTTATCTTTTTTAGTGAAATTCATAAAACACTGGAATTAAAATATTCTTGTGTAAATGCTTGATGCCCAAGGTAAGCTTGTTAGTTTTTCTTCCTGTTGACAACATGTAGCCCACCCAAACAAAACAATTCCCATTGTCTCTCTTTATCTCCTGAAGCATAATCATAGTCACAAACAATATTTAATAAATTCTTTGTATATCTTGGCAAGAAAGAAAGTAGAGGATATTTCTATGGTTGAATTGGACAGTCCCAAAGACTTCAAGTGTGGCACAAATGGGCAGAGAGGGATTTTCGAATGGCAAGAAAAGGAAGAACAGAGGTGAGAATAAAAGCTCATGGATTTTACAAGAAACACAAAAGAGCACAGTTGTTTAGAAAACGTGCTCCATAGGAGATAAAGATGAAAATGGAGGTTGACCTTACAAGCAGTAGGATCCTAAATTGGTGGGCAGTGGGTGGACCATTGGATAGCACACTTAGTGGTATATTTTAGATATTAATTTGATGGTGGTATGAGGATCCCTTTAATCTATCACCACCCTATCTTCAAGAGAAGAATGCTTAGCCCTGTTGGAGGAGTCTTTTATTAATCTACAGATGGCACTAAAAATGAACTGTCTTTCATCTCAGCCCTGCTTAGCAACATTTGATGTGCTACCAATCTGTCTCTTTAGTGCTCCCCACAGGAAACCATGCATTCCTCTACCAGTTACCATCTCCTTATGATCCTTGGAAATTTCCATGGGGAAGCTCTGTAAAAGTGCCCCAGGTGGCTCTGATGAGGACCTCTGGCTAAAGCCATTATTACAGGCAGTGGGAAAACAGAAGATAATCAAGAAACAAAAAACCAAACATAAGCAAGGGAATGCCTCTGACTTGCATTTGAGAAAGTTTGCCTAAGCTGAAGAATGAAGAAGGGGTTAGGAGTAAGGATGGGGCAATACCTGAATCAAAAAAAGCAAAAGGAGAAAGGATAAAGATCTGGAGTCATATATTGGTAGTGGAGATGAAGGAGAGAGGATAAGCACAAGGTGTTTAGAAGGTCAGAACAATAGGACTTGGATTAAATATTGGATATGAAGACTAAGAGAGCAGGAAATTAAGCTGAATTATTTTGGAGAGATGCAATTGTCATTAGACTCTACTTAGATAATTTTTTTAATCCCTAATTTTGAAAACAATTGCCTGCCACTGCCAAAGTATTTTTCATTATGAAAGTTGCTTATTTCATTGCATAGTTGCTGCTCAGTCATTCCTTGTGGCAGAATGCTCCAGCCATTACAACTTGTCTTCTCTAAAGTGAGCGTGCTTTGACATTACTTAAAAAACTTCTAAATGCATCATTTCTAATTAAAGCCTCTGGGTTGATTTGTAAAGAACCTACTTTTTCCCCATGTCTCACACATGTATGTTACCACCTACCATGCATAAAATACACCATATCTTGGTGTGGATGCTTTATTTCTGGTGCTGGCTTAATGGTTTTACTATACTAGGAATGGAAACTGCATATATATTTATGAAGTTAGAGGGGAAACATACAGGTCTAGGCAATTCTTTGTTGATAAAGCTAGAGCACGAAACAATAGTGCCTCCATTCCTGCCTTTGCCAAAGTAGGGCTCCAACTCCTTACCTGATTAAGCTGCATTGTAGGGGTCTGGCGTTCAATGAACTGCATTTTATTGGGAAACAAGGTGACTGTTTCAGTGGTGGCATCAGGCCTGCTGCTTTCTTGTTTATTTTTTTTTCTTAAATTCTTTTATTGGTACATTTTAGGTATACAACACATTTACATTTCTCATTGGGAACTTGTATCTTTACATGATGCATCTTGGTTCTTATTTTTTCCCCATTCCTAGCCCTCTCTTCACGCCCTCCACCTTTCCCTATTTACAAAGACTTTATTTCCATTTTTTCCATTTCTCATCATTTTTCCTTTCCCTTCTTTCCTTTCCCCTGCCCCTCCCACTACACCTACCCCTTTGGACCTTTTCTTCCTATTTTGCATTATCGATTATTCATTCTAATCATTGGTACATTTTAGGTATACAATATAATGACATTCATCATTGGAAATTTGCACCTTTACATAATCTCTCTTGGTTCTTATTTTTCACCTTTTCCCAGCCCTCCCTTCAACCCCTCCAGTCCTCCCTATTTACAAAGATTTTGTTTCTATTTTTCCATTTTCTCATATTCCATTCCCTTCTTTCCTTTCCCCTAGCCCTCCCACTTCCTTCCTTTTGCCCCTTTTCTTCCTATTTCACATTACCTATTATACATTTTAGTCCTTATTTACACTTTCAGTTCCTCACACTACAGAAACTATTCAGTATTTATACATGTGTGTCCTATTTATTTCACTTAAGAGTATCGCCTCAATGTGCATCCATTTAGCTATAAATGTCTCTAATTTCTCATTTTTAATGGCTGAGTAGTACTCCATTATATTAAAAAACCCCAGATTTTCTTTATCCAGTCTCCAGTTGATGGGCATTTGGGCTGTTTCCAAGTTTTAGCTATCATAAACTGTGCTGCTATGAACATGGGTGCACATAAATCACTGTGGTATGATTCTTTTATTTCTTTGGGGAAGATACCCAGCAGTGGAATAGCTGGGTTAAATGGGACTTCCAGTCCTAATTCTTTGAGGTATCTCCATACTGATTTCCACAGTGGTTGCACCATTCTACACTCCCACCAGCAGTGGAGCAGAGTTCCCCTTTCCCCACAGCCCCACCAGCATTTGTTATTGGTTGATTTCATGATAGCAGCCATTCTTTCTGGAGTAAGGTGGAATCTCAGCATTGTTTTCATTTGCATCTCTCGAATGACCAGTGATACTGAACATTTTTTCATGTATTTATTTGCTATTTCTACTTCTTTGTCTGAGAAATGTCTGTTCATTTCAGATGCCCATTTTCGGATTGGGTCTTTAAATTTGGGACTGCTGCTTTCTTGTTAATTGCCCTAGTGCAGCTGGCTCATTTGGGTCCTGCTCTTGTGTCATCAGGCTAGTGAGAGGTTCCTGTGCTGTTGCCTGGAGAAACAAAATTACACTTGTTTTGAGGCACAGATACATTGCTACAGGGATATTTTGGTTTTATGGGTTCCAAGATATGGCTCTTTAGCTGAAAGTGGGGAATACCATTTTGGCCTTATGCCCAAGTTATATTCTGTACTATAATTTTTCCAGAAAGCATGTTGCATTGGAAGATTATAGGTACTAATTTGTAAAGTCAGGACTCGCGTCTTTTCAGGTAGTGTCCATCAGTATGTACTCCATGGTCAGGAAAGACATGTAATTTGGCATCTTGATCCCTGAATATGACTATCTTGGAAAGAACAGGACCAAGGAAGATTATTCTACCCTAGTCAGCTTGGCTCATACTTGTCTTACTTTCGTGGATTTTCTTATTCAACCCCAGCTCTAAATGTGGCTTTATATAGTCCTCTGGCTAAGGGATTGTGTTTCTTGTGCCCAAACAATACAATTTGCCATGCTGATGTCTGTGATCTCTTTGATGTTCCTTGCTGTTCATCTACTGCTTACTGAGGTTTGGATGGTTGACACCCATGTTCTGGGCCCTGCCTTGACCTTCTTTTATAATGCTCAATTCTTTGGACTGACTCTAGTTTCAGTGATTCTTTCTGGGTTCATGTATTCTCTGCATACTGCAGGAAGGAAGACATAGCTTTGCTCTTGTCATTAGAAAGCATGACTCCTCTTGGGTTTCCATAGAAAATTGATTTGATTCCAGCTTATGAAAGATAAGTCTAGTTTGTGGCTGTCCTCAGTGTCTACTCCATTCATCAGCCTATGAAAGATATTCTGATCTGAGGAAGAAGAGATGTTGAATTGGTTATCTTGAATTTAAGTGATAGTATAAAGAGACTTAGAACTGGAATAAGACTTTCCATCCACTAGTTATTTACCCATCAAATGTTTACTCAGCACAGGCTTTTTGTCAGCTATTAGATACATTAGCACTGTAAAGATGAAATGAGGCAGGACCTCCTGAAAGAGTAGGGAAGATTTTGCATATAGCCTCATAATTTCTTTGAAAGAACTAAAGCAGAGGCCTGTGGGAGAAGATGCTTCTCACTCAATCTTGGAGTTGGACGACCTGATGTCAGTCAAATTTATTGTGAAGAGCTGAGTAGGAGCTAGATAGACCCAAGGGTGGAAGGAAGGATAGAATATCAGTGAGAGAGACAATGTGAACAAACCAGTGGACGAGAGTGTGGTACAAGAATAGGTTTCAAGGAGAAGTTATGAGGTGTTTTGCTTTGGACAATTTTAAGAAAATGCCACTTCTAAGCTAGCCAGAACATAGTTTAGCATGTGTGATCCCCAAAGCCAAGGTATATATAATATATGAGGCCCAAGCCTCATATAATTTCTCAGTGTCACTCTAGACTTGGGGAGTCTGTTGAGCCTTACCCCCAGAACCTAAGTTTCCAAAAACCACCCTGAGTTTCTCAGAAAGTTAAATGACAAACCCAATGTATCTATCATTTGGCCATAGGTAGTGCCTTTGGCATTTTTGATGAGCAGTGAAATTCTTTCAATGGAAAAAAATGCTAGCTGCTTTCTGATACTTCTCTCCTAAATGGAGTTGTTGCGTCTTTCATTTGTTTGGAGGCATGAAACATACTATATTATCTGCCTGCCATTTCTTCATGAAAAGACACCTTCCTCCTTCTCCACTCTGTATTGGAGTCCATTAATTAGAATGAGCTTTATCCAGTAAGCTTAGGCTTCCTTCTTTTCTGTCCATCTTCTCCAGCTATACCTCTCTTGGCTTCTGAAAGCGAGGACAGGTCACTTAACTTTTGTCATGAGCATTTGGATGAAATATTCTGATGAATACACATGTGTGCACACAAAGACATGAAAGCCCATTTTTAATCGGAAGTGTTTTGTTTTTCCTGAGTTTTTAACTTTAAATGGAACTCACACTCCCCTCTTAGGCTAGTCTTTCAGGCCCCTTTATTTCTCTGTGTCCATGCTTCCATGGTGCAGCATAATAGCTATTGTTTCAGAAGTACAGGGCGAGAGGACCTCGAATGCCAGAGGTCTGCATTATATCCATATCTGTAGATTTCACTGGCAAAGCAGAGGTTAGAGGGAAGTGAGAGCAAGTGTTTTCCATTGGTGAGCCCGAGTCCTTCTAGCAACATGGGCACAATGGGTGCCATTCTGCGTGCAGAACAGGCTCTGGCAGCAGAAGCGCTGACATACTCACATCCCACACAATGGGCCCTATGCTGCAACCTTGCTCAGCAGGATGACACCTGCTTCTCTGGGATTATTGTTACAGAACAAAAGGAACATTGTCTCCTGTGTATCTATTGAGCCTTGTGTGTTAACATTTCTTTCTTTAAAAGCATAAAAATTTGTTTTCCCATTCTTTATTCTACTTTCTGAAGTGAACAGACTAAAAATTTTAGCCTTGGTTCTAGAATCAGGAAATCCAAAGGTGAATGTGAAATTGTTTGTGGGAAAAGAAGAGAGCAGGTGGAGGCAAAAAATTGGAGATACTCTTGGTTACTGTATCTCTTTAATCATGCTACTGGGGAGTCAGGAACAATGTAGGTGAGGTGGCCAGCTTAGTGCTGGAGCTCCCGAAGAGTGAAGACCAATGAAGCTTCTGGATCAAAGCTAATGAGTTGTTAATGGCTCAGTACATGACCCAGCCCAAGGAGTTGCTCCCCCACAAGTTGGCAACTTAAGCCCAGAAATCCCTTCTCTCTCCTTCAGGATATATTCCATTGCCGTAGTGACACACTGAGTCTGTGTAAACAACACACAGTGTTTGTGCAAAGTCCAATGTCAACAGGCTTATTTATATTTGTTTTTTTCAAGTCAATTGTTTATTTAAAACTTTTTACTCCTTAACAGCTTATCTTTTTCTTCCTGTTATCAGGGAGCAATACAAAACTCCCTCTTATGGTTGAACTAATTCTTTTCCCCTCCCCCCAAGAAGTTGACTTGTTTATGGTAGTTCTTGGGTCACTAGATACACAGTCTACAGCCAAACATTGCAACAAGACCTTGGGGACTAGTCTACCTAACACAATGGTTCTGGATTGTGATGCTTCAGCTTTATTTACCATCACCAGAGTCAATTAATGGGGCAGTTCAATAGGAGAATAAGGCCTCTGGTTGTTTCTCTGATCTGTCTCATATCTTACTTCCCCTTGAGAATATTCCTTAACTTTTACAGCCCATGGTATGCTATCATCTTCTTGAAGATTCCCGTTGTAGGTAACTAAAAGATGGGAATAATTTTATATCAAAGGAAGAAAAGTAAAGGAGTAATTAAATTAAGAATGAATGTAAAGGCAGTTTAGCCAGAGTCCTCATTCTCCTTTTTGCCCTCAAAGAGTTTTCCAAAGCCTCAGATCTTTATTAACAAAACTTTTCTAGATCCAATCCTATTAATTTTGGGCATAGACAGACCAATTTGTCCTGGTATAGTTACTTTCTCAGAAGAGAGGTGACAATTTTAAAAGATTAAGTTGCTGTGATTCCATTTGGGGTCCTGGGCTATTTTGGGTACAGTTCTCAAGTTTAAGATAGCATGGACAGCCTTCTAGAGACTGCTTTTTCATCCTCAGCACTGTACTCGCAAGTGGAGAAGTCATGTGGCAGGGCCTTTATTAGAGCTTTCCAGTTTAGGAGGCTGGTTGTGGCTGTAGCTGTGATTACCTGAGAAATGAGCATTTTCTCCTTAATTGCTTTTATTTTTGTTTTAAAAGAAGGGACTATTTATTAAAATAGATATCATAGCAACTAAATACAGTATATTGGAACATACTTTCTTCTTGGGGTAAATCTGTGACTTTCTTTTTTTTTGTATTAAATTCTTTTATTGGTACATTGTAGGTACACAACACAATTACATTTCTCATTGGGAATTGTACCTTTATATAATGCATCTTGGTTCTTATTTGTTCCCCATTCCTAGCCCTCCCTTCATGCCCTCCATCGTTCCCTATTTACAAAGACTTTATTTCCATTTCTCATCATTTTGTCCTTTCCCTTCTTACCTTTCCCCTGCCCCTCCCACTACCCCTACCCCTTTGGACATTTTCTTCCTATTTTACATTATCGATTATTCATTCTAATAATTGGTACATTTTAGGTATACAATATAATGACATTCATCATTGGAAATTTGCACCTTTACATAGTCTCTCTTGGTTCTTATTTTTCACCCTTGCCCAGCCCTCCCTTCAACCCCTCCAGTCCTCCCTATTTACAAAGATTTTGTTCCTATTTTTCCATTTTCTCACATTAATCCCATTCCCTTCTATCCTTTTCTCTAGCCCTCCCACTCCCTTCCCCTTTGCCCCTTTTCTTCCCATTTCACATTACCTATTATACATTTAGTCCTTATTTACACTTTCAGTTTCTCACACCAGAGAAACTATTCGGTATTTACACGTGTGTCCTATTTATTTCACTTGAGAGTATTGCCTCAATGTGCATCCACTTAGCTATAAATGTCTCTAATTTCTCATTTTTTATGGCTGAGTAGTACTCCGTTTTATAAAAATCCCACATTTTCTTTATCCAGTCTCCAGTTGATGGGCATTTGGGCTGTTTCCAAGTTTTAGCTATCACAAACTGTGCTGCTATGAACATGGGTGCACATTTATCACTGTGGCATGATTCTTTTATTTCTTTGGGGAAGATCCCCAGCAGTGGAATAGTGGGGTCAAATGGGACTTCCAGTCCTAGTTCTTTGAGGTATCTCCATACTGATTTCCACAGTGCTTGCACCAGTCTACACTCCCACCAGCAGTGGAGCAGGGTTCCTCTTTCCCCACAACCCTGCCAGCATTTGTTATTGGTTGATTTGATGATAGCAGCCATTCTTTCTGGAGTGAAGTGGAATCTCAGCATTGTTTTCATTTGCATCTCTCGAATGACCAGTGATGTTGAACATTTTTTCATGTATTTATTTGCTATTTCTACTTCTTTGTGTGAGAAATGTCTGTTCATTTCAGATGCCCATTTTTGGATTGGGTCTTTAAATTTGGGAGGTCTGATCTTTTTAAGTTCTTTATAGATTCAAGATAGTAGACCTTTGTCTTAGGAAGAGCAGGTGAAGATTTTTTTCCCACATTGTGGGTTGTCTCTTCACACTGCTGGTGGTTTCTCTTGCTGTGCAGAAGCTTTTTAATAAGAAGAGATTCCATTTGTTGATTGTTTGTGCTAGTTCATGGGCAACTGAGGTTTTGTTCATAAAATCTTTTCCTACACCGATGTCTTCAAGGGTTCTACCTAACCTCTGTTCCAACTGGTTCAGAGTTTCTATTTTAATATTTAGATCTTTAATCCATTTTGATTTTAGTTTAGTGCATGGTGAGAGATATAGGTCTAGTTTTAATCTCTGGCAAGTTGAAGCCCAATTTTTCCAGCACCATTTATTAAAGAGGCTATCTTTCCTCCAGTGAGGGTGTTTGGCTCCTTTGTCAAAGATGAGATGGCTGAGTGTGTCTGGCGTTGTTTCTGCATCTTCTAACTGTTCCACTGGTCCTCAAGTCTGTTTCTTTGCCAGTACCATGCTGTTTTTATCTCAGTAGCTTTGTAGTATAGTTTCAGGTTGGGGGTTGTGATACCCCCTGCCATGTCTCTGTTACCTAGAATTGCTTTTGCTATTCTGGGTCTCTTCTTGCTCCAAATGAATTTTTGGATTGTTTTCTCAAGGTCTATGAAGTTTGCTGCTGGGATCTCAATTGGAATTGCATTAAATCTATATAGCAGTTTTGGAAGTATGGCCATTTTCATTATATTGATCCTTCCTACCCAGGAGCAGGGGATGTCTTTCCATTTTCTGATATCATCTTCAATCTCTTTTTTCAGATTGCCATAGTTTTCAGAGAAGAGGTTTTTGATTTCTTTCATTAGGATGACGCCTAGGTATTTCAGTGTTTTGGATGCTATTGTGAAAGGAATTCTTTGCCCTATTTCTCTCTCAGTGAGTCTGTCATTGGTGTAGAGGAAAGCTAATGATTTTTGTGTGTTGACCTTGTAACCAGCTACTTGACTGAATTTGGTTATTAAGTCTAGAAGACTTTTGGTGGAGTTCTTGGGGTCTTCTATATACAGTATCATGTCATCTGCAAATAATGACAATTTGACTTCTTCATTACCTATCTTTATTCCTTTTATTTCTTTCTCTTGTCTAATTGCCATGGCTAATGTTGCCAGAACTATATTGAACAAGAGTGGTGATAGTGGACATCCTTGTCTTGTTCCCGATTTGAGTGTGAAGGATTTCAGTTTTTGACCATTTAGTATGATATTGGCTGTTGGTTTTTCATAGATGGCTTCTATCAGTTTGAGGTAGAGACCATCTATTCCAAGTTTTTGTAGGGTTTTTATCATAAATGCATGTTGGATTTTGTCAAATGCTTTTTCTGCATCTATGGAGATAATCATATGGTTTTTGTCCTTGGCTCTATTGATATAGTGTATTACATTAATTGATTTTTGTATATTGAACCATTCCAGCATCCCTGGGATGAATCGCACTTGATCAGGGTGTATGATCTTCTTGATGATCTTCTGCATTCTGTTTGTCAGTATCTTATTAAGGATTTTTGCATCTATGTTCATTAGTGAGATTGGCCTATAGTTCTCCTTTGTGGTTGGGTCTTTCTCTGCTTTGGAGATCAAGGTGATGCTTGCTTCAAGGAATGAATTTGGGAGTATTGCTTCCCTTTCAATTTCACTGAAGAGTTTAAACAGTAGTGGCAGCAGTTCCTCTCTAAATGTCTTGAGGAATTCAGCAGTGAAGCCATCAGGGCCTGGGCTTTTCTTAGTTGATAAGTTTTTAATTACATTTTCAATTTCATTGGTTGATATTGGGTTGTTCAGAGTTTTTAGGTCTTCTTCATTGAACTTTGGTAATTCATATGTATCTAGGAATCTGTCCATTTCTTCTGTGTTGTCCATCTTATTGGCGTATAGCTTCTGGAAGTAGGTATTGATGATCCTCTGGATTTCTGCTGGGTCTGTTGTAATTTCACCCTTTTCATTCCTAATTGCATGGATGTGGGCCTTTTCTTTCCTTTTTCTGACAAGATTGGCTAAAGGTTTGTCAATTTTGTTGATTCTTTTGAAGAACCAACTCTTGGCTTCATTGATTTTTTTGTATCATTCTCTTAGTCTCCATTGTATTGATTTCTCCTCTGATCTTTATAATTTCCTCCCTTGTATGAGCTTTGGGGTTGTCCTGCTCTTCTTTTTCTAGAAGCTTGAGGTTCAGCATCAGGTTGTTTAATTGGGCTCGCTCTGTTTTCCTCATATGTGTATTCACTGCAATGAATTTTCCTCGTAAGACTGCGTTCATTGTGTCCCATAGATTCTGATATGTTGTATTGTCATTGTCATTTAATTGAAGGAACTGTCTGATTTCTTCTCTAATTTCCTGTGACCCATTGGTTATTCAGAAGTGTGTTGTTCAATTTCCACGTGTTTATGAAATATTTTGAGTTTCTTTTGCTATGGATCTCCAATTTCATCACACTATGGTCTGATAATATACAAGGGATAACTTCAATTCCTTTGCACTTACTTAAACATGTTCTATGTGTGAGTATGTGGCCTACTTTTAAGAATGACCCATGTGCAGCTGAGAAGGATGTGTATTTTGATTTTGTGGGGTGGAAGACTCTGTCAACATCTGTTAAGTTCATTTGTTCAAGAGTTCGATTGAGTTCTAGTATTTCATTACTTATATTTAGTATAGTTGATCTATCTATTTGTGACAGTGGGGTGTTGAGGTCCCCCACTACAATTGTATTGGTGCATATATGACTTTTCATGTCCCTTAGTATTTGTTTTATATAGTTGGGTGCACTAGTGTTTGGTGCATAGATACTTATGATTGTCATCTCTTCCTCTTGGATTGTTCCCTTTACAAGGATGTAGTGTCCTTCTTCGTCTCTCTTAGTGTTGGTTTGAAATCTACTTGATCTGCCAAGAGGATAGCTACTCCTGCTTTTGTTCAGGTTCCTGTTGCATGGAATATTGTTTTCCACCCTTTAACTTTCAGTCTATGAGTTTCCGTTTGAATTAAATGTGTTTCTTGTATGCAGCATATTGTTTGATCTTGCTTTTTGACCCATTTTTCCAGTCTATTTCTTTTGATTGGCGAATTGAGGCCATTAACGTTGATGGTTATAACTGAAACGTATTGACTTGTCATTGCCATGACTTTTTCTTTTTGTTGGGTTCTCCCCCTTTACATTTAATTTCTTGTCATGCCAGATGGGTTCATTCTGCTTTGCTTCCTGGGGTTGTGATCCTCAATGTCTGTTCCTAGGATATTGTGTAAAATTCTTTGGAGTGCTGGTTTGGTATTCACACAGTTCCTAAGGTGCTCTTTGTCATGAAAGTATCTTATTTCTCCATCCATTTTGAAAGATAGTTTTGCAGGGTATATCAATCTGGGTTGGAGGTTGGTTTCTTTTAGGGTTTGGAATATGTCACTCCAATCTCTTCTTGCCTTGATGGTTTGTGTTGAGAAGTCTGCTATGATTCTGATGGGCCTTCCTTTGTATGTGATTTGTTTCTTTTCTCTGACTGCTTGGAGAGCTTTGTTCTTCTGTTGAGTTTCTGGAATCTTAACAATTCTATGCCTATGTATAGATTTTTTTGATCAAGGCTATTTGGAGTCCTATATGCCTCACTTATCTGTATGTCAAGCTCTTTTCCCCTGGTTGGGAAGTTTTCTGCCATTATTTCTGTGAAGAGATTTTTTATGTCATCTGCACTCTCTCCTGTTTCTTCATTGAGCCCAATCAGTCTTATGTTATTCTTTTTTGCATCATCTAGCAGCTGCTGGATTGATTTCTCATGTTTCCTTATAATTTGGAAGCAGTTTTTCTTTTCCTGGTTACTAATGGCAATCTTATCTTCTATATCTGAAATTCTGCCCTCACATTGGCTCATTCTGCTGTGTAGACTTTCAATGGAGTTTTTCATGTCCTGGAAATCTATTTGCATCTCTTTTATGGATTCCATTTGTTTCCTATGTTGGGATTCCATCATGTTCCTGAGCTCCTCTCTAGATTTATTAATCATGTCTTGCACTAGGGGCACAATTTCTCCTGTAATCTGAGAAATCATTTCTGATTTCATTTTTTCCAGATCCCCTTTTGTTGCCAGTTCAGTGGGTCCAGGTGGTTGAGTATCAGAGTGTTCCATCTCATTTCCCTTTGGGGTTGCTGTAGGTGATCTGGAAGTCTGGTTTTGAGACTTATTTACATGTTTTCTCATTTCGACTGGGGCGGGGGGCTGTTAGCACCTGCACGGATTACCTCCTCTGAGCTGGGTGAGGTGGGACAGGGTCCGGGAGCAGCGGTAGGGATGGTGAACCAAAAGCCCTTTCCTGTGGGCTGGGAGCAGCCGGAGGGACGGTGGCCAGGAAACCCCTTCCTCTGGACCAGGAGCAGTGGGTTGGTGGCTCAGAAGCCCCTCCCTCTGGGCCAGGAGCAGTGGGAGGGATGGTGGCCTGGAAGCCCCTTCCTTTGGGCCAGAGGCAGCGGGACAGAAGGTGGCCCAAAAGCCCTTTCCTCTGGGCTGGGAGCAGCGGGAGGGATGGTGACTGGGAAGCCCCTTCCTCTGGACCAGGAGCAGTGGGACTCAGTACCTTCGTCTGGTGGTCTGGTGTCCTCTGCCTCTTTGTAGTGTGGAATCAGTTGGCTGCCTGTCTGCAGCGGGGTGATTCGGGGTCTTCTGTGCGACTCAGGACTTCGGTAGTGCGTGCACAGTCCTGCCTGTCTGTAGCGGGCTGATTCGGCGTGTTCTGTGAGACTCAGGACCTAGATAAGGCATGGGCAGTCCTGCCTGTCTGCAGTGGGCTAATTAGGCATCTTCTGCGGGACTCAGGACCTCCTTGGGGCATGCACAGACCTGCCTGTCTGCAGAGGGCTGATTCCAAATCTGTGACTTTCAAAGAAGCAATACAGTATTGTAACGAAGAAGTAGCTTCTGGATTTGAATCTCAAAACTTGTGAATCCTTAGGCAAGATAGGTATCATCCCAGGGGCTCATTTTTTCTTTCTGTATAAAGGGGGGAGGGTAATGATACTTTCTGCCAGAAGGGTAGTTGTGGAATCATCTGTGAAGCATTTAAAAGAATCTCCTGCTAATCCTCAGTGCATGTTAACTGGTGTGAATGCAGAACAGTAGGGCACTGAAAGCCCATAAAGAATTCTTCTCAGAATTCCTGTTGCTGTTAATGATTTTCATGCACCCATTCACCAATTAGCCACAAGAAGACAGTCTAGTTTGTTCTGGTAGCTGTTCCTGTGGTCAGAAAGTCTGGCTGCACCCTTTCCTTTGCTTGATCTGTGTAATGACTTGGGAAGGACCATTCTAGTGCATACATCCCTAAGATACTTATTCCCATGATCACATTCTCTAGACAGGAGGATTTCTTCATGACTTTGCTAACAAGCTGCGTTTCCCATTTCTGGTCAGTCCAGTATTCTAATAACAAAGCTTATATCTTGTTAAACATTTCAGTACAGTCCTTAATCACAGATTTGGCTCAGAAGTAAAAAAAGAAAAGTCAAGTCAAATACCTCACATCATAATTTATAAATGTTTTTATTATGATGGTTTTTAAATAATGCAAATAATATCTTTTATGAAATCAGATTGAACATGGGGATTCTGGTCGAAGATAGAATTAGTTCTCATCCTCTCCTAAAAGGAAGGTGTAATATTAATAAAAAACTGAATATTGAGGCATATTTATAATATATGTAAAAAGCTACACATTAATTTTAATGAAATGTCAACATAAAACATGAATTTTAGTACAGACATTATATCCATATAAGCAAAGGGAAAGCACATTTAGGTGGTGTAGGCGAAGTAAAGCAATAGAGCTGGATGTGGTGGCACACTGCTATAATCCCAGCACCCAGGAGGGAGGCTGAGGCAGGTGGATCTCCATGAGTTCAAGGCCAATTTGAGTTACATAGTAAGTTCAAGGTCAGACTGAACTACACAGCAAGACCCTATATCAAAAGAGGTGCAGGGGTGGGGGGCAGGGGAGAGCAATACAACACATCTAAGATATCCTGGTGAAAGTTTGCAGGTGAGACTGAATTTGTGGAGCTGTCAGTAATAGGAAAGAGGCTGCTTGAAAGACAAGAGAAGGGAGAGAACATGCCAAGAAAATAGCCTGGACTAAAGGTTAAGAGATATTCTAGTTCTTTGCACCTGAGTCAAGCTGTCTTGAAGTGATTGTCACCAAAGTTTAATTGCCTGGAAATTCCTGGCTTGGATCTCACCCTTAACTCTGGTATGGAAAAGAATGAATAGAATTGGTATGGGTCTAAATAAAAGGTTGCATTTATAGGACTATCTTAGCAGATCTTGGTAGATCTGAATGTGATAGCAAAGTGATAAAGAGATAAATGGAGCTACCACTCTTGTGGTAGTAACACCTTTGAAAAATTGTTTACCCCTTGAGCTTCAGTTCCTCATATGAAAGCTGAGAATAACAGTAGCAACTACTTATGAGGATTGTGGAGAGGATAGCTACAGAGCCAATAGTTCATCATCTGGTACACAGAAAGGGGTCAATAAGTATTCACCAATCATCATTGTCATCATCATCATCATCATCATCATCATCATCATCATCATCACAGAATAACAGACCCAATCATGACCATATCCATGGCATAATGCATTATAGATCACTTAACTTTATTCTATGCAGAACCTTTGACCCTCCCACTTGGTACTTTGCCATTCTTAGACCCTGTCAAGAGGGAACACGACTGGTGATAAGCACTTCTACCTCAAAACTTTTAAAATACTTACTTTTAAAAACCAATGGGTTAGGTTCATATTTGAAATTAAAATATTGTCATATAAATTATGAAAAAATCCAGGCACTGAGTGTTGCTCAAAAATAGACCGGGGTGTCAGCTCTAGCCAAATGAACCATCTTTTACCCAAGAAAGGTTGATTAGTTGATGAGATATACATCATCTTGGTTTCAAGTGCTAGAGGCCATCAAAAGGCATCCTGAAGTTAAAGATATCGCTATTTTAATGATCGTTACTGAAGAGTATTTTTTTAAAAAGGTGTGCTTTCACACTTTAAGACTTATTGCTTGTATTTTCACAGCTTTCTTAAAGTAAAAAGGGATGTTGTGGAAAATGATAAAATTTATCATTTATAGCGAAATATTAATGTAGCAGCAGGAGATTCGATGAGGCCATCTATCTATGAGCATTCAGACTTCAAAGGAAGCATAAACACGAAATTAATGGTTTGTCTAGTGTAAGAGACAAATAAATGCAAATGTGGGCTCATTAATATCAAGTGGATGACTTCTTGGTTTATGGGGTTTGGATTGATTTTGTCAACGGCCAATAGATTTATTTTTAAAAGTCTTTGGAATTTAGCATCCATACACCCATTATTGAGAGAAATAAAACTCACAGCACTCCCGGACAGCCTCTCGTTCTCCTCCTCCTTCCCCCTTCCTAGATGTTGCTTTACTGAGATAAAGTTCTTACATTAGGACTTACTTTCACACTGAAATATGTCCCTTGTAGGAACTGCTATAAACGTCAGCATTTTCCACAGCATTAGTTTATGGGCAGAGTGAATTTTAATGGCATCATAATCTCATGGCAATCAATTGCGGTGCTTGGCGAAAAAAGCTCTGGGGGTGTCCATTAAATGGGCTTTGCATCACTCTTAATGCTCTGAAATCTTGAAGTCTTTCCTCGTCTTCCCTATTTGTCTATAGACAAAATAGTTTTTTTCTCCCCCACCCCACTTTAGGCTGAGGTAGCATTAAACACTTTTATTTACTATTTAATTCTCTGACAAGGAGGAAAAAATACCTTCTCTCTTTCACTTGAACAAGGGCATGAGTCCATTGGTTCAGATGCAATGTGGGAAACCAAGGCAAAGGTTTTGGTGGGTTTTTGGCTCTTTCTAGATTAGTGGATACCTCCACTATGAAATGTTGCTATTGTGTTTGTCAAGTCATCCTGGGTGGGGCGATCAAGCCACTATAAGGGAACTGAAACACAGTAGCTCCTAGTCTTTCTGAATTAGTGCTCTATGATATCTTTATCCATCACTACCTTCACTTTCAATGTGGTCTCCCTGTTTCTATGGATTGCATACATGAATGTGGAGCATATATAGCATATAGATTATCATAAGTATTTAAAGTTAATTTTCCATTTTCAGCTTCTCTTTTTATTCAGCTTCTCTTTTTGTTCAGCTTCTCACCTTTAAGAGATAACAGATTACATATCTAACTTCTTTTTCTGAATTTTTTAGGTTAACTGTATTTGTATTTTTTAACCATTTTGTTACACTTTCATTCTTCAAAACCTCTGACCTTTTTTTAAGTTTTCTGTGCACAACAAACTAATCTGGGAAAAGAAAGTATTCAGGGATTTGTTCTGTAGTTGGTTCCTGTCTTAGTTACTTTTCTCATTGCTGTGACACAATGCCCAACACCCAAAGTTAAAGGAGGAAAGGCTTATTTGGCTTACTGTTCATAGAGGTTTCAGTCCATAGTCGACTGGCTCTAAGCAGAGTGGCATGGCAGAAGAGAAACAGTTCATGGAAAAGTAGGACAAGTATAAGGCAGCAAGCAAGTGACAAGACCTGACAACAGCAGGCCTTCTGCCCTTTATACTCTTATCCAGGCTACCCACCCTTGGGTAACATTCACACCCTTAATCCTAGCATTGGACTGTGAACCAATCCCAGCATTTCATCCTTGATCCTAGCATTACACAGCCTAGACCCAACCACCTCTGAAAACCCCCACCTATGATCACAGGAGGCTTTGGGGAGACATCCAGGCACAAGCGATAACAGTTCTATATGGACTTGAAAGTGAAGGAAATAATATTGGTTGAGAGTGAATTGTACAGCTAATATAGGATAAACAAGAACAATGATATACAGGATAATCATAAAGAGGAGTTGGCTCAGAAGCATGCAGAGCTTTTATGACTTGATTTAATGGATTAATGATGGCCAACTGTGTGAATTAGGTGGTTAGCGGCAAAAATAGCAAGGAATGGCATAGAAACAAATGTTGGTGTTCCCTGCCAGTCCCACTTTTTGGAGAAGAATCATAGAAAAGGGGTGGAAGAGACAATGCCTACGGTGAAATACCTGAGGTGTACATGTATCAGTTCCCCATAAGGAATGTGATCATAAATGTGTACTAAGAAAAAATAAAAATTCAACAAAAACAACAACAATGATGAATTTGCTAATGCCACTTGTGAAAGCCACTGTTGAGAATATGTCTCCAACCCAAACCCCTTTTTCTCTCCTACTCACAAGCCTGGGCTTGGCCAGAGTTGATTGCACCAGGATAGGGCCCCTAAGGCAAGTTCTGCTATTTGGAATTTGTCTCTTGCAAATTTGAGTGGTGATTCTAACTCTAACTGACCCCTGCAATTGAGGACATTAAGGTGATCATGTTTGGCCATGAGCATGCTCAAGTTTTAAAATCAAGTCAAGAGGAAGAAAGAGGATTTTAAGAAGAAATGCAGTATGTAGCAGACACTAGGGGGAGAGAGAGAAATGGTGGGGCAGGAATTGGAATTCTGAGACTTTCTGGTTTTTTTGTTTTGTTCCCAACGAAGCTAGTCCATACTATCTGCCATAGGATACTCTGATTCTTTATAAATAATTCCTAAGAATAAAATTCTTTATTTAACTAGCTCAAGAGGTCATGCCAAAGTACCTGATGAAGGAGAGAACGTTTGATCTGTCTACATAACTATCTTATGAGCCCTCATGGCTCAAGCAGCCTTCTGATTGTCACCAAATCCCATTTAGAGGAGCTCTTTATGCTGACATAGCCTTCAATTTTGGGCAATAGTATTTCTTGCTAAGATGATAAATTGGCCCTCTGGTTGTTTAGATGAGCCTTGTGAACTCAGTTAAGGCACTTGCTCTTGGAAGTCTGGGGTATCTTGTACATGGAGATAGAGTCAAGATTCTGAGAGAAAAGGACTGAGAAGCATGTCCCAGAATTTGATCAAATTACCTCCAAAAGCCATTTGAGTCTAGTTCATTAGCCTTACTGTGTCAGACTCACTCTATGTCACCACCTGATTGTTTTGAGTGGTTACAAAAATCTTATGGCTGATTTCAGATAAATATTAGATTTTTTTCTGAACTGAATCTTTTTTCCTTTAATAAAAACCACATCCTTTAAAAATATTCTTATTTTGGCACTCTGGAAGCTTGAGGTGGGAGGATTGCAAGTTCTCCCCGGGCAACTTTGCCAGACCTTGTGATATTGCTCAATGGTAGAGTGCTTGCAAAGGATGCATGAGCCCTGGGTTTAGTCTCCAATACTATTTTTAAATATATATATTATTTTAGAAAACATTGAAAAATTAGGGACTTCCAGGAAGACAGTGGAGCAGTAAGCAGCAACAAGTTGGCTTCTTCAAGATTTGGAATCCAGACACTGGAAGGCAGCAACTTAGGGAAGAAGAGGAGGGAGATGGATCCCTAGGATGCAGGAAGGCTCTGAAAGAAAAATTGGAGCCCACGAAGAAAGTGACGAAACTTCAACATAGAAAAAGGAAGGGCCGGGCCGGGGATTTAGCTCAGTGGTTTCGCCGCTTGCTGCGCAAGCGCAAAGACCCAAGTTTGATCCCCGGTACCAGAAAAAAAAAAAAAAGAAAAAGGAAGAACCAATTGGACCTGCTACCTGGCTTCTGGTTTGTCGTGTGAAAGGGGAGGATCAAAGCTATAGAGATACAGTGAAAGTGCGTGACTCCAGAGGCCTTCAGGGAGAAACACACTAGTGGAATGAAGCAGTGGATGCTGTGTACTACAATAGTCAGTGAGAGAGTCCAGTCCAAGATACTGCAGTGTTTCCTGGAGACAGGCTTGGGAAGATTCCATTTTAGAGAGGAGCCAACTGAACCCAGGGATCAGATCAGCTGTGCACTGGCTTCATCTTAGGGATCCTGTTGTCAAAAATCCACAGTGACTGAGTAAGGGACAATTTTGGGAAACATCCAGGATCAGGGAGCCATGGTTAGGCCGGCATGAGACACCCAGAATGTTATAAGCTAAACAGGTCAGGGCTCAACCCTATAATCAGAGGTGAGGATCAGCCCGAACTTCTGTGGATTTGAAAATACAAGACATGGTACCCCACCCTAATTCTACTACAGGCTTGCTGGTACTATCCAGCACCCTACTCTAAGCCTACTACAGGCTTCTTGGGATTGTTCAGCACATATATGGACTATGACTACCTCCTTAGTCTACCAGTGAGAGCAGAGCCATGCTCTGAATTGGACACTACCACAAACTGTAGACCCCAACAGACAACCACAGTCTTGAAATCACAGAGAAATTTCTTTTTCTGTTTTCATCACTTGTGGGTGTTTTTGTTGTTGTTTTTATTGTTTGTTTTTTCATGAGTTTAACATTGTTTTTAGTTTGGTTTGTTCTTGTTTTTGTTCCTTCCTTCTTTCTTTTCCTCCTGTCTTCTTCACTAGTTTCCTGAGGCATGGGTAATCTTCCTTTGTCCTTCAGCCTTGCTTCTAACCTCTTTCTATTCCTTTATTTATTTATTTTTTCCTCTTATTACTTTAAAATTTTCTTCTTTTAGGGTAAAATCCTTCTAATGAGTGGATATTTCCTGTATATAGTTTTTTGATTTGTCTTAGATTTTGTTATATAAGTATAAATCTTGTACCCGAGGTTAAAGGTGACAAATTAGTAGTTATCACAAAAAAATAGTTTTCACAATTTGTTATTTTCCAGACTGTGCTTGATGCTATTGTTGTTACTGATTGTAATACATTAGCCAAGGTGACATAGTTGTTGCGATCAATTGATGTTCCTTGTATGTCAATATCTAGGTTGGCTGGGGGTCATAAAAAATCCTATAGTCTAGTACCAAAGAATAGTATTCTAGGCCAAATAGGCAGCAAGATTTCATCTATAATAAATAGAAGAGGTAGGATCCTGGGACAGACTCAAAAGCCCAAACCTAGCTACACCTAGAAGACACCTCAACACAGAAAATTAAAAAATTTTTTTAAAAAAAGAGAAATGAGAAAACATGGAAGCAAGATGCAACAATAATCCTCAACTCACCCAAAGCAAAACATGGGGACATTAAGGTGGAAAAAATCAAAAGCCACCCAGCTGAATTTTATGAAATGGTATCAGGGGAAGTAACAAAACAGATCGAGAGGTCTCTTGACAAAAATAGAACAGAGATAATTAAAGAGATGATGTCCATAATGAAGGAAATGATTAGTGAATCTAGAGTAGATATAGATAAAAAAATAGAGGAGATTAGGAAAGATATGAAAACCATGAATACCCAACATAGAAAAGAACTGGATCCCATAAACAGATTTAAATAGACTCCACAACATTAAAAATTCTACTGAAAGTATCCACAGCAGAGTCAATCATTCTGAAGATAGAATATTACTTGTAGAAGACAGGGTTGTGGTTGGCGATCATTAAACAAAAGATCTCTTAAAAGTAGCAACGGACCATGAAAAATCGATACAATGGCTGCTAGATGATACAAAGAAGACTAATATAAGATTAATTGGAATCAATGAACCATCAGACAATAGCACAAAGGACATAAAAACATGCTCACAGAAGTAATAGTAGAAAACTTTCCAAGTATGGGGAAAAGATTGAGAAACAGATAATGAAGCATATAGAACCCAAGTAGTCATAATCAGAAAAAAATTACACCAAGGCATATAATAGTCAAGATTTTAGAAATTCAACATGAGAACAGGATATTAAAAGCTGTTAGAGAAAGGAAACAAATCACCTATAAAGGAAAACTCGTCACAATCACAGCAGACTTCTCAACTCAAACCCTTAAATCAAGGAGAGGTTGGAGTGAAGTATTTTTTTTCATTGGTATATTTTATTGGTACATTTTAGGTATACAATATATTTACATTTCTCATTGGGAACTTGTACCTTTACATGATGCATATTGGTTCTCATTTTTTCCCCATTCCCAGCCCTCCCTTTACCCCCTCCACCCTTCACTATTTACAAAGACTTTGTTTCCATTTTTTCTATTTCTCAAAATTTTTCCTTTCCCTTCTTTCCTTTCCCCTGCCCCTCCCACTTCCCCTACCCCTTTGGACCTTTTCTTCCTATTTTGCATTATCAATTATTCATTCTAATCATTGGTACATTTGAGGTATACAATATAACGGCATTCATCTTTGGAAATTTGCACCTTGACATAATCTCTCTTGGTTCTTAATTTTCCCCCTACCCCTGCCCTCCCTTCAACCCCTCCAATCCTCCCTATTTACAAAGACTTTGTTTCCTTTTTTTCATTTTCTCATATTAATTCCATTCTCTTCTTTCCTTTCCCCTACCCCTCCTACTTCTCCTTCCCCTTTACCCCTTTTCTTCCTATTTCACATTAACTATTATACCTTTTAGTCCTTATTTACAGTTTCAGTTTCTCACTCTAGAGAAACTATTCGGTATTTATACATGTGTGTCCTATTTATTTCACGTAAGAGTATCACCTCAATGTGCATCCATTTAGCTATAAATGTCTCTAATTTCTCATTTTTTATGGCTGAGTAGTACTCCATTTTATCAAAAAAACCTCAACATTTTCTTTATCCAGTCTCCAGTTGATGGACATTTGGGCTGCTTCCAAGTTTTAGCTATTACAAATTGTGCTGCTATGAACATGGGTGCACATATATCACTGTGGTATGATTCTTTTAATTCTTTGGAGAAGATACCCAGCAGGGGAATAGCTGGGTCAAATGGGACTTCCAGTCCTAGTTCTTTGAGGTATCTCCATACTGATTTCCACAGTATTTGCACCAGTCTACACTCCCACCAGCAGTGGAGCAGGGTTCCTCTTTCCCCACAGCCCCACCAGCATTTGTTATTGGTTGATTTCATGATAGCAGCCATTCTTTCTGGAGTGAAGTGGAATCTCAGCGTTGTTTTCATTTGCATCTCTTGAATGACCAGTGATGTTGAACATTTTTTCATGTATTTATTTGCTATTTCTACTTCTTTGTCTGAGAAATGTCTGTTCATTTCAGATGCCCATTTTTGAATTGGGTCTTTAAATTTGGGAGGTCTGGTCTTTTTAAGTTCTTTATGGATTCGAGATAGTAGACCTTTGTCTGAGGAAGAGCAGGTGAAGATTTTTTCCCACCTTGTGGGTTGTCTCTTCACACTGCTGGTGGTTTCTCTTGCTGCTCAGAAGCTTTTTAATAAGAAGAGATCCCACTTGTTAATTGTTTGTGCTAGTTCACGGGCAACTGAGGTTTTGTTCATAAAATCTTTTCCTACACCAATGTCTTCAAGAGTTCTACCTAACCTCTGTTCCAGCCAGTTCAGTATTTCTATTTTAATATTTAGATCTTTAATCCATTTCAATTTTAGTTTAGTTCATGGCGAGAGATATAGGTCAGTTTTAATCTTTAGCAAGTTGAAACCCAATTTTTCCAGCACCATTTATTAAAAAGGCTATCTTTCCTCCAGTGAGGGTGTTTGGCTCCTTTATCAAAGATGAGATGGCTGAGTGTGTCTGGAGTTGTTTCTGCATCTTCTAATCTGTTCCACTGGTCTTCAGGTCTGTTTCTTTGCCAGTACCATGCTGTTTTTATCACAGTAGCTTTGTAGTATAGTTTCAGGTTGGGGATTGTGATACCCCCTGCCATGTCTCTATTACCTAGAATTGCTTTTGCTATTCTGGGTCTCTTCTTGCTCCAAATGAATTTTTGGATTGTTTTCTCAAGGTCCATGAAGTATGCTGCTGGGATCTCAATTGAGATTGCATTGAATCTATATAGCAGTTTTGGAAGTATGGCCATTTTCACTATATTGATCTTTCCTACCCAGGAGCGGGGGATGTCTGTCCATTTTCTGATATCATCTTCAATCTCTCTTTTCAGAATGCCATTGTTTTCAGAGTAGAGGTCTTTGATTTTCTTTAGTTAGGCTGATTCTTAGGTATTTCAGTGTTTTGGATGCTATTGTGAATGGAATTATTTGTCCTATTGTTCTCTCAGTGAGTCTGTTGTTCATGTAGAGTAAAGCTTTTGATTTGTGTGTGTTAACCTTGTATCCAGATACTTGACTGAATTTAGTTATTAAGTCTAGAAGACTTTTGGTGGCATTCTTGGGGTCTTCTATATAGAGTGTCATGTCATCTGCAATAATGACAATTTGACTTCTTCATTTCCTATTTTTATTCCTTTTATTTCTTTCTGTTGTCTAATTGCCATGGCTAACGTTTCCAAATCTGTATTGAACAAGAGTGGTGATAGTGGACATCCTTGTCTTGTTCCTGATTTTAGTGTGAAGGATTTCAGTTTTTGACCATTTAGTATGATACTGGCTGTTGGCTTTTCATAGATGGCTTCTATCAGTTTGAGGTAGAGACCATCTATTCCAATTTTTTGTAGGGTTTTTATCATAAATGCTTGTTGAATTTTGTCAAATGCTTTTTCTACATCTGTGGAGATAATCATATGATTTTTGTCCTTGGCTCTATTGATATAGTGTATTACATTGAGTGACTTGCATATGTTAAACCATCCCAGCATCCCTGGGATGAATCCCACTTGATCAGGGTGTATGATCTTCTTGATGATCTTCTGCATTCTATTTGGCAGTATCTTATTAAGGATTTTTGCATCTATGTTCATTAGTGAGATTGATCTACAGTTCTCTTTTTTGGTTGGGTCTTTCTCTGCTTTGGAGTGAAGTATTTCAAGCCCTGAAAGAAAACAGCTTCCAACCCACTTTGACGTACCACGCAAAAATATCTGTCAAATGTAATGAATGTAATGCATCCATGTTTATAGCGGCACAGTTTGTAATAGCTAAAGCTTGGAAACAGCACAAGTGCCCAACAACTGGAAACTGGATAAAAAAGATGCAGTTTTAAAATAAAATACAGTACTACTCAGCCATAAAGAATGAGAAACTTAGAGACATTTATAGCTAAGTGGATGCATATTGAGACGATACTCTTAAGTGAAATAAGTAGGACACACATTTGTAAATACCAAATAGTTTCTCTGATGTGAGAAGCTGACAGTGTAAGTAAGGATTAAAATGATTAAAATGAATAATTGATAATTTGAAATAAGAAGAAAAGGTCCAAAGGGGTAGTGGGAGCTGGAGGGGCAGGGGAAAGGAAAGAAGGGAAAGGAAAAATTATGAGAAAAGGAAAAAATGGAAAGAAAGTGCTTGTAAATAGGGAAGGGTGGAGGGGGTGAAGGTGCACAGGTAATGTGGAAAAAACAAGAACCAAGATGCATCATGTACAGGTTCAAGTACCCAATGATAAATGTAAACCTATTGTATACCTAAAATGTACCAATAATAGAATTTAAGCAAAAAAAGTAATAGAAATAATATTTCCGTGATAAAGAACACTTAAAGAAATTCATGATCACCAAACCAGCACTCCAAAAAGTTCTGTAGAATATTCTAGACAAAGACAACAAAGACAACAATTCCAAATAGAATGAATCCACTAGGCAAAGCAAGCAATTAAATGGAGGGTAAAGAAAGGGAACCAACAACAAGAAAATTATATGACAAGGATCAGTCAATATATATCAGTTATAATCATCAATGTAAATGGTCTCAATTCACCAATCAAAAGAAATATATGGGAAGAATGGATCAAGAAACAAGATCCAACAATATGCTCCATGCAAGAAACATATTTAACTCCAAAAGAAATTCATGTATGGAAAGTCAAAGGATGGAAAACAATACTCCAAGTGACAGCAACCTGGAAAAGAGCAGGATAGCTATCCTATTTGCAGGCAAAGTGGATTTCAAGCCAAGACTGATCAAAAGGGACTAAAGGGACTAAGAAGGTCACTACATACTTGTTAAGGTAACAATCCAAGAGGAAGAGATAACAATCACAAATATAAATGCACCAAATACTAGCACAACCAACTATATAAAACAAACACTAATGGATATGAAAACCCACATAAGCACTAATACAATTATTTTTTTTTCCTTAAATTCTTTCATTGGTACATTTTAGGTATACAATATGTTTACATTTATCATTGGGTGCTTGTACCTGTACATGATGTATCTTGGTTCTTATTTTTTCCCCATTCCCTGTGCGCCCTTCACCCCCTCCACCCCTCCCTATTTACATAGACTTTATTTCCATTTTTTTCCTTTCTCATAATTTTTCCTTTCCCTTCTTTCCTTTTCCTTTCCCCTCCCACCACCCCTACCCCTTTGGACCTTTTCTTCCTATTTCAAATAATCAATTATTCATTTTAATCATTTTAATCCTTATTTACACTTTCAGTTTCTCACACTAGAGAAACTATTCAGTATTTACACACGTGTGTCCTATTTATTTCACTCAAGAGTACGGCCTCAATATGCATCCATTTAGCTATAAATGTGTCTAGTTTGTCATTCTTTATGACTGAGTAGTACTCCATTTTGTAAAAAACCCTACATCTTCTTTTTCCAGTTTCCAGTTGATGGGCACTTTGGCTGTTTCCAAGCTATAGCTATTATGAACTAACACTAATGCAATTTTAACAGAGGACCTCAATATCCCACTGTCACAAATAGATCAACTAGGCAAAAATCAACAAATAAATATCAGAACTGAACAAAACCTTTGAACAAACAGAGTCAGTAGATATCTACTGAGTGTTTCACCCAGCAACATCAGAATACACATTCTTCTCAGCAGCACATAGGACTTTATCTAAAACAGATCACAAAGGAACTCTTAGAAAATACTTACATAAATGCAAAAGCATTGAAATTATCCCATGTATATTGTTAGGTCACAGTGCAATGAAGTTGGAAATCAATGGCAAAGGAAACCACAAAACTACAGAAACACAAGGAAATTAAATAACATACTCCTGAACACCCAATGGGTCACAGATGAAGTTAAAGAAAAAATTAGACAGTTTCCACAATTTAACTATAATGCTAATATGACATACTGCAACTTATGGGATGCAATGAAAACAGTCCTATAAGGGAAATTTATAGTGGTAAATTCCCACATCAGAAAAGCAGAGCAAACTCGAATAACCTAATGATGAACCTCAAGCTTCTAGAAAAAGAAGAGCAAGTTAAACAAATCCAAAGCAAGTATGAGGAAAGAAAATAAAAAGATCTGAGCAGAAATTAATGCAAAATTGAAACTAAGAAAACAATACAAAGAATCAATGAATCAAAGAGTTGGTTCTTTGAAAGATTAAATAAAATAAAATAGACAAACCCTCAGTCCATCTTATCAAAAACAGGAAAGAACTAAAATCATGCAATTAGGAAGGAAAAGGGAAAAATTACATCAGACCCTGAAAAAATCCAGAAGATCATCAATACCTGCTTTGAAAAACTGAACTCCAATAAGATGGAAAACTCAGAAGAAACAGGTTCCTAATCACGTATGAATCACCAAAGCTGAACTGAGGGGATATAAAAATTCTAAATAACTCAGTATCAGTCAATGAAATTGAAGGTGTAATAAAAAACCTACAAACGAAGAACAGCACAGGTCCTGATGGATTCACTCTAAAATTCTACAAGAACTTTAGAGAAGATCTAATGCCACTACTCAAAATCTTCAATGAAATTGAGGGAAAGCAGTCCACCCAAACTCATTCTAGGAAACAAGTATTACCCTGATAAAAAACTAGAGAAGCAGCCAACCAAAAAAGAAAACTACAGCCCAATCTCCCTAATGAACATAGATGCAAAAATCCTCAATAAGATACTGGAAAACACAATGCAGAAAATCATCAAAAAGATTATACACGATGAGCAAGTAGGATTCATCCCAGGGATGTGGGGATGTTTCAACATATGTAAATCAATAAATGTAATATACCACATTAACAGAACCAAGGACAAAAACTACGTAATCATCAGAATACAGCAGAAGAAGCATTTGACAAAGTCCAACACCCATTCATGATAAAAACCCTAGAGAAAATTTGAATAGAAAGTCTTTGTATCAATCTAATAAAAGCCATCCATGAAAAATAAACATTCAACATTGTGCTAAATCGTTAAAAACAGAAAGCTTTCACTATAAAATCAGGAACAAGACAAGGATGTCCACTATCACCACTCTTACTTAACGTAGCTCTGGGAACATCAGCCAGAGGAATTAGATAAGAGAAAGAAATAAAAGGAATAAGCATAGGAAATGAAGAAGTTAAATTATCATTATTTGCAGATGAAACGATACTCTACATAGAAGACCCTGAAAACTCCACCAAAAGACATCCAAATTTAATAACCAAATTCAATACCATAGCTGGATGCAAAGTCAACACTCAAAAATTAATAGCCTTCTTGTACATGAATAGCAAACTCACTAAAAGAGACATTAGGAAAACAACACCTTTCACAATAGCATCAAGAAAAATTAAATACTTAGGAATCAATCTAAAATTGCTTCTTGGCCTTTAGGCTAAGATCAAGTGTAGGAATCAATCTAACAAGGGAAGTGAAAGGCCCATACATTAAAAACTACAGAGCTATAAAAATACCCTTATCTTTAGAAATGTCTACTCTAATATTTATGGATGGAATGATATAATACTTGTGATATAATATTTGCTTTAAAATTCCAGGAAATTAAGTGAGGGTTGGGACAAAGGAGCAAAACTGACAAAATATTTACATTTTGTTGAACCTGTGTGAAGAGTACTCCACACTCTGTATTCGTGATGTTTGGACATTTTTATAAACAGAAAAACTGTTTATATTGTGTGCAAGCAATTGAGGAACTAAATTGAGTCAGCCCTGATCATTTGTCTTTTTTCATTCTTTTTCATCAAGGGCAATTTAGTTCAATTGTTTTGTCTTGTTTTTGTTTCCCAAATATCACTTAAGATTTTTCTTTATTGTGCAAAGAAGAGCACAGGATCAATGGGGCTAAAGATAAGCAAGGCATACCCTGTTTTTGCTATGCTTAGATCCCTATTGAAGGCATATATATTTATATCTAACCTGTACACAGATCTCTTAGGGATTCATGACCTTTTAAAAATTTTTAACTAGAAGAAAATTTTTGAGCCTTTACACATTTGAACTTATATACAAGTGAGATAGGAGAGCAGAGCTATAACACCAAAAGCTTATCCCAGATGAGAGAGCTGAAGTTTCCATGAAACATTAAGCCTAACCAATGCCATTTTAAAGTGCTAATAAATGACATCTATAAGTTTACATTTCTCCTCCTGGCAAAATAATTTTATAGCCTTAAATATCTTCCAATTAAACCATGGCAGTGTTGTGAGCTTTTCAACAATCATGACTTACTGCTCTTTCAGGAACTTTTTTTCTTCAATTTTTTTGGGTAAAATTTTTATTGTAAAATGTACACAATATAAAATTTAGCTATTTAGTCATTTTAAAGTGTACAGTTCATTGGCATTAACGATGCATTCACACTGTTATGTAAGCCTCACTACCATGCATCTCCAGGACTTTTTCATCTTTTCCACCTGAAGCTTAGAGTTCATTGAATACTAGCTTTCTATTCTTTTCCCCCACCATTATTCTCTGTTTCTATTAAGTGGACTATGCTAGGTATTTCATACAAGTGAAATCATACAACATTTGTTCTTTTGTGACTACTTTATTTCACTTATCATAATGTCATTTCATTAATGTTGTAACATATATCAATATTATTTGTTTTTAAGACTGAATAATATTCTATTTTACAGGCTATGGGTGTAAGTCAGGGCTAGATTGCTTGCACGGCATGCATGAAGCACTGGGTTTGATTTCTATCATCTCAAAAAATTAAAAAAAAATTATTTGTACATATATATACACCACATTTTGTTTTTCCATTCATTTATCAGTGGATACTTGGGTTGTTTCCACCTTGTGACTCACTTTATGAATAATGCTGTTGTGAACATGAGTACAACCATTTCTTAAAGCATTTGCTTCCAATTCTCTTGGCTATATATCAGTCTTTCTGGAATTTCTTAATCCTCAGAGTCTTACATGATAGTACCTTAAGCAACAGTTCTCATAATAGCACTGTCTCATTTTGAATCAGGTCTACAGCCCCTGCTTCTGGGCTCTGCATTATTCTCCAAATCTGTGCCCTACTAGTAGGGTGCTCCTCATAGAAGGATCTTCTATTTGTTTGGCCCACACACCATCACTTGACCAATCTCTTATCATGTGTCATTTTCAAATTGGCCCAAGGGAAGAAAGTGGAAAGTGGAGAGTCAATTCTCACTCATTACTTTGCCTCTAAGCTATTGCAGAATGTTGCATTGTATGAATGCCCAATTCAGTAAATGTAAAGATAGTATTATATGATTTTAATGAAATAGGAAATGATGGTTAAAGATGTTGCTAACAATGGAAGCATAAGTGAACAAAGAAATGGCTGAGCCTACCCTTCTCCTGGCTCCTTGGTTGAGTGCTCATCAGTTACCACGTGAGGCAAAAAGAATGGCGATCTAATCAAGTATGAAAGGAAGAGAAGCAAATACATGTTCCAAATTATAAAGATTATTAGAAATATGAATTAGCTTCTCTGTCATTAACAAAAAGTCTTTACCCATGTTATACATTGACCTTGGGGTATTAACCAGAATGAAAAATTAGCAAGCTGTAAAATCTAGGTATTTAGAACACGAGGACAAACTTTTATGATTTTTTTCTAAAAATGTTTAAAGTAGTTAATAGTATTTAAAGTTTGCAATATTTGATTCACTCCTTAAAATTTTTAAATCAACTTAATTATAGGATAAGTTGAGGCACCTCTATAAATTCCTTGCTTAGGAAGGAATACAAAATCCAAACACTATGAAAAGACACTTATTCTCCCTGCTATTGTGAAACAACACCACCACAACACGGTTAATACAATGTGGTGAATACTAGGATATGTCCTTCTTCTTTGTCAACAAATACTTTTGGAGACCCAGAAAACACTACTGAAGGTTTGACTATAGTAGGTCTTGGAAGAATCATGCATTGTGACGATATTTCCTATACAGTTCAATGAAAGCACATATGTTTCATGTATGACTCAGCTGATGTCATTTGCAGCAAGACAGGTAAATGTTTTTAATAGTTAAAAAATTCTCCTAAACTATAAATAACCCCTTAGAATAAATTATTAAATATTTTTATTTAGGAATACCATATAGGAATAAAAATGAATGAACCTCATGTTATCTATAGAAAATTGATTGTTTTTAAACCTAAAAATAGTTTAATTCAGGCAGAGAATCAAACTGTTGGTTGAACTTTTCTGGTTAATGATACAGTGAGATGGCAAATGCTATAATCTTAATGCAAGCTTCAAAGAAATTTCAAGATACACACAGTTTGAATCAGCTCTACTATCACGATAAGATAATGTATAATAACTTACATCTACTTATAGGAAGAATCAATAAGTTAAAGATATACTATATTATCCATCTAGACAATTTATTTTGCATTAATATAAAAGCTAGTTGCATAATTAAAAGTCAAAAGAATGCTGGAAAAAATCTTTATTTTGAGGAATACTATATTTCTTTACTAAGGATAGAATGGGTAAAGAGGAATAACTTTAAAATTAAAACAATTTGAAACTTACAATTTGAAAATTGTTACCAAAAAGGAATAATGCAAAGCATTAATAATTAAAATAGCATGGTATTAGCACGTGAATAGACAAATGGAGCATAAAAGAAAATCCATAAATAGACCCAAATTATATGGAATTTGGCATATTTTAAATTAAACTTTTCAAGTCAATCAGGTAAAGATGGACTTGTGTTGGGAAAATTGGATTCCCATTTGATTAAAAAAATTCACATCTCACAGGGTATATTGTCCATATCTTTAAGAAGCTCTCCATGTAGGAAAGGAAGCATCCATCTTCTTAGGTAACTTCCACTAGTATAGTAACTGCACTAGTAGAAATGTAGTTTAGTTACACTGAGGCACAAATAAATTAATAATCGATCATGACCTTAGACAGAGTGGTGTGGATAGAGTAGGTCATTGTTAGAAAGATGAACTTTGATGGAATCCATTTAAGACTTAAATTCTATAGTTAATCTCCTCTAAATATAGATACATTAAGCAGGAAAAAGCAAGTGATGTCAGTTGTCCTCATTTAATCTAAAAACACAATCTGTCTGAATTTAATCTACAAAGTCAATGTATAAAAATAGCAGGAAAGAAGGGAAAGGAAAAATGATGAGAAATGGAAAAAATGGAAATAAAATCTTTGTAAATAGGGAAGGGTGGAGGGCGTGAAGGGAGGGCTAGGAATGGGGAAAAAATAAGAACCAAGATGCATTATGTAAAGGTACAATTCCCAATGAGAAATGTAATTGTGTTGTATACCTACAATGTACCAATAAAAGAATTTAATACAAAAAAAAAGCAGGAATATTCATTTGTTAATAAAAACATGAAGGATAATTACTTTACTGGATATTAGAATAGTAAATAATGTATCTTTGTAGAAAAAAGAAAAAGAGAAATAGAAAAGTTAATGCATTCCTCAAAGCCTATTCAAAAATAAATCTTAACTGGTTGGTATATTTAAACATTAAACCCTAAAATATAAAGTATAACATTAACAGAGGTAAACCCGAGAGAATATTTTTATTATCATGGGAGTAAAATTGGCAATATGTGAAACTCAGAAGTTACAAAGAAAAGATGTGGACCAATTTGACTAGATAAAAATCAAACATTTTTGGCATAATAGATCATAACTTCATATAGTATAAAATATGATATAAATGATATTATCTAAAATACATAATGAGCCCTTGTAAATGATGGAGAGTTATAAAGTGAATGAGAGAGAACATCAAGAAAAAATGGGCAATCAGCTGGAGACTGGATAAAGAAAATGTGGTTTTTTAATAAAATGGAGTACTACTCAGCCATAAAGAACGATAAACTAGAGACATTTATAACTGAATGCAAGTTGAGGCCATACTCTTAAGTGAAATAAATAGGACAAATGTGTAAATACTGAATAGTTTCTCTGGTGTGAAAAACTAAAAGTGTAAATAAGGATAGAAATGTATAATTGATAATTGAAATAGGGAGAAAAGGTCTAAAGGAGTAGGGGAAGTGGGAGAGGTAGGGGAAAGGAAAGAAGGGAAAAGAAAAAATATGAGAAAAGGAAAAAATAGAAACAAAGTCTTTGTAAATAGGGAAGGGTGGAGGGGTCAAGGGAGGGCAGTGGAATGGGGAAAAAATAAGAACCAAGATACATCATGTAAAGGTATAAGATCCCAATGATGAATGTAACTGTATTGTATACCTAAAATGTACCAATAAACTTAATAAAAAAAAGAAAAAATGGTCAATAATTATAAAGAGGCCGTTCACAATTCAGAAATGAATGACAAATAAACATGAGTTATTGTTTAGATCTAAAATGTACCCCAGTAGTCTCATGTGTTCAGAAGTAGGGCTTTTCAAAGGTGATTTGATTATGGGGGCAATATGCTACTATTAGTGGATTAATCCATTGATGAAGTCATAGATAAATATGCTGTTAGAAAGCGGGCCTGGTTAGAAGAGGTGGGTCACTGGAGGTGTGACCTAAAAGGGTGTATTCTCATTCTGGGCTCCTCCTTTCTCTCTCTGCTTCCTGGATGTCAGGAGTTGAGGAGTTTTCTTCGCTATGACCTTTTACCATGCTGATTCTATCATGAAACTAGCTAGTCACGGAGTAAACCCTCTGAAACTTTGAGCCAAAATAAACATTTCCTCCTTTATGGTGCAAGTACCAGGTATTTCGTCCAAGCAAGGGAAAAGTGACTTATGTATATAATTGTTCTGAGAGTTGGGACATTGCTGTGATTGCGTCTGATTATGTTGTTTACAAACATTTGAAACTGGTTTGTGGAAGGAGTTTGGGAAGGTTTGGGGATGCAGTCTAGAGAAGCCCTAGAATATTGTAAGCAGAGACTGATGAGAGATTCGGGTGGGAGATCAGAAGACCAGAATGCCGGTAAGAATGTGGAAAGTAAAGGCCAGGCTCAGGAGGTTTCAGATGGAAATAACTCTATTGGAAATTGGACTACAGGCCATGCATATTTTATTCTGGGCAATAATTTGTCTACGTTTTTTTGTTAAGACTTTGTGTGAGGTTGCATTTAAAGGTAGCAGATTAATTGATCTGGTAGAGGCAATTTCAAGGCATCCCTACATTCATTCTGTGACTTAGCTACTGCTGGCTGCTTTTAGTCATATTTACAATGAGAATCAAGAATAAAAAGCAGAGGAAAAATATGTAAACATTTTGCAGCTTGGCCCAAAAGGAAGCACATGTAAAATTGGGGCCAAGGAGAGTGTGATTGCTAAAAGCATTAGGGCTATTTTTAAAAAGCCAAGTACTTTGTATCAAGACAATAGAAAAGATGCCTCCTCCATTCTCTCTGTGCTTCCTGACCACTGTGAATTGAACAGCTTTCCCCTGTCATGCCCTTGCACTATGTTGTTTCTGCCATGAGGCCAGTCATCTAAACCCTCTGACACTGTGAGCCATAATAAACCTCTCCCTTTAAGTGGCAGATGATGTCCCAGTGATGGGAAAGTGACTAATACAACACAGAGAAAGGTATTTTTCTTCACTAAGAATCAAGAAAGTTTTGATTATAATAAAAATGAATAAACAGTTTTTGATCATCAGATTGGCAAAAATGAAAACATTTGAAGGATTTCATTTTGGCAAATATGTAGGGAAAGAAACTGTCCAATATTAGTTGATAGTTCTACAAGGCAAGACTCTTTTTGAAAGGCAGTTTAGCAGAACCTATTTCAAAATTTTAAAATTTCAAATTAGTATATCTTTGAATACACTCATTGTATGAATATACTCTTGATGAGATGTAAAAAGAAACAAATTTGATTTTGGAGACTTAGGGCTTTTAATCATTAAAGGAGTCTTGACGTATTTTTCTAGAATTGACTACTGTATGAATTTATGACTCCTTTTAATTACTCTGAAACTACTGGTGTCACTGACCCTCAATCTATTAGCACATTAACTGATTTTCAATTTGACATCGATAACTGTATGGTTCAGACCTCTTGAATCCTGATTGAGATGCCAACTAACAGCAGTGGACATAGACTGAATAGACTTAAGATGAAGTGAGAAGGGAAAGAAGTGGTCAAACTCAGGGTATAGACAAGAAACATTGCAGGTAGAGACTTTGCTGGGAAATGGGAGAGAAAGTGAGAAGTGGAAGATTTCCTTAAGGGTTTGGGGCTAGATAGCAGTAGAAACAAAGAAAATCTCTAGAGAGGGATCAAGGCTTCTGTCCAGGTAAATATCACAGATTTCCATTATAATTTTAGAAAACTCAAGCAAATCACCCCAAAAGATTTATGAAATGTGATGCTGCCTCCAGCAATGTGATAGGTTTTTCAGACAGAGCATCCCTTCCCAGTTGCTGGAAATAATGGAAGAGCTAAATAGCACAGTCTCATTAGGCCTATCAATGGGACACTGGTCTTTTTGATCTCCGTCTATATGCTAAGGAAAGGGTAAGTGAGTCTCCTTTTCATCTTTTCCATCATACTTTAAAGGGTTGCTGTAATGTTCCCACCAACTAAATCATTTTCATTTCCAACTCTAATCAATTTGTGAATAAATAACCTTTTGGAGATGTGAGCTGGTTTAAATGATGGCTGCCTTTCCACCTTTAATCTATGACACTACAGTTCTCTTGAGAGAAAATAGCTCCTTGTGTCTTTATTCCCTCTCTGAGTTCATATGGACAGCACATCTCATTTTTATTATTATATAATAATGCCTTTAGTGGGTGCATAAAAGGTTGTACAAGTTTTGCAAAAATGAGGGGCTATTCACCCTTGCTACCTTTAATCTCCTGCATTCTCCTGCTAATGAGTATAAATTATCAAAGCTATTTCTCAAAGTCTTTATATAGCACAATACCAGTGGCAGATCATTCTCAGGAAGAGCTCTTTGTAAATATTATAATTGGTAGTATTATCTTTAATCTTTTGTGGTATGGAAATCAAGGACCTCATGAACCTTGATACAAAGTAAGACACTGTCTATTTTGGTAAGTTTTTGGTGTTGAAAATGAAGGTTTGAATAATTTCCTTCATTTAGAAAGTTCTTAAATTTCCAAAAAGTATAATAAATATAAACTTCTTCAATACTGCTTTTTAAATAAGTTGTGTGACTGCTTTGATCAGATGAGTTCCAACTCTGTACTAAGTGCAAAAATTCCAAGAGCCAAACATTTTCTGGAAAGATTTGAACACATCAAACTAATTGCATTTAATGAAGCATTTGGTTTGGGAGCTCTTTTAAGATTAGTTATTGAAATATATTTATTTCAAATTTCCAGTTGAATTTGGTAAATTAAATCAAACATAGTTACCTCTTTTCCCTATTAGAATCCTGAATATATTAAAATTAATAACGTAAAACAAAAGTGCCTGTTATGGCTTTGGGAAATGATGTGAAACACCACAGCGAGACTGAACTTCAGAAAACAAATTGGACAAAACTAGTAAAAAGTCATTCTATGCTTTACAAGTCCATATATTATCACCAGCCAAAGAAATGTTAGTGAGCTGATTTCCTCAGATAAATACAATACCAAAGTTTAGAGCAAGATGGACTAGGACTGAGTGAGCTTTTTATGATAACAAAGCCTGCTATGGCATGCATGCCATAAGTTTGCCACCACTGGACTACGACACTTTTTGGAGGGAGTTTCCAAGAAAACAGCTAACACACTAACCCCTCTTCTCAACACACACACACACACACACACACACACACACACATGCACACACGTAGATTGGTTGGCTATAGCTTTCAAACCCTGATCTCATTTGGTAGGAGTCTTGTTAAGTAAAATAGAGAATATTCTTTATGGACATTTAAACATTGATAATAGGTCCAAAGAAAGAAAGAGTCAGGCTATGGTTCATTTTGAATGTTACAATAAGGACAAAAATCAACCAACTAACCAAACAAACTAACAAAATCTGACAGAGCAAAGAAATTCTCAAAGACCATTTTTCTCCATGTATCATATCACCTTTTGTACATTTTACTGGAAATAATCTCTTTAATAAGACCCAGATATATTTAGGGGCCAGCAGCAGAAGCTGAATGAATGTCCAGGAAGGGAAGCCTAGTAAAGAACTTCAGGAACTGCATGAAAGCCTGAAGACATGGTTGCTGTCTACTGTTAGAATTTAGTCTTTCCTCGGGTCTGAGAGTGCCCAGGGCAGGTGGGGCTTTCTGAATAGGTTAATGTGCATAACGAGGCTGGAAAAGTGGGCTGTGGATGTCCACTCTACTCAAGGGCCTGGAATCACAGAGGGAAGACTGAATGCTTTTATTCTCTTTCCATGCACAGCAATAGCACACCCTTCAAAATTATCTATGATGATAGAAATTCAAACATTTGGGTATGTTCTGCTCTAACAAAGTAGTCTTTAAAATATAGACTAGAGACCTTTTCTTATAATGTTTTCAAGCGTTTAAAATATAATTTAGTTGGGCCGGGGATTTAGCTCAGTGGTTTCGCCGCCTGCTGTGCAAGCACAAGGACCTGAGTTCGATCCCCGGTACCAAAAAAAATATATATAATTTACTTACCAAAACAAAAACAGTAAATATGGTATTTATAAAATATATAGAAGTAAAATATGCAGCCACCATAGCACCAAGGATGCCAGGCATGGTGGGGCAAAGCTGTGGGAAGCTGACGTGGGAAGCTGGAAAATTTGAGCCCAGTCTGTGTAACTTGTAGCCCAGTTCAAAGGTTCTGGGTTCAATCTCCCCATTACCAGAAAAATAAATAAATAAAAAAGAAAAAGAAAAGGACAGGATGGAGAGAACTGAAAGACATTGTAACATAGTGTTATAGATCAATTAATGATAACATTTGTAAGCCTTAAAACAGCCTCTAAAAGTAAAATAAAATACTATAGCCAATAAATCAGAAGGAGGAAATGGTGATAGAAAATTAAAAATTTCAGTTAATTCAAAGGAAGACAGGAGAAATGGAGGAGGAAAGGAGAAGAAATGCAATAAAGATGATCTGGAATGAAAGGAAAACAATAGCAAAATAATAACTTTAACCAAATGACATTAAAACTACATTAATTATAAATTATTTAAACACTTTAACACAGTGATTATCAAATTAGATTTAAAAAGCAAGTCCTATATATACATTATCTGTAAGAAGCATTCTTTAAATATAAGGATTGGTTAACAAAGGATAGAAAAATATGCTTAGCAAAAACTCATCATAAGAAAGCTGAAGTGACTCCATCACTAGCTGACAAAGGAGATTTCAAACAAATATTATTACCAGAGATAAAGAGGGATGTTTCTTCATGAGAAAGGGGTCAAATCACTGAGAAAATGTAGTAATAATAGATGTGTATACACCCAATAATAGTGCTTTCAAATGTATACAGCAAAACCTGATAATGAAAGATAAAGTTGACAAACTGACAGACTACAATTCTAGTTTGACATTTGTAATATCAATAGTTGATCAAAAAAGTAGACAGAAAATAAGGATATAGAAATTTTGAATAACACTAACAATTAACTTGACCAGATAAACATTTATAAAACAATCAACAATGCAGAATATACATTTCATACATGTTAACATTGAACATATGACAGGATAGACCACATGTGGGTCAAAACTACTTCCAATAAAATGAAAAAGATTTAAATCATACAAAATAAAATCTCTTACAGAAATAAAATTACAGAGATCTAATTAGAAATCAATAGCATAAAGGTAATTGGCTCTCACTCTGTGGTGTCAGTGGAGGCTGGGTGAGGACACTGGACTTCCATCACCACCTGTGGTGACAGGACATCTCTTCCCCTCTTCTCCAGCACAGTATCACAGAAGATCAAGCTGTAGTGAGGCTTCCTTTCCTCTGGTACAGGGATGGCCCTGGGGAGAAGGGCTGAGGTACTCTATCCTCACAGCCGGGACCATGACATGGAGGCCTACTAAGGAGACTGAAATCCCAATTTCTTGAAACAGTAATTCCTAATTTTCATCTAATATTCTAATTTTGATTTTTTTCCTTAAGCTATTAAAAATGCAAAAATTACCCTTAGTTCATGCACCAACTAAAACAGGTCATGAGCCAGGACCATCAGATGGCAACTCCTGGTCTAGCCCATGGCAGTCAAAATAGTGTGTGCTACGATCTTGGATCCAAAGTATTAGTGTATGGGCTTCTCATGTGCTCTGTTCTCATCTCTTCTGATTTAGCCCAGTCATATGTCATTCATACAGTCTCTTGACATGTTTTCATAATCTTGATTTAGCTACCTTTAAGAAGAGGGACTAGAACAGAATTGTGGGTATAGAAATAAATTTATGTATTTATTGTCAATTGATCTACAAAGGTCCCAAGAACACATAATGGGGAAAGGACTGTCTCTTTGATAAATGATGTTGGGAAAACTGGAAATCCACATGCAGAAGATTGAAATTTGTCTTTCATTTTACACAAAAATCACTTCAAAATGGATTAAAGACTTAAATATAAGAGCTGAAACTGTAAAACTACTAGAGGAAAATATGGAAAAAGATTTTTGACATTTCTCTGGACAATAATTTCTTGGATATGACTCCAAAGACAGAGACATAAAGGCAAAAATAAACAAACTGAAAAGCTTTTATATAGAAAAAGAAACAATCTACAGAGTGAAGAAACACTTAAGAAATTTGAGAAAATGTATACAAACAATACAATCTAAAGGAAATTAATATCCAAAATAGACAGAGAACTCAACTTATTAGTAAGAAAACAAATAACATGATTTAAAATGGGCAAAGAACCTAAATAGACATTTCTCAAATGACATAAAATGGTCAACAGATATATGCAAAGGTGCTCAACATCACTAATCATCAGAGGGATGTAAATCAAACCACAAAGAGAAGTTGCCTCATACCAGTTAGTGAGGCTATTATCAAAAAGACAAAAGACAGCAAGTCATGGCAAGGATGTAGAGAAAAAAGAACCTTTGTACACTGTGTTGGCAGGAATGTAAATTAGTATAGACATTATGGAAATCGGTGCAGAGGTTCCTCAAAAAATTAAGAATAGAATTACAATATAATACAGCTGTACCACTACTGTGAATATATCCAAAGGAAATAAAATCTGTGTATCAAAGAGAAATCTGCACTCTCATGTTTATTGCAGCATTATTCACAATAGCCAAGATACAGAACTGACCTATGTGTCCATCAATGGATGAGTGTATAAAAAAATAATGTGATACACAATGAAACACTGCTCAACCTTAAAAAAGGAAACCTGTTATTTGTGACAACACGAATGATCCTGAGGATATTATGCTAAGTGAAATAAGCCAGCAAAGAATGCAAAAACTGCATAATCTTGCTTATATGTGGAATAAGAAAAAGTCAAATTCATAGAAACAGAGTAGAATAGTGGTTACTAGGATCATTGGGGGTTGGAGGGGAGGTTACTGGTATTGGGGAAATGTTGGTCAAAGAGTAGAAAATTTCAGTTAGACAAGATGTATAATTTCTAAAGACCTATTGTATAGCATGAGGAGTATAGTCAGTAATAATGTATACTTGAAAATTACTAAGAGAGTAGATCATAAATGTTTTCACTGTAAATAATTAAGTATAATAATTAGATTGATTTACTAACTTCAAATATGTGCATATATCAAGACATCACATGGTACACCATAAATATTATAATTTTGTCAATTATACTTTAATAAAGCTGAAAAGGAAGAGGAAGAGGAAAGACACCTTGCTTCGCATTATATATTTACTTTAATGTGTTGGTCACTGAAATTGAAGCATAGAGTCAGAGCTCAGGGCTAAAAGGGATGCCTTACAGGTAACATAGTTAACCTTCCTCCAATGTCTGCATCCTCTCTACAGCAGCCTTGTCATGTAACCTCTGTGTAAGCATCTTCAAATGCCCTTATCTATAATATAAAGAAAACATTTCTAAGAGACAGCAGAGAAGTGGATGGGAAGCCTTTGAATAGAGTCTTGTACCTGTAGTCTGACCAGAGTGTGGGGAAAAGAAGAATAGCAGGGCACTCTAAAGAATGGGAAAGTTGCTAGGTACACATAGTAAAAGTTCACCATAGTTTTCCAAACTATATTTAAACAGAGGCCTCCAGAGTCATCATTTTTCCCCTGATGCCACTGAATGTTTATCCCTTTACTATCAAAATCCTACAATATTTCATGAGCAATTGCTTTCACCTGAAATTGTATGAAAATGTCTTTACTAATTAGGGAAAATATTACAAAGCCCGTGGAAGGCAGAATAACAGGGTGTTTCTGTTTTAAAGAGCAAACAACTCTACATCTTGTTTGTACAACCAGATGTGCCTTGGCTTTTGTTTTTTGCATATTCATTAAATTTCATTGTTCAAAGTGATCATGGTAAGAATCTGTCCAAGGTTTGCAAGAGGATGTCATACTGGCCTCATTCCAAGGAAACTAATAATCTTATTTTAAGCTGCTCTCCCTTCTCTTAACAGTGGGCTTCCAGGCAAGGCCACTGGTGTCCCCCTCTCTGTGAATTATAAGGTGGCTCAGGCCTCCAATATTTCTATTATAGAGCATTCTGTCTTTCATTTAAAAATTGCCTCTTATAAGTATTATTCTCTTTTCTAAAAAGACTTCATTGTTTCACTCCTATTCTACACTCTTTCTATGTTCAAGGTCGCTAGTTACTCTATTATTCAGGCAGACAATCTTTTCATAATTTTTTTCCAAGCAGCTCAGTTCAAGGACTTACATTCTCAATATCCCCAGTAAGTTTTGCCATTTCTTCTCATGAAAACATTGTCCATAGCTTCCCTTTCTTTAGCAGCTTCCATGTATTCAATTCCTCATAATGTGTTGCTGTGTGGAATGTAGGCAAGCTTTGTTTATGGTGGGATTTGTTTAGGAGGGAAAAGGTTTTTTCTTAGAATTAGCAAAAATTAATTGAAGTTTATTAACTGATTTAGGAAAACTCACTGTTTTTATTTAGCACACATGGCTAGAATTAGCATCTAAGGGACATGAGATGCAAGTTTTGAAGGTAACAGAAATAGAGTGTGGATCATGGGACAAGTTAAACTAAAAGTGAAGTACTGTGGGAAAAGTTCAGAAAGCAAAATAATTTTTTGGAGCAGAGTCCCAAAATAAAATCCAAAGTGGTTGTAAATCCTGGTCAAATTAATAGTGTTATATAGTTTTATTGAGAGACCATCCCTAAAATGCTTACGCTAACTACTAATTAATGACATGGTTTTATCCATGAAAAACTGTAATTCAAAGTTTTTCTTAAAAACCCAAGATCAGACAGCTGGTAAGGGGTAGATCTATTTAATTTCAAAGTCAGCCATCTTTCTATATTCTGCTGCCTCATAATACAGCATGCAAAGCTCATATATGTACAAAGCTGGTCTTTAGATTTGAGCAATCCTCAGAAACAGAACTACTTTAAATGAGATAGACTGTAATTGTTCTATAAAAGGAATATTGGAGGCTTGGACCCTTTGTTATATCTATGAAAGCCATGTCTAACTTCTCTTGAATTGAAAATCCAAATAAACCCTCTACAGGTTGTCCCTAACTTACAATGGTTCTACTTGTAATTTTTCTTTTTAAACTATTAATATTTTAACTGTGCATATTTATATGATACAGTGTGATAATTTAACACATGTATGCAATGTGTAATGAACAAATAAGAATTCACATAAGGGCCGGGGATGTAGCTCAGTGGTGCTGCCTTCTGCCTTGTAAGCACAAGGTCCCGAGTTCGATCCCCGGTACCAGAAAAGAAAGAATTCACTTAAATTTTTGACTTTTCAATAGTGTGAAAGAAATAGTATATTCACTGGAAACTATTCCTTGAATTTTGATCTTTTTCCTGTGCTAGCAGTAGGCAGTATGCTGCCTTCTTGTGATGCTGGGCAGCAGAACTGAGTCTACATGTGAGAGTGAGAGGCTACTTAGGGAGATCAAAAGGGACTCTATGAAGGCCCTGAGGCCTGAAGGGTAAGGAAGGGCCAGCCTTGGGATGGCCAGGGAAGAATTATTTCAGGAAGGGAAAGGAACAGCAAGAACAGAAGCTGACAGGAAAGCAGGCAAGAGTGTGTTCTCCGACAGGAACAAGCCCAGGGTGGGTAGAACAGGGAAGTGGACTGAGGTTGGAGATGGTTGGAATTAAGAACCCTTGGAAGCACTTGTGTCTCTGAAAGGCATAGTTTTGTTGCAAGGACTTTAGGAGGTATGAGGACCAGTCTTTGCTGTTGTCTCTTCACTGATGCCTGTAGTGCTGCAACATTTTAGTGGGACTCAGAACTCAGCCCTTGAAATGGAAAGGAACAAAGGACAAAGCAGAGACTAACAGTCTCAAAGCTGGACACAGACTGACAGTCTCAAGGCTTTCACCTCCTGTGTCAAGGCTTTCCTTTTCTGCTAGACCCACGAAGGTCACTGAAACAACACCTGCCTGTGCTTCCCTATCTCCCTATGTCTTAAAGATAAACTGTAAAAAAAAAAAAAAGTAAAAAAAGCAACATTACCTCCATCTCCCTACCCTTTGCTAAGTTCTGCTTCTGTAAAATCCTACTTGCTTCCCAGTCCTGGCTAAAGAACAGATAAATTTGAGAACAAATGGAGAAATGGGGCTCAGACTCTGGAAGGGCCCTCTAGCTAGCAAATAAACCTGCCTTTCCCTTCAATTCTCTGAGTGCCACTGTCTTCCTTGGTCTTCTTGCCCTCTGACTGCCATTTTACATCCTGCTCACCTTACATCCTGGAGAACTAAGGATTTTGCGGGGAGGGCTGATCAACATAAGGAGAGATTTGTCAAACTCCTCACCAACAAGCGGACCAGAGGGCAGATGGACCAGAAAGACTTGGAAAAGGACTGAAAGAGAAGGGCTGGACCCCAATCTGTTTGGTGAGAGATGGCCAGCAGCTGAGATGAGTGAAGTGGCTATTCAGCCACTGCCATGACTTTGCCTGACCCCAGCTACCTTTTTTGCCACATAGAAGTTGGTTTGGAAGATTGGTGGGTGGTTGTGTGTAGAAGATGGTGCCAGGAAAACTCCAGACAAAACTCTTGCCTTCTTCCCGACAGTGAAGCTAATAATCCACTTACCTCAGCAGTTTTTAGAGCTGAAGTAGGGTATTGAGAATGCATTTAAGAAGTAAGTATAGAGTGGCATTTTGAGTGTGGACTGATAACAGTGCCTCACTTATCAGCAATAAATTGACTGCTTCAGGGCAGCACTGGATGGGAGGTCTAGTGGACACTGATTTCTACTTTCTTTCTCAGTAAGGGCTTAGGTGTAGAGGCAGGGAAACTGAAAATGATGGGGATTCACTAGGGAAGGAGACTGCCCAACACAATTATTGATCTTTTATTTTGCTCTTTATATTTTGGGTGAACATTCTTATAGAAAATTTCTACTGTAACTTGTTAAGTAGGATCCAGATTTTTCAATCTTGTAAAAGATGGGGATCACATTGCCAGCTTAGTGAAAAACAGTATTTTTCAGTGGGTCAGAATCTTAGTCTGTTGGGGTTGCTGTAACAAAATATCATAAACAGGGAAGCTTAAACAACAGAAAATCATTTCTTATTATGCTAGAAGCTAGGAAGTCCAAGCCCAACATGCTAGTAGATTCAGTGTGTTGCGAGCACTCACTTCCTTCAGAGATGATATCTTCTCACTGTAACCCCATATAATAAGAGGGCAGGACTCTGATCTCTTCAGTCTTTTATGAGGGCATCAATCCCATTCATGAGTGCTCTACCCTCATGACTTAATCACTCAAAAGCCCTGCCTCCTAATATCATCACCTTGGGGATTAGGGTTCAACATATAAGTTTTGGGACAGACACTAACTTTCAGTTTATAATGGTCAATATTGCCACAAAAAATAAAGGCAAATATAATAGATCATATACTGTGCACAAGTGAACATGGAAAAAAGAAATGCTTATATGATGGTGAAGCTGTGCTTCCTTTCTTCTTATTCTCAAGGCCTACCCAAGATAAGAACTTCAGCTACTCCTGTTTGAAAATGGAGACCATTGCCAAGCACATTATACCCAAGTTTGTATCATCAGAAGTTTAGGTATGATTGTCCTAGAAAACACACCCCATGGTACTAGGGGTATGATGATTTCAGACACAGGAGAAGCAAAAGGAACTGTAGACATGAATGGCTCCATTTTCCCCTACCCACTGTATGTGCAGTGAAAACACACACACACACATGGGGGGGGGAGAGAAAGAGAGAGGGAGAGAGAGAGAGAGGGAGAGACTCAGGCCAATAAAAGAAAACAATTAGTGTGGATCAATTATTTGTTTCTATAACCCGAGAGTCAAAGTTTCAGATGACAAACACTTTGGTCATGAATCTCCTTAGAAGAGAAAATATGTCTATCCTTTCATAGATATTAGAAGAAAAATTCCTCTCCTTTATCTACCATACATTTCTTCATTATGGAGTCCATAAACAGAAAGTAAGTTACAGATGGCTACCAATATGGAATATGGCATTTTGGAGCATTAAAATTAGCAGAGGTTTGCTGGGGATTTAGCTCAGTGGTTCTACCGCCTGCCTCACAAGCACAAGGTCCCGAGTTCAATCCCCAGTACACACAAAAAAAATTAGCAGAGGCTCATCCTTACATTTTCTGCCTAACAGTCCATATCAGAAGTTCCTAGAAAGGCAGGGCTGAGTGAAGCCAGGATCAGACTCAGAATGTGTGTGGAGTAGGAGCAGAGGTCTCCAAATCACTTTCCTAAATCTCCAATTCAAATGGCTTTTTTCTTTTTCTGCACTTGCCTTCAACTCACAGCAATTTCCTCTAGTGTTATATCTAAAATGATCATCATTTTCAATGGCTGCAAGCCCAAAACTATTTACATATTTTCTCAGTGAGTGGATAAATTAATGGATCTAACCAGGCTCCTTGAGAACAGAAATGTTTCCTAAACTTCTTTTTACTCATCAAGAGCTGTGTAGTGCACAAGAATGCAGATATCTGCCATATTGATTTTGTGTTTGTTTTTCTTCAATTGACTCTGTGTCTTCCACCTGACATGATTTATTGGAAGCAATTTCACTATAGAACAGTTTGTCTTTTATTACCTTGTTTTACCCATCTATTCTTTCTAGATGTTTTCCTTCCATTTTGTGGGATGGTATTCTTTCTCTTTACTTCATACTCTGAGAAAAGAGTTCAATGTTTCCTGTTTACCAGACTTTGTTTCACGTGAAACTTGGGAGTTTCTCAGCCCCATTCAGTTGTGGGAGAATAGGAGGGGCCCTGACGACACAGCAACAAGGGAGTGACTAACAGCAGAACTGGGAATTCACCTCTTTTGTTAAAGCTTAGCATCTGCCAAATACCAATTCAGACTCTCATCAACAAGAATATTTAAAAGGATACATGTTAGGGAAATTTGTTATCCATGCAATTTCAATGAGAGCCAATTCTATTAACTCCCCTGAAGCCTGTGCATTATGACTGGGCTTTCAGAGATGAGCCTTGAATAAACTTTTCAGTGATTTCACAACACTTCCATTATGGTTGTTTCATTATGAAGCAGATGAACATTTCTCGAACAATTAGATGGGATTGTATAGAATAAAGAGTGAGGTTTGCCTGAGATCATGGAAACCTATCTGCTTAGGTGATTCATTTTCTTCCAACAAGGCAGCCCATAATAAGCTTTTCTTCTGGAGCCTTGTCTTGTTTCCCATTTCAATTAGGGACAATGACTGAAGAATGGGAAGAATGTCTTCTTCATGTCCTTGTGCCACAAATAAGGCTGGCCAATGAAGAACAAAGACAGAGGGAAGGCAAAAGCAAAGCGAACAGGGGAGCAGCTGCAAGTAAAACCATCCTGCTCTCCCAGGGAGGCTCTTATAGTGCAAGATCAAGTAGCAGAGCTAAGATTGGAAAGGAAGACTTACAACTAGGACTAAATTAAGCAGAGGATCAGGGTCCTGCATGGAGAACAGCAGGCACAGCATGACATAGCCAAGGTCTGATCCACCTGATATTTGGGGAAGAATGAATTGTCACACTTTACAAATCTTTTGTACATATATGTTTATTGATATAGTTCTATCCTGTTATTGGTTTGTATACAGAGAGTTTCATTGTTTGCTTCTACCAGGTATGGGCAGATGCTTAATCTGGATCCCTTGGACCCAAATGATAAAACGCCCCAGTATTCTATCTGTAAAAACTGCATGGAGAATATCCCTCAGTTTAGTGCTTCGTAGGTTAGACCACTCTCCTTGTCTAATCTGTCCACCTGCTAGAAATTAATTACAAACTGTTTGATCTTCAGTAGGGAAAACATTTCATAATAACCAAGTCTCAAAGTCTCTCCTTTGATTGGAATGAATCCCTATTAAACCCAACATTCTAACCATTCCTTGCTAGGCACAAGATAAGTAAGTAAAGCCTTCTGGGACTCCACAGACTTATCCAAATGTCAGCTGAATGCCAGCAAGTTACCTCCACTGATACTACATGAAACTGATGAATCTTCCAAATGAACCCTGCTATAAATTCTGTCCCCCAAAACTATGAAGTACAATAGATGTTTTCTGCTTCTAAGTTTTGAGGTGGTTTATCATATAGCAGCAAAAAAGATTAAAAAAAATATAAATGATAGTGGTTCTTCTTTACCTCCTTCTGTTGTAAAATTTATTGATTTGCTTCCTCCCTTGGTGTTAGGCATTCACTGAAGTCACTCATGACACGGGCATGGGACCTTTTGGGTGACATACCACAGTTAGAAAATTGTATAGCAAGACCTCTTACTTGAAGGAAACAAAAAATAATCCTTTTTTCTCTTTGAGAGACATCCCTGAGCCAGAGGGAACTTGCCCTCACAATGGTCCATGTGTAGGAGTACGTGTACGTGTGCATATGTGTGTGCGTGTGCGTGCGTGTGTGTGTGTCTGCTTCTTCCTTGTGGGACAAATATGTTTCATTACCAGATTTCATTTTCTGTTTGTGATGGAGCCTTTTTCTTTCTTTTTTTCTTTTGGTGGAGACTATAGAAACCATTTCAAGGCAAAGTCCTATCGCTTTTGTTTTTCCCTCCTTGTTTTGTTGGAGCCTTCCCTGCAGCATTCAGTGCCAGTGTTTCTTGCAGTGGCCAGCATTGTTCCTCCCTCCTGGGCCTGGCAGAATGCTTAGGGGTCAGTTGGAAATGAGGCTTCTATTATCTGTGATCTGCCTCACCCTCTAAGCCAGTCCATCCCTACACTAAGGCTCAGCCAAGCATGAAGAAAACTAATTGTCCCCACTCTCTGCTCTGCTGCACACCAAACCCCGCTTGTGCCTCCCCCAGGTCCCCATCCATCAGAGAAAACCTCGCCTAAGCAGACTCACAGAGGACCATGTTCCCAGGTACCACTCTGCCCAGTATGTGTGACTTGAGCAGTCTATGACTAAAGTCAAACTGTCCCAGGGCTTCTCCTGGAGCTGCCAGTGCCAGGGAACGGTAGCAGGGAGGGCAAGGAAGCTGATGACTGCATGTTCCTGGCAATTGCAATGGGCATAGGAAAAGAGACAAGATTAATTTGCCTGATGAATTATACATCACCTCTGTGTGCCGCCCTCCAAGCTCCAAAGCTTTATTATTCATATTGCTTGAATCCAACCACTTCCCTTCTTGCCTTGAAAGCTGTTGTCCAATAAGAATAAGTGAATCGTTTGGTGCTCAATTTTTATGACCGTCTAACAGAGTGTTTCTGGGAAGTTGATGGGATTAATGAAATGTGAGCTGTGTTAAGTAAAAACAAAAACATATACATGTAACTTGAGTAATTCATCAACAACAAGCTCAAGATTTATAATGTGAAGGGAAATTCAGCTGTCGTTTGTAGTCTAGGAGAAAAAAGTAAACACAGAAGTCACAATTACTTTGTTAGTCTTATTTTAACTTGACACCACATGAAAGAAAGGATGCTGTAATAGAGGAAGAAGCAAAAAGGAATGCTGTGGCAGGGAGATGAACTGGGTGTTTTCACAGCCTGTAGATTGCAGATTTCATCTCCAGTTTATCTCTGATCTGTTCACACTTTGGCTTAGGTAGGGGCTTTTGTCAGCTCCTTCTAAGAGGTAGTGGAAATCTGGCCTTTTGGGAAGGGTCCTAGCAGGCTGTAATGTAGAAGACCACCTTGCTACCCAACTCTCCAGGTGAAGGGATAAAATTCAGAGTAAAATAAAGGCAATATTTTCTGCAGGAAGTCAGGTTTGCAGAACAGAGTAGGGGCTCAGGTTTTTTGTTTGTTTTGTTTTTTTGATCAAAGTTTGGCCTGAGGAACAAAGCTAAAAATGGAAACAAATTCAGTTAATGAAATAAGACTATGATTTTAAAAAGTTGGAGAACAGCTTTATTGAGATATAATTCACATTTCATACAATCCACAATATAAAGTATGCAAGTCAATAGTTTTTAGCATATCTATAGAGTGATATAGCCATACTGCAACATATTTTTAGAACATTTTCATCACATTAGTAGGAAACTCTATGCTTTTTAGCTATGATTCCAAGTCCTCCTATTCCCCTAACCATGATTTAACTTTCTGTCTCTATATATTTGCCAAATCTGGACACTGCATATAAATGGAATCATAGCATATGTGACCCTTTGTGTCTGGCTTTTTAAATTTTTTAACTTAGTATAAGATTTTCAAGGTTCTTCTATCAGCAAGCAGTACTTTATGCCGTTTTATGGAAGGGTAATATTTCATTATATAAATATACTTCATTTTGTTCATTGGTTGATGAGGCAATATGAGATTTTGTGATCTTTTTGAGTTTTTATGTTTTCTGTCTTTATGAGAAGAATCTGGTATCAAGTTGACAAGAAAGATTTTGGGTAATGCAATGGACTAGAAGAAGATCAATGTAAAACTTTAAGAAATAAGTTTTAGGTCTTCCAACCTGGGAATATAACAAATACTGAGTTCTTAATATATTTCTTACAGTGTTCAGAGGAACTTCTATAAAATTAACTTTTTTTTTTTTTTTTGTACCAGGGATGGAGCTCAGGTCCTTGCACTTGCGAGGCAGGTGGTGGAACCACTAAGCTGAATTCCTGGCCCTAAAATTAACTCTTTTAATTAAGAGTTTTAAACAAAATTAGTAACTTTTTAAATAAAAATTATTTACTTTTGCATGAGTCTTTTCAAAACAGCTAGGATCTGTTCAACAAACATATATTGACCATTTATTCTGTTGGAGTCACTGACCTCAAGGACTTAAAAATCTAATGAAAAACTAACAATCACAGATGATTCATGAAGAAAAATGACAAATCAGGTAAAGACAACCTAGGAGAACATAAAATTGGTCAGTTTTGAGGGCCGGGGATTTAGCTCAGTGGATTCGCTGCCTGCTGCGCAAGCGCAAGGACCACAGTTCGATCCCCGGTACCAAAAAGAAAACAAACCAAAAACCAAAAAAACATAAAATTGGTCAGTTTTGAAGGGCAGGTAACAGGTCAGGTTAACTAGAAGGGTAAATTAGCTGGGTACCAGAAGTCTTACTGGAGGCAAGCCTGTTTCAGTTTCACCAACTACAAGAGTTTCAAATCAACATCTCAGCAATGCCCTTTTCCTGAGAAAAGGCAGCCACAATGCCACTCTGTGCCCCCAGCGGACTGAGGAGTCTCTTCAGTTAGGCAGTTGGAAGATTCTATTTCTTTACCTATATATAACATGGGGCATTGGACTTGACGTTCTGCAACTTCTCTCAAGAAGCATAGTAGAATGGAAAGACTGTAGGGTCTGACTTTAGATCCTGATTTCACTGTTTACTAGGTGTGTAGTATTGGGCAGGATATCTTAATCCATCCAAAAGATGGTTCCTTCATTGAAAGTGGGAAGAATACAACTTACCCACAGACATAGTGTAAGCATGGGTATAAATAAAGTGGAATGAAATACTGATAAAAAAGTCTTGAAATTAGAAGGCAATAAATGAATAGCAGTTATTTAAAGCTTTACTGATGCTAAAAATTCCAATGTGATAAAACTATGATGCATCTGTGACTCATACTCATGAGGCAACAGGTTATTTACTGACCACTTACAATGTGCTACACATTGTGAGAAAACAACAAAAAGTAATGGCTTTGCCTGTTTTTGCAATGTGATAAGTTGCTCAACCTGGCCTGTGGGGGAAAAATGGTGACCAAGACAAGGTATTATGTCCTTACCTGGAAGTGGCTACTGTCACCTGCTAATCCCAGTAGCCAGTGGCTTGCCTTCTCCCAAGGTTCTTAGCACATTCTCCTTTGAGTTACTAGGTTAGGAGTTTTATCTTCTTCACCAGATGGTGGTGTTCTTGAGGATGGGAGCCATGTTCTTTCATATTTAAAGTCTGAGTCTTATCAGAGAGTTCCCTCTGAAACCACAGTGCTTCTCTGGTTATCTTCCCTTTTTCTTGCTCTTTGGAGTTATTTGTGGTTTTATAGTTAGAATTTCATTTTTAAAGCCTCTTGAGCTATATTTCCTTTCAAGGCACAGCTCTACAGTCATGACTATATTTGGTCAGATGTTCAGGTGTTTAATTTTCTAAAGCTTAGGGCTCTGCTTTTGTTCACAGGTGACTTGATGGGCCACTACCTGGCCATTGGTGATTTGTTTCTCTCATGCTGATTCTTTCCTGGCAATTACATTCATTGATTCCTCTTCTTTTAGAACCAAGTAATTGTCAGAAAGGTAAGCAAATGCCCTTTCTTTCTTCTTCTTCTTCTTTCTTTTTTTTTTGGTATCAGAGATCGAACTCAGAACCTTGTGCTTTCGAGGCAGGCAGTGGAACTACTGAGCTAAATCCCTGGCCCCAAAATGTCCTTTCTTTAGTAGAACAGGTCTTCTCATTGAGCTCTGGATGGCTGAAGCCCCCATTGCTTCTTGTGTGAGAGATAGCCTCTGCCCTGTACAGCTGAACCACCCAGACTCTGTAGGTCAGGCTAACACTCAGTTCCCTATAGAAAGTGAGAGATTAGTTGAACAATGAAACCCTAATTTTAGCCTGGAATAAGTAGATGACTTTATTGGTATATTAGTATATTCAAGAAGATGATACATTGAAAGTGTCCTGGGGTGACTCACAGGAGCAAGACAAGAATGAATTCACATCTCATGAAAAACAAGAGCCAGTGAAAGTCCTTCAGAAGACTTCAGTAGTAGAATCAATCTGTGAATGGCCTATCTAGGGCCACCATTGTGTTAATCTACTCCAATATTCCAGTCTCTAAGAAGATAAAACTGCTTGAGTTTCAAGTTCCAGAATAGGGATCAATTGGCCCTATTTAGGTTGGGGTCTAGCCTTCAACAATCCCTCTCACATAGCACAGATGCCACCCTTTTGTTTGGAGACATTTGTAGAGAGGGGAGATTTGTTGTGACTCGGGCTATTGTCCTAGTTAGTGTCTACTGACAGTGCTTGCTCATTTTTTTTCAAGCTGATCAGCAATAATCAGGCAGGAAAAAACTACCCAAGACTCTCTGTGAGTCCACCACTCTTTCATGTGGTGAAAGTTGCAAGATCAAAGGGAAAAAAATCACCAACCTGTAATTTTCTAGTATTTATAATGCTATCTTCTTTTACATGCTTACCTAGCATTTTAAGTTCTGTTATTTAACGGGCTAGAAATTCATGAGGCCAAGTATTTATTGCAATGCACAAATTTTATGGACTTAAAACATGCAGCTAGGAATAGGCATTTTCTTAAAACATAGTGCAAACCCCAAGGAAAAGACTCTAAATCAAAACCTTTCTAGGCATTCTTCTCCAACAAAAGAATTCAGGAAGAAGAATGGCTGAAGGTTCTGTAGGATCAGTGACATAAGGCAGTGGAAGTTATTCATTTGTTTACATTTCTTCATTTGAGTGAGGACTTATTCCATTTAAGACACTATGCCAGGCATACGAGATGCCAAAGTGATCTAGATGGACATGGAGCACAAGTAAATAACCAGTAACAGTCATCGAGCTGCAATGAAGATGTAGGGGGTGCATAGAATCATATAACAAGATGAGTTCACATTGCTGAGAGAGGATTGTTCAAGGAAGGCTGAGACCTAAGAAGAGAGGCAAGAAATCATGTGAAAAGTAGGGGAAGTGTGCCAGGCATAAAGAACCACATGTGCAAAGGCTCTGAAGTAGGAAAGAACACAATGTATCCAAGGAGTTTTGTTAGTCTAGTTTCTGAAGTAGAGACAACCAGGAGACAAGACAAGACAGGAGTCAGCCCAGGAACATCTTCAGTTAGAGCTTGATCCCAGGGGCATCAGGAAGTCATTGAAGGTTTTAAATAGGGTATGAAGTGAGAAGAAGGGTGGGGGCTGGATAGCCCTGGAGACCAGGTTTATAAGATCCTAGTATAAGAAGGATCCAAAAGACCTAATAAACTTTTTTCTGAGAGCTAGTGCTTGCCTCCATGAGACCTAGGAGTTGTTTTCTGAGGGCCAAGAGGCTGTTGGAGACCCTAGGCAGAGAGGGATGGCTAAAGTCAAGGGATGGCCAATATAAAGGCTAAAGGAGTCCCTCACAGCAACCATGAGACTTCTGTATTGACATTGGACAGATCAAAAGAATTTCAGTCCAAGAAATATTCTCTAGGTGTCTTTATAAACACTGCTTACCTTGAGCTTCTAGTTTCATTCAGGGACACAGGCAACCAACACTCATGTTTCAGGCCCAGGCTCAGAACCTTGTGCTAGTTTATAGCATCCATTCTACACCGCTGGGGGAGGCTCAGCAGCAGCTGATTTCATTCGTGCCTCCTTCCCGAGATGATGATGATGATGATGATGATGATGATGATGATGATGATGATGATGATGTTGATGATGATGATGTTGATGTCGATGATTTTGTTTGCTTATACCAAGTAGTGACTAATTTTCCAATTCAATTCATTTTTCCAAAGGGAGTGATTCTTTGTTTGAAATGGCTGTATTGACTACCATATTGTCATTCATTATTAATATTATCATTAATTCAATATTTATTTAAGACACATGTGTAAAGCTCCATACAAGACTTTGAGGAGGTAGAAAATGAGCCAGATACAAATCTTGACTTCTAAGAAATGTGCAACAATGTATGGTAAAATATGTTGACTCAGCATATATACATTGAAAATCTATCACATCTCAGGCTCTGTCCCAAGTTCCTGAGACACAGCAATGAATGGCCACCCTCAGGGACTCACATAAAAACATAGCGTTTGCACCAACTGAATGCTTGAGAGAGAGAGAGAGAGAGAGAGAGAGAGAGAGAGAGAGAACTGCTCTTGCCAATACAGATACATTATACATGTACAGAGTGGAAACTGAGCCTCCAGAGCTTGGCTGCCAGGGCTTGTGAGGAATAAGAAGCTATTGAATATGACAGTGGGAAGGAATTTGGGTGCTAGTCTTCTGGGAAGTATGAATTGAAGGGGTCACAAAGGAGGGCAGGAATGGGGATTCTAGAAAAGTTTATAGTGAAGGCAATACCTACAAGGAAAACTCCAAACTTATTAGAGTGTTACTTCTGAGGAGTGGGGTGAGGGGTGGGGGCTGCAGTGGTTGCCCATTGGGAATAAAAGGGATGCTTAAAACCCTTAACAAAAGAACTTCCAATCATCCTACTCTAGGTAGGGTGTCATAAGATAACAACAAACCTTTTGAAGTAAAGCCCATTCATTTTCCCAAAGAGTCCCAGACTCATCTTCTCTAGAAGATATGTATAGATTTCCTAATCACCTACTAATATAGAGCTAAAGGTCTAAGGAAGTAGTCTTGTCAAAATTGCAACTGTAACATAATTTTAAACAAAATACAGGTGGGGATCCCTGGAAGATCTACAAGTTAGTAAATGACCCTGGAAAAGACCTTCTTTACATAATCACATTTGCTGCTGAGATGCTTTTGCCATATCCTCAAATCTTTACAAAAATGCCAATCTCATTAGCAGAGACTGGTGGCTCATACTTGTAATCCCAGCACTTGGGAGGCTGAGGCAGGAGGATTGCCCAGAGTTCAAGGCCAGCCTGAATTACAGAACAAGACCCTGTCTAAAAAAAAAAAAAGGAAACTCACCCATGAATTCTAATCTTTTCTGCATTCTTTGTTTTTACTGCCTGTGTGAATGGCCCTCAGTATGCAGTCTTCTTACACAGCAGGGAATAAAGGTAGTTGTGAAGGGGTTTCAAGCTTTACCTGTAGTGTTCCAGTTTCTTAAAAGGAGAATATATGCATGCAGTACTGAGGGGGTGAGAAATCTATAATATGAGGTAGAAGCTGGTCTGTGCTATAGACAGATTGAGATGGGGTTTATAGGATACATGGGGTGGGAGAGCACTTCTGGCTGGAAGAGGGGGAGTAAGCTTCCTGAATGAGGCAGCCCTGGGTTGAAGGCAAATGAGGGGTTCATTGAAGTTGATGACAAAGGGCAAAGCAGGGGGTATGAGTGCAGATGCTATTGCAGTGGCTCAGGGGCTGTGACAGATGCAGACTGGGGCAGAGGCTGCAGACAGGACATAGGAGCATGAGACCCTGTGGATGCTGAAGGCCAGGGAATACCTGTCACTTTAGCACATCTCAAAATTCAAACCTAACACACCAGATTCAGAAAGGGCCTTTTCTCTGACCTTAAACACTGTGGAGAAAAGGCAAGCTCAGAATGAAGCACTCTTTAAATTGCCACTCTCAAGGAAAGCCTTAGTTTTCTTGAAAAAATTCTCTATTAATTTAAATAGCATGGCTTTCTGCAAACACTAAGAAGAGATTATAATATTCCAGTGGGACTTCCTTTGCTTAACATGAAAATAAACCTGACAGAAGGATTACAAAACTAAACACGGAACATTACAAGAAGCACTAATTACCTCCTATTCTTTCTCCTCACTCACTAAAACAAGTATTTATACAAACAAAACAGCAGAGAGGAGGAGGGAGCAGAACTGAAGGGTGTGTAGCTCTGCTAATCCCTGCTGCTTTGATAAATCCAAAACAGAATCATTTGACATCTGAGAGGTGGGAAGTGCCTTTCAAGGAAGTGCTTTGCATTGGGTTACCCCAGGTAACTGATTCACCTTTTGAATCAAATAGCTTTGTGTTGAACATGTAATTTTTCCTCTGTGAATCTGTTTGAGAACCTCTCCTTCCCTAGTACAGGTAATTTCCTCTGTTGAGCTGGAGCCCCTGCTCCCTGCAGAGCACAGGGTGGAGATTGTGTCTATACAACTAAGCTCAGCAGCCAGTGCCACTGGGAATACACACGTGGTGCCCACCCTGACTAGCCCAGCACCTTTGAAAGACTTCCTTGAATGAGAAGCAGATTTGGGCAAGAAGGGAGTGGCAGACTGAGGAAGAGAGGGGAAGAAGGGTGTTGGGGAGACATTTGGCTTTTGAAATCTGTACTCTGGGTTCTGAATAAAGCTGTCCATCCAAAGAGAAATTACTCTGTTTAGTCTATTTCTGATAAAAAGATTCTACACTCAATATCATGCTCTGATTAATATTTAGGTTTTAGTACCTAGTTAGGTGTAGGAAGCCAGGAGTTGTGCTATCCTTCACACTTGCTTCCACCTGGTGCTTCTCTTTAGCAATCCCTGGGAAGACTCTGATGCAGGGTGATGGAGAATTTCTTACTAAAACTCAGAGTCCTGAAAGAGCAACATGAAATTAAAGGGATGCAGTTTCCTAAAGAATCAGCCTGTTCGGTTGTATGCATAGGAGTGGCAGATCATTGGGTACTCTGGTAAAACCATCTTCCCTACTCTCTTTCTCTCTATCTCTCCCTCTCGCTCTCTCTCTCTCTCCACCCCTAAGTCTGATAAATTAAGAGCTTCCACACTCCACACTTCCGTTTCCACCGTTGCTCTTGTTTGGCCTCAATCCTGCACCCTATGCTCTTAGTCTCATTGTGATCAGTGCTGATAGGATGAGAGGATCTTTGGATCCTGAGGGCTGTTGTGGTGATCACAGAGAATTCGCAGTCTTCCTGTGCATTTTCTTGTTTTATTTATTGTTGGGGCTGAAATTCTGCAAAGCTTGGGAGTAACACTCTCCAATTCAGCCCCTGTATTCTTTTTTTTTTCCATTAAGTTTATTGGTACATTTTAGGTATAAAATACAGTTACACTCATCATGTATCTTGGTTCGTATTTTTCTCCCCTTCCCCTGTCCTCCCTTCACCCCCTCCACCCTTCCCTATTTGCAAAGACTTTGTTTCCATTTTTTTCTTTTCTCATATTTTTCTTTTCCCTTTCCTTTCCTCTACCCCTCCCACTTCTCCTACTCCTTTAGACCTTTTCTTCCTATTACACAATATCAATTATACATTTTTAAAATTACAATATCAAAATTTAGAGGATATTACCACATATTTTATAGAATTTAAAAGGATATAGAAAGCATATTACAAAAATCTTTTTTGAAATAAATTTGACAACTTCTAAGAAGTACCTTGGAAGACAAATGAATGAGACTGACTCTGGAGGAAATATAAAATTTGAATAGCACCTATTAAAGAAAGTATATTCCTAGCTTGAAAACCTACCTATATGACAACAGCAGGCTCATATACATTTTAACTGATGAATTATATCAAACATTTAAAGCAGAAAAAGGAAGGAACACTTCTCCCCTCATTTTAGAAAATCAACATTGTGCTAATCCTAAAACTGGATAAAGATAATAGGAGAAAAAAGTATGAATGTAGATAGAAATTTGTTTAACAAAACAAACTCTTAGAAGTCAGATCTGGCAGGATGTAGAAAGTGGTTTTGTTATAGGGATGGCAGTGTTGGTTCAGCATTGGAAGATCCACCCCCAAAAGTCATCATTTTAACAGAGGAAAGGAAAAAGCCATATGATCCTGTCAGTAGTTGCAGAAAAAGTATTGGACTAAATTCTACAGCTGTTCATGGTAAAAGCTATCAGGAGACTAGAAGTAGAACAGAAACTTCTCAACAGATTAAAGACATGTACACAATACTTCCAGGAAAAATGCCTTATATAAATCAGCCTCTGTATTCTTAAAATACTTTCTTCTCAGACCTGTGCATTAGTCAAGTTGGTCTAATTAGTGGGAAAAGAAAGGCTTTCAAATGTTATGTGAAACAGTATCCTTTGAAATTATTAGTTTTATTGGTACATTTTAGGTATACAATATAATGACATTCATCATTGGGAATTTATACCTTTATATAATATACCTTGATTCTTACTTTTCCCCCTTCCCCTGCCCTCCCTTCACCATTTCACCCCTCCCTATTTACAAAGGCTTTGTTTCCATTTTTTCATTTTCTCATATTAATTCCATTATCTTCTTTAGTTTCCCCAATCCCACCCACTTCCCCTTCGCCTTTGTCCCTTTTCTTCCTATTTCACAATATCTATTATGCCTTTTGATCCTCATTTACACTTCAAGTTTCTCACACCAGAGAAACTATTTGGTATGTACACATGTGTGTCCTATTTATTTCATTTAAGAGTATTGCCTCAATGTGCATCCATTTAGCTCTAAATGTCTCTAATTTCTCATTCTTTATGGCTGAGTAGTACTCTGTTTTATTTAAAAAACAAATTTTCTTTATCCAGTCTCCAGGTGATGGGCAATTGAGCTGTGTCCCAGTTTTAGCTATTACAAACTGTGCCACTATAAACATGAGTACACATGTATCACTGTGGTATGATTCTTTTAACTCTTTTGGGAAGATACCCAGTAGGGAAATAGCTGAGTCAAATAGGACCTCTAATCCTAGTTCTTTGAGGTATCTCCATACTGATTTCCACAGTCCTTTCACCACTCTACAGTCCCACCAACAGTGGAGAAGGATTTCTTTTTCCCCACAATCCCACCAGCATTTGTTGTTGGTTGATTTCATGATAGCAGCCATCCTTTCTGGGGTGAGGTAGAATCTCAGCGTTGTTTTCATTTGCATCTCTTGAATGAACAGTGATGTTGAACCTTTTTTCATGTTTTTTTGCTATTTCTACTTCTTTGTCTGAGAAATGTCTGTTCATTTCAGATGCCCATTTTTGGACTGGGTCTTTAAATTTGGGAGGTCTGATTTGTTTAAGTTCTTTATATATTCTAGATAGTATACCTTCGTCTGAGGAACAGCTGGTAAAAAAGAAAACTTTTCCCCCCACATTGTGGGCTGTCTCTTCATGCTGTTGGTGCTTTTTCTTGCTGTGGAGAAGCTTTATTTTTGATACTGGGGATCGAACTCAGTATCTTGTGTTTGTGAGGCAGGCAGCGGCACCACTGAGCTAAATTCCCAGTCTGTCAAAGCTATTTAATAAGAAGAGATTCCACTTGTTGATTCTTTGTGCATCTAAGGTTTTGTTCATGAAATCTTTTCCTATGCCAGTGTCTTCAAGAGTTCTACTTAACCTCTATTTCAGCCAGTTTAGTGTTTCTGTTTTAATATGTAGATCTTTAATCCATTTGATTTTAGTTTAGTGCATGGTGAGAGATATAAGTCTAGTTTTAATCTTTGGAGAGTTGAAACCCAATTTCTCCAGCGCCATTTATTAAAGAGGCAATCTTTCCTCTAGTGAGGGTGTTTGGCTCCTTTGTCAAGGATGAGGTGGCTGAGTGTGTCTGGAGTTGTTTCTGCATCTTCTAATCTGTTCCATTGGTCCTCAGGTCTGTTTCTTTACCATACCATGCTGTTTTTATCACAGTGGCTCTGTAGTACAGTTTCAAGTTGGGGGTTGTGATACCCCTTGACATGTCTCTGTTACCTAGCATTGCTTTTGCTATTCTGGGTCTCTTCTTGTTCCAAATGAATTTTTGGATTGTTTTCTCAAGGTCCATGAAGTATGCTGCTATGATTTCAATTGGGATTGCATTGAATCTATATAGCAGTTTTGGAAGAATGGCCATTTTCACTATGTTGATTCTTCCCACCCAGGAGCAAGGGATGTCTTTCCATTTTCTGATATCATCTTCAATCTCTTTTTTCAGAGTGCTATAGTTTTCAGAGTAGAGGTCTTTGATTTCTTTTGTTAGATTTGTTCCTGGTATTTCATTTTTTTGGATGCCATTGTGAAGGGAATTGTTTTTTCAGTTCCTCTTTCAGTGAGTCTGTTGTTCATGTAGAGGAAAGCTATTGATTTTTGTGTGTTGACCTTGTATCCAGCTACTCTACTGAATTTGGTTATTAAGTCTAGAAGTCTTTTGGTGGAGTTCTTGGTGTCTTCTATATACAGTATCATGTTGTCTTTAAATAATGACAATTTAACTTCTTCACTTGCTATCTTTTTTCCTGTTATTTATTCTCTTCTCTAATTGCTATGGCTAATGTTTCCAAAATTGTAATGAACAGGAGTGGTGATAGTGGACATCCTTGTCTTGTTCCTGATTTTAGTGTGAAGTATTTCAGTTTTTGACCATGTAGTATGATATTGGCTGTTGGTTTTTCATAGATGGCTTTTATCAGGTTGAGAGAGAAACTGTTTATTCCATTCTTCTTTAGGGCTTTTATCATGAATTGGTGTTGGATTTTGTAGAATGCCTTTTTTTGCATTTTTTGAGATGATCATATGGTTTTTGTCCTTGGCTCTATTCATATAGTGTATTACATTGAGTGACTTGCATATGTTAAACAATCCCTGCATCCGTGGGATGAATCCCACTTGGTCAGGGTGTATGATCTTCTTGATGATCTTCTGCATTCTATTTGCCAGTATCTTGTCTAGAACGTTTGCGTCTGTGTTCATTAGTGAGATTGACCTATAATTCTCTTTTTTGGTTGGGTCTTTCTCTGCTTTGGGGATCAAGGTGATGCTTGCTTTCAGGAATGAATTCGGGAGTATTTCTTCCCTTTCAATTTCACTGAAGAGCTTAAACAGTAGTGGCAATAGTTTTTCTCTGAATGTCTTGTAGAACTCAGCAGTGACGCCATCAGGACCTGGGCTTTTCTTTGTTGGTAAGTTTTTAATTACGTTTTCAAGTTTGTTGATTGATATTGGATTGTTTAGAATTTTTAGGTCTTCGTTCAACTTTGGCAATTCATGTGTATCTAGAAATCTGTCCATTTCTTCTGTGTTTTCCATCTTAGTGGAATAAGATGATATTGGTATAGTTGTCGAAGTAGGTATTGATGATCCTCTGGATTTCTGCAAGGTCCATTGTAATTTCACCCTTTTCATTCCTAATTGCATGGATTTGGGCCTTTTCTTTCCCTTTTTTTTTTTTGATAAGGTTCGCTAAAGGTTTGTCCATTTTGTTTATTCTTTCGAAGAACCAACTCGTTGCTTCATTGATTTTTTTTGTATTGTTCTCTTAGTCTCCATTGTATTGATCTCTGCTCTAATCTTTATAATTTCCTCCTTTTATGTGGTTTGAGTTTGTCCTGCTCTCCTTTTTATAGAAGCTTGAGTTTCAACAACAAGTTGTGTATTTGAGCTTGCTCTGTTTTCCTAAAATGAGTATTCATTGCTATGAATTTCCCTTGCAAGACTGCTTTCATTGCGTCCCACAGATTTTGATATGTTGTATTGGAATTGTCGTTTAATTGTAAAAACTTTCTGATTTCTTCTTTTTTGTACCAGGGATCGAACTCAGGTCCTTGTGCTTGCAAGGTAGGTGGTAGAACCACTGAGCTAAATCCCTGGCCCATGATTTCTTCTTTAATTTCCTCTGTAACTCATTGGTTATTCAGAAGTGTGTTGTTCAATTTCCATGTGTGAAATAGTTTCCTTTGTTTCCACAAAAGGTTTTACTTCATTTTCATTCTTGTTTGCACTATCATTTGCCCACTTTGTGTATAGTGACTTGATAATTTCTTTGATAAATTTATGTTTATCTATTTAATTGTTAAAATGTTTCTCAAATATTTACCACTATAGTTAGGTAAACAAGTAAAATAATCAAGTATAAGTAAGAACAAAAACAAAACAAAACAAACACCCAAACAACTAAACAAAAATAGCCAAAACAGAAAACTGTTCCTGGAAGAATCCAATTTTGTAAAAAGTAATTGATTTATCAAATGATCATTTTAAGGAACCACTTTCTGACTTGGATTCCTTAAAATGGGCAACCTGACTTGTGGAATTAAGTGTTCATTGATTAACTGAGTTGCTTCAGCTCTGGCAGACCTGAGCTGAACATGGGACTAAGGAGTGCAGACCTAGTGAAAGATCAGGAACTTGGGGGAGTAAGTGTGATTGTAACTGGCACCTATAATCATTTACACTGCTTCCTTAGTATTGATGAGAGTGATCAATGGTATTGTAAGTCTGGGGGTGGCTGAGGGTACAGCTGGAGGGCTGGGGAGGTTGAGGAGTCTGGTCTCCAGTGGGCAGGACAATATCATCACTGACATTGTTTAGAATTGCAGGTGTATAGTGATAATGAAAAGTAAGAGTTTAATCTGATTATTATTGATTTTAAGGATAATTTAAAAATTTTAGGCTAGTTTTACAGGAAAGTTGCAAACACAGTACTCTTCAAAAATGTTCCCTCTTGAGGCCAGGGATTTAGCTCAGTATCACTGTGCCTGCCTCACAATCGCAAGGTCCTGAATTGGATCCCCAGTACCAAAAAAAAAAAAGTTCCCTCTTTGTTAACACCTCCCATGACTATATATTGTAACCCTAATCCTAACTTGTGTACAAATATTGATACACTGTTATTAACTAAAGTCAGATTTCCTCGTTTGTTCCTTAATGCCTTTTTCTGTCCTAGAATCCCACCCAGAATGCCAGGTTACAGTAGTTGTTATGTTTCCTCAAGTTCCTCTGTTTCTAAAGCTTTTCTTGTTTTTTTTTTTTGTTTTTTTTGCAGCCTTGACTATTCTGAAGAGTATTTACTGGTCAGTTACTTTGTTCATAGTAATTTGAGAGAAGGTGAGCAAAAGATGTAAGTCCAAGAGTTGCTCCACCAACTTGGAGTTCTCAATGCAATAAAGGGATGCCTTAGTCTAGCAGTCACCTTGAGTTGAGGAAACAATTCAGTTCAGAGAGATCTGCAGTTGCGAAAATTCTCATAACAGATCACCAAAGAACAGAAAGCTCCACAAAGAGAGAAGTCCACAGATCTACAGACGAATCCATTAGGGAAAGAACCACTAAAAATGAGCAGGTAGATCAATCCCTATGCCTTACACAGATAGGATGGAGAATAGTGTTCTTCCCACCCAGAGTGGAAACCTTTCCTGATACAATGAGCATTGCCTAGAGTCCGCTGAAGGGCACAACTAAAACAGTGAAGCCAAAATTTTCCTAGATCAAGGTGAGCCCATAGAAGGAAACTTAAAAGTAACCCTGGAAAAAAAATCAAATTGTTTCCAAGTAATCTCACTGTGTCTTAGAATAAATACCAAAAGTACATAAAGAATACAAGCATATTTCTGAATCCTCCAACATAAAAAACCACAGGATCTGACAGCTAATAAAACATTTTTAGGCTTGCAATGAAGCAGGAAACTGTAATCCATAATAAGGAGAAAATTTAATCAATAATTACAGATCTAGAAATGAGGGATAATTAGAATTAGTAGTAGACAGAGACATTAGGACTAATATCATTATACTCTATAGGCTTGAGAAGGTAGAAGAAAATGATAGCATGATAAGGACAGTCATGAAAGAGTTTTAAAGACAAAATTAAACTCTAGAGATGGAAAATACAGTGCATGGGATTAACAGTAGAAAAGACAGAGCAGGAAAAAAAATAATGAACTTGAAGACATAGTAATAGAAAGTATCCAAAATGAAACACACAGAAAACACAGAAAATATAAGAGGGAAAAACAGAATACTGAGTTGTAGGTCAAAAATCAAATATAGTATGTAAGTTATTGGTCTGCTGGGGGAAAATATGTGTGTATGTGCGTGTGCAAGGAGCATAAAAATAATTCAATGACTAAAAATTTTTCCAAATATGAAAAAAAATTATAAGATATTTTTTGTATGAGGACCTATTGTGCTATAAATATGATGATTGGGGGCTTAGAAATAGTCAAATTTTAGTTTTGGATAGTTTTGTGACACCCAGCCTATATGATTTACATAATCACTCCAGCTTTCTGAGCTACATTTTCCTCATCTGAAAGGTAAAGATAAAAATGGCAAAAATTGTTCTTTGTTTCATGGTTTCTGATAGAAAAATATTGGCAACAAATTAAATGTCATCTATGAGATATGGCTAAGTTAGTTACAGTACAGCTGTAGTATGGAATACTGTGTTTCTATCAAAATGGAGTAATGACTATAAGAATTGGTATGGAAAGGTCTTTAGGAACACTGTTGTATGAAAAGTCTGGTCATAACATTATTGTTTTATTTAGATATTAAAAATCTTGTATTCACAGACACATTTGGATACAGATACATACAAAGGGGGCTTGAAGAATTCCTGCTAAATTGCCTCTGGAAAAGAACAGGTCATAAGAGAGGCAAAACCAAAAAAACAAAATACCCTCACCTTAAGGATTATCTCTGTAAACCACCGTACTGTGTATATTTTTTACAATGACTGTGGAATGAGTTTAAAGGAGGAAATTAGAAGCAATATTGAGTTGAGAGAAAGGTGATGGAGAATGAATGAGATGCTATTGTAATTTAAATCTGAAATGTCCCCCATACATCTCATGTTCTCAGAAGTGGGGCTTTTGGAAGGTGGCTGTATCACAGGGATACTTACTCATTGGTGGGTTAATCCATCAATGAGTTCATAGCTGAACATGCTGTTAGGCGATGGAGCCTTGTTGGAGGGAGCAAGTCACTGGAGGTGTGACCTGGAAGGGTGTATTCTTGTTCCAAGATCTTCCTTTCTCTTTCTGTTTCCTGGTTGCCATAGATTTGAGCAGCTTTCTTCCTCCCATGCCCTTCTACCATGCTGTTTCTGCCTTGAAGTTAGCTAACCATGGACTGAATCCTTTTTAACCATGAGCCAAACGAACTTTCCTTCTTTAAGTTACAGATGTCAGGAATTTTGTCCCAGTGACAGGAAGGCTGACTAATACAGATGCATAAAGATCATGTGAACTGGTGATATAAATTTCAACACATCATTCCCCTGTTTAAAATCTTCCTGTGGCTCTCTTACCTGGGAATAAAACCCTGAGCAGGTTTCATAGGATCCTACCTAATTTTTCTGGGTTTCTTTCCACTTTCATGGTAGAAAACTTGTAGTCATTCTTCTATACTTCAGTTATTTAGTATACTGCCTGTTCTCATCATCCTTATACCCAAAGAGTTAACTGCCCACTCGTTGGATACCTCTTACCAACACATACCTCTAGTTTGGCATTATTAAAGTATTGTGCTACTACTGTATGTATTAATTCCTGGAGAAGTAAGCAGTCAATACTCATTTTGGAGGCCTCAGTAACTACAGTGACCAGGGAAGGTTCTGGTTTATAGCAGATGCTGAATAAGCGTTTGTTGCATGAATGGATGAGTAGATGGAAACTTCAACTCTATATGCATGTATTAGAAGTAGCAGAAATAAAGGGAGCCTTATATTGGAGATAAAGACTGATTTAGTTGTTTTAATAATGATTTCTTCTCTGAGAATAAAGAAAGCAACAAGAAGTTTTGATCTAGACTCAGTTACTACATGGAAGTCATATTAATTCACCATGGCTGCCATAACAAAGTACCACAGACTGGATGGTTTAAACAACAGAAATGTACTTTCTTACAGTTCTGGTGGTAGACATTTCAAGTCCAAGGTGTCGGCAGGCTTGGTTTCTCCTTGGCTTGTTTATGACCACTTTTTGGTCATACCCCACATGGTCTGTCCTATGTGCACATGTACCTCCTGGTATCTCTTCTTGTGTTCAAATGTCCTTTACTTAAAAGGACACTGATCAGATTCAATTAGGGCTACTCTAAGGGCTTCATTTTAACTCAGTCACCCCTTTAATGGACTTATTTCTGAATAAGTCACTTTCTGAGGTGCTAGGAGTTAGGGCTGTAATATATAAATTTTTGGGATACACAATTTAGCCTGTAACAGAAGTACTGAAAATATCAGAAGGAAATAGTCATGTCATTTTGAAGTTGGTAGTATTGATAGACAGGGTCATGGGAGTCAAAGTAGTAAAAATGTAGGAAGGCATATTTAAAACAACAAAATTCAAATAAAACCACACAGTTAGAAACCCCATGAAGGAAGATACTGCTCAACAATCTCATATGGTGAACTATCAGGTGGTGAGACCATCATCTTCACATGTACTGTATTCAAAAAGCATTGTGTTCCATGGAAACTATGCCTAGTGAGCCCTCCAGCCCCTTCCAGTTCTCAGCTTTCTTGATTCTACATTACTTAGCCTCCACACTATAAACCGGGGAGGTAAAATAAAATTCAAATCCAATTTTCTCCTGAAATAAATAGAAAGTGAAGAATAGTCTTGTGAAAGCTAGAAGAGAAAGTGGGATGCCTAAGGCATAGACCCCAAGGGTGAGGTTGACTACCTTTGACTCTTGGTACATTCTTGGAAAAATTGCTTGCTAGCTCCTATGGTTATAGTGACAAAAGGAGGCTGGTTGCAGACTTTTTACATCTTTGTTCTTGTGTGGGTAGGACAAAGCCCTTCCTGGTATCTTTTGCTATTGCTTTTGCATTGCTTGGTTAGCGCAGTCCTTGGGGGCATGCTCCTTCTGCCTATCTGAAGAAAGACACCCTTGCTTGTTCCTATTCAGAGCCATAATGTGAATTGGGATGAAATGTTATCCTCCATCACACTTAATGTATCAGTGTTAAGAATCTGTTCTTTGAAAGGGATACTGGAACTGTTGGAATACAGTCTGCGGTAACCAGGGTCGCTTTATTATACAGTCCACATTGGTTATCCTCCCTACCTTTTTTTATTGAACTGGTTACTCAGTCATACTAAACATGGAATAAAGTGAAATAAATAAATATATAACTCAGAGTGTGCTGAGTCTTTTCACTGTCAAGCTGCTCAAATGTTCTCAAAGTTTATCAGAGAGCTTGGTTGCCCTGGTGAAAATAGCATTGTGCAGTGAAACAGAAAATAAGATGTCATGGCAAACCAAACATCTTCACTTTCTGGACAAATATCTAAGTGGATTGGAGCATAGAGAAGGGCCTGTGGATGACCAAAGGGAGGAAACCCGGCTTCCTCACCCCATGTTTTAGGCTTCTCTAGACTTCATGTGAGCAGGTAAGTGAGTCACCAGCACCGGGCTCCTGGTGAAGGCTTTGGCTATTTCTGGCCAGCTCGAGTCTGCACTTAAGCATCTCCTTCCTATGTTGTGAAAGTGAAGATGCTTAGTTTTCCGTGACATCTTATTTTCTGTTCTACTGCACAGTGTTATTTTAACCAAGGTGGCTTACTTCTTCCCTGATAAACTCACTGGGACTTGATATCTGTAAGTGACTCCCATTAAAATGAATGGGTATTGAAATCATTCTGTGTGTGTGTGTGTGTGTGTGTGTGTGTGTGTGTGTGTAAAGGGAGACAGGGTGAGAAGTAGAGGGGATAGGATAGGAGAGAAAGGAAAAAAGCAGACACATTTACTTATTAGTTTATTATTTAATGTTTATGATTCTTAAAATGGGAATAATGATGCTGTAAATTTTGGGGAGAGGTTGTTATGAGGATAAAATAAAATACATGAGCCATATCAAGTACCTCATAGACAAAATCATGAGTACCTGGGATATTAGGCATTCCATGAATATTTACTATTATTTACAAAAATGTAATGAGGAAAAGTATAACAGAAGTTTAGAAAAACATTTAAAAATAGAAAAGCACATTGGAGACAAACCGAAAGGGATAACCTTATTTCTTCCCAAAGAAGAAACTATGAAGTCAAATTCATAATCAGTTCAATAAATAAGGACAAATCACTCTGAAACACTGTATAATAACAGTGGTTAATACAGCAGAGTAGCATACACTGCTAACACTCCGCTGATATCCCTGCAGATGCGTCATTACTTCTGCACACTTGTTCTCTGGATGCTGTTCTTCCAATGGTCTGAGCTTGTGCCTCTGTGGAGCACTTCCCTTATACTACCTAGAACCCACATTGTCTTTGCAGTGAGCCTAAGTGGCTGAAGAATCGCTTAGAGAGCAGCATTTAACCAGCGACTCAGCTGCCCCTCCCTTCTTTCTTCCAGGTCCCTAATCCTCACTCCCTTAATGTGTTTTCTGATCACACACTCCAGTGAATTACTTTTGAATGATTTCTTATCTAGGACTCTGCTTCTTTGGAATCTAAGCTAAGATGAGGATGTTCCCACTTAGAACTAGCCATTCTCCAAAATATTTTAGAAATTAAAAAACTTTCTTTTGTAAAAGATGTTTTAGAAATGTGGTTAGAATCTACAAAGCTTATTTAACCCATCATGTAATTAAAGTACTGAGCATTTGCAAAGCAAACAAACACTCTGTATAACTTTACTGCTGATAAAATATAAGGGAAAATAGAACAACAAAAAGCATACTTTACACCTAGCTTCCATAGGATTTAGATTGTGAGAAGATTTCTAAGAATTTCCAGGAACATGAAAAGTTGATAAACCTTGGCTCCTTTTTTTATTTTTAAAATTGAGACAGGGTCCTGGTATGTAGATCAGGCTGGCCTTGAACTCACTATGTAGTCCAGGCTGGCCTCAAACTCTAGATAATCCTATCTCAGCCTCCCAAGTGCTGGAATCACAAGCAGTAAACAGTGGACAAATTTGACATTTGCTCTGCACTGGGGAAACCCAGGAGCAGACATTCATGTTAAATCATTTATGTTTTTGAATACAAAATTGTTCATTCCTCTCTTGTGGGTGTGGATATAATGGTACAAGGGGACATGTTATAATTAACAATAGACAATGAGATAAAGCAACCCCCTCTTTCAATTAAATATCATCTCTTTCAATTAAGTATCACACTATCTTCTGGAATTTTGGATCTGTTGAGGTTTATCCTAATTCCTGCTGAAGGAACCCCAATAACCTTTTCAAATATATTAAAGAACTAAACTATCTGTAGAATCAGAAACCTAAACTTTCCGTATCTACAGTGGCAAATCAGAACATTTGGCTTCTGAGGGGACTGCATCTCCTCTTGTTATTGTTTAATTTGATCTAGTCACTGGTAGGGTCCTTGGATGTCTATGAGAAGAAAAGTATTTATTATTCCAAGAAACAAGTTTATCAAAAACCCTTTTTACATATCAGTAATTTCTAGGTTGCTGGATACTCAAGTACTGAAGAGAATGCTATTTACACAAATTCTTTTTTTTAAACAAATTCTTTTGAAGAATGAATTTATGTAAGATTATGAGTTGGTGAGTTAATATGAAGTTGTGATTATTTGTAATAAACTATGTAAAACGTTGAGAACTTACACTGTTATTGGAAGTTTTAAGACAAATAAGGAAACACTGCTGAAGAAACCGCATGCTCCATGAAGTAGAGAACCAAACAGGAGAGATTAAGCTGTTGAAACATGAAAGTTGGAGGAACACTGCACAGTGAGGACTCACCCTGCCTGAGTGGTGCTAATACTTCCAAGGGATGCAATAAGACCTTTTTCAGGAGTGCTGAAAGAAGCCAGAAAATGGAACCTGGTGTCTTGGAACCAATTCTGAAGAGCCATTTCTGGGTCATACAGATAGGAATAGCAATCAGAAACAAGTCCCATCAACCTAGTTTCCAGTCTCCACCCTCTAGAACTCCTATGGATAAAGCTAATAGGAATCATTCAGATGGCAAAGAACAGTCATGATTTCCAGGGTCCCAGCCCTGTATCACAGAGTAGGGTATAGAAGGGTGAGTCTGGAACTGAGACCCAATAGTTTAATAATCATCACTACCCACATTTGGTTTAAAAACTCTTTGAGTGTACCTTTCTTATTTTTTTTTCTGTGCATCCTTGGGTATCCTGGACTTGAAGCAAAAACTTGAAATACAAAGTTGATGTTTAACAACTTTTAAATAAGTGAATACAAAGATGTAAAGGTATTATAAAGATACTTCCTTTGTGCCGGATACTGCACTGAGCACTTTTTATGATTTTCTCCTTTAGTACTTACTACTGTATGAATAAGATAATATTTTGCTGTTTTGTGTCAATCCATCTTCAGATAGAAAAACAGAAGTCTACCTATATCAAGGGAATTTAATATATTCAATGGATTACAAAAGTTGGAAGGTCTGGAGCATCAAAGGGGAAGGTGATGTCACTCATATCCCATCTGAGTGAATCCACTACTCAGATTGATAGTATTCTATGGCTGCCCCTGTGTGAGCATAGATCTGGCACCTTGATGCTAAACAATGTACACCCTCCCTTCACTGTTGCTATAGTAACTACCTCCACTGCAGAAACTATTGTTACCATTGCAAAAGCCTATAGTAAACTACTTTGTGGCTGTGGCAGTCACAACTGCTTCAGGAAACTGTGGTCATCTGAATTAGCCCACAATCCTGAAGTGGTCATTGCTGGGCATAGAAGTAGAAAACCAGCTTCTTTCTTGCATCTATCATCTAAATCTCTGGCAGACTTTAATAGAAATCATCTGGTAAGGGAGTTTTAGAAATAGTTTTCAAGCTTCTAGCCCTGATAATGAAGAGAATATTATAGAAGAACAAGTGTGGGTCTGACACCTAAGATAAGTACCTGAAACAGTTCAGCCCTGTCTGGTTACTTTTCTCATTACTGAGTTAAATACAGGATGCTCTGGTACTGGCAAAGGAACAGACCTGAGGATCAGTGGAACAGATTAGAAGATGCAGATACAACTCCAGACATGCTCAGCCACCTCATCTTTGACAAAGGAGCCAACCACCATCATTAGAGGAAAGATAGCCTATTTAATAAATGGTGTTGGATAAACTGGATTTCAACCTGTCAAAGATTAAAACTAGACCCATACCTATCACCATTCACTGAACTAAGATTGAAGTGGATTAAAGATATAAATATTAAGACATAAACACTAAACTTGCTGGAAGATAAGTTAGGTAGAACTCTTGAAGACATTGGCATAGGAAAAGACTTCATAAACAAAACCTCAGCAGCACGGGAACTAGCAGAAAGAATCAACAACTGTGATCTCATCTTATTAAAAAGCTTCTGCGCTGCAAAAGAAACTACCAACAGAGCTAACAGACAACCTACAATATGGGAAAAAAATTTTAGCAGCTGTACCTCAGACAAAGGACTACTATCTAGAATATATAAAGAATTGAAAAAAATCAGACCTCCTCAAATTCAAAGACCCAATTCAAAAATGGGCATCTGAAATGAACAGACATTTCTCAGACAAAGAAGTAAAAGCAGCAAACAAATATATGAAAAAATGTTCAACATCACTCGTCATTCAAGAGATGGAGATGAAAGCAACACTGAGATTCCACCTCACCCCAGAAAGAATGGCTGCTATCAAGAAATCAACAAATAACAAATGCTGGCAGGGTTGTGGGGAGAAAGGAACCCTTCTCCATTGTTGGTGGGAGTGCAGACTGGTGCAACCACTGTGGAAATCAGTATGGAGATACCTCAAAGAACTAGGACTGGAAGTCCCATTTGACCCAGCTATTCCCCTACTGGGTATCTTCCCCAAAGAATTAAAAGAATCATACCACAGTGACATATCTGTACCCATGTTCATAGCGGCACAGTTTGTAATAGCTAAGGCTTGGAAAAAGCCCAAGTACCCATCAACTGGAAACTGGATAAAGAAAATGTGGTTTTTTTAATAAAATGGAGTACCACTCAGCCATAAAGAATGAAAAACCAGAGCCATTTATAGCTAAATGGATGCATATTGAGGTGATACTCTTAAGTGAAATAAATTGGACACACATGTGTAAATACCGAATAGTTTCTCTAGTGTGAGAAACTGATAGTGTAAACAAGGGTTAAAATGATTAAAATGAATAATTGATAATTTGAAATAGGAAAAAAGGTCCAAAGACGAAAGAGTGAAGGGAAGGGAAGGGGAAAGGAAAAGAGGGAAAGGAAAAACTATGGGAAAAGAAAAATAATGGAAATGAAATCTATGTCAATAGGGAAGCGTGGAGGGGGTGAAGGGTGCACAGGTAATGGGGGAAAAAATAAGAACCAAGATGCATCATGTACAGGTACAAACACCCAATGATAAATGTAAACAAATTGTATACCTAAAATGTACCAATAAAAGAACTAAAAAAAATTAAAAATAAAAAAATAAATACAGGATGCTCAAAGTTAAGGAAGGAAATGTTTATTTGGCTCACAGTTTGTAGTGGCTTCAGTTTATAGTTGGCTGGCTCAAAGGCAGGGTGGAGGGTAGACAAGCATCACTGAGGAGAAACAATCTTGGTGGGCAGAAGGTAACAAAGCAAGCAAGGGACAAGACAAGTGTCTTTCTGTCCCTTAAATGGTATCCAGGCTATGGGGATTTGGGCAATACCAAACCAATCAGTGGACTGATTTAGTAATCACCCACCCTTAATCCTAGCACCCCTAATCTTAGCATTGCACCATGAATCAATCACACACTCTAGATCCAGCAACCTCTGAAAAAGCACCTTCCCAGCCCCTCTTGACTGCATGAGGCTTTGGGGGGACATCTAGACACAAACCACAACAATCCTTTTGGCTACTATTCTTTGACCCTTGTGAACTGTCACCAAGAACATCCATAAATTCAACCTTCCACTTAATACCATGAAAGTATCCCTTGTACAAAGACACTTTTACCCATTCCCTAAAGGAGAAATATTGATTACCCATTTCTAGTACGCATCTCAAATGATCCAGTCTTTCAAGGCTAGACTTTAAACTTTTGTCCTTTGGGTTGCTGGAATCTGGTTCTGGTCATGGATATGGAAACCATGGGAGGCAGAGAGAATGAATCTTAAGAGAAATCAACTTCACCTTGTAATGTAGCTGCCTTGGGTGAAATTAAGAGTCTTCTTAAGACTGGCTTGTCTGCCTAGCTGGGGCAGATGGGACTGGTCTTATTGGCAAGGGGGCTGAATTGACCAGAAGTTTCTCAAATTTGAGTGAGTTCATCCAGATGTCCCCATTCTAATTCTTGAGATACTACTCCTTCCTGATCAATCCTTGAACTCTCACATAGAAGATCTGGTGAGTTCATTAATTTAAATTATTATAATTATCCAACCTATGGGATAAATTTTAGATCTATGATAATCTTATGGCTAAAGAGGAAAGAGAATGCTTCAGCACCATCATGGAACTTCTCTGGCTCTGCGACTAGGCCTTGAGCTCTGAAATTAAAGCTCGAAGCTTGTCATTTTCTTGCTCTGAGTTGTCCAGGAGAGTCAGAAGCAGCCATCCTATCCATAGTCTTACAGTCATTTCCACTGCTACCCCCACCCCACTGTTATGAGTAAGCACTGGCATTACTGAAACAACACGTAAGTTGTACAGGCTTCTGTAACATTGCTGCTGCACAGTCAGAAGCACAACAGTGACTCTTCCCATGCTGCTTTTAATGTCCCTCCAATCTTTCCCATCATCAGAGACTAACCCATATCTAGCTGACAGCAGAGGCTGAAAAATGTAGTTTTTAGGCTTGTTGCTTTGGTGTACAGGGCAGAATGAGAGGGACAAGAATTGGATAGTGAGCTAATGGGTTATTATTACTCTCCCCACTTTAAAGATGAAGAAACTGAGGTGAAAGACCATAAATAACTTGCTTCTGAAAATAACAGAGCTCAAAACAGAAAAAGACATCTGATTTCTCTGAATCCAAAGTCTGTATTCTTTCTATTCTGTGATATGTTCCTAGAAACCAATTGTCAGAGAGTCTGGAAAATAATAAGATGTGCTATTATCTGTTTCTTCTTTGCAAATAAGAGTCTTTTTGTCTAGGTCTTATACTCTCAGTAACTTCTTTTAAGATTGTGACATACAGTGTAATAACTGTTGCTATTCTCTTATTATTTTGTTATGAAATTTTGTTTTATTTTTCATAGGAGAAGAATGTTTTTGTTTGTTTGCTTGTCTTGATACTGGGGATTGAACTCAGGACCTTGGGCTTGAGAGGCAGGTGCTGGAACCACTGAGCTAAATCCCCAGCCCAGAAGAATATTTTTGATATTTTTCTGTATTAATACTGTAACCACTCATATTATATTAAAATAAAAATCTAAAAAAATAAAAATAATAAGATGCTGGAATTGGAGCTTTTTCAGCTTTCTCATTCCATTTTAGATTCATTAATCATTGTTTAAATATGCTGATGGGACTCCTTGACATAATTGAAGTTCAAATTATGTAGGAATAAAGAAAATGCAGCAACACATTAAGAGCCAACCACAGTACAGAGGTGAAAGCCACAAATTGCTTGGGTTTGTTTTCAGATCTGTCATTTTTTTAGTTGTGTAACCTTCAGCAGCTTTTGAAATATATTAATGTCTCAGTTTTTCACTTGGATAATGGTAGTAATAATACTCTTCATCTTACATAGTTGGTGTGAAGAATAAACTGCTTGATCTATGTAGAGCTTACAGAATAGTGCCTGCTTCAGAGGAAATGCTAAATAAATCTAGTTATTATCATTATATTTAGCTGCATTTTACTACTAAAAGACTCTTAAAGACAGAGTATTATCTTCTGTACTTTTCCCAAAACCAGTTGTATCTACTGAGCTCAAAATAGATGTGGATACAGAAACTTTCCCAAAAATAAAAAGTGAGTCCCAAGTGTTCTGAAGGAAGAGGAAAAGGCTTGAGGGAGCAAGGAGGTGGGATGAGGGGGAAGGTCCATTGTGGAGTGAGGGAGCTCAGGAGACCAGGTACAGCTTTGTCTGAGGCCACACTCTGTGCCCAGATGGAGGTAGAACCAAGAAAACGGCCTACTTTTAGGGCAAAAGGGAGGGGTTCAGGGATTGAGTGTGTAAGAAAGCATAAGGATGTAGCATGTTAACAAGAAAAGAAGCCATATTCTTCAGGCATCCTGGAGGAATTGTCTTGAATAAAGGGCTAGGTGAATTGTTAGACTCTAAGAAGCATTCTTAGACTGTGAAACAGTGAGTCCTATGACTCTGGGTTATAGTTGGTGTTATCTCTTATTCCTTCTTTATTTGGCAACTATTTATTGAGCAACATTTTAGGTGGGCTCTGAGGGCTATAGAGATCCCTGTAAGTTGCTTGTATAATCAGCCCTCTATATTTATGGGTTCTTCACCCCCAGAGTCAACCAATCATGGGTTGAAAATATTTTTTTTAAACATGTGTGCGTGTTGTGGTGTATGCCTATAATTTCAGCTACTTGGGAAGCAGAGGCAGGAAGATACAAGTTGAAGGCCAGAGTGGGTGAATTGGTGAGTCATTGCCTCAAAATAAAACCAAAAAAGGGGCTGTGGATGTAGCTCAATGGAAGAGCACTTACCTAGCATGTTCAAGGCTTGTGCTTATTCTATCCCCAGTGATAGAACAATTATACACAATAAGACAGGTCCTTGCCTTGGTCTTGCCTTGCTTCCATGTTTTTTCCACAAAATGCTTTGTTCCAGAAATGTAACAGTTTGTGTTGTGTGCTCTGCTCAGTGTATCAAAATGTTTTGTTTATTTTGGTACCAGGGATTGAACTCTGGACCTTGCACTTGTGAGGCAAGCGGCAGAACCACTGAGCTAAATACCCAACCCTACCAAAACGTTTTGTAACTGTTTGAACTGCATGACCTCTCAGGAATGTTCTGTTAACTCTGCCCCCTTCAGGAATGTTCTGTAACTCTCTGCTTCAGTGAGCATGCTCACCTACTCTGTAGATCCCTATATAAGGAGGCTCCCATTTCTGGTGAAGCGCTCAGACTTTGGAGTATGAACTCCTCTGAGCCCACCAGCGTAATAAAAGGTTTTTCTCCACCTCTTTGAGTGACTTTTGGATTCTTGAGTCTTCACATTTTGATTGCTTCAATCCACAGCTCTAACACTGAGCTGTAGCACTCAGCTGTGCCTCAAAGCTGTTTCGCTTGGCTGTGACACTGAGCTGTAACACTTGGCTATAGCACTGAGCTATTCTGCTTTTCCACAACACCAGTACCACAAAAAACAAAACCAAAAACAAACGAAGAAACTGTCTGTACTAAAACTGTATAGACTTTTTTTCCTTGTCATTATTTCCTAAACAATACAGGATAACAACTATTTACATAATCTTTATATTGTATTAGAATTTATCAGTAACCTAGAGATGATTTAAAATATAGAGGAGGGATGTTATATACAAATATTATTGGTATTATTGTGTGTGTATGTTAGGGTGGGTGTGGATTCTGAATATTGAGGAATGACTATTCTGTTAGGTGTTACGTGCTTCTTGATGTTACTTATGGCCTCAAAAAACACACATCTTTGAAAAGTTAGGCTACCTAAGATGACTGTTATAAGTACTTAAAAAGAACATCTTTCATTCATCCAGCAGCTATTCTGTGTCTTATCCCATAGATAAGTTCTAATGTTATCCCTTTTATGCATAAGGAAACTTACATGCAAAGAAGTTAGACAACATGCCCCACAATACAGGAAGATTCTGACATCCCCTAAGAAAAGCAAAAGGAAAGTCTAGTTTTCTCATACCATATTCTCTAAGGAATCCTCTTTGAGGGGGTAACAGAGAATGAAATGAAGTCAGGCTGCTGAAAATTTTGTTACAGTTACTCAGGCAGTTGACTGATGGGGAAAACATCAGGCAACACAACATCCTTCCTGGTCCAGTGGGGCTTAATATTTTCAGAGGTTTGGTCTGAATATTCTGTGTGAGTACGTGTGTGTATAAGAAAATATGTGGTTACAACAATGTAACTGCTTCCATGGACAATCTGATGACTTCTGCATCTAACTCAGTAGAAAATCTGAAATTCACCAAAGTTGCTGGGGAGGCACAGGCCACAGAAGAGTTTGGCCCACACCCTAGTCCCAGGTGAAAGGATGCCACTCTCTACTGGTCCTAAGTGTGTTTTATTATTCATGGCACCTTGCCACTTGCACAAATAGGGTTAGAAAGGTCAATGCAGCATTAATATGTTGAATTGGGAGATGGCATAGGCTGGAGATGGAGCCTGTCACACCAGAGTGATTCTCATTGAGGGGGTTTGATTTGATATTAATATTAATTTGATGTTTCTTCTCATCTTCAAGAAATTTGTCCTACCTAGATAGAAGAATGCCTGAGTGCTAGCCTCATGGAAAGCAGCAATATATGTTGGGTTTTATGGTGGAGTTAGAGGAGTTGGGGGCAAGAGGAGAGAGTATTATCAGTATGAAGATCTACCATGGATATTTAGGAAGGCATTAAATAGATTCTGGAATTAAATATGTTCCATTTCTACCCAAATGTGCAGTTCCCAAATATGTTTACCTATTCAAAAATATAAGAACCAATACCCAGCGAAGGATATCTCAAAAAAGTTATTATCCCTACTTTCCAATGTTCCTGCCAATGGTCTTCAGCCTGGCTTCCCATTAGCATCCCCTGGGGAGCCTTTAAAATATTGTGTGTAAGTGGACCCTAGCCTGGGTTTTTTGAATCAGAGTTTCTAAAGTTGATTCTGAGCACAGGTGTGTTTAGAAACTCCCCCACATGATTCAATCTGCATTTAAGATGGCAACAAACCAGGATATGTTGTCTTTGTAATTTCTTCTAGTGAAGCAAATAGGACTAACACTCAGAGAAGGCACCCTCTGACAGCCTCCTTCCATCCACCAAGACTACAGTGATGGGATGTTGTGAGCAGGCATGCAAAGCAAGTGTTAAATTCTGGGTGGTTTAACTACTTCTGATCTTTGAGATCTTTGAGTCCCACCCAATAGTTTCTAAATTTAGTGGACCTGAAGTAGGGTGTGAGAATCTGCATTTGTATCTAGTGCCCAAGTGATTCTGATGCTGCTAGCTTGGGAACTGTATTCTGAGAACCACTGGCAGGCACAGATGAACATTCCAATCCGTTGGGTTATGAGAACTGTATGACACTAAATAGCTTCTCTAACTTGGCTTCCAATTGATGAAATTTCATTCTCACCTGGCTGCTGACACAGCAGCAGAGCTCAGGGCGGAATCCCTTGGGCACAAGCAGGGCATTCCATGGTTTCTGAGCCTGGTGGTCAGAAGCTGTCAGTGCTTGCTATGGTAGACACAGCCCAGTTTCTTTGTTTGATGTAAACTTCATCTCAGAGCACATTGGAAAATGGTAGTTGCAGGATTCTAGGAGCCTAAAGAGAAACAGCTTTGCTGCTGGAATGATAAACCTAGTCCTTATGTTTGGACTCAAAGTTGCCTCTACAGTATAAGTTGCCCAAAATAAGGGTTGCATTCCTTCTCATCCCTAACATGGGAGGCTGGGAGGGAGGGGGCACTTATTGCAGTTTGCTAAAGGGGGTTTTGCCATGTGTGCCCCTCATACCAAAGCCTGGCCCTGCCACACTCCTGGGTTCTGCTGAGATCAAGTAGAGCTGAGCTCTGTTGGTACTGGAAAGCCCACAAGTCCTTCACTAGTGCCACTGGTGTCCGCCTCTCTTTTCCTATCTTAGTCACATTGTCATTACTGAGACATGATATCCAACACCCACAATTTAAAGAGGGATGGTTTTGTTTTGCATTTTCAATCCATAGTTGGCTGTCTCCAAGACAGGAAGGGCCTAGTGGAAGAGTCTGCTGCAGAAGAAAACGACTTAATTCATGGCAGCTGGGGAGGGAGAGAGATGAAGGAGAAGGAGAAGGAGGAGGAGGAAGAGGAAGAGGAGGAGGAGGAAGAAGAGGAGCAGGAGAGGAAGAAGAAGAGGAGGAGGGGGGGGAGGAGGAGGAGGAAGAGTGAAAGGATGTGCTTGAGAAGGAGGTCTATGCTTTCAGCTCATACTCTCAGTGACCCGCCTCTTTCAACCATACTCCACTACCTAACAGCTAGTGAGCTATAGCACCCCAAGATCTGATGGCCTTGAAAAAGTCCTGCCTATGAGCACATGAGGCCTTTGGGGAAACATTATTGATCTAAATCATAACAATTACTTCCAGAAATTCCCAGCTTCTACCTCCTCTGCTCCCACAGCTATAACACAGCATGGGTCTTGTTCTGGCCAGTGGTTTGTTAGACGTAGCACGGGTCACTTCTAGGGTGATGGTGAAGATTCTGGGAGAGCCCTGTATGTTTTCCCAGACTCATTCCTCCCTTCATGATGAGTGTGAAGAGGGCCTTGCCTCCTAGAGATGAGATGGCTGGACCTCAGGGTGGAAGTATTCTGGATTGCTGGGTCACTCGTGTAGGGCAGCTGTTTTGGAGAAGTGTCTGGACCTATATGAGTGGGAATTGAATTTGTTGTGCTCTTAATCTTGAAGTTTAGCTTAGCTCTAGGACTTCAAATTTTTAGCTCTGAGTTTTAGACTCACAGTGGGGTCCAACTAGGCACACTTGGCTTGCTTCATGAAAAACAGAAAACAGTTTAAAGTTACCATGTGTCTTGTTGTGTAGTACCTACTTGCATCTGAGAGAGAATGAGGCTTATTGTGCAGCTTCTTTCTGGACTTACACATTACATTCTAACCTTATAAAGAGGGAGTAGAGAGAGAGAGAGAGAGAGAGAGAGGGAATTTCAGTGATTTAAAGAGGTTTTAGGTTTTAATGATCATATGGACATATGGAGAGAGATTTGGAGGAATGAAGGAACCTTCTTAGTAACCTTAAAATTTGATATACCTTGTTATGGTTTGTACCTAGATGTCCTCCAAGAGCCTCCTGTACTCATAGGTGGGGCTTTTAGGAGGTGATTAGATTATGCGGCTTATAGCTGACTTGCTGTTAGAAGGGGTCTGGTCCAAAGAGGCTGGTCACTGCAAAGTGTGGGCTGGAAGGATTTATTTCCCTCCCCAACTACTCCCTTGGTCCTCTCTCTGCTTCTCTGCTGTCATGCCCTGAGCAGGTCTCCTCTGCCATGCCTCTCTACCATGTCATCCTGCCTTCAAGCCAGTGGACTATAAGCTGACACCTCTAAAAACTGTCAGTCAAAATAAATCTTTCCTCCCTTTAGTTTTGATTGTTGGGTATTTTGTCTCAGTGACAAAGAGTAACTAAGACAGACGTACTTGTAAGGGCTACCTCAAAATGCAAACTTATTTTCTTGGCAAGGTGGTAAGATTGTTAAGAAAAATAACAGAATTCATATTTGTAGCAAAGCCAGCACATTTTTGTATCCTTTCCCTCAATCCTGAAAGAAAGCTACTAACTAAATATTACAGGCAAGGTCACTTTGCCAAGAGAGGTGAAGTAACTTACTCAAGATCACACAGACAGCAGGTAGCAGAGCCAGGATCCTGCCAGGGTTAGATTAACCCCATGTGCACTACCTTTCCAGTGCTGCAGGAGGGAAGAGATTACTTATCTTCAGAGGAAACCTGAAAGAATCTAGCATGTACAGTATTAACTTGTCAGCAATTGCTGGAAGGGGATGGAGCTGGCCTGTTCTTCCTGAGTCCTGAAGCTACCTCTGAGAACAAGCCCTAAGATCCCACTCTCCAGCTCCTCCTTTGACCACTGCCTCATTTCCTTGCTGATTTATAATGCACTAGGGCAAAATACCCCTGCTTCCTGCCTTCCAGGTCAAACCCCTCTGCAACCCAAAGTTCCAAATGCCAGGAGTTCTGAGGCAAGGTTCCTATGCCCACCACCCTAGAATGGCTGTAGGTACTTGGAGATGCTGATCGCTGCCCTCTATCTCATCCCACCCAGGATGGTGGAGTTCTTCATCCCCAGGCATGAGTGACCTCAGCCCTTTGTGTACCAGATGAATACTACTATATTTTCTCTGTGTCATGCTGTGAAGAAGGCTGGGGAACCTGCCCTGGAGCACACTGTAACTGCTGAGAGGGAAAAGCTGGTAGCAAAAGAGGCTGTGATTTGGGGAGAAAGGAAATCTAATTTACATATAAAGGAAATAAGTTTTATAAATTGCAAAGTACAAATTACAGATGCTCACGTTCTATAAATGCTTGGTATAATAGCCCTATTTCTGAGAACACGCTGAATCAGCCCGCTGCAGACAGGCAGGTCTGTGCACGCCCTACCGAGGTCCTGAGTTGCGCTTAAGACACTGAATCACCCCGCTGCAGACAGGCAGCCACCTCATTCCACACTACAAAGACACAGAGGACACCAGACCAACAGACCAAGGTACTGAGTTCCACTGTTCCCAGCCCAGAGGTAGGGGCTTCTGAGCAATCGTCCCACTGCTCCTGGTCCAGAGGAAGGGGCTTCCCGGTCACCATCTCTCCCGCAGCTCCCAGGCCAGAGGAAAGGGCTTTTGGGCCACCTTTTGTCCCGCTGTTCCTGGCCCAGAGGAAGGGGTTTCCCGACCACAATCCTTCCGGCTGCTCCCAGGCCACAGGAAAGGGTTTTTGGGTCACCATCCCTACCGCTGCTCCCGGACCCTGTCCCACCTCACCCAGCTCAGAGGAGGTAATCCGTGAAGGCGCCAACAGCCCAGCGTCCCAGTCAAAATGAGAAAACACATAAATAAGTCTCAAAACCAGACTTCCAGATCACCTACAGCAACCCCAAAAGGAAATGAGATGGAACACTCTGATACTCAACCACCTGGACCCACTGAACTGGCAACAAAAGGGGATCTGGAAAAAATGGAATCAGAAATAATTTCTCAGATTACAGGAGAAATTGTGCCCCTAGTGCAAGACATGATTAATAAATCTAGAGAGGAGCTCAGGAACATGATGGAATCCCAACATAAACAAATGGAATCCATAAAACACATGCAAATAGATTTCCTGGACATGAAAAACTCCACTGAAAGTCTGCACAGAAGAATGAGCCAATGTGAGGACAGAATTTCAGATATAGAAGATAAGATTGCAATTAGTGACCAGGAAAAGAAAAATTGCTTCAAAATTCTAAGGGAACATGAGAAATCAATCCAGCAGCTGCTAGATGATGCAAAAAAGAATAACATAAGACTGATTGGGTTCAATGAAGAAACAGGAGAGAGTGCAGATGACATAAAAATTCTCTTCACAGAAATAATGGCAGAAAACTTCCCAAGCAGGGGAAAAGAGCTTGACATACAGAAAACTGAGGCATATAGGACTCCAAATAGCCTTGATAAAAAAAAATCTACACATAGGCATAGAATTGTTAAGATTCCAGAAACACAACAGAAAACAAAGTTCTCCAAGCAGTCAGAGAAAAGAAACAAATCACATACAAAGGAAAGCCCATCAGAATCACAGCAGACTTCTCAACACAAACAATCAAGGCAAGAAGAGCTTGGAGTGACATATTCCAAGCCCTAAAAGAAACCAACCTCCAACCCAGATTGATGTACCCTGCAAAACTATCTTTCAAAATGGATGGAGAAATAAGATACTTTCATGACAAAGAACACCTTAGGAACTTCGTGAATACCAAACCAGCACTCCTAGGAATTTTGCACAATATCCTAGGAACAGACATGGAGGATCACAACCCCAGGAAGCAAAGCAGAATGAAGCCATCTGGCATGACAAGAAATTAAATGTAAAGGGGGAGAACCCAACAAAAAGAAAAAGTCATGGCAATGACAAGTCAATATGTTTCAGTTATAACCATCAATGTTAATGGCCTCAATTCGCCAATCAAAAGAAATAGACTGGAAAAATGGGTCAAGAAGCAAGATCAAACAATATGCCTCATACAAGAAACACATTTAATTCAAATGGAAACTCATAGACTGAAAGTTAAAGGGTGGAAAACAATATTCCATGCAACAGGAACCTGAACAAAAGCAGGAGTAGCTATCCTCTTGGCAGATCAAGTAGATTTCAAACCAACACTGATTAAGAGAGACAAAGAAGGACACTACATCCTTGTAAAGGGAACAATCCAAGAGGAAGAGATGACAATCATAAGTATCTATGCACCAAACACTAGTGCACCCAACTATATAAAACAAATACTAAGGGACATGAAAAGTCATATATGCACTAATACAATTGTAGTGGGGGACCTCAACACCCCACTGTCACAAATAGATAGATCAACTAGACTAAAAATAAGTAATGAAATACTAGAACTCAATCGAACTCTTGAACAAATGAACTTAACAGATGTTTACAGAGTCTTCCACCCCACAAAATCAGAATACACATTCTTCTCAGCTGCACATGGGTCATTCTCCAAAATAGACCACATACTCACACATAGAACATGTTTAAGTAAGTGCAAAGGAATTAAAGTTATCCCCTGTATATTATCAGACCATAGTGTGATGAAATTGGAGATCCATAGCAAAAGGAACTCAACAAATTTCATAAACATGTGGAAATTGAACAACACACTTCTGAATAACCAATGGGTCACAGAGGAAATTAAAGAAGAAATCAGACAGTTCCTTCAATTAAATGACAATGACAGTACAACATATCAGAATCTATGGGACACAATGAAAGCCGTCTTATGAGGGAAATTCATAGCAGTGAATATGCATATTAGGAAAATAGAACAAGCCCAATTAAACAACCTGATGCTGAACCTCAAGCTTCTAGAAAAAGAAGAGCAGGACAACCCCAAAGCTCATACAAGGGAGGAAATTATAAAGATCAGAGGAGAAATCAATGCAATGGAGACTAAGAGAACAATACAAAAAATCAATGAAGCCAAGAGTTGGTTCTTCAAAAGAATCAACAAAATTGACAAACCTTTAGCCAACCTTGTCAGAAAAAGGAAAGAAAAGGCCCAAATCCATGCAATTAGGAATAAAAAGGGTGAAATTACAACAGACCCAGCAGAAATCCAGAGGCTCATCAACTTCCAGAAGCTATACGCCGATAAAGATGGACTACACAGAAGAAATGAACAGATTCCTAGATACATATGAATTACCAAAGTTGAATGAAGAAGACCTAAAAACTCTGAACAACCCAATATCAACCAATGAAATTGAAAATGTAATTCAAAACTTATCAACTAAGAAAAGCCCGGGCCCTGATGGCTTCACTGCTGAATTCTACAAGACATTTAGACAGGAACTGCTGCCATTACTGTTTAAACTCTTCAATGAAATTGAAAGGGAAGCAATACTCCCAAATTCATTCCTGGAAGCAAGCATCACCTTGATCCCCAAAGCAGAGAAAGACCCAACCACAAAGGAGAACTATAGGCCAATCTCACTAATGAACATAGATGCAAAAATCCTTAATAAGATACTGGCAAACAGAATGCAGAAGATCATCGAGAAGATCATACACCCTGATCAAGTGGGATTCATCCCAGGGATGCAGGGATGGTTCAATATACGAAAATCAATTAATATAATACACTGTATCAGTAGAGCCAAGGACAAAAACCATATGATTATCTCCATAGATGCAGAAAAAGCATTTGACAAAATCCAACATGCATTTATGATAAAAACCCTACAAAAAATTGGAATAGATGGTCTCTACCTCAAACTGATAGAAGCCATCTATGAAAAACCAACAGCCAATATCCTACTAAATGGTCAAAAACTGAAATCCTTCACACTCAAATCAGGAACAAGACAAGGATGTCCATTATCACCACTCTTGTTCAATATAGTTCTGGCAACATTAGCCACGGCAATTAGGCAACAGAAAGAAATAAAAGGAATAAAGATAGGTAATGAAGAAGTCAAATTGTCATTATTTGCAGGTGACATGATACTCTATATAGAAGAGCCCAAGAACTCCACCAAAAGTCTTCTAGACTTCATAACCAAATTCAGTCAAGTAGCTGGTTACAAGGTCAACACACAAAAATCAATAGCTTTCCTCTACACGAATGACAGACTCACTGAGAGAGAAATAGGGCAAATAATTCCTTTCACAATAGCATCCAAAACACTGAAATACTTAGGAATCATCCTTAAGAAAGAAATCAAAGACCTCTTCTCTGAAAACTATGGCACTCTGAAAAGAGAGATTGAAGATGATATCAGAAAATGGACAGACATCCCCTGCTCCTGGGTAGGAAGGATTAATATAGTGAAAATGGCCATACTTCCAAAACTGCTATATAGAATTAATGCAATTCCAATTGACATCTCAGCAGCATACTTTATGGACCTTGAGAAAACAATCCAAAAATTCATTTGGAGCAAGAAGAGACCCAGAATAGCAAAAGCAATTCTAGGTAACAGAGATATGGCAGGGGGTATCACAATCCCCAACCTGCAACTATACTATAAAGAGGGATGGTGGCCCGGAAGCCCCTTCCTCTGGACCAGGAGCAGTGGGATGGGGGCTCAGAAGCCCCTCCCTCTGGGCCGGGAGTGGTGGGAGTGATGGTGGCCCAGAAGCCCCTTCCTCTGGGCCAGGAGCAGCGGGACAGAAGGTGGCCCAAAAGCCCTTTCCTCTGGGCTGGGAGCAGCGGGAGGTGTGGTGAACGGGAAGCCCCTTCCTCTGGACCAGGAGCAGTGGGACGATTGCTCAGAAGCCCCTACCTCTGGGCTGGGAACAGTGGGACTCAGTGCCTTGGTCTGGTGGTCTGGTGTCCTCTGTGTCTTTGTAGTGTGGAATGAGGTGGCTGCCTGTCTGCAGCGGAGTGATTAGGTGTCTTCAGCCTGACTCAGGACCTCGGTAGGGCGTGCACAGACCTGCCTGTCTGCAGCGGGCTGATTCAGCATGTGTTCCGCCTGAATGGGGACCTCAGTAGGATGTGGGCAGACCTGCCTGTCTGCAGCGGGGTGATTGGGCGTCTACCGTGCGACTCAGGACCTCGGTAGGGCGTGCCGCGATTGAGTTTTATTTTTCCCCAAATGGCTAGCCAGTTGTCCCAACATTGTTTATTTAAACATGTATCTTCTTTTCTTACTGACTTGAAATATACAAAGTCATGTACAGAACTCCTACATGTACTAGGCCTTTTTTTTTTTTCAATTCTCTGGTCTGTTCCATTTAGTATTCTGTCTAATCTGAGACAAGTATTGTTGTCTGTAGTTTTATTATATATTTTATATTTGTTTGAGGTAGTACCTCTCATTGCTCTTCCTTTTTAGATATTTTTCTGGCTATTTTGCTTATTCATTTTATAGGTACACTTAAATATGATTTTGATGAGTAAGAAGTGCCAGAAGTATTTCCATTGGGAAAGCACTGAATGTAGAGATCCACTTAGGAAGGATTAACTTCATTCAATAATTTTCCCATTTGCTAGTAAGGCACTCCTTTAAATTTATTAAATTTTTTTGTTTGTCTTCAGATAAGGGAAAACTTTTAGCCAATTTGTTGGTCTTTCATGTTTATTTCAAAGTTTATTCTTATTTGAAAGGATGGGGAAGAAAAGATAATTCTGGTTACAATATTTAATGGAATATTTTCATTTAATGTATTTTCTAACTGGTTATTACTTGAATAAAAGAAAATTACTGTTTATATTAACTTTACTAATCTCTCCTAGTGTTTCAATATATTTCAATTGATTCTCTTGGGCTTTTCAGATACATAGTCATAGAACCTAAAAATAATTATACTGCATCTGTTCTAGTAAAAAGTTTCCTAGTGCCTGGAAATTAAATATAATATTGGCTTTTGAAGTTTTTATTAATGGATGAACATAAACATCAATGTCACATGTTTGTACACATTTACATATATATATGTATATAAACATCTCTCCACATTAATCACTGAATAAGCCCATCTATTTATATTTCACTAAGCACTGCTGTAATTCATGTTGGGTTTTGTCAATTGTTTTCTTTTTATCTATTGATATCATGTTATTTTCATCATTCATTCATTCTATTAATAATGAAATATGTGAAAAGATTTTCTACTCTTTAAACTGCCTATCATTTCTGAATGAATTATATACTTTTCACGGGTTCATTAGCATTACTATATTCTCTTTGCTAACATTTTATTTGGATTTGTATATCAACTATCAATAGAATAATTAGTCAATATTATTTTTTGCTATCTTTGGCATATTTTCATAAATATTTTTCTAGCTTTTTTACTAAAATGAATTTGGATGCATAGTTGGTATGGAAATAAAAGTACACATTGGGTGAAGACAGAAGATGGATGTTCAGGTTTAAGGAGCAACATGGAACAGGACCTGGTTGTGTGTGTGTGTGTGTGTTTGTGTGTGTATGCATGTACTGTTTCTTATTATGGAGGTAGGACCTAATTCAGCTGAGCTGTGCTCTCCAAACTCTATTTGGATCTACCCTTCGATTTGTAAAAATAAAATTGAACCTGTACCTTCAAATGTTTACTTATGATTGATGATAGGAAGATATGTAGTCATGTTCATAAACCCTATGAGAACCCTTATACATTTATTATTAAATTTTAGAAAGCATTATGTCACATCTACCATAACTTGAACATTATTAGGGAAAATTTTTAAATACCAGTATGAATTAATACTATAAATAATCTGTTTCACAATTTCAATTTTTTTGTGGCACTGAGGATTGAATCCAAGGCGTTTGCACTCAGCTACACTGCCAACTCTCTTTAAATTATTTTTTGTTCTGAGACATGGTTTCCCTAAGTTAATAAGTTGCCTAGGTTGGCATTGAACTTGTGATCTTCCTGCCTCAGACTCCCAGAGTGCTGCAATTATAAGTATGCACCACTACACCTGGCTTCAGCTTTGTTTTTTAGGCCATCTTCTTGTGAGATCTGATTATCTTGCTATTCTTTTGATCTGAACTTATGGCTGCTGATGAGCTTGTCCCAAAAGTACAGGATTGAGCCTGCCATCTTACTTGCAAATGTTTGCACCATTAGTTACTAGATTTAGTCCATGATTCTGTTTACCTGGGCACATGTGAACATATAGTACACCTGGCTACAGTGTCTGATAAAGGAGGCCACCACTATGAGCCCTGTGAGACACTTGTTTTTTTTTAAACAGGGAATGGTGAGATGCCTATGTGACAAATAATACCCTGACAAGTGGACCAGTGAGAGTGCCATTATCAAGTCAAGAAGTAAAAGGCTCATTTCTTTCTTATATTTTCAGATTCAACTTAAATATAGATCATCTGTAATTCATATTGCATTTATATATTGAGATAATCCACAAAAAGATTCTAGTATTTTCTTCCAATTTCTAATTAGATTACCATTTTCTCCATTTTGAAGACACTCAGTGAGCCAGGCAGGAGATGTTTGAGATGAAGCAGCCTGGAGATGCGACTGCAGGGGGCTGGGCTGGAGGCCACAGGGCAGTTATGAATCCAGGAGAAGAGTAAAGAAAAAGGGTGATGGAGAGGAATGGATAGAACTGTAAAGACTGTGGTGGGTGAATGTGTTTCGATGAATCTCAGATATTTCATTACACTGATTCAGGGTTGGGATGGGCTTGTCACTAAGATAGGGACACAAGAGGAAGATCAGAAGAGCACATCTGGGTGGGGAGATTCGGCTCACAGTCTGTAGGTGAATCCCTGAAGGTGCATGAGACCACTCAGGGAGGGATGTGAAGCCAAAAAAGCAGTCAGTGCCATGGTTCGAGACAAAGGAGAAGGCTCAGGTGCCGGGGGAAGGGCTAGAGGTATGGTTGGCCTTCTCCCCACACTTCGTGAAAGTCTGAGCACCTTGGCCAGGGCAGCCCTGTATGTATTTCCTGAATTGGGAGCCCCTTTCTGGGACCTCAGGTCCTACCAGGACCATAAGGGTGACTAAGCTGGATGGGCATCTCATGCAGGCCTTAGGCAGATGGCCATGATCTGTAGAAGCTCTATTCCCTTAAAGCCAAGGAGGACTTCCCTTGAAGATCACCAGATGACGCCTCTGAGACAGTCCTGCCACCTTCTGAGCTGCACCTGGATCCTTCCATCTCTTGCCAATTTTGTTTTGTTGGCACCACACATAAATGTAATATTACAAAGGGAACTGGGGTCTCATGACAGTTGCTCCTCCAGATCTTTTATGTTTTCTTTTGTTTAAACACTTGCTAACTGTACAGTGACTGGAGGGTTTAAAATTGTAGAATTCTAATTTGCAAAAGAGGGGGATATTACCTAATTTCTACAAGGCTAGGCTTTAGAGCTAGTCTGCCTGGGTTGGCTTTCAAGTGTTTCCACCTATGACTTACAAATCTTTGGGCAAGTTACTTAGCTTCCCTAAGCCTCAGTTTTCTCATTTGTACAATGGAAATGATACTGTTACTGTGAACTTTCATAAAGATCATGTAAAGCTCTTAGCATACTAAGTGCAGGTCAGTGTTAGCTGGTTTCAAGCCAAGGGGAGGCTGACCTAAGGACAATACTCATCAAAGAGTCACCAGGGGGGCTGGGGATTTAGCGCAGTGGTTTCCCGCCTGCTGCACAAGCCCAAAGACCAGAGTTCGATCCCCAGTACCCCCAAGAAAAGAGTCATCAGGAAGGGCTTGGCCTCTGGTCAGGACTCAAGCTCATCATTCTGGGATCCCTGGGATGATGAGGTTGGGGAAATCTCACCACTTTTGTTCAGTGAATTCCAAATCTCCTCCTGTTATACACTAATTTTCCACACAAAGTTGCTGTTTTATTTACTCATTTGATTGAAATTGAGTATATACCTTCCCCCAAAAAAGGAAATTAAGGAGTAGCTTGCGATCTCTGTGGAATAACAAAAGATACTGATAGTTTCAAAGTGAACTAATCCTATGTATCTATTCTTTTTTTGTCTTTTGAAATTTTGTTTGCTATTTATTACATTATTTTTTTTCATTAAATTTATTGGTACATTATAGGTATAAAATACAGTTACATTCATCATTGGGATCTTGTACCTTTACATAATGTATCTTGGTTCGTATTTTTCTCCCCTTCCCCTGCCCTCCCTTCACCCCCTCCACCCTTCCCTATTTGCAAAGACTTTGTTTCCATTTTTTTTCTTTTCTCATATTTTTTCTTTTCCGTTTCCTTTCCTCTACCCCTCCCACTTCTCCTACTCCTTTAGACCTTTTCTTCCTGTTACATAATAACATTATACATTTTAAAAATTACAATATCAAAATTTAGAGGATATTACCACAGATTTTATAGAATTTAAAAGGATATAGAAAGCATATTACAAAAATCTTTTTTGAAATAAATTTGACAACTTCTAAGAAGTACCTTGGAAAACAAATGAATGAGACTGACTCTGGAGGAAATATAAAATTTGCATAGCACCTATTAAAGAAAGTATATTCCTAGCTTGAAAACCTACCTGTATGACAACAACAGGCTCATATACATTTTAACTGATAAATTATATCAAACATTTAAAGCAGAAAAAAGAAGGAATACTTCTCCCCTCATTTTAGAAACTCAACATTGTGCTAATCTTAAAACTGGATAAAGATAATAGAAGAAAAAAGTATGAACGTAGATAGAAATTTGTTTAACAAAACAAACTCTTAGAAGTCAGATCTGGCAGTATGTAGAAAGTGGTTTTATTATAGGGATGGCGGTGTTGGTTCAGCATTGGAAGATCCACCCCCAAAAGTCATCATTTTAACAGAGGAAAGGAAAAAGCCATATGATCCTGTCACTAGTTGCAGAAAAAGTATTGGACTAAATTCTACAACTGTTCATGGTAAAAGCTATCAGGAGACTAGAAGTAGAACAGAAACTTCTCAACAGATAAGCCATGTACTCCATACTTCCAGCAAAAATGCCTTATATGAATGGAAAAGATACAATTCTTTCTCCCTAAGTTGGGGAACAAGGGCAGATATGCCTACTTTTCATCTGTGCATTAAACTTTGAAACATAGGCCCAAACCAAAATAGTCTGGCAATAAAAAGACACAATTAGCATAGGATTGGCAAGGTAGAAGTAAAATCTTTATATGTAGATGAAATGATCATCTACAGAGAGAATACTAAGAAATCTCTAGGAGCCCCTAGAACTTGTATTTGAATTTAGCAGGATTAGAAAGCACAAGGTAGATAAAAAAATTCAGGTCTATGTATACTTGCTATAAATGAAGAATTGGATATTGAAATTTAAAAGTTATGTAGGAGTACAAAGGACCTAGAAAAGTAAAAAGAAAAAGAAAATAGTGCTGGAAGACATTTAGTACCTAATTTTAAGACTTCCTATAAATCTACAGTAATCAAGGCAGAGTTGGTGTAAGGAAAGACATATAGATTAATGGAATAAAACAGAGAATCTAGAAATAGAACCACACATATATGGTCCACTGGGTTTTGAAAGATTAGTTAACATTAACATTTTATAGAACATAAACTCAATTGAAGAGCAGAGGAAAAGATAGTGTTTTGAGTAAATGGTACTAGAACATCTGGTATCCATATGTAGAAAAACTAACCTCAACCTTTATTTCCATACATAAAAATAACTTGAAAGAATCTATGAACCTAAATATGAAAGACTAAAACTGTAAAACTTTATAAAGAAATTATAAGGGAAAATGTTCATGAATTTAGGGTAGGCAAGAATTTCCTAGGTTACAAAAAACATGATGTATAAAAGAAAGATATTGATAAATGAGATTCCATCAAAGTTTAGAACTTTAAATGACATCATTAAGAAAATGAAAAGTAGTCCTTAAACAGACCATATTTATAATACATATAACCTAAGACCAGGATATATAAAGAACTTTTACAGCTCATTAATAGACAACCCAATTAAAAAGTAGACACAAGAAGATGATAAACAGCCAGTACACCACCAGGAAAAGTGTGCAAAAGTAGAATCAGAAAAATACCAATCAGTACAATAATAAGATTGTATTATACACTCATTAGGGAGATGAAGTTAAAAGTTTTAAAAGAACAAATGTCAGCTTAGGTGTGAACCAATTAGGACTGTCTAATACTGCTAATGTGAATGTAAAATGACAAAACCATTTTGGAAAATAATATAGAAATTTCTTGTATTACTGTTAAGAGCCAACAGTTCTGTTCTTAAGTTTTTACTTAAGAGGAATGAAAACACATATTCACAATAGATTTGTACATACAAGTTGACTATCCCTTATCTGAAATTCTTGGGACCAGAAGTGTTTCAGATTTTGGTTTGAAATCCACTTGATCTGCAAAGAGGATAGCTACTCCTGCTTTTTTTTTCAGGTTCCTGTCACATGGAGTATTGTTTTCCAACCTTTAACTTTGAGTCTATGTGTTTCTTTTTGAATTCAGTGTGTTTTTTGTATGCAGCATATTGTTGGATCTTGCTTCTTGACCCATTCTGTCAGTCTATTTCTTCTGATTGGTGAATTGAGACCATTAACATTGATGGTTATAACTGATACATATTGAATTATCATTGTCATGACTTTTTCTTTTTGTTGGATTCTCCTCCTTTGCATTTAATTTCTTGTCACACCCAATGGATTCATTCTGCTGGGCTTCTTGGGGTTGTGATCCTCATTGTCTTTTCCTAGGATATTGTCTAAAAGTATTTGTTGTGCTGGTTTGGTATTCATGAAGTTCTTAAGGTGCTCTTTGTCATGAAAGTATCTTATTTCTCTATCAATTTTGAAAGATAGTTTTGCAGGGTACGTCAATATGGGTTGGGGACTATTTTTCTTTAGGGTTTGAATACGTCACTCCAAGCTCTTTTTGCCTTGAGGGTTTGCATTGAGAAGTCTGCTGTGATTCTGATGGGCTTTTCTTTGTATGTGATTTGTTTCTTTTCTCTAACTGCTTGTAGAACTTTGTTCTTCTGTTGTGTTTCTGGAATCTTAACAATTATATGCCTATGTGTAGATGTTTTTTGATCACAGCTAGTTTGAGTCCTATATGCCTCCCTTATCTGTATGTCAAGTTCTTTTCCCCTCCTTGGGAAGTTTTCTGCCATCATTTCTGTGAACAGTTTTTTTATGTCATCTGCACTCTCTCTTGTTTCTTCATTGACTCCAATCAGTCTTATGTTATTCTTCTTTGCATTGTCTAGCAGCTGCTGGATTGATTTCTTTTGGTACCTTACAATTTTAAAGAAATTTTTCTTTCCCTGGTCACTAATTCAATCTTATGTTCTACATCTGAGATTCTGTCCTCACATTGGCTCATTCTGCTGCATAAACTTTCAATGGAGATTGTAATCTCCTGGAAATCTGTTTGCATCTGTTTTAAGGATTCCATTTCTTTCCTATGTTGAATTCCATCATGTTCCTCAGCTCCTCTATTTTTTTTATCTGTGTCCACTCTAGATTTATTAATCATGCCTTGCACTATGGGCACAATCTCTGCTGATATCTGAGAAATCATTTCTGATTTCGTTTTTTCCAGATCTTCTTTTATTGTCAATTCAGGGAGTCCAGGTGGTTGAGTATCATAGTGTTCCATCTCATTTTCCTTTCAGTGATATGGAAGTCTGTTTTTGAGGCTTGTTTATGTGTCTTCTCATTTAGATGGGAGGGGGCTGCATGGCTCACCTCCTCTGTGCTGGAGGTGGTGGTGGTAAGGCAGCCCAGAAGCCTCCTCCTGGGTGCTGGGAGTGGCTCACCTCTTCACATCTATTCTTGAAGTAAATCAGGGAAGAACTTTATTTGGCTTCAGGATAGATAGGAAGTATTAGGTGTCAGAAACTGAAGATGTGTGTAGGAAATAACCTCAAAATTGAGAATACTCTACTCTTGAGTTGATTCTTAAAAATAGAATGAGGAAGGCTGTTATTGTTCCATTTCTATGGTACAGCACATTACAACTGATTGCTGAACACCAGGATTCTATGGGTGCATAGTTTGAATGTAATATTTGTGAAAATATTGTGTGGTCTTCATGATTGCTACATATTTTACTATATTTCTTTTTATTATAGTAAAATACACACATAGAAAAATTTCCCATTAGAGATTTTAAAATGTGTAATTCATTGACAGTATGGCATGGAATTAAGTACAATATAATGTTGTACAAGTATTATCACGCTCTAGTTCCAGAACTTTTCTATCACCGTAAAAGAAAGCCCTGTACCTGTTAAGAAAGACCTGTACCTGCTCATTTCACCCTCCGTTAGGTCCAGCCAACCCCCATTATGCTTTATGTGTCTATGGATTTGCCTATTCTGGGCATTTTATATAAATGGAATCATACATTTATGATATCTTTTAAAATAGGAATAACTGAAGCAGTCTTTTGATTAAAAGTGGAAGGATTCAAGGTGCAAAACTATATGTTCTCCCTCCTAAGATCCCACTAATGGAATACCATATATAAACCAAGAAGGACAAAAGGATGGGTAGAAATATCAGTGACAGGCAACTTCAACACATTTTTAGATGCTGGAAAGAAAATACAGAAGCATAGAGAGAAGCCACAGACTGCAGTGTGCAATGAATAGAGAGGCAATTTGCCCTTAAGATTCTAGGGAGAGACTTGGGGGCACCACTTAAGGAGTGGGGGGCATAGGGCTAAAGACAGGGGATTAACCCAAAAGATGAGCTCCTATCAGCCAAACCCTGTCCATCATGTGCCACCTCATTTCAGAACATCAGTGCCCATGTATCACCCTGCCTATGGACCGGAGTTTGCCCTTGCCGTGCTGTGTTGACACTTGGGGATGTCCCAGTCACCTTGTCTACTTAGCCTCAAGGAGGGCTACCAATTGACAAACCTGTGCCTAGTGACCCTCTCTTCCAATCACCTTCTACTGCCACACAAGTATGCACAATGCAGACTCATCAAACATTCGGAGAAGGCTTCCAGCAGAAAAAAAGATGAACCAGAGTATACAAAAGGAAAGCTAACTCTGAACAAGAGGAATAACTCAGAAAATGGGAAAACCAGAACTTAAAACACAAAATAATCAGTATTCAAACTGGCATTTAGTTGGCAACCCCAAAATGTTAGAGGAATGAATGATAGCCACAAATAAAAGGAACTCTAAGAGAACAAGAATGAGTTCTTAGAAATTAAAAACATTGCAGCAAAATAAAAAGTTAAATAGGTGTTAGAGGATAAAATGAAGAAAATTCATAGGAAGGAGAGGAGAATGACAGTAAGATTGAAAATAAGAAAGATAGAGGAGCTAGTCCAGGAGGCCCAGCAACTGATCAGTGGTTGCTCTAAATGGGAACTCAGAGAAGAGAGGGAAATAAAATTATTTTTAAAATACAGGAAAATGTTCTAGAATGGAAAGATAAGATAAAAAGAAACTTTTATTTAAAATCTACTAAGCACCAGAAATAGTAAAGATCCATTGTCAAAAATTTTCAGAAACCCAGATATAAAAGAAAATCCTAAAAGATTCCAGAGCAGAAATAAAAAGAACATCTACAAAGGGACGAGAGTCAGGATGGGCTCCAACTTCTCCACAACAAAACTGTACATAGAAGATAACGGTACTGGGTCTTCATCATTGGGAAGGAAATGATTTTTGGCCCAGAATTCCACAGCCAGGCAGACCACTAATCAAACATAAGGAGAAAAAGGTGGCATTTTCATACAAGTAAAGATACAGATTATTTCTTACCTGGGCTTAAGTAAAAGTGGGAGAGAAACAAGGTGGGTCAAGATCTTGGGTGCAGGAAGAGTAGAGTCCAGCAGGGCAGACTAGGACTATTACAGGAGAGCACTGGGCAGGGCAGCCGTGTGTGTGTGTGTGTGTGTGTGTGTGTGTGTGTGTTTGCGCACGTGCATGCTTGTGTATGGGGGGAAGAATCCCTCAGAAAAAAGGGAATTCAATACAACATCTGATACGGTGACCTAAAGACATGCCATGAGTACACTGATGACAGACAGCAGGAAGTGAAGTAGGCAACTGGATGAAACCAAACAAGACACTCTCCAAGGGAGGAAATGCAGTCATGTGCATTCCTTTACTTTGCAGAGGACAAATTTACTATGCCATAATGATGCAAACTACCGATTATTGATTTAACAAAAATGGTGAAATAACTATATTAGGAGGATGTGGACAGGTGAGGAGAGGACAGCCTAAGAGAGTTAAGTAACCATTAATCTTAACACCGTAATCAATAGATAATGATGACAGTGGATAAATCAGGAAATAATAGTGAAAGCACGTTATTTTGAAATGTAGGAGAAATCAGCAGAAGAAAACACCTTAAAGATGTTAAAAGTGCTGGCATCAGGGGAACAGGAATGATGAATGGAACAGGCTAAGATGAAGGCCATTGTTTCCCTTTTTTGATAAAATACAATTTTTAAAAACAAGGGCATGTATTACATTGATAAAAATAACGCAAATAATAAAAAAGAACTCAAGCTGAAGTATGAGGAAAACAATATGTAAATGACATTTGGAAGCCAATTTATTTTTGATTAAGACAGCTCTGCTATATAACAGTAGATAATTTTTAAAAAATTCAAATCAAGTGACAAATGAAAAATGGTTTCCTTAGAAAGGAAGATGAACCTGCATCCAGCAGAAATGAGCTTCTTTCCATTTCCAGATGAAAATTCATTGCTCATTATGAGAATACATATAGTGTGTCTCTATCAGCCCACAACCCGAGTTGTTAAACTTAAAATTTAACAGTTTTAAAACTGTACAAAGGCCATGAAAAGCCTTTATAATGCTGTAAATTCCAACCTGGGTGGAGGCATGAAGTCCATACAAATTCTGCTTTCCTTCAACTTGAAGTAACTCAGCATGTAAATCCTAGGAATCAAGATGAATCTTAAAAGTAAAATACTTTTACCTTTGTAGGAAAAGCAGTCGAGCAGCATGTAGGTCAGCAAGAAAAGGATTCTAACTTCCACTCATCATGTATATACATCCAGTGTGGCCCCTAAAAGAGCTGAGCTGACTGAGGAAATGGAAGGCCTGAGGAAGATAGGAAGAAATAGATGTTTTCTTCGGCCACAGTGAGCCCTTCTTGGTGCTCTCTAGGTCTATTGGTCAACTGGGGCTGGGGCTGCCATGGATTACAAACATGAATGTACTTCTCAGAGCTCTGGAGAGTGAAGTCTATGATCAAGTTGATGACCGATTTGGTTTCTCTCCTGGGGTGCCTCTATTTGTCTAGCAGATGTCTTGTCTGTGTCCTGGTATGGACTTTTCTCTTTGCAGAGACCCCTGGTATGTCTTCTTCTTATTAGGGCACCACTTTTATTGCATATAATTGCAACCTTAATGGTCTCTTTAAAGGTCTTTTCAAATATAGTGACACTGGGGTATTAGGGCTTCAATATATAAATTGGGATAGGGTGGCATAATTCAGTCCATAACACAAAGGATAGGCAAAGAGCTCTTCTAGAGTAAATTCTGTTTAACTCTGCTGGAAACAAAGTGGCCCTTCTTCAGAGTCTCCCAATGAAGAAAATGTGTTAGCCACAACTGGGACATCTATAAATGTGGCTGCTAGAAGCCACATCCCTTGACCAGCTGGTAGTGTCTGTTAACACTTGGGCTATCACAGAGAAGAGCTCCAGAGAGGTATGTTGCATGATGATGTCATAGTTGGATATGTGAGATGCATAACCAGAAGTGTTTCTGAAAGAATATCAATTTCCCAAGTCTAGGGACTTGAGCAAAGTCTGTCTCTGTCTCTGTCTCTGTCTCTCTGTCTCTCTCTGTCTCTCTGTCTCTCTCTCTCTCTCTCTCTCTCTCTCTCTCTCTCTCTCTCTCTCTCTCTCTCTCAGAATTGAATTCAGGGCCTTAGCACTGAGCTATATCATTACCCATGCTTCCTTTTTCAGACAGGGTCTTGCTAAGCAGGCTGGGCTCAAACCCACAATCCTCCTTCAGCCTCCCAAGTGCTGGAATTACAGGCATGAACCATCACGCCCAGCTAGAGTTGCTGCTTCTGTTTTCCACCAAGGGACTCTCCAAGCTGCATCAAAGTTCTGCTGTTGCAGGAGGAATCCAGATTTCTGGCACATGGCTCTTGGAGAGGAATCCCTGGGTGCTCTTTGGTGACCAGAGATTGTGCAGGGAAGGAAAAAATAGTCATATCTTACTGTATGACTATCCTGGGATAGTACTTAGGTGGTTATAACAATGTCAAAATAAATATTAATTTAACAAAATCTAAGACAACTCTAGTGAAAGGCTTATGGATAGGAAGGGCACAGTTGTCTGGGGAATAGAAAAGGGATCTAAACCCCATCTCTTGTGGAAAGAGGTCAATAAATTCTCATCTTTGATAGAAGAAAGTCAACAAATCCCTCCCAAAACCATACTATGGATTAGCAAATCAGACATGTGATTAAGAATATTTATATAAACACTAAAATAATCAGGTAACACAGAAGAAAATGGCTGCAAAGAGAGATAGAGAAGGATTTTGCTGTTTTGTTTTTAAAAATAATACCTTATAGAAAAGTTGATACCTCAAATTTTTGGCATGTGTAACTTTGATTAAAAGATAAATAAAAATTCAAAAATGAAAATAAATCATGCTAAAAAAGAAAGAAAATTAATCATTTCACTGTATCCTGAGATGACCCCTGGAAAAGGCCTCTACTCCCTCAGACACAGCCTCACTAATAGTAATAGTAACAACAATATGGTCACACTCATTCATTAGCACTTTAGTAATAAATTTCATTCATTCAAAAAGCATTTACTTGGAGTACTACTCAGCCATAAAGAAGGAGAAACTAGAGACATTTATAGCTAAATGGATGCATATTGAGGACATACTATTAAGTGAAATAAATAGGACACACATGTGTAAATACCAAATAGTTTCTCTAGTGTGAGAAACTGAAAGTGTAAATAAGGATTAAAATGATTAAAATGAATAATTGATAATTTGAAATAGGAAGAAGGTCCAAAGGGGTAGGGGAACTGGGAGGGGAAGGGGAAAGGAAAGAAGGGAAAGGAAAAATTATGAGAAAAGGAAAAAATGGAAACGAACTCATTGTAAATAGGGAAGGGTTGGGGGGGGGAAGGGAACACAGGGAATGGGGAAAAAATAAGAACCAAGATACATCATGTATAGGTACAAGCACCCAGTGATAAATGTAAGCGTATTGTATACCTAAAATGTACCAATAAAAGAATTGAAGCAAAAAAAAAAAAAGCATTTACTGAGCATTTGCTACATGCCAGGCTACAGTACTCATGATGATCCAGGTTCCTGCTCCTATAGGTTTTATATTCTAGTGGAGCAGATTAAAAAACACATAGCCAACTAAATAAATTATTTCTCATAATATGGAGGCATTTGATAACATCAAAGGATAATGATTATTTAGACTGGCTAGTCAGGGGAGGGTTTTTGAAAGAAGAAAGGTTTGCATTCAGGCTTGAGTAGTGAAGGGGCTAGAGCATCCCACACAGCATCTTAGGAGTGGATTCCTTGTTCTCCTGGCTCCACACTTGGCCGCTTCGAGATGAAACTCTCTCTTTTGTGAAACTTGTTGTTTCAGAGATTGGCAGGGAAAATGCACTGATTTGGTAATGGCAGCAAGGAGATGGGGCTGCACAGAGTAGCACTGCACTCATCCACACCTCCTCGGGCTCTGTGTGCTGGCTTTGATGCTGGGTGCAGAGTGGAGGTGCCATCAGCCCACTTCACAGAAGAGGAAACTGAGGCTCCAGTAGCACAGCAGTTACTCTGTTCAGCCATATCTGAACTCTGTGTGCCCAGCTGGTGGTCAGGTGCTGGGTTCCCAGACTGCAGTATCTGGAGGGGGGCAGGGATGTCAGCAAACCAGCCATGATGAGCCCGCCTTCCAGGAACCTCAGCTGCCTCTGGGGAAATCTCTCTCCATACATCTCAACCCACGTGCTTCATTCCCCAGAGGAAACTGGATGTTGGCATTTGAGAGCATCATAAATGGGCAAAGGACAGAGGTAGTTTGTACAAAAGGAAATATGGTTACTAAACAGATGTGAGGATACACAGTCAACCTGTCTGGTCTTCAAAGAAATGTGTTTCCACCTTTTAAAGGAATGGCAATAACAAAGAGGGGGAAAAATCTCCATTTTCCCTGCTCTATGAGCAGTTCTCCTGCCACCATGTGAGAATGTATGCCTGCTTCAAATTTGTTTTCACCCACTCCTTGGTCAGGAGCACCGCTCAGCTGCTGAGCCAATCTGGGTTTGAGTCAGTGACACTGAGCCAACCAGAGACATGACCGATGAGATGAGAGCCTCAGCAGCCTGACAGTCCCTCATTCCCTGACCTCACTTGTCCAGAGCCACAGCTTCCACACTAGCGCCACTGAAGGAACAGCAGCCAAGTTAACTGGGGCTGTGGCTGCCACAGTTGGGGTGGCTGCTCTGGGACTGGAATTAGAATTGTGTTTGAGAGTCTTATCATTGGTTCTGCCAGGGACACTTCTCTGAAGAAATAGCTTTTCTTCGCCATTCTGGGCTTTGTCTCAGAGGCTATGGGGCTCTTTTGCCAACTGGTGGCCTTTCTTTTCCTCTCCACCATGTGAAGGAGCTGTCTCCACGTCCCACAGTTCTTTCTCCTATGTCTCATCTGCCCTATGTCTTCCTTTCTGTGTAACTCCTTCAGGGAGTCTGGGGGAATGTGACTGGCTCAGGGTTTGACAGAGGGAAGACAAATAAATACTGTATTAATAAGGTGGGGGGAAAAGACAGAATGTTCAAATGCCTGGAGGTAGGAAGAAACTTGGTGTGTGTGAGGGCTAGCCAGGAGGTCAGTGTGACTGGATTGTAAGCAAGGGGAGAAAGTACATGTGAAAGGTAAAAGAGGTAGGCAGAAATCAAATTCTGCCAGGCAGAATTAGCACTTACAAGGAGTTAGATTTTATTTTCAATTGATGGGGAGTCGTTGGGGAGTTTTCAGGAGAGTAGTATTAAGATCTGATTTATACTTTAAAAGATAAGTCTAGTTGCTGATTGAAGGCAGGATTGGGGCAGTGATGGAAAGGGGAGGCAGGATCAAGCCAGGAGTATAATTTGGAGATTCTTGCAGAATTCTAGGCAGGATGGAGGTTGTGGAGGTAGAACCCAACAGGCAGATTTGGGCTGGGAATCTTAACTTAAGTAGAGCTCTAAAGGGCAGCTAAGGGTGAGGGAACTTCAAGGGGAAAGAGGCAGAAGGAAGAAATTCTACTTCTGCAGCTGGTCTCCCCAAATTCTCAGGCTCTATTTGACACATGTGAACAGAAGCTCTGGGCAGGGGTGGTTGAGGCGCTTGAGTGATTATGCAGGGAATAAAGACTTGCCAAATTGCTTTAAACTCAGCCCATCTCCATCGTGGCTTTCACTATACTTGACGGGAGCATGTAACTGAGCTTGTAAATAACTGTGCTTGGAGGCAGAGCTGGGAATTACGCCCCTCTAGACAGCTATTCAGTGGCTGAGAGAATAGAGCCCACTTGCTGTAATGCTATGCATTAAAAAGCACTTACGCTGCTAAAACCAGCATTAGAATTGCACATAAACATTGCTGTCATGCTTTCAATGGGACTCTGGAGTCCAAGTGGGACTCTCAGTGTCTGCAGAGGGCAGAAAAGCCATCTCGGGCAGTATGATGATTTCTCCCAGGCAGCCCACTGAGCAACACCACCTCTCTCCTGTGGAGAATCCCCTCTAGAAATGCAGAGAAAAATGAGCTTATTTCTAAGCCAAGATTAAACTGGGTCCACACTGCACAAAGATGATGGGCCTTCTTGAGAAGAGAAATGAAACTAAAGCATTAAAGTATATCTATCCCATGGAGGCAGGAGGGGATAGTCCTAGTGTTCTTGGGAGTCACATGCAGCAGCAGGCACAGTGCCTAGCACATTGCAAGCTATGAATGAATGAATGAATATCCATAGAGTTCCAACATTCTAGTCTTACTAATACTTTATTCATTCACTTTCTGTTTAAGCATCAAATGAATCTATTGGGCCAAGTCTCCGGGAAGGGGCTTCAAGGTTATATGTGAACAACTGGTACCAACCTATGAATTTTTGCTACATACCCAGTGCATCTATCATACCTGGTAATTCCTTCCCTAATGTTATCTGAAGTCTAGAATTATCCATGACTGAGCAGCAAAAAGTGTGTTAAAGATTAAGTAGTCAGCTGAAGTATCACCACTGGGCCACAGTCTATCCTAAGAAAATAATTGCTGGGATTAAACAACTGTTCAGATAATCATCAACTCTCAGATTCACTGTGCTCTTAAAGAAGTAAAAAAGAGATATTTCTGAAACCTCAAGTGCCCAGCTTGGGGGAAAAAGACCGTGGTTAAGAACATGGCCCTGTTGTGAAGCCAGCTTTTATGCACTGTGCCTCATTGCCCATCTATAAGAAACAATCAAATTACTACTTATCTTACCAGGATGCTACAAGGATAAGTAAGTCAATATATAAGGCCACTGTACTCAGGTCTGAAGTATAAAAACTTCTCATGGGGGAGAAAAAAACAAAGTTCTTTTCAAGCTCTGAAACAGCTTGTCTGGAGTCTTGTCACAAAAGTCCTTCACTGGGCTTTACTGGCCTTTAATGCCAGGTTGACTGTTATATAAGGTATAGTCACCCATAACTTATGTGTTTCTTTGACAAAGTTAAAAAACATACATTAAAAAAGTATAGTCCTGATGTTAGCTGAGGAGATGATAAGCTTCAACAAAAATTCAACACAAATTTATCTGAACTTTTACAATAAAAAAGAGTCTATTTTCTGTTTGTTCATCTAAAAAAGATATAAAAGAAAAAAGAAGAAAATGATACAGAAAATTATTATCACCTCTTGGCAATAAACATTAAGAAACAGTTATGTTTCTGGTCTTCCCTTCCTGAAGACAAGAAAACATGCTACACTTTTCCAAAATGTAACCATAAAAACGTCTAAAATTTTAAGAAGTTCTGGTACTTTTGTGGTGTTCTGGAAATCATCTATATCTTGATTTGTATGGTGATGACATGTGTATATATTTACATTAACATTATTGAGACATTCATGTACTTACTAACTGTATGTATGTTACACCTCAGTATAAAAAAAGTCCTAGACAATGAAGGATTAGATTTCAGAAAAATTCATTTACATGGAACATCTTATTTCCCAGTGTGGCCATATCATTTTGCTTCTCATACAGATTAATTATAAAAGTAGTTATTACCACTGACAGAGCATTAACCAATCAGCATACTCTATGCTAATTGCTATACGATTAATTCATTTACTCTTCACAAATTCTATATTTTCAGTTAAGAAGTGAGGTTCAGAGAAGCTAAAGCATAAGATCCTAAACAACAGAAAACTGTATCTGTAGTTGTAACCTGCCTGTCTTCTGAATCACTGTATCATCAGCACAGAGACTGCTATCTGGAATATGGTATGTACTCAGCAAATATTTGTGAAATGCAAAATCCTCTGTCCAATGTCACATAACTAATATTGGGAGATCCAGCTTGCTCTTTGAGTCTGACTGTAAAGTTCAAGTTCTTAACCATTCCATGAGAGTCACCCTCAAACAAACATCTGAGTCCGTGTATTAGCCTAAAGCCATGTAAACCAACTTTAGGAATATCAAATGGAAGTGTACCATATCTTTTTTTAAAAAGTATAAAACAGCTGTAGGTTTAAAGAATCATAATGGAATAGACATTCACATGACTACCACAGTTAAGAATCGCTGACATCAGCAGCAGCCTAGGAGCTCTGCATCTCACTTTGCATATCTCTAGAGGTAACCACACCTGGATTTTGTGTTTATCAATCTTTTGCCTTTCTGGATTGTTTTAACACAAGTTGGTATCCTTAAACCACACAGTGCTTTCTTTTTCCTGCTTTCAACTATAAATAGCAGATGACTTTTTCACCACTCTCACTACATTGCTCACTAATGAGTTCCAGTTCATTACTTTCTCTCCATTATTCTAGCCCATCCGCTCAATTATATTTTATTTTTAAAAAAGGTTTAATAATTCTTTTCCCAATATCATTATATCCTTTCTCTTTTCATTGAATTTATTCAGTAAGGTTTTTGTAAATATTTAAAAAGCAACTTCAGAGTGAGTGAGGGCTGATTTGTAGCATTGCTGATTTCCTTAGTGTAGATTTTCCAGCTTTGGATGATTTTAAGCTATCATCAAGATGCTCCCAAACAGAGAATTCTAGAAAAGATGCACATAATTGGCCCTTGCAAGCTGTTATAGGCCAACTCCAAAACATTTTAGAACTATATAAAACCTCAACCCTGGATAAGCCAAATGAGACATTTTCTTCTTATGTCATGTTACATTAGAGCAACCAACTGGACCAAGAAAACTAGATATCAGAGGGCAAGAGAACCTTTAATATAAAGCACATAGGTTAACATGTTTAGAGCATAAAATGGGGTGGTACTAGCTTCCTATATCTTCTGTAATAAATAACCACAAATTTAGTGACTTAAACAACTTCCGGAGGCTGAAAGTCTAAAATGAGTCTTACAGGGCTGTAATTACTATAGACAGTTAAGTTAGATAGGTTTTAATATACAGTCAGAGAAGATTATGCCCTCAAGGAAGTCAGTACAAAAAATAAAGAGTTGTGACTGGAGGCAAATCTGAAGAGAGACGGGCCTCAGAACGGAGAAGCAGTAGTCTCCCTAGAGATAAACACCAACTTGAGATTATACTCTAATTAGCACCACCTGGTTCAGTGGGCTCACATGAGTATCCGATGAATAGGTGGGTGGCCAGGCCAGAAGATCTGGGCCTGTACTCCCCTCCCTTCCCAAGAAAGCCTTCGGTCTTTTCATATACCCTTGCTATGTGACTCATTTCCCTATTGGATCAATATTAGTTAAGCAACTATACTTGTAATCCTATAGGTTGATCATGGTTTGACCCATGTTGTACCTGCATTGTGACTTTGCTGTATAAATTACCCCTGACAAAGGGCCTCAGTGGCCACCCACTCCTGGATGGAAACCCAGGAGCTATTCTTCTCTTTAAAACTCTCCTAGCTTCCTCTTTTGCTTCACGACTTCACTCTTCAGTGCTGACGACTATGAACTCGGCACATCTGACATCTAACAGGTTGGGAGTTATATTTTTCCTATATCACAATCAAAATGCCAGCAGACCTATGCTTCCCTCAGATACTCTATAGGAGAATCAATTTCCTTGCCCCTTCTAGAGGTTAGAGCTGCACTCTACTTTCCTTGTCTCACAGCCCTTTCCTGAGCCAGCGACATGCATCTTCTGTCTCACACTCTGCTTCTTTCCCACAACTCTTTTTTTCTTTATCAAACCTCTCTCTGTCTCCTTTTATAAGGTTACGGTGATGGCATTTAAGGTCTACAGGTACAATCCAGGATAATTTTACCATCTCAAATTCCTTAGCTTACTGAAATCTTCAAAGTTTCTTTTTCCATAGATTCTAGAGATTATGAGCTGGACACATTTGGGGCCATTATTTAGATTCCCAGAAGGATAGGGAAGGTAGAAGTCAAATGGTAAGTATCTAGCCCTGTATCATCCATTCTTGACCTCACTTCAGGTGAGAAGTTCATGCCGATGACACAAGAAATACTTTAAAGTTCTATCAGATACCGTATTATTGTGCAGTGATGCCAATTTGTTCATATACCCTTCTGAAATCTAAAATATTTGTCCCTACTAGTGTTCTTCACACACAGTATGTTGGGAAAGAGAGGAGGAAGAGAAACAATTACTGTGGACCATAGCTTCTATAGTCCCAATTTCTACAGCTGGTTCTGAGACCCATGTTGAATATCCTAGGTACCAAGGAGTCTGGGGTCCCAGCCACTTCTGATTTACACTTAACATGGGTGCAGGTAGCATAATGTCATCAATGTGATGAGGCAGGACAATGTTCTCTGGGTTTTCAATGTGGTTGAAATCCATCCACTATGTAGCTGCTGCCTCAGGATGCCATGGTGGACCATTCTACAAGGCTTGCCACTTCTGTGGATGTCACTGAGCCTTGAAGCATAAGTCCTCTAATCTTATTTCCCCAAACTAAAGGAGGGCCTGTCAAACTCAACCAAAGTTGTGTGTGTGTGTGTATGTTTGTGTGTGTGTGTGTGTGTGAGAAAAGCAGCTTAGCTGGATTTTTTTTTTTAATCTCAGCTAAAGGGGGTTGGAAAAGCTGGTTCTGCAAGTAAATGAATGAGTTTTTCTTTTAATCTTATTCTCAGACAAGTCATTTTTTGAATTTAAGAGCCATAATTTGCTGCCATTGTCTATCTGATTTCACAGTGACCACTTGTCCCAAAGCTGTATATGCTTCCTGCCTAACTGGGTTGGCTAGGATAAGGGAAACCCCTCAGGGTGTGAGAGAGGAGATTCTCTGAGTGCAGAGCAGGATGGGAGCTCAGGAAACATCAACAAACTCTTGGAAATGTGATCCACACCATTTCCCTCATTCACACAGTAGTGGCTCTTTTGACATCTCCATTCCCAGCCAAACCTGGAGAAATCCCTTCATGTCCTCATTGCTATCCACTCTTCAACCACTTCATGCTACTTCCCTCTGACTGTCCTGACATCTTTCCATTCAGCGGTTATCTAGGAGACACATTTTAATTATCTTACTTGTCTTCCAGCCACCTTCTTGCACTGCTTACTTGTGTTAGATTCTCTCTGTTTGCATCTCCAGATCCTTTCTTCATCCTTCCCATCCTATCTTGTGTCCCAGATTACATCAAGAGATCTCTATGACTTTGCACTAACTGGTTTGGCCAGTTAAAGTTCATGTAGGAGATTAGAAAGAGAGAGGAGACAAAGGTCAGGGGATTTACTCCCTGCCCAGGTGTAGTTTGGCAGTTGCTGGGCAGCCCACTCTGACAGCTGGAGCTCTTCTGGACTCAGGAAGCCCCTCTCTACTCATGGTTCTTCTGGCCTAGGCATGGGAGTACTAACCTGTCATTGGCTCTGGGCTGCTTCATTATTCCATATTGGTTTTCCTTAACATTACTGATTCTTTTGTTAGCTGCTTTTTGCCATTATAAAGAACATCTGAGATCACAAATTTATAAAAAGAAAAGATTTATTCTGGGTCATAGTTTTGGAAATTCTCAGTCCATGACTGATTGGCTCTATTGCTTTTCAGTTTGAAAAAAAGACAGCACATCATAGAATGGATCCCTTTGGAGCAAAGCCATTTATTTTATGGCCAGGAAGAAAAAAAGAAAGTAGAGAGGGTTCAGGATTCCTCTATGCCAGTGATGGTGAACCTTTTAGTGACCGAGTGCCCAAACTGCAACCCAAAACTCACTTATCGTAAAGTGCCAGCACTGCTACCTATGTGCCCTATTATCCAATACTCAGCTGTTGGGGCGATGCTGGCGTTAATTGGCTTGCATACCCATGCATGCCAAAGGTTTGCCACTACTGGTGTGGCCTCCAGTGACCAGAAGATCTTTCACTAAGACCCCTTTCTTAAAGGTCCCACTACCTCCCAATAGCTCAAAAATGGGAACCAAGCTTTTAACACAGGGGCCTCTGGGGGCTATTCCAGAACAGAGCCATAAGGATCTCACCTCAGATAATTGCTTATTAAAATTCTTAATCATCCTTTCTTAATGTGTCAATATATATGTATTTCCTCTTGTTTGAAACAGATTTTTCATTTGGCCTTCTTTTGTGATACTTCACTCACCTGCTTTCATCCAATTTTCCCTCTCCATTCTGTCTCTTTCTGTAAAGTAGGTTTCTCCTACTTTACCTAACTAGAAGTTTCAGAATTCCACAAGTCCTTAGCCCTCTTTTCTTTCTACTGATTTCCTTTCCAAAACACATTCTTCAATATCCACATCTTTTAGCTCACAGACTTGTCACTCCAGCCACACCTGTCCTTTAGGATCCAGACTCATACATTAACTTCATTTTTTTCTACATTTTCATCTCTTAAATCAGTAAAGGATTTTGAGAGCCTTTTGTGTTCCAGACCCATTCTAGGTGTGTTTGGAGATGTTAAAAAGGACCTTCAATTGCACTTGTCCAAACTGAATCCATGATTTTTTGTTACTCTTTCCTTTCAGTGGTTCCTTCCCAGTGAAGGATATCAAAACCACGAATGCAACCCAGCAACCAGAACCTCAGAAACAACTTTGATGTCTCTCCTTTTCCCATTCTCCATAGCTAAATGATCAAGCTTTATCAAAGTATCTCCTAAATAGCTCTTAAATTGAACCAATTTTCTCTATATTTAATGACTATTTTAGCCTAACCTGCCCTCTTATTACCTTACAGCACTATGGTAATCTCCTTTCTTGTTTTCTTACTCCAATAAATAGTAAACTTATTGAGACACAAATCTTGTCAAACTATAACCAGCCCTAGATTAAAATCTTCCAATGTTTACTGCTTACTCTTATAAAAGCCGTGCGGGCCCAGGCTCCTGCCCATCTCTCCAATCTCTTCTCAAATCACACTTCCACACTCTATTCTCGAGCCCCTCTTGCCTTCCTTCTTTTCCTACAATTGTCACATTTCTCCTGCCATGGATCTTGGCTCTTGCTGTTCTCTTTGTTTAGAATACTCTCCCTCATACCTACTTTACTCAGCAGCAAACTCTTACTTATTCTTTAGCCCTCAGCTAAAATGTCACATCATCAAAGATACTTTCATTGGTACCTCTTTCAAAACTACATCACACAGTTATTGACTATGAAATAATCATACATACATACAATTGCCTTTTATATCCATGAATTCTGCATCTATGGATTCAACCAACCACAGATCAAAATATTCAGAAAAATTTTTGTCTGTACTGAACATGTACACACTTTTCTTGTTATTCTCTAACCAATCCAGTAAAACAACTACTTATACAACATTTATATTGTACTAGATATTATAAGTAATCTGGACATGATTTGAAGTATACAGGAGGGTGTTTATACATTACATGAAAATATTATACTACTTATATATAAAGGACTTAAACATGCACAGATTTTGATATTATCAAGGGCCCTTAAACCAATTCTTCACGAACACTGATATATGACTGTGTGTATATTAACCTCTGCCTCTTGTTCCTGATAGAGAGTTCCTAAAACCCTTGAAACTAGGGATATTCTAAGTGAAATTTTGTTCTGCTGTTTGGTCTTTAGCCCCAGTTCTTGACACAGAGTTTCTTCTAAGACCTTTATAATTTCCTGAATGATATGAATATCTCATTCAAAACCCCTAAATACCTTGGATTTCCTGAATGATAAGAGTTTATTTGCTCTAGTGAGAGTAACTTTTGGTGGACTCATGGATGAGGGCTGGTTACCAAAAAAACCAAGTCATGGTTAGAAGCCTGGAAACTTCAGCTCTACTCTCCATCTTCTGCGAAAGGGAGAGGAACTGGAAATGAAGTTAACCGGTCATGTCTGTATGATAAAGCCACCACAAAAATCTGAAAATTATACGTTCATATCCAGGCTTGGTGAACAAAAACATGTTCATTGGCCAGGAGAGTGGAGCACCCCAATTCCACGAGGACACTTGTGGTCCTGTGCTCGGGACCCTCCTGAACCTTAGCCTCTGGGCTTCTTCATCTGGCTGTACATCTCTATTCTTTGTAACATCCTGTATCTTTATAATAAACTGGTAAACCAAAGTAAGTGTTTGCTTGTGATCTGTGAGCCATTCCAGGAAATGGCTAAACCCAGGAGGATATTGTGAGAATTCTCAATACATAACCAGTTGGTCAGTATATATAGGTCACAACCTGGGACTTGTGAGTAGCATCTAAAGTGTGTATGTGGAAGCAGTCTTGTGGGACTAAACTCCTAACCTGTGGGATTGGTGCTAAATATGCATTCTTGTCAGTATTGAATTGAATTGTAGGACGCTTAGCTGGGTTGGGAGAATTTCTTTGTTGTGGGAAAAATCCCACATATCTGGTGTAAGAAGTGAAGCATTGAGAGTGGTGTCAGTACAAGAAGAGTTTGTTTTTTTACACTGACTGACTCTCAAAGTATTAGGTATCTCTCTTCACAGCACATATCAAGGTAATTTTATATTTATTTAATGCTTTTTTGTATTTAATGCTTTTTGTATGTTATTTTGAATAATAGACAGTAATTATGCATGAGGTGAGTGGCCATATGTGTTTTGTTCAACAGGACCATCGCTAGTGCCTAGCACCTAAATCTCAATAAAGATTTGGAATGAAAGGTTCAAGGAAGAGGGAAACTTGTAAGAATAAAATTCAGGCTTATATCAATTTCAGGAACACTTTGTGCTATTTCTCAAAGGCTTTGGAGGAAGTCTGGTGGCTTAATAAATGTTGATGCCACAAAACAGTGACTTTGACCTGTGAGAGGATTCTGAGAGATAGTCACACTGTAGTCCAACAGCTAGTTCTCGAAGCTTGAATAGTAACATAGTTTCTCAGTGTGTTACATAATAGACTCTATTGACTAGAAATGTGTATTTCTTAGTGGTTCAATCATCTCCCTTACTTTTATTAGAAAAACAACATGGTTTAATTACTAATATTTAACTTAAAATTCACCAAGAGCAAGATTAGAAGAAATAGAATGATCAAATTATGAACAATTATTTTTATTAACCCTTGACCAGTGTCAATCACAATTTGCCTTTAATTTATATCTCTTTTAGAATCAGACAGGACTCTTTAAGTAAATTTTATAAATGTGTTGATTTCATGCTAGTGTTTGCCCATGGGAAATTGAGAACTATAGAACTCTGGCTAATCCTGTAGTTTATGGAGGGCAACTCACATGATAATCGCTTAACCTCTCATTTGCCTTGTGTTTTACTTAAACAAAAGAGGTCAAAGTTTTCATTCTAGGAATCCCAATGATTAGTGATAGCATTTATTGAGCATTTACTATGTGCCATGCACTCACTGTCCTGGCCTTTTACACAAATTTTTCTGTATTAATTCTTTCAATATTTTTCTTTTACAGATAGATAAATTGGAGCTCAGAATCTTATACCTATCACCTCCCAAATCTTACTGCTCTTATTTACTGAAAAGTCTTATTCTCCCCATTCTTTGGCCAGATGTAAGTAAACAACAGCCTGTCTCATTCAGTTTCCTATACCTACAGCCTGGCATCATGCCCTGTATGTACATCAACAAGTATTTGATGCAAATAAAAACTTTTTTTAAAATATTGAGTTTAGAATTTGAAAGATTCAAGGGAGAAACAGCTTATTTTAAGCAGACAACTACCAACTTGACATTGTGGTAGGCCCAGGAGTACGTATGGAAGGAGAAACTGTGACATAATACAATCAGATAATACCCATAAAAACTTAGCTCTTGCCCAGAAGGTAGTAAGGACTGGGTAATGATTTAAAGATGGTATAGTATCTTTGATCAACAACTTACTTTGCCTTGTATAATATTGACAAATTACCTCTCTGAGAACTTTAGCAGGGATGTTTAAAGATTAAATGAGATAATGCTGTAAAGTGCTTAATCAAGAGCCTAGCTCAAAGTTACTGATCCACATGTATTAATTTTTTACTGGTGGGAGGTAATGCTGTATGTGGCTAACTGCATCAGATGCTATAGAGAATTCAGAAAATTGGGACTGGAAAATCCTCAGATGTAGTGAAAAGAGTTCAGTACAATGGTGAGAAATAAAGAGATGTTTTGATCACAAGAGTGAAAAAAAAATGAAGATTGGAGACTAGGGGTATAGCTTAGTGGTAGAGTGTGTGGTTAGCATGCATGAGGGGCTAGGTTCAATCCCCAGCACAAAAAAAGAAAAAAGAAAGAAAGAGAGAAAGAAGGAAAGAAAGAAAGAAAGAAAGAAAGAAAGAGAGAGAGAGAGAGAGAAAGGGGATAATTAAGACACTTATCTGATAAGCTTAGCTGAAAGTCAAAAAAGAGATTTTGACTGGTAGGTAGGACAGAGAGCAAACAAGGAGTTCTGTGTTTGTTTTAAATACAAGAGTAATGTATTATTTTAAGAAAGAAAGGAAAAAATAAGAACAGAAGGAAAAATAAAAATGAGACAGGCAACAAATGTGTGTTTGGTTAGTGTAGAACCCATACTCACTCTCCTTTGCTACTCCTTATTGATGGTGGGGATAGGTTTTCCTCCTCAATTGCCCACATGGTTCTTCCATTAAACCTAGCAAGGCAGTACATAAAGACTTTAATCCTACCTATGTGCTTATTGGTCATATGACCTTACTCTGGTCATTTAGCCTCTCTGTATCCTCCCTTGAACCATGAAGATAATGCTGCCAATCTTGCAGGGCAGCCTTTAGAATTAGAGACAAAAAAGACAAATGACTTTAAATGTGATTAATAAGTAGTAGTTACCATGTTATTAGTAGATCACATTTACATTCCAGCCCCCAGTTTTATAAGCTGTTTATTTCACCCCATAGTAAGTTTCTGGATGTCTGTTCTGTTTTCTGCCAGTTCTGTGTTCAGTAGCTTGCTTGTGTGATACTACTAGCTACTTTCTTCCCTAAGTATCCTGCCTGTTGAATCTATATTATTGCAGTGAAGCAAAATTAAAATATTAACACAATATTCCTGTTTAGATACCTAATTATGCCTCAATCATACATATTTTGTGGGATGTTTGGACATTTTTACAAGCTGGTGCCGAGAAGAGCTTATTAGCATTTAAAAATAGAAGTTTAATAGTGAAGAATCCATATCTCAAAACACAAAATCAGAGATTACTTTCTCATAATAACAGATGGCAAGGACAGCATGTCTTAGTTGAACAAATAGCTCTTTTTGGAACAATCTGGAGGCATATAGGTTTATTTTTCCCAAGAATAAGATTCTAGTTTTGGCTGAATCATACAAAAAAGGTCCTCAAAGAGAAAATTAATAAACTGTTTGCAAGAAAATAGTGTTATCACCAGAAAATCAATTTTTATTATTAACATATTTACTAACTCCATAACTTTTGTGCTGATTCCAATATTTCCCCAAATTTCCTCAAAAAAGCCCTGAGTGTTCAGAATCACTAAGACCTTGTGCTTTATCTCCTAAGCTCTCAATCTATCTTTCAACAGGAAACATTTATTTCCACAATATTAAAAAGCACCTTAGTAAGTTTCTGTAGTAGAAATCTTTAGAGTATTTAAAAAAATTAAATCACAGAGCCCATTATGTCTGATGTCTATGTTTCCAGTAGAATCGTTTTAAAAAAGGTAAATCTGGTCATAAAGCATGGCAGCTCACTCACACCTGATACAGTGTTGCCACATTATTGTCCCATTGGCAAAATTTTTCCATTAGGTCTGATAATTAACAATACATTTTATGAATTTAGTTTTCCAACTGCCAATCAATGAAGTACTTTATTAAGGAGCTCAGAGATGTTATCAACAGGCACTGCAAGTTGTCTACTAAAAATTATTGACATTTTCAGTCACCTGGGGACCCTTCAGCCTAGAAATGAACGATCAGAAAAAACGACAAAATTTCATTTGTACCTATGTTCGGGAAAACGCAACTTAGTTTTGAGATGACTTCACACTTTCTAAATGCCCACAAGATGGCAGTACTGCCCCTGGGTCTTAATTGGGCAGCAGGCAGCAGAGCCTGAACTAAAGGAACAATATAAACATTGTCCAAAAGCCAAAAGGACTTCAAGACAGGACTGAAGAAGGTTGCACTGGAATGTAGAAATTAGGACAGTAGAGGTCTGGATCAACTTTCAATTCAAGGATAACGGTTGTAAAAATCCTATAATTTTATACATTCAGGTGCTGGTTGCTTCTTGAGAAAGATACAAGTAATATCTACGAGCCCTTTTTTTATTATGTTTCCTATGGTTTATCTTCTTATCACTTGTCAAGAAAGAAAATTGGGGCCTGGGATTTCTTTGATGAAAAAATTTCAGGGTAAACCCATACATGACTCAGGGCATCTATTCTGGTTCAAAAGAAAATAATTGGAAGATAATTTTTCAAGAAAAAAAAAGCATAAATTAAAAATATATATTTATATTTGTTGGCTTAGATATCTTTTCTTCCTTAAGTTTTTACTATTATGGTGTACTAATAGATGTTAACATCAGTTACAGTATTATTGGACATGGTAATTTCTTAGCCTAACTATATCCCTGGTTTATATGATGTGGTTATAGTATTCCAAAGCTTGGGTAGCTTGAGGGGGTCTATGTTAGTGTGTGCTGATGCTTTGTATAACATTAGAAAATTTATTCTTAAAAGGCCAAATAGTTCTTAGTGTTATGGGGTTCTGGTTACCCTCTCCCCTGGTCTTCTTACTCTTGGGTCCCAAAAAACATAAGGCTTTGCCAATAGGAAGACAGTAACCCCAAATAAGATTACATTGATTCTATTTTCCACAAGAGGGACCTTGTTTTTATCTCAAGAAGGAAGAATTTTAGGTGCTTCTGATGAACTATGATGGGTTACCCAGGAAAACCAGAAGATATTATCCTTAAATAGGGGCTGGTTAGTTTGAGTAATGCAACAATGTAGGCTCTGAATTCCAATGCTGGCTCTAGAAAATTTAAAAATAACAGCACTTATTCTTGACATTATAAATTGAAATAAACTTTCCAGAAAAACAAAATGTGAAGGATTCTAAAATTTGTTTGCACTTTGAGCTAAGAAGAACACTGATAAGAATTACCCCAGAAAATAATTCAACCAAAAAAAAGAGCTATGAATCAAAACATCCACTTAAGTCCTTTTGTTTGTACCATTCCGTCAAATTTAAAGTAATTTTGAACTTCCTTTCCTGAAAAAAAAAGTCATGTGCAAAAATAGTCATTGTAGTACTATCTGTAATTCTGAAAAGCAGAAAAAATAAATGTCAAATGGTATTATAGTGACTAAATAGATTTCAGTGCACCTAGCTACTGGCTGAAACATTAAGCAGCTTCAAAAATGAGTATAAGCACCATTAAGTAACATTTTTAAAATGCTGGTTTCATGAGGCACAGTGAAAATAATGATCTGCAATGGAACCAAGAGCACAATCTCCATGCTGTCAGTTTAGGCTATTCCAGTCTTAGCAGGGGGCTTCTCTCAAACAGAATTCAGTGCCCCGTATGTTCAGGAAATAGCAAAGATAGAGTATAGCTGTTCTTCCAGAGCAAGGCCTAATGTCAGCATCTGTCTGCCCCGGTAGCACACTTTTGCTTTGTTGCAGAACTGAGCTTGGTGTCAGGATGTCCAAAGCAGTATACTCGGCTTCTAAGCGATCAACCACATGGTCTATCACGCTAAGCACTCTGCTGTGTTCCTGAGTGCAGCCTGAAAAATGGAATCAAAGAAGTCATACCTGTCCCCCCCCTTCATGCTGCATTGGTCTAAATCAGTGGAATAAAAGATGCTATAAATAAGAAGAGGAAAATCAACTTCTACTTTTCTACAAAGTAATATCCACTTTATAGTAATATCACTATGGATTATAGTGTAAAAGTTTGATTTTCACAGGAATGAGTCTTTTCTCCCAGCATCTTTGAACCAACTCCTTACCTTCCTCCCTTTTATGTCTTCACAGACTGCAACCTAGTTTTCAAAGTGATAGAAATATAAATCACACCACATATGTCCAAAATAAATATTAATTAATTATGAATAGGGCTATAGGTTCTTCAGAAGCTTTATTGTTGGGGAAAGGGTCAGGTCTTCACATAGTCCAAGAGTCCACATAGTTGACAGTTAATTGCATATTGATTTTGTACAGATACAGTTTAATGTAAGCCCATAAAGTTCCAGCTTCCTAACCACATAGCCTTCAAAGTTGACACAACAGTACAGGAGGCAGTAGGACTGGGAGAGGTGGCTCTGACTCAGCAAGCTCCCCTCCATGTCCCTGTTTCTCCTTCAGACCTGACTTCATTTACTAATGATCCTGTTTCTACCAGCATTCCATTGGCTGAAGAGTTAGAAGAAAATTCAAGTCAATTGTAGTTGTCTACAAATGTCAGTGAGACAGACCTTAATTATTTTGTGAATTATTTCCTGTGTAAGCTAGAATAGATATTATAAATTACCCGGAAAAGATTAATTCTGTCTTTGTAACCAATTTGGATGAAAAAAGAATAGCTAGCAAGTTATTAAAATAATTCTAAATGCCAACTAGCTTTTATATAGAGGCTTTTTTTTTCTTTCCACTCTCAACATAAGAGATACTTAAATGTTGAATTGTCCTTTAAATGCTAGTCATGTTTAATCCTTGTCAAGTTTTGAGGTTTTAGTAGAAAAGTGATAGGGGTACAGGCTGTGAATGAAGTGCTATTTCAATTAAAAGTATCATAAAGGGGGCCGGGGATTTAGCTCAGTGGTTCCACAGCCTGCCTCTCAAGCTAAGGACCTGAGTTTGATCCCCAGAACCCCCCCCCAAAGAAAAGTATCATAAAGGCCTCCTGTCACTTAATTGTGTATGGTTTGCTCATGGGAGAGTTGAAGAGAGGTAGTAGAGGGGTGAGGAATAGGGGCCAAAAGACAGCTAGAATTTGGGCTGAGGTCAAGCAGGTCACTTCCCAGGGTCTAACACAGCACCACCTTCCCAAGAGATCCAGGCTTCATATAACAGCCAAATTCCCAGGGTTGATGCCAGCATCTATAAAGGAAGAGAATTAAAAACAAAACCAAAAGCAGTAATCATTTTCCTAGATTAACTTTCTGGTCCTTTTATTGCAATGGTTTTATACATGAATGGGCTACCTCCTGCCTCTGCAGCCAAAATTATTTCCGTCGTATATTGTGCTTATGGATAATGAATTGGAACTCAAGTCTGCTGAGTTTAAAGAGCTATTCCAGCTCTGTGTAAGAGCCAGGACTGAGGGGCTGCATGCATCAGTAAATCACCACTATGTTCTTGTCTGGTTCAAGGCCAAGAATGTAAGCATCCTCCAGAAGGTAATGAAAGGTTCCAAAGGTCTGACTTCTTATTAGCAAATTCAGGACACAAAAGTCATGTGCAATAAGAAAAAGAAGTTAAGGGCCGGGGATTTAGCTCAGTGGTTTCTCCGCCTGCTGCGCAAGCGCAAGAACTCGAGTTTGATCCCCGGTACCAAAAAAAAAAAAAAGAAGTTAATTTAAGAGAGTTAAAAAACAACATTACCCTGGAAATTAGATGCATGATGCATCTTTCTGTGCCAACTAGATGATTAGCAAATGGTTGGTGCATGACTCCATTCACAAACACTGAAGTGATTTACTCTAGGGTTCTCTGCCACCTTTCCCATATTGATAAATAGATAAAATCATGTTTTAGTATCTCGCTCAAATAAAAATATAAGGCAGGATCTACTCTACATTTTCACCAAATATTCCCTTTGCTTTTTAGAAATTATGTTTGGAATGGAAAAATAGTAGGAGAGATGCCTAGTCTACATTATTGAAGTTAGGAGGATTTAACCAAGATTTAATCACTAAACATTTTATCATAGTTAATAAAGTTAATATTTTGTTGCAATATTTTAAGAAATAAAGATTTAAAATTAATTTAAAATCCTTCATTTTCCTCTTCCTGGTGCCATTGTTTTCCCTCTCTCTCCCTATAAAAAAATCTGCATATGTTTGGCGTGTGACCAATCACTATTTATACTTTACTTTATACATACATATATCTGTAACTAATTAACTTTGTGAGTATTCTATAAAATTATATAGATGTTTACTTTCAACCTCATGTTCAGTTCTCCTGATTGAATTTCTTCTCCCATTAAATACAACTGTATAATTCCATGGACTATGCCATAATCCACCAATTTCTCTATTCATGAATAATAGATTATTCTCTTTTGTCAATGGACATTCTTGTCCATGTTTCTACATGCAACTACAATGAGCATGGCTATGTGATTTTGTATACCCCATTGGAACATAAAACTTGACATCCTGTTCTCTCTTCAAAAATAGAGGGAAAGTGGTGTTAAAGGCACTAAAATATAATGGTTTTTCACCTTTCTTCCAAGGTCTTTCTCTCTCTCTCTCAATTTGCCATTGTGTTTTATTTTTTAAAATTTCCTAATGTTGCTCTAAGAAAATTTTTTAAATGTAGATTATTATAGTGAATTTTACCTTTCATCTTTATATTGTGCAATATCTGCTTTAAATGCAAAAAGAAGCATACTTATTTCGTATGTGGAATCACTGAAATCTCCTGCCTTGCATTTCATAGCTCCTATAGTTGTATGCATATGTATTTCATTCTGACTAGGACAGGGGAAACAGAACAAAACTAACTCACTGTTTTCGTTTCACCTCTTGATTTGTGCACAGCCTACTAACACTCTCTTACCTTTTACTGAGGAGTAAGGGAGAACTGAAAGGAAAAGGAGCTCTGATTGTTTGATCTTTCCCTTCTCTTCTTTGCAACCATTTTCAGCATAACTAATTGGCTAATGTGGGGAAGTAATGTGAGTAAAAAGGACATAACAGGGTTTCTTGGTTGTTCACGGTTCTTCCAGTGCCACTGCCTTCTACTTGCATTTGAACCAAGTCTGGTTCAAATGCTAAGTATGGCCACTTCAGCAGCTCTCCATTTACTCCATGGAAAACTGAATATGTTTTCCTTGTATGCCCTCTGAGTCCTGCTGAACTCTCACATGTCCTGGGTCCATGGGAATTCTATACTCACTGGGCACCCTGAATGCTATATGAGAACAGGGCAGCAAGCTTCTGTGCACCTCTGCTTGTGATGTGCTCCATTGTCCTAAGGAACTTTACTTACAAGTATAAATTCAAAACTACAATTACTGGAAATCTTAAGACAGTGAAAGTGGAGCATTAAACCAAGCACAGGACTCTCCTGAGGGCAGAGCCCTGTCTGAGTGCTTGTGTCCCAGGAAATGGCCCTATATCTGCATGAACCTTTCTCTGGTACAGAAGCCCAGAAGTAGATTGCTGAGCACTTATGCATGTTATTAATTTTAACCTAATAGTAACAAAACGTTCCCATAATCACTGTTCAAATTTGCACTGACCAATAATATATGAATGTTTCCCTTAAACTACATTCTCACTCACACTTAATGATGGTATATTATTCAATTTTTGCCAATTGTGTCTTTCATTGTTATTTCCTTGTAGGGTTGAACAATTTTTCATTTTGTTTATTCTAGGGGTGTGAGATTTTTTTCTGTGAACTTCTTGTTCTTGTTCATTTATCTACTAGGTTGTCTGTCTTTGGGTATTAATTTATAGAAATTTGGGAAGTTTCTTTCTTAATATATTCTCAGTGCTAATCTTGACTGATGTATATCTTGCCAATGTCTTCTCATAGGTTATTTCTCATCTTTAAACTTTGTAATGTGGGATTTTTACACTACAAAAAATTAAATTTTGTTGTAGCCAAGTTTATTTATCTTTTCTATGATTATTTTTGTGTTTTCCTGCCCTAAAATAACAAAGATATTTTTGCACTTTTTCTAAATAGTTTTAAAGACTTTAAAAATATTGTTTCATTTTAAGCATTATAGATCCTTAAGCTATCTGGAAGGTTTTGTTTTTGTTTTTTGTCTTGTTTTGTTTTGCAATATTGGAGATTGAACCTTGGGCCTTCACACTGAGCTACATCCCCAGCCTTTTTTTTACATTTTGACACTGGGTCTTACCTAAGTCGCTAAGTTGCTCAGCTGGGGCTCAGCTGGGTCTCAAATGGAGATATGAGGTTAGATTGGAATTTAGCATTTTATTTATTTTTATATGGAATGTCATTTCTCCCAACATCATTTATTAAACAATCTCTATTCTCACTGATATTCACTGGGCTATTTCTTAGATCCTCATATCATTCCTCTGATCTAGTCATATTTCCCACTTATTTAGTAAAGCTTTTAATAAGTCTTAATATCTGAGTAAATGAGAACCCAATACTTTTAAATAACACATTTTCAATTTGTTAAAAAACAAAAACAACAAAGCAAAAATAATCAACTTTTTCTACTTTTTAGGATGCATTAAGAAATTCTTCAACCTACATAGCATGAAAACACAATGACTTTGAAATCATACTTGAGTTCTTATCCCAAGCTTGTCATTTTCTGAGTGTTTGAACTTGGGGCATGTTTCTTAACCTTTGAGGCTAGACTCTCTAATCTGTAAAATGGGGATAATAAGGTCTACGTTCTAAAGCTATTGAGAGGATTAAGTGAGTTAAGTGCCTGGCACAACCCAAACACTCAGGAAATATTACTTTTATTCCCCTTTCCTATCCTTGAAAAGACTGTGTTTCTTGGTTATTCTAATCACTTATGCACTCTGCAAAAGACAACTGAAGCTGGCTGAAAGGCAAAACAAAATTTATCCTAGGCTGATGATCTGGTTCAGTCACTTTTCTGAAACTCAAATAATTGCCTGGGCTTTGAGAAAAGCAGAAGGTGCAAAGCTGTCCTTAAATGGTTCAGCAGCTGGCTGCAGCTTTTCTTATTAATTAAATGACACAAACAGGTCATAATAAAACCAGAGCCAATCAGCAGTGCCCACCCCCAAATTACACAAACTCACCTCTTTTGACAAGTGCTGCAAAGATCAAAAGGACTGAGAATCAATAGGATTAAGAGTTTCAAATGCTAACATCTTACCTGCAGTGAGTCTGGGACTTCCAACTCCTTGGCATTGCTCAGACCAATATCATTTCCTTAAATGGGGAGGAATTCTTTAATTCACCTTGAAACTTGGGATGAAGGTGAGAACATGCTTGGAATTTCATCATGTCCAGGGAGAAACCTAAACCGAAGCAGCTATTTTGGAAGATCAAAGGGAAATATAGTAAAGTACATCAAGAATAAATACATGATGGATCTGGCTGAAGCACCTAAGAAGCAGGTGGTCAGGTCCTCTCCAGAAGCTCCTACCACACAAGGAACAATTTTGGAAAGAAATAAACCATAGGTGACTTGCTGAGCATACAATCTGTGCAGGGGGAATGAAGAGGCTTAGCCGAAAGGGTGTTGAAGGAAATACCATGGGCTGTGCTGCTGAAGTTGTAGAGGACAGTGGCTATATCTCTCTTGGGATCTCCACTGTTATTTCAGCCCCTCGTAAGAATGAACATCAATGGAGAGACAGTATGCTGTGGAAGCTTTGGGAGCAGACTTGTGTTCTGATCCTGATTCTAGGTCTTGTGAGCTGTATCGACCTAGGCAAGTTATTTAGGATTTTCTGAACTTTGGGTTCTTCTTCATCTACTAAATTAGGAAAATAATTTCAATGTTAAAGTGTTGTTTGAGAATAAACTGAAATGATATATCACTGGAGTTCTCAGTTCAGGAGGGGCTCAATAAATATGCCTGCTAGCATCTTGCACATGCAAATGTTGCTTGCCTTAGTGGGCCTCAGGAAGGAGTAGCCCTGAAACTTTGCTCTTTCATGCAGCTGCACAAAGCCTCCTGTTTCCTGGGTCCTCTATTCCCATAGTAAGTTGGCCATGTACCTCAGCAAACCTCCCTTCCCCTCCCCACCTCTCAGCAAAAACATCCCTTTCTTTGTTCATCTCTAATATTGTGTGTGCACAGTTGCACCCCAGTGTAAGTCTCAATCTTACAGAATATCTTCTCAAATTTTACACATGGGATGTTTGTGAGCCAGAAACATGCCCCTTTGATTACAGTATTCCAACTCATTGTCTCTTCTGGAAGATATGATTCAGCAGGTTGGGGGATCCAGGAATCTATACTCAACAGTAGCTGTAGATCCTTGCTGTCAGTGTGACTTGGCAGCTCTGGCATCATTACTTAGGAACTGTGTAGAAAATGGAGGATCTAAATGCTTCACTTCAGACCTAGTAAATCAGAAGCTAAACTTAAAAAAAAAAATACTCAGATAGAGTTGACATATAAAAGACAGCACACTCAGTTACATTTGAATTTCAGATAATGAATTTTTAAAAAGTATAAGCATATCACGTAAGTACATCTGTATTTTTATTTGCTATTTGGAAATCTTACATTCAGGTGATTTTTATGCATATTAAAGTCTGGGAAGCAGTGGTTTGGATCAGATTTCAAACTTCTGTATGTTTCAGATCCTCTGGAATCCTTGTTAAAATCCAGGTTGCTGGGCTCTATCCCCGCAGCAGTTTCTAATGCAGTAAGTTTGGGCTGGAGTCTGAAAACTGCATTTCTAACAATCTCCCGGTGAATGCCAATGGACACACTTTGAGGGTCACAGGTCTGCATGATGACTAGAATCCCAGATCAGCACACAGAAATCTGCACTCCCTAAAGCTTGGATAAGATAAGGATGAGGTTCCTTCCTATACACGTTATCTATGAATAGTGAGAGAATAACAGCTTCTTATTCCAAGCCAGCAGCCTGAAAGACTAGTTTACTATTTATAAGAAGGCATGAAGGATAAGTCCAGATGACCACATAGAGCACCAGGAACTTGTCTCCATCTGAATTTATTTTTCTGGCTTCCAATTTACTGGTGATTGTTTCCAAAGCATAAAAGAGAAAGATGGTAGGTAGTGTGGGAATCCATGGGTTCAGAGCAGGAACCAACCTCTTACCAAGTAGGTCAGAGAGAGTGAAAGTAGTTTTAAAGGTCACATTTAGGGTGGAGTGGAGACCAAGTTCTCAGAGAGGGTAATGAGGTTGCTATTGGTGGGGAGTGAGAAGGAGAAATGGGGCAGGGCTGGCTCCTTAGCAGAAGGAGCAGAAATGATGAGTGGATGTAAAAGAAAGGATACCAGCCCCTGTAGTGATCCATGATCTCACTTTTTATTTCCTCACGTGAGCAATGGGAAATGACAACTTCCTCAACAGCAAGATTGTGAAGAACGGAAACAATGTATACAGGTAAAATGTCTGATTCCTTCCGTACTTGCCTATTTGGTAAATGGGAGTAGATGCAATTGCAAGAGGTTTAATGCTACTTTAGAGTAACAGTCTAGTTTAGATATTCTCTTTACTTGTATTTAATTTCAAAATATAACAGTTTTAGGGGAAATGCCACCTATACTCTGTGGTGACAGAATGCTTTTATAAAAAATATACATCGTTAATAAGATGTACGTTTCTACCACAATGTGATTCTCTCCTGCTCTGTCCCCACTCCCACTCCTACTGGCTCAGATGGAATGAAGTGATGGATTGGACAGGACTTACTAGGAGCAGGCCATGGCCCTCAGCTAGCACTACCAAAAGGTCAGCTGTTGGCTAGACATCAAGCCTGTGCTGTGATAAGCACCACATGACATAAGTGTGTTTTATAAAACACCTTGTTTGATTTTTTGAAATGAACATGCAGTTCATTTTGGTGTAAAACCCTATGAATTTTAACAAGAGGATAAAGTTGTTTAACCAATACTATAATCAGGACACAGAACCATTCTATCACCTCAAAAATTTCCTGGTGTTGCCTCTTTATTAGCCACAGTTACTCCACCCTAATCCCCAGCAGCCAGTGATCTGTTATCCACAGCTATACTTTTGTGTTTTGGAGAATGTCATGTAAATGAAAGAAATTATGCTGAATGAAGAAGTCAGTCTTGCTTTGCTTTATATTTTTAATAAAATCAGTAAACCTTTAAGAAAACTTGAGACATAATAAAACTGAATATGAGGTGATGAAAAGTTCCATTTGTAGGTTAGATTTTTCTTTTTATTGTCATACTCTATGTCCCCTTACACACTTCCCCTCAATTCTTTACTAACTTACCTCTTTTTTTTTTTTTGTACCAGAGATCCAACTCAGGACCTTGTGCTTGCGAGGTAGGCGGCAGAACCACTGAGCTAAATCCCCGGCCCCTAACTCATCTCTTTTGGAAAGGCTCCTCATATTGCTTCTTCGAAACTTCCTTAACCTCTCCTTCTTGTCCTTTTCCTCCCACTCTGTGCTTCTCTCTTTACTCCCTCAGGCAGCCAGTCCTGGGCATGAATAAGCAGCATGACACAGGGAAGCACACATTCTTCAAAGACACACAGACCCCAGTATGGGCCTGGATCTCTTTGGATGGTGGCAAGGTACTTAGCCTCCTTGGTCCTCAGTCTCCTCAGGGTAGAATAACATCCATCTACCCTGAAATGCCAGAGTGAGAATGGAGTGAGAGATGAACGCAAAGCACGTGGCACACAATGGGCAATCGATACACAGTTATTATTCTGAGCTACCATTATAACGGTGCTCATTATTTAAAAAATTTACATTGTGTGTCCATCACAGGAGCCTGCAGACCATTCCATCAGAGGCACAAACCCAAAATCGTTCAGGGTCAGAAAAAGAACCAAAGCAATAGAATAAAGTTTTCATTTTCTCACCCATTGTTTCAGAACATAGTGAAGTATAACTCAAATAGGGATGGGCACAAAAGACCTTGCTCTACCACAGTTGCCCATGTGATTTTGGCCATGACATTATCCTTGGTCCTTGATTTTTTTTTTTAATTTGAAAATGTAAGACTGACTTCAAAGATTTCTTAGTTCTGAACTTCTAAAACCCCACGTACATACACACAACCGCTTTGAAGTTTATTAAGTTCTTATAAGCTCTTTCCCTAGTCTATCTAGGTTGAAACTGCTTGCTGACCGTTCAGGTGTAGACCAGCTGCTCTCCCTCAGCATATTGTTCTGTCATGTAGCTGAGTCTCTACAGAAAGGATTATCAATCTAATTCTAGATTATGTAAATAACGACTAGACAGCTGACTTTACAAAATTATACAGTGGATATTTTTAGTTTTTGCCATGTAGATGGCATAGTAATAATACATAATAATTGTTACACTTCATGGTTGTCTGGTATGCACCAGGCACCAGGCTGACCACCTGAATATTATCTCATTTAGTCTTCAGAAACTATCTGTACCAAGGTGTTGGGATTGCCATTTTAATTGATTAGTAAACTCACCCTGAGAAAGGTGTGGCCAATAGGCAATTGTTATTATACAGGGAGTAAGTGGCAAAAAACTGGAGGGAGCTAAAGTAAGCATAGGTAATCTTAGAAGAGGAATTATATTCATTCCCATTACAAAAGGGAAGACAGTGATCTCCAAGGGTTGGTTTTTTCCTCTCTGAATATCAGGGCCCAAAAAGGCCTTAAGATGAAAAGCATTTCCTGACTATGGGTTGCAAGAATAAAGGTATAGGAGGGAGGAAAAGGAGGAAGCTATAGGACTCTGAAGGGGAGAATACAGCAGAGAAAGGAGATAAAGGAGAAGAAGATCTAGTTTCTCAGGGGAAGCTGAGAAATTTTAAGTGGTCCTGGCTGTGAGAAAGATTTGTGGAACGCAGAAAGAAGGGATGGGAAGGCTTCAGACTGCAGTTACCTCAGAGGGCTGTGATGAAGACATGAGTTGGGAGATGACAGACTTGGGAACAGGAGAGAGATCATATTTTCTCTGGCCTTTAAACTAAGAAACCCATGGAAATTTTTTTACTTTTTCCATCTCCTGATTACCAAGGAGGCCAGTGTTTCTTGTCCAAAATAAGAGGGCTTTTTTTTTCTCCTTTTCAATATAAATGTGGGAGCAGGGGGAAAATTTGTCAGTTTAGTTTCCTAAATGGTGTTTCCTCCCTTCCCCCACCCAATCATGCCATTTTGTAACCTGTCAAATGACAGGGAAACTGAAGCCACACTGGGAGAGCCCTGGGATTATTGTTGTATCATTTAAAAAAGTATGATATCACTTTGAAGAGACAGGTTGAACAGACCCTAACCTGAGCTTCTTATTCACCATGAAAATACACAGGAAAGGGATTCTGAATTCAAAAAGATATTTTTAAAAAGAGTGAAAGAGAAAAAATAAGACACTAAAATTATAGCTAACATTAATAGTATGGCATGGTTCTAAGCATTCAAGTCTGTTAAGCCTTAAAATATTTCTGAGGACTTCAGGGATGTAATTATTTAAGAGAACCTTTTCTATCTTCATTTTGTAGATAAGGAAAGTGAGATAGAGAAGTTAAGTAACTTGGAGCTAGCACAGCAGCAAATCTAGGATTCAAACCTGGAGGATCTGACTCCTAACACCCAAGTGATGATCCAAAATGCTAATCTGCTGCCTCAAATGATTAAGAAAAACAAAATAAATCTAAAAGCAGAAGAGTCCCAATGAGTTAGCTCTGCAAAAGGAAGGCTGATGAAGGACCTAGGACTTTGCAATTTTTGTGTGTTGAGGAAAAACAGAGATGCAGGGCATACAGGTCTACAGGTATAATAGTGGTAATAAGAATCCCAAACTGGGAGGAAAAAGATCTGAGTTTCAGGTCCTCTTCATATTGGCTTTGTGACTAGGCAAGTCATTTAACTTCTCAAAGCTCTACCTTCTCCTGTAAAATAGAAATCATACCTGTAAACAGGCCGCTGTGAGGACTGTGGGGAGCCTAAACTAACGAGAAGGGAGAGCAGGGCGATCAGGAAGGTGTTATACACATCTATGCCTGTTGCGCTTCTATGATTACAGCTAAAAGTAGCTCCAGGTGAGAAATTTGGCAGTTTAGAAAAACAATTAAAACAGCAAGGTCAGTGCCAATCTGCAACAAAACACTTGATTTGTGGGGTGCTTTTTTTCCCTTCCATGGAGACAAATTGTTTCACTGTTTTCCCGTAAAATTTTTCTGAAGGCTATTTTAGAATCTATACTGAGGCTGACAAATAAGAGGCCAAGTGATGTTGGAAACAACCTCAGACTTTGAAAGACCTCAGATCTAGAATTTAGCTGCCTAAGGCACAATAGGCCACAGGTTAAAATAAATATCGAAGGCAGGCAGTCAGGCAGTTGGGGCCTCATGGAGCATTTGGGGCCTCATGGAACATTTGGGTGACATCTAAATGAGAGGACATCATTCATTGACTTTGGAGGTTTGTCTACCACTGGACTGTTTGTGGTTAGTGACCTTCCCTTCTCTTCCTCCTTACTTCTGCCCAGGTGACCCTTCTAATAGATGGGCAGGCCCTGGACTTCAAGACCCATTCTATTTCCTCCTTCCTATTTGGCCTGTGTCTCCCAACCCCAATTCCAATGGAAATGTGTTAGATTTTACACAATCTAATTAATGAACTAAAGAAATTATGAATGTGAGAGAAAAGGTTTAGTGTTACCAAAAAGGCATTTAAATGTTTTGAGAAAACCTGATGAGTCTTCATGTCTTCTTCCCCCAAGAGAAAGTGCTAATTGCCTAATGCTGTTTTCTTTCCTTCTTTCTTTCCTTTTCTTTCCTTCTTCCTTCCTTCCTTCCTTCCTTCCTTCCTTCCTTCCTTTCTTTCTTTCCTTCTTTCTTTCTATCTTTCTGTCTCTCTCTCCCTTTCTTTTTCCCAATAGGCTGTATGAGCTTGGACAGTCATTCACTTCTCTGATTTTTCCTCATTTTCTTTAGTGGTCAAGTTAGCACTTTAGTGTTTTGAAAAGTGACTTGGGGTAATTATGATGTTACAGGGATCAATTTCTAATTTCTGATATAAAAATCTCTCCCACCAAAAACTCAGGAATTGCTTAGGGTGAGGCCAAGGGTGAGGCCAAATTTGAGGAAAAACAAATTGACCTAAAGAAAACTCTAAATAATATTGTAGATGGATGTGACTAAAATTGTGAAGGTGATATTTGGAAGAAGGAAATGTGGTGATCCTTGCATCCCAGTCCTTCATCAAAGAGGTGAGGACTAGGAGCCTTCTCTTCTCTCTCTCAGCCTTCTCTTCTCTCTCTCAGCCTTCTCTCGGTGTTGCTCTGCCCTGCTCCTTTACTCTGCCCTCCCCAGCTCTACCAGGGCTTCCTGACAATGTCAATGAGAAGCCTGCATAACACAACCATCCACTTCTCTGTGGTTCTTAAGTTTAAAACTACAACTGGCACAAGTGATCAGGTCATCAACTGCAGTTCACAAATAAAAATTTTGGTAAATCTAAAGGCATATCAAATCCTCTTTTAACACTTTTATAAAATTATCGAATTTTGCTCACAGACATGTCTTTGGCCCTCCGTTCTCTACTGATGCACTCCTGTAGCTTCACACATATATTTTTTGTAAGACTTCTTGGAAATCACCTGTATTCCAACCAAGGGTGTGATCTAAAACTGGAAGAAGATGGAATAAACAAACATGTTTGGGACCAGTTCTGTAAAAGTTGTGCCCAAATCAACTGGGAAGCTTTGGAATGTCCTGATATTGCCTTAAACATAAATATTGTGATTGGTTACTTTTTATTTATGGCAAGCTTTGGTATTTCCAGAAAGTTGCAGCAAATGCAAGCTATTATTAGCAAGGAAATGCAAAATCCTCTTGATAAACCAAGGTTGTTATGGAATCACTTAATGCAGGATGTGCAAAGAAGAGCATTGTTCCCATCTTAAGACAAAGACAGAGAGGCTGGGAAGCTTTAAAGAATCTGTCTGAGAAATTCATGAAGCCTTTTTTTTTTTTTTTTGGTACCAGGCATCGAACTCAGAACCTTGTGCGTGTGAGGCAGGCAGCAGAACCACTGAGCTAAATCCTCAGCTGCCTGTCTGAGAAATTCAAGGAGATCACCAGGACAACAAATTTACTAAACCCAACTAAGACCAAGAAGATGACAAACAGGGCTTTCAGAAATATTTCATCTTTCCTTTCCCAACATATTATACCTTCAAAGCCAAGCAGCCTAACAAATGAGGCCTGTCTGGAATGAGTATCATGAAATGGACCGGGAAGGGCTCCTTGAGTAGGGTCTGCAGGAAATCTGTCTGTATGTGCCCCTCCATAGCTACATCATGTCCTGGTCCCTGGTTGTGTCTGTGAGACTTAGAAACAACCAGCAAGACTTGGGGCTGTACAGTGAAAGCAATTGGGCCCAACTAGTAAGAGGGCTCAATGATGAGAGATGATGAGTAGTTTAGATTCCACATACTCAGCTCATCAATCTGTGAGAGGGAAGGTGATTCCCTCCTTCGCTTACCCCAAAATATTTTGTTGTCTCTCCTTCCTTGGTCTCTTCCTCAGCTGTGAGTTTCATGAGTTCTCTGCTCTCTCCTTACCTATCTCCAATGAGCCCTTGGGTTTACAGATAATAGGTAAATGGTGAACTTGATGAGTTGCTTAATGTCTCTGAGTATGTTTCCTCAAGTGTGAATTTGGGATATTAGCAGTACCTACCTCGTGGTGCTTTAGGAAGAATTTAACAGGATGGAGTGTCTAAGGCAGTTCATAAGCTTTATTTGCACAGAACACTCAGTTAGTATCCATCTAATAAATCTTCTTATTGTAAACAGAGTATATCTCCCCAGGGAAAGAGAGAAATCTTGAGTCCTAAAAAGCAATACAATCAATGAAAGCATATCCCTAAAACACATTTTAATGAAAGAAAAAGAATCACCTTTAACTCATTAGCCAAGATGGTACATAAACTCTTTTGATGATGTTGGCTCTTCTTTTGGTCATTGATTTCAAAGAAATCAAAATCTCAGTCAATGAGCTACCCAGGCACACTCAGTGCTCCTGGTAGTAACATATGAGCATCTTGACTTTATTTTTCTGCATCTAAGCCAGGAACTTCATATATAAATAGTCTGAGGCTTGATGCTCAGCCTTTGCCTTCCTTATCAGGCAACAGCTACCTTGAGATCTTCCAGGCTACTCTGATCACACCCCAGGATTTTTGTCTTTAAGTGTTATAGATTTCTTTTAGTAAGACATTCAGAACTTTGGCTGGTACACTCAAGGGAAGGAGTGTGTAAGTAAACTTAACACTAGTAGGGGACTAAAAGCCAATTATTAGGAGTTTCATGATTAATTGACAGTGGCATACCACTCCTTTCATCCTATTTCCACCCTGTTTCATTGACAGTGGTGTGGAATATTATATAGGGAGTCTGAGTTCCTCTGTATAGTGGCAGTTAGCTGTAATTCAGTAAAGTAAGGAATTTGAACCATAAGGGGTTGACAAATACATTCATGAATTGAGGTCTTTTCCGCTAGTTTCCTCCTTACTAACCATAAGAAATTTCAACACAGTTGAAACACAGAGGATGGCCAGGAAGCAGAAATTGATATATATCTTTTGCTTTCAATCCAAATAACTTTTCTTTCTGAATTTATCCTGCTGTTAACCCTCCCCAACTAAGAACAGTGAAATCACAATGATCATTTTCTTTTTGAAAAGAGTTTGTCACAAATGAAATTTACCTGTTTACCTGTTTCCCTCCAAGTCATCTTGGAAGAGGATACAGATTTCTCTCAGTGGGTTTCATGATTACAGATGTTCATCGTATTGCAGATTAGAGAATAGTGGAGATAATCTAATTTCTGCTTCCACAAAAATAAAGTTGAGAGAACAAGAAGAAAATGTCTCTGTAGAATGTCCTCTAGTGGATGTCCCCCAAAGTGTGGAGGCCTTTGGTCTGCCAAAAGAACTCAAGAAATGACCATCTTCTGCCAGGCATGGTGGTGCACACTTGTAATCCCAGGACTTGGGAGGCTGAGGCAGGAAGATTGCTATTAGTTCAAGGCCAACCTGGGCTACATAGTGAGTTCAAGAGCAGCCTGAACTACACGGTGAGACTCTCAAAACACTTTAAAAACAGGGGGCCATCTTCAGAAAGATGAGGCTGCTGCAGAGAAAGACCTAGTAACAAAGCATGGATTCATGTTCGTCAATGAGATTTCTCTTCCTAAAATGAAAATTCTAAACCTACTTCCACTATCACTCATTTCACCTGTTAATTACAAAATACGTTTTCAAGAAATGTTGACACCATCTGCAGAGGGGCTAAGGTATTTAATTTTGGCAGCAGATTGACCTTGCATCTAATTCCAGTCCTTTCTACCTAATGGGTTGGACACGAACAAGTCTACAGTTTTGTGATATACTTTGAGTGTCACCAAGCCCATGGTAGCAAGACTGGTCTGAACCCCAGGTGTCACTTGGGACTGTCCCAGCAGCAGAGAGGGAGTCATCTGGATTAACATCATTTATACTTGTATTAGCTCACAGCATAATCTATTTATACAAATAGCCAAATGCATCATTGTAAACTAAAAGTATATTCAGACAGAGAAAAGTTTAGCTCACCTCTTCTATAGATGACACACATTCAGGCCTTCAACTCTCTTTTGTCAATTCAGCTCTCAAAGATAACTCAGAGCGAAAGGAAAACTTCCTATTAGGTGTAATTATCAAAACATTGAAGAGCCCAACAGATGAAAGATAATGGAAAGAAGCAATTCTAATATGTCTTTAAGGTGTTCTCTCAACTGGCTGACATATTAAAAGCACCTACCCCAAATGACTCTGTAGACAGAGTTTGAGGCACAAAATATACATGAGTCATTTCAACTTCTGACCAAACTTGCTACTTCTTTTGCCTGATACTCAATTTGTTTGATTAAAAATTAGGTGAGTAAGAAAATGCATTACCACGTGGAAGAAAGCAAGATTAGAGAGAAACATATACTATAAAAAATGATGTTCATAATTTGTGAAGACCTAGAGAGAAAATTTCAGGTCCAGCAGTGGTATTCACAATCTAAAAGGAAAACTCAATAGGAAGAAGAGGAGGAGGAAGGGGTAAAAAAGGAAAAAAGGAATGAATTAGTCTTCAGTCTGGAGAAGCTTCATCCTGAGGGAGCTATCTTAACAATTTACTGTTTTTCTTACTTAGGAAAATGATCATCAGATGTTGGTAGTTGGTCTTGTCCTTGCTTAGGTTCTGTAGATCTGCAGTTATTCATCTGGGCATCCCTGAGGCAGGAAGTGGCACTATATTACCTCCTTACTTGGGAGAATATGAAGAAAGTGTTTGTCATGATGGCTGGCTATTATTTTTTATTTCAAAAAAGTAAAACCTATTCTTATGTAATCTGTATCACATGGAAGCTCTCCAAATGACATCTCATTTTTTTCTCAATATATGCAAATTTTACTACATATTTATATGGACCTGGCAACTTTAAACACAAAAGATTGGATGCTCTTTATACCTTGACCAAACAGACAATCCTTACGGAAATGTCAATTTGTTTATACCCATAAAATACAAGTATTTTAATGAAACAATGTGTTATTGACCCAACATTTGACTATACATGAAGATTTGTCTTTTGCTATGTTTTCTACATTACAGAAAGGTTTTCAACTGATAAATGTCTATTGCACGAACACTTTATGGAAAAATAATTGCATATCCTTTGCCTATGATGTTAATCACAGGGAAGCTGCATGTACTCCAATTGCAGCAATAATGAGATGGAAACATCGTTGAAAATTTGTCACAAAATCATAGTGGTAAATTATCAGGTATATTTAACAACAACATCTTCTCTCTTTTCTTATGTTTACCTATTTCATCTCAATCTCATATTATTTTAAAGAAAGAAAACTTCATTGCTTATTCTAGCAAAGTGTATCGGTAGAAGAAGGTTTAACAGAGCCAGAATGTGCAAGGAGTGAGAAAGTGAATTGATGGATGGATGGTTAAATGAATATAAATGAACTGACACCTTTACAGGAAAATAACATTTCTTTTCTTTTTTTATTCTATAGATCAGTGGGTTTTGTATCTGTAATTCTTTCATATCAGCAAAGAGGAAATAAACTCTCATGTAAATCATTTTCCCCCCATCTGGAGCATATTAAAACCATGCCTTTTTTTTCTTTTAAGCAGACTCTTTTTCCCTATTTGCTTATCAGTTCATTCACCATTACATTTTAAATGAAATTGCAAGACCCTTGTCCCTCCCCCAAATTTCAGCCTGATGTAGGAAAGTGGGAAGCAGACTTTTCTTGCTTTAGAATAGTGACCTAGATTCAATTACAGATAGACCCAGAAGAGAGAAGTGACACCTCACAATTTTCTTAGGTCTTGAAAAAAATTAGAAATCCCAAAACAATACTTAATGGAAGGAGCTGTTTATTTCCCTATTTCTCATCTTCTTCCCTGCCTTAATTGTATTGCTTTGGTCCATTTAATTGTTCTGTTATAATATCACAATAGGTTTCCCATAAGATATTGCGAGTCCTAAAAAGAAGAATTTCAAGGAAATTTCAGAGTTTAGCTTTTGAGGGTAGGTGTCTACACAACGAATGTGTGTAATTCTGCAAATTGAAGCTAGACAAGATGAAAAAATCGCATCCTTCTGTCTTTTTTTTTTGAACTGTTTTTTTTAAAAGCAAGCAAATTACATTACAAAAGTACACCCATTTTAATTGCATTGCAGACAAAGCAGCGAATGGAAAAACCAAACAAACGCATATACATTTTATTGCTTTTCCAATTACTGTAGAAAAATGTGGTCAAAAGGAAGATCCTGTGATTCTGTTTATTGACTTTTATCACTAAATTAAGCATATAAATGACCTTAACGGGTGGCTGGTATATTAAATTTTTAAAAAGAAGAACAAAGATTCTCGTTTCTTCTCTTCCCTCTCTGATCTCAGCCTGAAAGGAGTCTCCTAGAGATAAGAGAGATGGGATTCAGTCCGCGCTACTGCGGTCGTCCCTGCCTACCAGGGAGCAGGGACACAGTTGCCTTCTATGCAAAATTCCCCTTTCAGGGTTCAAAATAAGCCCTGTAAGCGGGCCACACTGCCAGCCCTTCAAACAAAGAAGCCAAAGTCTGGAGTCCCAAAAGCGGTGCGGAAGAGAAGCCCTGAGGTGCGTGCGGGCGAGGTGGGCTGCTGCGTGCCCGCGTGGACGCCGAAAACCTGTGGGTTTGGAGAGCGGGGGAGTAGGAAGAGGGCAGAAGTGAGCTCGCACCTGTGCGCTTGTCCGAAGTGAAAAAGCTACAAACCGCGAAGAAGTTCCGGAGTGAGGTGCGGGAAAACAGAGCAGGGGAGCTGGCGGAGTTCTCCAACACCGCCCACGGGTGGGGACTATTTCAGACTTTGGGAAAGAGGATTTGCCGGACGCCGGCCTGAGCACTGGGCGGTGGGCGAACGCCCGGGCCTGCGGAGAGGGTTCCCTGGTCTCGCCGGGCAGAGCAGGAGGCGCCCGCCCGGGAAACCGGTGGAGGATTGTTTCATTTCAAAGTGAAAATCCGCAGGCTTTGGGTAACGATATTCAAAAAAGTATTTAATCTCCATATGCCGCTCAATGGAGGATCCTCATAATTTACAGCGGCAGATAAGGCTAGAGGGTGTAATAAAAAATCTGAAGCCCTCCCCTCCCCCTGGCCGCCTCCCTGGAATTGCACCTTGGGCAGCGGAGCAGAATCCGGAATGTGAACTTCTCTCGACATATGTTTCCCGCAGATAAGTAAACAATCTGGATGTGAAATGGAAATGGTAATTAATGCAGTAATGCTGTTACACCTCGAGTGTGCAAATCCCATTGACTCGCCGCGCCACGGGGGGTGCCGGGCGACGTGGACCCGCGGCGTGCGCCCCTGCCGCCCGCTCCCTCCCTCCTTTTTCTTTCCTCCCTCGGTCCTCGGGCGGGGCGTCCTGTGGGTCCGCCTGGGGCTCGGCCAGGCTCCCAGAAACCCAGAGCTGCTTAGCTCCGTTCTGAACACCTGGCTCTCGATCTTCCGCCGGATAGGCAGGTGCGCGGCGCTCCTGTCCGCAGCCACACCTTCCTCACCTTCCTCAAATTCTCCCCGCAGCCCCGGGGCCTTGGGCCTCGGGGCTCAAATGTGAGGCCCTGAGTTGAAGCAGCCAGGACACCAGGAGCTCTCCAATGGAAGCGCAGGGGACTCCCTCACCTTGGTACGGCCAACGGGTGTGGCTTTCTAGTCAAGCACATCCTGACTGGCTGGCAGTTTTTCTAAACTCCCTTCCTATCCTTGCCCCAACGCAGTGACCGCGTATGAAATGCTTTTCTTCCGGACCCTAGAGTAGCACAACTCCTCCACTTTGTAGCGAAGGGAAAACTTGCAGACTCCTTTTAGCCTGTTTGGCCTGGGCACTTGTACTTTCCCTAACTGGACTAGGGAGGATGCCCAGTGTAAGAATCTGAGCAGAGGATGGAGAACCTGGGAAGGCAGCCCAGGGATGCTTTGGACCTGCGGTCTTTCCAGTGCACAAGTCGGTCTCCCCAGCCCCAGAACTGATGTCCACTCTGCGGCAGTAAGAACCAGGAGCTGGACTAGGGTGGAGGTAGAGGTCCCCTCTTTCCAGCCTCCAGGCCCCTTTCGCAGGGCCAGAGCAGGCACCCCAGGCCTCCGGATCCTCGCAGGCACAGAGCCGGGGTTAGGCGAGGTGACTGAGTCTCTGGTTCTGACTCCACGCCCCAGGATTTCTAGCGCCCCCCTCCTGACTCCAACTTCATTATTTTCTTAATTCCTCTGCTTGGGCCCAACGGCATTGATTTTGGTTCCAAGCCAAGGGCCATCGCCACAGCGCCAGAAAAGAAGCCAGCCCAAGTAGCCCTCCACTGCCGGTTCGGAGTGGGTCTGGGAAGCCAGGTCACCGCCGGGAGTCAAGAAAGCACCCCCTGGGCGGAGGCGGGAAGACTGCCCTGGTGGTCTCCTGTGCCCAAATCCAAAGGGGCTGCTCTACCTCTCCACTCTACTCACAAGCCACTCAGCAAATAAAGGGACGTGAGTTCTTAACAAGCATCTTGTGAATTACATAATATGCAAATCCAAATGACTTGAAATTCATTGTCCACTTGAACAATGGTGACAAGGTCTGATCTGGGGAGGAGCTGAAGGAAATGAGAATCCTGGAGGGCAATCCTGGCTCCGTTGCTTGCCAAGTTTTCAGGGCTCTGGCAGTCCCCAGTTTCTCCAGAGCGACTGCGTCGGAGCCCAAGTCTCTAGGCTCGGTCCTGACTGAAATACAGTATCGCCCTGCTGTGGATCACTGGAGATTCTTGGAAGTTATCTAGCGCCTGTTTTTAAACGCAAATGTTAAAGGAACGGGGTCTCAATTGTCAGTCACTCATACCTCAGTGTGATTTACTCAGAGTAGCTGTCCATCTCCACCTTTAAAGTTAGTGGTTCTAAGGAAATTTATATTTAAACAGAAAAACTGCGAAACTGGAAGGGAATCAAAGGTTTTTGGAGTCGGATCCGAAGCTAGGAACATGCATAAAAGACTTGAAGAAGCTCTCGCTAGGAGGCCAGGAGCTGAAGGCGGCTAACAATTCCGAATCTCTCAGAAGCTGTGACAAGTGTACCCCTGGGACAGAAGGCCACCAAGGTTAAAGAAAGAAAACCCAGCTAAAAGCCCAAACAACTCTGCCCCTGCAGCTCGGCGCTGCCAGCTGCCGACCTAGGGGCGTGCTCTTCCACCCCGCGGCCCTAGGAACAACCAAGAGGAGCAGCAGGGAGACCCCGGGTATGCGGTGTCAGTTTTGGGGGGCGCAGTCCCTGGGATTATGGCACCTGAGGGGAGGTCTGGGCCCTCCCTAGTCCCCTCTGCTCCACGGAGGCCGGGGCTGCGGGACGCTTGCCCAGCTCAGAGGGGTTGGCAGATGCTCCTCGCTCAGGGTCGCGGGCGTCGCGCACGCCGCCGGGTTCTGCTTCTCCCGACGCCAAGCGTCTGTGGAGTGGAACTCTTGGCTGCTCCCCGCTGAGCGTGGCGGGCTCAGGAGAAGCGGGCTTTTCGCGACTCTGGGCGGGCGGGGCGCTCCTCTCCCTACAGGTTTGCTTTAATGATTTTCTTGAAAGAAAGAGACAGTTGTGAGCAAACAGGTTTGACAGGGACTGCTTTCCTCCACACCCCCCAGGGGATTTCTTTTTGTCTGCGCCTGACTTCAAAGTCAGTAATCGGCCCCTGTCAGCGGCGTGACAGGGAGGATTTGGGCTGTTCGTTAGGGCGAGTCTTGGCCGCGCACCCCAGCGGACTCTCGGCGGCCCGCGGGGCCAGGGAGGCGAAGCTGCAGCGGGCCCCTCGGGGCCAAGGCTGGGACTAGGTCTGAGGAGGGCAGACTGTCTACGAAGGAAGGAATCAAAGTGCACGGGGAAGAAACGGTCTGGGCCAGGTCTGCGGCTTCAGGGCCCATGACCCAGGCTGTACAACCCGCTCTCTGCAGGCTGGAGAGAGATTTCGGTCGCCCGGGGCGGGATCCCGCTCGCCTCTCGGTTTTGGCGCACCCCAGTTTCCCAGAGTTCTCCTTGGAGTTCCCAGGACCAGTGCGATCTACAACCCTTGTTTCAGTTTTTCAGTTTCTGCAACCAGCCCACGAGGTCTTCGCCTCTCAAACCCGCCTGGTGCCCCTTTCCAGCCTAACCTCACTTCGAAATCGGCTGAGCACCCTAGCGGGGAGGTGCGCGTGGGTTTCTCCTCGGGCTTGGGAGCTCTGTGAGCCTAGGGCGCTCCCGCGCTGGGCTCTGCGGGGAGACACTCAGACCCCCGTAAGCTTCCTTGTAGGAGATGTTAAGGGACACTGAGCTATGAGGGAGAGCAGAGAGGTTGACAGGACTGTCAGTTGAGGTTATATCAGACAGCAAAGCCTCGGCGACTCCATCCCCGACTTCCTGGGCATGCTAGGGGGCGGGAGGAGGGGCTTTCCCTCTGCACTCTGAGTCCCCAGACCCGACGGCCACCGGAGGCAAGTCACTTCCTAATTGTCTCGATTTGTAAGAAGGTTTTGTGATGCTAAATAAGCGTGGCTCAGCCTGCCCGGCCTCCCCCACACCTCCCCCAGCCAGCCTTTGTTTACCTTCCACTGATCGCTCATTTATTTATCTATCTATTATTTATAGGCGTCCCCTCCTATTCAGTGCCCGTGTATGTTAATTGTGTTATACCATTTAATTCTAACATCGGTCTCAAAAGAGCTCTTAATGAGAAAAGCATATACAACACAGATCACTTTGCTATTCAGCTCAGCCAGATGGACAACTGCTAACTTTTTTTTTTAATAATGAAAATCCCCCTTTGACAAAGGGGCTCGGATGAATAGGCTCCAAATAGCACCTCAAACACTTCTAATTGTTTTGTGGACGATATGCTAATCCTCGGGTTTTGGCTTTGGTGTCTGTTGACAGCAGTTTCCCAACCTCAAGTCACTGCCTCCTTTGGAAAAGGCAGAGGCAAGAGCACAGGCCCCTCAAAGACGGCAGAAACTGGACAGACCCTTAGGCTGCCCTCCCATTGAGAGCCAGTGGGAAAAGCTTGAAACCTACCAAAAACATAGATGGGTTTGAGGGGTGGGGAGGGAGTTGGAGGAGTTGAGGTGAGCAGCACTCTTCAATTTTGAGAGCAAATTCCAAGGAGTTGTGTTGGAAGGCATCAGAGGGTCTTTTCTCCTTTTGGAAAAGCAGTAATCTTCAAGCAAACATTCACCAAAAGGGGAAAGGAAAGGGCTTGTTTTCTTATTTGTTAAACACCAAAGGCTCCGAGTTATTTAATTATTGTGATTTAAAAAAAAACACCTTTTTGCCTGAGTTGTAACACTATCGCTTTTTTTTTTTTTCCCCTCTTTTCTCCCTCAGGGTTTTTAGTATGAAACCTCTTACAGTCTGGGACTGGGACCTCCATCATGTTTTTCTGCATTTAGGTTTTCATGTTTAAATTTAGGAAACAGTATGAAGCCCCAGATCCCCAGAAGAGCCAGCAACAGTCTTCCCAAACACCTAAAAAATGAATATTAAAAATCAATTCTACCTGCCTTACCCCCTACTCTGAACTTAAACACCTACAGCAGGACACAGTGCTCTGCAGGCAACCGGTTCCCAGGAGTCTCACTTCTCCCCGAGGCTTTGGAGTTTGGTTTTTAAAAAAAGCAAACACACCCAGAACTCAGAGCTTGGGCCTGCCATTGTCTTAGTTCATCCACTCCTTGAAGTGGTCTGACCCCTTTGTGAAGAGTGAGAGGAAAAAGTGATGTCCCAGGGAGTGATAGCTTTGTTTAGCCTCTAAAGCAAAAAGCAGATTCTCAGGGTGCAATCCAGAATGATCTCAGACTCTAGGCCTTTACACACCCAGCTCAGGAGGCCACCAGTTTCAGCCCCCAGCCTTCTCTGCTAGAACCACTCAATGCACTCTCAGCCTCCTGGGGGGACTCCCAGCCCCATGGACCTGCTGGTTCTCCTAACTTGATTTTATGCACACCAAAGGTTACTTTTTGCAATGACAGATTGTCTTTATTCAAAATGTCTTTGTTCAACAAATGAACAGAGTAACGAGGTAAAATCCTTCTAGGTACATTTCCAAGACATCGTCAAAACATTTATGACCATTTAGGATGTTTTTATTGTTTTAATGTTTTTGTTCACTTTCTACTTCCTGACTTCATAACCCGACATTCTGTCTAAAAGTAAACTTAGGTCTCTAGGAGAACTGCTTTACACAAAGTAAATAACCATGTGGGTCCTTTTTTGTTTTCCTTTTAAAGAAGCAAACACTATCATAGCATGGTTTTAAATAGAAATGTTTCTTTCTGTAGTTTTAAACTTTCAAACCTTTCCCCACACACATACATAAAGAGCAAATGGTGCCTACTTGTGTCTGATGACAAAACACAGAGACACAGCTATTTCTTTTCTTCAGGGGGCAAAAGAAAAAAAATATGCATTTTCTAGATATAATGTAAGGATCTGGAGTTCCAAGTCCACAGCCTATCGGAGAAGAGTGAAGGGCACATAAATAAAGCAAAACTGCCTACTTTTTTGTCCAAAGGGGGTAAGTCAGAGATTTGTTTTGGGTGAGTTGGGACAGGGGCAGCTGTGTAGCTGTCATAGCATTTGCTCAAGTTTCTGTCACCTGTCTGCGCCTTGGGTCGGGGAGGAGTCCCTCCCTTCCCTGTGGAAGAGAGAGGCAGAGTCTGGGGTGGGGTATGGGACAGCAGCAGGGCTGACCCAGAGGCATCTGCAGGCCAGGGGTAGGCGCAGAAGACAGGGTGCAGACCCCACTTCCAGGACACCCTTCAGGTCCGGGCCAGGCTGTGGGTTACATGGCCGTGGCGTGGGCTGAAGAATAAGGGTCTATGCCAGTCTTGGTCATGCCTGGGAAGAGGATGTAGGCGACCGGGGGCTGCAGGGTGGAGGCAGACCAGGCGGTACAGTTACAGGGCACCACGTAGCCCGGGTTGGTTGGGGACGGGTGCGTGTGCGTGTGCTGGCTGGGGCAGCTGAGGCTGCCGAAGGCGCCGTTCTGGTAGCCCAGGGAGGACGCGTAGGGCAGCGCGCTGGTGGCCAAGGTGTGGGGCACTTCACCCATCTTCTGGATGGCACTCGAGCTAAACTGCGCGGGGTCCAGCAGGGAGTAGGGCGCCGAGGCCGGCGGCAAGAAGGCCCGAGCTTTCTCGGGCGCGCTCAGGAGGCCGTCGGAAGCCCCCACGGGCAGGCCGGCCGCCTTGAGCGGGTCCGTGTCGCCCAGGTAGGGCAGGGGGAAGACATACCTGTCCTTCTTGAGCAGGTTCTTGGGCTTGCGCCGGGGCCGGTACTTGTAGTCGGGGTGCTCCTTCATGTGCTGGGCGCGCAGTCTTTTGGCTTCGTCGATGTAGGGCCGCTTCTCTGCCTCAGATAGAAGCTTCCATTCGGCGCCAAGGCGTTTGCTGATCTCTGAGTTGTGCATCTTAGGGTTTTCCTGGGCCATCTTGCGCCGCTGGCCCCGGGACCATACCATGAAGGCATTCATGGGCCGCTTGATGTGGTCTGAGGGTTTGGACATGGTCCCGGCGGCTGGGCGGGCGGGAGTGGGGAGTGCAGGGGCTGTGGGCGAGTCTGAGCGAGGCTGGCCGTCTGTCTGTCTGTCTGTCTATCTGTGGGTCCTCAGCCGGAGCTCTGCGCTCCCCTCGCCTCGGCGCCGCTGAGGGGAAGCCAGAGAGAAGAGCTGACCCTGAAAAGTTCAGCTGATCATGCCCGTCCTAGCACCCAGGCGGCCCCGGGGAGCGAGCGGGGCGGGAAGGGCGGGGATAAGTGGGCGCTCGGCAGGCCGGGGGTCTGGGCACCAAGACTGGGGCCCAAGTACCAGAGTCTCGGGGATTAAGTGGCCAGGTAATTTTCTGACGTGGGCAAGTGGCTCCTCTTTCTCTCACTCCGCACCTTCGCCTTCTCTCGTTCCCTTCTCTCCTCTTGCGTCGGTGGCCGTGGCTGCCCCCCTCCCGTGGCTTTACCGGAGCTGCCTTGCTTACCCCTGCACCTGGCTGAGAATGCAGGGAGGCTGGTGAACAGGAGCCCAAAGCGGCGAAGTTCAAAGGCGAGGTGGGCCGGGACGACACGCACTCTGACATAAGCGCGGGGCGGTGACTCCCAACCTGGGCGCCAATCAGCGGCAGAGCAGGCGAGGGGGCGCACCTGCCGCCGCGCGCGGAGAGGAGCGGGAGCTGGTGGGGGCGGGGAGAGGTGCGAGGCCGAGGCCGAGGACGGCGCCGCGACAGACCTGGCTCAGGACTGCGGACGCGGGCTCCGCATTGTCTCCGGCACCGTCAAAAATTAAAAACTCTTCGTACCTTTCTGGGTTGTGCAAGAGAGAATTAGGGCATCGAATACAAACGGGGAGTGGCAGCAAAGGGAGCGAGGGGAGAGTTCATGTTGATAGATAGGACAGCCTCGCCCCAAATGCAAGGACAGGACTTTCCCTCTTGTCAAAGATCCTTGGAAGAGGAAAGGAATATGTCAAACTCAGGGTCAAAGGGAAATAAACTTTTTCGCACCAGGCCCTCCGCAGTCCATTGGCAGCGACCGTCCTGCAGCTCGGCCTCCACGGGACACGGAGCACAGGCGTAGCTCTGGGCACTCCGTGTCCAAATCGAGGGCTTCGGGCCAAAGCCGGGAGGCCTCGCGTCCGGCAGTGCAGAGATTTCGAATCCTGGCCGGTGAGCCCTTGAGATCACCACGACCCAGTCTTCACTCTTGCAGTGGGACTGTGTGTGCGCGCGCGCTTGCGCTTGAGCTTGTATTTCTGTAGTTCCATCATGGTTCTGATTTACGATATTATTAGTGGTGCTAGGTCCCCAACTTACCCCCACAACTGTCCAAACGGGGGGGGGGGACTGAAGGCTGGGAGTGGCGGCCTTCTGATATCCCTACTGCCAAAGCCCTACAGCGGGGTTTCAGGCTGTACCCACATCCAGGGTGGAATTTTCCTATCCAGCCAGGCTGCAAGAGACTCCTTTCTTGAGTCAAATAAGCGTTTTTTTCGGAAAGAGGACGAAATAATCTGCAGAGCGAACCTTAGCCTGTTTCCTTTGAATAATTGCCTGCCCGGTGTGAAGTGCCCTTGGGGGAATATTTATTAAATGGAAACCATTGTCCCAGGCCCGGCAGACCTGCATGTGTTCCAGGCTTATTGGCTTTTGCACCAGCCTCTCTGGGGAGGACAGGCCAGAAACGCACAGTTTCTAGGCTCTGCGGAGCCAAGGGTGGGGGGTGGGTGGGTTGAGGTGAGGGAGGTAGGCAGGAGTAGGGAAACGGGAAGAGAGGTTCTTTCTTTAATGATGTACAATATCAAGCGCAAAGAAAAGACTTTGCTTCTCCCAGCATTTAAAAAGACACATGGAATTTCTCACTATTAGCCCACTCTTCATGGAGGTGGGCTCTATTTCCATTTTACAGGTTGGGAAACTGAGGCTGAGAAAAGATAAGTAAATTGGCAAAAATGACTGGTGGGAAGTGGTGACACCCACCCAGTATATAGGAAATGAAAACTTAGAATCCCTCCTCAATACACACACAACCTGGGACCATCTGATGATTGGTGCCACTCAGCTAACTGGAACCCTTAACTAGACTATTGGAGCCATGAAAATCTTCCATGCAGATAAACTGCACGAGAGAGCTTACTTTGCTCTTGATTCATTTAGGCTGGGTAGGGGACTTGGCTTGCTTGAGCATACACCTGGAGCAAAAGGCACCCCCTTGATGCAGGTGCAGCTTCTGGTGGACCATAGGTGCACTGCCTTTGCAGTCCTCACCCTGGCCTGCACCACTCCCCCTACACACATACCCTAACCTCGCGTCTGTGTGCTTCTACCCTTGTTTTTTTCTTCAAAACTTTTCATTTGGTTTGGGGTCCCAGGAAGCAAGATACACTTTTCAGCACAGCTGGAAGAGGATTTCCAAGCATCTGAGGCAACCCGTACTTAGTTCTGTCCAGCACTCGGGCCTGTCAGGGATGCGAGGTCCACTAGTCACACGGTTCTAATTTACCTGGTAATCCCAATGGCTTTGGGAAAGAAAGAAAAGTAGTCCGATCTACAGAGAGAATCCAATGAGGACTAGCCAATATCTGGCCCTGGATCCCTCAAGAGGAACCCCAAACCCACATTCAGGTTTAATGCAAACGATTTCTTGGCAATTGCTTAAGGAGGGGTCTCGCACAGGGTCTCAGACCCCTTTTCTCTCAGCCTTCAGACCAATCCATTCGGAGGCAGTTTCTGAGAGACACGTGACACCTTCAATTTCTGACATTTCCTTCTCCTCTCCAGCCCTCGCTCCTCTCCACACCTCTGGCGCTCAGCCCTAGGTCTCAATCCAAGAGCTATCCACAACCTGAGTTACCTACCATTTGGAGCGGTTTAATAACGGTGGACGCCAGGCCGGGAAGAGGAGTGTAGCAATTTGTGTACAGGAAGACACCTGACCTTCAGGGGTTTCAGGGCCCTAGGCTGCTTGGTCAGACTGCAGTGACCCAGGTGGGCCCCAGCATCTATCCCCGAGAATTGAACTCTGCTGTCAGGTTGAGAGTTCCAAGCCTGGAATCCGCTTGTCTCCTAGGAGAATCTCGCAGTCTTACGGACCACTTTCGCAATCTTGGGTAGCCTGGGGTTTATTGAGACACCTTAGCGTAATAGGGGGTGTGAGGGGGCGGAGTTCTCCTGATTCCGGGGTCTGGCCTGGTGCTGTTTCTAGCCCACCCCTTTTCTGCGCTGCTTTGTCCCTCCGAATTCTGGCAGACCTAGACCACCTGGCAGCACATCTCGGAGGAGAGGTGATCCCCGGTAGAAGCAGTAGTTTCGGGCACCGCCAGAACAAGCAGGACAGATGTCCTCTAAATGCTCCCAACCCCTCCTGCTTTGACCATAGCCTTAAGACCGGGCTTCAGGCTGCCACTCCGTTCTCCAGGGCTAAAGGTGTCTTTGGGATGAGGTCTGTCTTCCACGTTTGCTGGAGCATTCGTGCACACACTCAGGATGCGCTCCTTTACTCAGCGCAGTTAGAGCAGGCATGCAGCGCGCTGGCCTCACCCAGATCGGGGAACCGTCGCAGTTCTGGTAGAAGTGAATGAATGAGTCTCGGGGGTCAGGAACCTATCTGAGTCTCTTCCGCCTCCCCCTGACCTCCACAGTGCTCATCATCCCGGATGCTCCTCCCTTCCTCTTTTGGCTTAGGCCTTTGCAAGGAGCATTATCCTCAAGTATATCGCTGCCAGGGTGGGGGTGGGGGCTTCTTTGACTCCTGGACTGTGCTAGGCCTCCCCTGCTTCCTCCGCACACACTTCCGTTTCAAGACGCCTTCCCCAGGTCCTCGTGGACCCCTTGAGTGCCGCCAGACTTCAAGCTCCTCCTTGTGTGCTCTTCCACGTTCAGGTGCCCAGTGATCACACAACTCCTGAGAAGGAAGAAATTCAATAAAGTTTCCTCTTGCCCAGATCCCAGGTAAACTTTTGTGACAGGCGCCTTGTGGCTGCGGTGGTCTCCGGATGCAGCCAGGCAGAGCCCAGGGAGGAAATGTGTGTGTGTGTGTGTGTGTGTGTGTGTGTGTGTGTGTGTGTGTGTGTTGGGGGGCGCTTCGAGTCCTGCACCCACCCGCCTGGCTTCAAAGCTCTACTTTATCTTCCAGCCACCTTCGGCTCTGCTGAGTGGGCAGAAATAACTGCTCCGAAGTCCAGGGGACTAAGAAATGCCTGCGTGAGGAGAAGAAAGTGGCTTGGAGAATGCAATCGGTGGTGTCCTGAGAGAGTAGAGCTGGCCAACCACCTTGTGCTCCGAGGCTTTGGGGGAGTAACCAGAAGAGTCTCCAGCTTGCAGAGACAGAAATGCTAAGCTCACCTCAGCTCACTGTGGCCCCTCTAGGATTCCCAAAGAAGTGGAGAGGAGTTGCAGGTGCTGGTTCAGGGAAAACTTATGCACAGCACTGGCTCCAGCTTAATGCTGGAAGTATGCTTGCGGCAGGCTCATTCAGGTTTGAGTGAGGACAGCAGGAATCCAGTGCATTCCCCAGTGTCATGTTCACAATCCTGGAGCCACCGTTAGGGGTGACCTTGGGACATAATACGCTTTGGTCAAGTCATAAACTTATTTTTTCTTATTACTAAAAATGTTTTAAATATCTGGTACCCCGACTCCCCTTCCCCCATTTTCTATTTTAAAATTCAGAGACTTCATATATTCCATCTCTACAATGTGCCCAGAAGGACCCAGGGCCTTAATCTTATTAAGGAAGACATTTCTTGGTAATCACTCTGTTGTGGTATCTCCAGCCCACTCTAGCTATCTTGACATTTTTAAAACTTCTATGTGTTCCTTACAGTCAAGACAGTACAAGAAAGCATTGCTGCCACCGGGAAAAAAAACCCCAACAAAATCTTGTTCCAACACAGATGCCTGGAGTGCCTGTGATAGAACACTCAAGCTGGCAGAGCTACCTGGGCTGTGCTGGAGAATATTTCTGTTTCAGCACAGAATGCCCAAGTTAGGAGAATTTTTGATGCTTGAAACTGCTGTAAAATGATCGGTTTATGTTTGTAGATGAGATCATGTGCCTCACTCACTTGTTGTGATTCCAGTAGAGGATTGGATAACATCTTCGTACATCCACCAGGAAATGGGAGGGTGGGAGCTTTGACATCTTATTAATTTATTAACTCAACAGCTATTTATTGAGCACACTATGTGCCATGGATTGTGTTTAGATGCTGGGCCGCAGCAACGAAGAAGGCTATAGAGGTCCCTGTCCCAGGTGATTATTACAGTCCAATGGGAGGACAGACAATAAACAAGAAACAAATTCCAGATGTGATTCCTGCCTCCACCAACAAGTAGTTGTTAGATGTGTCATTTCATAGCAAGTATTTAATCTTTCTGTCTCCTGGTTTTCTACCCTGTAATGGAGCTATAATAGATTATTATCATGAGTAAATGATTTTATTTCTGAAAAACTCTTAGAAGTTTTTTTTTTAAAAAAAATAAATATCTGGAAAGATCCTCAGAAGATTGTGGCATGTAGAAACTGAATAGGGTTAGATCATATTATTTTATCATTTAATATAAGGAGTTAACTTCTGATAGTGAAAAATGCTAAAAAGTTAATTAGAATGATGAGACAGGATTTCAGGGAGGATGATTTAATTTAGATTTAGCAGTAAGGGACTTGAATATGGGAAGGAACCAACCTTATGAAGGAATAGGAAACAGTCTAGAGGATCATTCCCAGGAGAAGCCAGAAATGGTACTGACAGAGAAGACCAGATGAGGGAACCTGGAGGACTTAAGGAGCCAAAGAAGCTAAAGCCTGGCCATGACCTTGGGGAGCTTCTAAGAAATAGGCTGGATGGGGTTGCTTGGCAGTGCTCAGAGTATCCAGAGCCTGACCCCATAAAGAGTTTGAATGTTATTCTAAATGTACTGGGAAGTCATAGGAATGAAACACACCAGTGTTATTTAACAATAATCCCAACAGTCACACACAAAAATATGGTTACTCTACTTAGAAGAATCTCACCTTTAACTATAGGTTAGAAACTTCATAAATTGACAGTTTTTGTTTTTTTTTTTGGCCCTGGGGTCAGTTTCTTGACCATTTCTTAAAGATTAAGTGCACGCTTCTATATACTTTGGACTCTTCTTACCTTTCTCTTCTCCCAGGAAGCCTAGGAATAAAACAAGGAGTGGTCATAGCTCTCACAATTTTGAAAACATGTTTATTCATACCCAAAGGTATTAGCAGCCTGCTATGTCTCCAGGTAGGAAAAGACCTGAAAGTTGATCCTTTTTGAAGAAACTGAGTCAGCATTGAGGCATCTTTAATACCTTAGCCTGAGAACTATGGGATTTGTATATGAGCAAATGAGGTTTCTTAGGATTTAAAATAAACATCCTGGTGGCTATAAAAACAGGAAAAATACAATTTGCTTCTAAGAATAAAAGCCAAAAAGAATGTCAACATTGTATACTCTGCCTTGGGTTTTATTGTATCCAGGTGTTTTATGTGCATTAGGGTCCTCCATCCATTCTTCTAATGTAAGAATTCTTGGTCAGCTTTTATTGTAAACAATAGTCTTTAAAGCTCTGTGTTTGCCTAATGCAATCGACCAAGTTATGGGAGCATATATTCTCTTGCCAGTTTTATCACACATTACTCACTGCAGAAGATAAAAACAAATTCTGGCAACAAGCCACAGTCAAGAATCAGAACAACTGTTCCCTTTCTTGTGGTACCTGCCTCTGCCCCCAACCTAAGCAACAAAAATAGTAGGGCAGTTAACAGTTTCAAGAGGTGTTGCATTGAACACGCTAATTTCATGTTCCTGTTATTTTTTTAAAAAACATCATTTTTACATGTTCTGAAGACCAACAATGCTTAAAATTTATTTAATAAGAAATAAGAAAAGAAAGTCATTGAAATATTAGCTTAGTGAGCTGGAGGCTAAGCAGGAAGAACTATAAAAATGGAGTTTAAGACCTAATGTAGCTAATTGCAGTGAGATTCTGAGCAAAGTATAACCTCTTTTTTTCGTTTGTTTTTTTTGTTTTTTTCGTACCAGGGATTGAACTCGGGACCTTGGACTTGGCAGTCAGGCGTTGGAACCATTGAGCTAAATCCCCAGCCAGTATAACCTCTTTTTGCCCAGTTTTCTCACCAATAAAATTGGGAGAGTAACATTGCACTGGATGCCTTCCAGGCCCTGTACTGGTTACTTATTGCTGTGTAACACAATCACCCCAAAACATAATGGCCTAAAACAAGAAATATTCATCATCTCCTATGATTTCTGAGGGTCAAGAATCCATGAGCCCCTTAGCTGGGAAATTCTGACTCAAGGTCTCTTATGAGGGAACAATCAAAATGTTTCCATGATTCAGTCATTTAGGGCTTGCCTGAGCTGGGGGAGGGGGTCTGCTTCAAGGCTCATCCATGTTGTTGTTGGCAAGAAGCCTATTTCTCAGCCCATGGGCCTCTCCCTAAATACTGCTCAAAACATGGTTGCTCATTTCCCCTTGTGCAAAATGGTCTAAGACACATCAAGATAGAAGCCTGGTACAGTGTGAGAGGAGGCTACACAGGGGTGTCAGTACCACAGGAGGGATCCTTGGGGCTCTCTTGGTGGTTTCTTACTACAGGCTCCAAGTGGGAACAGATTGGCCGGAGCTTTGTGGGCAGTCAAACACCATTAATTGTAATTGTGCAGAGACCACTATTTGACGCTCTGACCCCTCTGTCCCCTCTACTTTTCCTCATTCACTCTCAATGTGGTTCTAGTATAAATGCTTTGGTTGCCTCATCAATGTTAACATTATTACACCTATGCAAATATTCATTTGAGCATTTTAATATGACTTTTTCTTTCCCACTTTCTAGTAATAATTGGCTTATTTTCTCCTTATTTGATTTGCCTTGTAGCTGGTACTGATTCCCTACACTTTCTCTCAAACAATTTCCCACAAGGTCAGTGTCTTAGTCCATTTTATGGTATTATAACAAAATACCAGTGACTGGGTAATTTATAAATACATAAAATAAATTTATTTGTCATGGTTTTAGGGCCTGGGAAGTCCAATATCAAGATACTGACATCAGGACAGGGCTTTTTCCCCCCAGTGGTACTGGGGATTGAACCCAGGACCTTTGCACTGAGCTACATCCCCAGCTCTTTTTAATTTTTTTTATTTTGAAACAAGATCTCACTAAATTGCTAAATTGCCCAGGCTGGGCTCAAACTTGTGATCCTTCTGCCTCAAGCTCCCAGAGTGCTGTCATTATAGGCATGTATCACCTCTCCCAGCTTGAAGAGGCCTTTTTACTGCATCATAACATAGTGGAGAGAGAGAGAGAGAGAGAGAGAGAGAGAGAGAGAGAGAGAGAGAGAGAGAGGAAGAGGAAGAGGAAGAAAAAGAGGGGGGAAGGGAGGGCAGGGTAGATGAGAGGAGGGGTGAAAAGAGGAGAGGAGAAGAGAAGAGGAAAGAACCAAACTTGCTTATAGAGTTTATCCCTGAAGAGATACACTCCAAGACCACCAGTGGATACCATAGCTGAAACTTCAGATAGTACTGAATCCCATATATATTATGCTTTTCCTATGTACTTATGATAAAGTTTAATTTATAGAGCCAGGAATGTTGACACATACTTGTAATCCCAGTACTTGGGAGGCTGAGGCAGGAGGATTGCCTTGAGTTCAAGGCCTCCCTGTGTTATATAGTAAGTTCAAGGCTAGCCTGAAATATATAGTGAGGCCTTGTGTAAAAACAAACAAACAAACAAACAAAAACTAAAGTTTAGTTTATAAATTAGGCACAGTAAGAGATTAACAACAATAACCAATGATAAAATAGAGCAGTTATTAATAAAGCAATGAAATGGATCATTATTAAGTGGAACAATGCTTACTTGGACATAAGCACTATGATACTGTTAACAGTTGATGTGGGTTAGAAGGGTCCTATAACACAAAGCAGTAAGGCACATGTGAGTTCAGTGCGGATATGGTGGACAAAGGGACAATTCACATCCTGTACAGGATGGAGTAGGATGGAGTGAGATTTCATCATGACACTCAGAATGGCATGCAACCTAAAACTATGAATTTGTATTTGTGGAAATTTCTGTTAATGCCTTTGGACTATAGCCTAGTATAGGTAATGGGAATTGTGAAGAGTTAAACCCCAGAGAAGGGGTTGCTACTGTGCAATAAATCTACTTTCTCAAGAACAATAATCCATTCTCCCCATGACAGAATCATCTTTAAAGATCTTACCTTTTAACATCATCACATTGGGAACAAAAGGTCTAGCACAGTAACACGGGGACATGTTCAGACCATAGCAGTCAGTCAGATAAGGTGGTTACTATTCCCATCTCTTCTTAGAGTCCAGCTGTCTAGTGGTCTTTTCCTTCTGGATTGATGTTCCTGTCTTCCATTTCTCATATTTTACTCCCATATTTGTTTGGAGTGTCTCCTCCAGTATTTTCATCAGAGTGAAGAGATGGCAAAATGGTGGGAGTCCTCAAAGTGAGTGATACTTAGCAGCTCCACTGCTCCAATTTGGAATGGTCACTTCTCTGTCGGGTGCCTGGAGTCTGTCTCTTCACACAGAACATCTCCTTCACTCCTCTCCTGTGTTGGAGCTCCAGGTCTTTGTGTCCTGTCTTCCCAGCTTAGGTTTCATCCTCATATATTTTGGCTTGCAGGAATAGCACGCTTTCACTTTTGTCCCTCCTCATGGCTTTTGACACTCCTCTCTTTCCTAGCTCTTAGCATTCTTTCTCCCCTTCCTCTGGGTGCCAGTGCCCTCAGGCTGCCTGGCAGCAGTCTTGCTCTGTGAGAAGTTATATATGCTTCTTTACCCTTATTAAAACCCTCCTTAAGAACTCATACCAAAGCAGTTACATCTAAAATAGCTCTGCCTGGGGACCTGGAAGACCTGGCATCTCTATCATGGGTTATTGGAAAGAAAATGAACTTGTGCATGGGGAGAAGTTTAGTTATGATCCAGACAAGGCAAGACTTTTCACTCTAGGTGGTGAGGGCCCAACAGGACTTGATGGGTGTCTTAGTCACTGTCTAGTCTCTGGGACAAAGTACCCGATGTCTACAATTTAAAGAAAGAGAGATTTATTTGGGCTCATGCATTTTAGTTCATGGCCAGCTTGTTCCAATTTAGATACAGTATGGTGGAAGGGTCTAATAGAGAAAAGCTGCTTACTTCATGACAGCCAGGAAGCAGAGAGTAAAGGGAGAAGCCAGGGTGGTTGATTAACCCTCTGGGCCACACTCCCAGTGACCCACCTCCTAACAGCACATTTAGCTACTGAACTCACTAGTAGATGATTACACTGGTGAGTATGGCACCCCATGAACCAGTCGCCTTCCGTCAGCCCCACCTCTGAACAAGTGAGGCTTTTGGGGGACTTTCTAAATCTAAACCATAAAAAGAGGGGAGTTTGGCAGGGGAAGGAAAGGGACTTGTCCTTCCTGGTCATTGGCTGGCTGCAATGATTTCAGTTGGACCAGTGATGCAGTACTGAAATTTGAGAACAGACAATTTACAGCAGAAAGTAATTGGAGAACAGACAACTGTAGCAGGTAGCAGCTAACAATTACTGAACTTTTAAAAATCATATCATGTTCCAGTACTATGCACAAACCTCTTACAACTTTATTTAATATACAACAAATCTCAGTGGAAAGGTCTGTTATTTTTCCTATTTTGAAGATGAGGAAATGGAAGCCCAAAAAGGTTAGACAGGACTTGCCTAAATGTTACAGTACTAGTAAGTAGTCGGTCCAGAATTTGGGGCCAGATACCTCATTTTTACTGTCCTGATTGCTCTCAGTATAACTGTGTGAATTTGGATGGAACTTAATTTTGGAAGAAAGCAGAGAAGAACTGTGTGAGTTCTTGAGGATTGGATCTTTACAGAAGGTTTCCACGAATAGAGGACTTGATCCTCATCCGTCACAAAAAATAGGGAGGGATTGCATAGGCTGAGAAGAGGGAAGGAGGCAGTTCAGGCTGCAGATATATGCATTGGGGCAGGTGTGTAGATGGCATTAAGGACTCACTTGAATTGGGAAAAGGTGAATAGTAAGGTAGGCCAGGTCCAAATGGTATTAGATGCCAGAATGAGAAACTGACAGTCTTATCAGACGGCAACAAAAATTATGTTTGGAGATGAAGGAAGAGATTAAAAATAGAATTTTAAGAAGTCCCGAATAAGAGTATTATATAACTGGATGGAGATGGGAAGAAATTGGAAGTTATTTAGTACTTATTTACTATTCTTATTTATTTTGGATAGGCAATTGCAATAGCTCTGTTAAAGCAACATTTTTTCTCAATAAATTCCCCTAAATTCTTACTTTTACCAGAAAGCAGAATGTCTGGTCTACTGATGAGAACTTATTTTTGTCTGTTATGGTTTTAACCGGATATATCTTTGAGCGGTACTTTGCTAAAGCTATTTTTAGATTTGTACTTACAGTGTTAGAGTCAATTGATCCCCTTATCCACCTATATTCAAGAGCTAAATTCAGTAGAATAAATTTAGCAATGATTAGCTTAGAGCAGTGATGGCCAACATTTTAGAACTTTCACTGATACAAACAGCCTTCTGCAGCACATGTTCTATAGGTACAGTATAAATTAGGACAGCCCATTTATAATTCTTGGATTATAATTCAAAAGATAATCTCAACCTTCATATTTCTTAGTATTTATTATGCCCTGGAATTCTGTTTATTAGCTTCCACATTAGGCACAAAATTATGAGAGAAGGGAACTATCTTGGAATGGCTTGGCAAAGGTCTCTTAATATCTATGCATGTCATGGGCTGGAATTAAGACCTAGGCCTGTCTGATCCTACTCCCCCAAAATATACCACTAAAATATTTGTTATAAGATTCTAAATGGAAGGCATATTTTTTTCTACAAAGGAAAGTAGATTTGAATTAAGTAGTGAAGATGCCTAGAAATTCTTTTGTAGTCTTGTTTGATGGTATAGAACACTTTCCTTATTTGTGAACCACCCTCTTATGTCTCTCTAACTTTCTAACACAGTCTGTGACCAACAATGGTGACTTCTCATCAAATAGTCATTTCCTCTATTCTTTCTTGTCAATGGGACCTTGATTTTTGTTTTCATTTCTTAGGGGTTGCTTCATTAAATTAAAAATGGACTCTCCATCTACTTGCCAGTGATTTATTTAAAGGTGGACATGTGGTAGAGTCTGACCACTGAGCAGAAGTCTGATTAGGGATGATGTTCTGGGAAAAGTTTTCCTTGCTCTTCAAGGAAGTTGCACAAGAAGAAAGGACCTCTGTTTCCCTTTTTTGAATGTTGTTGTCAGCATGTCACCACTTCACCACTGCAATTAAGGTGGCCTGCTTGAGGCCATGAGGGATCTGGTTTAAGAGAACATGTAAATGGGTAAGGATGGGGAATAGTAAAAGGAGAATCTAGTTTCTTGGTGACTTTGTTGAGTAGCTGTATTAACCAGCTTTGAAACCCAACTTTGAAACTTCCTATTATGTGAGGGGATTCATTTTCCTCATCATTTAAGTCCTTTATGGTTAGGTATTCTGTTGTTGAAGCCAAAACCTCTGTTTGATAGCAGAGCTTTCCATTTTCACCACTCCAAGTTTTGTATGGAGTTGGACTTATCTGAATTAATGCAACTATGGCTAAACTTTCACATATGGAAACTGAAGCCCTTTTGGTATGCACATTGGAATCTACTTTTTTATAGATTTTCTGTTCAGCTATACTATATTTTCACATACTTTAATATAGTAAAATTGTGATTATTTTTACTGAGCAGTTTATTTGGGTTGCTTCTTCTTACCATATAAACCCCTCAGTTTTTCAATCCAGGAGGAATAGAAATGAGCTATGTTGAGGGTCTCCCCATAGTGATTTTAAGACAGCAGATAATGGGCTGGGGATTTAGCTCAGTGGTTTCGCCGCCTGCTGCGCAAGCACAAGGACCCAAGTTTGATCCCCGGTGCTAAAAAAAAAAAAAGACAGCAGGTACTATTCTTCCCCATATGACTGTGGGTTGTACTTCCTGAACATCTATCCTGGGGCCACAGACTGAGATCTACTTGTGTGGACTCTGCCAGGACTGTTCCAGCTATCTGTGACTGCTTAGCAGACTTTTTTTCTCCATCTGTTATTCTAAGAGCAAGGCTTCGTTAAAGACCCTTCTGACTGCAGCAGTGTCACCTGTGAGGGCTCTGTCAGCAGCTGTCTACACTGAAACTTGGTTTGTTTCCCCCATCTTTTTTTTTGTCTCTTAGCTCAGAAGAAGAGGTGCTCTCCTTTTCTCTAGTGTTCCCCTAGCACTGCATCATTTACGTGTTTCTTAATCTAGTGGATGGGTCCTTTATGTTACCATATATTCTGAAAAGACTTCATTCTCTTTGCCTAGGGATGGGCATTGATTTCTTTTGTCCTGAGTCAAAAGGCAAGTTGTCTTGAGTTGGCTTCTCAATGTATCATACTGTGGCCTTTCTTTCTTTTACAAAATATTCATTGGCTTTGCAATCCTGAGGGAATAGGACTGAGCAGTGTTCAGTTTCTTCCTGCAATGACCATGGGATAGTTGATATAGCTCCAGATATCTAGAGTGGAAAGTCTACACGTTTGGCTCCATGTCTTTGCCACACCTCTAGTCTTAATGCTCTGCATTCTGTTCCCTGTGCTTACTAATTACAAAAGTGAACTAGCAAAGGTAGTCAGGCCCTCCTATTAGCAAATCCATGTCCTTGCTCACCTCTGTTTCCCTTGACTGCTTTGACACACTTGGAGCTGCTCTCTATCCTCTAAACTTTTTTTCTAATATGCCCTGGCCTCAGCTCCTTTCACTTTCTTCCTGGGAGAGCCCAGTTGTGTACTGGAAACCTATTATCTGAAGAAGCTTCTAGTCAAGAATAATCTTGTTAACCTTTTTGGATCCAAGATTCTTCTGGGTTTTATACTTAGTAGCTCAATGGATATCTGTTGAATTGACTCAGCCTTGTCTGCTGATCTGGAATTTCTTTTCCAAATTTTAGTCCTGTTTCTATGCTTAGGGAACATTTCCATAGGGGCATCTGGACATTTTTTCTAATTCCTCCTATACAAAGCAGAAGTTGTCTTCCCTTCCATGCTGAGTCCCCACACTTTTTCCTCCTTTATTTCAGCCTCTTGTAACATCATTCTTCCTTCTCTTGTATGCTGCCAACCACCAAGCCTTGTCTAGTCTTCTTAATGTCTAACAATTTGTCTCTCCTGTTACTTTCCTATCTTTAGCTTTTATCATTTGGTGCCTGAGCTGAGAGGAGCTAACTATTCTGAACAATGATCAAATATCCATTTTAAAATAAAACTTAACACTTCACATGTTACTCCTGTGCTAAGCTACTCTTCTTAACATAGATGAGGTGTCCATTGCTTTCCTGGATCATCAAGCTGTCTGCAATTGGTTTTGTTTCAGTTCCCCTTTGGTTAGGGGACGAGCTTTACCATCTGTTAATCTCTTGTCCCAAGATGTTAAGACTCTTAGCTTGTAGGTTTTATGTGGGCCATTTGGAGTATGGAGGACTTGGCCGTGTCCTCAGGTTGGTAGCACTGAGCACAATTCAATTTGTTCCCAGGTCCTGGGGTTGCTGAGATTGGTTGTTCACCAATTCTTCCTTAAGTAGGGCTGAATTTTCACCTCCTGCCTGTGTCTCAGTTGTCCCATTATTTCTCCTCTTCTTTTTCTAACTGGGCTTAACGCTGTTTCAGGTTATAGAAAAACTTTACTAGGCAAAGAGACAGACACTCTCATCCTCTGTCTTTTGTTTTGTAGTCGCCCCCCCCCCCAGGAGTAGTTAGGAGAGAGGGAAAAAAATCTTAGGACACCTGTGAGAGGGGAGGGGGAGGACAGTATGCTGAAGCAGGGGGACAGTTACTAAGGGAAATAATCCTGCCACTTTTACATGACCCTCTCATTGTCTTTGCAATTTTAGTTTCTTTTCCCCCCTTGGACAAGGTCTCCTTATTAGTTTATTAGTTTCTCCTTATTTAGTTTATTAGTATGAATTTGCAATACATAATAATTATATTCATCTTGGGCCATTGGTACATATACATAAAACAGAGATAATAATGCCCTCTCCAGTCAGATGTGAAGATAAAAATGGAAATACTATCTAAGCAACAGACTTGGCTTGCAACAAAGTAGGGGCAGAATAAAATACGTATGGTTATTTCCTTATTATTCCTGTTCGTCAACATGGCTCCTAATCACCTTCTGACTCTCACCCTGGAGTTACACTTTTCATCTGCCTTACTTCATTGTCCAGACCTTAGTCACCTGACCCACCTGAGTGTAAGGAGGCAGGGAATCACAGTCTGTTTGGGTAGACATGTGATGTTCCGGATATGCTGTAACTATGGAAGAAGTAAAGATAGGGTACTAGTGGATAACTGGGAGTCTTTGCTAAATAAGCTTGACAACTTTGGTTTGTCTTTTTCTTGGGCACAGAATTGTTATTTTCAGGACTCCGGATTGAAACCAACTCCTTCATGCTGAGCTACACCCCTAGCTGTTTTATTATTTTTTATTTTGAAACATGATCTAAGTCACTAAGTTAATCAGGCTTGGTTTAAATTTATGATCCCCCTGCTCAGCTAACCAAAGTGCTAGGATTACAGGCATGCACCACCATGTCAGCTAGGGCACGGATATTTGACAAGGAGTTTATAAGAATCCCTTACACAGATCAAGACATACACATACCATCTTGGATCTTGCTAGTGAAGCCCACCTTTTACTGCATAGACCCTAAGTGGCAAATACACATATTCATAGTCTTCTTTGCATTTTTTGGACATAAAATAGATCTTTATTTATTTATATTTTTGGTATCGGGGATTGAACTCAGGTCCTTGCGCTTACAGGGCAGGTGCCAGAACTACTGAGCTAAATCCCTGGCCCTAGATCTTTATTTTTTAATATATTTTATTTTATTAGCACATGGGTTTTTTAAGTTTATTGGTACATTTTATTTTTTAAAATTAATTTTATTGGTGCAATTTAGGTATACAATATAGTGACATTCATCATTGGAAATTTGTACCTTTACATAATCTATCTTGGTTCTTATTTTTTCCCCACCTTTTTTGTATTTATGGGTAGGCATAACACCAGGTTGTGAACAGTAAGATCATGAACCATCACTAAGAGACACTATGACCATGAACCATTACTAAGAGATGATCTGCTGAGAGCTTCAGGAATAATCTTCCTCATAAAAAGAGAAATCGTACCAGACACCTCTGGTGCGCTACTTCAGAAATCCTCTCTGCCCTTTGTTAAGGCAACCAGTTCATGCAAGGCAGTGCTTGTGCACTGGTGCAGGGTGATGGGGTGTCATTGGACCCCAAACTGTATTTCTCATATCTGTCCTGGGGCTTCTCTGAAGCCCTGGAAGCCTCAGTCTCTGACCTTACCCAAGCATGATTTGCTGGATGTAAATTCAGTGTCTCTGAGGCAAGTCTTGAACTCTTGGAAATCTGAGGTGATAAATCCTGCCTCCATTTTTTTCTTTTTGTGTGGACAACTATGACATGCATTCCATAAGGCTATTTGGGAAGTCCCAATGGATTTGGGCACTTGTATCCCACAGAGCTGGCCATATGTTCTGTTATTGGCTTTCCCACCATCTCTGTTTCAGGCTTCATGTCTTAAAACTCTTAGAGAATCACATTCCCTAATCAACTACATCTGTATAAGTCTTTGTCTCAGCCTTGCATACAGACAAATCCAGATTAAGAGAAGCTTTCAGGAAAAATACACTCTCTCTTTCTCCTTTCTTTTCTTTTTATCTTTCCTTCTTGTTGACTTGTAGGGATGAGGTGTGTGGAATACCAGCAGCCAGTCTGGGACCATGAGGAAGGAGTAAAGAGAATTGCTGAAAAACTGATCCTGAGCCACTGGACCAAATCTGTAATCATCTACCTTAGGTATTTTTGTTATGTGAGAAAAATTAACTAAAAATTTTAAATAAATTTTAGTTGAATATCGTGGAACTTGCAACTGAAACTATTTTATTAACATAAAGCCCATAAATCCATTTGATTGTAGATAAATAAAATTACCATATATAAGTATTCATTCATTTCTTTTTTAACTGCATTTATTTAAAAGGACGTAGAAGGTACTATTATTGCTTAAGAAACATGTTTTCCTCCTTCATAACAGGACCCCAATTTTTTCCCAGGTGTTTATTCTTTCCCTTGCAGTCAACCTCCTGGAGAATGCCAACTCTAGGAATAAACCAATCTGTCCCAGTTTATTTCTAATCTCTGCTCATGATTATTCCAGAATGGACACATGAACATACTCAGGGCAATGCAACTTGGGAGAAAATTTCCAGGAAGCTTCTGGGAGCAATTTCCTTTCTCCAAGAGAGAACCATGGGAAGAGATGGGCTTTCTTACCTTTCTGATGTGTGTCCTAACATGGACACGCGTGTCCCAGTCTGAGGAGGACACCCACAGTGAAGATGTACAGTGGCACCAGGGAAAGACCCTGAGTTCATGATGGCAGCACTGACCTGGTGAATCAGCCCTCCTGAAAGTCTTTCCTCTGGATTTTGTTTTATGAGATGAGATAAATAAATATCTGTATTGTTAAAGCCAGGTGTGTTTGGATTTCCGTGTCTTCCTGTTGAAATCCTCATTTCCAATTATTTGGGATTTAGTTTCATTTTCTGTACTACATATTCTCAGCTTATGGGTACTCAAAGTATGTCACTAGTCTTGCTGAGGTCCATGAAACATTTGGGTGTTAGGATCAGGACTGGCCCTTCCAAAGGAATTATCTTCCAAAAGGTCAGGAATGGCTGTTCTAGAACATCTTTAAACCTATTACACCTTTCTTCTTTTTGTCCTTATCTGCCTCGTTGCTATTTCTATTCCTCCAAGGGATTGTAGAGAAGTCAAGGCAAAGAAACAAGGAATTAACAGGGCCCTACCAAGCTACCCTTGTCAAGGGAGAGAGAGGGCTTTTCCGAAGGAGGGTAGAATGGACATTGTCTGGAGCAGAGCTTGGTTCTTGAAATTCACTCAGTAAATGGATATTTAATGAGCTCTTATGGGACAGATAGGAAGGAACTTTTGTAATTGCTTAGTTGAGAAGTGGTTAGGGTGGCCTGCTTAGGGTAGAAAATTCAAGACAGACCCAATTCAAAAAACAAATAAATAGATTTTAATCTGCATTAAAATATTTTTTTTTTTCTAAGGCCGGGGATTTAGCTCAGTGGTTCCACTGCCTACCTCGCAAGCGCAAGGACCTGAGTTCAATTTCCGGTACCAAAAATATTTTTTTCTAAACTCTAATGTGTGCAAACCATCATGGTTGTTGTTATGTAGGCTGCCATGGTGTGTAGTTCACACCATTGAAGTCAAAGTCTAAAAGTAGTTATGCCATGTGAAAGTAACTATAAAGTATGCCACATGCTTCTACATACTACATGCTACCAGTCTGATCACTGAGTGAAATTGTAGCAAAAACTAGTGGCTCTTCAAACTATGTTGAGACCTTATAACTACCGGGAGGAAATTTTTCTCATTGTTACATGAACAAGCTGATAGAAATAAGAATATCTTTACATTGAAAGTGGAACAGATCTGGTCCTTAATCCAGGTTTGCAAGCATGCAGACACTGGATTAATATATGACATATATTAGAGTCACAAAGTCTGATTTTTCTAAGAAATTCTAGCTTAAAAGTAGGTATAAGGTGGTCTGGTCTAGTAGAATATTCTTTGGGGAACAGTGGTCCAGCAAGTCTAATGATAGGATCCAGCAAAAATTAAACACTTTCCACTGGAAATACAATGTAAAATTCTTTTTTTTTTTTTTTTTGGTACCGGGGATTGAACTTGGGTCCTTGTGCTTGTGCAACAGGCGGTGAAACCACTGAGCTAAATCCCTGGCCCTAGAATGTAAAATTCTTACATAAATGATGTGATCAACTCACACTGTCCTCCACAGTTCTGACAGTGTGCCATGTTCAGAACTCACTTCTATCTTTTAAGAAAAATGTTCACAATGGGACCAGTTTCTTTGGAGTACTACTTCAGTCAACATTGCCTCAGAGGATAGCTAGTGAGTTTTCCGCATATATCCTACAATTAGAAATTTATTTGTAGTTTCCCCAGCAAAGACTCTGACATCCTGCTGGAAGGAATGCTTCTACTGAGAAGAATACTTCTCTTCCTTTGACTGCTATCTTCTGCCCATTGTGGGTTAAAGAAAATCTTCCCTCCAGATTCCTAAAGATTTTTATGTCCCAAAGTATAAGAGTTTGGATATTCTGTCATTAGCAGTGACATCTCTACCTATGTGGATGATAAGGTCAAGTGAAGATGGGCCCAAACTTCACCAACAGGCATTTGAGCTAAATGAATTTTAATTACATGATATGCCTACTAAAGTTCCAAAAGTACATGGCTGTGAAATAAAAAAGTATTAATGGGGGCTGGGGATTTAGCTCAGTGTTTTCGCTGCCTGCTTCAAAAGTGCAAGGACCCAAGTTCGATCCCCGGTACCAAAAAAAAAAAAAGTATTAATGGTAGGGGTGAAGATTGAAGCTATCCACAGGATGCCTTAGTCACTTAATAGTCTATGTTTTCCTGAGGAGATGTAAGATTTAGCCACTCATAATCATGACATAATACATGATTGATGATGTAAGAAAGTAAATAAATATCTAAAAGTCTAACAAACAAGTAAAAGCAACAACAGCAGCAAACAACCAAACAATAATACCCCCAAAGTATAAAGAGTTTTGAATTCTAGACAAATTAAAACACTAAAGTTATTTATGGCCAAAATTTCCAGTGTCCTCATGTTTCAAGGGTTAATTGAAGGAACAGTGCATTGAATGGGGAATGAGACAAAGATGTCCTGCAGTCAGGCACTGTAAACTGAATGGATTCACTTGCCAGGAAACCAACTTCCAGGTGAGTGGACTCTGAAGTGGAAGAAAGTGATAGGCCAGCAATGGATGATGTTTAAACTGATGTAACACAGGACAAGAGAAAAGGAAAAATGAATGTTTGTGCTATCTAGAGCAACATTTTTGAAACACAATGCAGCTTTGTCTTGTAGGGAAATTAAAAAATTTTAAGACAGTTATGTAGTGAGGTTTTTATATTTAAGATTTAGAGTATATATCCTCAGAGAAATATAAATTAAAGCCACAATGAGATAGTCCATCACACCCATTATGATGGTTATCATCAAAAAGATGAAAGATAAGTTTTGGCAAGGATGTGGACAAAAGAGAATGTTTGTACACTGTTGGTGGGAATGTAAATTAGTACAGCTATTATGGAAAACACTATGGACATTCCTCAAAAAATTAAAAATAGAACTCATATTTGATCCAGCAATCCCATTTCTTACTATATATACAAAAGAAATGAAATCAGAGTGCATTGAAGAGACATCTGCATTTCCATGTTCATCACAGCATTATTTACAACAGACCAGATGTGGAACCAACTTAAGTGTCCATAAACAGAAGAATGGATAAAAAATGTGGTATAGGGGATGGGGTTGTAGTTCAGTGGTAGAGTATGTACTTGTCATTTGTGAGACCCTGGATTCAATCTCCAGCAACTCCTCTATCCTCCACGCGCTAGACTTGCACCAATGGAACACTATACAGCCTGTAAAAAGACGGGAATTCTTCTATTTGCAACAACATAAATGAACCTAGAAATTATGTTAAGTGAAGTAAGCCAGATGCAGAAAGATAAATACTACCTGATTTCATTTTTTAAAATGTGGTATCTTAAAATGTTGAGTTAATAGTGTACAGAGTAGACTGGTGGTTATCAGGGTCTTGGTCTGGGAAGGTTGGGAAGATGTTGGTCAAAGGATACAAAATTTTACTTAGACAAGAGAAATGAGTTCAAGAAATCTATTCTATAACATGTTGACTATATGTAATCAATACTACTTTATTGAACCCATCCCCCTTTTTGAGACAGAGTCTTGCTACATAGTTCAGGCTGGCCCTGAATTCACTATGTAGCCCACACTGGCCTCAAATTAGTGACAATCATACTGTCTCAGCCATAGGCATGCACCAACACATCCAGGTAAATTTACTGTGTTCTTGAAAATTGCTAAGCAAATACACTTTCATCATGAATAATAGTATTGAGTTGATATATATGTTAATAAACTTAATTTAGCCATTCCACAATGTGTATATATTTCAAGGCAACATGTTACACATAATAAATATATGACATTTTATTTATAAAGTAACAACTAAAATTTGAAGTATAAGATTATGTTTCCCCCAATCTTTGAAAGTGTACATGGCCTTGGTTCAGAAATCATAGTATATAGCCGTTGGATTTTCTTTCTTTTTTTGGTTTTTAGTTTTAATATACTCGAAAAAATAAAAAGTTATTAACTCCCAAGTTAGTTCCATGGTTTTCACTTTATTTTGTGTTTTTCCTATACTTTGTCTGCAATTGTACTTCCCCACATGTAGGCTGCTACTCTGGAGCATTGTTAGAACTTGCTCAAGAGTTTTGTGTTAAGTTGTAAGATCCTGAGAATTGGGGAGGAAAAGGGACCAAAGTGAATTAGAGGATATGACAAGTGAAGAAAGGTTCAACCAGGATTTTCAATTAGTTTGAAATATAATTTTTATCAAAACATCATGCTGCAAGTAAGTTATCCATAAATAATAACAATAACTCTGAGATGCCTGTTTCAGGGTACTGTGATGGTCCACCTCCCCGAGGGAGGCTCTGGCCTACCTATGTTCACTGACTTGAGGTGAAAAGAACAGCTCCCATGAGTGGCATATTTTGAAAAGTATTCAGAAAGCTTATTGAAAGGGAGGGTTACAAAGTTAATTGCTCCTGTTTTAAGCACACACTTTTACGTTTCTTATAAAATATTATTTTGAAAGTTATCTGATTCTGCTGCCTAATAAGAACCAGTTACAGGTTTAAAATCATATTTTTTCCTGGTAAAGAATTTGTTATCTAAAATGGTGACATATATCTTTTGAAATCATAGGATAAGAAGCTGCTAGATCCAGGCTATCAAAGTTTCATAAGCCATATCTATTGATGATACTAAAATACTTCATATATGAGGTTTGATTACAAGGGAATGGAGTTGATTTATATGTATGGCTGATGAAATCTGTCTCATTTATCTCTAGTAATATGTTGGGCATGAACCAGAACTTTTAAGAGAGGAGTAGAGAGCACTGTAACTTTAGAGTCAAACTGGTTTCAATTTCTCAAGCTTTAGTAAGTAACTTCACCTTTACAAGCCTCAGATTCTTTTAACTGTAAAATGTGGACCATAAAAATTCCAGCCTAAGGAAATTATGTTCAGTGTGGTGGGTTAAGGAAATGCTAAAATCTTCCAGTCATACTTCAAATTGTCAAAATGATAACAAGGAATACATAGCCAAGCTTTAAAACAACAAAGTGATGACCTCTTTAGAAATAGGGAGTCCTTAGTGGAAAAAAACAGAACAGGAACAGCATCAGTAGGCAGAGAACACTGTATTGCTACAAAGCAGCTCTGAACTTTTGTAGCATTTTTGTGAGCCTGAGGCTGCTGCTGTCATGAGACCTCATCATCAACAGGGGCAAAGTTTAGGAATGACCCACATAAAAATGATTATCTCAGAAAGTTAACATCGAAAAAGAAAAACAATGTGACACTGTATTTCCATAAGTGACGGAAACAATATTTCTTATTTCACATTCCCTTTTATAGCATGCCTTTTATACTCCTGCCACGGAGAAATAGGATCTATATAGTCCCATTATAGTTTAAGTTTATGGCAATAGTGAAACAGGTGCTATGCAACTTCTAATGATAAGTCATAAAAGTTGTTACCGCTTCCATCTGAATCTATCGGGGTGCTTGTTTTTGGAATTAAGCCACCCACGTCAGAGCCCATTCAGCCCATGGGTGAGGTCTATAAAGAAAAAAACTAGTTTTTTTTTCTCAGCCAAGGCTGAGCTCTTGGCTGAGAGCAAACACCAGCGTGCTGGTCACATGAGTCTATCTAATCTACTTATGGCTATTGAAAAAAGAAGTCTTAATTTATGGTTTGAGTAGTACATTGAGCTGGCTGGAGTGCAAATCAGTGAGCTGGACAGTTGAGCTAAGTAATTCTTCCAGAATGTTATATAAAGAAAACAAGAGATGAAAAAATGAGTAATGATGAAGGAATTGGAGCAGTCCTAGCTTAATGGAAGGGGAGAAGCCAAAAGGATAACGGTAGCTGTTATATATAAATTAGTATTCTACAAGCATTTCATGGGTGAAATCATAAGATCTTGTGGGAAATCCATAAGTACCCGGAGCTGCACTTCTGACTATTATGTCATTCTGCTCTGGGGCATAGGTTTAGCCAAACATCAAATGACAATGTGAAAATAAGTTTCAATTGCCACAAAAATGTGTTTATTTTTTCCTTAATATACCCTGTCTCACCTTTGTTTTCTGGCAATATCTATATGTTTGATATTATTATTAAAGTACATTTCAGCTGTTTTTAATAAAACTGAATGTCTCTGTTTATTCTTTGACCAAAGTATGAAAAAAGTAATGAAAAAAATGCCAATGGACGAAGAACTTCAGACATTCCCATAAAAGTTCTAGAAAGAGAAAATGAAGAGAATGGAATAAAGGCAATATTTGAAAAATAATAAATGAACATTTCCAAAAGATAGAAAAGATCAAAATTTTTCAGATTTATAGAGCCCATCAAGTTCAGAGCAGCATAAAAATAACTCCATAATTCAAAATATTGTAATGAATCCTCAGAACATTAAGAAAAACAAGAAAATAAATGAAAAGAAATAAAAAAGGCATACTAACTACAATAGAGTTGACAATCTGAATGACATCAAACAACATTGAATCCAAGAAAATAATGGAGGCATATCTTCAAAGCTTTAATGAAAAATAATATGGTTCTTATTTTCATACCCAACCCAACTACAGTTCAGTTGTGCACATTAAACAAGTAAGTTTTCAAATATTTCAGACTCAGAAATTTTGTTACCAGAGATTTTCACCAAAAGAACTTCTAAAAGATGATTAAAAGAAGACAATTCAATGAGATAATGAATATAAAGCATTAAGTATGATGTTAAATCTCCTTCTGCTCTACTAATAAAAGAGAAAAATGCACATTGTTCATTTCACCTTATGCATCTGGTTCTTATGACTAAGATTGCAAGAAAGAAAGAAAGAAAGAAAGAAAGAAAGAAAGAAAGAAAGAAAGAAAGAAAGAATCAAAAGGACCATAGAAGCTTTTAGTTTATTATTTCATTTCCAGCAATCTGCCTACTTTCTTATGTGAGAAAAATAAATTCTTGTTTGTTTAGGGCATTGTTAGTTGAGCCTACTGCTATTTCACCCAATGCAATCCTAAGTGGTTTACTTTGCCATTTTCTTATCTTTAAAGTAGGACCTATTAAGCTTAAATAGAAAATTGGGTTAAAAATTTCCAGTACCTAATGTATACTTTGATAAAATTTAAGCCCCTTCTTATCTTCTATTCAAGATTATAAGCACAAGAAACATGCTATCTTTATTGTATTTGCATCCCCATTTCCTAAGCATTCAGTCCAGTTCACTGAATATTTTGAGTGTCAATTTATGGGCTGAGTTCTTTTATAATTGGTAAGTCATAGTAGTATATAAATATATGTTTAATGGATATATGAATAAAACTTGAAGATAGATCAGTAGAAATGAATAAGTACTAATAGTTTGCCTTAAACTATTGAATGAATCATTTCTATCTTTTCCTTCTGCGCTCATGCAGCATTTGCAACATTCAGAAAGTGCTTCTTACCATTTTTGCCAACTTTCTGGCTTCTTTGACTCTTTTTTAAAAAATTGATTAATTTTATCAGTACACTTTAGGTATACGATATAATGACATTCATCATTGGAAATTTGCACCTTAACATAATCTCTCTTGGTTTTTATTTTTTCCCCATTTCCCTGCCCTCCCTTCAACCCCTCCATCCCTCCCTATTTAAAAAGACTTTGTTTCCATTTTTTCATTTTTTCATATTAATTCGATTCCCTTATTTCCTTTCCCCTTCCCCTCACACTTCCCCTTCTCCTTTGCCCCTTTTCGTCTAGTTCACATTATTATACATTTTACCCTTATTTACACTTTCAGTTTCTCATACTAGAGAAACTATTTGGTATTTACACGTGTGTCCTATTTATTTCACTTAAGAGTATCGCCTCAATGTGTATCCATTTAGCTATAAATGTCTCTAATTTCTCATTTTTTATGGCGGTGTAGTACTCCATTTTATTAAAAAACCACATCTCCTTTATCCAGTCCCCAGTTGATGGGCAATTGGGCTGCTTCCAAGTTTTAGCTATTAAAAACTGTGCTGTTATGAACATGGGTGCACATATATCACTGTGGTATGATTCTTTTAATTCTTTGGGGAAGATTCCCAGCAGGGAAATAGCTGGGTCAAATGGGACTTCCAGTCCTGGTTCTTTGAGGTATCTCCATACTGATTTCCACAGTAGTTGCAAAAGTCCACACTCCCACCAGCAGTGGAGGAGCAGTGTTCCTCTTTCCCCAGAGCCCCACCAGCATTTGTTATTGGTTGATTTCTTGATAGCAGCCATTCTTTCTGGGGTGAGGTGGAATCTCAGCATTGTTTTCATTTGCATCTCTTGAATGACCAGTGATGTTGACCATTTTTTCATATGTTCATTTGCTATTTCTACTTCTTTGTGTGAGAAATGTCTGTTCATTTCTGATGCCCATTTTTGGATTGGGTCTTTAAATTTTGGAGGTCTGATTGCTTTAAGTTCTTTATAGATTCTAGATAGTAGACCTTTTTCTGAGGGACTGCTGGTGAAAATTTTTTCCCACATTGTGGGCTGTCTCTTCACACTGCTGGTGGTTTCTCTTGCTGTGCAGAAGCTTTTTAGTAAGAAGAAATCCCACTTGTTGATTGTTTATGCTAGTTCACTGGCAACTGAGGTTGTGTTCATAAAATCTTTTCCTACACCAATGTCTTCAAGAGTTCTACCTAACCTCTGTTCCAGCCATTTCAGCATTTCTGTTTTAATATTTAGATCTTTAATCCATTTCAATTTTAGTTGAGTGCATGGTGAAAGACATAGGTCTAGTTTTAATCTTTGGCAAGTTGAAACCCAATTTCTCCAGCACCATTTATTAAAGAGACTATCTTTCCTCCAGTGAGGGTGTTTGGCTCCTTTGTTGAAGATGAGGTGGCTAAGTGTGTCTGGAGTTGTTTCTGTATCTTCTCATCTGTTCCACTGGTCCTCTGGTCTGTTTCTTTGACTGTACCATGCTATTTTTATCACAGGGGCTTTGTAGTATAGTTTCAAGTTGGGGATTATGATACCCCCTGACATGTCTCTGTTGTCTAGAATTGCTTTTGCTAGTCTAGATCTCTTTTGGTTCCAAATGAATTTTTTGGATTGTTTTCTCAAGGTCTGTGAAGTATGCTGCTGGAATTTCAATTGGGATTGCACTGAATCTATATAGAAGTTTTGGAAGAATGGCCATTTTCACTATGTTGATCCTTCCTACCCAGGAGCAAAGGATGTCTTTCCATTTTCTGTTATCACTTCAATCTCTCATTTCAGAGTGCTATAGTTTTCATAGAAGAGGCTTTGATTTCTTTTGTTAGGTTGATTCTTAGGAATTTCATTTTTTTGGATGCTATTGTGAAGGGAATTGTTTGCCCTATTTCTCTCTCAGTGAGTCTGTTGTTCTTGTAGAGGAAAGCTATTGATTTTTGTGTGTTGCCCTTATATCCAGCTACTCTACTGAATTTGGTTATTAAGTCTAGAAGACTTCTGGTGGAGTTCTTGGGGTCTTCTATATAGAGTATCATGTCATCTGCAAATAATGATAGTTTTGACTTCTTCATTTCCTATGTTTATTCCTTATATTTCTTTCTCTTGTCTAATTGTTGTGGCTAATGTTTCCAAAACTATACTGAACCAGAGTGGTGATACTGGACATCTTTGTCTTCTTCCTGATTTTAGTGTGAAGGATTTCAGTTTTTGACCATTTAGTATGATACTGGCTGCTGGCTTAGCATAGATGGCTTTTATCAGATTGAGGTAGAGACCATCTATTCCAATTTTTTGTAGGGTTTTTATCTTAAATGCATGTTGGATTTTGTCAAATACTTTTTTGGCATCTATTGAGATGATAATATGGTTTTTTGTCCTTGGCTCTATTAACATAGTATATTACCTTTATTGATTTGCATATGTTGAATCACCCTTTGATCCCTGGGATGAATACCACTTGGTCAGGGTGTATGTTCTTCTGAATTCTATTTGCCAGTATCTTATTAAGGATTTTTGCATCTATGTTCATTAGTGAGATTGGCCTACAGTTCTCTTTTTCGGTTGGGTTTTTCTCTGCTTTGGGCTTCTTTGATTCTTAACCTTAAACATGGTTTTTAATTCATTCTTAGGAGAGCTATAAGTAGAGGAGGAAAGTGGTTTTGTCAATGTAAATTTACTTCAAGCATTGTAAACTCCTTGAATTCTCAATCAAGTAACTAAAAGACAGCATATACAGAGTGGAGAGGGTTTCTGTTTTAATTGTTGTTGCTGTTGAAGTAATTCATACACAGGAACACAAAATGTTATGACTGTTAGTCTTGGAAAAGGAAGTGTTGGGGAAAAGAAAAAGTAAAAGACAAAGGCTGAAGAACTAAAAAATAATACCAAGGGATTTTGTGCAGAAAGAAATGTATCAAAGGAGAGCCATACCCCCAAAATAGAAATTGATAGGTGGCACCAATTTTGGTAACATAGCAAGATACAAAATCATCAATAAAAAATGAATAGTGCTCCTATATACCAATAACACTCACTAGGAGAGAAATAAGGGAAACAACACTTTTCACAATAGCATAAAAAAATGAAATACTTAGGAATTAACCTACCCAAGGAAGTGAAAGTGTACAATGATAACTATAGTACTCTGAAAAAGGATATTGAAAAGCCCATCAGAAAATTGAAAGACACCCCCTGTTTCTAGTTAGGGAGAGCCTATATACTGAAAATGGCCATACCTGAAAACCTTTAATACAGTTTTAATGAAATCCCAATCAAAAGGCCAATAACATTCCTTATAGAACTCTAGAAAACAATCCTAAAATTTATATGGAACCAGAAGAGACTTAGAATAGGAAAACCCATTCTAGGCAACAAGACCAATGCAGGAGCATTACAATCCTGGACTTCAAGTTATACTACAAATCTACAGTGACAAAAAAACAGCATAGTATTGGCAAAAAAAGGACTTGTGGATCAATGGAACAGAACAGAGTATGTAGAAACTACTCTAGGTATACTCAGCTACCTTATCTTTGACAAATGGGCCCAACACCTTCACCTCTTTAATGAATGGTGCTGGGAAAATTGGCTTTCCACATGCCAAAGATTGAACCTGGATCTCTCACCAGGAACTAAACTAAAATTGAATTGGATCAAACATCTAAATTTTAAAACAGAAACACTTAATCTATGGGAAGACAGAATAGGTAAAACTTTTGAAGATATAGGTGTAGGCCAAGACTTCATGAGCAAAACCCCAGTTGCACAAGAAATATTACAAAAGAATCAACAGATGGGATCACACCAAATTAAAAAGTTTCTGCACAGCAAAGAAAACTACCAACAGAGTGAAGAGAAAACATTTAGAAAGGGGAAAAATTGCTAGTAATTTCTCAGACAGAAGACTAATATCTAGATTATATAAAGAACTCAAAAAAGTTGTAACCCCTAGATATAAAGACCCAATCCAAAAATGGACATCTGAAATAAATAGGCATGTCTCAGAGGAAGAAGTGCGAACAATCAGTAAATACATGCAAAAAAGCTCAACATCACTGGCCATTCAAGAAATGCATCTTAAAACAACACTGAGATGCCATATAACTCCAGAAAGAAGGCTAGCATCAAGAAATAACTCATAAAAAGTGCTGGTGAGGCTGTGGTTGGAAAAAGAACCCTTCTACATTGTTGGTGGGAATATGTGTTAGTTATTTTTCTCTTGTTGCTGAGACAAATACCCGACACCAAAAGTTGGAAGGGAAGGGGTTTATCTGGCTTACAGTTTGAATAGGTTTCAGCCCATAATCAGCTGGATCCAAGGCAGGGATGGCAAACAGACATTGCAGAGGAGAAACAACATGGTAAGCACAAGGCAGCAATAGCAACAAGAGAATTAACAGCATCTCCTTGCCCCTTTTATCTTATTCAGACTACTTAGGGTGGGTAGCACTCACACCTTAATCCTAATGCCCTTGAGTCTAGCATTGCATCATGAATCATTTCCAGCTTCACACACTCTACATCAAGGCTGTGACCACATGAGGCTTTGGGGGGACACCTAGACCCAAACCCTAACAGTATAAATTGGTACAATTAGTAGGACTGTGGAAATCAGTATGGAAAGTCCTCAAAGAGCTAAAACTAGAGGTTCCATTTGATCCAGTTGCTTCCCTTCTAGGTATCTTTCTGAAAGTTAAAGTCATCATGCCACAGTGACACATGTATATCCATGTTTATAGTATCAAAATTTATAATAGCTAATGTTGAAAACAGCACATATACTCATCAACAGAAGAATGGATAAAGAAAATTTGGTATTTATGTACAAAAGAGTACTACTCTGGCATAAAGAAAGACAAATGAGGCATTTTTAGATAAATGGATGCACTTCAAGACCATAATCTTAAGTGAAATAAAGCAGATACACAAGTTTAAATATCACATTGTTTTTCTTGGGTGAGAAACCCAAAGTATAAATAAGGAGCAAAATGGAGGATAGATATTAGAAAATAAGAATTTTTTTCAAATGGGAAAGTGAATAAGAGATAGAAGAATGAAGGAGGGAAGGAAGGAAAAAGGATTTTAAGGAAAAAAAGAATTGAAAAAAATAGAAATAGAGCTTTTGCAGATGGGGAGGGGAAGAAGAGCTTGAGGGGGGGAAGGGAACAAAGAAAAAGAATTAAGTTGTGTTATGTACATGTGCAAATCCCCCAAGATAAATGTGATCATTATGTACTGCAAACATGTACTAATAAAGAAATTTATAGGTGGATAAATGAAGTTATTTAAAAGGGTTTGTAGAGGCTGCAGGAAATAGAATCAATGAAGTCAAGAAAGATGACTTGTCCTTCTTGGGGAAATTTGTTAGGCCACTAAACTTCATCTTGGAACTTCCCTGCCATCATTTCTGTTCATAATCCATTGGTCAAAGCAACTCATATGGCCAAACTCAACTTTCATGGGCTGGGTAATATATTCTGCCCACAGTGGGTGATAGTATGCAAAGGATGTGGAAGTATTCTCTTAAGAGAATGCAGAGTTGGGAACAGTAACTCAACCCACCATATGTCCATATTATTTACAATAGCCCCAAATTGAAAATAATGGATGAAACACAGTAGGGAATGAAAGAAAAAAAGGAAATGAAGAAAATTAAGTCCAAGTCTATGAGAGAATCTGAACTGTGACAGGAGTTCAAATGACAGTGCTCTGTTCACCCCTGCTTCTAGTCTCTAGCACATGCAGTTTATTTTCTAGGACTCTGCATCTTCATCTTCGCTTAGCCTACATCTCCTATTCCTTGCATACATAGCATAGCTGTCTTTTATTCCAGGAAGCTTCTTCTGACTCCCTCCCCTGGCTGCTAATACATGTGTTCCTATACATTCCCTACTTCCTTTCCTACAGCTCATGTCCCAAGAGATTTTATCTTCCAGGGTATCTGTGAACTCTTTGAGAGAAGCAACATGCCTTGTTAATCTCAGTATATACTAAGAGCAAAGGGTCTGGATAATGGTAGACACTTACTTAATAAGTGTTATTGTATAAATGAAGAGTATGAATTTATAACTGCTTAAATTTGAATTTGAAGTTAAAAAACCTTTGCTTAGCTGTGCCCAGTGGTGCCTGCCTATAATCACAGCTCCTCAGGAGGCTCAGGTGAGGTAGAAGAATCAAAAGTTTGAACCCAGCATGGGCAAAGTAATGAAATCCGGTCTCAAAATGAAAAGAAAGAAGGGGGAGAGGCGCTTGAGATATAGGGCAATGTAAAGTCCCTGAGTTCAATTCCCAGTACCAAACAAACAAACTCCTTCTTAAACCCCACCCTCTTCTAGATATAAGTATGATTATGTCAGGTTTCTCAACATCTCTGGGCCCTAGTTTTCTAAATTGTAAAATGGGATAATGCCACCTATTCTGCAGGTCACATCACTCTCACCATACCTAATCTCATCTGACCATAGCTTCTCGTGGGATAAAATAATATTGTGCATAGGGAAGCTTTGCAAAACAAAAAAATGATTTTTCATGTGTGTGTGTACATGTGTATATGTGTGTGTGTGTGTGTGTATTTTTGTGTTTTGTAGAAAAAGAAAGTTTCTATGCAAAAACATATGTAATCTCTGTATGGAAAAACAGTTACAGTGGACCCTTGAGTTACAACTGGTCTTATATATGAATAACTTGAGTTATGACTGGAATTTTAGTTTTAACTTATGACCAAAGTATTGAGTTATGACCAGAATACTGAACACTTGCATGGCTGTAAAAAAGACTTGTAATGCTAGAAAAGCATATGTGAGCAAGGGTATGTAAGCTTCAGGCTGAGCCCAGATGCATATGTTTGTGGATGTGATTTCAGTCAGTGCTTTATATAATCATATGGTTACTGCTATCAAAATGCCCCCCAGAATAGCTAGAAAAGAAGCTAAGGAAGGAAAGGAAGGTAAATAAAGCAATCTTAATTGAAAAGAAGAAGGAAACGGTGGAGAAATATGAGAGTGGTGTTTGTGTGATCAATATCGCTCATATGTACAGCATGTCAAAATCCACCAACTTGACAATTGTACAAAGAAAAAATTTGTATAAGGAAGTTAATGTTGCTAAAATTGTTACTCAAATTAGGAAGTCACAATCAATAGTGTTAGATGAGGTAGTGGATAAATAAAAGACAGATGGCAGTTTATAGCCTATCTAGTGTATAATTTGTGAAAAAGCTAGAGCTATAAATGCAGATGTCATAAAGGATAATCCATCAATGAATGATAATGGTGAAACATTTTGTGCCAGTAAGGGATGGTTTCACAATTTTAAAGTGAGATCTGGGATTCATAAGGTAGCTAGGCATGATGAAGCAGCCAGTGCTGATAAAAGGGCTGCTGAAAATTATATACACCACTTTGAAATGATGACACAGAGAAATGACTTTTGCTTTCATCAAGTTTTCAGCTGTGATGAAACTGGCCTTTTCTGGAAAAAAATGCCCAGGAGAACATACGTTACACAGAAAGAGAAGAAAATTCCAGGCCACAGGTCTATGAAGGTAGACTAACCTTATTGTTATGTGTCAATGTGAGTGGTGTCCTCAAGATAAAGCCTCTCTTGGTTTATCACTCTGAAACCCCTAGAGTGTTCAGAAAACATAAAGTCATGAAGAATAGGCTAGGGGTCATGTGGATATCTAATCCAAAGCCTGGGTAACAAGAGTACTTTTTTTAACTTAAATGTATAACTTTATTATCATTCACTAAACACACACATATACAAAAATTAAAATTATTCAAAGAAAAGCAATGCAAGAGAAAAAACCTATAATAATATTCAAATGTAATAGAACTCAACCAAAGCAAAACTGAAAAGTACTTAAACATTTTTCCATATAACTTAAAAAAAAATCTCAAGCATTAACAAGACATCAGAAGATGTGATTTGTTTTAGAAAGATTTTCAAAACTAATATTGAAAAAATAGTGGTCTGGAGAAAAAATCCTGATGAACTAGTAGAGTCCACATAGGTCCAATTTTTCTTAAATTTAAATTTCAATACAGTCATGTGACATGTGATGAAAATATAATCTGACACATATGTTACTAGGCAATTTCATCTATGTGTATTGCAAAGTATCGCACAGAGTACCATCTTTTAAGTGGAAACTGAAAAGGTACAAATCAATCATCTGTGATGCCCCCTTGATCTTATCCAAATACACAGTTAAACACAAGATATATGAGACTACCACTGGCACAGCAGCACACTGTTTTACAGTAAACTCTTTTATATAAATAGGATTATGCTCTAAAGGATGAAAAACACAGCATGTTATGATAAGTACCTAAAACAGTAACAGTCATTTATCACACTATTGAGTACTGTGTACTATACATAGCTGCATGCTCTTCTTCTGGACACATACCATTCTCTCCTTTGATCTCAGTGACTCTTCCTTCCCAACCCACTGATGAGCTCCAGCCTAGTCTCTATCTACATCTCTTCCTATATATAGTTTTAAACACAATCTATATATGGATTCTTTCCAGATTCCAGTCTCTAACTCTGATCTCTCCCCTTCCCCTCCTGCCATCCCTACCCCTTTGAACCTTTTCTTTGTATTTTAAATTATCAATTATTTGTTTTAATCATTTTAATCCTTACTTACACTTTCAGTTTCTCACACTAGAGAAACTATTCGGTATTTACACGTGTGTCCTATTTATTTCACTTAAGAGAATGGCCTCAATAAGCATCCATTTAGCTACAAATGTCTCTAGTTTCTCATTTTTTATGGGTGAGTAGTACTCCATTTTATAAAAAAAAAATCACATCTTCTTTATCCAGTCTCCAGTTGATGGGCACTTGGGTTGTTTCCAAGCTTTAGCTTTTACAAACTGTGTCACTATAAACATGGGTACACATATATCACTGTGGTATGATTCTTTTAATTCTTTTGGGAGGATACCCAGCAGGGGGATAGCTGGGTCAAATGGGACCTCAAAGCCTAGTTCTTTGAGGTATCTCCATACTGATTTCCACATTGGTCGCACCAGTCTGCACTCCCACCAACAATGGAGAAGGGTTACTTTCTCCCCACACCCCCACCAGCATTTGTTATTGGATGATTTCTTTATAGCAGCCATTCTTTCTGGGGTGAGGTGGAATTTCAGTGTTGTTTTCATCTGCATCTTTCAAATAACCAGTGATGTTGAACATTTTTCATATATTTATTTGCTGCTTTTACTTTTTTGTCTGAGAAATGTCTTCATTTCAGATGCCCATTTTTGAATTGGGTCTTTGAATTTGGGGGTCTGATTTTTTTCAGTTCTCTATATATTCTAGATAGTAGTCCTTTGTCTAAGGCACAGCTGCTGAAAAATTTTTCCCCACATTGTAGGTTGTCTCTCAACTCTATTGATGGTTTCTCTTGCAGTGCAACAAGAGCACTTTTTATTGAGTGGATCAGTGAGGCTTTTCTGTTCTATTGCTAAGAAATATCTAGAGAACAAAGGTTCACCACTCAAGGCTCTCCTCATCATCCACAATGCTTCTGCTTACCCAGGAGATTTGGAAGATTTGGTTGAAGTATCCCCATGGCTCTCAGTCAAGTTCCTCCCACCTAATACAACTCCTCTACTGTAGCCTATGGACTAGCAGGATATACCTAACTTTAAGAAGCTATTCACCAAGGAACTGTTCCTGAAGTGCTTCCAGATGGTCTTAGATATAGATTTAACCCTTGAAGAGTTCTGGAAGGAACATTGCAACATCTTTTCCTGTGTGGGTTTAATTGAGAAGTCCTGGGCCAATGTCTCTTTAAGGATATTGAGATCTGCCTGGAAGAAAGTGTGGCCTAAAATTATTCAGGAGAGAGACTTTGAAGGGTGTGTAGAGAAGCCTGAACCTTTCATTGACTCTGTGGTTGATGACACTGTCATGATAGCAGAGTCTAGAGGCTTGCAGGTAGACAGGGGTGATGTTGAAGAACCAGTGGAGGAACACTCAGAGGAATTGTCTACAGAGGAACTTCAGTAACTTCTGGCTGAGCAGCAGAGAATAGCACTGAAGAGTTTTCTGAAGAGGAAGGAGAGTATCAATAATCAGTTGCAGGAAAGTTCTTCTGAAATAAGAGAAATTCTGAAAAAGTGGATTGAGCTGCAAACATTTGTAGAGAAGACCCACCCAGACACAAAAGTCCAATCCTTGCATTCACTTGCTTAATGACAATGTCATATTATAATACAGAAAAGACAGAAACAGACAACCTTAGACCAGTTTTTAGTTCTGAAAAGGTAGAGATCTAGTGAGCCAGAAGCAGGTCCTAGTGGGCTATGGACTCTGCCAAGGAAAGAAAGGACACCAGAGAACCAGATTTTGATGTTCTTATGGAAGGAGACTCTTTTCCCAAACAATAACCACCTTCCATTTCATCCTCCCTTCCTGCAAGCCAAAGATGTCAACTTGAATGGTACAGTATGAAATTGTTTCTGGTAAAATAGGTGCATTTTATAACTTTTTGGTCAATACACTAGGAAAATTATTGGTGTTTCTTATAAATTACAAACATTATAAAACTCTTTTTTATTATGAAAATGTTAGTTAAGAAGTGCTTTGGGAGATTAAGAATGCATTATGGTTATTTCCATTATTTCTTATGGGAAAAATAGTCTTGACCTACAACCAACTTGAGTCACAACCATCTCTTGAGAATGAATTGAGTTCATAAGTCAAGGGTCCACTGAATAATTGACATTTAAAATTTAAAGATAATCTATGATAAATAACAGTAGTGTTTCTGAAGTCTTCAAAAATGGTTCTGATGGTTCAGAACAATGTTATCTGATAGAACTTTCTATCATGATGAAAACATTCTATATCTGCATGTCCAATGCAGTACCCACTAGCTATATAAAGCTCCTAACCATTAGAAATGTAGTGAATGCAAATGAGGAACTCAGATTTAAATTTTATCTAATTTTAATTAAATTTAAATAGCCACATGTTGGACAACACAGACATAGGGATTCCCATCATGTCAGAAATTTCTATTAGACAGAGGTGGTTTATAATATAAATTGGTGATGAAAGACTCTATTAACTTCATGGAACAGCTAGGTATTGTAAACAGTAGAGATGGTTGGATATAAGCCTGAGGGAATATTCCTATTCATTTGTAAAAACATTTGTTTTAGATGAAAATTGCCAGTTTAAACCTTTGGGTTAACACCTAGGGATATTTGCTAGGCATAACAGAGGGGGTTGACTTGCCTAAAACCTCAAATCTATTTTGGAACTAGAGAGGTAACTTTACTTATCTACCTATTTTCTACTTAAGTAGCTTACTTATCTACCTCAATAATAAAAAGGAGTTGAACTATTTTGGTGGTCTCCCTCAGATTCATCATTTAATCCCTATATGCCAAAGGAAATTGATGAGAATTATACCTAAGTCAACTGGTTTGGTGATCTGATGATTTGCTTATAGGCTAATGGAATAAATCAAAGAATTTAATAATAATACGCAAGGATTGATAGGAAGATCCACAATTCTGACTTCAGATTTTGCAAGACCTATATGAAAACATAGAAAGATCCTTTTTTCTATGTGAAGTCCATTTTTTTCTCTAAAATTTATGTTACATAAATGATGACACTTTGGAAATATTGCTTATTATATTACCTCAATAGTAGGAAAAATGGTTTTGTTTATTGTTTTTTGATATGTCAGTTCTAGTATTTCATTGTTTATTTTTTGTCTAGTTGATCTATTTGTGAGAGTGGGGTATTAAGGTTCCCTACTACTATTGTATTAGTGCTTATATGATTTTTTTATGTCCTTTATTATTTGTTTTATATAGTTGGATGCACTAGTGTTTGGTGCATATATATTAATGATTGTCATCTCTTCCTCTTGCATTGTTCCCTTTACAAGGATGTAGTGTCTTTCTTTGTCTCTCTTAATCAGTGTTGGTTTGAAATCCAGTTGAATCTGCAAAGAGGATAGCTACTCCTGCTTTTTTTCGGGTTCCTGTCACATGGAGTATTGTTTTCCACCCTTTAACTTTCAGTCTATGAGTTTCATTTTGAATTCAGTGTGTTTCTTGTATGCTGCATATTGTTGGATCTTGCTTCTTGATCCATTGCCAGTCTATTTCTTTTGATTGGTGAATTGAGACCATTAACATTGATGGTCATAACTGATACATATTGACTTATCATTGTCATGACTTTTTCTTTTTGTTGGATTCTCCCCCTTTGCATTTAATTTCTTGTTGCACCTGACGGATTCATTCTGGTGGGCTTCCTGGGGTTGTGATCCTCATAGTCTCTTCCTAGGATATTGTCTAAAATTTTTTGGAGTGCTGATTTGGTACTCATGAAGTTCCTAAGGTGCTCTTTGTCAAGAAAGTATCTTATTTCTCCATCAATTTTGAAAGATAGTTTTGCAGGGTACATCAATCTGGGTTGGAGGTTGTTTTCTTTAGGGCTTGAAATACATCGCTCCACTCTCTTCTTGCTTTGTGGGTTTGTGTTGAGAAGTCTGCTGTGATTCTGATGGGCTTTCCATTGTATGTGATTTGTTTCTTTTCTCTCACTGCTTGTAGAATTTTATTCTTCTGTTCGGTTCCTGAAATCTTAGCAATTATATGCCTATGTGTAGTTTTTTTTGATCAGTGCTAGTTGGAGTCCTATATGCCTCACTTCTCTGTAGGTCAAGTTCTTTTCCCCTGCTTTGGAAGTTTTCTGCCATTACTTCTGTGATCAGTTTTTTTTATGTCATCTGTACTCTTTTCTGTTTCTTCCTTGACTCCAATCAGTCTTATGTTATTCTTCTTTGCATCATCTAGCAGCTGCTGGATTGATTTCTCATGGTCGCTTACTATTTTAAAGAAATTTTTCTTTTCCTGGTCACTAATTGCAATCTTATCTTCTATATCTGAAATTCTATCCTTGCATTGGCTTGTTCTGCTCTGTAAACTTTCAATGGAGTTTTTAATCTCCTGGAAATCTGTTTGTATCTGTTTTATGGATTCCATTTGTTTCCTATATTGGAATTCCATGATGTTCCTTAGCTCCTCTATTTTTTTTAATCTGTGTCCTCTCTAGATTTATTAATCATGTCTTGTACTATGGGCACAATCTCTGCTCTTATCTGAGAAATTATTTCAGATTTCATTTTTTCCAGGTCCCCTTTTGTTGCCAGTTCAGGAAGTCCATGTGGTTGAGTATCAGATTGTTCCATCTTGTAGCCCTTTGGGGTTACCCTAGGTGATCTGGAAGTCTGATTTATGTGTCTTCTCATTTCAACAGATGCAGCCTGCTGTGCCTTTGTTGAGGTGACTTTTTGCTCATCCAGTGTCTTGAATTCTCAGCAAGCCACTGAGAAGCCTTTACTCTGCTGCTCACCAGCACACCAATTCCTGGGTTCAGAGTGGTGGCCTTCTAAATACATGAGCTGATCTGTTGCCTGGGGAGGCTTCTGGCTGGGGCCTGAGCACACTTGGGATGGTATCTAGGCATGCCTCTCACCAGGGGCCCTATGTAGTTGTTGTCTGGGAGGGCCTTTGTTTTGGGGCTGTGCACCCCAGTTTCTGTTGTCTACACAGGCTTTGGATAGGGTCTCCTCTCACTTATCAATAGTATCAGGGTGAGCCTCTGGGTGTTGCTTGTGTGCCTGTACATTTCTTCTCCAGGCAGGTCCCTGGCTGTGGCCGATGGTATGGCAAGCCTCTGACTGAAGCCTGTGTGCCTGTGCAGCCCCTTTCTGGGTGGGCCTTTGGCTTGGGTGGGTGTCCCTGAGCCCCTGGGGTTGGGGTGGAGCCCTGGCTGGGATCCTCCTGTTACAACCCTGGTCTGGGCCACACAGCTGCTCCCTGGGATCTGCACCCACTCACCAATGGAATGACAGGCCTCCTGTTTTCTGATACTTAAACTTCCTTCCTGCTGTGGAAAAAAAATAATAGGGTCAAAATGAAAAGAGACTCTTAGAAGCAGATATTTGTGTCAGTGTTATCTGGTGCATTTGTAATTATCCCGTCTTGTCAAGTAGCAGGCACACTGAGGGCAAGTTTATCCAAAGGAAAGTGGATAATTCAGAGAGGTCACTAACTGTAGATTAATGAGAACATCACACATGACAAACTTGAATTAGAAAAATGAAATTCTACTCTAGGTGCAAATATTTTGAGAATTAGATGGGCAGTGTTTTTCAATACTATGCCAAGATAATCTACAGTGACATATTAAGTTTAACATTAAAAGACATTTTCAAGGATTTCCTAATTTTCCATTTTCTGATTTTTCATAGTTCACATTTGTTTAGTCATGTCTAAATAAACAGGTTTACTGAATTAACTACCATAAAAACCTAACCCCGGGTTCTGCTTCAATGTTGCAGATTAAATTAGGGTTAATCAGTCTTTGGGGTCTAAAGGACTTTGATGAGCAGCCCGGGAAAATGAACTTCCTGACTGCACTGGCCCCTGCTGTCATATGCTTGGATTGTTCAGGAGGAGTAGACTCCAGGCTTGCAGGTCAGTGGCCAGCTTTCTAGCATACTTGCCATTCTGAATTTGTCAGTGTTCCACTTGGATACTGTAGGAAGCAGCCTCTGTTCCTGGGTAGTGATCCCATGCAGCAGAACTCCACTGTTCAAATGCAAAACCTCTGAAGTTGCTTTTCATAAGCTCCCTGAAACTCAGTGCACCTCTGTGTGAAGCACACATGTTGTGTGGTTAGGATGATGGCTATGTCTGGACACATAGAATTTAGGAGTTAGCAATAGGAACCCAACTTCCAGCCTCTAAAGAGCAGTTAAAAAACTCAAAACAGTGGTTAAACCATTATTTTTCAGAAAACCTTTAACAAGCCCTTGAAATCCATAATATGAGTAGTTTATTTAAAATTTGGACTGCCCCAAATTTCATCTTCCTATAATTTTCTTTCCCTTGTCTTCTTGCTGTGTGTGTGCGTGCATGCTTTAGACTCTAGCTAAAGTACTGGGATTTCAACCCCTTTCTGAATAGAATATGCTCTTTGCCCTCAAGAAGACATTTTTGATCCTTTGTCTTCTATCTTATTATGGAAATCATGAGATTTATTAAAGGTATTGTAGCAATGGAAAATTAATTTCTGTTTTGGGAGTCAGGAGAATTTTCCTGAGGAGCATCTGAGAAGATGTGTCTTGAAAAATGGGACATGAGGGTTTAGAGAAGAAGCTAAGGGTACCTGGAGCAGCAGTGGGATATAGGGCTATGGAAGCCGGGGAGAGGCATTTTAGAAAAGAGGTAATGGAGAGATCAAGTTGGGAAACCTCTGGTATGCTGCATGACAGTTGAAGGGTAAAATAGGCATAAAGACAAGGGTGATGCAGAGAACTGTTTTTAGCCCCAAACTGGAAGCTTGAAGGCAGATTTATGCAGCTTATAGCTGACTCAGTGGTGCAAAAAGAACTGAAAAGTAGAAACCTACAAAGGGTGAATGTTGAGGGGAGGTAAGGAGAGATAGCCCTAATACTTCTACAGAACCTAAAAGCCTTTAGGAATTGGGGTACTTAAGGTGGATGCAGCTGGGTTAAATACAAACTTGACTCCTTAAGAAGTGATTAGAAGCTCAAATTTTCTTTTGGCTGTATATGCAGAATGGAAGGTTTCAAGGCTCCAGATTCTGGGATTTTATGTATATGATAGAGGCACGGAGAAGTGGATTTGTCACTGTAGCCCCAAGCCTAAGAACAGTAGCAGCCAAGATTTTCTACCTCTGGCAAGATTCAGGGTTATAATCTACCTAAGAGAAAAGAGCCACAAACATTGACAACTAGAAATTCTCCTCCTTCAGAATAAGTATAGTCCATGTACACAGGGTTTCCATTTTTTTGTGCCCCACTCAATATAAGAAGAGAGACAAAGATGACCAGACAATATGAGAAAAATCTCACATGAGATATGATGATGAAAATGAAAAAATAGAAAAAAGCAAGTGTAGGATACAGAAACAATACTGAGTCCCCTAAAGGAAATTAAATAGCAACAATAAAATGATAAAGATGAATATCCTGAGAGATAAGAAAGATACTGCATTCATGAAATAAGAACAGAGAGCTTATAAAAAGGAAACATTAATAGATAGGAATAAAGTTCTTAGAAGTTAAAAATATTAAAACAGAAATGAAAAAATTCAATAGGGGGTTTAGAAGCTAAACTATATGTGGTGGTTAATTGATTAATTGTCAACTTGAGTGAGGAACATCCAACTGAATTGAGTCAGCATGGTTCTAGCCATAGAAGACCCACTTAAGGAGGATTGTTGTCATAAGGGTATAAAAGATCAGGAGGGAAGTCTTTAAGCTGATTTTCCTTGGAAGAGCTTTGTTGCAGCAGTTTTTCTTGAAAAGAGCTTTGGCTGTTCAGTCCTTGCCATTGCCAAGGATGGCTGCTGTTCTCTATGGAGGAACTCCAGACTTCCTAGTCTTCCCAGACTCTCTAGCCTCCAGCACTGACCCTTGGGTTTTCTGATCCAGACCCTTTAGTCTTACATCACAGATCCCTTTAGTCTTACATCACAGATTCCTCAGTCTTGTATAGGACATTGCTGATGCATACAGGACATTGCCATGGGTTCCAGGCCTTCAGCTGGATTCTTCAGATCTCTAGCACACAGACAGATCTCTTGAACTCTTCCACATTTGACTCTGTGGGTGGATATTGTCAGCTAATATTATAAATTTCTGTGTCCTGCATTAAATCTGTCTCTCTTGCAAATACTGACTATAACACTATAGGAGCACTAATTGACAAAAGATGATAAAATGGAGAAGAAAATATTTTTAAAATAGGAGGAAAGAGAAGAAAATTAAAGGATCAGACCAAGAAATCCAGTATTTGAAGAAAAGACTCATCAGAAAGAGAACAGAAAAATTGGAGAAGAGGAAATAAACAGAGGGGGAAAACGTCCTATTTTAGCATTGCTGAAAAGTCCAAGTTCAAAGTCTCCTCTGAGATTTAAGGCAAACTCTTTTCTGTCAGCTCCTATAAAAATAAAAGAAGAAAATTAAACTTTGCTCACATACAATGGCACAAGATGAACATTCCCCTTCTAGAAGAGAGGGAGAGAAGAACAGAAAGGAAGAGGATCAAAGTAAGATTGAAACCCAGCAAGGCAAATTAAGTCCTGTAGCTCCATGTCCATTACTTGGGGCAAACGTTAGTGAGAGGTGAATCCAAACAGCTTGGGAAGCCCTACCCTATGGCATTACAGGTGGTTGGAGCTCACATGGCCTCTCTCTTGGGCTGTATTTGCTCACTGCTTGTGGCTTTCCACAGATATTCTATGTACCTGGCTTCTCCAAATTTCTGGGGTCTTCCCTGCACTTTTGGGTTCACATCTCTCATTGCTTCACACACTGTGTCCTCTTGTACACTGCCTGGCCTTCCAGGCCTTCTTCTCTAATCTGGATGGAAGCTTCCCTGACTCTACAACTCTTATTTTGCAAAATAAAAAACGAGCACTACATGCATGACACTAAGGTCTTCCACCAGCTTGGGCAGTAGCCTGGCCCTCTTGCATCATGGCTGCAGTGGTTTCCATGTGCCTGCATGGTTGAGCGTGATGGACTGAATCCTGTGGAACAAACTTCCTATGTGGCCCTTCTTGAGTATGGTGCCCTGGGACTTTCTTTTCAAAACAAAGTCTTTTACTCTCGCAATTTTGATCCTGTAAAGGGCGGGGCCTTGCTGATTGATCACATGCCTTCAAGCCATTTTTCTTATTGTCTTACTCCAAAGTTCTTTACTTCATTTTCTTTAATTTTTAATTTTTATTTATTTATTATTTTTTCATTCATAAATTTTATTGGTATATTTTAGGTATACAGTATGCTGATATTCATTATTGGGAATTTGTATATTTACATAATATATCTTTGTTCTTATTATTTTCCCCATTCCCCTGTTCTCCCTTCAACCCCTTCTTAACTTCTTTTTTATGCTAATCTTTTCAACAACCAAGCTTTTCTCAGCTGCATCTTTGCTGGTGCTGTCTTTCTGCAAAAAAATAAAAACTTTTTAAGTGGGCTTTTTGCTCTCATTTTTCACGGTATATCACACTAAAAGCAGCAAACAATAACTATGCTACAGACTGAACATTGAGCTGCCTTGCAAGTTCATCTGCCAGATTAATTAGTCCACTTTTCTTAATCTTAGTCTCCCAAAAAAATCTCAGAGCATGAGCAAAACGTAGACAAATTTCCTGCCAGAGCATAGCACACACAACCTGGAGTTCAATTGCCAGTGGAATTTTTGTTTCCAACTGAATCTTCCTGAACTTGATCTTTACCATATGCTTTATCAACATTCTGATCTTCTGAGCTCTGACCAGAATCTCCCATCAAGCTTGGATTTTAGTGACATCTCCAAACCTTTCCAAAATCCTCCTATGAACCAGTTTTAAAGTCTTCTGAACTATGTGGTCAGGTATAGTTCCAGCAATGGCCCCACTGGGTACCAAAACCTGCCTGAGTCAGTTTCTTGTCACTTGGAGACAATAACAAACACCTGCAGCTTAAAGGAGGAGAGGTTTATTTTGCCTCATGGTTACAGTCCATACAGCTGCCTCTAAGGCATGACAGCATGGCAGAGGGGCATGTCAAAGTAGAAACTGCTCACCAGCAAGGAAGGAGAGAAAAGGGGGGAAACTATGGAGGGAGATATACCCTTCCAGGTCATGCCTCCAGTGACCCATCTCTTTCAGACAATTTCCAACTTCTAATACCACATTTAGCTACAGACTCATCAGTGGACTAATCTACCTATGAGTATAATACCCCCATGATCGGATCACCTCCCAAAAGCCCTGCCTATCACTGCATGAGGCTTTGGGGGTCACCTAGATATAAACCATAACATGAGATAAATCTTAATCTTCCATAGCTGCAAATTGATAGTATCTTGCAATGACATTCCAGAAATGACAACATAAATATATAAGTACTATATTATGTTGTACTGTGTAAATGATACAGAGAAAAATACCAGAATAAGAAGCCAAATTGGTAAGAGTGGTTGCACCTGTGTGGGTAGGCTCTTGGAGTGTGGAGAAGGAGGTCAGGGGCCTCTGCTAGCTCCACTGTAAATGTAGTTTTAAAAAGCTTTTAAAGTAAGTTCCTTATTATTTGAATTTTTAAAAGGCAAAAGAGAAAAAGGTGATGAGAAATAGTGCTAGTTTTTGACAAGATAAAAAAGATCAGAGTGATAAGATCAGAGCTACATTTAGGAGGGTTGTCCTATGTTGAATGGGGCTTGGTTAGTGATGGGTAGACAGTGAGCTTGCACAGGAGGTCTGTAAGGTGGCCCATGTAGCAGACACTGTCACCCTTGAGTCAGGATGGGTCATTAGGAAGGTTGAATAGACTGAATCTGAGATCTTCTGAAGAGGATAAATGTGCAGGACTTTGCCTTCCTCATGTGAGGTCAGGAAATTAATTTTTTCTTTTTTAAAATTAATTTTATGGATATATAATAATTACACTCATTTAGAGGAATTCATCATTTTCAATACCTGCCTTCCTCTCTTTCTGTTTTCCTTCCTCAACTCTAAAAAGTCTGCCTCCCTGTTTCTTGCATCTCTTTTGCTTTACTCTTTAATTTATTTATATTGTGGGTTTCTCATAAGTGAAACCATGTAATATTTAATCTGTGTCTAATTTAATTAATTTAACATGGCTTCAAGATCTATATATTTTCCTACAATGACTCCAATTCATCCTTCTTATGGCTACATAATATTCCACTATGTACATGTACTACATTTTATTTGTTCATTTGTCTGTTGATGGGCCTCTGGGCCATTTCCATAGTTTAGCTACTATGAATTGTGCTGGTATAAACATGGGTACACATGTCTATTATGTCACATAAATACATATATATTGTTTAAGTATATGGTATAGTATTCTCTGACTCTCAGGAATATACCTAGGAGAGGTTTAGATGGGTCAAATGGAATTTTCATTTTTAGTATTTTGATTTCCATACTGATTTCCATAGTGGTTGTACTAGTTTACTTTCCCATAAACAATGAAGAAGTGTTCCTTTTCCCCCACCATGTTCTCACCTGCATTTGTTGGGTTTTTTTTTTTTTTTGATAAAAGCAATTCTAAGTAAGATGGAATCTCAGTTATTTCAATTTCCATTTCTCTAATGACTAAAGATGCGTTAGTATGCCATCTTTCATGTACCTATTGGACATATGTATTTCTTTTGAGAAGTGTCTATTCATTTCATTTGCGCATTTTTTGATTGGGTCATTTGTTTTTTGGGGTCTAATTTTTGGAGCGCTTATATATTCTAGATATTAGTCCTCTTATCAGAAGAGTAGTTGGCAAAATTTTTTTCTCATTCTGTAGGTTATCTCTTTACTCTGTTGACTTTCCTTTGCTATGAAGAAACTTTTCAATATGATATAATCCCATTTTAAAATTCTTGTTATTTCTTTGCCTTTTGGAATTCTGTTCAGAAAGTCTTTGTCTATGTCTCTGCCTTCAATTGTATTCCCCATTTTTTCTTCTAGCAGTTTCAGTGTTTCTGTTTTTATGTCTATGCATTGATTCACTTTGATTTTATTTAATACAGGGTGAGATATATTGGTTAAATTTTATTCTTCTGCATGTGGATACCAGTTTTCCCAGCACCGTTTGTTAAAGAGGCTGTCTTTCCTCTAGCATATGTTTTTAGCTCCTTTGTCAAAGATCAGATAGCTCCAATATCTTTCTTCAGGCTATTATGCTTTTTGTTATTGTGGTCTTTGACACCTTTGGCAAGTTTGATTCCAAGGCATTTAATTTTTTAAGAAGTTGCCATGAATGGGATTGTTTTCCTGATATCTTTCTCAGTGGGTTTACTATTGGAGTATAGGAATGCTAGTGGTTTTTGAATGTTAATTTGGTATCTTGACATTTTACTGTATTTTTAAATTGGCTCTAAGAGACTTCTGGTAGGTTTTTGGGGTCCTCTACATAAAGGATCATATCATATGCAAATAAAGATAGTTCAATTTTAAGAAATTAATTTTTGAAGCAAAATACAGGATAATACACTTTTTCTCCATTAAGTTTAAATTTTACAGGTTGAGTCCAACATCCTAGGTAGTTGTAAAGTTAATATTGTTTACTAGATTTATTTAAAATATGCACATTGAAAATTTGAATAGTATAAAAATATATAAAACAAAAAGTAACTTCCCTTTCTAACTCAGACCCCACCCAGGTATCCTAGTTCCTCTTGTTGGAGATAATCACTCATCAATTTTTTGATCTTCCTGCAAGTTATTTCCTATGCACAAATTATCTGTGCACAAAGTAGCAAAGACTTCTACCAATACCTGCTTTGTTTTAACACAAACATAAGCACACCGTGCACACTTTCCAGCACCTTGCTTATTTTTCCTCTACAGTATATTTATCCAAATATAATTCTTGAGTATTGTCAATATACCAGGCACTAATCCAGGCATTAAGAGATCTAAGCTATTCTAGAGATCTTGCCTTGTCCACATATATTCATCTAACTTAGTCTTTATACCAAGACTACAGATTAAAAGATTAGATGTTACACACCTAGCCTCTTCTCAGGTTTCACCATCATGTTACATATCAAGTTCCCCGTGGAGGATACCTGAAGAATTCATAGAAGCTATGAGTGTTTTGATTTTGAGGTGATCCTTGCCATGTTAGTTTCCTTAGAGATCTGTGCCATCTGAAAATTTGATTCATTTATCTCTAGATTTTTATGACACTGGATAAAATACTGAACATTATAGAGCTATTTAGCACTGTGCCAGAGAATCATACAGTTTTTCTATGGATTCTAATTTCTTATTGTGGCAATTTTACCAGCTGCCCTTTAATTAATGTGTTTGCTATTTTTCTCTCCTAGCTAAGACAAAATACCCAACACCCAAAGTTAAAGGAGGAAAGGTTTATTTAGCTCACAGTTTGTAGAAGTTTCAGTCTGTAATCAGCTGCCTCCAAGGCAGAGTGACACATAGCAGAGGGGTGTTGCCAAGGAGAAATAGTTCATGGCACCCACAAGGTAGCAAAAGCAACAAGGGATTTTAACAACCTCTTTCTGCCCATTTTATCTTATTCAGACTACTTAGGGTGGTTAGTATTCACACCCTTAATCCTAGTGCCCTTGGGTTTAGCTAGCATTATACCATGAATCAATCCTGCACTCTAGATTAAGCTACTTCTGAAAAAGCCCCACCAAAGACTGCATGAGACTTTGCAGGTACATCTAAACACAGGCCATAACAATTTCTAGTCTGTCTCTGAACTTACTGAGGAATACTTCCATTTTGCAGTCAGGCTGGCAGCTTCCCTGGCATGTTTGGGGGGTCCTGTTTCTCCCAGAATTGAGGTCTATGTTTTCCTAATGTCAGAAATGTTTGATGCAGGCTGTTTATGTGAGTTGTACTTGCTACCTGTGAACCAATGGCCCACCACAGGTGGGCAGCCTAGGAGTCAGAGGGCTTCTGCAGGGGTAGCCACTGAGAAATCCTGGCAAGAAATAACCATCCTATCCATTAGTCTGGGGAAAAGGACAGATACAGCAAAGCCAGAGAAATCCAGGAATGATGGCTAAGGGCCATGCTGGGGAAGGAACCAAGAGAGTAAAAAAGCAGGATTAAATGAGGGTCCAGAAAAATTCAAATATGGAAACTTCTTCTGTAAGCCAGAAGACTGCATCAGCTATTGTGGGGGGAAAAACCTGAAATTGTGAATTAACCCAGAGCCAGCAGAGAAGGCAGAGTATATTGGACATAATTGGATATTGACTCATTTTTGTTATTTCATTAATTACAATAAAACAAGTATCAACATACATTAAAATATTTTACAATAAGTTGTCAAAATAACACTCTTATTTAATAAATACATAATAATTTTAAGTAACATATAATTTACATTCAGATTTTCCTAATTATCTCAAGAAAATGTCCTTTAGAGTAGCTTTTCCAAATCCAGTATCTAACTCAGGACCACAGATTATGTCTGGATGTTATATTCCTCAAATCTCTTACTTTCTAGAGCAATTCCTTTTCCCATAGTGTGATTGTTTGAAGAGACACAGACCAATGTCCTGTAAATTATCATACCTAGATTTATTTAGATATTTCTTCCTGGTAATCATTAGCTTATTCCCATATTTTCCATATATCCTATAAACTAGAAGTTAGATTAAAATTTGATGATTCAAATTGGACATTTTTGGCCAGAATATATCATAAGTAAGGTGTATTTTTCTTATTAATTCATTTTAAAATTAATACATAAAATGTAACAATTGCACCATATTAATAGGACTCTTTTCTTAAGGATTATATGTGCATATTCATGCTGTTCATTCTCTGGCACTGGTCTGTGAATAACCAAGGCACAAACTGCCATTTAGTGGTAGCATACCCTAAGTATAGCTTCAGATGTTTGGAAGGATAGAGACATTTCTGAGCCATTGAACCTATAATTAAATCATAATGCCAACCATCCTTTCTGCTCCTTTATTAACTCTTGCTCTAAAATCTTCTCTTTGATATCCTGATTCTTCACGAAAGCTGCAAGTCCCTTTAAATTTCCTTCTTGTGTCCACTCCTTCCCCTTGCACCACCATCCCCAGCCTATCCCAATCCTCTCTGCTCCACCCTTCTCCCAACATTTGTGATGTTCCTATGTCGAAATTTATTTTCCTCCCCCCAATTTAAGACGATTTAAATTTTTACCTAAATCTTCCTCCTTGATTGTGAGAATGTAACTTCTGAAATTTAAGAAATAATATGCATCAACATTCAGTCTTTCATTGTTATTGAGTAATTAATTTTTCTCTTAGAAGAAAAATCTCTTCAGTTTGGAGATTCATATAATTTGGAATTAATAGTATAAATGCATTTTGGATCCTTAAAGAGCATTTGTTTAAATCTATTCCAGTCTTCTCCCTTTTTAAACGCATACTTCACACTAATTTTCATATGCCCATGTGTGTGTTTGTGAGACTGGTAATCTGTCCCATTGTCAGGTGAGAACTGCAGGAATTTATGATTATTGATCTTCCCCAGAACACACCATTTCCCTTACCTGGGACCAGGCCTGAGAGACTCTGAAGCAGGCTATTCAGGGAAGTCCATACAAAATCAAACTGAAGGATACTCTGGCTAATAAGGCTGACCCTCAGGGTCTGTAGGTATTCATTTTCAGTACCTCATCGTGACAGATGATGGGTGTAGTGACGTTGCCAGGGCACTGTTTTACTTCACTTAAAGAAGTACAACTGATTTACAACTGATAGAAGTTGCTAGTAAGACAGTAACATTTCCAGGGATAGTGTCTCTATTATGAAGTTTCTAATTAATTAGTAAGGCAGGGTCTCATATACAGTATGGCTAAAGAGCAAGGCTTACAAGAGCCAATAATAGGTATAGAAAGTGATGTAGCTGAGGCTAAGATCACAGCAGGAGAAAATGTCTGCAGGAAAGGAAGTGTGCCTCTAGTACTTGGCCTCGATTGAATGTACTACCATCAACTCCTCTTTCCTTTCTTGTTGATCACTTTTTTGGGGGCTCATTTCTTAAATATCAGGGTTTCACAAATGTTATTCCCAGATCACCTCTTTTCTCAATTGGTACACTTCAGGAGCTCTTATTTCCATTCTTTTTTCAGAAAGCTTGCACGTGACTGTTCAGCCACTTGCCAGACTTCCTTTCTAAATTTCCCCAGCACCTTGACTGCAGTACATCAAAAGATGAACAAATTATCTGCTCTTTTGCCCACCTCAAACTTTCTGTACTTCCTTTATTCCCTACCTTGGACAAATGGGGCTATCTTCAACCTGATTGCCTAAGCAAAGCTCATTAGTATCATCCTTGTTTCCTTCCTCTCCTGAACCCTAAGCCCTATTTTTACTCCTGTTTTATCTTTCAATGCTGTTTTTCTATTTATGCCAATCAACCTAGACCATGCCACAATTGTCTCCTGCTTAGATCACTTTAATCCACCCTTAACATAGCTTGCAGAGATTCAGTGGCTTGTCATCATCAGCAGATTCAAGCATTTATCCCTTAAAACTGGTGTATAGGCTATTTATGATGCACATCTTTTTTCCATGCCTTGCTTCATCTTTTCTAATGTCTTATGCCTGAGCTATCTTGAATGATTTGTCATTCTCAGAGTGTCATCTCTCTATGTGAGATGTTATGTTTCTGTATCCACCTGTACTCTTTATCATTGGTCATCTCTCTATGTGAGATGTTATCTTTCTGTATCCACCTGTACTCTTTTTCTTTCAAAACTCAGCCCAGGTGTTACCTAATCTATGAGGTCATCCAGGACCAATGGTTTCTTTCAGAGTCAGTTGCTTTCCAACTCTACACTATATATCTTGTGCCTATTCCTATTACACAATTAGTCACAATTGCCTACTTATCTGTTTGATTTTCTTAATAAATTTTGAGCTTAAGAGGAGGGACCATAATGATTTTTCTCTTTGACATTCTACGTTACACAGGTTCAGAGAAGGTCTCAAGAATCTAGGCTAAAATAACTAGAAATAAAAGCTTTAGGAGGAGGCCATAAACTAAACAGAAATACCAACTGTAGCACACAGTGAAATGATACATAGTTTGCAGTTTGAGTCCAGGCATGCTAACTGCCTAATAGAAGGGAAAACCCCACAATTTCTTTATGCAAGCAAATCCAGATTTGCTAAAATGTATTATTTACAGCTAAATTAAATGGAAAGAAAAAAGCAAGCATGGTACATACTCAGCAAGAAATGATAGAAATTGCCTTTAAAAGGGACCAAATGTTGAATTTAACAGACAGATATAAAAATCAGCCATTATAAAGTCACAGAATCAAACAAAAATATATTTAAAAAGTAAACAAAACTAGTTTTAGTAAATGAAGATATAGGAATCTTTTCACAGAAACAGAACCCTCTCCCCCTCCTGAAAGGGTAGAAAAGTTCAGCAGTTTGGCTCATCAGAAAAATTGGAGGTGGCAAAAAAATCAGTGAGCTTAAAAATAGATAAGTTGGAACTATCCATTGTAAAATGAGAGAAAGAAGACTGAAGAAAAATGAAGAGCATTTCAGAGACATGTAGGATAATACAAAGTGGTCCAATACCACTATCATTACAGTCCCAGAAGGAAAGATGAGAGACAAAAATTGTTTAAGAAGTAGTGGCTAAAATCTCCCCAAATTTGATAGAAAATTGTAATCTTACAGATGTAAGAAATTTATTTATTTATTTATTAAATTAAATTCTTTTATTGGTACATTGTAGATATTCAACACAATTACAATTCTCATTGGGAATTGTACCTTTACATAATGCATCTTGGTTTCTATTTTTTCCCCATTCCTAGCCCTCCCTTCATGCCCACCACCCTTCCCTATTTACAAAGACTTTATTTCCAATTTTTCCATTTCTCAGCATTTTTCCTTTCCCTTCTTTCCTTTCCCCTGCCCCTCCCACTACCCCTATCCCTTTGGACCTTTTCTTCCTATTTTACATTATTGATTATTCATTCTAATCATTGGTACATTTTAGGTATACAATATAATGACATTCATCATTGGAAATTTGCACTTTTACATAGTCTCTCTTGGTTCTTATTTTTCACCCTTGCCCAGCCCTCCCTTCAACCCCTCCAGTCCTCCCTATTTACAAAGATTTTGTTCCTATTTTTCCATTTTCTCATATTAATCCCATTCCCTTCTATCCTTTCCCCTAGCCCTCCCACTTCCTTCCCCTTTGCCATTTTCTTCCTATTTCACATTACCTATTATACATTAAGTCCTTATTTACACTTTCAGTTTCTCACACCAGAGAAACTATTTGGTATTTATACATGTGTGTCCTACTTATTTCACTTAAGAATATCACCTCAATGTGCATCCACTTAGCTATAAATGTCTCTAATTTCTCATTTTTTATGGCTGAGTAGTACTCTATTTTATAAAAAACCACATTTTCTTTATCCAGTCTCCAGGTGATGGGCATTTGGGCTGTTTCCAAGTTTTAGCTATCACAAACTGTGCTGCTATGAACATGGGCACACATATATCAATGAGGTATGATTCTTTTAATTCTTTGGGGAAGATCCCCAGCAGTGGAATAGTGGGGTCAAATGAGACTTCCAGTCCTAGTTCTTTGAGGTATCTCCATACTGATTTCCACAGTGCTTACACCAGTCTACACTCCCACCAGCAGTGGAGTAGGGTTCCTCTTTCCCCACAGCCCCGCCAGCATTTGTTATTGGTTGATTTCATGATAGCAGCCATTCTTTCTGGAGTGAAGTGGAATCTCAGCATTGTTTTCATTTGCATCTCTCAAATGACCAGTGATGTTGAACATTTTTTCATGTATTTATTTGCTATTTCTACTTCTTTGTCTGAGAAATGTCTGTTGATTTCAGATGCCCATTTTTGGATTGGGGTTTTAAATTTGGGAGGTCTGATCTTTTTAAGTTCTTTATAGATTCGAGATAGTAGACCTTTGTCTGAGGAAGAGCAGGTGAAGATTTTTTCCAACATTGTGGGTTGTCTCTTCACACTGCTGGTGGTTTCTCTTGCTGTGCAGAAGCCTTTTAATAAGAAGAGATCCCATTTGTTGATTGTTTGTGCTAGTTCATGGGCAACTGAGGTTTTGTTCATGAAATCTTTTCCTATACCGATGTCTTCAAGGGTTCTACCTAACCTCTGTTCCAACTGGTTCAGAGTTTCTATTTGAATATTTAGATCTTTAATCCATTTTGATTTTAGTTTATTGCATGGTGAGAGATATAGATCTAGTTTTAATCTTAGGCAAGTTGAAGCCCAATTATACCAGCACCATTTATTAAAGAGGCTATCTTTCCTCCAGTGAGGGTGTTTGGCTCCTTTATTGAAGATGAGATGGCTGAGTGTGTCTGGTGTTGTTTCTACATCTTCTAATCTGTTCCACTGGTCCTCAGGTCTGTTTCTTTGCCATTACCATGCTGTTGTTATCACAGTAGCTTTGTGGTATAGTTGCAGGTTGGGGATTGTGATACCCCCTGCCATATCTCTGTTACCTAGACTTGTTTTTGCTATTCTGGGCCTCTTCTTGTTCCAAATGAATTTTTGGATTGTTTTCTCAAGGTCCATAAAGTATGCTGCTGGGATCTCAATTGGAATTGCATTAAATCTATATAGTAGTTTTGGAAGTATGGCCATTTTCACTATATTAATCCTTCCTACCCAGGAGCAGGGGATGTCTGTCCATTTTCTGATATCATCTTCAATCTCTCTTTTCAGAGTGCCATAGTTTTCAGAGAAGAGGTCTTTGATTTCTTTCATTAGGTTGATTCCTAGGTATTTCAATTATTTGGATACTATTGTGAAAGGAATTATTTGCCCTATTTCTCTCTCAGTGAGTCTGTCATTGGTGTAGAGGAAAGCTATTGATTTTTGTGTGTTGACCTTGTAACCAGCTACTTGACTGAATTTGGTTATTAAGTCTAGAAGACTTTTGGTGGAGTTCTTGGGGTCTTCTATATAGAGTATCATGTCATCTGCAAATAATGACAATCTGACTTCTTCATTACCTATCTTTATTCCTTTTATTTCTTTCTCTTGTCTAATTGCCGTGGCTAATGTTTCCAGAACTATACTGAACAAGAGTGGTGATAGTGGACATCCTTGTCTTGTTCCTGATTTGAGTGTGAAGGATTTCAGTGTTTGACCATTTAGTAGGATATTGGCTGTTGGTTTTTCATAGATGGCGTCTATCAGTTTGAGGTAGAGACCATCTATTCCAATTTTTTGTAGGGTTTTTATCATAAATGCATGCTGGATTTTGTCAGATGCTTTTTCTGTGTCTATGGAGATAATCATATGGTTTTTGTCCTTGGCTCTATTGATATAGTGTATTACATTGATTGATTTTGGTATATTGAACCATCCCTGCATCCCTGGGATGAATCCCACTTGATCAGGGTGTATGATCTTCTATCTTCTTGATGATCTTCTGCATTCTGTTTGCCAGTATCTTATTAAGGATTTTTGCATCTATGTTCATTAGTGAGATTGGCCTATAGTTCTCTTTTTCAGTTGGGTCTTTCTCTGCTTTGGGGATCAAGGTGATGCTTGCTTCCAGGAATGAAATCAGGAGCATTGCTTCCCTTTCAATTTCATTGAAGAGTTTAAACAGTAGTGGCAGCAGTTCCTGTCTAAATGTCTTGTAGAATTTAGCAGTGAAGCCATCAGGGCCCGGGCTTTTCTTAGTTGATAAGTTTTTAATTACATTTTCAATTTCATTGGTTGATATTGGGTTGTTCAGAGTTTTTAGGTCTTCTTCATTCAACTTTGGTAATTCATATGTATCTAGGAATCTGTCCATTTCTTCTGTGTTGTCCATCTTATTGACATATAGGTTCTGGAAGTAGGTATTGATGATCTTCTGGATTTCTGCTGGGTCTGTTGTAATTTCACCCTTTTCATTCCTCATTGCATGGATTTAGGCCTTTTCTTTCCTTTTTCTGACAAGGTTGGCTAAAGGTTTGTCAATTTTGTTGATTCTTTCAAAGAACCAACTCTTGGCTTCATTGATTTTTTTGTATCATTCTCTTAGTCTCCATTGCATTGATTTCTCCTCTCATCTTTATAATTTCCTCCCTTGTATGAGCTTTGGGGTTGTCCTGTTCTTCTTTTTCTAGAAGCTTGAGGTTCAGCATCAGGTTGTTTAATTGGGCTCGTTCTGTTTTCCTAATATGCATATTCACTGCTAGGAATTTCCCTCATAAGACTGCTTTCATTGTGTCCCATAGATTCCGATATGTTGTATTGTTATTGTCATTTAATTGAAGGAACTGTCTGATTTCTTCTTTAATTTCCTCTGTGCCTCATTGGTTATTCAGAAGTGTGTTGTTCAATTTCCACATGTTTGTGAAATTTTTTGAGTTTCTTTTAGTATGAATCTCCAATTTCATTGCACTACAGTCTGATAATATACAGGGGATAACTTCAATTCCTTTGCACTTACTTAAACATGTTCTATGTGTGAGTATATGGTCTATTTTTGAGAATGACCCATGTGCAGCTGAGAAGAATGTGTATTCTGATTTTGTGGGGTGGAAGACTCTGTAAACATCTGTTAAGTTCATTTGTTCAAGAGTTCGATTGAGTTCTAGTATTTCATTACTTATTTTTAGTCTAGTTGATCTATTTATTTGTGACAGTGGGGTGTTGAGGTCCCCCACTACAATTGTATTAGTGCATATATGACTTTTCATGTCCATTAGTATTTGTTTTATATAGTTGGGTGCACTAGTGTTTGGTGCATAGATATTTATGATTGTCATCTCTTCCTCTTGGATTCTTCCCTTTACAAGGATGTAGTGTCCTTCTTCATCTCTCTTAATCAGTGTTGGTTTGAAAGCTACTTGATCTGCAAAGAGGATAGCTACTCCTGCTTTTTTTTGGGTTCCTGTCACATGGAGTATTGTTTTCCACCCTTTAACTTTCAGTCTATGAGTTTCCTTTTGAATTAAGTGTGTTTCTTGTATGCAGCATATTGTTGGATTTTGCTTCTTGACCCATTCTGCCAGTCTATTTCTTTTGATTGGTGAATTGAGACCATTAACGTTGATGGTTATAACTGAAACATCTTGACTTGTCATTGCCATGACTTTTTCTTTTTGTTGGGTTCTCCCCCTTTACATTTAATTTCTTGTCATGCCAGATGGCTTCATTCTGCTTTGCTTCCTGGGGTTGTGATCCTCAATGTCTGTTCCCAGGATATTGTGTAAAATTCTTTGGAGTGCTGGTTTGGTATTCACACAGTTCCTAAGGTGCTCTTTGTCATGAAAGTATCTTATTTCTCCATCCATTTTGAAAGATAGTTTTGCAGGGTACATCAATCTGGGTTGGAGGCTGTTTTCTTTTAGGGCTTAGAATATGTCACTCCAAGCTCTTCTTGCCTTGATGGTTTGTGTTGAGAAGTCTGCTGTGATTCTGATGGGCTTTCCTTTGTATGTGATTTGTTTCTTTTCTCTGACTGCTTGGAGAACTTTGTTTTCTGTTGTGTTTCTGGAATCTTAACAATTCTATGCCTATGTGTAGATTTTTTTTGATCAAGGCTATTTGGAGTCCTATATGCCTCACTTATCTGTATGTCAAGCTCTTTTCCCCTGCTTGGGAAGTTTTCTGCCATTATTTCTGTGAAGAGATTTTTTATGTCATCTCCACTCTCTCCTGTTTTTTCATTGAGCTCAATCATTCTTATGTTATTCTTCTTTGCATCATCTAGCAGCTGCTGGATTGATTTCTCATGTTCCCTCAGAATTTTGAAGCAATTTTTCTTTTCCTGGTCTCTAATTGCAATCTTATCTTCTATATCTGAAATTCTGTTCTCACATTGGCTCATTCTGCTGTGTAGACTTTCAGTGGAGTTTTTCATGTCCTGGAAATCTATTTGCATCTGTTTTATGGATTCTACTTGTTTCTTATTTTGGGATTCCATCATATTCCTGAGCTCTTCTCTAGATTTATTAATCATGTCTTGCACTAGGGGTACCATTTCTCCTGTTATCTGAGAAATTAGTTCTGATTTCATTTTTTCCAGATCCCCTTTTGTTGCCAGTTCAGTGGGTCCAGGTGGTTGAGTTATCAGAGTGTTCCATCTCATTTCCCTTTGGGGTTGCTGTAGGTGATCTGGAAGTCTAGTTTTGAGACTTGTTTACTTGTTTTTTCATTTTGCCTGGGGCTGGGGGCTGTTATTGCCTGTACGGATTACCTCCTCTAGCTGGGAGAAGTGGGACAGGGATTGGGAGCAGCGGTAGGTATGGTGACCCAAAAGCCCTTTCCTGTGAGCTGGGAGCAGCGGGAGAGATGGTGGCCAGGAAGCCCCTTCCTCTGGAGCAGGAGCAGTGGGATGGTGACTCAGAAGCCCCTCCCTCTGGGCCGGGAGTGGTGGGAGTGATGGTGGCCCAGAAGCCCCTCCTCTGGGCCAGGAGCAGGGGGACAGAAGGTGGCCCAAAAGCCCTTTCCTCTGGGCTGGGAGCAGCAGGAGGTATGGTGACTGGGAAGCCCCGTCCTCTGGACCAGGAGCAGTGGGATGGTGGCTCAGAAGCCCCTGCCTCTGGGCTGGGAGCAGCAGGACTCAGTACCTTGGTCTGGTGGTCTGGTGTCTTCTGCGTCTTTGTAGTGTGGAACCAGGTGGCTGCCTGTCTATAGTGGGGTGATTCAGTGTCTTCAGCACGATTCAGGACCTCGGTAGGGCGTGCACAGACCTGCCTGTCTGCAGTGGGCTGATTCGGCATGTTCTGTGCAACTCAGGACCTCGGTAGGGTGTGGGCAGACCTGCCTGTCTGCAGCAGGGTGATTCGGCATCTTCCGCGCGACTCAAGACCTCTGTATGGCATGCTGAACATTTCTTGATCGGGTCTTTTATTTGGAGAATTTTAATTTTTTGAGTAGTTTAAATATTCTAAATATTAGTACTCTATATGAGCAATAGCAGGCAAATTTTTTTCCATTCTGTAGATTGTTTATTCACTTTGTTGGTTGTTTCCTTCTCTGTGCAGAAGTTTTTAAAATTTTATATGATCTCATTCGTTTATTCTTGGTACTTCCTTACCATTGCGGTTGTGTTCAGAAAGTCATCACCTATGCCTAATGTCTTCAAGAATTTTACCTATTTTTATCTTTCAGCAGATTGTTTCTGTTTTAGCATTTAGATGTTTCATCCTTTTTTATTTTAGTTAAGTACATAGTGAGAGATATGGGTCTAGACTCAGCCTTCTGCATGTGGATAGCCTGTTTTCCCAACATCGTTTATTAAAGACTATCTTTCCTTTAGTGTAGGTTTTTGGCCCCCTTGTCAATGATCAAATAGCTGAATGTGGCTGCAGTTGTTTCTGCATCCTCTATTCTGTCCCATTGATCCATGTGTCTGTTTTTATGCCAGTATCATACTAGTTTTTTTCATTGTATCTTTGCAGTATAACTTGAAATCTGGGATTGTGATGCCTCCTGCTTTGCTCTTGTTGGTCAGAACTGCTTTTGCTAGTCTAAGTCTCTTCTGGTTCCTTATAAATTTTAGGATTGTTTTTTCTAGTTCTGTGAGAATACTGTTGGTATTTTGGTTGGAATTGTGTTAAATCTGTATATCAGTTTTGAAAGTATGGCTATTATGACTATATTGCTTCTGCCTATCCAAGAACAGGGGATATCTTCCTGTTTGTTGATATTCTCTTTATTCTCCTTCTCCAGAGTACTGTAGTTTTTGTTGCAGGGGTCTTTCACTTTCCTGATGTGGTTAACTCCTAAGAATTTAATTTTTCCTGATGCTACTTTATTGAGTTCTAGTATTTCATTACTTATTTTTAGTCTAGTTGATCTATCTATTTGTGACAGTGGGGTGTTGAGGTCCCCCACTACAATTGTATTAGTGCATATATGACTTTTTATGTCCGTTAGTATTTGTTTTATATAGTTGGGTGCACTAGTGTTTGGTGCATAGATATTTATGATTGTCATCTCTTCCTCTTGGATTGTTCCCTTTACAAGGATGTAGTGTCCTTCTTTGTCTCTCTTAATCAGTATTGATTTGAAAGCTACTTGATCTGCAAAGAGGATAGCTACTCCTTTTTTTCAGGTTCCCATCACATGGAGTATTGTTTTCCACCCTTTAACTTTCAGTCTATGAGTTTCCTTTTGAATTAAGTGTGTTTCTTGTATGCAGCATATTGTTGGATTTTGCTGCTTGACCCATTCTGCCAGTCTATTTCTTTTGATTGGTGAATTGAGACCATTAACGTTGATGGTTATAACTGAAACATCTTGACTTGTCATTGCCATGACTTTTTCTTTTTGTTGGGTTCTCCCCCTTTACATTTAATTTCTTGTCATGCCAGATGGCTTCATTCTGCTTTGCTTCCTGGGGTTGTGATCCTCAATATCTGTTCCTAGGATATTGTGTAAAATTCTTTGGAGTACTGATTTGGTATTCACGAAGTTCCTAAGGTGTTCTTTGTCATGAAAGTATCTTATTTCTCCATCCATTTTGAAAGATAATTTTGCAGGGTACATCAGTCTGGGTTGATGGCTGTTTTCTTTTAGGGCTTGGAATATGTCACTCCAACTCTTCTTGCCTTGATGGTTTGTGTTGAGAAGTCTGCTGTGATTCTGATGGGCTTTCCTTTGTATGTGATTTGTTTCTTTTCTCTGACTGCTTGGAGAACTTTGTTTTCTGTTGTGTTTCTGGAATCTTAACAATTCTATGCCTATGTGTAGACTTTTTTTGATCAAGGGTACTTGGAGTCCTATATGCCTCACTTATTTGTATGTCAAGCTCTTTTCCCCTGCTTGGGAAGTTTTCTGCCATTATTTCTGTGAAGAGATTTTTTATGTCATCTCCACTCTCTCGTGTTTCTTCATTGAGCCCAGTCAGTCCTATGTTATTCTTTTTTGCATCATCTAGCAGCTGCTGGATTGATTTCTCATGTTCCCTTAGAATTTTGAAGCAATTTTTCTTTCCTGGTCACTAATTGCAATCTTATCTTCTATATCTGAAATTCTGTTCTCACATTGGCTCATTCTGCTGTGTAGACTTTCAGTGGAGCTTTTCATGTCCTGGAAATCTATTTGCATCTGTTTTATGGATTCCATTTGTTTCCTATGTTGGGATTCCATCATGTTCCTCAGCTCCTCTCTAGATTCATTAATCATGTCTTGCACTAGGGGCACAATTTCTCCTGTTACCTGAGAAATTATTTCTGATTTCATTTTTTCCAGATCCCTTTTTGTTGCCAGTTCAGTGGGTCCAAGTGGTTGAGTATCAGAGTGTTCCATCTCATTTCCCTTTGGGGTTGCTGTAGGTGATCTGGAAGTCTGGTTTTGAGACTTATTTACATGTTTTCTCATTTCAACTGGGGAGGGCAGGGGTGGTGGTGTTGACATCTGTGTGGCTCACCTCCTCTGAGCTGGGAGAGGTGGGCCAAGGGCCAGGATTGGTGGTCAGGATGGTGGCCCAAAAGCCCTTTCCTCTGTGCCGGGAGTGGCAGGATGTTAGGTGGCCTGGAAGCCCCTTCCTTTGGACCAGGAGCAGTGGGGTGGCAGCTGGGAAGCCCCTACCTCTGGGCCAGGAGCAGCAGGATGGACAGCAGCCCCAAAGCCCTTTCGTCTGGGCTGGGAGCAGTGGGAGGGATGGTGGCTGGGCAGTCCCTTCCTCTGGACCAGGAGCAGTGGGACAGTGGTTCAGAAGCCCCTACCTCTGGGTAGGAATTCTTTAAATGCTGAGAACTTGATTAGCTCCAGTACAGTGGCCTGGTGGTCCAGTGTCCTCTGCGTCTTTGTAGTGTGGAGCCAGGTGACTGTACAGAGAAGAGGCCAAAGGAGTGGGTGGGGGGGCAGTGGATTGCTGCCAGGGCGTGGGCTGATTTGGTTTTCTCAGCCCAACTGGGGACCTTGGGACCATGTCAGCAGACCTGACTGTCTGCACCGGGCTGATTTGGTGTTTTCAGTGCGACTCCTGATGCTTTTTTTTTTTTCAGTTGCTACTTTAAATGGTATTGTTTTCCTAATTTCTTTCTCAGTGAATTCATTACTGATGTACAGGAACACTATTGATTTTTGTGTATTATTTTGTATCCTCCTATATTGCTGAATTTGGTTCTTCCATTTGAAGTCTTTTGGTGAAATTTTTTGGGTCTTCTATGTAAGTTATGCCATTGGCAGATAATGATAATTTGACTTCTTCCTTTCCTATGTGTATCCCTTTTATGTGTTTCTGTTGCTTGATTTCTCAGGCTAATGTTTTGAGTACTATGTTGAACAAGCATGGTGATGGTGGAGATTCTTATCATTTTCCTCATTTTAGAGGGAAAGTTTTCAAGTGTGCAAAGTAGTGTTGATTGTGATTTAACCTTTTTTATATCTAATTACATTGATTTGGGGCTCTTTCCTTTCCTTTTTTTACACTTGATCTTAGCCAAAATGTCGAGAAGCAATTTTTCTTTCCTTTTTTGATAACATTGGCTAAGGGTTTGTCTATTTGGTTTATTCTTTTGAATAGCCATATCTTCAATTCATTGATTCTTTGTTTTGTTTTGCTTTTGTCTCCATTTCACTGATTTCTCTTTGATCCTTATAATTTTCTTCCTTGTATTAGGTTTGAGTTTCTTGTTCTTGTTTTTCTAGAACCTTGAGATGCATCATTAGGCTTTTTACTTGGGGTTCCTGTTTTCCTGATGTGGGCATTCACAGCTATAAATTTCTCTTTTTGAACTTTCTTCATTGTGTCCTATATGTTCTGGTATTTTGTACTAGCATGATCCTTTAATTCTAGGAACTGTCTTATTTCTTTCTTGATTTTTTCTGTGACCTGTTGATAATCAAGGTGTGGCAGGAGGGGAAGGGGAAAGGAAAGAAGGGAAAGGAAAAATTATGAGAAAAGAAAAAAAATGGGAATGAAGTCTAAGTAAATAGGGAAGAGTGGAGGGGGTGAAGGGTGCAGTTAATGGGGAAAAAATGAGAACCAAGATATGTTATGTATAGGTACAAGTACCCAATGATAAATGTAAATGTATTGTATACCTAAAATGTACCAATAAAAAAATTTAAGTGGAAAAACGTTTATCACCACAAACAACTTAAAAAGAAAAAGAGTGTATTGTTTGATTTCCATGTAATTGCATAATTTCTGTGGTTTCTTTTGTCATCAGTTTCTAGTTTCATTGCATTATAATATGATAATATGCTTTCACTTTTCCCCATGTAATATGATGCTGGCAGTAACTTGGTCATAATTGGTTTTTGTCAGATTGAAATAAGGTCCTTCTATACCTGTTTTCCTCAGATTTTTAAAAATCATGAATGGAAGTTGAATTTTGTTGAAGGCTTTTACTGCATCTGTTGAGATGTTCATGTGACTTTTGCCATTGCTTCTATTTATGTGATGCATTACATTTATTGATTTGCATATGTTGAACCATCCTTACATCCTGGAATAAAGCCTACTTGGTTGTGATGTATGATCTTTTTGATGATTTGTCACATTCTGTTTGCCGGTATCTTGTTGAGGAATTTTGCATATATGTTCATTAAAGAGATTGGCCTCTAGTTCCCTTTTTTGGTTGAATCTTTTTCTGATTTTAAAATCAGGGTAATGGCTTCGGGAGTACTCCTTTACTTCCTTTATTAAAGAGTTTGAGGAATACTGGCATTAGATTTTCCCTAAAGTTCTTGAAGAATCAGGGCTTGGACTTTTCTTAGTTCATAGATATTTTTTATTACTGCCTCAATTTTATTGTCTATTATTGGATTATTCAGGGTTTTTATTTCTTCTTGGTTAAGTTTTGGCAATTCATGAATAACTAGGAATCTATTCATTTCTTTCTACAATTTCCTATGGAGTTCAATATATTACTTGTATACAGTATACTATTGGATTTTATTTCTTCATTCAGTCTGCCTGTGTCTTTTGATTGGGGAATTGAAATCATTCACATTGAGAGTTATTGCTAATAGGTATTGACTTATTCCTGTCATTGCTTTATTTTCCTGTTGGTGATTCTCTCTCTTTTCCATTTATTTCACTGCTTTCTGTACCTGGTATATTCATTCTATTAGGCCATTTGTCATTGTTAGTTTGATTCTCTTTTTAGGATATCTTTCAGAAATTTTTGTAGTGTTGGTTGATTGGTCATGGATTTATGTGCTATTTATCATGAAAATATCTTATTTTTCCATCAGTTTTGAAAGTAATAATAGTTTCAAGTATAATAATAATAATGAAAGTAATAATAGGCTGTAGTAATAATAGTTTTTGCAGGATATATCAGTTTGGGTTGGAAGTTGTTTTCTTTAGGGCTTGAAACACTTCACTCCATGCTCCTCTAGCTTTTAAAGTTTGTGTTGAGAATTCTGCTGCAATTCTAATGAGTCACTGTTTTTCTCCAACAGTAAAATTCTGTTCTTGAATTGGACTTCTGGGATTTTGATTGTGATGTATCATGGAGAGGTTCTTTTCTGATTGTGGCTATTTGGGGTTCTATATGTGTTATGGTTTAGGTCTAGATGTCCCTCCAAAGCCTCATTTAGTCATGGGTGGGGCTTTTTCAGAGATGCCTGAATCTAGAGTGTGTGATGCTGAGATTAAAGGTGTGTGCTTACTAAACTAATACACTGATTGCTTTGACACCACCCTAATCCTGGTAGTCTGGGTAAAATAAAAAGGGCAGAAAGACCCTGTTAAGGTTCTCTTGTTGCTTTTGCTATTATGTGGGTGTTATAACTGTTTCTCTTCTGTGATGCCCCTCTGCCATGTGCCACTCTGCCTTGGAGCTAGCTGATTATGGACTGCAACCTCTACAGACTGAGCTAAATAAACCCTTTCCTCTTTAACTTTGTATGTTGGGTATTTTGTCTCAGCAACGAGAGGAAAGGAACTAAGACAATATGCCTCGCTTTTGTGTATGTAAAATTCACTCCCCATATTTGGAAAGTTTTCTATTGTTTCTGTAAACAAGTTTTTTATGCCATTTGTGCTGTCTTCTGCCTTTTCACTAACTTCAGTTAATCTCAGATTAGTCTTCTTCACCTCATCTAGCAGCTGTTGAATCATTTTTTCATGTTCCCTTGTTTTTATGATATTTCTCAATAATTGGTCACTGACAACAGCTATCTTCTAGTTGACACTCTGTCCTCATGTTACGTCTGCTGCCCATACTTTCAATAAAATATTTAATATGAATTTGGTACATTTTTATGGACTTTAATCCTTTTCTATACTGGACATTCATGTTTTGCATCATTTAGTTTAGCTCAGTTAGCTTTTTGTTAATGTCTTCTGTAGCCTTGCTGACTGTTTTGTTCTCTTCTTTAAACTCATCAAGCACCTTATTGATTTTTTTATGTCCTTCATTATCTTTTCAAATAATTCTTGGTGTAAGTTTGAATTTCCTCCTCCTTCATGTCCCAGTGGATCAGCTTTGGAGGAGTTGGGAGTTTTTGGAGGCATAGATTTTTGCCTTGTCTTCTCATGTTTCTATTTTTGTTTGGTTTTTTGTTGTTGTTTTTTGTGCTCAGATTTGCAGGTGATTATAGTGGAGGACTTTGTTCCTAGTATGGAGACATCTTAGTTAGTGTCTGCTTTTTAGTGGTGCATTCCGGATATGGTAAACTATAAGCTTTTGCCTCTGTCCTAGAATAAAATCACTTCCATTTTTTGGGGGGGTAGTGGATGAAGAGTGATGGTAGTGTATTTGGCTTAGTACTCAGTTCTCTGTGAATGGACCATGATATTGTTAATGACACTAAGGCAATCCAAATATTGGCATACAGAGAAAACCAATTGAAAGCAGCAACCATGTCACCTTGGCTTTAGTAATAAAATCAGCATCATTAATAGTGTCAAAGACAGAGGAGCCAACCATCCTTATTGGAGGAAAGATAATCTCTTTAATAAATGGTGTTGGAAAAACTGGATTGCAACTTGCCAAAGATTAAAACTAGACCCCTGTCTTTCACCATGCACTAAACTAAAATCAAAGTGGATTAAAGATATAAATATTAAAACAGAAACACTAAACTTGCTGTAAGATAGGTTGAGTAGAACTCTTGAAGACATTGGCATAGGAAAAACCTTTATGAACAAATCCTTAGTAGCAGAGGAACTAGTACAAAGAATCAACAACTAGGATCTCATCTTATTAAAAAGCATCTGCACTGCAAGAGAAACCACCAGCAATGTGAAGAGACAACCTACAATGTGGGAAAAAACTTTTATCAGCTGTTCCCCAGGCAAAGGTCTACTATCAAGAATATATAAAGAACTCAAAAAAATCAGACCCCCTAAATATAAAGACCCAATTCAAAAATGGGCATCTGAAATGAACAGACATTTCTCAGATAAAGAAATAGAAACAGCAAATAAACATGAAAATGTTCAACATCACTGGTCATTCGAGAGATGCAGATGAAAACAATGCTGAGATTCCACCTCACCCCAGTAAGAATGGCTGCTATCATGAAATCAACCAATAACAAATGCTGGCGGGGCTGTTGGGAAAGAGGAACCCTGCTCCACTGCTGGTGGGAGTGTAGACTGATGCAACCACTGTGGAAATTAATATGGAGATACCTCAGACAACTAGGACTGAAAGTCCCATTTGACCCAGATATCCCTCTGCTGGGTATCTTCCCAAAAGAATTAAAAGAATCATGCCACAGTGATATATGCTCATCCATGTTTATAGAGGCACAGTTTGTAATAGCTAAAACTTGGAAACAGCCCAAATGCCCATCAACTGGAGACTGGATAAAGAAGATGTGGGGTTTTTAAAAAATATAAAATGGAGTACTATTCAGCCATAAAGAATGAGAAACTAGAGATATTTGTAGCTAAGTGGATGCACATTGAGGCCATACTCTTAAGTGAAATAAATAGGACACACATGTGTAAATACCAAATAGTTTCTCAGGTGTGAAAAACTAAAAGTGTAAATAAGGATCAAAATGTATAATTGATATTGTGAAATAGGAAGAAAATGTTTAAAGGAATAGGAAAAGTAGGAGGGGTAGGGGAAAGAAAACAAGGGAAAAGAAAAAATACAAGAAAAGGAAAAAAGTGGAAACAGTCTTTGTAAATAGGAAAAGGTGGAGGGAGTGAAGGGAGGGCAGCAGAATGGGGAAAAAATAAGAACCAAGATACATCATGCAAAGGTACAAGATTCCAATGATAAATGTAACTGTACTGTATACTTAAAATGTACCAATAAAGTTAATGGAAAAAAATAGTGTCAAAGACAAACTGGATACTGACATACTCTGAGAACCAATAATGTACCACACCCTTAACCATAGAAAAGAGATCTATAGTTATAGTACAAACACTAAGAAAAACCAAATATTGACCTATTGACCTACAATACATATCTACTAGTTACAACAACCTTGCCTCTGCTAACAGTAGGACAGTATTCAACAGTGATAGCATAGAGTTGACTAATAAAAGTTTCATAAAGCTTAAAGGCAAAGATAGAGGGCATGGGAAACTGGAGAATGAGAAATGTAAAATTTTAAATATCAATTGATGGAAGGTGAGAAATGGAGAAAAAATTAGATGGGATTCTATTGAGGAGTAAAAGGAAATTAATAGTATTAGATAGCAGTAACCAAAAATAATGAAGAAAAAAAGGAAAAAGAAAAATAAGAGAAAAATGTTAAATAAAGAAAAGAAAAAAGAAAAATTTGGGAAAGCCTCTAACCCTCTCCAACCAATGACAGAAGAGAAAAAAATATTGAGTCAATAAAAAGAAAACATTTCTTTTTTTTTTTTTTTGAGTAGTTTCTATTTTTTCCAGGGTCTGCAGTCTTGGAATCAGCAAGCCATGTTTATCTCTGCCTAGTTTTATCACCTGTGAGTTTGTGAAGCATCCTCCCATCCAGGGACCCCTCTATCCATACACCCTACACCATGGCAGCTGTCTAAGCTAAGGCATGCCACGCTCATGTTGTTAGATAAGTAATCTGCCTTCTGATCTCTGCTGGATGTAGGCTGCAGGGCAGAGGTTCAAGTAGACTGTTGGACTTAATGCCAACTCCTTCAGATCTAGTCTCCTCTAAAATCCACTTTTACTGGTCCTGATTTCTAATTACTGAGGGCAGGGCCCATACCCTTCTTGGCTTGAACTTAAACTTCTCAGGGGGTCTGTGTCTAGCCCACACTTCTCCACAGCTGTCTCCCCATGGTTATCTCTCACCCAGTCATGATGGAGGGGAGTAATGCTGGAAACCCTGGAGTGGAGTTGTTCTGTAATTGTTCTGTGGCAATACAGTGGGTACTGTTCTGGGTTTCTTCTCTAATTGTAGCCTGCCATGATGAAGTTACTTTTGGGGTAAAGATACGTGCTGCTTTTGTAGTTTACAATATCCATGAGCTTTTTAGGGGGCTAGCACTGCTGGCCAGTTTTGTTATTTCTCCCTGGAGCTGCCAACAATCTGGGCTTACCTTCTCTCCTGGGGCATTGGCCTCATTCACAATCAGGTTGGTCCCTTGGTTGGCCTCTCTGCTGCCCAGGGCTCAGGAGAAACAAAAGAGGGCAAACTTGGAGAATGGCTACAGCCAGGGCTATAATCCATGGGCATGGAGTTGGCCAGGAGAACATGCTTCATGGGGGCAAGTTCCTTAACCCACATCGAGGTATAGGGGTAGGTTCCTCCATTTGTCCCATTTCATTTCTTGATTTCTGAGAAGCAGATGGAAAAACTGAATTTGATGTGAAAATAATTATTGTGATTAAAGAGAAAGCAGAAATAGGAAAAAACTTTTAACTGCAGTGCAAGTGGGATAACTGTGAAAAAAGAGGAAAGTTTGGAATATTGGGAACACTCTGAGGAAGTGTCAGCCAGGCCAGGACTTTCTTTACCCTCAAGGATTCAGGACAAAGATCATGTGGTAGTCAGATTTTATACCTGTGCATTGTGAAGTCATTAGCTAAGAGGACATAATCTTGGCATAAATGTGGTACATTCTGAATGTGGACAGGCCAGTGCCTGCATTCCATACAGCAGTCCCCTCCCAAAGGGAAATCTGAGTAGCTCACTCTCCTGACTGCTGGAGAACTTCTCCAGTTGTTTAAACACAATCTCTCTTTCAAATCTCTATACTTTCTTAAATATGTTCTATCTCCTTGTTTCCCTATGTGCTGTATGCTGCTTAACTTATTCATACTACTACAATTTAGATTCAAAAATTTCCCCAAAGTCTCACTTATTCAGAAAGTGCTGTTAGAAAGTTAGGCCTGGTTGGAGGTTGGTCAGTGGGGGAGTGACCTGAAAGGGTGCATTCTTGTCCTTGTAGCCTACCTGCCTTCTCTCTCTCTGCTTCCTGGTTGCCATGGGTTCAGCAGATTTCCTCTGCCCTTCCAGCATGCCATTTCTGCCTTAGAATCTGCCAACCATACATAGGCTGAACCCTCTAAAACCATGAGTCAAAATAAACCTCTCCTTTAAACTGTAGGTGTATTTTGTCCCAGAAAGAAAAAGGTAACTAATAAGGACTCATCTTCAAATTCATTTTATTTCAACTGTTTTGTGTTTTCTTTTGAAACTATCCTATGAGTTCCAAAATTTTGTTACATTCAAATTGAATTATTTGATTCACTTACCAAATTACTTAGGTAGATTTTTGTTTCTTGGACATATAAAATTTCTGCCTCCTTTAAGCATATTTTATAGAGAGATCTTTTATAAGCTATATACAAAATTTCAATAATTGAAGTATTTGACATGGGAAGATGTATAAATTTTATGGTGTGTTGTTCCTGCTGAATCTTCTTCATGATGACTCGATACATATATATATATTTCATTTTTAATTATTTGATCTAACTTAATCTGTGAATCTTGAGAGGATAAAGTATTTTCTTTTATTTTTACCAAGTGCCACAGGATTTTGCTAATCTTTTACTTCTAGACTGAGTTTATTCTGACCTATGAGAATTATAATTTTGAGCTCCAGACATGAGTATAAAAGGGCCTAGGGAACAAATTCTCTGTTGATACTAGTATAATCAATATGATTATTGTTCTTATTGCTACTGTTATTTTCTGCCTAGAATCAGAGCAGAATAAAAGAAATTCTTTAGGATCCTTTCTCTGATAAGTGAATAATTTAACCCCTTATTTCACCAGTGGTGCCACTCCTCTCAAGAGTTTAGCATGATATGAGAATTTGGGGCATAATTCCAACATTTTTCCTGCACTTCAACCTAATTTTTCCATTTCTGTATACAGTAGTTAATCTTTAAGACTTGACATATGACAAATTGGCATTTGTTAGTAGGCTTCACAAGATATTGTTCATGGTTAACCCAGATTCACATTTAATTTTTTTCTAATTTTATTTTATTTTTAATTGAAAATAATACATATACCTATATATAGGCATTTATATATATTCACATATATCTCTATATAGGTATCTCTATATAGAGATATATATGTCTCTCTATATAAATATAGAGACATCTATATATAGCTATATATGTGGGTTAAAACATGACATTACTATATATGTATACATTGTACAATGATTACATAAAGCTACTTGATGCATAGCACCTCACATATCATTTTTTGATCATCTTTGTGGCAAAAATTTAGTTTTTAAATTTCAATTTGTGTTATTTTATCACATCTTTGGAAAGAATTGCTCCAACTTATTTTGTCCTCAGTTATACATTTAAACATATTGTAACATATTCAGGATTTGGTCATATTGGGTCATTAAGTAGGCATTTTGGGATATTTATTTCACCAGCATCCCAGGAGAGAAGTCACTTGACCTTGAACCTTTTCATTTAATGTACTCTATCTTCCTTAGTAGTTTCTTCTTTGAAGCTTAATAATAACAGAATTACATGATGTATCTTGGTTCTTATTTTTTCCCCATTCCCCTGCCCTCCCTTCAAACCCTAAAATGTACCAGTAAACTTAATGAAAAAATAGTAATAACATAGAATTTGGTCTATGGGTGAAAGGCAGTGGAGAAGTTATTTCAAAAGTCACTGATTTACAATCTGCAGAAACCGTGTAAGTCCATCTCTAATCCCTTGATAACTTTCTTGATTTCCATAATTTCATAAAAATTACCAATTATGGTTGAGCAATAACTTATCTGTTCTCTTCAGTACTTTTCAAATTACTTTCAATAATTTGTTTGGATCTGGAAGTACTCTTATATTATCTCCTCACTCATCAAATGAATTTAGAATTTTTTTTTTACTAACTGCTTGGACATTATACCCCTTAATAGAGATTGCTAATATACCCATTTTGGGAGAACTGTCAAGTATAGCATTACCTTATGAATGGCTGATCTTGTCAATAAAAGAAATCCATAGACTATTGTTTTCATAGGGTTCAACCTTCTTAACCTGTTGTATGATGCTGACATCTGGGGGTTTTTAAAGGTGTCTGCAGCTCCCTATCCTTTCTATGCTGTATTTTCTACTTCTGGGTGAGTTTCTACTAAAAGACAGTGTTTTTTCTTCTCATTGCTCCTGGAACCCCTTGCCAAACTTTCTGCTTTTTGAATGAAGTCATGGAAATCTTTGATATGAGTCCTACAAACTGTGGTTCTTGTTAAGTGTTACAAAATCCAGAACTGGGGCATAAGAGTTAACACCTTAGGAGTAAAGTATCAGTACCTGTGGACAATCTTAGGCAGGACCTTCAAATCTGAGCACCAGAGGAAGAACAGAGATGTTCATTATGTGGTCCTAGACTTTGAGATTGGGCCCTACAATATAAAGTAGAGCCAGCAATAGAGATGACTAGATACCATAGTGACATCCCAAAGCCAGTAATAATAGCACCATGGCCAATGAGGAGCCTTTGGTTGCTTGAGACTTGATGTAATTTTAAGCTCAAATTTTTTGCCTTTCTTATTCACTGTAATCACATGCTTCTATGTTAAAGTATTGGCCAAACTAGGCTCACTGAGGTCAATACTTCTTACCAGAGAAAGCCTATGTATGTAGATTGAAGGAAGGTGAAGAGAATCAGCCACATCAGGGACCCTGATCTTTTCTTGTCATGTTGCCTTTAATGTCATAAAAAATAGGCAGAGATCTTTCTCTCAGAGGACTCAAAGGACAAAGTAATGGAGGGAGGTCTAGTTTGAATTCTATTAAGAAAGCAAGATATTGGTAAAGGGAAGGAAAAGAAGGAGCTGTGTTTCATCCCACTGAATGTGGCTCACATTTTCGGCAGTAAATGACATGGTATCAAACTTTCCTGTGTGGTTGTCTGTCTTCTCCCACTGGAATGTGAGTACTTTGAGGGAAGGAACACTGTTTTCTTTGTCTCAAAATGCTTGCTGCCCTAATTAGCAGGTGTGAGATCTTGATCAATTTTAACCACCCAAGCCTTGGTTCCCTCATTTGCAAAATAGAAATTATAGTAGTAGTACCAAGCTCATAGTGCTGTTTCAAAAATTAATGCATCTTGAATGAATTATGCAGTGAATCAAGTGACCTTCCTTCCTTTCTTATTCTCTGTCAAGAAGATCAAGCTGAATAGTCTTAATACTGCCAAACTGTGTGGGATTGTGTGAGTGGTCCAGGTTCTCCCCTCAGGAGCAGTTTTAAAGAAAGGCCAATGACTTATCCTTCCTTGACTTCCTCACTTCTTCAGTCTCCCCGAATCTTCACATTGTGCTGGGAGTTGAGTAGGCATGAGGAAACCCCAGGCTGCTGAACGATCATCTTTAAAGTCATTGGAACCAAAGGCAAGGAGCCAGAATCAAAGATTACCTTGTTTTTTGGAGTGTATCACTGGCTATTGTCCCCATCAAACAAAGCCCTTTCATCAGAGGTTCTTTAAAACACTTTTTTCTCTCCTTTATTTTGCTTTGAAATAAGCTGGGCAACAATTAATTTCAGAGAGAGAGAGAGAGAAAGATAATTCAACAAGGATCTATTACTACTCTCAGCTTCTATTGCTGTAATGAAAATCTATTTCCTTTCCCTTTTGTGTCCCATATAATTTAATGCCCATTTTATTAATGGTCTGAAATAATTACGGAACCCTTTGTGATTCTCAAGTATGTTTCATTTAATTGTGCAATAAATGCCTAATCTCTTCCTCCATCTGAAGCTATTATGGCGTTAAAATTAACAATTATGCAGCAATGCGCCGGGGTCCATAGAAATCACTCCAGATAACTAGACATATATAAATCATTCATGAGAACAATTTCTGAAAAGAAACGGAGGGGAAAAAAATTGTGTTGAAAATGACATTGGGAAGCCAAGGGCCCAGCTTGTAAGAAGATAGTAACATCTTTAAAAAATCTTTTTTCTTTCCTTTTTTGTTATTATTATTTTATTAATTGTGTATGTGGCATAGCCCTCCCCCCATTTCTATTAGCCTGACAGATATTTTCAGAATTAATTAACTGTTAGCTCTGAGGATAAATTGTTCATTATCAATTTCCTCCTCTTTCTTTCTTTCCTTTTATAATTTTTCTTTTTCTTTCAGGCCAGCAATTACATTCCCTGGCTTTCTCCAGCAGCTCCTGTTCTGCACAGCTATCCAAATGGGGAAAGTGCTTTTTCTTTAAGCCCTATTCACTTCTTCTCTTTTCCCTTTTGTGGGATTTAATAACCATGGCTGATAGGCTCACACTGGACAGAGAGGTTAAGTTTGTTGTCTCAGCACTTTGCTGACAAGGCATAGTGCAGGAATTCTGTAACTTCTAACCAGCTTTGTGGGGCTGTCTATGCCCTGGCCCACACAGGCATAGTCTGCAAATAGTGTTTAGAAACCATCAGCCCCAAATATCCTGCTTACATAACAGCATTTCTATTGGTGCTACTGAACCCCGCCTCCATTGTTTAAAATAGTCCTAGTTCCCAAGAGATTTCTAGGAAATATCCTATAGCCCATTCCCTCTACCAACACAGGAATGCATACATGTACATATGCACACACAAACATATGTGCATGTGAACACACACACACACACAAGCGCGCACATGCGTGTTACGGACAAATGTCAGAGAATCCAGTGTCCTCAGGGCTAGGCAAACATGGATGAATGGAGTAGATGGGATGGGGACCATAACAAATTGGGAGATTCCATGCCCTGCCTGAAGGGGGCAGCTGCTACCCAGCTTCCAGGGATAGCTGCCCTTGGGGAATGTCGACCCAAGGTGGCCAACACTTTTATTTCTGAAGTTTGAAATTTTAATATGGGACTTACCAATTAATTGTTGACAAGCAATTCAGAAAAACTTAAAACAGTGTGGGTTAAATGAGCAGTATGAATTCAGCCAAGGGCTATTTTGGGTCCCTACTCTAAAAGACTTTATTTCTAGGTTCAGTAAAATGTTCTTAGAATGAACAGGTTGAGCACACTGATACTTGGCTCTGGATGCTTTACAGGCATGGGGTTGGATCTTTTGAGTCTGAAAAATGCCTGAAGTTGCTCTGAATGTTGAGCTCTATAATGAAGATATTGTGGGAGAGGGTTTCACATCTGATTTTCTGCCAGGTGTTACCAAGTGTAATCATCATGTAAGCACTGAAGAATCATCAGGGTTATAATTAAGGATGACAAGTCTGTCCATGCTCATGGTCCTGGTGATTTTTCAAGTTTTGCTAAGGATTAACTGAAGGTTCATGGAGTTTGGAGCCCAAATGTGTTTGGTGGAGATTCCAGAAACATGAGTTATGTGGATAATAGTTGTCATTTATTGAAAGTATCATAGACATTGGGCTCTAATGTATCTAATCTAAGTTAGATTAATTCATTTAACCCTTAGAACCTTTTTAGGTAAGGATTATTATTATTCCCATTGTCTTAGTTACTTTTCTTGTTGTTGAGACAAAATACCCCAAACTCAAAGTTAAAGGAGGAAAGGTTTATTTAGCACACAGTTTGTAGAGATGTTTCAGTCCATAATCAGCTGGCTTCAAGGCAGGGTGGCTTTGCAGAGGAGAACAGTTCATGGTGCCCACAAGGTAGCAAAAGCAACAAGGGTCCTTAATAGTATCTTTCTGCACTTTTTATCCTATCCATACTACTTAGGGTGGGCAGTATTCACACCCTTAATCCCTTGAGCCTAGCATTGCATCATGAACAATTCTGGCATCACACACTCTAGAAAAAAGCCACCTCCATAAAGCCCCACCCATGACTGCATGAGGCTTTGGGGAGACATCCAAACATAAGCCATAATATTTCATCCCTGGCCCAGCAAGACTCATGCATATCCCTTTAAGCATTTAGCTCATCTCCAAGAGTAGCCAAAGTCCTAACAGTTTCAGCATTGCTGAAAAGTCCAAGTCCAAAGTCTCTTATGAGATTTAAGGCAGATTCTTAGCTGCAAGCCACTGTACAAATGAAGAGACAGTTGTAAACACTTCCAACACTCAATGGCACAAGATAGACATTTCCATTCCAAAAGTTATAAGCAGGGGGATACAAAGGAATGGGACAAAAGCAAATCCAAAATCCAGCATGGCAAATATTAAATCTCACAGATCCACTTCCAGCATTCCTGGCAATCTGTGGCAAGTTGTGAATTCCAAAGGGCTTAAGTGGCTCCACCCCATGGTACTTCTCATGGTTGTAGCTCCCATGGCTTCTCTTTTTGGCTGGCTGTGCTCCCTCCTTGCAGTTTTCCTCAGACAATCCACATTCCTGGCTTCTCCATAATTCTAGGATCTCCATTGCACCTTCAGCTTCACACTCACAACTTCAACCACTGCCCTCTCAGGGGCAGACTGACTGGTTCCCTAGGCCTTCTTACAAAATCTGGGTGGAAGCCTTCCTGACCATACAACTCTTGCATTCTGCAAGTGCCTAAAACCAGCACCATGTGGATGATGCCAAGGTCTGCTGCCAGCTGGAGAAGTAGCCAGGCTTTCTTCTCTTTTGGCTGTAGGGGTTGAGGTGACTGCATTGCTGAGCACTCTGAGCCCAATCCTGAGGAACAGATTCTCTAGGCCACTGCCATTCTGGAACATGGTGTTCTGGGGCTCTTGTCTCAAACTAAAGTCTTTTACTTGCAATTTTGAGGATACAAAGTGTGGAGTCCTGTTGCTTCTTGAGATGCCCTCTGGCCACCTGTTCTATTTTCTTATTCCTTCTCAGAAATCAAGATCTCCTTTGCTCTATCTTTGCAGTCCACAGATTTACTGGAGCTTCCTTTCTGGCCAAATTCAAAACATTTAAAATCATTCTGATGAGCTCTTTGCTCTTGATTCTCAACATAGATCTGTCAGAAAGACCCCAACAGTAGCCATGCCACTGCCTTAACATTCGACTGCCTTCAAATTTCTTCTGTTAGATTAATCTCAGTTTCAGGCAAAGTCTCTGGACACAAGCAAAATCCAGACACTTTCTGCCAAGGTATAACACATATTGTCTGAAGTCCAACAGCCAATGCTGTCCCTCCCAGTAGAAACCTCACCAGCTTGGTCTTTACCCACAGGATTTTTATCAGCCTTCTTGTCTTCTGATCTCTGACCAAAATGTCCCATTAAGTACAGCCTAAGATATTCCAGCCCTTCTTTTTCAGCCAGCATCTCTGAACCTTTTTAAACTCTTCCCACAAGCCAGTCCTGAAGGCTCATGAACCATATGGTCAGGTATAGTTACAGAAATGACTCTACTTCTCTGGCACCAAATTCTGTGTTACTTTTCTTGTTGCTGAGACAAAATACCTGAAACTCAAAGTCAAAGAATGAAAGCTCACAGTTTGTGGAGGTTTCAGTCCATAATCAGCTGGCTCCAACATAGGGTGGCTTGGCAGAGGGGCATTGCAGAGGGGAATAGTTCATGGTCCCCTCATGGTAGCAAAAGCATCAAAGGGCCTTAACAGTGTCTTTCTGCCCCTTTTACCCTATCTATACTACGTAGTGTGGTTAGCACTCACACCCTTAATACTAGTGCCCTTGAGCTTAGCATTCATTCCACCATGAATCAATTCTAGCATCACACACTGTAGATCCAGCCACCTCCAAAAAGCCCAACCCATGACCACATGAGGCTTTGGGAGGGCACCCAAACACAAGCCATAATACCCATTTTGCATATGAGGAAATTGAGAAGTTAAGGAATGTGTACCAGATCACTTTAAACAGCAACCTCCTGGCCCCAAGATCTCTAGCTCTTAACCACTATTTAAAATGCCTCCCTGCTTGACATCTGGTAGAATGAGCAAGGCAAAACACAAGATAGAAGATGACTAGAGAAAACTTAGCAACTAATGGCAATGAACACATCTATACAGAGCTAAACAGTTCATACACTTAAAGTGCTCATTATCTAACTTGGAGCCAGCTTTTAATTACTATGAACAACACACTGATAAATATTCTCAATATCATTGTATGAGTACCCCTCTTTTTATATACTGTCAAAATTATTTTATAAAAGTTAAGCAATGGAGATATAATTCTTTTATCAAAGCATGTGAAAATTCATAAATAATTTAAATATATATTGGACTGCCCTTGATTTAAATCATATGTACATCCCCATCAACAATTCTGCCATTATTTTTACAAGCTAATAGCATTCTATTTTAAGATGGAGATACTTCATGCTAAACTCCAAGGTAATCTAGTTTTTATTTGAGACTTTCTTCTAAACTAGCTCTGATTAGTTTCCTCCGGATTAATTGAAAAGCAAATTTCAAAAGAGATTCATGATGAAACTCTCTCATAAGATAACAACATTTTTAGGACTAGAACTTTGGATCCAAATTCCTTATGAGTCTTTCTATCATTTCAATATTTCCTAATTATCTGCTCATATGAATAAGAAAATAGGAATAATTTTTTTTAGTATTTCTAGCTATTTATTTGACACCTCTTTCTATAAATACTATACTTGACTTTTTCTTCAGTGACAAAGAAACATCCTGCAGCATATTTGGATGTAGGTAGCCTGAAACTCCCTTTAGTGACATTTCAATTCAAAATTTTGTGATTTTCCTGGCCAGTGGGGCCAGGAAATGCTATTCAAAATGCTATTCTAGATGGTTTTGTTACCAAATTCCTGACTTGTATTGCTACCTCTGTAAGTTTTGTTTAAAGATATAACACCTTTTATAGAAACACATTAAACATTTAAGCAGGATATACACTTCTAAACAATAAGTCACATGAGACCTGCTTTAAGTTGTAGAATATTTGCCTCACCCCTGGAGACCTTTAAAAAAATAGGATAATAATAAAAGCAGACATTTATTGAGCACTTATGATCTGTGAAGTACTAGGCTTTGCAAGCATTAATTTATTTGCTTTCACAGTAATCCTATGAAGTAAGTGTTTTTTTATCCTATTTAATAGATAAGAAACCAAAGCTTAGAGAGTTTAAGTAATTTGCCCAAGGTCACACAGGTAGTAAATGGAAGAGACTGTATCCACCAAAAGCTTGTCTCTTAATCACTCTGTTATAGTCCCCAAAGTCTTGATTGGTGCTGGAAATAGTGTTAGGGACAAAAGCATCACATCTCCAGGTCACAGAGAATTCAGAAGTGAGTGCACAGGCCTTTCCCTATGTGCAGCCAGAGCATTTTAAGGAGTAGATATGTGGTTTTGAGATCCATTCAACAGCCTGATTGGGGCACCAGAGTTTGGATGCCAGAGCCACAGAGCCTACCCATCCCAGGCCCTGCCAAGCTCTGGTGCCTGGAGGGATTTTTATGAGCCTTCTATGATCTTGGGAATGGTAATATATTCCTTTCAGAGGCAGAATTCAGGGGCAACACGTTATTACCTTTGCTAGCAATTGTTTTGTTTAATTTCCATTTTAAAATTTATTTCCTGTGAGAATGAACTGACTGGAATTCATTTGTGCCAGGGAGGGAAGGTGAATTTCTTATTAACTCTCCCAGGTAATGGGCAGCTGCAGCTTAGGCTTCACAGAGACCTTGAATTACTCAGGGCTGGGAGGATGGGGAGAGCACTCAGGGAGGGTGTGATTGATGTGGCCTGCACCAGGGCAGGGAGCAGGTGTGCTGTGGACTGGATGATGTGGTCTGGAGGGGAACCCAGCAGAGGATGTTTTATACAAAAATCTAGATCAGGAAACTCCTTATATGTGAAGAGCATTTTGTCTTTTCCCTGGCTAGAACTGAGAACATATTAAGAAAAAGTTCTAAATCTCCCTTTGTGTGGCTGAAACACATGAAGGTGGTGTCCACTGAAGATTGAAAATTTTATAAAAGATCAAAATGAAGCCAGGAGATAGGAGAAGTTAGGCAGATAGGGCACAGGTCCTGAATAGTAACTTAAAGTAAATTAAAAGTCAGGGCCCAAGTGAGTTAGCATACCAGGATGGACTATTAGAGCTTATCAAAATGCTAGAGACAAAGAATAGTTCCTTAACCAAAGGGGAGCGACCTTGGAGGAAGTAAAATATAAATGAAGCAGCTTGCTTTCCATACATCAAAGACCTATCTGCAGCCAGGAGCATCCCTGCTTTCTATCACTGGCAATCTGTTGCTTATAGTGAGTCAATCTTACTAATAAAATGAATATTAATAAAGTTTTGTAATGACATACTTAATACAAATTCTTTGCTATTTCAAGAAATCTTGTTCTTAAAAGTTTGGAAGCAAACTTCTGAGAAGATGGCAGAGTGGTGAGCAGTAGAGAAAGAGCCTCTCCGAGATTTGGTGTACTGAAACTGGAATATTGAAGTGTGAGGAGAAGGAGGCAAGTGGGTCCCTGGGATTGCCAGGAAAGATCTGAAGAGAGAATTGAAATCCATAGGGAGAGTGAAGAGAGAGACTTCAATGAAAAGGAGGGAGGTGGGAGGTGGCACTTTTTCCCAGAGCCCAGACTCACAGTATTGGAAGGGCAGGTTGAATCTGAAGATGTATGTTGACTACTAGCAACCCAAAGGCCTCAATGGAGGAATGCACCAGTGGAATGGACCAATGGACACAGCAGACTGCAGTGGCTAGTGGGTTATTCAAGTTCAGACATGACCCAGGAGAGGGCTCTTGGCCAGTACCCATCTTGGAGAAAGGCCAACTGAGCCAGGAACTCAGAACAGCTATGGGCCAGCTCCATCTAATGGCTCCAGGTGTCATGGTGAGGGTGCCAATTTCAAGTGGGCAAGAGGTCAGTGAGTGGTTTTCAAGCCAACAGAGAGTTGAGTTCAAGCTAGCAGGAGGCACACAAACAGTTGCAGGATGAACAAATCTGGTTCCAGCCTCATAGCCAGAAACCAGTCTGATCTTTAGTGGAACTAAAGGTGCAGGCTTGCTAGGATTATCCACTACCTCACCATAAACCTATAGCTGGCTTGCTGGGATTAATTAACTCAGATCTGGATGCTGTCTGCCCACATTGTCTGCCAGTCACAGCAAAGACATGCTTCAAATTGGACTTTATTTTTTCTTTTCTCTCTCCTTTTTTTTCTTTTCATACATCATTTGTTTTGTTGTTTTCTGATTGTTATTGTTTTTACATGAGTGTGAAAACGGTTTCTAGTTTTTTTGTTTTGGTTGTTATATGCTGTTTTTTATTTTTATCTCTTCCTTCTCTCTTTCTCTCCTGTCTTCTTCACCAGTTTCCCAAAGTTTATATGACCTTCCTTTGTCCTCCAGCCTTGATTATAATCTCTTTCTCTTCCCTTATTTCTTGGTTTCCACCCAAACCCTTTTATATCTTTTCCCCCAAGGATAAAATTGCCATATTGAGGGCTTGCATGCAATTTTTTGGTTCATTTTAGATTGGCTATATAACCACAAATCTAGTTCATATGATTAAAGGTGGAAAATCAATAATTTCTCATTTTCTAGGCTGGGTTTGATGTTATTGTTATTGCTGATTGTACTATTTTATCCAAGGTGACATAATTGTGCTAATCAGTTGTTCTTCCTGGTATAGCAACAATGAGATTACCTAAGGGCTTTAAAAAATAGTATAGGCCAGTGCCAAAGAACTGAAGGGTGGGATAAGTAGGCAGAAACTTCTCATCCCCAATGAATTGCAGAGATAGGATCTTGCAACAGACTCAAAACCCAAAATCCAAGTACACTTGGAAGACAACTCTGAGAAGTAGTCATTTTCTAAGGATTCTGAATACTAGTAATAAAGCTACTTACCATAAGCAATTTACAAGCATCAACCCAAGAATTAAACCAAAAAACAAAATAGAAAATGAGAAGACACTTAAACAAGATGCAACCTCTCAGACTTTCAGCTTACCAAAGGCAAACCCAGGAGGCAATGAGGTGGAATAGTCCAAAAGTCACCCATCTGCCCTCTGTTAAATGGTAACAATGGAAGTAACAAAGCAGATGAAGAAGGCTGTAGAAAAACTCAAAGCAGAAATAATTTTGCAGATAATTACAGAGTTGATAACCATAGTGAAAAACATGCTTAATTACTCTAGCGCAGATACAGATAAAAAAATAGAAGACCTTAGGAAAATGATGAAAACCATGAATGGCCAGCATAAGAAAGAAATAGGATCCATGAAACAGATTCAAACAGATATTCAGGAGATTAAAATTTCCATCAAAAGTATATGCAGCAGAATGAGCCAACTTGAGGACAGAATATCAAATACAGAAGACAGGATTGTGGCTAGCAATCATGAAAAGAAAGATTTCTTTAAAAATAGCAAAAGACCACAGAAAATCAATCCAGTAGCTGCTAGATTATGCAAGGAAGAATGACATAAGATTGATTGGAGTCAATGAAAAAGCAGGAGATAGCACAAATGACATAAAAAACTGATTTACAGAAGTAATGGCAGAAAACTTCCCAAGCAGGGAAAAAGAATGTGACATACAGATAAGTGAGGCATATTGGACATGATAAGAAAAACTTTTCCAAGGCATATAATAGTCAAGATTCCAGAAATTCAATACAAGAACAGAATATTAAAAGCTGACAGAGAAAAAAAACAAATTACCAGTAAAGGAAAGCCCATCAGAATCACAGCAGACTTCTCAACATAAACCCTCAAGTCGAGGAGAGCTTGGAGTAAAGTATTTCAAGCAAAAGGAAAATAATCTCCAATCCAGATTGATGTACTCTACAAAACTATCTTTCAAAATTGGTGATGAAATAAAATTCTTCTATGGCAAAGAAAAAAACACCTGAGAAAATTCATAAACACCAAACTAGCACTCCAAAGTGTTCTGAAGGATCATCTCAAAAGATATAACAAGGATTACAACTCCATGAACCCCAACAGAATGAATCCACCAGGCAAGGCAAGAAATTAAACAGAAAAGGAAAGAAGGAAATCAACAGCAGGAAAATAACATGGCAGAGAAAAGACAATACATATCAGTTATAACCATCAATGTTAATGGTCTCCATTCACCAATTAAAATAAACAGACTGGCAGAATGGATCAAGAAATATGCTCCAACAGTATGCTGTATACAAGAAACACATTTAATTGAAAAAACAAATTCATAGACTGAAAGTCAAGGGATGAAAAAAATACTCCATGTGACAGGAACCAAGAAAAAAGCAGGGATAGCTATTTTACTTGCAGACAAAGTGGATTTCAAGGCAAGATTGATTAATAAAGACAAAGAAGGTCACTACATTTTTGTAAAGGGAACAATCCAAGATGAAGAGCTAACAATTATAAATATATATGCACCAAATAGCAGTGCACCCATCTACATAAAACAAATATTAACAGACATAAAAAAAATCAAATAAGCACTGATACAATTGTAATAGGGGCACTCAGTACTCCACTGTCACAAAGAGATAGATCAACTAGACAAAAAAAATCAACAAAAAATATTAGAATTGAATCAACTTTTGAACAAATAGATTTAGTAGATGTCTACAGAGTGTTCCACCCCAGATCATCAGAATATACATTCTTCCCAGCTGTACACAGGATGTTTTCCAGAATAGACTACATAGTAGCTCATAGAACATACTTAAGTAAATGCAAAGGTATGGAAATTATCCCATGCATATTATCAGACCATAGTGCAATGAAATTGGAAATCAATGGCAAACAAACCACAAGAACTTCATAAGCACATGGAAATTAAATAACAGCCTCCTGAACAACCAATGGGTCAATGATAAAATTAAAGAAGAAATTAGACAATTTCTACAATTAAATGATAATGCCAATACAACATATTGTAACTTATGTGATGCAATGAAAGCAGTCCTATGAGGGAAATTTATAGTGGTGAATATCTATATTAGGAAAACTGAATAGGCTTGAAAAGACAACTTAATACTGAATCTCAAGCTTGTAGAAAAAGAAGAGCAAGTCAAGGTCAAAGTTCATATGAGGGAGGAAATTATTATTATTATTTTGGGGGGGGTACCGGGGATTGAACTTGGGTCCTTGTGCTTGTGAGGCAGGCGGCAGAACCACTGGGCTAAATCTCCGGCCTGAGGGAGGAAATTATAAAGATCAGAACAGAAATTAATATGATGGAGACTAAGAAAATAATACAAAGAATCAACAAATCCAAGAGTTGGTTCTTTGAAAGGTTAAATAAAATTGACAAACCCTTAGCAAACCTTATCAAAACAAAGGGAAAGAAAAGACTCAAATCCATGTAATTAGGAATGAAAAGGGTGAAATCACAACAGATCAGGCATAAATCCAAAAGATCATCAATACCTACTTCAAGAAACTGTGGTCTCTTAAGAAGGAAACCACAAAATGAACAGATTCCTAGATATATATGAATTACCAAAACTGAATCAGGAAGACATAACCATTCTAAATAAACCAATATCAGTTAATGAAATTGAAGATGTAATTAAAAACCTACCAACAAAGAAAAGCCCAGCCCATGTTGGAGTCACTGAAGAATTCTACAAGAAACTTAAAGACGACCTAATGCCATTACTCAAACTCTTTTGTGAAATTGAAAGGAAAGCAATATCTCCAAATTCATTCCTGGAAGTAAGAATTACCCTGATACCAAAGCCAGAGAAGGATCCTACCAAAAAGGAGAATTACAGCCCAAGCTCCCCAATGAACATAGATTAAAAAATCCTCAATAAGATACTGGCAAACACAATGCAACAAATTATCAAGGAAGTTATACAACATGACCAAATTTAAGTTTCATTCCAGGGACTCAGGGATTGTGCAAGAGAAACCACCAACAGAGTGAAGAGACAACCCACAGTGTGGGAGAAAATTTTTGTCAGCTGTTCCTTAGACAAGGGACTACTCTCTAAAATATATAAAGAACTAAAAAAAAAAATCAGACCTCCCAAATTTGAAGACCCAATCTCAAAATGGGTATCTGAAATGAATAGACACTTCTCAGATGAAGAAGTAAAAACATCAAATAAATATTTGAAAAAATATTCAACATCACTGATCATTTAAGAGATGCAAATTAAAACAATGGTGAGATTCCACTTCACTCCAGAAAGAATTAACCAATATCAAGAAATCAGCCAATAACAAATGCTGGTAAGGCTGGGGAAAAAGGAACCCCTCTTTACTATTGCTAGGAGTGTAGACTGGTGCAACCACTGTGGAAATCAGTGTGCAGAATCTTCAAAGAACTAAAACTAGAGATTCCATTTGACTCAGTTATTCCTTGATATCTTCTCAAAAGAACTAAAAACATCATACCACAACAATATATGCACACCCATGTTTCTAGTGGCACAATTTGTAATAGCAAAATCTTAGAAACAGTCCAAATGCCCATCAATGAAGGTATAAGATATGTTTTTTATACAATAGAATACTACTCTGCCATAAAGACTGATGAGCTTGAGACATTTATAGCTAAATGGATGTACCTTGAGACCATACTCAAGTGAATAGGGCACATATGTTTAAATACTGCATTGTTTCTCTGGTGTGAGAAACCAAAAGTGGAAATAAGGACTAAAACATATTATAGATATTGAGAAATGGGAAGAAAATGTTCAAATGAGAAGGGGAACAAGGGAAGGGGATGGGGACAAGAAAGAAGGGACAAAAAAAAAGAGAAAATAGAAGGACTTTTGTCCTTCTAGAACAGAAAGAAAATATAGGGCTTCTGTATATTATGAGGGGAAGAGTGGTTGAAGTAATGGGGAGAAGAAGCAAGATGGATCATGTAGAGGTACAAATTCCCTATGATGAACATTATCACTAGGTATACCTAAAAATGTTTTGTTTCAAAAAAAAAAAAGTTTGGAAGCAAAGTCAGCCCTGGTAGCATTATTAACCTTGCCAGGAGATCTATTTGGCCCTACTAATTATTCTCCCTGGCCCTTTCCAATGTTTGTTATGGACTACATTTACTTGAAAATTACTGCAAAGCAGTATTTATTTTTTGCTCTACAAAAATATTTTCTAAAAGTTACAATAATGAGCAGTGAGAATGCAGAATTTGAGAATATTTTAAGAATAACATCATGTTGGGAGTATTTTTTAGTTCTTCCAGAAATTTCAATTTATTTTTCCTGAGTCTTTAGAATTAATATCTGTGAAGAAATTTGAAGTGCAAGCCCAAGATGATTGCTGTTAGAAGGAATGGAAGGTAGCCACAATGCAGTCAGGTCCTCCGACTTTACCAGAGATGTTAGAAATATAGATGTCTATATAAAAATTCTCCAAATTAAAAATTGGAATATTTTACACTATTTAATTTTAAGCTCTGTGCTAATTTTGATTTTAATTTTCACCTCAATTTTCCTTCTGCTTAAACTGTCTTTCCTTCTTACCCGATTCTAGCCCTGCTGGACATTATTAGTATCACTCCAACAACAGAATAGAAGTTATTGCCTGGATGGCCCTGTACTGCACCCATACTTGTACCACCAGTTTCACTTGAACAGTGCAGGAATTAACAGAGATTTCATAAGTAAATAAATGAAATAAGTTTGCAGATTTCTGTATTATACATCTACCAATCCCAACTCTTCACCTGCCAGCCAGGATTCATCATCAGATGACATAACATTTCTATCACTGGCAATTTCTAGGGAATGAAGGTTGGCCAAAAGCCAAACAGGGATCTACAATTAGCAAATTCATGAATAGGCTATTTACATTTCAAACAAGCTCATAGCTTAGTTTCTGTACCTAAAGGATTGTGTGTTATTTATAGGCCACTAATGACTATTAATAAGTGGAACTGTGACTGGATTTCATAAATGTTAGAATTAGAAAGAAATACATATTCTTATATGCAAATTAGTCTAACAAGGTATTTTTCTATTTAATTGTAGAGCAGAGAAGGGTAATAAGTTCACTTGCTGAGGCTCAATTCTTCTAGGAAGCACTAGGAGGGAATTTTTGGTCTGTAGATGCAAGTCCAGTTCTTTAGAGTTTTCAATTGACTTCCCAAGAACACACTATCCTGGGCCCTCTCCAATAAGAACAAGAAGTTTATCATTTTTGTGTTTCACTCACATCCATAACAAGTCCTTAAACTCAGTGAGTGTTTAATAAATATTGGAAATAATTCCTCCATCTTATATTCTCATGTCCATTTATTGGATTAAACATTTACTATTTCCATACTATATATTACTTGCTAGGGGTACAGATAGAGATAGGACATGGTGCCTTCCCTTATAAAGTTCACATTATCATAACAGACAGATAAATGTATGATGATGTATAAGTCAGTGTGATAAATGGAAGAAAAGCCCAGGGTTTCATTATTTCAGTGGCATCCTCACTGCACCTTGTACTTAACTTAAGATCTTCAACTTCTCTGGATTGGGATTTGTTGTTATCTCATCAGTCAACTCTCCCAAATCCTCACACTATGAGCAACTGGATGGCAGAGAATGTGCTTTAATCAATTTTATATTCTGGTGCTAGCTTAAGCCAGCCCTCAGTGGGCTTTCCACAATGGTCAAATGAATGAATGAAAGCAAGCATCACAGGTCTGTCAGAGCTCTGACATTATACTCAGTGTATGAGCAAAGAATAGAGGCAGAGATGTGCACTTAGAAGAATGCCAGGACACATGGAATTCCCCTCAGCCCCACAGGGAAGGTTCAGGAACCACTGTTCAGTCAGAAAAGGGAATATCAACTACAGCTTGCTACAAGTCCTCATCTGAAATGCTTCATTGTAAATTTTAAAAACAACATCCTAGTAACCCTGTGAGGTTCTATTGTTAGTATAAATTGGCTTTATTGAGTCTCATCAACTCTTGACCCTGGAAAAATCAAGTTTCTAAATCTGTAGAGTTTAGCACCAGGCCTTGGAGCCAGTAGAAAATCATGTAGCATAGAACTGCTTGTGTTTCATCTTCCATTACTGTCTAAGGAAAATCATTCACATTAGGAAGGAACGAGGCCAACAAACAAGAAAAGCAGAGACAAGAATTGGCTCCCTAATAACACTGTTCAAATGCTTGGTTCTGGCAGTGCCTGAAAGTAATAAGCCTCTGGCCTCTTCAGTTATGGGAACCAATAAATTTCTTCTCCTAACTTTAAAAACTTAAGTTGGATTTGCATCCAAAGGAAACTTGAATAATATACTCTCATATTTTTACTTTTAAGAATTTCTTCAATTTTTTAGAAAACACCAGTACAGGTTAAGGACCTGTGCTTTGGACTGAAACATGAAACACTCTGTTTCAAAGTCTGCCACTGAATTATTGAGTTTCTCACTTACAGCAGTTCAGCCTCTTATCTAACTAATACATCAAGTGAAAAATGACTCGGTCCTGAAGTTAGATGATGCAGTGAGGACAGACAGGAGGAGCCAGATTTGGGTGCTTTTAGAGCTTTAGAATTGACAGAATATGGTAATTCATCATATGTGTGAGAGTAAGGAGCAGTGTGAGGGCATTGAGTAGTCCTAGTTTCTGGCTAGAGTGACTGGTGGATGAGGATACCTAGGGCCAACTTCATGCATGCGTCATTCACATCTAATAGTCCTCTACCCTGGTGAGCTTCCAGGTAGGCAGCTCTGCTCCTTCCATTCTTGAAGTGTAAGAGCTTTGGAACAGAGATATTCTTGCTCACTTATTTATTCATTTGTTCCTTTAACTCTTATGAAAGCACTGGCTTGAGTTAGCACCAGGACACAAAGTTGACTGTGGTAATATTTTCCACCCTCAAGTTTGTCATAGTCCAGTGAGGACCACAGATGGGAAAAGAGCAAACACCAGTACATACAGAGCAGTGGAAGGTCTTATTAAAGTTTCAAAGGACAGGATTTGGTGTTGGAAGTCTAAAGGTGGGAGGTTGAAATAAGTGGTCTGGGATGAATGGAATAGAAGGGCAGCCATGGAGCAGTCAGATTTCTAGTTTGTAGGGCAAGTTTTGAATTTCATGTGGGACAAAAGGATGCCCCCTGTTGTAGTCAGGGTTTGCAAAGGAATAATACAGAACACATAATTTATAGGATTATTTTATAATATTCACCAAAAAAGTCAAATACAGACAAGTGCAAGAGATCTGTCCACATGCTACAGACTCAAAGAATCCAATTGAAGGCCTAGAGTCTACAGCAATGTCTCATGCAAGTTCATATCAAGGATCTGCACCAGGAAGCTCAAAGGCCAGTGGTGGAAGGTAGAAAGTCTGCCCTGGCAGGATGAAGGATCTGTGCCACAAGGCTGAGGAATCTGCACTGAAGCCAGGAAACAACACTCAAGGCAAAAACCAGAGCTCCCCTGAAGAGAATAGCAGACATCCTCAGGGACAGTGAGGACCCAAACTCCTCCAATGATGAGAACAGCCCAGTTTGTATCAGGAAAACCAACTGAGGCAAGCTTCTCCAGGAAAATCAACAGCATGCAATCTTCCCCTAGTTCTCCTTTTATGCCATTAGCAATAATCCTCAGCTGGGTCTTCCATGACCAGAAATATGCTGACTCAGTTCAGCTGGGCATTCCACTCAAGTTGACCATTAGTTAATCTACCACAATCCCCAACCCTTGTAATGGAAACGTGGGAATCACAGATCCCTGTCTCCTGGGGAGTGTTTCTTGCAGTTTTTGAACACTGACAGGTAACCAAACAGGTGTTTTGGTAGCAGAGCCAGAAAGACAGGACAAAAATCAGGCAACTTTTCAGATGGAGGCTTATAGAATGAAGGTTAATATTTTCAATATCTTGCTTATACAGATGCTTGAAAAGAACAGAAATGACTGCCCTTAATCTGCTGCTGTATTCCTTGGCAGATAATATTTTGTTTGTTTTTGTTCCAGCAAATTGACAGATTGTCTGTGGAAAATATATCTCTCTGGCAACAGGGCTCAACACAGTTCTGTGCAGCTCACTGGGAGAATGTACAATATTTTATCTGGAAAATGAAAAAATGCCTTTTGATTGATTCAATTTGTGAGCCAGAACATTTTGAGGCTTACTGTAAATGATGTGGGCTTTAAGATAGATCACCTCAGATTCATATCCAGGTTCTACCAGATACAAGTTAAGTGATCTTGGACAACTCTCTGAGCATCTGTTTATTTGCCTGTGAAAAATATGCACCTAAAAGAGTATGGTTAGGATTGAAGGAGTCTTAGGATATAGAAGGGGACTTTTCCTTGACTTAGTTGGAAAACCTGAGGAGATAGCTTTGAAAGGCTTGCTAAGAGATGTCACAAATGGCCTTGTTCTCTTCTTCTCAACTCACCTGTGTGATAGTAGCCTAGAGGGCATGCTGAAGAAGAATGTTGGAAGGGAATTTGTAGGCACAGAGCATACAGAGGAACAACCCAAAACAATGACTTGGAGAGACTGGGTATGCTTAAGAGGAGGAGATCCTCATTTTACTTTCTGGATTGCTAGAAGAGCATGGCTTGGGAGAGTTCTTGGAGTTCAAAGAACCTCGGAACTGCTGTCTAGGGAAAAGAAAAGGAAGACTGGCAAGAGAAAAGCTGAGGGAGTGATCTTCACTTGGTGGCTAAAGGTTAGTGAGCCCCCTTATGGGCCCTGGCAATGTCTCATGAAGTGACCAGGTAAGAGACATCTTGATAATTATAGTTGCCATGTTGTACATTAGATCTGAAGAACTTATTCATGTTGCATAACTGAAACTTTGTACCCTTTGACCAGCATGTCCCCATTTCCCCTTTTCTCCAGCCCTTGGAAACTTCCATCCTATTCTTTACTTCTATGAATTTGATTCTTTTATATTCTGCATCGAGTAAGTTCATATAGTACTTGTCTTTCTGAGTCTTGTCTCCCTCCACCCCCCCACTTAACATAATGTTCTCTAGCGCCATCCAGGTTGCCACAAGTGACAGGATGAGGATTTTCTACTCTTTTAAGGCTAAATTTTATACACACATACTTATAGATGATAGTAACTATGTAGAGGTAGTGGATATGTAAATTAGCATGACTGTGGTGATCATTTCACAATGTATATGTATATTTTAATATCAGTTGTATACCTTAAATATACTTGTATGCAACTTTATATGTTAATAAAGCTGTCAAAAACTTTCATTATCCACAAAGCAATCTCATAATTAATGTCATATCTTCTTTACAAAAAGAATAAGTGCAAAAGATGATTGCATTTTCTATGCATCACCTGGATTGGTAATAATCAAAGTGTGGTCTTATAGATTATATAAATCTAAGATTTTACCAGATAGATGTTAAAGAGGTTCCCTAAATCACATGACACATATTTGTGTTTCTAGCACTATAATAAAATTAATAGTATGAATTAACAAAAAATAAGTCATCCTGAAAAGACCAATCAATAAAAGAAATTGTTTTCTAAAGAAGGGAACTAGGGCTGTATAATTGAAGCAAGGGCTTGGGGTATTTGTAAAAATCAGCTAAAGCACACATTTTCATTAGGAGTATAATAGTACCTGACTCTTCACCTCTTTTTGGCACCTCATGAAAGAGAAGACAGGAATTGTGCTTGTGCAATGATGAAGACATTTAAAACATTGATCTGACCCAGGGAGGTTAGAAGGTAGGAAGAGTTGTATCAGAGAAAAAGAAAAAATATTTCATATTCTACCATCTACTTTCTCTACTAGTATATTAAACCTAAGGGAGGGTAGAGGACAAGTTATAAAAGAAATTACAATTTTAAAATGCTCTACGGGCTGGGGATTTAGCTCAGTGGTTCTGCTGCCTGCCTTGCAAGCGCAAGGTCCCCAAGTTCGATCCCCGATACCAAAACAAAACAAAATTAAAAAATGCTCTAAAGATTTGATTTGAAGACTTCTAGGAAGATGGTGGAGTGGTGAGCAGCAGAGAAAGAGCCTTTTTGAGATTTGGTGTCCTGACACTGGAATATAGCAGTGCGAAGAGGAGGAAAGTGGGTCCCGGGACTCAGGAAGGATCTGAGACAAGAATTGAAGTCTACAGTGAGACTGAAAAGACTTTAATGAAGAGGAGGGAGGTACCAAGCAGTGCTCTCTCCCAGAGCCTGGACTCTCCACAAGGGAAGAGCAGACCAGAACTGTAGACACATAGTGACTACTGACAACCCTAGAGGCCTCCACAGAGAAATGCATCAGTGGAATGGAGCAGTGGATGAACCAGACTGCAGCAGCTAGTGAATTATCTGGGTTCAGACTTCACCCAAGAGACGGTGATTTGGAGAGGGGTCAACTGAGGTCGAAACTCAGAACAGCTGAGGGCAGACTCCATCTACTAGATTTGGATGCCTCAGTGCAGGTGCTGAGTTCAAGTCAGCAGGAGGTCAGGGAGCAGAGTTAAAGCCAGCAGGCGATACATAAATTGCTGTATGCTCAAGGAATCCAGTTCCAGCCCCATAACCAGAAACTGACCTGAATTTCAGAGGAACTAAAGGGGCAGGCTGACTGGGATTATCCACTACCCCATTGTGAAGCTGCAGCTAGGTTGCTGGGATTAATCAATTTGACTCCAGACTCTGTTTGTTCACATTGACTTAACAGTGACAGCAGAGACACACCTTGAATTGGTCATTTTGGGTTCTTTTTTTAATCTTTCTCTTTTTCTTCTTTTTTCTTTCTTTTTTTCTCCCTTCTAGTTCTTGTTTTGTTTTCTTTGGTTTTTTCTTGATTGTATGAACACAGTTTCTAGTTTTTTGTTGTTGTTATGTTCTATTCTTGCTTTTAGTTTTCCTTTTCTTTTTCCTACCTGTCTTCTTCACCAGTTTCCTAAAGTTTGTCCTCCAGATTTGCTTCTTTCTTCTTCCTCCTCCTCCTCCTCCTCTTCTTCTTCTTCTTCTGTTGTTGTCACTCTTCTTCTTCTCTCCTCCTCCTCCTCCTCCTTCTTTCTTCTTCCTCCTCCTCCTCCTCCTCTTCTTCTTCTTCTTCTGTTGTTGTCACTCTTCTTCTTCTTCTCCTCCTCCTCCTCCTCCTTCTTTCTTCTTCCTCCTCCTCCTCCCTGCCCCTCCTCCTTCTTCCATTTCTTTTTTTTAACCCCTAACTCCTTATAAATCTTCTCCACTAAGGATAAAGTTGTCATTTTAAGGCCTACAATTTGTAATATTCTAGGCTATATTTCATGCTATTTTTAATTGTTGATTGTACTACTTTAGCCAAGGTGACATTATTGTACTAATCACTTGTTCCTCCTGGTATTCAAAGACTAAAATTGCTTAAGGGTCTTTAAAAAAACCTATATGCCAGTGCCAAAGAATTGGAAGCTCGGTCAAGTAGGCAGAAACTTCTCATCCCTAATAAATTGAAGAGGTAGGATACTACAACAGACTCAAAATCCCAAAGCTAGCTACATCTGGAAGATGCTTCTGAGAAGTAGTCATTTCCTAAGGGTTCCAAATACTGGCAATAAAGCTATTTGCCATAAGAATTTATAAGCATCAACTCAGGAATCAAACTTTAAAAAATAGAAAATGAGACCACCACCTCCAGAGGCAAGGAGAAGATCTGTCTCCAGCTCAGAGGAGGTGAACCTTCCAGGTGACTTCACCACTGGCCTACTACCTGGGAGCAGAGCTGCCCCCAGTGCAGAGGAGGTGAACCTTCCAGGCCACCATAACACCACCCCCAGTGTGGAAGAGGTGAGCCACATGGGTACAAGCAACACACATTCTGCCCCCATCACTGTTGAAATGAGAAGACACATAAAACAAATTTCCAAACCAGACTCCCAGATCACCTGAACCAACTCCAAAGGGCAAGGAGATGGAACAATGTGCTACTCAATGACCTGGACTCCCTGAACTGGCAACAAAAGAGGATCTGGAAAAAAATGAAATCAGAAGTAATTACTCAGATAACACCAGAGATTGTGCCCATAATACAAAACATGATTAATAAATCTAGAGAGGACACAGATAAAAAAAAAATACAGGAGCTGAGGAACATGATGGAATCCCAATATAGGAAACAAATGGAATCCTTAAAACAGATGCAAACAGATTTGCAGGAGATTAAAAACTCCACTGAAAGTTTACACATCAGAATGAGCCAATGTGATGACAGAATTTCAGATAGAGAAGACAGGATTGCAATTAGTGAGGAGGAAAAGAAAAAATTCTTTAAAATAGTAAGGGACCACAAGAAATCAATCCAGCAGCTGCTAGATGATGCAAAGAAGAATAACATCAAAGCGATTGGAGCCAAGGAAGAAACAGGAGAGAGTGCAGATAACATAAAAAAAAACTGTTCACAAAAGTAATGACAGAAAACTTCCCAAATAGGGGAAAAGAACTTCACATAGAGATAAGTGAGGCATACAGGACTCCAACTACCTGTGATCAAAAAAAATGTACACATAGGCATATAATAGTTAAGATTCCAGAAACCCAACAGAAGAATAAAATTCTACAAGCAGTTAGAGAAAAGAAACAAATCACATACAATGGAAAGCCCATCAGAATTACAGCAGACTTCTCAACACAAACCCACAAGGCAAGAAGAGCATGGAGTGACTATTTCAAGCCCTAAAGGAAAACAACCTCCAACTCAGATTGATGTACCCTGAAAAACTATCTTTCAAAATTGATGGAGAAATAAGATCCTTTCATGACAAAGAGCACCTTAGGAACTTCACTAATACCAAACCAGTGCTCCAAAAACTTTTAGATAATATCCTACTGTTGCAGAAATCTCGGAAAGAAATACACAGAGACACAGAATTTGGATAAAATAATAAAATTTCTTCTCAAGAGCGGACAGGAATGCCAGAAACCAGTCTGGTCCATATCCGCACCCCCTTTGTTCAGCATTTCCCTTTTTATATCCTTTTTAGCCATTATCTCATTCCTAGTGGTCTTTGATATATAAATACAATTCCATTTCCTATACAAGTCACAGACACAAGATAGGCCATATACATTGTAAATTCACCCTGGCATGGTAACTTTGTTAGGTTAATGAAGTTACTGGTTAGAGTCAGATAATCCTCACCTTAAACAATGAGTTACAGGAAAAGTAAATCTTAAAAGAACACATTACTTATTTTCCTTCTACAACTACCTTAATATTCAATCTATTAAGTTATCTAAAACTTTTTCATATCACTAGGAAATGACAATGAGGATCACGAACCCAGGAAACCCAGCAGAATAAATCCATCTGGCACAACAAGAAATTAAACACAAAAAAGATTCCAACAAAAAGAAAATGTCATGACAATGATGTCAATACGTATCAGTTATAACCATGAAGTTAATGGTCTCACCTCACCAATCAAAAGAAATAGACTGGCAGAATGGGTCAAGAAGCAAGAGACAACAATATGCTGCATACAAGAAACACACTGAATTAAAAAAGAAATTCATAGACTGAAAGTTAAAGGTTGGAAAACAATACTCCATGTGACAGGAACCCAAAAAAATGCAGTACTAGCTATTCTTTTTGCAGATCAAGTGGATTTCAAACTCACACTGATTAAGAGAGACAAAGAAGGACACTACATCCTTGTAAAGGGAACAATCAAAGAGGAAGCGATGACAATCATAAACACATATGTACCAAAAACGAGTGCACCCAACTATATAAAACAAATGCTGATGGACATGAAAAATCAAATAAGCACTAATATAATACTACAATGTCACAAATAGATAGATCAACTAGAAAAGAATAAGCAATGAAATACTAGAACTCAATCAAACTCTTGAAAAAATGAACTTAACAGATATTTACAGAGTGTTCCACCCCACAAAATTAGAATACACATTCTTTTCAGCTGCACATGGGTCATTCTCCAAAATAGACCACATATGGGCTCATAGAACATGTTTAAGTAAGTGCAAAGGAATTGAAGTTGTCCCCTATATATTATCAGACCATAGTGTGATGAAATTGGAGATCAATAGCAAAAAACACCACAAGAATTTCATAAACATATGGAAATTGAACAACACACTTCTGATTAACCAATGTGTCACAGAGGAAATTAAAGAAGAAATCAGACAGTTCCTTCAATTAAATGACAATGACAATACAACATATTGGAATCTATGAGACACAATGAAAGCAGTCTTATGAGGGAAATTCATTGCTGTGAATACTCATATTGGGAAAACAGAGTAAGCCCAATTAAACAACCTGATGCTGAACCTCAAGCTTCTAGAAAAAGAAGAACAGGACAACCCCAAAGCTCATACAAGGGAGGAAATTATAAAGCTCAGAGCAGAAATCAATGCAATGGAGACAAAGAGAAGGATACAAAAAAATCAATGAAGCCAAGAGTTGGTTCTTTGAAAGAATAAACAAAATCGACAAACCCTTAGCCAACTTTATCAGAAAAAGGCAAGAAAAGGCCCAAATCCATGCAATTAGGAATGAAAAGGGTGAAATTACAACAGACCCAGCAGAAATCCAGAAGATTATCAATACCTACTTAGAGAACCTGTACACCAATAAGATGGAAAACACAGAAGAAATGGATGGATTCCTTGATACATATGAATTACTTAGGTTGAACAAAGAAGACCTAAAAATTCTGAACAACCCAATATCAATCAATGAAATTGAAAACATAATTAAAATCTTAGCAACTAAAAATCCTCAGGTCCTGATGGCTTCACTGCTGATTTCTACAAGACGTTTAGAGAGAACTACTGCCACTACTATTTAAACTCTTTAATGAAATTGAAAGGGAAGCAATACTCCTGAATTCATTCCTGGAAGCAAACATCACTTTGATCTCTAAAGCACAGAAAGAAAGACCCAACCGAAAAGGAGAACTGTAAGCCAATCTCACTAATGAACATAGATGCAAAAATCCTTAATAAGATACTGGCAAATAGAATGAAGAAGATCATCAAGAAGATCATATACCCTGACCAACTGGAATTCATCCCAGGGATGCAGGGATGGTTCAACATATGCAAATCAATAAATGCATACACTGTGTTAATAGAGCCAAAACCAAAAATCGTATGACCTTCTTAATAGATGCAGAAAATCATTTGACAAAATCCAACATGCATTTATCGTAAAATCTCTACAAAAAATTGGAATAGGTAGTCACTACTTCAGTCTGATTAAAGTCATCTATGATAAACCAACAGCCAATATCATACTAAATGGTCAAAAACTGAAATCCTTCACAATAAAATCAGGAACAAGACAAGGATTACCGCTCCTGTTCAATATAGTTTTGGCATCATTAGCCACAGCAATTAAACAAGAGAAAGAAATAAAAGGAATAAAGATAGAAAATGAAGAAGTCAAATTGTCATTATTTGCAGATGACATGATACTCTCTATAGAAGACCCCACGAATTCCAACAAAAGTATTCTAGACTTAATAACTAAATCCAGTAAAGTGGATTGATACAAGTTCAAAACACAACAGTCAATAGCTTTCCTCTACATAAACAGTAGACTCATTGAGAGAGAAATAGGGCAAACAATTCCCTTCACAATAGCATCCAAAAAACTGAAATATCTAGGAATCAACTTCACAAAAGAAATCAAAGACTTCTTCTCTGAAAACTATAGCATTCTTAAAAGAGAGATTGAAGATGATATCAGAAAATGGAAAGACATCCCTTGCTCCTGGGTAGGAAGAATCAACATATTGAAAATGACCATACTTCCAAAACTGCCATATAGTTTCAATGCAATTGCAATTGAAATCCCAGCAGAATACCTCATGGACCTTGAAAAAATAACCCCAAAATTCATCTGGCACCAGAAGAGATCTAGAAGTGCAAAAGCAATTCTAGGCAACAGAGACATGTCAGGGAGTATCACAATCCCCAACCTGAAACTCTACTACATAGCTACTGTGATAAAAACAGAATGGTACTGTCAAAGAAACAGACCTGAGGACCAGTGGAACAGATTAGAAGATGCAGAAACAATGCCAGACACACTCAGCCATCTCATCTTCAATAAAGGAGCCAAACACCCTAACTGGAGGAAAGATAGCCTCTTTAATAAATGGTGCTGGAAAAATTGGGTTTCAACTTGCCAAAGATTAAAACTAGACCTATATCTCTCGCCATGCACCAAACTACAAAACGGATTAAAGATCTAAATATTAAAACAGAAATGCTGAACCAACTGGAATGGAGGTAAGGTAGAACTCTTGAAGACATTGGTGTAGGAAAAGATTTTATGAACAAAACCTCAGTTGCCCATGAACTAGCACAAAAAAATCAACAAGTGGGATCTCTTCTTATTAAAAAGCTTCTGTACTGCAAGAGAAACCACCAACAGAGCTAAGAGACAACCTACAATGTGGGAAAAAATTTTTAGCAGCTGTACCTCAGACAAAGGACTACTATCTAGAATATATAAAGAACTGAAAAAAATGAGACCTCCCCAAATTCAAAGACCCAGTTCAAAATTGGGCATCTGAAATGAACAGACATTTCTCAGACAAAGAAGTAAAAGCAGCAAATAAATATATGAAAAAATATTCAACATCCCTGGTCATTCCAGAGATGCAGATGAAAACACTGAGATTCCATCTAATCCCAGAAAGAATGGCTGCTATCAAGAAATCAACCAATAACAAACATTGGTGGGGGTGTGGGGAGAAAGGAACACTGCTCCATTGTCGGTAGGAGTGAAGACTGGTGCAACCATTGTGGAAATCAGTATGGAGATACCTCAAAGAACTAGGACTGAAGTCCCATTTGACCCTGCTATTCCCCTGCTGGGGATCTTCCCCAAAGAATTAAAAGAATCATACCACAGTGATATATGTGCAACCATGTTCATAGTGACACAGTTTGTAATAGCTAAAACTTGGAAGCAGCCCAATTTCCCATCAACTGGAAACGGGATCAAGAAAATGTGGGTTTTTGTTTTTCTTATGTAAAATGGAGTACTACTCAGTCATAAAAAATGAGAAATTAGAGACATGTATAGCTAAATGGATGCACATTGAGGTGATACTCTTAAGTGAAATAATTAGGACACACGTGTAAATTCCGAATAGTTTTTCTAATGTGAGGAACTGAAAGTGTAAATAAGGTCTAAAAGGTATAATAGACAATGTGAAATAGGAAGAAAAGGGGCAAAGGGGAGGTGTAGGGGAAAGCAAAGAAGGGAATGGAATTAATATGAGAAAATGACAAAATGGAAACAAAGCATTTGTAAATAGAGAGGGATGAAGTGGTTGAAGGGAGGGCAGGGGAATTGGGAAAAAATAAGAACCAAGAGAGATTATGTAAAGGTGCAAATTTCCAATGATGAATGTCATTATATTGTATACCTAAAATGTACCAATGAAATTAATTTTTTAAAAAAGAAAAAATATGAGAAGACACTTAAACAAGATGTAACCCCCCCATACTTCCAGCTCAACAAAGGCAATCCCAAGGGGCAATGAAATGGAACAAACAATCCAAAAGCCACCCTGGACTCTCTGAAGTTGTAACAACAGAAGTAATAAAGCAGATGAATGGGGCTCTAGAAAAAAATCAAAGCAGAAATAATTTCCCAGATAATTACAGAGATAGTGACCAGAATGAAAGATACAGATAAAAAAATGGAGGAGCTCAGGAACATGATGGAAACCATTGATGCTCAGCATAGGAAAGAAATAAAATCCATGAAACAGATTCATACAGATATTTAGGGGATTAAAAGTTTAATCAAATGTATAAAAAGTAGAATGAGCCAATTTGAGGACAGAATATCAGATATAGAAGACAGGATTGCATTTAACTATCATGAAAAGAGAAATTTCTTAAAAATAGCAAGAGACCACAGAAAATCAATCCAGTAGCTGCTAACTGATGCAAAGAAGAATAACATAAGATTGATTGGACTCAATGAAAAAGCAGGAGATAGTACAAATGACATAAAAAACCTGTTTAAAGAAGTAATGGCAGAAAACTTTCCAAGCAGAGAAAAATAATGACATACAGATAAGTGCGGCATATAGGACTTCAATTAACCATGATAAAAAAAACTTTTCCAAGGCATTTAATAGTAAAGATTCCAGAAATTCAACACAAGAACAGAACAGTAAAAACTGATAGAGAAAAGAAACAAATCATCTATAAAAGAGAGCCCATCAGAATCAAAGCAGACTTCTCAACACAAACCCTCAAGTCAAGGAGAGTTTGGAGTGAAGTATTTCAAGCCCCAAAAGAAAATAATCTCCAACAAAGATTTATTTTATTTTATTTTATTTTTTGGTACTGGGGATCGAACTCAGGTCCTTGCGCTTGCGCAGCAGGCAGCGAAACCACTGAGCTAAATCCCCAGCCCCAACCAAGATTGATGTACCCTGCAAAATTTTCTTTCAAAAATGATGGAAAAATATGATATTTCCAAGACAATGAACATCTGAGGAAGTTTATAAATGCCAAAGTGTTCTGAAGGATATTCTAGAAAGTGACAATTAGGGTTACAACTCCACGAACCCCAACAGAATGAATCCACCAGGCAAGGAAAGAAATTAACCAGAGAAGGAAAATAGGAAACCAACAGCAAGAAAATAACATGACAGAGATAAGACAATATGTATCAGTTATAACCATCAATGTTAATGGTCTCCATTCACCAATTAAAAGGAACAGATTGGCAGAATGGATTAAGAAACAAGATTCAACAATATCCTGCATACAAGTACATTTAATTGAGAAATAAATTCACAGAGTAAAAGTCAAGGGATGGACAACAATATTCCATGTGACAGGAACCCAGAAAGAAGCAGGGGTAGCTATTCTATTTGCAGACAAAGTGAATTTCAAGCCAAGACTGATTAAGAGAGACAAAGAAGGTCCCTACATTTTTGTAAAGGGAACAATCAAAGAGAAAAAGATAATAATCATAAGTATATTAAAATATTGACAGACATGAAAAATCATATAAGGAGTAATACTGTTATAATGGGGACCTCAACACTCCACTATCAGAAATAGATCAACTAGACAAAAAACTAACAAAGAAATGTTAGAACTGAACCAAACTTTTGAATAAATGGACTTAGTAGATGTCTACAGAGTGTTCCATCCTAGATCATCAGAATATACATTCTTCCCAGCTGTACACATAATGTTCTCAAAACATAGTAGCTCATAGAACATGCTTAAGTAAATGCAAAGGAATGGAAATTATACCATGCATATTATCAGACCACAGTGCAATGAAACTGGAAATCAATGGCAAAAGAAACCACAAGAACTTCATAAACATATGGAAATTAAATAACACTCTCCTGAATAACCAGTGGGTCACAGATGAAATTAAGGAAGAAATTAGACAATTTCTACAATTAAGCAATAATGATAATACAACATACCAGAGCTTATAAGATGCAATGAAAGCAGTCCTACAAGGGAAATTTTATAGTGGTGAATTCCCATATCAGGAAAACAGAGAAGGCTCAAATAAACAACCTAATGTTGAACCTCAATCTTCTAGAAAAAGAAGAGCAAGTCAAGCCCAAAGATCATATAAGGGAGGAAATTATAACAATGAGAGCAGAAATTAATGCAATGGAGACTAAGAAAACAGTACAAAGAATCAATGAATCCAGAGTTTGTTCTTTGAAAGATTAAATAAAATTGACAAACCCTTAACCAACCTTATCAAGAAAAAGAAAAGAAAAGACTCAAATCCATGCAATTAGTAATGAAAAAGGGGAAATCACCACAGATCCTGCAGAAATCCAGAAGATCATCAATACCTACTTTAAGAACCTATATTCTAATAAGATGAAAAATACAGAAGAAATGGACAGATTCCTAGATACATATGCATTAACAAAACTGAATCAAGAAGATATAGAAATTTTAAATAAACCACTATCAGCCATTGAAATTGAATATGTAATTTTAAAAAACTACCAACAAAGAAAAGCCCTGGCCCTGATGATTCACTACAGAATTCTACAAGCAATTTAGAGGAGACTTAATGCTGCTACTCCTCAAATGCTTTAATAAAATTGAAAGTGAAGCAATTCCCCCAAATTCATTCCTGGAAGCAAGCATTATCCTGATTCCAAAACCAGAGAAGGATCCACCCAAAAAGGAGAATTACAGGCCAATCTCTCTAATGCACATAGATGCAAAAATCCTTAATAAGATCCTAGAAAACAAAATACAGCAGATCATCAAGAGGGTTATATACTATGACCAAGTTAAATTCATCCCAGGAATGCGAGGATGATTAAACATATGCAAATCAATAAATGTACCACATTATATTAACAGAGCCAAGGACAAAAACTATATAATCCTCTCAATAGATGCAGAAAAGGCATTTGACAAGGTCCAACACTCATTCATGATTTAAAAAAACCTACAGAATGGCTGGGGATTTACCTCAGTGGCTCTGCTGCCTGCCTCGAAAGCACAAGGACCCGAGTTCAATTCCCATTACTAAAAAACCAACAAACCCCCCCCAAAACCCAAAACAAAAGAACCTACAGAAAATTGGTATAGATGGTCTTTATTTCAATCTGATAAAATCCATTTACAACAAACCAACAGGCAAAATCATATTAAATGGACAAAAACTGAAATCTTTCACTCTAAAATCAGGAATAAGACAAGGATGTCCACTGTCACCACTCTTGTTCAATATAGTTCTGGAAAGACTAGCCAGAGCAATTAGAAAACAGAAAGAAATAAAAGGAATAAGGATAGGAAAGGAAGAAGTTAAATTATCATTATTTGCACATGACATGATATTTTATATAGAAGATGCCAAACATTCCACCAAAAGGCTTTTGGATTTGATAACAAAATTCAGTTGTATAGCTGGATACTAAATAAATACTAAAAACTCAATAGCCTTCCTGTGCACAAATAACAGACTCATGAAGAGAGAAATTAGAGAAACAATCCTTTTCACAATAGCATCCAAAAAAATGAAATACCTAGAAATCAATCTAAGGGCAGAAGTCAAAGACCTCTACATTGAAAACTATGGTACTCTGAAAAAGGATATTGAAGAGGATTTCAGAAAATGGAAAGATATCCCTTTCTCTTGGATAGGAAGAACCAATATAGTGAAAATGGCCAAACTTCAAAAATTGTTATACAGATTCAGTGCAAGCCTAATCAAAATTCCAATAGCATTTCTCACAGAATTAGAAAAAAAAATTCTAAAATTCATTTGGAAACTAAAAAGACCTAGAATAGCAAAGGTAATCCTGGGTAACAAAGGCAAGGCAGGGGGCATCACAATTCCCAGTTTGAAATTATACTACAAAGTTACTGTGATTAAAAAAAAAGCATGCTACTTGCAAAAAAACCCAAACAAAACACAGAAACAAAAACAAAATGACTTGAGGATAAATGAAACAAGATTAGAAGATGCAGAAATAACTTCAGACGTACTCAGCCATGTTATCTTTGACAAAAGAGCCAAACACTTTTACTGGAAGAAAGATAGCCTCTTTAATAAATGGTGCTGGAAAAACTGGCTTTCCACATGCTGAAGACTGAAACTTGACCCATATCTTTCACCGCACACTAACCTAAAATTGAAATGGATCAAAGATCTAAATATTAAAATAGAAACACTAAATCTGCTGGAAGAGAGAATAAGTAGAACGCTTGAAGATATTGGAGTAGGCAAAGAGTTCATGAACAAAACCTAGACCAAATGAAAAATACTACAAAGAATCAACAACTGGGACCTCATCTTATTAAAAAGCTTTTGACAAGAGAAACCACCAACAGAGTGAAGAGACAACCCACAGAGTGAGAAAAAAATTTTACTATCTATTCAGATAAAGGACTACTTTCTAGAATATATAAAGAACTCAAAAAATCAACCCCCCCCCCAAATTTAAAGACCCAGTGCAAAAATGGGCATCTGAAATAAAAAGACACTCTCAGATGAAGAATTGGAAATGACAAATAAATATATGAAAAAATATTCAACATCACTGGTCATCCATGAAATGCAGATTAAAAAATTCTGAGATTCCATCTCACTCTAGAATGAATTCTGTTATCAAGAAATCAAGCAGTAACAAATGCTGGAGGGACTGTGGTTACAAAGGAACCCTTCTCCACTATTGGTAGGAGTGTAAACTGGTGCAACCACTGTGAAAATCAGTACGGAGATTTCTCAAAAAGCTAAAACTAGTGGTTCCATTTAACCCAACTATATACCTCTTATTGGTATCTGCCTGAAAGAATTAAAAGCATCCTACCACAGCAATATATGCACACCCATGTTAATAGCGGCACAGTTTGTAATAGCTAAATCGAGGAAACAGTCCAAATACCCATCTACTGATGAGTGGATAAAGAAGATGTGATTTTTTAATACAATGGAGTACTACTCTGCTATAAAGAAGGATGCACTTCAGACACTCATAGCTAAACGGATGGACCTTGAGACCATACTCATAAGCGAAATAAATCAAATACACATGTTTAAATAAAGCATTATTTCTCAGGTTTGAGAAACTGAAAGTGGAAATAAGGACTGAAATGTATAATGGATGTTGGGAAATGGGATGAAAGTATTCAAATGGGAAGGGGAAGAAGGGAGGAGGAGGGAAAAGGAAAGGAAGGGACAAGAAAAAAGGGAAAATAGAAGAAAAATATGGAAACAAAGCTTTTATACATAGGGAGGGGAGGGGCTTTGAGGCAGGGAATGGGATAAAATAAAATTTTAAAAAAGATTTGATTTGAGTTGGAACTGACTTTTTAAAAAAATGGTAATATAGAGAAATTTCAAACATACATATAAAAGTAGGGTGAATTTATAATAAACTCCCATGTACCCATCATTCAGCTTCACTAATTATCAGTTTGTGGCCAGTCCTGGTTCATTTATAATTTCAACCACTCCCTATCTCCGGGATTACTATGAAGCAAATCTAAGACATCCTAATATTTCACATTAAAACTTTTTCAGGTTTGGATCTTCCTAAGCCATAGGAAATCTTTATTTAAGAACAACTACAATGTCATGATTACACCTAAATATTTGCCAATAATTCCTTAATATCATCACATGTCTACTCAGTGTCTCATAATATTTTTATAGTGTTTGTTTTAATTAGAATCCAAGTTCACATATTTACATTTTGCCTTTTGGCATTTGTATTAGTTCCCTGTATTGTTCCTCCAGAACAAAGTATTGCAAACAGGGTAATGTAACAAACAGAAACTTATTCTCTCACACTTCTAGAATCTACAAGCCTGAGCCCAAGCTGTGAGCAGAGGTACACTTCCTCTGAAAGTGTTATGGGATGATCCTTGCTTCTTCCAGCTGCTGCATGTTATCACTGCTAATACCCCACTGTGAGTCTCTGTCTTCTTGACTCTTCTGTTCTTTTTTTTTTTTAATTTTTAAATAACTTTATTATCAAACACACATACATACAAAAAATTAAAACCATTCAAAGAACAATGCAAGGGGAAAAAAACTACAATAATATTCAAATGCAGTAGAACTCAACCAAAACAAAACTGAAAAGCACTTAAACATTTTTCTATATAACTTAAAAAAGCATCTCAAGCACCAACAAGACACCAGAGGATGTGATTTGTTTCAGAAAGATCCCCAAAACCAACATTGAACAAATAATGATCTGGAAAAAACTCCAGTTAGCAGACTCCACATAAGCCAAGCTTCTCCCTAATTTAAATTTTGATACAGTCATATGACACGAGATGAAAACACAATCTAAGAAATGTTATTAGGCAATTTCACCTGTGTATATCCTTAATTACACTTTCAGTTTCTCACACTAGAGAAACTATTTGGTATTTACATATGTGTCCTATTTATTTCACTTAAGAGGATGGCCTCAGTATGCATCCATTTAGCTATAAATGTCTCTAGTTTCTTGTTCTTTATGGCTGCGTAGTAGTCCATTTTATAAAAAAACCACATCTTCTTTATCCAGTTTCCAGTTGATGGGCACTTGGGCTGTTTCCAAGCTTTCGCTATTACGAATTGTGCAGCTATAAACATGGGTGCACATATATCGCTGTGGTAAGATTCTTTTAATTCTTTTGTGAAGATACCCAGCGGGGGGATAGCTGGGTCGAATAGGACCTCTAAGCCCAGTTCTTTGAGTTATCTCCATACTGATTTCCACAATGGTTTCACCAGTCTGCACTTCCACCAACAATGGAGAAGGGTTCCTTTCTCCCCACACCCCCAGCATTTGTTATTAGATGATTTCTTAATAGCAGCCATTCTTTCTGGGATGAGGTGGAAATTTTAAAAATTTAGAAATTTTAGGCAACAGAGATATGGCTGGGGGTATTACAATCCCCAACTTGAAACTATACTACAAAGCTACTGTGATTAAAACAGCATGGTATTGGCAAAGAAACAGACCTGAGGATCAGTGGAATAGATTAGAAGATGCAGGAACAACTACAGATATGCTCAGCCCCCTCGTTTTTGACAAAGGATCCAACCATCCTCATTGGGGGAAAGATAGCCTATTTAATAAATGGTGTTGGAAAAACTGGATTTCGACCTGCCAAAGATTAAAACTTCACCCATGGCTATCACCATGTACTAAATTAAGACTGAAGTGGATTAAAGATCTAAATATTAGGACAGAAACACTAAATTTGCTGGAAGATAAATTAGGTAGAACTCTTGAAGATATTGGTATAAGAAAAGACTTTACGAACAAAACCTCAGTGGCACGGGAACTTGCACAAAGAATTAACAACTGGGTTCTTATCTTATTAAAAAGCTTCTGCACTGCAAGAGAAACCACCAACAGAGCTAAGAGACAACCTACAATGTGGGAAAAAATTTTCAGCCACTGTACCTAAGACAAAGGACTACTATCTAGAATATATAAAGAACTGAAAAAAATCAGACCTCCCAAATTCAAAGACCCAATTCAAAAATAGTCATCTGAAATGAACAGACATTTCTCAAAGAAGTAAAAGCAGCAAATAAATATACGAAAAATGTTCAACATCACTGGTTATTTGAGAGATGCAGATGAAGACTCTTCTGTTCTTATAAGAACACCAGTTATATAGTATAGGGTCCACCTTGATGACCTCATTATAACTAGGATTATACTTGCTAAGACACTATTTCCAAATAAGACTATATTCACTGGTACCAGGGTATGGGGCATCAACATATCTTCTTTGAGGGGACACAATTCTATCCGTAACAACCTATGGGTTTCCAATCCCTCCTCAACCTCCTGAATTTTGTATTAAAGAAAATATGTCATACATTCTGTAGAGCTTCACACATTCTGAATTTTCCCTTGTATTCCCATAATATCACTTAGTGTAGTTCTCTAAAACTAGCAGTTAGATCTGAAGGCTTGATCTGATTTAGGCTCCATTACTTCCTAAGAAGTACTGTGTTGGAGGTGATGTACACTTTCATCAAGAGGCATGTAATGTTTAGTTTAGACTAGACTTTTCATTGGCAAAGAAGATTTTTACTATGTGGGAGTGACTAGTAAGTTTGTGGAATCTGCCTCAGATCAAAGATGTTGCTCAGAGGTTGGGAAGAAAGTTCTAATGTGGAAGTTTGATAAAAGTAGTACAAAAGTAAAAAGTTTTTTTCCAGGGCACACCTTACTCATAATACAGAGCAAAGGCTCTACTGCTAGAGTGCTTCTGTTTGAATCCAAGCTCCTTATTTACCATTTGCATGATTCTTTAGTCAAATAATTGAACCTCTCAGTGCCTAAGCTTTCTGATCTGTCAGATGGAGTTAATGATGGGGTTGTTGGGAGGACTGAGTGAATTAACATGATGTAAAACATTTAGGATAGTGCCTAGCACGTGGTAAGTATATGTGTTTACTGTTACTACTGATGGCACTGTGGTGGCTGTTGTTTATTTTTTTTTGCCCCATTAAGTTTATTGGTACATTTTCAGTATAAAATAGTTACATTCATCATTGGGAACTTGTACCTTTACATAAGTATCTTGGTTCTTATTTTTTTCCCCTTCCCTTGCCCTCACTTCACCCCCTCCACCCTTCCCTATTTGCAAAGACCTTGTTTCCATTTTCTTTCCTCTTTACATATTTTTTCCCTTCCCCAACCCCTCCCAATTCCCCTGGTCTTTTAGACCTTTTCTTCCTGTTACACAATATCAGTTATACATTTTTAAAATTACAATATTAAGATCTAGGAGACATTACCACAGATTTTACAGAATTTAAAAGGATATAGAAAGTATATTACAGAAATCTTTTTTGAAATAAATTTGACAACTTCTAAGAAGTAACTTGGAAGACAAATTAATGAAACTAACTCTGGAGGAAATATAAAATTTGAATAGCACCTATTAAAGAAAGTATATTCCTAGCTTGAAAACATACCTATATGACAACAGCAGACTCATAAACATTTTAACTGATAAATTATATCAAACAATTAAAGCAGAAAAAAGAAGGAACACTTCTCCCCTCATTTTAGGAACTCAACATTGTGCTAACCCTAAAACTGGATAAAGGTAATAGAAGAAAAAAGTATGAACATAGATAGAAATTTGTTTAACGAAACAAACTATTGGAAGTCAGATCTGGCAGGATGTAGAAAGTGGTTTTGTTATAGGGATGACAGTGTTAGTTCAGCATTGGAAGATCCACCCCCATAAATCATCATTTTAACAGAGGAAAGGAAAAAGCCATATGATCCTGTCACTAGTTGGAGAAAAAGTATTGGACTAAATTCTACAGCTGTTTGTGGTAAAAGCTATCAGGAGCCTAGAAGTAGAACAGAACTTTCTCAACAGATTAAAGACATGTACTCCATACTTCCAGTGAGAATGCCTTATATAAATGGAGAAGATACAATGCTTTCTCCTTAAGGTGGGGAACAAAGGCAGACATGCTTAGTCTTTATCCATCCATTAAACTTTGAAACCTAGTCCCCACCAAAATAGTCCAACAATAAAATGACATAACTAGGATAGGATTGGCAAGGCAGAAGCAAAATCTTTATATGTAGATAAAATGATCATCTACAGAGAAAATACTAAGAAATCTCTAGGACCCCCTAGAACTTGTACTTGAATTTAGCAGGATTAGAAAACACAAGGTATATATAAAAATTCAGGTCTGTGTATACTTGCTATAAATGAAGAATTGGATATTGAAATTTAAAAGTTATGTAGGAGTACAAAGGACCTAGAAAAGTTAAAAACAAAAACAAAAACAGTGTTGGAAGATGTTTAGTACCTAATTTTAAGACTTCTTCTAAAGCTACAGTAATCAAGGCAGTGTTGGTGTAAGGAAAGACATATAGATCAATGGAATAAAACAGAGAATCTAGAAATAGAACCACACATATATGGTCCACTGAATTTTGAAAGATTATTTAACATTAGCATTTTATAGAATATAAACTCAATTCAAGAGCCGAGGAAGAGAGAGTGTTTGCAGCAAATGTCACTAGAACACCTGGTATCCATATATAAAAAATTAATGTCAAACCTTTTTTTCCATATATGAAAATAACTTGAAGGGATCTATGAACCTAAATAAGAAAGCCTAAAAGTATAAAACTTTAAGAAGAAATTATAAGAGAAAATATTTATGAATTCAGGGTAGGTAAGAACTACCTAGGATACAAAAAACATGATGTATAAAAGAAAAAACTTGTTAAATGGGATTCCATCAAAATTTAGAACTTTAAATGACATCATTAAAGTGAAAAGTAGTCCTTAAACAGACCATATTTACAAAACATATAACCTATGACCAGAATATATAAAGAATTCTTAGAGCTCATTAATAGACAACCCAATTAAAATGTAGATGTAAGAAGATGATAAATAGCCAGTATAGCACAAGGAATGGTGTGCAACTCTAGAATAAAAAAAATACTAATCAGTACAATAATAATATTGAATTATACACTTATTAGGGAGATGAAGTTAAAAGCTTTAAAAGCCTTGTCATGACTTTTTGTTGTTGTTGGATTCTCCCCCTTTGTGTTTAATTTGTCATGCCCAATGGATTCATTCTGCTGGGCTTCCTGGGGTTGTGATCCTCGTTCTCTTTTCCTAGGATATTGCCTAAAATTTTTTGGAGTGCTGGTTTGGGATTCATAAAGTTCCTGAGGTGCTCTTTATCATGAAAGTATCTTATTTCTCCATCAATTTTGAAAGATAGTTTTGCAGGGTACATCAATCTGGGTTGGAGGCTGTTTTCCTTTAGGCCTTGAAATGCATCACTCCAAGCTCTCTTTGCCTTTAGGGTTTGCATTGAGAAGTCTGCTGTGATTCTGATGGGCTTTCCATTGTGTATGATTTGTTTCTTTTCTCTCACTGCTTGTGGAATTTTGTTCTTCTGCTGGATTTCTGGAATCCTAACTATTATATGCCTATGTGTAGATCTTTTTTGATTAAGGCTAGCTGGAGTCCTATATGCCTCACTTATCTGTATGTCAAGTTCTTTTCCCCTGCTTGGGAAGTTTTCTACCATCACTTCTGTGAACAGTTTTTTTATGTCATCTGCATGCTCTCCTGTTTTTTCATTGACTCCAATAAGTCTTATGTTATTCTTCTTTGCATCATCTAGCAGCTGCTGGATTGATTTCTCATGTTCCCTTACAATTTTAGAGCAATTTTTCTTTTCCTCCTCACTAATTGCAATCTTATCTTCTATATGTGAAATTCTATCCTCACATTGGTTCATTCTGCTGCGCAGGCTTTCGATGGAGTTTTTAATCTCTTGGAAATCTGTTTGTATCTGTTTTATGGATTCCATTTGTTTCCTATGTTGGGATTCCATCATGTTCCTCAGATCCTCTATTTTTTTATCTGTGTCCTCTCTAGATTTATTAAACATGTCTTGCACCATGAGCAAAATCTTTGCTGTTATCTGAGTAATTATTTCTGATTTCATTTTTCCCAGATCCTCTTTTGTTGCCAGTTCAGAGAGCCCAGGTGGTGAGTATCATATTTTTCCATCTCGTTTCCCTTTGGGTCTGCTGTAGGTGATCCAGAAGTCTGTTTTTGAGACTTGTTTACATATCTTCTCATTTCCACAGGAGGAGGTGCTTCTGGCATCCACATGGCTCACCTTCTCTGCCCTAGGAGCCTGGGATGGAGGCGGGGGAGCTTCCTTCCAGTTGCTGGGACTGGTCACCTTCTTGGCCCTAGGAGCCTGGGATGGCAGCGGGGGAGCTTCCTTCCAGGTGCTGGGACTGGCTCTCCTTCTCTGCCCTAGGAGCCTGGGATGGCAGCGGGGGAGCTTCCTTCCAGGTGCTGGGACTGGCTCTCCTTCTCTGCCCTAGGAGCCTGGGGTGGATGCAGGGAGCTTCCAGGTGCTGGGACCAGCTGAGCTTCTCTGCCCTAGGAGCCTGGGATGGCGGCGGGGAGCTTTCTTCCGGGTGCTGTGCGGCTGTTGTTTTTAATGTGCTAGTGTTAGTAGATTTTCACAAATACTAGCTTTATATATAATACCAGCTTAGTATAAGCTGGTATTATATAAATATATAAGATAAAATTTCATATAAAATTACACTGGTGGCCTCAAGAGGACCCAAGGTGGGTCATATCTATCAAATCTACCCTTTGGCAAAATAATAAGATAGGAAAGAGTTGGAGAAGTTTATCTTTTTTTTTTTTTTTTACCTTCCCATCTTCCTTCTTTTCTTTCATTCCTCTCTCCAACATTTTAAAAAAATTGTAACATTCTTGGACGGGGCCTAGAGTATAATGTGGAAGTTGTCTTTGCCCTATTGTACTAGAGTTCATCATGAATACCTTCGAGGGAAGTTCAAGTATCTCTGCATCTTTGTCCTCATCTATGAAAATACAGAGCATAATTTCTAAAAGTTAAATGTTTCCTGCCTTATAAGAAACCCCATAATAAACCCTTCTTCTCAATAATCCTTCTGGTGCCTAAGGCAACTTTCCCATTAAAATCCTTTCCTCATTAAAACCTGGATCTTTCCATACCGACTTCTTTACCTTCTTTCTTGGAAGTCTCAGATTGGTAGTGACTCAGAGATAGGAAAAGGAGGGGGATAAATATTCCACATAATCAGCTAGTTTGAATATCCAAAAATCATTTCTAAAGACTTTTATTTATATTTATGTAAAAATGCCTACATAGCACTTATTTCTTCACAGAATGGTTCAAAATGCTTTATAAACATTAAGTAATTTAATTCTTATAACTTTCATGTGAGATAAGTATTAATACTTTTCTAATTTTATTGATATAGGAACTGTGATAAAAATTTTAACTTGCCTAAATTTACACAGATAAGGTCACAGTGCATATTTTTAAGAAGCAGTTTAGAGCATCTCATGTAAATGTAAAGTAAATATGTGTAAGCATTTAACTCGTTGATGAAGGAACCAATAAAATGGTAAAGGTAGTTTAAAGAATTTTTGAAAGTGGGCACATATAATTAGTTGGGGAAGGAGTTTTAAGTAAGTTTACTAAATTAGAGATAAAACTGGTAAATGCCTTATAAGTCAATAAACTCTAGACTTGAAGTTATCTTCTCTATCAGACAGAAATTGTTTATATCTTCACTGATAAAGATCTGTAAGTTACTATATACTACTGAGTCTAGGTCTTCATACATAGTAAATAGTACCTCAAACAATGATTATTCTCCTAGAGAATTAAATAGTCCTCCCATGGGTCTCTTGAATAATGCTGCAGTGTAGCACTGAAGAGCTGCATTCTTCTTTTGTCTCATTTCCAAGTGTTGAATTTAAACCCAGTAACTTATTTATTAGAGCTCAAATTGAAACCACACATTCTCTAATGATGGGATTCTGCCTCCCCCAATTAAGTCATAATATGACCAATTAGAATTGTAGAGTATAAAAAAGAATACCATTTCACTTCTATAATCTAAATATTGTAAAAGCACATCTATTTCCAAAGGTCTGCATTTGAAAGAAACATTTCCCCTGTGGTTCTCCTTTCTGTTTCATGGAGGAAGGGAAGGAGGTGGGAAAATCTATTCCTTGGAAGATTAAACAGTTTTCTAATCCATGTAGAACTCAGCAGAGGCTAGTTGTCTTGCAAAAAGATCTGGGGACAGAAATTTGTGGATGTACCTAGAAGTCCTCCAGCCTTTGTCTATTAAGGTCATCCCACAGGCATATCCAATGTGTGGATGCCTCATTTGCCTGAGTGGTGGGGAATTCTTGGTGGACAGCATATAAAATATAGTTAATGTATATAAATAACAAACTTTATTTTAAGATATTTTCTTTTTTCCCCAGATTTTACAGAATTTAAAAGATATAGAAAGCATATTACAAAAATCTGTTTTGAAATAAATTTGACAACTTCTAAGAAGTAACTTAGAAGACAAATTAATGAAACTAACTCTGGAGGAAATATAAAATTCGAACAGCACCTATTAAAGAAAGTATATTCCTAGCTTGCAAACCTGCCTATATGACAACAGCAGGCTCATAAACATTTTAACTGATAAATTATATCAAACATTTAAAGCAGAATAAAGAAGGAACACTTCTCCCCCCACTTTAGGAAATCAACATTGTGCTAATCCTAAAACTGGATAAAGGTAATAGAAGAAAAAAGTATGAACATAAATAGAAATTTGTTTAACAAAACAAACTCTTAGAAGTCAGATCTTGCATTATGTAGAAAGTGGTTTTATTATAGGGATGGCAGTTTTGGTTCAGCATTGGAAGATCCACCCCAAAAGTAATCATTTTAACAGAGAAAAGGAGAAAGACATATGATCCTGTCTCTAGTTGGAGAAAAAGTATTGGACTAAATTCTACAGCTGTTCATGGTAAAAGCTATCAGGAGACTAGAAGTAGAACAGAACCTTCTCAACAGATCAAAGACATGTACTCCATATTTCCAACAAAAACTCCTTCTATGAATGGAGATGATACAATGCTTTCTCCCTAAAGTGGGGAACAAGGGCAGATATGCCTACTCTTCATCTAGATATTTTCTTATTATAACATTAATAAAAAGAAAGTAAGTGGTCTGCAGGCTACAGGTTGGACATATTTGAATGATTACTGATCTATAGTTTCTTAAAATATTTATTGTGCTTATCTAAAAATATATAAATAACAAATTGATAAATACTGTATAAAAAGAATCTTGTTGGGTGAGGCCTGGTAATGGAGTTAAAGAGAGCAGATGTAGTATATACAATTATGTAAAAAATACAATGAATTATTTATTTCTAAGAAAACTAGATCCACTAAGTATCTTTTAATATGCTACATTCCCTAGAGAATTTTTTTTTTCAAAATTCAGTCTCCTTGGTGATCTGTCCTTTATCAGCTTAGGTGTTAATTCCCATTGCCCTTTTATTGATTCTGGGCATGTGCTATCTTAGTAAGAGCTGGCTTCTGTCAATTTCCTCTCACTCATTATTACCAGGACTGTATTTAAGATCCTTCATTTCTATAGATCTTTTTGGGACTCACCACAAAATTCATAATTATTCTTCTTATGCCTTCTGTGTTCTAAGTGCCCAGCACAGAGAGGTGAATGTGTTCTGTCTCTGAAGGGTAAAAAGTCACCATGGCTCATGAATGTATCTACTTGGGACCCTTAATTTCTTACTATAATTTTATTTTGAAATGTTTCCTGCCAGATGTGTAAATAGATAGAAAGATGACTGTGTAAGTTAGCAGATGTCTAGAATTAAAGGATATGGAGGAGATTAAGATTAAGAGAGAAATAGGAGTGGCAAGGAAAGGATTTAAGGGGAGAAAATGGAAATATGAAAAATTATATTCCCTGTCACAAGTTTTGGGACTCCAAGAAAAACTACAAAAAGGGTTCGTTGTTCCTTGGTAAATAGGATCATAAAGAAATAACAAGGTGCAAACATGAGCCATTTCTCTTGTTCTGACTTTGCATAATTAATGTCTGTCTCATTTTATTCATTCTCTATTTATTAATCACAAATTGGAAATCTTGGTATAGTGCTAAAAATCAGAACATAGTGATGAAGAAGTAGTAGCTCCTACTCTCTTAGAGCTCACAGTTCACACATTTTTATTGTTTTGCAGTTTGTCCATACCTGACAGAAAAAAGAAATTATCTAAGGATTCTTCAACAAAATCCTACCATCAGGTTAGGTAACTTAGCTGAAGTATATATACATACATATACGTATGTACACATATATTTATTTCTTAGTCACTTTCCTCATTGCTGGGACACAATTACTGACATTCACAATTTAAAGGGCCGGGGATTTAGCTTAGTAGTTCCAGTGCCTGCCTCACAGGTGCAAGGTCTCAAGTTCGATTCCTAGTACAAAAAAAAAAAAAAAGAAAGAAACACAATTTAAAGAAGGAAAAGTTTATTTTGGCTCATGTTTTTAGTCTACAGTTGGTTGGCTTCAAGGCAGCACAGCATGGCAGAGGGGCTCAATAACAAAGAAAAAGACATAAGTTACATTGTTCATAAATAACATAGTATAGTAGAGAGGTTCATTCCCTGCTATAGTTTGGATATTAAGTATCCTCACAAAGAGGTCCATTTGTTAAAGGCTTGGTCTTCAGTTGGTGCCACTGGGTGATGGTAGAACCCAGTGGGAAGTTTCTAGGTTATTGTGGGTGTTCTTTAAAGAACATAGTGAGAACTCTGCCCATTTCTCCTTCTATATTTTGTTTCCTGGCTATGAGGCAAACAGTTTTGCTCTGCCTCAGGTTGCTGTCATGAAGTGCTACCTCACAGTAAGACTAAAAGCAACAGGGCCAAACTACCATGGACTGGAACCTCAAAAATTGTAAGCCAAAATAACTCTTTCCTCTTTATAAGTTGATTGTCTCAGATGTTTGATATAGTGATAAAATGGGAACTAACACATCCCCATCATACAGTGAGAGAGGAGGAAAGTCAGGCTGGGAAGGATGGCCTAAAGCTAGAGTGACCATCTGTCCTCAGCTACTTAGAGCAGACCTGGATCCTGTGTGATCACAGTGTTCTGTCAAATGAGTACTCTTTTCACTCTAAATCAGCTCACTGAGGAATAAATTACACAGTTATTTTAGTTAAAGCTACTATGTGAGCACAATGGCTGACTGAGTTACTCCATTTACTTGCTTGTTCATTGAGTCTTTTACTCAACACATATATTCTCTAGGTCAGGCTCTGAGGCCAGTGTAGTGGACAATGTGGAATCCTTACTGAAGAAGTTCACAGACCAGTGGGTGAGATACATATTAATCAAGTCAATGATTATATGGCCCAGGATGCCATAGGAATGCTAAGAAAGAGAGAGAGAGAGAGAGAGAGCGAGAGAGAGCACACCCGAGGGTTGTGTGAGGATTGAAGAGGTGTAGAGATGGGGGGGGGGAGGACATAGAGGCTTTCCACAAGAGGTGTCAGGAAAACACTGACATTATGGGATTAATTCATTAGTGTAAGGGTTTAGGGAGGGAGGAGGGAGAAATAATTTAAAGATATATAAAAATGTAGTTCTGTCTGTATCACACCCCAGGCCACAGAGGATTCCATAACAGAAGAAAAAATGTCAGAACTCCAGGGGTGATTTCTTCATTCCCAAGACTCATACTTCCTCATACTTGATACCAATGCCCCAAAGTACTCTATCATGAGGAGAAGTTTTAAAATGTCCAATTAAGATATAATTTCTACACCATTTGAGATTTTCTGTTAAGTTTAAATGTAGTTTATCATTTAGATAACTTTATTGTGCTGATTTCCCTTTCAGAGCAAATAGCTACATCTCAGTGTCTACAACATTTCTGCTGATGGTTGAGGGTGGGGTGAAGATTTAGGGGTTGGGTCCAAATTAATCACTGTCTCACCCTGTGGCTATGGCTTCATGGACTGGTGTGTCAGGACCAGATGTCGGCTCTGTCCTGAAGTTTCCACTCACACTTCAAACAGTCCTTCCTCCAGCTAACCACAGACCTAGAGGAGCTGCTGGAGATATTAGAGGAGTGTCTTTAATTCAAGTTCCAATGAAGATATGCGTAACTTTTTGGTTTCCATATGGCCTATACTTTTCCTGCTTATATTCCATTTTGTGGAGTTTTGAATTTGTTGTTTTACCACAGTTCTTTATCTCATATAAAAGCTGGATTAACTTGAGGGGGGAAAAGGGTGTTTACTGGGAACTTTTAGGGTGGTGGAAATGTTCTGTATCTTGATCTTAATTTTTACACTTGAGAATTTTGCAATTCATAGTGGATTTGGTACACTTCAATGACACATGTTTAAAAAGTTTCTTCATAAAAATGGCAAGTGATATGTTTGGTTTTCATTAAATATATCCACATAACAGTGATTACAATAGGAAAGAAAAACACGATAAATATAGACAATCTTTTGTTCCACCTCTCCTTATTTCTAATACCAATAACCAGATTTAATTTTAATTCTTCTGTCATAACTCTAATGTCTATACTTTAAGTTTTTGATTTATATACTTTAGATAAAACATGAAATTTTCACTATGGATAAAAGATTTGAAACACATGCAAAATTTTCTATTCCCCTTTCCTTAAAATTTTATAGTTTTATTATTATCTATTTTGGCATTGTAACTTTAAATAAGATACATAAATTGTCATCTCTTACCTTTGCAGTACCTCTCTACTACCCACTTCATAAGAGAAGGATAATCATAACCATATGCTTCTTTTCATGGTTTCTTTCCAATTTTACTTCCTTCCACCAACTTATTTTCTCTTTCATTATCAAGGTTGCTGAGGTTGCTAAATCTACATTTTTTCCTGCAATCACAAGAAAGTCTTTTTTACTTTGTCCATAGATTAACTCTAAAACATTAAGCAAAAAGTATCATTAATATTATTATTTATAAATATTGAACTTTTATGGACTAAGTAGTGGGTACCATTTTATTTCTTTATAGGAAATAAAATACAATAGCCATTCAATGCAGTGTTCATGAACTATTCAATGAAGGATGTTCCTAACATTAAGGTAAAGACAAATAATTATACCTCCATCAATTTCTTTTTTTTATTTACTAAGTTTATTGGCACATTTTAGGTATGCAATATGATGACATTCATCATTGGGAATTTGTACATTTACATGATATATCTTGTTTCTTATTTTTGCCCCATTCCCCTGCCCTCCTGTCAACCCCTCCACCCCTCCCTATTTATAAAAACTTTGTTTATATTTTTTCCTTTTATGATATATATTCCTTTCCCTTCTTTCCTTTCCCCTATGCCTCCCACTTCCCCTTTCCCTTTGGACCTTTTCTTCCTATTTCACATTATCTATTATACATTTTGATCCTTATTTACACTTTCAGTTTCTCACACCAGAGAAACTATTTGGTATTTACACATGTGTCCTATTTATTTCACTTAAGAGTATGGCCTCACTATGCATCCATTTAGCTATAAATGTCTCTAGTTCTCATTCTTTATGGCTGAGTAGTACTCCATTTTGGAAAAAACCTCACATCTTTATCCATTCTCCAGTTGGCCTCCACCAATTTCTTTAAAATATTCCTCTTCATTCAGAGAGAACTATGAGCTAAAAAGACAATATTTCCTTTTCTATATAAATAATGGAGGAACAAAAATTGGATAACCAAAACACAAACTGTCATTCTGTAAGGGGAAAATTGGGAGACACATCAGAGGCAGGCCTGCAGCAATCCTGAAATTCTGCTGGTAGACGTGGTGTGAGACCAGTATCCTAGGATTAAGGAATCTCCTGACTCTACTCCCAGGAAGAAGCTCCCCATCCACTGTACTCTGAAATTCTTCCTCATCCTCATCCTTCTTGGCCAAATATGAAGTGGGCCCACTGCTTTCTCAGTCCACTTCTTTTCTATGGAATAGTGACAGCCCATGGGCTAATTATGGCTTCTAGCAATCCTTAGTATTTTGATTCAGGTACATTTTTGAAAAGGAGAAAATAAAAGGCTTTCCATAAACTTACTAGTTTCTTTCCTATATGATTCTATCAGCATTGTATGCTACTTATACCCACAATTTTAAAAAATGCATTTTCTCTCTCCCCATTCTGCCCACCTTTATTTAAATGTGGATGTCTTGAATCTATCAGATTTAGGTGAGGAAGCCATGCATTAATCATCTCTGTGAGTCATTTTAATCAACTGAAAGCACTTGCTGGTATCACATTCTTTATTGGGTATTTATTTTGATACATAATCCATTCATCTGGAGATTAACAATTGTTATAACAACTGTGTGTGTGTATTTAGTCATGCTGAGAATCAAACCTAGAGTCTTGCACATGCTAGGTAAGTGATTTACCAATAAGCCACAACCCCAGTCCCAGCAGTATTTTTTAAATGTTTTCCTTATCATAATGTGGAAAATCTGCCCTCCTGTGGAACACTGCTTCTGAAGCCCAAGATGTAACTCATAGGCAGTGTGCAAATAGAACCAGAACACACTCCTGTTACTCCATGGTCAGATGTAAGGGAGTTAAGTAGACAGTGAGGGCAGTTGTGACTGGCTGCTCTTCTTTATAATTACTTTTATTTTATAAAAAACAAAATTTCATAATAAAATAATGAAGATAATATTAAAAAAATATTAACAATAACAATAGGTAATACATTGTGTATCATTTCTTCAAAATAGTTACTCAAAGTACAAGATATAGTCAAAAAGATTCTCTCTTACAAAGAAGAAACAAACATAATAGCACAAAACTTTCTATTTAACGAACTGAAACTAGTAGTATAAATGAAAAAAATTAGTACATCTATTAAAATACTGTTGAAACAATGGAATATGTAATTTGGGGAATTATTTGAATTTCTCCTCTACTCTCTACTTATCTCTCTTCTGTGCTGCAATATATACATATATGAGAAACCATGCAATATTTAATCTTGTGTGCCTGACTTATTTCATGCAATATTATGTTCTCAAGTTGCATCATTTATCTATAAATGTCTCAAATTTACCTTTCTTTATGGCAGAGTTATACTTCATTGTGTATAAATACCACATTTTCCTTATCCATTCATCTGTTGATGGCCATATACACTGTTTCTAAGATCTAGCTATTAGTTGTGCTGCTATAAAGATGGGTGTGCATGTATCCTTGTAATACACTGATTTTAACACTTTTGGGGAGATATCTAGCAGGGGGATAGCTGGGTCAAATGGAATTTCTATTTTTATTTTCTTTGAGGAATCTCCACACTGATTTCCATAGTGGTTGCACTAGTTTACATTCCCATCAACAATGTAGAAGAGTTGTTTCATCCTCCACATCCTTGCCAGCATATATAATTAGATTTTTTGATGATAGCCATTCTTTCTGGGGTCAGATGATCATCTTAATGTAGTTTTAATTTGTATTTCTTAATGACCAGCAATGTTGGAACATTTTTTCATGTGTTTATTGGCCATTTGTACTTCTGAGAAGTGTCTGTTCATTTCAGTTGCCCATGTTTTGGTTGAGTCCTTTATTTTGGGAAATCTAAATTTTTTTACTTTAGGTGTTTTAGTTTAGATGTTACTCCTCTGTGTGAGGAATAGCTGGCAAACTTTTTTTTTACATTCTGTGGGTTATCTTTTAATTCTATTGATTGTTTCCTTTGGTGTGCAGAAGCCCTTTAATTTGATATGATCCCATTTATTAATTCTTGATATTATTTCTTGTGCATTGAAGTTCTATTAAGAAAGTGCTTGCCTACACATGTGTTTTCAAGAGTTTTACTTATTTTATCTTCCAGTAGATTAAGCACCTCTGTTTTAACATTTAGATCTTTGATCCATCTTGGTTTTAGTTTAGTACATGGTGAGATATAGAGGTCTAGACTCAATCTTCTGCATGTGGGTATCTAATTTCCCCAGCACCGTTTATTAAAGTGGCCATCTTTCCTCCAGGGTATGTATTTGTCCTCTTTGTCAAATATCAAAAAACTGTATGTGGCTGGGGTTATTTCTGCTTCTTCTGTTCTATTACACTGATCCACATGCCTATTTTTGTGCTAGTAGCATGGTGTTTTAGTCACCATAGCTTTACAATATAATTTCAAGTCTGGGATTGTGATGCCACCTGCTTGTTACCCCGCATTGTTTTTGTTCTTCTGGATTTTCTTGTTCCATATGAATTTTACATGTTTGCCCTAGATATATGAGAAATGCCATTGATATTTTGATTGGGAATTCATTAAATCTTTAAATCAGCTTGGAAGTATAACCATTTTGATTATATTGATTCTGCCTATCCAGAAACACAGGATATTTTTCCATTTGCTGATGTCTTCCTTCATTTTCTTTTTCACAGTGATGTAATTTTCATTTCCTAGGTTAGGTTAATTCCTGTATTTAATATTTTGTTGCTATTGTGAATGGTATTGTTCTCCTAATTTCTTTTTCTTTCCATTAAGTTTGTTGGTGCATTTTAGGCATAAAATACAGTTACATTCATCATTGGGATCTTGTACCTTTACATGAGTATCTTGGTTCTTATTTTTTCCCCTTTCCCTGCCCTCCCTTCACCCCTCCACCCTTCCCTATTTGCAAAGACCTTGTTTCCAGTTTTTTCTTTTTCTCATATTTTTTCTTTTCCCTTCTTTCCTTTCCCCTACCCCTCCCACTTCCCCTACTCCTTTAGACCTTTTCTTCCTATTACACAATATCAATTATACATTTTTAAAATTATAATATCAAGATCTAGAAGACATTACCACAGATTTTACAGAATTTAAAAGGATATACAAATCATATTACAAGAACCTTTTTTGAGATAAATTTGACAACTTCTAAGAAGTACCTTGGAAGACAAATGAATGAAATTGACTCTGGAGGAAATATAAAATTTGCATAGCACCTATTAAAGAAAGTATATTCCCAGCTTGAAAACCTACCTATATGACAACAGGCTCATATATATTTTAACTGATAAATTATATCAAACATTTAAAGCAGAATAAAGAAGGAACACTTATCCCCTCATATTAGGAAATCAACATTGTGCTAATCCTAAGACTGGATAAAGATAATAGAAGAAAAAAGTACGAACATAGATAAAAATTTGTTTAACAAAATGAACCATTAGAAGTCAGATCTGGCAGTATGTAGAAAGTGGCTTTATTATAGGGATGGCAGTGTTGGCTCAGCATTGGAATATCCACCCCCAAAAGTCATCATTTTAACAGAGGAAAGGAAAAAGCCATATGATCCTGTCAGTAGTTGCAGAAAAAGTATTGGACTAAATTCTACAGCTGTTCATGGTAAAAGCTATCAGGAGACTAGAAGTAGAACAGAACCTTCTCAACAGATAAGCCATGTACTCCATACTTCCAGCAAAAATGCCTTATATGAATGGAAAAGATACAATGCATTCTCCCTAAGGTGGGGAACAAGGGCAGATATGCCTACTCTTCATCTGTCCACTAACCTTTGAAACATAGGCCAAACCAAAATAGTCTGGCAATTAGGGTAGGATTGGCAAGGTAGAAGTAAAATCTTTACATGTGGGTGAAATGATCATCTACAGAGAAAATACCAAGAAATCTCTAGGAGCCCCTAGAACTTATATTTGAATTTAAGAGGATTAGAAAACACAAGGTATATATAAAAATTCAGGTCTATGTATACTTGCTATAAATGAAGAATTGGATATTGAAATTTAAAAGTTATGTAGGTGTACAAAGGACCTAGAAAAGTAAAAAGAAAAAGAAAACAGTGTTGGAAGCCATTTACTACCTAATTTTAAGACTTCCTCTAAAGCTACAGTAATCAAGGCTGTGTTGGTGTAAGGAAAGACATATAGATCAATGGAATAAAACAGAGAATCTAGAAATAGAACCACACACACACACATATATATATATAGTCCATTGAGTTTTGAAAGATTAGTTAACATTAACATTTTATAGAACATAAACTCAATTCAAGAGCAGAAGAAAAGGTAGTGTTTTCAGCAAATGGCACTAGAAAACCTGGTATCCATATATAAAAAAATTAACCTCAACTTTTATTTCCGTACATAAAAATAACTTGAAAGGATCTATGAACCTAAATATGAAAGCCTAAAACTATAAAACTTTAAGAAGTAATTATAAGGAAAATGTTCATGAATTTAGGGTAGGCAAGAATTTTCTAGGATATAAAAAACATGATGTATAAAAGAAAAAAAATGATAAATGAGAGTTCATCAAAATTTACAACTTTAAATGACATCATTAAGAAAATGAAAAGTAGTCCTTAAACAGACCATATTTATAATGCATATAACCTAAGACCAGAATATATAAAGAACTCTTACAGTTCATTAATAGACAACCCAATTAAAAAGTAGACACAAGAAGATGATAAATAGCCAGTACAGCACAAGGAAAGGTGTGCAACACTAGAATCAAAAAAATACTAATCAGTACAATAACAAGATTGAATTATACACTCATTAGGGAGATGAAGTTAAAAGTTTTAAAAGAACAGATGTCAGCTTAGGTGTGAATCAGTTAGAACTTTCTAATACTGCTATTATAAATGTAAAATGATAAAACCATTTTGGAAAACAATATAGAAATTCCTTGTATTACTGTTAAGAGGCAACAGTCCTGTTCTTAAATTTTTACTTGAGAGGAATGAAAACACATGTTCACAATAGATTTGTACATACAAGTTGGCTATCCCTTATCTGAAATTCTTGGGACCAGAGTGTTTCAGATTTTCATTTGAAATCCACTTGATCTGCAAAGAGGAGAGCTACTCCTGCTTTTTTTGCGGGGGAGGGGGGGTTCCTGTCACATGGAGTATTGTTTTCCACCCTTTAAAGTTCAGTCTGTGTGTTTCTTTTTGAATTAAATGTTTCTTGTATGCAGCATATTGTTGGATCTTGCTTCTTGACCCCTTCTGCCAGTCTATTTCTTTTGATTGGTGAATTGCGACCATTAACATTGATGGTTATAACTCATTCATATTGACTTATCAGTGTCATGACTTTTTCTTTTTGTTGGATTCTCCCCCTTTGCATTTAATTTCTTGTTGCTCCTGACAGATTCATTCTGCCAGGCTTCCTGGGGTTGTGATCCTCATTGTCTTTTCCTAGGATATTGTCTAAAATGATTTTGTGTGCTGGTTTGGTATTCATGAAGTTCCTAAGGTGTTCTTTGTCATGAAAGTATCTTATTTCTTCATCAATTTTGAAAGATGATTTTGTAGGGTACATCAATCTGGGTTGTAGGCTGTTTTCTTTTAGGGCTTGAAATACATCACTTCAAGCTCTTCTTGACTTGAGGGTTTGCACTGAGAAGTCTGCTCTGATTCTGATGGGCTTTCCTTTGTATTTGATTTGTTTATTTTCTCTAACTGCTTGTAGAATTTTGTTCTGTTGGGTTTCTGGAATCTTAACTATTACATGCCTATTTGTAGATTTTTTTTTTCAATCACAGCTACTTAGAGTTCTATATGCCTCACTTATCTTTATGTCAAGTTCTTTCCCCCTGCTTGGGAAGTTTTCTGCCTTCACTTTTGTGAACAGTTTTTTATGTCATCTGCACTCTCTCCTGTTTCTTCATTGACTCTGATCATTCTTACATTATTCTTCTTTGCATTGTCTAGCAGCTGCTGGATTGATTTCTCATGGTCCCTTACAATTTTAAAGCAATTTTTCTTTTCCTGGTCACTAATTGCAATCTTGTCTTCTATATCTGACATTCTGTCCTCACATTGGTTCATTCTGCTGCATAGACTCTCAATGGAGTTTTTAATCGCTTGGAAATCTGTTTGTATCTGTTTTATGGATTCCATTTGTTTCCTATGTTCGGATTCCATCATGTTCTTGAGCTCCTCTATTTTTTTATCTATATCCTCTCTAGATTTATTAATCACGTCTTGTAGTATGGGCACAATCTCTGTTGTTATCTGAGAAATTATTTCTGATTTCATTTTTCCCAGATCCTCTTTTGTTGCAAGTTCAGGGAGTCCAGGTGATTGAGTATCAGTGTTCTATCTTGTTTCCCTTTGGGGTTGTTTTAGGTGATCTGAAAGCCTGGTTTTCAAACTTGTTTACATGTCTTCTCATTTCAATGGGTGGGTGGTACTGCTGATGCCCATGTGGCTCACCTCCTCTGTACTGGGAGTGGTGCTATGGCAGCCCGGAAGCCTCCTCCTGTGCACTGGGAGCAGCTCACCTCCTCTGTGCTTGTGGGAGTCTTATGGCAGCCCAGAAGCCTCCTCCTGTGTGCTGGGAGTGGCTCACCTCTTCTGTGTCTCCTAATTTCTTTTTGAATGAATAATTAATTATACACATAGAGAGATGCTATTGATTTTTGTGTGTTTATTTTATATCCTGCCACATTGATAAATTTGGTTATTAATTCTAGGAGTCTTTTGGTGGTTTTAATGAGTCTTGTAAATAAAGGATCATGTCATCTATGAATAATGATACTTTGACTTTATTCTTGCTTATACACAATCCTTTTGTTTCTTTCTCTTGCCTGATTGCTCTAGCTAATATTTTGAGTACTATGTTGAACAGGAGTGATGAGAATGGATGTCCATGCCTTGTTCCTGATTTTGGAGGGAAAGCTTTCAGGTTTTCCCCATTTAATATGATGTTGGCAGTAGGTTGGTCATAAATGGCTTTTATGAGATTGAGATAAGATATTTTTATACCTACTTTCTTCAGGATTTCTTTTTTTTATCATGAATGGATTTTGTTAAAGGTTTTTTATGCATCTATTGAGATTGTCATGTGATTTTTGTTCTTGCTCCTGCTTATGTGATACTACATTTATTGATTCACATATATTGAACCATCCTTGCATCCCTGGAAGGAAGCCTACTTAGTTGTGGTGCATAATGTTTTTGATTATTTGCATTCTTTTAGCCTATGTCTTGTTAAGGATTTTTGTATCTATTTCCATTAGAAAGATTGGCCTGTAGTTTCCCTTTTTTGTTTGGATCCTTGTCTGGCTGAGGGATCAGGATAATGTTAGCTTTCAAGAATGATTTTAAAGTGCTCCTTCCCTCTTGATTTCATTAAAGTGTTTGAGGAAAATTGGCATTAGATTTTCCCTGAAGTTCTTGTAGAATTTGACTCTGAATCCATCAGGTCTTGGGCTTTTCTTGGTATTATTCTTATTGTCTCAATTCCACTGCCTATTACTGGATTGTTCAAGATTTTTAAGTCTTCTTGATTCAGTTTTGGTAAATCATATGTATTTAGGAATCTCTCCACTTCTTCTGACTTCTGCACTTTTCTGGCATATATGTTTGGGAAGTAGTTGTTAATAACTTCCTGGATTTTGGTGGTGTCAGTTGTGATTTCACCTTTTTCACTTCTAATTGCATTGATTCTCTTTCTTTCTTTCTTTCTTTCTTTCTTTCTTTCTTTCTTTCTTTCTTCCTTCCTTCCTTCCTTCCTTCCTGTTTCTTTTCCTTTTTTTAAGATTGGCTAAGGGTTTGCTTATTTTGTTTATTTTTCCAAAAACCAGCTCTTTGACTCACTGATTATTTGCATTGTTTTTTGGACTCCATTTCATTGATTTCTGCTCTGATCATTATAATTTCCTTCCTTGTACAACCTCTGAATTTGAATTGCTCTTGTTTTTCTAGAACCTTGATATACATCATTAGGTTATTTATTTGGGCTTCTTCAGTTTTACTGATGTAGACATTCACAGCTATAAACTTACATCATAGGACTGCTTTCATTGTGCCTCCTAATTTCTGGCATGTTGTACTGGCATTATCATTTAATTGTCAGAATTGTATTATTTCTTCCTTAATTTTCTCTGTGAGCCATTGATCATTCAAGAGTGTGCTATTTAATTTCCATACATTTGCATAGTTTCTGTGGGGTTTTTTCATAGTTCTAGTTTCACTGTACTGTGATCTGATAATATAAATGGTAAAAATTTGATCCTTTTGCATTTACTTAGGCATTCTTTATTAGAAAATACCACTTGCCGTTGAAAAGAAGGTGTATTATGTTATTGTTGGGTGGAATACTGTTTATATGTATTAAGATCATTTCTTTAAAAGTCTGGTTGAGCTCTGATATTTCCTTGTTGGTTTTTTGTTTAACTGACCTATTTGTGACAGTGGGGTATTGATGTCCCCCATTATAATAATTTTGATGTTTATGTGATATTTTATGTCTATTAGTGTCTGTTTTAAGAAGTTGGGTACATCATGGTTTAGTGCATATATGCTTATAATTGTTATTTCTTCCTGTTGAAGAGTTCCATTTATCAATATGTAATGTCCTTATGTGCCTCTTATGGTCAGCTTTGGTTTGAATTTCACTTTTTCTGAAAATAGGATAACAACTTCTGGTTATTTTGGGTTTTCTATGCAGAGAATATTGTTTTCTATCCTTTAATTTTTAGTCTATGAATTTTTAAAAGTTAAATGTGTTGTATACAGCCTACTAATGGATTTTGTTTCTTGATCCATTTTGCTAATCTATGACTTTCGATTGGCAAATTGAGTCCATTTACAGTGATAGTTATAATTGATAGATAATGACTTATTCATGTCATTGCACTATCTTCCTGTTGCTGTTTTATATTCTTTCTCTTCTACTTAATTGCTAGCCCTACCTGATGGATTCATTTTATTGGACCTTATGGCATTGTTAGCTTCATTGTCTCCTTCTAGGGTATCCTTGAGATTATTTTGAAATGTTGATTTGGTGGTCATGAATTTCTTTAGGTTCTCTTTATCATGGAACTATTTTATTTATCTATCAATTTTCAACAATAATTTTGCAGGATATAACAGTCTGGGTTGAAAGGTTTTTTGTTTATTTGTTTGTTTTTCACTTGAAACACTCCATTTCAAGCTCTCCTTCCTTTTAAGACTTTTGTTAAGAAGTCTGTAGTTCTGGGCCAGGGATGTAGCTCAGTGGCACCACTCCTGTCTGGCAAGTGCAAGGTCTTGAGTTCAATCCCCGGTATCACAAAAAAATAAAAAATAAATAAATAAGTAAATAAGTCTGTAATTTTGATTTTTTTTTGTTATAGTTGATTTCTTGCTTTTCTTTAGCAGCTCTTAAAATTCTGTTCCTGTGTTGGATTTCTGGTAGTTTGATTATTATGTGGTATGGAGTGTTTTTTTTCCTGATCATGGTTTTTCAGGGTTCAGTATGCCTCACTTACCTGTATGTTAAATTCTCTCTCCATGTCTGGAAAGATTTCTACTATTATTCCTTTAAACAGATTTTTTATGCCCTTTTCGCTATCTTCTGATTTTTTTAATAGTTCCAGTCACTCTTAGAGTAGCCTTCTTTGAGTCATCTAGCAGCTTTTGGATACAGTTTTCATGTTCTTTTGTTGTTTTTAAGGTATCTTTCATTAATTTGTTGTTCACCATTGTCCTGTCTTTTAGATCTGACACTCTGTCTTCACATTGGTTGTTACTGCTGCCCAGACTTTCAATGGTATTTTTCATTTTCTGGATTTCCCTTTGGAACTATTTTATAGAATAATATTCATTTTTTCTTTTTTTGGACTAATATTCTTTTCTGTGTTGAGCATTCATGTTTTGCATCTCTTTCTTTAGCTCCACTAGATTTTTATTAGTGCCTTCTCTAGACTCACTGATCATTTGTTTCATTACAGTCATTATCTGATTATATTTTCTTTATATTGGCCAAGCACCATATTGAATTGTTTTACCTCCATTAATACCTTTTCAGAACTTTTTGCTATGTAGCTTATCATTTCGTCCCCTTCAATCCCCCCGAACCAGTTTTGGGGGATTTGGGAGTTTCTGAAGGCATTTTGATACCTTGTCTTTTTATATTTTCTTTCTTTTGTTTGTTTGTTGTGCCTGGGTTTATAGCTTCTTTTGCCCCATGGCTGTTCTTTGGGAGTTTGCCACAGTATTGTTTATGACCCCCATGCAATCCAGATAATGGGAAAGTGAAAATCAACTGACAGCAACAAATAGGTCACCTTGGTTATAATAATAAAGTCAGTGACAACAATGGTGTCAGATATCAACTGGATACTGACAAACCCTGAGAACCACTCATGAACTGCCCTTAGCCAGAACAAAGAGGTCTGTGATTTCAATGAAGACACTTAGGCCACCCAGATAAGGACCTATTCAGAATATTATTTTCTGTGTATGCAGACAGCATTGTAAAGAGCTCAAGCATATCACTGTTAAATGACAACAACAATACAACATATTGGAATCTATGGGACACAATGAAAGCAGTCTTACGAGGGAAAGTCATAGCAGTGAATATGCATATTAGGAAAACAGAACGAGCCCAATTAAACAACCTGATGCTGAACCTCAAGCTTCTAGAAAAAGAAGAACAGGACAACCCCAAAGCTCATACAAGGGAGGAAATTATAAAGATCAGAGGAGAAATCAATGCAATGGAGACTAAGAGAACGATACAAAAAAATCAGTGAAGCCAAGAGTTGGTTCTTTGAAAGAATCAACAAAATTGACAAACCTTTAGCCAACCTTGTCAGAAAAGGGAAAGAAAAGGCCCAAATCCATGAAATTAGGAATGAAAAGGGTGAAACTACAACAGACCCAGCAGAAATCCAGAGGATCATCAATACCAACTTCCAGAACCTATATGCCAATAAGATGGACAACACAGAAGAAATGGACAGATTCCTAGATACATATGAATTACCAAAGTTGAATGAAGAAGACCCAAAAATTCTGAACAACCCAATATCAACCAATGAAATTTAAAACATAATTAAAAACTTATCACCTAAGAAAAGCCCGGGCCCTGATGGCTTCACTGCTGAATTCTACAAGACATTTAGAGAGGAAGTGCTGCCACTACTGTTTAAACTCTTCAGTGAAATTGAAAGGGAAGCAATACTCCCAAATTCATTCCTGGAAGCAAGCATCACCTTGATCCCCAAAGCAGAGAAAGCCCCGACTGAAAAAGAGAACTATAGGCCAATCTCACTAATGAACATAGATGCAAAAATCCTTAATAAGATACTGGCAAACAGAATGCAGAAGATCATCAAGAAGATCATAAACCCTGATCAAGTGGGATTCATCCCAGGGATGCAGGGATGGTTCAATATATGAAAATCAATTAATGTAATACCCTATATCAATAGAGCCAAGGGCAAAAACCATATGATTATCTCCATAGACGCAGAAAAAGCATTTGACAAAATCCAACATGCATTTATCATAAAAACCCTACAAAAAATTGCAATAGATGGTCTCTACCTCAAACTGATAGAAGCCATCTATGAAAAACCAACAGCCAATATCCTACTAAATGGTCAAAAACTGAAATCCTTCACACTCAAATCAGGAACAAGACAAGGATGTCCACTATCACCACTCTTGTTCAATATAGTTCTGGAAACATTAGCCACGGCAATTAGACAAGAGAAAGAAATAAAAGGAATAAAGATAGGAAATGAAGAAGTCAAATTGTCATTATTTGCAGATGACATGATACTCTATATAGAAGACCCCAAGAACTCCACCAAAAGTCTTCTAGACTTAATAACCAAATTCAGTCAAGTAGCTGCTTACAAGGTCAACACACAAAAATCAATAGCTTTCCTCTACACCAATGACAGACTCACTGACAGAGAAATAGGGCAAATAATTCCTTTCACAATAGCATCCAAAACACTGAAATACCTAGGTGTCATCCTAATGAAAGAAATCAAAAACCTCTTCTCTGAAAACTATGGCACTCTGAAAAGAGAGATTGAAGATGATATCAGAAAATGGACAGACATCCCCTGCTCCTGGGTAGGAAGGATTAATATAGTGAAAATGGCCATACTTCCAAAACTGCTATATAGATTTAATGCAATTCCAATTGAGATCCCAGCAGCATACTTCATAGACCTTGAGAAAACAATCCAAAAATTCATTTGGAGCAAGAAGAGACCCAGAATAGCAAAAGCAATTCTAGGTAACAGAGACATGGCAGGGGGTATCACAATCCCCAACCTGCAACTCTACTACAAAGCTACTGTGATAACAACAGCATGGTACTGGCAAAGAAACAGGCTTGAGGACCAGTGGAACAGATTAGAAGATGCAGAAACAACGCCAGACACACTCAGCCATCTTATCTTCGACAAAGGAGCCAAACATCCTCACTGGAGGAAAGATAGCCTCTTTAATAAATGGTGCTGGAAAAATTGCACCAAATGCCATCTCTTAAGAGGTCCATCCCCCCTGAAGATTATACATGCCAAACTTGGACTCCTACCCTTTTACAGGCCCCATGATCCTCTTAGCTTGAGCCTGAACCCCCCATCTGATCCCAAGAGATCCCTGTTTAGCTGTTACTATCTTCAAGTATATCTTCCAGGGCTGTCTTACGCTGTCTCTGTAGTTGGGTAACACTTCAGTCCTGGAGCAAAACTCTCCTCCTGGTTGTTGATCTCATCCTCAATCAGGCCAGTCTTTTGGTTGTCACCTCTGCTGCCCTGTGCCATGGAGGAGGGCCTCTCTACTCTCAGGGCCCAGGAGGTGCTGATATCTGGTGGGGGGAGGGGCTCCCTCCTTCCCCGCAGGGTGCCCAAAGCTCTGATATCTGCAGTGGGGGCAGGGCACAGTCTGTCTCCTCATCTATGGGGCACTTGAGGTGACAGTGACTGTGGTATGGGCAATACAGGGCCTCTCTCCTCTCCCACAGGGCCTCTGAGGCTCCTGTGTCTGCAAGAAGAGTGGGGCTTCTCTCTTTCCTCATGTGGCCCACCTGACTACTCTTCAAGGAAACAGTGATCCCTTGAACAGGTGGGTGACAGACTCCCTTCTGTCAACCAATGTCCAGAAAGAATAGCATTGGAGACCATAAGACATGGATAGTACCTCTCCAATCAGGAAAAGGGTCCTATTGAGGAAGATTGGATAGTTCCTCCTGGAAAGAGGTGTGTTGGTGTTCTGAGGGAGACAAAGGCCAGTTCCCCACCAACGGTGTTGGAGACACCACCAGCATCTCAGCAGTGTGTGCTGTGTGATGTCTTGGGAAACATGAGATGGACTCTTTTGCCCAATGAGGAGATCCATGTGCTTGCCCCTTTTACAAGGACTGAGTGTGAGTTGGTGGAACTAGTGTTATCAGAGCAACAGAGGAAAGAAAGTAAGTGTTTTGGGGTCAGACAGACAGGGTCCCAATTCCAGCCCCAGAAATACTAATTCTGGTCTCTGGGCAAGTAACATAGGCTCTCTCAGCTTCCTTCCCTCCACCAGTAAAATGAAGATAATAATAGCACCTGTATCATAAGAATATTGTAAAGGTTAAATGAGGTAATAAATGCAAAGTTCTTGGTACAATGCCTAGTACATGGTATTGTGAATTAAATGTCAGCTATAATTAATATTTATCCCACTATCTCCTGGAGCTGTGTGTGTCCTAGGCTCCAGCAGTGAAATGGGGCTATTTGTAATTCAATTCATGGATTAGCAGACAGTCTCTTGGTCTACCAAGGCAGGTTGAGATGTCTTATGGTTCTTTAGATGTGCCACTAGCACACAAAGATAGCCTCCTTCCATTCTTCTCTCCTACTTCCCTATTAGCAAAGGAACAGTTGGGGGCAGAGAATGGCTGACAGCCTGTTTTGGGTCTGTGGCACAACTAGAAGTGGAAACTGTGTGGGTGTTGAAGAAGGCACTGAGGAATGGGTGACTGTGGGAAAGGGAATATGACCCAAGGACAGGATTCATGGTGTTCTTTAGTATCCACAGGGCTGCCATTATGCCAATGGCAAAGTCCGGAGCCTGTGAAGCACACACTGAGGTAGTTCCCTCTGTCAGGAATAGTATTCAGAGAAACAACACTCAGAGGAAGCCTGCATAGCCCAGAATGTAGTTAGAATGTAGTGAGATTTAGAACCTGTCACTGAAGCAAATCACTGATAGGAAAACATTGTGGCTATCACAAGAATACATTGGTATGGTATAGAGTGAGTGGCTGCTTTTTCTCCCCAGATTCCTCGACCACCTGTAAGAGTATCTCTTGGGTGGAAGACAGGTTGCAAAGAACATCCAGGGGTCAGTACAATATTAATTCAATTACCCAATGTACTACCACTGTCTTCCACACTAAGAGATACTGATTAACATGGGGAGAAATGCAATTAAGAGAACTTAGTAGTGAACAGGACAAGGAATAAATACTAGAGAGAAATTAGGGCAAGTGGTCAGTCACTTAGGAAGATGAAGAGGAGACAATGAAATGGTGGGTAAATAGGAGAGTCTCATTATCCTCACCAGAGTGGAAAGACCCGTTCTCCCAATGAGGTTCCTTTAGTTGTGACTGGCAAACCTGTTAATTTTTGCAGCAGCTGAGCTGCCTGAGAGCTTCCTGCTACCACCATTGCTATTTATTTTCTTGGAGCCCTGTGTTTAAAGCGTGATGAAAAACAACCTAGCGGCCCCAGCACAACTGCTCCATGTGAAAGACCATTAAGATAAAGTCCCACCTAAGTGGCCCTAATAAAAGAAATTTATCACAAGACATGGAGAGGAAGGTGTCTTTATTCACTAGGTGAATAGCACCAGGCATTGTCAACGTAGCTTTTCAAGGCTCCGAAATTATCATTCATTCTCCAAATTACCAACTGCACAAAAATTACTAAATGGTGCGTTATCACTCCCTCTCAGTGCGAGAATGTCTTTGTTTAATGTTTGATTACAAATGGCTTTCCTATGATTATCATCAATAAATCACAGGTAAGTGTATCCATGGCTGGGACTGATGCAGAAGGACTTCATGAGCTACTGGGAGAAGGAAAAACAAAAAGCATGTGATAGCCAATACTTCAGAGAGTGCAGAACTTTTAGGACTTATTTTGCTGGGGCCTTGTGGATATATCTCAAAAAGCAGAACAATGACCATGTCCATTAAAAAGAACTGAGAAGTTCTGCAGTGGTTTGATGATGTATAATCTGCCTTTTTTGTAAGGGAAAGTGCATGAGAAGGAGTACACAAAAGAGGGAGAAAGGTATGCATGTGTGTGAAAACTAATAACTTGGTGAGACAATGAGGGGGAGAAGAGGGGAGGAGAAGGAGACAGAGGAAGACAGAACAGGGAGGCAGCAAAGAGAGGGGAAGGAAATGTTAAAGGTGGAGCACTATCCTCCCTAACTTGCCTCTGAAATCGTGTCTTCGTTGGCCCATGGGACCACTAGAGGCCACATCCTGGGCCCTTCTGCCACCTGCCAACTCTAATGTTCACTCCCAATTCACTAGCCCTCACCTGCATTTGCTGATCTCTGGCTCCACAGTTCCTATCACTAGATCCAGGCTTTAGCGATGTGCTTGTGTCACTTTCCCTTTTAGAAGCTTTTCTTTCCCTTACTTATTTCTCTCTCTCCCTCTCTCTCTCTCTCTCTCTTCTCACTCTCTTCCTTTACAATGATTTCCAGCAAGACTGCCCTCAGTCTCTCACCCCACCACATATTTTTCTTAACTTTTTGGACATCTCTGCAGGGTTAGGCAGAAAGCCCTCCTACAGCCTGGCCACAAGAAATCCCAGAAGTGCAGAGCATAGGGAGAGTTTCCAGTGGAATCCATGTAAAATTGAGTCAATTGTAGATTTAATTCCATAACACCTGTAGGTAAGCAGAGGGAACTCCTGGCTGAAGAATGTGGTAATACAATTAGAGAGCCAGCTGTAAAGGCTCAAGCAGACAGTAGTGCCAAAAACCAAACAACAGAGGCCCCAGAAAGTCTGCTGTGAGTTTAGGGAAACAGAGAAGGGTAGCACATATCTTGCTATAAGCATTCTGCCATCCTAAGAGGAGAGGAACAGCTTGAGTGAAGGCAAAGGAGGGAGCATGAATGGAGCAGAGGGTTCTGCATTGGAAGCTATGAGAATTACATCAAGGTTGACTAGAGAGACTGGGACAAAATTTTAGGAGATCTCAAAGGAGAAATTTAAAAGTGTGGGTTTGATTACATAGATAGTCCCTAATAATCTCTCTGAAGAAACAAATTTCCAAGTGCAGTGGCATAGCCCTGTAATCCTAGCACTTGGGAGGCAGAAGCAGGAGGATCGCCTCAAGTTCGAGGCCAGCCTGAACTACATAGCAAGACTCTGTCTCAAAACAACAACAACAACAACAACAACAGCAGCAATTCAAAGCAATGGGATTATGATAACTACTGTTAGGAAGAAAAGAGATTAGTTTATGATTCTCCCTTTTCTTTAGTCCGTATGTCATTCTTTCCTTCATTCTTCCATTCATTTCATTCAGCAAACATTTATTGAAGATGTACTACACACCAAGCATTGCAATGGGGAATATCACAGTGAAGTAAAGACAGTTTCTGCCCACATGAGATTTTTGCTCCTAGAAGAAAATAAGCAAATGAAATAAATTGCTTATAATGAATGTTATGGAGAAAATGAACAGGTTAAGGATACAGAGTAGCTGATAAGTGGAGAGCAGCTGAAACTCAGGGTGTTTGGTTTCACCTCTCTAAAGAGGCATAAGTTTGATCTGAGACCCTAAGAATGAGAACAACCAACCTCTAGAAAAAATAGTCCTAAGAGAGTATGAAGAACGGAGAGAGATGAAAGTTTCTAGTAATAATCCAGAGAAGTGATAATACTTAGATCCAATGTTGACAGTGTGACCCAAATGTCCACTTTGGAAGGAAAATTTAAAACTGACTGTAAGGAAATGAAATAGAATGAATTCTTTACTTCCTGGACTGGCTCTGTGCTGTGTACAGTGCCTCAAACTCCAGTGCATACTTAATCCCTGCTTTCTAAACCCAGTCTCCCCAAAACTTCCTGGAACAGGGACTTTCTCCATGTGTTCTTCCAGCCCAGGTATTCAACTGAAGGGTGTCACTCTCGTGCAGTGTGCCTGCTGTTTGTGTGCCTCTGTGTTTTAAAGACATGCTCTCAGGCCTGCTTCAGATTCTGCTGCAAATATTCTCAAGCAGGGCACTAGTTAAAACAGAAAAATTACCAAAATATAGACACCAAAAGAAAAAAAGTACAGCACAGTCCTTGCATTTGGTACATACATTTATCTTAACCTTTTGGTTCAATTTGTGAAAATTGGCCAGTAGAATTTTACTTTCTTCATGATTTCAGAGATTTTTTGAAAAGTATTACATACCCACATATAAAAATTAAATGTATTCTGCTCTCAGAGAACTTGTGAGGATTTAAACTTGGTGGGTATTTATGAGAGAAATGAAGGAACAAGGGAAAGAAACAAGGATGTGGGAAATCCAAGACCCACAAAGAATGAAAGAAAAAAAAAAGAAGAAAGAATCAAGCTATGAAAGAGAGACAAAGGGGGATGGCAATAAAGAAGAAATGGTACAAAAAAGGTGTGGGGGTGGAGGGGAAAGAGATTGAGAGAGAGAGCAAACAAGCCAAGAATGGGGAAGGAGGGGGTGGGCAGCAGGCCTGCTGCTTGTGAAGGGGACACAGTAGGGAGATTAAGATCTCTATCAGAGCTTGTGTCTGGAGCGATTACAGTGTATTAGGGTCCTGTCAGTGTTGACAAACACTGCCCCAATTAGGAATTAGTTCCACAAGGCATCAGATAGCAGGGCTGCTGTTGACCTGTAAATAGACTAGCCCTCCCATTCTTCTCTCTTATTCAAATAAGCCAGCTGTTTCCTAGACCAGCCCAGGAAGCCCAGTCTGGTGAAGCTCCTCCTACTGCAGCACTAAGGAACAGACGTGAATACCAATCACCTCTCCCTCTTCCTCTTCCTCCCCCTCTTCTTCCTTCTTTTCCTCTTGCTTTTTGAACACCAGTACTCTCTTAATACAAGTACTTTCCCTCAGTATGCAAGTTCAACAAGCCCAAGAGTTCATTGTTCTTACAATTCCACCCAGCATCAATCCCAAGACCCATTTTTTGCCACTGTTTCAAGGTCATGTAAGTAGTACTATCTAGGAGAGGTCCCCATCTCAGGGCAAACAGTCACTGAACAATTTAATTTCCAGTGACTGGATCAAGAGGGCAGGCCGAGTACATCCTGCCAACTCACCTCTCCCTCCTCAAATGTGTAGAAATGAGAGAAAAGAAGTATAGCTCTCAGGGGGAAAATATCTACAACCAGAGTAGAAAATAAGAGATGTCACTGATGCATTCAAAAGCATGGTGAGTCCAAGAGAGATGAAAGGCAGACAAGAACAGACAGAAGCAGGAAATGTGAGCAGAACAGCATTGCAACAATGTGGTTGATGGGGAGCAGGAAGCTTCAGGTGGAAGCTCCCTGGAGCAGGGGGTACTACTGGGGAGCTGACAGAATGGCTGACAGATCCAGAGGATGAGCCCTGGCCTGGCAGGAGAACAGTCAATTCTTCCATTTCTTAAGACAGAAGACAAGTTACAAATTGGGGGAGGAGGGCATTAGTCAGAGAGGAAGAACAGTGCCTGAGGAAGCTGGTTTAGAGACCCTAATATTCAGGAATCCAACTCCTGGATCACACTGCCTACCAGCTTTGGAGGCAGGCCTTAGGGAGTTTCATGCCTCTCCAACAACCTCTGGAGGCTGCCTTTTATCTGTAAGCTAAAGGGAATCATAAATACAAGGAACACAAGGGTCACAAAATATTCGAGGAAAGCAAAACTATGAAAGAGATGCACAAAACTCAGTAAGTTCATAGGCTGTTACCAGGAAATCCAGCTTATTAAAAGCATAAGGAAGAAGACATTAAAAGTAGCATAATTTAAATCATTAGAAAGCCAGAGAGAGGAGTCTGCATCTGCAGTAATCAACTAGAGATACGAGAAATTAAACATTTTATTTTTGAAATAAAAATTCAATTGACAGTTTGAATAGCAGAATGGAATCAACTGAAGAACAGGTGAGTAAGCTAGAAGCCCAAATGATAAATTCTCCCAGAAAGCAAAATGTGGACGGAAAACAAGACACTTGACACATGTTCTAACACACAGTTACCTCAAACCAAAGCAATCAGAAGCACAAGAGTCAATAAATAAACCCATGATCACAGTGAGAAACCTTAACTTACTGTAGTTACAATTATTAGATGAGGCAGAAAAAAGTTAAAAGATATAGAGAAAATTTGACTAATATAAGTAACAAGCCTGACTTACTTTAACAGAGAAAAACACTATTTTTAAAATTCATTCACAAAAGTTAACCTGTTTTAAGTTACAAAATAAATAACAATAGATTCTAGAAAGCAAAAATCATGATTTGTATTTATTGATCTATTGGGTTATAAAAATTGGTCTGTAAAAATTTAAATTAATAACCAAAGGAAAACTTTGTTCCTGAAAAGTAGAAATCATATTTCTAAATAATTTTAAGATGGTAATTACTAACTCTGGAAATGCACAAAATTGAGAATGTACTTACAGAAATCTACTGGCAGGAAAAGAGGCGAATTTATGACATTACATAGTTTACTAGAACACAAGAAATACTAAAATAAAGCAACTGAGATTTCATCTTAAGAAGCTAGAAAAATAATAATAAAATTAATTAAGAGTTTATTTTCCAAATAAATTAGAAAAAGAATCAGCAAAAATGAAAGCAGATATTGTTGAACTATAATATCAAAAATAGAGTAGATGATACCAACCAAAAGTTGGTTCTTTGAAAAAAATCTAATATTTGGAAAGAATAGTGAAGGAAAAAAACACAGAAAACACAAATAACCTCACTTTACAAAGACCATGAGCACAGACATATAAGAGATAAAACTATAAATACAACTTTATACCAATAAATTAAAAATAAGAATCTAAAGATGTTTAGGAAAATATAAATAACAAAAATTTTCTTAGAAAATAGAAAACCAGATTACAACAATAATCATAGAAGGAGTAATGAAACACTTGCTTCAAAAAAGGGCACAAGTATGTTCATCAAACCTTCAAGGAACAGACAATTTTCATTTAATGTAAACTGTTTCAGAATATATGAAAGAAAAAAGATTAGCCAATCATTTTATGAGGCTAACAAATCCAATAATAAACCTACAAATATAGTATAACCAAAAAAACCTGGTATCATATGAATTGGCCAATCTCTCATGAATCAGCTGCCAATATACCTTGTATTCTATTCAAACTTTTTTTTCAAATCGTGAATGTGTTTACTTTTACATTTTTGAAAGAAAAAAGGAGGAAAATTAAGATGGTTTTTTTTCTAATTTTATTTTATTTGTACATTTTAGGTATACAATATAATGACATTCATCATTGGAAATTTGCACCTTTACATAATCTCTCTTGGTTCTTAGGTTTTCTCATTCCCCTGCCCTCCCTTCAACCCCTCCATCCCTCCCTATTTACAAGGACTTTGTTTCCATTTTTTCATTTTTTCATATTAATCCCATTCCCTTCTTTCCTTTCCCTTACCCTTCCCTGTTCCCCTTCCCCTTTGCCCCTTTTCTTCCTATTTCACATTATCTATTATGCTTTTTATTCCTTATTTACACTTTCAGTTTCTCACACTAGAGAAGCTATTCTGTATTTACACTTGTGTGGCCTATTTATGTCACTTAAGAGTATGGCCTCAATGTGCATCCATTTAGCTATAAATGTCTCTAATTTTTCATTTAGACCTAGGACCTCATTTCCAGAATTCTCCCAAAACCATGGTCATATTTTCACTGTGAGATCAAATCTCCTCCACTCAAAGAAATTTGTTCTCAGGAATCCCAAGGAGCAGAACTAGGATCAAGTGGATTCTCCAAGGAGGCAGGTAACAGCTCACTGTGAGAAAAAACTTTCTTCAAATATCAAGTAAAGAGAAGGTGAATCTCCTTGGGAAGAGCAGTTTCTTGTTCAGGCAGAAGGTGGATGAGGCCAGCAGAAGATGTCTTTCCTTAAATCTTGACTATTCAAATTTTTAAAAATGCATTAATTCTTGTAAGTTTGAAATCCTTTTCCACATATATATTTATGAATAGCATAAATATATATGAATTCATATATATGAATACTCTGAGAAATTTTGAAGTGCTACAAACCAAATGTACTATTGTTAGCATATTAATCACCTTAATTCCTCATTTAGATTAGTACTTACACATTTTCCAAAAAAATTACATACTTACTATTACTTTAAAGTCCTTATAATGCTCTTGTTGGGTAAACAGGACAGATATTGTCTCGATTTCTCAGAGGAGCAAACTGAGTCCCCATAGTTAAGTCCATGTTCATAGGGCTGGTTCTCCCTCGTTTAGGTTTAAGGAGAGGCATCTCACTCTTGACTCCAAACATAAGGTTCCTTTGATTTGCATCATCAGATCAAAATGTAAAATCGCCATCAACAGAATCAATTTCATCTGTCACAAATGTAAGGCATTGGTAGAATACTTAAAGTCAAAGAAAACGTGTTTTCCCCCTCACTTCTTCCTGAATGATGTACCTGTGTGAATAGGGAAGCTTGGTGTCTACATCATTTTAGCCCCCTCCCTCCCCGCCCCCGGCCCCGTTTGCTGTGTTCCGTTTAGATCTAGCCTGGAAAAGTAACATTTCCTATATCCCGTCTGTTTTGATCTGCTCCCATAGTCCTGGTGGTTTCAGACTATTCCCTGGCGACACTTTGTCACCGGCGGATGAATGTTCATTGGAAGTTGCTAATGGCCTGGGAAATGGCAATCGGATTGGGCTAACTGGTTGAGTGGTGTTATTTGCCAGTTGTTTACACTAGACTGCAGAATAACTCCAGGGCCACCTGGCCTTAAGTGAATTATTGACACAGCAAGCGCCAGGCCTGAGGGAGATGCAATTAATGCATTAATCACACGGAGCCCCCCCCCCCCAGCCCCGCTTGTTAACATAGGGGATTTAGTAGCACTCCACTAAGTTGTTGATGAGGCCTGTGGCGGATGAAAACCCTTAGAATACAAATGTGACATTCCGTGCCCCTTTATTTGTTAGTCAATAATCTGAATAACCCCAGTTTCACAGCTTCTGTGTTGGATTTGCTGTTCCTTTCTCTCCTTCGCTAATCGCCAGCGAGGCACGATAGGGTAGAGACTTTAACTTTGATTTGAAGCCCCCTCCCCCTCCCCCTAAATAAAAGCACAGGTTTTTATCCACATGCGTATATTGCACAGACATCAAAGGAAAAAAAAGCCTCATGCATTTCCATTAAAGCCTCACGGACCAGGGGGAGGCACCAAGCCGGGTGTGAGCTTTTGAGGCGGTGGAAATTGATAAGGCTCATCTGCATACAAAAGGCTGAATGGAGAGGCGGCTGGGTGAGCGAGGTCGGACACCCAGATGGATTTTTTAATTCTGGGGAAAATAACACCACGCTCACAAGTGATAACTGAGCCTTTCTTCCCAACTCAGACCAAAATATGATTTCCATTTGTGCATTGGAGGAGAAGAAAATTATACAGAATTTCATTCTGCAACATAATAAGGGTTCACACTGAATAATGCTACCATAAGGCAGTGTAATTACTGAAGGGCAGAAAATACACTTTCAGTTTATATCTAATCACAATACCACATTGTGTGCTTTGGTTAAAAAAAACTCTGGGTTGGGGGTGCAGGGTGTTGCTAGTCTGTGACCAGCACCCTGGAGAACTGGTTAGTCCCAGACTTATTAGAGGCCTGAGAAGAAGTGAGGGCTCTAGGGTGATCTCAGCCTCATCTGGGATGGGTTGCACTAGGGAGGTAGTGATCTGTTTGAAGATCTCTAGGTTGTGAGAAATCTGGTTACTCTTGTAAAGCCACGTGTCCTTGAACTATACTGATTCAGTAAAATCATGGCTACTATGCATAATGATCAGTTAAATGTGTTAGAAAGCTAAGGGGCCAAGCCTCTTCTGGGACTAAAAGATAGAACCAGACAAATTATTATTATTATCATTTGAGTGGGCTGACTATTGAAATTACCAAGGAGGATTGCTGGTGTGTTCTTGAGTGTTGGTACTTCATTGACTACACATTTTTCCTTCCATTTTGTGGTCTATTTCTTATCTGCTTTAAAATAATATCTGTTTACTACAAAACTCTTGAAAACAGAAAATTCCATCGGGGTGGGGGGGGCAGAATCAGTTAGTCAATTAGTGGCCAAAAGAAAAAAACCTCTCTAGTATTTTGGTGGATTTTTCTTTGTGATATGTCCACTTTATTTTATTGTTTTAAGTTTTCCTGTGCTAAGGATAGAACTCTGGTCTCATGCATGCTAAGGCAGCGCTCTAACACTGAGCTACAAGGCCAACATTCTTTTGCTTTGTTTCTTCTTGAATAATTCCATGGTTTCTACAGTGTTAGAACTTGTTTGCACAGTCACTATGGCAGTCCCCACTTAACTACAAGAAGCATGCTTGAAGATCCCTGTGGAGGTACTGAGCCCTATGTATACTATATTTTTTCTTATAAACGTATACCTATAAGGTTTAGTTTATAAATTTTATACAGTCAGAGATCATCAACAATAGCTAATAATACAATAGAATAATTATAACAATATTTTGTAATAAACGGTATGTGAATGTCGTCTTGGGATGGGAGATAGGGTGTGGCTTAGGCTGGCTTCAAAAAGAGGCCTGGCAGGATTCCAGGAACTGTACAACACTGCTTCTCACAACCAGTCTGTAAAACTTCTCATGGGTTCCTACAAGATGTGGATAACATATAAGGACACAAACACCAAAAGGAACCTGCTATCCTGACTCTTCATGGTACCTCACCCTATGTCTTTCAGATCCAGGGTGTGCTATTATTTTTGCTTTTCCTTTTCCTCTCTTGTTTGGACCAAGTTTGCTCTGCAGAGCCAATTTCTCCCTCACTCTTCACTTTTCAAATAAATCTTGTGTCTGTTTTTGGCTTGACTCATTCAATTCTTTGATCAAGGTGAAAAGGACCTGGAGTACGTTTAATTGGTGAGCCATTTCTAAAAAAACTATACTATAGTTTCTAGCAATCTTGGCAAACATTATTTTCTTCATTATGTCATGAACTTTCATCTTTTCACTTAAAGGAAATACTTTATGGTTTTTATTTGGCATATCTGAATTGCCAGCATGACCATTCCTGTGCTTTGGGCCATTAAGTAAAATAAAGGTTACTTGAGCACAAGCACTGCAAGGTGGTGACAGTCTATTTGATGATCATAAGGCTACTAAATAACAGGCAGGTAGCATATATGACATGAATACACTGAACAAAAGGGTAATTTGGACTAATATGTCAGAAAGGGAAGACCCACATTTCATCATGTTACCCAGAACAGCATGCAATGTGAAACTTAAGAATTGTTTATGTCTGGAAATTTCCACTTAATAATTTCAGAACACTGCAAAAACTTAAATCAGATAAGGAGGGACTACTATGTTAAAAACAATTCATGTTTGTAAGCAATATATTTTAGAGTTATATTTTATATGCAGTATAAGAAGTGATTAGACTTAGACGCTTTATCTTTTCTGTATATCCTTTTATTGGTACATTTTAGTTGTACAACATAATGGCATTCATCACTGGAGATATGCACCTTTACATACTCTCTTGATTCTTATTTTAATCCCTACACTTGCCCTCCCTTCAACACTTCCATCTCTCCCTATTTACAAAGATTTTGTTTCCATTTTTCCATTTTCTCATATTAATTTCATTCCCTTCTTTCCTTTCTCCTACTCCTCCCACTGCCCCTCCTCTTTGCCCCTTTTCTTCCCATTTCACATTATCTATTATGCGTATTAGTCTTTATTTACACTTTCTGTTCCTCACACTAGAGAAACTATGTGATATTTATACATGTGTATCCTATTTATTTCACTTAAGAGTATTGCCTCAATGTGCATCCATTTAGCTATAAATGTCTCTAATTTCTCATTTTTTATGGCTGAGTAGTACTCCATTGTATAAAAAAACAACACATTTTCTTTATCCAGTCTCCAGTGGATGAGCATTTGGGCTCCTTCCAAGTTTTAGCTATTACAAACTGTGCTGCTATGAACATGGGTGCACATATTTCACTGTGGTATGATTCTTTTAATTCTTTGGGGAAGATAACCAGCAGGGGAATAGCTGGGTCAAATGGGACTTCCAGTCCTAGTTCTTTGAGGTATCTCCATACTGATTTCCACAGTGGTTGCACCAGTCTACACTCCCAGCAGCAGTGGAGCAGGGTTCCTCTTTCTCCACCGCCCCACCAGCATTTGTTATTGGTTAATGTCATGATAGCAGCCATTCTTTCGGGAGTGAAGTAGAATCTCAGCATTGTTTTCATTTGCATCTCTCGAATGGCCAGTGACGTTGAACATTGTTTCATGTATTTATTTGCTATTTCTACTTCTTTGTGTGAGAAATGTCTGTTCTTTTTAGATGCCCATTTTCAGATTGGGTCTTTAAATTTAGGAGGTCTGATGTTTTGAAATTCTTTATAGATTTGTGATAGTAGACCTTTGTCTGAGGAAAAGCAGGTGAAGATTTCTTTCCCGCATTGTGGGTTGTCTCTTCACACTGCTGGTGGTTTCTCTTGCTGTGCAGATGCTTTTTAATAAGAAGAGATCCCACTTGTTGATTGTTTGTGCTAGTTCACGGGCAACTGAGGTTTTGTTCATAAAAACTTTTTCTACACTGATGTCTTTAAGAGTTCTACCTAACCTCTGTTCCAACTGGTTCAGAGTTTCTATTTTAATATTTAGATCATTAATCCATTTCAATTTTAGTTTAGTGCATTGCGAGAGATACAGGCCCAGTTTTAATCTTTGGCAAGTTGAAATGCAATTTTTCCAGCACCATTTGTTAAAGAGATTATCTTTCCTCCAGCGAGGGTGTTTGGCACCTTTATTGAAGATGAGATTGCTGAGTGTGTCTGGCATTGTTTCTGCATCTTCTAATCTGTTCCACTGGTCCTCAGGTCTGTTTCTTTGCCAGTACCATGCTGTTGTTATCACAGTAGCTTTGTGGTATAGTTGCAGGTTGGGGATTGTGATACCCCCTGCCATGTCTCTGTTACCTAGAATTGCTTTTGCAATTCTGGGTCTCCTCTTGTTCCAAATGAATTTTTGGATTGTTTTCTCAAGGTCCGTGAAGTATGCTGCTGGGATCTCAATTGGAATTGCATTAAATCTATATAGCAGTTTTGGAAGTATGGCCATTTTCACTATATTTATCCTTCTTACCCAGGAGCAGGGCATGTCTGTCCATTTTCTGAAACCATCTTCAATCTCTCTTTTCAGAGTGCTGTAGTTTTCAGAGAAGAGGTCTTTGATTTCTTTTGTTAGGTTGATTCTTAGGTATTTCAGTGTTTTGGATGCTATTGTGAAAGGAATTATTTGCCCAATTTCTTTTTCAGTGAGTGTGTTGTTTGTGTAGAGGAAAGTTACTGATTTTTGTGTGTTGACCTTGTATCCAGCTACTTGACTGAATTTGATTATTAATTCTAGAAGACTTTTGGTGGAGTTCTTGGGGTCTTCTATATAGAGTATCATGTCATCTGCAAATAATGACAATTTGACTTCTTCATTTCCTATCTTTATTCCTTTTATTTCTTTCTCTTGTCTAATTGCAATGGCTAATGTTTCCAAAGCTATATTGAACAAGAGTGGTGATAGTGGACATGCATGTCTTGTTCCTGATTTGAGTGTGAAGGATTTCAGTTTTTGACCATTTAGTATGATATTGGCTGTTGGTTTTTCATAGATGACTTTTATCAGTTTGAGGTAGAGACCATCTATTCCAAATTTTTGTAGGGGTTTACAATAAATACACGTTTTGTCAAGTGCTTTTTCTGCATCTATTGAGATGATCATATGGCTTTTGTCCTTGGCTCTATTGATATAATGTATTAGATTGATTGATTTGTATATGTTGAACCATCCCTGCATCCCTGGGATGAATCCCACTTGATCAGGGTGTATGATCTCCTTGATGATCTTCTGCATTGTATATGCCAGTATCTTATTGAGGATTTTTGCATCTATGTTCATTAGTGAAATTGGGCTATAGTTGTCCTTTTTGGTTGGGTCTTTCTCTGCTGTGGGAATCAAGGTGATGCTGCCTTCCAGGAATGAAATCAGGAATATTGCTTCTCTTTCAATTTCATTGAAGAGTTTAAACAGTAGTGGCAGCACTTCCTCTCTAAATGTCTTGTAGAATTCAGCAGTGAAGCCATCAGGGCCCGAGCTTTTCTTAGTTGATAAGTTTTAATTACTTTTTCAATTTCATTGTTTGATATTGGGTTGTTTAGAAGTTTTAGATCTTCTTTGTTCAACTTTGGTAATTCATATGTATCTAGGAATCTTTCCATTTCTTCTGTGTTGTCCATCTTCTTGGCGTATAGGTTCTGGAAGTAGGTATTGATGATCCTCTGGATTTCTGCTGGGTCTGTTGTAATTTCACCCTTTTCATTCCTAATTGCATGGATTTGGGCCTTTTCTTTCCTTTTTCTGGTAAGCTTGGCTAAGGGTTTATCAATTTTGTTGATTCTTTTGAAGAACCAACTCTTGGCTTCATTGATTTTTTTGTACCGTTCTCTTAGTCTCCATTGCATTGATTTCTCCTCTGATCTTTATAATTTTCTCCTTTGTATGAGCTTTCGGTTTGTCCTGCTCTTCTTTTTCTAGAAACTTGAAGTTCAGCATCAGGTTGTTTAATTGGGCTCATTCTGTTTTCCTAATATGCATATTCACTGCTATGAAGTTCCCTCGTAAGACTGCTTTCATTGTGTCCCATACATTCCGTTATGTTGTATGGTCATTGTCATTTAACTGAAGGAGCTGTCTGATTTCCTTAATTTTCTCTGTGACCCATTGGTTATTCAGAAGTGTGTTGTTTCAATTTCCACGTGTTTATGAAATCTTTCGAGATTCTTTTGCTACGGATCTCCAATTTCATCGCACTATGGTCTGATAATATACAGGGGATAACTTCAGTTCCTTTGCACTTACTTAAACATGTTCTATGTGTGAGTATGTGGTCTATTTTGGAGGATGACCCATGTGCAGCTGAGAAGAATGTGTATTCTGATTTTGTGGGGTAGAAGACTCTGTAAACATCTGTTAAGTTCATTTGTTCAAGAGTTCAATTGAGTTCTAGCATTTCATTACTTATTTTTTGTCTAGTTGATCTATCTATTTGTGACAGTGTGGTGTTGAGGTCCCTGTCTACAATTGTATTAGTTCATATATGACTTTTCATGTCTGTTAGTATTTGTTTTATATAGTTAGGCGCACTAGTGTTTGGTGCATAGATATTTATGATTGTCATCTCTTCCTGTTGGATTCGTCCCTTTACAAGTATGTAGTGTACTTCTTCGTCTCTCTTAATCAGTGTTGGTTTGAAATCTACTTGATCTGCCAAGTGGATAGCTACTCCTGCTTTTTTTCAGGTTCCCGTCATATGGAGTATTGTTTTCCACCCTTTAGTTTTCAGTCTATGAGTTTCCTTTTGAATGAAGTGTGTTTCTTGTATGCAGCATATTGTTGGATTTTGCTTCTTGTCCCATTCTGTCAGTCTATTTCTTTTGATTGGTGAATTGAGACCATTAACATTGATGGTTATAACTGAAACATCTTGACTTGTCATTGCCATGACTTTTTCTTTTTGCTGGGTTATCCCCCTCTTCATTTAATTTCTTTTTGTGCCATATGGGTTCATTCTGCTTTACTTCCTGGGGTTGTGATCCTCAATGTCTGTTCCTAGGATATTGTGTAAAATTCTTTGGAGTGCTGACTTGGTATTCACGAAGTTCATAAGGTGCTCTTTGTCATGAAAGTATCTTATTTCTCCATCAATTTTGAAAGATAGTTTTGCAAGGTTCATCAACCTACGTTGGAGGCTGTTTTCTTTTAGGGCTTGGGATATGTCACTCTAAGCTCTTCTTGCCTTGATGGTTTGTGTTGAGAAGTCTGCTGTGATTCTGATAGGCTTTCCTTTGTATGTGATTTGTTTCTTTTCTCTAACTGCTTGTAGAACTTTGTTCTTCTGTTGAGTTTCTGGAATCTTAACAATTCTATGCCTATGTGTAGACATTTTTTGATCAAGGCTATTTGGAGTCCTATATGCCTCACTTATCTGTATGTCAAGTTCTTTTCTCCTGCTTGGGAAGTTTTCTGCCATTACTTCTGTGAAAAGTTTTTTTTACATCATCTGCACTCTCTACTGTTCCTTCTTTGACTCCAATCAGTTTGATGTTATTCTTCTTTGCATCATCTAGCAGCTGCTGGATTGATTTCTCATGTTCCCTTATAATTTTGTAGCAATTTTTCTTTTCCTGGTCATTAACTGCAATCTTATCTTCTATATCTGAAATTCTGTCCTCACATTGGCTCATTCTGCTGTGTGGACTTTCAATGGAGTTTTTCATCTCCTGGAAATCTAGTTGCATCTGTTTTATGGAGTCCATTTGTTTCCTATGTTGGGATTCCATCACGTTCCTCAGCTCCTCTCTAGATTTATTAATCATGTCTTGCCCTAGGAGCACAATTTCTCCTGTTATGTGAGAAATTCTTTTTGATTTCATTTCTTCCAGATCCCCTTTTGTTGCCAGTTCAGTGGTTCCAAGTGGCTGAGTATCAGAGTATTCCATCTCATTTCCCTTTGGGGTTGCTGTAGAGGATCTGGAAGTCTGGTTTTTGAGACATATTTTTGTGTTTACTCATTTTGGCTGGGGGGCAAGGTGTGCTGTTGGCACCTGCGCAGATCACCTCCTCTGAGCTGGCAGAGGTCCGACAGGGGCTGGGAGTGGCATTAGGTATGGTGGCCCAGAAGCTCCTTCCTCTGGGCTGGGAGCAGTGGGAGGGTCCTCTCTAGATTTATTAATCATGTCTTGCAGTATGGGCAAGATCTTTGCTGTTATGTGAGAAATTATTTCTGATTTCATTTTTTGCATATCCTCTTTTGTTGCTAGTTCAGGGAGCCCAGGTAGTTCAGTATCATTGTGTTCCATCTCGTTTCCCTTTGGGGTTGCTGTAGGTGATCTGGAAGTCTGGTTCTGTGCCTTGTTTATGTGTCTTCTCATTTTGACGTGGGGCGGAGGATGTAGGGTGTTTCTGTGTTCCTGGCGCCCACGTGGCTCACCTTCTCTGGGCTTGGAGCTGTGGCAAGCCTTCCTGGAAGCTTCCTCCATGCTGGGAGCCACAGCAAGCCTACCCAGATGCCTCCTGCTGCCTGGGAGCCATGGTGAGGTGATCTGGAGGTCTCCTCTGGGCTCAAAGCTGTAGACTTAGAGGCTTTAGGCTAATGGTTCTGGAACATGAATGTACGTTAGAATCACCCATAGAACATGCTGAAACTCAAACCACTAGGCCCTATCACTAGAGTTTCTGGGCTTCCAGAGTGTGCATAAATTCTCATTTTCATGTGTTATATAGTCCTATAGTTCGAGCACTCTGGGATGCTCAGGCAGGAGGACCTCAGCCCAGCCTTGGCAACTGAGCAACTCAGCAAGATGCTGTCTCAAAATAGCAAAATTACAAAGAGCTGAGGATAGCTCTGTGTAAAGGCCACTAATTCGATTTTCAATACCACAAAAACAAACAAATGATTAAGTAACTAAATTAATAAGACAATAATATAAACAACTTTTAAGAAACAAGTTCCTCTGTGTTGTTGATGCTGGTCTGAGAACCACTACCTTTGAGTGCTGGTGGTAGTGTTGAGAAAAGAAGATATATTTGAAGAGACTATTTATGAGGAAGAAATATACAAATTTTTGAGAGGAATTGAAAGTTGTATTATGCTTGTGTTATAGAGAAATGCATTGAAATTTTGGCCTTTAGATCCTTCTGGAGATCTCCAATAGTGGTTGTAGGAAGTAAATGTAGAAGATCTCATCTATCTACATGTCAATCCCTCCACTGATACCAGTTTTGATTACCTATAATAAATCTTTAAATTGGATAGAGTGGCTACTCCCACTTCATTCTTTCTCAAAAACTTGTAACTATTCTAGTTCCATTGCTTCTCTATGTGAATTTTAGAATAATCCTGTCTCTGTCTATAAAAGATTGCTGGAATTTTGATAGAAATTTCATTCAAGCTGTATAGCAATTGGAGAAAATTGATATATTTACTATATAGAATTTTTGCAATTCATGAACGGAAACTATCCTTCCATTAATTTCTATCTTTCACTTCTGTCAATATATGAGTTGTACATATTGTACTGGATTTGCAATTATGTTTTCTTTTATCCTGAAAGATTTAAAATAGTATTATATTTTACAATTTTATTCCCACATTTTCATTCTTAGTGTATAGAGATATAATTTTTGGTGTTTTATATCCTGCAATTTTTCTGAATTCATTCACATTAGAGCTAGGATTTTCTTTTCATGTAGACAGTCATGTCATCAGAAAATAAAATGTTCCATTTCTTCCTGTCCTCTTCTTATTTAATCACTCTGGCTATGTGACCAGGTTGAATAACAGCAGTGAGAACAGATATCCTCACCTGATTTCTAATTTTGGAGGAAAATATTCTGTCATTCATTATTAAGTATGATGTTTACTGTAGAGTTTTTAAAAATAAACTCTTTTTACAAGTTGAAGAAGTTCCTTCTAGGCCTACTTTTCAGAGGATTTTATTAGAATTGGTGTTATATTTTACCAATTGTTTTCTGCATCAACCCATATGATCATGTGATTTTTTTTCTTTTGTGTTTTGTTGGTTGCTTAAATTCTTTCATTGGTACATTTTAGGTATACAATGTGTTTACATTTATCATTGGGCACTTGTACCTGTACATGATGTATCTTCATTCTTATTTTTTCCCCATTCCCTGTGCTCCCTTTACCCTCTCCACCCTTCCCTATTTACATAGACTTCGTTTCCATTTTTTCCTTTTATCATAATTTTTCCTTTCCCTTCTTTCCTTTCCCCTTCCGCTCCCACTTGCTCTACCCATTTGGACCTTTTCTTCCTATTTCAAATTATCAATTATTCATTTTAATCATTTTAATCCTTATTTACACTTTCAGTTTCTCACATTAGAGAAACCATTCGGTATTTACACATGTACCCCATTTATTTCACTTAAGAGTATGGCCTCAGTATGCATCCATTTAGCTATGAACATTTCTGGTTTCTCATTCTTTAGGGCTGAGTAGTACTGCATTGTATATAAAAAAAAAAATGTTCTTTATCCAGTCTCTAGTTGATGGGCAATTGGTCTGTTTCCAAGCTTTAGCTATTACAAACTGTGCCACTATAAACATGGGTATGCATGTATCACAGTGGTATGATTCTTTTAATTCTTTTCAGAAGATACCCAGCGGGGTAGCTGGGTCAAATGGGGCCTTTAGTCCAAGTTCTTTTTTTTTTTTTTCAATTAAATTCTTTTGTTGGTACATTTTAGGTATACAACACATTTACATTTCTTAATGGGAACTTGTACCTTTACCTGATGCATCTTGGTTCTTATTTTTTCCCCATTCCTAGCCCTCCCTTCACCCCCTCCACCCTTCCCTATTTACAAAGACTTTATTTCCATTTCTCATCATTTTTACTTTCCCTTCTTTCCTTTCCACTGCCCCTCCCACTACCCCTACCCCTTTGAACCTTTTCTTCCTATTTTGTATTATCAATTATTCATTCTAATCATTGGTTCATTTTAGGCACACAGTATAATGATATTCATCATTGGAAATTTGCACCTTTACATAATCTCTCTTGGTTCTTATTTGTCAACTTTGCCCAGCCCTCCCTTCAACACCTACATCCCTCCCTATTGACAAAGGTTTTGTTTCCATTTTTCCATTTTCTCATATTAATTTCATTCCCTTCTTTCCTTTCCTCTAGCCCTCACACTGCCCTTCCCGTTTGTCCCTTTTCTTCCTCTTTCACACTATTATGCATATTTGTCTTTATTTACACTTTCTGTTCCTCACACTAGAGAAACTATTTGATATTTATACATGTGTATCCTATTTATTTCACTTAAGCGTATTGCCGCAATGTGCATCCATTTAACTATAAATGTCTCTAATTTCTCATTTTTTATGGCTGAGTAGTACTCCTTTGTATAAAAAAACAACACATTTTCTTTATCCAGTCTCCAGTGGATGAGCATTTGGGCTCCTTCCAAGTTTTAGCTATTACAAACTGTGCTGTTATGAACATGGGTGCACATATTTCACTGTGGTATGATTCTTTTAATTCTTTGGGGAAGATAACCAGCAGGGGAATAGCTGGGTCAAATGGGACTTCCAGTCCTAGTTCTTTGAGGTATCTCCATACTGATTTCCACAGTGGTTGCACCAGTCTACACTCCCAGCAGCAGTGGAGCAGGGTTCCTCTTTCTCCACCGCCCCACCAGCATTTGTTATTGGTTAATGTCATGATAGCAGCCATTCTTTCGAGAGTGAAGTAGAATCTCAGCGTTGTTTTCATTTGCATCTCTCGAATGGCCAGTGACGTTGAACATTGTTTCATGTATTTATTTGCTATTTCTACTTCTTTGTGTGAGAAATGTCTGTTCTTTTTAGATGCCCATTTTTGGATTGGGTCTTTAAATTTGGGAGGTCTGATGTTTTCAAGTTCTTCATGGATTTGTGATAGTAGACCTTTGTCTGAGGAAAAGCAGGTGAAGATTTCTTTCCCACATTGTGGGTTGTCTCTTTGCACTGCTGGTGGTTTCACTTGCTGTGCAGAAGCTTTTTAATAAGAAGAGATCCCACTTGTTGATTGTTTGTGCTAGTTCACGGGCAACTGAGGTTTTGTTCATAAAATCTTTTTCTACACCGATGTCTTTACGAGTTCTACCTAACCTCTGTTCCAACTGGTTCAGAGTTTCTATTTTAATATTTAGATCATTAATCCATTTCAATTTTAGTTTAGCGCATTGCGAGAGATATAGGCCTAGTTTTAATCTTTGGCAAGTTAAAATGCAATTTTTCCAGCACCATTTATTCAAGAGACTATCTTTCCTCCAGTAAGGGTATTTGGCACCTTTATCGAAGATGGGATTGCTGAGTGTGTCTGGCATTGTTTCCACATCTTCTAATCTGTTCCACTGGTCCTCAGGTCTGTTTCTTTGCCAGTACCATGCTGTTGTTATCACAGTAGCTTTGCGGTATAGTTGCAGGTTGGGGATTGTGATACCCCCTGCCATGTCTCTGTTACCTAGAATTGCTTTTGCAATTCTGGGTCTCCTCTTGTTCCAAATGAATTTTTGGATTGTTTTCTCAAGGTCCGTGAAGTATGCTGCTGGGATCTCAACTGGAATTGCATTAAATCTATATAGCAGTTTTGGAAGTATGGCCATTTTCACTATATTTATCCTTCCTACACAGGAGCAGGGGATATCTGTCCATTTTCTGAAACCATCTTCGATCTCTCTTTTCAGAGTGCCATAGTTTTCAGAGAAGAGGTCTTTGATTTCTTTTGTTAGGTTGATTCCTAGGTATTTCAGTGTTTTGGATGCTATTGTGAAAAGAATTATTTGTTCTATTTCTTTCTCCGTGAGTGTGTTGTTTGTGTAGAGGAAAGTTACTGATTTTTGTGTGTTGACCTTGTATCCAGCTACTTGACTGAATTTGATTATTAATTCTAGAAGACTTTTGGTGGAGTTCTTAGGGTCTTCTATATAGAGTATCATGTCATCTGCAAATAATGACAATTTGACTTCTTCATTTCCTATCTTTATTCCTTTTATTTCTTTCTCTTGTCTAATTGCAATGGCTAATGTTTCCAAAGCTATATCGAACAAGAGTGGTGATAGTGGACATGCATGTCTTGTTCCTGATTTGAGTGTGAAGAATTTCAGTTTTTGACCATTTAGTATGATATTGGCTGTTGGTTTTTCATAGATGGCTTTTATCAGATTGAGGTGGAGACCATCTATTCCATTTTTTATAGGGTTTTTATCATAAATACATGTTGGATTTTGTCAAGTGCTTTTTCTGCATCTATTGAGATGATCATATGGCTTTTGTCCTTGGCTCTATTGATATAATGTATTAGATTGATTGATTTGTATATGTTGAAACATCCCTGCATCCCCGGGTATGAATCCCACTTGATCAGGGTGTATGATCTCCTTGATGATCTTCTGCATTCTGTATGCCAATATATTATTGAGGATTTTTGCATCTATGTTCATTAGTGAAATTGGGCTATAGTTGTCCTTTTCGGTTGGATCTTTCTCTCCTGTTGGAATCAAGGTGATGCTTGCTTCCAGGAATGAAATTAGGAGTATTTCTTCCCTTTCAATTTCATTGAAGAGTTTAAACAATAGTGGCAGCACTTCCTCTCTAAATGTCTTGTAGAATTCAGCAGTGAAGCCATCAGGGCCCGGGCCTTTCTTCGCTGATAAGTTTTTAAGTACATTTTCAATTTCATTGTTTGATATTGGGTTATTTAGAAGTTTTAGATCTTCTTTGTTCAACTTTGGTAATTCATATGTATCTAGGAATCTTTCCATTTCTTCTGTGTTGTCCATCTTCTTGGCGTATAGGTTCTGGAAGTAGGCATTGATGATCCTCTGGATTTCTGCTGGGTCTATTGTAATTTCACCCTTTTCATTCCTAATTGCATGGATTTAGGCCTTTTCTTTCCTTTTTCTGATAAGTTTGGCTAAGGGTTTATCAATTTTGTTGATTCTTTTGAAGAACCAACTCTTGGCTTCCTTGATTTTTTGTATTGTTTTCTTAGTCTCCATTGCATTGATTTCTCCTCTGATCTTTATAATTTCCTCCTTTGTATGAGCTTTGGGGTTGTCCTGCTCTTCTCTTTCTAGAATCTTGAAGTTCAGCATCAGGTTGTTTAATTGGGCTCATTCCATTTTCCTGATATGCGTATTCACTGGTATGTGTTTCCCTCGTAAGACTGCTTTCATTGTGTCCCATAGATTCTGATATTTTTTATTGTCATTGTCCTTTAATTGAAGGAACTGTCTGATTTCTTCTTTAATTTCCTCTGTGACCCATTGGTTATTCAGCCCTGTGTTGTTCAATTTCCACATGTTTATGAAATTTTTGGGGTTTCTTTTGCTATGGATCTCCAATTTCATCACACTATGGTCTGATAATATACAGGGGATAACTTCAATTCCTTTGCACTTACTTAAACATGTTCTATGTGTGAGTATGTGGCCTGTTTTGGAGGATGACCCATGTGCAGCTGGAAGAATGTGTATTCTGATTTTGTGGGGTAGAAGACTCTGTAAACATCTGTTAAGTTCATTTGTTCAAGAGTTCGATTGAGTTCTAATATTTCATTACTCATTTTTTGTCTAGTTGATCAATCTATTTGTGTCAGTGTGGTGTTGAGGTCCCCCACTATAATTGTATTAGTGCATATAGGACTTTTCATGTCAGTCAGTATTTGTTTTATATAGTTGGGTGTACTAGTGTTTGGTGCACAGATATTTATGATTGTCATCTCTTCCTCTTGGATTTTTCCTTTTACAAGGATGTAGTCTCCTTCTTTGTCTCTCTTCATCAGTTTTCATTTGAAATCTACTTGACCTGCAAAAAAGATAACTACTCCTGCTTTTTTTCAGGTTCCCGTTACATGGAGTATTGTTTTCCACCCTTTAACTTTCAGTCTATGAATTTCATTTTGAATGAAGTGTGTTTCTTGTATGCAGTATATTGTTGGATTTTGCTTCTTGACCCATTCTGCCAGTCTATTTCTTTTGATTGGTGCCTTGACACCATTAACATTGATGGTTATAACTGAAACATCTTGACTAATCTTATCTTTGCCATGACTTTTTCTTTTTGTTGGGTTCTCTGCATTTAAATTTAATTTCTTGTCATCTCAAGTGGGTTCATTATGATTTGCTTCCTCGGGTTGTGTTCCTCAGTGTCTGTTCCTAGGATATTGTGTAAAATTCTTTGGAGTGCTGGTTTGGTATTCATGAAGTTCCTAAGGTGCTCTTTGTCATGAAAGTATCTTTTTTCTCCATCAATTTTGAAAGATAGTTTTGCAGGATGCGTCAATCTGGGTTGGAGGCTGTTTCATTTTTGGGCTTATAATATGTCATTCCAAGCTCTTCTTGCCTTCATGGTGTGTGTTGAAAAGTCTGCTCTGATTCTAATGGGCTTTTCCTTGTACATGATTTGTTTCTTTTCTCTAACTGCTTGCAGAACTTTGTTCTTTTGTTGGATTTCTGGAATCTCAACAATTCTATGCCTATGTGTAGATTTTTTTGATCAAGGCTATTTGGAGTTCTATATGCCTCACTTATCTGCATGTCAAGTTCTTTTCCCCTGTTTGGGAAGTTTTCTGCCATTTCTCTGTGAAGAGTTTTTTTATGTCATCTCCACTCTCTCCTGTTTCTTCATTGAGCCCAATCAGTCTTATGTTACTCTTCTTTGCATCATCTAGCAGCTGCTGGATTGATTTCTCATGGTCCTTTATAATGTTGAAGCAATTTTTCTTTTCCTGGGCATTAATTGCAATCTTATCTTCTATATCTGAAATTCTGTCCTCACATTGGCTCATTCTGCTGTGTAGACTTTCAATGGAGTTTTTCATCTCCTGGAAATCTATTTGCATCTGTTTTATGGATCCCATTTGTTTCTTATGTTTGGATTCCTTCTTGTTCCTCAGCTCCTCTCTAGATTTATTGGTCATGTCTTGCACTATGAGCACAGTCTCTGCTGTTATGTGAGAAATTATTTCTGATTTAATTTTTTCCAGATCCTCTTTTGTTGCCTGTTCAGGTGTTCCAGGTGGTTGATATCAGAGTGTTCCATCACATTTCCCTTTGGGGTTGCTGTAGGTAATCTGAAAGTCTGGTTTTGAGACTTATTTATATGCCTTCTCATTTTGACATGGGGTTGGTGCTTTTGGCACCTTTGTGGCTCCCTCCTCTGACCTGGGAGTGGTGGGCCACTGACTCAGAAGCCCCTTCCTCTGTGCTGGGAATGGTGGGACAGATGGCCATTCGGAAGCCCCTTTCTCTGCTCTGCATGTGGCGTTATGGATGGCAGCCTGGAAGCCCTCACTTCTGATCTGATGGTGGGGGGATTGACAGTGGCCTGGAAGCCCCTTCCTCTGGGCCATTAGTGGTGGGATGGCAGCCCAGAAGCCCCTTCCTCTGAGCTGGGAATGGTGGGACAGTTGCTCAGAAGCCCCTACCTCTGGCCTGCGAGTGGCGGAATGAATGGTAGCCAGGAAGCCCCTTCTTCTGTGCTGGGAGCTGCAGCACAGATGGTGGCCTGGAAGCCTCTTCCTCTGGGCCAGGAGCAGTGGGAAGGTGGCTCAGAAGCCCCTACCTCTGGGCTGGGAGCAGCAGGATGGTGGCCTGGAAGCCTCCATTTCTTTCTTATGTTGGGCGATCATGGTTTCCATTTCTTTCTTATGGTGGGCATTCATGGCTTCTAGTATGGTTCTGAGCTCATCTCTTTTTTCATCTGTTTCTGTTCTAGAGCCTCTAATCATGTCTTTCACTCTGCTCACCATCTCTGTATTTATCTGGGAAATTATTTCTGTTTTTAATTTTTTTTTGCTTAAATTCTTTTATTGGTACATTTTAGGTATATGATATGTTTACATTTATCATTGGGTGATTGTATCTGTACATGATGTGTCTTGGTTCTTATTTTATCCCATTCCCTGTGCTCCCTTCACCCCCTCTGAATTTCTCTAGAGCCTAATTCATCTGTTTTGTTACTTCCTGTGCTATCAGTTCAGAGTGTCCAAGTGTTTGATTATCAGACTTTTCCACCTTGTTTCTCCCAGAATTTGCCTTTGGCATGGTGAAAGTCTGAGTTTATGCCTTGCTTAAACGTGTTCTCATTTTTGTTTTTGGTACTGTCCTTGGTTTAGTTCCTGGGTTGATACTTCAAAATTGCTTATTGTAAGTATCTTTGTCGCTTCTCAGAGGTGTCTTCCAGATATAGCTGGTCTTTAGATTTTGAGTCTCTAATGACTCTGAGGCTATCCCATTTTCATTATATCAGAAAGGACAACTGATTAGATCAATCACAATTCCTTAGCCCAAGTGATACAATCAGCAACACCATAGCATCAAGCATAGCTTGGAAAATGACAATTTGTGGTAGTTATTAACCTATCACCTTTAACTGTGTGAATTAAATCCAAATCAAGGACCAGCCCAATAGCAACATATGTTTATAGTGAATAAACTCTTCAATATAGCAACTTTACACTTCAGGATGGGAAGTTAGGAGTTGAGGAGGGAGTGATAACAGGTAGAAGGATAGGGAAAGGTTAGCTGTGAGGCCAGAGGACACAGGAAGATCACACAAACTCTAAGAAACTGTTAAAGACAAGAGGAAAAGACAGAATGAAAGAACAAAGAACAGAACAGAACAACCCAACAACAGTAGGGAAGCTAGAAACTTTATTTACTTTCCTTTAAAACTAATGACAGTTGAGAGAAGGAAAAAGAGAAGAAAAGAAAAATAAAGAAGAAATCCGAATTAGGGCCAGAACAGGAACAAATAGGGAGATGAAGAACAATGTGGGACAGCAAGAGAACAAGTGAGAGAGAGAAAGAAAAAAGAAAGGAAAAAAAGAAGAGAGAAATAAAAATTTGAAAAGAGTAGAAAAAATTAAAAATAAGAACAAAAAAATTGAAAATAACAAATAAAAAATAAAAATGAAGGGCCTCCTTCAGGGTATGTCTCTGCTGTCACAATAGACAAGGTGGGGAGCAGTGTGCAGATATGTCAATGAGTCTCAACAAGCCAGTCACAGAGACCTGTGAGATTCAGGCAGATTTCTGGCTGCAAGTCCCAAGTTGAGCTCCCTGTCCTCCTGCAGGGTTGAGCTCTGCAAGGTTCTACTGCATGTTCCAACTGCCCTTCCCCTAAAGATAGTCCCGGTTCCAAGGGAGGTGATGATCCCTCCAACTTACCAAGTATAGTGGTATGCTGTGCCTTTATTGCAGAGATTCTCTGCACTTTTCCAGTGGGCTTCAGTTTTCATCAAGGAGCCTGAGAGAGGCCCTCTTTCTGTTGTTCACTTCTGCTCTACCTTCTGGAGCTCACCATAATGGCTTTTATTACACCCCCCCCCCCCGCCGTGCCTCAGTAGTGTGGAACCAGGTAGCTGCGTAGCTAGGAGGCCAGAGATAGGTGAGTGGGTGGGTGGGGGGACTGTAGGTGCCTGCAGCTAAGCTGGTCGGTGGGGGGCGGGGTGCCGGTGGGAGGGATGGGGCTCCAGGTGGCCGAGGTCCTCATGGTCCAGCGGCTGGTCTCTGGGGGGCGGAGCGCAGGCGGGCCATCATGGTCCACCGGCTGGTCGCCGGGGGGCCTGGAATCTCATCTTATTGAAAAGCTTCTACTCAGAATGTAACAATGATGTCAAAGAGGCTTGTCCTAGATCATAGTCATGAAGCAACGATTTAAAACTGTAGCTCAGTAGTACTCACTTGACTAGCATTTGGGATGCCCTGGGCTTGACCCTGGGGTGGGCTGGGGGATGTTGGAAGCTCAGCCCATCTGGAGTAACCACTTGCTCAGGGGGTACAGTCAGAAGAATGGGAGATGTGGAACTGCTTAGTGGAGAGCACTTGGGGCTCCTGCAACATGTCCCTCAGAAAAGGAGGGGAGATTTTTGTCTCTTTTCTTTCATTTAATATCATGGATTACGATGGGTTTTTTTAAACACTGAACCAATCTTTCATCCCAGGAATATGCTCAGTCCAAGTGTACATTACTTTTTATATATTGCTATTTCTTTTTAGTAAATTTTGTTAAGAATTTCCATACCTATGTCAATGAGGGATTTTGGTCTATAGTTTTCTTTGTATTTTTTGTCTGGTTTTTGTATTAGGGTAATACTGGCTTCATACAGTGAGTTGGATTTTCTGGAAGACATTAGTAGAATTGGAGTTCTTTATTCAATATTTACTTGGATTTTCAAGTAAAATCACTAGGGTCTGGACACTAGGGGGAAGAGGGAGAGAAGAAGAGAGAAGAGGAGTGAGACCAGTGTCTTAGTTACTTCTTTGTTGCTGGGATACAATACCTGACACCCATAACTGTAATGAGGAAAGGTTTATTTTAGCTCACAGTGTGTAGAGGTTTTAGTCCATAATTGGCTGCCTCCAAGGCAAGGCTGAATGGCAGAGGGGCATGGCAGAGGAGAAACAGTTCATGGTATGGCCATAGGAAGCAAAGAGGGATCAAGGGAAGCAGAGAGGGGTCAAGACCCTTCCAGGACAGATCCCTAGTGACCCGCCTCCTCTGACCAGGATTTACCTCCCAGTATCACATTTTGCTATAAATTCATCAGTGGACTAATCCACTGGTGAGTATTATGCCTTCATGATCCATTAACTTTCCCAAAGCCCCACCTATGAGTTCATGAGGCTTTGGAGTACATCTGGATATAAACCATAATAGCCAGGTTCCCACTTCAGCCTTGAAAAGCATGCCCTCAGTATCCTACTTCTTCCGTCTAGGCTCCACCTCCTGAAGTTTCTACCAGCTCCCACTAGTACCATCAGTTGGAGACCAAGCCTTCAACACATGAGCCTTTGGGGGATAGTCAATAGGTGAACTATAAGAGGAGACATCACTACGCTTCAGTTAGGTGGTAGTGTTAGTTCAAGTTCTCTACCAGGACTCTATTCACACCTGGAAGGATGGAGCTCCTTGTTAATTCTAGGCAGAGTTGGGGTTTAGGCTTCCACTGGGGCTTTTCTGGTAACATGATGGCTAGCAAAGGAAAAGATTGCCTCATTATTGCTTACCACCATGACCTCCACTGACATGGTAAGTGATGTTCTTGATGCTGACTGTGTCATCTCTCTGCCAGGCCTCTTCTGATATAATCAGAGGGAAATGGAAGAGTTCCTTCTTTCTGTGGAGTAGGGGTAGGGCTGAGATTTTAGTCACCAGATTGACACCACAAGAGACCTCCGTGCTGCTTGGTGAGGACTCAAGTCCTGGCTTTCTATGTGGCCTTCTTTGACACTGCCATCTCCTACATCTCCACCCCACCCCAGCCCACCTCTGGCCTAGCAGAAAGTTTAGGCTGTATTACTGCAACCTGGCAAGGGTAGAAGTCTAAGGATCTTACTTGGCCTATAATTGAGAGAGTGAGGGTGAGACTGAAGTTTCCCTGAGATTTGCTTAAGGAGAGAAGTTATTATCTTTATATTTTTGTCTTGTGCCATATATCATTACAGTCTGAGAGTTGTGATAAACTTGGCTCAAAGTTCTTTGTTGAAAGAAATGCAGGTAATGTATAGCTTTAAAATCATAGTTTTAATTAGTTATTACATAATACCATTACATTTTAAGATATTTTAATAGCTTGAGATAGAGTTGATATATCCTACTCATACACTCATTTAAAATGTTCAAATTTGAGGCTTTTAGTGTATTTACACAGTTGTACATTGATCACAATTAATTTTAAAAAGTTTTCATTATCTCTGAAAGAATTCTCAGGTAAGTGATTGGCTCAACTCATTTTATGTTGCTATAACAAAATACCACAGACAGAGTAATTTTTAAAAAATAAAGGTCTACATAATCATTACTCTGAAGGCTAGGAAGTCCAATAGCATGGCAAAAGCATCTTCCTGGAATCTGGAGAGGGTCTTCTTTCTGCATCACTAACATAGCAGAGGACACAACATGGTGAGAAAAAGCAAACAGGCGAGAGACAGTCCTTTGTTTTATAACAAACCCACTTCCCTAGTAACCTATTTGAATGGATTAATCCTTTCATGAGGGCAGAGTCTCCATGACACAATCACCTCCCAAAGGACTCACTTCTCAACACTTCTGCATTGAGGACCAAGTTTCCAATACAAGAACTTTCTGGGGGTACATTGAAAACACAGTAGTAGTTATATTAATTTTAATAGTTTATTAATGGCCTTTACTTTTAAAATTGGCAATGATAGCAACTCTAAATAATTTTCAATATTCATGCCTTCTTGTATTAGGCACAAATTTCATATTAATTTTAAGGAATTATGTTGATAAAATACCTCTTAATCTTTCTTGATTTTGCTGGGGTTGCCACTGGCACACTTAACCCCAGATGCACACAGGAATCATCGGGGGATTTAAACAATTGTTAACATTTGAGTCTCAACCCTAGAGATTCTCACTAGTGTGGCTTGTGTATTGGCACTTTAAAAAACTTTCTAGGTGGTTCTAATGGGAAGTAAATTTTGACAGCCACTGCTTTAGTGGACATATATATAGTTCTAGCACATCATTTGTCACACTAAACTATAAATTAATTATATCTTTTGAATGTTTTCCTTGGGAAGGTCCATAGGAACAGGATTTGTCTTCTATTTAACTTTACTGTTTATTTTCATTTAACTTTACTTTTTATTTTCTCTGGCTTAGATGTTTTAAATTACAGTATTTATTCATGTCTTAATTGACATTGTACCCTCATTGTCAGCACATGCCTTTAGAAACTAATAGAAGTGTCTGAATAAAGAGAAGAATCTTTGACTTAAATAGTAATGATTGCAACAACACAGTTCTAGGGTAAATCTTGGGGGAAGGACAGAGAGTAATTTTGGGGGAAGAATCAGAGATATAGAAGTCTTTGACTTTAAATGTCTTTGGTCTGATGTATGTGGTCAGAAAATCATAGAAATCTATCAGGTCCTGTGCTTCTACCAGGGCCTTCTGCCTACAGTCAGACTTGTGCAGTTTCTGCCATCTATGTAAAAGGGGAACTCACTGTTCTTTTCTCAAATACACCCTACTCTTTTCTTCTTTTCCCAGAAAATATAGAAAGCTGTTCTGTAGGCTTAACTTCAATGGACAATGCACAGTTGATTATTGAACAGAATCTAAGTTTTAAACATAATGAATCTGGTAGCAAACCCAAAACATAGTTTTCCTTTTTATTCTCAAGGGGAATCAGATGAAAGTAGAGTGTGGTTATTGTTTTGTTTTCTGCCATGCTTTTATTCATTATTATGAACTAGGAAATAGAAAAAGAAAAATATTTTAGAGTTACATAGCCTTTATTTTTTTCCTTTGCAAATATCAAATACAATCATGTTTGCAGGCAGAAACCATTTAAAGTGTACACTTAAGATGGATAGTTTATTAGTTCGAAATGTATTCACTTGTAAGTATAGAAAACCTTAATATAGTGGCTAAAAGCAACTTTAATTTTGTCATCTGCAAAAATTCTGGAGGGGTGTGGCTACTGGTATTAAGTGTGCTACTAAATAATCCCATTGGTACATGTGTAAACTTTCCTACTTTAGTGAGTTAACTTTTATTTTCATGCATATTACTTCACAGTAGGAAGATGGCTCCTGAAGATCTTTAGAGTTAGTATATCTTTGAGGCAGGGAGAAGAGGAATGGGACAAAGAGCAACAGCACCTACATCTGAAGCCTCCTTCAGCTTTTTAAAAATCCAGAATACAAGTCTCCTGTAGTGGCGCACACCTGTGAGAAGCTGAGGCAGCAGGATTGTTGAGAGTTTGAAGCCAGCCTAGGTTACATAGTGAGTTCAAGGTCAGCCTGAACTACATAGTGTCTCAAAAAACCAAGAAACAAACAAACGAGCAAACAAACATTCCAGAATAGGAAAGCTAACCCAAAACCAGCAGAAGACTTTATTTGTCCTTGGTCAGAACTGTGTCATGAAGCTATTACCGTATAAAAGAGAGACTGAAAAAGTGAGTCTTTCACTTGGTACCGGGAACATGGGAAATTTAAACCAAGTTGAGCTTTGTTAGCAAGAAATAAATAGGAAATAGGATTGAGAAAATAAATAACATTCTAACTCAAGCTTCCTATGTATATTTTAAAAGTTTTCTCTTACTCCTCTATCAGTTCTTCCTCATCTTTATTTATCCTTTTCTACTAGAATTTTAATGATCAGAATTCCTTAAATTTTGGTCTAAGAGGTCTAGCCCCTTTTTTAAAATTTTGTACTCTCTTATTAGGCAATACCTTCCATTCTTATAACTTTATACCATAAATCTTGATAACACCTTATATTGTAAATTAGCAACCATAAGAATATTATAAAACAAAAATCTGTGGAATGTGACCAAATTTGAAATTTAGGAGAAATTTATTGGCCTAAATATAACAAGAAGGTCTTTAGGACATGAGAAAGTTTGAAAATAATGTTAGCTTTTATTAGAAAATTGACTGAAAAGTTAATTGGAAAAAGTACAGAATAAAATGAAGGCAGAAATTAATGCAATTTAAAAAGTACAACTATTAAGAATTTTTAAAAAGACAGAAATTAGTTTTACTCAAAATATTAGCTTATGCAAATTCAACCTGTTATATAAATTAACAAGATACATAAAGTTGTGATACATGTCACAGAGAGAAGAGCACACACAAATATACAATGTTAGAGGACATTATCATGTAAATAAATTAGGTCAAAAATGTTTTAAAAAGTTGCCAATTTATTTTTAATAAACATTCCAGATAAAATGAATAATTCCCTCAGAAAGTTACCAAAATTGACCTAAAAGGTATAAAATCTGAGCAGAAAAATAACTATGGAAGAAATAACAATTTAAAGAGCTGTCACAGAACTATTCATAATAAGCATCTTAGGTCCAGATGATTTTTAAAGATTTCAGTGCATTTGAAAGCAATATATATTCTTTGTTACTTAAGTGCTCTAAGCAGATCAAAAATGGTGAAGCTTACAATTAATTTGACAAGATTAAATTGTGACCAATGCCAAATGACCCAATGCTAACAATGATGCACATATGTCCAAAAACTATAGGGTAATAGTAGCAAATAATGTATAAACAATTGGCAAATAAATTCATGAAATTATTAAAAGGGCAATGTATCTTGTATTGGTCAGAGTTTTCCAGAGAAGCAGAACAAGTGACAATATGGCTATTAAGTTATTATGAGAGCAATAATAACAGGTAATTGACTCAGGAGTTTATGGAATCCCAAGATCCACAGTTGGTCACCTGGAAACTAGAAAGAATGGGTCCAGATGGAGTCCAAGGCTCTTGATACCAGATTTTGTTCAGGTCTTCAATGTTCTAAACAAAGAATTGAATGAACACCCAAAAGGAATAACAAGATCAAAGATTTTTTGGAAATTAAAAACACTCCACGCGCCACTGAAAAGAGTTCACAGCCCCAAGCAGGCTTGGCACTGGCAGTTTCAAACATTAGGTTTGGGACTGAAGGATTGATCTGAGGTTTGACTTCTGCCAATGAGCATCTTGGCTTGGCCCCTCTATGGGGCAGTGGAATTTATTTACCTTTCATGGATCTTGGAGGAACTGGCATGGCATCCAAAGTCCTCTGGTGGGAGTGGGAGTAGGTGGGAGGTGTGTCACATTAGCATAGTCAATGTCATGGTAATTAGGGCTGGGGTCAGCCTAGGTTTACTGAAGACCACTGAGTGCATGCTAAGTTACCTGATCAAGTTCTTCCATTGTACTTAGATGTGGATAATCTGATCCTTGGCTAATGTTTAACTTGTAAGGTAGGTCTAGTCCCAGAAAGCATGCTCCAAGGCAGGTCCTTCCTTCTTTCTCTAGTCATTTCCTTGCTTCCCTCATGCCTCACTCAGAACCAGATGGACTGTTTAAGTTCCAGTCCAAAAGATGTTGGGCTGAAGATATCATGAAGAGCTGATATTTTAGTTTGAGTCTAAAAATAAGAAAATAACAATGTCCCCCTTCCAAACATGCATGAAAAGTTCTGTCTTAGCTCTCAAGCTGCCATGATGAAATACCATGGACTGGGTGGCTTAAATAATAGAAATTTATATTCACTTGGTTCCTGAGACTAGAAGTCTAAGATCAAAGTTCCAGCATGGTTAGTTTCTGGTGAAGGCTGACTTCCTGCCTTCTAATTGCCTTCTTGCTGTGTCTTTATACAAAGGAGAGAGAGATAAACAGCAAGCTCTTATATCTTGTTCCAGGGACACTAATCCCATCAGGAAGGCCCTACCCTACTAACCTCATCTAACCCTAATTATCTCCAAACACCATCATATTGGGGTTAAGAAATTTGAAGGGACACAATTCAGGCCACAGTACACCTTAATTAAAAAGGATTTATACCAGAAATGTGAAGATGATTCAATAGTGAAATATTTTTATTACATTTGTAAAATTAAAAAATTATATTATAAAATCGCAATTAATGCAAAGGACATGTCAAACCTAAACATTATTTCTTTTGTAAGGTAAGAGACTACTAAACCAAAAGTACTTGTTAGCTTAAGAGTATGATATCATAGGCAAAAAATGATAAAGATACTATCATTCTTCTTAATCAAATTTTTTAAATGGTTCAGCCAGAGTAATAAGAAAAGAAAAAACAACAGGTGAACTAAGAAAGACAAAACTTTTGCTTGTGGATTATGTAATTATTTAATAGGAAAACATTACAGATTCAACTCACAAACCATTAGAAATGACTTTAGTAAGTGGGTAGTATGTGGATAAATGGAAACAAGAATCAGTAGGTTTGCTATAGAGGTGGTAACAGAAAACATGATAAAAAATAACATATAATATCAGCAAAAATATAAACCTAGAATAAACTTAGCAGGAAATATGCAAGACCTACATAAGTATTCTTCAGAACTTCTGAGGGTATAAAAGACGTGATGTTTTCACAAGGAAAAACTCAATGTGGGACTTGGAGTTATATGTAGATGCTGCTCTCCAGGATAACACATTCCGCAGCAAGCTATCTTACTCAGCTTTTAAGATCTCTTTCCCCTTGGAGTTCTGAAATTTCACAGGGAAGGATCTAGGTGAAATTTTACTTTTCATTCATCTTGCTCAGCACCAAGTGGGCTCTTGCAATTCAAAGACTGTTTCATCAGCTTTTAGAAACTTTATGCTTTGATAAATTTCTTCTGTTTTTTTTTTTTTCTTTCTTTTTTTCTATTTTGGGAACTCTTGTTGCTCCTGTTTACTGAACCATATTCTATGTTTCATCATTTATAATAACAACAAAATATATTTATATTACCCAGGATTAAACCTCACAAAAGATATCATCAAGACGCTAACATTACCCAGGCAACCTGGCACAGACCTGTAGTTCCTGCATTCCTAAAGACTGAAGAAGGAGGATTACAAGTTCAAGCCCAGTCTGGGCAACTGAATGCCTTGCCAAAACCCTGGTTAAAAATTAAAAAATCAAAAAAGAATGGAGATATAAGAAGGCCCTGAAATTAGAGTGGTGTGTCTACAGAAATTAGAGTAATGCATCTACAAACCAGAGAATGCTAAAGATTACAGGTGCTATGTTTGAATGTTTGTATCCCTCTGTCCCAATTCATGTGTGAAAATTTTAACCTCTAAAGTGATGATATTGGGAGATAAGGCCTTTGGGAGATGATTAGCTCATGAGTGTGGATCCCTCATGATTGAGATTAGGCTCCAGAAAGCTCCCTTGCCCCTTCCATCATGTGAGGACACAGCCAGACGATACCATCTAGAATCCAGAAATATGCTTTTATCTTAGATTTCCCATTCTCCTGTGCTGTGAGAAATACACACTTGTTTATAAGGCACCACTGGTATTTTGGTTTTGCAGTCCAAAAACAGAGAAAGATAATAAGTACCCTCTAGAAGATAGCAGAGAGATAAAGGACAAATTCTTTCTCAGAGCCTCCAGAAGGAACCAATCTTGCTAACTCTATGATTTTTAACTTCTAGTCTCCAAAATTGTCAGAGAATACATTTCTGTTGTTTTAAACTGCTTAGTTTGTGTAATTTGTTGCAACAGCTGTTATGGCTTGTATCTAGATGTTCCCTCAAAGTGGGGCTTTTGGGAGGTGGCTGGATCATGGGTGTGCTGAATTAGGGTGTGTGGAACTAAGATTAAAGGTGTGTGATAACTAAATTGGTTTAGCATAGTTCTGAGTGTGGGTAATGGAAGCCTCAAACTGGACATGGGTGGCACCACTCAAAGGGCTTCTAGCCTGGATGGAACATAAAAGGAAAGATAGAAGGCAAGCTCCATTGCTGCTGCTGCTTCTGCCTTGCTGCTTGCTGTCTCCTGCCTGCCCTGCCTTGGATTGTTTCTCCTCTACCATGCCCCCTCCACCTTGCTGCTCTGCCTTGGAGCCAGCCAACAAACTGAGAGCTAAAATAACCTTTCTTTCTTTAACTTGTGGGTGTCAGGTACTTTGTCTCAGCAACAAGAAAGTAACCAAGAGAGCAGCCCTAAGAAACAAAGACAAATCAATGAAGAAAGCACTATTTGATAAATGTAGTAAGAATGTGGAAAAAATGGAATTATTGTAGTTCTCTAAATTATATTACACTATATTTTTAAAAAGTCTTTGGTGGATTAAATTTAAGTGTGAACAGAAGAATTTTAAAACTCTTATCAGAAATACAGGAGATAGTTTTTAACCTCAAGAAATAGACAATATTAATTAAAAGTAATAAAGTTTACAATATTTATTCATAAAAACATCATCAATAAAATGAAAAGATAATTCCCAGATTTAGAAAGATGTTGATATAATATTATTGACAGTGTAATTTTATTGATTATATAAGAAACTTACAAATCAATAAAATTGGAAAGCCAAAATCTAGTAGAAAAATGGGCAAATGATATGAGCAGGTATCTTATATAGTAAGGCCCAACTTACAAATGAGTTCTGTTTTGGGAGAATGTTTGTAAGTCAGATTCATTCATCAGTCTGATAAAATGAGTTGTATACACCTTTGACACAAATATACAATGTAAAGCATAAAAAAACCCATGCCCACACAAAAATACTGTAAATAAGCCATTTTTGCTTTTAAAGTTACCTTAAAATGGTGGTACAGTACAGAACAACTGTAAATAAACTATTTTTACTTTTATAGTTGCCTTAAAATTGTAAGGTAGACGTATAATGCAAGGTGTGTTCATATCTGTGAAAGTTCACAACTTGAACATTCATTAAGTCGGAGACTTATTGAATAGTATGAAACATATATGATAAGTATTATGGAAGAAACTCAAATCCATTCAAAATTAAAGAAATTCAACTTAAAACAGTGAATTAACATATCATCCCTACTGACAAGGAAAACATTAGGAAGTCTGACAAAACCAGGAGCCTGTAACTCATCGGAAAGTTTTATATACAGCAAAGCAGAAACTAATTTTGTAATTTGGTCTTATGTAAATTTACACATTCTCACATTCTATGGCCTAGTGATTTCACTGCTGGGTGTAAGGGTGTGGTGGTTAATCTTAATTCTATCAACTTGATTGATTTGGGATCCATGGAGAGGATTAGTAAAGCATAGTTCTAGGTGTGTCTCAGTGAGTCATGGAGGCATGAATTTGAATACTGATTCTAGTCCTTCACTCCTTCCTCTCAGGCGCTGTTCTCTTGCTTTGCTTCTTAACCACCAGGACCAAGCATCTTTGTTGTGCCATGCCCTTCCACCATTATGTCTCTGCCTTAGAGCCAGTAGACCATGGACTGAATTCCCTGCAACCATAAGCCGAATTAAGCCTCTCCTCCTTTAAATTGTGAGTTTTGGGTATTGTGTCTCACCAATGGGAAATCTGAGCAGTAAATCTAGTACAGTAAATTGGCACCAAGAATGTAGTCATTACTGTGACTATATCTGACCATGCGGTTTAGAAGCCTTTGGTACTGGGTTATAGGAGAAATTTTGAAAAATTTTGATATATGGGCTAGAGAGGACTTAGAATGCTATAAGCAGAGCCTGATGGGTGGTTCTTGTCAAAGCTCAGAAGTCCAGAATTCTGACAGAAATTCAGAGAGTCAAGACCAGGCTCAGGAGGTTTCCATTGGGAATAAGGACTCCAACTGGCAGTCGTAGTAGAGGACAAAAAACTTCACTTTGACAAAAACAATCTACATTTTCCCCAAATCAGGAGACTGTGAGAGATTTATATATAGATGATGAACTAACTGAGTTGGCAGAGGAAATTTCAGGGAACCTCAAAATTCATTTTGTGCTATGGGTACTGTTAGCTGCTTTTAGCCAGATTTATAATGAGAAGTTGGGGCAAAAAGCAAAGTAGAAAAACTTTAGAAACTGAAATGCTGACCTGAAAGAGACTGCAGGTAATGTCAGAACCAAAGAAGCTGTTGTTCCTGAAAAAATTAGTGCTATTAAAAATAAATTAAGTACTTTGTACAGGAGCAAGAAAAGGATAGCTGAGGGTATCTCAGAATCAAGATATCACCCACTGAAGGCACAAGGTACAAAAGTATAAACCTTTCATTTGAGAAGAGAGGTTTTGACCTCCCTGCCTGAGAAGAACCTCCTAGAAAATTGATCTCCTGGGATTTATTTTACCGTGCTTTGCTATCCAGGCACTCAGAATCTGCTGCTGCCATGATTCAAAGGGACCTGAAGAGTGTCACTGTTCAAGGACATGGCAGCTCTTTCCTGAATCCACTCATTCTCCCCAGGCAGGCATTCAAATAGCTTCAGATCCAAAAGTGTGGGTGAACTATAATTTCCTTCTCTTTTATGAGCTGTGGAAATTTTCTTCTTTTTTTCTTTGAGCTTGGCTATATATTTTAAAGGTTTTTTTGACAAAAGTTTTTTTAAATCAAGTGTATCTGTTATTTGGAATGGATTCTTTTATACATAGTCAATAGACTATTTGGGCAGGAAATGTACACTGTGACTCCTATAATTCTTTTAGGAAACACTTCTGATTAAATGGTATTTAGTTTACATGGATCTTTGGCATATATGATGACTTAGTACATTTTGTGTTGCTGTGGCAGAATAGTGAAGACTGACTGAAAAATTTATAAAGAGCAAAGTTTTATTTCTTGTGGTTATGTAATATCCAAGGCAAGGGGTTGCATCTGGTGAGGGCATGGAGAAGAGAGAGAAGGAATGAGAGAGGGAGGGGAGGAAGGGAAGAAAGGAGAGAAGCAAAGAAATGGGCTGAATTCACTCTTTTATCCAAAACTCATTCTGGTGATATGGTAGCTAACCTAATCCTGTGATAACAGCATTAATCCATGTATAAGACCAGAGCTCTCATGATCTAATGCCCTCTTCAAGGTCACCATTGTTGCACATCTCCAACACATGAATTTTGGTGACTCACTCATGCCACAGCATATGATAAAGGAAAATCTTAGAAAAAACATAATCCTGATCTCCTGTGTTATCAATCCCACCAAAGCTAATTTTCTCCCCAAATCAGCCTCTTACTGTCTCGAAAGTGACTTATCTCTCATTTATTGACACTTGGCTCACAACTCCAAACATTAGCATGTGTTTCTATGCAAATAATGCTGCAGCTGTAAGCACAGTGACTTTCCAACCTTCACCATTGACTCAGGCTTTGCTCACACTTTGTTCCATGAGTGAATTGAGCATATATGTGATGGTGTCACCTTTACTCCCATGCATGGGGCAGGGCAACTGGGCCACTGACGCTGTCTGGGCATGGCCATTCCCTAATGTTCACCATGACAGCCCCACCACAGGTCTATTATCTGGTGTAGTTTTCTGTAGGTATTCCAGGATTCTTGGACTTGAACTCTTACCTCCTTTAGTACTTTGCCTATATCTTCCAGTTCCTTCCTGGGGCTCAATTTTATGCCTCATATCTTCCAACTCCTACATGGATTACTGTTAAAAATGCATCAGCTTATATCTTTACTTATTCAGAGATGACTCTTAAGTCAATATCTCTAGCTCAGCCTATGGGATCTCTCCACTAGGCTGAAGGAAGTACCATCAAAATCAAAATGTCAAAAACAAATGAATAATATTTTCTCAACCACTTTCCCCATCTTGTGCCTCTTTATAATCATCAAATTCCCACAAACCAGAAGTGTAAGAAAAGTTATCACTATCCTTTATTCCACCCTCACATCTAAGTAATCAAGTCTTGATGACTTCATATTGAGATCAAATGCTAAATATTTATCTCTCCCCTTCTCTCTATCCTTCCTGGTAGAGCCTCTCTGTCTACTATGATAGAAATTGACTGCATCTTTTCCTGTTTAAAGCCTTCAGGGATCCTCGTTGCCTGAAGGTCAATGCTTGATCTCCCTGGGTGGGGTGAATGGTGACTCCCCACCATCATGGAACCGAGAAACGATATGTCCAAAGAAAATGCATGTCCAAAACCTATGACCTGAATGCAACCTTATGTGAAGAAAAGTTTTTGTGATTATAATTAAGGATCTTTGATAGATAAACCTGGATCAAGTGGATCCTAAATCCAATGACAAGTGTCCTTAGGAGAGAAGAGAAAGGGAGAAAGTACATGGGGAAAAGACAAGGTAAACACAGAGGCAGAGATAAGATTTGTGGGTATCTAAAAGCCAAGAATGCTAAGGATTGCTAGCAGTTACCAGAAGCTAGGAGAGATGCAAGAAACCATTTTGTACTCAGAGTTTCCAGGAGGCATTGTCCCTGTGAATAACTTGATTTAATACTTCTGGCCCCAAATTGTGAGACAATAAACTATGTTTCAAGTCACTTTAGTGGTAGTTTGTTATAGCACCAGGTAATTTGAATTAGCAAACTAATATTCACCTAACCTGGTGGACAAGACCTCCATTTCAAGTGATGTCCACTCCCATGCCTAGGCTCTTCTGTTTTATATTTGAATTGAACTGTATGGCCCATGCCTTTCTTCTCTGCTCTTGCTTAGTTCCATAACTTCACCCACTTGCTCACCTCTGCCTGAAGTCCCTCTATTCTGCAAAGAATGAAGCCCATTTGCCTGTCTCATACTCATTCAGAGTTTGACATGACTACTTTCTCCAAGAATACTGCTGAGATCCTCTGAGGAGAGTCAGGGGCCCCTTTGGTCCCTGTGCAGGTCACCTACTTACCTACAAGGAGCAAAAGCATAAAGGACTAGAAGGAGCCACTATTGGTACATTCCACTTCTCTTCATGTTCCTGTTTGGAGCTGATTCCCATTTGAGAGCTAATTGTGAAGATTCATAAGCAAGGGTACATAATTTGTTACTTTTTGAAACCTGTGGGTTGTGTGAAAGGTCAAGATTTCTGCAAAGGATAAAACTATCAATCTTCTATGTTTTGAATGTATATGTGTCCCTTCAGCATTCCTATGTTGGAATTTAACCCCCCCGATGGCATTGATAGGTGGGACCCTCTGGAAGTGATTAGGGTCTGAAGGTAGAGCTCTCATGAATTCGATTAGTGTCCTTATCAAAGAGGCTTCAGAGAATTACCTTCCATGCCTTTCACCATGTGAGAATACATAGAGAGTGCCATCTATAAGAAACAGGTCTTCCACAGACAATAAACCTGCTGACACCTTTATCTTTGGACTTCAAAAGCTCCAGAACTGTGAGGAAAAATTTCTGTTATTTATCAATTACTCAGTCCATAGTATTTTGTTATAGCACCACAAATGGAATGATATTATGTGTATAAGATTTTAAATATATAATCCTTTCTAAGTATTATTTAGCTACTGTTATGGGTTTAATTGTTATGGGTTTAATCGTTACTATTATGGGTTTACTCCCAATACTCAGAATGTGGCTACATTTGGAAATAGGGTTGTTACAGAGGTAATTAGTTAAGATGAGATAATTAGGGTAGACTCTAATTCAATATCATTGATGTGCTTATGAGACAAAACAGACACAGGGAGAATAGCGCATGAAGGCAGAGGCAGAGATTGGATTTAAACTGTGACAAGCCAAGGGCCACCTGGGGCCACCAGAAACTGGAAGAGGTAAGTAAAACTCTTCACTAGGAGCCTTCATGAGGAGGCTGGCACTGCCAACACCTAGATCACAGACTCCTAGCCTCTAGAACAGTGACCAGGAAGGAATAAATTTCTGTTGTTTTAAGTTACCAAATTTGTAGTACCTTGTTAGGGAAGCCCTAGGAAACATACAGATATATGCATGTCTATGAATATAAAATAACAGATGAATACCAAGTTAAACATGCAAGGGGATGATAAGTAGCAGATTCAGGATGCTGCTTAACTCTGGGGTAATGGAGTGAGGAGAGGCTCACAGAAGGCTTTAACTATGTCTGTAATGTATTATTTAAATATATGGCAAAATACAATTTGAAGTGAGGATAAAGAAATTTGTCCTATTTTCTGTATAGGCGTAAAATAGTTTATAATACAATGAAGAAAAAAAAAGTCTAAAACCCAAGAATCACCTGGGCCATGTGGGAATGAGGCACTGTCATCCACCAGCCTTGACACCCACTTGGTTGGGATAGCTACTAGGGGGACACGGGAAGGTGGTTATTGGATGTGAAGATTTGATGCCTTTGGTGGAGGCTGGGCAGTTACAGGGGTTAAATGATATGGATTACTTTCTAAGTCCAGCATTGCCTTCAAGACATATGCAGCTGGAGTGTGTAAAGGTAGATCTCTCTCAAAAGAATTATCAGAAATTAATTTTTATTGGTACCTCAGGAGAGAAGAGCACCTCATTGTTGAGAAATTTTTGTTAATAGCAATTATTTCTAATTGTGTAGTTCTTTAAAGTTTGAAATGTAATTAGAAACCAGTTAAAAGATATTGTCCTGAAATTTTCTGGCCTGCATCTTTACCTATCAGTCCAGATTCTGTCTTCATAAGCAGCACAAAAGAGCTCCTCCTTTGCCATCACTTGGTCTCTCTCCTCAACTTCCTCTGCCCAGCCCAAATGTCTTCTACTCTCCCTCTTTTCTCTCCTTGGGCAGACTTGCAGCCTCTAACTTGCGGATCAATCTTGAAATTGAGAAGGCTACAGGTGTGGTTGAGCCCCTCTTTTAGCAGGTGGCTCAAAAGCACAAAGCTTTTCAACTTGCTTTCTGTCTTGGCTGTTAGCCAAGGTAGGGACCCTAGGAGACTGAGGGGGCAGTGTCATTGTGAAGAGCCCTGGCTCACAAGTCACATCGGTTCCAAGGCCTTGGGCAAGCTCCTCCTATCATCAGTTTCCTCATCTGTAAAATGGGAATAATACTTAGCTGATAGGGTTTCTATGTGAATTAGATGACATATTACAAGCAATATAGCTAATCTGTAGGAAGACTTCAGTAAATGTTACCCAATGTTATTTACCTTACTGGCTCTGAGTTCCATAGAAGTAGATACTTTAGGCCCATTAGCCCAAGTAGGCAGTTGCTGGAAAATTATTGTGGACATTGGTTAATGTGTAATGAAAGATTGTAAATCTACAAATTAACATCAATTAATTCAGAATATTTAGGAACATTAATGATTCAGAATAACTCTATAGTGAACCAATTTCTTATAATGAGTCCAAAGCTGAAAGTTTTGTTTCTATTTCCTTCCTTAAATGATCCTACCAAGTGTTGGCTCCACACACACATAACTGTGCAGGCCATGGGGGAGGGGCAGACACAGCGGGGAAGAAGTGTCATTTTCTGCTTCTATGGGGCTTTTCTTGGGGCTTTATCTTTCCGTCACCAATTTTGAAAAATTTGAAAAAAGTACAAGGTCTTGGGGAAAACTGCTCTATTTTATGTGTATTTAGTTTAAAATGATTTTTTATAATGAGAAAATCCATTGCCAACAGGATGGCATTGAAATGAGATGGTCTCATATATTGCTAATGGGAATATGAGTTGGAAGAAATTTTCTGTAGAGCAATTTAAAGATAACATGTACCAAATGACTCAAAAATGTTTACCATTTGGCTTAGCATTTTACTTCCAGGAATTCTTCCCAAAGATAGTAAGACACACATCAATGGATGAGTATAATTCAAATAGCATTATCTATAACTGGGACTTCTTTTTGTACTTGGGATGGAACCCAGGGCCTCATGTATGCTAGAGAAGCACTCTACCATTTAACTCCATTCCCACTTCCTTTTGAAGTTTTATTTTGAGACAGGGTCTCTTGATAAATTGCCCAAGTTGGTTTTGAACTTATAGTGGAATTACAGCTATTCACTACCACACTGTGTAATTGCAAAATTAAAAAAAAATAAATGTCCAGAAATATGGCTACAGCTAAATTATGTCATCAGATGGGCTATTAATGTAGCCAATAAAATTTTATAAGAAATGCTTAAAGACATAAAACCTCTGATTATGAACTGTCAAGCTAAAAAATGGACATAAGTTATAGTCACAAAATAGTTTCTATTGTATGACATAATACTCATGGGAATAAAGAATATGGCTTGCAATAGATGACCCTGGGTGGATAACTTTAAATTTCCTTTTCTGATTTATTATATATCCTCTAAATCTTTTTCCATGAGCAAGCATTTCTTTTGTAATTCAAAAAAGGCAATACTTACAATTTAAAATATGTCTATAATCTTAATCTCAAATTTAATATTTATGTTTATCTATAAATTAAATAAATTGCCAGAAGGAGTACAATAAAAATTGCAGTTACTTGCCCTCTCTTCCACCTTCTTCCTGCAACCTGAGAAGAGGCAACAACTTAAAATTTCTAGCTTTATTTGTTGCTATTTCTTTCACATATCTATAGATATTGCTTATTGTAGTCAGTGGTTTGCAAGGGAATAGATTTAATACAGGACATATAATTTGTGGGATTATTTTATAATATTTACCCAAAAAGTCAAATGCAGAAGAGTCCAAGGGATCCGTCCACACATTAGAGATCCACAGAATCCAGCCAAGGACCTGGATGGCAAATGTCTCATGGAAGTCCATGTTAAGGATGTGCACTTAGAGGGCCCAAAGGCCAATGGTGGAAGCTAGAAAGTCTATCCCTGGCGGGGTGAAGGATCTCTGCCACATGGCTGAGGGATCTGCATTGGAGCCAGGAAGGCAAAGACCAGAGCTCCCCCTGGAAGAAACAGCAGCCATCCCTGCATCAGTGAGGACCTGAGCTCCTCTGATGAGGAGAATGGCTGATTTGTATCAGGAAAACCAGCCAAGGCAAGCTTCTTTAGGAAAATCAACAGCATGCAATCTTCCCCTTCTGTTCTCCTTTTATGTTGTTGGCAACAATCCTCAGGTGAGTCTTCCTTGACCAGAACCACACTGACTCGGTTCAGTTGGGTGTTTCCATTCAAATTGACCATAGTTAATCTACTACATTGCTTTATCACATTTATACATTGTTTATTTTACACTAAATGAAGATTTTAGCACTCTGAAGTTATTTTCATCACCTGTTCCTTTTTTTCCTTGTATATGTACCACGGTTTTAAAAATATCCATTGGGTTTTTTATTATCACACTGTGAAAATATTCCTTGCTGTACAAGTCAGGGTATTATAGTATTACAATATGAGTACACACATTTCTCTTCTTGAATTACTTCTGGTTTTATTCATGTGGACTCTTTTTTTTCCAGCTTACCCTTGACTAATTCATGTCTCATCTTGTTCTTACCTTTTTTATGCTATGATCATGTATATTCATATTCCTAAATCAAATCCCATGTTTCCATAATCCCATACTTTTCTTCATTTTGGTAGGATATGTCCATCAGAGAAAGAGGTCATGAAGATAACATTCTTATACTTTTCAGATATATAAGTAAATATGCTTATACTATCTTCATTCTTGGTTGATAGTTTGGCTAGGTATAGAATTCTGGGAATTATATCCAGTTACTGTTGAGAAGGACCATGGTTTCTTTTGCTTGATTCTTCTTAAGTGTTTTTTCTCTTTGGGTTTTTTTTGTATTTTCCACTTATATTATTAAGTTTCATGATAATATATTCTGGTATATCTTTATTTTGTCCAGTGTGTAGGTAATGAGCAGGTTTTAATCTTAAGATTCCTGTCCTTCACTTTTCTTTTTTTTGGTACTGGGGATTGAACTTGGGTCCTTGTGCTTGTGAAGCAGGAAGTGGAACCGCTGAGCTAAACCCCTGGCCTCCTGTCCTTCACTTTTTGAATACTTTTTAGTATTTTTTAAAAACTAATTTCCTCTCCACCACATTATCCATTCTCTTGTCCTAAAAGTCTTCTTAGTTTTATATTGAATCTCCACAAGTGATTTTCTAATTTTTAAAATATCTTTGCACATCCATTTAGGCTCTTTTTTAGTTTTTGTTCTATTTTTAATCTTTCAACATGCCTTTTAATTTGGCTGATCATGTATGTAAATTCTAAGATCTCTTTCCTTCTCTGATTATTTTTTTCTAAAATATGCTGTTATTTCATAGGTGTACTTTTTTAAATGTATATTAATTGTGGTTCTCTGGGAGTTTTCTTCTTCTTCTTCTAGCCTTTTCTCTATTTCCTACAAATTTCTTTTTGTTTCTTTGTTTTTGGCTCCTGCTTTCATGGAATTCACTTATATTTAAGAGTGAGGGTATAAAATCTCATTGAGGGATATATATGTTGATCTATCTCACTGAGGAATCTCACTGATGACTCTGGGTTAGTTTACTTTCTCCAGAGAAGAATCCTTCCTTTGGTCTTTTGCCTATCTCTCTGAGCTGCTAAGAACATTCTGGAGTTGGGTGGGAAAGAACATTGGGAAGGGATTGCCTTATTCAGTGCTTTTCACTTATTTTCCCCTTTCCAATTTGTTCATCATCTCACTCTCTACTTCCTCCAGGCTAGTTGATCCAAGTCTAGAGTTCTCTGATTCATTTTTTTCCCCAGACAATATGCTTCAGGTACCCTAGGAGTGGGAAAGATGATTACTTGCCTATGCTATGCTTGGAGAGCCTAATTGTTTCTTATACAAACTAAACAAATCCTCTGTTTGCAGGTCCCCTTATCTGAAGTACCTAATATTTACTGAGACTTTCTGGGGTTCTGTTGTTGAATTGGCTTCCTTCTTAGCCTTTATCCTCTAAATAGATTTACCTTTCTATCCCTTGAAGTAATTTACTGCTTACCCATTTTCTTTTCCTCTCTATGTATTCTAGTTCAAGTGACTGGAAAGAAAGTTTATTTGCTTGCTTTATTTTTTGCGTTCTTATTTTTTATCCATGGTATTTGGAGGTGGTTTTAAGCAGAGAGAGAAATGAAAACATCTTAATCTCATTTTATAGGTAAGAAAATACATCCTCAAGATGGACACTAAGGTGATTTAAACAGTCACAGCCTCTTTTCCTCATGTCTCCTGCATTTCATGGGGAGTAGTAGAGAAACAGACTTCAGGATAGAAAATAAAGAGCAGGGGCAAGCTCTTTGCTGATGTGTCCTGAAGCACAGTGAGAATATGGACCCAATGATGGGCAAAATATTGGTTTATTTGAGTTGCTTACTTTTTTAAACCTCCCATTTTAGAAAAAAGTTATACTGCAGATTTGTACAAGACCCTGCAATGTACAACTGATTCTGCTGAGAATGATTCTTATAAATAAAGTGAACAGAGAAAGAGAAGTGATTTTTGTAGAGGAAGTAGCAACTTTGGATTCCTAAAGGAGCTTACTTTAAGAGAAATATAATAGTAAATCCTTGCACAGTGCAAGGAATGTCCTTTAATAAATCCAAAATGTAGGTGGCATTTTTAAAGGAAAGATTCCCCTTAAAGTATATCATACCCATGCAGGTACAGAAGGATCACCCAATAGCCATTCTCTTTCACAAAATATTTCCAAGGAAAGATTTTCCTTTGGTTCTAAAGCAAAGAATGTTCATTAGCAGACTGCACATTTGTCCCATACAGCAGAAGGTTTTTCCTCAGGTGGATAATTCTCATGACAGTCCTAGGTATATCCTGCTGCTGCAGGTGTCCCACATAAATTTTTCACATGAATTTTGAATAGCAGTCTGATATCTGTGTTGAAGGTGGAGGTTCTTTATTTTAAATAATCCTGAAACAGTTTGTAACATATAACTCCTCAGCACAAAGCATATCAAAACTCCTCAGCACTTTCTCATTTGTTGGAGCTCAAAATATGAACATTAAAACACACCATAGTATCCTAATTTATTCCTTATTTTTATGCATGTGACTCTCAGTTCATGTCTTGTCTTCACTTGTTTCTATCTTCAAAGATTGTCTAGATATTTTGAAAATTCTAAGGAAAGAGAAAGAATTAGAAACTTAAATAACACTAAAAGATTTTCATTTATGCTCACATTTATTTTCATTTATGCTTTCATTTATTACTCACAGTGATCTAAATAGCAAAAATAAAGAGGATGATGTAAAAATAAGGAAAGGGAGAAGGAAACTTTTTTAAATGAGGGCAGAGAATGAGGAGGGAACAGATATTTGGCTGAAGCCCATCCTGGGGGCAAGCACTTCTGTATTCACTCTAGTGTAGTACATTAAATCATTTGGTCCACACAGGAATCATGCAATCAGGTATTGGTATTCTCAAACTGTAAGTAAGAAAACTGAAGACAGAGATTTTAAGTAACCTGGATATAGCAATTCAAGTTGTAAATAAACTTCTGTGTACATAGTAAAAAAAACAAAGCAACAACAGTGACATTAACACTAGTCAAGCTTCTCTAAGACTATCAGAGCTTGGAGGAACAACTGATCATTAAACTATATTACTTAATGATACTTTAACTGTCTGGTACAAGGACTACATTTGTATCCCAGAGTGATGGTTTAGCTGGATATAGAACTCTATATTCAGACATATTTTCCCTCAGAACTTTAAAATAATTTGTTATCTCTCTTCATCCACTATGCCTGATAAGAAGTCTGATTTCTGTATTATTTTTGAAACAATGATATAGGATATACTATTTGACAGACATTGTTCTATGTACTCCCAAATATTAATTCATACATTTATTAAACCATGAAGTTATAAGGTATATTATTATCTATGAAGAACCAAGAGAACAAGCAGTTTGTCTGATGTCACACAGTTTTCAAATAATACAACCATAACTCAAATTCATGCATTCCAACTTTTAACTAGTGTTCTTGTTTTTTTATACATAATCTGTTTTATTTTTCATAGAAGTTTTTAAGATCTTTTCTTTTTCTCTGCTATTCTGAAATTTCACTATAACATCAATAGGTGAGCATGTGTGTGTGTGTGTGTGTGTGTGTGTGTGTGTGTGTGTAGTCTTTATTCTACCTGCTGCTTGCTAAGTTTTTTAATCAGCAGGGCTTATTCATTTTCTTCAATCTTGAAATTTTTATCTATATGTTTATTAATTTACTCTCCTAAATTCTCTTCATTGTTTTACTTAAATTTATTTTACACTTGATCTTAGCTAAAAGGCCAAGAAGTGATATTGAATTTATTTTAATTAGATGAGGAAACTTTTGGCTATATTTTCATATTCTTATGTATTTTATTTATTTCTGCTCATTCTAGCAAGAAGACTCAACTTAATATTTTTAGCCATTAATCATTGTCTTGCTGTGTTCATTTTGCTTTGTAGACTATCAATTGAATTTACTTTAAAAACAGTATGATTTTTAATATCTGTGATCTCTTTTTGGCTATTTCACACATGCATGTGTATACATATATGCATGTATTATGTATACATAATACATATACATAATACATATACATAATACATTTTCACATATTTTTGAGGAAATTAAGTTAATCTGTTTTACTAATTCTACTAATATGTTTTCTTGGATAACATTTCCCCTATTTTTTTCCCTCTATTTTTTCATTTACTAGGCATCAAAGTACAGGACTTAACCAAGTACTTGTTAATTCTTGCTTGATAAAACATCTTTGTATTAAAGTACCATGTTAGTAGAGTGTCTTCTAATAATGATACCAGAAAATTAAGAAGATTTTTTGGTACACTAGAAATTGTGAAGGATTTTCTTAAAGATGTAGAGACCACAACTTCATATTAAAAATGAAACCACATTCCAAGAGGAAAAACAGTTATCTACGAGAGGAACAACAGTAATCTACCAGAGGAACAACAGTAAAAGGTGAATACAGCGGGCACCAGAAAGTTCCTCCTGCAGTGAGAACAAGAAGCACTGCACAGTAAGCAGGAAGCCAAATCTCTTCACAGTGAGTTTGACCTTCTCGAGAAGCTTAGCTTGATATTTTGTTAATGAGCTGTCTCTTGTCCTTGAACTCTGACTTAGTTCTTGATAATGTTTATTGCTTCTTCTTTCCAAAGTTGCTATTGTAAAAGCCTCTTGCTCTTCTTGATGCTTGCCTCAGAATTTTAGCAGCGTACACTCTCAGTAAAATGTGTTTCATTATCCAATAACTTTTAGGATAGCAGCTGCATGAGTGGGGTAAAGATGCTGAAGTATGTGGCTGGGAGAAGAGAGAACTAGGCTGAGAACCATAAGATGAGTTCTTGGTCTCAGGACTGAATCGAATTTTTGTTAGGCTTTGAGTTTCTGACTTTTTTGCATTGAGTGTAATAAATATACTCAGAGGATGCCGGCTTACATATATTTTATGTTCAGACATTTTGAAAAATGTAATTGTATGTTGTCAAAATTCCCTACTTCATTCCAGCAGTGTGAGTCTTAAAATATATGTTTTGCTCAAATAGAACATTAATAATCTTTAATCCAACATATATAATAAGATAAAATGCAAGTGTTAAATTAGAAAAAAATGAAGTGTGCATTAAAATTAATTACAGATTCTTTGGAAATGTGTCGGTAAACTGTCAAGTTATCATTACAGATTAATCACATATGAGCTAAAAATGCTTAAAATAATTTAAGCATTCGAAGTAAAATTATGAAGATAACCAAATAATAGTCTTTAAAGAGAAAAGTCATTCCAGTTCCAGATTTTCAATTTACAAGCTGAGCAAATTCAGGTCACATCCCTGAAGGGAAGGTTGAGCCGGGGGAGAATGTGGTAGATGGGAGAATATGGAGAACTGAAGCCCTTTACAGAAGCCCTTTCCCCTGATGCGATGGAGTTTACTTTTGCTTTTGCCAAAAAATGATTTGAGATTAGAAATGTGACATAGCACAGCTCCATACAGGTAGCAAACTTTGCTACAACATTATAGCAGGAAATTGGTTGGGTACTAAAGAGCACTGGGCTCAGATTCAGAAGCTGGGATTCTAGTCTCACTTGCCCACATGGTTAGAGAGCAAGCCTGAGGGATCTGAGCATGTTGGAACTTCTCTCTCCTTAGTTATAGGAAAGGGAAACAGGACTATAGGATTTTCCTTCCAGCTAGAGATCCTCAAATTGAAAAGTGCTGCATGGTCACGTGGAAATAGACCTAAACATTTTAGAGAACTTACATGATCTAATTTCCCCTTTTTGTTTTAAGTGAGATTACAAATGAAAGGAAAAATCATTATCTCTGATTTCTGAGAAGCAAAAATTATTTCAACTCTCTTTCCACAGCCCTGTCAACATGCTGTGTCATATTTCAAATCCCAGATCATTTTTGGCAAACCCTGGAAGAGAGGATTAAAAATATCCCCCTAATCTAGCTGAAAAGGAGAAGGTAGAATTTAAGCCTTCAATTATAATAAGAAGCCCCATCCAAAGTTGAATATATCTGGGCAGTGTGCTATAAGTGCTTTGGGTAATACTGATAGTTATTCTTTCCTTCCAGTGTTTCCAGCCCTTTCATCTCCACATGGATAATTCTTATGTCTTCCCTAAGCTGTATCTTTCTACTTCACCTCACCTTTATTTAAAACTATCTCCCTTTCTGACAGATCCCAAATTTCCAACAAACACATTTTGCCAGGATCAAAGGCAAATACATTTTCCATACCAGTCAACCCCTGCTCAGTGAGCTTCATAGTGTATCCAATTTGTTTAGTTGGAGTGGAGTTCTGTAATGAGCATATGGCTAGAGATCTCACTCTGGTTGTGCAGAAGCTAGAGGAGATGATGAACTGACAGCTGTTTAACTTTCATTGAAATGGCATGTTTTAAAGGGTGCTTTGAAGCTAATAGAAGGAATGAAGATACATATATAGCTTTCCATATCCTACTTGAAAACATTAGATGCTATTATTTAGCAGTGTTGTCAGGCAGTAGGGAAGGGAAGATTGCTAATGAAGGAGGTTTAATAGTCTATGTGTTAGGAGGGAGGGATTAGAGGGTCCTGAGACCCTCTGCTATATGAGGTCTACACTCTGTCTTAGCTTTCTAGCTTCTTCTCTATCTTGCTTTCCTTCTTCCAATGTAAAATTAGATAAGATCACAATTGGCTTCTTTTTTTTTTATTTCTCCAAGTACATTTGATTGAAAATGGCTAATAAACATATGGAAAATGATTTGACTTCATTTTACCACTTCATTTACCAAGCTGGCATAAAACTTTTAAAATGGTACCCAGTGTGTACGGGGTCCAATAAAATAGGCATTTTTCACACAGCCCTAGCAGAATTTCAAATTGTTATAAACTTTTTGAAATGCAGTGTTCCAACTTATATCAAAAGAGCTAACATACCCACTTTCATTAAGCAATTGTACTTAAAACTACAAATGTATACAAATATTGAGATTCAAGAATACTTGTCATAGTATTGTTTTAAAATCTAAACACTAAAAACAAATTGAATGCTTAGCAATGATTAAATAGATTGCATTCCATTCACACAATGAAATGGTTTGTCACCATTACAAGAATGTGATGAGAAAGAAGTGCTCTTTGTGTTATAAACACAAAATTTTAAACACAACATATGATACCATTTTGTAAAACATTGAAAAGATACATATGAAAAGTAGTAGAAAAATAGTACATTAAAATGTTTGTAGAAACTACACTTACTGATAGGCTCATAAGTGGTACTTATTGTTTTGTTGTTTTATACATTTCTAAGATAAAATAATTACTTTGTTCTTAAACATTATTTAAAGAAGAGACCAACTTCATCAGAAATGCAAGATAAATCAGAAATGATAGAGATGAAAGAATATAGATAAAGGGCCAGGAATTTAGCTCAGTGGTTCTGCTGCCTGCCTCACAAGTGCAAGATCCCGAGTTCGATCCTTGGTACTAAGCAAAAAAGAAAAAAAAGAAAAAAAGAATATAGTTAAAAAGATGTTACATTATCACAACATGCTGATTTCCTGAGCTAGTCTGGGAATAGGGTGGGAAGTAGATTAGAGACATTTTTCAAAGGTAGAATCTACACTTCTTGACAACAGAAATTGTGATGAACAATGGTGATTGTATGTTACATATTTGTGTTTGTGTATGTGAGAAACAACACTTCCATGGATCAGTTTGTGCTGGTAGAGAGCACATAAGGAGAGGTGCTATAGACAGTGGAAGAAATGACTGAGAAGGTTTTATTTTATCAGCACAGCTTTGGAACAACAGGAGTTAATTAACCAAGGAAATGACTATGGTCATTAAAGAGCTGTGTAGGGAAGGATGAGTGGAGAGACCAAGAAGAACCAAGAAAGGTAACAGCGCTGCCTAGAGAAATGGAAGAACTGAAACAAAATAATGCAGTATATTAGAAAATTGGTAGAGAGGATTGTAAGAAAAACAATGTGAAAAACATTGCATTATTTTAGAAAGATCAAGGAAAATTAGGGCAGAGAAAAGGCCATCAAATCTGAGAAGAAATTTATGGAGTAATTAAAAAATAATCCATTTCTGGAGAATGGTGAAAATAGAAGTCAAGTTGTAGAGAATCATCCATCCAAAAATTGGAAGTGAAAAAGAAAGGAGATCTAAGGAGGACATTGGACATGGCAGAGGACAGATAAAGTAGTGTTCTTCAAGCTTGTGGAGATCTGCATGTCTTTGAAAGAAAGGGTCCTGCAAAGAGAGACTGGAAATAATGAGATATGAACAAGGCTTTTGAAATGGAGACAATGTTTGGGCTGTAGATCACAGACTTAAGAGTTCAAATAATAGTAAAGAGATCATAGCTTTCCTTAGAGATAAATGCAAAATAAGGAATGAATGTAGACAACCACAGGTGTTGAGGCATAAAAACAATGGATGACTTAATGCCACTTGGATATCTTTAAAGTAGAATTTGGGTTCCTGTATACTTCTGTAGTAGAATCCTGAACTGTGAGCCCAGGAGAAAAAGGGGACTTAGAATGTTAATTTTAGGGAGTGGGAAAAAATGAAGAGATGAATTAAAATTTTGGCAAGCATCACACACACTATAAAGAAAGAGTAGCCAATGTCACTTGAATTAATCTTACTTTTATGCAGTTTGTATTCAGCAGCACCATGTGGAGAAGCAGGAGGAACAACAGTTTGGGAGGGATGGAACCTAGCAATCTGGGGTGGTTTAAGGAGGGAGGTATTAAAGTAGCTGGCCTAAAAGTCAAGGATAAGTGTTACCCGTGGAGGTGGTGAAGTCAGATTAACAGTGAGTCCAGTGATTTGAGGTAGAGGAGGAGCATAGGAGCACAGGGTTTAGTGAGAATGGAGAAGTAGGAAAATTTTGGAGGCTGTGGCCAAAGATGACTCTAATTTAATAACTAGAGGATAGAATAAAAAAAGAGATGTTACTACCTAGCACACATACAGAATTGCCCAGATATTTAGAGAGATTGATGTGAGAAGAAAGTGATAAATTTGAAAGGTCATGGAACTGAATGTGGTCTGATGTGAATGTAGGTGTCAGGGATTGTCTCAGTCACTTTCCTGTCCCTGGGACAAAATACTCAACACTCGCAACCAGAAGGAGAGATTTGTTTTGGTTATGGTTTCATTCCACAGTTGGCTAGTTCCAAGGAAGAAACATCATGACAGAGGGGCATGGCAGAGGAAAAGATACTAAACCATAACAAGGATCTCCCTCAGTGAGTATCAGACCCCTTGAGGACAAAACTCTCAATAATTAATGATAAAGGGCTTTTCCACACACACCCCCGAACTGTATGACTTCATGGACATTGTGAAACCCCTGTGAACCTCACTTCTTTCATCTGCAGAATAATACTGTGGATTCTTGTTGATGTTGTAAAGATTAAATGAGATAATATAAATTAAGTATCTGGTAAAAAATAAGTTAAGTATCTGGTATGTCAGCTCTGGTGATGGTAATGATGATGATGGTGGTGAAATCATCCTAGATATGGACACTATTGAAGATCTTGGCAGAAGGTCTAAATCATTCAGGAGTTCCTAAGCATCACCTTGATTATCTTATTCCTAAGATACTTATAAAAAAAAAGTTGCTGTAGCACAGGTACAAGTGGTTATTGCTGTGAGTGGGTGTGGAGAAGGAACTGCCACTGTCCTGAGACATCTATTCTTGATCTCTAACCACTCTTCTAAAATTCTCTTTTCCATTTCTTCTTACTGTCTTCACTACAACTGGACCTGGATGAAGATTTCTGGTTCTTGCCACCAGTATGTCCTCAAAATGTGGCTCATCTGACTTAGTCTATGAATTTATCTCTAGGCTACAGCCTTTGCTGGGACTTATTCTAGGAAATATATTTATTATGCACTCATATTATCTTTCTTTCTTTCTTTCTTTCTTTTTTCTTTTTCTTTCTTTCTTTCTTTTATTAAGACAAGTTCTCAGTATGTAGTTCAAGCTGGCCTTAAAGTCACTATGGAGCCCAGGTTGGCCTCATACTTGTGGTGATCCTCCGGCTTCAGCCTCCCAAGTGCTTGGATTACAGTGTGTGCCACCATGCCTGGCCTTCTTTTCTTTTTAGTTCTTTTGAAAATAAAAATATAGGGCCGGGGATTTAGCCCAGTGGTTCTACCACCTGCCTTGCAAGCGCAAGGTCTCGAGTTCAATCTCTGGTACCAAAAAACAAAAAACAAAAATGAAAAAACAAACAAACAAAATATAATAATTGATGATAATAATAGCTATTTTGAGTGTTTCAAATGTTTTAATGTTCACTTTTCTCTATTTTAGAAAAAGCACAGAAATAAGATACTATAGGCCTTTTTATCGCATTGAAATAATTGATGTAGGCTAGGGATTTAGCTCAGTGGTGCCACTGCCAGCTTCGCAAGAACAAGGTCCAGAATTTGATCCCTGTTACCCCCTCAAATAATAATAATTGAAGTAAAATAAATGATATGGCACAGAAATTGTTAGCATTCACTAATTTTGAAAATTGCCTAATAAGTATAGTCATTATACCAGTGCATTCATAAATTGGGTTCTCATATTTTGTATTATCTTTTAATTTATTAGCTTAAGTAAATGAACCCATATTTCTTCAGATTGTTCAAAAATTACCTGCAATAGCAGCTCAGGTAAGAATTCTGTGCCATTTCCACATAAAATCAATCACTTGCTTCTAACAATCACTACTCTCTGACAGTAGAGACAATGAAGATCATACTTCAGGGCTGGGGATTTAGCTCAGTGATGTCACCACCTGCCTCAGAAGCTCAAAGTCCTGAGTTCCATCTCTGGTACAAAAAAAACACAAACATACAGGTACATGAATATTTTCAGGAGTTAAAGTGTAAAGATGATGAATAAAGTTGTTTATAGTTTTTCTTACAGGCATGATTTCACTTCCTATGTACATATAGTTCATCACTGACCACCACATGTATATGCATGTGTCAGTGAAGCTTAATTGTAGGTAGGGCTTAGATTTGAGGCTATAAGAAAAACAAGTCAGGGAGGCTACTATGTTGAAATGGCTGAATAGAAAGGAAAGATAAGGACCAATGGGAAAGTGCGTAACAGTCAAATCAGGCTGATTTATCAGGTGGATGGGGAAACAACAAAGACTGGACCTCCTCCTTCCTTTTCTCACTCCTTAATATATTAGATAAATTATTTGCATAACTAGTTAAGATCAGCTAATGTCCACAGAAATGAATGAAAATTTAAACATTAATGGTTTATGCCTTTATATTCACTTTGATCTACAAAGCTCCTTATCGGTTTCCTTAATTAATCTTTTGATTGGAGACATCATCTCAGGAAAGTGTCGGAGGAGTCTGGCTTCCTGATGTGAAATGAGACACTTTAAAATATGTAGAAACATAAATATAATTTGTGAATTTATTACCTTATTCTGATGGAGCTTGCTCTATGCTCTCAAGAGCATTATTGATAAATGAGGACTTAAATGTGTCCATGACTCTAAAAGTTCATGATTTAAGCACAAGGGAAAGTTAGAAAGCCAATACGAGAACAAAAAATGTTTGAAAAATGACAACTCATTTATTACATGAATTTAAAATAAGTCAAATAAAAGGAAAGTTTAGAAGTCACCATAAAAATAAGAAGATCACTGTTAAAAGAAAATACCACGATTTAAAATTCTTTTGGTTGAAGGACAAGGAAAGTTTGGTATCCCAGTCTTAATTTATATGAAACTCCTAGAACTGAAGGAAGTATTATTTTAAAAAATGGAATACTTATATCTAACTTATTCCTAGATGTTTCTATTCTGTCAGCCCATTTAGGGTGTGTATTATTCTCTCTGGAACCTATACAAATGGAAATGTGCATGCGATTTCGGGTAATTTGAAGTCTTTTGGTGTTTGAATTCCAATTACCACACCACCCCAAAACCCTACTTACCTTTATCACATCTGCTGCCTGTAGTTGGCTAACCCCTAACCACTAACCCCTTTCAACTGAAGTGGATCTGCTTAGTACTTAGCAGCTAGCTGAGAAGATTCTTCCCTCCCAATCAACACGACCACAGCATGAAATGACAGAATGAGAGGTAGAGAGAGGAAACGGGAGGAAGGACTATTTCTATTTAAAAAATCCTCTGACTTCTTATGTGTTCTGGAAGGTCTATTAATATCTCTTCCTGCACTGCTAGGCTCCCTGTTTTCTCCCACCCTTACACCTCCCCATGCAGGCAAAGTCTTGAATCAGCAGATTCAGGGCTCGGAGCAGTAAAGAGTTATTGAGGGCCAGGCTCTGATAGCATTACGGCCAAACACGGAACCATTTTCTGTGGCGAATCGCTGAGTTCTACCTGGTTATCTCTTGCCTTGCACATCACTTCCAAATGACATGCTCTCAGTCTGGGCAAAAATGAGAGTTTTTTTTAAAGAACTGGGATTTCAATAATATGTGACGAAAGGATGAGATTACTTTCCGAGGTAGGGGAAGGCAGGGAGAAATAAGGGAGGGAGAGGAAGAGAAAGAGAAAGAAGTAGGAAGTAGGGGAGAAAGGAGGGAGAATTGTGTATCCCTTAGAGCCCTTGATTACACGTGTTTCTTTGGATCTTCGAACCAGTCTTTTTAACTTCAGGGAAACTAAGTCATTTTAATTTACTTTGTCTTCTTTCTTCCTTCCGCTTGTCTCACCTGTGGCAACTGGCTGTTGTAGATGTTTCAAGTACTCTGGAGTCACTTATAGGGACTTTTGTAATTTGACTGATTGACACATTGTGAAACAAGGTAGAAACTCATACTATTATACCTTCTATAACACAGAGTGAGGTAGGCAATGGAGCCTTCAGGAGAATATATCCGTCTGAAATGGTCAATTAGAAAATTTAGATACAGAAGTTTTTGAAGTAAAGCTAGTAGCAACCTCTCCTGTCTGCTCTCAAGAAAAAAAAGCTATGGTTTCCAACACTCTCTACTGTCCTATGCCTGCCACCTCCTTCAAAGGGTTTCCAGAAGAAGTGGGGACATATTTGAATGCTTTATATGTGTAATTAATTGGCATTATTATGATGTGAATTTTTCTTCATTTTAATGATGAAACATGAAGAGATGATAAGTTAGAGATAGTTTTGTACAGTCTTGTAAGATTAAAGACAAAAAAGAAAAAAGGCATTTGTTATAAGTATGTATAAGTATGTATAGTTGCTTTTCCATATTTCCTGCACAAAAAGATACATTGTCATTTGAATTTGAAAGTGATATTTATTTCTCTCAGTTAGGGGTATAGATTCATGGTCTGAAATGAGTCCTGCATGGTGTGAACTAAAATTTTTTTTAGCATTCTACACAGCTACAAGTGAGGCAAATAGGGACAAATAGAGGCTCTTCTGGAGCCTTTGATGAACCTGTTTCCTGGGAGATGTATCCAATAAAAATAAAATGACCTAAAATAAAGATGAATTAGAAACAGGAGCAGAACCCTATCAAAAAAGCATCACAGAGACTAAATTACACAGTTGACTTTACCCCTTAATTCCTAACAAATTGTAACCAAGGTTCATCATTTAGTGTAATGCTCACAGAGAATGGAAATCTACTTTAAAATATATATTTTACATGTAAAATTGCATATATATATGCATACTTTGGACAGAAATTGCATATACATGCAAAGTAAGTACAGTAAGCGGTTTTACTTTGCCACACCCTTCACTTCCACTTCCCAAGCTAACATCCTTTCTTAGATGTAACCACAGTTAAGATCTTTATATATAGCCTTCAAAACCATTTCCTAGCAATTTTTACACACACTTGATACAATATTCTTTTTTTGTTTTTTCACATATGTGGATCATACCTACCTTTTCACTTATATCTTGACAAAGTGTTCAGGCCAGGAAAGAATGAGATGAACCTCATTCTTTCCAAAGCTGCATGATACTACTTAGTATGGGTGTATGTAATTGATTAAGAGTTCTCTTAAAGATGCTTTCTTAGGTCATGTTGAAGTTTTACTCATAAAAAGCAAATGTTGCAATATCATTTTTCATAGATAATTGTGCCGATATGTCACTTCTCACTTTTTTATTTTGAAATAATTTCAAACACACAAAAGGGTAAGAATAGTACAAAGAACCCCATACATAACCATCAAACCTGGACACTTGGCACATTCTCCTCTCTTTTCTAGTACATTATATGTGCATTATTATCATGCTATCATTTCTATGAATAACACAAGAATAATTTGTAATCCTTACAGTGTTTCTTACCCATACTCTCTACTGTACATTTATAAGGACATGTATATTCTCTTACATTGCACAAGTACCAAATTAAGAAAGTTTATCATTGATATGTTGTCTAAATCATAGTATAATGGTTTAACTTACAATTTCATTAATTATCCTAACAACCTCTTTTATACCAATTTTAATTTCTGGTCCAGGATCCAATTCAGGATCATGCAGTACAGTTAGGTGCTTTATTTTTCTCTTTTTACTTTTTGCAGCTTTATCAAGGTGTATGTGGTGTGATGAAAATATATGGTGAGTATTTAAATTAAAAGTTTACTACAGTAAAAGACATATTGCCATTTATCTCCCTCAAAATACTTTCTCTCAATTTGAACACACTTATCATTCTTGCCTCTTTCTAAAGCAGTTCTGGAAGTCCTCTTTTATGAGTGCCTTTACAAGCTGTGATCAACCTATGGTGAATGCTGCTCTCAAGTGCCATCCATTGGAAAGGCAACCTCATAAGAACATTATGGTGTATCCTTATCCACCCCTATTCACCAGATTTGGCACCTTGCAACTTCTGGCTTTTCCACAAAGTCAAAATTACCATAAAATGTAAACATTTTTAATCCATCAGGACACCCAGGCAACTAGGACAGCTAAACTAAAGATATTTACAAAAGAGAGCTGCCAGAACTGCTTCAGAAAGTGGCAAAAGCAAGGAGATAAATGTATTTGAAGTGAGGGGGAGTATTTTGAGGAGGATTAGTGGAAATATGTCTTTTATTGTTATACATTTATAAAAAATTAAACATTCATCTTATTTTTTATCACATCTCAAGTAATAAACTACACATATTTATAGTGTGCACTTTGGTAAGTTTTGACTTATAGAAATTATCGTGATAAAGAAGATGGAATGGGTGTAGCCACCACTTCCCCAAATTTCTTTGCATCCCCTTGCAATCCCTACCTTGGTTCTTTTCCATTCTCTAGTCCATTCCCACAGAACAACTGGTTTGCTTTCTATGGATTTACTATAGATTAGTTTGAATTTTCCAGAAATTCACATTCATAGATTAATATACTATGTGCTCTTTTTTCTTTTGAGGAGATGGCTTTTTCACTCTGATCATCTGGATATTATCCATCTTGTTGCACGTATCAATGGCTCATTTATTTTTAATGCTGAGCACTGTTCCATTACACCTATGTTACCATAATTTGTCCATTAACCCATTCAGGTATTTGGATAGTTTTCAGTTTGAGGAGTTACAAATAAGGTTGCTACATAAGTCTTTGTGGTAAAGTCATCCTTTCATTTCCCTTGGGTAAATACCTAGGAGTAAAACGATGGATTATCTTCTGGGTACATGTTTAACTCATTGAGAAGCTGCCAAATTCGTTTCTAAAATGATCACACCATTTTACATTTCCACCAGTAGTATATGAAAATTCTAGTGTCTCCATATCACTACCAATAGTTACTATGATGGGTCATTTTATATTTTAGACATTCTCATAGTCATATGGTATTATTTTATTCTGATTTGAATAATTTCCCTACTGACAAATAATCTTAAGTATCTTTTCATGTATTTATTTGTCATCCATGCATTTTCCAAGGATTACATGCCTGTGCATAGCCCATGTTTTTATTGGACATTGATTTTTCTTTTGTGTAAGTTGGATGTTCATTTTTAATAGGGTGATTACTTATTTTCTTGGCTTGTAGTGATTTTAAAATTTGTGTTAACAATAATTCTTGCTATTTTATATACATTTTGTTTACTATTTCTCTTCTGCTACTTGTCTTTTACCTTTTTGCACATAGAAACATTTAATTTTTGTAAGGTCTATCTATCTATTCCCCTTTTAAGCTTCTGGAATTTTCTTTTTTTCTTTTTTTTTTTTGGTACCGGGGATCGAACTCGGGTCCTTGCACTTGCGCAGCAGGCGGCGAAACCACTGAGCTAAATCCCCAGCCCTGGAATTTTCTTTTTGTACATAAAAGTATTCTCAAATCCAAGAGTTAAATGATTTTTTTTGTATTTTCTTTTTGTACCTAATTAAAAAATGTAAATCATTACTATATCATTAGTATATTTTTATATGGTCCATAAGATCTTATTTCAATAAAGACAACCCTTTAAAATATTTTCAATATGAATAAACTTTGTTACAGAACTTTTTAAAAAATTAATTTTATTGATACATTGTAGGTACAAAATATGATGACATTCGTCATTGGAGATTTGTACCTTTACATAATCTCTCTTGGTTCTTATTTTTTCCCCATCTCCCTGACCTCTCTTCAACCCCTCCACCCCTCTCTATTTACAAAGATTTTATTTCCATTTTTTCATTTTCTCATATTAATTCCATTCCCTTCTTGCCTTTCCCCTACCCCTCCCACTTCCCCTTCACCTTTGCACCTTTTCTGCCTATTCTCATTATCTATTATACCTTTTCATCCTTATTTACACTTTCAGTTTCTCATACCAGGGAAACTATTCAGTATTTACACATGTGTGTCCTATTTATTTCACTTAAGAATATCACCTTTTATAGAACTTTTCAAACTTTAAATATGAGATCTTAGAACTACTCCTCAATTTTAGGAAGTTACCACAAATGGTAGATGAATAGAAAAATGGGAACAGTGCTTTAAAAATAATCATGTCAAAGTAATATACATTCAAGGGAGTATAAGGAGGAGAACAAGAACCTTGACAACTAAATTATATTTAGTTTTACATTTACATTGAAGATGTATTTCAGTGTTAGGATGCCCACTTAATAATCATAAGACCCTGGGTTCAATCCTTAGGGTGTACACACACACACACACACACACACACACACACACACCCAAAAAAATCCCCCAAAACCTATTAGAATGTACATCCTAATAAGAATATAATAGATTTAATGTTCAATGCTTTTTGGCTTTACTAACAAGGAGATTATTTTTCTTACATAACAAGAAATCCAGAGATGGGCATTGCTGGTACATATTCAGTAACTCAATGCTACCATCAAGATCAAGCTCTTTGCCTGTTTCTCCACTCTTGGCATCCTCATGCCTGGTGCTTTGTGATTGCAAGACGACCACTACAACTTTAGATATCACATCTATGGCAGGAAGAAGGAGAGAAGTACAGTAGGAAAGGGATGTCCATCTCTTAAGAAAAAATAAAAAGTCCCAAGTGAAACTTTCCTTACATTGGCCATAACTTGTCCGTTTGTCTATTGCTAGTTGCCAAAAAGGCTGGGAAAGTGAATACCTGGCATTCTTGCACTAGAGTGGGAAGCTGCAAGGAAGGAAATATGAAAATGATTAGAACTGCCTAAGTTAGCCAACATACTGAGTTTGTTGTGTATGACAAATTTGAACAAATTAATCTGTTCAATGTGGAGAAGTATTTTAAGAAGTACATTCAGTTATATGTCCTCAGACATTTAAAGGGTGGAAAAGTGAATAGTTTATATTGTCAAACTGGGCCAGTGCATGGAATTTTATAAAGAGGCTAATTTTCAGCTGAAGGTAAGTTAGAGATGGGTATCTGGTTGCCTTGGGCATCAATGAACTTGCTCTTATTAATTAATTAATTAATTTATTTATTTATTTAGCATGCTTTTCAGTATTACCCATTCAGTGCTGTGAGGTTGGCACTGTTATTCCTTTCATATGAATTTTTTAAAAGCCAAGATCAGAGATATTAATATCTTGTCCCAGGTCACACAGTTAGTAAGTATAAACTGGGATTTGAATCCATGCTGCTTGGCTCCAGAGTCCGTGCTTTTACACACTTTACCATCTTCCCTTGAGTAAAGGTGGGTCTGATCACTCTTCAGGTCCCTTCACAACACTCTTATAACTAGGTCTTTCTTACTTTGACATTGTTAAAGCTTGACTAAGCTTTACCAACATAAATAACATGTTATTTATCATCATTTAACAAATTAATTTTCCTTTTCGGGCCTTGAGAGAAACCTCTATATTCAACTCTTTGCAGATGTTGGAGTTGGTATGTAACTATTTTTATTTCAGGGTCTCATGGACTCTTAATATCAAGACTTCCTCAACAATCTTTTCATAACTTGGCAGTAAGGTGCTCATTTACTTCCTTTACTACTTCTTGAAACCTCTTTTTAAACAATCTTATCTCTTTGTATAGGGAACAAAATAAAACATTTTAGGATGAAGATATCTAGTAGCTTATTCACAGGTAAGAGAAAAAAGGTTTTAGTGTATGCCATACAAACTCAACATGATGCTAAGAGCGTTGAGTCCTTCACAGTCTTGCTTCTTCAAACTAGGGCTCTACAATTTGTCCCAGGTATCTGTATCAAAGAGACCACCTGCAAATTACTTCTCTTATAAAACTTCCCCTAAAGAGATTCAATCAAGGGGATTACAGACTCGGGATTGATTTGCAGCTTCTACTTCATGTTAGCAGAACATTGCAAAGCCTGCATTTCCTACAGTTTGTTGAAATGAAGGCTTTCAGTGGATTCTTGCCTGCTACCCATGAAGCCCAGGGCAACACAGAGGCCAGAGACAGTGACTGGGGAGAGGATCTGGTCAGCAGCGAAGAGGCACAAAAGTCAATCAAGGACTGCAGCAGGCCAGGGCTCTGTGGCACAATTCTGTGGGGCACCTAAAAGATAGTTGGGATTATCTAGTGTTAAACAAAGGGCAGGGGCAAGGCCATATCCAGAAAACTATGGGGCAGAATGGCAGGATTCAGTCTCACCAAAGAAATCTAGATCTCCAGGCTAGAATGGGCTTCCGAAACAAATACAATTGGGCCAGAGAACCAACTTCAGTTTTGGACTCATGTAGCAAAAGCAGTTTCCTGTGAGAACTAGAGTGTGGAAAGATGGAACTACCAGTTGTAAGCTGCTATATCCTTCCTCTCACACTTTGCCAAACCCTTTTGCATTTATTTCTATTCCTCTCAGTGCTAGTCCTTGGGTAATCTAAGTTTATTATTTACTGTGTGGTATGCAGTCTTTCATTTGTTCCAAGCTCTCTCTTACATAGTTTCTAGGAGTACCACTTGATCCTAATATTTTAGAGGAGGGTGCTTGGCAGGGGCATGGGCTAGCACTGCAGCCACATTCACTAGCAGAGGTAAGCCAAGCATCCCTGAGTTTGTTTCCTATCCTCAGTTCCCCAATCTGTAAATGAAAAGAGGAACAGCAGCAAGGTTGAATCAGGATGCAGAGCAGTACAGTGTAGGAACAAGACAAGTGAATGGTAATGCACCCCACAACTGTTAGCTGTGTTTCTTCTGCTGAAACAAACTGTGCCCCAGGGCTGGGGACTTACCTCAGTGGCACCGTGCCTGCCTTGCAAGGGCAAGGACCTGAGTTTGATCCCTGGTACCAAAACAAAAACAAACTGTGCCCCAAACAGGGCTTGCTTGTTAGCAACAGCAACCCCAAGTCTCTGAGGGAAAATGATTCTGAGAGGATTCCTGTGAAAGACAGATGCCACCCCTGGCATTTGCCTCAGTACTCAGGTGAGTCAGGCAGTAGGAGAAAAAAAACTCAAGAGAAAAGTTAGGAATAGCATTCTTTTATTTCGAATAGTTCTTATTAAATTAGAGCCTTTCTTTTGTTAGGAAAATTTGGCTTATTTGTACTTACAGGCATCGCCCATCTACCATTTTCCTCTCCATTTGTATACTCAACAAATGTTATAGACTTTTTCTTGACCAATATGTCTCTGTATAACCAGAATTATTGTACCACTTGCTTCCTCTTTCACATCATTTACAAAACTGTGAAATTAAACCAATGGGACTGGAATGAATCCAACGCTATATTTATTTCTTCTGCCTAAAATAGTCTCCTTCTAGTCCCTTTCTTTCAATCTTCATTCAATTAAAAATATGGTTAATCAGTCTAATCTATTTATATATGGCACAAAAATATTAATTTGTTTGCCCATTTCTAGTCATATTCTCTTTCCTCCTAGTAGGTTTTCTTAAGAAAAACAAGTATTCAATGATCCTCTATCAGTTATAGCTCCCTTGCTGGGTTAGATCTAGGAATGAGTCTCAGTGTTTCTAGGCAGATGTCATCTATAATGACAGGTACATACTGACACTAAAAATCAATCTGTCCCTTTTTTGAGTATTTTGTTCACCAACCCTACAAGTTATCTACATTTGGGGGATAATTTAGCTTCTTATTCTGATCCATCATCATATTTGTAGCAATCTTAGTTCTGACTTGGGTTTAAAGGGATATTTTGTAAAAGAATATCTCTCTGAAATTGAGGGAAAGGCTTTACCCAAACTTTTGCTGTTTCTTCTTCCTTTTCTTCAACTAAGTGCCATTATTTTAAGGAGGTCTCATTGTTTCTTACACTGTCCTCCTTTGATGGATTTAAAGAATATGTCCCACTATTTTGGAATTACCTGAAGAATGCACCGCATTTTTGTTGTTTGGTTTATGTAGTTTTGAAGTTGCCATAGTTTGAATTTTTTCTCCTCCAAAACTCACATTGAAATTTAATCTCCAATGTAACTGTGTTGGGAGGAGAGGCCTAGTAGGAGATGTTTAAGTATAGCAGCACAAAACAGCCTAAAACAGAAGGTATTCCTCCCCTGCTATATTTTGTGCTTTTACATGTTTCCTTCCTTCGGTTCCTTTTCGGCTTTATGAAACAGCTCCTTTCCCCTGCCTTAGTGGTTACAATTTTGACTACATCAACCTGCCTCCAAGGCTTATTGGAACCCCTTCAATAAGTTGCTTTGAAAATATTTTACTTTTTTGTTCATTAAGTTTTTAAATTCTAAATTTCATTGTTGCCACAGGATATTTTTTAGTATTTAATAGACACGGAGTAGGTTTTAATTTTTTAGACATCTATGGAATTAAATTGTGTGGTGGTCGCTGCTAATGTGTTTGTCTCACCTGTGGACCAATTTCCATTCACTGTCAGGGCCCTGTCTGAAACAGTTCTCAGTTACACAACCTCCTTTTTTTTACCTTCTCTGGGTAATTTCTCTTTATCTAAAAATCTCACTTCCAACCCTTTTCCCAGTGAAGCATTTTGCCAATCTCTGATTGAGTAATTAAAGTCTCCTGTTATTACTACCTGCCCTAATTTTGCAGCTTCCACAATCTCAATTAACATTTCTATCTCAGTTTCCTGGTCAGGTGGGCTGTAATATATCCCTATTGTGACTTTTTAATTATGTGAGAATAGAATTTCTACTCACAGAGATTCTATAGAAGTCCCTTTTTCTGATAAGATTTTTATCCTACTGCTTTGTAGAGCTATGCTTCACACAGAACTGTTACTAAAATGTATTTATTTATATCCGTCCTCTTTGCAAGATGTTGAAGCAACCTACAAAAAAACCACATAAAGATTAATAAAAAAACACTAGTCAGTGAGAAAATGAGGGCAAGGTAATAGAAAGGTAGAAAAATAAGATGAAGCCAGAATGAACTCGTGCACTATAAATGTGTTGGTCCCTTGTGAGGAAGGGCTAAAAACTTGCCCCAAAGTTTTCTCATGGCCAATATAAAGAAGGAAAACAGGATCAATTACATGGTTTAGAGTATCTTTAAGGTAGAATTAAACAAGTTTCCTAGGAAATGTACAAATTTCTACCTCAGAAATTTGAAATTTCTCCCTTGGGTCTTAATAATATCTTCAATTGTATTTTTTTTACAGCAAATGCAAAATGTTTCACATGAAACATATTTCAATTAGCTTCCTAATGTGTTCCCAGTGTAGGATTACTGCAAAAATAAAAATGATTCGTTCAGTAAGAATAGCTACATTTAAGATTCAGATGAACTTCTAGAGCAGTATTGGGTTCAAGACTGATAAATGGCCATCCTACAGATACTCTGTGTGTTCAGTTGAATGCACAGCCTGATGTTTTAACAACAACTAAGTAAGAGCTGACTATCACAACTGTGAAGGAGCACTGCAGGAACTTCAACCAAAGTGAAAATAAATTTTCCTCCACATGAAATGCCTAGAGTGGAGATGAAGTTTTACACAGAAAGCAATTTGGGCCCACAGTCAATATTTGGGTGAACGGGTGGTTGTGGCTACACTAGTGTGACTTGTGAACATCTCTAAGGGCATGTTGATGAATGCAGACTCATATAGTAAAGTACCTGTAACTATAAGCAGTGTATCACCAGGTCAACTATCCAAGATAAGTTATAAACAAAATGTTTCCTCTAGCAGTTTATAAAATCATTTACAAAAATAATAAATTAAACTGCTAGACCTGAAATTAACCCTGATACAAGCTTTTTGCTGTGTGCTTTAGCTATTAAATTGTGAAAAATATTTACTGAAATCAATTATTTACATTTTGGAATGATTGATCGTGTTATCAATTACTACTGCCTGGTAGTATTTAGAAAGTAAGGGCAATACCCTATGAAGATTTTCCTGTTCTTGGTGATAAAATAGTATCTGCACATAGGGTTTTTCTGAGTTTTCTGATGCTTATGGTGGAGCGCTGGATGGAGGACAGATGGGGGATTTGTATGCAGCAGAGATTACTATGGGTCCCAAGTAAAGTTTAAAAATAAGGTGGGGGTGGGGAGCAGAGTATGAACCTCTTTTGTACCTCCAGAAATTACCTGTCCCGTCACGTAACTGTCTGACTCAGAGATTCCAGAGAACGTTGTATGCAGATTTAGTGTAAATGGCTATAACATAGGATTAATATAGGCATATTAGCCTCCATAACTAATTCTTTCCCAAAATTCCAAAGAAAGATCAATAAAGTTGAGCATCTAAACTGATAAAAATGTCACAAGGATACTTTTAAGTCTAAAAATGGCCAATAGCAGAGTAGGTACCCCAGAGACCCATTTGCTTCTTATAACTGCTGTTCAGCAATTATCTGAGAAGGAAGCTGGGCACACTGTCTGAGAATCAAAATGGTCTACATTTTGGATACTAGAAGTGACTGTGATGTTAAAAGATATGAGAAATAAAGGGAAAAGAAAGAAGGGAAAGGAAAAATTATGAGAAAAGAAAAAAATGGAAAAAAAGTCTATATAAATAGGGAAGGCTGGAGTGGGGGAAGGGCACACAGGTAATGGGGGAAAAAATAAGAACCAAGATACATCATGTACAGGTACAAGCACCTAATGATAAATGTAAATGTATTGTATACCTAAAATGTGACAATAAAAGAATTTAAGCAAAGAAAAGAGATATGAGAAATAATAAACCCAGACATGTCTAGGGGTGAATCTCTTTGAGTTTATTCTATTTGGAGCTTGTTTAGATTTTTGAATGTGCAGATTAATATTTTCCATCAAATTTAGGATGTTTTAGGTCATTATTTCTTGAAGTACTTTTTCTACTCTCCTCTCCCATCTCTCCTTCTGAGACTCTTACTACTTGCTCAGATGTTTCAGAGTTTCCTGAGTCTGTTCATTTTTCTTCTTTTTGAATATTTTCAATTCTCCTGTCTTTAAACTGATTCTTTATCTTGGCTCAAATGCACTGTTGAGCCACTCTAATATTTCTTCCTCCTCCTCCTCTGTTCCCTCTCCTCTCCCCCTTCCCCTTCCCCCTCTTCCTCTTCCTCTTCCTCTTCTCCTCCTCCTCTTCCTTCTCCTCCTCCAGAATTTCTATCTGGCTCTTTTTTTTAATCTATAATTTCTATCTACTCAATGAACATCATTCATATACTTTTCTTAATTCTTTAATAATCATGACTTCCTTTAGGTCTTTGAACACAGCTATGACAGTTGATTTAAAGTCTTTATCTACTAAATTCACTCTCTGACCTTAAAGAGTTTATATTGACTGTTCCTCTCTCCTTCCAGTATAGAGGCCGTAATTTCCTATTCTTTTGCATGTCTTATAGCTGTTTTTTAGAAAACTATTTTAAACAATGTAATGTATCACGTCCAGAAATCAGATTCTCTCCTAGCCCAGGATTTGTTGTTGTTACGGTTGTTGTGTTGTTGTTTCTTTAGTGACTTTCTGGAATTAATTCCAAAACTGTATGTTCTTTGTTGTATATAGCCATTAGTTTGCCTAGCTATCAGGCAATAAACAAAGCTTTCCTTAAATAACTAGAATCAGCAAGTCTTTAGCTTCAGCTTTGGCTTTCTATGCCTGTGTTTTTGACAAAGGCCCTGTGAGTCAGATTGTTCACACACAGTCAACTCTGACTCTAGAAAAATAAAGACAAGCCCAGAGAATAGAAGTTTTCAATGAGCTTCTAGGCAGGTCAAGTAGTGCCAATTCTACCCTGTAGTGGCTTCCAGGCAGCTGACTCTAACAGCTACTATATTTTTGAGGGTGTTGGCTTTTAAGGCTATCACAGTGGGGGAGAAGGACATGGAAGCCGAGAGTGATTAAACACCAAGAGATTGCTGTTCTTAGAGAATTCAATTATTTTTTTTTAAACTAATTTTATTTGTACATCTAAGGTATACAATATAATGACATTCATCATTGGAAATTTGGACATTTACATAATCTCTTTTGGTTCTTATTTTTTCCCCATTCCCCTGCCCTCCCTTCAACCCCTTCATTCCTCCCTATCTACAAAGACTTTGTTTCCATTTTTCTTTTTCTCATAGTATTTCCATACCCTTCTTTATTTTCCCCTACCCATCCCACTTCCACTTCCCCCTTGGCCCTTTTCTTCCTATTTCACATTGTCTATTATACCTTTTAGTCCTTATTTACACTTTCAGTTTGTCACACCAGAGAAACTATTTGATATTTACACGTGTGTCCTATTTATTTCAATTAAGAATATCACCTCAATGTGCATCTATTTAGCTATAAATGTCTCTAATTTCTCATTTTTTATGGTGGAATAATACTCCATTTTAATTTTTTAAAAAAACACATTTTCTTGATCTAGTCTCCAGTTCTTGGGCAATTGGGTTGCTTCCAAGTTTTAGCTATCATGAATTGTGCTACTATGAACATGTGTGCACATACATCATTGTGGTATGATTCTTTTAATGCTTTGGGGAAGATAACCAGCAGGGGAATAGCTGGGTCAAATGGGACTTCCAGTCCTAGTTCTTTGAGGTATTTCCATACTGATTTCCACAGTGGTTGCACCAGTGTACACTCCCACCAGCAGTGGAGTAGCGTTCCTCCTTCCCGACAGACCTGCCAGCATTTGTTATTGGTTGAGTTCATGATAGCAGCCATTCTTTCTGGAGTGAGGTGGAATCTCAGCATTGTTTTCATTTGCATCTCTCGAATGACCAGTGATGTTGAACACTTTTTCATATGTTTATTTGCTATTTCTACTTCTTTGTCTGAGAAATGTCTGTTCATTTCAGATGCTCATTTTTGGATTGGGTCTTTAAATTTGGGAGGTCTGATTTTTTTAAGTTCTTTATAGATTCTAGATAGTAGACCTTTGTCTAAAGAACAGCAGTTCAACATTTTTTCCCACATTGTGGGTTCTCTCTTAACACTGTTGGTGGTTTCTCTTGCTGTGCAGAAGATTTTCAATAAGAAGAGATCCCACTTATTGATCGATTGTGCTAGTTCACTGGCAACTGAGGTTTTGTTCATAAAATGTTTTCCTATACCAAGGTCTTCAAGAGTTCTACCTAACCACTCTTCCAGCTGGTTCATTGTTTCTATTTTATTATTTACATCTTTAAACCATTTTGATTATAGTTTAGTGCATGGTGAGAGATATAGGTCTAGTTTTAATCTTTGGCAAGTTAAAACCCAATTTTTCAAGCATCATTTACTAGAGAGGCTATCTTTCTTCCAGTGAAGGGGTTTGGCTCCTTTGTCAAAGATGAGGTAACTAAGTGTGTCTGGAGTTGTTTCTGCATCTTCTAATCTGTTCCACTGGTCCTCAGGTCTGTTTCTTTGCCAGTACCATGCTGTTTTTATCACAGTAGCTTTCTAGTATAGTTTCAAGTTGGGGATTGTGATACCCCCTACCTTGTCTTTATTGCCTGGTAGCGCTTCTGCTATTCTGGGTCTCTTCTTGTTCCAAATGAATTTTTGCATTGTTTGCTCAAGGTCTGTGAAGTATACTGCTGGAATTTTAATTGGAATTGCATTGAATCTATGTAACAGTTTTGGAAGTATGGCCATTTTCACTATGTTGATTCTTCATACTCAGGAACAAGGGATGTCTTTCCATTTTCTGATATCCTCTTCAATCTCTTTTTTTCAGAGTGCTATAGTTTTCAGAGGAGAGGTCTTTGATTTCTTTTGTTGTGTTGATTCCTAGGTATTTCAATTTTTTGGATGCTATTGTGAAAGAAATTGATTGACCTATTTCTCTCTCAGAAATTCTGCTTTTTGTGCATAGAAAAGCTATTGATTTTTGTGCATTGACCTTGTATCTAGCTACTTTACTGAATTTGACTATTAAGGCTAGAAGGCTTTTGGTGGAGTTCTTCGGGTCTTTTACATAGAGTATCATGTCATCTGCAAATAATGACAATTTGACTTCTTCATTTCCTATCTTTATTCCTTTTATCTCTTTCAATTGCCTAATTGCTATGGTTAATGTTTCCAAAACTATATTGAACAGGAGTGGTGATCATGGACATACTTGCCTTGTTCCTGATTTTAGTGTGAAGAATTCCAGCTTTTGACCATTTAGTATGATATTGGCTGTTGGTTTTTCTTTTTCTTTCTTTTTTTTTTAAATGGATAAAATTCTTTTATTGGTACATTGTAGGTATACAACACAATTATATTTCTCATTGGGAATTCTACCTTTACATAATGCATCTTGGTTCTTATTTGTTCCCCATTCCTAGCCCTCCCTTCACCCCCTCCACCCTTCCCTATTTACAAAGACTTTATTTCCATTTTTTCCATTTCTCATCATTTTTCCTTTCTCTTCTTTCCTTTCCCCTGCCCCTCCCACTACCCCTACCCCTTTGGACCTTTTCTTCCTGTTTTACATTATCAGTTATTCATTCTAATCATTGGTACATTTTAGGTATACAATATAATGACATTCATCATTGGAAATTTGCACTTTTACATAGTCTCTCGTGGTTCTTATTTTTCACCCTTGCCCAGCCCTCCCTGCAATCCCTCCAATACTCCCTATTTACAAAGATTTTTTTCCTATTTTTCCATTTTCTCATGTTAGTCCCATTCCTTCTGTCCTTTCCCCTAGCCCTCCCACTTCCTTCCCCTTTGCCCCTTTTCTTCCTATTTCATATTACCTATTATACATTTAGTCCTTATTTATACTTTCAGTTTCTCACACCACAGAAACTATTCAGTATTTACACATGTGTGTCCTATTTATTTCACTTAAGAGTATTGCCTCAATGTGCATCCACTTAGCTATAAATGTCTCTAATTTCTCATTTTTTATGGCTGAGTAGTACTCCATTTTATTAAAAAACCACATTTTCTTTATCCAGTCTCCAGTTGATGGGCATTTGGGCTGTTTCCAAGTTTTAGCTATTACAAACTGTGCTGCTATGAACATGAGTGCACATATATCACTGTGGTATGATTCTTTTAATTCTTTGGGGAAGATCCCCAGCAGTGGAATAGTGGGGTCAAGTGGGACTTCCAGTCCTAGTTCTTTGAAGTATCTTGATACTGATTTACACAGTGGTTGCACCAGTCTACACTCCCACCAGCAGTGGAGCAGGGTTCCTCTTTCCCCACAGCCCTGCCAGCATTTCTTATTAGTTGATTTCATGATAGCAGCCACTCTTTCTGGAGTGAGGTGGAATCTCAGCATTGTTTTCATTTGCATCTCTCGAATGACCAGTGATGTTGAACATTTTTTCATGTATTTATTTGCTATTTCTACTTCTTTGTCTGAGAAATGTCTGTTCATTTCAGATGCCCATTTTTGGATTGGGTCTTTAAATTTGGGAGTTCTGATCTTTTTAAGTTCTTTATAGATTCTAGGTAGTAGACCTTTGTCTGAGGAAGAGCAGGTGAAGATTTTTTCCTACATTGTGGGTTGTCTCTTCACACTGCTGGTGGTTTCTCTTGCTGTGCAGAAGCCCTTTAATAAGAAGAGATCCCATTTGTTGATTGTTTGTGCAAGTTCACAGGCAACTGAAGTTTTGTTCATAAAATCTTTTCCTATACTGATGTCTTCAAAGGTTCTACCTAACCTCTGTTCCAACTGGTTCAGAGTTTCTATTTTAATATTTAGATCTTTAATCCATTTTGATTTTAGTTAAGTGCATGGTGAGAGATATAGGTCTAGTTTTAGTCTTTGGCAAGTTGAAGCCCAATTTTTCCAGCACCATTTATTAAAGAGGCTATCTTTCCTCCAGTGAGGGTGTTTGGCTCCTTTATTGAAGATGAGATGGCTAAGTGTGTCTGGCATTGTTTCTGCATCTTCTAATCTGTTCCACTGGTCCTCAGGTCTGTTTCTTTCCCAGTACCATGCTGTTTTTATCACAGTAGCTTTGTAGTAGAGTTTCAGGTTGGGGATTGTGATACCCCCTGCCATGTCTCTGTTACCTAGAATTGCTTTTGCAATTCTGGGTCTCTTCTTTTTCCAAATGAATTTTTGAATTGTTTTCTCGAGGTCTATGAAGTATGCTGCTGGGATCTCAATTAGGATTGCATTGAATCTATATAGCAGTTTTGGAAGTATGGCCATTTTCACTATATTAATCCTTCCTACCCAGGAGCAGGGGATGTCTGTCCATTTTCTGATATCATCTTCAATCTGTCTTTTCAGAGTGCCATAGTTTTCAGAGAAGAGGTCTTTGATTTCTTTCGTTAGGATGATTCCTAGGAATTTCAGTGTTTTGGATGCTATTGTGAAAGGAATTATTTGCCCTATTTCTCTCTCAGCGAGTCTGTCATTCGTGTAGAGGAAAGCTATTGACTTTTGTGTGTTGCACTTTTAACTAGCTACTTGACTGAATTGGGTTATTAAGTCTAGAAGACTTTTGGTGGAGTTCTTGGGGTCTTCTATATAGAGTATCTTGTCATCTGCAAAGAATGACAATTTGACCTCTTCATTTCCTATCTTTATTCCTTTTATTTCTTTCTCTTGTCTTATTGCAATGGCTAATGTTTCCAGAACTATATTGAACAAGAGTGGTGATAGTGGACATCCTTGTCTTGTTCCTGATTTGAGTGTGAAGGATTTCAGTTTTTGACCATTTAGTAGGATATTGGCTGTTGGTTTTTCATAGATGGCTTCTATCAGTTTGAGGTAGAGACCATCTATTGCAATTTTTTGTAGGGTTTTTATCATAAATGCATGTTGGATTTTGTCAAATGCTTTTTCTGCATCTATGGAGATAATCATATGGTTTTTGTCCTTGACTCTATTGATATAGTGTTGATTGATTTTCGTATATTGAACCATCCCTGCATCCCAAGGATGAATCCCACTTGATCAGGGTGTATGATCTTCTTGATGATCTTCTTCATTCTGCTTGCCAGTATCTTATTAAGGATTTTTGCATCTATGTTCATTAGTGAGATTGGTCTATAGTTCTCTTTTTCAGTAGGGTCTTTCTCTGCTTTGGGGATCAAGGTGATGCTTGCTTCCAGGAATGAATTTGGGAGTATTGCTTCCCTTTCAATTTCATTGAAGAGTTTAAGCAGTTCCTCTCTAAATGTCTTGTAGAATTCAGCAGTGAAGCCATCAGGGCCTGGGCTTTTCTTAGTTGATAAGTTTTTAATTACATTTTCAATTTCATTGGTTGATATTGGGTTGTTCAGAATGTTTAGGCCTTCTTCATTCAACTTTGGTAATTCATATGTATTTAGGAATCTGTCCATTTCTTCTGTGCTGTCCATCTTCTTGGTGTATAGGTTCTGGAAGCAGGTACTGATGATCCTCTGGATTTCTGCTGGGTCTGTTGTAATTTCACCCTTTTCATTCCTAATTTCATGGATTTGGGCATTTTCTTTGCTTTTTCTGACAAGGTTGGCTAAAGGTTTGTCAATTTTGTTGATTCTTTTGAAGAACCAACTCTTGGCTTCATTGATTTTTTGAATCATTCTCTTAGTCTCCATTGCATTGATTTCTCCTCTGATCTTTATAATTTCCTCTCTTGTATCAGCTTTGCGGTTGTCCTGCTCTTCTTTTTCTAGAAGCTTGAGGTTCAGCATCAGGTTGTTTAATTGGGGTCATTCTGTTTTCCTAATATGCATATTCATTGCTATGAATTTCCCTCATAAAATTGTTTTCATTGTGTCCCATAGATTCCGATATGTTGTATTGTCATTGTCATTTAATTGAAGGAACTATCTGATTTCTTCTTTAATTTCCTTTGTGACTCATTGGTTATTCAGAAGTGTGTTGTTCAATTTCCACATGTTTATGAAATTTTTTGAGTTTCTTTTGCTATGGATCTCCAATTTCATCACACTATGGTCTGATAATATACAGGGGATAACTTCAATTCCTTTGCACTTACTTAAACATGTTGTATGTGTGAGTATGTGGTCTATTTTTGAGAATGACCCATGTGCAGCTGAGAAGAATGTGTATTCTGATTTTGTGGGGTGGAAGACTCTGTAAACATCTGTTAAGTTCATTTGTTCAAGATTTCGATTGAGTTCTAGTATTTCATTACTTATTTTTAGTCTAGTTGATCTATCTATTTGCGACAGTGGGGTGTTGAGGTCCCCCACTACAATTGTATTAGTGCATATATGACTTTTCATGTCTGTTAGTATTTGTTTTATATAGTTTGATGCACTAGTGTTTGGTGTATAGATATTTATGATTGTCATCTCTTCCTCTTGGATTCTTCCCTTTACAAGGATGTAGTGTCCTTCTTTGTCTCTCTTAATCAATGTTGGTTTGAAATCTACTTGATCTGCAAAGAGGATAGCTACTCCTGCTTTTTTTCAGGTTCCTCTCATATTTAGTATTGTTTTCCATCCTTTAACTTTCAGTCTATGAGTTTCTTTTTGAATTAAGTGTGTTTCTTGTATGCAGCATATTGTTGGATCTTGCTTGTTGACCCATTCTGTCAGTCTATTTCTTTTGATTGGTGAGTTGAGACCATTAACATTGATGGTTATAACTGATATGTATTGACTTATCATTGTCATGACTTTTTCTTTTTGTTGGAGTCTCCCCCTTTGCTTTTAATTTCTTGTCATGCCTGGTGGATTCATTCTACTGAGATTCCTGTTGTTGTGATCCTCGTTGTCTTTTCCTAGGATATTGTCTAAAAGTTTTTGGAGTGCTGTTTTGGTATTCATGAAGTTCCTAAGGTGCTCTTTGTCATGAAAGTATCTTATTTTTCCATCAATTTTGAAAGACAGTTTTTCAGGGTAAATCAATGTGGGTTGTAGGCTGTTTTCCTTTAGGGCTTGAAATATGTCACTCCAAGCTCTTCTTGCCTTGAGGGTTTGCATTGAGAAGTCCATTGTGATTCTGATGGGCTTTTCATTGTATGTGATTTGTTTCTTTTCTCTAACTGCTTGTAGAATTTTGTTCTTCTGTTGGGTTTCTGGAATCTTAACTATTATATGCCTATGTGTAGATTTTTTTGATCAAGGCTAGTTGGACTCCTATATGCCTCCCTTATCTGTATGTCAAGTTCTTTTTCCCTGTTTGGGAAATTTTCTGCCATCACTTCTGTGAACAGTTTTTTTTATGTCATCTGCACTCTCTCCTGTTTCTTCTTTGGCTCCAGTCACTCTAATGTTATTCTTCTTTGCATCATCTAGGAGCTGCTGGATTGATTTATCATGGTCCCCTACTATTTTAAAGCAATTTTTCTTTTCCTGGTCACTAATTGCAATCCTATCTTCTATATCTGAAATTCTATCCTTGCCTTGGCTCATTCTGCTGTGTAAACTTTCAATGAAGTTTGTAATCTCCTGGATATCTGTTCGCATCTGTTTTATGGATTCCATTTGTTTTCTGTGTTTGGATTCCATCATGTTCCTCAGTTCCTCTATTTTTTTTTTATCTGTGCCCACTCTAGATTTATTAATCATGTGCTGTTTATCAATTTGTGCTGTTTTCTGAGAAATTATTTGTGATTTTATTTTTTTGAGGTCCTCTTTCTTTGCCAGTTCAGAGAGTCCAGGTGTTTGAGTACCAGATTGTTCCATCTAGTTGCCCTTTGGGGTTGCCTTTGGTATAGAAGTCTGGTTTTGAGATTTATTTACATGTCTTCTCATTTCAACAGATGCAGCCTGCTGTGTCTTTGTTGAGGCAACGTTTTTCTCACCCAGTGGTCTTGAATTCTCAGCAAGTCACCGAACAGCCTTTACTCTGCTGCTCACCAGTATACCAATTCCTGGGTTCAGAATGGTGGCCCTCTGGATCCCTGAGATAACCTGTTGTCTGGGTTGTCTTGTGGCTGGGGCCTGTGCACAGTTGGGATGGTATCTAGGCATACCTCTTACTGGGGCTCCTATGTAGCTATTTTCTGGGAGGGCCTTTGACTGGGGGCTGTGCACCCCAGTTCCTGTTGTCTGAGAAGCCTTTGGCTAGGGTCTCCATGCACTTATCAATGGTATCAGCGTGAGCCTCTGCGTATTGCTTGTGTGCCTGTGTATCTCTTTTCCAGGCAGGTCCTTGGCTGTAGCTGATGGAATGGCGGTCCTCTTACTGAAGCTTGTGGTCCTGTGCAGCTCTTTTCTGGGAGGGTCTTTGGCTTGGGCAGGTGTGCAGGAACCTCTGGGGTTGGCATGGATCCCTGGCCGGGATCTGCCTGCAGCCACACCAGTGTGATCTGCACAGCTGCTCCCTGGGATCTGCATGAACTTACAGATGGAATGTTCAATTATCTTTCTTGAATTAACATTTAACAGATTTTATAAGTCTTCAGTTAATTTTTGGAGTTCAGAAAAACTTGATTTTGACATCTTTGCCATTTCAGTTCTCTCACTGATCATGTGGATAAGCAGATTTTTAGAGGTCCTACTCCACTATTTCACATTTGAAGCCTGTATTATTTCCTTTTGATATAGTTCATCAACAATACAATTAGCCAAATACATTGTTGATGGAAATAGTTTCACAAATAACCTATTTTTCCTCTTTTTTTTCTTTGTGATTGTAGTAAACACAACTTTTTAAGCCACACCATCTGAGGTTTAGAAAAAAGTGAGGGAGCTCCTGACAACTTCAAGGCTGTAGATATATTGGAAGAACATGTGCCTATTCAGTAAGGTTTGAACACACTGAGAATGTTACCACTCTAGCTAAAAGGGGAAAATATAAGAATAATAGGTGCATAAGCCCTTTGTAAGTTTTGTATAGTTTTCTCCAGTGGTTGTGGCATTGTAAGTTTTGACATAAGTTAGAGTGTCTAAACATTTGACATGAATATCTGCTAAAAAGTGGCTTCTGGGTTCTACTCTTGAAAAGCTTGCAGATTAAGATTAAGATATATAACCAAACAATCGGAATGAAAAGGCAATACATGAGTGGGAGAAAATACTTGAAAATCATATATCTGATAGTTAATTCACTCATCTGTCAGTGAGTAAATAAAATGGGATATATACATGCAGTATAATGATATTCATTCTTTAAAAAGAAGGAAATCCTGACACTTGCTACAACATGCATGAAACCCAAGGACATTGTGCTAAGTGAAATAAGCTAGTTACAAAAAACAAATATTGTGTGATTTTGCTTGTGTGAGGTACCTAGATTAGTCAAATTCGCAGAGATACAAAATAGAATAGTGGTTGCCAAGAGCAGAAGAAAGAGGGAATGGGAAGTTGTTCAACTGGTATAGTTTCATTTTGACATGATGTAAAGTGTTCTGGGGACTGGTTGCACAATGACATGAATGTACTTAACACTATTGGACACAGTTAAAAGTGGTTAAGATGACAAGTTTTATGTTACATGCTTTTAGCACTATATGTCATTGATTTCTCTTTATATATAATATAATATATATGAGCAATTATAGAAGTGTGCAAATATAATATACACCAAAGTCCAGTGGTGAACATTTACCATTTAGTCAGGGTTCAATGGCTAAGGTGAATGGGAAGACTTACTCAGAGATGGATTTGAAGAGGGTATGTGAACTTGGCCTGTGGTTTAAACAGGAGCCTGTGGATATAATTATGAAAATGATGCAATGTAGAGATTCCAGGGAGGAGCTTTGGCATTGTAGGTGCATATGCACTGAGACACACACAGTGTCCTTCAGCACTTAGGAGATGAGATCAGATAAGGCCAGATAGTACACAAGGGTGGGAGGGTTCTGGGTTTGGATTTCCCTGTGAGCTCCCAGTTGGTTCCATGAGTCAGAGGATGACAGGCCTGATAATGGATGACATGGGCTGCACTTTAAAAACTGGTCATTTATGTTGGCATACTCTTGTCACTGGAAAAATGTACAGGAAAGAGCCTGAGACCATGTCATCTTCCATCTAGGTAGAGCAACTGTGGGCTGTAGGAGGTTCTTTCATAGAGAGACTACTTCTTTCAGCAAGATTTTGATTACATGGGTTTATTGATCATAAGTATTCTGCTATCCATCTACTCATTTGCATGCTTCAAATGGAGTGACCAGGAAGCTTGATCCAGGCCAATGAGAAAACCACTGCCATGACACTCAGATAGCATGTCACACTTGTCACCAGGAGTCTTTTGCCATCTGTCCAAGGGAACAATCTGACAGAGCACACAGGATGAAATTTTGCTAGCTTCTGTCTTTAGATAAGGAAGCTATCACCAGCTGAACATATTTTACGTATAACCTACCAACTGCAAAGACCATTCAAGCATTATGTTTAAATATATTTGATAATATCTGGAATTCCTATTAACTCTTGCCAGGGTGTATGGACTTTAAAAAAGCATATAATAATATTCCATAGCTGCTCATGTTAAAAATAAAAACATGCATGAAAAATGGCTGTGGAATTGTGGAAGGTGTCAGGGGAGAGATGAGTGGCAGCAAGGAGAGTTGCACAGAGACTATTATGGAAACAGGTTGCCATTTGTCTCTTTTGTCTGTCTCCTGATGGGACACAAATATGGGGATCCCTCAGAGTCACAGTTTTCCTTCCTCTGTAACCCAAATGTTCACTTACTGTTGGCAGATTTTAGGGTTAAATTTCATGGTGTATACAGTTTTAATTGGGAAAGAATCAACATTTAGGAAAATTAGAATGTGAATTCAGGCTGATCTACAACATTATTGTTATTATCCTCAAGAATTGTACAAATTAATGTGTTTTATACCTTGCATACCTCAAACTAAAGCCTTTGAAATATCAGGATCTTCTAAAGGCAAGAGCATGGTTTAATTTCATTCTGAGATCACCTTGAATATTTTTTTCCATATTGGGAATTGATCCCCAAAAGTGCTGAGCTACATCCCCAGCTCTTTTCATTCTTTTATTTTCAAACAAAGTCTCACTATGTGGCATAGACTGGCCTTGAATTTATGATTCTTCTGCCTCAGCCTCTGGAGTAGCTGAGATTATAGATAAGCATCACTACACTTGCCCCACGTTAGGTGTTTTATGCATAATAGCCATGGCTCTCTAGTAGTTCATTGTACAATGTTATCATATTGTACACTGTATGGAGGAGTATGAAGAGGATGATCACTTACAGTCTGGTTAGGGATCTAAACATACACATATAAACTTGAATGTGCCACTTATTTTGTTCAACCCTCTTTGCTCTCTTTCTTCCTCTTCTTACAGCCTCCTTTTAATTTTGATAGAGTGTTGAGTCAAATATCATCTGTCTGACAACCTAAGACTATTTATCTTAGACACTGAAAGAATGATAAAAGTTATTTAACCTTTCACAAGCAAGTTTTGCCTAGAAAATGAGCCATCATACCTAATACGAAAATTTTTTCACTAAATTTAATAAATTGATTCATAGTCTCAATAATTTAGGAAACTTTAGCAACATCATCCATGTCATTATTTTTTTAAAAAGAAGCATTTTAGTGTTTTGTTGACTAAATGCCATGAGCTGTATGATTTAAAACTCATATATCAAGTTAAATAACATGCAAGTGAAGTATTAATCAATTTTGTGTAAATTCTCTAGGATGGGGAGCACATATCATGCCTTGGAGACTGCAGTAAGGTCTGGCCCTAGTCATACAATGAAAGGAAAATCAAGAAGTCCTGGTGCTGGCCCAAACCCATCTTTATGAAAGACTACTTAAATTAAGCCATCTGCACAAATGAGACACTTTCTTCTGATCAGCTCTATTGTCCTAAAGCGGATTAGAAGCAAAGCAGGTCAGTGCTGCTTTGCACTTAATCCCTTTCAAACCTGAGACTATTCAGTCTGCAGCCAGGGCCCAAGTTAGCTTGGAGTTGTGGCTGAGATGGAACAAAAAGAATACAGTTTGTTACCTAATCCTATGCACCAGTTTATCTATGTATGCATCTGTCTTTTCTCCCCAGCAAGACTGTCAGCTCTGAGAGCTCTGGAAACAAGCTTGGTCCCTGTAGAGAGGTGATGTCAAATAAATGCTTGTTAGACAACTTGAATTTGCCCAAAGTAATGTTTTGTACAACCATGTATAGTTGAAGTTCTGTTCTCCCTATCTGTCCACAGTCATGCAGAAAGTTTCTAAATCGCAAACTAGCTGGCTTGTGATACTAATGCTTTGAAAAATATTGATGAATTCAGTCAAGCAATTAGTTCTTTAATGGTTGGCTCTCTGGAGTTTGACTTAATCAGATCATCTCCCTTTCCTTTTCCCTTTGGGGGAGGGGAAGGTCTTCTATTGGGCAGGAGAAGTTATGCTATACAGGATGGCCAGTGTGGGCTTCACTGGTAACGTGGTGACGGAGCAGAGACTTAAAGTAAGCAAAGGAGAGAACCTGTGGTTGGATATCTGGGGTATTCCAAGCAGAGTTATGGGTAAAGGGAACAATAATATGAAATCCTAACTGGCAAGATTCCTTGCTCAGTGTATAGCAAGGAGGACAATGTGGTTATACTAGGGTGAACTAAAGGTGGAGGGAAGTGTGGGGAATGATTTCCAACTTGGTGGGCTAGGCAGACGGGAGGCATTTTGGCCTTTACTATGAGTGAGATGGAAAGCCACTGGAAAGTTGGAGCAAAGGAATGACATGATCAGACTTATAAATGAGAGAGAGAGAACCAAGTAGTTTATCATACAATGGCCCTAGTCTTGGACTTATATCAAGATTGCTATCCCTAAGACCTTGAGAAAAGTGTTCACATTTTCAGAGTATAGTTTCCCTGTCTATGAGACAGGGAAAGTGGTATCAGTCACTCTGAGTTTGCAAGGATTTCCTGAGAGTATAAAGTATTTTGTTAAGTAAAAATCAGGATACAAAATAGGGTATAAAATATAATCCTGATTTTTACACACACAAAAATCCTAGAATATTCTAGGAAAGTAACCCATCTAATATGCTCAGAAAAAGAATGGGAAATAGGTTATCTGATTTATGTCACAGATGTGCATTACATGTGGATGCATTCTGAGAGCTGTGACATTAAGTAATCTCATTGATATGCAAAAGTCATAAAGTGTGCTTAAACAAGCTAAAAGGGCCACACCCCCACTAGGGGATGTAATCTTATGTGACCACCATCATTTATGCTATATGTCATTGACCCAAACATTGTTATGTGGCCCATGACTGCAATTATAAGTTATTCATTTTTTCTTTTACTTTTTGTGTTTTCTAAATTTTCTTACTGAACATATATACTTTTCAGACACTTAGATATCTTTAAAAAATAAATAAAAAGGCATTTTATAGACATTAAAGCCCTTATTTCAATAGAAAGTAGTGAATAAAAAATTATTAGAAATTCTTCCAAAATGTTCAAAGGTGAGCTGCTGCAAGAAAAATTAGGCCAATAATCTTTTTCTTCAGTTTCTCCTGAGGGGCAGCTTCAGAGAAAAGATACAATAAGCAGATGGCTAAAGGGTAAGACAGCTAAAAGGTGATTCTTGTAATAAATGAATGACTTTACCTTGACCTATAAAGCTCTCAACATTATCTGATGCCAGCTACCCCTCAATTTCATTTTCCACTATTTCTCCAATTCTCCCATGTTCTGGACACCCTCATCTTTTTGTTCTCTGGATGAAAGCTTGTTTTCAACATAAATCTGAAGCAGAAAACAGTGAGGACCCTGACACAGATAACTCTTTAACATGAAGACAGGAGCAAAAAGTGGCTTTTAATGATGCCAGTGGCTCAGTGAGTGACTCCTGTCAGTCTTGAGAGCCCCAAATAGAAGTTTGGGCTTCCTTATATACCTCATTTTACATCTACAAAGCTTAATTTCATTGGCGTTTCCCTGGGAATATAGAAAGCAAGATTTACACAAAGCAGAGCAGTGGTGAGGAGAAGAACAAAGAGTTCTGGCAGGACTTTCTGAGTCCATTACTCTCCTTTGGTGACAGATTATAGAAGTTGTCATGGCTACCCAGGTACATTCCACAAAGAACATAATTACATAATTAATCCATAGTTACCTAATAACACAGTTAATTCATAGCTGCCCAATTCCATATTTAAGGGTGAGCTCCTCTCTCAGGTTTCTGCTGCAAACCTTTCTCTACCCAGAGCCCACTGACACTGTTCTCCACATGCTCAAGTCTTGTTATCCAGATCTTGAATCACACACAACTTCCTTGTAGAAGAATCCCATAACCATGCTCCCTCCTGTGGCCCACTCACTCCATCAGCACACTCTATCATATTACCCTGATCATCTTTTTATCCCATCATCACCAAACAGTTTTTTCTAATTAGAATTTATTTTTTAGGGAAATTTTAGGTTCACAGCAAAATTGAATGATAAGTAAACAGGGTTCCTTGCTGTGGGCTGGATGCTTGTGTCTTCTTTCAAATTCATTATGTTGAAACCCTCATATCCATTGTGATAGTATTTGGAGATGGGGCCTTTGGGATGCAATGAGGTCATGAGGATGAATCTGTCATGTTGAGATTAGTGTGCTTAGAAGGAACAAAGAGAGCTTGCTTTCTCCTCTGCCTCTTCCTTCTTCTCCTCCTCCCCCACCTCTTCCTCCTCCATCTTGTTCTCCTTCTCTCTCCCCCCCCATCCCCTGGTGTAGGGGGGAGACACAACAAGAAGGCATTCATCCAGAACTGAATTAGCCAGCACTTTGATGTTGAATGTTGGACCTCCAAACTTTCAGAGCTGTGAAGAATAAATTTCCGCTTTTTATGCCACACAATCTATGGGTTTTCTTTTCTTATACAGCACTGCCTTGCATAAGGCATTCTCATAAACTCCTCCATACTCACCCAGCCTCTCTTGCCACAAACATCCTAGGTCAGAGTGGTTACAGTTGTCAAATCAGTGAACTAATATTGCCACACCACTATCAGTCAAAGCCCATAGTTTGCATTAGGGTTTACTTTTAGTTTTGTACATTGTATGGGGTTTGACAAATGTATAATGTCACGTGTTCATCATTATATTATCATATAAAATAGTTTCAATGTCCTAAAGAGCTATGTACTCTGCTCTATGTGTTCATTTCTCCCTTCCTCAAAATGCCTGGCAATCATGGATATTTTATCTATCTTCATAGTTTTGCCTTTTCCATGATGTCATAGAGTTGGAAGCAAGTGTGTAATCTTTATGGGGTCATCTTCTTTCCTTAATAACATGCATCTAAATTTTTTTGTGTCTTTTTATAGCTTGACAGCTTATTTCTTTTTGGCACTGAATAATATTCCATTGTCTGGATATATCAAAGTTTATGAGTATCTATATTTAGCTATCTACTTATTGATATACATATTGGTTGCTTCCAGGTATGAATAAAATGATTGTAAACATCCATGTGCAGATTTTTGTGTGTTTTCAGTTCATTAGGTGAAAATCAAGGAGTGCAATTGCTGAATGATATGTTAGGAGTATGTTTAGTCCTGTAAGAAACTGCTAAACTGTGTTCTAGAGTGGCTATTCCATTTTATGTTTCCAATATCAAGGAATGAGAGTTCCTGTTGCTCTGAATCCATACCAGTATTTCATGTTGTCAGTGGTCTGGACACAGACCTTGACTACCTACTCTGACAACCAGCCTGGTATACTTATTAAGGTATATGAAGGTGAGTGTGCCATGACTAAGGATAGCAACCTGCTTGGCAATTTGAACTCACAGGCACCCCGTGGTGTTCCTCAGATTGAGGTCACTTTTGATACTGATGCCAATGGCATCCTCAACATCTTTGCTGTTAACAAGAGTACAAGAAAAGAGAATAAGATTACCATCACTAACAACAAGAGCCACTTGAGCAAGGAGGACAATAGAGCATATTGTCCAGGAAGCAGAGAAGTACAAAGCTGAAGATGGGAAGCAGAGGGATAAGGTGTCCTCCAAGAATTCACTGGTATCCTATGCTTTCAATATGAAAGCAACTGTTGAAGACAAGAAATCAGGGCAAGATCAATGATGAAGATAAACAGAAGATGCTTGATAAGTGTAATGAAATCATCAACTGGCTGAATAAGAATTAGACTGCAGAGGAAAAATTCAAACATCAGCAGAAGGAGCTGAAGAAAGTCTGCCTTCCCATCATCACCAAGCTGTACCAGAGTGCAGGTGGCATGCCTGGAGGAATGCCTTGGGGCTTCCCCGGTGGGGGACTCCTCTCTCTGGTGGTGCTTCCTCAGGGCCCACCATGGGAGAGGCTGATTAAGCCAACCCCAAGCATAGATTTAGCATTGTTCCACACAATAAAACACTGAAGGACCTAAATTTGTAGCAAATTCTGTGACAGTTGTTAAAGCTTACCTGCTATAGTAAAGTACTGGGCATTCTCAAGACTTGAACATGGAACATATGCACAGGGAAAAGATAACATTGCACTTTTTAAGCACTGTATTATAAGTGGAAATGCAATATCTTCAATAAAACGATTTAAAATTGTCACCAAAAAAAGATATATTGCAAAGAACAATAAGATAAATGTGTTCAAAATGGGGGGAGGTATTCTTAATAGTTTGAGAGATTAATGGCAATGTGCCTTTCACTGTAATAACATTTTAAATTTAAGTATTTACATATTTTATGATCACTGATCAACTGTTTACAGCAATTTCTGTTAAATAAAAACACTATATTCTCATCTACCCTATTCACTGGATCTGACATCAGATGACTTTTTTCTCTTTTTCAAAGTCAAAATGACCCTAAAATGCAAATATTTTGAACTGATTCAGGACATCAAGGGAGCCCTAACAGCACAACTAAAATCGCTCATGAAAAAGAACTTCCAGAGCTGCTCAGAAAGTAGCAAGAATGATGGCCTAAGTGCATTTGAAGCAAGGGGAAATATTTTTGAGGGGAATTAATGATAATATAATATATTTTTAAAAATTTTAAAGACCATATTTAATGAATACTTTATTTATTTATTTACTTATTTTTGAGATAAAGTCTTGCTATGTAGTTCAGGTTGGCCTTGAAGTCAATATGTAGCCCAGGCTGGCCTTGAACTCGAAGTGATCCTTCTGTCTCAGTGTCTTGAGTGCTGGGATTACAGGCATATGCCACCATCCCCAGCCTACTCATTTTATTTATTTTTCTACCAAATAGAAGGCAAGGTCAAAGACAATGATGACTTTGTGCCTGGCAAAATAAAGTAAAGTTATCACACTGTGTTTGCATTTCTTTTATAGCTAATGAGATTGAGCATCTTTTAAATGAAGTTCCTCTTCAGAGTTTTTATCCATTTTTCTATTGTATTGTCTGCCTTTTTATTATTATTTGTATGAGTTTGTTTTATGTTCTTCATCCAAACCCTTTGTCAATTATGTAGTGTGGATGGATGTCTTCTCCACATCGTTTGTATTTTTTACTTAGTTGATGAGCAGCAATTGAAAGTTTAACCATCTACTGTTGTAATGCATTTCTAGAAGTACAGGTATATTGCTGGTGAAAGTATAAATAAACTCAACCCATAAGGAGGATTGATACCATTGATTAATAATACAAACGCACTGATCCAACAATTCTGATTCTGGATTTAATCTCCAATAGCTTGCAAGTATACATCCAAAAATATGTGGCATACATTAGGTAATAATTTCAGTATTGTTCATATATCAAAAGAATGAAAATGATCCAGACCTTCATTAGTAGGGACTTGGTTAAATAAATTAGGGTGTGTCACCTACAATGGAATACTATGCAGCCCTTTGAAAAAATAAGACAGCTCTATATATGTGTGTATATGTGTTATACAGTATCTTAAAGCTTCAGTGATATGCAACGAGCCAGTAATAGTTATTACCTCTTGAAATAGCAAATTGGGTGTCACAGTTCAGGACCAGGAAAGAGATTTACTCTTCATAGTACGTCCTCTTACACCTTTAAAGTTTCAAATTATTTGCATTATATTTCCTATATCAAATACAATAATTTAAAAAAATACATTAGGGAATTGGAAGGAGTTAGACACACAAAGTGAGTCATATCACCCTCATCTGTCTCTCTCACACACACAGATACACACACAGACACAATGTATGGACAACCCTAGTAACCAATCCTCATAGTAACGATATAGTGTTCCAGGAAATTCCAAGTGTAATATTTTTTAAATGAGCATTTTATGTCAATTTTATAGGTAGTTGTCTATATATCATGACTTTAAATTTTTGTATATGAATTAGCTGTCTAGCTTTTTCACTCAATTGTCTTATTACTTATAATAGTTTTACTTCAGGTTTTTAGATTAAAATATTTAAAATGATTATTTTATCTCTTCTAATTTTTGCATTTTTAGTTTTTTCTTTGCCCAATTATATTGACTAATTATATTATCAGAAAAATATTAAAACATAATACTAATAATAAAAGATATTCTTATTTTTAATAAAATATGTGCATATGTTTCTTCATTAAAAAGAAGGTCTTCTTTTAGGTTGAAAATATACATGGACATAGTTAAGTGTATTTTTCTACTCATGTTACTGAAGGATTTATCTACTTTGATTTTATAAATTTTTTGAAAAGTAAGAATAATTTTATTAGATACTTTTTCAGCAGCTACCAGTGTTCAGATGATCTTTTTCTTTTTTAATGGTACATGCTTAAATTTATTATTTTTAACTCATTATTTCAAATATATACAAAACAAGAATGGTTTAATGGAACTCAATTTACCCATCATCTATCTTTAATAATTATCAACTTATGAACAATGTCATTTCATGTAGAACTTACCTGTTGCTCTTCTCACCGTCTATTGTTTAAAGCAAATCCTAGTATATTCCACCTGTTAAAATGTCTATGCTAAGGCCTTATTTTTATAAGCATAGCTACACTACTATCACACATAAAAATTAACAGTATTAATAGTTATTACACAACAAAATTAATAATATATAGTAATAAATCAGAATCAGGATCTAAATAAAATTTGATAATTGTATTTGAGTTTTTAAATTTCTTTTATTCTGTGTTTCCACTTCCACCTCTTTTTCCTCTTGCAGATAGCACTGATGAATGCATCTCTCTGAGCTTCATTTTATCCTATAAATTGGTTGTTAAATTCAGTAATTGTTCAGATTTGGATTTGTTTTGGCCAGATTATTTTATCAAATGTACTGGATAACCCCAGTAGGAGACATAAATTATGTGGTTTTCTCTGTTTTAGTGGATTTTAGTAACTCCTGGCTGATGATTGCTTTCCATATCTATCAATTCATAAAGCATCCCAAAGGGTGAAATTCTGTTTTTATTTATTTATTAACTGGAATATCCCAGCTAAGAAGGTACTTCTCCTTATCAGCTGCTAGGGCTCCTTGAAATTACTTGATTCTTTTCATTTTGGATCAACTTTTAAAATAGCAAGTGATATCCTAGCATTTTCCCAAAGATGATAAATGCCTTTAAATGCCATTATGAATTCATCATCATCTGGAACAAATATTTGATATGTTACAAATCTATTGCAATAATTTTTATTGCTGCATACATTTTCCCATATTGGGCTAGTGGGAGCTTATTCAGGTTGGCTGATGAGTCCTTTAGATGCAACTTTAGTAATTTTTGATACTCTCTGGCTTTCTGGCATAACAAGTTGTTTTAGACTCATCTTCAACATTTTTTGCCCTACATTTGAATCTGCTATTTTTCCAAGAAGCCATGAAACATATAGAGACCATAATCTGAAGACTACTGTGGTGCTTATTGCTTCTAGATTGATCATTATTGCTACATCTTTTCAGTGGAGAGCAGATACTAAAATTTTTTTTAAAACATCATTAATTCATACTGATGCTTCTAATTCTAAGTCAGGACTATCATTTTTATTTAACACTATTCACCTTACATCAGTGCCTTGTTTCTTCTACATTAAAAGCTCAGTTACTGCAAACACCAATGTCATTATTTATTTTCTTTTTCTTATTCATGTATTTATCAGTACATTTTAGGTATACAATACATTTACATTTATCACTGGGTGCTTGTACCTGAACATGACATATCTTAGTTCTTATTTTTTCACCCATTACCTGTGTGTACTTCACCCCCTCCACCTTTCCCTATTTATATAGATTTTGTTTCCATTTCTTTTCTTTTCTCATAATTTTTCCTTTCCCTTCTTCCCTTTCCCCTTCCCCTCCTGCCACCACTACATCTTTGGACCTTTTCCTATTTCAAATTATCAATTATTCATTTTGATCATTTTCATCCTTATTTACATTTTCAGTTTCTCACACTAGAGAAACTATTTGGTATTTACACATATGTGTCCTATTTATTTCACTTAAGAGGATGGCCTCAATATGCACCCATTTAGCTATAAATGTCTCTAGTTTCTCTTTCTTTATGGCTGAGTTATTTACTTTCTTTATACAGCGGACCCTAGATGTAGGAACTCAATTTGTTCACAAGGGCTGGTTGTAATTCAAGTTGGTCAGGTTCCTCTACACAGCCTTCAAATTCTGTCTCCCATATACAGGTAGATCTCAGTGTCCTTAGAGAGACATTAGCCCAGGATTTCTCAATTAACCCCACAGGATGCTATAATGTCCCTTCCAGAACTCTTTCAGGGTTCAATCTGTATCTGAAACCATCTGAAACCATCTCAAAGCACAAGCCGTTGGCATTCAGATTGTAACTCAAGACTTTGTGAATTAAAACTAAAATTCCGGTCATAATCCAAGTTGTTCATCTGTCAGGCCAGTCATAACTTGAGAGTCCACTGTACCACATTACAGACACAGTAGTCTGAAAGTACAATTACTAACAGTACTCCTTAAACCATGAATAGTTAAAAAATTTTTGCAGTTCCTTTTAAAATCAGGGGATAAATGACCATACATATAACTGTGTGTTAAAGTTAGCTGGAATGGCTTATTGCTGGTGGCAATTTTTTTCATTTGAGCAGTTATTATAGTGAATTGTATCTTACATGCATTTATATTAATTTTAATATAACAAATGAAGATTCACATGTAGGCTTTTGCTCAATATTTATATGTATAATTGGTCCATAGGTTATTTTTGTTCTGACTTTGTTGGAAATTGGAACTCTCTTTTATGCTCAAACACAGTATAAATAACAAAATGCCAAGAGATAGAGACGATTCAATGGAGAAAAAGTCTTTTCAACAAAACAATGCAAAAAAATGAGTATTAACATGCAAAAAAGAACCATGATTGTACTGTTCATAAAAATTAATAGGTAAAGGATAATAATATTAAATATAAAACTTAAAGCTATAAAACTTCTAGAAGAAAACTTAGGACCTAGAGCTAAGTGAAGACTTTTTAAAGAGAACACAAAAGCATGACCCATAAAAGAGTGAAATTATACTTCAACAAAATTTCAAAACTTCTCTTTCAAAAACACTTTTAGGAGAATGAAAAGACAAATTGTTAACTGAAAACATATTTGTAAAACACATACCTGATAAACAACTTGTATTCACAATTTCTAAAAAACTTGCAAACTAATAAGAAAGCAAACAACCCAATTAAAAAGTGGAACAAAGATATGAATAGTTATTTCACCAAAAAAGCAATATAAATGGAAAATAAACACATGAAAATATACTTGGTAACATCAGTTATTAGGGACATGAAAGACAAAACCACAAGGTTTCACTACCTACCTATTAGAAAGCCTAAAATTGAATATTATACATCCTGACAGCAACAAGCGCTATGAAGGAAGTTCATTCATCTATTGGGGTAGGGAAACAAATTGGTTCAGCCTCCTTGGAGAAAGTTTGTCAGCTCTCTAAAACGTGAAATATACCTTTACATGTGATCCAGCAGTCAGTCCTACCAGCAGGTAGGACTGAGAGAAAGGAAAACTTACCTTCACCCAAAACTGTGTACATAGATGTTTGCAGCAGCTTTATTCATAGTCATCAGAACTCTTGACCATTCCTTCTTCATGAGTCAAAAGATTTACTCTTATATTCCCCTCCAGCTACAATGAGTATTCACCTGAAAACAGGTAAGAAGGGCTCAGGCAGGGCTTCCTGTGCTTCCTGCAGCAGCAGCCACTTCCCTTCCCAGTTTCTACCTCTGAGGGCAGCTCTGTTCTTCCCATCCTCTTCCCTGCTCTTCTCTTTGTGTGAGACCCAGTGAAGGACTGTGGAAAAATGCTGGGGAGTGAGTGTGAGCTCTGTTCATGCTTACAGCTGCCAGGTATCTGTAATTTCATGTTTGCTCACACTTGGCCCTTATCGAGTGCTTTACAAATGTAGCTGCATTTGTTTATTTGTTGATCTTGTTTCATACAATACAGATAAACTTCCTTGATTACAGTTACCTGAATCAATTTCAATACTATCATGCAGACATCTCATTTATTTTGAAAATTTTTGAACTAGAGTAAGAATTTTTCTTGCATCAGATTTCCCTTTCTGATTGTCATTTTATTTTGCGTTTTGAAGAATATAAAAGTATACAAGAACACTTTTAAAATGAATGTTTCTTTGTTTAACTTGAAGTCCAAACACAATATTATGATCTTTCAGGAGGGAGGATAATTTAGCATAATTTGAAAAAATTAGTTAATAATTGTGTATTAATATTAATCTCAAAAGTAATGATTCCAATATCAGATTTTTTAGAAATATCAAAATAAAAACCCTATGGCCACTTCAGACCCATCGCACCCTGTTTGCTGTAGGACTCTTGCAGTAGCCACTTCTGGTGAGGTTGGTATATTGAGGCTTCCCTGTCCTCTGGCTTCATGTGGCTTTCTGACAACTATAGCTGTGACAGGAACAGCTCTTCTCCTCCAGACTCTTTCTTTCTTCTTGAGCTCTGGCGATTAAATTCAATCTCATCCCTCACCTTACATCTTCACTTTGTGCTCTTGCTCCCCAGAGAGTCTTGTCTCTTTAAGATTTTCCTTTCTACTATAGCATCTTAGTAGCTGTTTTTATCTTACTCTGTGGCCAAGTTTTATTGACCTATTTTTCTTTGTTGTTGCTTTGTATTCTTGACCCTACCTACCTCTTTCATTTCTACCCTTTCTTCTTAGATTCCATTCAGATTCTCTTTGTATCATTACTCCTCTTAGATAAGAAGTTTCATCCATGTTATCCATTTGCCAGAGTTTTGCATAAAGAAATTTCCTGGCTCTTTCCTCAGTGTGTCAGAACTTAGCTTGGAAGCAAGTTGAGCTGAGAGTTCTTTGTTTGCTCTTCACTTCTCCCCACCACCTGTGACTGTACTGCCAGGTTGCCACTTGAGTTTCTCCCTTTCAACCCACCGCACTGGCAAATTGTTTACTGCAAATAGAGCTTGCCTATGTGTTCCTTTCCCTACTTGCTGAGAATTTGGAACTAAAAGTTCAGGAAAGCCCTTCCACCACTCTTTATGTGCATCCTCAATGTTCCCAGCAAGCGCTGGCTATGTAGAGTGTGCCATCTACTCTGGAGAAAAGGGCCCTGGCACTTTTTCTGAGGCCATCAGCATTTTCTTTTGGTGTGTTTCAATATCTGCATTTGACTTTCACAGCTTAGGCATTGTGTTCCCATATATCATGATTTGAGAGTTTGCTTGTTATTCAATTTCACTGAAAATGAACTTTTTGGTTTCAATTTACTATTGCTTCTAGGTGACATCTTACATTTTCAAACCTAAATTTTTCTTTTCCTCCTCCTTCCTTGCTCCAAGATTTGTCTTCTAAATACAATTGTTCTATTTAATAAGTCAGTGTATGGGTTATTTTTTTCCACAAAGTCATTTTTAAAAAATAAACAACCTATTTGATGGGTATGTGGCTGGAAAGTTCATCACAGGAGCCCCAAACCATCCTATTGCAACTGCTCCATGCGCAGAAATTTCATTCTTATTGAAGCCCCTGTGGCTTAGTTTGTCATGGAAATGTTCTTGGATTGGATCAACCATGGATAATACCATGGCTAAGCAAAAGAAAAAAATTTAAGTGAGGAAAAATGACTAAATAAAGATTCAATAATGACTCTGTTATGAGTAGATATACAAATAATGGGTGCATATATGTTTTTAAGTAAGTAGGCATTAAACCAAACTAATCAGGTGGTCTCATGGAAATATTTTATAAGATAATGGAAGAGCCTGGTGTGGTACCAGGTACCAAGGAGACAAGGATGCTGCTGCTGTCCAGGTTGAAGTTTGCAGTGTGCCTTTCCTTCCACCTTTAGATCAACATGAACGTGCTCTGTTTCTCATAGCTGTCTGTCTTAGTCACTGCCTTAGCCACTCCACTGCCTGCAACCTCTTGGGTCTCTGTGCTCCAGCAATCTTGTTCACTTTCAGTTTCTCAAAGCAGTCAATCTCTTGTCCAGCTCAAGAGCTTTATTTATGCCTCCTGACATGCTTCCAACTATGTCTCATCAACTTCAGCTGCTATCTTAAATGCTTCCTCTTCCATGAGGCCTGCCTTCTGTGCTCCAAGGAACTTATATTTATTTTCCTTGTAACTTTGCCTTGCATATAACCTTGTTTGAAAATTTCCTAAAGCAAGGATCACATCTCAATTCTATTATATTATATTTTAATTAGTTTTAATCAATCTGTTCACTTTTAAACAATTTTTGAGGAAGCTCCAGATTCCAAAAAATATTCCTTTGAGTTATAAGTGGCATGGTTAAAATAAAAATGAAAGAGAAGTAAAAAAAACCCAACAGAATAAGTGAAAAATAATTGTATCCTGTGTTGTATAATTCCCGAAAGTGAGTTATTTACCTTTGTCTCCAGTCCAGCATCAACATACCTTGCAATAGCTGAACATTAATTTATATGAGTCTGAGTTGCCTATCTACAGAAGCTGTCAACTGACTCATAGCTAGGTGTTGTAAAATCCCTATTTGATTTAGTTATCTGAATTCTTCTTCTCCTTTGATTTCTTATGTAGAAGCTGCTCTTGAAACCAAATATAAGAAAACGATGGTTAAAGAGTAACCTGAAACAGCAGCCCAGGTGTGAAGCTCCACACAAAAGAGCTCACACCAGTGAGTTCAGGGGGCAGCAGAGTCTCCTGGCCTGTGTGGATAGGGGCTCCTGCTGGTCAGTATGGGATAACCTGTGTTCTCCAAGTTGTATCACCTTGCTTCTCACCTCTAACATAATGACTTTCTAGATTTCTTATCAGAACCCTAAGGGGAGTGATGCCACTGCCTTTTATCTGCCTTTTATCTGCCTTTTATCTCTTTTAACTATTTTGAAAGATTGAAAGTCTGTCTCTTGTCTGCCCTCATGCAGGCTTTGTCCACCCATTCTTTGCTGCTTCCTCCCCAGCAGGTGATCCAGCTGGAAAAGACAGCAAGGGTGCCACCTGCCCAGGTGTTGTCTCCTGTCAGAAGCTGAAACCATCTAATTTGACTCCTTGTCCACATGTAGCAGCTGACAGATAAGATGAAGTAAGACTTATAAGGGTTTCTTTTTTAAACACTACTTAAAATGATTCTGGATCCTGCCTTATGGGGCTCTTTGCAATTTAAATGGCCTGAATGGTGGAGGGCACAAATTCAGAGGCAGAAATGTTGGGCCAAAGTTAAATTGTTTGGCACGACAAGAGGTTGTGAGTAAATGAGATGAGAATGGAGAAATTCAGGAGTCAGAAATTACAAACAAGTAAAGGCAGATACTGAGAGTGTAGGGTAGGAGAAAGAGAGAAGAGAGGATCAGGCCCCTTCTCCAGACATCTCTCAGCAGAGAAATGTGGAATGGGGATTTTTCCAGAGAAATCCATTATGTTGTGTGACCATAATATTGACCACTAACCTGTGTCTCCCAGCCAGGATCTGTCCCACAAGGTAAAGAACTGGAGTCCCTAACCCAACACAACTTTCCTTTGAGGGAAATATTTTCCACTACTAATGTGGCCCACTGCCAAAAGATTGAATTTTTTTTGTTTCAAATAGAAACATGCAAGATAATTAACAATAATGACTATATTATTTTATACCATTAAAATAACATTGCTAATTTATGAATGGAACGTAAATTTTGTATATATATATATAAAACCTGGCAGGTTCATAACATTGTCATATTTCCAATGTTGTTTGTTCATTTAGCCAGTTATCCCAAATGTATTTGTTAGATTTAGTGCAAGTTTTTATTTGAAATAAAATTACAAGCTCAAATAAATACAACATCTCTCTATTTTTTCTAGTTTGTATAAAACACTATAACAAGCTTGGGAAACTGCTATAGTTTTCAAGATGGTATCATTCATGATTTCCAGCAGATGAGAAGAAAACTAACCTCTTTGAAATTTGGACTTCTTCGTGGGTGCCTGCAGTTTTGGAGCATACTGTAGAAAGTTTAGGTATACCGCAGAGATTCTTAGCACAGTTCAGGAACTCACAAGGCTCCTCCAAAGCAGAGTTCATTTCTTATCTCTGTTATAAGGGATATCCATGCCAGTTGTCCACAAAGATTTTGGAAGGAATTCAGGGGATGTTATTGGGGAAAGGAAGTTATTCTAAGAATGGCTTAGAGTTCATTCTCCATCATAATCAAGCAAACATCAAGCCCAGGTTCTATGAAACAGAAGATGGTGATCCATCCATCTTCCATGAGAAAGGGAGACTGAGAGAAATTCAAAGTCGTGAGAACATTAAGTTTCTATGATGTTCTGCCAGAGCCTAGAAGGTGGAAGCCAACATTTGTCTCACTTTTGTGTGGTAGGGTCTATGAAAAATTGCAACCCCATTACACATTATTAAAAAAGAATTATTATATTATATCTAGCATCATTAGAATAATAGAATGTGTGTGGGAAAATGTGATTGGGTCATCCAGAGAGGAAGTCAGGACTCTTTAGGCACAGGACTCTGTGAAAATAAAGACATACTGTTGCCTAGCCCCTGAGGAAAGGATGGTGTTTCACAATATTTAGATATATAGATTTGGGGTGGGGATAAGGTAGTAAAAGAGGAGTAACTGCATTTGAATATCTCACAAATTAATTAGATGTATTTTAAAAGACATGATAGATGAAACTGATTTTAACTAAATTTATCTATGTAAATTTGAAGGATGTGTTTGATATTCCCAGGAAGAAAAGGGAAATGATCAAAAAGGCAAGGATGGAACAGGTGTAATGAATTAGGGACTTGCATGAAGCTATCTGCTGAAGAAAGCAGGATTTATGTCAGAGCAAGAGAGCAGACACTCTTTAATGTGGAGTTAAACCCAGAAGGATGAACTGAAAGAGAAGAGAGATGGAAATGGTTGGAGCCAGAAAACTACACTGCGAAGCTAAATTGAGGACTAAGGTGATTAGAGATTGGACTTGAATCCTGGAATAGGATTGCAAAGTAAGGGGCACATGCAAGGAGCAGTTCAGAAAAGGAATAATGTGATTTTGTGACAACTTGGTCGTAGGGGCTGAATAGAAAGACTAAAGTGAAAGGTGTCTGCAAATCTTCTCAACTGGGAGACCAGAAGGGCCCTGGTACCCTTGAGTAAATAGTGAAGTTGGAAGGGATTTGATTTAAAAGAAAAGGAAGAAAAGGAGTAAGGCTGTGTTTTCGTTCCATTGAATCTGGTGTGACTGGTGACTATCCAAGTGGAAAGTACTAAGAGGCCTACAAAGCGGGATGCTCTGTGCAGGTGAGGGGTCAGGATAATAGCTGTAGTTCCGAAAGTCATCAACATCAGATCCATACAGATAAAAGTGGGTGAAATCTCAGGGTGAAAATAGACATAAGTTCTGACTATAAGAATTGGAAATTGGTGCTACAAGAGTTTTTTATGTAGTTATTTTGGGCAGCCAGTCCTACATTTCATTCAATTGATGATAACTGTAAGATTGGGGAAACATATTTTCTGTTTTTGTATAGGTTTTCCATTATTTCTCTAGTCAAATTTATCCATTACCATCCAGAGGCTATATTTGTTTTAGTGATGAACTTTCCTCTAGCACACATTAAAAAAGAGTCTTGTCTGGCTGCCTATTTTTTTAAATGACACAAATACAGCCATTCCGGCCCCCCCACACACACACACGCACCTTAATTTTCAATTCTGAGCTTTCTGACAATGAATTGCACTGTGGTAGAAGGGAGAGGAAGAAGGCAGTGGGTAGAGACAGATCTTTTTATAAAGACCAGCAATTCTCTATGCTTTTATTCCAGGCAAAGATTGTATTTAAGACCCAGGGGTCTCTGCTGCCTCAGATCCTTTTCAGGATGACTGGCTGTAGTACTGCAGATAGTTTGGGGTGTCTTTTCAAATTTGACAGTATTAAATATGCCCCAGTGAGCCACAAATCAGTGATTAATTGAAGAATAAATAATATCTCTAATAAGGGGCCACTTCTTTTAAATTGGACAGTGTGTTATATTAAACAGACAACAGACTTTCTCAAAAGCATAAAATGTGTCAGCCAGACATTTTTAATGAATATAACTTAAAATTTCTCTTTCTTTAGGAGAAACCCATTTCTGTACAATAGCACAAAACAGAAAGATCTGCTCAGTTCTGTTGGCTACTGTGTACTTTATTTACTCTCCAAGTGATGGGGAGAGTTAAGGTTCCTCTCAGATTTTTCAGGATCCAGGTTACAAAGAAAAAAAGGAATTTTAGAAACAAAGAAGAGAACTGTCAGGAGCTAAGCTTGAAAGCACAGCAGGACAGAGCCCCAGCATGACCCAGTACTGTTCCTACATGTGTTAGTGTTCCACACTGTGGCTTGTTCAACATTGATGCAGGAATTAGGTCTGCCCCATTTGCCTCTGTAGCCCTGGTACTCAGCACAGTGGCATCTGAAATACCTGGTAGGTGCTCAACAACTACCGACTGGATAGACTTATATGGTGTTGTGCTAAAGTGATATGATTATTTCTTAAGTATTCAGATTCGAGCTTTGGCTATTCTGATATACCCAAGATGTGATCTAGCCTTCATCATTATTAGTCTAGAAAACACAGCTGGCAAAGGGAAAAAACATTCAAATACAAAGGTGCACTCAGTTTTTCATGCATAGCGTACAATTTTCTAAGTTTTTGTATCTCTAAGAAACAATATTATGACATCTTGTCCAGATTTGTTTTAATTAATGGATTGATGAATTTCAGTGGTGGACAATGACAAGAAGGGTATGAATTTGGATAGAAAAGAACTTGATTCATTTAAAGGGCTGTAATTCATTTTAGAGACCTGGCTACCCATAAAAGTAAATTAATAGGTTAACTTCATACAAGTGTAAACTATGAACTACAATTAAAGATAGATGTAGACATGATGGAGACATCTTTTCTGGTAATATAATGAACTAAAAATTCCTTAAATCCCTCTAGTACAAAATACCTGAAAACGCAGAGAGAAGTTTACAGGGAGGGAAGAAGTAATAAAAAAGTAAAAGATTACATAAAAACATCATGCCCCAAATGTATGTAGCATACCTAAAGTATTTCAAACACATTAAGATGTGTATTAAAAGATGACCAAAAATTTTGTTAATGATGAATACCTCAGAAGTTAGGACTTGAAGTGATTTTTAAATCTATTTTCTTATACTTCAGTAGATTGCTCAAAATTTTGCATGATAAATATGTATTATTCATTTTATTAGAAACAAAATATTTCATTGAAAGAATTTAAATCCAAATGTGCTCATCAACTTGAAATAACTTATCAGAATATTTGTATTCCAGTGAGAAGGTAGAGACTCGGAGCTTCTGAACATAGAAAAATCTCAGAGGCAATAGGAGGAAGGACTTGAAACAGTTCCTGAGCCCAACAGACACACCTAGAACCAGATCTAGACTCAGAAAAAAAATTCTCAGCCAGTGGTCTTGGGATTGGGGTCAGTGTAAATGCTGTGATCAGGGAAAAGATTTTCTAAGTACCAGATTCGATTTCAGTCATTGCTTGGTTTCTGTGTTTTCAGCAGAAAAGCAAAACAAAAACCAGACTGTACTGGTCCTGATTCTGAGGCTGAAGACAAGAAATATTTGAAACAGAAGCATTTTTCAGTATACTTCTTTAGTCTTTAGATAAAATGTCATTCAAAAGAAGAAATTGGAAGATAGAGAATTTTGCCACCATTCAAGGGGGGAGGAGAGGTTTAAACTAGTTATCATCTTGTTCCAGAAGAAAATAACTGATTTCAGAATGTTTTTCCAATAAAATCAATGCCATCAGTAAGAAAAATGCGATCAGTTCCCCAGAGATTGTGTCAAAGAAAAGTTGTACTCTTACATTCTGTAAGAATTGTTGCATTGAGATGATTTTCAAAGAAATTCTCAAGAAAGGAAAATTACAGCATTCTGTCCTCAAGGTGATAAAGACCTGCATCCCCAGCCTGAACCCTAGCTTTGCAAGCAGGTGCTCAGAAAGCACAGTTTTTATCTCAAAACTATTTCACTTATCAGGTTGGGTTATACAAGTTTTTTATTCTTTCTGACTATTAGTTTTTTCATCTATAAAATGGGAAGCCTGATAATAGCATAGTGCAGAAAAGAATACCTAGAAGACTTATTTTATGTGTCAGTGGCATAATTCAAATGCAAAAGCATAATCATGAAAATGTTCATTTGAATGGGCAAAGCACACAAACACCATAACCAAAGGAGTTTGAATAAATGTGTTTTTCCCCCCTCTAAAGCTATAATTGGAAGCTGCTTAAGGTCACTAGGAAGGCTTATTAAAGTAAATAACAGCAAAGATGTCAAATGTGGAGTTAAATCCTGAAATAGGAATGTCAGAGATCAGCAAATCCAACGTGTTTGCTTTTCTAGTTGAAACAACTAAAGCTCCAGGTGGTGAAGTGAGCAGTTGTGATTGGATAGCTTTTCAGTGATAGTGTGGGCAATAAAATTCCCTTGACTCTCCACCTCGTGTTTTCCTACTCACAAGTGAGAAAAATCTCACTCTAGAAAAGACTCCCTCTTGCAAGATCTCAGCTTATAGAGGCTTTCTTGACTATTCCCCACCCCCTCTGTCCATGGAAATGATCTCCTCTCTCATCTCCTCTGTCCTGTACATAACTTCTAACATTGCACCTAAAAGACTGTGTTGCATTACTCTCTCATCTCTACTAGCCTGGTAGTTCTTTAAGGACAGGAGCCATGACCACCTCTTCCTTCCTCCTCCCTCCCTCCCTCCCTTCGTTCCTTCCTTCCTTCCTTTTTCACTCTCAGACTTTCATTGGTACCCAGGATACATGAAGGAGGACCAGGAGAGGAAAGAAAAATTTAGAGCCCTCTGAATATGGGTTAGGGTATGGAACCATTTCAGAGCCCTCATCTGGGACATATAAAGCCAGGACAAGGCTCAGGTCCCCCCTGGATGTCACAGAGGAAGGGCAGTAGCTCTTTCAGTATTGTGGAGAATGTAATTATGATTTATAATTCACCTTTTTTGTATATCTTAGAAAGCCATATCTGCATCTTGACCAGGAAATCATGCTCATGCAGTCAGAAGCAATCTGATCCATCCTCTCCATATTGTCTCTCAACTCCTTCAGCTTACTCAGGATGTGTCCTTGAAGTTCTGATTATGTCAGTGACTGCCTGGGCTGGGTCTGGGTTTTTAAACACCTGTCAGATCTGAGTATTCTGGAACCACCAAGTGTGTGAACTGCAGCACAAGACTATTGATGTGCCAGAGGAGAGAGGAAAGTAGCAGCACTGGTAGATTATCCATCCTTACATCCCCAGTGTTTTTTTAGGAAATGGCATGTAGCTTTTAGCAAGTGTCTGTTGGTTGAATTGGAAGGATGGTACATATTTGGATGTGTGGATGTATGGATGATAAACTTCTGAGAAAACACTGCAAAGCGATTCTATAAACCGTTGCTCACTCACTTTAGGCCAGGCATGGTTACTTCTATTTACAAAAATCTAAATTGGGATTTTTGCCCTTTGAGTATGCAATATTTCCACTGTAGTGACTTAAGGTATTTTAAATTGAAGTAAAATTAGATAGGTAGGGGTATACTAAAGGCACATTACCCAATGTGGTCTTACTATTCTACTAAAAAAGCAGGTGCCATCTACACAGTTTTGGTTGCACTGAGAGAACCAAAAGTCTTAGCAGGCAAAATCAGAGCCTGCTCTAATTTTCTGCCTTTCATCTAGAAATATTTCCATTATTTACAGAACATGTGAATCTCTGTCCTAGTTTATCCTTATTTACTAATATGTTTCTATTCATTAATAAATTTTTTTAGTCAAGCCTTGGAAGACTCATTTGACCAGCTACTAGGCAATAGGGAAAAAATGAAAATCGTACCTAGCAACACATGAAGCTTTTTGTGCCTCGAAGAGGGGTTAGGAATAAACTCATGTTGCAGTTGAGAAAAGAAAAGCCTTTCTGACATCTTTTTATTTGAGATCCTAAAACATTTGGTTCTGGCACTAGTATCTACCAAAGAACAACTGTAAATTCCTAAAGTACTATTATCTACCTGAAATACTGAGTAAAATGTTTACTTTCTTCTACCTCCAAGCCCAGGGTCATTTCCTGGATGTAAGGATATAATATAATATAATATAATATCAGAGACTTCCAGGTGGAGATGAACCAGGTTGCTTTAGCCTATCATAACAAGAAACAGTCTAACATTTAAGAGTATCCAATGAAGTAGTTTGGATTTGTGAGATTTTAATAGCCTATGCTGCGGTAACAAGTTCTCAAAAATCCCATTGGCCCTAAAATGATAGATTGTTCTATAGTTAATGTTGCTGTTTCTATGTGAGTCAGCTGTAACTTCTTTACTCCAGGAGGAAGGCTAACACCCCTATCTTCATCATGCTTTATCCAGTACCAGTGGAACAAAAAGATGGGAGAATGATCTTAAAGCCTGATCTCTAAAGTGGCCTGTGTCTCTTCTCATATAATTGGCCAATGCAGGACCATGAGGCAAAGCCAAGTGTTATGGATTGACTTGTGTTCCCCACCCCAAAGATATATTCAAGTCCTAACAGCCAATACATCAGAATGTGACCTTCTTTATAAATAAGACCATTCCAAATATAGTAAAGATGATGTCAGGGCTGGGGATGTAGCTCAGCGGTACAGTGCCTGCCTGGCAAGCACAGGGTTCTGAGTTTGATCCCTGATACAAAAGAAAAGAAAGAAAACAACAACAACAGAATAAAACCATGATGTCGAAGTAAAGCAACACAAAGAATAGAAAAGACACAAAGACAGAGACAAATGGGGGAAAATGGTCATATGAAAACAATGCAGAGATTGAAAATTAAGCTACCACAACCAAGGAACACCTGGAGGTCCCAGAAACTGGAAGGGAACTCCATGCTTTGGAGAGATCAGGGCCCTATAGCCTCCAAAAACTGTGACTGTGAGAAAATAGATTTCTGTTGTTTTAAGCAATCTGGTTTGTGGTACTTAACTACGGCAACCCTAGGAAGCAGATATACCAGACACCAGAAAAGCATAGGGTGGGCCAGGGAAGGACAAAATGGAAGAATGCAGTAAGGGGCATCAAATATTTGGATAAAAATGCAACTATGGTGGAAGCCCTGTGTGGCTTCCAGCAGAACCTACATGATCACTTATCTGAAAGGTTCTATTGTTCAGTAGGATGACTATTGTTGACAACAATTTATTGTATGTTTCAAAATAACTAGAAGCATTTCAAATGTTTCTAACATGAAGAAATGATAAATATTTGAAATGATAGATATGCTAATTATCTGCATCATATCACAATATCACATGGTACACCCATAAATGTGTACAATTCATATGTCAATTTAAAACAATTATTTTTTCAAAAGGAAAAAATAAATGTTATCTGCCAAGAAAAGGATTCTGCATTAGAAGGGAACAGTACTTCTTTACCAAGGCTCTGCATTAGAATCTCCTGGGAAGCTTTGAAAATATCCACATTTCAGATCCATATACAAAAATCTCTCACCTTCTGAGACATTTAGTCATCAGATTTTCGGGTGGTTCTGTAAGAAACTCTCCAGGTTCAAGTGTCTGATGCATAGGTCTGGTTCAGAGCTCCAGCGTGGAAAGTCAGCTTCCTCTCCAGAGTCCCTCCCAATTGCAGACTTCTAGTAGAGGCTCTGGGTGAGCACCGAGATCAGATGCCTTCTTGATGGGCTTGCTCTTTAGCTTTGCTTCAAACACAGTGAGGAATATCAAGAACTTCCAGTTCCTCACTCAAACTGCAAAGCTGTACCCTTCTTTTTCAAACATTTAAGTCCCAACTTCTAATCAGAATTTCTAGGATACAGAGCATTGGCTTGGGCCCCAAAAGCTGGAAGGTGAATAAAAAGACAATTCCACGAGTTGTTGTTGACTCTTCCAGGTGAAGCAAGGGGGAGGATATATACAACTCTTAATTCTCTATAGTCAGACTAGTTTTGAGAGTTATTGCTATCAAAATATGTTTGTTATGAGTGCATATTTGTGCCCCCATTCATATGTTAAAATCCTAACCCTGAATAACAGCACAGTACTAGCAGGTGGGGCCTATGGGAGATAATTAGGTTTAGATGTGATCAGGACAGTGGGGTCCCCCTTAATAAGATTAGTGTTTTTATAAGAGAAAGAGACCAGAACTTACTCTGTCCACTTAAGGACTGAGAGAAAAGGGAATGGGAACTCTGCAGATACCAGGTCAGGTGCCTTGGTCTAGGACTCTCCAGCTCCAGGAATTATGAGAAATAACTATTTATGTCACCTTAGTCTGTGATATTTTTGTTATAGCAGGTCAAACTAATGCAGCACTGGTTCATGATGATTTTGTTAGATTTAGTGATTATTTGAACACAGTAAAGTCTCTTTTTTCAAGGGGGTGTTCATATAAATGAGAGTCACCAGAGTCATTCTAATGCTACAAAGATAAAATTAGGGACTATGGTTTGGAATCAACAGTAGAAAGTAACATGTCAAGTTTGCCTCTACTGTGAAGTGAATGAGACTTAAGTCCTTTCTCAGCAAGTCATGCATAACTTTACTTAATCAGATCCTCTGTCCCTCCCAAACTCTGAGAGAGAGAGAGAGAGTTCTCATTGCCTTTCTGAGTTAGGCCAGGCATCTAAGGTCATTAGCCAAATCTGATGTCATTAGCCACATGTTAGGAGAGTTAGAATCAGCCAACTGGTGCTGAAAGAAACCAGTCCTATTTCTCATTTCCACCCTTATTCTCACCCTTGACTACATATGCTCCTACTCGCCCAGACTTTTCCACTGTAATGACTTTCTGGGAGATTTCACCATTTGGAATCTTCATAACCTACTCGACAAGGCTTACAATTCCTTATCCCAGCCCCTACTGTCCATCCATAAATAACTGTAACCCCAAACATAAATCTACAGTAGAGGCAAGACAGTAGCACCTAGAAGGAATGTAAGTAAAATTTGCATACTTTTAAAAATGGAAAACGTTTGAGGAGTAGAAGCAACTTTTCTGTTTCTTTTAAGGAAAAGTGGATATATGTAAATAATAATAAAATTGTGAATTTGGAAGTTTCAAAATAAAGAAGTACTGATAAATGCTTTTTCTTTTCTGTGAACTAAGAGACCAAATCGTCTTCTGAGAGTGAGGGAAACAATAGTAGATTGGAGGTTCAGTGAAGGAAGAGTGATGATATTTTCTTAAAAAGTCTTTGGAGCCTGGAGTGGGGGCATATACCTGTAATCCAAGCACTCAAGAGCCTGAGACAGGAGGATCCCCAAGAGTTCGAGGCCACTCTGGGCCACATAGTGAGTTCAAGGCCAGCCTGAATTAAATAGTGGGTCCCTATCTCAATCACCCCCAAAGTCTTTAAAGAACATGAAAAAGTAAGTGGTCAGAGAACTATTATATAATTGCCAGCAGAGTGGAGGTCCATTTCAGTGGTAGCAGTCTGCTCTATTAAGGGACTTTCTCTAGCAGGTGAAAAGTCTTTGCTGGTAAGGCCTTTGACTGACTGAAAAAGGTCCACCTTTGGAGGGTTATCTGCTTTACTTCTAGTCTACAGATTTGAATGTTAATCATATTTTTAAAATACTTTCGCAGCAACATCTAGTCGAGACTGGTGTTTGGCCTAATTACTGGACACCATAACCTATCCAAGTTGACACATAATTATTAATCATCACAAATGGCAATGGAAGGAGAGGAAATTGTGTTAGACACTCAATGCTTAAATTGGACAAATTTGGTAATGCAGTTCTTGAAATGAATGTGGATATGGATAACAGTGATGACATGACAAATGTCTTTGGAGATGTGAATGTAAAGCAACTGAGGCTCATCACTTAGACAATGAAATCATCTAAGATTCTGTCAGAAGAGACAGAAGGGAAGAACGTGAGCCATTATCTAAATTTTTTATTGAATGACGGGTAATGATCAGGAAGAAGAAAGATGATCAAGAAAGGGGAGAGAGGGTGCTGTAATCAAATGACGTGAATCTCAATGGAGACAATTCTAACTCTCAGCTCTGCCTTTGGCTGACATTGAGTAAATCACTAAATATCTTGTGCCTGCTTCTCTATTTCTCAAGAAGAAATTCCAGTCCTACTTTTATATTCAAGGACTGGTGTAGGACTTAAGTATAATGGAAAAGCAATTTGAGAAAGTAGCATAACCTGTTAGAAGATAGTTTCTTGATAATAATAGTTATCAAGCACTGCACTATGTGTCCAAACAAATGTAAGGAGTTGTGGTAGCCAGCCTCTGCTTGGCTTCCAGATGATCCTTCCAACTGGTATTCACACCCTTGTGTAAGATTCCTGCATTTAATAGGGTTCTCTTGCATAACAAATAGAATCAGACAGAAATGATGATGTGTTCACTCTATCACTGTGAAAAACACCTAAAAAGTCAACTGCCAAAAGGAAAGGTTTATTTTAATTTATAGTTTCAGAGGTTTCAGTACATGGTCAACTGGCTCCATTGTTTCTAGGCTGGGGTAAGGCAATACTTCCTTGCAGAAGGGCATGGCACATGCCCTCAGAAAGCTCCTCATGGTGGTCAGAAGCAGAGAGCAAGAAGGTGAGGAAAGAATCAGGCACAAGATATACACTTCCAGGTCACAGGCCTAGATGGGCTTCACCTCTTAGTTTCTATCACCTCCCAATCATGCACTAGATTGTGAACCCATCAATAGATTAATTCATTGATGATATCAGAGCTCTCAGGATCCAATCACATTCCCAAACCACCACTTCTGAACATTTCCTCACTGGGGGCCAAGCCTTCAACACATGAGCCTGTTGGGGGACATTTTATGTCCAAACCATAACAGGTGACATACAACTTTCAATACTTGGTCATAAAAAGATTGTGGCTTCTTCCTATGTCTTGGATCACTTTGGTACGTGGTCAGTTGTCATGTCATGCAAACATTCAAACAGTTCTATGGAGGGGCCTATGCACAAGAAACTGAGACCTCCTGCCAACACCATGTGAATAGACCATATTAGAAGTGAATCTTCTAGTCCCAGTTAAGCTTTCAGATGACTACCACCTCAGCTAGTATCTTAGCTGTAAAACAAGAGATCAAGGGCCAAGAACAACTCCCCAACCTGCTTTAAATTTCTAACCCACAGAAATTATTGGTGTAAAACATACTTGCTTGAAATTACTAAGCTCTCGGGTAATTTATGATGTGATAATAAATAAATAAATGAGAGAAAGAAAGATATTTGTTGAACTTGAACTTCTTTATTGATACTTTCTACCTCTGTACATAAATGAAAGTAGATATTTAAAACTGCATACTGGAAGAAATCAGGAGGCATTTCTTTCTGCTGTAAAAGAAGAAAGCGGGTGAGTCTTTTTTTTGTGCTTTAGACTGGCATGTTAGGTATAAAATGAAGGATTGCCCTGATGCTACCCAGGTACCAACTCTGTGAGAAACCTCTTGAATGAGATACTTGGCTCACAAAACACACATGACTTACCATGATGCCCAATGAAAGTTAAATAGTTTGATTCCATTGACTGAGTTTTCATAAAACTATTTTTTTTGGAGAGAAACCATACTAAAGCAAGGCCAATAAATGTACCCAGTGCAGGCATTGGGTGCAGAGGCAGGAAACAGCCAAAAGGAACTGGAGAGAATGTGGTAGATTAAATTTTTATAAAGAAATTTCTCATAACATATACTAAAAGTGTGCTGCACACAGTTCTGCTATAGTGATATACTTGGTTATACATTTATGTTTCTGTTCCTTCTAGACTTATTTCACTTTATAAATAATATTACATTTTGCTAAATTAAATTTTTGAAGCTTCTTCTATGACTATGTCTCTCCAATAACTAAATGATTTAAAATTGAAAAAGTATATGGTAGAATAAGTTATTAGTATTTTAGATACCTATAATAGTCAGTGAATTTTCAACTATGATTAAATCCATCAACTTCTCTCATTTGCCCATTTTAAAAAGTAGGAGATGAAACCATATTAAGTTAATTAAATTCATTTGATGTTTATTTTATCCTCTGATCTAGGTTTCCATACTGTCTGAATCATTTTAACTTTTTGGTGGGACACCATGGTACTGCAACTGACCTGGTAAGGGTAACAATGAAACTAGTTGGCATTCCCAAGATAGAACCAGACCTTCATCATTCCACATTACATTTTCTCATTCAGAGGTTACTCTTGTTCCAAATCATTTTTTTCTCCCCATCTTGACACAAAACATGTCCACATCACTAATCTACAGTTTATCCCAAACTTAGGGAAAATGAATTTTCTATCTCCCTTGTTTTGGGGATTGTATAAGTATTTTTTTTTAAATATTGCTATTAACTAATTATATTTAGCACATCTTAAGTGCCTGTAGACCCCTAGTCACTTGCTTTACCTCAGTTGCTGCTCCTTCCTACCAACCCCATTCAAACCCCCATATTTCCTGCTGCCTGGAGCCAACCAGTTGCTTGTCTGTGACTCCTGGGCTCTCTCACTTATCAGCTGCTATACAGCCAGGCTAACCAGGTGCATGTCTGTTCTCTCTTCCCCCTCTTCACTTAAGGACTTTAATGAAATGCCATAGCATAGGCCTGGGAGCTGGACAAGGGAGTCAGTCTTACAACTAGGAAGTCAGGGGTGAGGGGATGAGTATGTAATGATTATCTACTGTACTAACTTTCTCATCACTGAGATACAATACCACACTTTAAAGGAGGAAAGATTAAATTTATTTCAAAGTTTCAAGAGATTCAGTACATGGTCAGCAAGCTCCAAGGCAGAAACTTCATGGTAGAAGGGTGTGGCAGAACAAAGATGCTTAAATCATCATGGCCAGAAAGCTCAGCAAGAAAATAGTTCTGGAAAGAAAGGGGCAAGGGACCATATACAGTTCCCAAGGCCACATCTGCGTTACCTACTCACATACACACAGACACATGCTTTACTAATCTGCTAGGCTTTTCTTAGCCCCGTGAAGTTGACATATCATAATTAATGGTCATATCTACCAAACAGGTGGTGACAGGAAGACTACCAATAAAATTTTTCTCATCTCTCCCTTCCATGGATGAGATCAAGTATGACTTTTGGTCACGCAGACACCCATGTGAGATCACCTGCTTTGTGTCTTCCCTGCTTCTGTGAGCCAGTGACTAGAGAAGTTGTGGACCATTTTATAGTGCTCCACCTTGTTCCCTGCCCCACTTCCCTTTATACTCTCTATCATAGGATTTTTACTGCCCAAATAAAGACTCAGTTCTTAATCTTTTCCTCAGCCTTTGTTTCCTAAGAAACTTGGGTTAAAACATGAAGTAGCTTTTCCAGTTTTTAAAATAATAGTAACACGTTTATAATTTTTCTCTATTTTCTGCTCAGAATTCACGTGTATACTTTGGGAATCTGCCTGCCTATATGAATCTATATCCAACTTTCCCAGGTGCCTGTAAAAACTATACGTAGAAGATATAATTTCTCTCCTATAGTTAAAGGTAAGTGATCTGCACTGCCCTCCTTGCTGGTACTTCAATATTTCAGGCACAAATCCTGCCTTTGTATTTGCTATGCCTTTTGCTTGAACTACGGTTGACTTAGGTATCCACATTTCTTCATCTCCTTCAAGTCTGCTCAGTAAGTCTTTCCCTGATCTGATTAACGCTGTAGTTCCTCCCCTCCTCTACTAACTCCCTATCTTCTCTCCTGCTTTATTTTTCTGTATTACTTCATCACCTTCTCTAACATAGAATCTAACCTAGAATCTGGGCAACACAATGAAGGCAGGAATTTTCTCTCTATTTTCTTTACTGCTATGAAAAAGATTCATTATGTGCCCACATTACTTGGCAAATAAAAGTGTTTTTTTAATAAATGAATCAACTGACCAATTCCTTAATAGCAATATGAATGTTAATAATTTTAATTCAAATAATTATTTTAATACTAATAGATCATAAGTTTTTAGTGTGTCACTGTTAACTTCTTTCAATTTTGTGAAAAAGCAGGATAACTATGTTTAGAAGAATTGAGTTGGATTTTTTATGGTGATTGAATATGTAAATGTAGTGAAAATAATCAGTTCACAGGAAAAACTAAACCTTTATCATAGGTACTGAAAATCTCCTATGTATTCACCCTGAGCAAAATCTGGGAAGATATAAGCTACTGTAAAATATAGTAGTCCTCTTCTCAAGGCTTATCATCTTGCTTAAGACATTGTTATCATTTGAAATAATTAGAAAACTTTAAAGTGCTCAATCATGTGCAGATTGATTTTAACTACGTCAGCTGTTCAGGAACAAGAGAGAAAGCAGATCTCAGACTCCAGCTCTTCCACTCAGGTGACTTTGAGCAACTGGCTTAACCTTTCCCCAGTTCTAGTCTTTGCCCTGGAAGTTGAAATAATCTCTTAGGGATTAGTGAAAGGATTAAATAATACAATGCAAGTAAATTGCCTTGTACTTTAGAATTGCTCAATAATTATTAATGATTATAATATTTTGTTATGATAATTTTAATCAACTATGTAAGGATACTTCCATAGGGAAGGTGGGACTTAAAGAGTAAATAATATTTGAAGCAAGAGGAGAAATTAGAGGTAGGTGAAATGAGGGAAAAACAAGCCCAGAACATGGAGAGACCTGATGCACAGGGTAGACTAAGGGAGCACACCCCGAGGAGATGGAGTGGGAGAGAAAGTGAGGAGGGCAAGATGAATGGCCAGATTATGTCTGGGAAGCTTGACTTTAAAAATACTCTCATCACTGTGATTTGAAGATTGAAGAAGTGGTGACAAATGCTGAGAGAAGACAGGTAGAATAAAAGGAAGAGAAAGGACAGAGGAAAAAAGTTGAGAAGCAAAAGTAAAGCCTGGCCATTGGACATAAATAGCCTTCCCATGTGTAATATTCTCTTAGAATTTATTTAAAGCATTAAGATGAGAAGACAGTTCATAGCACTGGATTAATTCCCTTTTCTCTCTCTCCCTTTCTCTTGCCCTTTTATTAAGAAAATAAAAGCGACTTTGAAATATTAAGAGATAGTGGGATTAGAACCTTCTCTTGCCAGCCCTAGTCTTTCCTCCCTATTAATTTCCACTTGATTAGAATTCTTTTTGAAGTATTTAAATATGGACAATGGAATATAGAAGGGTGAGTTATTGAATATCAGTTAGACAGTATTAATACAATCATGGCTCCCATTTTTTATATAGACACTTCATCTATATGTATAGTTTCCATTAGGAATAAAGTAGACACTCCCTCTCTCCTACTTCAAGTAATTATGATTTTTAAAAACTATAATGAAACTCTTAAAAGTTAATAGCCAATCTGCAAATCCTCAGCTTAAAATTTTTAATTTAAAAAATAAGTTTTAGAACTCTAGAATAGTGAGAGATTTTTTCTCCCCTCACTTGCCTTTAGAAAAAAAGGCATGAGAGACTTCTCTACACTAAACTCTTGAATTGGTGAGGGCTTTTAGCACATGCACACTTTTGAAAAGAGGCATAGCTCTTGGGATGGAAGGTGGAATTCTGAGAGACCCTCTTTACTTCAGAGCTGTGTGGAGAGGGGTGACACTGGCATTCAAAAATTCTCCAGAAACATACAGAAAATGCCTCCATGGGAAAATCTCCTAACTCTTTAATAACACAGGCATCACCATTGTCTAGTCTTTACATAGGCTTGATCTAAATACACTTGAGAAATAAAACAATGGTCTCAGAGTTTATTTGATGCATGGAGTTGGGACTTTCTGAAATGCTTATTATGAAATCTCTGGGATTTGCTTACACTAAAGATCTATGGCTCTTTAAAAATAAATTCTTTGATAAATAGAAATTCAAAAATATTTTTGAAAACCTAAAAATATTGTTGAATTTACAACCCTTATCTTTTCACACCAGTACTAACTACTTGAGGACCCAGATGTTTAATTTATCTACAAGTAAGAAATTCTTTTTGAATCTTTCCACTTAAACACAAATTGTGCTAATAAATTCTCTTATTTAAACATGTATCTTTCCTTGGCACATATGAAAACTGAGTCCTTACCACCAACGTAGGAAAGGATGTAGACATAGGGCTTATGTTAGAAAAGCTCAGATTTCTTAGGAATGCTGAAATAGTGAGAAAGTATAAACCAAAGTATGAGATGAGGAACCAGGAATTAAAAATAGATACAAAATGAGGAATTCAGCAAAAACTTGTCCTACTAATTAGGAGAAGTCCAGTTGAGAAAGTGAAAGGCTTTACTGCTATTCCTCTCTTAGTGTTGAGAAGAATAAATTCTAAGTAGTTTATGAATCTGCCACCTTGTAAATTGTGCTGCATCATAAAGTTAGTCCTGTAACTACATAATAATATGAATAAAGAGTTCCAAAGCAACAAGGAGAAGTAGGTGTGATCTAGTGGCCAGAATAGGGGCTGATCCTTCACCACAACCTACAGCCCCTAATTCAAACTTGTTCTTCAGCAAATTATTTTAACTACAACACCTTGAATCATATATAAGTCTGCATATCTGAAACTTACAGTGTCCTATGGAGTGGTGCTCTGGACCTGCTTTGATGAATGTGTGAGTCCCATGGTCCCTTGATGTCCAGGGTGATGTCCTCAGCAACTGTCACACTGTACAGACTATCAATCCAGTATATATTTTTTGATGCAAATAAAGGGACCAAAATCATATGAACATATTTTATATATTTGTTGTCCATGCTTTCCAAATAACAAAACCTATCATGTACTGAAACATAGTCAGACAATGGGCAATAATACTAGACAACACCTTAAATTAGAATCTCCTTGAAAATTTCAACCTTATACTTACCTTTTGGTTGGATGTCAAGTGGACCTCTTCACACAAAATGAGCAAAACAATGTCTCGGGACCTTCCTCATTTCACTGGATTAGTTGTCAACATTCTCACCCTCTCTGGGAAGGTACTAGGCAGGGTTGACTTTATGAATGTACAACCCACACTATGACACAAGGCCCCATGTTTATAAGGGCTCCATGCATCATTGCCCCAGACTCCTGAATGTAGGCCATAGAAATTCTATTCTCAGGCTCTCTTCTAGTATTTTCTCTTTAAGTGGGATCATACATGACAGAATAGCATCCACTGTAGTAATGCCTAAGATTCTTAACTTAGAATCATGTTGCTCTTTTCAATGACTAGAAATCTCTAATCCTAGATGCCTGCTTGGCCATTACCTACTGTCCACCCTGGAAATAAATGTTTGAAAGTTCTGCTGGATCTTTTTACAACCTAGATGATGGCTGTGCAATTTCCATCTACTCAACTCTAGAACTTGTATTGTGGCAGGTATGCATGGTTGTCCTCCTGGGTATACCCAGACTCCTGGGAATGGCTACCAGCACCCTGAGAATGATAGCCTAAAACACCTTAGACTGCATATATCCAAGTCTTCAGATGAAATGAGGAAATAGAAGTCTTGGGACAGAAAGGATGTGTCCAAGGTTGACACTAAGTGTTATACAGGCAAGGAGGGCCGCGATTGAGTTTCCTGACTCCTAGATCTCTCTGGTTTCTTAAGCCTTCTCTTTACCTACCTTGGAGTCTTATGTATGGAGCTGGTCTGATATCATCCATTGCTAATGAGGAGCAGGTCAGATACCTTTAGTACTGGAGTAACTTCGGATTTAACATCTGGGCCAGTATTTGTAGGAATTCAGAATAAGACCCAGCCTCTGCTGGAATCAGAGTCATGTGCCTTGTACCTTCTTCTTCCAATGCAATAGGCTTCACTAAAGTCATGTGAACCTTGGGGAAGTACTGGAGGAAAATGGCCTCTTTCCAGAAGCCCATGATTAGGAACATTATTATTATTATTATTATTATTATTATTATTATTTAGTCATTATTACCCAGTCCTCCCTTCTTTCTCTCTTCCCTCCATCCCTCAATACCCCTCTCTCTCTCCCTCTCTCCTTCTCTTCCTCTTCTGTCCCTCTTAAGGACTGGGAATTGAATCCAGGGCCTTGCACATACTAGGCAAGTACTCTACCACTGAATTACATGCCCAGCCCCAATTTTGCCTCTGAAGATGATCCAGCCAACCCACACTGTCACCTTTTCCCTGATACTGTGGATTCCATCAGCACCTGGCATTTGTACCACACAGCCCAGAACTTGACTATTATACCCTTTCTGTGTTATTAATCCATTACTGACCCACTTGTGTTAATTTTGGCTCAAGTTTATGTTCTTGGAGGTCAACAACCAGTTTCTACACCTCTTCTGTATCTGAGTAGGCATGTTTCTCAATTTGATTCATCATATAAATAACTTCAAATTAATGGGCAAGAGAAACATATGAGTGAAAAATGGTTTAGGTTGACTAAGCTGTCCCTCATGGTCAGCCCCAGATCTTAAATATTTCACTGTCTCTACTCTCCTGGTTCTGTCTTTACCAAGCAGGAAATTAGGTACCTGACAGAAATGCAAACAAATAAAATTCCTCCTGTATTCCTGTTCATGTTTCTGAATTCTTTTAATATAACTTGTATTTGGACTGAATTAGTATCCTTTGTCTTTTACAATGTGTTTTCACACAATTTCAACAAGTTAGTATTCATTTCTGAATCTGGATAACCCTAAGAAATTTTCATTCATTGAATCCTAGCAGGAGAGACAGAGACAGAGATAGACAGAGACAGACAGAGAAAGAGAGAGAGGGAGGGAGGGAGAGGGGAGAGAGAGAGAGAGAGAGAGAGAGAGAGAGAGAGAGAGAGAGAGAGAGAGAGATCACAGAGAAGAATGAAAAGAGAAAAAGAAAGTGTCATAAAAGATAAAAGAATGACTTTTTTTGGTTATGTAAAGGATTTTAAAGTCAGAGTGTGACGGAGGAGGATTGAAAATTATACACACACAACCAGAGAAAGAAAGGGGAAAAATACAAACATTCCATTTCTAGTTTTCTCAATACATAACAGAAGGGGGAGGAGAAATCTAAATGAGTAAAGCAGAGTTATTCTCAAAACCTCTCATAGTATAAAATCAGTTGGTGAGGAGTCTTACTAGCTTGGAGCTAGGAAAAAATCATTTCTGAAGAGCATGTTTAGAGACTGTTTTTTTAGTGCAATAAAAATGGAAAAGAATGTGAGGTGGGGAAAGGGGAGGCCCTTCTGCAACAGCAGCTGCTTCTGTCTTCAGGCTCTGGGCAAAGATTCTTCTTCCCATCCTTTCAGCAACCCATTATCGGGCCTCTCTCCTTCGCATTATTCTCCAGCAACCTTATCAGACACAAGCATCGCCTCAGATGCTGCGACTGGAGTCTTGTAATTGTCCCCGGTTAGAGCTCAATAGCACCTTGAACCATCAGAGCAATCTAAGCTTTTAAGAAAAGGTCTCCACAAGGAGAATGGGTAAGAGAATTTGCCTGTGGCTATGTGAGTTCTTTAATAGCTAACTCTCCTCTGCCAGCCCTCACTGCAGAGCCTGTGGAGAGATGAGAAGTCTCTCTATTTATCACTCGCTCTTCTGAGTGCCTGTTAGGCAATGATCATATTATTTATTACCAGGTGCTACTGTTGGGGGTGGGGTGGGAAGTGATTTCTTTAATGGGCCTTTCATGGACATAGGAACTTGGGAGATTAGAGTGGGGAAAGAGGAAGAAAATGTGAAGACACTGGAGCACTGGAAGGAGATTGCTGGCACTGTTTGAAGGTAATACATAACAGTCTGCAGAGAAAAAATATAATTTATAGCAAGTGTACATGTACATGATTAATTATGTTAACTGAGGGACAAAAAGAGAGGAGAAATGTGTTCATCATATGGGGTGTGTGTGTGTGTGTGTGTGTGTGTGTGTGTACAATTAGGTCATCTAGCACTTGCAGAAAGTTTGAAGGTTTTTAATTTTAGTACTCTCACCCCTTAGCTTCCCACCCCCACAGGCAGAACTTTTCTTGCAAAAGAAGTAGATTCAGAGACAGAAAACAACATTTTCAAAAGCAAGAAGTGCCAGATCTGGAGATATGGTCACCGGGCCCTCAGAAAAGCTCTCTCCAGACATGAAGTTATTCGTTTAAATAAATCAAGATTTTCTTCCCTAAATGAGAACACTACAAGAGATTGGCTATGTAATACAGACTTTGAAGTATTAGAAAGAAAGATTTTTGTAAAAATTCTTTCACCATTCTAGGGTCACATTGTAAATCAGGAGGTGTCCCAAGAAGAGAGGGACCATACATCAGGTTCCATAGGAGCTCAGGTGGGTAGTGCCTGGATTAGCTGCTCTCTCTGGGCACATGAAGAGACAGGCAGGCAGGTGGTGAGTTAACAAGGAAGCTGCTGTGGCAGGTGTCTGCTCCTGCTTGCTCTACACTGTTTACTGGGTTGTCCAGACACTGTTTTCTCCAAATGCCTGCCAGCTGGAGAGGACAACTGAGTCCAGGAACTCCTGACTAAAAATCATGTCATCCATCCTGAGAACGACATGCAGCAGACCTTTTAAATCGAAAGTGACTGTTCCTCTATCCATTCAACTTTCTACTCCTGCTGTAAGTTGCCTAGCTGATAGATTTGTGCATTAAGTAGGATTAAGTTCACTGCAAAGTACAGATGCCAACTATAGCAACTTAAACAAGATAGAGATTTATTCTGTTACATGAAGTATGGAGGTTGATATCTAGTTACTGATTTTCTGCAATCCTCAGAGCATAGTTTCTAGCCTCAGGGCTGCCTTATGGTTACATAATGACTATTATAGCTCTGGCAATCACATCAGAGTTGTGGAAAGAAAGCAAGAAGAAAGAAAAGGAAGAGAAGGAAAAGGATAAGGGATAACAAAAGACCTGTAAAATAGTATATTCCCAGTGAGTGAGTCCCCCCTTTAAGAAGGCACTTTCCTAGAAGGACATTGCTCAACAATTTCCAGTGCTCAGGAAAACTTTCTCCAATCAATTTCAGCCTAAACCTCATCTACCAGAATGGCATATGGACACTTTAATTCACTAAGGAAAGTCTGAAATGCGTTTTGTTTTGTTCTTAATCTGGATATAGTACCAATCCCCAATGAATCAGGGTTTGTTTTTAAGGAAGGCAGAGTGAGTGGATATTACATAACAACTAGCCATTGACCATGAGACAGAGATCTTGCCCTTATGAGCAAGGCTAGGACCATGAAGACTGAAAACTAAAGGCTCCTGCCTAGTCTAAGAGGATATATACTCTCCGAAAACACTCAAAGCTGTCTCTGACTACTCGAAGCCTCAGGTACCTGGAGAAAGAGTTCCCCAGGGCAAGGCCAGAGTTCTATGACAAGAACAAAACCTCCTCAAATCCCTGTGAGTCCTTGTTGCACTTACTTCTGTCTAGTAGGGTCTCCATCTTGCCATGTGTGGGACCATTGTCTGTAACAAATGTAACTTACCTAATCTTGCCTAGACCCATTGGTGCCTTATTATTGTGGCACTGACCATTTGGTCACCAAAGGACAATTTCTCCCAAAAGAAGTGATGCTTCAAAGTGTACACTTGGCTGATTACCCTCTCAATTCTTTTAATGGCTTCCAGCTAAGGCTCAGGTCTGTCTTTGCAGGCTCCAAGCAGTCTCTGAGATTTTTTTGTCTTGTGGGTCTTGCTACTGTTTACATTTCATCCTGGAACCCAGTTTTTAGAACTGCAGCTCTAAGCTTATCTTTTTGGGTCTAAACCTTCATCAGGGTTGCAGTCTTCCATGGTTCTGTATCTGCGCTCTCTTTACAAAGTCTGCCTGCATCAAACCAGTCATACCCACTCCCTGAAGTGAAGTCTTCTTCACATCAGATGCTGAATTCCACATTCAGTCTTTCTTTTGATCTGCAGATTCAATTCTATACCTTTCCAAAGATCCTACTTAGAACTCTTTGAGTTCTAAGGTCTGTCCTGTCATGGGTGTCCACTACTGCCTTCCCTAATGCCATACTCTCTGATCAGATGCTTTTATATTACTTACAGGGGGATGCTTTCTTGCCTATCTATCCCTGTGATAGGTCTAAGTTTCTCTGGAATATAGTCCAATCCCAGCCCCTGCCTGCTGACTCACTTCTAATGGTGAATCAGCCTCTAAAGACTGGAAGCTTGATGAATACTAAGATATGACAGTAGCTGCATCCACTTACAGCCAGCTGTACATATGCTGGTACCCAAACTGTCTCTAAAGTCTCATTAATTAAGGACTCTTGCCTCCAAATTTTAACATATAGATGATCCTACAGCTCACAAATGCTTCACAGTCAATCTTTCTTGAAACAGTTCCAATTATCCTATACAATAGTGGAGCTTAGATCTTTTTCTTCACTTTCAGAGGAGGAAAGATATTCAGGGACAGAGATTTTCCAGAGTTTAGAGATCATCACAATAATGTGATAATAATAATATTTTAATAATATCACAGACACTGGCCTAAGGGAAGGCAAGGCAAACCCCAGGGCTGGTGTTACTGTGAACAATTCCTTTGTGTATTATAATTTTAAAAGCTCTTTCCCATATATTGCCCTCACAATAGCCCCTGTGAAAAACTGGAGTAGTTTATATTATTATCACTTTACAGACAAGTTACCTGAATTCCAAGAAGAGTGAAGAGATCTGTTTAATATCATGTGGCTGATAAATGGTATGGTCAGAACTCCAGTGTAGACTTTGGCCTCCAAATCCATAGTGCCTTTCACTTCTGGGGGACAGAGGTAGACTCTCAGAAGCCTTGACAATGAGGTAATGGTACTCTATCTTGACCGTGAAATGAAGAAATGAGTATCTGGGGCTCACTTCCGAAGGCTGCCTGCAGATCCTCCAGCATTCAGCTCAGAGTTTTCTGAACCACTATCATCAGGAAAGGGGCTATTGGCTTACGGACTCCTAACAGGAGGCTTATTGATGCCAGAACAGGAGATTTGTTTTGATCTGATGACATCTTACTTTCCATTGTCTTGGAAGAATAATAGTTGAGAATTACTTAATGGACTAAAATATTGATAAATGGACAGATATAAATGTGAGTATGAAAAATTCTTGGAGGACTAGCATTATTTAAAATAATTTAACTTCACATCGCTAACAATAATAGCAGAGATTATCTCCCACCAAGTCCATCATTCTACATTGTAAACTAGAAAAAGCCCCTAACACTACTGAGATTTTATGTTACACCTGATTTAAGCTCTCTATTGGATGTTAATACTTTAGGCATGTCTTTGTACTTGAAATATCCAAATTGTACCTTTATGTCTTGTTTCATTGTTCACTAAATTTCCTGAAAAGACTAAGATTCTTTCAGCTGACAGAGTAGATAACAGAATTGAGGATTAACTTGTCTGACACAGAAATCTGGAAAATTCCAAGAAAACTCAAGTATGAAGTGACATTGTTATCTTTGTGTAAAATTAGTTATTAAGCACTTACTTAAATATAATACATTGCATGTGAACAGTACTTTATAAGACTCTTTCCATCCATCCTCTGCATCATCCCCAGCACAATTCTCACAGTTCAGTCTCATTAGCTCCATATCCCTCCTAGAGGAGGAATCTGAAACTCTGGGAAGTTATGAGTCATGCATCTAAAACTGGGAATTAGCAAAAGTTAGGGATCAAACTATGGGGAGGGGGAAGGAGCCAGGTTCAGTAACCCATCACTGACCCTGACTCTCCAGCTTAAGTGAAATATGGAGACAAGATTTCAAAGTGTCATCTTATCTTTCAGGCTCATGTCAGCTAATGGATCAAGAAGTGTGCAGAATCCAAAGAAAGAGGTGACTGTCCTGTGTCCCTCGGAAGCCTATGTCCTGTGTCCCTCAGTGATCACAATTTTTAGGTTCCTCTGGGCACTGCTAAGCTCTATCTGATATGAACCTTGATATGAGTGTTTTCATTCCATCTTGAAAGTATTCAATAAGGATTCAGCAATGTAATAACCCCCATGATTATTTCTTCTTCTCTAACTCAAAAACCGGTATAAGCTAATTCATAGTTTGGGATGCAGAAAACCAGCTGTTGGAACAGCCTCTAACATCTCCCTCAATTGGCTTTCTGATGAAGATGCCTCCCATACACAGCTTGAGAGTTGTAGCCCAAAGGTAAAAAGCACAAGAACAGAAAGACAGCTTCTTGTGTCCTGATACATCACCTCTTTAGCAAATGTTCACTAGGTCCAAAGGTTTAAATGTATGAGGTTTTCAAACAGTGGGCCCTGACACTGAAACTCCATGATCCCAGTGAACAAGGAGAGTCCCTGCAGGTGCCCCTCAATAATGAAAGCCATCAGAATGCACGCTCATAGAGGTTAAGAGAATGAAAATCCTGAGAGAGCTCTAATTCCATCTCTAGCATCAGCACAGTCTGTAGCCCAGCTACATATACAGTACCTATAGGAAAAGTTGAATCCTAGAGCCAATTCTAAGAATGCAGTTTCTTTAACTGACAAGCTTAAGGCAGAATGGTGATTCTGTCTTGTTTAAATCTATATTAGGACAGTTACTACTCAGGGAATATGGGGTCAGGGATGTGTCCAAACTGGCTCCATGACCTAAACAGCTCTTTTTCTTTTCTCTTTCTTTTTTTTTTTTTTTTTCATGCCCATCCTTTCCCTTCTGTGATAGTTTGGCTCCTTCTCATTGATGACAAGGGTGGATTAAGTGTCTGTTTTTCATTTTTCATTTCACCCCAAACACAGTCTCTCAGATGATCCCAGCCCAGTCCTATTCAGCTCAACCCCCAGGGCTCAAGACCTCAGCTTCATGGACTCAGATCAGATTTTAAACTGAGTAAAATTTCAAAGCAAGTGATCAAACTGCAAAACTAAAATTTAGAAAAGTTAAATTGTGAAATAAATTCTCAAAAAAGAAGCAGGTTAGGTACACTGGAAATTAAAGTTGAGAGTCTCAGATAAATGAAGGCAAGTACTGGGTGTCTTAGTCTTGAGTAGATGTGGAAAAGCTGAGTTCAGTGGCAAAGACATTGAGAAGCCAGAGGGAGTCACTGGTGGCACATTGAAGGCTGGCTGGAAGCAGCTGCAGACCTTCAGCCAATGTGCTCTTCTCTCCCTGGTTCTTGCTTTTGATGGCCCAAACACACTCCCAGACCTTACCTGTAGGCCCCACCTGGCTCTCTGGCACTTGTGCCCCTACTGCCACTGAGTGACACTGTAGTCTTTACCTCTCTCAGTGAGATTTCTCCCCTCTTTCAAACCTTCTACTACTGTCTCTTGACTTCAGGGCCACTCATACCCATCAGATGCCCATATGGAGCTAGAAAGCTGTATTGAAGATCACGGCATACTTCCTCAGCTTTCAACTCCAAAATCTGCCCGCTCTTGACAAGGGAGAATTGTCCTTTCTTGATTTAGCTCTCCCCTTGCTTGGTGCCACACACTTCCCATCTTTTCTGGATTCATGTAGGTCCACATGCTGAGCCACATCTTTCTGAAAAGTCAAGCAAAGATTTGACCATAATACCATGTTCCTAGGAGCACTAAAAAGAAAATCCAATTTCTATACCACAATAAATTTGCATTTCAGAATACGTGAGAGCAGTCACATAGAGTTCAAATAAAATAAGCAATTTACACAGATAACATTAATGCTTTGGAAGAGACAGAACAGAATTCATTGGGCTTCTAGCAAGTTCCAGGCAGTGTACTATATCATTTAATCCTGATGACCACCCTTGGATTTGGGACAGTGTTTTTGCATCAGATAGATGAGAAACTAAGGCTCAGAGAAGTTAAATAATTTGCCTCAAGTTACAAAGCTAGATAGTCACATAGTCAAGATTCCAACTGAGTTCTACATGACTTAAAAACCAATGTATCTTCCTGGATTCAGTGTATTGTGTGATGTATATATGATGCCTAGCTATTGCCATCCACTCATCTACCTGTCTGTCTCCAGTATTTAGACTATAAACAATGAGGGCAGGGATTTGTCTCATTTGCTTCTAAACAATCCACATCTAGGATGTAGATAAGTTTTTAACACCCAATAGAGCTCACCACAAATTGATTGAAAGTGCACAGATGTTTGAATGTCCCTGGAGACAACATCTGTGTCCTAGAGATGATGTATCTCTTATCTATACTCCAGGAAATCCAGAAACAGATCAAGAGTAGGTCCAGGAGAAGCTGTAAAAACTGTGATTCACTCCCACAGATCTGTGAAAACCACTGTAGAAAACATCTTTGGGAAGCACTAATACTTCTTATATAAATAGTTTCTTTGGAAAGATAATGACCCTCATGTGCTGATGGTGGTTAATGAAATACTTCTTTCCCTTTTGCTAAATTCATAAAAGATAAAAATTTCACTAATGTTCTAATGTTGCTTTTCTGATTCTCCGGATTAAAATAGAGTAAGTATGGCTAATGGCTGTTTTAAGAAGATCCCTTTTTTCTCAAGCACAGAAATATAGATATTTTTAATCTTTTTTACTTTTCCAAGGGGAGAAATTCTTATGACTCACTCTAGAAAGCAAGATTTGGCTTTCATCTTGACTTTGTGAACAAATAATCTTCTTTCCTATGATGACATCACCCTCTACTGAAAGCTTTGCCACCACTTCTGTTTTGTAAGGGCAAGGTTTTTATCACAATAAAATCAACTACTAGCACGTAAGAACTAGTCACCTCTGTTTTCCTAGTCTCCCTCCACTATTCTTAGTATAGGTTTGTATCCACTGTGTGATCCTAAACATGGTTAACTGATTAACTCAAGCAAATCTGTCTTCTCAGAAAAGTGGGTACTGAGCCTATAACTTTGCATATCACAGTCCCTGTGCCCTGTGCCTTGTGCAAAGCCAGCACCCATTGTACCACCCGCAGAATTCAGGTGAGTAGAAGCAGATTCTGACTTTCTCCCACTCTCTTGTCAGTGTCTAAATGAATGCCTGGCATACAGTTAGATCATTCTTGAACTCTTGGAGAATCAAGTTTATAAGCAAATGAGAAATCAAGCTTTTAGGCATAGAATTTTTCTTAAATGAAATTATCTGGACCATGGGTCAGCAAACAAAAGTCACATCTGATTCAAGGCCTGTTTTGTATGGCCAGCAGTCTATAAATGGATTTACATTTTAAATCGGGGGAGGTCTGAATTAGAATAGTTCACAACATGTAAAAATTATATAATATTCAAATTTTAATGCTATATTCATTCATTTAAGTTTTCTATGGGTGTTTTTGCATCACAGTGATATAGTCCAGTAGTTGAAATAGAGTTTATGGTCTTCAAAGCTTAAAATGTTCTTGTCATAGGAAATAGGGAGATAGATCTTTCTCAATTGGGAAGGGGATCAAGAGATACAGGGGGTGGGTAAGGGGATAAAAAAGGAACTAAGATGTGTTATGTAGGTGTACCAATATCATACAAGGAATGTAAACATATGTACTACAAATATGTACTAATAAAATTTAAAAATAAAAAGTAAAAAAATTTTATCAGGTTTCTTACCAAAAAAAAAAAAAAGGGTTATGAACCTCCATTTTGGACCAATAGTTCTCTGGAGAACTCATTATAATGTAAAAAGCTGACATCTATTGAATCAGAAACTCTGGGGCTGATGCCAGGGAATCCGGGTTTAACCGCCTTCCAAGTGCTTATGATGCACCTGGGGTTTGAGAACCACTGGTCTAGAATCCTGGAGGAACCACATTCTGAGAAGATGGCATAGGCTGACTGTTGTTAAGCATTTCCTAAACACCTACTAGGTGATTCTGTGTTCAGAGGTTGTGAGTCGCTAGAGCTACCAAGAAAGCAGGAAAAGATCCCTCCAGTCGCTGTAGTTTCCATCTCAAAGTAGCCGCTTGTCATAAAAGAAGTAGCAAAACGCGATCCCATCCGCGATAGGCAAGCATCCCAGGGGGAGTTTCAGGCAAAATGGGTTCTTAAATATTTGATTTTCTTTCCAGTCACTGGCCGCCTTTTTATTTGGTTTGGGGCTGAAATAAGACAGCTTGTAAGTAACTGGAGAGGGTGTATACCCAGTGAATTAGTTCGGCTTTCATTGTGCAGGGGATTAACGCCGAGCAGTGGATGCGGCTCCGTTTCAGGTTAGAGGGGCTCGCTGCTCGCTAGCTCCAGGCCAGCGCTAATTATCATAGGACTGGGGCCATTAAAGGGCTTAACTATCACTGCCCCCTTCCAGGACTGGATTAGCAGTTCGCCTCCAGCTCTCCCCCGGCCGATAACCATTCCCAAGTCTGTTGGCTTTGAGCTGCTGAGGTGAGCCGGAATATACCTCAGATTAAGAAAGCAGAGCTGCTTCGAACGTGGGGGCCTAGCTGGGGTGGAGAAGGTGACCCTCTCCCGGCTAGGAAAGCCCAGGCGCTGTTCAGATCTTCTGCGAGCCTGCAGGACTGAGCCAGCCTAGGCTGGCAGTGGTGCAGGCTGGCCCTGCCTGGGTTTCCAGGGAAGACACAGAAGAATTAACTAAGTGTCCACATGACCTGTTCCAGTTACAGACTTTGAGAATCAGAAATGGAGTGTACACAATTGTGGGGGAAGCAGACTTTTTCCTTTCTGAAATGGAGCAAATTACTGCACTGCCCTGAATCTCTTTTCCCAGTTAAATTTGGGGCTGTATGTGTTTTGACGCCTGGGAAGTCTGGTTATTTACAGGCATAATGTACACTAGCTCTTAAGAGGATAAGCAGAGCTCATGAAAGTGAAGCCAACTGTCTCCTACACAGGCAGGGAGGAAGAGCCCTGCGGATTTTCGTTTCTTGTTTCCTGAAATTTCCAGTATGAGGACCACTTGTAATGTCAGTAATACTTATGACATTGATTGAAGAAGTAAATAAAAATACTTACATGTTTGAAGACCCCTTTCAATCACTGTATGTTCCCCAAGTCCATTCATTTACAACAGCTAGTGTTCTTGACCTTCCAATGAAGTCTTGGCAGAGAGGCCCCTGCGGTTTATACAAGCCTTCACATATGGCCCAATCCATTTCAAGGTTACTGTGATGATGGAAAATTCTTTTATTAAAAAAAAAAATACATATATGAGAGTCACCAATATAATAGTGATAATTTCTGGCTGATGGGATTATAGGTGACTTTTTATATTTTCCATAATTCTATTAAAGTCTGTGGGCATAATTAAAATGTTCCTAAAATATTAAACTAAAAATTGTGTCTCTATAAAGTCTGTCAATTTGATTTTTTTTAATTCTTTGTCTAAATAGTCTGATATCCCCCATGACAATCCTTCAGGTACATGAAGTCATCAGCCAGGTAAAATCATAATAGCAAATGTGTTAGTTAAAAGGTTGAATGAGAAGTGTTTGTATGGTACAGGTGTATACCACTGCTTCATTTATCAGTAAGGACAACTGGATTGTGAAACTGTTTAATAAGTCACTGCCAAATCTACTCATGCCATTTGTCTACTCTCAAATGTATCAGTGGAATTTTTTTAATAATTCAGTAATTATTTGGAGAGAAATATTTTCATTGCCAATATTACATAATATTGAAAATGATTTGGTGAGATGTTGAAGAAATTTCACAATATGCGAAAACTATGAATTTCAGTTGCAGCAGAACAGAACCATGGCAATATGCTTAAATTGTAGTTTCTTGGATGATTCCTCCTTGCTTTGGGAGCAGCTTCAGACTCAGCAGGTAGCATCACTGTGGGGACGATGAGCTCTGGGAAGGTCGGTTCCAAAGACTTAAGCAAGCACTGGTCCATACCTAAATTGTAGTTTCTAAGACTTCTCAGACTCTACATTTGGCACTTGGTTGGTTACTAAGTAAGGGACCCTCTCTAGCTTTTTGCCAAGTGATTAGCCCTTTATTAAGAGTTTTCTAGAACATGCCAATTTGGATTCTGATTAGTTCCAGGAACTAAGAGTAATTCAACTCAACTTATTAAACATTACTTGAGTGCCTATTATGTGGCACCCATTATACCAAGGGCTGGTAAAGCAAGAAATTTAAAAAAACAGCAAGCAAGAAAAACCTCATCATGGAAAATCTAGAGCAATTATAAGTCAATATTCTCCATGGTCTCACCAATCTGCTCACCTCTCATCACTGTACTTTGTGAAAGATTCTGTTGGTTGAGTTCAATACAACTAAAAGAGCAAAACACCTACTGATATATTTGGAAAGATGCCAAGCTCTGAGATTTGTTTTTATTCTGTACGTATTGTTAAAGCAACAAACAAATAAATAACAGTAACTGAAAGAATGGAATATCCTCATACAATTATTTTTTAAAACATATAAAAATTCAGTCATGATAGAGAAACCAAAATATGAGTTTGTGTTGAATATTGTACATTTAGATCATTTCAACCAATATTTATTAAGCAAATTCCATATGCAAAGAATGGTACTAGGTGCTATTAGACACCAGAGAAGAGTAAGAGCTGATATCTACACACAAGGAATTCACAATTTAGCCGAGAAAGGCATACACATTGAATAGAAACTAAGCTATAAAACTACTGAACAACAAGGAAACTGCTGTAAGAGTTTGAAGACAGAAGAATGTTGTTTAGAAGAAGCATGACTTGACTGAGCCTTGATCAAAACTTGTTAATACCACCTTATAAACCTAAATGACTGTGTGTCTACAGTGCAGTCGTTTGTACCCCAACTTTTCCTTTCTTGGGGAAGTACACAGAATAAAATGAATGACATCATAATTTCTCACTAGTCACCTGACAAAGTGTTATGTGATTCAAAAATTTGCAGTTGATAAAATTTTTAAAACCATACAGAAGACACATTCAAAATGTGTATCATTTTATTAAATGCTAATTCAATTACAGATTAGGTAATGATGGGCAGAATGACTCATCAATTTAAGGAGATTTGAATACCTGAGAGGTATATGAACACTCTAGTGACAACTCAAGAGTCCTGTCATCAGTTCCCAGATCATTCTCAGAGGTGCCCGAGAACTCAGATTCAGTGGCTCATAATCTAACCTGGACAATGCAGTAGCTCCACATAACCTCAAATACATCTCCAGAGCAAGACTTTCCTCTACAATTCTGTATCCAATTTGAGGTTATTGGAAGGTGTTGAACAAACTTTATTGTGATTTAGATATAATTCTCTCACTTACCAACACGTGAACTTGGGCATGTGATTTAGCCTCCTTGGGGATCAATTGTTTCCTTTAAAATGTTTACCATGCAAGATTCTGTTACAAGGATTAAGGGAGAAGATGTGTATATAAAGCACCTGACACAGTGCCTTGTATGAGGCATTTATCACATTGTAGCTACTTGAACTATTATTATATCTTGTTAACATTAATGCAACCATTGACACTTATTTAGTTCCTCAAGAGTGCAAAGTGCTTTTCCAGGTTAGAGACTGACATAAAAATAACTGGCAAGCTCAATCTGCCTCCACTCACCCATTTAGCCACCCACCCTTTGGGAACCCTACACAGTTAGATGAGAGGTCATAAAGTTTAGATCAGTTAGAGATCCTTGCATGCTATATTTTCATTACATATCCAAGTGGTGTTAGGTAACTTTTGACCCTGTTTTAAATAGGATTGTGTGAGGATTAAATGAGATAGCATAGTGAAATGCATAGCATAGTGCCGAGAATAAACACCAAACAAATCCCAGCCATTATTATCATAGGTTTACAATGTTACATTTGCTGTTTATGTACAAATATGATGTTTCCTTCTGAAACATTTTTTATTTTGTTTTTATTATAAAGTAGAATTATCCACATGGGTGCTTACAGCAGTGTTATTCATGATTGCCAAATACGGCTTTTAGAAACTCCACAGATGTTGAACATAAATCATACATAGCTAAAGAGATAATTAAAACCAGAAGATAGACAAGAGAAAATCATTGAGGATTCAGTACTAACAAACAGAGAAATTGGAAAATGAAAGAGGTTAAGATACTTAGCAATACAAGTAGATGCTAAGAATAATATCACAATTTGAATAAGAAGAGACAATATTTTAACAGTGGGAAGCTAAAATCTAAAATTGTTACAGAATTTATGAAAAATATGCATCCTCTGATGAAATATTGTGAATCACAATCAGGATAAATACAAATAAATCTTTACCTAGGAATATGGCAATGAAATTATATACCACCATGTATAATAATAAGAAAGCTATAAAACCAACCAAACAGAAAAAAAAAATATCCAAGAAGAAAAACTATAAAACTATTTTGAGAATTTCACAACTATGAGAACATGAATGGAGAAAGGAATACAATAATTTAAAAGCAACAATATTATGCCCAGGTAAGTTATTATTCAATAGAAAAATCGTATCAAAGAGAGATATAAAAAAATCAAAGATGGATATAATTTATTAATCTCAGGCTCTCTCTGAAAATAATTAAAGAATATATTTCAGAAAGAAAGAATTTAAATCAAGAAGGAATGTGCACAATGAAAAGACCAATGATATTTGAAGAAAATGGTAAATATTTAGCAAACATTCACTAAATAATACAATACTAATTATACAAATGAATGAGAATTTTATAAAAGAGGACTAACGATACTAAACAACAATAAACTGAGAAAAATTAAAATTAGGCCACTTGTAGGATATTTATATTGTTTAGCTAAAGCTAGAAGTACTGCTTAGTTTTTGTTGTCATAATTCACATATACATTAAAAGTACAGGAGTACAAGGCAAAATTTTGAAAACAATATAAGGAAAAAGAAATTTGAAGAGCTCAATATAGGACTTGAACATACGACTAGTGAATTGTCACTCTCAGGCACTAATAAAGAAAAAATAACAAATTATGAATAAAATGTATAAGAACTCTGAAAAACAGTTAAAAGACCAAACTTAACAAATTCTTGATGTAGAAGAAGACACCAAAGTTCACACTAAAGGCATAGAAAGTCTATTCAATGAAATAGTAACAGAAACACTCCAAATTTTGGGAAAGATATGGACATGCAGGCATAAGAGGCATTTGGAAACTCAAACAAGCATGCCAGAAAAGAACTCCTCCACCTCACACATGTTATTTTATAGCCAAAATGCCAACAGTACAGATGAAGAAAAGAGTATTAAAAACTGAAAAGAGAAATGACAAGTCACTACAAAGGCAAATCCATCAAAATAACTATAGATACCTCTGTAGAAACTCCAAATACCAGGAAGGCAAGGAACAAAGTATTTCAAGTCCCAAAAGAAAATAACTGCCTGTCTAAACTATTATATCCAGCAAAGCTATCCTTCAAAATCAAAAGAGAAATAATGACCTTCTAAGATAAGAATAAATTGATGAAATTCATGACCACTAATCCAGCATTGCAAAAGATACTTAAAGGAATCCTACACACAGAAGAGGAAGAGTAGTTCAACTATTGAGAATTAGGGGGCTGGGGATTTAGCTCAGTGATGCTGCTCCCTGCCTCACAAGCACAAGGTCCTGAGTTGAATCCCCAGTACCAAAACAAAACAACTATTGAGAATTAGAACAGAATCAAACATTAGAAAGACAGCAAAATTACAGGAATTATTACATTCCTTTCTATAGTAATTCTGAATGTAAATGGTCTTAATTCTCCAATTAGAAAACACAGACTGACAGGGTGGATTGAAAAATAAACCCCAACACTTTAATGCCTACAGGAATTACACCTCATCAGCAAAAACATATACCAACTGAAAATGAAAAGATGGAAAACAGTCTTCCATGCAAAAGGATTACAGAAAATAAGGAGGAATATCTACACTTATATTTGACAAAGCAGACTCCAATACACAATTAGCCAGAAGACAAAAAGATGGCTAGTGCATATTGGTAAAGAGGAAAATCAAGAAGATAAAATTGTAAATACTGAACAGGAGTACACTCAACTTCATAAAACAAACACTACTCAACATAAAAGAACTCATAGTTCCCATTAAAATAATAGTGGGTGACTTTGTACTCCACTCTCACCAATAGATAGGTTACCCAGATATGGAATCAAGAAAAAACAGAGCTAATCTATACCACAGAGTAAATGGACTTAACAGGCATCTGTAGTATAGTCCATTCAACATCTAAAGAATAGACCATTTTTGAGAGCCCATCCAGAAGCCCACCCAGAAAACAGCTGTGCAGGCACACAGGCCCCAGCCAGAAGGCCACCCAGATACCATAGGTAAATGTGAACAGGCCCCAGCCAGAAACCCACCCAGAGAACAGCTGTGCAGGTGCTCAGACCCCAGCCAGAGACACTCCCACATACCATCAATAAGAGCTCTCAGGACCCAGCCAGGGCCCTGGCCAGACAAAAGCAGCTTGGGCCCACAGGCCCCAGCCAAATACCTGCCTGGGAAACAATTGCACAAGTAGGCAGGCTCCAAACAGAGGCCCACTCAAATACCATTCCTAAGTGCACCCAGGCCCCAGACAGAACCCCACTCGGACAACAGCCCAGCATGGGGATCCAGAAAGCAATCATTCTGAACCCAGGAATAGGCACAGTGGTGAGCAGCAGACAGAAAGCCTCTCTGAGGCTTGTTGAGAATTGAAGCCCAGTGGGAGAGCAAAGAGTCACCTCAATAAAGGCACAGCAGAATGCAAAGGTTGAAATGAGAAGACACCTCAGTAAAACTCAAAACCAACTTCCAGATCACCAAGGGGAACTCTAAGGGCCAATGAGAGGGAACAATCTGAAACTCAGTAACTTAGACTCCCTGAACTGGCAACAAAAGGGGATCTGGAAAAAATAAAATCAGAAATAATTTCTCAAATAACAACAGAGATTGTGTCCATAGTGAAAGACATGATTAACAATGCTAGAGCAGATACAGATAAAAAATAAAGGAGCTGAGGAACATGATAGAATCCCACCATCAGAAACAAATGGAATCCACAGAACAAAGATTAAAATCTCCATTGAAAGTTTATGCTGCAGAATGAGCCAATGTGAAGACAGAATATCAGATATACAGACAGGATTGTGATTACTGACCAGAAAAAGAAAGATTTCTTAAACATAGCAAGGGACCATAAGAAATCAATCCAGCAGCTGCTAGATAATGCAAAGAAGAATAACATAAGACTGATTGGAGTCAATGAAGAAACAGGAGAGGGTGGAAAGAAGATAAAAAGACTGTTCACAGAAGTAATGGCAGAAAACTTCCCAAGCAGGGGAAAAGAATTTGACATACAGATAAGTGAGGCATATAGGACTCCAGCTAGCCTTGATCAAAAAAAATCTACACATAGGCATATAATAGTTAAGTTTCCAGAAACCCAAAAGAAGATCCAATTCTACAATCAGAAGAAAAGAAACAAATCACATACAAAGAAAACCCATGAGAATCACAGCAGACTTCTCAACATAAGCTCTCAAGCAAGAAGAGCCTGGAGTGAAGTATTTCAGCCGTAAAAGTATGTACACTGCCAAAACTATCTTTCAAAATAGATGTAGAAATAAGATAGTTTTACAACAAAGAACACTGAGGAACTTCATGAATACCAAACCAGCACTTCAAAAAAATTTTAAACACTATCCTAGGAAAAGACAGTGAGGGCCACAACCCCACAAAAGCCAGCACAATGAATCCACTGGAGAAGACAAGAAGTTAAACTCGAAGAGGGAGAATCCAACAACAGAAAAAGGTCATGATAATGCTAAGTCAATACATATTAGTTATACCCATCAGTGCAAATGGTCTCAATTCAACAATCAAAAGAAATAAACTGCCAGAATGAATTAAGAAGCAAGATCCAACAATATGATGCATACAAGAAACACACTTAATTCAAAAATAAACTTATAGATTGAAAGTTAAAGGCTAGAAAACAATACCTCATTTGAACAGAACCAAAAAAAAAAAAAAAAACCAAGAGTAGCAATTGTATTTGCAGATAAAATGGATTTCAGACCAACATTAATTAAGAAAGTCAAAGAAGGCCACTACATCCTTGTAAAGGGAATAATCTAGGAGAAAGAGAAATGACAATCATAAATATATTTGCACCAAATCCTAGTGCACCCATCTATAAAAAACATATATTAATAGACATGAAAAATCAAATAAACACTACCACAATAGTAGTGGGGGACCTCCATACCCCACTGTCACAAATAGAGAGATCAACAAGGCAAAACATAAACAACAAAATACTAGAACACAACCAAACTCTTGAATAAATGGACTTAACAGATGTTTACCAAATGTTGCAGCCAAAAAAATAAGAATAAATATTCTTTTAAGCTGCACACAGTTCATTCTCCAAAATAGATTACCTACTTGCCCATAGAACATGTTTAATTAAATGCAAAGAAATTGAAGTTATCCCCTGTATATTACCAGATCATGGTGCAATGAAATTGGAGACGAATAGCAAAAGAATCTGCAAGAATTTCATAAACCCATGGAAATTGAACAAAACACTCCTGAACAACCAATGGACCACAGAGTAAGTTAAAGAAAAACTCAGTTCCTACAATTATACAATGACAATACAACATATTTGATTTAATGGAACACAAGGAAAGCAGTCTTATGAGGGAAATTCATAGCAGTGAATACTCATATAAGGAAAACAGAGCCCAAATAAACAACCTAATGTAGAACCTCAAGCTTCTAGAAAAAGAAGAGTAGGAAAAACTGAAAGCTCATATATGGGAGGGAATTAAAAAGATCAGAGAAAATATCAATGCAATAGAGACTAAGAGAGTGATACAAAAAGTCAGTGAAGCAAAGAGTTGATTCTTTGAAAGAATAAACAAAATTGATAAACCCTTAGCCAACCTTATGAAAAACAGGAAAGAAAAGGCCCCAATCCATGAAATTAGGAATAAAAAGGGTGAAATTACAATGCACCGAGCAGAAATACAGAGGATCATCAATACCTACTTCAAGAACCTATATGCCAAGAAGATGGAAAACACAGAAGAAATGGATAGAATTCTAGATATATATGAATTACCAACATTGAATGAAGAAGACCTAAACCTTTTTAACAAGCCAATATCAATCAATGAAATTGAAAACTTAAATTGAAAAATACCAAGGAAAAAATTTTTAAATTACCAGTGAAGAAAAGCCTGGATTCAGATGGCTTCACTGCTGAATTCTACAAGATATTTAGAGAAGAACTATTACCACTAAAGTTTAAGCTCTTTAAGGAAATTGAAAGGGACTCAACACTCTCAATTTTATTTCTGAAAGCAAGCGTCACCTTGATTCCAAAAGCAGAGAAAGACCCAACCAAAAAAGAGAACTATAGGTCAATCTTCCTAATGAACATAGATGCAAAAATCCTTAATAAGATACTGGCAAACAGAATGCAAAAAATCATCAAGAAGATCAGATACCCTGACCAACTGGGATTCATACCAGGCATGCAGGGATGGTTTAACATATGCAAATCAATAAATGTAATACACTATATTAATAGAACCAAGAACAAAAACCATATGATCATCCCAATAGATGCAGAAAAAGCATTCAACAAAATTCAACACCCATTCATGAAAAATACTCTACAGAAAATTAGAATAGATGGCCTTTATATCAATCTGATAAAAGCCATCTATGAAGAACCAACAGCCAACATCATACTAAATGGTCAAAAACTGAAATCTTTCATGCTAAAATCAGGAGCAAGGCAAGGATGTGTGTTATCACCACTCCTGTTCAATATAGTTTTGGAAACATTAGCCACAGCAATTAGACAAGAGAAAGAAATAAAAGGACTGAAGGTAGGAAACAAAATAATTTAAATTGTCATTATTTATAGATGACATGATATTCTATATAAAGAGCCCAAAGACTTCACCAAAAGGCTTCTAGACTTAATAACCAAATTCAGTAGAGTAGCTGGATACAAGGTCAACACACAAAAATCAATAGCCTTCCTGGACCTGAACAACAGACTCACTGAGGCAGGAACTGGAGAAACAACTCCTTTCACAATAGTATCCAAAAGAAATGAAAAACCTAGGAATCAACCTAATGAAAGTAATCAAAGACCTCTTCTCTGAAAACTATATCACCCTGAAAAAAGAAATCTAAGAGAATAATATCAGAAAATGGAAAGACATCCCTTGCTTCTGGGTAGGAAGAACCAATATAGTGAAAATCATCATACTTCCAAAACTGCTATATAGATTCAATGCATTCTCAATTGCAATCCCAGCAGCATACTTCACAGACCTTGAGAAAACTATCCAAAAGTTCATTTGGAACAAGAAGAGACCCAGAATAGCAAAAGCAATTCTAGATAACAAAGACAAGGTAGCTGGTATCACAATCCCCAACCTGAAATTATACTACAAAGCTACTGTGATAAAAACAGTATGGTACTGGCAGAGAAATAGACCTGAGGATCAGTGGAACAGATTAAAGATGCAGAAACAACTCCAGACACACTCAGCCATCTCATCTTTGATAAAGGAGCCAAACACCCTCACTGGAGGAAAGATGGCCTCTTTAATAAATGGTGCTGGAAAAACTGGGTTTCAACTTGCCAAAGATTAAAACTAGACCTATATCTCTCACCATGCACTAAACTAAAATCAAAATGGATTAAAAATATAAATATTAAAACAAATGCTGAACGGCTGTAACAGAGGTTAGGTAGAACTCTTGAAGACATTGGCATAGGAAAAGATTTCATGAAGAAAACCTCAGTCACACATGAAGTAGCACAAACAATCAACAAGTGGGATCTCTTCTTATTAAAAAGCTTCTGTACAGCAAGAGAAACCACCAACAGAGTGAAGAGATGACCCACAATGTGGGAAAAACTTTTACCAGCTGTTCCTCAGAAAAAGATCTACTATCAAGAATATGTAAAGAACTTGAAAAAAAGCAGACCTCCCAAATTTAAAGATCCAATCCATAAATAGGCATCTGAAATCAAATGATATTTCTCAGACAAAGAAGTAAAAATAGCAAATAAACATATGAAAAGATGTTCAACATCACTAGTCATTCGAGAGATGCAAATGAAAACAACACTGAGATTCCACCTCACTCCAGAAAGAATGACAGATATCATGAAATCAATCAATAACAAATGCTGGTGGGGCTGTGGAGAAAGAAGAACACTGCTCCACTGTTGGTGGGAGTGTAGACTGGTGCAACCACTATAGAAATCAGTATGGAGATACCTCAAAAAACTAGGATTAGAGATCCCAGCGAGCAGCAGTGTGGACCAGAGCCAAGCGACCACAGGCAGTTCCCAGCCACGGACCCACCCAGACACCAGTGGTTCGGGCACACAAGCCCAAGCCAAAGGGCAGCCCAGAAACAAGCTGCACAGGTGCACAAGCATCACATAAACAGAAGAAATGTAACAAATCACATAATCATATAATAAGATACAGAAAAATCTTTTGACACAATTTAATATCATTTCATGATATGAACCCTGAAGAACATGGGTATTGAAGGATTGTTGGGAGCAATGCTACATAATTCTAGGGAAAAATCATTTGAGTAGGCCTAGTTCTCCTGCCTACAGCCCAGCTAGGACATTCCAGACATAATTGCATTTTGGCCTCTGGTCACAACTGAGACCTCAGTGATTCCCCCGGATGTTGCAATCTCCAGGACAAGACCACACCTGTGGGAGTCGCCAGGGAGGAACCAAATCTTCATCTGCATAATTCCTCATTGTTCTTAGATTTCCACTGCCCCCCAGCTTTTTGTTACACCTTGTTTATCCCAATATGAAGTACTGAACTCTATTTTTCACTTGTTACATTTGTTTCCCCATGTACTGAATAAAAGGTGCTGCAAGCTAGAGGGTTTTTGTCTTTGCCGCCCAGAGCAGCACTGATCAGACCCAAAGCTCAGCTTCTTCTCAGTCTCATTTGTCTACCTTTCCTGTAATTCTCTATGTGCTGCCATGGCTCGCAGGAGATTAGGACTTACTGCAGAGGCTCTGGTAACGTCCCCTTCCCCTGTTCCCTACAAAGGATCATACCTGAATTTAATGAGAACTATTTATTACAAACCAACCACCAACATCACATTAAATGTGGAACTAAAAGCATTCCCTCTCAAATCATGAACAAGGATATCCACTTTCACCACTTCTATTTAACATAGTACTTGAAACACTAGCCAAAGCAATCAGACAAGAGAAAGAAATAAAAGGGATATGTATAGGAAAGGAAGAACTCAACTCATCATTATTTGCAGATGACATGATACTCCATAGAGAAGGCCCAAAGAACTTCACCAAAAAACTCTTAGAATTGATAACCAACTTCAGCAATGTAGCAGGATACAAGATCAACATACAAAAATCATTAGCATTTGTGTACCTCAATAATGAACTTGATGAGAAGGAAATTATTAAAATAATACCATTTACAGTAGCTTCAAGAAAAATGAAATAACTTAAAATTAATCTAACTAAGGAAGTGAAAGTCTTCTACAATGAAAACTACAGTATTCTGGAGAAGGAGATTGAAGAGGACATCCCCTGCTCCTGGAGAGGCAGAACAAATACTGTCAAAATGCCCATACTTCCAAACTGTTATACAGATTCAATGAAGTCCCAATAAAATACTAACAACATACTTTACAGATCTAGAGAAAACAATCTGAAAATTTGTATGGAACCAGAAGAGAATCAGAATAGCAAAAGCAATTTGGGGCAACTAGAGAAAAGCAGGAAGCATCACAATACCTGACTTGAAGATATACCACAAAGTAACATTGATAAAAATGGCATGGTACTGGAATAAAAACAGACACGTGGATCAGTGGAACAGAACAGAGGATAAAGAAATATCCCCAGACACATTCAGCTGTTTGATCTTTGATAAAGAGTCCAAAAGCATATGTTGGAGGAAAGATAGCCAATTCAACAAATAGTGCTGGGAATATTGGATAACTGCAGAACATTGAAAGTAGACCCATGTCTTTCACTATGTACTAAATTAAAATAAAAATGGATCAAAGATCTAAACAGTAAAACAGAAATATTGAACCTACTGAAAGATAAAATAGGTAAACCTCTTGAAGTCGTAAGTATAGGATAGGATTGTCTAATTATAACCACAACTGCACAAGAAATAACACAAGAATCAACAAATGGGATTACACCAAATTAAAAAGCTTCTCAGATTTCTACTTGCAGCTCCCTCACCCCCAATACCAAGGGTATTTTCTTTACCTATATGGCTGATGTGGGATCTAGCTAAGTCTGCATTCCAGAATGGGGAAGGCAGGAAGGGAGGAAGATGAAGCCTACACCTTTACTACAAAATACTAACCCAGAAGGGGCATCCATCCTTTTGCTTACCTCTATAGTAAAAGCCTAATAATATGGTATACAAAGCTACAAGAAGATTGGAAAATATAATCCCTGCAAGACCACCATGTATCTTATTGCTGTGAAGGAAGGGGAGACTAGATTTGGGAGGAGATTCATAGTCTGTAACAGACATATGTATTTATCTCTATTTTGTTTTTAATTAATCTTATCATATTTATTTCTTTAGTTTTTGTCCTTATTATTTTATTAACTTCTGAAATTGATTTTTCTTTTTAGTATTAGGATTTTTTTAAACATACTCTGTTTACATTTATGGTAGAATAGTGTCTCTTCACAGCCATGGACGTTAAATATGGAAATACAATTTGCTTTGTACAATGAAGTGACTAGAGGTGATGTGCTTTGCTCTTTGTTGAGGGGGGTAGGGTGTAAGACCAGTGCATACTTCGCACATCCTCATCCTTCTTCATGGTCATCATGCAAGCCTACACCAGCCTGAGAAACTATGAATGAGTAAAGCAAAGTATAACATAGAGGAGAAACAAACTTTTAATATTTTTTGTTATTATCTATTATAGAAAAAAACCTGTTGTACCTCAGTGGATATAAATGCTACATGCATTTAATTTTAAGCTTTCATTTCTAAATGTAGGTACTAGAGCCATTACTATATATTTCTTGCAAAAGTTCTAGATTTTGAAAATGTGTACATTCTCTGATTTGTAGTATAGAGTTGGCTCTATTTATTAGCTGTATATTTATATTATTTGGACAATTTTTATTTCATTTACTTTACTAAAAATTTTATTTGCTCTTATATGTTTTCAACTTTTTACTTTTAAATAATTTCAAATTTACAAAAAAATTTTAAAATGGTAGTGTCCTTATATACCCATCAACCACATTCTCCAATTGTTACCATTTCTGAACCTTGTAAAAGAAGTTTTACACATGATGAAGAATTTGTTCTTAATTTTCAGAGTACACTCTGAAATGTCTCTCACAAGTCCACAATATAACATCAAAATGAGAAAAGTAATACTAATTCACAGCTCTCATTCCGATGTGCTAATGTCTTAATGTACTTTCTATGTTCAGGTTCCAATCTGAGATGCCTATTATGCCTAGTTATAATGATCTTGTCTCAAACAGTTGCTTGGTTTTTCCTTGATTTCATGAGGTTGATATTTTTGAAGAGCAGAAATCAGTTCCTTTAAGGTTTCCTCATATTCCTTCATGATTTAAGTGTTTTTGTCAGAAACACCACAGAAGTGATGCTATATCCCCTTGCTCTTGGGTAGGAAAATACAACATACGGAAAATGGCCATACTCTGAAAATTGCTATACAGATTTAATGCAATCCCAATCAAATTACCATTGTTATACCTCACATAACTAGAGAAAATATTCCTAAAATTCATTTGGAAGCAGAAGAAACCTAGAATTGCAAAAACAATTCTATTCATTTAATTTTAGGTGAGTTTGTGTTTTTCAAGGAATTGGCAACTTCATTTCGCTTGGCGAGTCATGCACCCAGTTGTTCATAATAGTCCTTACTATTCATTTAGTAACTGTGGGGAACTATTGTGATAACCTTTCTTTAATTCTTGATTTTGAAAATTTATGCCTTTTCTTTTTTTCTTTGACAATCTTGCAAGAGACTTAACAATTTTATTGATAGTTTCAAAGAACCAGGTTTGGTTTCATTGGTTTTTCTTTCTTCTATTTTTTTTGTTTTCAATGTCATTGTTCTCTGCTGTTATCTTTACTATGTCTTTCCTTTTGCTTTATTTGGATTTAATTTGTTCTACCTATTCCAGTTTTGTAAAGTAGACCCTTAGATTTTCTTTTATTTAAATAATTTCTACTTGTCAAAAATAACTTTTAATGTTGCAAAATTTCCCCTAATATACTACTTGCACTCTTGCCCATGAATTTTTGATATCTTGCATTTTTTGAAATTTGCATTGAGTTCACAATATTTCTAATTTATCTTGAGGCTTCCTTTTTGACCCATGGACATTTAATTTCCAAGTGTTTTGCAATTTTCTTATTGTCTTTCTGTTTTTGTTATTTTTAGTTTAACTCCTGCATTAGTTACTTTTCTCTCATTGCTGAGACACAATACCCAAAACCCAAAGTTAGAAGGGAAGGGATTTATTTGGCTTACAGTTCATAAAGGTTTCAGTCCATAATCCCAGGAGTCCCTGGCTCCGGGGCTGGGATGGCAAACAAGCATCACAGAAGAGAAACAACACAAGGATAACAAGAGACCTTAACAACATCTTATTCCCTTTTTTATCCCATTCAGACCACTGGGATTAGGGTGGTGCTAAATCACTCACTCATGTGTAGTGGTTTAGATATCACATGCCCTTAACTCCAACATTCCACATTCTAGATTCAGCTAGCTCTGACTGAGTGAGGCTTTAGTGGGACATCCAGACCCAAACCATAACAACTCCATTATAGTCTGAAAACACACTTTATATTATTTTAATTTGTTAAGGTTTGTTTTATAACCCGGGATATAGTCCATATTGGTGAATATTTTATTTGCACTTAAAAGGAATGCATATTCTGCTCTTGTTGAGTATTTTTAAAAGTTCATCTATTGTGGGCTGTGACTATAGCTTGGTGATACAGTGTTTGTATGGCATGTGTGAAGTTCTGGGTTCAATCCCCACCACTGAAAAAAAAATCTATTGTAATTTTTTTACTACATTTTAGTGGCTGCTTTAAAGATTACAAAATATGTACTTAACTTTTTGCAATCTAGTTAAAATCAATATTTTACCACTTAAATTGGAATATAAAAATCCCATAACTGTCTAGATAGCTTGCTTTTTATTCTTTTGTGGTCTCATATATTGTATTCATAAACACTGAAAACATCAACTACACAAATATTCTTTAAATTGTCGAACATACTTAAATAACTCAAGAGGATATAGATAAACAACCCAGATACACACTATTTCTGTTCTTTCTTCATTCTGGACATTCCACATAGCCCAGGTCTTCTGATATCAATTTTCTTTAATCCAAAGAACTTTACTTAACGATACTTCTTGAGAAGGACTGCTAGCTATGAATTATCTTAGTTTCTCTTCATCTGAGAATGCCTTTATTCAACTTTCATTCTTAAGGGAAATAAAATTTTAGGCTGACTTTTTTTCTTTTAGCTCTTGAAAAATGTTGCACCACATTCTTTTGCTCTCCATGATTCCTGAGAAAAAAATATGTAGTAGTTTGAATTGTAGAGGTGATGAATCAGCTTCCTCTAGTTGCTTAGAAAGAGTTGCCATTATTTCTTCAAATATTCTTTCAACATTATACTATTTTCCCTGTCTTTCTGAAATTCAGATTACACAAATGTTCTTAGCCCTTGGATCCTTTAGGTTCTGTGTTTTTTAAGAATTTTATTTCCTTTGTTCAGTTTAGATAATTTCTGCTTGTCTATCTTCAACTTTCCTGACTCCTGTTATCTCTATTCCACTACTAAATCCATTCAGTGAAGTTTTTGTTTTTGTTTTTGTTTTTTCAATCTTGGTTATTGTGTTTTTCAGTACTAAAATGTCCATTTTGGTCCTTCTTTTATCTTGTAAGTTTTGCTGTGATTTTATTTGTATTTGTTTCAAGAGTATTCATAATTGCTTATTTGAGCAACTTTTTTAAATGATAAGTTTGTCTTGTCAGATAATTTCAGTGTCTATATCATCTCATCACTGATACATGTTGATTGCTTTTTCCAATATATATTGAGTGGTGTGGCTCTTCATCACCATATGCATCCTCCATGTTTGGAATATTACATTAGGGCACTCTTTGTCTTCTTTAAATTCTGCAGTGATTATGGACATTTTTTTTGCAGTCAATTGATTTGTTGTACTAGGTAAGATCACGTGCATACATGTGCAGTTCATAATTGAGCATAGGAGTTCTTTAGAAACACTAGGGCGTCCTCTTCTCAAGTTCCTCCCTTTTTATCACCCCCCTAATAATTTCTGATTCCCTTGAGTATCTCATTTAATTTCCCTGTCTAGAAATTGACAATTTCTCTCACTGTACAACATTTGGGACCCAGAGAAAGGACAGAGAATGAGAAAAAATTAATAGTACTTGTCTCCTGCTTGGAAAAGGAAGGAGCTCCATCAAATGGAAAGAAATTTCAACTTTCCTCAGAGTTTTGACTTTTCCAGGATTCCATAGCTACTGCTGTTTTCCCTGACACTGTATTGCCTGGAGCTGGCATGCAATCGAGTGAGAGAAGAGAGGGAAAAAATGAGAGAGTGGCACAGGGTCTCTGAGCATTAGGGAATCTTTTTCATTTCTCAGGTGAGAATTAGAGGGATTTCCCTGAAGCTATTTGTAGTCACAGTGCTCACTTTGGGGTATCTCTGTGTTGCATTCAAACTACAGGAGAATAGAGGGTGAGAAACCTAGTAAACTCACCACTATATCAAAATTATTTTGAATTCAAGCATTCTTCCCCAATCTACCTGTTGCTTTTTACTTTTCAAAATCTTCAGATTTTTAAAAATTCTCTATGAATTCTGTCCAGGTTTTGTAGTTGTATATAGTGAAAAGGAAAGGATGTAATGTGCTTATGTCATTTTCTCTAAAACCCAAACCCTTGCTTTTAGTTTACTTAATATGTCTTTGTTCATCTTTTCCCCTAAATCTTTAGTGATATTTGAAAAATTGATTAGAATTTAGATGCAATAAAATATACATATATTAAGGAAAAAATTTTATGAGTTTTGGTAACCGTGTACATTCCTGTAATCACCAACCTAATCTAGACACAGAACATTTCCATAATTCAAAAAAATCTATTCACTCTCCTTTTTAGTCAATCTTCAGCCCTGCCAAAGGTAGCCATTATTCTGGTTTTTGTCACTGTAGAGTAATTTTGCCTGTTCTAGAATGTCATGTAGATGGCATCATAAACTATATATACTTTTACGTGTAGCATTTTACACTTTGTATAATATTTTTCTTCTATGTTACAGTTAATCTGTTAATACCATTAAATAAATGTTTTGCACCAGATATTACACTTTCCATTTAGCTCTCTTTTAAAGTTTTCATATCTCTTCTTCTATTTTCTATGTCTTTACCCATATTTTACCATAAATTCTTTTTCATTTTTGTCATTCCATCATGTAGTTAACTATTCCATCATGTAGTTCATTTGTGGGTTTATTTCTATTAACTATTTTTTTTTTACTGTGGGTTATATTTTTGCTTCTTCACATGTTTAGTAATTTTAATTGTATACTGGACACTAAGGACTATAGATTATATAGATTCTGATCTCAGTTATCCCCTTTTAAACAGTGCTGTGCTTTATTCCATCTGACATCTTCAATGCTAGTGGATCAACTTGCTTTGTAGAGGCTTTGTTTTAACTCTTGTTAAAATAATCCACTTCACTTTTTTCCTTAGTCTCCCAATATAGCCCATGTCCCTAGGATTAGGTCTTTACTCTCTTTTTTGCTTAAATTCTTTTATTGGTACATTTTAGGTATACAATACATTGATATTTATCATTGGATGCTTGTACCTGTACATGATGTATCTTGGTTCTTATTTTTTCACCATTCCCTGTGATCCCTTCACCCCCTCCATCCTTCCCTATTTACAAAGACTTTGTTTCCATTTTTTCCTTTTCTTATAATTTTTCCTTTACCTTCTTTCCTTTCCTCTTCCCCTCCCACTTCCCCTACCCCTTCAGACCTTTTCTTCCTATTTCAAATTATTCAATTATTCTTTTTAATCATTTTAATCCTTATTTACGCTTTCAGTTTCTCACACCAGAGAAACTATTTGGTGTTTACACATGTGTGTCTTATTTATTTCACTTAAGAGTATGTCCTCCATATGCATCCGTTTAGCTATAAATGTCTAGTTTCTTAGTCTTTATGGCTGAGTCGTACTCCATTTTATAAAAAACCCACATCTTCTTTATCCAGTTTCCAGTTCATGGGGACTTAGGCTGTTTGGAGATACCTCAAAGAACTAGGACCAGAGGTCCCATTTGTCCCAGCTATTCCCCTGCTGGGTGTCTTCCCAAAAGAATTAAAAGAATCATACCACAGTGATATATGTGCACCCATGTTTATAGCGGCACAGTTTGTAATAGTGAAAGATTTTTACTCTTAAAGTGTAAATTTTCTAGTGTTTTAGCAGAAATCCTAAATGCTTAACAAGCCACTCTAACCTGACAAGAGTTCTACCAACTCTTTCTCCAGTGGTGGTGGGTGCTGAAATCTCTGCTTAGCTTTTCTCAGCTTTCCAACTATCATTTTTTATTGGGCTCCTTGTTGGCTAACCCAGTTTATATGCATTTCAGGACTCATGCAAAAACTTTAAGAAAAGTTTGACTTTAGATTTGGGGGTTTAACAGTCTGTGGTTCCCATTTTTCTGGACTTTCCCATTTAAATTTCTAATGATTGTAAACTAAAACTTCTGATTCCTCAGCTCAATAAGACTTCTGCAGACCATATAAATTGGAGTCCTTTCAGTGGAAAGGGAACTGAGTAAGTGGAGATATCAATTACATTGGTTTGCTTCTTTCAGGGGTCATACTTCCACAAATTTCTATCTAGTTGTCACTTTCCAACAAATGTGCTTTAAATATTTATGAATCTTTCAAATAATGAAATTTTAAATATATATTTTTGAAGTTTTTTCTTTCTTTATTATTTAATAAATCAATAATATTCTCTTAGGCAACAACACAGATAACCTGCATTATGTCAGATATATAAAATCAATATAGGAATCATCTAAAAGCTTTGAAATATTAGAATTGAAGGCTTTCTGCATTTGTAAATTAATGACCTTTGAGGAGGAAGATGTTCTAAGGTACTTGATGATACCATAATATCTTAAAATCTGTAATGAAAGAGAAAACTTACCAATACTAGTTATCAAAACTCACAAGTTATAATAACATAAAACATATTTGTCATTTTAGCTGACTTTTGATGTTTATGCATACAATATAAATTATAAATATGTATACTATTACAGCACCATACAAAAGAAAAAAATACGTACGAAATATTTATGATAAATAATATTGTTGTATTTGTTAGATACATAAAGGGATTTAATGATTTTGGCTTTCAAGAAAATGACATTAAATATATATTTTAAAAATTTTCCCAGAGTTCATTATTGTTGCCAACAGAATACTCAAGTTGTGTTTAAATTAAGCAGAGTTCACAGCTTTGCTTTTGATGACCATTTTTAGTTAGAAAGCATTTGTTTTGCTTGTGTGTTAGAGTATTCTTCCTATGACTTTATCATATTTGTGTTTGTTCATGGGATAGATTTGTTTGGTCTGCTCATTTCACTGCATTTTGTTTTTTAGCTCTGTTTCCTGTCTGCCATGCAGTCCTGAGCAGCTATTTCTCTGCCATGCTTCTCTGCCCTGCCTTGGAGCCAGCTGACTATGGACTGAAATTTCTACATATTGTAAGCCAAAATAAACCTTTCCTCCTTTAAGCTGCAGGTGTCAGGTATTTTTTCCCAGCGATGCAAAATGTGATGAAGATTAGATTTTAGTTGTGTGGGATGAGCCACTTTTTAAGGAGCCCCGAGTAATGCCTGAGATTTGCAAAAGCACATATTTGCTTTTCCTTATCCATTTCAAATATTTAAGATATCTCTCAGTCAATTTTTATCATGTTGCTTCAGATTATTTGTCTTTCCAAACTGCATCTTATTTGCAACTTTTTTCTGCTGTTTTGTTCTTTGAAATTCTGCATTGTCGGTTTCAATTAATTTCATTCAGGACAGTGAAACCAAAATGTCTTTTTAAATTAATTTTATTGTTACATTTTAGGTATACAATATAATAACATTCATCACTGAAAATATGCACCACCTTTACATAATCTCTTGTGGTTCTTATTCTTTCCCGATTCCCCTACCCTCACTTCAACTTCTCCATCCCTCCCCATTTACAAAGACTTTGTTTCCATTTTTTCATTTTCTCATATTAATTGCATTCTTTTCTTTCCTTTCCCCTACTTCTCCTAATTCCCCGTCCCCTTTGTCCCTTTTCTTCCTATTTCACATTATCTATTTTACCTTTTAGTCCTTATTTACTTTCAGTTTCTCACACTAGGGAAATTATTCCATATTTACATGTGTGTCCTATTTATTTCACTTAAGAGTATTGCCTCAATGTGCATCCATTTACCTCAGTATGGCTAAGAAATACTCCATTTTATAAAAGGAAAAGTGAAGAGAATCTCTGCAATAAAGGCACATCAGACCACCGTACTTGGTAAGTTGAAGGGATCATCACCTCCCATCAGAACTTGGACTATCTTCAGGGGAAAGGTAGCTGGAATTTGCAATAGAACCTTGCAGAGTTCATCCTTGCAGGAGGACAGGGAGCTCAACTTGGGACTTGCAGCCAGAAATCTGCCTGAATTTCATAGGTCTGCAACTGGCTTGCTAAGACTCATTGACTTATACCTGCACACTATTGCCCACATTGTCTATTGTGACAGCAGAGACATATCCTGAAGGAGGCCCTTCATTTTTATCTTTTGTTATTTTCAAAATTATTATTAGTATTTTTTGCTCTTATTTTTAATTTTCTACTCTTTTCAAATTTTTATTTTTCTCTTTTTTTCTTTCTTTTCTCTTTTCTTTCTCTCTCACTTGCTCCCTTGCTGTTCCACATTGTTCTTCATCTCCCCTTGTGTTCCTGTTCTGGTCCTAATTCGTATTTCTTCTTTATTTTACTTTCTTTCACCTGTGTCCTCTGGTCTCACTGCTAACCTCCCCCTATCCTTCTACCTACAAATCCCTCCCTCCCCAACTCCTTCTAACTCTCCATCCCAAAGGGTAAAGTTGCTATATTGAAGAGTTTATTCACTATAAACATATGCTGGGTTCATTTTTGATTTTGATTTAATTCACACACTTAAAGGTGATAGATTAATAACTAGCACAAATTGTCATTTTCTAAGATGTGCTTGATGCTATGGTGTTGCTGATTGTATTACTTGGCCTAAGGTGTTGTGATTGATCTAATTTGTTGTCCTTCCTGGTATAATGAAAATGCCCTCAGAGCCATTAGAGACTCAAAACCTAAAGACCAGCTATATCTGGAACACACCTTGAGAAGCAATCATTCCATAAGGGTTCTAACTACAAGCAACAGAGATACTTACAATAAGCAACTTCAAAGTATCCACCCAGGAATTAAACCAAGGACAATACCAAAAACAAAAATGAGAAGACATTTAAGCAAGGTACAAACTCAGACTTCCACCCCACAAAAGGCAAATTCTGGGGAAAATGAGGTGGAAAAGTCTGATAATCAACCACCTGGACAACCTAAACTGATAGCATGGTTAGTAACAAAACAGATGAATGAGGCTCTAGAAAAATTCAAAGCAGAAATACTCTCTCAGATAACTACAGAGATGGTGAGCAGAGTGAAAGACATGATTAGAGGCTCTAGAACAGAAACAGATTAAAAAAAATACATGAGCTCAGAAACATGCTGGAAACCATGAATTCCCAGCATGAGAAAGAAATGGAAACCATGAAACAGATTCAAACAGCTATCCAGGAGATTAAAAAATCCATTGAAAGTATTCACAGCAGATAAAGGGAATGTGAAGATAGAATATCAGATATAGAAGACAGGATTGTGGCTAGTGACTATGAAAATAGGGATTTCTCAAAAATAGTAAGGGACCACAAGAAATCAATCCAGCAGCTGCTAGATGATGCAAACAGGAATAACATAAGACTGATAGGGGTCCATGAAAAAGCAGGAGAAAGTACAATTGACATAAAAAAAATCTCTTCACAGAAGTAACAGTAGAAAATTTCCCAGACAGAGGTAGAGAATTGGACATACAGATAAGTGAGGCATATAGAACTCCAACTAGACACAATTTAAACAAAATCTATACCTACACATATAATAGTTAAGATACCAGAAACCCAACAGAAGAACAAAATCCTACAAGCAGTTAGAGAAAAGAAACAAATCACCTACAAAGGAAAGCCCATCAGAATCACAGCAGACTTCTCAACACAAAAACTCAAGTCAAGGAGAGCCTGGCCTGAAGTGTTTCAAGCCCTAAAAGAAAATAACTTCCAACCTAGACTATTGTGTCCTGCAAAAATTATCTTTCAAAATTTATGGGGAGGTGTGCAGAGTACAAGACTTCTGGGAAAACCTATTGCAGCTCCCAGCACAAAGGAGGCTTCCAGCTCAACATACTACAGCTCCCAGCACAGAGGAGGCTTCCGGGTCAACATGCTACAGCTCCCAGCACAGAGAAGGCTTCCAGGTCAATGTACTGCAGCTCCCAGTGCAAAGGAGGCTTCAGGGTCAACCTACCAACACTCCCAGCACAGAGGAGGTGTGTCAGATGGGTGCAAGCAACACAACAGACCAACCCCATCAAAATGAGAAGACAGGTAAACAAGCCTCAGAACCAGACTTCCAGATCACCTACAGCAACCCCAAAGAGAAATGAGATGGAACACTCTGATGCTCAACTATCTGGACTCCCTGAACTAGCAACAAAAGAGGATCTGGAAAAAATTAAATCAGAAATAATTTCTCACATAACAGCAGAGATTGCTCCCATAGTGCAAGACATGATTAATAAATCTAGAGAAGACACAGATTAAAAAAATAGAGGAGCAGAGGAACATGGTGGAATCCCAAAAAGGAAACAAATGGAATCCATAAAACAGATGCAAACAGATTTCCAGGAGATTAAAAACTCCATTGAAAGTCTACACAGCAGAATGAGCCAATGTGAGGACAGAGCTTCAGATATAGAAGATAAGATTGCAATTAGTGACCAGGAAAAGAAAAATTTCTTCAACATTATAAGGGAACATGAGAAATCAATCCAGCAGCTGCTAGACAATGCAAAGAAGAATAACATAAGACTGATTGGAGTCAATGAAGAAACAGGAGAGAGTGCAGATGACATAACAAAAATGGTTCACAGAAGTGATGACAGAAAACTTCCCAAGCAAGGGAAAAGAACTTGACATACAGATAAGTGAGGCATATAGGACTCCAAATAGACTTGATGAAAAAAAAAGAGTACACATAGGAACATAATTGTTAAGATTCCAGAAACCCAACAGAAGAACAAAGTTCTACAGTTACAGAAAAGAAACAAATCACATACAAAGGAATGCCCATCAGAATCACAGCAGACTTTTCAATGCAAACCCTCAAGGCAAGAAGAGCTTAGAGTGACATATTCCAAGCCCTAAAGGAAAACAGCTTACAACCCAGATTGATGTACCCTGAAAAACTGTCTTTCAAAATTGATGGAGAAATAAGATACTTTCATGACAAAGAGCACCTTAGGAACTGTGTGAATACCAAACCAGCACTCCAAAGAATTTTACACAATATCCTAGGAACAGATATGGAGGATCACAACCCAAGGAAGCAAAGCAGAATGAATCCATCTGGAATGACAAGAAATTAAATGTGAAGGGGGAGAACCCCCCCCCCCCCAAAAAAAGTCATGGCAATGACAAGTCAATATGTTTCAGTTATAACCATCAATGTTAATGGTCTCAACTCACCAATCAAAAGAAATAGACTGGCAGAATGGGTCAAGAAGCAAAATCCAACAAGATGCTGCATACAAGAAACACACTTAATTCAAAAGGAAACTCATAGGCTGAAAGTTAAAGGGTGGAAAACAATACTCCATGTGACAGAAACCTGAAAAAATGCAGGAGTAGCTATCCTTTTGCAGAAAAAGTGGATTTCAAACCAACACTGAGTAAGATAGACAAAGAAGGACACTACATACTTGTAAAGGGAACAATCCATCAGGAAGAGATAACAATCATAAATATCTATGCACCAAACACTAGTGTGCCCAACTATATAAAACAAATACTAACAGACATGAAAAATCATATAAACACTAATACAATAGTAGTGGGGAACCTTAATAACCCACTGTCACAAATAGATAGATCAACTAGACAAAAAATAAGTAATGAAATACTAGAACTCAATCCAACTCTTGAACAAATGAACTTAACAGATGTTTACAGAGTCTTCCACCCCACAAAATCAGAATACATGTTCTTTTCAGCTGCACATTTGTCATTCTCCAAAATAGACCACATACTTGCTCATAGAACATATTTATGTAAGTGCAAAGGAAATGACGTTATCCCCTGTGTATTATCAGACCATAATGCGATGAAATTGGAGATCAAAAGCAAAGAAACTGTAAGAATTTCATAAACACATGGAAATTGAACAACACACTTCTGAATAGCCAATGGGTCACAGAGGAAATTAAAGAAGGGATCAGACAATTCCTTCAATTAAATGACAATGACAATACAACATATCAGAATCTATGGGACACAATGAAAGCAGTCTTATGAGGGATATTCATAGCAATGAATACACATATTAGGAAAACAAAATGAGCCCAATTAAACAACCTGATGCTGAACCTCAGGCTTCTAGAAAGAGAAGAGCAGGACAACCCCAAAGCTCATACAAGGGAGGGAATTATAAAGATCAGAGGAGAAATCAATGCAATGGAGACTAAGACAATGATACAGAAAGTCAATGAAGCCAAGAGTTGGTTCTTCAAAAGAATCAACAAAATTGACAAACCCTTAGCCAACCTTATCAGAAAAAGGAAAGAAATGGCCTAAATCCATGCAATTAGGAATGAAAAGGATGAAATTACAATGGACCCAGCAGAAATCCAGAGGATCATCAATACCTACTTTGAGAACCTATACACCAATAAGATGGAAAACACAGAAGAAATGGACAGTTTCCTAGATACATATGAATTACCAAAGTTGAACCAAGACCTAAATATTCTATGCAGCCCAATATCAATCAATGAAATTGAAAACATACTTAAAAACTTACCAACTAAGAAGAGCCCGGGTCCTGATGGCTTCACCACTGAATTTTACAAGACAGAGAGGAACTACTGCCACTACTATTTAAATTCTTCAATGAAATTGAAAGGGAAACAATACTCCCAAATTCCTTCCTGGAAGCAAGCATCACCTTGATCCTCAAAGCAGAGAAAGACCCAATCGAAAAGGACAACTATAGGCCAATCTCACTAATGAACATGGATGCAAAAATCCTTAATAAAATACTGGCAAAGAGAATACAGAGGGTCATCAAGAAGATCATACACACTGAACAAGTTGGAGTTATCCTGGTGATGCAAGTATGGTTCTACATATGTAAATCAATAAATGTAATACACTATATTAACAGAGTCAAGGACAAAAATCATATGATCTTCTCAATAGATGCAGAAAAACATTTGACAAAATCCAACATCCATTCATGATTTTTAAAAAACCCTACAGAAAATTGGAATAAAAGGTCTTTATCTCAACCTGATTAAGGCTATCTATGAAAAAGCAACAGCTAACATCATACTAAATGGTCAAAAACTGAAAACTTTTACGCTAAAATCAGGAATAAGACAAGGATGCCCACTATCACCACTCCTGCTCAATATAGTTCTGGAAACATTAGCCAGAGCAATTAGAAAAGAGAAAGAAATAAAAGGAATAAAGATAGGAAAGGAAGAAGTTAAACTCTCATTATTTGCTGAGGATATGATACTTTACATTGAAGACCCAAAAACCTCCACCAAAAGACTTCTAGACTTAATTGACAGATTCAGTAGAGTAGCTGGATATATGGTCAACACTCAAAAAACAATAGCCTTCTTGTACACAAATAACAGACTCACTGAGAGAGAAATTAGGGAAACAATTTCTTTTACAATAGCATCCAAAAAAATGAAATAACTAGGAAGCAATCTAACAAAGGAAGCAAAAGACCTCCACACTGAAAACTACAGGACTCTGAAAAGAGAGATCAAAGAGAGTATGAGAAAATGGAAAAAACATCCCTTGCTCCTGGGTAGGAAGAAGCAATATAGTGAAAATGGCCATACTTCCAAAACTACTATATAGATTTAATGCAATGCCGACTGAAATTCCAAAAATATACTTCACAGATCTAGAGAAAAGAATCCAAAAATTTATTTGGAACCAGAAGAGACCTAGAGTAGAAAAAGCAATTCTAAGCAACAGAGACATGGCAGGGGGTATCACAGTCCCCAACTTGAAACTATAGTCCAAATCTACTGTGATAAAAACACCAGGGTACTGGCAAAGAAACACACCCAAGGATCAGTGGAGTAGATTAGAAGATGCAGAAACACCTTCAGACATACTCAGCCACCTCATCTTTGACAAAGGAGCCAACCACCCTCATTGGAAGAAAGATAGCTTATTGAATAAATGGTGTTGGAAAAACTGGATGTCAACCTGCCAAAGATAATAACTAGACCCATATCTATCACCATGCACTAAACTAAGAACAAAGTGGAATAAAGATCTAAATATTAAAACAGAAACACTAAACTTGCTGGAAGATAAGTTAGGTAGAACTCTTGAAGTCATTGGCATAGGAAAAGACTTTATGAACAAAACCTCAGTAGCACAGGAACTAGCACAAATAATCAACAACTGAGATCTCATCTTATTAAAAAGCTTCTGCACTGCAAGAGAAACCACCACCAGAGTTAAGAGACAACCTACAATGTGGGAAAAAATTTTAGCAGCTGTACCTCAGACAAAGGGCTACTATCTAGAATATGTAAAGAACTGAAAAAAATCAGATCCCCCAAATTCAAAGACCCAATTCAAAAATGGGCATCTGAAATGAACAGACAAAGAAGTAAATGCAGCAAATAAATATATGCAAAAATGTTCAACATCACTGGTCATTCGAGAGATGCAGATGAAAACAACCCTGAGTGTCAGGAGCAATGCTACATAATTTTAGGGAAAAATCATTTGGTTAGCCTAGCTCTCCTGCCTACAGCCCAGCTATGGAATTCTGAGACATAATTGCATTTTGGCCTCCGGTCACAACTGAGACCTCAATGATCCGGTGATGCTGTCTGTGATTCTCCAGGACAAGAAACATCCTGGGAGCTGAAAACATCCTGGGAGGAACAAACATCTACTCAGTTCCTCCTTGTTCTTGGATTGTTACATCTTATTTACGCAGGATGTACTGAACTCTCTGCAAGTCATTTGTTACACTTTGTTTCTCCCGATGTACTGAATAAAAAGTGCGGTAAGCTGGGGGCTCTTGTCTTTGCAGCCCAGAGCAACACTGATCAGACTCAAAGCTCAGCTTCTTCTCAGTCTCATTTTTCTACCTTTCCTATAATTCGCCTTGTGCTGCTGTGGCTCGCAGGAGACTAGGACTCACTGCAGAGATTCTAGTAATGTCCCCTTTCCCTGTTCCCTACACCTGAGATTACACCTCATCCCAGAAACAATAGCTGCTATCAAGAAATCAACCTACACAAGTGCAACGACCCGAGTTCAATCCCTGGTACCAAAAAGAAAAAAGAAAGAAATCAACCAGTAAGAAATGCTGGTGTGGGTGGGGGGTGTCCCATTGTTAGTGGGAATGCAGACTGGTGCAACTGCTGTGGAGATCAGTATGGAGATACCTCAAAGAACTACCACTGGAAGACCCATTTGAGCCAGCTATTCCCCTGCTAAGTATCTTCCCCAAAGAATTAAAGAATCATACCACAGTGATATATGTGCACCCATGTTTATAGTGGCACAGTATGTAATAGCTAAAGCTTGGAAACAGCCTAAGTGCCCATCAACTGGAAACTGGATAAAGAAGATGTGAAGGTTTTTTTTATAAAATGGAGTTCTACTCAGCCATAACGAATGAGAAACTGGAGACATTTGTAGCTAAATGGGTGCATATTGGGAACATACTCTTAAGTGAAATAAATAGGACCCACTGTGTACATACTGAATAGTTTCTCTAGTGTGAGAAACTGAAAGTGTAAATAAGGATTAAAACAAATAATTGATAATTTGAATTAGGAAGAAAAGGTCCAAAGTTTTAGGGGAAGTGGGAGGGGAAGGGGAAAGGAAAGAAAGGAAAGGAAAAATTGTGAGAAAAGAATAAAATGGAAACAAAGTCCACGTAAATAGGGAAGAATGGAGGGAGGGGGAAGGATGCACAGGTAACAGAGAAAAAATAAGAATCAAGAGACATCATGTACAGGTACAAGCACCCAGTGGTAAATGTAAATGTATTGTATATCTAAAATGTACCAATAAAAGAATTCAAGCAAAAAGAGTGAGAGAGAGAAAGGAAATGACAGGTAGTGTATGTAGCCACCTCTAGGGTAGATTTACCTGACCAGAGCATGGATAGGAGATTTTTCATTCAGATAAAGTTAGTTTTAGTTTCAATTTGTTTTCATTCACACTTTGTATTTTATTTCCTTTTAACATTGGTACATGTATGCTCTTGTGTTGCAAATATTTAGTAAATTTAAATATGATGCCTATAAATCCTAGTTCATATTGTACACAAAATCCCTAAGTTGAATGCCAGCTTCCTCTTAAAACCTATTATAAGTCCACTATATAGGTTCTGTGTGGTTGACTTTAGAAAGGGATGAAAATCAAACCAATAAAGCTGTCTGCTTACCTCTTAACTTGAGGCCAGTTCAGGAGCACAAATTAATCCTAACCTTGAGTGAACATTATTTCAGCTGATACTGAAAGAGCTTCTTGTCAGTCCATGGCAGTAATGGGGGAAAATGTTTTAGCTTACAGATCTAGGAAGTTTACTGGGAACTGTGGATCCTCATGATTGTGGAAACTCGCATTACAATGACAGACATACTGCTTTGATATATTCACCTGTGATCACTGGTCTGTGGGGCTTGTTTGGAGACAGAGGAGCACAGCTCAGCCTCTCTGGGGCTTTTCCAGTCACTGTGGCCAGTCCAACACAATCTACTATAAGAACAATTCCTGGAGCCATGCTACCAACAACAGAGAAATTAACCCAGTCTACTGTTGTTCATGGGAAAAGAAACAAAGGTTGTAATAAAACTGAGCTTTGAGAATATTGTCTTTCTTAAGTAGTAAACTTTTCAGTTTTAGGATTTGAAGGGGCAGTGTAACATGTGGTCATAAGCACAGGCTTTGCAACCAGATTGCCCGAGTTCAAGTTACATCTGAACAATTTACTTATCTGTCTGTGCCTCAGTTTTCTCATCTGTAAAATGAGTGTACTGACCCTCCCTGTCTCACAAGATTGTTGTGAGAATTAAATTAGTTACTACATAGAAAACACTTAAAATGATGCCTGACAGAATCAAGTGTTAATATGTGAGCTATTATTGTTGCTACTACCACATGTAGGACAAGAAACAGACTAATAACTTGGTCTAGTTTACTCTCCTGCTGGGCACAAACTATAGTTTATCTTATTAAATGCCCACATTACCAAGACATAAATATTTTCATGATTTTATTTACCCTAGCCTGCTTATTACATTCACCTATTCAGTATATAGCTATTAGATGCCTAATATATGCCAGTCACTGTTCTAGGTGCTAGAAATACAGATATAAAGAAAATAGGGGGTGCTCTATGTGGAATTTACAAAGCAGGAGAAGGACACAGAGACTAAAAACAAACACACACACACAATACACCAAATACAGATCATAATATGAAGAGTGATTATCCAGGGTAGGTAAATCAGAATGGCTAGGGGTGAGGGTATTATAGTCTCAAGCAGACTGGTGAGGGATAATCGCATTACACAGTGGCTAAAGTTTGAGCAAAGACCAAAGGATGTAAGGGAAGGTGACATGTATCCCAGCCAGACAAGATGCAGAAGTCCAAGATGGAAGTGGGCTTGTAGTATTCAAGGGAAATCTACCAAAGCCAGCATTGCTGGTTTTGTGTGAATCTGATAGTGTCCATCCATGTGACAGAGATGCAGGGGCAGTGACAGATCTTGATAATCTTGCAAGTTTATGCTTTTTGTTCTGAGTGGCTGAGGAGCCATTAAATTTTTCAAGAAATAGATTTGTTTGGATAAAGAGTCAAACATTGTTCAAAAAGGTTTACTTGTTATGAAACCATGATTTCACATATTTGTCTGTTGCATCTGGTTTGTTTGCTTTATGATTTAGGTAGGGTAAATCTGGTAACTGCCCCTCTTTGGTTAGAACATTACCCTTCACTGCATTGGTATCACCTCACCCCATTGGTCAGGTGTTTGCCACTATGATTTTGCCTGTTCTAATATTTTATGTAAATGAAATTATATCTTTTATAGTTCTGTGGCTGGCTTCTTTCATTTATTATACTGCTTTTGAGATTCATCCATGCTATTTTGTATATCCACATTTTATTCCTTGTTATTGCCAAGTTGAACTCTATCATATGAATGTACCATAGTTTGCTTATTATTCTGAGTGACTAATATTTTTAAAGTTTTATTGAAATGCATTTGACATTAATAAATTACACATGACTAAAATGGCAAATTTTTTAGCTTTTATATACTATATACCAAAGATATGACAAAAATCAAGATAATGAACATATCCTTAAACTCTAACTAAACATTTCAATATACCTCTTTCTAATGTCTCCCTCCTACTCCTCTCCAACCCCATCCCCAAGCACCCATTGATCAGCTTTCTGCATTTTCTATAATTTTCATATAGTAGATACTTGATTTTCTATGGCTTCTTTCATTCACTCAGAATGAAAGCATGTATCTAAAGACTTAACATGTATTTTCCTGGCCTCTTTGTATGCAGTAGTAAAAAACTGGACAGCCAAGTGGTCCATCAACAGCTAAATTGGTAAAGAAATTGTGGTCTATACATACAGTGGAATACTACTCACCAATAAAAGGAATGAAATACTGAAACACCTAAAACACAGAAAATTCTCAAAATAATTATGCTTAATGAAAGAAGCCAGATCAAAAAATAATGATCATATGATTCTATTTGCATAAATTTTATTTATTTATTTATTCATTCTCAAAATTGTAATTTCCAAAAGTGTAAACAAACAACTCTTAGTGTACAAAATCAAAACATTGGGCCGGGGATTTAGCTCAGTGGTGCCGCTGCCTGCTTCGCAAGCACAAAGTCCCGAGTTTGATCCCTGGTACCAAAAATAAAAAAGAACAAAATCAAAACATCTTACTGTTTTAAAGATGCAATAACAAGAAGTATAAACACATCCATTTTAGATAGTCATTTGTGTGGTAAATGCCATTTTAAAAACTTTTTAATAAAAAATTCATTTATAAGTCAATTTATAGAAGATCAAAATTTAATGTTTAATATCAACTTTAACATAAATAGCTAAAAGGGAAAAATTTTGGTCTATTCTTCTATTTTTTGCTTCAGCCTCTATATCTTCTGCTCCTTGCCATCTAGAGACAACAATGTGTAAAATGTAAACTATAGTTATAGAAAGCAGGTTGACAATTGCCTGGGATTTGGGAATGGCAAGGAAGGTGGGAGGAAATTATTTAAAAAGATATTCAGGAGCTTTGGAGGATGATGGACATGTTCATTCTCTTGCTTGTGGCAATGGCTTCATGCATTAAAAAACTTACTAAATTGTACGCTTTATGTTAGTATTACTGTGTCAATTATCATGTTGATAAACCTGTTAAAACTAGATTATGAGCCTTTACTCAAAATTGAGAAAATAAAGCTAAAATATTTTTGTTATGCTCTATAATTACAAAGTACAAAAGTACATACACATAGAGAGATCAGAGCCTTGAGTTCCAGGGGCCAGGATGAGAAGGGGAAATAATTACAAAAGGACATGGGAATGTTTGAAGGGTTGAAAATGTTCTGTATCACAACTGTGGTAATGCTTCTGTGACTACACATATTTGTGAGAATTCTCACTGCATTATATATTTAGAATAGGTGAATGTTTTTAATGTCTAAATTATACCTCCAAGCTATAGTTAAAAAACCAAATTACACAGAAAATAGTGTTGGGCACTAATACAGATGTTGGGTAGATAGTGATGAAGAAAACAGTCAACATGTTTCAAGGAGTGAGTATAAGTTCAGTAAATAAGATAGGTGATAAACATGTCAACAAATAAAGATGAGATCATTTTACTTTATTTATTTTTTGTTAAATTCTTTTATTGGTACATTTTAGGTATGCAAAACAATTACATTTCTCATTGGGAATTGTACCTTTACATAATGCATCTTGGTTCTTATTTCTTCCCCATTCCTAGCCCTCCCTTCACCCCCTCCACCCTTCCCTATTTACAAAGACTTTATTTCCATTTTGTCCATTTCTCAGCATTTTCCTTTGCCTTCTTTCCTTTCCCCTGCCCCTCCCACTACCCCTTCCTCTTTGGACCATTTCTTCCTATTTTGCATTATCAATTATTCATTCCAATCATTGGTACATTTTAGTTATACAATATAATGACATTCATCATTGGAAATTTGCACCTTTACATAATCTCTCTTGGTTCTTATTTTTAACCCTTGCCCAGCCCTCCCTTCAACCCCTCCAGTCCTCCCTATTTACAAAGATTTTGTTCCTATTTTTCCATTTTCTCACATTAATCCCATTCCCTTCTATCCTTTACCCTAGCCCTCCCACTTCTTTCTCCTTTGCCCCTTTTCTTCCTATTTCATATTACCTATTATACATTTTAGTCCTTATTTACACTTTCAGTTTCTCACACCAGAGAAACTATTCGGTATTGATACATGTGTGTCCTATTTATTTCATGTAAGAGTATCACCTCAATGTGCATCCACTTAGCTATAAATGTCTCTAATTTCTCATTTTTTATGGCTGAGTATTACTCCATTTTATTAAAAAACCACATTTTCTTTATCAAGTCTCCAGTTGATGGGCATTTGGGCTGTTTCCAAGTTTTAGCTATCACAAACTGTGCTGCTATGAACATGGGTACACATATATCACTGTGGTATAATTCTTTTAATTCTTTGGGGAAGATGACCAGCAGGGGAATAGAGGGATCAAATGGGACTTCCAGTCCTAGTTCTTTGAGGTATCTCCGTACTGATTTCCACAGTGGTTGCACCAGTCTACACTCCCACCAGCAGGGGAGCAGGGTTCCTCTTTCCCCACAGCCCCACCAGCATGTGTTATTGCTTGATTTCATGATAGCAGCCATTCTTTCTGGAGTGAGGTGGAATCTCAGCATTGTTTTCATTGGCATCTCTCGAATGACCAGCGATATTGAACATTTTTTCATGTATTTATTTGCTATTTCTACTTCTTTGTCTGAGAAATGTTTGTTCATTTCAGATGCCCATTTTTGGATTAGGTCTTTAAATTTGAGAGGTCTGATCTTTTTAAGTTCTTTATAGATTAGAGATAGCAGACCTTTGTCTGAGGAAGAGCAGGTGAAGATTTTTTCCCACATTGTGGGTTGTCTCTTCACACTGCTGGTGGTTTCTCTTGCTGTGCAGAAGCTTTTTAATAAGGAGAGATCCCACTTGTTGATTGTTTGTGTGAGTTCATGGGCTACTGAGGTTTTGTTCATAAAATCTTTTCCTACACCAATGTCTTCAAGAGTTCTACCTATCCTCTGTTCCAGCTGGTTCAGAGTTTCTATTTTAATATTTAGATCTTTAATCCATTTTGATTTTAGTTTAGTGCATGGTGAGAGATACAGGTCTAGCTTTAATCTTTTGCAATTTGAAGCCCAATTTTTCCAGCACAATTTATGAAAAAGGCTATCTTTCCTCCAGTGAGGGTGTTTGGCTCCTTTGTCAAAGATGAGATGGCTGAGTGTGTCTGGCATTGTTTCTGCATCTTCTAATCTGTTCCACTGGTCCTCAAGTCTGTTTCTTGGCCAGTACCATGCTGTTTTTATCACAGTAGCTTTGTAGTAGAGTTTCAGGTTGGGGACTGTGATACCCCCTGCCATGTCTCTGTTACCTAGAATTGCTTTTGCTATTCTGGGTCTCTTCTTGTTCCAAATGAATTTTTGGATTATTTTCTCAAGATCCATGAAGTATGCTGCTGGGATCTCAATTGGAGTTGCATTAAATCTATATAGCAGTTTTGGAAGTATGGCCATTTTCACTATATTAATCCTTCCTACCCAGGAGCAGGGATGTCTGTCCATTTTCTGATAACATCTTCAATCTCTCTTTTCAGAGTGCCATAGTTTTCAGAGAAGAGGTCTTTGATTTCTTTTGTTAGGTTGATTCCTAAGTATTTCAGGTTTTTGGATGCTATTGTGAAAGGAATTATTTGCCCTATTTCTCTCTCAGTGAGTCTGTTATTGGTGTAGAGGAAAGCTATTGATTTTTGTGTGTTGACCTTGTAACCAGCTACTTGACTGAATTTGGTTATGAAGTCTAGAAGACTTTTGGTGGAGTTCTTGGGGTCTTCTATATAGAGTATCATGTCATCTGCAAATAATGACAATTTGACCTCTTCATTTCCTATCTTTATTCCTTTTATTTCTTTCTCTTGTCTAATTGCCATGGCTAATGTTTCCAGAACTATATTGAACAAGAGTGGTGATAGTGGACATCCTTGTCTTTTTCCTGATTTGAGTGTGAAGGACTTCAGTGTTTGACCATTTAGTATGATATTGGCTGTTGGTTTTTCATAGATGGCTTCTATCAGTTTGAGGTAGAGACCATCTATTCCAATTTTTTGTAGGGTTTTTATCATAAATGCATGTTGGATTTTGTCAAATGCTTTTTCTGCATCTATGGAGACAATCATATGGTTTTCGTCCCTGGCTCTATTGATATAGTGTATTACTTTGATTGATTTTCGTATATTGAACCATCCCTGCATCCCTGGGATGAATTCCACTTGATCAGGTTGTATGATCTCCTTGATGATCTTCTGCATTCTGTTTGTCAGTGTCTTATTAAGGATTTCTGCATCTATGTTCATTAGTGAGATTGGCCTACAGTTCTCTTTTTCGGTTGCGTCTTTCTCTGCTTTGGGGATCAAGGTGATGCTTGCTTCCAGGAATTAATTTGGGAGTATTGCTTCCCTTTCAATTTCATTGAAGAGTTGAAACAGTAGTGGCAGCACTTCCTCTCTAAATGTCTTGCAGAATTCAGCTGTGAAGCCATCAGGGCCCGGGCTTTTCTTAGTTGATAAGCTTTCAATTACATTTTCAATTTCATTGGTTGATATTGGGTTGTTCAGAATTTTTAGGTCTTCTTCATTCAACTTTGGTAATTCATATGTATCTAGGAATCTGTCCATTTCTTCTGTGTTGTCCATCTTATTGGCGTATAGGTTCTGGCAGTAAATATTGATGATCCTCTGGATTTCTGCTGGGTCTGTTGTAATTTCACCCTTTTCATTCCTAATTGCATGGATTTGGGCCTTTTCTTTCCTTTTTCTGATAAGATTGGCTAAGGGTTTGTCAATTTTGTTGATTCTTTCGAAGAACCAACTCTTGGCTTCATTGATTTTTTTTTGGTAACATTCTCTTAGTCTCCATTGCATTGATTTCTCCTCTGATCTTTATAATTTCCTCCCTTGTATGAGCTTTGGGGTTGTCCTGTTCTTCTTTTTCTAGAAGCTTGAGGTTCAGTATCAGGTTGTTTAATTGGGGTCATTCTGTTTTCCTAATATTTGTATTCACTGCTGTGAATTTCCCTCATAAGACTGGTTTCATTGTGTCCCATAGATTCCAATATGTTGTATTGTGATTGTCATTTAATTGAAGGAACTGTCTGATTTCTTCTTTAATTTCCTCTGTGACCCATTGGTTATTCAGAAGTGTGTTGTTCAATTTCTGCATGTTTATGAAATGTTTTGAGTTCCTTTTGCTATGGATCTCCAATTTCATCACACTATGGTCTGATAATATACAGGGGATAACTTCAATTCCTTTGCACTTACATAAACATGTTCTATGTGTGAGTATGTGGTCTATTTTTGAGAATGACCCATGTGCAGCTGAGAAGAATGTGTATTCTGATCTTGTGGGGTGGAAGACTCTGTAAACATCTGTTAAGTTCATTTGTTCAAGAGTTCGATTGAGTTCTAGTATTTCATTACTTATTTTTTGTCTAGTTGATCTATCTATTTGTGACAGTGGGGTGTTGAGGTCCCCCACTACAATTGTATTAGTGCATATATGACTTTTCATGTCTGTTAGTATTTGTTTTATATAGTTGGGCACACTAGTGTTTGGTGCATAGATATTTATGATTGTCATCTCTTCCTCTTGGATTTTTCCCTTTACAAGTATATAGTGTGCTTCTTTGTCTCTCTTAATCAGTGTTGGTTTGAAATCTACTTGATCTGCCAAGTGGATAGCTACTCGTGCTTTTTTCCAGGTTCCTGTCACATGGAGTATTGTTTTCCACCCTTTAACTTTCAGTCTATGAGTTTCCTTTTGAATGAAGTGTGTTTCTTGTATGCAGCATATTGTTCGATTTTGCTTCTTGACCCATTTTGCCAGTCTATTTCTTTTGATTGGTGAATTGAGACAATTAATATTGATGGTTATAGCTGAAACATATTGACTTGTCATTGCCACGACTTTTTCTTTTTGTTGGGTTCTCCCCGCTTTGCATTTAATTTCTTGTCATGCCAGATGGGTTCATTCTGCTTTGCTTCCTGGGGTTGTGATCCTCCATGTCTGTTCCTAGGATATTGTGTAAAATTCTTTGGAGTGCTGGTTTGGTATTCACACAGTTCCTAAGGTGCTCTTTGTCATGAAAGTATGTTATTTCTCCCTCAATTTTGAAAGATAATTTTGCAGGCTACATCATTCTGGGTTGGAGGCTGTTTTCTTTTAGGGCTTGGAATATGTCACTCCAAGCTCTTCTTGCCTTGATGGTTTGTGTTGAGAAGTCTGCTGTGATTCTGATGGGCTTTCCTTTGTATGTGATTTGTTTCTTTTCTCTAACTGCTTGGAGAACTTTGTTCTTCTGTTGAGTTTCTAGAATCTTAACAATTCTATGCCTATGTGTAGATTTTTTTTTTATCAAGGCTATTTGGAGTCCTACATGCCTCACTTATCTGTATATCAAGCTCTTTTCCCCTGCTTGGGAAGTTTTCTGCCATTATTTCTGTGAAGAGATCTTTTATGTTATCTGCAGTCTCTCCTGTTTCTTCATCGACTCCAATCAGTCTTATGTTATTCTTCTTTGCATCATCTAGCAGCTGCTGGAATGATTTCTCAAGTTCCCTTATAATTTTGAAGCAAATTTTCTTTTCCTGGTCACTAATTGCAATCTTATCTTCTATATCTGAAATTCTGTGCTCACATTGGCTCATTCTGCTGTGTAGACTTCCAATGGAGTTTTTCATCTGCTGAATATCTATTTGCATCTTTTTTATGGATTCCATTTTTTTCCTATGTTGGGATTCCATCATGTTCCTGAGATCCTCTCTAGATTTATTAATCATGTCTTGCACTAGGGGCACAATTTCTCCTGTTACCTGAGAAATTATTTCTGATTTCATTTTTTCCAGATCCCCTTTTGTTGCCAGTTCAGTGGGTCCAGGTGGTTGAGTATCAGAGTGTTCCATCTCATTTCCCTTTGGGGTTGCTGTAGGTGATCTGGAAGTCTGGTATTGAGACTTATTTACGTGTTTTCTCATTTCGACTTGGGGGGGTTTGCTGTTGGTGCCTGCACAGATTACCTCCTCTGAGCTGGGAGAGTTGGGACAGGGGCCAGGAGCAGCAGGAGTGATGGTGGCTGGGAAGCCCCTTCCTCTGGTCCAGGAGCAGTGAGATGGCTGCTCAGAAGCCCCTACCTCTGGGCCGGGAGGGATGGGAGGGATGGTGGTCCGGAAGCCCCTTCCCCTGGTCCAGGAGCAGTGGGACAGAAGGTAACCCAAAAGCCCTTTCCTGTGGGCTGGGAGCATCGGGAGAGATGGTGACCTGGAAGCCCCTTCCTCTGGGCCAGGAGTGGTGGCACAGAAGGTGGCCCAAAAGCCCTTTCCTCTGGGCTGGGAGCAGCAGGGGGATGGTGGCCAGGAAGCCCCTTCCTCTGGACCAGGAGCAGTGGGACGGCGGCTTAGAAGCCCCTACCTCTGGGCAGGGAGCAGCGGGACTCAGTACTGTGGTCTGGTGGTCTGGTATCCTCTGCCTCTTTGTAGTGTGGAACCAGGTGGCTGTACAGAGGAGCGGGGTGGCGGGGGGCTCTGTGTCCAGTGGATTGTTGGCAAGGTGCAGGCTGATTCGGTGTGTTCCACGTGACTCGCGACCTCAGTAGGGCATGCACAGACCTGCCTGTCTACAGCGGGCTGATTCAGTGTGTTCTGTGCGACTCCAAGAGACCATTTTAATAGGAGCTAAATTGAAAAAGCTGGCTGTGTGGGTCTATGTTGGTTACATATGTGTGCACATGTGTGTGAATGTCTACAGAGGATCTACTTCAGCTTCCGAGTTCAGGGCAGGCTTCTGTAAGGATAAGATCCTGGAGCTAGCTGTCACTTGGGAGACATAAAGAGACACCATGCTAAGAACTCAGGACAGAGCTTTCAGACAGAGGAAGCAGCTGACACAAGCAAGAGGGGAGAAGGCCACTGGAGTTGCAGCAAGTGGGTGAGGGGGAGCAGGTGGCCCCTGATCACACAGAGACTCAAGGCCTGTGCAAGGAAAACTAGGTGGCCTTATGGTTTTTTTCTTTTTTTAGAGTCTGACATGTTAATTTTGTCACTGTAATTATGTTGCATCACGTTGAGGTTGGTGGTCTCAGATGAGCCCATAGTGGATGCTTTTAGTATTTGTTATTAATATATTTTCTCATTGTGTGAATTATGCCTAAAATACACTGGACTTATTCTCCTTAAAACTCAGTGATCTTTCGCAAATCAGATGCACTATTTCTTCCCATTAAAATAAGAGACCCTTTAATTTTATGGATTCAATGTTCCATATGCCACTGCCACTCTGAAGTTTTTGTTTTTGACTATCTGACAGGAAGAATACCAGCTGAGTCTTCTTGGAGAACAGCCTTTTGGATAATCAGATCCACAGAAAATATATCACAGATCTCTGAAAATTCAGGCAGACACATACTGAGCATGCCCGTGTATCAGGCACTATACTAAGCCTTGGTGGTGTTTTGTTTTTGTGTTGTGAACACAGGCTCTGGGGTCAAGTTGTCAGGGTTCAAGCTGCCAGCTCTATCAAGTAAAGCTGCAGGATTTGGAGCAAGTTATTTATGTTGTCTTACATTTGCCTCTTTATAAAATGGTAATAATAAAAACTATAGGTATTGGTAAAAATAAAAAGAGATGATATATGCAAAGCACTTGGGAAAATGTGTGGCACACTTTTACATAGCACTGGAACATTAGGCCATGATCATTAAGAATTTGTGATGTTCAGACTCCAGAAGCAGCCATCTAAAATGTGAGGGCCTGTCTTTAGTGGATGCACTCTGGGGCCCAGGGCAAGGGCCAGGTGGGCTTTGTAGGATGTCAGCATGAGTTACAGCTGCACAGAAACAACTCTGCATGCGTGGGACATCTCTGAGCATTACTGACCTGGGCCCTCATTAGTTGCCCATCTTTTTGTTTGACATTCGATTAAAATCATGGCAGGAAAGAACTAGAGGTTAGGGTTTGTGTCAGGCCTTACTTCTCTATCATTACATTATACTAGCACCCTGGGACTAGGGCAATAGAAAGACAGTTTTTATAAGACCAGTAAATAACCTTCAAGGAGACAAAGAATTATTACATAAGGGATGGTGTATCATTAATTTTCCATCTCTACGGGGAACAGATAGTAGAAATAGGTACTGTGCTCCATAGGAAAGAGAAGTTGGCTAATGGGAAGCACTTTCTGACAAGGAGTTTGTGAAATGCTGTGCTATGTTGTAAGGTATGGTAGAGAATTCTCTTACTAGAAATAATTAAAAAGTGACAAAGCTAACTACCTACAGGGAGAGTTGAGTCATCCTGCTCAGGGTAGTGGTAGCCCTGGAGGCAATGAAATGGAGAATGGGACTCAACAGATATTTCTCTTTCTGTGCCAGCACTGTTGGACGCTGGGGACACAGAGCTGCACCAGCAAGGATCCAAGGAGCTCAGGAGGTGGAGTCAAGTGTTCCAGGGACCTGTGGGTAGTGAGGTACAGGAAAGTTGAGGGTCATGGGGAACCTCAGGTAACTGGTCACCTTTTTCCGATACCAGACCTCAGAAACCTGACAGATGTGCCCAAGGCTGATAGCCAGTACAAGAGTCTATGAGTGTGGCCTGTATAAATGAGGGAGGTAAATCTTCTAGTTCCATGCTGGAAATGTTAAAATAGATACTCTTAGGTAACCCTTAGTCTGGGTAATCCCAGTTTCCAGTCTGAGTAGTTTATAACTACTATATAACCTCTTATGCCTAAAAGATTTAATCAGCCTAAGAAAGACTAAGGGCAATCTACTTGGCTTGGAAAGAGAACAGTCCTGAAGAAACCATCCCCTTGTCATGGCTGAACAATACAAACCACTGACAGGATGACAGGATTAGAAAACCTGCAGAAAAATGCCATCTCCTATTAACCAAGTGCCTGGGCCTATTCATTCAACTCCTCCAAGCATCAGCTTCTGCCGCTTTAAGAAAATGAAGTAATATATGAAAGTACTAACTGCAAACATGATATAATAATTCAATAAACTGCAATTATAATTATTTCATTATCATTGTTGTTCTGTAGCCTAGTCAAGGGAAGCACATGGAATCCTTCCTTCACCCGTGGTGTCTCCTGATTCAGTCTCGGGTGAAAGAAGTGGGACAAGCTGCCTTTAATTTGCCTTGGGAGGATGGATTCATTCTCTCCATAGTCTCTAAAAAACAGGAAGATTTTGTAGGTGCAATCCTCAGTAGTCCCTGAGACAACTGGCCTCCAGGAAAATGAATCCAAAGAGGGGAAGGTCTGGAGAGTGGAAGGGGAAGAAAAAGTATGAAGCTCCAGGGATGCCAACATTTTATGTAAAACTTTGATAATGAAAACTATGTTTCTTTGTGTTGTGCATTTTTCTAAAATGATTTAGTACTGATTCATTTTTTAAAATTCTTTATAATTATTAGAAATACTTCACACCAGTAGCCTTGTATCTGCAATGAGTGTGCTGTATATGTGTGTGTGTGTGTGTGTGTGTGTGTATGCATGTATGTATATGTCCTTTGATCATTTCAGAATGCCTTACTTAGGACACATCTAGAAAATAGAATGGTGGTTAAAATCCCAACTGTTATTTTCTGAGCTCCCACAGCCCAGTTATGATCTGTTCTTGGTACATAAGCTATGCAATGCCTAGTTGCAACTTTTCCATTGCCCTAACTATACACAGAATTTAGCAGGCACAGATAGACACTGCTCCAGCAATGGCCCATTAGATTGCAGCATTTCTTTAAATCCACTTTCAAGTGCTGAAATGTCACTTTCCCTCTGGGAAGGTGATCACAGTCTCCTCTCTACCACTCCCTTCTGCTCTCCCTCCTGCTCAATCACAGCTCATCTTTTTTTTCCCCCTCACCCAGCCCTTTTAAACCTGCAGTCAAACACAAGAATAGCCCTCCTTTCTGGACATTACATGGTCTCCCATTTCTCATTCTTGTCCTCTTTGCCTTGAAAATTAGTGGTTTGGGAGAGTTATGGAAATTAAATCATTTTGGCATGGGATGGGGTAGGGGTAGAAAAGGGATGGGTGTGATAAATGGAAATATAGAGCCAAGCCAGGCAGCAACCTCTGTCTCATATCTCAGTCACAGATGGGGCAACATAGGACTTTTTGTTCTCTGTCCGGCTGCTTCTTCCAGTAACATGTGGAACAAATGTCTCTTTTGGACTGTGATGAGGCACCATAGATAGGTCTGTAGCATCACTGCATTTGGACTTTCAGCTGGTTTTATTTCCTATTGAACCTTTAATGAAAATGCATACACAGCAAGTCAAGGCCTGTCCCTTTTCCTTTTTTTCTTTCTTTTTTTCCTTTTTTTTATTTCTTCTGGGAGTGCTGATGATAAGGAAAGCGATGTCTAAATCTTCTTAATGGTGTTTATGCAAGCAGTTTTGCTTAGCTGCAGACTGCACAGCCCCCTCCTCATCTCCCCTCCCCTCCCATCACCCTGTTAATATTGCTGCTTCATTCCCTTCCCTGTTGGCTATTACTATGGACTACAGCAAATCTAAAACTAAATAATCCCCTTAGTGTCAAGTTTTCGGGGCTGAGCAAGTAAATCTAATGAAATGCATTATCTAGGTGGAGGAGGCTGTTGTAAGGAGGAAAAGATGAAAGCTATTTTATTTTAAGGCAGAGAATAAACTGTCGATCCTTGGGGCTCAATTGTAATTTTAAGTATTGTTATTTTATTTTACTTAACTATTGTATGTGCTCTTCTTTGATTGTAATTAAAAACCTTGCAAAGCTTCTAAAGACCAGAATTAAAGGGGGAATGAGGATCTAGTGAGGGAGCTATGCAAATTCCTTCCAGCCCAGATCTTTCAAATAGGAGAGAGAATAGGAGCATGTGAATAAACAATGGCTGCTTCTTTTCTCCTTTGCACCATCTCACATCTATGATGAGGATGAAAGCAGTGAAAAGGTACTGGCAGAATAGAGAGGTGGAAAGTTTTGTTTATTTAGGAGAAGAATCCTTGATAGCTCTGTAGGGACTGCTGGATGGAGCAGCTTCCAAATCCAGAAGGGAAGGAGTGCCCACACCTGTCTGCCCATGTTCAGGCCAGCTCACAGTTCCAGCAGGGACAAGGGTGAGTGTGTGAGGCCCTCTCCTGTTCGCTTTCGCTAGCATTGCTTTTTCTAAAACACTCACAGAGTCCCAGTTCAGAGAAGCTTGGTCTTGAGCTTCATGACTCTAAAGCCAATAAGTTGTATCCAAGACAAGGAAAGTACTCACCAAATGAGCATTGTCCATTTGTTTATTTATACATTTACTACTTTATTCTTTAAAATTTAGTTAAGCATCAACCTAGTTCCAAACATCAGTCTGGGCACAGTGGTTTTATAGCAATGGATAAAAAAAGTTCTGCCCTTGTGCAGCTTCAGAGAGCAGAGACAGTAAACAAACAAAAAAGAGAATAAGATAAATATGGAGTTTCTCAAATGAGGTAAAAGGTTATGAAGAAAAATTAAGTTGAGGAAGAGTGATAAGAAGAGACAGAGTGGTCTGAAAAGGCCTCATTGTCTCACTCATTCTTTCAGTCCGTCATTCAACAAGTGTTATGGAAACACCTCATAGAAACAGGCACTGAACTGGGCTCTGAGGATACCATCATGAGCAAAACTGACACATTTCCTGCCTTCATATGTTTGTCTTGTCTTGGAGAAAAATATAAACACAAAAGACAAGTGAAATCTGCATTAAGAAAAAATTAAAGCCTGCAAAGAAAAAGGATGGTGCATGAGGGACATTGAAATTTTAGCCAAAATGACATTTGAGCGTAGTGCTGAAACCAGTGGGGAAATGAACTAGAATTCCAGAACTAGAATGTTCTGGACCCAGGGAGCAGCCAGTGCAAAGCCAGGAGGTGGAGCCCAAATATGGCATGTTGGAGGAACAGCAAAGAGGCTAGCATGGCTGCAGCAAACTGAATGAAGGTAAGAAATGGTCTCAATGTGCATCCATTTAGCTATAAATGTCTCTAGTTTCTCATTCTTAATGGCTGAGTAGTATTCCATTTTATAAAAACATATCTTCTTTATCCAGCCTACAGTTGATGGGCAATTGGGCTGTTTCCAAGTTTTAGCTGAGGCCATACTCTTAAGTGAAATAAATAGGACACACATGTGTAAATACCAAATAGTTTCTCTGGTGTGAGAAACTGAAAGTGTAAATAAGGACTAAAAGGTATAATAGATAATGTAAAATAGGAAGAAAAGGGGCTAAGGGGAAGGGAAAGTGGGAGGGGTAGGGGAAAGGAAAGAAGAGAATGGAATTTATATGAGAAAATGAAAAAAATGGAAACAAAGTCTTTGTAAATAGGAGGGGTTAAAGGGAGGGCAGGGGAATGGAGAAAAAATAAGAACCAAGACAGATTACATAAAGGTACAAATTCCCAATGATGAATGTCATTATATTGTGTACCTAAAATGTACCAATAAAATTAATTTAAAAAAGAAATGGGTACTGCTCATCATTGTGACAAATTATCTAAAATAAACAACTTAAAGGAAGAAAGATTTATTTTAGCTAATGGTTTCAGATTGTTTTTTTATTTTTGGTTTGCTTTGTTTTGTGGTACTGAGAATTGATTGAACCTAAGGCCTTTGAGCTACTTCCCCAGCCCATTTCTTACTTTTTATTTTGAAATAGGATCTCACTGAGTGGCACAGTTGCCCAGGCTGAGCTTGAACTTTCTATTTTCCTGCCTCGGCCTGCCAGAAGGCAGGACTATGGGCATGTGCCACACCTGGATGAGACCATCATTAGTTGGCTCCATTGCTTTAGGACTGCAGTGAGGCAGAAACATCATGGGAGAAGGGTATGACAGCAGCGGAAAGCTGCTCACAGCAGCCAGGAGGCAGACCGGATGCAAGAGTCAGAGATGACAGGCTGGGGAGAAGACATAGTCCCCAATATCACACCCCTATAACCTACTCTGATAACTAGGCACTACCTCCTAACAGCCCATAAAATATGAATATTGGCACCCTCGTGATCCAACCAACTCCCCAAAGCCCATTAGCTGCAACCAAGCCTTCAACCCAATAGTCTTTGGGGACATTTTGGATTCCTGCTACACCATATGCTAACACCATATGGAGTTAGGCAGAATGAGTCCATGCTCTCAAGACCTATGGGCTACCTCTTGTCCTCATGGCTACTACATTTTGTCCATGAATATTTACACATCTGTTACCTGAATCACAGAAGAAGAAGTCTTTTGATTTGTATCCTTAACTCTTGGCATATTTAGATGAAATATAAAATGAATGAATAACACCTAGCCTTCTTTTTTTCCTTATTCAAATTTAAGTTCTCTCTCTGTGCTGGGAATTGAACCCAGGAACTCACACATGCTAGCCACATAGTCTATAATAGCTACATCCTCAGCCCTAAATTTATTGTCTTCATGATAAAAAATTCTTCTCTACAACTCACCTAAAAATCGCTCTGTATAATGAAACTTCAACTTCAACCTTCCTCACTCTTCTGTGTAGAAAGTTCCCTCCCTAAAGAAAGAAACCTGATAAATGATAAGCAAACTAAGTATTGTGGACTTAGGATGCCATCATTGAAAAATAATACTGTGCAGGTGATTCTAAAACAGAGTCTCATGAGGAAAACTAGGCACATGGTTTTTATTGCTTATGGGTTGGGCTTGGAAGCTCTTAGAATGGGATGTCAGAAGAAGAAGAGACTTTGGGTTAGTGAAGTGAGGGTTGATGAGAGCAAAGGGAGGCTCTGGGCAAAGCAAAAAGAGCTGTAACTCACAAGACCCCCAGAGCTATAATTGCATCACTGACAGGAATGGTTGTTCCAGTTCTCTTCTCATCTCCAACTTCTTTAGCTTTTCCTCGTCACTGTTTACTGCTCTGTCAGATGTGGCTACTGAGAGACTTGTAGAGATATTTCAGCTCTTCACTCACAGTCTGTGTGGAAATTTAGAGATCTATGTTTCCTATATCATATCCATGCCACTCTAATACTTCTGGGTGATTTAAATAGGTTGTTTACCCCAACAGAACTGTAGACAACTACATATGATCATTTTCCTTGAGAAAGATCCTGTTCTGCATGTACCACCTAAGAGACAAATGACATAAAGCTTTCCTTGAATACTTTTTATTTTGAAATAATTATAGATTTATAGAGAAGTAGCTTTTGCTACTTCAGAGAGTTTAGTTAGTTCAGAGAGTTTAGTTATATCCTTATCCAGCTTTCCCTAATGTTAACAATTTATATAACCATCACACAAATGTAGAACCTGGAAAAGCAACATTGATACAGCAGTATTAGGTAAACTATAGAATTTATCTGAAGGAAATTTCTTTTTCAGGCAGAATTTTTAGCTCTCTGCTGATAAGTGTTAAATTTTGGCAAGAGCAAAATTCAGCATCTCAGTAAAGTTTTACCAGCAGCTACTACTGTATAACCAACTAGTGGAAATGTGATATCTTGAAACGTCAGTTTTTTGTTATATCTCATGTGGGTAAGAAATTTGCACAGGGCATGATGGGGATAGCTCTGCTCCCTGATTTCTAAGGCCTTAGCTAGGAAGTCTCAAATGGCAGGGGGCTGGAGTTGGGTCCTAGTCATGAGAGATCTCTCTATTTCCAGGAGCCCTTCCACATGGCTAGCCTAGGCTTCCTCACAGTATAGTGGCCCAGAATAGAGGGGGGGATGTTTCATTCATGATAGCCCAGTATTCCATGAGGAAGAAAGATATTCCTGGCGCTGAGGTTCTTTTCTACTCTATGAGTCAAAGCAGACACAGAGAAAGATAGATTCAAGCGGAATGCAATAGTATGCTTATTAATTAGAGGAATGTCAAAGAATTTGCTTTCGATTTTAATTTACAAGTAACAAAAGTATCAATGTCATGTCTTGAAGAGAGGCAAGTTACCTTAAAGCAGATTGAATTTGTTCTAGTAAGAGTCTTCATCCCTAACTTTGAGAGGAATGATGTAAGAAGATCTTTCTTTTTCTACATAGCTAACCAATGTATACCCTACCCTTTAAAACCCAGAGCTCTGAAGTCCAGGAAAATCTGTATATGGAATCCAAGTACTTTCTAGCAAGTAGAGTTCACAGTTAAGGAAGACTGTGCAAGTGGATGACAGTGATTCTAACCAAAGCTTATGAAAACTAAGGAAAGGACACTAAGGTCCTTAGAGAATGACTTATTGTGACAGTGGCGGTGCTAGACTAGTGACTCAAGATACACATGAGCCTACAGGTTTGAGGGAATGGCTGGTCACGGGAAGGACTGGATCCAGCCATTTCAGCGTAACATCTTTGCTCTAAAAGTGGAAGTTCATTATGTGCAGATCGCCCCCAACTTTATGACTTTATGTTGGTGCAAAAGTAATATGCAGTCAGTAGAAACTGTATTTTGCCTTTGAATTTTATCTTTTCCTGGGATAGCTATGGGCTTGTGATACTCTTGCATGGTGCTGGGCAATGGCAATCAGCTGCAGCTCCCAGTCAGCTACACAGTCACTAATAACTGAAGCTCTATTCGTGCATTGTGTTGTTAAGCTGTGGTGTTCAGTAAATGCATCTTTGACTTGCAATATTTTCAATGTATGATGTGTTTATTGATACAGCCTCATCATAAGTTGAATTTCTGCCTATGAAACACAGAAAGGACACCATCCTGGGCTATGTGGTAAGAACATCAATGGACAAGGATGCTCGAGCAGGGCCATTTTACCAAGTAACACGTAGCAAAGACAGGAACAGTGGGACAGACTACTGTGTTCCTTTCTGTCTGGAAATAAGAAGTAAGACTTACCTATCAGGGTTGTGGGACAACTTTGAAGAAGGCAAAAGGGTCTTAGAAGAAGGCAATGCAGTTCCTACTCAAATGAACCCAATAGTGCATGTATAGCTCACTGGAAAGATGGAAAGGTGTGGCCTCCATTTTTTCTGCCCTAAGAATGTGAAGTAGTAAAATCAATTATAGCAAGTGTCAGAAACTTTTTCTGGATGCAATAGTAAGCATTTTAAGCTTATGAGTTTATATGGCTTCTACTCCAGTTACTCAACTCTACCCTTGTAGCATGAAAACAGTCATAGGAAATATGCAAGATATACTAAAATTGGAAATATTCAAGCAAGTGTGATTATGTTCCAATAAAGCTTTATTTATGGACACTAAGATACGAATTTCATAAATTTTTCATTTTGCCAAATATTATGCTTCTTTTGATTTTTTCTGAACCATTCATACTTGTACAAACTCTTCCTAGCTCACAAGCCATACAAAAACAAGCAACTGGACAAATTTACCCTATAGTTTACCAATTCCTACGCTATAGTAAGAACATATTATTCATTTAGATTTTTATTTACTTAATAGAGTATTAAACAATAGATTATTATCTCAATTGAGAAGCTTTAAGGTGGTCATTTCCTGGGTTAGTTAACTCAGAAGCACAAGAATTTGGGCATTAAAGCACTCACTGTTCCCATCATTACTGGGAAATCAGGATTCTAGGCCAAGAAGGCTGCAGTATCAGAATCACCTGGAAGACTTATTAAAACACAGTAGCTGCTTCCACCTCAAGAATTCCTGAGATGAAGGGGAAGGGATTGAGAATTTACTTTTTAAAAATTTCTCATGTCTATCACATATTACAGCACCAGGATACAGTGCAAAAATCAGACAATGGAAAAAGCAGTGGTGGCAAGGTTATGGAACATGTACTGCAGAGGGCTATTTGTATCACCGAAAGCTCTAAAATGTTCTCCATCCCTGGTCTAGAGGAAACCAAGCACAAGCTTCCAAGAGTCCTCTCCCAGTGAAGACACACAGGATGCGCTTCATTTCTCCATCAGCGAGTAGTAACCATATGACTAAAATTCTGTCTACCACGGTCATCCTCAGGACCTATATGAGGTCGATAATAGCAGGAATCCTTAGTGTCAGCTAATGATCTGAGATGCGACTCCCCAAGTCATTGCCTCATGACTCATCAACCTTGCTCTAGTACTTAGGGAAGATAAAATCTGAATCATATAAGCAATTTTATCAGCCTTCCTTTAATACTTCATTTAAGGGAATCTGATTTAATAATGGAGCTCTTTAGGCTTTATCATTCTCTAGAAAGTTTTCTGTGATCACACAGGTGCAGTTAAGTATTTGATCTCTTAAAATATTACAATTCTAATGAGTTTAGTTCAAGATTCTCAGCTTCCAAATTAAGACAGTAACCAGAAATAATTAATAAAGTATCTCATTTTGTTACTTCCTTAGCAACTTCAAGAACATTTTTATTAATATTTTTCATACTATACTTCAGTTGAATTATATTGAGTCTAGAGTGATCAGATAATTCCCTCAAGGCCACATAATGAAACAAGAGTCATGAGGTTTTTACCATGTCTACCCAAGACATATTCTATAATGAATAAACTGTGTATGAATGTCATTACTCAGAGAATCTGAAGTTCACTTCCCTAGGAAATAGCCATTCCATAAATTAAGAGTCAGTATGGACTAAACTCCCCAGAAACAGTATAACAATCCTAGAAAGGCTGACCCTACTAAATTATCCTGGTTTCCCTTCCACTCTTATTCTCTTGGCTTTCTTGAATTTGAAGACAAACATTAGATGTTATTTCTAGTAAACTGGGCTTGGGAAGATGAATTTAGAAATGTAAAGTATTATAACATGACTTTCCTCAGAGACAAAGATACTGCCAGCAAGGAAAGTAACAATGACTGCTCATATTTTGAAAAATGGCTGTGACTCTTGAGTATTATAATAAAACAGACACAAATTAACCCCCAGAACCTCTGAAAAGCAGAAAGATTATATGTTCATAGACTCAGATGAAGGCTTTGATACTGGAAGGATATTTTGATTACTAAAGCTGTATCTGTTTTTAAAAAGAATCTGATTAATTCCTCTAAAACTCTTTCTAGTTTAGAACAAGATGCCACAATGATCATTTTTAGAGCCATAAGCCAAGAATAAGATTGAATCCCAGGCATTTGACTTTCTTCCATCTGAACTTCCAAATATACAAGTGACAACTGAATTGTTGTCTACTGCTTGTCCTCACAACAAAGTAGCCTGCTAAGTCAAATCATAGAGAAGAAAATGTGGACTTCAGTTCTAGAAAGGATTCCTTTAATATGCAGAAACTTTCCTCTGAAGTAAGAAGTTGTATTTGCTAAGAAAAACCCACTGCAATACCCCAAATCCCTAAACCTATTTTTTCAGTAAATACTGAGAACTTTCTGCTGTCACTTCAGCAAAAAGAGTCAAATTTAAAATTAGGGTATAATAGAAACCTAAGTCCTGGCTCTGACTCAAGCCAGAATGACAAATACTGCATAGCATGCTTATAGACGCACTCTCAAAGCTTTGCCACTGAAGACATATCTTGTCAATCAAAGAACTCCATCCCTTTGCTGACGGGATGGCCTCACAATCCCCCCCAACACAGAGCTTTAGACCCTCTGTGCTATTCAGTTTAGTAGCCACAAGCCACATGTGGCTGTGGAACACATGAAATATGGTAGTCTGATCTAAGCTGTAAAATACCCTGAATTTTCAAAACTAAGTCTTAAAAAATAATGTAAAATATTTCATTAATAATTTTAATAGTGACTACATATTGAAAAATTGTATTTATATATCTTGAATTACATAAAATATATTTTTAAAATTAATGTTAGCAGTTTCTCTCACTTTTTTTTTTTTTTTTGCAGTACCTTGCACTTGCGAGGCAGGCATGGCCTCACTGACCTAAATCCCCAGCCCTCTCTCAATCATTTTTTAATGTGACATATAGAAAATATTAAATTATTGAGGTGACTCCCTTTAATGTTTATGTGGGATGGCACTGCTCTGAATAGCCACAGCCAGGCAGGCATCAGCACAAAGATGAGATTTAACATGGCAAGACAAGTCTGAGCAGCAGTGTCATGTTTTCCCATGTCTGGAACTAAATAGAAGCCTTCCACCTCATTTAAAAAGTTATTATTTTTAATGATAATAAAGTTATTATTTAAAAAGTTATTGGTGGCAAAACATTTTTAACAATTTAAAACTGAGGGCTGAGGATGTGGCTCAGTAGCAGAGCTCCTGTCTCACCTGTAAGAGGCCCTATGTTCAATCCCCAGCACCATAAGTAAATAAATAAATAGAATCTATATTGCAAATAACTTCATATATTTGAGGACCAAATCATAGGCTTGAGGGCAATTAAAAGTACTAAGGAAGGATAAAAGAAATAAAGATAGGACACAGAAAAATAGAAATTTCAAAATTGTGCTTTTAGGAAAAATTGCAGCTTCGGGACACAAAAGTTACTCACACCTGGTTTTAATTTTTTTTTCCTATTCTCTCAAGATACCATAAACCTGGGAAATTCCTTTTCCCCTCAACTTAGTTTTTTTCACCTGTGAATAAATCACCTCTTTTCACCTCTAAATTATGCTTCCTGGCACAGACATCCTTCCTCAAGAAAGCAACACTATAGTGGGCAGCTTATCTCAATGAGTAAATGGTTTGCACTGTAGCATACTGGGTAGCCTGACAGGCAGCAGGAATATAAAGTCTGGATCACCTATCCTTTTTTAGATCACCCACTTGAAAACACCCCCAGGACCCCACAAAAATACCCAGCTTCAGATCATAAGGCACCTGTCTCTCTCAAGGGATTACTCTATTTCTTTGAGTGTGTACTTTTAACTTTCTGCTTAATAAATCTCTTTAGGCCTCTCACTGACACATCCTGAAATTCTTTCTTCTGTGACAGGTATCAGCAAACCTATAACTTATTCTACCAGTAGGGTGAGTTTAGGTTCTCTAGATTGGATTTGGGAACCTCCTAGGATCCTTTCCTGTGACAGGACCACAAAGATCATTTAATATAAACTTCATATTTTTTGACTAGAGAGTTATGGCCTAATCAATGGCAGAGCTTCCCTAAGTCACACAAGGGCTCTTTGAATCTAGATTCCAACTCCTACTATTCTCCACTGCCATGAGTCATTGTTTCAATTATTCAAATTCCTACTGATATTTCTAGAACATGAACTTTGTTTTGTAACATAGGGTACTTCTCTCAGTGTACAGCTAGAAATCTTTCAACCATTCTCGTTTAATCATCACGTAGCCCTTTCATTCTCAAGCCCTTCTGAGGTAGCATAGAAGAAATAAAAGGTACATAGAAAAGAGTCAAGGAAATCATAACTAAGAATTATACTTTTAAGAAGACTACAACTTCCAAAGTTACTTTTAAAAAGTTGCAAATGCCAACACTACCCAAGGCAAGCCATATCAGTATTCCTTTGGTTAAATTTAGGCTCCTTCCTTACCAAACCCATCCTGCCCAAAATTCCTCAGGAATACTAAATTGGCTTCATAAAGCAAGTAAAGAGCAGAAACCTGATCCTAAGATAAAGGAGGAGGTTGAGAGAACCCAAAGAGTATTTTAATTACTTTTTAAAAACCCAAAACAAAAACCTACCCATACCTATGGAATGGGCTGTATCTTTCTGAGGGGTGGGGCACATTTTCTCAGGGTTTTCACCTGTTCAAGAGAAATATAAATATTCCCCGTGCCAGGAAATAATGTGTCTCATTTCTCTGAGAGCCCCCACTTCACTCCTGAGTGTGTCCTAAATCTCTGCCTAATAAATCCTTCCCATGTCCCTTACTAATGTGAAGAGTGTCAGCAAGCTTGCAAACTTATTCCACAAAAGGGTGGGTTAAATTCCTAATTTCAGCTTCAGAAACCTCTCAGACCCAGCCCTGTGATGCTTCTAAGAGTTCTCAAACTGATATACTTTACTTTTCAGCTTCTCTCTCCCCTCCTGCCTCCCTGGTCTTGGTGACAGAATGATGTTCACATATGTGCCCCTCTGTAGGGCTCAGAGCATGAACCATTAGGACTGCTTTCTAGTTATGGGCTCTACTGTGCTGTTGTGGCTCATGCAGATGAAGTGGAACTTTCTGTTTTGGAGGTGGCTGGGTCTGGAGTGTGTGATGCTGGGATTAAGAGCATGTGATTACTAAACCACTACATGTGAATGATTGGTTTGCCACCACCCTAGTCCCGGTAGTCTGGATGGAATATAAGGGAGCAGAAAGACTGTTAATTTCTCTTGTTGCTTTTGCTGTCTTCCACCACCATAAACTGTTGCCCCTCTGCTGCTCTGCTTTGGAGCTGGCATATTATGGACTGAAACCTCTATGAACTGAAAGCCAAATAAACACTTCTCCCTTTAACTTTGGGTGTCAGGTATTTTGTCTCAGCAATGAGAGAACAGTAACTAACACGTGTGTTAACCATTTTAAATGAAAATGAGAAATACACATCTCTCCTTAACTTTCTCCCCTCTACCAGGAGTGTTTCAACCCATGAAAATTAATGTCTAGCCATGGTGTTTCCAGTGGTTTCCTTGGCAACAAGTCCATTGCAAACTTTCTTCAAGCACACACTTCTTTCTATTAAAGGGGACATGTGTCCATTTCTATCAAAGAAAACTTTTTATAATAACATTTTTAGCAGGTTTGGGAACAGTTTTGGGGGTTCCCCCCCTCCTCTGATTTCATCCCATTTATTTTGTGATGACCTAGAGCCTGGAAGATCCATATTCCTTAGAGGAATAAAGACATTGCTCCCACCTTGTTTCTCTTTGGACTAATTATCTAGGAGGGTTCCCTCTGTGCCAAAGAAGGCTCAATAGGTTTGGCAGGAGATACTTGTGACACTATCAGCTGGGGCTCAGAAATGGAGTTAGGAGTAAGGGGCAAAAATTTTTTTAAGGGAACAAAGCTTAGGTATTTTTTAAGATGCTGATTTAGTGGGTTATTGAAAATGCTGCCCACATAGCCTTTTAACCCTCAAAGATATCAGATAACTTTTTTCTTGCAGTGAGATGAAGTGGCTGTCATTATCTCCGAAGGTCTGTATCATATTGGAATCTGTCAGTGCAGGTCAGGGAGTCCGCGGTGCTCTGGGCCCAGCTCAGGGACTGAATTACATTTCCCCAGCACAATGGCTGCAGAATGGGTGGGTGCTTTGTCATTTAAACTGCATAAAGAGGCAGAAATTGATTTTTATTGTGGATCTTCATATCTAATAAAGCTCCAAGGGGCTCTTTTCTTCTCCGATTGAATAGCCATTGAATGCTTTCAATCTAGTTCTGTGTTTCATGCCTAAACTGAATAGCGGGAAGGCAGAAAATAGATGGGGGAAAAGAGGCCAAGTCACTTTCCAGATTGAAACGGATATGGCAGAGAAATAAATAAAAAAAATAAAATAAAATAAGACTATTTGGAAAAGCATTTAAGTGGAAAGGGGAACTTTCTTGATGCTCTGGGGGGAAAATTGCTTTTTGAGGTGTGTATGTGTGTGTGCATGTGTATGTGGACATGCGATGCACGTGCAAATCCACTTGTAGGTATGTGTGAGCATGTGTAAAATTCTATTTATGGTCAACCAAGCCAGAGCTAAAATGCTAACCACACACTTGTCCCCTGAAGCCCACCTAGCCTATCTTCCACTCAGCCTGTGTTCATGGCTCCAGGCCAAAAGAAACAGCCAGAAGGGGACTCAGGAGAAAAGGCTGCAGTGTACCAGGCAGCAAGTTCTGTGGGGAGGAGAAGGAATTGCTATTGTTCCTTCTATGAATTCTCATCTTTCACAAAAAGTCAGTTATCTCTCAATTTAATAATCTGCACAAGAATTCAAATTCTTCTAAACATCGCTACCCACTGAATCCTGACTTTGCTCCTGAACAGGGCTTCCTATGAGCCACATTTACTAAACACTCTGAATTTCACCCCAGACAATCTCCTAAAAGCAGCCCGATTCTTCAAAGCAATGTATTTGTGCTTTCAACCATCAACATAGATATCCAGCTCAACAAAAGAGTACCCAACACTTTCTCTATCCGCAGCCCTACCCTAAGCTGTAATCCTCTCTGGTCTAGACATCCAAACTTCTGATGTTTGCATCCTCACTATCCTTTTTACTTGCTTCAATATTTATTTATTCAGGGATCCTTCCCCCCCGCTTTCAGCCAGTGATCTGATTTGGATCTACCTCTATCTTTAACCCTAAGGAAATCAGTCAATTATTTCCCCCTGGCTGCCTTGATTGGTTCAGGGGGGAGGCAACTGACCTAAACTCATCTAATCAGCAAAATATATTTGCAGGAACTGGGAGTCAAAGAGCGGCTCTTATCCTGAACTGGAATTAGGGTGGCTGGGAAGCTACCAAAAGTTGACCACATAAAGGCAAAGCATTCCTGAGACTAAAGCCAGAAGACAGGAGAGACGAGAACCCAAGTGAGAACTGGAACAAAATCAAGAACCCCTGGATCAATCTTTACCTGAAGCCTAGACTTAGCTCTATAATTTGTATTTAAGTCAGTTGATACATTCCCATTGTAATCAATTTAGTTCAAGTTTTGTTCTTTTCAAGAAAATAAGATTTTATTTATTTAGCAGATAACAATTATTTGTAGAAAGATTTTAAGATTCTGTTTAGAAAGTTCTTTTCAAATATACAAAGCACATTTAATGTAATCATATAAATAGCTTTATGAGGTAGAGTCTTTTTATCCAATAAGGCCCCCAACAAATCTCTTCAGATAAAAACACCACATTTAAGTAAAAAGATAAATGATAAAACCAAAATCTAGAAAGATTGTGACATCCAGAATTAGGGCACCAAAATCAGTATTTTTAAAAGCAAACCACTTCTTTCCCCTTTCTTGAGAGCTCTGTTTCAGATGAACCTGTCCATTCACTTAGGGGTTTAAATAAAAACCCAGGGGCAAACATGTCTCTTTGCTTTGTGGCACCTCCCACATGAAGTGGTCACCAAGTCCCCAGCTTGTGCCTCCTTGGCAGCCCTGGAGTTGGCCTGCCCTTTAGTTTTCACTATGCAAGCAACATGCTTCCCTGCATTCCAGGTGAGCTTGCTTCCTTCTCTACCTCCCCCATTCTGGACCATCCTTACAGCTGTTGGAAGAAGGTTTCTGAAACTAAACCTGAGTCAGATGCTTGCTGCATTTAAAATCATTTTTGGCATCCCAAGCGTTTTAGGATTTATTTAAAACTTCATTCCCTGGCACAAAGTTTTCATAACTATTTTGCCTATGTTTATATGATGATCCAGTGTGCACACACACACACACAAACACAGACACACACACACACACACACAACTCATTCACTGAAATAAAATATTCAATTTTTACTTCTCTTTCAAATATGAGATGTTTTTGAAGCTTTCCATTCTATTCAAATCCATTCTGTATTTACATTTAAAATGTTGGTCATGTCTATCTCAATCAGGGTTTCTTAATATAGGGTTAATGAACACTATAACAGGAGCTGTAAATATATTTTATAGGGCTCAAAAATTTTAATAGGAAAACTTAACATCTCAATTTTCACTAGATGAGACTGAAATTCAATGTCTCATTCTGTTGCTTGCTCTTGTTGTCATTGTTGTTGCTGTTATTGCTTGAGGTCTGGACCCAGGGCCTCATACATGCTGGGCAAGTGTTCTCCCACTAATCTACACCCCAGCCCTCTTCTATTATTCACATAGACAACAAACTATGTTATTATTAGCAGTACCTGTGGCTTTATCACAAACAGAACTCACAGTTCTGTTTGGCTCATTGCAAATAACATGAAATAGTGCCTATGCTCATCACTACTTTAAAATTATGCCCAGAAAATGCTTCCCACCTCTCTTTACCTATTATGTTTCCCCTTGACCTTTCCCTCCCCCATATACATATTTTATGTTTCCAGATCATGGTATACCTGTGTGCACTCAAATTTTAACACAAAAGCATAATGCAGCTTGCACATATATGTAGATGTGGGCCTATCACCATATGCACTCACTCATATTTTCAAACTCACACATATCTATTTTTCACAAATAATTACACATTTATTTGCCACTGTAACATACACACATAAACAGACCCACACCTATGCTTCAATCTTCAACAAGTTCTCCCTTCCTCAGTACATCCCAGGGACTTAGGGTCTTCCTAAGGTCATTTCTCTTTAAAAACTTTGCTGAGGGCAATAGCCTGGGTGCAATAGAATAATGAATGGTCCAAAGAGATATAAGACAAAGTCAGAGGAAAGGGATTTTATTCCCAGCCAAACAGATTAGTTGATTCAGCATTCACATTTAACACTTTATCCTAATTTATAAATTTTAGGTTGTGAAAAATGTTTGTAAATAACTTTTTTGGAAAAGTTGTAGTAAAAATACAGTACACTAACAGTCATTAACTTTTTTGGAACAAGAACTATTTTAAGAACCTAATGAAAGTTACTGAGTGTCTCCTCAGTAACAACAAAAATCATACCTTCTTAGTCACATGAAAGTTTGCATGCAATTTCAGGGCGTTCTGAGCCTCCTAGAGAAATATCTGAATTTTAGGAAATGATTCTCCAAAATTATATTATAGAGACTTATGGATTTGACTTCATGATTTGGCTAAGTTGGTATCCCCAAAGTTCTACAGCATCTAATAAAATTTGAGGTACTAGCTCTGTAACCAGGGAAGAAAGATGGTGGCCAGTCCTTGGCCCCAGAGGTGAGCCCAGCTGCATGTCACCACCATCATATCAATTGTCTACAGTCAGACTCTACGCTAAGTCTTGAGAGTTGGGGACCCTCAAGTAGTCATTTGTACATTTTATTTCTTGTAAAATGGCTCTGAAAAGAGTCAACCACTAGAGCTGCTGATAGAAATGAAGAGAGAGAAGCAAGTGATGGCTCCTAAACTGAAACTCAGCATTTAGGGCAGAGAAATATATGCCATCATAGTATATGTTGCAATGGTACTGCTAATTACAGACAGCTCAGGTACCTGGTCATATACATGCCTAGATGTGTAGGATGGCAAAAACAGATGAGTACAGGGGTCAGATAAGTACCATAAATGAAGAAAACATACTGATTAGGAACACAACCCTTAGATGGTCTATTGTGTCCCCTGAGACAAATATGAGAACAGGGAAGAGCCACTTTCTTCTTTCTAGAAAGTGAAGAGTACAAGCAGAGCACTCAGTGACAATGACACTCAGCCTCAGTGATAAGTGGTAAGCAGGGAGTGGTGTGATTGGCAGGACACAGTATATGCATATTCCCTAGTGAAAAGGGACAGTTGCTTCTACTCTCCTGCAGATTGTCACCAGGTGCAAACACAACCCAGAGTTACCATAACTCTCAAGTTTTTTAGGACCCAGAAATTCAGGTTGTTATGTGAAGTTGGTCCCTCCAGCCCAAAGTTCTATGTGCTGGTTCTGTGCTAACAAATAGAACAACATCTATATGAGCTGGGTCTTGCCTGTGAATATCTCAGGTATCATCTTCTGTACTTCTCCCATCAATCCTCAGAGAAAAAAGTGCTTCCTAGAGGGTGAGCTGGACACAACTAAATCTAAAGCAAGATAGAAGTGAATAAGGACAAGTTTGCACACAAAGTATATCAGAAAGTGATGAATGTGCACAGGAGGGTGCTACCCAAGGGCCCTTCCAGGGGCCCAGAGAAGAAGGGCTGCCTTACCACCCAGCTTCCAGAAATGAGAAAAGAGGTGGCCATTTGAGGCATTTCCTGGAGCAGCAGACTATTAAAAGTGCAAGGCTCGGTATCCTGACCATAGCTGTCCCCTTCTGATTCTCAGATTCACCAAGTTTGTGTGTTCTTTCTGACTGAGATCCATAATCAGAGCATATTTGTAAGGACAGCTAATTCTCTTTCCCTTACCCAGCAGATATTTGTCTGTATAGATAATGCCGCTCTCCCTGTAGGTGGAAGGGCGGGTACTGAGCTTGACACATGCCATATCTCAACAAGCTCCACCTTACCCACCCACTGTGTGGGGTCATCTTTCTAATTTGAATTAGATTCTTTACATAAACCATTGAAACTATAATCTTAACAGAGCCTATTCCCTTTTCATCTCTTCTTTGAGTTTTCAAGCTGTTGCTTTGTTGTTGAAACTCTTAATGTTCCTGAACTCTTTCTTTAAGATGGAAGGAATTTAAAATATACTTTGCTTCATCTGTGTATATATTTAAAACCATATAATGTTAAGTAATAGAAGCTGAGGATAATTGCAAACTATTCTCGAATTTACTAGTGTTTTATTAGCAGATCTGCCTTAATCCAGGATTAAAACTGAGTGAGATTAGAGGATTTCTCTCATCCACAGCTTGGAGCAAGACACTCAATATAATAAAAATGCCTGCTTGCTTAACATAAAGCCATCCTATTGTATTCATAACACTTCTGAGTTCAGATGGCTCCCACTTGCCCTGTGACACACATGTGCAGTGACAAGCAAGAGGACACCAAGCCCAGCTGAAGGCCTAGGCCTCCCTGTTCCCATCAGGGTGTCACTATGAAGGCCACATGCCCTTAGCCTCTGTGCTTGGAGTTGCTTTTGTTACATGTGGCCTTTCCTCTGAATTGAGCATTCATTTCAGCATTATGTCACAGTGACTAGGGTACAAAGCATCCTCTGCCTGCCGTAGATGGTTTGCTCCATTGCTTAGAGAATCATTAACAAGGGGAAGGACACAGGGTCCAATTCTCAGGAGGGCTATTCAGCAGTTTCCTTTAGCTCCAAGGTCTCTGGTTGTACCTGTAGTCTGGACCAGCTGCCACTGTGAAAATGTCACCATTCCAGGGATGATAGTGACTCAGAGCACCTCTCTTATGGGCAATGTGCATCATGTCTATAGACAGAGGATGTTTCTTTACCTATTGAAGGTGATCATTAGAAAAGGTCACACCAAATAAGAAGTAACTGAAGACAAAGCAGGCTAGGTCATACTACAATCTAAGAATTATAAAGCTTCCATTCTCCAATTCCTAGATATTCTACTTATAGTTTAATAGATGAAATACTTAATGAAGGGAAATTTTGTTCATTTTAAATAAAGACACTCATTTATAGATTAGTGATAGAATGATAATGACAGTAACTAATATTTTTGGACTGCTTCCTCCATTCTAGGCTCCATTTTAAGAATGTTATATATATTACTCACTTTTCCCTCTCAGCAATCTCAAAGAGCAGGTATTTTTATATTATTATCCCCCTTTTAGAAAAACAATGAAATGCTAAATAACTTGATCATAGCTCTATAGTTAGTAAGTATTGGAGATGGCATGTGCCATGAACTCTGACTCCACAGCCCACAGTGCCTGTTTGCCTACTGTTGGTCAGTGTGTCCTAACACATTCAATACTGAGAGGATGTGAACTGTGATATATCTAAGTTTACATAATGAGGAGTGTTGTGGCTTGTGCTTAGATGTCCACCCAAGACCTCATGCAGTCATAGGTGGGGCTTTTTCAGAGATGACTGGATCTGGAGTGTGTGATGCCAGAATTGATTCATGGTGCAATGATAGGCCCAGGGGCACTAGGATTAAGGGTATGAGGTTCACCTACCCTAAGTAGTCTGGGTAAGATAAAAAGGTAGGAAGACCTGTTAAGGTCCCTTGTTCTTTTGCTACCTCCTTTCAGCTGCCATGAACTGTTGCCCCTCTGTCATGTGCCACCCTGCCTTGGAGCCAGCTGATATGGACTGAAACCTCTACAAACTTGAGCTAAATAAACCTTTCCTCTTTTAACTTTGAGTGTCATGTATTTTGTCTCAGCAAAGAGAGAAAAGTAACTAAGACAAGGAGCTACCCGAGTTTTAAAATAATATAGAGAAAAAAAATAAATTATGTACGAAACTACAGAGGTGGAAAACAAATCAGCTGTTCTTTGGGGGTGGGGAAAGGCTATCTACAAAGTCCACATATGTCAGTTCTCTATGGTCCTGGGGGCAGGGTGTGGATGTATTTTTTAAAACTTACAGAACTGTACCCCATAAATTGAACCTCACTATGTGCTAATTTTAACCAGAAAGTTAAGAGATCCAAGTTGAAATGCAGACAGACAAATGAATTTAAGTGTATTGTCAAATATGGAATAACTTAACCAAACAGGGTGAAATAAAGAGGAACTGACCTAAGATGCTTTTGAAAATGTTATCTGAGCTAGATGCTAAGGGTAGAGTTACAAAGAATTGTGCATAAACACTATACCCTAGTTGATAAATTTATCTAAGGTATATGGGCTAGCAATCCTGAAACTACGTGTGTACAAGAATTGAGCAAAGTAAATAAATTTTAAGTAATAGAAGCCAGTTTTTTTCAGTCACAGAAAGGTGTGGAAAGGTGGGAAAGCAATAACCCTGTGGTGCTGGATTAGAGTCAGAGATTTACATGTGAACTCATGCCTGTTTTGAGAGGAATAAAGGGAGATTTGAATATACAAGCTGAGATATAAAAAAATTATATGATGAATAAAGTGCAAAAATTTATTACAGTAAAAGACTCATTGCCACTAATCCCCCTGAAAATGCTCCCCTTGCTTTCAGACACACTTGTCCTATTGTTCTTGTCACTTTCTACAGCAGTTCTGGAAGTCCTCTCCTATGAGTGTCTTCTTAAATTCTGATAAAACATACAGTGAATACTGCTGATTCATCCCATCCAAAAGAAAGACAGATTTTGGGCCAGGGATTTAGCTCAGTGGCACCACACCTGCCTTGCAAGAGCAAGAACCTGAGTTTGATCCCCTGTACCAAAAAAAAGAAAGAAAGAAAGATTTTTATTTCTAATTATCATTCACCAATAAAAAGACCCAGGGCTCCTGAGAGAAATGGCTAATAGAAAAGGTAAGGGAGAAAACTATAAAATGAGTCTAGGGAATCTTATTGAGTCAAAAACCAAGAAAACAATCAAAAGAAGAAGAAAAAAAGATAAAACAAAGGATGAGTTAGGTAAAAAGGATGAAGGAGTCAACTAGAAGAAGCTTTCAATGGTTAACACTGGAATAATTTGAGTAGCAAAATTCATTACAATAGTATTAGATTATAACTTCCAAATAAAAATCCATAATTCCACACTGATATAAATGATTGAATGACTAAATGGAAGGGGGTAAAATGAACAAAGTTTCTTTATAGAAAAACTCCAAACAATGTGTGCAAATATTCCCCTTTCACAGAGGTAGAATTTAATGCCTGGTTCCTAGAGTATTGGGCTAGACTTAATGATCTGTGTCCAAAACATACAGTTTAGAAAGGGAAAAATAATATCCTGGTAAAGACATCTGCAAGACAACAGAAAAAACCCTAATCAAGTGATGAACATTAACATATCAATATTCCATGTGATATGCAATGAAAAGGGCACCTCACCTCAGTGGGGTTCTTCACCCTAACCAATAAGCCCAGTCTAATCATAAGAAAACATCAGAAGGCCAGAAGCCTGCCTGGACAACAGTAGCACATGGGCCCCAGCCAAAGACACACCTAGAAAACAGCTATGCAGGTGCACAGGCCCCAGCCAGAGGCCAGTCCAGATACCAAAGATAAGTGTGGGCAGGCCACAGCCAAAAGCCCACCCAGGACAACAGCAGCTTACCAATGCAGACTCCAGCCAGAACCATGCTCAGACAAAAGCAGCACAGGTATGCAGTCCCAAGTCAGGGCCCCACTCAGACATCAGCAGCATGGACCTACAGGCCCTAGCCAAAGGTATGTCTGGAAAATAACTGTGCAGGGACATAGGGCCAGCAAGAAGGACACCCAGATGCCATAGGTAAGCATGGGCAGGCCCCAGATGGAATCCCACCCATACAACAGCCCAGAGTGGGGATCCAGAAGGTAATCATTCCAAACCCAGATATTGAAGCAGTGGTGAGCAGCAGAGAAAAGGCCTCTCTGAGGCTTGCTGAGAATTAAAGTCTATTGAGAGGGCAAACAGTCACCTCAATAAAGGTGCATCAGACTGCTTTGGTTGAAATAAGAAAGCACCTCAGTAAGACTCAAAACCAGACTTCCAGATCACCAAGGGCAACTCCAAGGTACAATGGGACAGAAAAATCTGAAACTAAACAACCTGGACTCCCTACACTGGCAACAAAAGAGGATCTGGAAAAAATAAAATCGGAAATGATTTCTCAGATTACAAGAGAGATTCTGTCCATAGGGAAAGGCATGACTAATAATGCTAGAGCAGACACAGATTTTAAAAAAAGAGGAGTTGAGGAACATGATGGAATCCCAGTGTAGGAAACAAATGGAATACATGAAACAGATACAAACAGATATCCAAAAGATAAAACACTCAATTGAAAGTCTATGCAACAGAATGAGCCGATGTGAGGACAGAATGTCAGATATAGAAGACAGGATTGTGATTACTGACTGGGAAAGGAAAGATTTCTTAAAAATAGCAAGGGACCATGAGAAATCAATCCAGCAGATGCTAGATGATGCAAAGAAGGATAACATAAGATCAGAGTCAATGGAGAAACAGTAGAGAGTGCAAATGACATAAAAAAAAAATGTGCACAGAAGCAATGTCAGAAAACTTTCCAAGCAGGAGAAAAGAATTCAACATACAGATAAGTGAGGCATATAGAACTCCAATTAGACATGATCAAAAACTCTACTACTTGTCATATAATAGTCAAGATTCCAAAAACCCAGCAGAAGAACAAAATTCTACAAACAGCTAGAAAAAAAAATCAAATACAAAGGAAAGCCCATCAGAATCACAGCACACATCTCAACACAAGCCCTCAAGTCAAGAAGAGCCTGGAGTGAAGTATTTCAAGCCCTAAAAGAAAACAACCTCCAGACCAGAATAATGTACCCTGTAAAACTATCTTTGAAAATTGATGGATAAATAAGATATATTCACAACAAAGAACACTGAGGAACTTCAAGAATACTAAACCAGCACTCTATAAAATTTTAAATAATATCCTTGGAAGAGACAATGAGGGTCAAAACCCCATGAAGTCTAGCACAATGAATCCATCAGGCATGACAAGATATTAAAAACAAAGGGGGAGAATCCAACTACAGGAAAAGGTCATGATAATGATAAGTCAATAAATATCAGTTATAGCCATCAATGTTAATGGTCTCAACTCACCAATCAAAAGAAATAGGCAGAATGGGTCAAGAAGCAAGATCCAACCAATATGCTGCACCCAGGAAATACATTTAATTCAAAAAGAAACTCATAGACTGAAAGTTAAAGGGTGTAAAACAATAATCCATGTGACAGGAACCCAAAAAAAGCAGGAGTAGCTATCCTCTTTGTAGATCAAGTGTATTTCGAACCAACACTGATCAAGAGAGATAAAGAAGGACACTACATCCTGGCAAAGGGAACAATCCAAGAGGAAGAGATGACAATCATAAACATATATGCAACAAACACTTGTGCATCCAACTATATAAACCAAATACTAACAGACATGAAAAATCAAATAAGCACTAATACAATAGTACTGGGGTACCACAATATCCCATTACAAATAGATAGCTCAACTAGACAAAAAATAAGCAACAAAATACTGCAACTCAAACTCTTGAACAAATGAACTTAATAGATGTTTACAGAGTGTTCCACCCCACAAAATCAGAATACACATTCAGTTGCACATGGGTCATTTTCCAAAATAGACCGCATGCCCTCTCTTAGAACATGTTTAAGTAAGCACAATGGAATTGAAGTTATCCCCTGTATATTATCAGACCATAGTGCGATGAAATTGGAGATCAATAGCCAAAGAAACCGCAAGAATTTCATAAACACATGGAAATTCAACAGCACACTTCTGAATAACCAATGGGTCACAGAGGAAATTAAAGAAGAAATTGGACAGTTCCTACAATTAAATGATGAAGACAATACAACATATCAAAATCTATGGGACACAAGGAAAGCAATCTTATGAGGGAAATTCATAGCAGTGAATACTCATATTAGGAAAACAGTGTGAGCCCAATTAAACAACCTGATGCTGAACTTCAAGCATCTAGAAAAAGAACAGAACAAACCCAAAGCTCATACAAGCGAGGAAATTATAAAGATCAAAGCAGAAATCAATGCAATGGAGACTAAGAGAATGATACAAAAAATCAATGAAGCCAAGAGTTGGTTCTTCCAAAGACTAAACAAAATTGACAAACCTTTAACCAACCTTATCAGAAGAAGGAAAGAAAAGGCCCAAATCCATGCAACTAGGAATGAAAAGGATGAAATTACAATGGACCCAGCAGAAATCCAGAGGATCATCAATACCTACTTTGAGAACCTATATGCCAATAAGATGGAAAACCCAGAAGAAATGGACAGATTCCTAGACATGTATGAATTACCAAAGTTGAATGAAGAAGACCTAAAAATTCTAAAAAACCCAATATCAATCAGTGAAATTGAAAACCTAATTAAAAACTTTTCAACTAAGAAAAGCCCAGGTCCTGATGGCTTCACTGACAAATTCTATAAGACATTTAGAGAAGAAATACTGCCACTACTGTTTAAACTCTTCAATGAAATTGAAAGGGAAGCAATGCTCCCAAATTCATTCTTGGAAGCAAGCATTACTTTGATTCCCCAAGCATAGAAAGGCCCAACTGAAAAAGAGAGCTATAGGCCAATCTCACTAATGAAAATAGATGCAAAAATCCTAAATAAGATACTAGCAAATAGAATGCAGAAGATCTTCAAGAAGATGACCAAGTTGGATTTATCCCAGGGATGCAGGGATAGATCAACATATGCAAACCAATGAATGTAATACACTATATCAATAGAGCCAAGGACAAAAACCATATGATCACCTCAATAGATGCAGAAAAAGCATTTGAAAAAATCAAACACCCATTCATGAAAAAACCCCTGTAGAAAATTGGAACAGACAGCGTATATCTCAATCTCATAAAATCCATCTATGAAAAACCAACAGCCAACATAATACTAAATGGTCAAAAACTGAAACCTTTCACACTAAAATCAGGAAGATGACAAGGATACCCACTATCACCACTCCTGTTCAATATAGTGCTGAAAACATTAGCCACAGCAATTAGACCAAAGAAAAAAAATAAAAGGAATAAAAATAGGAAACAAGTTAAATTGTCATTATTTGCCAATGACATGATACTCTATATGAAAGACCCCAAGAACTCCACCAAAAGTCTTCTAGACTTAATAACCAAATTCAGGCAAGTAGCTGGATGCAAGGTCAACACACAAAAATCAATAGTTTTCCTCTACACGAAAAACAGACTCACTGAAACAGAAATAGGGCAAACAATTCCTTTCACAATAGCATCCAAACAACTGAAATACCTAGGAATCAAGCCAACAAAAGAAATCAAATACCTCTTCTCTGAAAACTATAGCACTCTGAAAAGAGAAATTGAAGATGATATCAGAAAATGGAGAGACATCCTTTGCTTCTGGGTAGGAAGGATCAACATAGTGAAAATGGCCATACTTCCAAAACTGCTATAAGGATTCAAAGCAATTCCAATTGAAATTCCAGTAGCATACTTCCCAGACCTTGAGAAAACAATCCAAAAATTCATTTGGAACCAGAAGAGACCTAGAATAGCTAAAGCAATTCTAGGCAACAAAGACAAGGTAGAGGGTATCACAATCCCCAACTTGAAATTGTACTGCAAAGCTACTGTGACAAAAACAGCATGGTACTGGCAAAGAAACAGACCAGAGGACCAGTGGAACAGAGTAGAAGATGCAGAAACAACTCCAGACACACTCAGCCACCTCATTTTTGACAAAGGAGCCAAACATCCTCACTGGAGGAAAGATAGCCTCTTCCATAAATGGTGCTGGATAAATTGAGTGTCAATTTGCCAAAGATTAAAACTAGACCCATATCTATCACCATGCACTAAACTAAAATCAAAATGGATCAAAGATCTAAATATTAAAACAGAAACCCTAAACCAGCTAAAAGAAAGGTTAGGTAGAACTCTTGAAGACATTGGGGTAGGAAAACATTTCATGAACAAAACTGCAGTTGCACGTGAACTAGAACAAAGAATCAACAACTGGGATCTCCTCCTATTAAGAATTTTCTGCCTAGCAAGAGGAATGACCAGTATCATGAAAAAACAGCCTACAATGTGGAACAAAATTTTCATGTGCTGTTCCTCATATAAAGGTCTACTACCTAGAATATATAGGGAACTTTAAAAAATCAGACCTCCAAAATTTAAAGACCCAATCCAAAACTTGGCATCTGAAATGAATAGACACTTCTCAAAGAAGTGGAAATAGCAAATAAACACATAAAAGATATTCAGCATCACTCATCATTTGAGAGATGCAATTGAAAATGATGAGATTCCACCTCACTCCAGAAAGAATGGCTGCTATCAAGAAACCCATAACAAATGCTGGCGGGCTTGTGTGGAAAAAGGAACCTTTTCCCACTGTTGGTGGGAGTGTCGACTGGTGCAACCACTGTGGAAATCAGTATGGAGATACCTTAAAAAACTAAGATTAGAGGTCTCATTTGGCCCAGCTATTCCCCTGCTGGCTATCTTCCCAAAAGAATTAAAAGAATCATACCACAGTGATATATGCACACCCATGTTTATAGTGACACAGTTTGTAACAGCTTAAACCTGGAAACAGCTCAATTGCCCATCAACTGGAGACTGGATAAAGAAAATGTGTTGTTGTTGTTTTTTATAAAATTGAGTACTACTAAGCCATATAGAAAGAGAAACTAGAGACATTTATAGCTAAATGTATCCACATTCTTAAGGTCATATTCTTAAGTGAAATATGTAGGACACTCATGTACAAATACTGAATAGTTTCTCTGGTGTGAGAAACTGAAAGTGTAAATAAGAATCAAAATATATAATAGGTAACGTGAAATAAGAAGAAAATATCCAAAGGGGAAGGGGAAGTGCTAGGGGTAGGGGAAAGAAAAGAAGGGAAAGGAATAAATGAGAAAAGGAAAAAACAGAAACAAAGTCTTTGTAAATAGGGATGGGTGGAGGAGTTGAAGGGGGGGCAGAAGAATGGGGAAAAAATAAGAACCAAGATACATCATATAAAGGCACAAATTCCCAATGATAAAAGTCATCATATTATATACCTAAAATGTACCGATAAACTTAATGAATTAAAAAAACCCAGATAATCCCCAAGTGAGGACATTCTGCAAAACATCTAACTAGTATTCTTCAAAACTGTCAAGATCACAAGAAACAATGAAATACTAAGAAACTGTCACACATTAGAAAAAACTGAAGAGAAATGATAGGTAATGCATGTAGCACCATGGATTAGATAGTAAAGCAGACAAAGGGACATAAATGGAAAACTGGTGAAATCTGTTAATTAATAGTATTCTGCCAATGTTGCTGACTTAATTTTAAATTTACCATAGTTCTGTAAGGTATATACATTATGAGAAGCAAGGTAAATGGTATATTGGGAACTCTATACTATGTAGCTTTGTAAGTCTATCAATCTGAAATTATTCAAAAAGGAAATTAAAAAGATAAATTTTTATCACCTCAGATAATACATATATTTTTAAAATAAAAATATTACTTATTCAAAACTAAAACTTGAAAATAGGCACTGCATTCATCATAATGCACTTCTGAAAGAAGCAGGGTTATAAATTGGCTGTTTTTCCTATTCTCCATTTTTTTAATGCAGTGTTCTTGTTTCCATAATAATTCAGATTTAATCCAAGAAAATGTTAAATTGGGCTTTGGGCAAATGTTAAGGAAGTTTATCTATTTCTTTTTTCTGGTCTTGAGGGTTGAACTCCAATTTGGACTAGATTCAGAAATTATAAAAATGAATCCTCTCTAATTGGAAATCATTTTCAATGCCTGAATTAGGCCAGCTCCTCTGGGCTTACCTGGGTCTGAGTGCTTACAGTTGGACAGAATAAAGAATAGAGACAGCAGACAAATGCCCCAAGGAAACTTACCATGCAAAACTTTCAGAATAGATACCTGTTCTCATTGTGAAATGTTGGTCAGAGAACTAATTTGAATATCTACTTCCTTCCAGATTTGTTTCATGCTCATTTCAGCACAGACATACAAATCACTGATGGCAGATAGAGACTTGAGCTGCTGTGCTATAATGGGTAGGTCTAGGTATACAATCAGGTGTTTTGCGGCTGTCACTTAAGCAACCCCTGACAAACGCAGGTGCCGAGGAAGCCTGACACTAATATATGAGGTGCCTTCTACCATCTCTTGTGCCAGTGCATCAGGTGAAAACACACCATCTGTGACAGGGCAGCATTAAGCAAATTAATGTTCAGGAGTTTTAAAAATAGTAATTTTTTTCAAAAGCAAAGAATTTATTTTTCAGCCATGATTGCACAGAAAAACCACGGCAATCAAATGTGGGTATGACTCTTGGGTAACACAACCAGATTTCACAGGGCTCCATACACTCTTCACAGCTGTCTTCTGTACCCCTGAAGAGAGCTGGAGTCTCAATGTCTGAATGCTGTTCATCCCTTGAAAATTCATGCTTGTGCTATGAGGTAAGACACACATCCCACAGGAAGAACCTCCTGATCCAGGACCTGTGTGCATGGGGCAGTAAAGGGTGAGGAAAGGTCCCAACCACAGATTTCTCTCTCTGGTTCCCCAGGAAAGAGAAGTGGGCACTAGTCTGGCCCAAAAGGCTCCTGAGGAATTGTTCTGTTAACATGTTGCCCTCTACAGTTCCTTCTCCTCAGACTGGCCAAAAAAGATTTTTTAATATTGTAAATCAAAACATACCAGTTCTTTGTTTAAAAACTCTTCCATGGCTTTCCATCACACTCAGATTAACATTAAAACCCTTATAATAGCCAACTGAGCTCTTATGATCCAGCTCCTTTTCCCCTTATTAACCCCCCTCCTCTTCCCTCAAAACATTCAACCCCCCCTGGTCTTTCTGGCTGTTCCTCTAACATATGAAACCATTCCCACCTCAGGGCCTTTGTGCTTGCTTTTCCTTCTTCCTGAAATGCTCTTTTCCTAGACCCTTTGGTTCATTTCTTCAACTGTTAGAACAAATGCTGTGTTCTCAGGCACACCTCTTCTGACCACCTTATCTTAAAAAGCTTCTTTGGCCCATTGCCTCCATCACTCCCTATGCTTCTTTAATTTTTCATAGCATTTAATTCTGCTTAAAATTGTGTTCTATTTATTCACAGGCTTACTAACTGCCTGAAAAATTTTCCCAGTATTCATAGCCCCTGTGAGAGTGTCATAGTCAGAGTCAAGGTTACTTACAGACATGCTTTCCATAACCATCCAGATTTAATTGGTCATATGATTTACTTTAGCCAATGATATATATGCAGCAGTGACATGGACTAGGTCCAAATGGAACCTTTAGGATACCATGTATGAGTCTCTGTGTTCCTTCTCCCTGCTGTGGAGATAAGGGAAGCACAAGTTGTGATGAAACCTAACAAAAAGCCACCTGACAGCTTGCATAGATGCATTTCACAGAAAAATAAATTTTTGCTGTTTCAAATGGCTGAGCTTTGGAAGGTGATTTGTTATGTTAGCATAATCCAACCTATCCTGGTCAAAGTAATACCTGAATGAATGAATGAATGAATGAACACAGTAAATAGATGCCTGCTTGGCTAGGTAGCATGATTCTCTGGCATTAGCAATCACAGGCCAACTCATATTTGCTCATAGCCAATAGTATGATAAGACCAGGCTTGAGGCCATGATGAGTCCAGAGTGGAGGCTGTAGGGCAAAGAGCAGGTCTCACTGACCATGTTACATATCCAGTCTCAACAAATAGTCTAGGGTCATACACAGCATGCTTCTGCTTAATAAGTTATTTGAATGGAAAATAGCTCCTCAAGAGAGCTGGAGAGGATATCTCTAAGTGGGGCAATATAAGGGAGGAAGCCTATCCCTTCCTGACCCTTCTGACTAATCAGTATCTTTTTATAAGGCTAAAAGCATAACCTTGAGCATCTGCTGGGCTTGGGCTCACATCGCTACTTCCTAGCTATGTGACCTTGGCCACAAGAGTTTACTTAACCTCTCTGAGCTTCACTTTCCTTCTCTATAAAATGTAGATGATAATAGTCCTCACCTCACAGGGTAGTGACAATCAAATTAAAAAAAACATTTATAGTACTTATCCTAATGTCTAGCACAAAGTATGTGCTCAATAAATGCCAGTTACTGATATGAGTGTTTTTCTAAATTCTAGAAATCTCTCAGATAGGATCCACAGGACAAATCCCAGAAAGAAGAAACTGTTGTCTCAAAATATATCAAATGTGGTAAAAATGAATGGAAGAATATTCTACTAAAACAGCCAAAATGGCTTAAATAATTTGAATTCACATGCAAGCAAAGAAGGACAGAGAGAGAAAGCCGAGTCATAGCCACTTTTCACTGGCTATTAAGGAACATTAAGAAACAGTCACACTGACCATGTTTGTTTCTTTTAGTGTTATATTTTTACACAAACCTTTTAATCTCAAAAGTTAAATGACTACTCTAAAAGGTTATGGAACTTCGTACCCTCCCTCCCCCTGGTTGTATTTCCTTTTGAGACCTTTAAAACGTTTTCAGTTTAAAAAAATGCTATAAAAGTCTAGGTTGAATTATGTGATACATTGAAATTAAAATTAAAAATTTAAATATGCAATTTGAGATGGTGTAGAATGAGTGATAATAAGGATTAAAAGGATGATGGCAGATTCTTTTTTATATTTTTTTTTCCCCTTTTTTTGCTTATAAAAAAACACCTTCTCAGAAGATTAAAAATAATACTTCTTTCAATCAGGGACACTTGCAGAGGATCTTGATCTTCTACTCAGTGCTATGACAAAAGGTGGGAAGAAAGACATAGGGACAGAGTCAAAGTGAAATGGGAAACTGGGATGGTCAATGCTGAGCAAGCTGCAAAGACTCTGAACAGCCAGAACTGCTGATATTTATTGGTGACACAATTATTTGCTAAATTGGGGTAAAGGGGCTACCTGTTGTTGCTAGGGATAAGTTGCTGACACAGGCAAAGTTTGTAAAAGAAGAGACAAAGCACTTTTGTGTTAGGAACAGAGCAGACAAGATATAGGTTGTGGTTAACAAATAACCTTGTCATTTTAGGTAAGAAAGTTTTAATTTTGGGAACAGAATTTGGGTGTGAATCACCGTGATCTGGGCTTCCTTGTTATCTCATATTAAACCCTACAGCTTCATGGGCCATTTCTCTGGCCTCTCTGTAGCCATTGGCAGGGGTTGGGGGTTGGTACTGACCCACTCGCCATCCACAATGCTCCTATGAATCATGTAGGCTTCAGTGGAACTCATTTCTTAAAACAACCCAATTGTGGGGTTAACTCCTTAGAGCCTGCACTGCTTGCAGCCTGCTTTTGGTACAATCAACAAAAAGGTCTCCCACATCTTTCCCTATTGTTTTTTTTCTTTTCCCATTTAGCAAATATTAATCTATTTCCTATGTTTCCAATGGAGCTGATACTAATATAGCTTTATTTATTTATTTTATCCCTGGACATCAGCATTACTGATCACAGCCCAAATATGAGGACAGCAACCAGATGGCTTTGGATGTGACAGGCCATTCTTGAGGGCAATGGCGTCAGATCCTGCTCCCCCCACCTCTCCCTAGTGTCTGCACTCTGGGATATGACACCTAAGATTCAAAGGACTCGAAGGCCACCCTACTGTTTGTCTTCTGAAGGCTGCTCTGGAACCCATATAGGGTACAGCTCATGTGGCTTCTTGTCCTTGGAATTCCCCTTCACTCTTCTCCTCCCATCCTTTAGGTCCCAGCTCAGATCCTGTCTTTTGGGAGAGAGTGGCTTAATCACATTTCTTTGTTTGGGACACAAACTTTCCTATAAAACAGCTTGCCAATGCATTTAACACATCCTTAGAATGCCAGACCCTGGGCCCTATGCTGGAGATGCAATGTTAAGAAAGACATAGTTCCTGCCCTTGAGAATATCCAGTATAAGTGGAAAAATGCAATCATGGGGCTGAAGTGCAATGCTCCTCCATAAAGCATCAAAAAAGTCCATGTTTTACCATAGTATTTAATCTAGGTGGGGGTCATAGATGATTTCCAAGAGGAGGTGACATCTAAGATGAATCTAGAAAGAAACAAGGGGATAAAAACAGAATGTTGGAAAATAGAGCTACATGGGCTTGTTTGAAGTACACATCAAGTTGATCAGACTAGCACTGAAACAGGATCTCAAATATGCTTGCTGTACTCAGCCTCCTTTCAGTTTTCTCCTCCTAATGTTCTCATATTCCTGACACTGCCTACTAGTTAATCCATGCTTTGAGGTTTGCCAGTTATGCTGCTTGATAATTTTCATACAATTTAAGTCTTCTGGAGTCAATGCCAATGTTCAGAAGAACTACTCTAATCATGGGGATTTCCAACAGGTGGTAGAGAAAAATTTAAGAGCACAAATTCCTCACATTTGATAGGACTTTTATCCACCCGCACATTGCCAATCATAACTAAGTTCTCCAGACAACTTAATACTCTCTATTCACACAAAGTGAGAGGAATCTGTTCCTTACCCATGGCATCACTTCTCTCAAAAAGGATGGAGTTGGCTGGGGGCTGAGTATCTATCTCCAAAATAGATCTTCCACTCTTCTAGCCCTCCTCTCCGGCCATTCTTTCCTTGGAGAACCTTCTGCCAACATTTTCAAGCAAATAATCTCTTCAAAGGGTCTTCTTACTAGCTCAACAAGACTTTGTCAATGACATTTGAGGAATTTGGTGAGGAAGTACTGGCTGCTATAACAATCAAGCCAAGAAGAATAATGACTCAAATGTACTAAAAGTTTCTTTCTTGCCCAATTAAAGCCTAAAAATGGCTATTCCTGATTGGTAGGTGATTTTTCTCTAAGCAACAATTTAGAGATCCAGCTCCTTCTACCATATGGCTCTGTGATCCTCAACACAAAACTTCTGGAGTCACCATGCTTGCGTGCATTAGGTTAGTAAAAGGAGTATGACTAAGAAAATTGTGCAGAGGAAGCTGTGCTAGTCCAGCCTGCATATGATACACATTATTTGCACTCTTATTTCAATACTAGAAATTAGTCACATGGACATATTAAACTATGCAAAGTATAGTTATATTTCCAGGAAAAAAGAGAAAACAGTTGTGCTGAAAGAAAATCAAATGCTATCTGTCAAAACATGAATTCCAGGCTTACACTCCAAGGAGACTCAGGTTTTTCAAAAAGGCTATAATTGTCTGGATACAGTTGTAGGCTTTAGGAGACTGGTAGGGGCTAGCATGACTTATTTTTACCCCTCAAAGAAAGCAACAGATTCACACAACAGATAAATCATGGAGTTGAGTCTGTCTGATTCCAAAGCCATTAGACTATGTTATGTTGATGGAAAGAGTTCCATAAAATCCCTATTCTCTAGGAACTTACAGTCAGGAGTTAATGGAGAACAATTACAAGCTTACTACATGTTTAACATTTATTTTTAACTTGAAAAAAACATTTTTACTTTTAAACCAATATAAAACTTTCTGCGCCATCTGTATTAGTTGTTACCCAAGACCCTACAGGTAGTTATTAGTGCTTCTCACCAAATTTTTCTGGCTCTCTCCATTTCCAGATAAAATTGATTGAGTTGATAGAATTGCATTTCCCTTGAAGTTTATGGTGACAATTTGACTTTCTTTGGGTACATAATGTTAATGGAAGTGATCTTTTACAGTTTTGGAGGAAGTTTAAAGAACAATGGCATATTTTTCAGAGCTCTCTTTTCCTCTGTGACTATCAGAAAGTCAATATGGTGGATACTCCATCAGTTTGGACCCTAGATAAAAAGATATAGTACAGAGTCCCCAGTTAACCTGAAATAGACCTGTGGCATGAATGTGAAAAAGAGACATACTTTTAGGAACCATTAAGCTTTCACTCTCTTTGTTATTGCTGCATAACCTAACCTATCTTAGAACACCCCTCCTTAAGAAATACACATAGAAATTTAAATATATAATCATTTATTTAGGGAAATCTTGACTTAAAAGAAAACAGTGGTTTTAACAGACTATTCATAAATTCATCATAGACATAAAATTGAGCCCAAACTTATGAATTTTACTCCCTATGAGAGAGAGACAGAGAGAGAAAGTGAGAAACTTGGCCTCTTGAAGCATGGGACTGTAGCAGACTGTAAAAAACAGAAATGCTGCAAGGTTCAGTGCAACAAGGACTCAACGATTAATTGTGTATGAATAAAAGAGGATAGAGGGGCTTAGAAGTTCGAACAAGAATTGTGGCCATAATAAAGTCATAGTCCCAGCAGCCAGGCCTAATTGGGAAGTGAGAGCTAGAGCAGAGTTACAGCAGGTAACAAGCAGAAGTCTTTTTTCTTTTCCTTATCTTTTGAACCAGGCAAAAGCATTAGAGTGAAAATTGAATTCAAGTCAGTTAAAGAAACCAAGATGAGTGGATTCGGCACTCCAGGTAAGAGCAACCCTGTATATAGGTGAATGAGGCAGCTTATCTAACAGATGCAAAAGGTTCTAGAGGAATTCTCTTTAGGATAAAGAGTTACACAGATCTCAATTTCTGCCACATAGGAGCAGTAACTTAACCAGAGACTTTCTCTCAGACCAGAAACAGGCAAGTTGAAGTTTGAATTCTAGTTATCACTAACAAGGAAAGGAAATTACCGTAGGTGACCAGGTACTGCAAAATTAGAAAGGAAAGGCCCTATTTTCACTTCTAACCTCAATTTATTTTTATCACTTTTTAGAAGAGGGAGGTAATACTGTGCAATGTTGAGTTTCAGAATTCTCTCCCCTTCAGATTCCTGTTCTATTGGTGAACTGAACCAAGTTTTCCAAATTCTCTTCAGGCAGAAGATTAGGGGAGGGCCAGCTGTCAATCACAGAGATCCAAGACACATGTCCCCAAGCCCTGCCCCTGGGGCCAACCAGAAAATTCTATCTTCCATTCTTCTGGCACGAGTTCAATCAGGTTTATCGGTAATGATGCATTTTATTTTATTAAAACTTCCTCTAAGAAGTGTTCTTTTTTAAATGTAGGCTTATTTCTTATAAACAGATTCTGATGTCCTAAAAATTACTTATAATTATCCAGAAAATAAAATCCAAGTGGATCTTGAGACCATCTCTAATTACTTTTCAATATCTCATTCTGTAGCTACTCTCACAGTGGAGGTTTGCTACCACAACCTGGTGTCTCTTCAAGTCAGTCTATGTCTGGATCCTAGCCTAGCTATCTAAGGGCTATTTGAAAGAACTTGTCAAACATAGAGATTGACAAGATCTACCTTGAGCAATTCATGTTCTACAAGTCTAAACTATTACACCAGTAATTCTGATTAACACTCCAACTTGAGAACCACTGTCCCAAGCAATTCCATTGTCTACAGTCTTAGTCACTTTCCTGTCATGGATATAATACCCAATAACTTAAAGGAGCAGAGATTTATTTTGGCACACAGTTTCAGTTCATGTTTATCTTGTTCCAAGGCAGAAATAGGATGTCGAGAGACATGGAAGAGGAAAAGGTATTCAACCCATGGAGCTAGGAAGCAGAAAAAGATGGAAAGAGTCAGGAATGAGACTACACCCTTCCAAAGTACACACCCAGTAATCTGCACATAACCAGGCCCCAACTCCTAACAGCACATTCAGCTACTGAACTTGTCATTAAACTAATCCACTGAAAAATAAAAAATAAATTTAAATACTTCCAACATACAATGGCACAAGGTAAACATTCCTATTCCAAAAGGGATACATAGGAGAATAGAAATAAATCAGACCAAAGCAAGACCAAAAAACAGCAGGACAAGCCTTAAATTCAAAAGCTTTATGTCCAGCACCTGGAACAGGCAGTGATGTGATGCAACCTCCAAAGGGCTTGTGTAGCCCCTCCCTACAGTTTTGCTGGTTACAGCCCTCATAAGTTCTCTCTTGGGGTGACTCTGCTCATTGCCTGCAATTCTTTACTCAGCAAACATTACACATTTCTGGCATCTCCAAATTTCTGGGGTTTTGCTGTACTTTTGGCTCTACTCTCATAGCCTCATATATTAATCTCTCAGGAACATACTTCCCAGCCTCCCAGGTCTTGTCTGAAATCTGGGTGGAAGCCTCTTTGACCCTGTAACTCTCATATTCTGCATGCTTGTATAATCAGTACTGTGTAGATGACACCAAGGTCTATTGCCAGCTCAGAAAGTAGCCAGGTCCCTGTGGAGCATGGCTTTCAGTGTCCTCTGAGTGCCTAGATGGCTGAATATGGTAAAATGAATCCCATGGTACCAGTTCCCTAGGTGGCCTGTCTTGTGCCTAGGCTAAGGAACACTGTACTCAAGTGAAAGCTTATAGTGTTATACCCCAGAGCCTGTAGAAAGTGGAGTGTTGTTGACTCATGAGATGTCTTCAGGCCATCTTTCCTATTGTTTTGAGTCAAATATTTGGATTCTTTTTAATGTGAATCTTTTCAGCAACCATGAGCTCCATGGCCTCAAACTCAATTCTCTCCATGACTCTGGTTGCAAAACAAGCGAGTGAAAACCACATCAAATTACACCATAAGGTCAACACTGAACCAACCATTGAATTTGATTTGGTTCTCATCCCATTTGGTTTGCAACTAGAATCATGGAAAGAAGCAAGTTCATGAACCTAGATACCACTGCACTTTCTGTTCAAACTGCAAACTTTTCATAACATTTGGTTCAAGTATTTGTTCCTGATTTTCACTGTAGATCTGGCTAAAGGCCAGATGCCAAAGAAAGCAATGTGGCTAATGATGACCATGTGAAGAGAATAATCATGGATTAATGAAGTTAGAGACTTTCAGGAGTAGAAAAATTAGTAGAAAAAACCTTCAATGACATTTTGAGAATTTTAGCTTTTGCTCTAAGATGGGAACCCCTTGTAGTGTTTTGCATTCTTATGTGAAGTCATCCAATTTAGATATTCTTATGATCACACTAGCTATTTTCTGAAGAATGGACTACATAAAAGGAGTAGGGGGGATAGTTTGGAAAGTCCTTTGGGAAGAGGCTACAATGATCCAGGTGGAAAGCAATGCTAGCTTGTACTGGGTAGTAAAAGTGAAAAGTGATCAGATTCCGGATACATTTTAAAAGAAGAGTTCAAAAGATGTGCTCAAGGAGTTTCTAAAAGAAGTCAAAGATGGTCATAAGATGGTCCTACCAGTCAAAAGGATTGGTTGCCAACAACAAAAATGAGAAAGAATGGAAAGTTCAATATACTGTTTGTGGAAACAGCACTGAGCCCTTCTGTTACTTTGCAAGTTGATCAAGAGTTTATTCCAGTGATGGTGAACCTTTCAGAGCTTTCAATGATAACAAACAGCTAGCTGTAGTATGAATGCCATAGGTTTGCCACCACTTGTTTATTCTATTTCTCTGAAGAGGATAAGGAAAATAAACATTAGCCATGTTACCAAAGTTGTTGTAAGAGTAGAGAAAGGAAAAGAGTAGTTGTTGTGAGAGTAGAGCAGGAAAAATGTCCAGATAAGCAACTATTAATAAGGGCTTCTTGTGAAAAGTAGCATTCAGAAATTTTTCTTTTTTACTTTTCTCTCTTAAATGTTTTACTATGGACATGTCTTAATTTTTTAATTAAATGTCAATGTTACTCAGCAATAAAAAATAACTATGACACATGCAAGAACATATTTGGATATAAGAGTGTACATTTCATTATGATTCCACTTATATTCAATGAAAGGACAAACAAAACTAATTTATGGTTATGGAAGTCAGAATGGTGGTTGATTCTGCAATACAGGGAGTAGAGAATTGACCAGAAAGGTCAGAAAAGAATTTAAAACTACAGTGAAGTTGTTTTTAAATACTGTCTCAGAGAAATTGCATTAAGTAAAATTACAACTGCTACTCTTCAGTCCAAAATCTACTGCATAATATGCATCATGGTCTGTGACCAATTATATTAATTCTTTCAAAACCTGTCTGATTGATCATTATATCCACAGCAAAGCAGGTAGCTGCTTCCTTCCCACTTCACAGTGATTAACCCATGTGACGTTATATAAAAATGGACCACTGACAGAGGACTTGACCAAGAAGGATAATGTGTAACCCCCCCCAAAAAAAACCCATAGAAAATGGTAACATTGAAAGTAAAAGTGAAACTCAAATCACATGTACAGAGTTGATCCTGCTGCCATTTAGAAGCTCTAGATTTGACACCAGAGGAACTTAGCAATTGTAACTTATGCGTACAAGTGAGTTTTTGTGGTGAAATTGATGATAAAGTTCCAGAAGTAGATCCCAGGAAAAATGTCAAACTAAAGACACTCTAAGAGATATTTCATGACCTCAAAATCAAAAAAGATAAAATGGTGTGAGTGATCCAAATTTATAAAGGAGTCTGATAAATTGTGAAGACATCAAAAGGTTTTCCACATTGTATTTGAAGATGGCAAGCAGTATTCAAATTTCTCTTGATAGTTTTAAGATAAATAAAGCATTGTAATTCTAAATGCTGTCTGTTGTTTTTTTTAATGCTGTCTATTTTAAATTATAGTGCCTAAATAAAAATGCATTTCACTTTTTTTATTTCCCTATACATTAATAAACAACAATTTTAGTTTTTATTGTTTTGACAAAAAATTTAGATGTCATGTCCCATTGAGAATTAAGATAATTTTGTATTATTTCAGCTTGCACATTAAATGATAAAATATGTTCCTGCATCACCCTCATGTCTATTCTCCTTTCCTTTTCTAAATTTTTGTTTGCCATTTTTTTACAATTGTTAGAAATCACATTTTTTACAATTGTTAGAAATTGTTAGAATCACCCATTAATAATATGAATTTATCCTATAGATTCTAAAAATTGACAACCAATAAATAATATTTAATTAGATGGTTTTAGTTCTTTTTATTATTGAGTAAAAAAATGTAACTTCTACATTTCAAGAGGTTCCTCTAGTTTCTCAGTTATTGTTTCTTAAACAGAATTTACTTCCATATTGAAGACAACCTTCTTCAAGTTATGTGATTTCATATTCTAATTCAGATCAACTGGGTTCTGATCTGCTGCATGAATATCATCCTGAAATATTTATCTTGAGCTGACTCTACAATCTTAAAACATGTCTCAATTTCTTTTGTTGGACTACTTTCTGTTTGTGTTTTTTTTAGGAAAAGCTACATGGAAAAATTATTTTATTGGTTATAAATTTCTGATTCATTATTACTTTCTCTCTGAATGAGAAGATATTTCTCTATCACCTTGCAAGTCCAATATTACCAATGGAAATAGAAATTTTATAGATAACACATTTTTTATTCTATTTGAAAACTTTCAGGTTTTTTGTTCTTGATATCCAGACATATAATCAGGATATGCATGCTTATCATACTTAGTATCAAGACAGCTTCTCAATGAAAACTTGTCTTTCTCATAACTCTGAGGCATTGCAGGTTTTTACTGTTCTCTCTTTACTGTTTTTACCGTTCTTGTTGTTTCTTAGAGTATTTCTTCATATATATTTTTTTCTTTATGGAATGCCTAACAAATGAATATTGTGCTCCATGAACTGATCCTGTTGGTCATTTAACATATTTCTCACACTTTTATCTGTCTATATCTTTTAAGAATTTTTAGCCATTCTGTAGTCTATAAGATTTATTCTATTTTTATTCCAGATTTTCTATTAATTGCTTCCATTTTTATTCAGGAAGAACTTGCAAAAGATCAAGTATAAAAATATTAAGTATATGAAGTAAATGAATTCACTACTCAGATCAAACACAGAATTTTTGAAGTACCTAGTAGAAACCTTCTTGGTCCTACCAACTGATGCTTCCCTAGGTATATACTAATTCTAACCTCTATCACAACCTCTATTTTGAACTTCGTATGAACTAAATTTAAGTGTGTAGGGGCCAGGGATTTAGCTCAGTGGTGCCGCCACCTGTCTCACAAGCACAAGGTCCTGAGTCTGATCCCCAGTACCAAAAAAATAAATTTCAGTGTGTAAAGCAAAATAATACCATCGCACTCCCTCCCGCCCAAAAAAAAGGATGCCTATGTCATAATTCCCAAAAGATATGAATGTATTACCTTACATGGTTAAAAGGGGCTTGGCATCCAACATTTGCAAGAACAAGCCAGAAAGGTTCTGGAGGATGCCCACAGAGATGCTGACTTGCACCACATAGCTTGTAACATGGTGGAAAAACCTGGCAATATTTATTATCTTTATCAATGGGATAGTGGCCAGTCATACTTTTCCATTATTTCTCCAAAGGAATGGGGAGCAAGTTGTCCACATGACTTCCTTGGTGCCTACAAACTACAGCATGATTTATCCTGGACTCCATATGAGGACATTGAGAAGCAAAAGCTAAAATCAGCATAATGGACAAGCTGCTAAACCAGCCAGTGGCCCTGCTCCCATGCACTGAACCCATCTTCCAGGGACTGAGTCACTGAGTGTGGACTCTGACCAGCAGCTCTCATAAAGGCCTGAATGTCAAAAAAAAAAAAGGGACTTGGCAGATGTGATGAAGTAGATGACCTTGAGATGGAGAAAGCAACCTGGCTTTCCTGGGTGGCATGGGGATGTACAACATAAAGCAGGAAGCAGGACAGTTAAAGAAGGAATTTTGACAACAGATATAGATGTAATATACACACAGAGAAAGAAAAACTGGAAGACTATATGCTTCTGGCTTTGAAGATGGAGGGAGGAGCCAACAACCAAGAAATGCAGATACCTCCAAGAAACTAGGCATGGTAGGGGAATAGATTCTTATCTCAACTCTCCAAAAGGAACATAGTCCCATTGATGCCTTGATTTTAACCCAATGAAACTGATTTTGGAATTCTAACTCCAGACCTGTGAGATAATAAATCATATTGTTGTAAACCATTAAGTATGTAGTAATTTTTAAAGCAGAAATAGAAAACTAAAATATATACTCTATGTATACTTTGTGTCTGCCTTCTTTTGCTGGACACCATAATCTCTTAGATTCATCTATGTTGTTGTATATATTAGTAGATGTCACTGTTTTGAATATACCACAATGTACTTTTCCATTTTATGGGTCACAGACACAGGGTCACTTTATGTCATTATAATGAAAGAGGACTGTTATAAACATACTTATATGTGTCTTTTGGTGGTCAAAAAGACTAATTTTCTTAGTTACATGTAGTTCTTGTATTCCCAGAAGTGAAATTGATCAGCTGCAATACAGATGGTATGAAGATACTGTATGTGAAGTAGGAAACAGTGAAGAACCCAGCATAGATAACTCTTTAATGCAAAGACAGGAGCAAAAGCAGCTTTTAATGATGCTGGTGTCTCTTGAGGCTGACAGGAATCACCTGTTGAGCCACCAGTATCATTAAAAGCCACTTTTGCTCCTATATTCATGTTGAAGAGTTATCTGTGCCAGAGTCCTCACTGTTTCCTACTTCATTTGGTGTATTGGCCAGGAAGCTCTGTGGGCAGCACAGTCACTCATGGCTGATTGTTTCCCCCAAAGGCAGAGCAGGGAAGCTTGACTGGCCAGATGATGAGCTCCTGCTAAGTGCTCACCAACAGAATATTTCCTGCCATGTGGCAGTCTCCTTCTACACCAAGACACTCCAGCTGGCTGCTTGAGGAGGGCTCACAGAAGAGTGTACTAGGATTTCTTTCCCTGCTTTTTGCCATAGCCTTTGCTGAAACTGCCCCAGCTGACTGGGTGAGATGTGTCTGTTAGCCCTTACCTTCCTTTTGTGGATAGGATGTTTTAATGGTATTGGTTACTTTTATTAGGGGGTCTCATCTCCTCGACACCAGGATCAACACTCCAGGGAGTAATTCCCACAGGGGCAACAAACAACTGTGACCCCTGCCTGCATGTCACTTGGACAGAAACTTCTGTTATGACTGTTCTGCTTTTCCATACTTTGTAAAAGAGAGATTATAAGAACCTGTGCCCGCAATTTGACTACTTCTAAGATCCATAAGCTTAAGGTTGGCACCCCACCTATTTTCTTTAACCCAGAGATAAAAAACACTGGGAGTTTAAAATCCTGACTGTTTCACACCAGAGACAAATTAGGGCCCTTGATAAACAAAGCCAGAAAATTAAGTTCTGGGGAGCCAATGATTTTATATTTTTGATGCTTGTACAGCTATCAATTCTGCCTTTCAAGCTAATCAAATGTTCCCCCCTAAGTATGGGGTGATTCAGTTTCCATATACATCATGTGGAAGCATACATTGGGAAAGAAAATATAACAATAATGACAAGTATATGTACATCTGGGAAAATAACCCATGAGATTGGTATAGAGATCCACCAAAGAACAGTTTGCCCCTATAGGTCTTGTAGAAAATGGGGCACCTGACAGACAGGATCTCCTTTAAAAATAATTCAACCTCTTATGGGCTCAGGACATGTAATCCAGTCATTATCAACAACATAGATCCCCCAGATCCCAAAATGGCAGGAGGGCAAAGACTTCAGACTATGGATAAATGTGAGAGGTTACAACCCAGGGGCACTAATCCATATCAAGAGACTTACTTTTGCCCCATCTACCTCCAATTCCATAATAATAACCACCATAGATCAAAAACAGCCTCTAGGGTCTTATGATCTAAAAGATATCAAGCTATAAAAAATTATATAATCATAGACATTAAATAAGATAAAACATGATATAAATGATAAAAGTTTATATAAAATGTGAGGCTCTTCAATCAGAGCCTAAAGGTGGGAATGAGAGAGGAAACCACCCCTCCATATGGAATTGGGCAACTATGAGTTAATTGCGTTATTAGGCAATTATGGGTGAACTGTATTATTAGGCAACTATAGGATAATTAGGTAACTATGATCCTTTTAGAATTACCTGAGTAGCCATGACGTCTATAATCTGTCACCAAAGGAGTGTAATGGACTCAGAAAGTCCTGCCAGAACTCTTTACTCTCCCCCTCTCCGCTGTTCTGCTTTGTATAAATCCTGCTTGCTATATCTAGGGAAATTCCAATATTAAGCTTCATAGATGTAAAAAGAGATATATAGGGAAGTGCAAACTTCTATTCAGGGCTCTGGAGACTGACAGGAGTCACTCGCTAAGCCATTGGCATCACTAAAAGACTTTTTTGCTCCTATCTTCATGTTAAAGAGTTATCTGTACCTGGGTACTCACTGTTTCCTACTTCATATGTAGTATTTAGTGGTACATAGACACTGCAAAAGAGTTTTCCCGAATGATTTTATTAATTTATACTACTCCTAGCAATGTATAAGAACTAAAATGGCTCTATATCCTCATCAACTTTTTTCTGGCACTCTTTCCATTTTAGCCATTTGGTAAAGTATACTATTAACTCATGACTTTAATTTTTATTTCTTTGATAACTAGTAATTCAGTGTTTCATATTAGGTATAACAATAGCTATTAGTATTTTATTGTCACCCTATCAGATTAAGAATGCTTCCTTATATGACTGGCTTGCTCTGTCAAGGCATTTTATTGAAAGTGGGTTTTTAAGTTATTTTTGTGCATATATTTAAATAACATATGAGTTTTAAAATTTTAATTTATTGTGTGATGAATTACCTGAACTAATTTTTAAATATTAAACTGACCTCAAATTCTTGAGATAAACCCATGTATCACTTTTTATTGCTGATTTTTTATTTATTAATACTTTGTTTAGAATTTTCACATCTATGCTCATGAGATACTGGCTGCAATTTTCTTTTCTTGTATTGAATATGCTGACCCCATAATATGAATTGGGAAGTCTGAAAGAGTTGGTTCATATAGCTTTAAACTAAAGGTTTAGAATTTATCATTTGGCCCTAGAATTTTCTTTGAGGGAAGATTTTAAATTACTGATCTGATTTCTTAATAAACATAAAAGTGATCAGCCAACTGCAGACAGGCAGGTCTGCGCATGCCCTGCTGAGGTCCCAAGTCACACGGAAGATACTGAATCAGCCCAGGCCCCAGCAACAATCCACTGGACCCCCCACCCCCCACTCCTCTGTAAAACTACCTGGTTCCACACTACAAAGACACAGAGGACACTGGACCACTAGACCACGGTTCTGAGTCCCGCTGCTCCCAGCCCAGAGGTACAGGATTCTGAGCCACTGTCCCACCGCTCCTGGTCCAGAGGAAGGGGCTTCCTGGCCACCATCCCTCCCACTGCTCCCAGCCCAGAGGAAAGGGCTTTTGGGCGACCTTCTGTCCCACCGGTCCTGGCCCAGAGGAAGGGGCTTCCAGGCCACCATCCCTCCCACCACTCCCAGCCCAGAGGAAGGGGCTTCCGGGCCACCATCACTCCTGCTGCTCCCAGCCCCTGTCCCACCTCTCCCAGCTCAGAGGATGTAATCCATGCAGGCGCCAACAGCCGCCCCACCCCCGCCCTGTAGAAATGAGAAAACACATAAATAAGTCTCAAAACCAGACTTCCAGATCACCTACAGCAACCTCAAAGGGAAATGAGATGGAACACTCTGATACTCAACCACCTGGACCCACTGAACTGGCAAAAAAAGGGCATCTGGAGAAAATGAAATCAGAAATAATTTCTCAGATAACAGAAGAAATTGTGCCCCTAGTGCAAGACATGATTAATAAATCTAGAGAGGAGCTGAGGAACATGATGGAATCCCAACATAAGAAACAAATGGAATCCATGAAACAGATGTAAATAGATTTCCAGGACATGAAAAACTCCATTGAAAGTCTACACAGAAGAATGAGCCAATGTGAGGACAGAATTTCAGATATAGATGATAAGATTGCAATTAATGACAAGGAAAAGAAAAATTGCTACACAATTATAAGGGAACATGAGAAATCATTCCAGCAGCTGCTAGATGATGCAAAGAAGAATAACATAAGACTGATTGGAGTCAAGGAAGAAACAGGGGAGAGTGCAGATGACATAAAAAATCTCTTCACAGAGATAATGGCAGAAAACTTCCCAAGCAGGGGAAAAGAGCTTGACATACAGATAAGTGAGGCATATAGGACTCCAAATAGCCTTGATCAAAAAAAATCTACACATAGGCATATAATTATTAAGATTCCAGAAACACAACAAAAGAACAAAGGTCTCCAAGCAGTTAGAGAAAAGAAACAAATCACATACAAAGGAAAGCCCATCAGAATCACAGCAGACTTCTCAACACAAACCATCAAGGCAAGAAGAGCTTGGAGTGACACATTCCAAGCCCTAAAGGAAAACAGCCTCCAACCCAGATTGATGTACCCTGCAAAACTATCTTTCAAAATGGATGGAGAAATAAGATACTTTCATGACAAAGAGCACCTTAGCAACTTCATGAATACCAAACCAGCAGTCCAAAGAATTTTAGACAATATCCTAGGAACAGACATTGAGGATCACAACCCCAGGAAGCAAAGCAGAATGAACCCATCTGGCATGACAAGAAATTAAATGTAAAGGGGGAGAACCCAACAAAAAGAAAAAGTCATGGCAATGACAAGTCAATATGTTTCAGTTATAACCATCAATGTTAATGGTCTCAATTCACCAATCAAAAGAAATAGACAGGCAGAATGGGTCAAGAAGAAAAATGCAACAAGATGCTGCATACAAGAAACACACTTAATTCAAAAGGAAACTCATAGACTGAAAGTTAAAGGGTGGGAAACAATACTCCATGTGACAGGAACATGAAAAAAAGCAAGAGTAGCTATTCTCTTGGCAGATCAAGTAGATTTCAAACCAACACTGATGAAGAGAGACAAAGAAGGACACTAAATCCTTGTAAAGGGAAAATCCAACAGGAAGAGATGACAATCATAAATATCAATGCACCAAACACTAGTGCATCAAACTATATAAAACAAATACTAACAGACATGAAAAGTCATATAAACACTAATACAATAGTAGTGGGGGACCTCAATACCCCACTGTCACAAATTAATAGATTAACTAGACAAAAAACAAGCAATGAAATTCTAGAACTCAAACTCTTCAACAAATGAATTTAACAGATGTTTACAGACTATTCCAACCCACAAAATCAGAATGCACATTTTTCTCAGCTGCACATAGGTCATTCTCCAAAATAGACCACATACTCACTAATAGAACATATTTAGATAAGTGCAAAAGAATTGAAGTTATTCACTGTATATTATCAGACCATAGTGTGATGAAATTGGAGATCCATAGTAAAAGAAACTTCAAGAATTTCATAAACACGTGGAAATTGAACAACACACTTCTGAATAACCAATGGGTCACAGAGGAAATTAAAGAAGAAATCAGACACTTTCTTCAATTAAATGACAATGACAATACAACATATCAGAATCTATGGGACACAATGAAAGCAGTCTTATGAGGGAAATTCATAGTAGTGAATATGCATATTAGGAAAACAGAACAAGCCCAATTAAACAACCTGATGCTGAATCTCAAGCTTCTAGAAAAAGAAGAAAAGGACAACCACAGAGCTCATACAAGGGAGGAAATTATAAAGATCAGAGGAGAAATCAATGCAATGGAGACTAAGAGAACGATACAAAAAAATCAATGAAGCCAAGAGTTGGTTCTTCGAAAGAATCAACAAAATTGACAAACCCTTAGCCAACCTTGTCAGAAAAAGGAAAGAAAAGGCCCAAATCCATGCAATTAGGAATGAAAAGGATGAAATTACAACAGACCCAGCAGAAATCCAGAGAATCATCAATACTTACTGCCAGAACCTATACGCCAATAAGATGGACAACACAGAAGAATTGGACAGATTCCTCGATACATATGAATTACCAAAGTTGAATGAAGAAGACCTAAAAATTCTGAACAACTCAATATCAACCAATGAAATTGAAAATGTAATTAAAAACTTATCAACTAAGAAAATCCCAGGCCCTGATGGCTTCACTGCTGAATTCTACAAGACATTTAGAGAGGAATTACTGCCATGACTGTTTAAACTCTTCAATGAAATTGAAAGGGAAGCAATACTCCCAAATTCATTCCTGGAAGCAAGCATCACCTTGATCCCCAAAGCAGAGAAAGACCCTATTGAAAAAGAGAACTATAGGCCAATCTCACTAATGAACATAGATGCAAAAATCCTAAATAAGATACTGGCAAACAGAATGCAGAAGATCATCAAGAAGATCATACACCCTGATCAAGTGAGATTCATCCCAGGGATGCAGGGATAGATCAACATATGCAAACCAATGAATATAATACACTATATCAATAGAGCCAAGGACAAAAGCCATATGATTATCTCCATAGATGCAGAAAAAGCATTTGACAAACTCCAACATGCAATTATGATAAAAACCCTACAAAAACTTGGAATAGATGGTCCCTACCTCAAACTGATAGAAGCCATCTATGAAAAACCAACAGCCAATATCATACTAAATGGTCAAACACTGAAATCCTTCACACTCAAATCAGGAAAAAGACAAGGATGTCCACTATCACCACTCTTGTTCAATATAGTTCTGGAAACATTAGCCATGGCAATTAGATAAGAGAAAGAAAGAACAAAGATAGGAAATGAAGAGGTCAAATTGTCATTATTTGCAGATGACATGATACTCTATATAGAAGACCCCAAGAACTCCACAAAAAGTCTTCTAGACTTAATAACCAAATTCAGTCAAGTAGCTGGTTACAAGGTCAACACACAAAAATCAATAGCTTTCCTCTACACCAATGACAGACTCACTGAGAGAGAAATAAGGCAAATAATTCCTTTCACAATAGCATCCAAAAAAATGAAATACCTAGGAATCAACCTAATAAAAGAAATCAAAGACCTCTTCTCTGAAAACTATGGCACTCTGAAAAGAGAGATTGAAGATGATATCAGAAAATGGACAGACATCCCCTGCTCCTGGGTAGGAAGGATTAATATAGTGAAAATGGCCATACTTCCAAAACTGCTATATAGATTTAATGCAATTCTAATTGAGATTCCTGCAGCATACTTCATGGATCTTGAGAAAATAATCCAAAAATTTATTTGGAACAAGAAGAGACCCAGAATAGCAAAAGCAATTCTAGATAACAGAGACATGGCAGGGGGTATCACAATCCCCAACCTGCAACTATACTACAAAGCTACTGTGATAAAAGTAGCATGGTACTGGCAAAGAAACAGACCTGAGGACCAGTGGAACAGATTAGAAGATGCAGAAACAACACCAGACACACTCAGCCATCTCATCTTCGACAAAGGAGCCAAACACCCTCACTGGAGGAAAGATAGCCTCTTTTATAAATGGTGCTGGAAAAATTGGGCTTCAACTTGCCAAAGAATAAAACTAGACCTATATCTCTCACCATGCACTAAACTAAAATCAAAATGGATTAAAGATCTAAATATTAAAATAGAAATTCTGAACCAGTTGGAACAAAGGTTGGGTAGAAGCCTTGAAGACATCGGTCTAGGAAAAGATTTTATGAACAAAACCTCAGTTGCCCATGAACTAGCACAAACAATCCACAAGTGGGATGTCTTCTTATTAAAAGGCTTCTGCACAGCAAGAGAAACCACCAGCAGTGTGAAGAGACAACCCACAATGTGGGAAAAAATCTTCACCTGCTCTTCCTCAGACAAAGGTCTGCTATCTCAAAACTATAAAGAACTTAAAAAGATCAGACCTCCCAAATTTAAAGACCCAATCTGAAAATGGGCATCTGAAATGAACAGACATTTCTCAGACAAAGAAGTAAAAATAGCAAATAAATACATGAAAAACTGTTCAACGTCACTGGTCATTCGAGAGATGCAAATGAAAACAATGCTGAGATTCCACCTCACTCCAGAAAGAATGGCTGCTATCATGAAATCAAGCAATAACACATGCTGGTGGGGCTGTGGGGAAAGAGGAACCCTGCTCCACTGCTGGTAGGAGTGTAGACTGGTGCAACCACTGTGGAAATCAGTATGGAGATACCTCAAAGAACTAGGACTGGAAGTCCCATTTGACCCCGCTATTCCACTGCTGGAGATCTTCCCCAAAGAAGTGATATATGTGTGCCCATGTTCATAGCAGCACGGTTTGTGATAGCTAAAACTTGGAAACAGCCCAAATGCCCATCAACTGGAGACTGGATAAAGAAAATGTGGTTTTTTTATAAAATGGAGTACTACTCAGCCATAAAAAATGAGAAATTAGAGACATTTATTGCTAAGTGGATGCACATTGAGGCAATACTCTTAAGTGAAATACATAGGACACACATAAATAAATTCTGAATAGTTTCTCTGATGTGAGAAACTGAAAGTGTAAATAAGGACTAAATGTATAATAGGCAATGTGAAATAGGAAGAAAAAGGGCAATGGGGAAGGAAGTGGGAGGGTTAGGGAAAGGATAGAAGGGAATGGGATTAATATGAGAAAATGGAAAAATCGGAACAAAATCTTTGTAAATAGCGAGGAATGGAGAGTTTGAAAGGAGGGCTTGGCCAGAGTGAAAAATAAGAACCAAGAGAGACTATGTAAAGGTGCAAATTTCCAACGATGTATGTCATTGTATTGTATACCTAAAATGTACCAATGATTAGAATGAATAATCAATAATGCAAAATAGGAAGAAATGGTCCAAAGGGTTAGGGGTAGTGGGAGGGGCAGGGGAAAGGTAAAATGATGAGAAATGGAAAAAATGGAAATAAAGTCTTTGTAAATAGGGAAGGGTGGAGGGGGTGAAGGGAGGGCTAGGAATGTGGAAAAAATAAGAACCAAGATGCATTATGTAAAGGTACAATTCCCAATGAGAAATGTAATTGTGCTGTATATCTACAATGTACCAATAAAAGAATTTAATAAAGAATAAAAAAGAAGCAAGCAGCAAGCAAGCAGCAAAATAGCAAAGCAGCAAGCCAAGCACCAACTGACAACAGTAGCTCTCTTTCTGCCCTTTATATTCTATCCAGGCTACCTGCCATTATGTTGGTTAGCACTCACTTCAGGGTATGGTGCCCTTAAACCTGACACCACACCATGAATCAACCCCAGCATCACATCCTTAATCCCAGTATCACACACTCTAGATATATCCACCTCCATAAAGCCCCATCTATGACCCCATGAGGATTTGATGGGACATCTAGATACAAGCCATAACAGTGGACATTTTAGATTTAAACCACAACATTTCACTTCTGGCCTCCAAAAGACTCATGTTCATCTCATTGTGAAAAATTCATTTGGTTCATCTCCAAGAGTCATCAAAGTCTAAACAGTTTCAATGCTCCTGAAAAGTCCAAGTTCAAAGTCTCCTCTGAGACTCAAGGTAAACTCTTAGCTGTGACCCCTGCAAAAAATTGGAAAGAACATTAAATACTTCCAACATACAATGGCCCACAGTAAACATTCCCATTCTAAAAGGGAGAGATAGGGGAATACAAAGGAATGAGACCAAAGCAAGACCCAAATGCCTCAGGGCAAATATAAAATCCTGTATTTCCATGCCCAATACCTGGGACAAGTTGATGTGAACTCACTGCGCAGTGAGATGTGAACTCCAAAGAGTTTGGATAGCCACACCCCTATGACCTTGCTGGTTGCAACTTACATATCTGTTCTACATTCTTGAAATCTACAACTTTCTGTGGTCCTCATTCACATTTGGTTTTACCCTCATAGTGTACGGACAGTTAGAGAGGGATGTAGGCAGGAATTTAGGACATGACCTGGGTGGCTGACAGTTTTAGAAATGACCACATGCTTACTTTGCACTATGTACTTGAGGAAGTTGCCTTTTGTCAAATCTTTGTATACATTTACTGTGTGGCCCCAGACCATCTGACCTTTTGTTCACCCTAGAAACAAAGGCTAAAACCCCTGTTGGCCTAGATTACACCAATCAGTGAAACAGTTATTTTTAGAGACCCACTTACTCCTATAAGTGTGAGTACCTTTCCAAAAGACCCACAAGAAACTCACTGGAGTTCTCTCTGCTTTCTAGTGTGCTACCTGCCAGGTTTTCCCCTCATTTATGATATTATAAATAACCTTTGCTTTATATTACTTTCATTTTTCACTTCTTTGTTCTCTGCTGGACCTGACTTCCCCAATCCTCACCAGAGGCTTATGGCTTTGGGACAACATTGCCCTACTTTTTCATTCTTTGCCAGGTGTGGGCATGGACCTGAGGAATGGAGAGTTGTCTCATGGGAGACTCCTAACTCCCCAGACCCCCCACCAGATGCAACAATAGCTTCATGTACTACCCTCTCAGGGGCACACTGCCTGATCTCCCAGGCCTTCTTCTGAAATATTGATGAAAGTCTCCATGACCCCACAATTCTTACATTCTGCATTCCTCTAAAACCAGTACCGCATGAGGATATCAAGGTCTGACCCTAATTAGAGAGAGGCCAAGTGAGCTACAACCAACAAGTTTGTAGGGGCGGGATTGCCATCTCACCCCTACATGTCCTGGGTGCTGAACAAGGAGCTACAGGATTTAATGTTTGCCCTGATGAGTTTCAGGGTTACTTGATCTTGTTTTGTTTTTTTAATCCCAGTACTCTTCCTTTTGGAAATGGGAATGATTACCCTGGCCCACTGTATTTTGGAAGTATTTGACTTTTTTTTTTGTTTTTGTACTGGGGATCAAACTCAGGACCTTGTGCTTGGGAGGCAGGTGGCAGCGCCACTGAGCTAAATCCCTGGCTGAGTATTTGACTTTTGAAAAAAACTTTTTGCAGAGATTGCAGCTAAGAGTTTACCTTCTCAGAAGACATTTCAGATTTGGACTTTTCAGCAATGCTGAAACTGCTAAGACTTCGTTGACTCTTGGAGATGTAGTAAATGAATTTTTCATAATTAGATAGACATGAGCCTTTTGGAGGGCCAAGGACAGAGTGTTATGGTCGAGATCTAAAATGTCCCCCCAAAGTCTCATATGTTCAGAGGTGGGGCTTTTAGAAAGTGATTTGATCATGGAGGTACTATACTCATCCGCTGATGAGTTCAGTAGCTGAAGGTGCTGTTTGGAGTTCAGGCCTGGCTGTAAGATGTGAGCCACTAGAGACATGATCATAAAGAGCATATTTCTGTGCCTGCCCCCAGCCTGTCTCTCACCTCTCCTTTCTTTTTATCTTGCTCCTGCTGCCATGGGTTGAACAAGCAGCTTTCCTCTACCAGATGCTTCCATTATGTCATATCTGTATTGGAGTCAGCTGACCATGGTCTGAACCCTCTGAAACCATGAGCCAAATTAAAACCGTCCTTTTTTACTTTGCGAATGTCATGTGTTTTGTCCCAGTGACAGAAAAACTGACTGATACACTCTTATTGGTCCCACTATCTTGGATCTAAGGCAATTGCTGGGACAATTCACTATTTTGGAAATATTTTTCTCTTGAATTTATTTGTGGGTTCCTCAGCTCTATTTAGTATCGCCATCAATATGGTTTTTGTTTATTTGTTTCATGTTTTCACCATGATTTCTTAAATCTCAAGTCTGCTTATCTTCAAGTAGTTCTTATAACTTCGTCATATGCCAGAAATATTATAACATTTATTTAAATGAGGTATTAATTAGAAGGAGATATAAATGCTTCTGATCAGTTACCTAGGATAGTTTTCATGTGACCATGAAAATCATTTTTTTCAATTAAAAGTATAGGTTAATTTAGGGGCATTTTCCAAAATGGAGTCTTTGACACTGTCTGGTCTGTATGGTTCCTCATAATTACAATTACATTCTTCTCTCATCTTGTAAAACTTCAACTCAAAATGGATCAAAAACATAACTTAAGATTTAAGACCTGAAACTATGAAACTACTGGGAAAAAAAAACCTAGGTAAGACTCTTCAAGACATCAGTGTGGGCAATTATTTTTGATGCCTCCAAAAGCACAGGCAACAAAAGCATAAATAGAATTATGGGATTACATCAAATTAAAACTTATCTGCCAAGTAAAAAAACAAGAGTGAAGAGACCACCCACGCAATGGGAAAAATTGCTAATTATTCATCTGACAAAGGACTAATATTCACAATATATAAGGAACTAAGAAAACTTAACAAAAAAACAAATAATCCAATTTTTAAATGGGCAAATTATCTGAGTATTTTTTTCATAAAAGAAGAAAAAAAATAAAAACAAATGGCCAACAAATATACAGAAAATACTCAATAGTATTATGCATCAGGGAAATGCAAATTAAAAATACAATGAAATATCATCTACCCCAGTTAGAGTGACTGTTACTTTGAAAATGCTGGCAAGGATTTTGAGAAAATAAAAAAACTTTTCACTTTTGGTGAGGATGTAAAATGGCACAACCATTATGGAGAAGACTATAGTGGCTCCTCAAAAACTAAAAATAGATCTACTATATAATCCAGCTATCCCTCTTTTGGGTGTATATCCAAGGGAAATAAAATCAGCATACCAAAGAGATACCTGCACTCATGTTTATTGTGGCACTATTCATAATAACTAAGATATGGAATCAACCTAGGTGCCCATCAATGTATGAATAAATAAAGAAAATGTAGTATAGATACACAAAGGAGTATTAACCAGACATAAAGAATAATACAATTGTGTTGTTTGCAACAAAATGGATGGAACTAGAGAACATTACATTAAGTGAAATAAATCAAATACAGAAAAACAAGTACCACATATTCTCTTTCTTATAAGGAAGTTAAACAAAAGTCAACCTTTTGAATAGAATAGTGATTATTAGAGATTGCAAAGGGGGGACTGATTTGATCAGTCCATTCTGTATATATAACACATTGAACTCCATTAATATGCACAACTAATACATGTTAATCAAAAATAAAAGTTTTTGAAAATTTTAAATTATATTTTACCTATTACCCAAACCAATCAAATAATAATTATATAACATTTCCACAAAATCGTGCATCCAGCTATTTAACAAGACCTCCTCTCCTACTGCCTTTCCAAGGGCCTTTTTAAATTCTAGCTTCAAACAGGTCATTGATGAATTATGGAAGAATTATTGATATTTTAAAAACAAGAACTATTAGAGAAAGTTTAGATAGCCACTTTTTAAAATTCTTAATATTTTTAATATGGTAGCCTGTTCTTTGATTCCTTTGGGTTTCCCAACGAGATAATACAGTAATATCATCTGCAATGACTAAAAAATTTGTATCATTTTCCTACTAATTGATCTATTAAGGATTTATTCCTCTACTCAACAAATTACAATCATTCAAAACAATCTGTTGAGTGTTTAAATTTTATTTGTATCTGTTGTTTTTAGCACACATTAAAATGTACATGTTTCTCTTTTTCCTTAATTTACTGTGGAATGAAATTTGTAAGTAGAGGAATTCTGAGTAGCCTCAATATCTTATTTTAAATACATACTTTTATCATATTTTTAAAACTTCCTAACTTGTCCTTTTATTATTAACTGCTTATTATACCACAACTTTTTAAATGACTATACTTTTTTAAATCTTAAGAGAACTCTTTGAGGGATTTGCTAACATTACACCACTTTTAAAAAGTGAAGACATGCAAGCCAAGAGAGATTAATTTCTCAAGGTCACATAAGAAGCAAATACCAAAATAATGATTTCAATCCAGGTCTGTCTGAATGAGACCTTGCCCTCTTAATCACATTACAGTGCCAGTATGAGCACACACACATAGGTAGTTTTTCTTATATATCCAAAGGAGCCTACAGAAGGGAAATAGTTAAGAATCAGGAACCTGAGACACTACTGCCCATATTTAGACTTTTGAGTGAGCAGAGAGAAATAGAACAGAGTAATTGTGAGTCCCTATTTGTCCCTATTGTTGTCCAGGAGCAGGGGTGGGCCAGGATGAATTTGACCATTTTGGCCTCCTCTACTGGAGTTTTTTCATTACTCACCTTATCTGTTGCTCATGACTTCCTCAACCATAGGGTATGGAGTATCCCTGATGCTGGCTCCATATTGGTACAATTACTTTAGATTCTCCAAAATGACTCAACACCCATGCACTGGGTTAAATAATATCTCCACAAAATAAAAATCCACACTGAACTTGTGAATGTGACACTAATTTGGAAATAGTCTTTGCCAATGTAATCAATTTCAGATGAAATGTACTAAATTTGGGTGGACTGTCATCCAGTGATTGATGTCCTTTTAAGGGAGGAATTTGGACAAAGACACACAGAAAAGAAATGATCACGTGAAGATGGAAATGAAATTGTGCTACCATATACCAGGAAACACTGAGGGCTGCTCCCACCAAGAAGCTAGAAGGAGAAAGGAAGGATACCTCACCAGAGACTTTGGAAATAGCATACTCTGCTGGCACCTTGCTTTCAGGCTTCTGGCCTCCAGAACTGTAAGAGAATAAATTTCTGCTATTTTTAAGGCCCCTAATTGATGGTAATTTTTTGGAAAACATATAAAAACAGGAAGTATTCTATTCCTTGGACTTCTGCTCTAGTGATAGCCCCTTTTCTAAAAGTAAATAAAGTACAATATTCCATTTGAGGGAGGAGAGGCTTATATCAGAAGTGTTATTCCTCAACCCTCAAAAAGAGACACTAAAGTGGGAAGCAACTAGAGCCATAATTACATTTAATGATTCTACATTTAGCTTTCTACAGATTTTCTTTAAATTTTATTTTATTGGTACACTTTAGATATACAATATAATGACATTCATAATTGGAAATTTGCACCTTGACATAATCTCTCCTGGTTCTTATTTTTTCCACCTTCCCCGCCCTCGCTTCAAACCCTCCATTCCTCCCCATTTACAAAGACTGTTTACATTTTTTTCATTTTCTCATATTAATTCAATTCCCTTCTTTCCTTTTGCCCCCCCCTCCCCCTTCCCCTTCCACTTTGTCCCCTTTCTTCCTATTTGACATTATCTATTATACCTTTTAGTCCTTATTTACACCTTCAGTTTCTCATACCAGGGAAACTATTCAGTATTTACACATGTGTATCCTATTTATTTCACTTAAGAGTATCACCTCAATGTGCATCCATTTAGGTGAGTATGGCTGAGTAGTACTGCATTTTATTTTAAAAAAAAATATTTTCTTTATCCGGGCTCCAGCTGATGGGCATTTGGGCTGCTTCCAAGTTTTAGCTATTACAAATTGTGCTGCTATGAACATGGATGCACATATATCACTGTGGTATGCGTCTTTTAATCCTTTGGGGAAGATACCCAGCAGGGGAATAGCTGGGTCAAATGGGACTTCCAATCTTAGTTCTTTGAGGTATTTCCATACTGATTTCCACAGTGGTTGCACCAGTCTACATTCCCACCAGCAGTGGAGCAGTGTTCCTCTTTCCCCACAGCCCACCAACATTTGTTATTTGTTGATTTCTTGGTAGCAACCATTCTTTCTGGAGGGAAGTGGAATCTCAGCATTGTTTTCATTTGCATCTCTTGAATGACCAGTGATGTTGAACAGTTTTTCATGTATTTATTTGCTATTTTTACTTCTTTGTCTGAGAAATGTCTGTTCATTTCAGATGCCCATTTTCAGATTGGGTCTTTAAATTTGGGAGGTCTGATTTTTTCAAGTTCTTTATAGATTTGAAATAGTAGACCTTTGAGGGACAGCTGGTGAAAATTACTTCCCACAATGTGGATTGTCTCTTCACACTGCTGGTGATTTCGCTTGCTGTGCAGAAGCTTTTTAGTATGAAGAGGTCCCACTTGTTGATTGTTTGTGCTAGTTCATGGGCATCTGAGGTTTTGTTCATAAAAACTTTTCCTACACAAATGTCTTCAAGAGTTCTTCCTAAGCTCTCTTCCAGCTGGTTGTTTCTGTTTTAATATTTAGATATTTAATCCATTGTGATTTTAGTTTAGTGCATGGTGAGAGATATAGGTCTAGTTTTAGGCTTTGGCAAGTTGAAACCCAATTTTTCCAGCACCATTTATTAAACAGGCTATCTTTCCTCCAATGAGGATGTTTGGCTCCTTTATCGAAGATGAGATGGCTGAGTGTATCTGGCATTGTTTCTGCATCTTCTAATCTATTCCACGGTCCTCAGGTCTGTTTCTTTGCCATTACCATGCTGTTTTTATCACAGTAGATTTTTAGTATAGTTTCAAGTTGAGGGTTGTAATACCTCCTGCCATGTCTCTGTTGCCTAGAATTACTTTTGCTATTCTGGGTCTCTTCTTGTTCCAAATGAATTTTTGGATTGTTTTCTCAAGGTCCATGAAGTATGCTGCTGGGATTTCAATTGAGCTTGCACTGAATGTATATAGCAGTTTTGGAAGTATGGCCATTTTCACTATTTTGATCCTTCCTACCCAGGAGCAAGGGATGTCTTTCCATTTTCTGATATCCTCTTCAATCTCTTTTTTCAGAGTGCCATAGTTTTCAGAGAAGAGGTCTTTGATTTCTTTTGTTAGGTTGATTCCTAGGTATTTCATTTTTTTGGATGGTACTGTGAAAGGAATTGTTTGCCCTATTTCTGTTTCCGTAAGTCTGTCATTCGTGTAGAGGAAAGCTATTGATTTTTGTGTGTTGACCTTGTATCCAGCTACTTTACCGAATTTGGTTACTAGGTCTAGAAGACTTTTGATGGCATTCTTGAGGTCTCCTATATAGAGTGTCATGTCTTCTGCAAATAATGACAATTTCACTTCTTCATTTCCTATCTTTATTCCTTTTCTTTCTTTCTTTTTTCTAATTGCCATGGCTAATGTTTCCAAAACTGTATTGAACAGGAGTGGTGATAGTGGACATCCTTGTCTTGTTCCTGATTTTAATGTGAAGGATTTCAGTTTTGACCTTTTAGTATGATAATCATAGATGGTTTTTATCCGTTTGAGGTAGAGACCATCTATTCCAATTTTTTGTAGGGTTTTTATCATAAATCCATGTTGGATTTTGTCAAATGCTTTTTCTGCATCTATTGAGATGATCATATGGTTTTTGACCTTGGCTCTATTGATACAGTGTATTACATTGATTGATTTGCATATGTTGAATTATCCCTACATCCCTAGGATAAATTCCACTTGGTCAGGGTGTATGATGTTCTTGATGACATTCTGCCTTCTATTTGCCAGTGTCTTATTAAGGATTTTTGCATCTATGTTCATTAGTGAGATTGGCCTATAGTTCTCTTTTTCAGTTGGGTCTTTCTCTGCTTGGGGAATCAAGGTGATGCTTGCTTCCAAGAATGAATTTGGGAGTATTGCTTCCCTTTCAATTTCATTGAAGAGTTTAAACAGTAGTGGCAGCACTTCCTCTCTAAATGTTTTGTAGAATTCAGCAGTGAAGCCAACAGGATCTGGGCTTTTCTTAGTTGATAAGTTTTTAATTATGTTTTCAATTTCATTGATTGATATTGGGTTGTTTAAAATTTCTAGGTCTTCTTCATTCAACTTTGGTAATTCATACATGTCTAGGAATCTGTCCATTTCTTCTGGGTTTTCCATCTTATTGGCATATAGGTTCTCAAAGTAGGTATTGATCCTCAGGATTTCTGCTGGGTCCACTGTAATTTCATCCTTTTCATTCCTAATTGCATGGATTTGGGCCTTTTCTTTCCTTTTTCTGATAAGGTTGGCTAAGGGTTCATCAATTTTGTTGATTCTTTTGAAGAACCAACTCTTGGCTTCATTGATTTTTTTGTATTGCTCTCTTAGACTCTGTTGCACTGATCTCTGCTCTGATCTTTATAATTTCCTCCCTTGTATGAGCTTTGAGGTTGTCATGCTCTTCTTTTCTAGAAGCTTGAGATTCAGCATCAGGTTGTTTAATTGGACTTGCTCTGTTTTCCTAATATGTGTATTCACTGCTATGAATTTCCCTCATAAGACTGCTTTCATTGTGTCCCATAGATTCCGATATGTTGTATTGTCATTGTCATTTAATTGAAGAAAGTGTCTGATTTCTTCTTTAATTTCCTCTGTGGCCCATTGGTTTTTCAGAAGTATGTTGTTCAATTTCCACGTGTTTATGAAATTCTTGAAGTTTCTTTTACTATGGTCTCCAATTTCATCACACTATGGTCTGATAATATACAGAGAATAACTTCAATTCTTTTGCACTTATCTAAATATGTTCTATTAGTGAGTATGTGGTCTATTTTGGAGAATGACCTATGTGCAGCTGAGAAAAATGTGTATTCTGATTTTGTGGGGTGGAACAGTCTGTAAACATCTGTTAAGTTCATTTGTTGAAGAGTTTGTTTGAGTTCTAGAATTTCATTGCTTGTTTTTTTTCTAGTTAATCTATTAATTTGTGACAGTGGGGTATTGAGGTCCCCCACTACTATTGTATTGGTGTCTATATGACTTTTCATGTCTGTTAGTATTTGTTTTATATAGTTTGATGCACTAGTGTTTGGTGCATTGATATTTATGATTGTCATCTCTTCCTGTTGGATTTTCCCTTTACAAGGATGTAGTGTCCTTCTTTGTCTCTCTTAATCAGTGTTGCTCTGAAATCCACTTGGTCTGCAAAACAGATAGCTCCTCCTGCTTTCTTTCAGGTTCCTGACCCATAGAGTATTGTTTTCCACCTTTTAACTGTCAGTCTATGAGTTTCTTTTTGAATTAAGTGTGTTTCTTGTATGCAGCATATTGTTGGATCTTGCTTCTTGACTCATTCTGCCAGTCTACTTCTTTTGATTGGTGAATTGAGAACATTAACATTGATGGTTATAACTGATATGTATTGACTTATCATTATCATGACTTTTTCTTTTTGTTGGATTCTCCCCCTTTGCTTTTAATTTCTTGTCATGCCCAGTGTATTTATTCTGCTGGCCTTCCTGGGGTTGTAATCTTCGTTATCTTTTCCTAGGACTTTGTCTAAAATTTTTTGGAGTGTTGGTTTGGTGTTCATTAAGTTCCTAAGGTGCTCTTTGTCATGAAAGTATCTTATTTCTCTATCCATTTTGAAAGATAGTTTTGCAGGTTACATTAATCTGTGTTGGAGGCTGTTTTCCTCTAGGGCTTGAAATACATCACTCCAAACTCTTCTTGCCTTGATGGTTTGTGTTGAGAAGTCTGCTGTGATTCTGATGGGCTTTCCTTTGTATGTGATTTGTTTCTTTCCTCTAACTGCTTGTAGAACTTTGTTCTTCTTTTGGGTTTCTGGAATCTTAACAATTATATGCCTATTTATAGTTTTTTTTGAGCAAGGTTAGTTGGTGTCCTATATGACTCACTTATCTGTATGTCAAGTTCTTTTCCCTTGCTTGGGAAGTTTTGTGCCGTCACTTCTGTGAACAGTTTTTTTATGTCATCTGCAGTCTATCCTCTTTCTTCATTGACTCTGATCAATCTTATGTTATTCTTCTTTGCATCGTGTTGTAGCTGCTTGATTGATTTCTCATGGTCCCCTACAATTTTAAAGCAATTTTTCTTTTCCTGGTCACTAATCACTAATTACTAATTGCAATCTTATCTACTACATCTGAAATTCTGTCCTCACATTGGCTTATTCTACTGCATAGACTTTCAATGGTGTTTTTAATCTCCTGGAAATCTGTTTGGATCTCTTTTATGGATTCCATTTGTTTCCTGTGTTGGGATTCCATCATGTTCCTCAGCTCCTCTATTTTTTTAATCTGTCCTCTCTAGATTTTTTAATTAAATTTTTAAATTTTTTTTAATTAAATTTTTTAATTTTTTAATGTCTTGCACTATGGGCACAATCTCTACTGTTATCTGAGAAATTATTTCTGATTTCATTTTTTCTAGATCCTCTTTTGTTGCTAGTTCAGGGAATCCAGGTAGTTGAGTATCGGAGTGTTCCATCTCGTTTCCCTTTGAGGTTGCTGTAGGTGATCTGGAAGTCTGGTTCTGAGGCTTGTTTATGTGTCTTCTCATTTCGAAGGGTGGGCCAGTGGGGGGGGTGGCTCACCTCCTCTGTACTGTGAGAGGTGGTAGGTTGGCCTGGAAGCCTCCTCCTCTGTGCTGGGAGCTGTAGCACCTCAACCTGGAAGCCTCCTCTGTGCTGGGAATGGTGGTAGGTTGGCCTGGAAGCATCCTACTCTGCCATATAGATTTTTTAAGCCAGGTGCATGAACACATAAAAACATAGGCCATTGCAAAATTTTCTCTTCTTCAAAATCTGATAATTGAAGTGATGAAGTCATGCTTATTCCTGTATCCTTAAAAGATAATTCACAAAATAAGCATATAAATTACTCACCACTGCTTTCATTTTCTTTCTTCGTAACTTGCCTTTGGCTCTAACTTTTCACAATGTTACAACATGGAGAAAAAAGGATCTTTCTTTGAGGATTATTCTCTGGGACTGTATAATTGATATACAATGTGGTTTCTTTCACATAATGAATTTTTTGGTTTCCTGGCATCCTTGATTCTGGTAACTATACAACTGGTTTTTCTCATTATTTCTAGTGCTACTTTTATTTATAAACTTCTTGTATTAACATGATTTTTCTCTTCTCTTCACTGAGTATTTGAGCATCCTTGAGTTTCTGGGTTCCTGTATTTGATTTTGCTCTTTTTTTATTCTTTTATTGGTACATTTTAAGTATACAATATATTTACATTTATCATTGGGTGCTTGTACCTGTACATGGTGTATTTTGGTTCTTATTTTTTCCCCCATTCCCTGTGTGCCCTTCACCCCCTCCACCCTTCCCTATGATTTTGCTCTTGACAGCCTCTTGTGACCTTTTTCCTCCTTACATGATTTCCACATTTTTTTGCAGTCCTTCAGTTTTGTAACTCGTTTTGTTTTTAGCACTCATTTTTTATTTCTTTGAAACTTTTAACTCACTCAATCATCCTTCAGGAGTTGCTCCTGCCTCTCTGTTAGCTTCTTCAGCTGGTGTTGCAGAATGGCTTAATCTAGTCAGGGTCACTGCATTTACTTAGAACTGTTCATTGTTTCCTAACCCTACCCTGTGGGTTATTGATTATTTTTATCAGATGACATTATTGTTTTTCTGTTACAGTAGCCAAGAGGAAGAATTTAGGCCTGTCTTCAATCTACTATCTTTCAAAAAGTCCCCTATTGTCTTTAAATCTTTTGTGCCAAACTCTTGCTTCTGACATCTTTTATCAACTTAGATTCCTTTTCACACACCAAGTATCTCACTTGCAAGTTTAGCTTTGCATAAATTTTGTTATCAATTCTTTGTTCTAAATTAGTCATTTGGTGTCATACCAACATAACTGCCATATTTATTTCTTAGAAGAGCTAGCACAAGGTTGACTCATCTATGTAAATCTAATATTTTAAAAACTTTATTTTTTCAGTACTGGGAAATGAACACACAGCCTTTGTACTAAACTACATTCCCAGCCCTTTTTTATTTTTCATTTTTCATTTTGAGACAGGGTCTCACTAAGTCTAAGCTCAAACTTGCAGTCCTCCTACCTCAGCCTCTCAAAGGTGTACTACCATGCCCATCTTTAAAACTTTTTAAAAGAATCATCGGGAAGGGAAAGGGGTGAAAAAAGAATGTTTTGCACATGTACTAACTCACCACAAGGAATGTAATCATTATGTACCACATGGAGCAGAGGATGACACATACTAATAAAAAATTGGCCTGACATGGTGGTGCATGCCTGTAATCCCAGCAATTGGGAGGCTGAGTCAGGAGAATTGCCACAAGTTCCAGGCTTGTCTTGACTACATAGTGATTTCAAAGCTAGCCTTCCCTACAAAGGGAGACCCCGTCTCAAAAAACTCCCAAAGAAGGGGAAGTGGGACGGTAAAGGAAAGAAAGGAAAGGAATAAATATGAGAAAAGGAAAAAACAGAAACAAAGTCTTTGTAAATAGGGAGGGGTGGAGGGGTTAAGGGAGGGCAGGGGAATGGGGAAAATAATAATAACCAATATGAAATAACCAATATATACATATAAAGGTACAAATTCACAATGATGAATGTCAACATATTGTATACCTAAAATGTACCAGTAAAATTAATGAATAAAAAAATGCAAAAATAAATAAAAAGTGAAAAAAGCAAATAAAGTATCACCATTATTAAGGAACACTTGGAAAAAAGTTTTTTCCAAATACACATCTATGATCATTATTATAAATATTTGTACAAATTATTATAGACATGTGCATCAACACACTTTCATGGCTGTGTGATATTCTAGTAAGAGAGGGCATCATTCCCCCAGAGCTGAACATTTAGCTTGTAGACTTGATGTGCATCCTTTCCATCTGCAGGTATTGCACATCTTATACCACCTTCCCTTTGGGAAATGTCCTTCCCTTTACTGACCTATTGTTGCCTAAATTTTCCAGAGAAACACAAAATAAATGTCTCACTCTGAATTGAGAAGGATCTGCAGTCTAAAGACCATGTCAGACAAGTCCACCTTGGTGAATGAATGAGTGTATTAGGGCTACTTACAGAGCAGTAGATGACTTGGAGGCTGCAGCACCACTAAAGTTCTACTCCCTCCAACCTCCACACCCTGATAGGCTATGGTTTTATTCCCCACTAATTAAAACAGCTAACATAGGATCAGAAGTAGGCAGAGTATTTGGGAAAAGTTGTGTGTATTCTGTTCTCATCCCATCCTTATCAAGAAATTTTGCTGGCCTCAGCAAGCATTGTCTGGCCTCATGGGTAGATCCTTTGTGCTGCAGTCTGGCACACAGCTTTAGCACCTGGCAGGCACACACTAGACAGCTAAATAGGGGCCCACTACAAAATAGAGTTACTATGGCTAGAAATCAAAGAACAAGTCACACTACACATATAGTTCTGGTGGTATCAATCATAGCATTCTACCTCCAGGCCTAGCAATAAGTTTTCATTTGTCTCAGGCTGGTAATCATGTTGTAGATTAGCCCTAGTCCCAAGAGTGGTCTTGTGCCTCTAGCCCCCCCCCCCCAGGTTGTATCAGTTTGGATGCATTTGTTGCTAGTAACAGAAAATCCTAACAATGTTGGCTTAACTTTAGAAACACATATCATTTACTTCCTTCATAAGAAGTCTAGAGGTAGTGATGGTCATGGTTTGAGTTGTGTCCTCCAAAAACATATGTTTATGCATATGTCTTAAGTCATAAACCCATTTGTCATAAGTTTTAAGCCCAGTACCAGTAAATGTGGCCTCATTTGGAAATAGTGTCTTTATAGATGTAATCAAGTAAGATGAGGTCATTAGAGTGGATCCTGGTTTGCTATAGCCGTTGTCCTCATAAAAAAATTGTCTTGTGAAGACAGAGAACCACAGGAAGAGTGCCATGTGACTACAGTGGCAGAAATTGGAATGATGCATCTGCAAGTGAAGGACAGCAAGGATCACTGCCACCACCAGAGCTAGGAAGAGGCAAAGAAGTATCCTTCTCAAAGAGCTTCCTTCTCAAAGGGAACATGATCTTGCTGATACCTTGATTTTGTACTTCTAGGTTCCAGAACTCTGAGTGTGTGAATGTCTGTTAAGCCATACAGTTTGTGGTATCTTGTTAGAGCAAACTAAAAGAGCAATGCATTAAAATCCCAGAGAATTCACAAGAAACAGAAAAGAGAATCCTTCTCTCATAAGTACATGAAGACAAACTGGTCAATAAAGGTAGAAAGCATGTAAGCTAGTACTCATTCATTCTTTAAAAAATATGACTAAATGTTTATTATATGACAGGAACTGCAAAGTGGCAAAAGGAAAACCTGACCCAAATAATGAAGTGTACAAACATTGTTAGGATCAATGTGAAAGAGTGTATTACCTTGATATTCCACATGTTCAACAAAGAGGAAACTGAAGCCCTCAAGCAATGATTCATTTTATGGATTATTGAGTTAGAGCTGCACATGCAGGAAAACCTAGACATCCATCTGCACCTGACATCCATCTGTACCTCAGTTTTTGGGAAAAGACCAGATAGGTCTCCATGCATCCTGATTCATACAACTGGCCTATTTGATCCATATAAATGCATCAGAGACACATATCAAACTTCCATGGCTTCTGTGGGCAGGATTTTCAGGTTCTCCATGACACATAAGAGACCATAGTCAGTGTTAACTGTCGATCCTTCTGACATCAAACACCACAGCAAATTCCTTTCACAGGTCAGCACAAGGACCAATGCCAGCACCTTGTCAATCAAATGGTGTTCATGGAGGTCCCAATTTTACATATGCAATCATATTAGAGTCTGAAACCTTCCAATTCTCAGAGACTGTATAACCCAGGACAGGGGATATAACAATTAACAATGTACTTTGAAGGGAAAAATGTGTCAAGGATGTTTATATCTGAGAGTTTAGGAATGTTTGCCATACTATGTTACAGGCACAATACTATAAGTAACATTAACTGGAGTCCCCACCACAGGTTCCTTATTTTAAGAAATTTGAGCGACACTATTTGTTGCTCTTTAATGAGGTGCTCTCAAAAAACAGTTTAATGTAACTTAAGTAAGCATTTTCTATGCTTCATGCCCTTCAAAGTTCTCTCTCTTCCTCTCTCTCTCTCTCTCTCTCTCTCTCTCTGCCTCTCTCTCTGTATGTGTGTGTGTGTTTGGAACATATTAGATATGAAGTCCTGAGTTAAAGTACATCATAAAAATGCCCTAGATGCTCACATGAAAATTAAGAGCAGGATAATGGTGTGTAGCATTGCAGGAAGAAGGTTCCAGCCACACATGGCTAAATCAGAATAAAGACTCATTTGCAGGAGGCTGAGTCTTCATTATAACAAGTGTGACTTTACTCTCTTGTGAAATAATTGTAAATAAAAATCATCCCCCATAGAGACAGTTTTTTTTATATCTTCTGGTCTTGAATTTTAGCAATTTAACATATTTGAAAGAGTGCCATATAGCCTTCAGAATAGAAACTCCCTAAATAGGCAGTTTGCCACCAACTACTGCAGAGGTCTCAGAGCCATAGTTTCCAAGTGATGAGATAGAAATCAGAGATATATTTCATATAAACAAAAGTACTTCTCCTTTAACATTAAAGATATAATTTAGGGAAAACCACTCAACCGGACAATTTATCAAGCACTGTGCAAGAAGGGAAAGGAAAAATTGTGAGAAAAGAAAAAAAATGCAAACAAAATCTATGTAAATAGGGAAGGGTGGAGGAAGTGAAGGGCGCACAGGGAATGGGGAAAAAATAAGAACCAAGATACATCATGTACAGGTGCAAGCATCCAATGATAAATGTAAATGTATTGTATACCTAAAATGTACCAATAAAAGAATTTAAGGAAAAAAGAAATAGAAGAAAGCAAAAATACAGCCCCTGCACTTGAGAGGCTCACAGGGGAAAGACTAAGACATGACCCATGGGAAGAGTACAATAGCAGAGGGTGCAAAAGAGAGAGCAGACCACATACCTGCTTGATCAAGAGAGATTCACTGAGGAGGTAATAGAGCAGAGTCTTGAAGGATGAGTGAGATTTTTCCAATAGGAGTCTAGGAAAGAACACATCCAGTGACACAGAGGCCTAAAAGGTAACAGCTTGTCCAAAAGCCAACAGTTAGCTCTGTAGGGCTGAGACAGAGTAGGAGGCAAATAAGGTGAGAAGGGACAATAGAAATGAGAGAAAGAGGTACGTTGAGGCAGGCTTAAAAAGTCTAGTACAGGACTAATATCGACCATTCAGTTGTCTGTGAGACCTTGTTCATACATCACCTACTCCTCTGGTCCTCATAATTTAATTAAAAGGTCAGTTTCTGGGGGAAGTTTAGGATTTAACACTTATTTGTTAGAACACATAAATGATTGTTGAAAGGATTAAATGTAATATATGTGCTTGACCAAAAAATAAACATATATTGTGATTATTGCTGCTAATGATGATACCATTATTTTCATCATCTGAAAAGACATAATGCATGTGAAAGTGCGTAGTAAACAAAAAGCAGAATTTAATAATAATGATAGTAATAATAATTGTTATACCCAATAATCTGCTCATTATCTTGCACCCTAGTGACTCTCCCCCAGGACCCCCACATTCTGGGCCATTCTGGGCCCCCACAAATGTCTGCACAGCCAATGCTGTGTAAAGTTCTGTTCATCTAGATTGGAGGTAGTGGTAATGTCCAAAGTGCTGGTTGAAGTAGTGGTCGTGCATATGAGCATACATATGACAAAACTAATAAAACAGTTTACTTAAGCCATGTGTATTCTTTAAAAAAATATTTTTAATCATAGCTTAGGGTGAAAAGCATTTCCCGGAAGGCCAGGCTTTCTTCAGATCACAGCAGCTCTAACTGCTCTCTTTGGGCTTCTCGTCCTCAGAATCCTCACAACCCGGACTCCATCCAGACAGAGATTCATTTCACCACAAGAAGAAAAATACCTAAATAACCTTTCTCTCTTCATTTTCTCCAGTTCTCTGTCTCTCCAGGTAGAGAAATGAGGCAGAATAACCCATCTTCTTGCCTCCAGGAAAGAAGAGGTTTGGCTCACAATCTATTCCTTCCCATTTCCCTCTTCTCACTGTTCGCTGGAGGGTCCTAGCTTGTCTAATTTGCCTTAGGACAAACTTTCACTTCCCAAACAGTCCCAGGTTCAGAATGCTATTTTGAAAAGCCTGTGTCTCTTATAAGAAAAAAAAAGCACCTTAGAAAATCCTAGTGATTTATTTTTTAACCGATTTTTAAAGTGCCCTAAATCACCAATATTTCCAGACAGGGCACAATGTAAAACTCGGCCATCGTTATCAATCATGGCACTGGGTCTGCAGTGAGCAGGGCATTGCACAAAGCAAAAGGCACAAATTAAGAGTATTTTCTAGGCTAAGTCTCTGGTAGGCAAGGGACCTGATGGGCTAAATTGCTTGGTGCCACACAGAAGACAAAAAGCAAATGGTGATGCCTTTATATTAGAGATGACTGTGTGCTTGCTGCAGGAGGATAGCAGTGAGCAAAGGACAGAGCCATATGGGGTGTTTTACAGATTTTCTTGTAGATGGCTGAAGACCTAAATCCTCATGCAGGTTAAAATTCCCTGGCAAAAGAATCATGGACAAAAAGACTAGAATCAATTTTGAGATCCAAATGCCTCTCAGATTTATTCATGATTTGTGAAAGACACACCATTAACTCCTAGCAGTTCTAGAAAAACTGGAGCAGTTCTTGTTTTCCAAGGATGTAGGGAGCTGCCATAGACAGCCAAGCCTTGGAGGAAGCGCCTGTCCCTCTGCTCACCTTCCCAGGCCTCTTTCATCCAAACTGCATTTTCCCTGACTATGCTTGAGTGTGTTTGAAGAGAGATTACCAAGCAAAACAGCTGTGTGTGTCTTCCTTTCTCCTTTTCTTCTCTCCCTCTTCCCTTCTCCCTCCCTCCCTCTATTCCTCTCTCCCTCCCTCCTCTCCTCTCCTCTCCTCTCCTCTCCTCTCCTCTCCTCTCTCTCTAAACCTTTTACACTGCAGTTGAACAAGCCCCTGGATAAAGACTTTATCCAAAAACCCCCTCTTTAAAGTTATTTCAAATTTCTCTGCAAGGCTTTCAGAAATCTGTTTGTTTGAGGGCAGAATTAGATGTGACCGGCGTTTTATTGTGACATAAAACCATATTTCTTCCCTGGAAGATTAAAAAATAAAATCGGTTAATAAGAAAAGCTGTCAGCAACAGAAAATGGCTGACATAATCCGTTTATCCTCCGAGCAATAAAGATATTGGTCCTTGGGAGTCTATCCTCTCTCTCATGTTATTTCGCCCAAAACATTATCTTCCCAGCATTCTGATGGATTAAGAAGTCATATGGGAGATAGCAGGGAAATGACAGATACAAAAAAATATATAATATCCTTTCATTTCCCCTCCTCCCTCCACACTCACTCATATTCCCCCCTCTATCCCTCCCTCCCTCCCTCTCCCCCCATCCAAAACACACACACACTTTATTTTCCTCTCTTTCCCCTCTGCCTGACACCCTCCTATTTTTCTCACCCTTTGGAAAAGAAATAGATCTCCTTTTACCCATAATTCCAATGCTCTAATAATCCTAATACGGTGCTGATGCAAAGTGGCACCAAAGTCCCCCCACCTTGTTGCGCGAGTGTGTGTGTGTGTGTGTGTGTGTGTGTAGCTTGTACACATCTACATGAATACAGATTGCCACATGAACAGATGAACCTTTGATAAGAGTGTTGAACACCTAGAGAGAACAAGAGTTAAGTATATCTAGACACATTACTAGATTTTTAATTTAGGATTTCTGACAATAGGATAAATTTTAGGATCAGGGCTAAAAGCAGCACATACCAAAAGAAACAATAAAAGGAGCTTTGGAGAGGCCATAATTAAAATATAGGCTGGGTTTTAGGGGATTGAGAAAATCATTTTAAAAATAAAGAAAAAAAACAGTGTAGTCAGTCTTGCTTTCTGCTTTTCTCAATCAATATCACCATCATATCTTTCCTGGTGTATGTGTAGGTTCTTCTACTCAAAATTTGCCTTCCACTGTTCTAGGCAATGATTTTTTTTTTTTTTTTTTTTTTGTACTGGGGATTGAACTCAGGACCTTGCATTTGCCAGGCAGTCGGTGGCACCACTGAGCTAAATCCCCTCCCCTAGGCAATGATTCTTGAGATTACTCATCAAAGCCCTCAGGATACTTTCTAAAACTGCCTTAAAAATAATCCCTGACCCCTTTCTGGGATTCAAAGGAGGACTAATGGTCATGCAAATAGAAACTTGGTGATGTCACTAAAAGGCAGCCCCCCCCCCAGTTTTATTGAGGTTTAATTGACACATAAAAATTGTACGCATTTAAAGAGTATGGCATGAAGTTTTGACGCATATGTACCTTGCAAAATGGCTAGCACAAGCACCTTAATTAGTGCATCATCTGTTTAGAACGTGACTATTTCCCACTTGAGCCTCACTACTCTCTTTTCTAACTCACCACTTCTCTGGAGTGAAAAACCAGCACTTTGGTTACTTGTACAAATTTTTCTTTCAAGTAGCTAAATGATCGGAATCCTCCTAGACTAGCTTTAGTTGTGTTTCATGGGAATTTGGCCAAATTAGTTTGATGCTAGCTGATATATATGCTCTCTTAAGTAAAATGACAGGAGCCTGCAGAAGGAATAATAAATACCAGGAAGAGATGGTGAGATAGATAAATGGCTGTGAAATGGGGATTTCTGCAAATGATTTTCAGTTGCATATGTATACATATACATTTGTGTTTTAAAATTTTTAAAGTTCTAAAATACACATCTACCATGACATCTTCATGTAAATTACCAGAAATGAAAAACAATAAAATTTACCATTTTTTTAATAGCCAATTTTCAAGTATGTCTGACTACAATGACTTCAGTGGGTGCAGGAATGAAAATGAGCCAAGTCAATGGTAAAAGAGGAGGTGACATAAGGGAGAAGGAGGACATGGTTTGGGAATTCCACTCCATAAATTACTATTTATTTATTTGTTAAAGCTTTTGCATATGACATATGATATAATAAAAATGCCATTGGGTTCCAGAAAATAATTTTCATTTCCTTTAATTCATTTACTTCTGCCTATTCATATCTTTCTACAGCAAATGTCTCTTGGGACCATAACTTTATATACATTTTCAAAAGCCAGTTGCTGTTATAGAAGACTTTAATTACATTGTACAATATAAACTCCCATAAAAAACGATGATCCCCACTCAGGACAAATGTACACATTGTATGATAGCAAAATCTCTTTATTCAAGTGGCTATAAAACCATATGTTGAGCAAATGTCTACAGCAATTAAAAACAGAGAGTAAATTCATGAACCACATCTACTGAAGCTAAATTTTCAATTGAAGGAGAGCTTGTTCCTCAATTACAGGCCTGTAGTAAATAAAAGCTACTTGAATTTTAAATCTGCTTGAATTCTATAGCATGAAGCTGGACTCCTCAAATATTTTCATTTGTAGTATTAATGAACTCTGAATTAAATTCTTAGTTTGACAACTGACCTTTCCTAAAACACAATTCATTTATTTCTTCATTGAGTATGTTATTGTCACTGTGTTAAACCAAGCATCATAAATAATCCTAATGCAGGGTTTAATATGGCCATAAGCCACTGCTAAGAATTGACAAAGAATTAGCTTGGAGTTGATTGTAATCCCTGGATCATGCACTTTGCCTATAATATTTATTCAATCTTCTTTCAACAAACGTTTACTGAGTGTTCACCATGCATCATGTGCCAAGGCAGGAATAAGGATTTGCAAATAAAAAGAACAAGGTCACTCACCTCTGGCACCACAAACTGGCAAGGGAGAGTGATCAAAAACTGACAATGACACCTCTGAGAGAGGAGACAGAACACTTGGGGCAAGGAGTCACCCACAAAGGGGAGAAGGCTCCCACCCAGCCTGGGGTTCATGTTACAGAAGCCCCTGCCTCACACACTGCTGACTTTCTCATGTGCCCACCACCATCTTGATTTGTGGACACAGACACCAGCATCTCTTCACAAAAGCCTTTCAGGACTTTTCTCCAGACTATTGTACAAGAGTTGCTCTGATGAACACATTACTGTGATTATTGTGGTTTACCTATCCATCACTCATCTAATTTAGTGGCTCTGAAATAATCACAAATTACAAAGTAGAACAACTTAAAATGTGAATATAGATATTCTCTCTAAAGCTACTTTTTAAAATTGAAGGGCTGACAGATTATTTTTATTACAAAAATTACAAAAGCCAAGACATATCTAATACGTGTTCTTCTCCATCCTAGAACTGATAGCACTGTGTGGAAATTGCAGTGTACTTGTCTGTCTCCCCCATGACACTGAGAGATCTTTGAGAACTGGAATGGCTCACTGTGGGTGGTCCATAAATGTCTGTCAAATTCAATCAAATGGAAATGATTTCCAGTAAATGGAAAGTATGAGTCATCACTATAAAAATAATTCAGTTTCCCAGTAAGTTACTTTTCTCCAATGGTTGTCATTTTAAAATTAAATTTCAGATTTGTTCAGGTCTACCTGTCTTCTTCTGGAAGCTTATTCAAAATTTCTTCTCTTAGGGAATTTCTTGGTCATCTGAATTTGAGCACCTTTAGTTACATAAGGGCTGTGTGTGTGTGTGTGCACGTGTGTGTGTGTGTGTAAAGAAATTACTATATTTCGGAAACTGCTGAGCACCCATTAGTCCTGCAACAATGCTGCAAAGCAGGTACTGTTATAGTCAATTTACAAATAGAGAAACTGTGACTCAGAGTTTACTTACCCAAGGTTATAAAACTAAGATTTCTTATAACCAAAGATGGGATGCTCTCTATCTGAGTTCAATGCTGTGTCTCTTAAATACTATTCCATACTACCTCCACTGAGCTGAGTCACAAAAATGTTAGATAAACTTTGCAGAATTTAACTGCTTCTTACTGGTTGCATAAAACTTGAGAAAAAAACATAGACGCTATCCTCAGAGTCTTCTCCCAGTGATTTGGCTTCAATTTTTTTCCATCTGAACCCTTCAGGATCTTTGTCTTTTTCTATTTCAGGGTCACTTTCCTTGTTAATTTGCCACTATTCATTTTCCTCTTCTGCCATGGTTAAGTCTAAGGTCAGGCAAAATCAGCCTTACCTACTGGCCAGTCATTAAGGACTCACCATGTGCTTAGGTCTGTGCTAGACGTCATAAGGAGCAAAGATGAGTGTTGAAAAAAAGTAGCCCAAGCAAGGTGCAGTTCTAAAAAATGAATGTTCCAGATCATGGATAAAGGTAAAATGAGAAAACAGAAATTAGGCTGGTTTCTAAGATTGAGGTCATATCTTATCCACATACCTTCTTGTTTCTCCTTCCTTTTTCCCAGGAATGCACAATGAATCGCTAAAGAAGATCTACATTTTGAAAGGAAAGTTCTCCCAAATCTCCTAACTTCTAGTGAAATTTTCTCCAAGGTCTGAAGTCATGTTCCAATTGGATCACTTAACCCTCAAGTTAGGCCAGACTCTTAGATCAGACTCTCCACAAGCTTTTGATGACATTTTTCTTGTAGGGCATGTAACAGAAAAATATGCTGTGCTAGCTAGCAAGTTCTTCATCCTTTTGTTGTTGTTGCTGCTGTTGTTGTTTTATTTGGTTTTGTTTTCCTTGCTTCAGTCTTTCCTTGGATAAATATCAGTACCACCCATGTTCCAGATGCTGCGCTCTGTTCTCTGGAAAATGGATGTGAAATGAAGTCCCGTATATGAGCCAAAGCAAAGCACAGGTGAAGATCAAGCAGATGAGGGATTATGAACGTGGTTGGACTCATAAAAAATGTTATTTTTAACAACTCATGCCATATTAAGGATGATTAACAAAACCATAAGATGCTGGAAAATTGTACATCAGTACAGAAAAATTTTGCATTCATATTGCTTTCTAAGTGTCTTCAAGTTTCACCTTCATTTAATGAAACTAAAACTGGAAATTGGAAAGAATGTTTTATGGGATGGCCACTCAGACCTCATATTCTCAAAGGAAAGATCTTGGCCCTGCATCAAAATTTCAGGAAAAGAATGTACATGCATGTGCTCTGAGTTGTATGAACTATTTAATATATATTTGTATTATTTTTATAATTCTTGCTTTCACTAACTTTGTCAATTAACTGACCATTTCTGGCATCATCTAACAAATGCTCTTGTACATACACAGTCAGACAAATGTTAAGGGCCTGACACAGATAGAAAAATTACTGGAGATCTAGATAAACATACAAGGAAGCTTCCTTGATTGTTATATGCAGATATACAAGTAGAAAGTATGTTATAGTAATTTTAATACATTCTATCAATATATGTTTTAAGAAGAAAAAAATTATATATATATATATATATATATATATATATGAAGGTCTTTTACATCAAAATAACCGTTGAATATCTGACACAAAAAAAGTTTATTGAATAAGGATTAAAGAAATTACAAAAGAGTTCCTTCTTGAAAGAGATGAGTTAGTAAAGTAAAAGTAATCTCATGATTGCAAAAAATAAAAGTCCTTTCTGCTACTATGCACACAAACATAAATGTCCTAGAGGCAGAAACTGCATTTTCTGATTGAGGGAGACCACTTGGAGCATAGAAAAGCTTCTTGTGGCAAAAGTAGTTCCGTTATGTACAAAGAAAGTACAGAAAATGAAAATCCCTCAGCTTATTTTGAAAGTTAATGATGTCTCCTTTAAAATAGCAATTAGAGGAAAAAAAAACAGCAATTAGAGGCCAGCACATGGAAATTAATGTTGACAATAAAAAAAAGTCATTGAGAGGAAGAAAGACATACTTTTTAAAGAAGGACAAGAAAATCTAGAGTTCAATGACTAAATGATGATACTTCAGTTGACAATGAGAAAAACCTGTGGCTTGCATTTCTTTAAATTTTACTCTGTTGACATCTCCCTTAAATTTGTTGTGCAACACCAATAATCAGAAATAGTAAACCAGCTAGCAAGTTTTTTGCAACATGTATAATAGTCTATTATCTATCTGCAAAGTATGAATAGTGTCTATATAAAACTATTTTAGTGTCTATTTAAAAGAGCTTCTAAAACTCAAGAAGAAAAAAAACTCTATATAAAAATGTAGTAAAAAAAGTGTAGTAAAGATTTTTTTGGTAAGTAGGCAATCAACAAAAAGAAAATTCAAATGATAAAAAAGAATCATATTCAATGGTTTGTTAAACAGAAAGAGAAAAAATAGTTGTCAATGTATCACATGTTCTCTCTTATATGTGTAAGCTAAAGAAGTTGACCTAAAAGTAGAATATTAGCTTCTAGAGATTAGAGAAAAAGGGAGGCTGAATTTGATTAGTGTACACTATATGCATGTATGGATTTGTCACACTGAACTTCATTAATATGTACAACTAATAGATGTAAATAAAGGTTTTGTAAGTATTCCCAGATTCCAAGATGGTGCTAAGCATGCTGAGTGATTGTGAAACCTATTCTACCAATTTAGGTGATCCCCACCTCTATAGCACACATATATCAATTAACACACACACACACACACACACACACACACACACATACACAAAGAAGTAGAGGCTGAAGAGACCATTTGAAAAAAAACATGGCCAGTATACTGTACTTCCTCCCTCCTTTCTCTCATGCTTCCTCTTCATTTCCAGCCACTTTGGATGGCCATTAAGGAAATTTCTCAGAGAGCATGACCACTGTTCTCTGAGTCTGCATAGCATAAGGATTGGATTTTATGTGTCTGAAGAAATGAAAAGTGGAGGACTATGTCTGGAGCTCACAGCGAAGAGTTATATCAGAGGCTGTACCCTTCGACCAATGGTAGGATTTCACTGTGGGTTAATGAATCCAAGAGGGGCAACAAAAGGAATTTCATAAAAGAACAAATCCTAGCAAGCTTCTTGTCAGGAGGTGGACAGCTTTAGCAGAAAGAAATAGCGTGTCCAGAGTTAGGTGGGATACATAAGAAGCTTGACAATGAAGAGGCACAGTGCACATCAAGGCAGACCAGCAGGATGAGAAGCATGGGATGAAATCAAAACTTAAATCTTAAAAAAAAAAAAAAAAATCCACTGTTCTGCACGTATTTGTTAAAAAAAAAAAACTTAAATCTTATCTGGCTGCTCTGGAAGTTGTGATGATACTGATGTAGGAAAAACTACATTTACCTAATTCATAAAAGTTTTTTAAAGTAGTTTTTATATGAAAAACTTTTAAAAACTAATTTTGTAATTTTTGCAGGGTAGGGAACTAGCCATGTCTTTTCTATTACAAGCTTCCCCAAATAGAATAATTCTAAATTAAAGGAGATGAATTTTGAACAGAATGTTGATAGAAATATAAACATTAAAGGTTGTTCTGGTGAGGTCTCAGATAAAAAAAAAGAATGGGTTATTAGAAAATGGAGAAAAAAATTAATCCTTATTATAAAGTGGCAAGGAACTTGGCTAAATTGTATTCTGATGTTTTGTGGAAATTAGAATTTGGGAGAGGTGAAACTGAATACTAAAGAGATTTCTAATGAGATTTCTAAGCAGTGTTTGGAAATTCCTCAGGTTATCAATAATGTGAAAAATGAGAAAACACATGCTGAAAAGACTACTAAGAGTGGGCCTGAACAACCACTTAATCAAGACATTGATTTGAGTGTGTACCACAAATTTAATGAACCATTTTAGCATAAACCAATAATAAAGATGAGATAATAGTAGAGATGAGATTACAGTAGAAACACTGTCAATTTAGACTAAAGGGAACAAGATGGAATAATAGATCAAGTGGGCTGAAAGCATGTTGTATTCTTCTAGAAAAGAGAAAAATGGATCTGAAGTGATCAAAAAGGCTGATGCCCCCACTTCACTCTAGAATGGGGGTGAGGGTACAGTTTCCTCCTTGGTCACAAAGGCTCCAGAGGTTCTGGCCTCTTCTTCAGTTTCAGCAAGCTAGGCTTCCCGATCCCAGTGCTTCATGGGAAGTGTAGCTTCACAGAGAGGAAATGATGGGGCTGTTCCTAGAGCTGCAGAGTGTGTCTTCTTCTTTTTCTTAAATTAATTTTATAGTATACTGAAGGTATACAATATAACGACATTCATCATTGGAAATTTGCAGCTTTACATAATCTCTCTTCATTCTTATTTTTTCTGCATTCCCCTACCCTACAACCCCTCCATCTCTGCCTATTTACAAAGACTTTGTTTCCATTTTTTCATTTTCTCATATTAAGTCCATTCCCTTCTTTCCTCTTCCCTACCCCACCCACTTCTCTTTCCCCTTTGCTCCTTTTCTTCCTATTTCACATTATCTATTATACCTTTTAGTCCTTATTTACACTTTCACTTTCTCACACTAGAGAAACTATTTGGTATTTACTCATATGTGTCCTACTTACTACACTTAAGAGTATCGCCTCAATGTGCATCCATTTAGCTACAAATGTCTCTAATTTCTCATTTTTTATGGCTGAGTAATAATCCATTTTATTAAAAAAAGACACGTTTTCTTGATCTAGTCTCCAGTTGATGGGCAATTGAGCTGCTTCCAGTTTTAGCTATTACAAGTTGTGCTGCTGTGAACATGGGTACACATATATCACTGTGGTATGATTCTTTTAATTCTTTGGGGAAGATACCCAGCAGGGGAATAGCTGGGTCAAATAGGACTTCAAATCCTAGTTCTTTGAGGCATATCCATATTGATTTCCACAGTGCTTGCACCAGTCTACACTCCCACCAGCAGTGGAGCAGTGTTCCTCTTTCCTCACAACCCAGCCAGCATTTGTTATTGGTTGATTTCATGATAGCAGTCATTCTTTCTGGGGTGAGCTGGAATATCAGTGTTGTTTTAATTTGCATCTCTCAAATGACCAGTGATGTTGAACATTTTTTCATATGTTTATTTGCTATTTCTACTTCTTTGTCTGAGAAATGTCTGTTCATTTCAGATGCCCATTTTTGGATTGGATCTTTAAATTTGTCTGATTTTTTAAAGTTCTTTATGAATTCTAGATAGTAGACCTTTGTCTGAGGAATAGCAGGGGAAAATTTTTTCCCACATTGTGGGTTGTCTCTTCACACTGTTGGTGGTTTCTCTTGGTGTGCAGAAGGTTTATAATAAGAAGAGATCACTCCTCAATTGTTTGTGCTAGTTCATGGGCAACTGAGGTTTTATTCATGAACTCTTTTCCTACCCCAATGGCTTCAAGAGTTCTACCTAACCTCTGTTTGAGCCAGTTCACTGTTTCTGTTTTAATATTTAGATCTTTAATCCATTTTTATTTTAGTTTAGTACATGGTGAGAAATACAGGTGTAGTTTTAGGCTTTGGCAAGTTGAAATCCAATTTATCCAGCACAATTTATTTAAAAGGCTATCTTTCCTCCAGTGAGGGTGTTTGGCTCCTGTGTTGAGGATGAGGTGACTGAGTGTGTCTCAAGTTGTTTCTGCATCTCCTAATCTGTTCCACTGGGAATCTGGTCTGTTTCGTTGACAGTACCATGCTGCTTTTATCACAGTGGCTTTGTAGTATAGTTATTCTACAAGAAGTTAGAGAAAAAAAAAATCACATGCAAAGGAAAGACCATCAGAATCAAAGCAGACTTCTCAATGCACACCCTCAAGGGAAGAAGAGCTTGGAGTGATGTATTTCAAGCCCTAAAGGAAAACAGCCTCCAACACAGATTAATGTACCCTGCAAAACTATCTTTCAAAATTGATGGAGAAATAAGATACTTTCATGACAAAGAGCTCCTTAGAAACTTCATGAATACCAAACCAGCACTCCAAAAATATTTAGACAATATCCTAGGAAAAGACAATGATGTTGAACATTTTTTCATATATTTATTTGCTGTTTTTACTTCTTTGTCTGAGAAATGTCTGTTCATTTCAGATGCCCATTTTTGAATTGGGTCTTTGAATTTGGGGGGCTCTGATTTTTTTCAATTCTTTATATATTCTAGATAGTAGACCTTTGTCTGAGGTACAGCTGCTAAAAATTTCTTCCCATATTGTAGGTTGTCTCTTAGCTCTGTTGGTAGTTTCTCTTGCAGTGCAGAAGCTTTATAATAAGATGAAGTCCCAGTTGTTGATTCTTTGTGCTAGTTCCCGTGATACTAAAGTTTTGTTCATAAAGTTGTTTATGAACATTTTACATTGTTCCTATGTCAATGTCATTGAGAGTTCTACCTAACTTATCTTCCAGCAAGTTTAGCATTTCTGTCTTGATATTTAGCTCTTTAATCCACCTCAATCTTAGTTTAGTGCATGGTGATAGGTATGGGTCTAATTTTAATCTTTGGCAGGTTGAAATCCAGTTTTTCCAACACCATTTATTGAACAGGCTATCTTTTCTCCAATGAAGGTGATTGGCTCATTTGTCAAAGATGAGGTGGCTGAGTATGTCTGGAGTCATGGGTAAATACCAAATAGTATCTCTAGCATGAGAAACTGAAAGTGTAAATAAGGATGAAAATGATTAAAATGAATAATTGATAATTTGAAATAGGAAAAGGTCCAAAGGTGGAGGGGTGGTGGGAGGGGAAGGGGAAAGGGAAGAAAGGAAAGGAAAAATTATGAGAAAGAAAAAAAAATGCAAACAAAATCTATGTAAATAGGGAAGGGTGGTGAGGGTGAAGGGCACATAGGTAATGGGGAAAAAATAAGAACTAAGATACATCATGTTCAGGTACAAACACCCAATGATAAATGTAAATGTATACCTAAAATATACCAATTAATATATTTAAAAAAAAGACAATGAGGATCATAACCCAAGGAAGCCCAGCAGAATGAATCTATCAAACATGACAGGAAATTAAATGCAAAGGGGAGAATCAAACAAAAAGAAAATATGACAATGATAAGAAAATATATATCAATTATAACCATCTATGTTAATGGTCTCAACTCAGAAATCAAAAGAAGTAGACTGGAAGAATGGGTCAAGAAGCAAGATCAAACAATATGCTGCATGCAAGAAACTCACTTATTTCAAAGAGAAACTCATAGACTGAAATTTAAAGGGTTGAAAACAATACTCCATGTGACAGGAACCTGAAAAAAAGCAGGAGTAGCTACCCACTTTGCAGATCAAATGGATTTCAAACCAACACTGATTAAGAGAGAAAAAGAATGATACTACATCCTTGTAAAGGGAACCATCCAAGAGGAAGAGATGACAATCATAAACATATATGCACCAAACAGTAGTGCACACAACTATATAAAACAAATACTAATGGACATGAAAAGCCAAATGAGCACTAATACAATAGTAGTAGGGGACCTCAATACCCGACTATCACAAATAGATAGATCGACTAGACAAAATATAAGCAACAAAATACTAGAACTCAATCAAACTCTTGAACAAATAAACTTAACAGATGTTTAGAGAGTGTTCCAACCCACAAAATCAGAATACACATTCTTTTCAAATGCACATGAGTCGTTCTCCAAAATGGACCACATACTCATAGAACATGCTTAAGTAAGTGCAAAGGAATTGAAGTTATCCCCTGTATATTATCAGACCATAGTGTGATGAAATTGGAGATCCATAGAAAAGAAACATCAAGAATTTCATAAACACGTGGAAATTGAACAGCACACTTCTGAACAACCAATGGGTCACAGAGGAAATTAAAGAAGAAATCAGACAGTTCCTTCAATTAAATGACAATGACAATACAACATATCGGAATTTATGGGACACAATGAAAGTAGTCTTATGAGGGAAATTCATAGCAGTGAATACTCATATTAGGAAAACAGAGCAAGCCCAAATAAACAACCTGACGCTGAATCTCAAGCTTCTAGAAAAAGAAGAGCAGGACAAACCCAAAACTCAAACAAGGGAGGAAATTATAAAGATCAAAGCAGAGAGCAATGCAATGGAGACTAAGAGAATGATAGGAAAAATCAATGAAGCCAAGAGGTGTTTTTTCCAAAGAGCAAACAAAATTGACAAACTCTTAGCCAATCTTATCAGAAGAAGGAAAGAAAAGGCCCAAATCCAAGCAATTAGTAATGAAAAGAATGGGCTGGGGATTTAGCTCAGTGGTTTTGCCACCTGCTTCAAATGCTAAAGGACCCGAGTTTGATTCCCGGTATCAAAAAAAACCTGCTGTTTGAGGAATGAAAAGGATGAAATTACAACGGACCCAGAAAAAATCCAGAGGATCATCAATACCTACCTTGGGAACCTATATGCCAATAAGATGGAAAACACAGCGGAAATGGACAGATTCCTAGATACATATGAATTACCAAAGTTGAATGAAGAAGACCTAAAAATTCTAAACAACCCAATATCAATCAGTGAAATTGAAAACCTAATTAAAAACTTTCCAACTAAGAAAAGCTCAGGTCCTTATGGCTTCACTGACAAATTCTATAAGACATTTAGAGAGGAAATACTGCCACTACTGTTTAAACTCTTCAATGAATTTTTCTTTTTTTGGTATTAAATTCTTTTATTGGTACATTGTAGGTATACAACACAATTACATTTCTCATTGGGAATTGTACCTTTATATAATGCATCTTGGTTCTTATTTTTTCCCCATTCCTAGCCCTCCCTTCACGTCCTCCACCCTTCCCTATTTACAAAAACTTTATTTCCATTTTTTCCACTTCTCATCATTTTTTCCTTTCCCTTCTTTCCTTTCCCCTGTGCCTCCCACTACCCCTACCCCTTTGGACCTTTTATTCCTATTTTACATTATTGATTATTCATTCCAATAATTGGTACATTTTAGGTATACAATATAATGACATTCATCATTGGAAATTTGCACCTTTATATAGTCTCTCTTGGTTCTTATTTTTCACCCTTGCCCAGCCCTCCCTTCAACCCCTCCAGTCCTCCCAATTTACAAAGATTTTGTTCCTATTTTTCCATTTTCTCATATTAATCCCATTCCTTTCTATCCTTTCCCTTAGCCCTCCCACTTCCTTCTCCCTTGCCCCTTTTCTTCCTGTTTCACATGACCGATTATACATTTAGTCCTTATTTACACTTTCAGTTTCTCACACCAGAGAAACTATTCGGTATTTACACATGTGTGTTGTATTTATTTAACTTAAGAGCATTGCCTCAATGTGCATCCACTTAGCTATAAATGTCTCTAATTTCTCATTTTTTATGGCTGAGTAGTACTTCATTTTATTAAAAAACCACATTTTCTTTATCCAGTCTCCAGTTGGTGGGCATTTGGGCTGTTTCCAAGTTTTAGCTATTACAAACTGTGCTGCTATGAACATGGGCACACATATATCACTGTGGTATGATTCTTTTAATTCTTTGGGGAAGATTTCCAGCAGTGGAATAGTGGGGTCAAATGGGACTTCCAGTCCTAGTTCTTTGAGGTATCTCCATACTGATTTCCAAAGTGCTTGCACCAGTCTACACTCCCACCAGCAGTGGAGCAGGGTTCCTCTTTCCCCACAGACCAAATCAGCATTTGTTATTGGTTGATTTCATGATAGCAGCCATTCTTTCTGGAGTGAAGTGGAATCTCAGTGTTGTTTTCATTTGCATCTCTCGAATGACCAGTGATGTTGAACATTTTTTCATGTATTTATTTGCTATTTCTACTTCTTTGTCTGAAAAATGTCTGTTCATTTCAGATGCCCATTTTTGGATTGGGTCTTTAAATTTGGGCGGTCTGATCTTTTTAAGTTCTTTATAGATTCTAGATAGTAGACCTTTGTCTGAGGAAGAGAAGGTGAAGATTTTTTCCCACATTGTGGGTTGTCTCTTCACACTGCTGGTGGTTTCTCTTGCTGTGCCTTTTAATAAGAAGAGATCCCACTTGTTGATTGTGCTAGTTCATGGGCAACTGAGGTTTTGTTCATAAAATCTTTTCCTACACTGATGTCTTCAAGGGTTGTACCTAACTTCTGCTCCAACTGGTTCAGAGTTTCTTTTTTAATATTTAGATCTTTAATCCATTTTGATTTTAGTTTAGTGCATGGTGAGAGATACAGGTCTAGTTTTAATCTTTGGCAAGTTGAAGCCCAATTATTCCAGCACCATTTATTAAAGAGGCTATCTTTCCTCCAGTGAGGGTGTTTGGCTCCTTTATCGAAGATGAGATGGCTGAGTGTGTCTGGCATTGTTTCTGCATATTCTAATCTGTTCCACTGGTCCTCAGGTCTGTTTCTTTGACAGTACCATGCTGTTGTTATCACAGTAGCTTTGTAGTATAGTTGCAGGTTGGGGATTGTGATACCCCCTGCCATGCCTCTGTTACCTAGAATTGCTTTTGCTATTCTGGGTCTCTTCTTGTTCCAAATGAATTTTTGGATTTTTTCCTCAAGGTCTATGCAGTATGCTGCTGGGATCTCAATTGGAATTGCATTAAATCTATATAGCAGTTTTGGAAGTATGGCCATTTTCACTATATTAATCCTTCCTACCCAGGAGCAGGGGTTGTCTGTCCATTTTCTTATATCATCTTCAATCTCTCTTTTCAGAGTGCCATAGTTTTCAGAGAAGAGGTCTTTGATTTCTTTCGTTAGGATGATTCCTAGGTATTTCAGGTTTTTTGGATGCTATTGTGAAAGGAATTATTTGCCCTATTTCTCTCTCAGTGAGTCTGTCATTCGTGTAAAGGAAAGCTATTGATTTTTGTGTGTTGACCTTGTAACCAGCTGCTTGACTGAATTTGGTTATTAAGTCTAGAAGACTTTTGGTGGAGTGCTTGGGGTCTTCTATATAGAGTATCATGTCATCTGCAAATAATGACAATTTGACTTCTTCATTTCCTATCTTTATTCCTTTTATTTCTTTCTCTTGTCTAATTGCCATGGCTAATGCTTCCAGAATTATATTGAACAAGAGTGGTGATAGTGGACATCCTTGTCTTCTTCCTGATTTGAGTATGAAGGATTTCAGTTTTTGACCATTTAGTATGATATTGGCTGTTGGTTTTTCATAGATGGCTTCTATCAGTTTGAGGTAGAGACCATCTACTCCAAGTTTTTGTAGGGTTTTTATCATAAATGCATGTTGGATTTTGTCAAATGCTTTTTCTGCATCTATGGAGATAATCATATGGCTTTTGTCCTTGGCTCTATTGATATAGTGTATTACATTAATTGATTTTCGTATATTGAACCATTCCTGCATCCCTGGGATGAATCCCACTTGATCACGGTGTATGATCTTCTTGATGATCTTCTGCATTCTGTTTGCCAGAATCTTATTAAGGATTTTTGCATCTATGTTCATTAGTGAGATTGGCCTATAGTTCTCTTTTTCAGTTGGGTCTTTCTCTGCTTTGGGGATCAAGGTGATGCTTGCTTCCAGGAATGAATTTGGGAGTATTGCTTCCCTTTCAATTTCATTGAAGAGTTTAAACAGTAGTGGCAGCAGTTCCTCTCTAAATGTCTTGTAGAATTCAGCAGTGAAGCCATCAGGGCCCGGGCTTTTCTTAGGCGATAAGTTTTTAATTACATTTTCAATTTCATTGGTTGATATTGGGTTGTTCAGAATTTTTAGGTCTTCTTCATTCAACTTTGGTAAATCATATGTATCTAGGAATCTGTCCATTTCTTCTGTGTTGTCCATCTTACTGGCATATAGGTTCTGGAAGTAGGTATTGATGATCATCTGGATTTCTGCTGGGTCTGATGTAGTTTCATCCTTTTCATTCCTAATTGCATCTATTTGGGCATTTTCTTTCCTTTTTATGATAAGGTTGACTAAAGGTTTATCAATTTTGTTGATTCTTTCAAAGAACCAACTCTTGGCTTCATTAATTTTTTGTATCATTCTCTTAGTCTCCATTGTATTGATTTCTCCTCTGATCTTTATAATTTCCTCCCTTGTATGAGCTTTGGGGTTGTCATGCTCTCCTTCTTCTAGAAGCTTCAAGTTCAGCATCAGGTTGTTTAATTGGGCTCGTTCTGTTTTCCTAATATGAGTATTCACTGCTATGAATTTCCCTCTTAAGACTGCTTTCATTGTGTCCCATAGATTCCGATATGTTGTATTGTCATTGTCATTTAATTGAAGGAACTGTCTGATTTCTTCTTTAATTTCCTCTGTGACCCATTGGTTATTCAGAAGTGTGTTGTTCAATTTCCATGTGTTTATGAAATTTTTTGAGTTTCTTTTGCTATTGATCTCCAATTTCATCACACTATGGTCTGATAATATACAGGGGATAACTTCAATTCCTTTGCACTTACTTAAACATGTTCTATGTGTGAGTATGTGGTCTATTTTGGAGAATGACCCATGTGCAGCTGAGAAGAATGTGTATTCTGATTTTGTGGGGTGGAAGACTCTGTAAACATCTGTTAAGTTCATTTGTTCAAGAGTTGGATTGAGTTCTAGTATTTCATTACTTATTTTTAGTCTAGTTGATCTATCTATTTGTGACAGTGGGGTGTTGAGGTCCCCCACTACAATTGTATTAGTGCATATATGACTTTTCATGTCCATTAGTATTTGTTTTATACAGTTGGGTGCACTAGTGTTTGGTGCATAGATATTTATGATTGTCATCTTTTCCTCTTGGATTCTTCCCTTTACAAGGATGTAGTGTCCTTCTTCATCTCTCTTAATTAGTGTTGGTTTGAAATCTACTTGATCTGCCAAGAGGATAGCTACTCCTGCTTTTTTTCGGGTTCCTGTCACATGCAGTATTGTTTTCCACCTTTTAACTTTCAGTCTATGAGTTTCCTTTTGAATTAAGTGTGTTTCTTGTACGCAGCATATTGTTGGATGTTGCTTCTTGACCCATTCTGCCAGTCTATTTCTTTTGATTGGTGAATTGAGACCATTAACATTGATGGTTATAACTGAAACATATTGACTTGTCATTGCCATTACTTTTTCTTTTTGTTGGGTTCTCCCCCTTTACATTTAATTTCTTGTCATGCCAGATGGGTTCATTCTGCTTTGCTTCCTGGGGTTGTGATCCTCAATGTCTGTTCCTAGGATATTGTGTAAAATTCTTTGGAGTGCTGGTTTGGTATTCACTGAGTTCCTAAGGTGCTCTTTGTCATGAAAGTATCTTATTTCTCCATCCATTTTGAAAGATAGTTTTGCAGGGTACATCAATCTGGGTTGGAGGCTGTTTTCTTTTAGGGCTTGGAATATGTCACTCCAAGCTCTTCTTGCCTTGATGGTTTGTGTTGAGAAGTCTGCTGTGATTCTGATGGGCTTTCCTTTGTCTGTGATTTGTTTCTTTTCTCTGACTGCTTGGAGAACTTTGTTCTTCTCTTGTGTTTCTGGAATCTTAATTCTATGCCTATGTGTAGATTTTTTTGATCAAGGCTATTTGGAGTCCTATATGCCTCACTTATCTGTATGTCAAGCTCTTTTCCCCTGGTTGGGAAGTTTTCTGCCATTATTTCTGTGAAGAGATTTTTTATGTCATCTGCACTCTCTCCTCTTTCTTCATTGAGCCCAATCAGTCTTATGTTATTCTTTTTTGCATCATCTAGCAGCTGCTGAATTGATTTCTCATGTTCCCTTATAATTTTGAAGCAATTTTTTTTCCTGGTCACTAATTGCAATCTTATCTTCTATATCTGAAATTCTGCCCTCACACTGGCTCATTTTCCTGTGTAGACTTTCAATGGAGTTTTTCATGTTCTGGAAATCTATTTGCATCTGTTTTATGGATTCCATTTGTTTCTTATGTTGGGATTCTGTCATGTTCCTGAGCTCCTCTCTAGATTTATTAATCATGTCTTGCACTAAGGGCACAATTTCTCCTGTTACCTGAGAAATTATTTCTGATTTCATTTTTTCCAGATCCCCTTTTGTTGCCAGCTCAGTGGGTCCAGGTGGTTGAGTATCAGAGGCTTCCATCTCATTTCCCTTTGGGGTTGCTGTAGGTGATCTGGAAGTCTGGTTTTGAGACTTATTTATGTGTTTTCTCATTTCGACTGGGGTGGGGGGCTCTTAGCGCCTGCACGGATTACCTCCTCTGAGCTGGGTGAGGTGGGACAGTGGCCAGGAATAGCAGTAGGGATGGTGACCCAAAAGCCCTTTCCTGTGGCCTGGGAGCAGCGGGAGGGATGGTGGCTGGGAAACCCCTTCCTCTGGACCAGGAGCAGTGGGATGGTGGCTCAGAAGCCCCTCCATCTGGCTTGGAGCAGTGGGAGGGATGGTGGCCCGGAAGCCCCTTCCTCTGGGCCAGGAGCAGCAGGACAGAAGGTGGCCCAAAAGCCCTTTCCTCTGGGCTGGGAGCAGCTGGAGGGATGGTGACTGGGAAGCCCCTTCCTCTGGACCAGGAGCAGTGGGACGACAGCTCAGAAGCCCCTACCTCTGGGCCGGGAACAGTGGGACTCAGTACCTTGGTCTGGTGGTCTGGTGTCCTCTGTGCCTTGGTAATGTGGAATCAGGTGTCTGCCTTCCGGCAGTGGGGTGATTCGGTTTCTTCCACGTGACTCAGGACCTCGGTAGGGCGTGCACAGACCTGCCTGTCTGCAGCAGGCTGATTCGACGTGTTCCACAGGACTGGGGACCTCGGTAGGGTGTGGGCAGACCTGCCTGTCTGCCGTGGGGTGATTCCGCTTCTTCCTCGTGACTCAGGACCTCAGTAGGGCGTGCACAGACCTGCCTGTCTGAAGCGGGCTGATTTGGCATCTTCCATGTGACCTCTTCAATGAAATTGAAAGGGAAGCAATGCTCCCAAATTCATTCTTGAAAGCAAGCATCACTTTGATCCCCCAAGCATAGAAAGGCCCAACTGAAAAAGAGAACTATAGGCCAATCTCACTAATGAACATAGATGCAAAAATCCTAAATAAGATACTGGCAAATAGAATGCAGAAGATCTTCAAGAAGATGACCAAGTTGGATTCATCCCAGGGATGCAAGGATAGATCAACATATGCAAACCAATGAATGTAATGCACTATATCAATAGAGCCAAGGACAAAAATGATCACCTCAATAGATGCAGAAAAAGCATTTGACAAACTCCAACATGCAATTATGATAAAAACCCTACAAAACATTGGAATAGACTGTCTCTACCTCAATCTGATAAAAGCCATTTATGAAAAACCAACAGTCAACATCATACTAAATGGTCCAAACCTGAAATCCTTCACACTAAAATCACGAACAAGACAAGGAAGTCCACTATTGCCACTCCTGTTCAATATAGTTTCGGAAATATTAGCCACTGCAATTCAATAAGAGAAAGAAATAAAAGGAATAAAGATAGGAAATGAAGAAGTCAAATTGTCATTATTTGCAGGTGACATGATACTCTATATAGAAGACCGCAAGAACTCCACCAAAAGTCTTCTAGACTTTCTTTTTTGCCTTGGTAACTTCATTTTATTTTTTTCCTTGAATTCTTTTATTGGTACATTTTAGGTATACAATATGTTTACTTTTATCATTGGGTGCTTGTATCTGTACATGATGTATCTTGGTTCTTATTTTTTTTCCCATTACCTGTGTGCCATTCACCACCTCCACCCTTCCCTATTTATAGACTTAGTTTCCTTTTTTTTTCTTTTCTCATAATTTTTCCTTTCCCTTCTTTCCTTTCCCCTTCCCCTCCCAGAACCCCTACTCCTTTGGACCTTTTCCTATTTCAACTTACCAGTTATTCATTTTAAGCATTTTAATCCTTATTTACACTTTCAGTTTCTCACACTAGTGAAACTATTTGGTATTTACACATGTGTGTCCTATTTTTTTATTTAAGAGTATGGCCTCTATATGCATTCATTTATCTATAAATGTCTCTAGTTTCTCATTCTTTATGGCTGAGTAGTACTCCATTTTATAAAACAAATCACGTCTTCTTTATTCAGTTTCCAGTTGATGGGTACTAGGGTTGTTTCCAAGTTTTAGCTATCACAAACTGTGTTGCTATGAACATGGGTGCACATATATCACTGTGGTATGATTCTTTTAATTCTTTTGGGAAGATACCCAGCAGGGGAATAGCTGGGTCAAATGGGACCTCTAGTCCTCGTTCTTTGAGGCATCTCCATACTGATTTCCACAGTGCTTGCACCAGTCTTCACTCCCACTAACAATGGAGAAGGGTTTCTTTCCCCCAACATCCTGCCCAGCATGTGTTATTAGTTGATTTCCTGATAGCAGCCATTCTTTGTGGGGTGAGGTGGAATCTCAGCATTGTTTTCATCTGCATCTCTCAAATGACGAGTGATGTTGAACATTTTTTCCTATATGTATTTGCTGCTTTTGCTTCTTTCTCTGAGAAATATTTGTTCATTTCAGATACCCATCTTGGAATTGGGCCTTTGAATTTGGGGAGTCTGATTTTTTTCAGTTCTTTATATATTCTAGATAGTAATCTTTTGTCTGAGGTACAACTGCTAAAAAAGTTTTCCCACATTGTAGGTTTCTCTTAGCTCTGGTGGTGGTTTCTCTTTCAATGCATAAGGTTTTTAATAAGATGAGATCCTAATTGTTGATTCTTTGTGTTTATTCCCATGCTACTGAGGTTTTGTTCATAAAGTCTTTTCCAATGCCAATGTCATTGAGAGTTCTACCTAACTTATCTTCCAGCAAGTTTAGTGTTTCTGTCTTAAAATTTAGATCTTTAATCCACTTTAATATTAGTTTAGTGCATGATGATAGCTATGGCTCTAGTTTTTTAATCTTTCACAGGTTGAAATCTAGTTTTTCCAACATCATTTATTAAATAGGCTATCTTTCCTCCAATGAGAGTGGTTGGCTCCTTTGTCAAAGATGAGGTGGCTGAGTATGTCTGAAGTTGTTTCTGCATCTTCTAATCTATTCCACTGATCCTCGGGTCTGTTTCTTTGCCAGTACCATGCTGTTTTTATCACAGTAGCTTTGCAGTATAGTTTCAAGTTGGGGATTGTGATATCCCCAGCCATGTCTCAGTTGCCTAGAATTGCTTTTGCTATTCTACATCTCTTATGGTTCCAAATGAATTTTTGGGTTGTTTTCTCTAGTCCTGTGAGGTATATTGTTGGAATTTCAGTTGGCATTGCATTAAACCTATATAGTAGTTTTGGAAGTATGGCCATTTTCGCTATATTGGTTCTCCCTACCCAGGAACAAGGGCTGTCTTTCTATTTTCTTATATCCCCCTCAATCTCCTTCTTTAGAGTGCTGTAGTTTTCAGTGTAGAGGTCTTTTGTTTCCTTTGTCAGATTGATTCCTAGATATTTCATTTTTTTGGATGCTGTTGTAAAAGGAATTGTTTTCCTAATTTCTCTCTCAGTGAGTCTGCTATTTGTGTACAAGAAGGTTATTGTTTTTTGAGTGTTGACCTTATATCCAGCTACTCTACTGAATCTGTCAATTAGGTCTAGAAGTCTTTTGGCTGAGGTATTTTGGGTCTTGTATTTAAAGTATCATATCATCAGCAAATAATGACAGTTTCACTTCTTCCTTTCCTATCTTTATTCCTTTTATTTCTTTCTCTTGTCTAATTGCTATGGCTAATACTTCCAAAACTATATTGAACAGGAGTGGTGATAGTGGGCATCCTTGTCTTGTTCCTGATTTTAGCATGAAAGTTTTCAATTTTTGACCATTTAGTATGATGTTGGCTGTTGGTTTTTCATAGATAGCCTTAATCAGGTTGAGATAAAGACCTTCTAGTCCAACTTTCTGTAGGGTTTTTATCAGGAATGGGTGTTGGATTTTGTCAAATGCCTTTTCTGCATCTATTGAGATGATCATATGGCTTTTGTCCTTGACTCTGTTAATATAGTGCATTACATTTATTGATTGATGTATGTTAAACCATCCTTGCATCCCTGGGATACATCTGACTTGTCAAGGTGTATGATCTTCTTGATGACTCTCTGTATTCTGTTTGCCAGTATCTTGCTGAAGATTTTTGCATCTATGTTCATTAGGGAGATTAGCCTGTGGGTCTCTTTTTGGATTGGGTCTTTCCCTGGTTTTGGAATCAAAGTAACACTTGCTTCCAGGAATGAATTTGGAAGCCTTGCTTCCCTTTCAATTTCCTTGATGAGTTTAAAAAGTAATGGCAATAGTTCTTCTTTAAATGTCTTGTAGAATTCAGCAGTGAAGTCATCAGGACCTGGGCTTTTTTTGTAGGTAAGTATTTTATTACATTTTCAATTTCACTCATTGTAATTGGGGTGGTTAGAATTTCTATATCTTCTTCATTCAACTTTGGCAATTTGTATATATCTAGGAATCTGTCCATTTCTTCTGAGTTTTCCATTTTATTAGAGTACAGGTTCTCAAAGTAGGTATTGATGATCCTCTGGATTTCTGTTGGATCTGTTGTGACTTCACCTTTTTCATTCCTAATTGCATGGATTTGACCCTTTTCTTTTCTTTTTTGATAAGGTTGGCTAAAGGTTTAATGATTTTATTTATTCTGTAAAAAACCAGCTCTTTGATTCATTAATTTTTTGTATCATTCTCTTAGTCTCCATTGCATTGACTTCTGCTCTGATCTTTATAATTTCCTCTCTTGTATGAGCTTTGGATTTGTCATGTTCTTCTTTTTCTAGGAGCTTGAGGTTCTGCATTACATTGTTAACTTGAGTTCTCTCTGTTTTCTAATATGGGCATTCATACCTATGAATTTCCCTTGTAGAACTGCTTTCATTGTGTCCCATAGATTCCTGTATGTTGTACTAGCATTATTGTTTATTTGTAGAAACTGTCTAATTTCTTCTTTAATTTCTTCTATGACCCACTGGTTGTTCAGGAGGGTGTTATTCAATTTCCATGTGTTTGTGGGAGTTTTGCAGTTTCTTAAGTTATTGCTCTCCAATTTTCTTGCACTATGGTCTGATAATATATAGGGGTAACTTCAATTCTTTTACATTTACTTAGACATATTCTATGAGCTAGCACATGGTCTATTTTGGAGAATGACCCATATGCAGCTGAAAAGAATCTATATTCTTATTTTGTGGGGTGGAACACTCTATAAAATCTATTAAGTCCATTTGTTCAATAGCTTGGTTCAGTTCTAGAATTTTGTTGTTAATTTTTTGCCCAGATGACCTGTGTATTTGTCATAGTGGGGTGTTGAGGTCTCCTACTAGAATTGTATTAGTGCTTATTTGGTTTTTCATGTCCATTAATATTTGTTTTGTATACTTTGGAGCATTCATATTTGGTGCATATATATTCAGGATTGTCATCTCTTCTTGGATTGTTCCCTTCACAAGGATGTAGTGACCGTCTTTGTCTCTCTTAATTAGTTTTAGTTTGAAATCTATTTTGTCTGCAAATAAGATTGCTACCCCTGCTTTTTTCTGGGTTCCTATCACATGGAGAACTCTTTTCCATCCTTTTGCTTTCAGTCTATGAATTTCTTTTTGAGTTAGGTGTGTTTCTTGTATATAGCATATTGCTGGATTTTGCTTCTTAATCCATTCTTGTCAGTCTATTTCTTTTGATTGGTGAATTGAGGCCATTAACATTGAGAGTTGTAATTGATAGATATTGACTCATCCTTGTCATGATGTTTTACTGTTGTTGGCTCTTTTATTCCACCACCACCACCCCCCCTTTAGTTTCTTACCTTGCTTGGTGACTTCCCTCTGTTGGGCCTCGTGGAGTTGTGACTTTATTGTCTTTTTTTAGGATATTGTATAGAATTGTTTGGAGCAGTGGTTCAGTGTTTATGACTTCTCTCAGGTGTTATTTGTCATGGAAGTATCTAATTTCTCCATCAATTTTGAAAGATAATTTTGCAGAAAACAACAGTCTAGGTTGGAAGTTATTTTCTTTCAGGGCTTGAAATACTTCACACCAGACTCTCCTTGATTTGAGGGTTTGTGTTGAGAAGTCTGCCATTATTCTGATGGGCTTTCCTTTGTAGGTGATTTGTTTCTTTTCTCTAATTGCCTGTAGGATTTTGTTCCTCTTTGGGTTTCTGGGATCTTGACTATTATTTGTCTAGGTGTAGATTTTTTTATCATGGCTAGTTGGAGTTCTATATACCTCACTTTTATGTATGTCCAATTCTCCACCTCTGTCTGGGAAGTTTTCTACTATTACTTCTGTGAACAGTTTTTTTTATGTCAATTGTTTTTTCTCCTCCTTTTCGTAGACTCCTATCTGTCTTATGTTATTCTTCTTTGCATCATCTAGCAGCTGCTGGGTTATTTCTCATGATCCCTTACTATTTTTAAGAAATCTCTGTTTTCTTGGTCCTTAACAGCAACCTTGTCTTCTATATCTGATATTCTATCTTCAGATTCCCTTAATCTGCTATGCATGTTTTCAGTGGAGTATTCAATCTCCTGAATATCCATTTGAATCTCTTTCATGGATTCCATTTCTTTCTTATGCTGGGAGATCATGGTTTCCATTTCTTTCTCATGCTGGGCATTCATGACTTCCAACATGTTTCTGAGCTCTTCTATTTTTTTATCTGTTTCTGTTCTAGAGCCTCTAATCATGTCTTTAACTCTGTTCACCATCTCTGTAGTTATCTGGGAGATTATTTCTGCTTTGAATTTTTCTACAGCCTCATACATCTGTTCTGTTACTTTCTGTACTCTCAGTTCAGGTTGTCCAGGTGGTTGATTATCAGACTTTTCCACCTTGTTTTCCCCAGAACTTGCCTTTTATGGGGTGGAAGTCTGAGTTTGTGCCTTGCTTAAATGTCTTCTCATTTTTGTTTTTGTTACTGTCCTTGGTTTAGTTCCTGGGTTGATACTTTGAAGTTGCTTATTGTAAGTATCTTTGTTGATGTATTTAGAACCCTTTTGGAATGATTGCTTCTCAGAGGTGTCTTCAAGATAGAGCTGGTCTCTAGGTTTGAGACTCTAACAGCTCTGAGACTATCTCATTTTCATTATACCAGGAAGGACAGACAATTGATTAGATCAATCACAACACCTTAGCCCAAGTGATACAATCAGCAGCACAATAGCATCAAGTACTTCTTAGAAAATGAGGTAGTTATTTGTGGTAGTTGCTAATCTATCACATTTAACTCTGTGAATTAAATCAAAATCAAGGACCAACCCAACATATGTTTATAGTGAATAAATTCTTCAATATAGCAACTTTATCCTTTGGGATGGGGAGTTAGAATGAGTTGGGGAAGGGAGGAATAGGTAGGTAGAAGGATAGGGGAAGGTTAGCAGTGAGGGCAGAGAGCACAGGCAAGAGAAGGAAAGAGAAGAAAATAAAAGTAAAGAAGAAATAAGAATTAGGGCCAGAACAGGAAGACAAAGAGATGAAGAACAATGTAGTGCAAGGGAGCAAGGCAGAAAGAGGGAGAAAGAAAAAAGAGAAAACTAAAAATTTTAATAGGGTAGAAAAGAAGAAAAATTAAGAGCAAAAGAATAGTGGCAATTTTGAAAATAACAAATAGAAGATAAAAATGAAGGGCATCCTGCAGGGTATGTCTCTACTGTCACAATAGACAACATGGGCAGCAGTATGTAGTTATAAGTCAATGAGTCTCAGTAAGCCAGTCATAGAGCCATGAGATTCAGGCAGATTTCTGGCTGCAAGTCCCAAGATGAGCTCCCTGTCCTCCTGCAGGGATGAACTCTGCAAGGTTCTATTGCAAGTTCCAGCTACCTTTTCCCTGAAGATAGTCCAGATTCCAATGGGAGGTGATTATCCCTCCAATTTACCAAGCACGGTGGTCTGGTGTGCCTTTATTGCAGAGATTCTTTTCATGTTTCCAGTGGGCTTCAGTTTTCATCAGAGATCCTGAGAGAGGCCCTCTCTCTGTTCTTAACTTCTGCAGCTCAGGACAATGGCCTTTATGTCCCCTTGTGCCTCTATAGTGTGGAACCAAGTAGCTGCAGAGCCAAGAGGCCAGAGGGAGGTGGGGGGCGGGGGGGGGGGGTAGGGCCTGTTGTTGCAGGTCCAAAAGACATCCCTTGCTCCTGGGTAGGAAGAATCAACATAGTGGAAGTGGCCATACTTCCAAAGCTGCTAAATAAATTCAATGAAATCCCAATTGAAATTCTGGCAGCATACTTCACAGACCTTGAGAAAACCATCCAAAAATTCACATGAATCCAGAAGAGACCTAGAATAGCAAAAGCAATTCTAGGCAAGAGAAACATAGCAGGGGGTATCACAACCCCCAATTTGAAACTATACTACAAAGTCACTGTGATAAAAATAGCATGGTACTGTCAAAGAAACAGACCAGAGGACCAGTGGAACAGATTAGGAGATGCAGAAACAACTCTAGACGCACTCAGCCACCTCATCTTTGACAAAGGAGCCAAACACCCTCACTGGAGGAAAGATAGCCTCTTTAATAAATGGTGATGGAAAAATTGGGTTTCAACTTGCCAAAGATTAAAACTAGACCTATATCTCTCACCATGCACTAAACTAAAATCAAAATGGACTAAAGATCTAAATATTAAAACAGAGACTCTGAACCAGTTGGAACAGAAGTTAAGTAGAACACTTGAAGCCATTAGTGTAGGAAAAGTTCATGAATAAAACCTCACTTGCCCATGAACTAGCACAAACAATCAATAAGTGTGGATCTCTTCTTATTAAAAAAAAAACTTCTGCACAGCAGGAGAAAACACCAGCAGTGTGAAAAGACAACCCACAATGGGGGAAAAAATTTTCAACTGCTGTTCCTCAGACAAAGCTCTACTATCTAGAATCTATAAAGAACCTAAAAAAATTAGACCTCCCAAATTTAAAGATGCAATCTGAAAATGGGCATCTGAAATGGACAGACATTTCTCAGAAAAAGAAATAGAAATAGCAAATAAACACATGAAAATATATTCAACATCACTGGTCATTTGAGAGATGGAGATGAAAACAACACTGATATTCCAGCTCACCCCAGAAAGAATGGCTGCTATCATGAAATCAACCAATAACAAATGTTGGTGGGGCTGTGGGAAAAGAGAAACCCTGGTCCACTGCTGGTGGGAGTGTAGACTGGTGCAACCACTGTGGAAATCAGTATGGAGATACCTCAAAAACTAGTATTGGAAGTCCCATTTGACCATTAAAAGAATCATACCACAGTGACATATGTGCACCCATATTCATAGCAGCACAACTTGTAATAGCTAAAACTTGGAAGCAGCCCAATTGTCCATCAACTGGAGACTGTATAGAGAAAATGTGGGGTTTTTTTTATAAAATGGAATACTACTCAGCCATAAAAATTAGAAATTCGAGACATTTATAGCTAAATGAATGCACATTGAGGCGGTACTCTTAAGTGAAATAAACAGGACACACATATGTAAATACCAAATAGTTTTAGTATGAGAAACTGAAAGTGTAAATAAGAACTAAAAGATATAATAGATAATGTCAAATAGGAAGAAAAGGGGCAAAGGGGAAGAGGGAGGGGTCAGGAAAAGGAAAGAAGGGAATGGAATTAATATGAGAAAATGAAAAAATGGAAACAAAGTCTTTGTAAATGGGGAGAGATGGAGGGGTTGAAAGGAGGGTAGGGGAATGGGGAAAAAATAAGAATGAAGAGAGATTATGTAAAGGTGCAAATTTCCAATGATGAATGTCATTATATTGTATACCTAAAATGTACCAGTAAAATTAATTTTAAAGGAAAGATTAAGAGGGAGAAGACCACATGATGTTAATATATTTAAAACACAGAAGCAAAAAACAATATCTTGGGGGAAATGTCTACTCTGTTATTCTGATTAGAAGCAACTTTCTTCATGTTAATATGATATAATGAGAAAGCCACCAAAAAATGACATACAAACTAATGAAGGACAAATTTCCTGGTAGCTTAGTCACCTTTTCCTTGGGGAAAGTACTAGAGACATTTGGATTGATGAATAAACAAGGAGCAGATTTACAAGTGGATAGACTTTGGTGATACTTGAAAGTCTGGGACACTGTGCACACTTGTTATTTTCCCTCTAACTTGGTCTAGATTTTCAATTTCACATATTTGCCTCACCTATTCTCTCTCCCAGCATTTCTTCAAAGAAGACAATAGAACTTATTTCCCCCAAAGCCTGTGTACATTGGCCAGGGAATGTAGCAATTGCATTCTGCTTGAATTATTTTTTCTTGCTTTGACAAAGAGGATCAAGTTCTAGTCAAGGCTTTTAGAAGGGGTAGAAAAGGTAATTAGCTACAATGTCCCTTGATTTGTTGCTGGATTCTTTGACTAACTTGTCTATTTTGGTGGTAATGCTAGTGTTTAAATTGCTGTGACATTGTAAAATGTAATGATATCTGATAGACACAGGCTTTTTATTGTTCTTAGATTTCTTTCCATGCCTTCTTCATATACACTTTCCTTTTAGACAAACTTTAGAGTAATTGCTTCAAGTTTCATGAAATCATTTTGTGCTTTTTATTGACATTTGTTTTAAATTTCTGAAGACTTGCCATTCTTACAATTTCAAGTTTTTCAAATCAAAATATGTCTCTATTCAGTTCTTCTTTTATGGGTTTTCAGTAAAGTTTTATTCCCTTTTGTATGAATTTTATATATTTCTCATGAAATCTGTTGCTGAGTATTTTGTTGCTATTATGAATCCCTTTCTCTTTTTTTTTGCTTAAATTCTCTTATTGGTACATTTTAGGTATAAAATATGCTTACATTTATCATATGGTGCTTGTACCTGTACATGATGTATCTTGGTTCTTATTTTTTCCCCCTTACCTGTGTGCCCTTCAACCCCTCCACCCTTCTGTATTTACATAGACTTCGTTTCCATTTTTTTTTATTTTCTCATAATTTTTCCTTTCCATTCTTTCCTTTCCCCTTCCCCTCCCACCACCCCTACCCCTTTGGACCTTTTCCTATTTCAAAGTATCAACTATTAGTTATTAATCTTTTTAATCCTTATTTACACTCTCAGTTTCTCACACTAGAGAAACTATTCAATATTTACACATGTGTGTCCTATTTATTTCACTTAAGAGTATGGCCTCAATATGCATCCATTTAGCTATAAATGACTAGTTTCTCATTCTTTATGGCTGAGTAGTACTCCATTTTATAAAAAAAAACACATCTTCTTTATCCAGTTTCCAGTTGATGGGCACTTGGGCTGTTTCCAAGCTTTAGCTATTACAAATTGTGACACTATAAACATGGGTGCACATATATCTCTGTGGTACGATTCTTTTTCTCTTTCTTTTTAAAAGTAGATTTACCATGTGGCTACTGTTAATCTATAATGAAGCTGCTGGATTTTGTATGCTGATTTGATATTCAAATGCCTTACTGAATTATTTTAATAGTTTAATTATTTTTATGTTGTTTCTTTTCAATATTTTTAGGTAAACAATGATTCTATTTCCTAATTTTAATAGTTTCACCTTTTCCTTTCCAAAGAGTGTGTCCATTTCTATTAGCATATGCATTATGTAGTAACTCCAAAATAATGCTGAAAGCTACAGTAATAGTCCTTTCTTCTCTTTCTCTTTAAAAAAATGGTTCTAAATATTCATCACTGAGTAAAATACTTGGAATAAATTTTTCTTGGAAATATTTTATCAAATGAAAAAGCCTTCCTTTATTACTACTCCCAGCTTTTTCTGAGTATTTTATTGATTTTATCTTCTTAATAAAATAAATGTGTTGGATGTTATCAAATATTTGCTTTGTCTTCTACTGGGAAAGTTGTGTAGTATTTAATTTTTAATATAATGATATTCATTTGCAATTTCATGAACAAAATCCACATTTACACTTCTGGAATAAACACTACTTGATCTCAAGCAATCATTTTGCAATACAGATTTATTTGGCACACATACAAATGCAGTATTTTCACGGATCTCTACTAGAATGTAGCCTTAAGGACTTGTTGGACCATTAAAAAAATTTTAATAGTCTGTCATCAAATTCCTAGAAAGAAAGGAGAGAGAAATCCAGGCTGAAGAAGTACTGTACTTGAAGAGCTACTACCTGAAAACTTCCCAAATATGGCAAGACACATAGACATACAGTTTTGAGAAAGTGAATGAATTCCAAATAAGATCAATCTTTAAAATTAACATAATAATTAATAAAATTAACACAACATAATTAAAATTACAAAAATGAGATATGATCAAAAATCTTGAAAACATCAAGAAAGAAATACGGTGTAACCATAGGCAGAAAACAATTGAAATGTTGCCTACATATTTCTCTTGAGAACTATGGAGGTCAGAAGATGGAATCATACTTTACCAATGCAGGGGTAAAGGAAGATGTCTTTAACCCATAATCTTATATTCAGTGAAAACATGAAAGCAAAAACATGACAAAAGTATGGATAAATATAACAGGTTTTCTTTCTTTTCTTGAGTTTTCTAGATTATATTTAAAGATTGAATTAAAATTGTAACACTGACTGGTATAGTTCTAAATATATATAAAGAAAATATTTAAGAATTACTATTTTCATTATATATTTTAATTGATTTTATTGGTACAATTTAGATATACATAATGATCATATTCATCATAGAGAATTTGTATCTATACATGGTATATACTGATTCTTCTTTTTGACCCAATCCCCTCTCCTCCCTTCAACCCCTTGTCCCCTCCTTATTTACAAAGGCTTTGTTTCCATTTTTTCCTTTTATTCTCATTTTTTTCTTTTCCCTTCCTTCTTTCCCCCCTCCTCCCTCACTAGTTCCCCTTTCCCTTTGAACATTTGTTTTCCTATTTCACATCATCTACTGTACATTTTGGTTCTTATTTACACTTTCAATTTCTCACACCAGAGAAACAATGTGATATTTACATATGTGTATCCAATATACTTTACTTAAGAGTATAGTCTCAAGTTGCATCCATTTAGCTATGTGTCTCAAGTTTATACTTCTTTGTGGTTGACTCATATCCCATTGTATTTTTAAAAACACATCTTTTTTATCTATTCTTCAGTTGATGGCCATTTGGCTTGTTTCCAAGATTTAGCTATTACAAACTGTGTCACTTTAAACATGGGTGTGCATATAACATTGTGGTATGATGCTCTTAATTCTTTCAGAAAGATACCCAGAAGGGGAATAGCTGGGTCAAATGGAACCTCTAATATGAGTTTTTTGAGGAATCTCCACACTAATTTCCATAGTAGCTGCACCAGGCTGCACTCCCAGCAACAGTGGAGAAGAATTTCTTTTTCCCCCACAGCCCCATTAGCATTTGTTGTTGGTTGATTTCTTGAGATTTACCATTCTTTCTGGAGTGAGATGGCTTTCTAAAATCAGGAACAAGACAAGGATGTCCACTGTCACTTCTCCTATTCAATATAATTCTGGAAACATTACCCAGAGCATTTAGCCAAGAGAAAGATAGGAAAGGAAGAAGTTAAATTATTATTTGAAGATGACATGATCTCTATATAAAAGATCCCCAAAACTCCACCAGGAAACCTCTAGATTTAATAACCAAATTCAGTAGTGTATCTGGATACAAAATAAATGCTAAAAAATCCTATACAAAACATAACAAACCCAGAGAGAAAAAAATTAGGGAAACACCTTTCACAATAGTATTGAAAAAAATGAAATACTCAAGACTCAATCTAACCAAGGAAGTAAAGAATCTTTACATTGAAAATTATAGAGGGCCAGGGATTTAGCTCAGTGGTGCTGCTACCTGCCTCTCAAGCCCAAGGTCCAGAGTTCAATCCCCAGTACCACAAAAACAAAAGAAAAAATATATATTTCTGCTGCCTGCCTCACAAGTATAAGGTCTGGAGTTTGATCCCTGGTACCAAAAAAAAGAGAAAATTATAGTACTCTGAAAAAAGAGATCAAAGAGGTATCAGAAAATGTAAACTTATCCTTTGCTTTTGGGCAGGGAGAATGAACATAGTGAAAATGGCCATACTCCCAAAATTGTTGTTCAGACTTAATGCAATCCCAATCAAAATACCATTAATATACCTCACAGAACTAGAGAAAATATTCTGAAAAGTCATTTGGAACCAGAAGAAATCTAAAATAGCAAAAACAATTCTGTACAACAAAGGCAAGGTAGGGGACATCACAGCCCCTGACTTGAAATTATACTACAGAGATACTGTGATAAAAATATCATGGTACTGGCAAAAAAAAAAACCCTGAAGATCAATGGAACAGACTAAAAGATGCAGAAACAACCCCAAATGTACTCAGCCACCTTACTTTTGACAAAGGTGCCAAACACATTCACTGGAAGAAAGGTAACATCTTTAATAAGTGGTGCTGGAAAAACTGGCTTTCTACATGCTGAAGACTAAAACTAGCCCCATGTCTCTCACCATGCACTAAATGAAAATCAAAATGGATCAAAGATCTGAATATTAAAATAGAAACACTAAATCTGCTGGAAGAGAGAATAGGTAGAACTCTTGAGGACATAGGGGTAGGCAAAGACTTAAGAATTATTTTTAAGCAGAGATGAGTAATGAGATGTAAAGTGAGGTCATATTATATATTTATTGAACTGGTAAAATGGCTATATCATATCTTTTTTTTTGCTTAAATTCTTTTATTGGTACATTTTAGGTATACAATACATTTACATTTATCGTTGGAACAGCTTACTATGAACTGAATCCACTGAAACTGTGAGCCAAACTAAACCTCTCCTTCTTTAAGTTTCAGATGTCAGGTATTGTCCCAGTGATGGGAAAGTAACTAATACAGAAAATTTCTACCAAATGGGGCCATTACTGTCACTTAACTGAAAATTGATTTAGAAGCCTTTGGAACTGGTTTATAGGAGTTAGTTTGGAATGGTTTGGAGATTCAGTCTAGCAAAGCCCTAAAACATTGTGAACAGTAATTTATATGTAATACCTGTCAGAGCTCAGAAGACCACAATTCTGATAGGAATGTAGTCACAAGGACTCTGTTAGCAGATGGACTAGAGGCCTTGTGTGTTATACTCTGACAGAGTTTATCTACATTTTACCCATGTCCTGAGGCTTTTCAAGAGATTGAGATTAAGAGCAGAGGACTAATTAAGCTTGCAGAAAAACGTTCAAGGCAGCCTAATATTCAGGTTGTGGCATGCGCACTGCTGGCTGCATTTAGCCAGATTTAGAGCAAGGAGCAGGAACAAAAAACAAATGAATGAAGTGAAGTTTGGCCAGAAAGGAAGCACATAAAGTTTACACAGAGGAGATTGTGGTTGCTGAAAAAGTTAGCATTAAAATGAAATCAAGTACTTTGCATCAGGACAAAAGAAAAGATGGTTTTATGACATCTCAAAAATGGACTAGACCCCACCCTTTGCAGACTGGGTGCAAAGGATAAAGGTAAATTCCTTTGAAAGACTTTGCTCTAAGAAGAGAGCCCCAGGGTGTTTTGCTCAAGAACAAGAATGGCACCTTAGGGAATTGGTTTCCTAAGATTCATTTCATTATACTCTGCCATCCAGGCTGAGACCACTGAAATTGTACACTAAGGGAGCTCAGCTACTCCTCAAGCTAACAGCAGACCTTGACATTATTCATGTGAGGCTAGCTTTTCAAGAATGCAGAATATAAGAGTTATGGGATCACAGAAAGTTGCACAAAAATTTCAGAAGGTCTAAGAGGCCAAAAAAATGTGTGACAGGGTTTTAGGCCCTGCAAGGAGCTCCCAAGAAGGTGTTGTATGAAGATGTAAGAGTGAAGCTAAAGGTGCAGTGAAAACCCCAAGAAGTTGGAGATGCCAAGAATGTTGAGCATCTGCTGAGTAAAACTGCAGAGAATGAGCAGAGCCAGCTGAAGTATAGGCCATGTTGGTTACAACCAACAAAGTCATGGGGGTGCGGGTGCCCAAGTGCTTTAAAGCTCACACTTCACCACAACCTGCTTTGGGTGTTGGATACAGAGCTATAGGATTTAATGTTTGTCCTACTGACTTTTGGTCTTGCTTTGGCTCAATTCCTTTCTATTTCTCCATTCTTCCCTTTTGGAATGGGATTTTTACCCTGTGTCATTTATGTTGGAAGTATTTAACACTTTTTTTTTATTTTTATAGGGGCTCATAGTTAAAATTTTGCCTTGAGTCTCAGAGGAGGCTTCAGACTTGGACTTTTCAGCAATGCTGGAAATGTTAAGACTTTTGCAACTCTTAGGGATGTATGAAATGCATTTTGCATAATAAAATGGACATGACTCTTTAGGGGGACAGAAGATAATGTTATGGTTTAGATTTAAAATATCTCTCAAAAGTCTCATGTTCAGAGATGGAGATTCTCAAGGTGATTAGATCGTGGGGGTGCTACACTCACCAGTAAATTAGTCCACCAATAAGTTGTTAGCTGACTGTACTGTTCAGAAGTGGGGCCTGAATGGAAGGGGCAGGTCATTGGAGACACGATCTGGAGGGTATATTCTTGTCCCTGGTTCTTCCCTTTTCTCTGTACTTCCTGGCCACCATGAGGTGAACATCTTTTCTCTGACATACAATTCTGTCTTGGAACAAACCTACCACAGACTGAATCTACTGAAACTATGAGCTAAAATAAACCTCTCCTCCTTCAAGTTGCAGGTATTGGAAATTTTGTCCCAGCACCAGGAAAATGATTAATACAAGTTTTGCACTCTCTACTTAGCCAACGCAGGGTTATTGTAACCCTTCAACTCTGCTTACATATTTTCTGTGATTCACATACTAGTCTTATCGTCCTTTTTAATGTTCTCTATATTTTAAATCTTATAACAAATTATAATTATTTTATTATTCAATATTCATTTCTACTTATCTAAACGATTTCACTATATTCCATTATTCCTTTATCTCCACATTTCCACCAAGAATAATTTTCTTGGAGTCACGCGGAAGAAGCCGAATCACCCCGCTGCAGACAGGCAGGTCTGTGCACACCCTACCGAGGTCTCCAGTGGCACGGAAGACTCCGAATCACCCCGCTGCAGACAGGCAGGTCTGCCCACACCCTACCAAGATCCCGAGTCATGCAGAACATGCCAAATCAGCCCACTGCAGACAGGCAGGTCTGTGCACGACCTACCGAGGTCCCAAGTCACGCGGAAGACACTGAATCACCCCACTGCAGACAGGCATGTCTGGCCAGGCAGTACCAAGGTCCCGAGTCATGCAGAACATGCTGAATCAGCATGCGCCCCGGCAACAATCCACTGGACCCCCCCACACACACACACATACTCCTCTGTACACGCAACTGGTTCCGCACTACAAAGATGCAGAGGACACTGGACGTACAGACGACAGTACTGAGTCCTGCTGTCCCAGCCCAGAGGTAGGGGCTTCTGAGACGCCATCCCACTGCTCCTGGTCCAGAGGAAGGGGCTTCCTGGCCAGCATCCCTCCCGCTGCTCCCAGCCCAGAGGAAAGGGCTTTGGGGCCACCTTCTGTCCTGCTGCTCCTCGCCCAGAGGAAGGGGCTTCTGGGCCACCATTCCTCCCGCTGCTCCCAGCCCACAGGAAAAGACTTTTGGGCCACCATCCCCAATGCTGCTCCCAGCCCACAGGAAAAGGCTTTTGGGCCACCATCCCTAACGTTGCTCCCGGCCCTGGTCCCACCTCTCCCAGCTCAGAGGAGGTAATCTGTGCAAGCGCCAAGAGCTCCCCACCTCCAAGTTGAAATGAGAAAACGAATAAATAAGTCTCAAAACCAGACTTCCAGATCACCTACACAAACCACAAAGGGAAATGAGATGGAACACTCTGATACTCAACCACCTGGACCCACTGAACTGGCAACAAAAGGGCATCTGGAAAAAATGAAATCAGAAATAATTTCTCAGATAACAGGAGAAATTGTGCTCCTAGTGCAAGACATGATTAATAAATCTAGAGAGGAGCTCAGGAATACAATGGAATCCCAACATAGGAAACAAATGGAATCCATAAAATAGATGCAAATAGATTTCCAGGACATGAAAAGCTCCACTGAAAGTCTACACAGCAGAATGAGCCAATGTGAGGATGGAATTTCACATGTAGAAGATAAGATTGCAATTAGTGACCAGGAAAAGAAAAAATGGTTCAAAATTATAAGGGAACATGAGAAATCAATCCAGCAGTGGCTAGATGATGCAAAGAAGAATAACATAAGACTGATTGGAGTCAATGAAGGAACAGGAGAGAGTGCAGATGACATAAAAAAATCTCTTCACAGAAATAATGGCAGTAAACTTCCCAAGCAGGGGAAAAGAGCTTGACATACAGAAAAGTGAGGCATATACGACTTCAAATAGCCTGATCAAAAAAAAATCTACACATAGGCATATAATTGTTAAGATTCCAGAAACTCAACAGAAGAACAAAGTTCTCCAAGCAGTCAGAGAAAAGAAACAAATCACAGACAAAGGAAAGCCCATCAGAATCACAGCAGACTTCTCAACACAAATCATCAAGGCAAGAAGAGCTTGGAGTGACATATTCCAAGTCCTAAAAGAAAACAGCCTCCAACCCAGATTGATGTACCCTGCAAAACTATCTTTCAAAATGGATGGAGAAATAAGATACTTTCATGACAAAGAGCACCTTAGGAACTCAGTGAATACCAAACCAGCACTCCAAAGAATTTTACACAATATCCTAGGAACAGATATGGAGGATCACAACCCCAGGAAGCAAAGCAGAATGAACCCATCTGGCATGACAAGAAATTAAATGTAAAGGGGGAGAACCCAACAAAAAGAAAAAGTCATGGCAATGACAAGTCAATATATTTCAGTTATAACCATCAACATTAATGGTCTCAATTCACCAATCAAAAGAAATAGACTGGCAGAATGGGTCAAGAAGCAACATCCAACAATATGCTGCATACAAGAAACACACTTAATTCAAAAGGAAACTCATAGACTGAAAGTTAAAGGGTGGAAAACAATACTGCATGTGACAGGAACCCGAAAAAAAGCAGGAGTAGCTATCCTCTTGGCAGACCAAGTAGATTTCAAACCAACACTGATGAAGAGAGACAAAGAAGGACACTACATCCTTGTAAAGGGAAGAATCCAAGGGGAAGAGATGACAATCATAAATATCTATGCACCAAACACTAGTGCACCCAACTATATAAAACAAATACTAACGGACATGAAAAGTCATGTATGCACTAACACAATTGTAGTGGAGGACCTCAACACCCCACTGTCACAAATAGATAGATCAACTAGACTAAAAATAAGTAATGAAATACTAGAACTCAATCAAACTCTTGAACAAATTAATTTAACAGATGTCTACAGAGTCTTCCACCCCACAAAATCAGAATACACATTCTTCTCAGCTGCACATGGGTCATTCTCAAAAATAGACCACATACTCACTCGTAAAACATGTTGAAGTAAGTGCAAAGGAATTGAAGTTATCCCCTGTATATTATCAGACCATAGTGTGATGAAATTCGAGATCCATAGCAAAAGAAACTCAAAAAATTTCATGAACACATGGAAATTGAACAACACACTTCTGAATAACCAATGGGTCACAGAGGAAATTAAAGAAGAAATCAGACAGTTCCTTCAATTAAATGACAATGACAATGCAACATATCGGAATTTATGGGACACAATGAAAGTAGTCTTATGAGGGAAATTCATAGCACTGAATATGCATATTAGGAAAACAGAGCAAGCCCAATTAAACAACCTGATGCTGAACCTCAAGCTTCTAGAAAAAGGAGAGCAGGACAACCCCAAAGCTCATACAAGGGAGGAAATTATAAAGATCAGAGGAGAAATCAATGCAATGGAGACTAAGAGAATGATACAAAATGTCAATGAAGCCAAGAGTTTGTTCTTTGAAAGAATCAACAAAATTGACAAACCCTTAGCCAATCTTATCAGAAAAAGGAAAGAAAAAGCCCAAATCCATGCAATTAGGAATGAAAAGGGTGAAATTACAACAGACCCAGCAGAAATCCAGAGGATCATCAATGCCTACTTCCAGAACCTATATGTCAATAAGATGGACAACACAGAAGAAATGGACAGATTCCTAGATACATATGAATTACCAAAGTTGAACGAAGAAGGCCTAAAAATTCTGAACAACCCAATATCAACCAATGAAATTGAAAATGTAATTAAAAATTTATCAACCAAGAAAAGCCAGGGCCCTGATGGCTTCACTGCTGAATTCTACAAGACATTTAGAGAGGAACTGCTGCCACTACTGTTTCAACTCTTCAATGAAATTGAAAGGGAAGCAATACTCCCAAATTCATTCCTGGAAGCAAGCATCACCTTGATCCCCAAAGCAGAGAAAGACCCAACCAAAAAAGAGAACTATAGGCCAATCTCACTAATGAACATAGATGCAAAAATCCTTAATAAGTTAATGGCAAACAGAATGTGGAAGATCATCAAGAAGGTCATACACCCTGATCAAGTGGGATTCATCCCAGGGATGCAGGGATGGTTCAACATACACAAATCAATCAATGTAATGCACTATATCAATACAGCCAAGGACAAAAACCATATGATTATCTCCATAGATGCAGAAAAAGCTTTGACAAAATTCAACATGCATTTATCATAAAAACCCTACAAAAACTTGGAATAGATGGTCTCTACCTCAAACTGATAGAGGCCATCTATGAAAAGCTAACAGCCAATATCATACTAAATGGTCAAACACTGAAATCCTTCACACTCAAATCAGGAACAAGACAAGGATGTCCACTATCACCACTCTTGTTCAATATAGTTCTGGAAACATTAGCCATGGCAATTAGACAAGAGAAAGAAATAAAAGGAATAAAGGTAGGAAATGAAGAAGTCAAATTGTCATTATTTGCAGATGACATGATACTCTATATAGAAGACCCCAAGCACTCCACCAAAAGTCTTCTAGACTTAATAACCAAATTCAGTCAAGTAGCTGGTTACAAAGTCAACTCACAAAAATCAATAGCTTTCCTCTACTCAAATGACAGATTCACTGAGAGAGAAATAGGGCAAATAATTCCTTTCATAATAGCATCCAAAAAACTGAAATACCTAGGAATCAACCTAATGAAAGAAATCAAAGACCTCTTCTCTGAAAACTATGGCACTCTGAAAAGAGAGATTGAAGATGATATCAGAAAATGAACAGACATCCCCTGCTCCTGGGTAGGAAGGATTAATAGAGTGAAAATGGCCATACTTCCAAAACTGCTATATAGATTTAATGCAATTCCAATTGAGATCCCAGCAGCATACTTCATGGACCTTGAGAAAACAATCCAAAAATTCATTTGGAACAAGAAGAGACCCAGAATAGCAAAAGCAATTCTAGGTAACAGAGGCATGGCAGGGGGTATCACAATCCCCAACCTGCAACTATACTACAAAGCTACTGTGATAACAACAGCATGGTACTGTCAAAGAAACAGACCTGAGGACCAGTGGAACAGATTAGAATATGCAGAAACAATGCCAGACACACTCAGCCATCTCATCTTCGATAAAGGAGCCAAACACCCTCACTGGAGGAAAGATAGCCTCTTTAATAAATGGTGCTGGAATAATTGGGCTTCAACTTGCCAAAGATTAAAACTAGACCTGTATCTCTCACCATGCACTAAACTAAAATCAAAATGGATTAAAGATCTAAATATTAAAAAAGAAACTCTGAACCAGTTGGAGCAGAAGTTAGGTACAACCCTTGAAGACATCAGTGTAGGAAAAGATTTTATGAACAAAACCTCAGTTGCCCATGAACTAGCACAATCAACAAGTGGGATCTCTTCTTATTAAAAGGCACAGCAAGAGAAACCACCAGCAGTGTGAAGAGACAACCCACAATGTGGGAAAAAATCTTCACCTTCTCTTCCTCAGACAAAGGTCTACTATCTAGAATCTATAAAGAACTTAAAAGGATCAGACCTCCCAAATTTAAAGACCCAATCCAAAAATGGGCATCTGAAATGAACAGACATTTCTCACACAAAGAAGTAGAAATAGCAAATAAATACATGAAAAAATGTTCAACATCACTGGTCATTCGAGAGATCCAAATGAAAACAACGCTGAGATTCCACTTCACTCCAGAAAGAATGGCTGCTGTCATGAAATTAACCAATAACAAATGCTGGTGGGACTGTGGGAAAAAAGGAACCCTGGTCCACTGCTGGTGGGAGTGTAGACTGGTGCAAGCACTGTGGAAATCAGTATGAAGATACCTCAAAGAACTAGGACTGGAAGTCCCATTTGACCCCACTATTCCACTGCTGGAGATCTTCCCCAAAGAATTAAAAAAATCATACCACAATGATATATGTGTGCCCATGTTCATAGTAGCACAGTTTGTGATAGCTAAAACTTGGAAACAGCCCAAATGCCCATCAACTGGAGACTGGATAAAGAAAATGTGGTTTTTTAATAAAATGGAGTACTACTCAGCCATAAAAAATGAGAAACTAGAGACATTTATAGCTAAGTGGATGAATATTGAGGTGATATTCTTAAGTGAAATAAATAGGACACACATGTATAAATACTGAATAGTTTCTCTGGTGTGAGAAACTGAAAGTGTAAATAAGGACTAAATGTATAGTAGGTAATGTGAAATAGGAAGAAAAGAGGCATAGGGGAAGGAAATGGGAGGGCTAGGGGAAAGAATAGAAGGGAATGGGATTAATATGAGAAAATGGAAAAATAGGAACAAAATCTTTGTAAATTGGGAGGAATGGAGGGGTTTAAGGGAGAGATGTGCAAGGATGAAAGATGGGAACCAAGAGAGATTATGTAAAGGTGCAAATTTCCAATGATGAATGTCATTATATTGTATACCTAAAATGTACCAATGATTAGAATGAATAATCGATAATGTAAAATAGGAAGAAAAGGTCCAAAGGGGTAGGGGTAGTGGGAGGGGCAAGGGAAAGGAAAGAAGGGAAAGGAAAAATGCTGAGAAATGGAAAAAATGGAAATAAAGTCTTTGTAAATAGGGAAGGGTGGAGGGGGTGAGGGGAGGGCTAGGAATGGGGAAAAAATAAGACCAAGATGCATTATGTAAAGGTACAATTCCCAATGAGAATGTAGTTGTGTTGTATACCTACAATGTACCAATAAAAGAATTTAAAAAAAAAAAAGAATAATGTTCTTTCTGCTTTTGTTGCTAAATTTCCCTCTGACAATTTCTTAGACTTTGTTTTTTAAAAAGTCTTCATTTTCCTTTTATTCTTGAAAGGTATTTTTACTAGATATATAATTCTAGGTTAGTATTTATTTTCTTTTACACATGGTATTATTTGGGGTTCACTGGAAGAACAGAATCAATATAAACTATGTATACAATTATACAAGGGATTTATAAGGTAAGCTTACAGGATCAGAAAGGGAGGAGTCTCAATGGCCATCAGCAGAAACAGAGTGAAGAATCTGAAATGGCTTTCTGCATTGTAGACAGCCAGAGAATCAAGTAGCAGATGAAGGGTGAAACCTTCATCTCACTACAGAGTCACTGTTGTGAGTATGAATTGGAAAGCCAAAGGGCCTACATTGGGACACCAAAGAGTCTGTGCTGAAAGCCTGAAAGAACTGGAGAGCAATATCTGAAGGCAATGGCAAAGACCAAAGCTCCGCTGGATAAAAAAGGACAGGGGAAAGGGGGGTTGATTTCCTTTTGTTTTCCCTTTTAATCCTGCCCAGGCTACAAGCCTATTGTTTGGTGCCACCACATAGAGGTGGTTCGTCCCTCTTCAATTTTGACCTACATGTCAATCATCTACAGACACATCCAAGAGCTTTGCTAATCTGCTAGGTGGTTCTTACTCATGTCAAGTTGACATATCACAAGTGATGATCACATACACCAATATTATTTCATAGTCTTCTGTTTCAGTTATTTCTGTTTAGTGGTTAGCTGTCAATTTAATTTTGTTCCTTTCAAAACAATATTTTTTCCTCTGATAGTTTGTACATTTTTAGTTTGGCTTTTATACAGTTTTACTATATGCCTAAATATATCACTTTTCTTGGTTCAGGATTTGAAGGCTACTTTGTATCTGTGGCTCAATATCATTGACCAGTTGTTGGCAAGGCTTTTATTACTTTCTTCTGACCTATTATCTTGACCATCTCCTCCTTAGACTCCAATTACACATCTTTTAGAACTTTCCCTGTATTTTTCACTTTCTTTATAATCTCTTCTGTATTTCCTAAAGTTTTCTTTCCTTATGCATTATTTTGGCTGTTGTTCCCTGAACTCTCTTCCAATCCATGGATTCTTTCTTAGATATACACAATATTAATGTGATATTAAACCTAGCCAATAAGTTCTTTAATTTGATTCTTACATTTTTTTCAGTTCTACATTTTCATTTACTATTGCTCCTATGGTTTCAGTGTCTGATGCAAAAAAAAACATAATTTATTTTTATCTCCTTAATCTACTAAATATAATTATTTTAAAGTCTGTGTCTAGTACTGTATCATGTGCTAGACAGAGCTGGGAACTGTGCTACATTTTATACAAAAATTATCTTACAACATCTCCATGGATTATTTTTTACAGAAGAAGAATATGAGCCCATAGAGATCACCCTGTTACTAAATAACAGGGGTAATTACCAAAATCAAATGTTCTAAGCTTCAAAATTCATGGTCTTAACCATCCTAGTACAAGGCTGTGGAAGCCCCAAATATCTGAAAAATCTAGAGTCCAAAACTTATAACTTTATTTATTTGTTACTGGAACAAGATTTCTCTCCCTTTGATTGGTTCTCCATCAAAATCATCACAACTTTCACCTTAAATTTTTCTTCTCTTTCATATGCCTCCCACATTTACTTACTCCTTCATCACTCAACAAACATTTTTGAGCATCATCACACTGTTTCAGGCTCTAGAGATGTGTGGTAAACAATGCAGAGCTGGTTCCTGTCTCATAGAACCTTCATTTTAATGGGAGATAACCAACAAAACTTATAAGTAAATATGAAAGTTAATTTCAGGTAGCTATGAGGTCTATAAGAAAATTAAACAATCTGACAGAGTAAATTGTGAGGTTGAAGAAGGTTGACTTTAGCTAAATGGTCAGGGTAGACATCTCAGAAGAGGTGACATTTGACCTGCAAACTGCATAAGAGCAGTATCTTATGCAGAAGGAAGAATAACTGCTAAACCCCCACATTTGAAACTTGCTTGGTGCATTTAAGGGACAGAGGAAAATGAATGTGATTGGATCTTCATGAATGAAGAGGAGAGTGGTAGTACATGGGATAGAAATGTTGGCAGGAATGGAAATCAGAGTACCACTGCATATACAATGATAGCAACCTTCATTTCTAGCCATAAGTTAGTAACAGTGCTCACATTTGCTCTGCTATTCTAGGAAATTTAAAGACTAAACAAAATATATAAAATAACTTTTCAGATATTGGAGAACAAACAGGATAAAACTATTATTCATGTAAGAGAGAAAACAAATAAGGTGAGCTCTATGCTGACTCTGGCCTTTTGCCTGAAAACACAATCCAAAAAACAATAACAAAAAAAAGGGATCCAAAGCCAACCATATGATCTCACACTGAATTGAGGAGGTAAATAAGAGTTCAGGGAGAGTAAGATGGCTGGAAGTTGCAAGCAGAGTTTTAGGAAGAAGAAAGCTATTCAGAAAAAGAATTGTTGAAATCTCTGTCAAGTTCCTTTTAAAGGCTGCAATTTTATCAAGCCTGTATATCCCCCAGGAGATACTTGTGTACACTGAAATTTGACAGTCACTAATATGGAAACCAGAACATAGGAGAAATGGATATAGTATCCTCAAGGTAATAGGCTCCATTTCTTATTACCCCTGATATGATGATGAATTTCACTACTGCAAATATACATTGATCTCCTTGTTTTAGTTGAAGATAAAAGGAGTCAAGAGAGTTCCTTGACTTATGAGATTTAAAATTTCACAGAGTGGAAGACCCAGTCTGAGAAAGAAGTTCTTCTCAACTCTCTCTGGCTCCATTTTTTAAACCATCACACTGACTTGAGTTTTCAGCTTCTCAGCCTGGAACATTGTTCATGGGCATATTTTTTTGCAATTTCCAACATTCTTGTTTGCTTGGTGGTTGGATGAGTGATTAAATATGTAAATTAATTGAACCAGTGAGACCATGGTCTTAGAATAAGTCATTTCCATTCCACTCTGATTAGGTTAGGTAAGGAAGCCAACCTTATCTGTTGCTGATCTTTGGGAATACTCTAGGGTCCTTGATTCATTCTTTCCAGCCAGCTCTGACTCAAGGTAGACAGTAAGCCACTTTTCTGCATGGCCTAATACCGCACCTTGGGGCAGGGCACTGTAGCTGAGAAATCTTCCCTTGACTGTCACTATGTCAAGGACTCAGAATTCTGTCAAGGTTTGGAATCAAGTTTGGTTTTGAAAAGAGCAAAGAGAACAACATAATTTAAAAATCAAAGAAATTCATTTTAGTAGTAAAAGGTTAACAGCCTTTAGGAGGAACAATTTTTAATCACTCTCGTCTAGACTCTATCACTGGAATCACCAGCCGTGGAGTGAAATATGGCCCAACTGCTGCCACCAAACAGCTCCTAAAGACTGTTGTATTTAATCATGTCTGTGCACCACTTATGGATTTTCATTATGATTCCCGATGCTGTTGCGCTAGGTAAAATATTAATATCCATAGTAATGATGCATGAAGCTTGGAGTGTAATTTCTTCACTCTTCTTGTCTGATATTAAATTGTTACCACTTTATCATTTGTGTAGAACTGCACGTTTCAATTAATCTTTCCATATCAGCAGCCCTGATTAATATAGATCATGATTCATAAGCTTATCGTCACTATAGTTTTAACAGATCATTTATAAAGATCTTAAATTTCAGGGTCTGGGAGGTGCAGCTGCTGTGTCCAATGTGCCTCTTTATTCTCTATTCCAACAGTGCTGCTATACACCGGCTGTCACTTCCTGTTGAATAATTAATTTCAGGAAACCACATTTTCCCAAGGGGGGAAAAAAGATTGAAGGGACTGGCAATTGGCAGGGCACAGGGCAATGTTTGTTCACCTTTCCATGCCAGCCCGAATGTTGCTTGCTCCTGGTCAGCAGGAACTGCTACTCTGGAGGATTAACCACAGGTGTGCACAGGCTTCTGCAGGCTGCACTGGGCAGACCTAGCCAATACAGTTGTCCCAGGACAGTTATTGAGGTTTGATGGAGCGTTGAATAACTTCCCAGGCAGCTGTTGTTGCTCACATGAATCTGCAGACCTCACCAAGTCTGGCATGGTGCCTGGAGCCTTATGCTGTTCCTGGAATACACACTCAAACTGTGTGCTCAATGTGGGGTGCGAGTGAGCCGAAGAATCAGCAAGAGGATGGTTTTCAAACATTTTTATAATACCAGAGACAATAAGGGCTTGGGCTCTTTTATCAGATGAGGGCACTGAGGCTCAGAGGCTTCAGGCCCAAAGACACAATCCATCGCCTGGAAATCACTGCAGTATTTTCACCCAGTACTGCCATTCAACTAATGTGAGGCAGAACCAGATCTATGTGGACTATGTAGCAATCAGTATCCTCTTTGGACAGAACAAAAAAGAGCAAGACATAAGGCAGAAATCACTGGCTTTCTTGGGCCTGCAGCTGGAACATAATTCCTATAGCTCAAGTTTCTCCAAGAATACAGGTGCAAAGGAAAACATTTGGATATAAATATTCTGGTGATTAGTAACTGAGCTGGCAATTCCAAAAATGGTAACATTTTGTTGACTTTAAAATGTGAATATTTTATTCCACCTTGATTAAATCAGGTGACTTTTTTTACTTGTTTGGAGTAAATTTATGGTCTTTGGTTTTATCAAATTTGTGCATTTTCTATTACACATCCTCTATGTGAAAAGCACTGTCTAAGCCCTGAGGCTTAGGTCTGCACCTGTTGAGATCTGAAAATGTCCCTCCAAATTCATTTTGAAACTTAACCTCCATTACAATGGTATTAGAAAGTAGGACTTTTGTAGAGCAGTAATTAAATCATCATGGCTCTGCCTTCCTGAATGCCTTGTAAAAGGGGAGTGGACAATTAGCTTTGGCCCTTTTGCCCTTCCACCTTTGCCCATGTGAGGGCACAGAGCTCAAGTCCTAGAAGTAAAAACAGAGGCCCTCACTAGACACTCACTAGGCCCTCACTCTGCCAGCATCTTTACCTTGGACTTCCCAGCCTCTAGAACTGTGAGGAAATAAATTTTTATTCTTTATAAATTACCCAATCTCAGGTATTTTGTTACAGTATCACAAATAGACTAAGAAAATGTCTTAGTGTAGCTTCCACTAGAGACAGACCCTGGAATGAGAATTCAAGAGCAAGTGGTTAATTGGGAGGATGATCCTAGGAAACATCACTGTGGTAGTAAGAACATAAGGCACAGAAAGACAGGTAGCCAGCAGAGTCTGCACTGAAAAGCAAGTCACCACTGTGGGAATGTGGGAAACTCTGGGAGACTGTACAGCATATGCCAGTGATAGCTCAATGGCAGAGCAAAGAAGCCAAGTTATTTGTTTACCAAGCCCTTGTCTATCGTGGGCAGGGCTGATTTCTGGGGCATTAACTCTCCCACAGTCAACCCTGACTTGCCCTGTGCATGAGCAGAGTGATTCCCATAGCCAGAAATAAAAGCTCTCTGGTGCAGACTATGAGGCATTCCTAGTAAGCAAGCTGAACAGGTAGGTGTGAAGGCCGAGAGAAAATGAGGAGCCAAGAGCACTTTCTGCAGCTACACTCTAGTCCACTCATTAATTCAGAAAGTGTTCAGATAGATACCCTCTAACACTCTCCAGATAAGAGATAGTGGATACTGAAAAGTCCACTAAAGCTGTGACTTTTTAGGAAAAAACTTATACAACCATATCTTGCATATTTTATTTTAAATAAAACGTATAATTATTCACCATTATTTTGTTTTGGGGCCAAGACCTTTTCTTCTAATATTATATACAGTGATAATATCAAGTTCTGTCTTCCTTTTCTCGTAAAAACCATATCCATGGAAATACAATACCCACAATTTTATGTTCCAACTTCTACCAAGTACAGAAAGAACTTACAGGGACTTTTGAAGTAATCTAAGTTAAGAAAGTTTCTAGATGTTATGATGTCCCCCAATCTTTTCTAGTGATTTTAACCTACATCTAATTCAACAGCCAATTTTTAGTGATTCACTTGTATAAAATCCAAAGCATTCAATTTAATGTTCAAAGAAGCAACGATTCCTCTTTTCACATTTGCCATCAGGTTATGTAATATTTAATTCAATTTCATGGTTACATTACTAAGCACAACTGTCATAGAAAGGATTTATGAACAGAAACAATTAGCACTTGGTACCACTGGACCAGTGGATGCCCAGATGCATGGGTTTCCTGTTCAGCACTATTACTGCACCTCACCCAAGCCTTACATGACTAATCATTTGATCCTCCTAATAACCTATGTATGAGGGGCTGATATTATCTCCTCTCTATAGAAGAGGGTTCCTGGGGACAACTGCTCAGGATCACATAGCCATATGTGGCAGAGCTGGGTTTCCAACCCACGGTATCTGGCTAGAGACAAGCTCTTAAGCACAATGCCACAAGTCCTGACTAGAAACTGGACTACTATCTGGGTAATCATGGCTTATCTTCCATATTGTGACAGTTTTGAAAGTGAAAGGGCCACTAGCAATAATAATACCAAACCTCAGATGTAAAACAGCACAGCTGTCAGTGAGCCAGGACAACTGGCTATGCTGCCTGTTGGCTCTGAGTGTTGAGTATATCAGGGTCCTGACTAGATGAGAATGTTAGAAAGGGGAAGAACCTAAATGGGGGCCAGAAAAAGGAACTTCCATCAGCGGATACAATGGAGAGGAGAGGGCCTCAGTAACCTTGCAAAGCAAATGGGAAATAAGCAGGTCTATCTCAGTGATATTGTTAAGAGTATCAAGTCTCTGGAATATGAGGTACTTAGAAATTGTAAATTTTAAAATATCGTGAGACATTGTAGGAGGGAGACCATCTTTACAACTCAGGAATTTGGGCAGACTTAATGGAGAATGTGGCATTTAGTTGGCCATTGGATAGATTTGGGGGTGTAAAGAATGGGATATTCCAAGTGGGGGAAAAAAGAAGAAAAGGCAAAGAATCAGGAAGCCAAGGGTTATATTACAGGTTGTTAAATAATTCTGTTTGTCTGGCAGGAGGGTGACAATATTGTGGGCAGTAGGGTGACAATATTGTGGACAGTAGGATAGCAAACTGGAAGCTGCAGCCAGATTATAAACTAAAGTTTAGACTTGAGAATGGATAATGAACCAGGGCATATTTGTGAAGCCTCTAGATTCAATTCTTTTCTCTCTTTACCTCTCTGAGACCTAAGACAAGTCACACCTCTGGATCTCAGTTATCCCATCTTTTAAGGTTATGCAGATTAGTTTATGAATCTAGAAATTGTTTAGACAGTTACCCAGAGTCCAGGCTTTATTAAGTATTAGCTATTGTTAGTAGGATTGAAGCCAAGCTTCAGAGAATTAAAGCTGGGGGCAGAGAGGAAGGTGGCTGACAAAAGGAAGGGAAAGAGTCCAAAACAGTGAAGAAGGCACAAGGAATGTGTGTTGCTCACAACTATTTGGTGATTTTGAACTTCTCCCCCAGCTTCAAGATTCCCCTGAGTCTCCCAGCAGAGGCAGGTCATCCATCCAACACTCTTATACATGATGTTGCTTCACCCAGCAGGACACTTGGCCTCCCTGATGCCCACTTATGTCCTCAGAATTCCTATGAAGTTGGGAACCAGTCTGGCCATGGTAGTTCTTCAATAGACACCCTCCCTTATCAATCCCTCAAAGTATTTAACATTACATTTTATTATTGTTTTGCATTTCACTCTACATGATACAGTTTTTTTTCTATTGAATGTCAATTTTTCCTCCTTCACTTGTATGTCTTCAATGCTAGCATGGTGTTTAGAAAAGTGTGACTAATCTTGGAGTATTGAACAAATGAATGAGTGAACTAATAAATGTATATAATCTCATCTCTCTTTCTCACACTTAGCTATCTGTTTTTTAAAATGATCTAGACAAAAGACTAGAAAAAAGCCTGAAGTAATAATAACTCAACAAATGGTAGTTAGTATATTATTAGTTAATCCTACTATACCATTACTCCCAGTCCAGCCTACTGAGGGACTGGTATGAGTGATGGGGAAGAAAACTCCTTGAGGTGGGGCCTGAGTCCTTTTCCTGGTTTAGTTCACTGCTCAAGTCAAAAGAAGTACCTGATGCATGGCCATCCAATTAAACTGACTGAGCTTTTAAACCTATTTGATTTGGATTCAGGAAGGGTTAATAAATTTGTTGCTAATCGATGGTCCCTCTTATCCTACACTGAACACTTTCATTTTCAGTGAGATACATATACCTGGAGCTCTGGCCTCATAGTGTAGGACCAAAGTTGGACCACTTTTTCCAGCTCTGAGAACCAATCACACAGACACATTGATTTATGATTGCATCACAGCCCAAATTGGGCTAATGAGGTTGTTGAGGGTGTAGGTTACAGGTGACCCATCCTCTCCTAAGTGACTATTATATTAGGATAACAGAAGTGGTTGAAGAATTGGCTTGTTCATTTATAAAATGGGGGAAATGATACCTGTGTCTAATCTACAGGCAGAGCATATATGCTAATTAGATAATTCAAAGTTTTTCTAAATTCTTTTAAAAGTAAAGCATTACAAAAGAAAATGCTGATGTTGAAATTACTGTTCAAAATTATCTTCTTAAATATCCTAGTCTCTCACCTCTTCAACCATAACTCTTACTGTGTGATATTAATTAGTGTTTTTAATTTAATTAATGTGATATTAATTACTATGTAACATTAACTTGTGTTTTTCTAAGCTATAGTTGCCAAGACTGAGTTGATAAAAATTCTGAATCCTGTAAGTTCAGAAAAGATTCAATGTTATTATTTTAATGTAGACTAAAGGAGCTAAAGAAGAACAATGAGTTTGTTATAAGACAGTTTTGTAGGATATGCTTTAGATTTGGGAAGGTCAATGTGCTCATCATATTGGTCTTAATTTCAGCCAAAACTTCTGGGCCTCAGTTTCTTAATCATGTGAGAGGAATGGGCTATGTCATCCCTAAGTTCTTCCTCTTCAATTAGGATAGTAGTTCTTGCTTTAAAAGTCCATTGAAAAACTTTTTAAATCCTAATTTCATTTATTTTTTAAGTAAATTAAACATTTGTGTGGTATTTCATTATGCTATTGTTTGCTTAATAAATCCTATATTCATGGAGAAATATTTCTCGATCATAACCCAGTCTGATACATCACATGTCATAAAACTCACAATTCATTAACTGTGAAACGCAGCTACTGAGGTTTAAAGCCATAGTCCAAGATCCTCACCCTGTCCTGCATCTGGCTCCCCACCATTTTATCTCTGTTCAACAATAGATATTCATGTTATAGATTAGAAGAGGTGGGCTGAGATCTGTAGGAACACTGAAATCCTGCCCTTTCTACCTTTGCTATATGATTACCAAGGAAGCAGTGATATTATGAGTCATAACACCTTCTTATTTTTAATAGCTTTATTGATGTATAAAAAAACTGTATCGGTTTAATTTATAATTTGGTGAGTTCAGAGTACCTGGTAATAGCTAAGACAATATCTGGACTGCTAAATACAGGTCCTCCTTGTGAAGCTCAGTGGAAGAAAGTAGATTTTTTGTCGGGAAAAAATAGAAAGAAGAAAGAACACCAACTCTCCCACTGGTCCCCCTTTCCAATACCTATTTCAACATGAGGCAGGCTCATGGCAATGTTTGACTAACCTTGGGAGAGCATTCCCTGCTGAGGACTGAGGCAAGGTTAGCTAAGCCTGGTGCTGGCCTTGAAAATGTAGTAATCCTACCACCCAGGAAATAGGGTCTGGTCAGATAGACTGTCTGGCCTATCAGAGTGGCCATCTCTTCTCTCCTTGTGGCAGAGATGGTAAAACAATAAACCCAGGGATAGACACAATGTGGAAAGAAATCTACTCTTCCTACAATCCCCAGGGTTTGTGTTTGAGCCATCACTTTCTCTGGTGGACTTTAACTGGCTTTTACCTTTGACTCTTGGGTCTCTTATCAGAGACCCCTTTGGAGTTCCAATTCCTACTACACCTTTGGTTGTTGCCCTGGATAGGTCAACCCAAGGACTCAATGTTGTTTTAGTTTTTCACCCCCCAATTTCAAGATATATAACATAACAGTGAAATTCTTTGGTACCTAAGGAAAAAATTAGGAGAAATTTAATAACTGCATATGACTTTGGGAAAACAGCCACACGTGAAAACGTGTGTGTGTGTGTTAGACAAAAAGCGAATATTTACTTTTTTTAAAGAGTATCACTTGAAACAAAGAAGAACACTACAGCAACCATAAAAGTTTCATGATTGAGAGAACAAATCTCATTTGTTTTCAATGCCCCAGGATAAATCAGAGCTGATTTAATCTACATTTCAGGTCTGAATTTCTTCACCCTCTCTCCTCCTATTTAAAAGATATCCAACCTCAAGCCCATCAAATTCCAGACCATTTGGGTCTTTTAGAATTCTAATTTTGCTTCTTTATGTCTTTATTGCTCCTTTGATAGAGAAATTGAAGAAAAAAGAAAAAAGATATGAAGAAGAACAACAAAAAGCTCTAATTATGAAAATTCAATTTAATTTTAAAGCTTGTGGACAGAAAAGAAGAAGCCAAAAAAGAAGGAACCAAATTAATTTAGCAGGGAAGCATTGCATGAAATATTGTTGAAGTTTAATAACCATGCAAAGACAGATGATATGTGTGGAAAAATTAGTTGTAGGACCTCATAATAGTCTATTAATATTTCCTACAGGCGCAAAACCCTTTCCTGAATAATTGTGACAAAGTAATCTTTTGAAAAAGAGAGAGTTGAGAAAATAATCTTCAAAAGGAGACAGAGATGACAAAGTCTCTGGAAGGAGAAGGAGGTTATATGTCAGCCAGGGGATCTGAGCGTATGTTTGATGTGACTCACCATGGCCAGAAAAGAGATCAGAAACCATGTGGATGGCACACACAAAGGCACATCTGCACCACAGAGCTCAAAAAACAAGCAGTGTGATTTTCATGCATACCTTAGTCGTTTTCATGGGTCTTTATGAAAATTACTTAGTATTCCTGTCCATGAGGTCAACATGACTGAGTTCTCAATCATGCAGATGAAAAAACTGAGATGCATAACAACTGAGGGACTGGTTCCAGGGCCCCCAGAGATGCAGGTAGAGAGGGGAAAAGGAGGCCTCTGACTCTGATAGTGTGTTGGGCCTGGTTTCTCCCCTTGGCCTGAGGAAATAGAGTGGCTTCTGGCTTTATCTTCCCTGCACAGAACAAATCTTGCTTCTGATTTTACAAAGTTTGAGCTCTCAAGAACAAAGCATCTGGGTCTCTTTATTATAATTTTACAATAGGGCAAAGTATTCTTTCTAAATACCCCCAATCCCAGAGATGATTATTTTAATGGAGACTCAATAAATACTTGTTGATGGACTTGGTTCTGTTTGGGGAAGCAAAGGGGCAAAAGAAAGAGAAGCGATATTTGTCTAAATGGATGCATATCGAGGCCATACTCTTAAGTGAAATAAATAAAACACACATGTGTAAATACTGAATAGTTTCTCTAGTGTGAGAAACTGAGAGTGTAAATAAGGATTAAAAAGGTTAATAACTAACAATTGATACTTTGAAATAGGAAAAGGTCCAAAGGGGTAGGGGTGGTGGGAGGAGATGGGGAAAGGGAAGAATGGAAAGGAAAAATTATGAGAAAAGAAAAAAAATGGAAACGAAGTATGTAAATAGGGAAGGGTGGAAGGGTGAAGGGCACAAAGGTAATGGGGAAAAAATAAGAACCAAGATACATCATGTACAGGTACAAGCACCCAATGATAAATGTAAACATATTGTAAACCTAAAATGTACCAATAAAAGAATTTAAGCAAAAAAAAAAGTAAATGAATAAAATAAAGTATACAAAGTCAAAAAAAAATCTGTTATTACCAAGTCATGAAAATGTATTACTTTATCCTCTTAACAAACTTACAAGCTGTTATTTAGAAGAAATTTCTAGTTCCATCTGTTCCTGGGAACTGGCAGAGTAATAACCAGCCATGGTGCTTCAAGAAAGGTCTTTACCTGTGAAAGAATCCCTTAGTTGGATTGGCTCTCATTCCCCTCCTGCAGAGATTTCTCTTGCCCTTTAATTGTCTTGCAAAGGCTGCCTATAATTGTTGGAATATTGGTCCTAATTGTTAAAATTACTTCTATCCAGGAAATGGCTTAAGGTGAGGGACCAGATTCCTACCCTGAGGGGCACAGTTCAACCCTAATTCAGCCTCTCCTAATTCTCTCTGCATGAGTCTTGATAGCTTGGTTTATCTAGCATAAGGGCCATGGTCAATAATAAGTTCATCTCATGAAAAGTCTGTGAGACTTCACTTTTGTCAACTGAGAACTCCCTTCCTCTAGAACTGGAAAATCAAGGGTCATCTTGGACATGAACACGAGACAAAATAATTTAAAAATTGGCAAGAAACACTGAAACATTTTGAATAGCAAAATGGGTAGAGTGGGGGTTTCATTTAGGTTCCAGCTCCCATCTTTTGGATAAATGCAATCTACATACTTGTAGGGAACAAAATCATTCCTCTGGTTTCCATCTGGTAGGGACCATAGGATTATGTTCTACTTTGCTGTAGGCAGTCTACACCAAAGTATGTGTGCATAGCTGGAACAATGGGACACACATCAGCACATCCTCAGAGGCCTATGGCAGTTATGGCACATAAAGTTGGACTATGGAAGGTGGCTTACAGAATCTGAGTTTGTATGAGTATGATCACAGCCAGGACCAAAGTTTAATATTCATTTCTTTTGCTCCCCACAATGGGCTACACCAAGAATCTCTCAGTTCACCTCAAATTCGTCAATAAGTTATTCTTGGTCCAGTACATTAGAGAATGGTAGTCACTGGTACTAATCCTGGAATTAGGACTGTATTTGCTGCTCAGGAATCACCCAAATCTTTATTTTAGGTCTTTTACTTGCCCCTAATTCCTCTCCCACTTTATAGAAATATTGAAGCCCTTCCTAGGAATAGAAAGCAAAGTTCATCCCAAGTTCAGATGTGTCTCTTGAAATCACAGAGCCACTGTTTCAGGCCAGGCAAAGAGAATAAGCATTCTCAGAAGCTGACACCCCCATAGAATATGGAATATGATAAAGCCTAAATCCCAGGAGATTATTCTAGAATCCCAAGGATTTCTCCTACTGATGAAACACCAATAACAGTGTGTTGTCTGAGGGTCATCCTTGGGGAGCCCCACAGAGCCAAATCTTAAATTTAAAATATTGTGACCACTACTTTTTTATAGTTTTCTTCCCAGAAAAGAAGTGGACGTATAACTTTTATATCTCATGTAATATCTGACATAATCTCCTGTACTCCACTTCTTTATAAAAACTATTTGACCTATAACCAGAATTAGTAACACTATCTTGGACCACATCCCAAGTTTCATTTACAAATTCTAGAGGATCTATTTATAATTCATTCTACAATGATTGAGCACCTATATTCTGTGCCTGCTAATGACTGTAAATAAATAATACAGTTTCTGAGTTTCAGGATTATCTACCTGAAGAATTAAGGTTATATTCAGAAAATTAGACACAAATACAAAAATTTGTATTTTCCAGCTCTAAAATTCTTCATTACTTTAAATAATGTAGAAAAAAGCAAGGGTTACCAATGTATTAAACCTTCTCTTCCTCTTCCTTATTTTTTTCCATCATCAGCCAGTGGGAACATTCATGATCATTTATTTTTAATTTTTGTAAAATTAGAGGTCATGTATTTTGGGGAACATCTGTATTTTACAGATCTCTTCCTAAATTATAGGTACATAACCTACAAATATCCAAGTCTCATAAACTCCTAAGAACATGTAGTATATACTTTCCCTTTCCTCATCCTGAGCCGCAACCAGATGGAGCAGGAACAGTAGCTCTAGCAGTAATTTTAATTCAACCTCTCTTCCCTACTTCCTTGCTCTTCTTAGCTAACAAAGACTGCACACACTGAGCCCATTTTTTCTCTATCTCTTGTCTTTTGTTAGTAAGTTTGTTAGCTAGTTGATTTATACATAGCTTAATATATAATACCAGAAAATATTTTTCACATATGTAAACCAAGGTCTGCTTTAACAACTTTAGTTATGTTGTCCCTCTTGTTCAAAAGCTATCACCTCATTTTTCATGTTCTTCCTAACTTTTGATCTTCTTTGAGCTATATGAGAATCAAAGATCTTCTAGTAATATATCCATATTAACTGAAAGGAAATCCAGGAGTTACCCACCAGCTAAAAATCAAAGCAAGTTCAGTTCTCCATGTAGAAGTCTCTTCAGTCTTTTCCAGTCCTAACTTCATATCTTTGCTACAGGTGTTCCTCATGCCTCTTCTCCTCTACTTTCCCAAAGGCTTCCATTTACCAGCTGGCCTCCTCTAGAAAGTTCTGCTTATTCCATATTCCCTCCTTTTCTAAAACTCAATGCTTTTGTACATTAGTTTCCCAGGGCTATTGAAATAAATTACCATGAATTGGATGGCTTAAAACCACAGAAATTTTATCTTCTCATGGATCTAGAAGCCAGATATTCAAACTCAATGTGCCTCCAGGGTCACACTCTCTTCAAAGGATGTAGGAGAGAATCCTGCTTTGCCTCTCTTGGTTCTGATAGCTCTTGGCATGGTCAGGCTTGGGGCAGGGTAACATCAAACTTTGCTGCTATGTGGCCTTCTGCTCTGACTGTCCTCTTTTCTTCTTGTAAGGACACCAGTCACTGGACATAGGTCCCACCCTAATTCATTCAGTATGATCTCATCCCAAATCATACCTGAATTACATATGCAAGGAACTTTATTCCAAATAAAGCCACATTCTGAGATTCTGAGTGGAAGAGGTTTTGGAAGACACTACTCAACTCACTATAATCACGTATTATTTGGGCTTTATTTTAAATTTATTTGCATTGCCAATTGTTTAATAAGAGATTTTTGAAACTTCCATAGCAACTAAAGCAGAGGATAAGTTTAGTCATTTTTAAATTCAAGAGAATGGGGATTTTTAAAAATTCATTTACATTTTCTTAAGAAATATCTTGTTCCTGTTGTTTTAGTATTTTCCCTATAGAACATTTTCATTTAGTCCCTTGTGTCTATTGAAATTTTTCTTAAAATTTGTTTTCATTGTTTTGGGGGTTTCACCTGATGCAATTTAATGTTTCCCCCATTATATCTCATAGTTTTATACTTTCAGAAAATACTTTCCTTATAATCCAGAAAATTCCTTGAAATAATCTGAGTGTGTGTGTGTGTGTGTGTGTGTGTCCTCTCAAAAAATGCCAGTTCAAGCTAGCCACTCTCCCTGAGATCCACAGCCTCCAGAACTGTCGGAAATGAATTTCAGTTGTTTATAAACTATGTTGTCTATAATATTTTGCTATAGCAGCCCACCAAGTCTAAGACAGTCAGAGAGAATGAAGTCAATATTTGCAAAGACACAAAGGCAAAACAAAGAGACTTCTAAGGATATGCCAAACTTTTGACTTGATTTCTCAAGACCCAGAGGCCCCTGCCTTTTCTCTGATCATCAAAATCTTCTAATCAGTTAACTTTTTGAGCCAAGCTAAGTTCTATCACTTACATCCATGAATATTCTGCCAATATGAGCCTCAGTATTTTCAAGGAGGCAAAAATCATGTGTTAGGGAAGACAGAGACAGCCACATGGAAAAGAAAAAGAGTGAACTGGAGAAGGTATAGCATTTGTATAGGTGGAGGTTTCCAGGAAGGAAATTTAAAAACAAAGAAAAGCAATAGCAAACAAACACAGATGAATAAATGATAATTATGGCTGAAGCATATGAATTCTTTTGTTGAAGCCTACAGGAAAAGGTAACTGAAAAATCACAATCTATAGCATCTTAAGTATAATCACGAACTTGAACTTTGTATTACAGATGAGAAGGAAACTGAACCGAGAATATGATGGTCAAAGAGTTTGGGCAGAATCAATTTGATGATGGCTGGAATGATGAGTTTTGAAGAAAAGTAGATAAATCAGGAGATAAATCCTGGGACAATGAGGCCTTGAATTTGGTCTGAAGAAGCAATAAAGGACAGCAACCAGGACATGAATGGTAGGAGAAGCTTGCCATAAAGCCAGAGTTGATCAGAGATAGGATATTTATGATGGCAGAAGAATTTATATATATTCAACAGGAACTTGGTAAAAGACTTTGGGCCTAGAGACAGGTATTTGTAAGTCACCAATCAGTTATCAAGTATAGAAGAAGAACTTCTATGTGTTCACAGTGAAGGATGCCAAGAACACCATGCTGCACATAAATAAATCCTGGACCTGCACTTTAAGGAAGATTGTTGAAGTGCTGAGACAAAGAGGTCTTTGGAGAAAGTGTTCCTTCTATCCTCTCACACATGGTAAGACACAGGGAGGAGCAGTGATTTGATTCATACAAAAATAGTTGACAACAAGAAGTAGGACATAATTGGACTTACAATAGACTCCAAACCTGGATGCTTTCCATTAGTTAATGTCCTCTCTCTCAGGCTGCATCTCTCTTCCATCACACAATTCATTATGGTTGCTGTTATCCACACAATTGGAGAAAATTCAATATTTGTTTTTGTCAACTCAGGTCCATATTCAAACACTATCACAAGACAGAGTTTTTAAAACTCTTTAATACCTCTACCACACCATTGATAGCAAAGGAAATCCTTTAGCAAGAATGGAAGAACATGATTCATCAAGGTTTAGAACCCAGTGCTGCCTCTTAACAAGATTTATGTCAACACTTCCAACTTAGGGATGGGTAAGATTCCTAGAGCAACTGGAAGCCAACTGGGAGACATCTGTATAGAACAGGCTGGGAGGCAGGTGGAAACACCAGAAGTGACATGGGCCAGGCAGAAATGGAATTCTCAGCTTTAATGTCCTCATTGCCTGCCTATTTTCATCTTTATAGGACAGTCCCTTCCCTGTCCTTCCCAATTCCCCATTTTCTTTTCTTTTTTCTTTTCTTTAAATGCAGTCTAATCCCGAGTGTGAACTGATGTAGTCTGTATGTTAGGGGAAAAAAATCTCTCTCTTTTTCTGCCTTTTTTTCTTCTTCTTCCCCTAGCCCAGTTCATTATTTTTCTTTCTTGTCACTCAGTGTGATAGGTTGAACAGAAGTGCACAGATGAGCACTGAAAACGGTGTCACAAGGCCTTAATCTAGTCTTTAATGCCTGACTTCAGAGATGTCATTTATCTTCTAACTGCAGCAGGCATCCACCAACTTTATCTCTAATAATATATTGATGGATTAAAAGGGTCGGGCAGGAGACCGGGCTGGAAAAATTGCTTATTGACATCAAAATACAGTGCCCTCAACCTGATAAACATGGAGGGCTCGTGTATCTCCCAGAATAGTTGGCGTAGCTATAATTTTTTTTCTAACATGTTTCCCCCAGGTTCATGGGGTGGTCCAGTAAAATAAACAAATACTAAACATTATTTCTATGCTGACATGGCTAGGGAACACACAAGATATTTTAGGAACACATTTTTAATGTCAGATTTATAAATATACCTCCCTTATTTATGACACATTATAGCATATTCGATGACAACTTGAAACAGGCACCTATAGTCTTGGCAGCATTCAAATATTCTCCATGCAGTTTGCAGGAGCAAATGCTCCCAGTAGCACCTGATTATGCTTTTGGACAGCCAGTAAAGCAAGGCTATTTCACCAGAGAGATGGGGACGGTAATCTCAGAATGTAAATGAAGAGAGCCTTTGGAAAGATTTTCTTTGTTTATTGTTCTCTTCATTTCATTGTTTGGTTGGCAGCAGCATGCTTCAAATCATGGTACCCTGTCACCACATAGGCTGTGTCTACACAAGTCAGTTTTAGAACAAACCAAAGCATAATTGTAGACTTCTAACCCCTATTTAGTAGATGGTCCCTTTTGAGAAGTACCTACCTGCTTTTAGATGGAATTTTGTCTAATTTTTTTGACCCTTTGAATGAGTTTGTATGTGAAGATATTTTCCTGAGAATTACTGTTTTTTTAATTTATAAGGATTGATGTTGTAGACTTTTGCCTGATTTTCAAATGAAAGTGTCTTCTGTTCACCTCCCTTTGTCTGAAAAACATGCTCTAAAACGCCTTCTTCACTACTCTGTAAAGGTGGGGATCTTATTTTAGCTTTCTAAAAAATTACTTCATAATTTTATTTTTTTCCTGAGTACAAAGGAAATATATAAACATTGTCTAGCAGATTTGCTTCTAAAGGGATTCACATGAATGACATACTATTTCAACATTTTGTAAATTTTGTAATGTTCCTTCATTGTGTGTCACTGATGGTAAGAGTGCCTTATTCACAACCTTTGAAGCAAGATGCTGGACATCAGTGTCCAGAGGAAAGCCCTCCCCAGCCAGCTGCTGAATGTCCAGGCACCGCACATCTGAGCTACTACAGACCATGGGCCACAGCTGCACTGCCTGGATAAAGTGCTGAACCTTCCATGCCACCCTCTCTCCATCTGTAAAATGGAGAGAGTGATGGCACCTATTTCATGGAGCAGATGTGAAAATTAAATATGTTCTTATGAAAAAGTGGTAAAAAAAGTATCTAATATATAGTGAATGCTCAGTACCTATTGCTATCATCATCTTTATCATCTCAAAGGATGACTTGAAATATGGCCAGGAAAGGAGCATATCTACTAAGAGCAAAATAGGCAGAAATAGAAGACAGGGAAATATGTATTTGTTAAGCAGAATGAACCCCAGTCCAAAATGACCCATCAGTCTTCTTTGAATGCTTTGGAATAGACCTTGTAAATACAAAATGTCTTTGTACCGTAAATGCTTCAATTAGTATGGATAAGTGGGCTATATGGACAGAATTCAAACTGAAGAATATAAAATCTAAGAATCCAAAACCAATCACTTAAAGGCTCTTCTAGAACATTCAAGAGAGGATTAAGAATCAATGGGACAAGGCCAGGGATTTAGCTCAGCGGTTCTGGCACCTGCTTTGCAAGCGCAAGGTCCCGAGTTCGATCCCCAATACCAAAAAAAATAAAAATAAAAAATAAATTTTAAAAAAGGAATCAATAGGACTAAAGTACAAAAGCTGAATTGGGAATAAAAATAATAATGGGCACAATTTACAGGGCACTGACCATTTACCAGGATCAAATTCAGGTCTGTCTGACTCTAAAACAATGCTCTAAAGTCCAACATTTCCATTCTAAGCTACATTCAGACTCTGATTGCAGCAAGAAAGAGGAAGCTAGTAGTATTCCCAAGGTTCTGCTGAGCTGGAAGGTTTTATGAATAAGAGGGAAGGGAACTCAGTTTCATGTGCCTACTATTTGGCCTTTTACGTATTCCTCCACCCCAGGAAGATCATCCATGGCTGACAGTTCCTCACCTTTAAAACTCTTGACATTTACTCCTTCTTCTTGCATTTTCAACTGCTCTGAGGATAAAGAAATCATCAATTCTTAGTGCTGTCATCAAATGGGGTCAGCCCAAGGTAAGACAATAAATAGAGGGCCTATGGCCTAGAAATCCTAGAAATCATGCGGGTCCATCCACCCTCATGATTCACTGTACACAGAAGTCTGCATTCTTTCAACTTCTGCTCAAATTTCTATTTTACATATTTATAAAGTTCAGCCATCATACTTTTCCTCAACAATTTAGCTTACATGTTTTTCTGGTTAATGGCATCAAGCAAAAAAAGAAAGAGAAGATAAAGACAAATCCAATCCTTCCAATGTGAGTTTTGTTGGCTTCCTCCAAAGAGAAGCTAGCCATGTGGGTTAATACTGTATACCTGGTTCTAAGTGCTTCTGTATGTTGATCTTCACCTTTGATCCTCAGCACAACTCTCCCTGATGGACATCATTATGAAGCAACTCAAGATCAGAAAGAGTAAATAATTTGCCCACAGACACACAATTAGTAAATAGAAATGATTAGTAAATAGCAATGCCAACATTTAACCCCAAACCTAGGTGATACTGACTCCAATGCTCCAAACTACTTGTGCTGCATCTTGCTATACTGGTTGGTGACATGGACCTGCACTTTCAGGCACTATAAGACCATACGAAAGAACAGCATATCAGCTTTCCTACCTAACAAACTCTGTGAATAGAAGCCCAAAGAATCTGGACATAAAATCAAGGTTCAAGGTTTCCTCTTTGGCTTAAGTCATGACCTTATATAACTCAGTTCTTTGGGCTGGGGATTTAGCTCAATGGCTCCACGCCTGCCTGGCAAGCACAAGGTCCTGAGTTTGATCCCTGGTACCGCTTAAAAAAATTTAAAAATAAAATTTAAAAACTCAGTTCTTCTTCAGCACAATTTTCCCTGCATGCAGAAATTTTTCTCCTTTAACTTCACATATGCTTCCCAGAGACCCAGTGATGCTGGAATTTCATTTTTATATCCAGATGGTCCCGTCACAATTTTCAAATGCTCCTATGAGCTCTCTCTGTACCTAGAGGTGTTCCTTTCTTTTGCGTGTTCAGCAATGTTGCTAATGATAGCTCAATTATCAGGAAAAAAATCGATCTCTTTCTGCCTAATTCTATAGTGGCCCCTTCATTGGCGCACAAAGCACATGTGAGGGCTGGTCATGAGGAGTAACAGGACAGATGCCGACTAGGCTGCAAGGGAGGGCTCAGGCAGTGCAGAAATAGAAGACAGGGAAAGGGCACCTGGATATAGAAGAAGAAGCTGACAATAAAGGCTGGATGGATGGAAGCAGACTCACACTGAACTCTGAAGAATCAGTTTAAACACCTGGGAGCTTTGTGACAAAATGTAACCTAAGGAAGTTAAAAGGCCAATGTTATAACTAATAAATGAAAGAAAAATAGCAATGACCAACAAATAACAATAAATTTATTCACCTACAATAAAAAAGAAAGAATAAAAGGGGGAAAAAATGACAGTAACTACTAATCAAACTACTAATAAAAGAAAAAAGAAACAAAAGATTCTGCTGAAGGATAGAAAGGCATAGCACTGCTGGACACCTTTGTGACCTTTGTGAACTCTCAAGAATATCTCTGGAGCTCCTTACCTGCTGTAGAGGAGCTGGTGGTGACTTACCACTGTGCAACTCTTAGCTTCTTGCTGCAAGGTTCACCCTTTCTCCTCACCTCTTGTCATTGCAATCTCTTCATCCAGCAGCCAGCCTTCAGAAGTGGCATCTGGCAAAAAAATTCAATAAAGGATACTTTCCATAATGTCTACCTAACCCAAATGAATTTGACCAATCAGAGAATGGAGAGAGCTCCTGGCTCCTCCTACCATCCCTTAAGCATTCCACCTTGACAGCTTCCTGAGGTTCCGCAGCTGCGTGGGTAGGAATGGAGACACATGACCATGTTCATTTAATTCCAACATTATGTGGAAGAGGAAAAGACTGAAAATAACCCATATATACATAAAGAGGAGACTGTTTGAATAAACTATGATATGTCCATACAATGAAGTGCTATATACCCGTAAAAAGGAACATAGGCTATTACTACTGTATTGAGATGTCTCCAAGATATATTGTTAATTGGAAAAAATGTGTATTTTTATATAATTATTAGACAAAATTAAAGGAAGAAAGCAGTCTCCAAGAATCAGAGATGCTTGGCATAAGGACTCAGAAAGGAGTTATTCCAAATAAAACATAGTAATTAGATTTTATATCCCTAAAGGAATATAACCAAAGCACAAAACAAAACAAAAAATCAACTGGAAAAAACATTACATAAGTTTCACTAACACAATATGTTGTAGTAATGCTAGTATTATAAACTTGAAACCATTATGTAGTAATATGGAAAAGATTAATGAGTGATTATACCAGCTTTGCTGAGAACTAGGGTTTTTAATATTGTTTAAAAGAAATATAAATATAAAATCAGTAAAGAAAAAATTCTGTTCTGAATTTTAAGAGGAAATCTCAATATTAAAACATGATATATTTAAAAAGCAACACACAATGTCTAACTCAGATCTTTGAAAAGATCTCAAAATAATAATCAACTCAGTAGCAATGAACACTACTAGAAACTAGATTATGGTTTCTCAAACCCATTTCCCCCTGAAAGAAACTAAAGTTCCTTTAAAAAATGGTTATACAGGTAAGGGGCAAGAAATGTACAATATGGGCCTAAAACATTTTGTCAAACCAGACAAGAAGTAAACTATCAGAATGTATCAGGACCATTTTGAAGGATTTCACAAGTCAAATTGAAGAAACCCCTCTCAATCCAATTGAGACAGATTAAGCATGCACACAACTCCAATAGGCAATGCACATCAAATATATTTATTGATATGACATATTTATAATAAATAAAAATCTAATCTAAACAACTCAGAGAATATCTTTGGAAGATGTTAGAAAATTAACTTTGAAAATGATAATGGAATGTGACCTGCATCTCAATGTCACCAGCAAAAGATTTATACAGTCTGAAGAGAAACCAGAGTATTATCTCAGTGTAACAAAACAATAAATGATGGAAGTTTCTTTTTATACACATTCCAGCTTAAAACAAGGAAAATTACAGAATTATATTTTCAATTTCATAACCCCTCATGAACTGACAGATCTGATGTGATCATCAGTATCACAAATCAGAAATTACATGCCTTCTGACAGCACACTGTAACACCTACAAAGTAGTCTTGTCATAAGTAAACTTAAAAACATATATACATTTAATAACAGGAAACTGAATTGAAACAAGTCTCTAGACCTAAATACTATTTTACAATTAAATCAGAGACCAGAGTTTAGAAAATTTTAGAAGACAAGCATCCCTTTCTTCCCCCCCGCCCCCATTAAGTTTATTGGTACATTTTCGGTATACAATACAGTTATATTCATCATTGGGATCTTGTACCATTACATGAGTCTCTTGGTTCTTATTTTTTTCCTCTTCCCTTGCCCTCACTTCACCCCCTCCACCCTTCCCTATTTGCAAAGACCTTGTTTCCATTTTTCTTTCCTCTTCTCATATTTTTTTCCTTTCTCTTTTTTCCCTTCCCCTACCCCTCCCAATTCCCCTGCTCTTTTAGACCTTTTCTTCCTGTTACACAATATCATTTATACATTTTTTAAATTACAATATTAAGATCTAGGAGACATTACCACAGATTTTTCAGAATTTAAAAGGATATAGAAAGCATATTACAAAAATCTTTTTTGAAATAAATTTGACAACTTCTAAGAAGTAACTTGGAAGACAAATTAATGAAACTAACTCTGGAGGAAATATAAAATTTAAATAGCACCTATTAAAGAAAGTATATTCCTAGCTTGAAAACCTACCTATATGACAACAGCAGGCTCATAAACATTTTAACTGATAAATTATATCAAACAAAGCAGAAAAAAGAAGGAACACTCGTCCCCTCATTTTAGGAACTCAACATTGTGCTAATCCTAAAACTGGACAAAGATAATAGAAGAAAAAAGTATGAACATAGATAGAAATTTGTTTAACAAAACAAACTATTGGAAGTCAGATCTGGCAGGATTTAGAAAGTGGTTTTGTTATAGGGATGGCAGTGTTGGTTCAGCATTGGAAGATCCAGCCCCAAAAGTCATCATTTTAACAGAGGAAAGGAAAAAGCCATATGATCCTGTCACCAGTTGGAGAAAAAGTATTGGACTATATTGTACAGCTGTTCATGGTAAAAGCTATCAGGAGACTAGAAGTAGAACAGAAACTTCTCAACAGATTAAAGACATGTACTCCATATTTCCAGTGAGAATGCCTTATATGAATGGAGAAGATACAATGCTTTCTCCTTAAGGTGGGGAACAAGGGCAGATATGCTTACACTTTATCTGTCCATTAAACTTTGAAACCCAGTCCCCTCCAAAATAGTCTGGCAATAAAATGATACAACTAGGATAGGATTGGCAAGGCAGAAGCAAAATCTTTATATGTAAATGAAATGATCATCTACAGAGAAAATACTAAGAAATCTCTAGGAGCCCCTAGAACTTGTACTTGAATTTAGCAGGATTAGAAAACACAAGGTATATATAAAAATTCAGGTCTGTGTATACTTGCTATAAATGAAGAATTGCATATTGAAATTTAAAAGTTATGTAGGAGTACAAAGGACCTAGAAAAGTTTTAAAAAACAAAAACAGTGTTGGAAGACTTTAGTACCTAATTTTAAGATTTCTTCTAAAGCTACAGTAATCAAGGCAGTGTTGGTGTAAGGAAAGACATACAGATCATTGGAATAAAACAGAAAATCTAGAAGTAGAACCACACATATATGGTCCACTGAGTTTTGAAAGATTATTTAACATCAACATTTTATAGAATATAAACTCAATTCAAGAGCCGAGGAAGAGATAGTGTTTTCAGCAAATGGCACTAGAACACCTGATATCCGTATATAAAATATTAACCTCAACCCTTTTTTTCCATACATGAAAATAACTTGAAGGGATCTATGAACCTAAATAAGAAAGCCTAAAAGTGTAAAACTTTAAGAAGAAATTATAAGGGAAAATATTTATGAATTCAGAGTAGGCAAGAACTACCTAGGATACAAAAAACATGATGTATAAAAGAAAAAAATGATAAATGAGATTCTATCAAAATTTAGAACTTTAAATGACATCATTAAAATGAAAAGTAGTCCTTAAACAGACCATATTTACAATGCATATAACCTATGACCAGAATATATAAAGAATTCTTAGAGCTCATTAATAGACAACCCAATTAAAATGTAGACATAAGAAGATGATAAATAGCCAGTATAGCACAAGGAATGGTGTGCAACTCTAGAATCAGAAAAATACAATAATAAGTATAGTACAATAATAAGATTGAATTATACACTCATTAGGGAGATGAAGTTAAAAGTTTTCAAAGCCTTGTCATGACTTTTTCTTTTTGTTGGATTCTCCCTCTTTGCGTTTAATTTGTCATTCCCAATGGATTCATTCTGCTGGGTTTCCTGGGGTTATGATCCTCATTGTCTTTTCCTAGGGTATTGTCTAAAATTTTTGGAGTGCGGGTTTGGTATTCATGAAGTTTCTGAGATGCTCTTTGTCATGAAAGTATCTTATTTCTCCATCAATTTTGAAAGAGAGTTTTGCAGGGTACATCAATCTGGGTTGGAGGCTGTTTTCCTTTATGGCTTGAAATACATCACTCCAAGCTCTTCTTGCCTTGAGGGTTTGCATTGAGAAGTCTGCTGTGATTCTGATGGGCTTTCCTCTGTATGTGATTTGTTTCTTTTCTCTCACTGCTTGTAGAACTTTGTTCTTCTGTTGAGTTTCTGGAATCCTAACTATTATATGCCTATGTGTAGATTTTTTTTTTTGATTAAGGCTAGCTGGAGTCCTATATGCCTCACTTATCTGTATGTCAAGTTCTTTTCCCCTCCTTGGGAAGTTTCCTGCCATTATTTCTGTGAAGAGATTTTTTTATGTCATCTGCATTCTCTCCTCTTTCTTCATTGACTCCAATCAGTCTTATGTTATTCTTTTTTGCATTGTCTAGCAGCTGCTGGATTGATTTCTCATGTTCCCTTACAATTTTAAAGCAATTTTTCTTTTCCTGGTCACTAATTTCAATCTTATCTTCTGTATGTGAAATTCTATCCTCACATTGGTTTATTCTGCTGCACAGACTTTCGATGGAGTTTTTAATCTCTTGGAAATCTGTTTGTATCTATTTTATGGATTCCATTTGTTTTCTATGTTGGGATTCCATCATGTTCCTCAGATCCTCTATTTTTTTATCTGTGTCCTCTCTAGATTTATTAATCATGTCTTGCACCATGAGCAAAATCTTTGCTGTTATCTGAGTAATTATTTCTGATTTCATTTTTCCCAGATCCTCTTTTGTTGCCAGTTCAGAAAGTCCAGGCGGTTGAGTATCAGATTGTTTCATCTCATTTCCCTTTGGGGTTGCTGTAGGTGATCTGTAAGTCTGTTTTTGAGGCTTGCTTATGTGTTTTCTCATATCCAAGAGAGGGGGTGCTTCTGGAGCCCACAGGGCTCACCTTCCCTAGGGAGCTTCCTTCTGGGTGCTGCGAACGGCTCATCTTCTCTGCCCTAGGAGCCTGGGAAAGCATCCCTGGCTTAAAAAAAAAAAAAAAAAAAAAAAAAGGTGTTGGAATCTATAGATTAAAAAACACAATAATTTCTGGAATTTACCTCATAGTTTATGTAAATAAATAAATGAAATATCATAAGAAACAAATTTCATAGACATATCAACCAATAGCAATCCATGAATCTTATCTGAAATCAGTTCAAACACTACAAAGTAGTAATTGTATGACAATCAAGAAATGTCATTGCTATGTAGATACTTGAACACTTCAAGCTATTTCAAAATATTTTTAGATATAACCATGGTTTATAGTTATGTTCAAAATGATATTTTATTATTACGAAGAAAATTATATAATTACATAGAAAAACAGCAGCTCCTTGCCAAATAAGTGTACACAAACAGACCTATATATTTCTGCTGTGGACTAAATAGTGGCCCTCACTTTGTAACATTAATATATATATTATATATAATTATATTGCATTATTTATTATATTATATTATTAATGTTATATATTATTATATTTTTTACTTGTATAAGAATCTTTTTTAAATTTTATTTTATTGGTACATTTTAGGTATACAATATAATGACATTCATCATTGGAAATTTGCACCTTTACATAATCTCTCTTGGTTCTTATTTTTCCCCCTTCCCTTGCCGTCCCTATTTACAAAAATTTTTTTCCATTTTTTCATTTTCTCATATTAATTCCATTTCTTTCTTTCCTTTCCCCTATTGCCTCCCACTTTGCCTTGTCCTTTGCCCCTTCCTCCTTTTCACATTATCTATTATACATTTTAGTTTGTATTTACACTTTCAGTTTCTCACACTAGAGAATGTTTAGTATTTACACATATGTATCCTATTTATTCCATTTGAATATCGCTTCATTGTGCATCCATTTAGCTATAAATGTCTCTAATTTTTCATATTTTATGGCTGAGTAGTATTACATTTTATTAAAAAACCACATTTTCTTGATCCAGTCTCCAGTTGATGGGTAATTGGGCTGCATCCAAGTTTTAGCTATTACAAACTCTGCTGCTATGAACATGGGTGCACATACATCACTGTGGTAAGATTCTTTTAATTCTTTGGGGAAGATACCCAGCAAGAGAATAGTGGGGTCAAATGGGACTTCCAGTCCTAGTTCTTTGAGGTATCTGCATACTGATTTCCACAGTGCTTGCACCAGTCTACACTCCCACCAGCAGTGGAGCAGGGTTCCTCTCTCCCCACAGACCAATCAGCATTTGTTATTGGTTGATTTCATGATAGCAGCCATTCTTTCTGGGGTGAGCTGGAATAACAGCGTTGTTTTCATTTCCATCTCTCGAATGACCAGTCATGTTGAACATTTTTTCATGTATTTATTTGTTATTTCTACTTCTTTGTCTGAGAAATGTCTGTTCATTTCAGATGCCCATTTTTGGATTGAGTCTTTAAATCTGAGAGGTCTGATTTTTTTAAGTTCTTTATAGATTCTAGATAGTAGACCTTTGTCTGAGGAACAGCAGGTGAAGATTTTTTCCCACATTGTGGCTTGTCTCTTCACACTGCTGGTGGTTTCTTTTGCTGTGCAGAAGCTTTTTAGTAATAAAAGATCCTACTTGTTGATTGTTTGTGCTACTTCAAGAGCAACTGAGGTTTTGTTCATAAAATCTTTTCCTACCTCAATGTCTTGAAGAGTTCTACCTAACCTCCATTCCAGTTGGCTCAGCATTTCTGTTTTAATATTTAGATTTTTAATTCATTTTGATTTCAGGTTAGTGCATGGTGAGACATATAGGTCTAGTTTTAATCTTTGGCAAGTTGAAACCCAATTTTTCCTGCACCATTTATTAAAGAGGTTATCTTTCCTCCAGTGAGGGTGTTTTGCTCCTTTGTCGAAGATGAGGTGGCTGAGTGTATCTGGAGTTGTTTCTGCATTTTCTACTCTATTCTACTGGTCCTCAGGTCTGTTTCTTTGCCAGTAAAATGTTTTTATCTCAGTAGCTTTGTAGTATAGTTTTGAGTTGGGGGTTATGATACCCCCTGACATGTCTCTGTTGCCTAGAATTGCTTTTGTTATTCTGGTTCTCTTCTTGTACAAAATGAATTTTTGGATTATTTTCTCAAGGTCCATGAAGTATGCGGCTGGGATTTCAATTGGGATTCCATTGAATCTATATAGCAGTTTTTGAAGTATGACCATTTTCACTATGTTGATCCTTCCTACACAGGAGTAGGGAATGTCTTTCCATTTTCTGATATCTTCTTCGATTTCTCTTTTTCAGAGTGCTATAGTTTTCAGAGAAGAGGTCTTTGATTTATTTTTAAGGTTGATTCCTAGGTATTTCATTTTTTGGATGTTATTGTGAAAGGAAGTGTTTGACTGATTTGTCTGTCAGTGAGTCTGTTGTTCTTGTAGAGGAAAGCTATTGATTTTTGTGTGGTGACCTTGTATCCAGTTACTTTACCAAATTTGGTTATTAAGTCTAGAAGACTTTTGGTGGCACTCGTGGGAAGTTTTATACAGAGTATCATGTCATCTGCAAACAATGACAATTTGACTTCTTCATTTCCTATCTTTATTCCTTTTATTTTTTTCCCTTCTCTAATTGCCATGCTAATGTTTCCAAAACTATATTGACCAAGAGTGCTGATAGCGGACAACTTGTCTTGTTCCTGATTTTAATGTGAAGGATTTCAGTTTTTGACCATTTAGTATGATACTGGCTGTTGGTTTTTCATAGATGGCTTTTACCAGATTAGGGTAGAGACTGTCTATTCCAATTTTTTGTAGGATTTTTGTCATAAATGGGTGTAATATTTTGTCAAATGCTTTTTCTGCATCTATTGAGATGATCATATGGATTTGTCCTTGGCTCTATTGATATAGTGTATTACATTGATTAAATTGCATATGTTGAAACATCCCTGCATCTCTGGGTTGAATCCCACTTGGTCAGGGTGTATAATCTTCTTAATGATCTTCTGCATTCTATTTGCCAATATCTTATTAAGGAGTTTTGCATCTATGTTCATTAGTAAGATTGGCCTATAGTTCTCTTTTTCGGATGGGTCTTTCTCTGCTTTGAGGATCAAGGTGATGTTTGCTTCCAGGAATGAATTCAGGAGTATTGCTTCCTTTTCGATTTCATTGAAGAGTTTAAACCGTAGTGGCAGTAGTTTCTCTCTAAATGTCCTGTAGAATTCAACAGTGAAGCCATCAGGACCCGGGCTTTTCTTAGTTGGTAAGTTTTTAATTATGTTTTCAATTTCATTGATTGATATTGGTTTGTTTAGAATTTTTAGGTCTTCTTCGTTCAACTTTGATAATTCACACATATCTAGGAATCTGTCCATTTCTTCTATGTTTTCCATCTTACTGGTGTATAGGGTCTCGAAGTAGGTGTTGATGGTCCTCAGGATTTCTCCTGGGTCTGTTGTAATTTCACCGTTTTCATTCCTAATTGGATTTGGGCTTTTTCTTTCCTTTTTCTGATAAGGTTGGCTAAGGGTTTGTCAATTTTGTTGATTCTTTTGAAGAACCAATTCTTGGCTTCATTGATTTTTTGTATTGTTCTTTTAGACTCCATTGCATTGATTTCTGCTCTGATCTGTATAATTTCCTCCCTTGTATGAGCTTTGGGTTTGTCCTGCTCTTCTTTTTCTTGAAGCTTGAGGTTCAGCATCAGGTTGTTTAATTGGGCTCATTTTGTTTTCTTAATATGAGTATTCACTGCTATGAATTTCCCTTGTAAGACTGCTTTCACTGTGTCCCATAGATTCTGATCTGTTGTATTGTCATTGTCATTTAATTGAAGGAACTGTCTGATTTCTTCTTTAATTTCCTCTGTGACCCATTGGTTATTCAGAAGTGTGTTGTTCAATTTCCATGTGTTTATGAAATTCTTGAAGTTTCTTTTGCTATGGATCTCCAATTTCATCACATTATGGTCTGATAATATACAGGAGACAATGTCAATTCCTTTGTACTTACTTAAACATGTTCTATGAGCAAGTATGTGGTCTATTTTGGAGAACAACCCCTGTGTAGCTAAAAAGGATGTGTATTCTGATTTGGTGGGGTGGAATACTCTGTAAACATCTTTTAAGTTCATTTGTTCAAGAGTTTGAGTTCTAGTATTTCATTACTTATTTTTTGTCTTGTTGATATATCTAATTGTGTCAGTAGGGTATTGAGGTCCCCCACTATTATTGTGTTAGTGCATATATGACTTTTCATGTCCATTAGTATTTGTTTTATATAGTTGGGCTCAGTAGTGTTTGGTGCATATATATTTATGATTGTCATCTCTTCCTCTTGGATTTTTCCCTTTACAAGGATTTAATGGTCTTCTTTGTCTCTCTTAATTAGTGTGGGTTTGAAATCCACTTGATCTGCAAAGAGGATAGCTACTCCTGCTTTTTTCCAGGTTCCTGTCACATGGAGTATTGTTTTCTACCCTTTAACTTTCAGTCTATGAGTTTGTTTTTGAATTAAGTGTGTTTCTTGCATGCAGCATATTGTTGGATCTTGCTTCTTGACTCATTCTGCCAGTCTATTTCTTTTGATTGGTGAGTTGAGACCATTCACATTGATGGTTATAACTGATATATATTGCCTTATCATTGTCATGACTTTTTCTTTTTGTTGGATTCTCCCCCATTACATTTAATTTCTTGTTGCGCCCGATGGATTCATTCTGCTGTGCTTCCTGGGGTTGTGATCCTCATTGTCTTTTCCTAGCATATTGTCTAAAATTTTTTTGAAGTGCTGGTTTGGTATTCATGAAGTTCCTCAGGTCTTCTTTGTCATGAAAGTATCTTATTTCTCCATCAATTTTGAAAGACAATTTTGCATGGTACATCAATCTGGGTTGGAGGCTGTTTTCCTTTAGGGCTTGGAATATGTCACTCTGAGGTCTTTTTGCTTTGAGAGTTTGCATTGAGAAGCCTGCTGCAATTCTGATGGGCTTTCCTTTGTATGTGATTTGTTTCTTTTCTGTAACTGCTTGTACAACTTTGCTCTTCTGTTGGGTTACTGGAATCTTAACATTTATATACCTATGTGTAGATTTTTGTTTTGATCAAGGCTATTTGGAGTCCTATATGCCTCACTTATCTGTATGTCAAGTTCTTTTCCCCTGCTTGGGAAGTTTTTTGCCATCACTTTTGTGAACAGTTTTCTTTATGTCATCTCCACTCTCTCCTGTTTCTTCACTGACTCCAATCAGTCTTATGTTATTCTTCTTGCATTGTCTAGGAGCTGCTGGATTGATTTCTCATGGCCCCTTACAATTTTAAAGCAATTTTTCTTTTCCTGGTCACTAATTGCAATCTTATCTTCTACATCTGAAATTCTGTCCTCACATTGGCTCATTCTGCTGTGTAGACTTTCAATGAGGTTTTTAATCTCCTGGAAATCTGTTTGCATCTGTTTTGTGTATTCCATTTGTTTCCTATGTTGGGATTCCATCATGTTCCTTAGATCCTCTCTAGATTTATTAATCATGTCCTGCACTATAAGCACAATCTCTGCTGTTATGTGAGAAATTATTTCTGATTTCATTTTTTCCAGATCCTCTTTTGTTGTCAATTCAGAGAGTCCAGTTGGTTTAGCATCAGAGTATTCCTTCTCATTTCCCTTTGGGGTTGCCATAGGTTATCTGAAAGTCTGGTTTTGAGACTTGTTTACATGTCTTCCCATTTTAAGGGTGGGGTGGGTGCTGCTGCCACCTGCAAGGCTCACCTGCTCTTCACTGGGAGCAGTGGTACAGAGGCCCAGAAGCCTTCTCTGTGCTGGGAGCGGTGGTAAGGAGGCCCAAAAGCCTCCACTGTGCTGGGACAATCTTTTTATTTTTTTATATTTTAATTGAGTTTATTGGTACATTTTAGGTATACATTAAGATCACATTCATCATTGGGAATTTGTACTTGTACATGATATATCTTAGTTTTTGCCACCTTTTTTTTTTTTGGTACTGGGGCTTGAACTCGAGACCTTGTGCTTATGAGGCAGGCAGCGGAACCATTGAGCTAAATCCCCAGCTCCCATCTTAGTTCTTGTTTTTTCCCATTCCCCTTCCTTCCCTTCCACCCCACTACCCCTTCCTATTTACAAAAGTTTTATTCCCATTTTTTCCCTTCTTTTCTCATATTTTTTCCTTCTTTCCTTTCCTGCATCCTCACTAATTCCTTTTCCCCATTGAACCTTTTCTTCCTATTTCACAGTATCTATTATATATTTTGTTCCTCATTTACACTTTCAGTTCCTCACACCAGAGAGACAATTCGATATTTAAATATGTGGGCCCTATTTATTTCACTTAAGAGTATGGCCTGGATTTGCATCCATTTAGCTCTGGCAGTATTAATATATTAAATCCCTAACCCATAATGTGACTGTATCTGGAGACAGGACCTGTAATGAGGTGGTAAAGAATAAATAATATCATGAGAATAGGATTGTGAACCAATTGGTCTGGTGACCACATAAGTAAGGAGAGACACCAGAGCTGTCTCTGAGCCATGTGAGGACTGAGTAAGAAGATAGATACCTGAAAACTAGGAACCAAGCTCTTACCAGGAACCAAATCAGCCAGCACCTTAATCTTGGACTTCCCAGAAGCAAGAACTGCAAAACCCAAATTTTTTTGCTGAAACTACCCAGTCTGTGTATTTTGTTAGAGCAGCCTGAGCAAATTAATACAATTCCTATATATATATATATGTTCCTATTCAGGCAGAGAAAAATTTGAAAAGAATTTCTTTTAAAATTCTTTCCTCATTAGCTGAAAACACTATCTTTTCCTCTGCTCTTGAATTGAGTTTATATTCTATAAAATGTTAATGTTAAATAATCTTTCAAAACTCAGTGGACCATATATGTGTGGTTCTATTTCTAGATTCTTGGTTTTATTCCAATGATCTATATGTGTTTCCTTACACCAACACTGCTTTGATTACTATAGCTTTAGAGAAAGTCTTAAAATTAGGTATTAAACATCTTCCAACACTATTTTTTTTCTTTTTATTTTTATTTTTCTAGGTCCTCTGTACTCCTACATAACTTTTAAATTTCAATATCCAATTCTTCATTTATAACAGGTATACATACACTTGAATTTTTATATATACCTTGTGTTTTCTAATCTTGCTAAATTCAAATACAGGTTCTAGGGGCTCCTAGAGATTCCTTAGTATTTTCTCTGTAGATGGTCATTTCATCTACATATAAAGATTTTTTTTCTACCTTGCCAATCCTATCCTAATTGTGTCATTTTAACGCCAGACTATTTTGGTTTGGGCCTATGTTTCAAAGTTTAATGAACAGATGAAAAGTAGGTATATCTGCCCTTGTTCCCCACCTTAGGGAGAAAGCATAGTATCTTCTCCATTCATATAAGGCATTTTTTCTGGAAGTAAGGAGTACATGTCTTTGATCTGTTGAGAAGGTTCCATTCTACTTCTAGTCTCCTGATAGCTTTTACCACGAACAGCTGTAGAATTTAGTCCAACACTTTTTCTCCAACTAGTGACAGGATCATATGATTTCCTCTGTTAAAATGATGACTGTTGGGGGTGGATCTTCCAATGCTAAACCAACACTGCCATCCCTATAATAAAACCACTTTCTACATACTACCAGATCTGACTTCTAATAGTTTGTTTTGTTAAACAAATTTCTATCTATGTTCATACTTTTTTCTTCTATTATCTTTATCCAGTTTTAGGATAAGTACAATGTTGATTTCCTAAAATGCGAGAAGTGTTCCTTCTTTTTTCTGCTTTAAATGTTTGATATAATTTATCAGTTAAAATGTATATGAGCCTGTTGTTGTCATATAGGTAAGTTTTCAAGCTAGGAATATACTTTCTTTAATAGGTGCTATTCAAATTTTATATTTCCTCCAGAGTTAGTTTCATTAATTTGTCTTCCAAGGTACTTAGAAGTTGTCAAATTTATTTCAAAAAAGATTTTTGTAATATGCTTTCTATATCCTTTTAAATTCTGCAAAATCTATGTCAATGTCTCCTAGATCTTGATATTATAATTTTAAAAGTGTATAATTGGTATTGTGTAATAGGAAGAAAAGTCTAAAGGAGCAGAGGAAGTGGGAGGGGTGGGGGAAAGGAAAGAAGGGAAAAGAAAAATATGAGAAAAGGAAAACAATGGAAACAAAATCTTTGCAAATAGGAAAGAGTGGAGAGGGTGAAGGGAGGGCAGGGGAAAGGGAAAAAAATAAGAACCAAGATACCCATGTAATGGTACAAGATCCCAATGATGAATGTAACTGTATTTTATACCTAAAATGTACCAATAATCTTAATGGGAAAAAAAAGAAATTCTTTCCTTTAACTTCCTTTACAACTAGTTAAACCACACATGCATACGCGGAGCTGCTTGTAAACAGAATACCAAGTTGTAGTTATACAAAGAAACTGAAGCAGTACATAGAAGTGATTTTCATGAACTTAAGAGGCAAACATTCTGCTTCTATTATGAATGACTATGTAGGTGAGCTTTTTCGTTTTTCTCCTAAGACACATACCAAAAGGATAATAACAATCACAACAAAACCTGAACATTCCATATTCTTATGTGTAAAAAAGAAAGAAACCATCCTCAACCTACAAAATATGTTTAAGGATGGCCCCAAACATAGGTTTTTTTTTAAAGAAAAAAAAAAGTGAGACTAGGAAACAAAGAGAATGGTGAGAAGACCTACAGCAGGTGTGTTCAGCCCATGGGCCATCGTTCACATGCAGCCCCACAAGGCTGTAGACTGTTAAGATTATTATATGATTTTTGGTGATGCTTTTTCATGACTTGTTTGCATGGTATGTAGCAATGAACTGCATAGGCAATAACAAAAAGCTGTGTAGGGGAAAGCATAATGCGGTGGAACTCTGCCTCCTGCACCTGCCGTACACAGTCAAAGCAGAACTCATGTGTATTATCACCTTATGTGTGCTTGTGCAGCCTTGTGAGTAAAACACAGCAACTACTGATAATAGCTTTTCAGCATAGCTACATGTGTGTAAGTATATTTGCAGCTCTATTTTCAGTTGAGATATTACCTGTGAATTTTCAAATGGATTGTAGAGTTGCAGTCAGGCATTTAACTCAAAGAACAATTTGATCATGTCCCTTTACTAGATTTTTAGAAGACCTATCTTCCCAGAGAAAAATATCCCTTGCTTCACAAACATTCCTTATACATGCCATTCCTTTTTGGCAGTATGCATATCTTTGTGAAAAACTATCCTCAAGGACAAAGCACACAAACAGTAAAATTAGATTAAAAATTTCTGATGAATAACTTCAAAACTCACAAAGAATTGCAACCACTTTCATCAGTTTTAAAAAAACAAGTTTAAATATTGCACTGGTTTTATGTTTATGTTGCCCTCTTTTTAAATTTTATAATATAAAATATAAAAAGTGTTGTTCATTATGTATATTACCTATATTATATGTGACACAAAAAACAAATCTGCTTCATCTAATGTGCCCCAGGCAAGACAAAAGGTGAATCCTAATGGCCTTGAGGAAACAGATCTCAGGAATTTCTAGCAAAAGAAAAGAAAATAGTACTAGTAAACATAAAAGGTTGTTTTTAAAGAAAATATATTTTAAAGTAAATTACTTTGACCTAATAAAAAAGCATAAAATCATGACAAATAGTAAAATGAGGGAAACTAAAAGAATAGACACTTCACAAAAGAAGCAGAAATGGTGGATAAATACATGAAAAAATGTTCAACATCACTGGCCATTAGAGAAATGCAAATGAAAACAACATTGAGTTTCTATCTTACCCCAGGAAGAATGACCATCATTAAGAAATCAAATAATAATAAATGCTGGTGAGATTGATGGGAAAAAGGAGCTCTTCTACATGGTTGATGGAAATGTAAACTAGTACAACCTCTATGAGAATCAGTATCAAGAGTCCTCAAAAAACTAAAACTAGAAAGTCCATTTGACTCAGCTATTCCCCTTCTAGGTATCTTCCAAAAAGAGTTAAAGACATATTACAGTATACATGCATACCCATGTTTATACCAACACAATTTTTAATAGCTAAATCATGGAAGTGGCCTATATGTCCATCAACAGATGAAAGGATAAAGCAAATGTGATTAGGGGGGTTACCAAGGATCCAACCCAGGACCTTGTGCTTGTGAGGCAGATGGTGGCACCACTGAGCTAAATCCCCAGCCCCAAGAAAATGTGATATTTACACACCATGGAGTACTACTCTGCCATAAAGAAAGATAAACTTGAATCATTTGTAGGAAAATAGATGTGCTTTCAGACCATAATGTTAAGTAAAATAAATCAGACACACAAGCTTAAATATCACATAGTTTCTCTTGTATGAGAAACCGATTATAATTAAAACGTAAAATAAAACATAATAAGAAGTAGGGAAATAGATTTTTCTCAAATAGGAAGAGGATCAAGAGAGGAAGGAGAGAAGGGAGGGAAAGGGGATGAAAAAATGAATTAAGATGTGTTATGTACATGTACCAACTCCACCCAAAGAATGTATTCACTTTCAAAATCACTCAACTCTCTGAAAATCAATTAGAAAATGTGGCTAAATTAAATTTACTAAAATGTGCCCAGTAAAAGTGGGAAAAAATAAAGACTCAAGCTACTATTCACAGATCCTGACCCTCATATCCATCAGGCACTTGAAATTCACAAGGAATTCAGCCAAGTTTTAAAGAAGAAATTCACTCTAACATCAATTTAGGCTATTCTAAATCATAGGAAAACTTCCAAATTCTATTTATAATATAAGTATAGCATTGAAGCCAAATCTATTGTTAATTTTCCATACACAAAATAAATAGCATGTCAACCTCATTTGCGATTATCTGTACAAAAAGCCTTCAGTACAATTTTAACGCAAAGGATATTAAAATGGCAATACTTTGATATCAAATGAGTTTTATCCGTGAAAGTATACAGTTCAATATTAGAAAACCCATTAATATAACTCATTATATTAAAATAGTGCTAATGTCATTATAATATGATCCATAATCTTAATCGTTCTACAGAGAAAAATCATAATCATATTCAACAAACTTTAGAAACTATTTATAAAAATCAATAAAATTGAAATATATGGATCATTTCTCAACATATAAGATACATTGATTTCAGCTTAAAAACAACACCTTGTTCAATGTTGGCTGCACATGGAATCACCTGGAAAGATTTAAACAAGATTTAAACAAGATCTGGGTCCTACCCTCCAGAGATTCCAATTAGCCAATATGGGCTGAGGTTGGCTATTAGAATTTTTTAAGTCTTCTAGGTCTTTTCAATGTACAGCCAAGGTTAAGAACCACTGCACTAAAATCATTCCCTTCATATTCAGAAGCAAAGTCATCAGTGTTCTCTATTAGACCATTTTTAACATTATTAGGGATATAGCTTCACAATTAATTTTGTATTGGAGATCAGTGCAATCCTGTAGCAGAGAATTATAAAATTTGGAAAGGAGGAGTTAAACATGTAACTATAATATTTTAGATTATATTATTTTGGGAGAAAAATCCAGGAATTTGGCTTTGGATTTGAAAAACTACTGAAAGCAACAAGAGAACTCTTTAAGAGAGTAGAGTACAAAACAACAAATATCAATCAATGACTTTCACAAAACACAACAGCCAGTTATAAAAGAAAATATAGTTGCAACAAAAAGATAAATATCTAACAACGACATGAAATAGAAATGTGCAAGACCTATTGAAGAAAACTTGACAACTGTTAAAGATAGAAAAGGGGACTTGAACAAATCAAAAGACATCTTCTCATATTAGAATCATAAAGATGTTAATTCTCTCTCATTTGATTTACAAATTCAATAGTGTCTCAGTAAATAGGCCCTTAAAGAAACAAGTCTGTGTGGTTCTAAAGTTTATATTAAAAAAATCAAAATTAGGGGAATTGTGAACAAAGAAAGTGGAGCACGGACTATCTTTAATAGAAATTAAAACATAAAAATGACCCAATAACTGAAACTTCATAGTTTGGCACATGCATAACAAACTAGTCAATGAAATGGAAAAGAGACTCTAGAAATAGATCCAAATGTACATAGAAATTTAGATTATAAAATTAGCTTTTCAGTGGCAGGAAAGGTGGGTTATTTAATAAATGATATGTGGCAAACTGGGTAGTAATCTGGAAAAAAGTTAAGTCTTATTTCACATTATGCAAGAAAAAAATCCAAATATAAAAATGATTTAAATATAAATAATAAAAAGATACAAGAAGAAAATACAGAATTTTTTATTACATTGGAACAAGGATGACTTTCTACAACTCAAAATCAAGAAGCTAAAAAGGTGATAAAAATGTCTCCATAAAAATAAAAAAATCATAAAGCCAAAAGCTTAAGGACAAGTTAAAAAAACATGTAATCAATAAAAGGACTAAAGTATTATAAATATCATAAAATATTCCTAGAAATCCTAGAGAAAAAGACCATTAACACCGAAATTAGCAAGAGATAAGAACAAACAATCCTAAAAAAGGAATTAAATGAATCTTAATCACATAAAAAATGCTTAATTCTGCTCATAAGTATTCAAATGAAAATTATTCTGAGATATCATGCTTCACTTATCAGGTCAGCAAACTCTATGATAATAAAACTCTATTGGGGACCAGGGATTTAGCTCAGTGGCACCATGCCTGCCACTGAAGAGCAAGGTCCTGAGATCGATCCCCGGTACAAAAAAAAAAAAACTCTATTGGAAAGATTTGTGCATTCTCATATATAAATGGTGAAAACATAAATTGGGATAATACTTGTAAAAGTCATTTTGGGAATATGTATCAAGCTTACAAATGCAAAGATGCTTTGACCTAGCAATTCCACTTCTAGAGACATACTTGGTGTAAATAGTTGTATACAATTATGAAATGTTCTAGGTTACTTTCTATAGCAAATTTATAACAGCAGAAGATTATATATTATATAAGTCTCCATTAATAGGAACTGGTTAAATTAATAAGACATTCAATGGACTGCTACATGACTCTTAAAAAGAATGAGGCAGATTCTGAAAGATGTTGAGATAATTGCGAAACACTTCTAGTGTATATATTTTAAGTGAAAAAATGTCAAGGATAGACAGCATATATTATCTGCTACCTTTTATTTTTAAAAAGGGGAAATGAGATGGCATGTTACTCTTTGCTTATATACTTATAAATATTCTTGAAGAAAACGCCAGAAACTAAAAATACTTACATTTCTGGTGGAAATGATAAGGAATTGAGTGAATAAGAGATAACTGAAAAGTATTGTTTGTATACACATATAAATATCATGTAAATGTGTCACCTATTCAAATTATATGATTCTAAGAATAGAGTAAGGTAGTAAGGCAGAGAAGAGAAAATTTTGCCTGAAGATGAAAAAAAAATGTATGGTTGTTTCTACTGAATTATTTTAAAGAAATGTTTCTCACAAACCACAATGAGTAGCTCCTACCTTCTAAAAGTTGTGTTCCCATTAAATGGTGAATGTTTTCCTCCATAAGGGAAAAATACCCTAATCTGTGATTTTTTTTCTCTAGTCCATCATTTACACTATGAAAATAAAATGGTAATGGGTAGCAATACCTTTGCAGTTCTAGTAGTGTACTAAGTATGTTTGTTATCAAAAATATAGCTTTAAAATATAGTTTAAAGATAATATAACTGATGAAGAATTTATCTCTTGAATGCTGATATAGAAGAAAAGAATTTTATAAGACAAGAATATAAAGATAGACTTGTATATATACTAAAGGTAAATATGGGTTAATTTTGGAAGCCCAACTATCATATTTTTATAAAATGTTACTTTTTTATCTAATCACGCTCTATTTTCTGGATGGAAGTGTCACCTTGGGGTGATTTTCAACCAACCATGAAAAGAAAGAAGGACCAGATAAGGAAATTTTAATGTTTATATTACCACGCAATAATTTAAAAAGAAGAAAATGATGGATGGATTGATAGATGGATGGATGGTTGGATGGATGGATGGATTAATGGATTGATGGATGAGGCTAACATGCAGGAGGATATTTCATGATTATATGTGAGTTTATGAAAGAAAAACACTACTGGAGCTAATCATGAATGATGAACCACAGCTCTCACACAAGCTCTCATCACACAGAAGAGATAGGAAGAAGAAGGCCCACCAGGCCAGGCTGCTGCTGTGAGCATCACTGTTAGCCTGGAACCACTTGATTGCTGCTTCAGGAAGGGAAAAAATTACAGTAGCTTCAGAGAACAAGAAGGAAGAACCAGCAGCGTGATAGGTGTTGCTATAATTCTTAAGTCAGGGTCCAATCCTAAAAGAGTATATTTATTGGTATTAATAATATGAAATTACTTTTAGTGCACATCATACCTCTTCAATAATAAAACTTAGCCTGTGAATCCTACATAAGATAAAAAAGAAAAATCTCACCAGTTGAAACAAATCACTGCTAGATTTTAATTGCACTGCCTCACACCATTCTGACAGGGAAAGAAGAAGGCAGGGTGTTGCTGTCAAATTATGCCAGTAACTGCCTGATTTCTGTCATAAAAGACAGATTATTTTTTAAATGTGCAATTCAATTATTTAAAGTTCAATATACCTACTATAGCACTCAATAAATGTTGGCTGACAATCATGACTGTGTTTCAAGATTAGAATTTGGGGATATTTAAAAATAAACCAATTAAAGTATAGGATTTTTATTTCATTGTGATCTTTTACTTCCTCATTTAATGTTTTATTTAACCACAGTCCCTTGATTTTAAGGTTTGGTTGTTTTGTGGATTTGTTCAAGTTTCATCAATAGTTTCAGAATATTGTACTTTTATTTATTTACCTAATTCTTATATCACCTCAATTCAAAAGGGTTGATAAAAGTCTCCAGAGACATACTACAGATCACATAACCAGGATTTTAAATGAAAATACAGATGTTTTTAGCAGCTTATAAGAATTGCGAATCTGCATTTATCCTATGATACATTAATGGGCAATTGATTAAATTGCAGATACCCCGAGAGTCCTCGATATTACTAGATATGAATCTGCATGAATTACAACTTCAGCTGTTCCTCTCTTTCAGCCTTGTTTCTTTATGCATGGTTCTTATATAAGAGAGGCACTTTTGGCCATTTCAAACTAAATGTATCTTCTAGAATTATCCCTTGTCACTCTACAATTAGGTTACAGTAAAATTAGTGTTTTATTTGCCATGTCTAAGTGATGCTATTTACTTTAACTGAACCAGAAGTGTAAATTATTCTGAACCAACTGAAAACAGTGTTCCAGAGGAAAGAGGAGAGGATTATCTTTGAAATTCCTCATTTGCTACCTCTCACCTTTCCCACATCAACATTTTGAAGGTACTTTCTCTGATTCCAAAAAGATACGTAGCTCCATGAACACAGGGATGATGAGTTAAGGCCATTCAAAATAATATATAGAAACATTTAAAATATACTCAGAGGTATCATGTTTAAGCATTAATTATTCTCTGGATGATATATTAAATATATAATAAATACAAAGTAAATATTAACATATGTTGTCCATAGTACAAGGGACTCTATAAGCATTATGTCAAATTCTTGTAATACTGAGAGGTAAGTAACTAGTAGATGGGGATATTAAAACTTGGAGTTGGAGAATTTCCCTCAGAGTGACACTATTATAAGAGATGGCAAAGATGGCAATCCAAATATTTCCCACTCTAAAACCTAATGTGCTGGCACACAAGTGATATTGTATGAACACAGAAGGTTATGAGATTGACTATAAATATTTGAAAGATACTTTCACTTCTTTCAAACAGCCTTTATGTTGTACTTCCCATCAATATTTTCAAAACCACCATCAGCCTAATCTAGTCCCCCTGAATCTTACCTCTAGGTGGTGGTGCAATGAGAAAGTCAGGAGCATAAAATTCCAGAACATTTGCCTAAATATAGTCTCTATTACTTCGGACAGAATCTTATTTGCCTGATGTTGATAAAAGAAAAGTAATCAGAGAGATTAACTGGAATTGTACCTGTTGGTTGCAGTCCAACTTCAATATGGCTTCCAGTTTTCCTTCATTTCTATAATAGTTGCCCCTCAGGTTTCTTGGGCACCAAGTAATCTTCTACCTCTAGTATCCACTCAGCTTGCACCACCTTGAAATTAGGTCCTGTAATGAAAAGGATTCCTGAAGTAGTGGTCAATTGGAGTGGTACCTAATTTACTGAGTTGAATGCTTGCTACTTTACTACTCTGACTGTTCAACATATACAGAAACTCCTTTGTAGCAATTCATGAAGCTACCCTGGGGCCCCAGAGGCGCTCCCAGCACTCAAGAAAGCAATGGGACCAGGGATGGAGGTGAAGATGGGATTTTGGGCATAGAGTCATAGGAGAAGGATGCTTCCTCTATCATTCTGGACCATCTAAGTAGCAAGGGTCAGAAATATCCAAGTCAACTGGTAAACATACCAAGTGTAGGTTTATTAGCCCATTAAGTAAAAGTCTACATGTTACTAGATAAGCTCAAGGATACTGTTATTATTTGGTTTATCCCTTGCAGATCAGCTTTCTGTTGGCACAGATCAAAAATAGGTTCTTTCCAAGGCCAGGGATTTAACTCAGTGATTCTGCTGCCTGCCTCGCAAGTGCAAGGTCCTGAGTTAGATCCCCAGTACCCCCTCCCCCAAAAACGGTTCTTTCCCATTAGTACAAAATAGCCACAGCAATCCTATCTGTGTCATTTCAATTCATTGGATATATAACAGCTGTCTCTGACCTAGCATTCTCAGAGATATTATTATATAATAAAGCATTAGATCCTATAATGAAATTAATGCTCTGACTGGATCATCTGCCCATCCTTGCTATGGACAGGAAAATGGGATGCACTCAATGCTTTAGGCCTAGATCATATGCTTGACCCCTCTACCAATCATTGAGTCCAGGGCAACATTATGTGCTGATTATTTTGAACTTGAATCACTTCTGCCCTGGAGACAAGGACGAATCCCCATTCAAACCTGAGAGGCAGAAATCAGAGGGATTAGAAGTTCCCCATAATGAAGTCTAGTTTAAAGACTAGAGACAGCTTCATAGTACCTTTGTTTACCTTTATTTCTTCACTGAGAATTAAAGTTCTTCCTACAAAACCATTCCTGCTCTCTAACTTACACACTTAGAGAAGAAAACTTGTCTATTTGAATGTATATTCATCTGGTGCATATATGAAGTTTGTTTGGGCAGAAGTACATGAGGATGTAGCTTCCCAAGACAGCTCAGGTGTTCCTGATCCCCAAAGACTAGGAAAGTCATCTGCATAGCCCTCTGCATGGACACTGTAGCAGGAAGATCTGCAGACACCAAGAAGCTTCAGACAAGAAAAAGAAGAGCCCTTTCTTATAAAATATTTCAAGTTGATGGAGCCTCAGGGTAGTGAAAATGAACCAACACTAATGGATATGCTAATAAGAAACACTGACCCAGATAAGATCTTAATTTACTATTCCCTAGAACTTGCAATACTATATCATATAGGCATGAATTAATAAGTTCATAGAATCATAGAACTATAGAATTCTAGAACTAAAAATTACCCTACTTACCTGATGAAGAAAACCCCCAGAAAGGAATAGAGCCTTACAAATGAAAAAACAGAATAGAACCTTACTCATGATCATACAACAAGTTAAATCATAGTTTCAAAAAATTAAATCTAAATTTTATATTCCAAAGCTCTTAGAAAAAAAACTATATTTAATCATATATATACATTCTGTTGTCATAGCAATTGTGTATTATTATAATTTTAGAATAATAATGTCAGTCCAGAAACACTTTAAGCTGACATTAGTTTGTAGTTTGCTGAGCTATTAAGAAAATATAAATTTAAACCCTAAACCCATCTCAAAGCTTAGTGACATAAAATAATAATTACTTGTTGCTAGTAGTTATGAATGATTAGGGTAGACTTTTTTCCACCTAGAGCTCAGGTCCAAATCAACAGTTTTCCTGCTTGTATTCCTTGGATGTGGAAGGAGTTTTTTCTAGTCTTCCCTTTGACCCAGCAAGTGGCATTTTGAGGGCACCACTTTTCAATCTTCTCAGGTGTTACTCTATAGCCTGCGTAGATCCAAAAAGTTGTTCCCATATTGTACCCATCTCTTTTCTGTTTTCTATTTTATATTTAATTTTTGGCCAATGCAATTTTCTTTTACCTTATTTTAATCTCAAGTGTGCATTTAAAAGGCCATTTATTACATTTAATTGGAAGAGTTTAAGTATTTTGTATTGGAAGGATTTGTCAGAATTTCAAGTTTTCCCAGAGGCAATATTTATTTTTCACTCTTCTTATGTTAATAAAGTAATTAAAAACAGAATCTATCAGGCATAATTTGTAACTGAGTGGGTCTTTCCCTTGTAAGGAAAAATAGATACAGAAGAGTTGTCACTGAATTATTTATGTTCCTCTGCACAGTGTTTAGAAAAGCTTAGGAGGTTGAGTAGGAACCTTGAGGAATTTTTAGGAACCTTGAAAATGTATGATTAGTTATTTTGAGAGTCACAGATAAATTGTTCTACTTCTGGAAGAGTATCCAAGAAGCTAACGTCCACAATTCTTACTGGAGCATACTTTCCTGCACCACACAAAAATGGGTCTGTATCAGTTATCTATTGCTGTATAACAAACACCTAAAAACTCTAGTGACTGAAAGATTTTCTCACATTTCTGGGGGGGTCACAATTGGCTCAGCTAGGATCACCTGGCATCAGCCTCACCTGACATCATTCGGTGGCTACTGTCACCAAGGAATTGACTTAGATTGGTAGTCTAACATAGCCTCACTCATGTGCCTGACAAACGATGCTAGTTTTTAGCTAGACCTGTGTCTCTTGAGTTCTTCATGTGCAGGTGGATTCCATAAACAACAAGAACAAAGGGCAGGCTCCACTGGGTGAGAGATTTTCAAGCCTCTGCTTGCACATTTGCTAATGTCCCATTGGCAAAATCGATTCACTTGGCCAAACCCAGAGTCAGTGTGGAAAGAGAAGAAAATTCCATACAAGTCCAGAAATGGGTGGTAATTCTTTGAGGCAGTTACTTTAACAATCTACCTCAGGGGTCAGGAGCATAATGGACTACTTTGTGGAAGGAGCAGGGGCTTGTTATCAAACAACCTGAGGAAAAATCCTGTTTCACCTATTTGTGATCTTAGAAAATGACTTACCAGGGCCAATGACTTACCTACTCAGAACCTCAGCTTCATCATGGAAAAGATAATAACTGTGTCACAGAACTTTCATAAAGTTTAAGGTATATATAAGTACAGTAATGGCAAACCTTTTAGAGTTTTCAATAATAAACAGCCAACTGCATGCCATAGGTTCACCACCACTGGTATATAGGCTGTCTACCTAAACTGGCTTTTTCATCTGTCCCACTCCCAAAAAAATTTTGTCTTGACTACCTAAGATTTCAACCTGTCGCATTCTGTTTCCTAATGCCTTGAAAGTTTTCATGAAAAGAGCATTCTGATTTAAAATCTTCTATGCTCACTGGGAAAAAAGGAATACAGATCTGTTTAGAGAAAGAAATAGTGGCTCCAGACCTCCTTTTCATTCTTCACTATTCTACTAAATAAGGCTCCAGTTTTCACTTCAGTAGGTTAGTCACAGTCCAATCTGTGCATCCAGTGCTGACCTCTCCCAAGCTTCAGGCTCATTTACCCACTAACTGCTTGAAGTTTGGCTCCACTCAGCTGTCCTTAAGCAGAGGTTCTTAGTTTTCGCATTCACCAAACTCACTGTGAGGGTAGGTTAAAACCCTGATTTCTGGGCCCTATGCCCACAGTCTAAGATTGAGTAGATCTAGACCGGGACCTGAAAATTTAAATTTCCACCATATTCCCAAGTTATGGTGAAGGGAGTCATGCTGGTCTGGGGACCATACATTGGAACTATTTGCCTAGAGACATTTCATTTTAACTTATCCAAAACCAATCACTGTTTTTCTAATAAAGAGAATTTCATATAATGAGTAATAACAATGATCCAGTTAAACAAGCTGGAAACCAATTGAAACTAAGGATGCTAAACAGTGGAGGGGGGGCCTTGCTCATGCAGTTTTGCATTCTGAGCTTTCAGTTACCTGTGGACAACCATGATCTGAAAACATTAAATGGAAAATTCCAGAAATAAACAACTGGTAAGTTTTATATTGCACATCATTCTGAGTACTGTAACAAAATCATGTGCCGTCTTATTCCATTTTGCCTGGAACATGAATCATCCCTTTGTCCAGTGTATGGATACATATATACTACTTGCCTATTAGTCACTTACTAGCTACCTCAGTTATCTATCAACTGTCATGGACTGCAGTGTGTACAAGAGTGCCTAAGGCTACATCATAATGCCAACAACCTCATGCACATCACTTAATCGCATCCATAACCATTGTACCATCTCCCATCGTCACAAAAAGAAGGGTGAGTATAGTACAATAAGCTATTCAGAGAGAGAGAGATCACATAACTTTTATTATAGTATATTGTTATAATTGTCCTTATGTATTGCTATTGTTCATTTCTTACTATTCCCAATGTATAAATTCAACTTTATCACAGAAACATAGTTTATATAGGATTTGGCAATAGGATTTGGCATTGTTCATTTCACAGATCTTCTAGGGGTTTTAGAATATATTCTCCATAGTTAATGGAGGAGTTCTGCATAAAGATCAAGTTGTTCTGATTGCTGTTTTTTCCTTCTTGTTTTCTCAGATGCTTCCATCCTCATTGATTTCTTGATCTATTAAACAGAGCCACCTTGTGATAACCCCTATTACATTTTTTCTTTTCTTTTTTTTTTTTTTTGTACCAGGGATCAAACTCTGAACCTTGCCCTTGCAAGGCAGGCAGAGGCACCACTGAGCTAAATCCCCAGCCCTATATTTTGCTTAAAATATTTTGACTTCTCTTTTTCCCTTGTCAATGAAGAGGATTGTGCAATTTTTTTAATTCACTTGAACTATTGATAAGATAGAGAAAGCAAGTTTTGCCCCTGGAGCCAATATAGTGGTACATCAGTACATGAACTTAATTATTTCCATGATTCTGGTCATAAATTGAATGGATGAGAACTGTATCAAATTCAGTGACTAGGTTCAATGTTGACCTTACAGGGAAATTTGATTCCGTTCTCATCCGATTTGGTTTGTGATCAGAATTGTAGAATAATTAAGTTCATAAACTGAGGTACCATTGTATAAAGTCTTCATCCTTTGGTACACGTCATGGGGAAAATATCATAAATGCCAATACCTCACAAGGAATACACAAGAGGGCTCTTCCTCGTTTTAAGGTGAAGGTCACAATAGGGAAGCAATTTCTCCTATCATTCCTTATGCTCCATCTTCTACCATCTTGAAAGTGTTGTTACAGTGTTGAGAAGGGGCTAATTTCAGGAGAAGTCTTGTATAAGAAACAACTTTGTAAAGGTAGGCTGGAAACAATCATGCTTTAATGTCAGGGGATCTAGTCTAAAAAATTACATGAATTACTCAGATTTTATAAGTCAGGTATATCATTACATTTCTTGTCATGCTAAGGGCTGCAGCTTTAGAAAAGGGAGTCCTGGATCTTTCTCAACTAGTTATTTCACCAATGTCTTGTCAACTCCTCTCATTGGCTCTACTTTGTCCTTTTCCAATCTATCTTCTACTCTGGCCATTGGGATTCTAAAATCATGATCATCTCAAGTCTGATCATGTCACTCCCAACTTTAAAATGTATAAATCTAAGCATGTCTATAGGAAAGCACAGACAATACTTTGTTGTTGTTGTTGTTGTTATTGTTATTGTTGTTGTTGATGATGATGATTGGCAGAGAAGACAGAGTCAGAGTAAAAATTTCCATTAATTCAAAAATCTCTGGCTTTTATCATGTAGGCAATAGGGAGCCATAGAAAGTTTAAACAAAAGAATGATATATTTATAGAATATGTGTTGTTTTCATGCTACTTTCACTCAGATCAGTAAAAAAGTAGGCTTGGACTGGAGAGATGGAGCAGCAGGATAGTGGAAACAAAAATACTAGTTAGAATCTATTTTGATAGTGAAATTAAGAGAGGATAAGGAACTAAGTAGTACCTAATCTTCACAAAATACTGCTGTTTTAGTTTTAGTGGTGATGGTGGTAGTTAATGAATGATCCAGACTAATCATTTTGAGACTAAGCAAATCCTAGCTGGTACTATTGCTGGGATGATAAAGATATAACAGCCAGGATCTACTCTGCACTCTTGACTGAGATGAGATCATCCGATGTTGCTAACTATATTAGCATTTCATAAGCTGTTGGGAGAGCTTGGGCCATGAGCTGAAGCTGAGCTTCCTAAGTCCCCCAACATCGAGGATTAAATAAAAGCATCACAGTGATCAGTATGGCCTTTGGGCTTGTCACACTTAACAGCATTTCCTACCTCTCTGTCCTGAGAATTAGATCTTCTCCATGGAGGCAACCATATGCATTTAACACTGGTTTGATAAATTCATTCTTATTTGGCTTTTAAAATTAAAAGAAATGAGTGAAGCAGCAATTCCAGATTGTGTGAGAAAATATGATAATGACCAGCCTTGTAGGCTCTGGCTCCTCCTGCCCCTGACTCCCAACTCAGAGTTCTCTCTGCTCTGTTATCTGATGGTGAAGTGGTATTTCAGGTGATGGTGAGGTAGCTGCTTTCAGGACATCTGAAATCAGCACAGCTGGGCAGAAGGGGCTGAAGGAAAGATCCTTTGGGGTAACTTTTTCTTTTCTAGCACTCAAGCTCTTAAGACCAATTTTAAATGATTTTAATGTTTAAACTAAAGTAAACATTAAGATATTGTTCCCCAATCAATTACAGAGCACAAAACATAAAAGAATGAGATATTTTAGTATTACCAGTAAGGCCCCAAAGGCCTCACCAATAGTACATGACTATTAAATATTAGACTATATAAATCAGGGATCATAAATTCATAATAAATAAGTAGGAATATGAATAGTGGTTCATCCTTTATACTGCATAAAGTATTTTAAATTTTTCTAGGTGTCTCAAAAATGAAGGAAGATATACAGTTTAACTAAAATAGAAATTTTAAACCTTCTGTTTTTAGGACTGCCTCTTTCAGTACCCCCTATGTAGGACACAGCTGATATTTAAGTATTGCTCTTCCCACCTTGCACATTCTTCCTTCACACATGATCACTGACACCATGTGGCCCACATCTATGATGCATCTATATCACTCTCAAACTACTCTTTCAGTTCCTTATTACTATGCTTTCCCCCTACTTGTGAATTTTTTTAAAAAGACTCTTTTGCTTTTATTTTCTTTTATCTCAGTTCTATACAACAAAAAGAAAATGCCCTCTACAGCCCAAATGCCCATTAACTGGAGACTGGATAAAGAAAATGTGGTTTTTTTATAAAATGGAGTACGACTCAGCCATAAAAAATGAGAAATTAGAGACATTTATAGCTAAGTGGATGCACATTGAGGCGATACTCTTAAGTGAAATAAATGGGACACACATGTGTAAATACCAAGTAGTTTCTCTGGTGTGAGAAACTGAAAGTGTAAATAAGGACTAAATGTATAATAGGTAATGTGAAATAGGAAGAAAAGGGGGCAAAGGGGAAGGAAGTGGGAGGGCTAGGGGAAAGGATAGAAGGGAATGGGATTAATATGAGAAAATGGAAAAATAGGAACAAAATCTTTGTAAATAGGGAGGACTGGAGGGGTTGAAGGGAGGGCTGGGCAACGGTGAAAAATAAGAACCAAGAGAGACTATGTAAAGGTGCAAATTTCCAATGATGAATGTCATTATATGTATACCTAAAATGTACCAATGATTGGAATGAATAATCGATAATGCAAAATAGGAAGAAAAGGCCCAAAGGGGTAGGGGTAGTGGGAGGGGCAGGAGAAAGGAAAAATGATGAGAAATGGAAAAAATGGAAATAAAGTCTTTGTAAATAGGGGAGGGTGGAGGAGGTGAAGGGAGGGCTAGGAATGGGGAAAAAATAAGAACCAAGATGCATTATGTAAAGGTACAATTCCCAATGAGAAATGTAATTGTGTTGTGTACCTAAAATGTACCAATAAAAGAATTTAAGAAAAAAAAAAAAAGAAAGAAAAGAAAATGCCCTCTGCTGAGAAGCCAGAAGCAGAAAGGAGATTCTCAAAACAAATGGAAGAAAAAAATACAGTGAATATTTAAATTTTAAAAATTATTACAATAAAAGACACATTGTTAACTCCTTCAAAATACTCCCCCTCACTTCAAACACACTGATCTCATCATTTTTGCCACTTTCTGAAGCAGTTTTGGAAGTCCTCTTTCACATCTTTAGTTACACTATTGTGGTTGCCTCTATATCTTGAATCAACTCAAAACATTTATTTTTCATTGTCATTTTTGACTTTAGGGGAGAGCCAAAAGTTGCAGTGTCAGATCCAGTGAATAAAGTAGATGAAGACACATCATAATGTTTTTATTTAACAGAAATTGCTGTAAACATTTGATCAACAAGGGATGATGAATCTTTAAATTTAAAAATGTATTATTATAAAATACACATTGCCATTAATCCCTCCAAAATACTCAGAATACTGTCCCTTACTTTGACACATTTATCTACTCATTCTGGGCAATGTATTTTTTACTGTAATAAATTTTTTTTATTTAAATATTCACTGTATTGTTCAACAGCCTTGGTATAGCACATTTTTGTTCTGGTTATAGACTAACATTTTTTATCCCTGTTAAGAAATTAAGAATAATATGAAATGCATTATACATTCTGACATCAGAATTATGGAGGCTAGGAATGTGAGCTCCAGGACCAGAAAAATCTGTGTTTAGATACCAGTTCTGCCACATGCTCTTTTATTAGGTTTGAGCATCCATATTTGCAAAATGGTAATAGGGTATATGAGGACTGAACTGGATTATTTATGTAGAGCATTTAATGTGTTCCTGGCAACTTTTATTATAATTATTCAGTCTTATCTTGGGGGAAAATAGTCCATGTGGAACAGGAATTCATCCCAAAATGATACTTCCTATTGGCTCAACACATTTAACAATCTAGAAAACAAGTTATTTGTCCATCATCTTCCCTAGAGAAGTAAATGACATTTTCTCCATATGTCGTAAAATATTCCTGCCTTCTCTGTGGTCACATTCTCTGTACAGTTCCTGGCAGCTCAATACACATCAAAGGATTGATTAATGGGCTGATGAGGCAACAAACATCTCAGAGACACCAGTTGCAAAAAGAGCCTGCAAATACTCCTGGTGACACAAGGAAGTATGTGGTACTCTTCAGTCACTCTTGAACTAAACTGTATCACAGTTCCTAAATGGAGCAGTCCACATGGGTTGTCCTTCTCCATCATTAGCAATATTTTTTGTGTTCCTCTTGGGGCTCACTATGTTCCTGTGAGCAGGGTAGAGGCACAAGGCCAGGTTCCTAACATTAGGGATGTTTTCTTCAGCAAGATGAGACTATCAGAGACCAGGTTCTTAAATGTGCATACAAATCATCTGGGAATCTTATGAAGATGCAGATTTTGAGTCTACATTTCTAATAAGCCCCAGACTGATGTCCACACTCCTTCCCTTGAAATTTTCTACTCAAAGTTTAAGCTTCAGACCAAGACTATCTGCAGATTGCCCATTTAAGAGCTCTTATGTCTGTCAATCCATTTGAATTAGCTCCCTCTTGTTATTTTGTACAGAGTCCCAAGCACACACACCTGTGTCCATCTGACGGTACAGCTGGATCTCAGAAACAAGAATGAAAGATATGCATATGAGAATGGCCTTTATTGCCAGAAAAGGGAAACCTAAAGGTATCAGGATTGTTTTACACTCTGAAACAAACTTTCTGAAAGCTTACTAAATTCTTAAATTTAAATGTTTTTCTCTCTCTCTGCACTGTGCTGGACAGGAAAAGTGGAAAGATCTGGTAGAGTGTGTGCACCAGGTTACACTCAACAGGTCTCCATGGGGAGCCAGACTCCACCTCTTCCTACCTGTGTGACTCAAATGAGAAGCCTCCTGTTTTAGTCTCTAAATCCCTGAAGTGGGAATGTTTATCATACCTAACTCAGATGTTGTACATAAAATGACTTGCAGAGAGCACCTAGCACTGTGCCCACAGTGACCATTAAATGGTACATGCCCTTATTATTGTTATTAATGAAACTGGAAGCTAGAATGAATGTTCTTTATCAGTGCTTTGTCAGAGTATATTGGAGAAAAATAAACCTAAATTAGAACCTATTCTCTGACTCATGCAGTTTTTAAATCAGACTGGTAACACTGTGGGAACACAAGTGTTTTGTAGTTTGGTTTCTCTGTGAACATGAGAAGAAAGGGTGATCAGAGAGAGAGAGAGAGAGAGAGAGAGAGAGAAACAATCACTATTTGAAAGTGAATGAAGGGCGCCTGCTCCTCCCCAGCCCTTTTTTTCTTACTTTGACATCTCAGTGTGTTTTTTTTCCTTTTAGCTGTGAGTTCTGGGATAGGTGATAACTGCCAGTAATAGGATTAGCATTGATTTCTCTAGCAAGAACAGAGATGTGGCAGTTCCAGCCATTTCCTGAATTGCCAGCTTTGAAATATCAAAAACATAGAGAGAAGAAGAAAAAAAAAGACAGAAATTAAAAGAAAGAAATTCATAGGGGGTGCAGCTTTTAGAGAAAAGGAAGTGTGTGTGAATCTGACCATGTATGTCTGAGCCTGGGCACACAGAGCAACAGAGCAAAGCTCAGAACCCACGTAGATTGTGAGAATGTTTTTGTCATTCTGTGATAAAGGATCAAAAGCTCTGTTTCTGTTCTGCTTCATAAAAAGATTTTAACATTCATTTGGCTTTATTTTTCTTTCACTGTGAACACATTTACCAATTGATCTTTCATAGTTATCTGTGAATTGTTTCTCTCTTTTTTGTTTGTTTGTTTGGTTCTTTTGGAGTTTTTTTGGTACTGGGGATTGAACTGGGGTCCTTGTGCTTGTGCAGCAGGCGGCGAAACCATTGAGCTAAATCCCGGCCCTTGAATTGTTTCTCTTAACCTTGAGATTTAAACAAAGAAAAGAAGTGTCTTACAGGAAGACTCCAGTGGTCCCAGGTGGACTCACCCCAAAATTTCATGTCTTCAAGGTTCAGGTCTTCAGGTTCACGAGAGACAAAGCACAACGTTCAAACTCTAAATCTCAGCCAGAGTGTCTCCTTAAAACAGCTTGTGAGCCTCCTCCAAGAGAGGCCCACTTTGGGGTCTACCCACTTTCCCAGATGTGCCAATAGTAAAGCCAAGCAAAGAAGGAAGCACTATCCACCAATTTCTGGTGCTAGAATCAAAGAAGAAATTATAAGGGGAAAAAAAAGAAAATTCATGGGGCCAAGAGAGGGCTTCAGCCACAGCCTTTGCACAACTATGAAACAAAATTAGCATAAATTAGGGTGTGTGGTCAATCACATAGGCTACATCGTGCTTGAGGGTCAGAATTTTAGAAATGAGGAATTTTCAGAAGAAAAAAAAGTAGAACGAGGGATACTGAGAAGTAAGCCTCTTATCTCTGATGTCTCCTTGGATCGGATTTATACCCAAATAAATGCGGTGAATTTAAAAAGAAAAAAAATCACTTTAAAGAAGAAACATATTAAACTGGTTGATTGAAGAGTTTACACAGCAAAATACTTTTATCAGTTATGACATCATTTATGATGAATATCATTATTATCTACTGTTAATTGAGAAGCAAATGTGCACTAGAAATTGTTTGGAGTCCTCTGTGCATTTACCAGCTCTTAATCTTCATAATAAAAAGTAGATAACATTACCCCTATCTTACAGATCAGTTAAGTAACTTGCCCAACAGAACACAGCAATGAAGTAAAAGAACTCAAATCTGGCTAATTCCAGTGTGCAGTGTCTCATCAATTAAAGACTAAATAAGCAGTTCATTTTCTCCACCACCACCCTTCATGTCAGGGTGCTGAATACCCATTTGCTGGGAAGGTTATCTAATTCAAGCCTGTTCCCCACCTTCATTCATTCCTTCACGCACCATCCAATCAACATTGTTTGTGCACCTGCCATACCATCAACAGAGTCAGGCCACTGAACTAAGAATGAGTCTGTCAAGGTTCCTGACACAAATTCCTCAAAGCTATATGGAACAGTTTGACCCAAAGATAGCACAGAGGAGAACGAAACTGACAATACCTTCAAAAACATGGAATTCTGCCTGAAATTGGAGGTGCAGAAGGAATTCATAGAATATGCCTACCATACTAAGTAGTTTTTTTGCTAGCTTGAACCAGTAGCTTCAAAATTCCTAATGACAACAATCATATTGAACCACATTTACCAATTAGTTGAAAAATGAAATATTTTTTTTTATTTTTTTTGTATTAAATTATTTTATTGGTACATTGTAGGTATACAATACAATTACATTTCTCATTCAGAATTGTACCTTTATATAATGCATCTTGGTTCTTCTTTTTTCCCCATTCCTAGCCCTCCTTTCACGCCCTCCACCCTTCCCTATTTAAAAAGACTTTATTACCATTTATTCCATTTCTCATCATTTTTTCCTTTCCCTTCTTTCCTTTCCCCTCTGTCTCTTACTACCCCGACCCCTTTGGACCTTTTATTCCTATTTTACATTATAGATTATTCATTCTAATCATTGGTACATTTTAGGTATACAATATAATGACATTCATCATTGGAAATTTGCACCTTTACATAGTCTCTCTTGGTTCTTATTTTTCACCCTTGCCCAGCCCTCCCTTCAACCCCTCCAGTCCTCCCTATTTACAAAAATTTTGTTCCTATTTTTCCATTTTCTCATATTAATCCCATTCCTTTCTATCCTTTCCCTTAGCCCTCCCACCTCCTTCCCCTTTGCCCTTCTTCTTCCTATTTCACATGACTTATTATACATTTAGTCCTTATTTACACTTTCAGTTTCTCACACCAGAGAAACTATTCAGTATTTATACATGTGTGTCCTATTTATTTCACTTAAGAGTATCGCCTCAATGTGCATCCATTTAGCTATAAATGTCTCCAATTTCTCATTTTTTATGGCTGAGTAATGCTCCATTTTATTTTGTAAAAACCACATTTTCATTATCCAGTCTCCAGTTCATGGGCATTTGGGCTGTTTCCAAGTTTTAGCTATCACAAACTGTGCTGCTATGAACAAGGGTGCACATATATCACTGTGGTATGATTCTTATAATTCTTTGGGGAAGATCCCCAGCAGTGGAATAGTGGGGTCAAATGGGACTTTCGGTCCTAGTTCTTTGAGGTATCTCCATACTGATTTCCACAGTGCTTGTACCAGTCTACACTCCCACCAGCAGTGGTGCAGGGTTCCTCTTTCCCCACAGCCATGCCAGCATTTGTTATTAGTTGATTTCATGATAGCAGCCATTCTTTCTGGAGTGAAGTGGAATCTCAGTGTTGTTTTCATTTGCATCTCTCAAATGACCGGTGATTTTGAACATTTTTTCATGCATTTATTTGCTGTTTCTACTTCCTTGTCTGAGAAATGTCTGCTCATTTCAGATGCCCATTTTCAGATTGGGTCTTTAAATTTGGGAGTTCTGATCTTTTTAAGTTCTTTATAGATTCAAGATAGTAGACCTTTGTCTGAGGAAAAGCAGGTGAAGATTTTTTCCCACCTTGTGGGTTGTCTCTTCATACTGCTGGTGGTTTCTCTGGCTGTGCAGAAGCTTTTTAATAAGAAGAGTCCCGCTTGTTGATTGTTTGTGCTAGTTCACAGGCAACTGAGGTTTTGTTCATAAAATCTTTTCCTACACCGATGTCTTCAAAGATTCTACCTAAACTCTGTTCCAGTTGGTTCAGCATTTCTATTTTAATATTTAGATCTTTAATATATTTTGATTTTAGTTTAGTACATGGTGAGAGATATAGGTCTAGTTTTAATCTTTGGCAAGTTGAAACCCAATTTTTCCAGCACCATTTATTAAAGAGGCTATCTTTCCTCCAGTGAGGCTGTTTGGCTCCTTTATCGAAGATGAGATGACTGAGTGTGTCTGGCATTGTTTCTGTATCTTCTAATCTGTTGCACTGGTTGCCAGGTCTGTTTCTTGGCCAGTACCATGCTGTTTTTATCACAGTAGCTTTGTAGTAGAGTTGCAGGTTGGGGATTGTGATATCCCCTGCCATGTCTCTGTTACCTAGAATTGCTTTTGCAATTCTGGGTCTCTTCTTGCTCCAAATGAATTTTTGGATTGTTTTCTCAAGGTCCATGAAGTATGCTGCTGGGATCTCAATTGGAATTGCATTGAATCTATATAGCAGTTTTAAAAGAATGGCCATTTTCACTCTATTAATCCTTCCTACCCAGGAGCAGGGGATGTCTGTCCATTTTCTGAAAACATCTTCAATCTCTCTTTTCAGAGTGCCATAGTTTTCAGAGAAGAGGTCTTTGATTTCTTGCGTTAGGATGATTCCTAGGTATTTCAGTTTTTTGGATGCTATTGTAAAAGGAATTGTTGACCCTATTTCTCTCTCAGTGAGTCTGTCATTCGTGTAGAGGAAAGCTATTGATTTTTGTGTATTGACCTTGTACCCAGCTACTTTACTGAATTTGTTATTAAGTCTAGAAGACTTTTGGTGGAGTTCTTGGGGTCTTCTATATAGAGTATCATATCATCTGCAAATAATGACAATTGGACTTCATTTACTATCTTTATTCTTTTATTTCTTTCTGTTGTCTAATTGCCATGGCTAGTGTTTCCAAAACTATATTGAACAAGAGTGGTGATAGTGGACATCCTTGTCTTGTTCCTGATTTGAGTGTGAAGGATTTCAGTTTTTGACCATTTAGTAGGATATTGGCTTTTGGTTTTTCATAGATGGCTTCTATCAGTTTGAGGTAGAGACCATCTATTCCAATTTTTTGTAGAGTTTTTATCATAAATGCATGTTGGATTTTGTCAAATGCTTTTTCTGCCTCTATGGAGATAATCATATGGTTTTTGTCCTTGGCTCTATTGATATAGTGTATTACATTAATTGATTTTCGTATATTGAACCATCCCTGCATCCCTGGGATGAATCCCACTTGATCAGGGTGTATGATCTTCTTGATGATCTTCTGCATTCTGTTTGCCAGTATCTTATTAAGGATTTTTGCATCTATGTTCATTAGTGAGATTGGCCTATAGTTCTCCTCTGTGGTTGGGTCTTTCTCTGCTTTGGGGATCAAGGTGATGCTTGCTTCCAGGAATGAATTCGGGAGTATTGCTTCCCTTTCAATTTCATTGAAGTGTTTAAGCAGTAGTGGCAGCAGTTCCTCTCTAAATGTCTTGTAGAATTCAGCAGTGAAGCCATCAGGGCCTGAACTTTTCTTAGTTGATAAGTTTTTAATTACATTTTCAATTTCATTGGTTGATATTGGGCTGTTCAGAATTTTTAGGTCTTCTTCATTCAACTTTGGTAATTCATATGTATCTAGGAATCTGTCCATTTCTTCTGTGTTGTCCATCTTCTTGGTGTATAGGTTCTGGAAGCAGGTATTGATGATCATCTGGATTTCTGCTGGGTCTGTTGTAATTTCACCCTTTTCATTCCTAATAGCACGGATTTGGGCCTTTTCTTTCCTTTTTCTGATAAGGTTGGCTAAGAGTTTGTCAATTTTCTTGATTCCTTTGAAGAACCAACTCTTGGCTTCATTGATTTTTTTTGTATCATTCTCTTAGTCTCCATTGTGTTGATTGCTCCTCTGATCTTTATAATTTCCTCCCTTGTATGAGCTTTGGGGTTGTCATGCCCTCCTTCTTCTAGAAGCTTGAGGTTCAGCATCAGGTTGTTTAATTGGGCTCGTTCTGTTTTCCTAATATGAGTATTCACTGCTATGAATTTCCCTCGTAAGACTGCTTTCATTGTGTCCCATAGATTCCAATATGTTGTATTGTCATTGTCATTTAATTGAAGGAACTGTCTGATTTCTTCTTTAATTTCCTCTGTGACCCATTGGTTATTCAGAAGTGTGTTGTTCAATTTCCATGTGTTTATGAAATTTTTTGAGTTTCTTTTGCTATGGATCTCCAATTTCATTGCACTATGGTCTGAGAATATACAGGGGATAACTTCAATTCCCTTGCACTTACTTAAACATGTTCTATGTATGAGTATGTGATCAATTTTGGAGAATGACCTACGTGCAGCTGAGAAGAATGTGTATTCTGATTTTGTGGGGTGGAAGACTCTGTAAACATCTGTTAAGTTCATTTGTCCAAGAGTTCGGTTGAGTTCTAGTATTTCATTACTAGTTTTTAGTTGATCTATCTATTTGTGACAGTGGGGTGTTGAGGTCCCCCACTACAATTGTATTAGTGCATATATGACTTTTCATGTCCATTAGTATTTGTTTTATACAGTTGGGTGCACTAGTGTTTGGTGCATGTATATTTATGATTGTCATCTCTTCCTCTTGGATTCTTCCCTTTGCAAGGACGTAGCATCCTTCTTTGTCTCTGTTAACCAGTGTTGGTTTGAAATTTACTTGATCTGCAAAGAGGTTAGTTACTCCTGCTTTTTTTCAGCTTCCTGTGACATGGAGTATTGTTTTCCACCCTTTAACTTTCAGTCTATGAGTTTCCTTTTGAATTAAGTGTGTTTCTTGTATGCAGCATATTGTTGGGATTTGCTTCTTGACCCATTCTGCCAGTCTATTCCTTTTGATTGGTGAATTGAGATCATTAATGTTGATGGTTATAACTGAAACGTATTGACTTGTCATTGCCATGACTTTTTCTTTTTGTTGGGTTCTCTCCCTTCACATTTAATTTCTTGTTGTGCCAGATGGGTTCATTCTACTTTGCTTCCTGGGGTTGTGATCCTCTATGTCTGTTCCTAGAATATTGTGTGAAATTCTTTGGAGTGCTGGTTTGGTATTCATGAAGTTCCTAAGGTGCTCTTTATCATGAAAATATCTTATTTCTCCATCAATTTTGAAAGAGAGTTTTGCAGGGTACATCAATCTGGGTTGGAGGCTGTTTTCCTTTAGGGCTTGGAATATGTCACTCCAAGCTCTTCTTGCCTTGATGGTTTGTGTTGAGAAGTCTGCTGTGATTCTGATGGGCTTTCCTTTGGTATGTGATTTGTTTCTTTTCTCTGACTGCTTATAGAACTTTGTTCTTCTGTTGGATTTATGGAATCTTAACTTTTATAAGCCTATATGTACATTTTTTTTTATCACGGCTATTAGGTTTCCTATATGCCTCACTCATCTGTATGTCAAGTTCTTTCTCCCTGCTTGGGAAGTTTTCTGTCATTACTTCTGTGAACAGTTTTTTTATGTCATCTGCACTCTCTTCTGCTTCTTCTTTGACTCCAATCAGTCTTATGTTATTCTCTTTTGCATTGTCTAGCAGCTGCTGGATTGATTTCTTGTGGTTCCTTACAATTTTAAAGCAATTTTTCTTTTCCTGGTCACTAATTACAATCTTACCTTCTATATGTGAAATTCTGTCCTCACATTGGCTCATTCTGCTGTGTAGACTTTCAATGGAATTTTTAATCTCCTGAAAATCTGTTTGGGTCTGTTTTTTGGATTCCATTTATTTCCTATGTTGGGATTCCATCATGTTCCTCAGGTCTTCTCTAAATTTATTAACCATGTCTTGCACTATGAGCACAATCTCTGTTGTTTTCTGTGAAATTATTTCTGATTTCATTTTGTCCTGATCCTCTTTGGTTGCCAGTTCTGGGAGTCCAGGTGGTTGAGTATCAGAGTGCTCCATCTCATTTCCCTTTGGGGTTGCTGTAAGTCATCTGGAAGTCTGGTCTTCAGGGTTTTGAGACTTGTTTATATGTCTTCTCATTTCAACACAGGGGGCTATGGGGGTGTGTGCTGTTGGCACCTGCTTGGCTCACTTCCTCTCCACTGGGAGCAGTGGTATGATGGTCCAGAATCCCCTTCCTCTGTGCTGGGAGCAGTGGTATGGCTGCCTGGAAGCCCCTACCTCTGCCCTGGGAGCCATGGTATGGAAGCCTGGAAGCCTCTTCCTCCATGCTGGGAGCAGTGGTACAGCAGCCCAGAAGCCTCTTCCTCTGCAAAGTTTTTTTTAGGGGCTTTTTCTGATCTTTTTCTTTTACTTTTTTTTGGTACTGGGAATCGAACCCAGGGCCTCATGCTTGCCAGGCAGGTGCTGCACCCCTGAGCTGCATCCCCACCCCTATACTGTTTTCTAATGCTTTTGCCCACATTTATAACTTTAAAATGAATCTTTAGCATTTTCCTGTGAGCTTAAATACCACCTGACAGGATAACTTCTACTGGCTCCCTGGCATTCCACTCATGGTATGTCTTATTCCATTTCTTTTCTATGGATGGAAAATTTGGATAGTTTCCTTCTTGTTATTGTATGATAAATTACATTCCAAAGAATATGCTTGTATGTAGATCCTTGTGTGCATCTCCAATTATTTCCTAAAGTTAAATTCCCAAAGGAGTTATTACTCCATCAAAAGTTTAAAACCATTTTAAAGTTTTTGGCATATATTTCTAAATGCATCTCCAAAAATGTAGAATCAGTTTTGCCTCCCACAAATAGTGTGTAAGCCTGCCTATCCTCTTCTTTCTCACCAAACCTGGATATTTCCATTTAAACCACTTTAAAAGTATTTCCCAATTGAGTAGCAGAGAATTGTATCTTGTTTACATTTGCTTATCACTGAATACTGATGAGGTTAGACTTTTTCATACATTTATTATCTACTTGTATTTCTCTCTTTGTCATTTATTCAAGTCCTTTGCCCATTTTTCAATTGCTGGGTTTATCTTTTTCTTATTGATTGGTAGGTGTTTCTTCTAGATTAAGGATATTAACCCTTTGTCTGTCAAAGGTGCTGACACAACTTTAAATACTGGCTCAAACACATGCCCTTTCCATTCTTTAATGTTAACTGATACTTCCCAAACCTAAATAAGTCAGCCATATTCTAACCCCTGGCTCGAAAGCACGTACAGCTACTCTTTCTGTAGTTCCCAAGATTACACATAAAATTCTGGAGCGCAAATTATTTGCATCTTATGTTGCCACTTGTTTCATTTGTGATGAACATGTTCTCATCATTTAAATAGTAAGAAATCTAAAACTTCTCTTCTTGCAATTTCCATTACTTACCCAATAGTCATGTTTTTATTTTAAAATGGTTCACTGTCCAGCTTACATGCCAGAGATTATGAATTCCAAAAGCTTCTCTAGGAACTTGACTCAATGATTTTTGCTTAATCTATAATTTTAAAGTGGGATCTTTGAGGGATAGCATCAGGGCCACAGAAGTATGAGTAGTCAATGTAAATAAACCCTAACACTTATTTCTTTGATAGTCTATGTTGAACCACCTGTGACTTTTCAGAAAAGGGTACCAGAGAGATTTTTCCTTCTATAATGAAGGAGGAGACAGGAAGATTCAAATGGCAAAAACATCTTGGAGATTGTACCTTTTCATGAAATCTCTCTGATCCCCTTACTAGGGAGGTAAATAGGAGGTGTGGAGGGGTGATCCTATTTAATTCTTGCCCAAGCACTCTGGATTATGGTTTCCAAATAAAATAAAAATCATTCAGCTAAATTTGAATTACAGATAAAGAACAAATAATTTTGAGTAGAGGTATATCTTATATTCCTAATATTCAAATTTAACTAGGTGTTCTGCATTGTTAATTGGCTAAGTCCACCAACATTACCCTGGATAAGAGCTCACTGGGCATTGGGAATCTGAACAGGAGCCATCTACATTAACTTGCCCTCTGGGGCAGATTTAAGAAGGGAATTTGATGGAAGAGTGAGTAGAGGCAGAACCCACTTAAGACCTATAAATTAAATATATTGGCAGACACTAGATTTAAAATAGTTTTTCCCTTGGAAAAGGGAAACTGTTAAAAGAAAAACCAAATGAAGCATCATGAAGCTCCAAACCAAGAAAGGACTATGAAAATAATTTCCTGTAGAATCTAAAATATATTCCTAGAAAATTGTTCAATGTTTTTCATTAGACAAAAAAACTATTGGATTACCATGGAATAGGGACAGAAACCAATGAGTTACAAATGAATCAGGAAGAGAGAAAAAGGGAGAGAAATAAAGTGAGAAATTATTTTAAAGAGACCAACAATTAACAGCATTAAAATCCTCTTTGTGGTGGGGATTTAGCTCAGTGGCTCCATGCCTGCCTCATAAGCGCAAAGTCCTGAGTTTGATTTCCAGTACCAAAAAAAAAAAAATCCCCTTTGACACAAAAAACAATTACTTCTGTCAAAATATTGAGTAATTCATGTAGAAGAAAAAATGTGAGAAAGTCTCTTATAATGTAGAAAAAACAAGCAGAAATCAAACACCTCAAGTTAAAAATTACAATGTATAAGATCAGAGAAACAGAGAGAGCAGAAGATTGATAGGCTTAAAGACACAGCAATAGAAACTGTCCCAGATGAAGTACAGAGAAAAAAAATAGTTTCCATTAAAAAGGGTTCAGTGAGCTGAAAGACAAATTCCAGATCCTATTTATGTGTGTAACTCAATTTCCCTGAAAATAGGAATAGGAAAGAAAAATATCTGACAATATAATAGCTGAAATTTTTGTAGACTTAATGAAAACTATAAACCCAAGGTACAAAAAGGCCAATAAAATAAACCACAATAAATAGGAAGAAAACTATTGCAAGGCACCTCATAATTGTTGAAAATCAATGATAAAGAAGAAGCCTAAAAACATCCAGAAGAAAAGACATTTTACATATAGATAAGGATTATCATAACAAAAGATTTCTCATCAAAAACAATATAAGCAATAAGACAATGAATTAATCTTTAAAATACTAAGAGAAAAAAATAAACAAACCTAGAACTCTATACCCAGAAAAAATATTCAAAAGCTGTGTATTTTTGAAAATTTAAAATGAGAGTTGGAGGAGAGAAAGAGAAAGAAAAGTTGAAAGAATTGATCACCAAAAGCTCTCCTCTACAAAAAAAAAAAAGTTGAATTGTGAATCTACACAAAGAAATAAAGAGCATGGGCCAGGGATTTAGCTCAGTGGTGCTGCCGTGTGCCTCACAAGCACTAGGTCCTGATTTTGGTCCCCAGTACAAAAAAAAGAGAGAGAGAAAGAGTGGGGAGGGAGGAAGGAAGGAAGCAAAGAAAGAAAGAAAGAAAGAAAGAAAGAAAGAAAGAAAGAAAGAAAGAAAGAAAGAAAGAAAGAGAGAAAGAGAGAAAGAAAGAAAGAAAGAAAGAAAGAAAGAAAGAAAGAAAGAAAGAAAGAGCATATATCCACACAAACATCATGTGTAAGTATTCACAGTAGCTTTATTTGTAATAGCTAGGAACTAGAAACAACCCAAATATTAATTGGCAGGTGAATGGATAAACACATACTGATATACCTATATAATGAGCTATTTATTATTAACCATAAAAAGAAGTGAACACATGGTATATACACTTTAAGTGAAATAAGCAAGACAATAAAAAGCAAATACTATATGATTCCATTTATATAAAATTGTAGGTAATACAACTAATCTATAGGGACAAAAAGTAGATCTGTGGTTGACTGGAAATGGAGGTCGGCTGAGCTATGGAGAGAAGGAGTGAAAAGAAATTACAAGACAAAGAAACATTTAGAAGTGATGGATACATTCATTTTTTTAATGTGATGATGGTTTCATTAGTATATATGTCAAATTTATCAAATTGTAATCTTAAATATGAGTTATTTATTGTATGCCAATTGAATTTCAATAAGGCTGTTTTTAAAAAGAGAGAAGCCTGGCCTCTTGGTGTAACTCAGCAGAAGAGTCCTTGCCTGTCATGCAAGAGGCTCTGGGTTTGATCCTTGGTGGTGGAGTGGGGAACAGAGCTCGAGGGAGAGGTCTGACACATCCCACTGAATGGTAGATTTCTAGTCTTTCTTGGGTAATAGAACACTGACATTGAGATAAACAAAATTGGCACTAAAAATGCAGACATACATCATGCAAGTTTCCTGATACAGAAAATGACTGCTTCATGAAATCCTGCTTTTTTAAAAGGTAGAGGAGGAAAAACATTTTATTCAGTATTTTTAAGTGTTGAATCACAATTGCATAACTATAGTACTCATTTTTTACCAAGTTGTTAACTAAAATATATACCATCAGATACATTTTACATAATTATGAAGCATAACAAAGTCTACATACTCTGGAATAAATTTGTAAGGGCGCATAGGTAATGGGAGGAAAATAAGAACTAAGATACATCATGTTCAGATACAAGCATGCAATGATAAATGTAAATGTATTGTATACCTAAAATGTACCAATTAATATATAAATTTTAAAAAGATATTATAAGATTCATTCTACCTATGAAAAAATACAGGCTCAGAGAGGTTGAGTTGGCAAGTTAACCTAAGGTCACACAGCTAGTCAATGGCAGAGTCAGAACTTCCCAATCAACAGTCTCCTTGCCTTCAAAACTATTGTTTCATATAACAACAAACTGCTGACTCTATTGGTTAGAATCCTTCCTCCATGACCTCTGTACATGACCTACAGCCACACATTATACTTTCTGAAGTTTTATGTACCTGGCACTCATAGGAAAACAGCCAAATTACTATTTCTTACATTGGAAAAAAAGCTGTAGACATTGGTTCTACTGGTGTAATATAGCCCAGATCAATTATCTTCTTGGTATCCATTATTCCACCCCTGTTCAACACACCATTATCTCTTATCTGAATGATTTGTCTGTGATATGAGTTGCCCCATTTTCCACTAATTTTCCATTTGTATTTCAATTTGTTTATGTTTTGGAATTTTTATCTTGTTCTTTTCACACAGAAGTATTTTGTAAGTAGTCAAATTTATCAACATTTCATTTTACAGCTTCTAGACTTCAAGCTACATCTTCCATTTTTTTATAGTCAGGGCTTTGGAAAGGGAATACATTTTTTTTTATTAAATTCTTTTATTGGTACATTGTAGGTATACAACACAATTACATTTCTCACTGGGAATTGTACCTTTACATAATGCATCTTGGTTCTTATTTTTTCCCCATTCCTAGCCTTCCCTTAACCCCCTCCACCCTTCTCTATTTACAAAGACTTTATTTCCATTTCTCAGCATTTTTCCTTTCCCTGCTTTCCTTTCCCCTGCCTCTCCCACTACCCCTACCGCTTTGGACCTTTTCTTCCTATTTTGCATTATCAATTATTCATTCTAATCATTGGTATATTTTAGGTATACAATATAATGACATTCAACATTGGAAATTTGCACCTTCACATAGTCTCTCTTGGTTCTTATTTTTCACCCTTGCCCAGCCCTCCCTTCAATCCCTCCAGTCGTCCCTATTTACAAAGATTTTGTTCCTATTTTTCCATTTTCTCATATTAATCCCATTCCCTTCTATCCTTTCCCCTAGCCCTCCCACTTCCTTCCCCTTTGCCCCCTTTATTCCTATTTCACATTACCTAGTATACATTTTAGTCCTTATTTACACTTTCAGTTTCTCACATCAGAGAAACTATTCGGTATTTATACATGTGTGTCCTATTTATTTCACTTAAGAGTATTGCCTCAATGTGCATCCACTTAGCTATAAGTGTCTCTAATTTCTCATTTTTTATGGTTGACTAATACTCCATTTTATTTTTAAAAAACCACATTTTCTTTATCCAGTCTCCAGTTGATGGGCATTTGGGCTGTTTCCAAGTTTTAGCTATCACAAACTGTGCTGCTATGAACATGGGTGCACATATATCACTGTGGTATGATTCTTTTAATTCTTTGGGGAAGATCCCCAGCAGTGGAATAGTGGGGTCAAATGGGACTTCCAGTCCTAGTTCTTTGAGGTATCTCCATACTGATTTCCACAGTGATAGTTTCTCTAGTGTGAGAAACTGAAAGTGTAAATAAGGACTAAAAGGTATAATAGATAATGTGAAATAGGAAGAAAAGGTGCAAAGGGGAAGGGGAAATGGGATAGGTAGGGAAAAGAAAGAAGGAAATGGAATTAATATGAGAGAAAGAAAAAATGGAAACAAAGTCTTTGTAGATAAGGAGGGGTAGAGGGGTTAAAAGGAGGGCAGGGGAAGGGGGAAAAATAAGAACCGAGAGAGATTATGTAAAGGTACAAATATCCAATGATGAATGTAATTATATTGTATGCCTTAAATGTACCAATATAATTAATAAATACATATATATATATATATATAACAAATATTTTTGTTAACCTAATTTGGAACAATAGAGATAGAATGGCTATACTTTCTTTTTAAACAGTCCTGGGCTATTGGATATTTATTTATAGATAAAATGATATCATGTCTAGATTTGCTATATCTAGAGATGAGTAAAATTGATAGGGATGCATATGAAATTATACTGGCTATGAGTTAATACTTATTGAAGATGAGCAATGGATTCCTAGGAATTTATCATTCTGTTTTCTCTGCTTTGAGATAGACATGTTTAATATTTTAAAGCCAATATGTTAACTATTGAAATTAGGTTTTTGAACACACATATGGTACCTTAGTGGAGGCTAATTCATTCAATGCCTATTCCTAACACTTTCTCCTTTGACTCCCCAAATAAAGACTGGCACATATGAATGCTCATTTTTCCAGTATTCTTTGCAGCTAGAAGTGGCCATTAGGCATAATCTTGGACAATGAAATCTAGAGAGATTTATCAGAAAATTTGGAAATATTTTTGCTGTTTCAGATAAAATAGACAGTGTGGCTGGCTTTCCTCTTTCCTTTCCTGTCTTTGAATGGGATGTAGATTTTAAGCCAATGATGGCATCTCACAACTAAGGGAGAGCTAACTTGAAGTACAGACACTAGGCCTGCTTTCATTGAAACTCTCCATTCACACTTTTAGCAACCTATGTCAGATGTCTGTGACACTGTCCATAGTAATACTAAATTTTTATATTATATTTGATCATACAAATATTATTTTATTAACCTAATGATATTCATTTAATAGTTTTTATATTTTATATCATATTTTAATTTTATTTATGTAAATTAGTATGTCAGTTTTTCTGTTACTTGTAACTAAGCAATTCCTATCTATTCCAATCTATTACATAGAACTTCTTATGCAATAAAATTTTTCTTCTTCACTATAGAGCAATGCTAATATCTATTGCTAACTGAGAAGTTTCATTAATTTCAAGTGGATACTAAAATGCCATGAAAAACTTGCATTATTCCCCTCAGCACAAATTCCCTCAGCACAGTGGGTTATCTACCTAAGCATCTGGAAGCTATTTAGAATTATATTTAAGGTAACCATTACAAACTGAAATGAATATTATTTCATTAATAAATTTCTTAATTAATGATACCTTCTTTTCCCAGCTGTACTTCCATCAATGCCAACTGTAATTTTATTTCAGTTCTTGACTTCAAATTGTAATGAGTCTCAGCCTTCCTCAGTAAAGTGGCAAACACGCATGTGTCAAGAGCACTAAGAATTTGCCAGAAAGAGAACACAGTCCCTTCGCCAAAACTTTCTTCCTCAAAGGCCAGCTAATTCAGTTTTCACAGTTAACATCAAAGATTTGCCCTTCCAAGAAGTCCCCCAAAACTAGGCAATTTGTAATACTTTGTATCTTCCCAAATTCAACCACTTTCAGAGTGTGTTTATATAGAAGCTTAGCTACAGGTCAAAACTAAATACCAACTAATGTTCATGGGAGGAAAAAAACCATCACCAAATCCTTTGGCATTTACTTATTTAATGACTGTAAGTCCTAGCCAGGACAGACAGGCAAGAGAAAAAAATAAAAGGCATTCTATTTGGATAGAAGAATTCAAACTGTCAGTGTTTGCAGATGACATGATCTTATGCATTATATGGAAAACCCCAAAGAGTCTACCATAAAACTATTAGAATTAACAAACAAATGCAGCAAAGTTACAGGATAAAAAAAATCAATATACAAAAATCAGTAGCATTGCTATAGGTCAGTAGCAAATTATCTGAAATAGAAAGCCAAAAAAGAATTAATATGTATTATATACATGTACCAACTCCCCCCAAGGAATGTAATCATTATGTACTGCAAACATATAGCAATAAATAAATGAAAGAATAAAAGCAATCTTATTTACAATAGCTGCAACCAAAGAAAAACTATGACTAAATATGACCAAAGAGGTGAAAGATCTCTGTAATAAAAACTATAAAATATTGATGAAAGAAATTGAAGAGACACAAAAAATAAAAAGATATCTTGTGTTCATGAATTGGAAGAATGAGTATTATTTAAAATGTCCATTTTACTACCCAAAGCAATCTACAATGTAATCCCTATCAAAATATCAATGACATTCTTCACAGAAGTAGAAGAAACAATTCCAAAATTTAAATGAAACCACACACACACACACACACACACACACACACACACACACACACAGAGCAAGTAGCTAAAAAAATCTTGACTAAAAAGAACAAAACAGAAAGCATTATACTATCTGGCTTAAAACATACTTAAAAGCTGTAATAACCAAAATAGCATTGCCATAAAATGACCAATGGAACACAATACAATGCCTAGAAGTAAAGCAGCACATTTACAGCCAACTGGTTTCTAATAAAGTTAAGAACATGTTTTGAAGAAAGGAGAGTCTTTCCCATAAATGATGCTGGAAAAATTGGATAGCCCTATGTGGAATAATGAAGCTAGACCTCAGTCACAAAAATTAACTGAAATAGATTAAAGACTTAAATGTAAATTATGAAACTACTAGAAGAAAACATAGGAAAATGTTTCAGAAAACATAGGGAAATGTTGGAATGGACGAGGAATTTTGGACAAGACTCCAAAAGTACAAGTACTAAAAGCAAAATTAGATAAATGGAATTGCATCAAACTAAAAAACTTCCATTCACAAAAGGAAACAATCAATAGACTGAAGAGACAACCTACAGAATGGGAGGAAATATTTGAAAATTATACATCGGTCATGGAGTTAAGATTCAGAATGCATAAAGAACTTTTAAAAACCACAATAGCAAAACTATTGCCCAATTTTTAAATTAAAATACACATTTAAATAGACATTTAAAAATAGACATTTCTTAAAAGAACACATACAAATATTCATCAGCTATATGAAAAAAATTCTTAGAATCTTTAATTATCAGGAAAAAGTTAATCAAAAGCACAATGAGATATCACCTCACTCCACTCAGAGTGGCTATTATTAAAGGGAAACAGATAACAAGTACTAGTGAGTAAGTGGAAAGAAGGAAACACTTGCACACTGTTGGTGGGGTGTAAATTCATAAAGTGGTTATGGGAAAAAATAGACAGTTCTCAAATAATTAAAAATAGAACTACCAGAAGATCCAAAAAATGCTATTACCAGGTATATCTGCAAAGGAAAGAAAACCAGTTTGTCAAAGGGACTTCTGCACTTCCATCTTCACTGTAGCACTATTCATAAGAGACTAGAAATAGAACAACCTAAGTGTGCATCAACTGATGAATGGATAAAGAAAATGTGATACACATACATAATAATATAATATTCAGCCATGAAAAGAATAAAATCTTGTCATTTCTGACACACGGATGGAACCTGAGATCATCATGTTAAGCTAAATAAGCCAGGAAAATAGCACATGATCTTACTCCTCTGTGAAATATAAAAATGTTGATATCATAGAAGTTGAAATGGAATGGTGATTACCAGAGATTGGGAATAATATGAAGGAGAGAGAGGTGGGGAAATGTTGATCAGTAGGTGCTAGATTATAGTTAGATAGAAGTAAGTTCTCTTATGTTACTTCACAATAGACTGCATATAATGATAATACACTGTATATGATATAACTGTTGATCATTTTAAGAATCCAGAAGAAAGTATTTGAATGTTTTTACCATAAGGATATGATAACTGTTTGAGAAAATAGATGCTTAACCTGAAAAAACATTACACTGTGTACACATGTATTGAAACATCACATAGAAGCCCATGAATTTTTTATGTATCAATGAAAAAACAAATTTAATTTAAATTAAAAATAAAACAAAAATCAGTTTTGAAAACTTTAAGAGAACTTTTTATGGCAGAGTTTCATTAAAGTGAGAAGTTTAGCTCAAGTATTCAAGTCTTCAGGTTATTAATGTTATAAAATATATCAGTGCATAAACTTTTTTATGTCAGCATATTTAACTATACATAAGAGAAAATATGCTGCTCGCCTCCATTCCAGGCTCCTAGGGCAGAGAAGCTCAGCCAGTCCCAGCACCCGGAAGGAAGCTCCCCCGCCTCCATCCCAAGCTCCTAGGGCAGAGACGCTGAGCCGTGTGGGCACCAGAAGCAACCCCCCACCCCGTGGGAATGAGAAGACACATAAACAAGCCTCAAAAACAGACTTCCAGATCACCTACAGTAACCCCAAAGGGAAACGAGATGGAACACTCTGATACTCAAACACCTGGACTCTCTGAACTGGCAACAAAAGAGGATCTGGGAAAAATGAAATCAGAAATAATTACTCAGATAACAGCAAAGATTTTGTTCATAGTGCAAGACATGATTAATAAATCTAGAGAGGACACAGATAAAAAAATAAAAGATCTGAGGAACATGATGGAATCCCAACATAGGAAACAAATGGAATCCATAAAACAGATACAAACAGATTGCCAGGACATGAAAAGCTCCACTGAAAGTCTACACAGCAGAATGAGCCAATGTGAGGATGGAATTTCACATACAGAAGATAAGATTGCAATTAGTGACCAGGAAAAGAAAAATTGCTTCACAATTCTAAGGGAACATGAGAAATCAATCCAGCAGCTGCTAGATGATGCAAAGAAGAATAACATAAGACTGATTGGAGTCAATGAAGAAAGAGGAGAGAGTGCAGATGACATAAAAAAAACTGTTCACAGAAGTGATGGCAGAAAACTTCCCAAGGGGGGGGAAAGAACTTGACATACAGATAAGTGAGGCATATAGGACTCCAGCTAGCCTTAATCAAAAAAGATCTACACATAGGCATATAATAGTTAGGATTCCAGACATCCAACAGAAGAACAAAACTCTAAGCAGTGAGAGAAAAGAAACAAATCACATACCAAGGAAAGCCCATCAGAATCACAGCAGACTTCTCAATACAAACCCTCAAGGCAAGAAGAGCTTGGAGTGATGTATTTCAAGCCATAAAGGAAAACAGCCTCCAACCCAGATTGATGTACCCTGCAAAACTATCTTTCAAAATTGATGGAGAAATAAGATACTTTCATGACAAAGAACACCTCAGGAACTTCATGAATACCAAACCAGCACTCCAAAAGATTTTAGACAATACCCTAGGAAAAGACAATGAGGATCACAACCCCAGGAAACCCAGCAGAATGAATCCATTGGGCATGACAAATTAAATGCAAAGGGGGAGAATCCAACAAAAACAAAAAGTCATGACAAGGCTTGTAAAACTTTTAACTTCATCTCCCTGATGAGTGTATAATTCATCTTATTATTGTACTGATTAGTATTTTTCTGATTCTAGAGTTGCATGCCAGTCCTTGTGCTATACTGGCTATTTATCATCTTCTTATGTCTACATTTTAATTAGGTTATCTATTGTTATTTTTAATGTTTTTTAATGTATTAAATTCTTTTATTGGTACATAGTAGGTATACAACACAATTACATTTCTCATTGGGAATTGTACCTTTACATAATGCATCTTGGTTCTTATTTTTTCCCCACTCCTAGCCCTCCCTTCACCCCTCCACCCTTCCCTATTTACAAAGACTTTATTTCTATTTTTTCCATTTCTCAGCATTTTTCCTTTCCCTTCTTTCCTTTCCCCTGCCCCTCCCACTACCCCTACCACTTTGGACCTTTTCTTCCTATTTTTCATTATCGATTATTTATTGTAATCATTGATTGGTACATTTTAGGTATACAATATAATGACATTCATCATTGGAAATTTGCACCTTTACATAGTCTCTCTTGGTTCTTATTTTTCACCCTTACCTAGCCCTCCATTCAACCCCTCCAGTTCTCCCTATTTACAAAGATTTTGTTCCTATTTTTCCATTTTCTCATATTAATCCCATTCCCTTCTGTCCTTTCCTCTAGCCCTCCCACTTCCTTCCCCTTTGTCCCTTTTCTTCCTATTTCACATGACCTATTATACATTTAGTCCTTATTTACACTTTGTTTCTCACACCAGAGAAACTATTTGGTAATTGCACATGTGTGTCCCATTTATTTCACTTAAGAGTATTGCCTCAATGTGCATCCACTTAGCTACAAATGTCTCTAATTTCTCATTTTTTATGGCTGAGTAGTACTCCATTTTATTTTTAAAAAACACATTTTCTTTATCCAGTCTCCAGTTGATGGGCATTTGGGCTGTTTCCAAGTTTTAGCTATTACAAACTGTGCTCCTATGAACATGGGTGCACATATATCACTGTGGTATGATTCTTTTAATTCTTTGGGGAAGATCCCCAGCAGTCGAACAGCAAGGTCAAATGGGACTTCCAGTCCTAGTTCTTTGAGGTATCTCCATACTGATTTCCACAGTGCTTGCACCAGTCTACACTCCCACCAGCAGTGGAGCAGGGTTCCTCTTTCCCCACAGCTCCGCCAGCATTTCTTATTGGTTGATTTCATGATAGCAGCCATTCTTTCTGGAGTGAGGTGGAATCTCAGCATTGTTTTCATTTGCATCTCTCGAATGACCGGTGATGTTAAACATTTTTTCATGTATTTATTTGCTATTTCTACTTCTTTGTCTGAGAAATGTCTGTTCATTTCAGATGCCCATTTTTGGATTGGGTCTTTAAATTTGGGAGTTCTGATCTTTTTAAGCTCTTTACAGATTAGAGATAGTAGACCTTTGTCTGAGGAAGAGCAGGTGAAGGTTTTTTCCCACATTGTGGGTTGTCTCTTCACACTGCTGGTGGTTTTTCTTGCTGTACAGAAGCCTTTTAATAAGAAGAGATCCCATTTGTTGATTGTTTGTGCTAGTTCATGGGCAACTGAGGTTTTGTTGATAAAATCTTTTACTACACCAATGTCTTCAAGGGTTCTACTTAACCTCTGTTCCAACTGGTTCAGAGTTTCTATTTTAATATTTAGATCTTTAGTCCATTTTGATTTGTTTAGTGCATGGCGAGAGATATAGGTCTAGTTTTAATCTCTGGCAAGTTAAAGCCCAATTTTTCCAGCACCATTTATTAAAGAGGCTATCTTTCCTTCAGTGAGGGTGTTTGGCTCCTTATCGAAGATGAGATAGCTGAGTGTGTCTGGCGTTGTTGCTGCATCTTCTAATCTGATCCACTGGTCCTCAAGTCTGTATCTTTGCCAGTATCATGCTGTTTTTATCACAGTAGCTTTGTAGTAGAGTTGCAGGTTGGGGATTGTGATAACCCCTGCCATGTCTCTGTTACCTAGAATTGCTTTTGCTATTCTGGGTCTCTTCTTGCTCCAAATGAATTTTTTCATTGTTTTCTCAAGGTCCATGAAGTATGCTGCTGGGATCTGAATTGGAATTGCATTCAATCTATATAGCAGTTTTAAAAGCATGGCCATTTTCACTATATTAATCCTTCCTACCCAGAAGCAGGGGATGTCTGTCCATTTTCTGATATCATCTTCAATCTCTCTTTTCAGAGTGCCATAGTTTTCAGAGAAGAGGTCTTTGATTTCTTTCATTAGGATGATTCCTAGGTATTTCAGTTTTTTGGATGCTATTGTGAAAGGAATTATTTGCCCTATTTCTCTCTCAGTGAGTCTGTCATTGGTGTAGAGGAAAGCTATTGATTTTTGTATGTTGACCTTGTAACCAGCTACTTCACTGAATTTGGTTATTAAGTCTAGAAGACTTTTGGAGGAATTCTTGGGGTCTTCTGTATAGAGTATCATGTCATCTGCAAAGAATGACAATTGGACTTCTTCATTACCTATCTTTATTCCTTTTATTTCTTTCTCTTGTCTAATTGCTGTGGCTAATGTTTCCAGAACTATATTGAACAAGAGTGGTGATAGTGGACATCCTTGTCTTGTTCCTGATTTGAGTGTGAAGGATTTCAGTTTTTGACCATTTAGTATAATATTGGCTGTTGGTTTTTCATAGATGGCTTTGAGGTAGAGACCATCTATTCCAATTTTTTGTAGGGTTTTTATCATAAATGCATGTTGGATTTTGTCAAATGCTTTTTCTGCATCTATGGAGATAATCGTATGGTTTTTGTCCTTGGCTCTATTGATATAGAGTATTACATTGATTGATTTTGGTATATTGAACCATCCCTGCATCCCTGGGATGAATCCCATTTGATCAGGGTCTATGATCTTCTTGATGATCTTCTGCATTCTGTTTGCCATTATCATATTAAGGATTTTTGCATCTATGTTCATTACTGAAATTGGTCTATAGTTCTCTTTTTCAGTTGTGTCTTTTTCTGCTTTGGGGATCAAGGTGATACTTGCTTCCAGGAATGAATTTGGGAATATTGCTTCCCTTTCAATTTCGTTGAAGAGTTTAAACAGTAGTGGCAGCAGTTCCTCTCTAAATGTCTTGTAGAATTCAGCAGTGAAGCCATCAGGGCCCAGGCTTTTCTTAGTTGATAAGTTTTTAATTATGTTTTCAATTTCATTGGTTGGTATTGGGCTGTTCAGAATTTTTAGGTCTTCTTCATTCAACTTTGGTAATTCATATGTATCTAGGAATCTGTCCATTTCTTCTGTGTTGTTCATCTTATTGGTGTATAGGTTCTGGAAATAGGTATTGATGATCCTCTGGATTTCTGCTGGGTCTGTTGTAATTTCACTCTTTTCATTCCTAATAGCATGGATTTGGGCCTTTTCTTTCCTTTCCTTTTTCTGACAAGGTTGGCTAAAGGTTTGTCAATTTTGTTGATTCTTTTGAAGAACCAACTCTTGGCTTCATTGATTTTTTTTGTATCATTCTCTTAGTCTCCATTGTGTTGATTGCTCCTCTGATCTTTATAATTTCCTCCCTTGTATGAGCTTTGGTGGGGTTGTCACGCTCTTCTTTTTCTAGAAGCTTGAGGTTCAGCATCAGGTTGTTTAATTGGGCTCATTCTGTTTTCCAAATATGAGTATTCACTGCTATGAATTTCCCTTGTAAGACTGCTTTCATTGTGTCCCATAGATTCCGATATTTTGTACTGTCATTGTCATTTAATTGAAAGAGCTGTCTGATTTCTTCTTTAATTTCCTCTGTGACCCATTGGTTATTCAGAAGTGTGGTGTTCGATTTCCACGTGTTTATGAAATTTTTTGAGTTTCTTTTGCTATGGATCTCCAATTTCATCACACTATGGTCTGATAATATACAGGGGATAACTTCAATTCCTTTGCACTTACTTAAACATGTTCTATGTGTGAGTATGTGGTCTATTTTGGAGAATGACCCATGTGCAGCTGAGAAGAATGTGTATTCTGATTTTGTGGGGTGGAAGACTCTGTAAACATCCGTTAAGTTCATTTGTTCAAGAGTTCGATTGGGTTCTTGTATTTCATTACTTATTTTTAGTCTAGTTGATCTATCTATTTGTGACAGTGGGGTGTTGAGGTCCCCCACTACAATTGTATTAGTGCATATATGACTTTTCATGTCCATTAGTATTTGTTTTATACAGTTGGGTGCACTAGTGTTTGGTGCCTAGATATTTATGATTGTCATCTCTTCCTCTTGGATTCTTCCCTTTACAAGGATTTAATGTCATTCTTCATCTCTCTTAATCAGTGTTGGTTTGAAATCTACTTGATCTGCAAAAAGGATAGCTACTCCTGCTTTTTTTCAGCTTCCTGTCACATGGAGTATTGTTTTCCACCCTTTAACTTTCAGTCTATGAGTTTCCTTTTGAATTAAGTGTGTTTCCTGTATGCAGCATATTGTTGGGTTTTGCTTCTTGACCCATTCTGCCAGTCTATTTCTTTTGATTGGTGAATTGAGACTATTAATGTTGATGGTTATAAATGAAATATATTGACTTGTCATTGCCATGACTTTTTCTTTTTGTTGGGTTCTCCCCCTTCACATTTAATTTCTTGTCATGCCAGATGGGTTCATTCTGCTTTGCTTCCTGGGGTTGTGATCCTCAATGTCTCTTCCTAGGCTATTGTGTAAAATTCTTTGGAGTGCTGGTTTGGTCTTCATGAAGTTCCTAAGGTGCTCTTTGTCATGAAAGTATCTTATTTCTTCATCCATTTTGAAAGATAGTTTTGCAGGGTACATCAATCTGGGTTGGAGGCTGTTTTCTTTTAGGGCTTAGAATATGTCACTCCAAGCTCTTCTTGCCTTGATGGTGCATGTTGAGAAGTCTGCTGTGATTCGGATGGGCTTTCCTTTGTATGTGATTTGTTTCTTTTCTCTGACTGCTTGGAGAACTTTGTTCTTCTGTTGTGTTTCTGGAATCTTAACAATTATATGCCTATGTGTAGATTTTTTTTTATCAAGGCTATTTGGAGTCCTATATGCCTCACTTATCTGTATTTCAAGTTCTTTTCCCCTGCTTGGGAAGTTTTCTGCCATTATTTCTGTGGAGAGAATTTTTATGTCATCTGCACTCTATCCTCTTTCTTCATTGAGCCCAATCAGTCCTATGTTATTCTCTTTGCATCGTCTAGCAGCTGCTGGATTGATTTCTCATGTTCCCTTAGAATTTTGAAGCAATTTTTCTTTTCCTGATCACTAATTGCAATCTTATCTTCTATATCTGAAATTCTGTCCTCACATTGGCTCATTCTGCTGTGTAGACTTTCAATGGAGTTTTTCATGTCCTGGAAATCTATTTGCATCTGTTTTATGGATTCCATTTGTTTCTTATGTTGGGATTCCATCATGTTCCTCAGCTCCTCTCTAGATTTATTAATCATGTCTTGCACTAGGGGCACCATTTCTCCTGTTTTCTGAGAAATTATTTCTGATTTCATTTTTTCCAGATCCCCTTTTGTTGCCAGTTCAGTGGGTCCAGGTGGTTGAGTATCAGAATGGTCCATCTCATTTCCCTTGGTGGTTGCTGTAGGTGATCTGAAAGTCTGGTTTTTAGACTTATTTATGTGTTTTCTCATTTTGCCTGGGGTGGGGGGCTGTTATCACCTTGGTCTCGTGTTCTGGTGTCCTGTGCGTCTTTGTAGTGTGGAACCAGGTGGCTGCCTGTCTGCAGCGGGGTGACTCGGTGTCTTGTGCTTGACTCAGGACCTCAGCATGGCGTCCACAGACCTTCCTGTGTGCAGCGGGCTGATTCGGCGTGTTCTGTGCCACTCAGGACCCCAGCAGGGCACAGGCAGACCTGCCTGTCTGCAGTGGTGTGACTCGGCGTCTTCCACGTGACTCAGGACCTTGGTAGGGTGTGCACAGACCTTCCTGTGTGCAGCGGGCTGATTCGGCATATCAATTTGATTGTCTATTAATGAGCTCTAAGAATTCGTTATATATTCTGGTCATAGGTTATATGTATTGCAAATATGGTCTGTTTAAGGACTACTTTTCATTTTAATGATATCATTTAAAGTTCTAAATTTTGATGGAATCTCATTTATCAATTTTTTTCTTTTATACATCATGTTTTTTTGTATCCTAGGTAGTTCTTGCCTACCCTGAATTCATAAATATTTTCCCTTATAATTTCTTCTTAAAGTTTTATACTTTTAGGCTTTCTTATTTAGGTTCATAGATCCCTTCAAGTTATTTTCATGTATGGAAAAAAAGGGTTGAGGTTAATTTTTTATATACAGATACCAGGTGTTCTAGTGCCATTTGCTGAAGACACTATCTCTTCCTCAGCTCTTGAATTGAGTTTATATTCTATAAAACGCTAATGTTAAATAATCTTTCAAAACTCAGTGGACCATATATGTGTGGTTTTATTTCTAGATTCTCTGTTTTATTCAAATGATCTATATGTGTTTCCTATACCAACACTGCCTTGATTACTATAGCTTTAGAAGAAGTCTTAAAATTGGGTGCTAAATGTCTTCCAACACTGTTTTTGTTTTTGGCTTTTCTAGGTCCTTTGTACTCCTACATAACTTTTAAATTTCAATATCCAGTTCTTCATTTATAGCAAGTATACAGAGACCTGAATTTTTATATATACCTTGTGTTTTCTAATCCTGCTAAATTCAAGTACAAGTTCTCAGGGCTCCTAGAGATTTCTTAGTATTTTCTCTGTAGATGATCATTTTATCTACATATAAAGATTTTGCTTCTGCCATGCCAATCCTATCCTAGTTGTGTCATTTTATTGCCAGACTATTTTGGTTTAGACCTATGTTTCAAAGTCTAATGGACAGATGAAGAGTAGGCATATATGCCATTGTTCCTCACTTTAGAGAGAAAGCATTGTATCATCTCCATTCATAGAAGGAGTTTTTGTTGGAAGTATGGAGTACATGTCTTTGATCTGTTGAGAAGGTTCTGTTCTACTTCTAGTCTCCTGATAGCTTTTACCATGAACAGCTGTAGAATATAGTCCAATACTTCTTCTCCAACTGGTGACAGGATCATATGTTTTTTTCCTTTCCTCTGTTAAAATGATGACTTTTGGGGGTGGATCTTCCAATGCTGAACCAACACTGCCATCCCTATAACAAAATCACTTTCTACATCCTGCCAGATCTGACTTCCAATAGTTTGTTTTGTTAAACAAATTTCTATCTATGTTCATACTTTTTTCTTCTACTATCTTTATCCAGTTTTAGGATTAGCACAATGTTGAGTTCCTAAAATGAGGGGAGAAGCATTCCTTCATTTTTCTGCTTTAAATGTTTGAAATAATTTATCAATTAAAATGTTTATGAGTCTGCTGTTGTCATATAGGTAGGTTTTCAAGCTAGGAATATACTTTCTTTAATAGGTGCTATTCAAATTTTATATTTCCTCCAGAGTTAGTTTCATTAATTGGTCTTCCAGGATACTTCTTAGAAGTTATCAAATTTATTTCAAAAAAGATTTTTGTAATATGCTTTCTATATCGTTATCTGTGGTAATGTCTTCTAGATCTTAATATTGTAATTTTAAAAATGTATAACTGATATTGTGTAACAGGAAGGAAAGGTCTAAAAGAGCAGGAGAATTGGGAGGGGTAGGGGAAGGGAAAAAAGGGAAAGGAAAAAATATGAGAAGAGGGAAAAAAAATGGAAACAAGGTCTTTGCAAATAGGGAAGGGTGGAGGGGGTGAAAGGAGGGCAAGGGATTGGGGGAAAAAATATGAACCAAGAGACTCATGTAATGGCACAAGATCCCAATGATTAATGTAACTGTATTTTATACCTAAAATGTACCAATAAAGTTAATGGGGAAAAAAAAGAAATTAAAAAAAGAGAGAAAATATGAAATAAAAATAGGTGTTCAGCTGAATTTTATTGTTAGGTAAATATTTTATATTAAAGCTACCTTTTCTAATTTAATTTCAATAACATAATCTAGTCAAATATTATCAATTTGAAATTTTAAGAAAAATGTCTAAAGGCTTCATAACCATATATTTCAGTTAAGGGATAGTCCGACTTGACTAAAGACAACTGCACTATGATAATTTAACACCTACCAGAGTAATACCATATTAGTAGGCATCTAACAATGTTTGATAAATTAATTTATTAAGTGCATTAATTATTTATAGATATTTAGAGTTCACAGCTGAGTCCACTTTATACCAGAAGCTCCATCTTTGCCAACCTGCTATACAAATATAGCATGGTTTACAGATACAAAATATTATGCAAATGTGCCCAACTGTGTTTCATGAGTTCAGCAATACATCGTTCTCTAGTGACAGTGTATATGCAGAAACAATTTCATTCTTTTATTCTTTACACAACACAGAGAAACTACTCTTTATATTTTGTCATTTCCCACCCCATCAAACATCTCTTGGCAAAGCATCGTATCTCCAGTAATACTGAGGACACCAGCCCCATTCATACAAGCTAGATGAATAAATAATGTCCTATTATCTCCAGGCAGAAAGCTCTGTCTGGATTAGAATCTTCATTTCAACATTTTCACCTATGTAACCTTAGGCAATCTCTGAATCTCTCTCTAGCATAAAGGTGATAATAGTAGTTCTTACCTTGTAGAGTTATAGTGAGGATAGAAAGATGAGCTGTCAAGTATTAAATGTTCTATAAATGCTACACATTATTACCTAATTCTACATTGAACATGATCGAAGATTTCTGCCCATCTGCACTGTTATAGTCAACCCACTGGACATCACAAAAGCAATTATTTGTCACCACTGTTCACAGACAACTGTGTCTCCAGGTTTTCCAGTTCTACTGTACAGGCTGAAAGTCAGTCAGGACAGCACAGCATCCTGTCACAGCCCTCTCTGAGACCAAACACATAATTCATCAACACCAAAATCAGTATACACACATCAGACAAAACCTAGCTGGTGTAGAACAAGGGCAGGACTTGAAATGAGATGACCTGGATCTGGGGGAAGTCATTTGCCTTCATAGAGTATCTGTTTCTTCACCTGTAAAGTTGAAATACTGACCTCATTGTCAAGCATTAAGTGACATGACCTAAGGTATCTTTCCAATGTCAAATGCTTTCCATGCTGAGTATTATTGATTTTGTATTGCAAAGTTGATTAATTCAAAATATATTCAGTTGACTTCCACCTTCTATAGGCACATCACTAAGCTCTAGAGGCAGGCACAGAAATGAATAGCATACAGTAGCCAGAACTTAATGCATATTTGTTTAGTATATTATATGTTAACCAATCAATTACTCCTGCTGAAAATACTTAAGACTGGAGAAATTAGATCCAATTTGAAGGAGATTTAAGGTGCTGCATTTCATCTTATCATGGCAGAAATATGGCTTCCTCTTCTCTGTGCACTCCAAGCAGGCACTCACATATATAGCACTGAACATTCTCTCCTGCAATCATAATTTGAGGTCATGAGCCCTTTGCGGGTAGACCTAGAGTTGGTTTTTGGAGGGGTTTTTTGTTTGTTTCCTTCTTTGTTTTTGTATATTCAGGATTTAGCACATAACATCTCATAAAGTAGGCAGTAACATTTTTAGTAGCTAAAATTAACCAACTGCACATAGGATATGGTAGAGAAACAATGTTACAATTCATTTAAATCCTTTCAACCAGAAATTGTGTATCAGAGTTCTCTTTTGTACCAGCACTTGAGCACTTACCACCCGCCTCCGTGTGTAGGAATACATTCATCTCTAATACTTGCTGGGAACATTACATTTCAGAATAGGGGTTAGTCACTTAGTAAATGACAACTTCTGATGTTCTAAACTTCCAGGAAGAGTTAGTGTACCTCAAAGAAATAATCAGTATAACTTCCAACCAATAAAATCAAGCTCCTTATATTCGGTTTAATTTCCTAGGAGTTTTTATATACATATATATATTCAACATATATAGCCCCTCACACATATAGTAGCACTATATTTTTTACAACATAGGGTTTCCTAGGATTGAGTAGTTTTAAACAACAGTATTTTATTATTTTAAGCACACCCACTGTGGAAACATTCTTAGGGCTCACGCTTCTGCTATTGGAACATTTGTTTTTTATTCTGAATATTTCAGCACATCTATTTACCTGGCACTATATTTAGTACCACAGTGCCAAGATGGCATATATAAAGATTCAATTGCAATTCCCATCTGATGTCCCTTCCCTCTCCTTTTTACCCCCTTTTTTATGTCCACACTCTGAATTCAGTACAAAGTTGGTGTGTTTAATTTAAAAAGAAGTAAAATGCTCCAGGAGACGCCTCAGACCACTGCAAATCACCTACTTTATAGAGGCAGTAAAATTGTGTATCGGATTAGAAGTGATGCTGATCTGAAATTTATGATAACTTTTAATGGCATTATAATTTTTTTCCCTGTGTGCTTCATAACTGCGTCGTTTCAATGCACAGTGCAGTGAGATGAAATTTGTAAGGGAAGAACATTACCCAAGCAAGCCCAAGGGGAAAAAAGCCAGTGGAATAATTCAATAGCCCCACACAGGCAGATGCAAGCTATTCTTTCCATGCACTATGGAGGGACACAACTTCAAAAACAAGCCATTGAAATCAAAGTCAACCTTGGGTCCAGATTTTGTTGGTAAACTAGAAAATGTAGTAGAACCAACTCCTCAAGGAACCTGACATAGTGTCTCCCTTATACCACCCATTGCTTCTAGAACACTTCTCATTTCTTAGCTGAGAGTGGCCCCCCTGAGGCATCTTGAAATTTTTCTAAAGCAAACAGCTCTTCCCTAGGCTGTTCGTGGGCCCTTTTCCCCTGGACCAGCTCAACTCACTGGTTCCTAGAGAGTATGAGGGGCATTCTTGGTGTTGAAGGCTGAGAAGACTTAAGAAGTACTGAGGAGTTTACAGCTAAAAAAGCCATGGTGAGAGAAAAGAAGAACTGAATAACAGCCAGAAAAGGAGGAGACATGAAAGAATTTTTTTATTCTAACAGTAATATTTGTATTAAGCTCTAATTTAAAGTGTGAGAGAAAACCTGTCAGACAAGCCCCCAAAGTCAAAGGAGAAGACTTCCTCTTGATACAAAATCCTCTCCTCAATTTGTTTCTTTAGGGATCATCCAACCTCTGCTTGAATACTTTCAAAGACAAGAGGCTCATTACCAATTGAAGCATTTCATGTGTTCATTTATAAACTCACTGAATAATGTATTAAGAATAGTATTAGACTATTGATAAAATATTTCTGAGAGATTTTTTGTAACAGTAGTATGCATTATTCTGTTTTCTGATTAGTGAAACATGTATGTTCAGTACAGAAAATTAAATCTCCATACTGCACAAAATATCACCTATGGGGAAGTGGGAGGAGTAGGGGAGATTAAAGAAGGGAATGGAATTAATATGAGAAAATGAAAAAATGGAAACAAAGTCTTTGTAAATAGGGAGGGATGGAGGGATTGAAGGGTGGGCAGAGGAAGGGAGAAAAATAAGAACCAAGAGAGACTATGTAAAGGTGCAAATTTCCAATGATGAATGTCATTAAATTGTATACCTAAAATGTACCAATAAAAAAATATCAGCTACATGGTAGTCTTATGAAAAATGTATAACATGGGGGTCGGAGATTTAGGTCAGTGGTTCCACTACCTGCCTCGCAAGCACAAGGTCCTGAGTTCGATTACCAGTACCAAAAAAAAACTGTATAACATGACTCTAATAATTACTATCAAATCTAAAAATTATTCAAAGAGCTCTGGCCTAAATATTCTCAAATTGTCAACAATGTGAAAGAAAACAAGAAGACTATTGTAATTTGAAGAATACTGGAAACATGACAACAAATGTAATACATGAAACTCAGACATTGAATTAAAATAGAAAGGTTATAAAGGACATTTGAGGGTTTGGGGGAATATAAGTATAGACTAACTCTTAAAGTTTGGGTTGTGATGATGTTATTGTGGCTTTGTAGGGATATAAATTTGTTCTTATGATACACCTGCTGAATTATTCAAGGGTGAAATGTCAGATGTACAACTTACTTCCAAATAGTACAGAAAGACAGATAACTTTAAAAACTGATGAATCTAGGTGAAAGATTACCAAGGTTTTATTATCTTTCAATTCTTGCAGCTTAGAATCTTTTCAAAATAAGAAGTTGGGGGAAAAAAATCTTTAAAATAATGCTGTTATCTCTGGGTAAGGTGTTTTTAATGTTCTACGTTTTCTCCATACCCTCCAAATATTTCTGTAATGAGACAAAGTCCTTGGTTGCATATTTGATTAAGTGTGTCAATTCATACAATTTCAACATGCAGCCCCAGAAAACAAGGGACATGGAGGGGCATCACAGATTCCTGCCCAGGCTTTGCACTCTGAGTGTTTCTCCATCTGAAAAATCAGCCTGCCCACTAGGCCTTTGATGAGGCTCAAAATGAAAAAGTAAAACAGAGTTGGTCCTTTTTAGACTATTGCACCAATTTCCCCCTGTAATAGAGCTGTCCATTTATTGCACTTTGCTCTACAAAAACACACAAGGCTCTGGGTTTGTTACCCAGAACCAAAAAGTAAAACGAAACTGAGCACATACTAAAATCTAAAGAAAAAAATTACTTTTTTTCCTGTTGCCTTGTGTGCTTTTTTTTTTTTTTTAAGATCTTTGGGCCAGAATTGAATTCAGAGGAGGAGATTCTGTTGGAGCTGTATCTACTTTCTCAGAGATTAAATAGAAGATCAAACCAAGGATATATCAGAGATTCAGTTTTTGCCCCACCCTCTTCAGCCTCAGAGCCCATGTTTCATTCTTCACTTGATCTTAGCCAAAAGGCCAAGAAGAGATTCCATATTTCATTCTTTGCTTCCCCATGCCCACTGACCAGCCAGGCCCCAAAGCAGCAGGCTGCTCCTCTCTTCAGAAGAGCTCACTCCAAGTTCCCAGTCTGCCCTGGGTTTACTGGTGGAGACAGCTTTCTTAAATTGCCAACACCTCCTCTGACTTTTCATTCATGTCATCAGGCTGTCTAGCCTGTGGGACCAAGCTACAGGTCGCAACTATGCCTAACAGAATGACTTTCTTTTCTGCATTAAATTTGTCCGTATTTGCTCTCTTGCCCAAATTTTATGGAAACTGTGTTATATCCAATGCACTTCCTAGAGAATTCCAATGAAAGAAAATTAGAATATATCACAGCAAAGAAATTTACTGGCCATCTAGTCCAACTCTTTCATTTTGCAGCCTGTGCCATTGAACTCAGTCCCAGAGAGGGGAACTCTTTCATCCAAGATCTGATAATTCATTGCAAAACCTGAGTTAAAATCCCACATCTAGCTCCCTGCTGTGTACTCCTTCCACTGAAGGATGTTGCCTTTTCTTTGGGTATCAGACAAATGATCCTGCAAGTATCCTGTTTCCCAAGCTTGTCTAGGTGTTTTTGTATTAAGAATGAAAGTCTCCATAGAAGTCTTGTAAATCATTAATCAAAATTAGTCATAGAATGTGTCACTGGTCAGTAGCCATCAGTTCTTAAGAGAACTGGAAAGCAACTCCTCTTTAGTATCATCTGTAATCTATTCCTCACTAACTGTGGCTTCTTTTCTCTAACATATTAACATAAAAGAAAATTCTCTCTACTCCCAAGACTTTCAACTTTCTGTCCAGATTGCAAAACCTCAAAAGGGACCCTCTTTCTCTTTTTTTCTTCCCAAAATGTCCTCCCTTCTTCCCCATTTCCACTTAATATCTTTCTTCATTCTTAAATATTGCATGTTTTGGCAGACTTTGACCACCACCTGAAAAGGAGCTGGCCTCTGCCTTTTCCTGGCTTGGAACTGTGACATTTCTGTACTTCCATTTTTTGCAGAGGGGTTACCAGAGATCGAACTCAGGATCTTGCAAGAGAGGCGGTGGAACCACTGAAAAAAATCCCTGGCCTCTCTATACCTCCCTTTTAACATCCTTAACAGTTTCGTTCCTCTACAATTTGGGGTTCACATCTTTCAACCTTGAGTTTCTTGAAGGCAGAGTTGCTATCTTATTTACTTTTGTCTCCCCAACTCTTGGCACATAGCAGAAGCTAACTTAATAATTTGTAATGAAACCATACAAATTGGCACAGTTGGGAAATGATATTTATCTTCTGAGTCTGGTAAGCCGTTTTGTCACATTCTGGGTTTATGATCCCAAAATACAAGCTACTTCTGTATTTACAACATTCTCTTGTAAATGTCAGTGTCCTCACATTTTTCCCCAAATACAAGACATACCTCCTTTCTGGGGTGGCATCACCCCAGATTCCTGTCACCCTAATGCCTTCCTGGTTTTCCACATACCTCTGGAGGAGTCTTACTTGAGGGACCAGATCCACTGTTCTTATGAAGAGTGTCACACTCCTGTAGCTCAAATGGTGCAAAACTTCTCCTTCCTCCATAGTGTCACCTGACTCCAGCATTAATACTTGTGTCCCTTCATCCTTAGGTAATCTTTTTCTTTCTAATTTTCTCATTCTTCTCTACAATCCCCATCAGGAAGCCATCATTCATATTTTATCACTGCAAAGTATTCTCTACCAGTGAGGCAAATTTGAGCAGGTGAAATTGGGGAGGAAAAGACATTCCAACCGGCTTCATGTACTTACCTACTCTGGGACCTCACTAAGTTCCTTAAATTCTCTCTGCCTAAATTTCCTTCTCTATAAAGTGTTTTGTAAGGTTGCTATGAGCATCAAAGGAAGTATTGCATGGAAAGTGCTTAGCACAGTATCCGGCATATAGTGATGGGAAAATGAATGCTTACTGTTATTTCTATCATCACCCTAAAAAGGCACACAAGCCAGCACAGATGATGCAGATTCCCACATCAGGTCTTTTCATGCTCTTCTTTACTTTCTGTGCTTCTATGCTAAACCTCACGTACAGCCTTCAAAAAACATATTTTGGGGCATGCCCTACTGAGGTCGCGAGTCACGCAGAACACGCTGAATCAGCCCACTACAGACAGGCAGGTCTGCGCAAGCCCTACCAAGATCATGAGTTGCCCCAAACATGCCGAATAAGCCCGCGCCCTGACAACAATCCACTGGACCACCCCCACCCCACCCCGCCCCCGGCTCCTCTGTACAGTCACCTGGTTCCACACTACAATGATGTAGAGGACACCGGACCACCAGACCATGGTACTGAGTCCCACTGCTCCTGGTCCAGAGGAAGGGGTTTCCTGGCCACCATCCCTCCCGCTGCTCCTGGCCTCGGTCTCAACTCTTGCAGCTCAGAGGAGGTAATCCATGCAGGCACCAAGAGCCTGCCCCCCAGTAGAAATGAGAAAAGGCATAAATAAGTCTCAAAACCAGATTTCCAGATCACCTAAAGCAACACCAAAGGGAAATGAGATGGAACACTCTGATACTCAATCACCTGGACCCACTGAACTGGCAACAAAAGGGGATCTGGAAAAAATGAAATCAGAAATAATTTCTCAGATAACAGGAGAAATTGTGCCCCTAGTGCAAGACATGATTAATAAATCTAGAGAGGATCTCAGGAACATGATGGAATCCCAACATAAGAAACAAATGGAATCCATAAAACAGATGCAAATAGATTTCCAGGACATGAAAAACTCCATTGAAAGTCTACACAGAAGAATGAGCCAATGTGAGGACAGAATTTCAGATATAGATGATAAGATTGCAATTAATGACCAGGAAAAGAAAAATTGCTTCCAAATTCTAAGGGAACATGAGAAATCAATCCAGCAGCTACTAGATGATGCAAAGAAGAATAACATAAGACTGACTGGAGTCAATGAAGAAACAGGAGAGAGTGCACATGGCATTAAAAAACTCTTCACAGAAATAATGGCAGAAAACTTCCCAAGCAGGGGAAAAGAACTTGACATACAGATAAGTGAGGCATACAGGACTCCAAATAGCCTTGATCAAAATAAATCTACACATAGGCATAGAATTGTTAAGATTCCAGAAACTCAACAGAAGAACAAAGTTCTACAAGCAGTGAGAGGAAAGAAACAAATCACATACAAAGGAAAGCCCATCAGAATCACAGCAGACTTCTCAACACAAACCATCAAGGCAAGAAGAGCTTGGAGTGACATATTCCAAACCCTAAAGAAAACAGCCTCCAACCCAGATTGATGTACCCTGCAAAACTTTCCTTCAAAATGGATGGAGAAATAAGATACTTTCATGACAAAGAGCACCTTAGGAACTTCATGAATACCAAACCAGCACTCCAAAGAATTTTACACAGTATCCTAGGAACAGACATTCAGGATCACAGCCCCAGAAAGCAAAGCAGAATGAACGCATCTAACATCACAAGAAATTAAATATAAATGGGGAGAACCCAACAAAAAGAAAAAGTCATGGCAATGACAAGTCAATACATTTCAGTTACAACCATCAACATTAATGGTCTCAATTCACCAATCAAAAGAAATAGACTGGCAGAATGGGTCAAGAAGCAAAATCCAACAATATGCTGCATACAAGAAACACACTTAATTCAAAAGGAAACTCATAGACTGAAAGTTAAAGGGTGGAAAAAATACTCAATGCAACAGGAAGCCGAAAAAAGGCAGGAGTAGCTATCCTCTTTGCAGATCAAGTAGATTTCAAACCAACACTGATTAAGAGAGACCAAGAAGTACACTACATCCTTGTAAAGGGAAGAATCCAAGAGGAAGAGATGACAATCATAAATATCTATGCACCAAACACTAGTGCACCCAACTATATAAAACAAATACTAATGGACATGAAAAGTCATATATGCACTAATACAATTGTAGTGGGGGACCTCAACACCCCACTGTCACAAATAGATAGATCAACTAGACAAAAAGTAAGTAATGAAATACAAGAATTCAATAGAACTGTTGAACAAATGAATTTAACAGATGTTTACAGAGTCTTCCACCCCCACAAAATCGGAATACACATTCTTCTCAGCTGCACATGGGTCATTCTCAAAAATAGACCACACACTCAGACACAGAACATGTTTAAGTAAGTGCAAAGGAATTGAAGTTATCCCCTGTATATTATCAGACCATAGTGTGATGAAATTGGAGATCCATAGCAAAAAAAACTCGAAGAGTTTCATAAACACATGGAAATTGAACAACACACTTCTGAATAACCAATGGGTCACAGAGGAAATTAAAGAAGAAATCAGACAGTTCCTTCAATTAAATGACAATGACAATACAACATATTGGAATCTATGGGACACAATGAAAGCAGTCTTATGAGGGAAATTCATAGCAGTGAATATGCATATTAGGAAAACAGAACGAGCCCAATTAAACAACCTGATGCTGAACCTCAAGCTTCTAGAAGAAGGAGAGTATGACAACCCCAAAGCTCATACAAGGGAGGAAATTATAAAGATCAGAGGAGAAATCAATGCAATGGAGACTAAGAGAATGATACAGAAAATCAATGAAGCCAAGAGTTTGTTCTTTGAAAGAATCAACAAAATTGACAAACCCTTAGCCAACCTTATCAGGAAAAGGAAAGAAAAGGCCCAAATCGATGCAATTAGGAATGAAAACGGTGAAATTACAACAGATTCAGCAGAAATCCAGAGGATCGTCAATACCTACTTCCAGAACCTATATGGCAATAAGATGGACAACACAGAAGAAATGGACAGATTCCTAGATATATATGAATTACCAAAATTGAACGAAGAAGACCTAAAAATTCTGAACAGCCCAATATCAACCAATGAAATTGAAAATGTAATTAAAAACTTATCAGCTAAGAAGAGCCCAGGCCCTGATGGCTTCACTGCTGAATTCTACAAGACATTTAGAGAGGAACTGCTGCCACTACTGTTTAAACTCTTCAGTGAAACTGAAAGGGAAGCAATACTCCCAAATTCATTCCTGGAAGCAAGCATCACCTTGATCCCCAAAGCAGAGAAAGACCCAACCACAAAGGAGAACTATAGGCCAATCTCACTAATGAACATAGATGCAAAAATCCTTAATAAGATACTGGCAAACAGAATGCAGAAGATTATCAAGAAGATCATACACCCTGATCAAGTGGGATTCATCCCAGGGATGCAGGGATAGTTCAATATACACAAATCAATCCATGTAATACACTATATCAATAGAGCCAAGGACAAAAACCATACGATTATCTCCATAGATGCAGAAAAAGTATTTGACAAAATCCAACATGCATTTATGAAATAAACCCTACAAAAAATTGGAATAGATGGTCTCTACCTTAAACTGATAAAAGCCACCTAGGAAAAACCAACAGCCAATATCATACTAAATGGTCAAAAGCTGAAATCCTTCACACTCAAATCAGGAACAAGACAAGGATGTCCACTATCACCACTCTTGTTCAATATAGTTCTGGAAACATTAGCCATGGCAATTAGACAAGAGAAAGAAATAAAAGGAATAAAGATAAGAAATTAAGAAGTCAAATTGTCATTCTTTGCAGATGACATGATACTCTATATAGAAGACCCCAAGAACTCCACCAAAAGTCTTCTAGACTTAATAACCAAATTCAGTCAAGTAGCTGGTTACAAGGTCAACACACAAAAATCAATAGCTTTCCTCTACACCAATGACAGACTCACTGAGAGAGAAATAGGGCAAATAATTCCTTTCACAATAGCATCCAAAAAACTGAAATACCTAGGAATCAACCTAACAAAAGAAATCAAAGACCTTCTCTGAAAACTATAGCACTCTGAAAAGAGAGATTGAAGATGATATCAGAAAATGGACAGACATCCCCTGCTTCTGGGTAGGAAGGATTAATATAGTGAAAATGGCCATGCTTTTAAAACTGCTATATAGATTCAATGAAATTCCAATTCAGATCCCAGCAGCATACTTCATGGACCTTGAGAAAACAATCCAAAAATTCATTTGGAGCAAGAAGAGACCCAGAATAGCAAAAGCAATTCTAGGTAACAGAGACATGGCAGGGGGTATCACAATCCCCAACCTGCAACTCTACTACAAAGCTACTGTGATGAAAACAGCATGGTACTGGCCAAGAAACAGACCTGAGGACCAGTGGAACAGATTAGAAGATGCAGAAACAACACCAGACACACTCAGCCATCTCATCTTCAACAAAGGAGCCAAACACCCTCACTGGAGGAAAGATAGCCTCTTTAATAAATGGTGCTGGAAAAATTGGGCTTCAACTTGCCAAAGATTAAAACTAGACCTATATCTCTCACCATGCACTAAACTAAAATCCTAAATGGATTAAGGATATAAATATTAAAATAGAAACACTGAACCAGTTGGAACAGAGGTTAGGTAGATCTCGTGAAGACATCGGTGTAGGAAAAGATTTTATGAACAAAATCTCAGTTGCCCATGAACTAGCACAAACAATCAACAAGTGGGATCTCTTCTTATTAAAAAGCTTCTGCACAGCAAGAGAAACCACCAACAGTGTGAAGAGACAACCCACAATGTGGGAAAAAATCTTTACCTGCTCTTCCTCAGACAAAGGTCTACTATCTTGAATCTATAAATAACTTAAAAAGGTCAGACCTCCCAAATTTAAAGACCCAATCTGAAAATGGGCATCTGAAATGAACAGACATTTCTCAGACAAAGAAATAGAAACAGTAAATAAATACATGAAAAAATGTTCAACATCACGGGTCATACAAGAGATGCAAATGAAAACAACACTGAGATTCCACCTCACTCCAGAAAGAATGGCTGCTATCATGAAATCAACCAATAACAAATGCTGGCAGGGCTGTGGGGAAAGAGGAACCCTGATCCACTGTTGGTGGGAGTGTAGACTGGTGCAAGCACTGTGGAAATCAGTATGGAGACACCTCAAAGAACTAGGACTGGAAGTCCCATTTGACCCTGCTATTCAACTGCTGGAGATCTTCCCCAAAGAATTAAAAGAATCATACCACCGTGGTATATGTGTGCCCATGTTCATAGCAGTAGAGTTTGTGATAGCTAAAACTTGGAAACAGCCCAAATGCCCATGAACTGGAGACTGGATAAAGAAAATGTGGTGTTTTTATAAAATGGAGTACTACTCAGCCATAAAAAATGAGAAATTAGAGACATTTATAGCTAAGTGGATGCATGTTGAGGCGATACTCTTAAGTGAAATAAATAGGACACACATGTATAAATACTGAATAGTTTCTCTGGTGTGAGAAACTGAAAGTGTAAATAAGGACTAAAATGTATACTAGGTAATGTGAAATAGGAAGAAAAGGGGCAAAGGGGAAAGAAATGGGAGGGCTAGGGTAAAGGATAGAAGAGAATGGGATTAATATGAGAAAATGGAAAAATAGGAACAAAATCTTTGTAAATAGGGAGGAATGGAGGGGTTGAAAGGAGGGCTGGGCAAGGGTGAAAAATAAGAACCAAGAGAGATTATGTAAAGGTGCAAATTTCCAATGATGAATGTCATTATATTGTATACCTAAAATGTACCAATGATTAGAATGAGTAATCAATAATGCAAAATAGGAAGAAAAGGTCCAAAGGGGTAGGGGTAGTGGGAGGGGCAGGGGAAAGGAAAGAAGGGAAAGAAAAAATGCTGAGAAATGGAAAAAATGGAAATAAAGTCTTTGTAAATAGGGGAGGGTGGAGGGGGTGAAGGGAGGGCTAGGAATGGGGAAAAAATAAGAACCAAGATGCATTATGTAAAAGTACAATTCCCAATGAGAAATGTAATTGTATTGTATACCTACAATGTACCAATAAAAGAAAACATATTTTTAGCCATGACTCTTGTTTTGCTTTGTGTTAAGTCTTCTCCTCCTGTTTACTTGTTATCATTTTCTAAGATGCTGGAGAGTCCTTTTTCAGTAGAAAGCATCCTTATGAATGTGCCCAAGTGGAAAAGTGAGGTAGAATAGTGAGGAGAAAAGAGCTCAAAGTTGGAGAAAATGATATAAAAGACAGCAGTCCTTCTATGATCAGTGTCCACCCCTTCAACTTCCACTCCCCCTGCCCGGTCTCTAAACCTGAGGAGGACTAACATTCCAGCTAGCCAGCAGCTTCTTCCAAGTGACACTACAACCCCAATATCAAAAACCCTAGAACACAGGCCTTCAGGTCTTCTCTTGAGACTGTGTTAAGGTTAAACTGACAGGTTGGGTTTACTCTGAATTACTCTTCTTAACCTAATTATATGCCTGGAGGGAAATTCAATGTATTTGATCAAGTCTTGTGAGTATTTTCCTTGTCTAATGTCATTAGCCTCATCGATAGGAAGGGTTCCTAGAGCAATTAAAGTAAGTACTGTATCCCCTGAAGACTCTGGGATGAATATCCCTTCCCAAATCTTCCCAGATTCTGGCTGTCTCTTGCTAATGTCACAGGGAGCGCTGTGCAGTGCTTCCCTCATAGAAGTATGGTGCCCTGTGGGGTCAACACATTGGAGCTTGACCTCACTCCAATTAACAGTGTTCAGAAACTAGGTTATCTTGTCTGAGAAATGTGGAGGAAAGGGTGCTGAATTCCTGGTGAGACTGTTCACTTCATGATGCCCTCTCCCAGATGTTTTTCACACAGTGCATACTAAGCAGATAGACTCTCTCGACCTAGAGCTCCAGTGACCCACAAAATGCATTCAAAGTCATTAGCCCATTCCAGAAGCCTTTAGTAGCCCATTAGAAATGTCAGTGCACATTCAACAAGCAGCTGGATTCAAATGCACTGAGATCTAACCTCATTAAAATGTTTTCAAGACACAGGGTCAAACTTATCTTGCCACTGTACTCCCTTCCTCTCACCAATCGCTGAGAAAACATTTTCTTTCTAATTAATTTCATCTAGATGAAACCTGCACAAATGTCAGTGCAACAAATTAAGACTTATTGATTATTGGCTTTTTAAAAATAGTTAATGGTGCTGTCCAAAGATGGAATATTTTAGGGACATCAGCAAGACATTTTAGCTTAGGTTGATTTTGGTTTTTGAACAATGAAAATAGTGTTGTAAGCATCTTCCATAGACTCATGGTTTATTCTTTATCTGAAACTTTATACTTTTTTATAGTCACAAAACATAAATGGATGGAAAATTGTATTTTAGAATTTGATGGAAAAACAAATGTTACTCTATCATTTATATTTCATGTGTGGTAGTGTGGATGTTGACCACCTACTTCCCTTTTTCTCCCTTCAAACAGTAGTAGAATGTTAAATTTGTTCCCTTTAATAATTAACAGCAAAAAGGGAAAAATCAAAATCAAGTTCTTTATCAGAAACTTTGTTTGCGGTTGTTGTTGTTTGTTTTAAGGCTGATGTTAGAAAATGGTGACTGTCTTAAACTAGAGCATGGGTCAACCATTCACCAAACTTTACTGAGTCCTATCATTAACTAGGGTAAAGGTCAGAAGGAAATGCCAGACTTGACTCCTGCTCTAGAGGATATAATCTAGTTCAGAACTTCTATATACACATTTTTAAAATTGTAAACTACAGACTTTCTATACCATACATGTAATAGAATCCATATCCAGTTTGTTATTTGGTTTACAAACTTTCTGTAAAATAGCATGTTGGAAAATCAGGAGCAGAGAAAAATGAATTGCATTAAAGATAATGTTACAGCCGGAACTAAAATCAACAGTCCAGTTTTAAAATAATTATACCAGATTTTGTATAACTTGCTATGCAGCTCATCAGAAGCTTTTATTTTATCAAATAAGTATACCCAAGCCTCCATGTAACACTTCCAGAAAGTGAATAAATCAGGTTCATGATCTACACAGGTAAATTGCTTCAGGGAAGTGATTCATAATAAACCTTTTATTTTCTTTTATCCTACTCAAATGTTTCAATTTGTCAAGGAATATCTGAACACAATTCCTTCCTACATTCATTCTGAAAGTGTAAGTATTCAGTCTTTATCTTTCAGGATAGATCCAGAAAAAGGTCTTATAGAGAGCCAAAAGTCCAATGGATCATCTTATAGCAAAGAAATGAAGCCAAGGCAAGTTGTTTCCTTTTCCAAGGAAATATAACTTGAAAGAAATGTCTGTATTGTGTGAAAGGATTTTCATCTCACTATTTAATACAGATATTTGCTATTATACCCCCAGCACTCCATATCAATTAAAGGTAAACATGATACTTTGGGAAGGAGCCCAACTAGGTGATATCAATAGCTAGAGAACCAATAAATCCAACATGGAAAAAAAGCTGGAAGAAAGCTCCATACTCAGTCTGGGCTTGAACAGACTAGAGGGTGTGAGGTCTCCAGAGGTAGACGAGCCTCAAATCTGAAACAGAAGGGTCACAGCTGAACTACAGCAAAGTAATGGCAAGCCATGGGACATGGTATCTCCTGAACCAGATGAAATAATAAGACTTACTGAGCAACTCATGGAGGTATTTTACCTTAAAGGAGATTTTCGAAATGAAGACATGGACACAGAAGTGATGACTATGAGGATTATGGCACTGCCACAGAGGATTGCACTAGTTGATCTTGAAGGCAGCTCCAGAGGACTTTGATTTTATGATTTATTTTTATGTTTGCATTTATTTTCTGTCAACAACCCTATAAGATACGATATTGCTTTAATGAATAAATGATAAGCTTAAATAATACTGATGTATGAAGAGCAAATATAAGTGTTGGTTATTGCTAGGTCTTAATCTATGCCAGAGTTGGACACAAAGTACAAGGTCTACCATTCTAATTTGTGCTGACTTGTGAACATGGGAGTCTCAGCTTTCACCTCAGACAAAGCTGCTTCCTTAGTTGTATTGGGTCAGACAGCTGAATCCCTTGTTCATATTCTTATTTGTCTCCTTTTAGAAATTTTCATCATTGCATGTTTCTTGATCATGTGTATTGTAGGTACCGGAATGAAATTATTGACACAGGGAAAGGAATTGATGCCAAATATCTTTAAATATTCACTATAATTTCTCTAAAATTGTTAAGATCAAAATCACATTCCAACTCATTTGCAATATTTGAGTGAGTACTAACAAAAAGACCATAAGCAAAAATTTACTTGATTTGCAAGGGGTAAGCTCTGGTGTGATGCTAAGTTCAATTGTACCAACAATGTTGACTGGTCACAGTGAACTCTACTTGTCAGAGAAAGTATTTGTCACCAATTTCCTTCCTTGAGCCAGTAATTTCAGTCCCCTTCACTCTTGCTAAAAAACATGCAAATTTTATAAGGCAGATAGTCTCAAAGAGGGGAAAACTAAAAATAAGACATAATACAGCTAAAAATGGACAAAATACAGCTAATTAGTGGCAACAAAATATGGTACATAAAAATAATGATGGAAAAATATGCTTCTAGTGTTTTCTAAATTGTGCCTAGTGGGCAGCATCCAGGCATATAAGCAAGAATAAGAGATTCACTAATTAAACTCACAATCATGACTTTGCAATACAAACCCTTATGAAGGATCTTAAGAGGAAGATGAACTATTATTGATGGTATTTCATAAGGCTTCTCAAGGTGACACATTGACACTGGAAAGTCTTAATTTTTATAGATCAATGGATACATTTTTCACAGTATAAATTAATTTAAATATTTGCACTATACCGTGCCAGAAATCTTACTGTAAGCAAATTAAAGAAGTAGGTATGTTCTCTGCAGTCTTTTGTTCTTCCTGCATAGTCTACCATAAAACACGAGGAGAGGTATTCAGAGGGCTGATGTCAAACAGTACAAGCTGGAAGGAGCTTAGAACAGAACATAACCAGGGAAGATAAATCAGACTGTGGTGGAGACTAGTTACAACTTACCACAAAGTCCCCCCTCTCCCTCTTATCTCAGTCCTTGGGTCAATTTTCCAGAATGGTTTGTCTCTGTGGTGGCAAAATGTTAACTACAACTTCAGCCTTCTTTTCACTGTGTTTTAGTTAAGTGGGGGAAAAAAACAGGTCCCGAAAAAGTTGCACTTGGCTCTCATTGGCTCTGACTGAGTCACATGTCCAGCTCTGAACCAATCACTGTGGTTAGGGGAAGGAAATGCTCTGATTGGTTGAGGCTGAATCATAGGTCCACCCAGATCTGGAGTAGGGTTAATGCTAAAGCCATACCATAATACCCTCTTGGACTAGGAGTTGGGAGCAGGGTAGTTTTCCACAGGAACATCCAGCTATTATTACGAGGAGAAGGATATATGAATATGCTGGGGGGGGGGGAAGGATGCCCATTATATCAAGTCTTATCTACCAGATTCTGTGCTCAGTGAGGAAAGAGATGGTGACCTACAGCTCTCTGGATCATCAACAATGTCCAGTCTACAAATAACAGGTATCTAATAAACATGTGATGGTTAACTGATTAATTTTAAGACATTAGAAATGACACAGGCTTTTATTTAAATCCCTTCTGCTAACTAGAGGGGATACTTCATTACAAAAAGCTAAAGTTTCCAATGCTAACTTCATTTATAGAATAGTTTTTTCTTTCATGAATGAAGTATGCAGTGACTGCACTGTGAAACATTAACAATCTTTAACAGTTCAATCCAAGGATTGTATATAATATTTCACAAATCTCATGACACCCTTCTGTGTAAAGAACTATTATGATCCCTGTTTTACAGAGGTGGAAAATAGTGCTCAGAAAAGTCCAATGACCTGTCCAAAGTAACATAACTGGCAAATGCCAGAGTTAGGATGTAAGCTCAAGTCAGGCCTCTCGTGATTTATGTTTGGTCAAGTCAGATCATTCTGCAAAACCCAACTTAGATGCCTCCATATTCCAGAACCATCCCAACTGAATCAGCCAACCTTTCCACATCTTTTAGTATTTCTCCTACAGTCCTTATTTTGTTTGGACTTAGGTAATTGGGTATCTGTTCCTCCCACACAATTTCGATACTATCACTGTCCCAAGAACAGCAAAAAAGCAGAAACCAGAGCAGTACCATCACCATGATAAGGATAAAGAGCAAGATGGGCCAAGAGCAGGAGGAGGGGTGCTTTCTAGACTACATGCTGCCCCAGCTCCAGGGCCTTCCTCTTTCCTTCTGCTGAAGTAGAGACAGGATGAGTTGTCCACTGAAGATCAATCTTCCAGAGTGGGCTTTCATCATATTATAGCCCAGATGAAACACTTCAGTTAAAATTATATTTATAAAATGTCTGGCTGGACTTTGTCAATTTGATCCTTAACATATTTCTTTAAAGTGTTCTTTATTTTGATTACCGTGTACCTTGATGGTCCCTTAAATTTTATATCTGAGGCAGACATCTCCCTTCCCTCACTTTAGTTGTTATCCTGATCAAAAACTCCTAGTTACCTACAGAGCAAAGCCTGGCACACTTCTCATGACAATCAAGGCCTCCATCTCTGAGATGACTTACATTTGCCCCTACAACTTGATCTTCAGGCTCTACCAACTGTCTTAGTCACTGCCTCTTTTTCTCCTCTTTTCTGTCCTTGTGCAATGTTTCCCCCTCACAGAAAGCTTTACCCCTTTCCTTCAAAGGCCACCTCCTACACCTCTGACTGGTTCCTCCTTGAGCTAAACCCCATGATGCCTCTACATTAACCGAGATGCCTTACAGATGGTCCTGAACTCACTAACTACATTTTAAATTCCTTAAAAGCAGAGCCTGTCTTTTTAAATCATTCTATTTCTTTCATCCTCTCTAGTACTCCTCAGCCCCACACCTACCATTAGGCAACTAACTGCCTTAACGGTCAACTAACCAATTAGAGACTACACAGCTCTCAGGAAGTTCAAATGGTTCTGATTTTGGCTCCATATAAGAAAAGAAAAATACTTTTAAGGGAAGACTTGGCTTTTTCAAAATGGTAAACAAATATTTAAACAGAAAAAGAATCATCCAAGTATAAATAGCTGAAATCACTTAAATTTTATAGTCAAAATTGGAATTAGATATTTTTGCATGAAAATATTGATTGCCAGGGTTAGTTCCATTTACTTATCATTTACTTAATAAATGTTTATTGTCTACCGTGGGCTAAGTACTAAGGAGAGAGTGATGACCACGATAGATGTGGTTTCTATCTCTATGGGGCTCTTACCATACATTTTTAAACCACTTAAGAGAGTTTTGCAAATTACATTGGAGCTCTTTAAATCATCAAATAATTATTGAGTACATGATTTGCATCTAGGCTAGCTCCTTGGGATATATCAGTAAACAAAACGAAAGATTCCTACCCTCTGGGAGTTTATAGCCTAGTTGAGTGTTATAAGCACAATAAGTAAGTACTTTATAAGCCATAGTGGAAGAAATTGTGTCATGGATGAAAAAAAAAAGTGAAGCAAGATGGAAGAGCCTCAGGAGCTTCTGAGGAAAACTAAGGAAGCTAGAGCAGCTTGAGTGGAGTCAGGGAGAGAAAGTAGACATGAGGCAGAGAGTAATAGGGCAGATTGTGTAGCTGTGTGGCCACTGATTAGACTTTGGCCTTTAAGCCAAGTGAATAATGGAGCTGCTGAGGGCTTTGAACAGAGGGATGATATTATGTGACTCTAATAGAAATGTGTCACTCTGCCCACTGTTCAGAGAATAATAAACTGGGAAGAGGGGAGGACCAAAAGTAGCAAAATAGTGCCACCTCAGCATCCCTAATTTCAGGATTCCAGTGGGAAAAGGCAGGGCTTGGACCAGGATGCTTAGAGGCATAGATATGAGGAAAGAGTCAGATTTCAGATTTATTTTGTTGCCTACTGAGGATGAGTACTACTACCTCCTATATTTATAATAGGAATCAAAATTAAACACGTAAAAGCTGAGTATGTTGGCACATGCCTGTAATCCCAGGACTCTGGGAAGCTGAGGCAGGAAGATTCCAAATTTGAGCCCAGCCTGAGCAACTTAGCAATTTAGTGAGAACTTGTCTCAAAATAAAAAGGGTAAGGTTATAGCTCAGTGCAAAAGTCCTGGGTTCAATCCCTAATACAAAAATGCCTAGCACACAGCTATTGCTTATTGCCTGTAGTTCTGGAAGTAAAAATAACACTCTCGTATACTAATATCTTGAAAATAGGATTTAGATTTAGACCCAAGCAAAGAAATCTCTCTGTCCTTCCCTTTCTCTACAATGCCTTTGCTTCCAGGTCGAGGGCAGCCATGACTCTGAAGTTTGAAGAAGTGATCCATCCTGATCTCTGAGTCTGTGCATTCAAACTGGGCCCTTCTTTCCTCACAAAACCAAGGCTGTGGAATGAGTGAGCACAGCCTCCTTATGGAAGGGATCACTGGATACCTTGAACTCCGGCAACAAACTGCTTTTCACGGGCCTTGAGCCTGGTGCAGGGCAGGGGCTGTTCTTCCCTGGGGAGAATCTGAGTTGTGGCTGCCCATGGAGCCACTTCTATGGCACCCATCCAGCCTGGCACAGGGCTTGCAGGAAACTCCTAGAGAAAGAACCTGGGTGAGGGCTCAGCTCCTGCGATGCAGAACCGCACCCTCATCGCTCTCCAGAGAAGAGGCTACATGAGAGAGCACAGTCAAGTGGAAGGGTTGGAGGATACTTTAGAGAAATTTCTCCAATAGGGAAAGTGGAGACAGTCGCTTTTTTAAAATTCCCTACCAAAAAAAATTTCTCCAGAACTTAAAATTATTTTAATCAGCTGGAAAACATACGTGGGCTTTACAGCTCCAAGACAGCTTGCACAGGCCCCGATAAATGCCTATCGCTCATTTGCATACGCTAACAGCTACACTTTAATCAGCCTCCTAATCCCTGATGGTATTAATGAATTTTTTTCTGCTTTTTTTTTTTTTTAGTATCATGTTTGCTAATTCAAAAATGATCAGCGGCTTCTGTGTGCCTTTTTTTATGCAGGAAATAATGGGTGAGCTGGGTACTCCTGTTATCCCACTCTCACAAATAATTAAGACTACAAAGGGTACAAATCAGTTTGAATGCGGTGCACAAAGGCACAGGCTCAGCAAAGGCCTTTCTCTGTTTCTATTTCTCCTGCCCCCCCCCATTTTCTCCCTTTTTATTTGTTCCTTTTCTCTGACAAGAGGAGGGTTCCAAAGACACCTCGGCAATCTAGGCACTGCCCAGTCCAAAATATTAATTCTCTGCCTCCACCTGCACCTCCACAACCAGGATCTGCAGAATGATGTGAGTTTTCCTCTCAAGGCTTTGGATTCCTCTCAAGGTTTGTTTTCAAAGCATTAACTGCAGAAGAAGAGAAAAAGAGGAGACAGAAAACTTTCTGGCTGGTATCTCTCCCCTGTGTCCCACCCTCCTTTGTTCACCCTCCAAATAAGAACCTGGTAAAATCCTGGTGCTGTCAGAATCAGGGAAGAATCTTCGCCTGCCTAGGCCTTACTCTAGGACCCCTGGGAAAGTCTAGCACCAAGCAGGCTAGGCCAACCAGAGACCAGGGAGCCAGGAACAGGATCCCAGCTGTCCATCCAGCTGCAACTGGCCCAAAATTAGGGCCAAGATTAGACATTTTAGACCTAGTAGTAAAAAGAGAGAATGGTAGAGTCAGCAATTAGTCTTCTAGAGAATGAGAGAGGCCACTATGGAAAATGGAAATTCACAAATAATCCAATTTATCTTAGCCAACCTGGCTACTTAAGTCAAAATCATCAGTCAGAGAAAGGAAGAGGATTTGCCAACCTTGGACTGTCTGCACTCTGGATAGTAAATTGTCAAACTGAATAAGTGGCTAGAAAATAAAGATATGATCTGATGCATGGATATCTAAAACTAACTATACATTCTCACAAGAAAAAAAATGCTACCTGATATAAACATACCAAAGTACCTCAATATAATTGTTTTTAAAAAGTCAGGATGAGATCATATCATTCACATCTTTGGTTATACATGACCATATAAAATATGTATATTTATTTATATATGTATAATTTTTAAATTTTCCTTATCCAGGGGAATGTTAGTTAATAATGATGAGACAATCAAATTTGCAAAGTCCTTTGCACTGCAACAAGGATAAAGTATTACATGAATATATAATGATAATCAAATCTATGGCCTCCTGTTCTCAGACACTTGTCACCTGATCACCTAGCATACCCTCACTAACCTGTTGTCACTGAAAAATGGCTTGCACTTCCGTAAAACTAAAAGCTATAAACACGTTAACTTTGACTTCTTGTCTGTCTTCTTCTGATTAAATTGTTTCTGTATTCCTAATGGAATTCTGCATTCCTAATGTGTCTCTGATAGACACAAGGCACTTAATGAAGGTTTAGTTAAATTAAATTGCTATAACTCTAAAATGATTAAAATGATTGTCGGAAGCTATTGTTGATATTGAGTTTATCAAATGATACAATACCTTCTTTAATTGTATGAAAAAGTCTCAATCTAAGGAATAATTTGACTTTAAACTTACCAAAAACCTAATAATGCATTTTAACATGTGAGAATGAAGATATTTCTAACCCTACCCACCCATTAAGCCATTTGAATACTCATCAAGATACCTACTCATCAATTTTTCAAAAGATCTGCACTGTCTAGTGCCAACACCTTGACATCTCACCCAGCAGTTAAGTGGGGAGAAGGGTGCACCAGGAATGCCACTGGCTGGCTATTAGGAAAGAAAGTTGGAGGCTCCAGGGGAGCATTGTTTTGGCATTTCATCTTTCCTTTCTCTGTAGACATTATTTACTTATGCTATTGTTTACAACAGCAGTGCTTGACTTTGGTTGCACATTAGAATCAGAATCACCTGAAAGGCTTTTTTTAATGCTTCTGCCATGTTTTACCCTCAAAAAAATCTGATTTAGTCTAGGGTTGGTCACCTCACACTAGTAGACTTAAAATCAGACCAGGTGATTCTCATGCACAGCTAACCACTGGTCAACAACCCAGCTAACCACTGCAAAAAACCCAGCAAATCCCTGGATTATACATTCTCAATTCCATTACTTTTCTGTCTCAAAAGTTTGTCCAAAACTGTCCATTTATACTTGTAAAGCATTGGAGGAGCGTCAAGGCAGCATCTGTGATTTCAGTGTTACTGCACATGCCTGTGTTCATGTTCCTGGAAGGAGTGCACACCAACCACACAGTCTCTATTTATGCTACTGTATATCTGTATAGGAGGAGTTTTTTCTCTCTAATGAGAAATGTCAATGGCAGCTATTGCCAAGTTGCCTAAAGCCTCAATAGAACACATGCAGTGTTCTGTTTTTCAGGTTCTCGGGCAGAAGTTTTGGTCTTTTCTTCATGAGTTGAAGGCTGATCTGTGGAGTTGGTCCCATAACAAAGGGTCTCATGGAAGGAGTACAGGGTCACAGAATAAAATCATCAGAGGCATCTTTAGCTCCACCAAAGTGATAGAAAGCTGAAAAGTTGGGCACCAAAGGAACATAGGTGTATTGTAAAAATGAGATTTGTTCCTGACCTTGCCAACACAAAACAAAACCATACCATTGGTGGGGGAAGTGTTCTGATGCTGGTAAAATGGTTTACAGATGTTAAATAGTTTACAGAAGGCTATTGCTGGTTTGTTGACTTTTAACTATCTGTTTCGCATGGGGAAAAAAATTGAAGATAAACACAAATAAAAGAAAACTGGACTGATAGCTCTTCTGAACCCATATGGGTAGCCAAGGAGCTGAAGCAAATCCTGGGAACAGCAGATCCCAACACTCCAG